>NC_092825.1:166865517-169265517 GCF_039878825.1 Excalfactoria chinensis
TCTTGGCCACCTGGGCACACTGTCAGCTCATGTTCAGCGAGCATCCACCAGCACCCCCAGGTCCATTTCCTCTTCACAGTCCTCCAGCCACTCAGCCCCAAGCCTATAGCGCTGCATGGGGTTATTGTGGCCAAAGTGCAAGACCTGGCACTTGGCCTTGTTGAACCTCATTCCATTCACTCAGCCCAGTGATCCAGCCTATCCAGATCCCTCTGAAGGGCCTTCCTACCCTCGGGCAGATCGATACCACCTCCCAACTTGGTGTCATCTGCAAACTTACTGAGGTTACACTCAATCCCCTCATCTAGGTCATCAATAAAGACGTTAAACAAGATGGGCCCCAGTATCAACCCCTGGGGGACATCACTTGTAATGGGTCATCAGCTGGACTTAACTCTATTAACCACTATCTGTTGGGCACAGCCTTCTAGGCAGTTCCTTACCCAGAGAAGGGTATGCCTGTCCAGGCCACGGGCAGACAGTTTCCCCAGGAGAATACTGTGAGATACCATGTCAAAGGCTTTGCTGAAGTCTAAGTAGACTACATCAACAGCCTTTTCCTCATATTCCAGTCTGTTCATCCAGTCGTAGATGGAGATGAGGTTGGTTAAGCACAACCCGCCTTTCATGAACAAGTGCTGGCTGGGCCTGATCCCCTGGAAGCAAGATTATTTGCTCCATAACCTTCCCTGGTACCAAGGTCAGGCTGAGAGTCTTGTAGGTCCCTGGATCCTCCTCACAGCCCTTCTTTAGATGGGAGTCACATCAGCAAGCCTCACTGAGCAGTGTGCCAGGACCCTGCAGCTGCAAAACCAAGTGAAAAGCTCAGCCAAGAAGTTCTTCACAGAGCGTTTAGATATATATATTTTAGAATCCTGAGTGTTGCCTTTTTGACCAGACAAAACACAGAGGCAGTCTTTGCATACTGTGGCCAGCAGCACATTCTGAAGGTTTCCTGGTACAAGGGATGAAATTGAATGCACTACAAATGCCGTCAATACATCAGAATTCCTTTCTGATCAGGATAGTTTATGTTTGTTAATGTTAAGTATGAAGCATAACTGAGACCTGAAAAAGATCAGAGCTACATTTTGTCTTGTCATTCAAAAGAAGAAGGGAAGGGAAGGGAAGGGAAGGGAAGGGAAGGGAAGGAAGGGAAGGGAAGGGAAGGAAGGGAAGGGAAGGGAAGGGAAGGGAAGGAAGGGGAAGGGAAGGGAAGGGAAGGAAGGGAAGGGAAGGAAGGGAAGGGAAGGGAAGGGAAGGGAAGGGAAGGGAAGGGAAGGGAAGGGAAGGGAAGGGAAGGGAAGGGAAGGAAGGGAAGGGAAGGGAAGGGAAGGGAAGGGAAGGGAAGGGAAGGGAAGGAAGGGAAGGGAAGGGAAGGGAAGGGAAGGGAAGAGGTGGAAAAACTGTGTGTGCTCATTTCTGTAGTTATAGATTATGTCATTTTCAGTAAGCTCCTGCCTTAGTTACATATTAAGGAAGTTGTTTAATAGTGGAACTTTCCAATTTGATGAATGGGACTGTATGAAGTGGTTGCTCACTGCAAGTCAGAAGGATGTGCAGGTTCCACATTTCCTTTGCCCAGGTTAATTTGGTATAGTCAGTGTCCCAGTTCTCCTCATGCACTTGATGCCTGGTATCTTTAAGAACTTTCTGTACTCTCTATTTCTGCTTCCTTCTAGAACTTAGAGTAAATTACTCTCCCATTGGTTTTTCCCCAAATTTTTGTCATCACAGTCACCAGGAACAGAATAATTTGGAGCACATTTAGACTTATCCAAAAGAAATCCTACTCTCTCAAAAAAATAGTCTGTGACAATGGCAACAGTGCATCTAAGGCACAAACGCCGTAAACACAGAAAGCAACTCTTCTCTTTACAATAAGCTGTGTTAATACACACTTTACCCTTATGGATAGACCGGTTTTTGAGTGTAGAAAACCAAGCTGGGGGAATAATGAAGATTTCTGAACCTTGTAAAACCCAGCATGAATTTCTAGTAATCTCAGTTTGTTCTTCAAACGCCAGTGAAGTGTAAGTGAGTGTGAATGCTCAGATGAAAATCTGAACATGATCTATCCCTTCCTATAATCACCTTGAACCAGAAGACTTAGTTGCTCATGATGTAGAATGTGGAGTGAGACCAGTATCTCCAAATAAGTCACCCTGTAAAGTTCCCTAAATCCTACTTTAGGCAGTTAAATAAATTAGCCCTTTCTAGAAGTGCCAATTCTTGTGTATTCAAAGATAATAAACAATCAGCTGTATATTTTTGTGAGAGAGAATTTTAAAGTACTTGTGTATGTTGACTTCATTCTCCTTAATGAGTTAGCATCAAAACTATCTCTCTCATAGAAACACCACTTGAACTGTTGACTTCAGGGAACTTTTTAAGTCATCTGGCAGGAACATGACATAGTTCCATTACATTATTTGATTAAAGATGCCAAGCGATAATAGATACCACAAAATTTCCAATTCTTCTTATGATTCATGCTCCTCATCTTTTTGATTTTTTTTTCCCCATTAGAAAGCCAAAGGTAGAGAAAGCCAAGACGTTGTTTCAATGATATAAGTGATCTATCAGATTTGAAGCCAGAATGTCCTGCTGCAGATATCTTGCCTGCTGCTGGCACTAAATATATTGTTCTATATTTCAGCAACAGTATTTACTGAAAAGTTTGTCAAAGTTCTGAGCATATCATATACTAGGGGTACTGAAACCCCTCACTGGTGTCCTATGGGATTTCTTAACTTTCTCCAAAAGCAAACTTCTTAATTCTTAATAACTTACTAACAGTAAATGACCAAATTGAAACAGCCCAAATTTTGAGACTTTTCTAGTGAGGATCACAAGTATATTTTAAAATGGACAAATGGACATGGAATCCTCAGTACAGGAGAGACATGGACCTGTTGGAGAATATTCAGAGGAAGGCCACAGAAACACTCCAAGGGATGGAGCACCCGCCCTGTGAGTACAGGTTGGTAGAGTTGGGGCTGTTCAGCCTGGAGAAGAGAAGGCTGTGAGGAGATCTGACCACAGCCTTTCAATATCTAAAGAGAGGCTACAGGAAAAAAGAGGACAGACTCTTCAGCAGGATCTGTTGTGATAGAACAAGGGGAAATGTTTCAAGCTTAAAGAGAGGAGATTTAGGTTGGATAGAAGGAAAAAGTCTTTTACAGACAGTGGAACAGGTTGCCCAGAGAGGTGGTGGATGCCTTAGTGGTGGATGCCTTAACCCTGGAAACATTCAAGATCAGGCTGGATGGGGCCCTAGGCAACCTGACTGAGCTTTAGCTGTTTCTGTTCTGCGCAGCAGAGTTGGACCAGATGAACTTTCAAGGTTCCTTTCAACTCAAATGATTCTGTGATTCCATGATTCTACATCAGTTCACTTTTTGATCAGCAAATTCTTCACTTTGTTTTGTCTAGCAAGTAGTTATTTCTTCTATTTCCATATTTTTTCTATTCTGATTCAGGGTGTTTAAAGCACTTACAGGATTTGTATCATTCCTGCTGCCACACATAAATCTTGTGCTTCATACATAAGTACAACACTTACAAGCACATTCATGTAATGTTGTTCATTCGAGCATGAAAATATACAAACATATATAAAAACAGATACCTCAAGCTCATGTAGAGACTGAAAGGCCTTAGAAAACAGCTCTTGTTTTATCAGGAACACCTCAGCTGGACACTCAGTACTGCCTTCCTGTAACATAAGCATACTTATGTGTATTAAGATATTTTTTTACATAAATTTAATTATACACACATGCATATGTAAGTGTATGTATATATGCATAACATATGGGTTAAATCTTACATATTATATATGCCTTTTTAAATCCTTAACACATCACACATTCAGCTTTCCATTTGCAAAAGCAGAGGCTTCATTAAAAACCATGCTAAACTTAGTCATTTCCTAGAGAAAACCATGTAAACAAAACATGACACGAACACAACCTGTTAACATAATGTCACACTTATCTGATGTCAGCATCCATCTACTCCTGTATTTAATCTGTCAGCTCTTCAGGACAGAGTATGTCTGGATTTCCTGTGCCAAGCACTCTGTGCAGTCACTGTGCCATCCCCTTGTTGGCAGGCACTGCGTTACACAAAAGTACTGTCCTCATTTTCTGCCAAGACCCCACATGGGAGACACAAGATGGCATTCACTCCTGTTCCTATTACTCCCTAGAGGCTCTCTTGAACTGTTAGCACATCAGAAAGATTAAGTTTCACACCACAGTTCTCTTTTCCTAGAATAGGTCATTGTATTACATCTCTCAGCTGCATGAGGTTAGCTTGTACCACCAGCAGCTCACTCCTCAGTCAGCAAATAGTTGCTGCACTTGGTAAATCCTATTTCTTATCATAGTGCCTTGTTCCAGATAGCTCAAGTCCTGTTAACCATGATGACGTGACAGTAGGGGAGGTTTTCAGAAGACAGCATCTTTGTATCATAGTGTCACAGAATCATTTGAGCTGGACGGAGCCTTTAAAAGCCATCCAGTCCAATCCCTTAAGTGAACAGAGACACCTACTGCCAGATCAGGTTGCTCAGAGCCCTGTCCAGCTTGACCTTGAACTTCTCTAGGGATGGGGTATGCACCAACTCTCTGGCCAACCTGTTCAATGCTTCACCAGCCTTATTGTAAAAGAAACTTCTTATATACAATCTACATCCCCTCTCTTCTAGTTTGAAATTTCCCTTTTTCCTACCACAATAGGCTCTACTAAAGAGTCTGTCCCCTTCCTTCTTACAGCTACCCTTTAGATCCTGAAAGGCCACTCTCAGGTCACCTTACAGCCTTCTCTTCTCCAGGTTGAACAGCCCCAGCTCTCAGCCTACCTTCAGAGAGGTGTTCCATCTCTTGGATCATTTCTGTGGCCCTCCTCTGGATGCATTCCAACAGCCCCATGTCTCTCCTGTACTGAGGACTCCACATCTGGATGCAGTACTCCAGGTGAGGCCTCATCAGCACAGAGCAGATGAGCAGAATCACTCCCTCACCCTGCTAGCCACGTTGATTTGGATGCAGCCCAGGATATGGTTGACTTTCTGAGATATGAGAGCACACTGCTGGCTCATATCCAGCTTGCTGCCCAGCAGTACCTTCAACAACCAGAAATATGATGTCTGGCCTGGCCACACAAGCTTTCATTGGGCTGCCTGCTGCCAAAGCAGGCTTATCCTTGTGGTAAAATAGGAATGTATTCTTCTGATCTTTGCCTTTGCATTGGTTAACTCTCAGATCTGCTCTGGTTTTTGTTTCAACAGAACTGTCAATAGCACGTTCAAGCACTGTACTCTACAAACTGAGGTGTTGTGGTGTACCTCAGTGTCTGTTTATCCCTATTCATCCTTCCTTTATTATATTTTACTAGTTTAGCATAATTTAACATATTCTTTCATTCAAAAGAACAGATGTTAAGGATTGTAGATCTTTTTTAATGTTATTTACTTCCAATTCCCTAGAAATAATAGGTAGAATAACTGTGCTGTCTATTTAAGAGCAGGCTTGTGTACATTCTATACTTCACTAGTACATGTGGTGCTGAGAGACAGATGTGGTCACCAAGGTCAGCTCCACTGCATTGTAGGTTTTCATGCATTTCTCATTAGATTTAAAATAGCCTGTGGTACCACACACCATGATTTCCACTGAAAATATTGGCTCATAGCCTCTGTACAAAGTAGTTTTTTCCAGTGATGAATGTCAACTTTTCTTGTTAAATAAAAGGTTAGCTGGCATCACAATGAATAGAAAATGCTTAAGAGTAAGAAGAAAAATTAAATGGAGTCAAAGAGGGAGAGGAGAGGAGAGGAGAGGAGAGGAGAGGAGAGGAGAGGAGAGGAGAGGAGAGGAGAGGAGAGGAGAGGAGAGGAGAGGAGAGGAGAGAGAGGAGAGGAGAGGAGAGGAGAGGAGAGGAGAGGAGAGGAGAGGAGAGGAGAGGAGAGGAGAGGAGAGGAGAGGAGAGGAGAGGAGAGGAGAGGAGAGGAGAGGAGAGGAGAGGAGAGGAGAGGAGAGGAGAGGAGAGGATACAGCAAACTGATAGAACTGATTCCTGAACTGACTACTGAACTGAGCTGACAGGTCTCCGCTGAGGATTGTCACTTTCTTGGGACAACACTGTGAGACATGAAGTGCTTTATCCATGTGTGCAAAACAGGAACCCATCTTACGCAGCAAGAATGCTGGGAGGGGGCAGAAGAACTTGTACTGCACTGATCCAACTGTGACTCTGATCTTCCCACTACAAAGCAGGACAACTTGTCCTGCAGCAGGCAGGCTGGGATTCTCAAAGTGTTTTTCACACAATAGATGAGCAGTGCTTGATAAACCAGAAAATACAGTATAATTAGGCCTCTAATAGTATATACTAATTAGAAACACAGAATTATGCACACCTCTAATCTGTATGCTGGAGAGAGGAATGGGGAGAGGAACTTCAGCATGTGGAGACAGTCCTAAGCATTGCAGTCACACTGCAGAGATGTGTCCAAAGATGTGGTACCACAGGGGAGCAGGTATTATGGAGGAGGAGAAGAACTGAGCTGCTTTCTACTGCTTTCAGGAAAGTTGTCCTTACCAGTATTGGTAGGAGCTTAAAACTAAATCTTATTATTAAGAGGCAGTGGTGTCACTAAGAACAAGATAAGCGGGGAGATTGCTCAGAACATTGGGCAGACCAGGTAGAAGAGAACCCAGCTTTATGAACCTTGAAACTTAATGTGCATAAAATGGCAGAGGGTCTGCTGGTGAGGACACAGACATAGCAGCTTCAGTTCAGCCTTTGACAACAGACAATATAGTCTTCAGAGACCTGCTGTGCTCTCTAGGCACATCACAATGCCTGCTAGACCCTGAGAATCAATGTTTGGGTCCTGTGTAGTGTCTGCAGTGTGCTTCAGCACACTACAGTACAGGTGTGTTGTCATGGTTTCATGGTTTTTCACTGGTATTCCACAACATAACATCGCATAGTGCAGATGTATTCAGGGTAGTTCATATCCACCAGCTCAGATACCGCTCACAGTTTGATGGCTTTAATGTGGCTATACAGTCTGTCTTGAGTCATGGATGTCAGCTCAAGTATAGGCTGCTAGAGGGGTCTAGACAGGGACCCTCAAAGCTCTCCCAAGATTGCAGAGGAAAATATTGAGGATGCATGCATAGGATCTCCAGGAAAACTGGCCATGAACAGAGTTTTGTTCTCCAGCATCCCTGTGAATGGTGTTGCTCCACCCAGTTGCTCAGAGGGACTTATTCTACCTTCAGAAAACCCTCAAGCTCTGCAATCAGCCAATTTTACCATGATGGAGGATGGTACCTGAAGTCTTTTCCCCACTTTCAGATGCAGAGTTAAAACTGGGACTTCTGTTAACTCTTACCTGTTTTCTTTTGCCTTATCCAGTAATTCACTTTTCCTGGAGCTCCATTTGAGTTAAATCATGTCCATGTCCTGCTCTGGGAAGAGGGTTTACCAACAATATGTGAGGACAAAAACACAGAAAAAGCCAAAGGGAAGATGTAGATCAAAATTAGTGGTCAGATTAACAGATTTTAGAGTTTCTATATAGTTCTGGAATATATGGGGGAAGTAATAACTTGTGTTATAATACAGGATGCAGAATTTGAGATTATAATACAGGAAATCCCATATTAAATAGCATGTCTAGCAACCATAATGCTATTCTAGGAAAAGCAAATTTTATGCCTGAGCATGCCACAGAATTCTGTGATGCTGAGTAACAGTCAAAGCAGATTTTCACTCATTCTATGTTCCTCGATTTTGCATCCTTCCCATTCCCCTCAGGTTGCCTCCATCTCTTCATTGCTAGGGCACCAGAAGGAAGAACAGCAGGAGCAGAGGATATTAGACTTGCTATTAGATGCTGTGCCATAACTGTACATGCTAACAGGCAGAGAAATTACAGGGAAAGTCATGTTTGTCTCCTGTAGCCTTGGGAAAAGGATGCCCAGTACAGATGGCATCTTCAGAACCCTAAGTGCCAATTTAGCCAGCTCACTGCTGAGCAAATAAGAACTAAAGTTTCAAGAAACACATAACAGCCAAATCTGGGCACCTCCTTGCAGATAGGGAAAAAAATGTATGTCATTAGTGATTGAATTTCAAACAGACCTCAGACAGAAGTCCCTACCCTACATGGAAAATATAAGTATGCTCAGGCCATTTGACATAAGTAGCTGAAAAATGGGTTCTTGTAATGGAAAACGTTAAACCAAAGAGGCTTTTACTTGCCTTGTTTACAATAATTATATTAAAATATAGGCCTTATACAGTACTTCTTATTTGTAGTTGAGGCTGTGGTCAATTTTTAAGCACCATTAGACTGAGATTAAAGGGTGAGGGGAAAAGCTGCAGAATGAAGTAGTGAAGTAATTTACCCAAGATTTCGTGTGAGGCTGATGGCAAAACCAGACATAGAAATGATAAATGGAATTCTGCATTAAGAAAAGCAAAAGGAAATTTTGCCACTGATTTCCACAGGATCAACCTGTCTGTACATGCTGAACCACTAATATCCCAGGTTCATTTTGCCTTTCCATAAAGGACTGCTGAGTCTTATATGGAATGCCATGGGTTTATTTAGTAGTACTTCTTAGTTTAGGACAGGTGGAGATAAATAATGTATGTGTTTTTTTAACTGAAATGGCAAAGGATATTCAAACTGAAATTCAGCCAGTTTGCTATGGTTAGTGTCCCTCTGCTATTATGCAAAAATATTTCTCCCCTTTTAATGCTGGATTTGTCAACTCTAAATCAGAGGTACTAATTAAGTTATTAAGGAAATATAAATCAAAAACCTTAGAAACTAGATTTTCCTGAATTTCCTTTATAAAAAAGGAACCTGCAATGTTTTCAAAACATCCAAATGTTTTTCTTGCGTTCAGAGGGATAATATTCTTTTTATTTATGGAATTTGTAAGAGGTTCTAAAACAAATGCCCCATGCATGGGAAGTGCATATGGTATGATTATTTTGGCATGGAACCAGGAAGTCTTTTTGGTTTGATCCTTACCTTCTCCTGAGCCTATCAAATGACTATTAAATTCTATTTCTAGCTAGTCTAACTCCTCTACCAGGTTAGAACCTATTTCTCACAATGAGAAAAAAAACATCAGATAATAACTCATAATGGGCAGGTAATGAAATACTACTCTTCCACTACTGGGATTTGTGAGTACCTCCAAAATATTTGGCACATGGCTGACAACCAAATCTGTGTAATATCTTATATGTTCAAAATGTTGAAGGATGTAGCCAAGACTGCTTTGAGATGAGTATTTTGAGTGCAAAAAAAACTTTCACCAAAATTTAAAAAAAAAATAAAATAAAAAATTGAACAATACACCCCCTCTAGACCATACAGACCTTTTTGATTTATTCTTCTGCTGCCACAAAGCCAGAAAGCTGACCTGGCCTCTGCCTATGTCGGAAGGGAAAGATCTTAGTACAGAGCTCTGGGAATTGCTATGTTGAAATACCTGGTTATCTGCAATCTCCACTCAGTGCCAGGGACGTGCCCAGGAAGAGGGGGTGGCTGGCATGACGCTGTGCTCCTGCAACATCACTCCAGTGTAAAAACTGCCAAAAGGATTTGCTAGCTGGGAAGGAGCAGGAAGGCCCTAAGCCAACCTCCAGCCTGCCAGGTGCCTAAATCTGTGAGAGCAACAGTACCCTACAGCTTTCTTCACCCAGGAAATCATGCAGACATCATGACCTTCATCTGAGGGGCAGTCCTAGCACATTAAAGACAGTAAGCTTAAAGAACTGACTCTCATGAATCTAAGATTGCTTAGAAAAACCTACAAAAAAAAATCTATTCCTAAAGGCATTGAAGTGAAATCAGATGAGTTTTCTTCATTTTAAAAGATGAAGATCTGGTAAATGTTTTTACTCATATTTCTGAGAGGTACTTGAATTATTCCTTGATGTTATATGTGAGGATATAGATTAGTACTATGATGGTTAAAGAAGAGATCATAGTATGAAAAAATTTTAAAAAAAAAAAAAAAGAAAAAAGAAAAGAAAGAAAGAAAGAAAGAAAGGAAGAAAGAAAGGAAGGAAGGAAGAAAGAAAGAAAGAAAGAAAGAAAGAAAGAAAGAAAGAAAGAAAGAAAGAAAGAAAGAAAGAAAGAAAGAAAGAAAGAAAGAAAGAAAGAAAGAAAGAAAGAAAGAAAGAAAGAAAGAAAGAAAGAAAGAAAGAAAGAAAGAAAGAAGCAATAAATATTAAGAATGGCAAACTTACAATTTATTCTTGTCTCTCTCGTAGAAGTATTTCTTTGCGATGTTACAGATTCTACATAAAAATAATAATTATTTTGCTACATCAAGTCTCAGTTCCTCTGTACTTAAATGTGAAAATGACAGAATCAAGGAAAAGTATTATCTCTTCTAACTCCAGTTAAGATGAAAGGAAGCAGTGCTTTAAAGAGAAGTTTTCAGGAGAAAATGGCTTATTTGAGGTGAACATATCTGACATTGTCTGGAAGAGACTATTGCTGCTTTGGCTGGAAGTTTTTTCTCCATCTTTACCAAAGAGCCAAATGAGAATTTTCATGGCCCACAATACAAACCCTTTGTAGCTTGTAATGTTTCAAGGAAATCCACTCCATCATTTCACACTGCTAAGCTGACCTGCACTCTTTGCATACCAAAGCCCTTTCTGGGTCCATGGAGATAATCTCCTTGACTGATTTTATTACAAGCAGAACTTTCATTCAGGAAAGACATAATTGGCACACAACGATCAAACATTTTAAAACTATTTGCAGTGAAAGAAAAACTCCATATAGAAACTATGGAAAGATTATGTAAATAATTTATTTTAAGACGAGTCAGCTAATGTTATGGCTGAGATCAATAGATGAAATATGATTCCAGGAAAGCAAGATGACTAGAACCAAGAGGGGAAACGTATGTTCTTTTTTCTCTATATAAAATGAACAGTAAAGTTGAGTCAAAATTGAGTTAATTGTGATAATAATACAGCAGTTCTGGCAAATAGCATATCATATTTTTTAATGCTAAAAGGCCATGCCACATTGCCTTTTATTGCTCAAAGAAGATTGTAGATTTGTTAAGGTTGGAGTGGATTTCGGAAGATTTCTAGTCCAATTTCCTGCTCAAAGCAGGATAAAGTCTGAATTCAGACGAGACTGCTCAGGAGTTCTTCCAAATCTTGTTAACCACCAAAGATGGAGATTTCTCAGCTTCATAGTGAAGCTTGCTACTGACTGTCCCGACTGTCCTCATTTATCTTTTTCCCTTGCATACAGAACAATACTTCTTTCAACTTATATTTCAGTTTCCTCTAAAGTCACCTCTGCTTCAGGCTGAACAAGTTCAGCTCCCTCAACCTCACAGGGCAAGTGTTCAACATCCAAATAGGTACAAAGAAAAGCATCTTGGGTGAAATCCTCAGTGCCTCTTTTTCTTTCCCTCAGCCTTCAGTATCAAGAAGTACTTTTAAAATGGAATGAATGGGTTACACACATCCACATAAATGTGTAGTATAGAAGCTTTCTAACTGTCGGATAAAATAGCAAAATAAGATACACTTCATAGTTCCTAGTAAGGTTCATTACATCACTGCTTTGCCTGCCTTATTCCTCATAACTGTTCTGATCACAACCATGTCGGTGCTGCAAAATATTTATGAGATTTCTTTTTAGGTAAAAGATACAGGGGAGAATAACAGGGGAGATTTATTTTAGATATAAAGAGAAAGTTTTTTACAATAAAGGTTGTGAGGCACTGGCACAGGTTGCCTAGAGAGGTGGTAGATGCCCCATCCCTGGAGACATTAAAAGTCAGGCTGGACAGGGTTTTGAGCAACCTGATCGAGATGTAGGTGTCTCTGTTCCCCTGTTCATTGTAGGGCAGTTGGACCAAATGACCTTTAAGGGTCCCATCTGACTCAGACAATTCTATGATTCTATACGAAGCAGAAATACACATGCAGACAAACATTTGTTTCAAATGTGGAAAGCAATGTCTCAGTATTATATCATTTTTCAGTCAGTCTCCTGTAGACAGTACAAAATGGGATGTATCAATGTCTTATTCAAAATAAGAGTAAATAAATGAATCAGTAGAAATGTTCTTGTTACTACAGCAAAAGGTTATGTGGACATTTGCTGCATCACATTATCTAGTCTTCTTATATCTGTACAGTACTTGTCAGATATATTTCCACTTTCACTTGCAATAACTTGCAATGATATTTCTGTATGTGGAAGATCCATGCAATTCGGAGTGGAAGAAATCATCATGATCCACCTTCTCTTTCCGTATCAAAAAATTGATTTAACTTTTTCCATTCAAATCTCCTGGCCAGAGAATATCTTTCGTAATGTCCAGACATTTCCAACTGTACCAAACAGACATATCCACAGAAATCCATCATCAGTTTCTCACAAATTCAGTTCAATTTGCCATAGATTATGAAAATTTTTAAAAAATAATAAAAATAAAAAAATAAAAATAAAAAAATAAAAAAAGCAATCATAAGAACCATCACATTTCACTGAAACATTCAAACATTCGACAGCTTTCTCTGCACAAAATAGAAGTGGTCTGAATCAAGATGGTCTTTTTTATGATAAAATATATTTTTCAAGAGTAAGAAATATCTCTTCAGAAATCTTTTTCCTCAGTCCACTTGGCTTTTTGCAAAAGACTGACTCCATAAAGATCAGCATTATATCATAGTTGTGCCTGATAGCCAAGTCTGCACTGTATACAAGGTGTTTTGGACATACTTTTTTTTCTCATCCACACTTGAAGTGGAATCTCATTATAGTTTATGATCTGTGATTTACAAGTTTGAACTGAGTTAACATCAATTTCAGACTATCATTTCTGATCCAGTCTAGGTACTCTGGTTCATATACGTCCCTGTTGACATGGGGCCAAGATATGCAATTATTCGTTACCTATGCCATCACCACATTGATTACTACAAAAAAAGTTGGCTCCAGGGATCTTAAAGAGGCTTCTTTTTGTCAGGGCACTGTGGAGTCAGGAGCTTGACGGGGCTGAAAGCTGCAGGGGATTGCAATGGAAGCAAGGCAGGACCTGGTATCCAAGGCCTGTCCCACCTTACCAGCCAGGAGCAGCCAGGGGCAGCCACAGCCTGACACACTGGCATCTCTCTGGTGATGGGGATGTGCTGGCAGCCTGCAGGTGGCTCTGGCTAAGTCAGACCCATGGCCAGGCAGGGCAGGGATTATGAAAATGTCCCTCTGTATTGCCTCAGTTCACATTCTAATTGATGAAAGGATGTGAAGTCTGACACTGGATTTTCAAATGTTTGGGACTGTTTGCTTGCCCTTTGATTACTCCACTTTCTGGTGGATTCTATTCCTGAACTACATCTCCCATGGATGACACTGAACTTCCCTTGCCAACTCTTAAGTGAAAACCCTCTTGCGTAGATTTTACTTGGGCTTTTTCTTCCTTATGTTCTCCTATGTCACACCTATATGGTATAAAACTTGTTTATTTTCCCCTTTTTGCATGTTCCCTACAGATGTTGTAGGATACAGGTGACCATCTCAGCTGCTTCCTGCTGGTGTATCAGCAGTACAAGACAGTTTCCAGAAACACTATCATTAGTTGGTTCTTTTCTTCAGTTTGGCACGGAATATGTACGGGGAGGGGGAAGAATGGTAAATGCAGGCTTTTTTATGCTCCAAAAAATTAGAATGTAGAAACTTTTCTGTACTGGAGGTACTTGTCATGATACTTTTGAGCTGATACAGTGGATCTAATAGCTGCTCAAACGTCTTTGTCCTGCAGGAAACATGGTAGGAAACTCTTCCAAGATGTCACTAGTCTGCTTCTGTTTTAATCAAGGTACAGACCTAAAAGAAAAGAGTTATTAAATTCCCACTGTCCATTCATCCTTGGTTGAATCAACACCAAAAGAAAATTTTCCCACTAGAGACTAGAGAGTAGTCCTAAAGGCTGAGTCTTGCCACCATTCCTACACCATAACCCACAGTAGCTATCTGAATCCAGAATGGTTTTTTTTACCCAGTTCTCTCTTGTTGAAAAGCAAACATCACAGTGATGGAGAGGAACAATTTCTAGCTATCATGCCAGAGACAAGTTAAAAGACTAATTGATTCAGCAAGAAAGTTATCCTTCCATAGACTAGAGATGCTCCATTCTTACAGCTAAGCTCCACCTCAAGATGTTAAAAATGCCAAAAAAACTAAATGAATACTACCAGAATTAAAGGAAGTACAAGTCCCAGCAGTATTTACCTCCACTGTCCATAATGACTGGATACGTGCTTCTGAATGACCACAAAATGCAATCATTTATCATTGGGAAAAAACATAAGAATATGACTTAACATCAAAATAAAGGAAGAATGGAATGTTCTGTGGAAGAATGCAGTAAAAAATGCCACAGAACATCAAAATAAAATACTGAGCCTAGTATCTGCTCCTCACATATACTAATGCAAAGCAGGAATAAGTCTGTCGGGCCAGAGGTATTTATTAACAGTCACCACACAAAGGCTGTTAGTGAATAGAACTGGGCTGGTACTACATGCACAGAGTTCATCTGTCTCTGCATTGGAAACACTGGATAATGGAACTAGCAAGGGCAGGCGGTGTGTGAAATGGAATGAGGCAGGAAGAGGACAGAGTTTGAACGTTGTCAAGTTATACCATTTTTATTAAATTTCTACAAAAAATTATAGTCTTGATCTTGCAAGTTCCTTAGCTGAGTGTTACATACTCAAAATCATAAATGTTTATATCTATGCTCCAATTTGTCCAAATGCCTGATTTAAAGGGAATTTGATATGTATGCCTTTGTCTTTTGGATTTATTTGCATGTAATCTGCAGCATTCAGATCCATAATATGTATACGCAACAGTTCCTACAGTAATTTTTCAAGTTAAAAAGATCTCTTCTGTCCATGTATCTACACTCCAAAATTCCATCGCAAGGCTCCCACTGAAGTTCAGATCAGTCACTTTTTAGGCCTACACCTTTCAGATGAACCAGACCTTGCAGAATTTCAGGGTTCAAGATTTGAATATTTCTCCTTGAAAACCTCCATGATTTTCTTGATTCTTGAGGACTCTTCTTCCTCTTAGAGTAATCTTGTAGCAGATGAAAGAAGACTTAAATGGGTTAAGCCAGTAGACTGTTCTAAATAATGCTATTCCTCCAATCATTACCTTCCATGTACCCCTCTTGCATGTGTTAAGCTGGGAAAACCATTGGATCCTCTTGAGCTCTCACAATTCACAGATCTTCAACCAGTTACTTCCCTGATGAGTTTAGTATCTTGACTAATGTCTGTCTTCCTGAAAAGCATCTAATTTCAAACCCACATAGTCTGCTTTACTTTGATCTCAGTTTCCAGGTGAGGGTCCTTGTCTTCACTTCACTGAGAAGCAGACAGTATTTTCCTCCTTTGAGGGTGCTAACACACTGAAATCAGGCATCTCACAAAATACATTTTGGAAAATGCATTGGTTTTAGTGTCTCACCAACACGTCTTGTTCCCCATCCCTCTTCACTCCAGCCTCTGCAGTCTCCCTATTTTGAATGTGGACATTCCAAGACTGCAGAAGTTATGCAGTTAGCAGTCTCTGTTAACACAATGGTGTTAACAGAGTGGTGTAGGCCAAAAATTATTGGTCAGATTTTCAGCTTGTCAGGATATAGTCTACTTCCTGCACATAGTGCCTGCCATCTTTGTTTGTTCATCATCTTTGAACTACTGGATTCAAGTCAGCAGTTGCTATTCCTGATCAACCAAGAAAAGAAAGATCTGAATTTAGAGCCTGGAAACCTTACCATTCTGGCACTTTGACATCAATACATCAACTAGAAAGAAATCTTATACCAGCTTACTGAAAAAAACATATGGACTAAAGCCCTGATGCAGGATGCATTTATTTAAGTTCATTGTTGAAGCACATGCTTAATTTGAAACACTAGCCACAGGCTCTGTAGGCTGTGATAGGATTTAATTAGCTACTTAAGAGTCACTTAAAACCTGATTTGAAATAAGGTTGTGGCTCAGAACAAAAACTGTAAGAGGAGCAAGTCTTCTCTTCAGAAGTAGTTTAAGAGTTGTCCTGCCTTGACCATGAGAATCACACTGAAGAGATTTAAAAGTATTACTCTTAAAGATAGTTGAACCTCAAGCAACAAACAAGGTCTGAAACATGTGATAGATAACACAAAACAAGAGCTTTGAGAACAGTTTCACAGACGTGTCCCCACCAGGCTCACAGCAGTGTTCTTCTCTGGACATTCTTATCTTTCTAGTCTTCCCACAGATACAAACACACCCACCTCCCACTGAGATCCTCAGAGTGCCAGTGTAGGGAATATTCCCAGGCATTGCTGACAGAAAAGAGCTATTTGCAAGGATGTGATGGTTGGCTGTGGATAAGCAGTGTAGGGGCCATGTTGGAAGGCATGTGGGAAGAGTCAGCAGGCTCTTGTATTCCAGCCTGAGGATGTGGAGGCAGCAGAAGGACCCTCACTGAGGGAGCAGTGAGGAGCAGGGCTTTGTAGATATGTTTTGTAATAGTAAGGAGAGGAGATGGCTCTAATTTTAACAGCTAGATATCCCAGCTCTCCCAGCACTTCATGTCCGCTATCAAAGTGCATTTACTTCATTAAGTCAGAGGACATACCTGCATCATGAGACCTGTCACACATGTGCAGAAGTGTTTATTTTGCATCACTCCTGTCATGAAATAAGGCCTTAAAAAAGGAATTAAACCATGTAATGAAGAGGTTAATTACTTCCTCTGAAAGCCCCTTTTACACTGCCGGTTTCCGTTAAAGACCTTTCCTATAAACACCAGTCTCATTTTGAGGAAAGGGTCAAACATGTAAAAAATAATATAAATTAATTTCAAACCACCTAAGTATAACCATCAGTCTTTACTACTTCACTATGTAGTCTGTGTCTCCTATCCTATTCTTAAAGAAAGAATTAGAAATATATCTTTTACCAGATCTTTTTGAGAACTTTCCATTTCAGAATAAGGATGATTCTGAACCTCTTATTCAAATCTAATTTATAATTCAGTCTCCTACATTTTCTCTTGAGCCCTTCAGTTGGCTTTATGGTAGGGGAATACTGTGATCATGGAATCGGATGTGACCATAATTTCAGGGAAATAAAAAAGAAAAAAAAAAAAAAGATATTGGAAATTCGCTAGTTGTCTCTGTGATCTTTACAAATGCTCTTTGTGCTACAGCAATAAATCACACTTAAATATCAATCATTGAAAATAAATATGTACATACTGGATAATACTTTCTCACTGTCATCTACTGAAACAATAATTCTTTTTTAGCAAATGGTATTAATGTCTGCTGTGGGTTAACTCCAGTAGATAGCTGAGCATCACACAGCTACTCACAGACTCAGTCCCACTGGGATGAAGAAGATAATCAGAAGGGTAAAAGTAAGAATACCAGAACACTGGTGTGTTATCAACACTCTTCTGGTTACAAAACCAAAATAAAGCAACATGCAAATAACAGTAAAGGAAATTAACTATCACAAACAGAAAATCTCCAATACTAAATATTTCTATATTGCAGCTCTCAGTTATCAGGCCATGTATGTCATTTTAGAATAACACAAAGATCTATCTGACTTTCCTTATTAGAAATATAATGCATTTTCTGCCACTGCCTTGCAATTTTAACTATTCAGCATTATGGTCAAACAGATACCTTGTGTATAATATGAATTGCTCTGAAGACTTTTCATCTTCACATTTACACTATCCACAGTGTAACCATCTTTTTTTAAAGTACCTATTCACTGCTAGTGAGTACTTTAAGATTTCATTAACTGTTCTCCATCTCCTGCAAGTGTGATCAGTTCAGTTATAGACACCTACAGATATTTGTACTGGGTGAGTCCACCCTTCTGTGCATGTGGAGATGAGGTTCAAAAGCATACTGAATGAAGGAACAAAGACATGATTTGACACAGACTTTAATACTAAGTGTATTTGACAACATGTGGCGGGTTCCTGAACAGCATACTCCTCTCTCCTGCCTAGGAAAGGTTCTGTGCTGCTACTGTATTTGTCACTGTACCAGAGTGATGAAGTTCTTAATTACAGTCTTTACCCTCTGTCATTTGCTTTTGGACGAGAGGAACTAAGCCCATCAAGCCTTTTGAAAGCACAACCGAGACCTTTGCCCTATAACCTGTTGCTGTACAGAGTAGGAAATGGATCAGACAGAGGTTCACAATGGGGAAGAAACACACTCCTGTGTTTCAGGCTTCCTTTGGGCTGATACATTCAAAACAAGGAGGACCAGTGAACAGATACTACTTGTTTATATTCTTCACTTCATAATTTATGTTTATTGTTACCAATTCACTTTATTAGTGGCCATCTCAGTTTGACCTACAGGAAATTAAAGGATCGTTGGCTATTTTGCTGTCTCCAGTGTTCTTCTACTGTGAAGGTAGTTAATAGATGTAAAGAGGTAATAGATGTAAAAGATGTAAAGATCTAAAATCTATCTTGCTGCTGGACTGCTTGTGGGTGGACTGCCATTATACCAGATTGTTGCCAGCAACAAGGAATTCCACCAACATGCATAAAATGTTCTGAATGTCCAATCTGTTTAAGTAGAAAAAATACCACAGGAGGGATAAGAGGAAGAATTTGACAATATTTAATGGGCCATGATAACTGTTCTTCATGTGTATATAAGATCTTTATTTTCTGTCTGCTGTAACCAGAGTCAAATAGTGGTAAATTCTGCAGCTTATATAACTGTCACTCAGCAAACTCTAGAGAAATATTTGTTTGCTTCCAAATAAAGTGACACATTAAGTAACACATGCATTTTTGGGAAATACTTCTGAGATTAAATGGAGAGTAGTAATTTAACAGGCATGAATTTATGTATTCAGACACAGTAAAGTTTTCTGACCTTTTGTTCCCAACAAAAGGAAAAGAAAATGCAATTGCGATATGCAGTAACCAAGAGTCACTATCCATGACCTGACTGTGGTGACTGCCCATCACTACACCTGAAAGACGAACAGCCATTGTAAGCTGTACCCAAAACCAAAAGTGAAAAATTACTTTTATGGTCAAATCTGAAAATTAATGCTAAATTTCTTCTCAACCTGCAGTACAGTTTACTCTTTTTCTTCTTTAGCTGGTGATGGCAACAGGGCAAATTAGTACATGACCAAGCCTGGACTCAGGTAAAAAACTTTCATGAGAACCAGCTTGTTTCTTCTTCAGGATATTACTGTCTGGTCAGAAAAATAGAAAGAATGGTGTTTCCCATGGTGTTTTGGCACTACTGCTTATAGTCTCAGCTGCAAGTCACAAATGTACAAGCAAATGGAAGTGGAAATTAAAAGAACAAAGAAATGTGCACACGGTAGTAGAAAGTTTCTCAAGCCTCAAGAAAGGATTTGATTAAAGTGAAATGATTGTTTTGTTCTTTTCCTTATCTTGTCTCCCCTTCTCTGAGCTTGTGAGATCCTTGGAAGCAATTGACCCATAGCTGTGGCTAGAAAGTCCTCTTGTTGAAGTTTCTTGCAAAACCAAGCTGCTTTGCTTCTTGGAAAAGTGACTATGTCGACTTGTGGAGATTTCTAAGACTGGAGGGAAAGAGAAAGAAAAAATCACAGAATCACAAAATTACCAAGGTTGGAAAAGACCTCCATGACCCTCCAAGTCCAACCAAAGAGCGAACAGAAACTGGATATTTTGATCCAAGAATATATTTTCCTTTTCAAATACATTCTCAGAAAATGCTCAGAGGTTTTGTTTTCATTCCAATATAGAATAAAAATCAATTCTGAAACCTTCAAAGTTATCATGAAGTGGAACTGCTGTTCTCTAGCCAGCTCTAAATGCGTCATTACTGGACTTGGTTTTGATCTTGCTGCACAGGTGCTAAGTTGGCAAGGCTCCATTGTCATTAGTGAGTTACCCCAGGCTAACACCTGGCTGAAATGAGATTAAGGCCCACTAACCTTAGCCTTTCTCCAATGCACTGCATATATTAGAGCACACAGTGCCTCTCTCTTGTCTGCAAAGTAGAAACTGAACATATTTTGCAACTGCACGTCACCACCTGACCTGTACCTAAAGTTTAGGTGTATAACTAACCTGTCCCCTGAAAGGAAGTGTCAAGTATCCTACACTGTTAGTAGAGAGAAGTAGGTGTTTGTGTCTGCTTCCAGAGGGTATATGTGTCTGTCTCTGCCTGGAAATTTTACAGGCTTTCGGGCTCTCTCCTTTGACCCATAGAGAAATCAAGCAGTAAACTTTAGGATGATTGCTTCATTGGGTACATAAAACTTAGAATCAGGTCTTCCTTTCAATGAATTGGACTCCATCTACTGCTGAAAGTATCAATACCTTTGTACTATATCTCCTTTGTTAACGCTACCATTAAAAGTGTCACTGAAGCAAACAGCATAAAAGCCGTGTAAAATAATATAATTCTAAAGCCGGCTTAACTGCAGAAGTTTGTGTATGCTTTGAACCTGTTTCAAAGCTTTTGAAATTCATGGTATTATACCCATGCCCATTTCTTTGCCTGGTGTGGATTACACTGTTACTGAATAGACATCAAGTTCAGTACAATGCTAAAAAGTCTGTGCACTTAGTAAAGGGGTGTCCTTTGATACACGCTGATGAAGAAGTCTGTATCATCTATACCACAAACACAAGAAGAAAATCTCTAAAGAAATAGCAATTCCATGTTCTTGAATCTGATCAAAGGAAACTCCCATCTCAGAAGTGGGCTCAATAATCAATAGTTATCTCCTATGGTACGTTGTTTATTTCTTGACCATCATAAATCTTCTAGAATTACTTGTCCAGTAAAAATACTACTAGAAAAAGGAATGTTTGAAAATAATGAAGTCCATCACCTGAAAAATATGAAAAATCCCTTTGTTACATATTTGCCTGTAAGACAAGTCCACCTGGTGCTCAGCAGCTGCATGATACATTCTGTCTTCCAGGAGACTGGACTGTTTAGTAAAAAGTGTACATGCATCATTTGGCTGGCCTGACTGCTGATACTTGTCAAAGGTACCCTGCAGTGGCTAAGGATGATGATTCCTCTTTTACAGTCTTCCATCACCGTAAATCATCACAAACATTTTCTCCATCCCCAATACCATGTAACTTCATCCAACCTCTTCTAGAAGAATCATATTAATCTTCAAGTAAAGTTATGCGTAACTTAAGTACTCTTTGAATGCATTTGCTGCTCTTCTATTTTTCTTGCATCATCTCAGATTCAGCCAGCATTGTCTTTATTTAATCTGACATAGAATTAAAAACAAATAAGTAAATTAAAAAAGGTTAAAAGAAAGTTAATTTATTACATTTAAGTGTCATCAACCTCAAGTCTGTGTTAAACCAACATCAACTTTTTGGCAAATGTGGCATGCTGAATGAAGCAGTAGTATTAACTAAATTCTTATTCCTTATTTACAACTACTTGGAGTCAGAGTCCTACTGAAAAATAAACCTATTGAAGACTTTGATAAAGCATACTCAGAAAGAGTATGAGTGGAAATTCCATTGACAGTTCTCATTTCTCTATTTCATGAGTTCTGAACGCTTGACTTAGCAATGTTATTTTTTTCTTCACAGATTTCATAGAATCACAGTATCATAGAAAGGCAAGGCTTGAGCTGGAAGGGACCTTTAAGCCCATTCAGTTCCAACCCCCCTGCCATGATCTGGGCTGCCATCCATCACATTAGGCTGCCCAGGGCCCCATTCAGCCTGTCCTTGAACACCTCCAGCTACAAACCCTGTTTGTGGGTATTTGGTTTTGAGTCTGATCCCCAATGTACCATATTCCCCTCACATGCACACCCCACTACCACCACAACAACATGCCCCTCCTCTTCCTGGGGAGGCTTCTCTTCACGATCACAGTGTTCAAAGCAGCAGCAGCAGATGGATTCCTGGGCAAGATCTTTGTCTCCTGACCTCTGTTTTTTATATTCTTGTTGCCACTGAAAACAGAAGCATGTAAATAAGTGAGGTTACACACCCATTAAGTGTGTATAAAATGTAGTTTTGCTACTTCATACTATGTTGGGAGGGCATTTCAAGTGTGGTCCTACCAGGTTCTGTAATGTTTAGTCTATCTGATATTTTTGTTAATGATTTGGATAATGGAAAAGAGAGAAAATGTGTAGAATTTGCAGATGATGTCAAGCTGGAGGGAGCTGAAAGCTTTTAAGAGGTTGGGATAAGAATTCAAAATGACCTTGATAAATTGGAGGCATTGTCTAAAATTAACTAGAAGAAATTCAGTAAAGACAAATACAATGTTCTATGCTTAGGAAAGAGACATAAAATGCTAATAAAAATAGGAGAAAATAAGCAGGCAGTGATACCAAGGAGATTACAGTTCAAGGCAAATTGGATGTGCATTTATAATGTGATACTGATATTAAAAAAAGGCAAATTTCATTCTGGGTCAGACTGGAAGGAATGTGTGGGAAGCAAGAGATGTGGTTATTCTGCTTTACTGCTATTGTGTCCAGTTTTGGGCGCTGTAAAGTAAAAAAAGATGTAGATATACTGGAAAGCAGCCAGAGGGGGAGTAATGAGAATGATAAGAGGTTTAGAAAACTGGAGCTATGAGGAAAGGTTGAAGGAATGGGGTTTGTTTAGTCTAGAAAAGAGAAGGCTGAGCAGGGACATGATAACAGCCTTCAAATACATAAAAGGTTATTCTGAAGAGGACAGTGATCAGTTGTTCTTTGTGTCCACTCAGTACGGTACAAGAGGAATTTAGCTTATTTTGTAGCAAGGAAGATTTTAGTTAGATATTAGGAAAGCCTCTTTCACTCTAGCCAGAGCTAAGTACTAAGACGGGCTACTTTAGGAGGCTGCAGAGTAGCAGCAGAGGTTTTTAACTAAAGGTTAGGCAAACATCTGTGACCTTGTGATTTGCAGGGGCTCCAAACTGAGCCAAATTTGAACAAATTTTCTCAGAGATAGCATAAGGCACACCCCTGGCAGCAGTGCATGTTTCCTGACAAAGTCTTGGTCTCTGGCACAAAGCAGGAAAATGCAAGCAATTGTCAGCAAAAGCAATTCAACTGTTCTCATGCAAATGGTTTTCTCGTGAGTTGTTTGTTGTGGTTTTTTTTTCCCCTTGAGTTTTGTTTTGAGATTCATATAAATATTTTTGATGAAATTTACTCAGAAAGATTATCCATCCCAGGCAAGCACCTGAGTAATTTCAGACAAAATTGTTAATCTGGCAAATTATATGCAACAAAAACAGGATCTTAAAATACAGAGGGTTGGTAAACCTTAATTATAGGTGATGTTACCAGGCTCCACACATCATTTTTATTACAGTATCAAACCAAAGATCTGGACAGGGTCACCATCTGGAGAACTCATCTTAAGGAAACAGATGAAGGAGATTAAATAGGCACATGTGTTTAAGTATCAGTCAATAATCTCACAACTCTTTGTCAGAAAATAAGTAGACTGTTCTGTCTCTTGGTATGGTCAGCCTTTAGCCTTCATCTGAAAACAGTCTTACTTCATAAACTTTGTTCAAAATCCTTTTTTACTATTTTTTTTCCTGACATGCTTTTCTTTTCCCTCCTGATCCTGCTGGATTACTTGGATTAAATCTGAAGGTTTTCTTTACAAATGTAGGAGTTCATAACACACCTCTGAAAGGAAAAGAAGTTTTGTTTTTGTTTTTTTAAGAAATGAGAGAAAAAGAAAAAAAAATGAAAGAAAAGAAAGAAAAAAAAAGGAAAAGGAAAACAGAGGAAAAAATGGGGAAAAAAAGAAGAAAAAAAAAAGGAAAAGAAAGAAAAGAAAGAAAAACAGAAAGGAAAAAAGAAAAAGAAAGAAAGTAAGGTGGAACTTTTGCCCAAGAGCTGGCCTTGAATAGTCAGAACTTCAAGAAAAATGCCATGAGACTCATAATAATAATACGAGAGCTGGCAACCCTACTTCGGGATGGAAATTCCATTTCTTCTACGCCGCCTTTATATTAGTAAAGAAGGCTAGACTCCTTATATTAGGACCGGTCCAGCACTCTTCCATTGAAAAGTAAACTTCTTGATAGTTCAATCACAGATTCAGTTCCATTCTCAAGCTAAATGATGTCTGTGATCAGTGAAAAGATTCCATATAATCTTTCTTTAGATATCAGGCACAGAAGCTGTCAACTGTGGAAACATATTTCTGTACACTATGGAAAGGAAAAGGCCATAATTTTTTTTACATGCTACATTAAAAAGACTAAAATAAGTCAGGGGAGCAATACAGAGTAGAAAAATGTCTGAATACATGAGGCACACTTCATTTTGTATGAGCTCTGGCCATGATAAGCCAGTAAGTGCTTGAGACTTGTTAGAGCTTGTCCCACAGAAAGACAGTAAGTACAGGTAAGTGCATTCCCCCATGGAGCCAACAAGGACAGGTCTCTAAGGGGCATTTTGGTGCTTTGTAACTGGGTATTTAAAGAAATTTGCATGTCATGCTCATTGACTGCTGGCTTCGGAAATCTTTACCCATATTTAGATGGAAATTGCCATAGAACAGAGCTAACATGAAGGATGGTTCCAAAATCTAGAAGCAGTGCCTAATTTGAGTCATATAGGTCTAAATCTTCATTAAGATAGCAGGATTTAATGTTAAAATGAGCTTTGAATCAACATCTTAGGGCATGTTTAGTGGGCATGGTGGTGATGGTTTGATGGTTGGACTAGAAGATCTTACAGGTATTTTCCAATCTTAATGATTCTATGATCTTGAGGAAAACAAATGTTTTCATCTTTTTTGGTCAAGTTCTCAAGGCCATGTATTATTCATCTCAAAAGGAAAATTTTCTTAGGGTTATTTCACATAGAATCACCAAATTGTAGGTTCATCAAGTCCAACAGCCCTGCTAAAGCAGGTTCTCTGCAGTAGGTATATATAAAATAAAATTTAATATAAAATAAACTCTGTCAGGTTTATTTTAAGTACTCAGCATCTAAGTAGGGTGTCGCTGTTGGGAAGGATAATGTAATATCTTCCAGCTCTAAATATTCTCCGTGACTGCAAGCTATGAAACTGCTACTGAAATTTTCAACCTACCTATAATCTTTGCTGGAAGAGACCTGGAAGTTTGTAAGATTTCATAGCACTCTTCTGAGATTCTTTCTTAACTCAGTGTTGTGCTTCATGTCCATGCAGATGTTTTGAGATCTGATCCTTCTGCACACAGAACTAAGTTTAATTCCTGATAGCATGCAGCTGTATTTTATTTTTAAGGCTATATGTCTTTAGCGCTATATTGATGTTGTCTGATACTTATTGGTTATTTGCATCATGACAAATTCGTTTTTGATGGAAGATGAAATTCATTTGGAAGGACCTGCTCCTGCTATTTCAACACAACATGTACTCATATTACCGTCAACACTTGCCTCAGAACACCCCCTCTTCCACTTGTGTTTTACTTGTGCAAGACTTTCAGGACATCTTGCACTGAGGTTTCTGTTCTGTATGTAACTCAGTGCACATCTCTTGGCATTTTGCAAGCATGAAACTTTTCTGATGTTAAATATCATGGTATACACGTAAGTCTATCTTCTGGAAACAAACAATTCCAAAGCAATCCCCACAAGGTCCATTGAGATTTTTCAGTGCTTGCAGATCATGTCTGTCTTCACTGTAAATAAGCCACTCTATTTCTTGAAATGTTTTGTTTTGGAAAATGATTTTCACTAACACAGAAAGAAACCACTATGAAACCATAGATCCCTTCTTAAAGGAAACTTTACAGATTCAACTAAAAAATACTGAAAAAGTAAAATTCCTCCTTCACAGTTTTCTATTTCAGCAAGAATTTTTTCCTTGTCCTCAAGCACAAGCAAGATATGAATCTAAATGAGAATAATCACCTTCCAGGTTTCAAAACTGTTAGAAATTGCATATGTAATTCATTCAGGAACTTCAGAGATTTGAAATATTTAGCATTCAGAATCAAAAAGTGAAAGTTTATCATAAATTCTCAGATTCTTATAATCTGCTGTACATTTACTGAATAGGTATGAAGTCACCTCTAGTCCTGTGCTTGTTTCTACCTCAGCTCATACACTGCAAGGAAGAATGGAGATATGCTGTAAGATGAGACAGGGGACACTGCTGATAAGTTATGATGAAGTCTTTGTACCTTCCTTGGGCTGCTCAAAGCACAGAAGACATTTGAAATCAAGGAATCAAGTGGTGGAAGATCCCTGATAGGGATATAGAATCCTCGAATCCTTAGAGTTGGAACGGACTAAAGGCCATCTAGTCCAACTACCCTGCAAGGAACAGGGACATGAACAGCTTATTCAGGTTGCCCATGGATGCTCCAGCCTGGCCTTAAAAGTCTCCAGGGATGAGGCATCAACTGCAATACAAGCACTGTTACAGTGCTTCAGCACACTCACTGTAAAAGATTTTCTCCTTATATTTAACCTAAATCTCCACTCTATAAGCTTGAAACCATTTTCACTGTCCTATCACAACAGACCCTACTATAGAGTCTGTCCCCTTTTTTCCTATAGCTCCCCTTCAGATACTGAAAGACTGCTCTCAGGTCACCTTGCAGCCTTCTCTTCTCCAGGCTGAACAGCCCCAGCACTCTCATCCTCCCCTCATAGGAGAGATGTTACATTCCATGGATCATTTCTGTGGCCCTTCTATGGACACACTCCAACAGCTCCATGTCTCTCTTGTACTTAGGACTCCATTTTTGGATGCAGTGCTGCAGGTGAGGCCTCAGCAGTGCAGAGCAGAGGGGCAGGATCACCTCTTTCGATCTGCTGGCCATGCTTCTTTTGATGCAGCCCAAGATACAGCTGACTTTTTGGTCTGTGAGGGCACATTACTGATTCATGTCCAGCTTCCCATCTACCAGTACCGCCAGGTCATTTTAGCAGGGCTGCACTGAATCATTTAATCCCCCAATTTGAATTGGAAGTGAGGGTTGCCTCAACCTACATGCAAGATCATGCATTTGGATTTGTTGAACCTCATGAGGTTCACCTGGGCCCACTGCTCAATCCTGTCTAAGTCCTTCTGGATGGCAACCCATTTCTCTGGTGTGTTGACTACACCCTGCAGCTTGGATTTCTTAAGAAGCAGGAGACACATATTGAAGGAAAAATAGATGTGTAAAATTTACCTTTGAGAGCAAGTAGTTTAATAAATCATGCTGACTGTGCTGACTGTTCCAAGCCATGTGGGTTTGCTTACATTTAAAATAATGAGTTTTTCTAACCTAGAGCAGTTGAACATCTTTAATGCTCATAGAGGATTACAGTAATCATTACCTATCCAAGCATATAGCTGCTGTGCGAGTCTTGGACCTGCAGCATACAGATTATCTTGCTTCAAAACACAAAGAGCTGCAACATTGTGTTTATTGAGCGTGAGAGTTAACAAGTTTATCCAGTTAGCTGGATACAAAATTATCAACGGAAGTGAAGAAAAGCATCTTTCTCTTTCCTTCAGAAGCTTTTTCTTCTGAATTACTTTTCCTTGCTTGTTTTTATACTGCCATTATAGATAAGATCTACAAAGCTGATTTCTCACTGACTGCCACCCAGAAATACTACCTGCAACATGGGATCTGGCCTCACCCTAGCTGCCTCTAAAATTAGTAGGATTTACTTTCATTTACTTTGCATAACTCCCTCTAGTTTCCTTCTAGCATGGGAATATGTCTTAGAATTACTTCACTAACTAATAACAGGAAATAAAATACCCAGTGCTGGTGACACACCTGGGCAAGGTTATTCCTTTCTCATCCTTACAGCAAGCGCAAGCCATGAAGAAAGAATGGGTAGGCTTTTAAATTCCTGCCCTTCCCCTTAGTACAACATACAGTGAAAATATCAGACAGGCACACAGACTCCTACAAAGAAAAGGGAAAAAGAAAAACAAGAAAAGGAAGGGAGTAAGGAAGGACATATATATCCTACTGCTGTACTGCCATCTTTCCTGGCAGCAGCACTCTGTTTCTGAGAAAGTATTAAGTCTTGCTTCTGCCTCCTCAAGAACTGGCTCTCCCTGCTCTCTCCTTGTATTTTGCATTGATGAACATGCCCTTCTGTTCCTCTCCCTTGTTGCAACCTTTCAACTCATCCATCTGTCACTTGGCAGTAGCTTCTGGAATGTTCTTCCCAGGGACATTCCATGTTTATTCAAGTGTTGCTGTGCTCTGAGACTACAGAAGCAGATCTGTTGTTTCCAGCTAGATCTGCTTATATCCCAACATCACTACACCACATATTCTCATACCACAGGCAGGAATACAGATGCCACACTTAAAACAAGTCAGAAGACTATTTTCCTTTCTCATGTTCCCTATATTTGCACATGGTCCTTTCTATTCATATAGTTCATAGTAAATTCTACCAGGGTTTGCAGAACCCTTGTGAAAAGAGCCTCTTTTCCTCCATGCTATTGTAGTTAATTTGTTGAGCATATTGTATGGCAAGAAAGTGCAAATGTACAGGGTCAGCCCTTCACCATAAAATGGGACCTGGTAGACCAACTGATTCCATTTTATAAGCTGGATTTGCTGCTCACCAATAAGCTTAAATGAGGTCCAGACAGAGTATGAAGAGCTGTCCATACATTGTGTGGATAGGGTGGGATTGAGGTAGGAGAGTTCTTTCGCTTTTGTTAAATGTTGGTGGTAGTTGCTGCTGCACAACCAGAGGTAGGACACAGGTGTTTTGTTCTGTGGCCTGGCTGGTCCTATTTCCCATGCTAGAAATGAAGCCTACATAAGGAGCCTTCTTTAAAATGATTTGTTATCCTATCCCAAAAGGAGACAAAATGAATCTGTAGATAACTGAAGAAACTGATCAAGAGTTCTTGTTTCTTCAGGAGGTTTTGCACAGGAATGTAACCAGTCTCCACTTTTTTAACTTTTTTTTTTTTTTTCTCCCAAAAAAGGAAAATAAATAAATAAATAAATAAGAAGATTAAAAAACAGTGGCAAAGATAGGAAATTAAGACAGTGCTTGACATTTAGAATAAGCTATACGAAGAGAAAATGATGAAAGCTCTCAACATATATGTAGTGTAGGTAGAGGAGCATGTAGGATAGAGATACAACAGGATAACAGCAGAGATGTAATCATAAATGGTAGAAACTGCAATAATGATCAAGCTTTAAGAAAGGGCATTTGCTAAAACAGTGATAGAAGCCAATCTGCTAACACTGGGAAAATAAATAAATAAATAAATAACACAAGGTAAACAGGTAAACTGGTGAAATACAAGGCATAAAATAGTGAGCTAGTCTGCATTGTGGGAATATATGACTTAGAGAGGTATGTAAATACATCAGAAAAGACAGACTAAAAGAAAAGATGCCAGAAGAGGTAATAGCCCTTGCTCCCTGCAGTACACACCTGGCAGAGGTAATGGCTGATCACAAGGGAGGCTGTAAGCAACAGAGAATGAAAGGCTGAAGCAGTGCTTGGAATGAAGAGAGTCATCCAGATGCAAGGACCACCAACCTGGTAGGGCTGTCCTCATGGCAATGAGATGCACAACTTTCAGAAACTACAGGACTTAAAGAATCTCTGGGCCTGAAGTACCAATACAGTAATCTCAAAGACTACATCAAAACATATCTATATCTAGACAAGTAAATACTGGTGATCAGCTTTAAAATTCGAGACCATGAAACATGAATGCTGGCATTCTCTTGTTGACTACAGAATTCATATTAAGAAAAAAGTATGTTGGATTCAAAGATGGGTCAGCTGGCTGTGAACTGGTTATCATGAGCTCTAGCCAACAAAGGGGTTAGCTAAACATTGTCTTCCCCTACGTTTCACTAACATGAATACTAACTTTGAGGATGCAAATGTACATAAGTAACAGTACAGGGAAACTCACAGGACACATTTCCTACCCCAGTATCAACTAAAGGAGCTCTGCATAATAGATATGGTTTTGTGTACAGGTTACAGAACAGAAAATTTGCTATTGTAGAAAAGTGCATTAAATCCCTCATGCTCACGCACAAAATCAACAGGAATCTCTCAAATATTAGAAAATAACAAATGATATTTTTTACTGGCCCAAACAAATCGTGATGTGGGAAAACTGGCACATTGCAGACATAAAAAATATGTTCAAGTCAATGGAAAGAAACAATTTTAGGATCACAGGAATTTTGTAGAATAAATTCAGCAGATGTTAGCTAACAGGAAAAGATATGCGATCTTCCTGCATTGTAATTCTTTCCTCCTAAATGGATCATCTTCAGATAAAACCACAGATACATAAATGGAGATGCATGCAAATTGTTGTTATAAAAAATACAACTGATAACTGATGTCTGACAGGAGCCCATAGGTTACAATGCACAGACTGAAGCTGCTGGTTTTGTAGTCTGCTATGAAGTTAGTATCTGGCCATTTCCAGGTTTTTTTTTTTGCTGGACAAGCATCAAAATAAAGCACTTTGGGGGAAAGGCTGTAAATCAAGATATTATCTGAATTTACAGTGATAAATTACAGATTGAAATAAAGAAAGATACTGATAAAATGAATGGCTACAATAGCTGGCTGTTAAGCTGGTCACCAGGCAGTTATTTCAGAAAGCCATCAACAAATCCAGATAAACCCAGATAAATACAAATTTTCTGTGGTTTTCTTTTCATGCATAAGAATAGGCAAGGTATTGTTTCTGAATCTGAATGTCTACAACTCACTTTAAATGAATAATTCTTCTTCCAGTGAGATGCCATAAAAATGTTGTTTGCTCCTACTGTTTCATTTACCAGAATAGCTATCGTATTGCACTCCTTACATTCTGCTTCTCTCCTGTTACCTGCAGTCCACTCCAGGATACTTAGCACTGCTCTGAGCTGAACAAAAGCAATGCTTTTTGTCATCTTCACTGGCAGGAAAACAAAGTGCAAACATGCAGCTACACAATGTAGGAACCAATGTATTGATTCAAACCACAGGTCAGTCTAGCTCACCGTCCTTTCCCCAGCAACAGATCTGTAGGAAATACCATGAGAACAAGGAAGCACGAAGTGAGAATTCATTCTTGCTAGACCTCAGAAACTTAAAGTTGGAATTTCCTTGCCTGGAAATATATCTATTTAATATCTCTTGATAAACCTTTTTCTTCCATGCAAGGAGTTCCACAGTGTTTTCTCAGTGAAGCCATCTCCTTCTGTCTACTTTGAAGCTAATTTTATTTAATGACTCCTTGTATTTTATAGTGAAATGAAACGAACAGCTGCTCCTTACCCACTGAACGTTTTGTTCTATCATCTCTTCCTCTGCTTCATCTTTTCAACATCAATTAACTAAAAGATTCGTAAGCAATTGTAGCAGAAAAACTGTATTTCAGTTAGTTCAGGAAAGCTCCATAAGAGAAAGTTTAACACAAAGACTAAATCTGATTCTACTTAATCTCCACATAATCAAAGAAGAAACAGTACCTCTCACCAACTCCCTGCATGGAAATGAACTCAGCACCTTCCAAGACCAACCTTTGCAGTAATTAGTGTCTTCCACACAAGTCACCACAAAGCCTTACACCTATTCAGGTACATCTCAGTCTGACCACAGGCTCCAAGTCCTGGTCCCAGCAAACAGCAACAGTTTGGGTTTTCTGGTCTGCAAGGAAAATATTTTCCCATGTTTTTGCTGCAGTGATAGTAAAGAACCAAGGAATTTTAAAGATATTTGTATGAGTGCCATATTAGATACCCTTTTGTGTCATCTGATTTGCAATGAAAATACGTAAATGAGAAGAAAAAATCTTAATGGAAAAAATAGTTCTGCTGTCTAAAAATAATATTACACAAGTTTCTCTTTTTGGAATTTATCCATTCATTTTCTTCATAAACATTTACTAAGGAGAAAACTATTTTATGAACATATGGCACTTGTCTCTGTTTTGGATGTAAAAACGTCTGGTATTTTGCTGACTTCATTTCATTGTGAGTCACTGTGTAGCTTTGTATAAACACCAGGGTATTTTCATCAATTAGAAATAACTGAGATTTTCATCATAACATTCCCATATTTACTTGTGCTTGAATAGTTCTGCTAATATTCTAGACAATACACATAAAGATATATGAACTACACACATAGGATTGCTGCTCCTAAGAAATTCCAGTCAGAGAAATAATGCCTGAGGAGCCATGACTTTGGTCTGAAACCCCACTGTATCCATTGGCAAAAAAAATCCTATAGATTTTCTCTGTCACTCATTATTTTTCATCATTTAGAATGACTGTGATGAGAAAAAAGAAAGACTTCGAAAATCTCATTCCAGTGGAACAAAAGACTACTGTCAAATGAGTGGGCTCTTAAGATAATAAGGGCATATACAGAATCTTATCTGATTGTTCCAGAAAACTTTAATTATAACACGCTCCTGCATGTTGTTGGCTAACTGGATACCCAGAGTGAGGAAAGTAATTGCTCTATCAGTACTTCAAGAATGAGAATGATCCTTTCCCAGTTGTGGAGCAGTACAGAAGACAGAGGACACTGTAAGTGCTGCCCACCTCAAGAAGCTTGTACAGCACTCACTGTAATCATGGTTCCAATTACTGGCACAGTGGAGAACCCAGACAGCAATCCGGGTCACTGCAGCAGCATCTGTGGAAGTGGCAAAGCCGTGACTGTGTGTGGCAGGGCATGCATTTGAGAGACGTTAGAAATGGGAAGTGATTATCTATCACTGAAGGAACTTCCACGGGAGACAAATGTATTCAGATCCCTTTAGGAGGAAAGGGACCAAGTACCTGGTTAACTGCTCCAGACATCATACTAGACAGCAAAAAAAGGTAAGAGCATGTGAAGCAAGCCAGCCCTATGGCTGAAATCTTTCTTGTCAGTTTACTTTACAAGGCCAAACAGAAGCATCCTCCAATCTCACCCTGGTGAAAACAGCTGCAAGCCCTGCTGTTTGTCCTCCCACGGGGTGACACTAGATGGCAGCAATTAAAATGGCAGCAGTAACTTCAGATCTCTCTGGTTCTAGGAGAAACTCTGGCAAGCAGCTGGCCTGGTGTTGGTGACCCCAGTTGGCTGTCACCTCTTCTCTGTCTGCCATGGTGCCACAGAGGTTGCTGCAGTGCTCAGGCAGCTTGTGAGCTGGGTGCAGGCGTGCAAATGAAATCACACGCTGTGTGGCTGTTACATTCACTCATGCTTTTCTCTAAATGGACTTGCCCATATCTGGTAAGCCAGGTCTACACCTGAGGCCTCTTCGTAAGCATTTCCCGAACTAGTAATATAGAATCTATTAACTACCCTGGTGTTCTGATTGCTGCTTTGGAGATGAGCTGATTGGCTTTTGCACAGCATTTTAGCGATGCTGACAGTAATGACCTTGGTAATATCAATTACAGAATCAACAAGCACAATTATAGATCAATAATATCAAGCCCGCTACTTGGAGATTTTGTTGCACAGCCTCCCATTTCTGAAGGAAGCTGATGAAGGAAAATTCTGAGACTCTCCAAAAAACAAGCAGCACCAGTGTAGGATACTCTATTCTTGTTCTAGTATAACAAGCCAACAAAATCACAGACTGTTCACAGTTTAACAATGATATGTCAAGAAACAATGAGTAGAAATCAAGACAAATATTTCCTTGGAATATTCACGTGCCTCATTCCCTCTTCACACTGTTTTTGCTCAATAGCTCTGCCACAGTTTGAGTTGTCTCACTGCTGCTATACCTGTAACAACAGGGGAGTAATTGCCAAGTTCTGAAAATATGTTTGGGGATTAAATCTGGAATTCAAGCTTTCAAGTGGGGAAAAAATAAAAAATTAAAAATTTAAAAAAAAAAAAAAAAAAAAAAACAATCTTTACAAATTAACTCAGATGCTGACTTTGAGTTAGCAAAGATGAAATGCATTGCTTAGTCATTGATGAGAACTACAGTCATTTTATTTAGGACCTTAGGACTCAATTGTTTGATGCAACTTCTGGTGCTGCAATGTAACATAGTTACCTAAAGATAAGTGCCTTATATGACAGCCAAACCAGTGACTTCTTTGGTTGAGCAATTCTGGCAGTGGACACGCTATCTGTCTGCCAAGCCACAAGGAAGTAGAAGGGAGGGGCAGAGATATTAATTGTCATTGTGCATAAGAATACAAGAGGTGAGGGCAGGGGCAGGTGACCTGGAGGGAACAGACACACTACTGAAGAACAAGATTTGGGAAACTGAAATCCACCAGGAGTTTAATCAAGGAAACTACACAAAAGGCAGCATGAAAGTCTTCTTCAAGCATAAGAACAGAGAAAGAAAAATAAATAAATAAATAAATAAAAATAAAAATAAAAATAAAAATAAAAAAATTAAAAAATTAAAAAAGGAGGAAGTCTGATAAAAATATGGGCCAGCTGCTAAATGGAAGAGAAGACCTGGAGAGAAAGGAAAAAAGGAAATGGAGAAGGCCAAACTTCTCAATATCTTTTTCATCTTAGCCTTTACTGGTAAGAGCAGGCTTCAGCAATTCCAGGCCCTGAGACAGAGGAAAAATCTGAAGCAAAGAAAACTTACACTCAGTAGAAAAGTATCAGATTAGGGAACATGTAAACAAAATGGACAAAAAGAAGTTCATGGGATGCATACACAAACATTGAGGGAGTGGGCCAACATCATTGCTAAGCCAATCTCAATTTCCTTTGAAAGATTATGGCAATCAGAAGAAACTCCTGACAGGAAATACCACTCCTACCTTCAAGAAGGACAGGAGGGAAGATCTGTGAAACTACAGGACAGTCGGTCCCTAGGAAAGGCAGAGGGTCAAGACCTTGTGAGAGTCTCTTTACATCCATGAAGGACAGGAAGATAACTGGAAGAAGCCAGTGTGGATTTACAGAGTAGAACTAATATCCAATCAACCTGATTGCTGATTATATGGTGAAATGACTAGCTTGGATAAGGGGAGAGAAGAAGATGTGGTATCTTGATTTTGGCAAGAGTTTCAACACTGTCTCCTGTGACACTATCATTGAAAAGCTGAAGTATGGGCTAGATAAGTGGATAGTGAAATAGAAAACTAGCTGGACTGCCAGGTTCAAAGGACTGTGATCATTGCCATGAAGTTCAGTCACTGATGGATTAACTCAAGGTTTGGCACTGAGGCCATTACTGTTTATCATCATTAATGGTGATAATGACAGGACAGTGCACCCCCAGCAAGTTTCCACGTGATACATTGGAAGATGATATTAATACTTTCATCTGATACAGGTGGGTGTCCACCACCCAGAGGGACCTTAGCAAGGTATAGAAATGGGCCAACAGGTGTTTCATGATGCTTAACAGGGGAAATGCCAAATATTGTAGCTCTAATCCCAGGCACCAGGACAGGCTGGTGGCTAACTGGATGGAAATCAGTTTTGCTGAAAAAGACCTGGGGTTCATGGTGAGACAGCATTGTTTATTACCCATACTGAATGCAGGCTCTTGAAAGGAGCTCCTCAGTATGTTGTGTTCATAGAAAGCATTTTTAGGACTCCATCATAGTGATGCCTCATGGGCATTTCCTTGCTAACCTGCAAGTGCTGGAGGTGACCCCACTTAATCTCCTTTTGTTGATTTTTATTATCTCTCTGTGTCACATAATCCCATGTCCTTTGTTCATCAACCCTGTGCATCACTCCTTCACAAGGCCACTGGTTACCATCTCCTTCCTCCTTTCTAGTTTAAAGTCATTCTCATAAGGTCAGCTATCCTATTGGTGCCATGTCTTCCCTGCTTAGTGAGGCAAATCCTGTCTCCCAGCCAGACATCAATCCTCAAACAGGGTCCCATAGTCACATAATGTGCCCTGTACCTTTACATCACAGAAAGCCAGTGGTGTGCTTGGCTGCATTACGAAAAGCATTACCTGCATACTGACAGAGGGAACTCTTTCCTTCCTCTCAACACTAGTGAGACACATCCAGAGAGCTGGGTTTAGGTCTGGGCTCAACACAAGTGATGGGCATACTGGATTGACTTCAATGAAGGACCACAGAGATGATTAATGCACCAGATCATTTGTCATGCAAGGACAGGATGGAAGAGATTTGACTTTTTAATATAGAAAAAAGGAGTCTTGGGGGAACCATATTGACCTGATGGAGACAAAAGTGGAGCCAGGTACTTTCAGTGATATCCAGTGGAAGGACAGAACAACGGCCACAATATAAGATTCAAAAAATTGCATACAAGCATGAAAAAAATCTTTTTCATTGTTTGAGTTGTCAAATTCTTACTTGCCAGGTATAATTGCCCAGAAATGTTGAGGACTGCCCACTTCTGCAGGTATGCAAAACCCAACTGGACACAGTCCTGGGCAGTCTGCTCTACATGACCTTGCTCTGAACAGAGGCACTGGAGTAAGTGATCTCCAGAGGTCCCATCCAACCTGAACCCTTCTGTGTGTGTGTGAATATGTGATTCTGTGTCCAGCTTAGCCTTTAGATGTCCTTCATTTCCTCAGCAGAGGCCTCATACCCTTGTCCAGAGGAGTGCTGCAGGGCTAGTACATGTGTATACTGTAAGTATACATAGCTGTCTATAGCTTACAGTCATGCCTGATTTCTTCACGCTGTGATCATTGTACCAAACAGAGAAGATGCCACAAGAACTCTGTGCAGAGATATCATTTTTCAACAGTAGCAGGAAATGAAGAATCATCTTCACAGCCCAGGGACAAAGCATCTTTTCTGGCAGCTCTCTAGGGAGCTGGCTTTGGCTCACTGTCTCGTTTCCTCAGCAGCACAAGAGACTGTAGGATCAAGAAAATAACAGGAAAAGATTATCAAGCACCTTCTGGAGTCCTGTCTGTAAGATATCTGGTGTTCCGTTTGAGCTGTACATATATGACATTTTAAAGAAATAATTGTGGTTACGAGGAAACAATTATTCAAACTTAACTAAAATGGAAGAAAATTGAGATTAGTCTGAAATTGATGTTCTCTGCCAGTAAAACACCTTTCAGGATGAATAAACATTTGCTAAACTGACTGTACCTGTGTTCAAAACTAATTATCACCTGTACTCTGAAATTAAAGGCAGAAAACATCTTGGTTGTGATACTGTGACAGTTAAAGCTGACTGCGCCCATTTGCACTTTCATAAACACTTTCATCAAAAATATTATAATATTTGATGGTTCTTTTTGTTGTTGGTTTTTGTTCTTGTTTTTTTTCTTTCCCAGAGTTACTGCAGCCCCAAACATAATATCAGTGCATAATATAATGCATGAAGATCTATCTGAAGTTATCCAAACCTTGTAACTACTGGCAGAGGCTTGAAAACACAAATTCTGAAAGCTCAAATGTCTACATGGCAACGATAGCCTGGATTGATGATAATTGCTGAGAGCCTGATTCACAACATTTCAACACATGGGAACAGTGGAGTTCTTTACTGTGCCTCCCCTCTTTTCTTCAGACAAAGAAATCATCCTCTGCTGCTATTGTAGGGCCCAGTCATCTGTGCAAGGCCACTTTTTTGCCTTCTTTTTGGAGAGTCCAGTAATGAGTGTTCCTGCAGAGAAAGATGAAATTTATAGTCTCCATGAAAAGAGGGGACCAAGAGGTCTAAGAACCTCTTCTTAACATAGCCCAATAGTTTATTTCTTCCTTGAATCATATCCTGCTGTCACTCACTAACTTTATAAACATCATTATTTTTATTAATAAATACCCCATAAAATTTAGCAGCAGCTCCAGTGGCTCCATGTGTTACAGCTCAGAAGATTTTCAACTTACTGTCAACTCTCAACTTTTACTCATCATACCAAGTTCAACATATTAAAGTTTCAATAAAAATCACCATGAGATAAAAGTATTCTTATTTTTCAGATGGTGTTTTAAAAATGTTTTGATTGAGCTCTTAAATAGAATATGCTTGTTCCATTTTTTCTCCTTTTACAAAAAGAAGTATGCTACTGAGATATTTTGAGAGTACTTTTGACTGCCGATGCACTGTGAACAACAGGAGACCTCACCGACCCCACCAGAGATTAATGGATCAGAATCTGTGTCTTCCTGCAGAATGGAAGACGTCAACACTAAAAGCTCCCTTACCCCACAGATAGCTGACCCCAGTCCTGTTGTTTTTTCCAGTTTTCAGAAAAATCCTTGGCAAGAACTATCATTTTTTCCAGTCATCAAATTTCCAAGAATCTTTCTTTCACATCTCTCTTTTTCTTTTGATGGACTCTCATGTCATAGTAAATGCAGACCTCCTACAGGAATGTGGGCCAGACATGTCCGTAAGCCAAATGGCGAATGCCTAGAACAACAGCAATGAGCAATGAAGTCCAGCAGCTAGAAGGAAAAAAAAAAAAATTACAAGGATCATTTTTTTTTTCATGAATGTTTCTCCACATTTTATTTGATTTGACCTAATTGTGCAGTTAGCTGTGGCCCACTGCATGGCCATCTAATCCTGTGGGGACACCGTGAGCTCTGCCTCCTTACACAAATTTCAAATTGACTTTTCAAAACTGGCAGCACTGTAGACATTTTTTCACACTTTAAATGAAGGTAGAACAGGCAGAAGATATATACATATATATATATTTGCTTTTCGTCTGAGTTCAGATACACCCAAAAAAGCTTGTTTCTTCTCATAGATGACATGGATTTCTGCAGACGAGTGAGCGTGTTGTTGCCCTCTACTGACTGACCCATAAATACTGAAATTGACCTATTAGTAACTAATTTAAAAAGTATCATTTCTGTTAAAATGACAGAGTTTTGATTTTGATCCAACAAAATGTTTTAGTAAGTGTTAATTTTAAATCAGGTGCACTACACAAACCTAAACACAGATTTATCTACTTAAATAGTTAGTCTACTCATTTGGAGTGTATAGTTTTAAGTAATGGTAATCTGACTTTCAGATATTCTCATGGAATTTGTCTTAGACTATTATTCTTCTTCTTAGACTATTATTTTTACCACTCCTCTGATGCTGTCTGGTCTCTAATAAGTTAAGAAGCAGAACATTCTTTGTCTTCTAGATATGGTTGCGTCTCGCTGAAGGCATACAAAGATGCCATTATTTAGGTAAAGAGAGAAACTCTAAGGAATAGATAATTGATCCCTTAAGAGCCCTCTTATTTACATCTTAGTCCATGCTACGAAAATTAACTGTTCCCATATATGAAGAACATTATAATCTGGCAACCCTAACTTTAAAAAAAAAAAAAAAAAAAAAAAAAAAAAAAAAAAAAATGGAGAGGGAACTACAAAATGGTCAGCATCACTGTAGACCCTGTAAAGACTGTGCAACAAGTCCTTACAGAAGCCATTTTCAGGAAGCAGAAGGTGGTGACTGCAAACAACCAGAACAGATTTACCAAGAACAAACTGGGCTGACCAACCCAGTTGTAATTAGATACTTGATTCTATGGACAATTGGAGAGCAAAAAAATGCCATTTACCCAAACTTTAGCTGGGTTTTTGATGTCATTTCCCATAGCCATGGTCCAAGTCCTCTCTGAAGCCAAACTGGGGGTCTTGGACCACAGGCAGATTCAAAGGGGAGTAGAAAACTTGCCTAGACTGTTGGTCTTAGAGGTCAATAGGCAATTCCTTTAAGGAATGACTTGTTTAGAATGGAATCATAGAATCACAGAGTTGCTCAGGTTGGAAAAGATCTTAAAGATCATCGAGTTCAACCACAACCTTATGCACAGTTGTTTATTATCAGTCTCTGTCAACAATAGATCCTGGAGATGATAACGTCATCAGCAACTTCAGTAGTGACATGGATTGCACCCTCAGCAGGCTGACATTACCATGTGTGGAAGTGAGATTTTGCAGCCTGAAGAAGATCAAGGATGAGTCTGTTTGCTGTCTTCAACTGCATAGAAGGAAGTTTTAGAGAGGTATTAGAAGGGAACAGTAAAGGACAAGAGGCAGCAATCGCATTCTGCTGCAAGGGAAAATCTGACCAGATCTGGCAAGGGTGGTGCAACTCTGGAACAGGGACTCAGAGGGGTGGTGGCATCTCCACTCCTCCATGCATTCAAAATATATCCGGGCAAGGCTCTGAGTGATTGGATCTAGCTTTAATCTTTGAGCAGGAATTTTGTCTGGATGACCTCCAAGGTTCCTTATGACCTCAGTTATCCTGTGTCTCTAGCTCTAATGATATTTTAGGTACTGTTTCCCATAGTGAAGTATGGAGCAACAGTAGTCACACCCAGGAGCCCAAAGAGCATTAGATACAGGACTTAACATCCTTCCTATCTATAGAAATGTTAGAAACCCATGCCAGGGGGGTTGGAACCAGAACTTTACACTTCTTGGGGGAAAAAAAAGACAAAACGCATTTTAAAAGCCTGACTGTGAAGTGCTGGAAGGAAGAATTCACTGAGGAAGAGAAAGGATGCTGTGATGCTGCTAAGCCAGTAAAATGACACTTTGCTCTTTCCCAATCTACTACCAAGATGGGACAAATCTAGAGGAGGATGACCAGGAAGCCAGGATGACCAGTAGCCCTCTTCTGTGAGGCTGTTTTGTGTCACGCCACCCATGGCCACGAGCAGGTGATTTGAGTCAACCCAACCCCTTTCCACCGTCACCATGCTTGCTCCCAACGCAATAAATAGAAAGGCTATTTTGTCGAGCCCAGCTGTTTTTATTCAGGAACTTCTCAGAGGAAGCCGGCATGCATAAACAGGAAAGCAGGGGCTGTTTTTACCTCACCCATCTATAGCCAGCACACGCGGGCTGACATCAGGAGAGGGCCAGCTGCACTGAGCGCACCCAATAATTTGCTCCCGAGGCAGCGGTGCCAGCACCAGAGGGAAACACAGACAGACAAGCAGACCCTCCAGGCATCCCTCCACCCTCTCTAGTCACCCCCAGTGCACTCAGAGGAGCACCCGTCCTCCTCAGTTGTTCTCTCCTACGTGAAAGCCAGTCCCTTGGAGGAGCTTGCTGATGGTGAGGGGCCTCATCATGGGCCCCCAGCACCCATCTCCATGCTTGTTTGTTGTAGAGTGAGTTAGGAGCACTGGACACCTAATTTTAGCCCCCATGGGCTGGAATTGCAGTCTGCACAATAGAAACATTGGTAGGAAGGAAAAGCAACACCACACTGTAATTTTGACTCCAGTGATGGGGTTTTCTTTCTAAATCCTGAGTATCAGTTTCATTCACTGCTCCAGGCTACAAGAAATATGCTTTGCCTGCAGCCATAACATCTCTTCTCCTGCCTATATGTCACTGTATAATAAAATGCGAACAGTTTTACAGTCACTACAGAGTTATTATATGACATATGTGTATAAAGCACACTGGCTTATATGACCACCCAAGTGATTAATAAAACTGGTTTCCTGCTAGAAGTGATCTTTAACTAAAGGTTGAACAAAATTGGTTTGGAAGCCTTGAGAGTAATTTGAAGTGGTTGCTTAAATCACAGAGACACAAAGCCTGCAGGAGATAGATCTTCACACAGCACTTGTCGCTGGTGTTCTCCTCCCTAAAGACTCAACACCTTTAAATAGAACCTTGTTCCAAATAATATTGATGTTAATTTGTTTGTTTGCTACCATAGAAAAAAAGAAACAACTGCAACAACACTGTTAAGGGAATCAGCATGAATAGTAGTGAAGAAATGCCTTGGCTATGAGTAATTTCTGCCTCTATTTTAAACATAGTGAGTAAATTCTGCCCTCAACTACACCAGCCAAAATTGGATAAAGGTGAATTCTGTGAGAACTGAGGATGAGATTTAGCCTGCAAGTTCAAATCGCACTTCAGAAAGTAGTCAAATTGAGCAATTAGCTGTATTAATCATTGTCATCTTATTTTATGTCTTCCTTCCAGTGAGTTGCATGCTGGAATACATAAACTGAACATAAAACTAATTTCCTCTCACGTTTTACAACATGCTATTAACTTGAAAGCCACAACAGTAGTGATCTTAATTTATATCAGAGAGTAGAAGAGCCATGAGCTCTGCAACAGAAAATGATGGGAAGTGCAGAACCAGCAAGCACAACTCTGCCACAGCTGCACCACCTCATTCTCAGTTTTGATGCACAAATCAGGCTAAAGAGTGAGAGCCCCCAGATATAGACTTAACCCACCATTTTTTGGCTCTTCAATTCACAATAAAGAAAATCACACTGAGGCCTGTTGGGAGGCATCCATTTGTCTCCATTTACCCCAGCAGTAAGTGTACTAACTCATTTTCCACTCTGTCTTTAGCCTGGAAAGGATGTGAAATAAGGAAACAGCAAGTGCCTGAGTAGGTGCTTCTCTGCTATTAACCAGCTGACTCCCAGTTAACATCACCTTCCTTTTCTAAACTTCCCTTTTGCTTTAACTCTAAGCAGGAGTACATGCAATTCCCAAGAGTCCCTGGATGGACTTCAGAACTTACAAATTTATTTAAACTCATCTGGGACCTTTACAAAGAGCTGTACAGAACTGACAGAAGTGTTGTGCATTTGATCCTGGGTTTAATGTTACAGCTTCCAACAAACACACAATTTTTGGTGGACTTTCTCTTACAATGAAAATGCATAATGTTCCGGTTTTGCCAGTGCAAACTGAACATGTAACAACAAACATTGGCTGTTTTGGCTGAGTTTCATAGAATCACAGGATCACAGAATCACAGAATGGTTTGAGTTGAAAGGGACCCTTAAGATCATCTAGTTCCAACCTCCCATAGGCAGGATACCTCCCACCTGACCAGGTTGCTCACAGCCCCATCCAGCATGGCCTTGAATGCCTCCAGGGAGCAACATGGTCCAGCGTCTCACCACTCTTACAGTAAAGAATTTCTTCCTAATATCTACACTAAATCTACCCTCTTCCAGTTTAAAACCATCTCCTTTCATCCTGTCTCTACATGCCCTTACAAAAAGTCCCTCCCCAGCTTTCCTGTGGGCCCTCTTCAGGTACTGGAAGGCCTCTATAAGGTCTCTTTGGAACCTTGTTTTTTCCAGACTGAAGAGCCCCAGCTCTCTCAGCCTGTCCTCACAGGGGAGGTGCTCCAGCCCTCAGTTTGGATTTGTTGAACTTATATTATGTAAATAAGGAGCCTAAGACTACTCCTCCTAGAAATTCAAGCAGTATAAATCAAGTACAAGCCACATAAAATTAATGGAGTTACTTTCATGCAAATAAGGGTAGAGCCAGACTCGAGACTCCTACAGGGAACACAGATGTGTTTTCTGAAGGAGATGGCTCTGTCCATTCATATGGACATCTAGTGAGTCCCTACTAGATGATTTTAAGAGCAACTGCTATTTCACAGCTATTCCCAGTCAGGATAGAGCAATTTAGCAGGTTCCTCTTTAGCCATGTTCATGAGTCAGAGTACCAATAGAGAGGTAAGTGAACTTCTGTCTGGACAGCCTCCTTTCCTATTTCCTTCTGTCCTAGCCTTTCAAGAAGTGCAGTTGTTGAGCCTTTCCTCATCCTAACACAAGCAGACAGTATGCTGGTGTCCAAATTCATTTTCACATCTTCACAGATAACATAATGCAACATTTCAACAGTCTCTACTTCTCCCCCAGATCTCTGAAAGTCCAAGACAGGACTTCCACCTAGACATGGAAGGAAGCCACCTTTTTCCCTGGCACTACTGTGTGGCAGCTCAAGGACATGATGATACCGAAACCAATAGCATTTCAGTGCCCTATTTTGTAGAATTGCCTAGGCTGGAAGGAACCTTAAAGATAACCCAGTTCAACCCCCCTGCTGTGGGCTCGATGCCACCCACTAGATCAAGCCAGCCAGGGCCCCATAACCTGGCCTTGAATGCCTCCAGGGCTGGGGCACCCACAGCATCTCTGGGCAGCTGTGCTAGTACCTTACCACCATATAAGTAAATGATTTCTTCCTAACAACTAATCTAAATCTCCACTCTTTTAGTTTTAAACAATTTCCTTTTCCTATCACTATGATTCTATGATTATTATTATGACTGTATAGAAAGCTGGTCTCCCTCCTCTTCATAAGCTCCCTTTTGTTTCCCCCAGGGAGGCAGAAAGTGCTATTTTATCATGAAAAATCAATTTTTCAATTTAAAAACAAAACCAGCAAGGTAGATCAATAGATCTTGCCTATTACACATGTATGAATGCCATTCATTTTTGAAGGAGATGTTGGGAGGCTGGAAGGTGAAGCCTCAGAGTAAGCTGGAGAATTCAGGATGGAGTTTCTCACTGTCCCCAACTTCAAATTTTGTAAACTTCTGCCCCTCCCACAAAAGCACCTCACATGCACATGGATGAGCACAGAGGTACATGATGGGATGGAGGATGAGCTACATACACACAGGCAGGAATCTGGAGCAGCTCAGTTGTTGGTTCATTCAAAAGAGAATGAAGTCACCTAGCATTTCCATGTCTGGGAATAAGAGAGTTGCCATTGTGGAAAAAAAAAAAAAAAAAAAAAAAAAAAAAAAAAAAAAAAAAAAAAAAAAAAAAGGAAGGCATGGTAAAAAGCTAGGAGCTGCCCAGAGAATCCTGAGGTACCTGTTTTCAAAAAACAACCACTTAGAAAACCACTTAGAATCGTAGAATCATAGAAACATAGAATCACAAGGTTGGAAAAGTCCCCCAAGTCCCTTTCCTCTTCACAGTCCTCCAGCCACTCAGCCCCAAGCCTATAGCGCTGCATGGGGTTATTGTGGCCAAAGTGCAAGACCTGGCACTTGGCCTTGTTGAACCTCATTGCATTCACCTCAGCCCAGCGATCCAGGTTATCTGGATCCCTCTGAAGGGCCTCCCTACCCTCGGGCAGATCAACACCACCTCCCAGCTTAATGTCATCTGCAAACTTACTGAGGGTGCACTCAATCCCCCCATCTAGGTCATCAGTAAAAAACACTTCTTGGATACAAGGAAAAATAAAGAAGAAAAAAATCCTGGAGATCCACTGCAGCATTCAATACTGGTAGCCAGAACAAATAAAATGTGAACTCAGTAGGTCCACACAAAGCATTTCTGAATAGCTTGCTTTTTCTTTTCCTTCTAGACTTCCCTTTCAAGTCTTTTTTCTTGATTTCTGAATGAAATTTCTGCCTTGCCTTTGTGGTCAACCATGCCAGCCATCTAAAATTCTTGAGAGGGAGATTCTTTTTAAGAGTTAGTAACCACGAGTGAAGAATTTTCTTCATAAAAACTTCAGGGATATTGTCAAGAATAAGATGGATCAGAAGTAGTCAAGTTAAAATAAAAAATAAAAAAATAAAAACAGGACAATTCAGAGGGTCATAGTAATTTCTTCTTCTAGAATAAGCTGCTGGGCATATCCTTAAGAGACTCAAATCTTCCTATATTAATGGCTGCAAAGCTAAAACTTACATCTATGTGTATTTTAACACATGTACAACCCATCTTTTATGAAATATCATCAGTGCCAAGGGTAAACATCAAAGAAATTTAAGAGCAACCATCTAGCAAACACCACCGACTTAAACCTACAATCATAGTTTCTGAAATTACTAAATGATTTCTCTGTCTGCACTGATAAGGACTTGGTAGACAGCAGCAACAGTATGCCTAGAAAAACAATAGGAAAAGCACTTGTTGAGGCTGCCTTTGCTGGTAATCTGGTGGTCTGCGCCTCATGCACCAGTATGAATCATAATCATAGAATCATTTGAGTTGGAAGGGACCCCTAAAGGCCATCTAGTCCAAGTTCCCTGCTGTAGGGACACCTACAGCTCAGTCAGGTGCTCAGAGCCACATCCAGCGTGACCTTGAGTATCTCCAGGTACAGGGCATTCATCACCTCTCTGGGCAACCAGTGCCAGCACCTCACTATCCCTGTTGTAAAAAATCTCTTCTTCATATCCAGTCTAAACCCCTCCTCTTTTAGTCTGGAACCATTTCCTATCACAGCAGACCCTGCTGAAGAGTCTGTCCTCTTCTTTCTTATAAACCCCCTTTAGATACCGAAAAGAATGCCAAATGCATCCTTAAGACATCACTTTTCCTCTGCCAAACTTGCTGCAGGGTTTCATGTCACTGGATGTTGTCCTGCAGCCCGTGTGGCCCTTCCTGGTGAAAGCACAGTGTGATCAGGAAGAAGGACCTCCGTGGGAGCTGTCAGCCTTGCTACAGTCCAGCAAAGTTCCAGCCAGAAGCCAAAAGCAGAGAGATGTTACATCTTGTTTAATGCTTGTCATCCATTAAAGAGCACTTTTTTAACAGCAGAGTTTCCTTAGGAAGGAGAAGTCGATCACTAAAGTTCTCTAAGAAAATCTTCCACATTGCTTGCCACAATGCAGGTGTCCTTTCCTGGACAGGTAGCACTTCATTTCTGAACTCTGCTGGATTTCCACTTTGTATTAGTTTAAAGAAACTCCCAAAGTATTTTCTGAGTAAAGGGTTTATATGAATCTCTCTGTTACAGGTGCTGTGCTTATCATTAATAGATGAAGCGGAGATTGTTCCCTCAGTTTGTTCATTAGGCCTGATGTTCTGTTCTTGCTACATAACATGCCATAAAATAAAGCAGTCTGGTGCCCTCCCTCCTCCTCTCCTTTTCTTTTTAAACTATCATTATGAGAGAACAGAAGTTCATCACCTGACAAAGTTCAGTGATTTCATGATGACTTAAGTCAGGTGGAAGAGAGAAAGGGAGCTTACTGTTAAGGAGCGCCTGCACACAGAAGTGTAGTTTGCACCTTGTCTCTGCCATGAGAGTGGATATTCAGAGGACAGAGCTCCTTTCCAGCAACCAGGGGTACCAAGTGAACTGAGATTCCCTTAAGCCTCTAAAGAAATAGACGCATTTAATGATCAGAATATCCTTGCTTGCAGACTGGGAGGCCAAGTGAGAGTCAAAGTCCAGGAGACACATTTACAACATCCAACGCATTCCCAGTGAATCTGGTTCATACATCACAATGTGAAGGCAGAGCAAAGCACTTAGCAACTACTGCTCCGCTCAAAGTAACAAATGACTTTTCTCAAGGTTTGGACAAATAAATAGATGTTCTTATTACATGTTTATATGAATCATTTGAAATGATTTATTGGTTTGTTTTGTCATTAAAACTACAGGCTCTGAGTATCGTTCAACTTCTGTTGTGTGCGTTCAATTTTATCAGTCACATGTACTTTAATTTGGCTCTATTAATGGCTCCGGCTTCTTGAGTTTGAAGAGACCATGGGGAATAATGCAAGGACCTATTTTAAGTCTGTAGCTATTTTCTCTGTTGGCAAGAAATAACTGACAGTAAATAAATATCGTGCCATCATTTAGATACACGTAGATGATTCTGGATGACCTTATGCAGCCCAACAAAATAGGAAGCAAAAAAAAAGTCAGCAGCCAACATAAGGAATGTGCAAAGATGAGCATAATACCATTAAACTCTTAGCAAGTTGAAGCTTAACTGTACTGAACTAATTTGAACATTTCTTCCTGTATCCCCTTTTGAGACTTGAGTCTGAAATGAGTAGTTACTGCTACTTCTTGAAAGAAAACGTTTGTGACATTTTATTCACAATGCCTTAATTAGACCACTTCTATAGTTTTTCTCATGCTTCATTTTCTAACATCTGAAGTTGATAGGGATACATTTGGAAATCTGCATCTTTGTGCACCACAGTACACCTCTTACATTGGCTTACCTTTCCAGACTAAAGCTTCACACTGCTTCCATTTTCACTCTGATAGAAAGAGCAGCCACCTGATAACTCTTTAGCTACTTACATTTTGTGCTGCTTCATAAGATATTAAAAACAGCTGCAATAGTTCAGGCAGGCTTCTGGCAGTGCCCAGAAGTAAATACTTGGGGAAAAACCTAAGGAACAAGAGTAGGATGCCTTTACAAATGATTCCCCTAAATTTTCAATTCACCTCCTCTTCAGAGACATCAATCAGGAGGTGACATTAGGTTTTCATGTTATTAGAAATGCGAACAGATATTCCATATTCACTTTCTCCTGCCAGTCAAGATTTCCTCAGAGCCAGTGGGATTCTGTAATTAGTAGTCCTCAAATTGCAGAAAGCAGCTTCAACTGAAGCAAATCCAGCATATGCCATACCTTCCTTCTTTCTCTTCATATATCAGCCTTTTGGTCCCATAATACAAAACTGCAGCATAACATTGCTATGCCAACCCAGTTGTGATGAGTGCCTTTTTAAGACCACTCTGTAAACTACATCAGCTGTGGCTGATCACAGAGCAATCTGTGATTAAAATGTCTTTTTCTCAAAACCCCTGTATGGTTAGGCTCAACCTAGCAACTGAGAGGTTAAATCCTGGTCTATAAGAACCATGATAGGTATCAGTCTGTGTGCCATTCTGGCTGAAGATTTCACAGAGCTATCCTTGTTCTGATTAAAACATCCTATGGTCATCACATAACAGTAGCTGTATGGATTAAAGTGCTTCTTTAATCTTTGAAAGTCTGCTTCTGAAGGGGTACTTTATTTCCCTTCAGTCCATTCAGCTCCCTATAATTACTTCCCAAACATCCAGTAGCCTTGAAAACATGGGAGAGCATAGAGCTCTAGATGAGTATCTTCCTCTTCATATTATGTAAGTTTGGGTATTAGGAATTTTTTATTTTTTTTCACAGAAAGAGCAGTGATGCATTGGAACAGGCTCCGTAGGGTGGTGGAGTCATCATCCCTGAAGGTTTTCAAGAGACATGTGGATGTGTTGTTACTGAGGGACATGGCTTAATGGGCATGGTGGTAATAGCTCAACAGTTGGACTTGAAGATCTTAGTGGACTTTTCCAACCTTAATGATTCTATGTTTCTATGCACAGGGAACTGAACCAAAGTCATGTGTTCTCTCTTCAAACTTATCTTCATCTATAGGGAAAGCAAAAGTAGTTGCAAACCAAAAGTTTTACCTCTTTCCAGGCCACTTTAATAACCCATTAGTAGAGCAATGACTGCTTTTAACATACTCATTTTTAAGAGTGGATGTAACAAAGAAGCCCCTTAGATGGGAGTTGAATTTGTCCTGCTGTGCAGATTTTCCATCTCTTGTTTTCTAGCTTGTCCTTATCACCACTGACATTACAAGTCCTTCCCCCCACTAGGAACTGGGCTTGTTTTAGCTGGTAGTGCTCCAACTAATTTTATCTTTATCACTAGAATTGCTAGAATTCCTTAGAAATCCTATGTGGGATGATAATCACTTATTTGGCTAATAGTTTTAGAATATTTGTTTGTTTTCTCTCAGACAAAAATATTCAGGCCATTACACTGTCTAGTACATTAGAGCTGAGCTCACTGCCTCTGCTGCAGGGCACATCAGGACTGGCGAGGGCTACCCAGGGGACAAACCTTTGCCCTTTCTGTGCTGGTGATATGCCTAGCACAGCTGTCACTGCTGCTGCATCAGAACAAGTTCTAGAGTTGCCTGACAAAACCAAGATCAGCTCTCAGTTACATGAGAAAGTTCAGTGATAAAGGCAGTAACATTTGCTTGCAGGGTGAGGGAGGTGATCGCTCCTTTTGCATTGCCCTTGTAAGGCCCCATCTGGAGTACTGCACCCAGAACTGGGGTCCCCAGCACAAGATGTAGAGCTGTTGGAGAGGGTCCAGAGGAGGGCCATGAGGATGATCAGAGGACTAGAATATCTCTCCTGTGAAGGAAGCCTGGGGAAGTTGGGCTTGTTCATCATGGAGAAGAAAAGGCTCTGGGGAGACCTCATTGTAGCCTTCCAGTACTTGAAGAGAGCTTACAAGCAAGAGGGAATTGACTTTTTACACAGTCTGATAGTGAAAGGACATTGGGGAATGGCTTTAACTAAAAGGGGGGAGATTTGGAGTGGATGTCAGGACAAAATTCTTTATCAGAGTGGTGAAGCATTAGCACAGACTGTCCAGAGAAACTGTGGATGTCCCGTCCATGGAGGTGTTCAAGATCAGGTTGGATAGAGCCCCAGTTAGCTTAGTCTGGTGGATGGCAGTCCTGAACACAGCAGAAGAGTTGGAACTAGATGATCCAAAGACTAGAGCACCTCCCCTACAAAGACAAGCTAAGAGAACTGGTATTGTTCAGCCTGGAGAATAGAAGGCTGCAGGGTGACCTCATTGCAGCCTTTCAGTGCCTAAAGGGAGCCTATAAACAGGAGGGGAGTCAACTCTTTGAAAGGGTAGATAACATCAGAACAAGGGGAAATGTCTTTAAGTTGAAGGAGGGAAAATTTAGGTTGGATGTCAGGGGGAAGTACTTTACTATAAGATTGGTGAAGTGCTGGAACAGGCTGCCCAGAGAGGTTGTGGATGCCCCATCCCTGGAGGTGTTCAAGGCCGGGTTGGATGGCGTTCTGGGTAGCCTGGTCTAGTATTAAATGGGGAGGTTGGTAGCCCTGCCTGTGGTGGGGGAGTTGGAGATTCATGATCCTTGAGGTCCCTACCAACCTGGGCCATTCTGTGATCTTTGAGGTCTCTTCCAACCTAAGTAATTCTATAATTCTAAAATTTTACACATTTATTATTGTGCTCTCTTCTACATCTTCTTGGAGCTGTTTCTCTACCTAAGGGTATTCTACTGTATCATGGCTATGCCATACCACAGAAAAAAACAGAATGTTTAGCAGTAGCCCTAAGAGATAAAGCTCTTGAACACAAATCAAGAGTTAAACCTTTTGTAGGTACAAATCTATCTATTTCCATTGATTCCTTTGGGTCTATGACATTATGGTTTTCATTTGGTTATCTTGTAAATAAATTTTTCAGTTTGGTTGTTTCTTTAATACTAAGACACAACAAAAAATGTCAGACCACAGTTCTCCTCCATGGAATGGTCTCCATTGTGAAACACAGATCATCAGCTTGCTGTTAAAAAAGGAATAAAAGAGCCTCTAAGTTCACTCACAGGTTGCTTTCTTTTGCTGCTGAGGTTTTGGGTCATTGGGTTGTTTTTTGTTTGTGGAAGTTTTTTTTTAGAAAGCTCATCACTCATCCATATCCACACCTTTCAAAAATCACTTTGTTGTTCTTAAGGAACTTGCTTTCAAAATAAAGAACTCATCCACATGTCCTGGTGCTGGAGCTGCTGGAGTGGAAATCGGAGCTGCAGCCAGTACACTGCAAAGCTTTATTCACTTAGCAGACTGCTTCGTTTACACAAATTGCATACTTGCCGGTTTCACCTGTCCAAATTGCAAAAACAACCATGTACAAAAACGTCAAAGTAAAATCTGAGCACACATTCAGAAGATGAATGACACTGAAATTGAACTTTTTGTGGCCGGAGAGCATTTACACTTGCATTCAGTGCAGAGTTATCAACATGACAGCTTCCTTTTGTTCCTGCTATGCATTGGCTTCTATTACAAACCACCGCAGAGCTGAGGAAAAAGCAAAACTTTCGCATTTCCCAAATTATTTCTGGAACATATGAAGGTCAGAAGGGCGAATTCTGCTCCACACCACACCCGCCAGGCTGACATCAGGGAACAGCTCTGCAGAGGGAGAGCAGCAGCACTGAGAGACCTTAGAGGAAACTGTGATAGCCGGGCTACAGGGGAGTAAAAAAAAAAGATTAAAATTCTGCTTCTACTGGGTCATGTCTCTCAGTTCAGTGGTTATGGGCTTGTCTGCCCCTTGATCTTTTTAATAATAGGTCATGTTGCTTCTTTTTTCTACTGTCTATCTCTGTGCTTCCACAACTCTGTATCTTCTTCCCAGTCTCAGAGGACTACACATTCATCCTCTCTAGCCTCCCCCACCTCATTTCAGATATTTCTCTCCTGCTGTAACCATGGCTATCAAAGCAGTGCCACAGCAGGCATGCAGTCAGCATCCAGGGTAATACTGCAGCTCTAGATCTCCTGCTAACACTACACAGGCACTTCTGTCAATCCCACTGGGTATTTTTTTGCATCTTTCTCCTCTCCACTTTTCCCCAGGCACTGTCACTTCATACCCGTTGCAAGACATCAAATTTTCTATAATACTACAAGAGGAAAACTGAGTTCCTCCCTAAATGCAAGCACTGGCTTTATTTCTTCTGCCACTGGACGCCATATGCGTCTTGCATTTCACACTCTCATGTAATGGAGGGTTCAGGTGTTTCTGATGTTGCTGCCAGGCACTAAAAGCAAAGCGATACAAATGTGAGCTAAAAAGGATCCTTCGATCCCAAATTGCAGTCACGGATAAAGCTGGGAATTCTCCAGCACACGCCGAGCAGCTGCTGCCGTGAACAGGCTCCAGGGATGTACTTTGGTGCATTCCTGGCCTGACTTAGTGCCTCGTGCTAACTCCGTTCTCAACCACAGTCATTCTTGCACTGACTCATTATTATAGCACTGTAAAAATAAAATGTTTGGACAGAACCTCCTCTTTGTTGCTGCTCTCATTTGCATAGCAGGCTTTTATTCAGCATAATTGGGTGGCAGCTTTTTCCATCAGAGCACTTCTGTAATTTTTCTATCAGATTATGTCTCCAGCTTTTGTACACCTCTGGTACAATTAACAAGATGCGTAGTTCATCTCTGAGTAGCAAAAGTGATACACAACTCAGCAGGACAAGCATAAAATCTTCTGGACTCAATCTTGTTAACTGACTTGTTAACTGGAGATAATACTGAATGTCACTATTAATGACGTTCTGAAGCCCTGTCTTGCATTTTTATGTTTGTTAAAAAAAAAAAAAAAAAAAAAAAAAAAAAAAAAAAAAAGTCATTATATTGTAACCATTGGGAAAATATGTTTTCTAGTTATTAACAGCTTTGTATGTATATAAGCAGCTACATGGAATGAATATGACCTCTGTTTTAATTTGTATGATAGTAGGCTTTTCAGCATTTGGTAGAGCAAGTTCTATCCACTCTTGAGACAGATGATTGTACGGAGTGCCATATTTTTTTGTTGTTGTTTCAACTTCTGACTAAAATTTACGGGAAAAAGCAAACGACTACATTCAGGACATTGCGGTTCTCACAGCTATAAATCTCTCTCAAGCAAATATTGGTTCCTCAATCTTGAACTTGCTCAGCAAAACACTTCCAAAGTATGTTTATCTTCAAGACACTCCAGTCACTCCATTGAGGGTCTTCAGACTAAAATATTAAGCAAAATGTATTTCTTCATCTTCATCTTTCTGCCAGTCTACTCCACTCTTATGAATACTACCTGTTCCCATAAATAGGGCATGGACCTGCTGGAGTGGATCCAGAGTAGACTATAAGACTGACAGATTCTATCCCAGCAAAAAAAAAAAAAAAAATTCATTTTAATGATTATTGTAGGATATGTCCAAACTAGAGTAGGCAGTACCTCTTCTGAGCTGAGTTTGATCTTCTGGATGGAATTTGACCTACCTCAAGGTTAATCTAAGGTATGCTTAAGTATCTAAGTTATGCCTTACCCGGGTGTTCAGTTGCCAAAAGACACTTGCAAAACAGTCCCACCACCCTACTGTGACCAGGCCTGAACAACTGAGACCAAGACATGTAAATAGGCTATCTTATCTCCCAACAAATATTTCAGGCAATGTCTTCACTAGCATCATAGCATTAATCCTACAGAGATGCTGCATACAGTACAATTTAACATTGTGATTCCTACTGTTCCATAACGATAGACATTTTATATATTATCTGTATTGCCTTGGGTAGTCCATATCTACAAATAAAGAAAACCAGTGCAGAAGCTTACAAAAACAATGCTGGTAAGATTAGGGGTGAGTCAGCCTTCTTTATGCCCAAAACAAGACCATAATTGACGGTATTTAATAAGAGAAAAAATTGGTAAAAAATCAAGCGTGATATGTGTTTGCATCCCAGAGCAGGTGAGGAGTGGGAATGTAGAGAAGAATGATCAAATTTCATCAGAGAAAGTACTGTGGAATAAAAGCTGCCATTACATTAATCCCCATCTTCAGGCAAATGCTACTCCATGTCAAAAGTGGGGAAAAGGAGTGGCCAAAAGGTGACAATGGGTAATCTGCTCTTTCCGTGTACATAAGCTTCTTGGCAACTCCACTGCCTCCACAAGCTGGACTTTTAACCCTTCAGATAATGGATGAAAGTTGTGTGCTTTTTCAAACAGAGAGAAAAAATATGTTTTCCACATCTGAAAGCTGCCTTGGCACTCAGTTAACATCCTGACAAATGTGTGTCAATAACTGTATTCACCTTCACTTGACTTTCAGATAAAGCCTCTGAGTCTCAGTACAGAATCAATTCTTTCCTGTCTTGGTGGGAAGATCTCAGTTGGACATCAGAAGTCAAACACCTCATCCAAACTGGTGGCCTGGGCGTATGTCACAGGTTCATCCCATCCCAACCTCTTTCCACAGAGCAGAACAGACCACTGGCTTAAATCAGACCTGTAGCTTTTTAGCTTGTGCTAGACTGAATAAACTTGCCTCCCTGAATTTTTTGGTCTTTGAACAACTTCCAATTGCTCTAGCTCCATGCTGTCTTTAGTGTCCTGACCACCCCATACTGGGAGCAGGTTATACCCAAAGTTTAAAGTGTTTTTTTACAGACCGACATAGCAGCAGTATCATGTGCCTGTTGAACAGGTCCTAAGGCAATTTACTCCTGGCCTCTTTTAGTAAAAGAAGCTTAAAGCCAACAAAGTTTTGAAAGAGAAGCTAAGTAGAACTTGTTTGCATGCAAGTCATATCTGTAAAATGTCCACTAAAAACAGAACACTCACTGACTTAGAAGTCATATGATTCTTAAATAGCATCAAAATCCAAACAAACTGATCTTTAAATTGAACTTGTAACTCCTTTAACAGAATCAGCCCTACTGTTGAGGTACCTCTGGTGAGCCTGGAGGCAGATCATTTTTTCTATGCATGAGTATTTCAGTAAGTTTGCTGATGAACTCTGTGAGCTTTGGTGCATAGTAAGGCTGTGCACTGAATGTTCTCTTTTCAGCTCCTGCCAAACTCCAGCTCACGGCAGGATTAACACGTAGCATTACAGCTGTGGGATGTGTCTGAAAGGACAATTCAGCATGATCCTCAGATTACAGCAGTGCCATAACATACCTTCTAGTCACATAAAAACCACACCAACCTTACCCACAATTAGGCACAACTGAACTAAGACTGGCGAGTGAGAGGGCTGGTGACCTACTTGTCTAGACACTCTTTACAGACAATATAGAAGGTGATGAGCACTGCTTCAGTAGAATGCATGCTGTAAAGCCATGGGATGGCATGTCATGGCATGGGATAGCATGGCATGGCATGGCATGGAATAGGGTGGTGGGATGGGATCAGATGAGAGGGGGTGAGGTTGGGGTAGTGGGTATCACAGTATCACAGTATCATGCGAGTTGGAAGGGACCTTAGAGATCATTGAGTCCAACTCCCGGGATTCAAGCCCTCTGTGTAGTGAAGTGGCACTTCTACCCCTTGCACCACAAGGGGGATTCAATCTCCGGGCCTCCAGTGTTGCAAGCAGCAATTCTACCACTGCGCCACCAGGGCACCGGGGGTAGGATAGGAGAAACAAAATGGGACTGGATGGAAAATATAGCCTCTCTGTAAATGTCTATCCCGTGTCACTTATGCCCCTGTGTAAGTCAGCACAATTATTTCAGGATAAATATCTGACTTCTACATAGACAGTCTGTTGAAATGAAAACTGTCCATCATCTCTGAACAGGAGAAGCTCACACTTTCCTTATTTTAATCCAGCTTGTTTGTCTTTACCCTGAAATGAACTCCTCTTAACATCAGAGTAGGTCATGCCTAAGAAGTAGTTTGTGAAGCTGTTTTTTATCTTCTTCACATTTCAGCTCTCATTTTCCAGATTTCAGCTCAACCCAGATCCTTGATCATGACCATAGTCATGATGATAGGTGTGCCAGGGCTGTTCTCAGTATAGGGAGCTCAGCCACTGAGTTGCATAGGCACAGCTTTTATCATCTCACTAAAGAAAAGCAGTAGAAACTTTATATTTCTAGAATTGCCTTGTATATTTAAAAAATACCTCAAATGTACTCATTTTCTTGTTCTTTTCTTCCTGGGAGTCAACCCTGTTTTTTATTCAATCATGAGAAAGGGACAAGTGACAGATCATGAAGTATATGTAATTTAGAGAAGACTGTCTGAGTGCTAAGCTCTAGTGCTACTGGAGCCATAACATTTATTAGGCCTTATATCAAGCTCTATTTTCCCTGTATTATGTTCATCCTGGCTATTAATATCCTATATGACACCCATATGACCAAATAAATCTGGCCACAATGGAGGACTCAGTGGAAGTGGTGTGGTTGTACTGTGTGTGGGCTGAGTTTATGAGGGGATTTTGAGGAAGCTGTTCAAGGATTTCATTGCCCTCCAGGGATGCATCTTGCACAGGAGTTTTTGGGATAGAAAGAAGAGTAGAGGAGGAAAGTGAGACCCCCAGTGTGGGTGTGATACCTCACTGCCAGCCCAGGACCAGAATGGAACTGGGAACTTTGCCTCCCAGCCCCAGTGCCCTAAACTCCTTGTTTCTCCTCCTGATGAGTGAGAATTTCAGTCCTTTGTAATTTGACTTCATTCCATTTTTAAGCAGTTAAACAGTAAGACAAGATGGTACTTAAAATCTGGATATGCTTATTCAGGCTTTCTCTCTTTCTAGTTTGTCTCCTAAAGACTAAGGGCAAATCAGTCTGCTAAGTCTAAAGTCTTGGATCATTAGGCTTTTACAATCACTATTCCTCACCAACAGTGTAAATGCCAAAGTGCTAATATACTCCTTAATGCGGTTAGAAAAAATAATAATAAAAATCTGCAATTAAGCAAGGCTTTTTTATTTTTCTTTTTTACTTAAAAAATCAATAATGAAATTTTTAACATCGTTTGCTTTGCCTCCCCCTGAGAGGCCTTGGCTAAGTGCTGGTTTAGATATGGCAATACATACAAGTTACATGCTAAAGGGACTATCCCAGAGCTGAATTTACTGCAGAACAAACAGAAGTGACATAAGCAAACAGGTGAACTCCTGAAAAAAGGGGCTGGGCAGGGCAAAGATCCAAGTTATTTTTCAATGGTTTCTCTGATTCAAAAGGCTTAATTTCTCAGGAAAAAAAAAAAAAAAAAAAAAAAAAAAGAAAGGAAGAAAGAAAGAAATTGTAATGTATGGCCAGGCAGTAGTAATGAAGTGTGTTAATAAGCAATTTTAAACCAATCAATCGAGCTAACCAAGGGGAGCGGATGAAAAAGACATTTTTAAAAGATATTCCTTGCAGTTGAAGCATCTTTTTTCATTCCTCCAAATTTCAGGACGTGTCTTTGCACATCCACAAAATCTAGATGAAGTCTCAAGGACTGAAATTCTCTACTTGGGGTTCAGGTAGAATGTGAGTGGTCATAAACTTTGAATCATCTGATACATGGGAGGAATTTCATTCACTGGATTCCATTGGTATTCTACTAAGTATATTTTATTTACGTTTTGTAACTATATCCCCTGCCTGCACTACTGGAACCTCTTAGCAACTTTTTGGCAATGAATCTTCTGTGTAATGTGCTTTTTAAAGCTTCCTGAAATGAACTCTTCACACTGTATATACTAGAGAACTAATATTGTGCTAAAACTCTCTTTTGACTGCATTTTTTGAAGAGGCAGAGGAATTCATTCTTCCCATGCCTCTCAACGGTACGTATCTCAGAATCATCCATCATGCCCAGTTCAGCAAGGTCGTCATCAGAATGAAGAAATAAGAGTTTTAAATTGCAGCCCTACTACCTGAGATATCCCCAGCTTAAGATTTAGCAGAGTGCTTGCATTCCTGTCATGTAACCTTGCACATCCATTTATGGCTAAGGCTATGTCTGAAATATGGCATTCTCTGGGATTAGCTCTACGAATCACATCCTGGCTGATGTATGGATGAAGTGGTGCTTTCTTTGAACCTTTTACGTTAGAGGATCACTCCGATGATGGAATTTTACCACCTGATGTGTAATTTACTGGAAGTTAAAATAAGAATCACTCATGTCCTCTGAGAAGCAAGTTGTCAGTAAGTAAAGGCAGAAGTACATGGCCTGTTATTCTGTGCATGTAGACTTGGTTGGACTGCCTGCATTTCCCCAGTGTGATCAAACTATGCTCATGGCCATATAAAGGCAAAGAAGAAATGCAAAGAAATCAAACTAATATTCCAATGACATCAAAAGGCAACCATTTCTCTGGCATGATAGATGTAATGTGAAATCTTGTGTATGACTTAAAAAATGCTACCTTCCAAGATATTTTATATGGGAAAAGAAATGCATTGAAATATAGAGAAGGAACCAAGAAGACCTGAAAGCAGCCATTTTGTATCTAAAGAGAGGCTATAAGAAAGAAGGGAACAGATACTTTAGCAGGGTCTGTTGGGATAGGACAAGGGGAAATGAGTTCAGAATAAAAGAGGGGAGATCTAGATTGGATAAAAGGAAAATTTTTTACAATAAGGGTGGTGAGGCACAGGTTGCCCAGAGAGATGATAGATGCCCCATCCCTGAAGACATTCAAGGTTAGGCTGGACAAGGCTCTGAGCACCTGATGGAGTTGTGCATGTCCTTGTTCACTGAGGAGGAGTTGGACTTCCAATTCAAACAATTCTATGATTCTTTGGTTGTATATGTGTATATGCCTCCACTTTTTGAATAGAATGAAATTAAAGCAGAGGCTTCTAGAAATCCCCAAGAAATGGGTTTCTCTATGTGTGTTCACTCTACTATGCATTTTGAACAAGGTTTCAAAGGGCTTCCATAGTCAGCAGGCTCAGCAGTAATCATGGTTAAGCAAGTTAAGGCACATCCAATTGGGTTTAGCTGCCACCAGTCATAGAATCATAGAATCAAAGAATCATAGAATCATAGAATCACCAAGGTTAGAAAAGACCTAAAAGATCATCCAGTCCAACCATTCACCTATTACCAATAGCTCCCACTAAACCATGTCCCTCAACACAACATCCAGTCTTTCCTTGAACACCCCCAGGGTCAGTGACTCCACCTCCCTGGGCAGTCCATTCCAGTGCTTGACCACCCTTTCTGAGAAGTAATACTTCCTAATGTCCAGCTTGAATCTCCCCTGCCATAGCTTGAAACCATTCCCTCTGGTCCTATAACAAATGACACGAGAGAAGAGGCCAACCCCCAGCTCACTACAACCTCCCTTCAGGAAGTTATAGAGAGCAATAAGGTCTCCCCTGAGCCTCCTCTTCTCCAGCTCTGTTTCAGCATTTGGCATCCAGACACTTATGGGCCTCTTTGAAGCTTTGTCTTCATTCTGCAGACCTATCCTTTTAATATCCATGTTACTGCTTACTTTTTCTAGATGCAAGCTAAAGCATCATTTGAATGTGACAGAAGAGAATAGGAACATCTCATTTCTTAAATACAGAATAAAATCAGTAAATGTGCTCTGATTCAGACAGAGTCTTTTCCTCTCTTGGTGATATTTACACATACTTAAACAGGCTAACTAATGTATCATATCATTAATCAAAATATTTTTTACATGGTGCATATGACTAAATCTCCTCAAAAACCCAAGAGAGAAGATATACTGACATACATGCTACATGTCTTCCTGAGTAATATGTACTTTTTCAAGTCCAAACCCAATATGAAACTAGATGTCAGTAAAAATGGACACTTGCTAAACATTGCTGATAACATCACTTGAGAGATGTTTTTTACCTTTTTTATATGAATAATATAGATATCATCATCATAATATAGATATCATCATAAAACCAATCCTAAACAAAATGGCATATCTATAATATTTCTTCCTCACCCTTTTTCTTTGTTTTATCTCTGCTGTCCCAGCATCCCAGCCACCATCTTCCCTCTCCCCTCTAGTGTTTCGGGATCCTGTTGTAGCCTGCTTCCTTTGCACTTTCTAAAGAGTTGAATTTCAACCACTGCTTGCTTTGACACTTGGGAACTACAACAGAAGATGGAAAGGAGGCAATGCATATTTACAGCTAATGAAGCAAAGAGAGAAGTAAAAGACATTAGAATTATAGAATGTGATAAGAATAGCACATTATTCCCCAAGGAGAAGGAACTATTATTTTTATCTTTGTGTGGGAAAAGGTGATATTGCAGTCACCTAACACACTGGTGAGATTAAAGGCTGTTCATATTATTCTTTGGCGGTATTCTGAAGGTGAAAAAGGCACTCAACAGTCATGTGAAGAATATAGAAAGATGGCAATAAAACACCTGCAACTCTTCCACCCCAGCTTTGAAGTCTACTGTCAAAATGCAGTTTTTACATTTGGAAACTTTTAATCCATATTCTCCTCAGCTGTACTTTCATAAATCCAGCTACTGAGATAGATAGCTGCTAATTATTTGCACTCCTGTAAGCCAGACCAGAACCCAAAGATGTGCATTCAGATCTTTATTTGAATAAGAACATATAAACTCACTGAAAAAGTACAAAGAAACCAATATCCATGTACAGACTTTCCAGGGATAATCAGCCATTAGAATCAGTCCTTTGATTTTATTCTGATTGATTTGTATGGTAGGCCAAGCATAGATAAGGAATCGCTAAGATACATCAGGTGGAAATATTCATATTGCAAAAGCAGAATAAATGAAAACACACCTGTAAAATGCTGTTTTTACCATGTGACATTTTTACTACCAAAGTATAAAGCATTGTTTATTCAGTTTTGGTGATAACATTGACTCACCTTCTAAGCAGCAAACCAAAGATTTCTCCTTTGTGTTTGTTTTGCAGATGCAACTTGCAAAATAGGCAGTCCTTTTAGGAGCAATAACATTTTATAAACGCAGGAGGGCTGTCATTTTTGGGGTTGGGAACATAAAATAGCACTTTATGTTTACTCTGCTCATACTCATAAATCTAAGATGATCCTTGTGGATCCCTTCCAACTCGGGATACTCTGTGTTTCTATGTTTCTAAGTACCCTGGAGTGGAAGACTTGAAAGGCTCTGCATACAAGCTGCCTTGCATGGAGTTTCCTGTGTTCCCTTTTTTTTTTTTTACATAAACAGCTTCTGCTTTCCCCTGGGTTGTTCTTCCCTCTGCTGGGCTTAATTCTCCCTGAGGCCAGAGGTGTACTGTGTTGAACTCTACGTGATCAGTGAGGTCAGTGTGGCCATTCAAGATGCAGATGCTGGCTTAGTGTATGGGTCATGCTGTGAAGAACTCAGCCTATCCTTCAGCTTTTACTCAGAATTCCCACCTGCTTCAGTGAGGCTTCTTGTCACCAGAAGAGACCTCAGGAAAGATGCAAGTGGATCAGATCTGTTACCGCAACTGAGATGGCATCTCCTTACAGCAGTGTGATATGGCCCTGCACTGCACAGAGATATGCTTTAGCTGTAAAGTCCACCACCTCAAAATAGTTCTGAGTAATAGTGGTCATTAAATCTCTCCTACATTTTATAAGAAGCAGAAGAAAATGAATGTAACTAACAGACTTCTTTAACCCCTCTTAGACCAAATCTTTCTCCAACCATGGAAGAAAACATCCAGCCAGACATAAATAAATCAAAGTTAGGAAACTGTAACTGCATAGGATTTTGTCTCATGCTGGGGGACAGCCCATGGGAAAGTCCAAGCACACAGAAAACTGAGGCACAGCTCGGAGATACAACCAGCCTGAGACCAGGAGAGCTGCATTCAGTTCTGAGCTCGACAACAGGCCTATTTCCTCCAGATTCTAGATAGAACATCAGGATAATGTGTTAGCAGGTTCATGAGGAGAAAGGGAGATGTGGGCTGCTATCTCTCATTAGCATCTTCTCTCTTGCTGCTCACACCTAACAAGTCATACACATGTGAAAAGAGCTGCTTCTATTTTTTCTTGCGCTGCCAGCAACAGGCTTGAAAAAGCATTGTCCAAAGTACCTAAAGGGGTGGATTCCTCATTAGGAAAATTGCAGCTACAAATACTCAGTAGAGAAGAGTACATGCACAGCTTCAGCACAGGGTATGGGGCCTGGCTGGCAGCAGCACAGCACCCATGGGTATCTGAGAGTAAAACTCACTGTTTAACACCGCAATCACTTCATTTACTCAGTCAGGAGACCAGACTTCAGCCTGACTCACAGACCGCTTACGCGGAAAGTTTCAGCTTGTAATGGTGTCATTTTGGTTATGCGAATAAACACAGAAGTGGAAGAGCTTGATTGAAAAAGCATTCAGCACCTGCAGCTCCTGTGGACTTCTGTGGGATTTCTGACTGCTTGACACTTCTGAAAATGAGACTGATTACTGCATGGTTGAAAAAGGATTACTTTTTTCTTCATTGCAACCCAAAACTGGTGGATAAATCTAATACCATCTTGTGGGAAAAGGAGATCTTTTAAGGTTGTAACCACACAGGGAATTTTCATCCAAAAAATGCATTTATCAGTGTGTAGAGACATAGGTATTCATAGAAGTCCCTGGTGATGCTGCAATGTAGGGTTCTGCTGCAATATAAAAAAATGAATAAAATAAACTGAGTATGATTACTAGAATTGCACCAAGTGATTACAGCAGTCACCAGACTCGTTTTAGCTTCATGTCCTCACTTGTTTCCCTGGGATTTTTTGTTTTGTTTTGTTTTGTTTTCAAGTGAGTACAAACTGTTTTTTGCCTTTTGCAGGCTCTAATGTTCTAACTCCATTTTTATATATCTCAAAAACAGCAACTTCTGATTTAAATGGCTCTGAGCAGGCATTTATAATTGAATTCCACTACAATTTTTGAACGACACCACAGATAGGTTGTTTGTTTTTTCAAGCTAAAATAAGTCTTAGCCATCAATACAAATGTGCTACATACCTGCAAGTCTGTGTCCTGGGCTGCCCACAGCACCCGCATGGTGCCAGGTACAAACCTAAACTAGCAATTTGGAAGAATTTCAACATCAGCCTTCCTGATTTCTCTGTCTAGGGGCTTTCTGCATAATTAAAGATTTCCAGGCTCTTGCTGGAAGCTACCAGGGTATTAGCAAGTGTCAACACTGGGATCTGGTGAACTGTCACCACCTGGACTTAGCACTGCCTAAGTGACAGTACTTCTGAGAGAGGGCATCTGCTTGGGAAGAAGCGGTGGTTGCACACAAATTGCTGTAAGCCAGGATTTCTGAAGGATGATCTGGAGCAAACTGGGAAAACACTAAAGAAAGCTGTCTCAGTAAGATACTTTCAAGGCTTATAGGAAATGGTGCCTTTGGAAAGCATGTTTCAGCACTACTCTATCAGAACAGAAGTACATTAAAAAGCATAGCTTTTCAGGACTGGTGCTGCTCCATATTTTCAGTGGACAACTATGTATATTGTTTGCAGATCATAGAATCATAGAATAAACATGTAAAATCATAGGAGCAGAGAACCACAGAATGACTTAGGTTGGAAGGGACCTCAGAGATCATCTAGTTCCAATCTTTTGCTATGGGCAAAGTTCCCACCCACCAGCTGAGGCAGCCCAGAGCCCCCAGTCCGGCCTTGAACACATCTAGGGATGGCACACCCATACCTTCTTTGGGCAGCCTGTGCCAGTGCCTCACCACCCTCTGAATAAACAACCAACCTAAATTTCCCCTCTTTTATTTTAAAGCCATTTCCCCTTCTCCCATCAATATCACACTGTGTAAAAAGTCAGTATCTCTTGTGCTTATAAGCTCCCTTCATGTACTGGAAACCCACAGTGAGGTCTCCCCAAGCACTCTTGAAGCTAAACAAGCCCAACTCCCTCAGTCTTTCTTCATAGTAGAGGTGCACTAGCACTCTGATCATCTTTAATGTGACTAGTGCTATTTAATGGGACCAACACTCTTTAATATCTTCATCAGTGAAATCAACAGTGGAGTCAATTGCACCCTCAGCAAGTTTGTGTATGACACCAAGCTGTGGGGTTTAGTTGACACACCAGAGGAACAGGATGCCATCCAGAGGGACCTAGACAGGCTTGAGCAGTGGCCAAGGTGAACCTTATGAGGTTCAACAAATCCAAGTGCAAGGTCTTGCACCTGCATCGAGGCAAGATCCACTACCAGTACAAGCTGGGGAACAAAAGGATTGAACACAGCCCTGCTGAGAAGACCTGGGCGTTCAGGTAGATGTTAATCTGGACATGAGTCATCTATGTGCAGAATACTATTGGCTTTCCAGGCTACAAGCACACATTGCTGGCTTGTGTTAACAGATGATATCAAATAGAGAGGCTTTGGGCCTGTGGAAGGAATGGATAAGCATTCAAAAGTGTCATGAAAAATAGGAAAAAAAATAGTCTAAAAATGGCAGAAGACAGTTCTAGAATGTACAAAGTCATAGAGCCAGGGAGCAGTAACAAAACCTCAAGTATGAGAGTACAAAGAACAATAGTGGTTTAGTCAGAAGTTCTTCAGTTAGCCTGCAGTAGATGAGCACTAGTGACCAGTATCTTGCTGACGTAAAGAAATAAATACACTGAAACATATAATCAGATTCACTGTAAATCTTTAATTAATTTTCCTGCAGTACCCAAGGGAAATAAATAAATAAATAAATAAATAAATAAATAAATAAATAAATAAATAAGCTTAGCAGGAATGTTCTATTCAGCTCTCAGACAGAAAGTTCAAGGAAAACAAGGAAGGGTGGAAAGAGATCAAAGGAAAGCAGTAAGAATCCCTAGAGGGAAGTGGTCTGTGATGGACAGCTGAAGGAAACAAAACATTTAGTGGGGAGAATGAGGGAGGGAGATCTAATAATCATCTTTAAAAAACAAAAAGGTAATTACAATGAAGAATCAAATAAATGGATGTTCTAATTCAATGTGCAAAATTGAGAAAGAAAAGTTGTGGAAAGTCAGAAGAAAAGAATGTGAAGATCTTTCTAGTGAAAAAGTTGCTTAGAAGAGGAATAGTCCATCCTGGGAACAATTAGACAAACATTTTCTAGGAATAAGGTGGATACCACATTGGACAAGGGACAGAACTCTTCTCTGTGTCTGCTTGGTTTCCATGGATGTCCAAGGCATTCCCAGACAGCTGACAACGTATAAGGAAGAATCTTGGCTTCCAGTGACTTTTAACTGTACACTACTCTCTAAAACCAGGCAGTAACCCCTAAAATTGAATCCTACTACAAGGCAATGTACTACTCAGTATTCCACTACCCTCTAGTGTGGACTTTTTCCATCACTGTGACTTTGCAATGCAGCTGTTGTACCATGAGAAATGTGTTTCTGTTTGAAGATCTTGGAATCATAGAATGGCTTGAGTTGGAAGGGACCTCAAGGATCATTCCAACCTCCCTGCCACAGGCAGGTTGCCAACCACTAGATCAAGTACTAGATCAGGTTGCCCAGGGCTCAATCCAGCCTAGCCTTAAACACCTCCAGGGACAGCCTCTCTGGGCAACCTGTTCCAGCACCTCAGCACTCTCTCAGTAAAAAACTTGCCTCTGACATTGAATAGAAATCTCCTCTCATTTAGTTTGCAACTACTTTCCCTTGTCCTATCACTATCTAGCCATGAAAAAAGTTGATTTGCCTCATGTTTATAAACTCCCTTTATTTATTGGAAGGCTGCAATGAGGTCTCCCCACAGCCTTTTCTCCTCCAGACTGAACAAGCCCTGCTTCCTCAGCCTGTCTTAATAAGAAAGGTGCTCCAGCCCTTGGATCATCTTCATAACCCTCTTGTGGACCCTCTCGAAAAGCTCTACACCTTGCCTGTGTCGGGGGCCTCAGACCTAAGTGCAGTATTCAATGTGGGGCTTCATTAAGACAGAGGAGAGGGGCACAATTACATCCCTCACCCTGCTGGCTACTCCTTTTTGTTGGAACCAGGATATCATAGGCCTTCTGGGCTGCAAGAAGACACTGCTGGCTCATGTTAAGTTTTTTGTCAACTAGGATCCTTAAGGGCTTCACTCAAAGAGTTCTTTTCCCAGTTTGTATATGGACCTGGGACTACTTCAACCCAAGTGCAAAATCTTGCACTTTGCTTTGTTGAGCCTTGTTAACACAATCTTATATGTTTGCATGGATGGATAGAGTAATATTTGTGAAAAAATTTTCCTTCACCATTGTATGGTTTTATTAATATTACTTTAATAGTTTCTAACATGATAATTGAAAGCACAGGTCCTAGGATGGAGATTTGTATAGTTATCCTTACAGAGCCTTCATAACTTCAAGAATTCTGAGGGGAAAATGTTTTTCCATGGACTCAAATGCTTTCATAGTGAAGTAAGATGATAATATGACAAGAAAGAGAGAAGATGAAAAATAAGCTGTACAGGAAGGAGATGACTTGGTCCTACTGTTCCACTTCTGCTGGAAGAAGCCAAATGTAGACTGACATCCTGCTTCAGATCTACAATGCAGAGGAGAGAAGTGGGTAAAGAGAGCTTACATTGTCAGCATGAAGACGAGACCACAAGAGAGCTGAAATTAGACCATTAATATTTATTACAGATATGTTTCCCTTACACAACAAAAATACCAACTTCTTAGAAATGGCCTGAGAATGAACAGTAGTGCCTGTGGCCCTGAGGCTGAGAAAAAGAGGTGATGAGGAAGGGCACAGGGCTGGGTTCAGATAATTCATAAACTGAGAAGTTACGAGCAAGTTTTCATGAAAATATCCTCATACAATTTGAGTAATGCTTACAGGATACACTTTGCATCTCTTAGCAGATGGTGGTCCTGCTGGGCAAGGGTCTGATTTTCTGATCAGTTCATGCAAATGGATGTTTCTTTTCCCAAACCAATGAAGAAGAGACCTTAGGAGCACAGATATGAAACAATTGTTTGCTACTATTTTCTTCGAACTTCTTGTGAGAGTATGGATACAGTCCAACAGTAGCATAAACTCTCATCCTCAGGCCACGAGCTCTTAGTCCAAGTCTTTGATCCTACATCTCTGATGTTCAGGTACCTTGTGACAACCTGGAGAACTGTAGTGCAGGTGCTCCAAGTGAGAACCCTTTACTCAGGATACTTCAGTCAGACAGGGGTCCTTGGACACCACCTCAGTGGACTGCACACAAGGGATGTGAGCTCTCATAGTCCCCACATATGGCATGTCAGGTCCGCAGCAACAGCTTACGTGTTTAGCTCTAGAGGTCAAATAAGCCCCATACATCATAAGAGATTAATCCCTGCATCATGCAAGAGCTGAAGAGAACTGACCCAGCATAGATGCACTGCATGCTCAAAAGTCTCTAGAAACTGCAGAAGTCTCTAAAGTGATGTATTAAAGAACTTTCTTCAGAACTTCTATCAAAGTAAATATCTTTTGTAGTTCCATAAAGGAGACTGATACAGTATTATTTTATTAACTGTCTCAGAAAGATTTGCTCAGATAATGCAAAAACAGTTTCTAGAAGTCCCTGAAGTCAAAATAATCACACATCTAAAACATTAATTATCAGCAACCACTCAAGTTCCTTCTGGTTATTTTCATGAAACTTTGATGAACATTCTATTGTGTTCAGTGTTCATCATGAACAGGCATGATTTCTTCAATTGGAGAATTGCTATGAAAGCATGTTACTTGCTATATTACCCTTTGACATGTTCCTGTGATCCTGCCTGTTTGCAGAAGACACTCAACTAACATTATTAGTCAATTCTCAACTGTCCAATGTTGGGCACATTAGTGAGTAACAAATAATAATCTATAATGTAAGTCATTAAGAACTAATCAGAAATCAAAATAAGTTAGTTCATAAATGAACTAATACAGCCAGCTTTTGAAGATGCTAACATTTACAAGTACTGTGAGTTGTGTTCTCAGTCATCTTCCACAGACACAAGTATCCCACTGACTCATAGCTCAGCATCTTTGCTTTTCCAGAAGAAAAGAATGTGTAATATAAGGCAATGAATGGCTGGCATCTCTGTTCAGTAGTGAATGTTAAGTGGTGGCTAATTTTCAAAGGTTGCTAATAAAATGTTCTGTATTACACATACTGCTCTGCAAAATTCAGTTTACACACACACAAAAAAAGGTGCTGCTGCTTTTATATGTTTGTTACAGAGCCCTTCAGTTGTTCTCCTGTCTCTTTCCATATGCAAAACATGCAGTTCCTGAATGTCAGCTAAGACACCAAGAGGCACTGTTACTTACTAGAAGGCTGTGCTGCCTTTCAGCACAGCAACTGGATTGTTGCACAGAGAGGAACCGGATGAGTTTTAACAACAGCAAGTGTAAAGTCTTGCATCTGGAGAAGAATATCTGCATGCATCGGTGCAGGTTAGGGGCTGGAGAGGAGCTCTACAGAGAAGGACCTGGGTGTTTTTGTGAATGACAGGTTGGCCATGAGCCAGCAGTGTGTCCTTGTGTCCAAGAAGGCCAATGGTGTCCTGGGGTACATTAAAAAGAGCATGGCCAGCAGGTCAAGGGAGGTGATCCTCCTCCTCTCCTCTGCCCTGGTGAGGCCACATCTTGAGCGCTGCATCAGTTCTGGGCTCCTTAGTTCAAAACAGACAGGGATCTTCTACAGAGCAGAGTGGAGGCCCACAAAGATGTTGAGTGGCCTGGAACATATGAGGAAAGGATGAGAGATCTAGGTCTAGTCTGCTGGAGAAAAACAGTCTGAGAAGTCATCTTATTAATGCTTAAAAATATCAAAAGGGCAGGAGTCAAATGGACACACCAAGCTCTTTTCAGTGGTTCTCAGTGACAGGACAAGGGAAAATGGGCACAAACTGGAATACAGAAAGTTCCGTACAAACATGAGGAAAAACGTATGTACTGTGGGGGTGACAGAGCACTAGAACAGGCTGCCCAGAGAGGTTCTGGAGTCTCCTCTGGAAATATTCAAAACTCTCCTAGACATCTCCCCATATATACTATTGTAGGAAACCTACTTTTAGTTCTCTTTGACAAGTTCATCTCCAGAGGTCTCACTATGATTTTGTGATCTTTTGGTCTCAAAGTGACAGATGGGACAAGTACTACAATTGAATATACAAAACTGGCAAATTTGGTAGCAAATTTTGACCTCTGACTCAGGGAAGACTCATACTATCTTCACTGACATGACAGTACAGTACAGAAATTCAGTGTGCTTCTATTGGAAACACATTTAGCATTGCATTTAGTAGGTGACCTATTCTGACATGTGCCTGGCCAAACAGCAAGTTCTTCAGGGGCAGGTTTATTTAACCTCATTGTAAGAAGTTGCGAAGCAGTACACCAATGAAAACATTTCTTCCTAACCATGATCATTTTTGTATCACTTTAGAGACATAGTAATAAGGAAATATAATCCTTGTAAAATAGTATATATTGGGCATTTAATGTTATGTAAAGGTGCTAACATTCCAGGATGATTTTAGAAGTACACAAAGTTACTTACTTCATAAGTCTACAGGATTTAAGCAACTTAATTCTAAAGTTCTAAGTCTATAACAAATGGCATAACAAACCAGTGCAGTATGTCTATGAGTTTGGTGCTGGCATAAAGAACAACACTGGCAAACACAGCTTTAACATTCTGGAAACCTAAAGAAAGCAGACTGACTTTATAATTTTGCTAATATTTGCATAAAATTAACATTACTACTGAGATGATTGTTTTATTAATTCATTCCAACTTGCAAATGTAAATATTTGCCTATCCAAAAGTGCTTTTCCTTAGTCTCATTTCAGACTAAACTCTTTATTCAGCTTCTGATGGTTAGTTACAGAGACACAGGCAGCATACTGGAGCAACCAGCAAACTGCTCTGTTATACCAATGCAGGGCAGCATAAAAACTTTAGAAAGGAGCTGTCAGGAGATACTTCACTGCATTTGCGTGATGGTCTTTAACCAGTTTTCATACATTCCCATTTCATGTAAATATAGCCATGTAGAGCTAATTCTGTGGTACAGGCAATCGTTTGAGGCTCAGCAAAGATTAAAGGGGGTACTGTTAACCTCACTCTTGCCTCTAGCTGGAATATTTCCTGAATTTTTTGAAGCTTTCATGTATTTTTTCCATAATCTAAGACCAAAAATAATTAAAATGGCTCTTTATTTTTCTGTCAATTCCTTGTAGTTGGAATGCCAGAAGCCACAAACTTGTTATAGGAACCTAGTAGCCTTGACGTGGTGATACTAAGAGTCTTAAAATAAAGGAGAAATGAATAAAATAACCCCTTGAACCTAATTTCAATTCAAAAGAGAAAAAAAAATCCCAGGCTTGTTAACATAAATAGTATGTGCAAATATGCATAAGACAACAGCCCCTTGGTAAAATTTTTCCCACAGGAGGGAATTCCAGCAAAATTGAAGGCTATGTACAGATACTTTATTTTCCAAACAGAAATTGCATTATGCCAAAAGACACATACATTTCATCTACTATTAGAGTGTAATTAAATTATGTTAGTTATCTTTGTTTGTAATACAAGGAACAAGATTCCTGTTGAAAGCACAAGGCGCTCCTGAGTTAATATCCTTTCATCTCACTAAGTGTCACACTGTAGGTGGTCTGCATTGCTTTCTTTTATACAGAACTTTTCATGGGATTTGCTTGATTCAATGCTACTTTTTAGCTTCTGGGTCAAGTGAAAAAAAAATAGCAGGAAAGCCACAAGAGGACAAATTCTCTTTTCAGTGACACCGTGTAAATCCTGTTGAATAGGGAAAGCGGGACAAAGACTAAATACTGTGCCTTTGACATAAGGGGGAATACAAATATTCCATGAACAGGCAACAAATATCTTTGAAATGTTCTACAAAGTACCAATTTCTGTAAAACTGCAGGCCCTATTATTTCCTATTCATTAAAAACATATGTTGATGCTGTTGCCAATCAGAAACAATCAGAAGTCATTTTATTTCTTATTTCAAAGACTAAAACAGTAGCTTATTTTTAATTCATAACCAATTGTTACAAAACATCTGGTGAGCTCTACCTTTCATAGTTTATAGACAAATTCTTTCTTTAAAAGCAAATTGGAAAAATTTATGCCTTCTTTCCCTATAAATGCAGTATTCCCTCAGCCCCTGTAGAACTCCTTTGCCCTCCTTACTCACTATTTCCACACAGCCAGTGGACATGAATATTGCACGTATACCTTTAAAAAGAAAAAATAGATTTTCTAGGACAAACTCTTGCTCTCCCCCTTTTCACTTCCCACCTTCCTCTTTTCCTTGCACCTAACTGTGTCACATTTTACTCCGTGTGCTCCTTGTTCCACTTCGATTTGCAGCAGCCTACAGCCTTGCATGGTATAGCTGTTAGCATAAAGCTTCCATGCATTAAAAAAAAAAAAAAATCATGCCAAAAATTCCTAGTGTAAAATACAAAATAAATAAATAAATAAATAAAAATCACTTTCCCTTAAGAAGGAAGCCACTAAATTTTATGTACTCCATGGCCACAAATGCTAAATGTTACACCAATCTCTCTTAATATATTAGATCTTTAAAACCTTTCTTCAGGATAGAATCATTTGAGTTAGAATGGACCTTTGAAGGTCATCTAGTCCAACTCTCCAGCAATGAACAGGGACACCTACAGCTAGATCACTCAGCTCAGTGCCCCATGCAGCCTGACCTTGAATGTCTTCAGGGACAGGGCATCCACCACCTCTCTGAACAGCCTGTGCCAGTGCCTCACCACCCTTATTGTGAAAAGCATCTTCCTTATATCCAATCTGTATCTCCCCTCCTTAAGTTTGAAACTATATTTCCCCTTGTCCTATCCCAATAGACTCTGCTAAAGAGTTTGTCTCTTTCCTTCTTACAGCCCCCCCTTCAGATACTGAAAGGCTACTCTCAAGTCTCCCTGGAGCCTTCTCTTCTCCAGGCTGAACAGCCCCAGCTATCTGTGTTGTATTTGCCTCATAAATCTTACCTAAGTACTAAGGATTCTCATAGCAGTTGTTCTCACCGTAATTCCAAAACTCTCCTAACATACAGAAATTCACTTTCTGTGAAGTTTGCATACTGTGCTGAGATCAGATGTGCTAAATATCAGCCTCCAAACACACAGAGCAACCTTTTTGATTGCTAACCATGACACTGCAATAGATTATCAAGTGATAATCCAAGAGCCACAGCCATGCTTTTAAACCTGTCAAGGCCAGGAGGACTATGGGGTATGGAAGTGTACAAAATGGACAAGGGGCTGCCATTACATATCACTGCAGCAGGGGGGACATATGGTGCATGTAAGGAGCATTAGGATGATACATAATCCAGCAAAGAGAGGTGAAAGGCAGATCTGAAACATGGAAATAATGGTCTCAGTAGCCCTCCAACAGCAAAAAGAAAAAAAATCCCGAAGAAAGAAGGATGTTGAAAATGATTCCTAAATGGGAAAGTGCTCCAGATCCATGTTTAGTTGTAACATGAGCAACAAGAGGATGTGGTTTTAGTGAAGACAGACGTTACGCAGAAGGATGAGGCAATGGTTCTCTAAATACAGCAAAAGCACTTACTTTTCCCAAGGGCTCAACATACACAAGTTTGCACCATAATCCAGAATTTTAGCAGTCAGCTACCATCTCCCAGAGCTCTGGGTGCCACCTGCAGTAGGTAAATATCAAGTAATATTAGTTATAGGTTAGGGGCAATAGAATCATAGAATCACAGAATTACCCAGGTTGGAAAAGATCTTAAAGATCATCAAGTCCAACCGCAGCCTAACCAGTACACTAACTCTAACAACCCTCTGCTAAATCATATCCCTGAGTACCACATCCAAACGGCTCTTAAACACATCCAGGGATGGCGTTTCAACCACCTCCCTGGAGCAATCTAATCTAGCACCCAAGCACATATCACAGTTCCTAAAAAATATAGGCAAATTTGAAATCTGTAGGAATTGATGGATTTGAACATGAAAACAAGGGGAAAAAACAATAAATTATTAGTTCCTAAATATAATAGGAAAATTGAGAAAGAAATATCAAGAAAGAAAGAAAGAGAAAGAAAGCAATCAACAGAGGATGCCAAGAAAGGCCAACTTTTAATAGCTTTCTCCTTTCTCTTGCCACTAAAATGGCAGCTGATAACTATGATGGTTGACAAAGGAAAAAAAATAGACAATATGATGAATAACAAGTGCATAGGTAATATGTAAAATGGTGGGCCCTGTGAAAGATACCAAGGGTTGTCTGGAGAACTAGCTTACACAGCTTCTGAGACATGATCAGTTGTCTTTGAAAGCTGCAGTGGATTATGACATTCCATCTGACTGGAAAAGGGCAAACATAGCGATAATTCTTCAAACAAATGCAAAATTAGCTTGAAATAATAGGCCAGATCATCTTTTAAGTCTCCTACAGTAACAGAACAAATAATTTCTCCTACAACAAGAAAGAAAAAAAATGAGACACGCAAATAAAAAAGCAGTAGTAGTCGGAAATGTATCTGTAAACTTCTTCAGACCCTGCTAAACCAATCTGATGTCCTGCAATGACCAACACACCTGTTTTGAAATGAGGGAAGGAGCAACAGGAGAGAAGACAAATAGTAAGTGTCATGTAGCTTAACATTAATTAACATATAGCTTTACCTTACTAAATCTTCTGGCACTGCCTAGCATGACATTCTTGTAAGCTTGTTTATATATATTTATATATTATGCATCTGAATTAACTTCAGTCAACAGACATTGCAAAGGGCTGGAAGTTCAGTCAAAAGCAAAATTAAAATCCACAAATAATTTTTTCAGAAGCTAGATACAGATTGCAAAAGATCAAGATGTGATTAAATAAGGACAATTACAAAACATTACAAGTAAGTAGAAATAACTGATTGCATAAGTACAAATAAAGAATCAAAGGAAAACATGGTTACAGGAAAGCAAAACCAGACCATGAGTCACCATGTTGTTTTACTCCCAAAACCCAAGCATCACTCTGGAGATAATGGCAGAATGAATTGCTCTCAGGCATCTGAGATAGTTCTTCCACCTTGCTAGGCTCTGGAAAAGCAGAGTATGAGTTTCTTTCCAGACTGGGGCACAATGAGTCCAAAAGATTATTTTAAATAGGTTATAATTAGAGATTTGACCACAGAAGTTGTAGAATTGGTACTATTCATCTTAGAAAGTACACAAGACATCATACATTTCCACAGAGGAAATCCTGAAAAAAAATTGTAATGCTGTGAATCATTAATAAGTAGGGTAGACTAGAAGTTACATTTTTCCTATCACTAGAATTATTCATTTTGTTGAACAAATATTAAAGTGAAATGGTGTTGCCTTCACAGAAAGGAATGAGCTAGTCAGCTTCTTGAGATTCATTCTAACCCAACCAGATATTTTTATACAAAGTTTTGGTAGTTACTACCAATCCGGAATTGATATTTACTTGGAATTGATTGTGAACAGGTTGCCCAGTGAGGCTGTGAATGCACCCATCCTGGAGGCATTCAAGATCAGGCTGGGTGGGGTTTTGAGCAACCTGGTCTAGAGGGAGGTATCCCTGCCTATAGCAGGGGCTTGGAATTAGATAATCTTAAAGGTCCCTTCCAAACAAACCATTCTATGATTCTGTTATTCTAGGGTATCTTCTGTCACACTTCCAACTAGATGTCTAATCTCACTTGACTGGTAATAGGCCCAATTCTTTTTTTATTAGTAACACTTCAGCAAATTTTTTTCTGACATGTTCATGGTGCTCCTTGCTCACAGAGGAGTGACTCTTTGTTGCCTTTTCAATTCTGAAAAACATAGCATGTAATCCAAAGCAGTGCCCACGAAATACCTGCACGGTCTCCAGCCTTCACAAGGGCAGGCAGCCCGTTCATTCTCTGATACACCTTAAGGACAGCCAATGGCCTTGTACTCAGTGCCCACTGTTGCCACATTTCTTCCCATCTTCTCCTTGCCTGTTGTTCCAGCACCTCCGTTCCCTTCTGACACGCAGTGGGTCCTGTGGGTGGAGCTGTCCTTTCTGCTCTTTGTTCACACAGGACAACTCAAAGAAAGTCCCAGGAGCTACAATTAATTCATGATTACTGATTATAGCAGTATTAATGCTTTCTGTTTACAATTCCACACATACATTCTTTTATTCTGTTTGTACTAAATATATGTTGAAAGAGAGAGAGAAAGAGAGGTGATATTTAATGTTTTCTGAATAATCCACTTCCAAGATTATTTCAGATTTTCAGATATGAAATATCGTGTTCCTTCTATATGAAGTACAACACAGTGATTTGGGGAAGGCAGAGATAAGGAAGGGGACGAGGCTTGTTTTCCTTCTTAAGTTTTCAGTGAACTCTTCTAGGGAAATATTGCTCTGCCTGTTATTCTTATAGCAGACAAATATTAATTCTTATCTTGCATCCACCTGCTTATCTACCACATTACAGAGGGGTCCTGCCCACATTTAATCTACTGGTTAAATGCCAGTTTAATTCTTCTATGCTGTAGGCCACAAGAAATGCGTTCAAAGGACAGCCCTTCATATACACACCACAGTATAAACATTTTAATGAAAGAGAATTTTTTGTAGGAGGAAAATAGTTCCTTTGAAAATAATGAATAAGCTCTCATTGAAATGAACCCTTTATGTATATCTTTATGTTTCTGATCTGGCAGCTTTGAAGAGCTGATATCATCAGTTTTAGATCCCGGAGTCTGGCCTCTATTTTCTGAAAAATGCTTTACAATGGAAAAGACCATTTGAAAGCAAGTAAAACAATACAGAGCAAAAAATGCAGGTACTTTTCAAAGCTTGCAAACTTTTTATTACCCTTCAGACCTTTTTCCCTAGCTTTGAACCACTCTGTGTCTCTCATTTATCCACACCACTACCCTGCTTTGCTGCTGCATTTGAGATGCTAGAGCTACCAATGGCAGTTTAACCACAATATTACTTTTCCATTGGAAACTTATTGTGTAATTCCCATTGTGTGATGCTGCACTGATGTTCTTGCCAGAGTGTACAATGGATTGGCCAAAGCAAGTAAATACTGCTTTCAGTTCCTCTCATTTGTAAGCACAAAGGCATAGTTGTGTGAGCCTGATTACACTGAAATCAGAAACAAACTCTCTTGTGAGCTTCAGCAGAGGTGGGAAACTTGCTCTAATAGCACTCATCAGTTACACAGCATTTCCCTCAGAAGTTACCGGAATTAAATTTAACTCTCTCCTCTGGACAGAGAAACTGAGGCAGGGGCCATTAACAATCAGCAAGACTTAAAGTCTGACCCCCGAATTCAGCAAGGGTGGTGCTTTTGGATCCCTTCCTCCCCTGATCTCCACAATTTACTTACCCACAGCTGCAGCAAGAATCAGAACTGGAGCCTTTCTGCAAGAAGACTCAAGCAGTGACCTATTAAATGCCTCTGAAGGGCAGCTTTTCAGGCTATCATCCCACCTCCTGTGCTGATACTCCTGGCAGGTCCCTGTGCTGCAGTGCTCCTACTGCACAGGAGCTCCCCATTGTATTGCTAAAGGGATCTCAGCTGTTCCTCATTCCAAAACTACCCCAGAAGAAAGTGAGGGCTCAGACTGTAAGCATATTTTTAAACCACCCAAAAATGCATCAAAAGTTGAGCTGCCACAGCATTTTAAACTATCCAAGTATCTTATCCAAGGCTTTTAGCTTAGAATGAAAAAAAAAATAAATTAAAAATAAAAATTAAAAAAAATTATTTCCTTCTCCTTTTATAATCAATTCACAGCATTCCAAAAGAGTTGAATCTCTATCAAAATGTGCTCTGAGTGCTCTTGCAAGAGGAATTCGTTCTGAGCATCCCAAGTCCTGGAGGCACTGCTTGTTTCCTGTACATGCTGTTCAGATACACATCAGAAGACAAAGAGAAGATTTCAGTAGAAGCCTTCAAATCTTTTGTGGAGCCAACAGGAGACGGCAGTTGGATAGAATGTCTAAAAACAACATCATGAGAAGAAAGACTTCTGGAGTAATCCGAGGTGAAAACATCAACTACAGCAACCAGTGTTCTCCAGTGAACCTCGGTGTTCTCCGCAACGTGACTGTCCACCTCTGCTTGAGAACTACTTAGTCACAGCAGAAGTCAAAAGTATTAAAGGGCTTCACTATATCCCAAAATTAGCCTTATCCAATTGGAGCTTATGCTGGTGGAGGGTCAGGCAGTGTGGAGCACAGCTCTTATGAGCACACTTGCTAATTATCCTGCTATCAGCGTATCCCTTCCTCCCACTTGCACCAAGAGGGAGGGAGCAGCAGGCAGAGAAGGTGGCTCCATAAATTCAGTAAATCAGAGTATCAGTCCCAATGAATTCTCTGGATTTACAAGTATGAGCAGCATCTCATCTAGCCTTGGGACCATCAGAATTAGTCTGTGGGCTCTGCAGTCCCCAAATTTCAAAAGTTTCTTAAGTTCATGGGAATGTTTAGCATAAGGAAAACAAGATTATTTCACTCACAGGCAACCTGAATAACAGCCAGTCCCACGGACACAGCCCAGGCAGAATCACAGAATATTTTGAGTTGGAAGGGATCATTAAAGGTTATCAAGCACCTGCAGCTCAGTCAGATTCCTCAAGGTGCCATCCAGCCTGACCTTGAGTGTCTACAGAGATGGAGCATCCACCACCTCTCTGGGCAACCTGTGCCAGTGCCTCACCACCTTTACTGTAAATAACATCTTCCTTAAGCCCAATCTACCCTTCCCATGTTTGAAACCATTTCCCTTGTTTTATCACAACAGACCCTGATAAATAGACTGTCTCCATCCTTCTTACAGCCCCCCTTCAGACACTGAAAGACCACTGTCACATCTCCATGGAACCTTTTACAGTCTGAACAGCCTCAGTTCTCTCAGCCTGGCTTTGCAGGAGAGGTGTTCCATTTCTTGGATCATTTTTGTGGCCCTAAAGCACAGGCACTAGGCACTACCTGAAAGCTAATCCTATTACCAAGGAGATATCTGTAATTCATTAAATGTTTCTCTTGCCTAGAAAGAAAATCAACGCTCACGCGTAGACAACAGCATTTGACCATTTGAACCCCCCACACTCTCTCACTGTCCTGATTCCTTCAAGGACCCCTTTTTCCCTCCATCTTTATGCTTCCTCTTCACCCTATAGAAGAATTGGGACTAGAAGTAAATACTGCATCATAGATAACACAGACAAACAGGCAGCCTCCTTTGCTTGCAACTACTTGGTGACATTTTCTTCTACTGCCATGGGAAATTCATGGCAGAGTAGCTTTGTGCTTTGTTCAGCTCATACATATGCTCCATGTTGTTCCTTGCAGGAGGGTTTGTGGCCATTGCCTGTAGCTCATTTCCTATATACATCTCTGCATATGGTGGCTGACAAGCTCCGGGCAAGAAATAAGATAGCCTGTAGTACATCAAGGGCTGCTGGGCACCCCCCAGTTTTTTGCTTCAGCCAAATTTCAGATTGAATCTTAGGAAGAGCTTCTTCTCAGAAAGCATGGTGAGGCAGTGGCACAGGCTGCCCAGGGAACTGGGGGAGTCACTGTCCCTGAGGGTGTTGAAGACATGTGGAGATGTGACGCCGAGGGCTGTGGTTAGTTAGCATGGTGGGGATGGGTTGATGGTTGGACTGGATGATCTTGAAGGACTTTTCCAACCTTAAAGATTCTATGATTAAAAGTTCATTTATCTGAATATCCATTCAACATAAACAAGTAAGATCTAATTGTCCTCTCAGTTTTAGTAGTGGAAATCATGACAGAAATGGATCTGCACAGAAGATGATCAGTTCTGTAGTTCCTGTCGAACAGTCATCTTGCTGGCCACGCTCAGACTCCCTGCAAACAGGCAGGCCCAGATGTGGCACCTGGTAGCAGGCACAAGCTGGTACAGTCCTTCTCTCAGAAGTAAACTAAACGCACACGGACAGCCACTCATGCAGGTAGGGCATTTCTGAGAAACTGGAAGGATCTGCACAAAAATACGTGACATGCTGAATTGCCACAAAATGATTTCTGTGATTTTCCACAGTGAGAAATGAAAAAATAAAATAATAATAATAATTTAAAAAAAAAAAAAAAAAAAACATTATGTTTCTGGTCAGTTATTGGTTTTTATTTCCATTATTCCATTGGCCTCACTCACTTTCCTCTCAACTGAAAAAGCTCAACTGTGTTTTTCCTTTAATAATACTTACTTCTTTCTTCATTATTATTTTTTTTTCAGACCAAAAGTCTGCTCTTTTTACACTTGCTTTACAAGGCAAATTTCACTTAGAGTTCACTTGCATATCCTAATGTGGGCTTATTGAAGGCAGGTGCACACTTTAATATATATGGGCAAAGAGACCCCCTTCCAGACTATAAAAGAATACTGGGCATGTCCTCATGTGGAATATCTCTGGGGCTTTTTTTTATCATAAACCTAAAAATATGAGCTATTCTTTTGCCTGTACACGTTACAAGTGAGAATGAAAGGGAGGCACTATATTTCTGCATTACACAGGGACTATGTTAAAATGGCCATGTTAGTGGTTTTCTAGCACGTTGTCTTTTTGTGACAGTAATGATAGAAGGAAATGTTACTGCAATATCAGACTTTGATTGTTTCTCTCTAACAAGACAGAAGCACACAAGAAAACAGGGTAAAGGAGCTTCAGCTAGCCCAACTGCCATCATTTTATGTAGTCTGGAAAGAGGTGATACAGTGTGCTGTCAAACCAAAATCCTTCACTTACAAACTAGCAGTCCAATTGCATTGATACACTAAGGGAGGAAAACAATTATGCTGTCTGCAATGAAGGAATATGGCCCATGTGATGCTATCCTCCTAGACTGAGACTGTTCCAGTGTAGTGCCTGTTTTATTTTGATAGATCTCTGCATAAAGCAATGATGTTAAAAGAACTTATTTTCCTTTTCTGAAAGCCAAAGAGAGTAAGAGAGGTTACATGGCTCAATTAGTTTATTACCATTTCATTGTCCCTGTTCACTCAAACCTATGTAAAGCCAAATCTATACAACCTGCAACTCCACCCAGGTGGCATTATGGGCTGTGACACATTCAGGCCATCTCCTGTTCACCCAGAACAGTGACATACTGGTGCTTCCACACCAGTAACTGAAGCAGGTCCTTCAGCATGACAATTCTGTTGTTCAACCTGATAATTTGTTAGCTCGATCTCTGCCATGAACTGAGCACGCACCACCTAGATGTCCCCAAACATACCTGAAGCTGGAAGTAAATGTGAGTCAGGAACCATCCCCAAGAGGGAACAGGGAAGCAGCTACCCAGGTGTGGAGGAGAAGAGAACATAACCACCTGCTCATCTTTGCCAGGCACCCTTAGAGCCAGAAAGATTTAAGAAAACCTTCCCAAAGTGGCTTTGTTATTCGGCATTCATACCTATTTTATTCTAAGGATTTGTTTGGGATCTAGGGAGACTGTGCTTTTTCCCTCCACACAACAAAAGGTTGCAGCACCTATGGTGCTTCCCCTCTGAATTTGGGTTTGTCATATCAGCTGCCAAGATGCTTCCACTGCTTTATTCTCAGATCATGCTGAATAGGGAATCAGGCTTCTAAGTCACCTGTGCATAAATGAAAATTGTATCTTTGATTTGGTCAACCAGTTTGCTTATGATAACATCAGTACTGCCCCGTGTTCTGGTTCAGACAGCCATTGCCTTTAACTACATTTAGGAGGTTATTTTCACTCCTTCTGAAATCCTGACCTACAAGACGTTTCTTTAAAATCATAGGTTGCAAGGGCAGCCCATCATAAAGTCACATACTTCAGAAAGCACAGGGCTATGCACAGCAGACCAGCCCCGAGTCTGTGCCAAGGAGCAGCAGGGCCCTGATCTGGCCTAAAATTTGCACTCAAGCACAGACGTACACCCACACAGCAAGGACAGGAGATGAACTTGGGCTCTGGCCAGAGCTCAGGCCCCAGCCGACTCCTCAGTTATACATTCTGTTTCTCTGTTAGTTTTTGGAGAATTTTAGAGACTCCCTGCATTGTCTCTTTACCCTCTGAAGTTCATGCTGTGAGGATAGGAAATTTCCTCCATCTTGCAACCAAAATATACTATATTCTTTTGTGCTGATGTGTATGTGTATGCATAATCATGTAAGTGAATGCTCACTGGTCACCCAACACATGCATGCACACTCAAATTATTTTCTGACTATTTTCCCCATTACATTAGATCAAAACCAACAAGCTTCAGTAGAAGAATTCCATTCCATCCATAAAAGGTCATCTAGGGGCTGAAAATGGAGAAAAAAATTCTACTATACAACCTTCTCATCTCAAAAGCAAACAGGAATTGTTGCTGTACCATTTTGAAACACTGGGTGTGCAGCTGTGATGTTCTAGGTCACATCCCCACTGCATCCCTTCTGTGCTCGAACCTTACTTACAACTCACAAGAACAGTACTAGACTTCTGATAAAGTTTTGACAATATCAGCTGTCAAAGAATGGGCTTTCTCGAAGACCTCTGTAATTCAATATTTGTTCTCCCACTGAAAGCTGCAGCATTCCTGCATATATAGCCAATAAAGGCAGTGAGCTCCACAAAATGCTATCCACTGCTTCATTACCATTACCTCCCATCAGTTTGGTGTGAATGTCTTACTCAAACAGCTCCTTTATACCTGTGTTTTTATTTTGTTTTCTTTTCTTGCATCCATTTTTCCCCTGGCAACAGAGTTGGCACGTGTGAACAATATTAGCTGCTACAGTGGTATCACTCTTCCAGATCTATCAGTGTAACTAAAGGAATAACAATGACACAGGAATTAAAACCACTTCTTAACTACCTGAGACTGACAGAATCAAGATTTAAAAACCTGTTATCATGTACATGTGTAAATCATGAGACAGAAAAAAAATTTCATCTTTGATCTCTCACCACTGAAACAAAAGAGAAAATATTTTGCAGGTGAGGCTTCCTTGGTGGTATCTGTCCTCTTAGCTGTGTTAGAAACTTGTGAAATCCTCAGTGAATACTCTACTTTAAACCTTGTTCTAGGGGAGAAAACACATTAAAGCACAATTCTCTTCCAAGAAATGACTGTAACATCAGCACCTTTTCACTCTGTTTATCTTCCCCCATGCATGTATTCAGAGACATCTCTTCTTCCATTAGTGATAACGGGAGGCTTTTTCTACATTTTATTCCTTTTATCACTGCAGAGGTCGGCCTGGTAAGATAGCTCTACATCATTAACAGCATTACAAAGCCAAGCACCAGCTCCCACATAGAGAGATAGAAGCACAAACTGGAGACAATGAGGTGATACAACTCAAGTATCTGAGAGTTTTGCTGAGCAGTATTTGTCCCAGGACAGAGGAGGTCCAAGACAACAGAACCAGTTTAGTTCTCTCTTCCCTCACAGCATTTACAGATCTGACAGCTAGAAACAGCATCTTTTCTCTTCACAAACTGAGAGTTTGAATTAGAAATATGTGAGATGCAGTAATATAGAGTCTCTTTAAATACCTTTCATCATTTTTCTGATCAAAGCCGAACACTGAAAAGATAGAGCCTAGGCTGTCATCATTGAAACTCTTCCTCTGCAGCCCTGCACAGAGAAAGGAATGCTTCCAGGCATTGCCCCATTTCTGAACCCAGAAGAAATGTCATGTGAAAAACTTCATGGGTAGCTGACACCTTATTTCCACAAAAAAAGAGGGCATTTTGCTCTCCCTATATGTTCACTGCTCTCCCTTCCCTCACTCTGCCCAAATGATTTTCTACCAAGCTGCATGGTTAAATTAGCTCACAGAAAGGCCTAATGAGCCAGCACATAATGAACAGCAAGTAGGTCATAGAATCCTAGAATCCTTAGAGTTGGTAGGTACCTTTAAATGTCATCTAGTCCAACTCCCCTGAAATGAACAGGAACATGCACAGCTCAGTCAGGTTGCCCTGGACCTGATCCACCCTTGCCTTGATCAGTGTCCAGAAATGGGGCATCCAACACATCTCTGGGCAACCTGCTCCAGTGCCTCACCACTCTCACTGTAAAAGATCTTTTCCTTATGTCTAACATAAATTTCCCCCTTTTTAGCTTGAAAGCATTTCCCCTTGTTCTGTCACAACAGATCCTGCTAAAAGTCTGCCCCCTCTTTCCTATAGATCCCCTTTAGATCTGAAAAGGCAGCTATCAGGACACCTCAGAGCTTTGGGTGATCAGGACCAATAGGACAAGAGGTAATGGCTCTAAGTTGCTCCAAGGGAGGTTCAGATTGGATATTTGGAATAATTTTTTTTCTCAGAAAGAGTGGTGAGGCACTGGCACATGCTGCATAGGGAGGTGGTGGAGTTGCCATCCTTGGAAATGTTTAAGAAATGTGGAGATAAGGCATTGAGGTATAAAGTTACAGGGTGAGAATGGGTTGATAGTTTGACTAGATGATCTTAGAAGTCTTTTCCTACCTTAATGACTGCGTGATTCTATGATTCTATTCTAGGAGCAGTATTCAAGAGTGGAAGAATGAGAGACCTTACCCTTTCAGCAACAGAAAGCTGTTAAAACAATCATTACATCTCAGGGAACCACAGCCTAAATTAGGTGTGAGGAACAGGGCAGTGCCTGCCTTTTTCCATTGACTCTAGGCAGACTCTAGAGCTCAGACATCTAGCCTCTAGACAGCTGCACTTAGGTGAAATCAATCCCCACAGGAGTACTTTAACTGCCAAGGCAGACCAGGCTTGCTCATTTTTATCACATTTCCATCCAGGACAAATCTTTAGGACCTTTTCAATCTGTGCTCAGGACCACTGCAGTGATAAAGAAGGGAGTAAAATGTATATAAGTATGAACCTTAGAATTATAGCCTAATGCAGCACAGACATTCTCAGTAGAACATTCAGGGGCCTGACAGTGAACTCATAGCTACTTTAACTTCTATTTTCACATACTTTTTAGTAAGTCCCTACATCCAGAGTTGAAAAAGGCAAGAGAAACAAGTCCAGTGTTTTAAAGGAGGAACAGGTTAGTGCCAGGAATAAAGGTGAGCTGACTGGCATAGAGTGTGGTAGATGTACAATATTTACGCACCAAAAGTAGTTGAAATAATAAGCAAGAGATGAAAATGTGCCCTTTTGACCACTCCGTTCAAAAACACTGGTCTCTGTTTACTAATCTGATTCAAGTGAGATTTCTAGGAAAGTACAGATGGAAAATAAGAGAACTGAATATAACTTCCTTTGTAAGTGTAAGCACACATTTGCATTAAAGACTTAGATTCCCTAAAGACAGAAGAGAGAACTGTATGCCAAACCTGCACTCTTAGGGTGTTTCAACATAAATTCTCCAACTTACTGAGCATATTGTGAACTTGGGCATATAAGAAGACACTCAAAGCATTTTTATGTCAGTGTAACAGTACATTTTCAGAAGAGACCAAGGTATCATACATGAAAAGGAAAGTGCCAAGTCCGAATGTGAAGGTGGTGGAGTTCGAGTGAATGGAACCAGGAAAAAAAAGCTCAGAAAATGCAACAAGCACATCATGGAGAAATCAGTATTTTCTCCAGTGTCCAAGCAGAGTTAGAGAGCCATTTGGAGGGGGAAAACCAGATACTATGCAGTGAATTGTCCTGGAAAGCCTTTGGTTGCACTTGCTGTGACTTTGGCACAATAACTATTCGTAGGACACCAGCTTAAAATCTCCTGTGGTGTGGAAAAAAGTTCCAAGATCACAGAATTCAAACTGTGTACAAAAACATATTTCTGATTACCTGAATCATAGGGGGCCATCCTCTATTGTAACTGATTCATTTGATGCTGATAAACCACTGGTCCTTTTATTATCAAATATTGCTAATATCTTTTCCTTTCAAGTACATTCTGTTCACAACATGCCTTGGTAAGAGACATTTTCTTTGTGTTTTTTTTTTCCAGTCATTCTTGTTAATGTGCTAAGTTCTTCTATCAATTACCTTAGGAATAGACAGCAAGCTTTAATGTAGAAGGTGGTTTCCTGTCCCTTGATGATCTGGTTCTTTAGCAAATCCTTCTGTGTTAAGCTTTGTTTTTATTACTAACTGACAACATTAGGACTTAGAAAATTTGTACAGCTAAAGTAGGTGTGGTACTATTTATAAATCAAGGGCAAGTTATGCAGTTTTCATAAGGTGGTTTATATTGCATATTTGAAATTTGGAGGTGTTTCAGGAATGTATCATAAAAACCACCTTCCATAAACTGTCTCTCAGGAAACAGTAATGATAACAGAGGCAGACAGATCTCACTTTAAACAAGTTACCTTGTACCCTCGAATTACTAAATTTCTGGCATTTCTTAACCAGATTGAAAATCTTTCCAGCTTTTTGAAGTCTTATCAACTGAGTTTTCAGATTCACCTCACTGCTAACATTTCCAAACACTCAATGATATGAGTCTGTATGTCAGTATAAATCTGGACTTGTATTTTCTACAGAATTATGAAAATCTTCATTGTATATAAAGTATGAGATAAAAAGTAAAAATAATTCCAGATACAAAATGATAAAAGGGCACACATTAATTAAGCTACCAGACCCAAAAATGTGTACAATGAGAAAAAGATCTGGCAAACATATGATGTCGTGAACACAAACTGTAACCTAAGGATTTTGTCTCACTTATTTCACAGAAGAATGTGTGCAAATCTTCATGGCTGACAATGTGGGTGTCAGAAGCCTGAAAAGGGTGAAACAAATTGGAAAAGTAGAATAAAAATATATAAAAACCTGTAAAATTGCTATGTTCCCTGACTGTAGGCAAGAATTATATTTAGACCTGGTAACCATAATTCGACATTGGTCAGAAGATGAAGCACAAACTTCAATACATGTTCATTACTTTAAAGAAATTACACCTTGGAATAAAAGCCTCTTCTATTGAAAAGAAGTACAGCAATGGAAAAACAAAAGCTTTCAGATGGAGTCTGCATTCTTTTGTGTTCATTCTGCTTTTACTGAATATATCTGTGTAAATAAGAAGTGTCTTTCACAGCTCAGGTTCTCCATTTGCACACTCCACCAGTGAAGTCTGCTCATAGCATCATAACCCATTATTGTGTGACAAAGCACTGGGAGTGTTTTATTTTATTTTTCCTGAAATACTTTACTTGTTCATTTATTATTGAAGTCCTAATAACACCTACCTATCATCAGGCATTTATCTCATTTGTTGTTGTTGTTTTCTTGTTTTTCTTTGTGGAAGACCTTGAAGATCCAGAGGAATGGTTAGGATACCACAGATAAAATGCAGATACTGAATTTTCACAAAGGACTGTTTCTTCTAACTGCTTCCTAAGTTTTTGAGCTTAATGTTCATTAATTGAAATGCAAACAATTAAAGTACTAAATGATTGTGTTCCTCTAAGCAACTCTAAGTAATTCCCTTTTTGTGTAGTGATGTTATAATGATACTGACTACACCAATACCTACTGAAAACAGTCTGGATTTGTTACATTAAATACAAAGACCCATAAACCAGAAAAGCAGCAGTAATAAAAATAAACCTTTCCAAATTATCTTCCAACAGACAGGAATTACCAGTAGAGGTACTCCTTTGAGGAACATTTCTTATGTAATTGTTTAGAGAAATTAAACAAGTGCTGAGCTTTGATTACTGTATATTGTACAACATTGTGTATATACACACAATTATATGAGCAGAGTAAAATTAACATTTTATAAAAGATAGAATGTCTTAGTAGATTAAAACTAGTAACAAGATAGATAGAAAAATAACAAAACAAAAAAGCTTCACTGCAACTCAAATTGATTCAAGAGATTCCGATTCCAACACAATACACTTGAAATGGAGACATAACAAACAGTGAAATGTCCAATAGGAGGTTACTTCAGCCCCCATCCCACTTCCTCCTCTCAGCCTGCTTCCTCTTGGACAGCTATGAGAGCTGTTTATTCACTAGACCTGCTGCTTCAGAGCTTAGTTCCAAAGTGAAGTCACAAAGGCTTCCAGATGCATAATTCAATGACATTAAAATCCACTTAAGTCTCACTGTGCATTAGTAAGAATATGATAACCTGAGAACTCCTTACAGATGGGAAACATATGACATGAATAGGTCACTATGGTAGAGCAGTGGAGAGAACCCATGTTACGTGGAAGCTAGTCACCTGGTACAGGCTGCCCAGAGAGCTGTGGATGTCCCATCCCTGGAAGCATTCAAGACCAGGTTGGATGGGGCTCTGGGTAGCCTCAGCTTGTGGGTGGCAGCCCTGCCTATGGGAAGGAGTTGAAGCTCAATGATCTTTAAGGTCCCTTCTAACCCAAGCCATTTAGTGATTCTAGTTTTGTCCTCTGACAACCAGGACACATTGCCATACTTAACTAAGGTTATTATCATAATGAGCACTACAGCATCTAACACAGATAGCCAGTCTTGCTGTGTCCTGTAGAGTCCAGAAATGTCAAGGACAGGACTGAAGTTGATAGGGCCTGGTTCTGGTGTTGTGACCTGAAGTTGGATATGGTTTCTGCCTGCAGCTGATCTTATGTGCAACTTCCAGGTTCCAGCCTGAATAAGCTACCTTGTCTCTTATCTTTATGCAAGAAAGCATCAAAGGAAACTACACAGCAGCTAAAGGGATGGACAAGAACAAGTAACTCAAAACCTAGAAATCCTTTCCCAAAGTTTGGCCAAAAAAAAGTAGTGAAAATCTCCTCCCTAGATTTCACATGCCAGTTTGAAATCTCTCTGGGGAACTCTGGGTGCAGAAGGCAGAAAACACAGCTATGCATCTCACTGGATCAGCAGTGCTGTTCTAATATGCAGCTGACAGGCCTATGACCACAGTCTTCTTCCTCATCCCATGGATGCCTGGAGGACAGGTACATGGCAAGCACAACCTGCCTTGGATGCTGCTTGCTTGGTATATATCTAACCTTTGCGCCCCATGGAGTGACAGTCCCAGACTGGACTAAAATGGGGCCTGAGGACATGGGCAGGGTTACAGAAGCCATAGAATGGGAAAATTTAGAAACCTATGTATTTTCCCTTCTGGACACTGGACATTAATTCACACTACTTTGCTGTTAATGTTGCTTGTCATCCACAGATGGGGTGTTCCCCCACACCAGACTCAAAAGAGCTCTACTCAAAACAGGATCCACACAAGGACAGAGCAAAAAGAAGATATGGCTGTTTGATATGTTGTGGATACAAAAGCTGGATATGTTGTGGATACAAAAGCTGGATAAACGCTGAGCATATCTCCTATGAAGACAAGCTGAGGGAGCTGGGCTTGTTTAGAGTGGAGATGAAAGGCAGCATTCTGATACTTAAATACTTAAAGGAAGCTTATAAACAGGATGAAAATCAATCTTTTACACAGGTAGACAAGACAGGGCAAGAGAGGATGGTTTAAAACCAGATGGTTTCACTCAGAGGGTGCTGAGGCACTGGCACAGGTTGCCCAGAGAGGCCAGGTTGGATAGGGCTCTGGGCAACCTGATCTGGTAATTGATCTGGTTTGCAACCATGCATGCAGTATGAGTGATGAAACTCCATGAACTCTGAGGTCCCTTCCAACTGAAGCCATTCTATGATTTAAGATAATCTGAATATTGCCCAGAACAAGACTATCCCACCGCCTTTTCAGTGCAACTGATAGCATAGGTCTGCTTCCTGTTCACACATGGAGATGCATGTGAACATCAAAATAGTGCCTTCAGCAAAGAACACAATTCCAAGAACTGAAAAAACTTCTTGTTATTCAGTTGGGAGTGGGTAGATGGACAACCTGACAATCTGTCTTCTGACGTTTTCACTGTGCTGTGAAAACTGGAATGTAAAAATGCACATCAAAAAGTCCAGGAGAGTAGACAACATTGTCTTTAACTTGGAGGGAAAATAAATGATCTTGAGATCTAGAGCCTGATAGTTGAACTCAACACCATGCATAACTTGAAAACAAAATACTTGAAGGGGATAATTAAAGACAAGGTGATAAATATAGAATATGAGATAAAAGGTTTACCAAAAGCATCACACTAGATTCAAAAGAGCTCTTGTTCTGAAATATTAAATTAAAAAAAAAAAAAAAAAAAAAAAAAATTGTATGGGAGATATAATCTTTCTTTGGAAAATTAATTAGCATATGGGATTAATGCAAGAATTGCAAGGTGCATAAGGACCTGACTGAGGGCAACCAGCAAACAGGGAAGTACCTTGCCACAAAAATGTTGGCATGCTAATGACATTTTCTGATAAGGAAAATTTGGAAGGCATTCTTATGAGGGAGGAGAATCTGAATAAACAGGAAGAACTAGATGACCTTAAGGAGTGAAGTAATGGAAATGGTATAACATGTAATAGTATCAAATGGCATGCTCTGTACCTAAGGATTTATAAAACAGATTTGTGCAATAAACTGGGAGTGCTCCAGTTCCAAAGCCGAGAACACTATGAATGGGCTAACTGTCCATGGGATCTGCTGCAAACATAGTGCAAACCTAAAATGTTTCAAGGGACATTTCTCATACAGTTCAGCAAGTACTGGCGCTATTGTTAAAACCCTGGGAGATCATGTCTGGACTGCTTTATATAGTCACAAGGAAAGACTTGTCTCCTTTAGGTTAGGCATTTAAAGGTTAAATATTGTAGCACAAACTAGTCATCCAAGGTTCCTTTAGAAATCCGCAAGACCTCAGACTCCAGCATATAGCAGCATCTAATACAAGTTTAATGCAATGGTTTCTGAAGATTTCTCTTTCATTTTCCTTGTCTTTGATTATAAGGATGGTCAAAGCTGCACACCTCCATGTGAAAACAGGTAAGGTGAATCCAGGTCAGGAAAAGAGGATGAACACTACGTGGCCCACAGAATAAATTTCACTAGGAACAAAAAGACAGAAATTGACCAGAAATTAACTGAGTATGAAAATAGATGTGTCTATCACAGCAGTGAGGGTTTACAGCCACAGTGCAAAAAGATAACTCAGGTTTTAAGATGAAGACCAGTGCTCAAGAAGACCAGCAGAAAAAGACACTGGATTGAATGACTCCATTTAGTCCCATGGTCATATCTTGCTGCTTATCCATTCTTTAATCAAATTCTTGTTTTGGCATCTATTTAGGGATAGTCATTCAATAGTATAGACAACTTTATGACTTTCTAGTACTTGCAGTGTATATTTATAGCAGACTTGGTCCTAAAGTAAAACACTATGTAAACAAAGTTGTCCTAGACTAGCCTGCTCCTATTTGTCAGCAGCTGGCAAACCACAGTGTTTGTCTGTTTGCTAAAGTCATCTTTGTTTTACCATCACCTTTCTTTGTTTTTCCCCTACTAACAAACTGGCTGAGATACTGGCTAAAAAGGAGTATCAGTACTAAAACTTTATGAAAAATACCGCTTAACACACTCCAACCACGTGCATCATCCACGTCAGTAAATGCAATATATAAAATATATATAAACAATACAAATCTTTGAAAACATCTTGTTGAGAAAATGATGGAGCTTTAAATAAAGCTGTCTTATTTTCCTAGCTTTTCCATTGCTATGAAATGTGATAGCACACGTTTCTCAAGGATTCTGTTTCTGCATGTATGTTTCTCAGATAGTATGTTTCTTCATTATTTTGCAAACTTGCAACTTAGCCTAGCATTAAATCACGAAAAGTTCAGCAGCTGAGTTTTATCCTTGCCTGTAAACACACCACTACTGCCTCCATAAATGCCAAAAGTCATTTAAACCTGCATGATATATCCATATAGATATCTACATTATCACTTTCTTACACGTAACATATGGAATCATCAAATTAGTGCATTCTTTCAATGTCTCATGATCTTCACAAAGAAGACACTGGAAGGTTTGCTTATGATCACACACTTCCCAGCTCTAACTGCAGAATTGTCCTTTGGCTGAACACATACGGTTGAACCTTTGCTTTCCTGTACCTCTTTCTTGCTATTGCAACCTGAGCTATAGAACCAAGGATAAAGCTAAAGGCAGGCATCAGATCCCCTATGAAGATCTCAGTCAGATGGGAAATTAGCAACAAACAGAGAATGTATTCGCTGTGATACCTTCAATATCCTTCCTGAAGATATCTGTGCTCTTCATGCCTCCCTGCAATGGCTGACCCATAGAAAGTCTGTCAACCAGTCACAGCTGCTTGAATTCTGTGGGGTATTTATTCTGTGGTTATGTTTTGTTTTGGAAAAAGAAAAAGAAAAAAAGAAAACCAAGCTTATGTAACTGCAATGTCAGGCAGCTCCTGTGATAGATAACTCCTGGAACCACTGGCCAAATACAGCTGAATCTGGAAGAGCTTCAAAAACAAATTAACTTCCTGAAATGCTTTAGGGAAGAGTCAGTGAGGTAGAGAAGGGAAAGCCCCAGGAGAAGGGCAGCAGGGCAGCGCACGGCAGACTGAGTGCTTTGTACCATCTGATGGGAAGCAGTGGCCACCAAATAGGTATCGTGGGGAGGCTGGACAGTTGACACATTTTCTGACAGGCAAAATCCAGCATCATCTTTTCCTCTTGGAAGTCAAGTTCATATTTGACCACAAAGACAAGAGAGCCAGTGGAAAGACCTGCTTAGCTAAAATCCCCTAGGGAAAGCTCCAGCCCAGGCAGAGCAGCACCCACACCTCCAGTGTGGCCTGTGACTGCCCATCTTAGCATCTCTCTTTCCTATGGCTGTGCAACTGAATCACAGTAGGGTACATACCCTGATAATATCACAACAGCTTTACCTTTTTGCTTGCTTTACTAGAAGTAAAATTCGTGTCCTGCTGATGTATCCCCACAAGAATATAATTCTCATTACACTATGAAGTTTGTAACTTCCTCCAAAATTGACTCCAAATGCCACAACTCCCACTACTGATTCTGTTTGGAATGTTAATTGTGGCGTAGAAGTGTGGAGCTCTCTAATGAAAATAGATCATACCATCATAAGTCAACAAAGTCTGCATTTCAATATAAATCTGGGCCATAAGAGCAGACAGTGAACCTTTCTGCAATTCATTTCTTAAAGAACAATCACTGATTTTTCCTCTTTTGTGAAATACTGGGGTGACTAAAATTGGAAAAGATCAGAATGAGTCTTCAGAGAAAGGAGTACAAGATTTTTGCTTGTCCAAAACACATCGAAGCAGACCTGTTTTACAGGGAATTAACAGACACCAAGGAATATTTGAAAGAAGGATCCTTAAGTCATTCACCAGTTTAATGTGATCGGCTCTTGGATGCTTTCAGGCATGTTTAAATTAAGCAGAGCTCTCCAGATCTGCAGAAAAGGGAATGCTGTTGTGTCAGTTGAATTCCCATATGATCATACTCTCCAGGGAAGGAAGGAAAACTTTTTATTATTGCATGCAAATATTTCTTTCTGTGGAAACTAAACTTATATGGTTTAGCAGCTTGAAATCGCTGTGAACACTTCCAGCTCCATTCCCTAGGACAGGATCAGAGCAGACTCCTGAAATTTATTACAAATACCAAAGGCAGGAGGGGGATGAGCTGCACCTTGGAGGTGGAAGGAAAGAATCTCCCAAGAACAAGCCACAGTCAACATGTCATCCAGACAAATTAATAACCCTACTCCCAGACAGAGATTTTTTTACTTTTTTTTTTTTTTAAAGGGAGGGAGAAGGGGTGCTATTTTGATTTATAGGGATACTTCAGAATTCAAGGCTCAGTTGTACTTCAGCCATGTGAGCTTGCTGAAGGTACTGCTTCTTTCAGGCAGTTCTCTCTTTCTTCCCTTCATGAAAGCTCTCATTCTCAAAATAATCTCTAGCAATACTTCCTTGAGCATGTAACAGCACACTGAGATGGAAGTCCAAAATGCAAACACTGAGATTAAAATCATTAACATGGAGAAAAACACAACGTTTGTTTCATTCCTAAACAAAATGTTTATCCTTTTTATTTCCTGATTCACCTATCAAAGATAATTGTATTTGTTAGAAGGACCTTCTGAGTCCAGCAACAATGAGAGTTCACAGTGTTACCAGGAAGCTCCTTGCATGTCACAGCTTCTCACTCTGATAAATTAGTGCCTAATCCCAGAGACAGACCATTGGTTTTCAGTATTAGGCTCTTAATCTCTTTCTCTAGCTCAGGAATCTTCTCACCCTTCACCAAGGGTCTATCTGTCATTCCCTGCCCAGAGTTACCAAACAACATTCAGGTTTTTAGTGAAGATGTCAAAGTGTCTGTCTAAACATATTTGGGTTTTGGCCTGAAACTGATATGGGTTGAAAGTCTCCAGCTTTTCACTAAATCCTGACAGTTGGCTAACAACAAATAGAAAACAGTCTGGTGATTTACTGTTTCGATCCCACATGGTTGTGCTCTGTGTTTCTTTAAGAAAGGTGTGAGTATATGTGTAAGAGTCTTGAAATACAGTGGTTACCATGGGAATTATCTGTGTTTAGAGAGCGGAGGAGAGTAAAGTTCCATGTAAGTGGCCAGAGTAGAGTGCAAGTTAAACATGCCTCTTTGCAGGTCTAAATTATGTACTTTTCTCCCTCCACTAAAAATATTTGTGAAAATATGCATAGATTGTCTGATGAGCTCCAAACTATTTTGCAACAAGACCAATATTTTCTTCATGTTCCCTTCACCTGTAGTTCCTGGAAGAATAAAGTGCAAGCAGGGGAAGGAGAAGGTTTTTTTCTGAACATAGGCTTTCCTGAATTGCCTGACTGCACTCCCGTCCTGGACTTTGCTTATCTGGTTCACTTCTCCTTAATGGTACTGAGTGCATTACTCTTACTGAACTAACAGAACAAAAATATAGGTACAGCTAAATGGATGTAAATTTAATTGGAAGATAATGTTAGATTTGTATAAATCATCAGGACAAATAAACCTTAGCATTTATATTGTGCTTTACATTTTCTAACTACTCTGTGGATTTGTTATTTTTTAACAAATGTGCATTGTGCTTGGAATGCTCCATAAATCTTTGCCCTCTCATTCTCTCTTATTTTCATTTATCAACTTAGATTTTTCCCCCTTTCCTCGCCCTTATGATAAGAGCATGATTCTCAGCCTCCACATGCATGCATGTAGTTTGGGTCATTTATTTGCCAGGTGTTCGGCTCTTAAAGCTGGCTCTAAGGCTTGGTGCAGGGCTCTTTTGCTTTGTCTATGAAAATTCTCATGCTTACACAGAGATCATCAACAAAAATTGGGCAATCTGATGACTGCCTTCTCTGGTTCCGCAGGAATGTTGTTCATCCTGGATTCCAATAAACAAATGGTGATTTTCTAAATAGCCACAGATTACCAAAATACAATACAGTTAATTAAGAAGTATGATCAGGATCATGTCTGCACAGCAGCTTGATTTATTAGGTAAGTATACTCCATTCTTGTAAGCAACAGGGGAAGAAGGGTAGCAATTTAGGAGAGATCTAGGTAAGACAATACTGATGAACAGGTGGAGAATAGATGTGGGAGAAGTCTCTCGTGATTCGAGTAGTACTAACACCAGCAGAGTAAGAGTGCCATAAAAGTAACTGTGTCCTTTTCCACTACAATACAGTTCTTGTATTCCAGACCCTGTATTTCCAGACCCTGAAGAATAGCAGCAGATCTTGGGGATCCCACTACCTTCTCAATTGCAAAGGAAGCACTGCATGAGTATGAATGTCTGACTGAACTAAACTGAATTCATAATATTCAACTGAAAAGGTCTCCCAAATCCACCATCACAGAAACATTACATTTTACAACTATACTATGTACTCACTTCCCTAACATTTGACTTGCCCCTGTTACTGCTATTCAGTTTCTTCTCTTGGTTAACCCAGCTGATTTGATGAGCATGGAAGCATGTTGCTTCCTCCCCAGGTAATCCCAATAGTGTTGCTTAGTCTCAAAGCATGCTATATGCTTCTCAGGGTTAATAAAGAGCCTTTCCTGTGGATCCTGCTACCTAAATATTAAATAAATATGGTAACTTCTAGGAATACTTAGCAATAAATAGCATTTTCCATTAGACTAGTTCTATTTCAAAAAGTAATCACTTTCATATGCATGCTATTACTGTTCTCTCCATAAGCCAATATCACATCACCTCCTTCACTCTGTTCCTGTGGCAGCACACAGCAAGCAGTCCTTACTCTAGTCTGTGGTTTAACCCACTGTCTGAGGACATGGGCTAAATCTGTATTGTTCTGTTCATGTATATCCACACTGTCTGAACTATTCGAAAAGTCCAGGAGCATAAGATTTGTTGAAAAAGGCAACATAGCAGGGTAAAAACTTCCTGGTAACCAAGCAGTCCCTTGATTGCCTTGGTCAATTTTAAGGAGAAAGGTTAGAAATGTAGGAGTATGGAGAGAGAAAACAGCCATCTTGTCACAATAGTGTCCTGCAAGTCCACACCATTCAGTGAAAATTAGCCCTGTTATACTCAATAAAGAAGGTCTATGAAACTCCAAATGACAGTGTTAGTGTGAGATCATATGTGGCCAGTTCCTCTTCACCATGTGCCTTCCCAATGATCCCACCCTTCCCCACTAGATCGACAGATTGTGGGTCAGTTTTAGCTGCAGTTCACTCTCACACCTCAACAGAACACCCAAGTCATGATTAGCCCTCTTTGAGTGTCGTAGTGGCAGGACAACCCTGTCAGATGGACGTGGCTGTTCCACTGGTCCTGGGGAGTCTGTGGGACACGGGACAAGATGCTCTGCTCAGCCCATCCAGTCCTTCTGGACATGGAGTGGTGTGCAGCCCAGGTGTTGATTTCTAGATCTTATAAAGTCATTCAAGTTAGGAAGGACTCTTAAAGGTCATCTGGTCCAACTCTTCCAGCAACGAGCAGGGATTCCTACATCTAGATCATGTTGCTCAGAGCCCCACCCAGCCTGACCTTGAATGTCTCCAGGGGTGTGGCATCCAATCCACCAGCCCTCTGGGCAATATGTCCCAGTGCCTCAACATCTTTAAAAATGTTTTCCCTTATATCCATCTTTAACTTCCCCTCTTTCTGTTTGAACCCACTTCCCCTTGCCCTATCACAGCAGACCCTGCTAAAGAATCTGTATTTGATTCTTACAGCCTTTCAGAGAATGAAAGGCCACTCTCAGATCTCAGCAAGAACCTCCTCTTCAGGCTGAACAACCTCAGGAAGCTGTTCCACCACTTGTATCATTTTTGTGGCCCTCCTCTGGTCACATTTCAACAGGTTCACATCTCTTAATATTATTTTAGCTTTATGGAAAGTATTAGATACTACAAAATAATTTGTAGATGGGGCTATGACATGAAGAATCCAATATTATTTTATTAACTATCTGTTTCTTAAATTCCTGACCATTTTGCCCAGTCATTCAGAGCACCTACAGTGTGTTGCACGAAACACTTGCAGTCTTGCATGGTAACTTCAGGTTTTTTCAGGACTTTTTTGTATGCTTAAAACATGCTTTGCTGGATTGGTCCTCAAAAACCCAGGAACTGTGGAGGGCTGATTACCTGCAGTTCAATTTGCCTCTGAAAAGAAATAGCATGTCTCATTTGTAAACTTTAAAACAAATCAAGTAGCGTGGGAAAGGTATTAAATAGAGACACCTTAAAAACAAGTGGGGAAACTCAGTCTTTCTCATTATGTTAAGGGAGTGTGACAGCATATGGTACATAGTGGGTGGCTGTTCTAAACATAACATGTATTTGTTCGACCTAAAATGTTTTATTGGCTCTTACTTTATGAGAGCAGCAGCTAAAAATGAATGATGACTGTTCTTTCTATATCAGCAGCGTGTAAAGACCCGAGGAAAAAAGTCTTTATATTCATAAACATGTTTTAAGCAGCCATAAGACTGTTTAACACAATGCTTTCTCAAAGTACCCCAAGTTTAATGTTTCCTATTCATGAAACCATAACAGTACAGCATATTAATTATTACTATGATTTTATAGGTAATTCTAAATATGTCCAAAAGAGGAAACAATTTTCTGTTCCCTCACAGTTATTCATGGGGACAACAGCAGTTGAGAGTACATGTTTATGGTACTACACTAAGCACCCAGGTTAGCTTAATACAAGCAAAAATGCAAGTCATGACTACAAGTATTCCAGACCTACAGGATAAAACAGTTATCTTCCCATCATCACTGTGACCAAGTACCTTTGCACAGAGAGAGAAATCTCACCATTATCCCCTCCTTTCTCCTCATGAGAGATAATATCATTAAAGGAACTTAGGCCAAACCTGGGAAGTCTTGCAGCATGCCCCAAATAAGGCCAGCTTAGTACTAACCTGTCCTACTGTGGCAGCAGTTCCCATTTGGAGGCCAGCTGACAACCATGCTGCTTCTGCCTCCCACATGAGTTTCATCCCTGTGGTCAGCTGTTTCTTGGAAACTAAGGAGCATAATTGATATTGCAAGCTGTGTGCAGAATGAGCTTACACAACGTTGTGAACATGCTTTTCTTGCCCTCTCCACCCACCTTTCTCTAAAGCTATGTCTTTGGTGGGAATAATAGGATTTGAGTGTCAGTTCTGTGGGTGGAGCTCAAGTGCCTCTGGCAGAACACTATCCTAATCCCCTTCCATGGATCAGACCATGCCCAGGTGAGAGAGCTCAACCCAACAGCATGAGGGGGCCATCCCACACCACCTGCATGTCAGCAATGCAAGCGTTACTGGCTGGTGAAGGACCGCTGGGTGTAGAGGGAGGCTCAGTGGGTAGTTTGTGTGCTGAGAATGGAGAGAGATTGCATATGCACCTTATGAACCCGTCCTTTGAATTTTGTCTCCCATGTAGCTCTCCTACTATCTACTGAGTCTCTTTGACAACTAGGTGTTCAGAAAGCCATGTTTGGCCCAGTGGGTGTGAGATAATTCCTCAACCATTGGCTGGAAGAGGGATGAAGCACATTGTGTGCATTTGTCCCAAAGCAGCACAGCAAATTGAGGAGGTTCTGAAACAAATTCAAAATTGCCTGTGGGATCTGTAGCTGTTTTTGTGGGGTGTTTTTTGGGCTGGGTTGGTGAGTTGTTTTTTTGCTGTTATTTCTTCACTCATACAACACAACTGCACACCCTTCCAAGAAAAGAACTACAGAGCTGCTTGGCAGCCACTGCCATGACCTCAGGAGTAATGACACCGATTGGGCTGCACTAAAGGGTACTGGGAGCAAAAGTCTGCTTTGTGTTTGCACAGGGTTTTCTCCCTGAAAAAGGAAAAAAGTCATCCACCCAAGCTGCTGTAGTGAGCTTTTGTCAGAACTAGAGCACAAGAAGATCATCCTTGTCTATTCTTCAGTGATTTGTTCAAATCTGGAAAAGGAGACACCGCTGAGACATTATGTTCTTTAATTGTTATTGTCATAAGAACTTCCTATCTCCTTTTTCATAAAAAAAAGTACATCTAGCCCCATCTGTGGAGTCTGTAATAAAACCATTATTGGTTTTATTGAATGTTGATCTGAGAAAGCACTCAGGTAGCCTGACTAGTACGAAATCTGTGCACCCTAATTTCACTGTTCATTATGCACATAGCCTCAAACACCTGAGTGTGCTCTTAAAATGCCTGAGAGATTCTTGCCCCAGAAGATTCTAATCTATCTACTGTACAAATCACTGAGTGAAGATATGCAAATTACTGTGGGGGAAAAGGAAAAGAACAACAATCACAACAAAGACAAGTGTGGGAATTTGGTTGCAATAACATTATACGATCTCTGGTAATACGCACGTCATATTATGTACTTTTCCCAGATGAATTAGATTACTTTAGATTTATATAGCATCTCTCATTTATTTTACTAATGCCAAATGTGTTTACACTGTAGGTTTCTACAGAGCTACTTGGGAAACTTCACATAGCATTGCAGTAGAACAGGCAGATAAATCCTGAGCACACAGGACCAGCGCTACCCCTGCCTATTGCAGCACTGTGAAGTCGAGTGCCATGTAGAAGGAAGTGTCAGGTGACAGAACACCTCAAAAGACTGAGACAAGAAAAGCTGACAAAGAGTAGCAGTCACCTCCTTCGAAACTACACTCCCAGCTGTATAATATTCCATGATGGTAGAGAGAACCTCGTTTATTAAACACGGAAACAGAAATTCAGTATACTTGGGTCCTTGGTAGTATGATTACAAAAACTGACAGAATGTGGACTTTGATATAACTCAGAACGGTTAATATCAAAATTTCCAGGGGGGTTTTAAATTTGTTGTCTGAGACTATCTGTGTTTCTGGCAAGGAGTTTGCTTCAGTGCTTTTCTTTAGTGGTATAAAAGGAGTTCTCCTATATTAAAAGTTTTATATTTTGATGGATGTTAAAATTAAAGGAAAACTTTATTAAATCACTGCATTATATAGTAAATGTAATGAAGCACATTTCAAATTAAATGGACTGGAAGGAAAATCTGTGTAACCGTTGTCAGGCAGGGTTCTCTTCAGAAGTAAAATTGCAGTTTTTATATACAGTTCTCTCTGAGTATTATATGAATTGCCCACTTTTTCTGTATTAAAAGACTGAAGAAAGTACAAAAAATTTTCATGTAGAAAGCATTCACTTCCTTAAATTTAAAACACTATTGTCTAGCCAGTTCAAATACTGACTATAAGTGCATAAGACTGAGAGATAACTCACTGAACACCTGCAAACAGGGAAGAAACCAGTAGGTGGGATTTATTTGCATGTCTTCAATTAGGCACATAATCTTTTTTTGATGGAAAAATCTATGGAGCAGCTCAGTTGCACAACTGAGTGAGGGCAGACATCTTCTTGGGAGCTGGAAGCTCCATCATGATAAATGAAGCCTGCTGTAAGTATTTGTTTTCTTTTAATAGTTTTCTATAGGACCTAAGCACAATTTATTTCAAGTGGAAGTACTGATAGCAGCTAAAATGAGAGAAGTAATTTCAAAGTTTTATTGTTTCTATCAGTAGCACTGAGAGAAAAAAAAAAAAAAAAAAAAAAAAAAAACTGGATATAACAGGTATTTAAAATCTAGTGGAAGCAAATAAGGCACCAAAATCACAACTTCAATGCATTATTTCATGATGCACTGCACAGATGAAAAAAAATCCTTTGCCATTCTTCTTCCTGTTTTTTTCCAGAAGCACTTGGTGTAAGGCCACAATGGACACACTAGGTACAGCAGCATAGGTGAGAATGGACGCAAAGCTCTTGATATGGTTGAAGAAGCAGCTCATGGAAGTGGCAGTGGGTTACACAGTCAGGGTAGCTACCAAGCCAAAGCACATGAGGATTGGAGCTTTATAAAAACATGTTTGAATGCATACCTCTGTGCAGCAGTTCTAAGGATACCTTCCACACAGAAAGGAAATTGACAGCTGAGATGATTGTAGAATGGCCCAGGTTGGAAGGGACCTCAAGGATCATGAAGCTCCAACCCCCCTGCCTCAGGCAGGGCCATCAACCTCTATATTTAATACCAGACCAGGCTGCCTGGGCCCCATTCAACCTGGCCTTGAACGCCTCCAGGGATAGGGCATTCACAACTTTTCTGTGCAGCCTGTTCCAGCTCCTGACCATTCTCTTGGTTATGATGTTGGGAGACATCTCACATGCTTAGGCAGGACTTTCTTCTAGAAGGTGTTGGCATGGCTCCAAAAGTAATCTCCAGCTATGAGAAACACGGACATAAGTATTCATAGTGGTCCATGGATCTGCCCCAACACAGGTAATGAGGCTGCCCCAGGGATGTTTCCTCCTTGTGCTTCCTCCTTCAGCACCTGCTGTGGTGGACTCTTGTCTATCACAGCAGGTCTTCCTATCATCTTTGCAGCCCATTCACTCAAAGAGCTCTCAGACAAAACTGACTGGTGCTTAGAGGAGTGTTTGTGTCAGTACTTGCCGAGCCCTCTCTTTTATCAGGTACTCAGAGTTAAGCATATGCTTAAATATTTTGCTGGATCCAGGCCCATTCTCACACACAGAAAGCAGAGAATGACAGCAAGAAATGTTCAAAGAATGATGAGACAGTGCTCTCTAGGAGAACACGTGAAATGTCATTAAATGGCATGAACTGAAAAAATAATAATAATAAAAATATTGATACCGCTATCCAGCTTTTGAGTGACTAGATATCCAGTGTGCACACTTCTGAGAAAAACTAAATTATGGGCCTAAGGCAAGCTGTTGCCTAGCAGACTGCTGAGTGTATGGGATTTATGTTGGAGTAGTTAGTTTTAAATTACGCTCGCAATGTAGTATCCAAATATCAGCAGCTGTGTCTTGTATCCGTTATTTCTCTTCTCCCCCACATATAAACCTTCCTCACCTTTTTAATTAGAAAAGCTGTTTATTGACTATGACATGGAAACATCTTAGCTGTTGTTATCCAAAAATGCTGTTATTAAATAAGCACTAAAATATGTTCAGTGCAAAATAGAGATGACCTTTAAAGTAATGTCAGGCCCACACGCTCCATGACTTTTGTGTAGGTACGTGTTACTCTAAGAAGAGAAGTTGCTGTATATTACCAGTTACGTGACATGGAAAGCTGCTATGGAAAGTATCTTTGGTTAAAGAGGTGTAGGGCAAATAACTTATTAAAAGCTAAAGTGCATAACTATGAACAAACAATGTAGGCAGAAAACGGCCAAATTCAAAGCTGATCACGGGAGACCTGTTTTTCTATTTATGGTAACTTGGATAAAAATTAATCTGTTTTTTATGTTGAAAAATAACTTACAGAAGTTAACTGAGGTCAAGATATCCACTTTTCAGCTGACTCATACATCACTTGTATGGCAGCCTTCTCATGCATAACAGAGAAGAACTGGAATTGTGCAAGGAGAGAAGTGGCATTGAGAAATCCATGAGAGACTGAATTCACTTGTGTAAAAGGATGCCATTTTTCAGAAACCATCTATGGAGAAAGAACGAATTAAACAAGAATGAATCCTCTCCACTCCCTATAATCTGCCAGTGAAATGGGAAGGTTGTGGCACTTCAACCTGGCAATTTCAGGAAATCAGCAGATATTTGCATTTTATTATTGTTTCATTTTGGTTTGTGTTTAGAGGAGAGAGAAGGGAGAGCAAGAAAAGCTCTCTATAAGACGCAGGGCAAAACACTGACTGGTAAATTATTGCTAAAGTGTTGTGAACTTATACCATGAAACCCCAGTAAACTGCTTTAATGAGGATGCAAATGTAACTGGGTAAGAGACTATGCGTAACATCTCTTGTTGGTGACAATCCTGTAAGAGTTTTCCAGGAGTCACTATGAGAATATACAACTTCAAAGTCTGTTCTGCTAGGCACTCCTGCCTTTGCGTATCCTGATCATATACTATATATATATCTATATTTGTACCATTTATAGTACCTGTTCAGGCCACTCTGGATTTTAATAGCCCTTTCCACAGCTTTGGTGTCCTCTCCCTTGGGGTAGGCTTCCAGGCAAATGCCTTGCCAGAGGTAAGGTGCCACCACCTTTTCCCTTTGTTGTAGAGCTCTTACACCCAAGCTGGTCAGGTGAAGCTGTGAGAAAGAGGATCAGACTGAGATCTAGCATGCTCAGGAGTTAACCAGACCCTTAAGTAAGGAAGGGAATGACGGACAGATTTTGAGCTCAGTGCAATCCTGATACAAGAGCTGAATGCTTTATGGGATCCTCAGTCCCAAATATACCATGGGAATTGCACATGGAGGGCAAGGGTTGAGAGAACAAGATGCAAATAAATAAATGCTTTTCTTTAGTAAAAATGAGAGGTCTGTAGAGAGAGGGGAGACAGGCTTATTTCACAAGGACAGACAAGGATGGTGTGTGTATGTGACGGCAAAACCACTAAGGTGCTTTCCTAGGTTTGGTGAAGAGTCCAACTGAAAAAATCTCTAGGAAAAAAAAAAAAAAAAAAAAAAAAAAAAAAAAAAAAAAAAAAAAAAAAGCTGATTTGGTAATATCACCAGTTTTCACTGAAGCTTACCTGTTCTGATTAAAGTTTACTGAGAGAGGGGCCCAGAAGCACTGTAGAAAACATGGAGACAAAGAAAGAGAAAAAGCCATTTCAACAAGTTGTTGTTGAAAGCATCCAATTCTCAAAGAAATGTTGTTTTTGACGCAGTCTAGAGCAGAAGTTGGAGCATGAATCTTCCTTCTCAGGAGTGAATTCAGTAACAAATATGAGATTCAAGAAAACAAAGAAAACAATATGTCTTAAATTTCTTTTCTGCTCCCATCCTTCCTGGGCATGTTGTTCCTTGTCATGTGTGTTTTCTGAGCCACCCCAGAGATCCTGGATAATTTGACAGAGTTTTACTACTCCTATTGTCTTTGCTCAGGACTCTCTTCCGTCGTTGTCACCTCACTTTCTTCTCCATTGCTGAATTTTTCACCTATTTTCCTCTGCCTGTGCTAAGTTATACACTCTTCTGTGAATAAAGCCTCATCTTACTTGCTTTGTAAAACGTCGATACACATGGATGGAACTGTATAAATAATTAATACACACCTTAATTTAAAGATTATGAAGAAGAAGGTGGTGATTGCTGCACAAAGATTAATGTGCATTGAAATAACTCAACGAGGCTATAATTTTCTCTGGCGACCCATGAAAGAATTAACCCAAAGGAGGCCCCTTTAAGTACTTTTGCAGATAGCCCAATAAATTCCAGATATGGCTTCACTTTGCATTCTTCATTTTCCTCTTTCTTCAAGACATACCTGCATATCTTACATGCGAGCATACGTGTATCCTTGCCTGTCCTCTATAGTTTCTTCAAGTCATTTTAAGCTGTGGATTCTGCTACATAGTGTAAATCTTTTCATGATGCAAGCAGGGTAGCTGAAGAGCAGATGAGGGGCAATTACCCACATACCTTCTTGCAGAGTCTTCTAGTCGTGCAGCGCACAGCTCTCAAAACAAGAACTCATCACCCCAATGAAGATGGTTACAGATTTGCTTGCTGGTTCTGAGCCTTCTAATTTCTAAACACATCCTCAACCCTTGGGCTCAGTGCTTGCTGAGAGGTAGGACAGACAGAGCAAAACAGTCAGAGGTCCATCAGAAAGCTGCACAAACCTCCTCAGGATAATTTTGTCAGCCCAGTTCTTTGGTCAAGTTAATGAACCTTTCACAGGGACCTATTAACAAGGAATAGCCTGGTGCCAGCCAAGCTGTTCTACTACTCAGACCCCAAATTCAGTACCTGTTTACCTACCACCTGACCCGGCTTCAGCTTGGGTCTGCTTCATTCTTAGGGGACTTGAAACAGCTCAGCTGGGTGGGAACTGGATATCACCATGCAGAGGTGTTTTGCCACCCAACATGAGAGCTCAGTTAACTTCAGTGGCAGCAGAAGTCCAAGCCTGGCTTTTTTTCCTCAGATCAGGAGTGTTGTTTTTTTTTTAAACCTTCTATTTTCTTGGTCTTTTCTTTCAAGATGCTGTAAGAATGGATAGGTCTGGATGGACTGTGAGGACTGTAAAGAGGGAGGGAGACAAATAAAGGAAGCACCTGTGGCTGGGCCTGCTAGAATAAATCAGCTACAACAGGGGAAAGGTCTTTTTTCACCCATCTGTCTTTCTAGCAGTGCCTTAAAGGGAGAAAGTAATTTTATAATGGCTGGAGTTTTCTGACGCCAAAGGGGAATGAAGGAAAGTTACTTAAAAGCCAAGAGCTTTTGTACCAGACACCATGGTAGCAGCAGCAGAGTGCAGGACTGATAGTTTCCACCCATGGAAAAGCCTTCACAGGGAGCAGAACAGAAGTGGCTTGGGCTCTCAGGGCTGGCAAAAGAAGCAGAGCACATATAAACCTGATGTTTTATGACTGGAGTGGGAACTGTGTCCTGTTAGACGCTGCAGGGTGGGAGCTTCAGGAGAGCATACACAGCTGGGCTTGATGTCTTAGCGAGACACAGCCATGTGTCATCTGATCATGACAAAATGGCAGGGGAAGTTTAAAATTGTAAATGCAATAAATCATCAGAACAAGCTGATTCGGCTCTATGCAGAAGATATTCAACTTCCACTGATTTGAGTGGGAGCCAAGGTTACTCAGCATTTTGCCGGATCAGACCTTAAAAGCAAGCTTAATGGTAGTCCCTGAAGCTCAGCTTTCTCCTTTAATTTACATCAAGCGATGATTACCATTTGTTCTCCTCTATAAATATTCAAGTCTTTACCAAAAACACTGATTTTCATGCTGGTGTAACCTACTACATTCCATTTATCAACCTATTAAAAAAAAAAAAAAAAAAAAAAAAAAAAAATGGGTACAGTAATGTCTTATATGGATTAGGTGTCTCAGATAATTCCCAGATACTGCTTTTCATCTTTTGCAGATTTCTGTGCTCACCTGCAAGTTCCGCCTTGATCCCTTTCTCTGCTTGGCTCCCACACATAAAAAGGGAGACTCAAGTGCCCAAACACACATTCTTCACTAACAGTTTACATTAATGTCTCTCTGCTTATCCTGTAATTGCAGTGTATGTACTCCAGCTCTTTGCATTCATGTTTGTAGAAGTGGATGTAACTCATGTGTACCTGTTTTATTTATCATAGCACCAAGAAAACAGAGACACTTTGAAATACACAGTTGGAAAGTGTGTGGCCAAACTGTTCATAAATAAGCTGGCCAGCCACTTCACCCAACAGTGAAAAAGTCTGCCTCAATCTTAAGAAATGCTGGGAGTGTGGGGCATTATGTGTGTGCAATTGCCTTACATTCCAAGATCCAGATGATGAATCAAATTGTGAAAACTATTCTTACATGTAGTTTTAGGCCTTTCATTTTACAGTCAATGACAGTGTTTGGAGTAAAAAGAGAATGACCATCAGTAACAGTTTTTTATCACACAATCAAGCTGTCATAACCATGCAATAACTACACCATATTGCGGTTCCTATTAACATGGTGGTCTCTGTCTCTAGTCCAAAAATCTTGCTTTGAATAACTACATTAAATAAATAGATAATGGCATTAAGTAACTGAGGATGAATAAAATGGCTTTAACATGAAATTCACTTGGGCAGATAGTGATAGGACAATGGGGAATTGCTTTAAAGTGGAAGTGGAGAGATTCAGATTAGATGTTAGGAAAAAAATCTCTGCTCAGAGGGTGGTGAGGCACTGGCACAGCTGTCTAGAAAAGCTGTGGGTGCCTCATCCCTGGAGGTGTTCAAGGCCAGGCTGAATGAAGCACTGGGCAGACAGATCCGTAGGATGACAACCCTGCCCATAGCAGGGGATTGGAACTGGATGATCCCATCCAAACTAATCCATTCTATGATTATGAGTCAATGATAAGTGTACCCTTATGTGCCTGGCTGTATCGTGCACTGAGGGATGTCTATGAAACAGTTTAGGATGGAAAGGTTCAATCCTGAGGCATGCTTCATGCTCTGGCCACTCTCCCTAAGTACAGTCTAAATTTCAACCAAATTAAATCTGGGGAGTGTAGAGGAGGTAGGGACTGGTCTCCAAAACAGCCCATGCACAGGCTCCTGTTGCAGTTGGTGGTTGGGGATCAGATCAAAAGGGAGTTAAGCTGTAGCTGCAAAGCAGATGGGGAGTTGGTGAGGTGGAAGGAGAGTGTAAGCAATTATTGCAGACAGCTGGCAGGGCTGCAAGGCAGCTCTGACCACCAGTGGTGGAAGGGAGCAGAGAGCCAAGGGATGGCCAGCACTGGGGTTTGCACTAGTTTGCAGGAAACAGGCAGAAAAGGCTTGAGTTTTAGACCAGAAAATGAGATTGTTGAAGCCGATGGTGGTCTGATAATATGCACTTCATCATGCTGGCAGCAGGAACCTCAAAAATCAGCTATGCCCCTCAGTAATGTGTTATCCTGCTTGCTTAAGTGGAGAGGGACCCAGCAACATCAACAGCAGCCTGCCTGCCTTCTATGGGGCTCTGGAAAAGTGCCCAGTAAGGAACAGAAGCTGTTGTGATGTGTCCAACATGCAAATGAGTGATCAGCAGAGCATGCTTTAAGCAAGGGAATCAGATTTGCAGAAAGGCTGCTTGCTTTGTAGATGCCAGGCAGAGCATCCTCCTGTCACCTGCATTCTGAGCCTTGCACAATTGCCACCAACAGGGCTGACATGAAGGATTGTGCAAGAACTTCCCATCCCACAAGGAGCTGCCTGTGGTATCAGGAGCCTGTGGGCTTTCCTGAACTCCTTGGGATGATCTTTATGTCCTGATACCTGGAGTTGTTTTATATAAGTAGAGTTTCAGCATTCACTTTCCCAAAGAAGACAGTCTGGGACCTTGTTACAGAGGAAATCTTGAAACGTTTGAAAAGTCCAAATCAAGAGCTTCAGGATCTGCTAAAAAACCACATTATTTACTCGCATTTGATGGCATCATGGGGCTTGTGGTGGTTTCAGAGCGTTTGGGATGGGTGGGAGCTGAGCCATCACCTCCTTCTGCAGTGCTCCTGGGGTCAGTACCTGGTTACCTGTATCATGCAGGTGTGCAAAGTAGCTTTTGTCTTAGGCTATTCTGGGCAACACAGCAAGCTCTGATTTTGAGTAGGTGGAAAGATGGTTTCCACTATTTAAAAAAAAATATATTAACTTCAGCTAGCATTAACTTGTATTTCTTTTGGTTTTCTCCTTCTCTTTTTAATCAGGACTGTACATGCTGTACAGTTAGGCTGCATTCACTATCAAAGGCCCTACAGAGCAGAGAACGGTATCTGAAGACTGATGAATCCCTACTGAAGGAGACCCTGTGATGTGGCTGCCCACAGAAGCAGAGCAGATTCAGTGACCATAGTGATCCCCTCTGGCCCTGTCCACACCTTCCTCCCATGGTACAGTTTCGTGCTGGGGTGTTTTATGTTTAAATAGAACTTTTAAAAGCTGCTGAAAAATGTGTGAAACCACAGATGGCAGTCTGATTTCTGAAGCAGACTTCAAAAAGTCCATGCATCCCATCATCTGATTCCCTAAATCAGCTCTTCTTTTTCTGGTCATGCAGCAGGAGTAGCAGAGCAGCACGAAGAGGTGTCCGATTGTCCCACAGATAGGGAGAATAGGTAGCTAAAAAGCTACCTGTTGCAGCTGTGGTAGAATAAATGTTAACTCAAAAACTTCAGCAAAACCAAGCAAAACTAACTATTCAACCTTCTGGTTTTATGTGGTTGACGAAGCTCTGCAGAACTGCAGGGTCCTAGCGCAGCTATCTCCATTCTAAGTGTGGTTTTTACTGGCTGAAGCTCACCATATAAATCTAGATGTTTGGTTACATGTTATTTTAGTATTCTGCTGTAAAAATAATTTTTTTTGGAAATAAATTAAACAAAACCAACTCCACGAGTGTAAATTACTAATAGTTTGTGCCAGCAGAATTGCTGAAAGCGGTACAATTAATGCAATTATCACCAGTTGTATGGTATAAAATAAAACGTATATTATACGTTGTAAAATCCTTGTCAGTGTTATAAAAATTAAACTTAAGCAAATTTTCTTTTGTGCCACCTTGAAGTAGAAATGTTTATTTTACATTGAAACAGCTGAACTCAACATCAGGGTATTTTTTAAACATAGCTTAATTTCTTTTAATTCTAATGGCTGTTAGTTTTCATAAGCAGCATGTGGAACTTGTTAATTAAAAGCTACTTCCTTGTGTTAGGTCTTGATCACGTTCCAGAGCCTCATACCTAATGTGCTATTAAAATAACTCTTTGACAGCCCGAACCTGGGAGGTGCTGAATACCATCAACTCCCCATGAACTTTCCAGGTCACTTTGCACTTTGGAGGTTTTCTGTGGGTTAAGAGTCAGGCTGGACTGTTGTGTTTCTCCCAGCTGGGCAAACATCCATACCCCAGCTCCATGTACTCCCCAGAGCATCAAGTCTGGTGCTGTGCCCACATCAAAATTAAATTCTAAGCAGCTAAGAGCAGGCATTAGCCATTCTTACCTGATGGCTCATTGCTTTTGCTCATGGGCTTCTAAGGGAAGAAGCGCAGATGCTGAATTCAGAGCTCACAGTTTAACCAAATATAAGTATTACCTGTTCTGGATGCCAAACAATTGGAAGAGAAGAAGATTACCAAGTGTAGACAACATGGACTCACCAAGGGGAAATCAAGCTCAGTCAACCTGGTAGCTTTCTATGATGTCATTACTGGCTGGGTAGATGGGAGGAGTAGTGGATGTGGTGTACCTTGACTTCAGTAAGGCTTTTGACACCGTCTGCCACAGCATCCTTGTTATGAAACTTAGAAAGAGCAGAACAGACAGCAGTGTGGATTGAGAACAAGATCTGGAGAACTGGGCGGGGAGGAATCTGATGAGGTTTAATAAAAGCAAGTTTTAAGTCTTGCACCTGGGGAGGAATAACTGCATGCAACAGTACAAGTTAGGGGATGACATGCTGGAGAGGAGTTCTGTCAAGAAGGACCTGGATGTCCTGGAGGACAGCAGATTGGCCACGAACCAGCAGTGTGCCCTGGTCTGAGGTGCATTAAAAAGAGTGTTGCCAGCAGGTCAAAGCAGGTGATCCTCCCCTTCTACTCTGCCCTGATGATGCCACATTTAAACTACTGTGTCCAATTCTGGGATCCCCCGTTGAAAAAAAGACAGGGATCTCCTAGAAAGAGTGCAACAGAGGGTCACAAAGAAGAGAAAGGGCCTGGAGCATTTCTTGTACAAGGAAAGGCTGAGTAAGCTGGGTCTGTTCAGTCTGAGGAAAAGGTGAGGAGAACATGGGACAGACAAGTCAGTGAATCACATTCCCAGATCTTGCCAGAGCAGCTTTAGTGCACTGAATATGTAGCTGAGTCTTTGCATAAAGCTCATCATGGAATTCATTCCAGTGATTCCTCCAAGAGCAATATCTTACTATAGAGAGCAAAGACAGTGCTTTTAGTGCTTCTAGTCTTGATTTAAAGCCTTCAAGTGATGCAGTCTACTATATCCCCTTCATGAACCTTTCCAATGGTTAACCATCCACGCCATTAAAATGCCCACCATCTGTAAGTGCTCTTCTAGCACCTTTCATCCTCTTGTCCTGTTACTTTTGATTTTGGGTGGTTCTGCATGAAGCCAGGGGTTGGACTTAATGATCCTTGTGGGTCCCTACCAACTCAGCATATTCTATGACTCTGTGATAAAAATAAGAAATAGTGAAACAGAAAGTCAGGTCTGGATCTCAGATCTCTCCCCACAAAGGTAAATAATTTCCTCCCTAAAAAAAAATAAATCTTCTGTGATTAATTCTAACTTTCAGGCAGTCTCCATGCATACTGAGGACTGAATTAAAGACTGTGCAATCTGAGGAGAGAGCTGTTAACGAGTGTCTAAAATACACCACTTTCCTTCCTGTCTTGTCTCTGTCTCCTGGCTTATGAGCTGCTCAGCTGGGCCTATCTGGGGACCCAGCAAAGCTGGCAGACTAAGACCAAGGTGCAGATGATGGGAAGGTGACTCTGCACATGCGGATCCTCAGCAGCCATCCCTGGTCCTGGAGGGTTGGTGGCCACCGGCCTCTGCTCCGCACAGTGCAGGGACTCGGCAGAAATTAAAGTTTCGATGCAAACCTGTGGGTGAGTGCTAAAGGTCAGGATGCTGGCAGGGAAAATCTACAGCGGAGCATAAAGGATCTTTTCTGCGGAAGTGCTCTTGGATAAATATACTTAGTTGTGAGGAAATGCCAGAGTAGGCAGCAAGGGCATTGAAAGCCATCCAGCTCACCAGGGAGGAGGCAGCAGTACCCTCATAGGGCACCTCACTGTATGCCCTTCTGCATAAAAGAAATGAGCAGGGCTTGGAAATGCTGGCTGAAACCCCGGGACCATAGGGGACACGTTAATGGTGAGTTCCAAACAAAGGCTCACTTCCTATCAGCTGCTGAGCACATGCCATCAGATAGTAATGCTATTTGCTTGCTACTGAACCGTGCTGTCCTCCAACCCTGCTCCCAGTGTCTGGTAGACCTCGCTGCCACCCAAAACATTATTTTCTTTTAAGAGAAAATGGTTACCAAGATGTATCGCACATGGTAGGTTAAGGTTAATGCTATTGTTTTCACCTAATAGCCATGCATTGCTGAAGTTCTATAAACTGGCAAAGGAAAAAGTACACCTATTCATAAAGATTTTCCATGAAAGTGTTCTTGCGTAAACAGGAGTTCTTGTAAACACTGTGTGCTCTCCAGATGTAAATATTCAGAAGGGGTGTTCAAAACACCTGACATGGTTCCAGCTCAGCATTTTATTGATAGGAGATGGTGAATTTTTGGTCAGCTATTAAGTACTGCTTAATACGCAAAAGTGTTTGTTTGCCAATCAAGACTTACTGCTTACACCGACTTGCCTCCAAAGTTTTGATAACAGATACTTCAAATGTTAGCAAACACCTTGTGCAATATGGGGAGATTAGGTAGGGAGCAGGTTGTTGAACACAGGCTAAAATGTAGGTTTTCCAGAGTTCAAACGGGTAAAACAGGTTTGATTTGGGAATACTGTGGGTATCAAGAAGAAATTTTTTACAGAAAGAGCAGTGTAGCACGGGCACAGGTTGTCGAGGAGCACACATAGAGCAAAGGTTCAGGAGCACTGCTCTGCTCTGTGGGTACAGGGGAGCAGTTGCCTGAGAGCTGGCATCCTCATCATGAGCCAGCCGGGACTTTCAGGAGGGGATGCTGCACTGTGTTCAGCCAGGCAGTCCCAGCTGATCAAACTCAGCAATATTTTTCCTAGCTTGTCCTCAGTCTTAATTACTGTTGCTCTAAGCACACTGCCATCCTCCTTCTGTGCAAGTTGGACAGAAAGCACCTGCTGGGGTCAGGAAGTTCACTTCCCTCCTGCTTTGGGAGTGTTCCTACTGTACTTTATTTATTTTTACCCCAGAATAACTCTAAACCTCCAAGAAGAAAGGCTGCTGCCCACTGCTTCATCAGGCTAGGAGAGCTCAGCACCAGGCCTCTCTGCGCTAAGTTTGTCCATCCTGTATGCTCTCAGAACAAAAACTGGGAACTTGGGTGGAATTGGGATGGAGACTGTGCCAAAATAATGGGATATGGTGGCATTCCAGCTGTGAGCAAAGCACTGTGAGGACCACATGCCTTCCCGCAGCACACCTCAATTCCATGACATGGTGCCAGTGGTGGAAGACAACAGACAGTGCTACCAGCAATGAGAAGTAAGAGGACATAGAGGTTTGTCCTCCTTTCTGCAGTGATGCAGTGCTGTGAGTTGTCTGAGCCAACCTTCCTGAAATGGGCTAGGATGGCACCTCCCACCTCCCCTGTTGTGGCTGCACTGAAGATTGCTGCTGCTTGGCATCAACACAGCATACATAGTAGCAGATTCCTGATCCCCCAATAGGGTTGTGAGAGGAAACCCGTAAACCACACATCAGAAGATTGCATTGCACACAACTGAGATCTTCTGTGCTCATCCCTTTTGGGATGGGTGGCCCTGGGCCACACAAGGCTGATGCAAAGAGCGCATACACACAAAGAAAGGCCTAGCAGCATTTCCTAATACGTGACTGTTGTGTCACATTCCACTGCTAGGACCATCTGCCTTCCTCCATCTCTCCACAGATGGGTACCACTGGGTATATCAACCTGGTCTCTCCTCCCTTTCTCCTCTTCAGAAAGCTGGCAGAGACTGCAGCCTTTAGGCTTTAATCCTAAAGAGGGCTGTACTCCAAAGACCATCTCATCACATGTGGGACATACCCCGGAGGTACCTACCTGAAGTAGACCGAATTGCACCTCAGCCTGAATCCTGACACAGCCTAAACCAGACAGCATGAGACACCTCCCTCCTATTTTTTTCCCCTGGATCATATATTGGTGAATGCCAGACATCCCTCATTACACTGCTTTAAATCATAGCATGCAAGACTTTTTAGTGTATTGACTGCTGCCACAAATCTTTTATATACTGTGGCATTAGAGGCAGTTTTTGGCTCATTCTTCACTTCTTTATGTTTAGAGCAGAGAAACAAAGGAAGGGGAGGGTGGAGTAATCTTTACGCTGTCTATTTAAAGGCAGAAATGGATGCGTGCAAACCAAAGCACACAGCAATGGGAACTACACGGCTGGAGAAAACAGTTGGATAGGTGTCTGTCTTCTATGAGAATTTTTTTCCTAATGTTTAGAGGAGTAGAAGAGGTGCAGAATTTGCACATCGTGCAAACTACAAAAAATTGTCGGGAATGTACTAATGAGTATTAAATTCTGGTAGTTGCTCTCAGATGTCATCTGAGAAACTGAAGCGGTGAGTCCCAGAAATAGGTTGCCAGCTGTCTCTGGTCATATTCTTTGTACAAGAATGCTAACAGTCCCCCCCCCCCCCCCATCCACCCAGGGACAAACCCTGCTGTCGTGTAAATCCATGTGAGCCTCCAGCTTCTCCAGAACTGCACAGCTGTAAAAGGAATCTCACAGTTTTATTAAAGGCTGAGAAAAAACACTTGGCACTGCTGCCTGCTGTCAGCTACCACCTTTCTGAGAAGCACTGGCGGTCCAGCCTAGCTTGCAGTTTCTTGCTTCTGAAGCAGGCTCCATGTGGGCCCACTGTTGGGTGCCCAAGAGGTTGGGCGCAAGTCCCCCCATTACTTGCAGCTGTGTTATTCCCTGTTCTTCTCACTCTCTGGGTGGTGAAGCCTTTCCCGGCAGCTCTGCAGCTCTATGCTCAGCTTTGGGGAAATCCCATTTCAGCCTGGTGGAGCTCAGACCTCACAGCTGCCTTCCTCATATCACCCAGCAAAGCAGTCAGGGTTGTCCTGTGGCATGCATTGTGAATCTCACACACCTACAAGTGAGTGGAGTACCTACAAAAGCCCTCTCCTGCCAGATGCTGGCATTGGCTCTGTTCTCATTGTGACCAGCCACATATTTGGAAGTGAATATGCCAAACTGATTGCCTTATGAACAGCATTTGTTCTTAGGGGCTTACAGATATTGCCACAATAATTGTACCTCTGGTTTGAAAACTGCCTAACTGGAATACCCTCTGCTGTCTTGGTTCTAGCCCTTCTTTGTGTACAAATGAAACATGGATAATTTTCATTTTTACTTCATGCTTAACAGTTACTGAAAAAACAGTTACCTTTCTCTCCTGGATTTTTATCAGTTTTTTCTATTTCACTCCTTACTTCTAAAGAATTTGCTCTCTCTGAATATCCACATGCCGTCTGCTTTTTTCTGGTACCAACTCTTCATAACTTGAGCAAGTAGCAGCCAGACTTCAGTGTCCTACATGTCCTACATGTTGTTTCCACTGGAAGAGAATGACGCAGACAATGATTTATGATATTTTCTGCTGCGATCTTGCTTATTTAAAAGCCACATGCAAAGCCCTGCTTAGGATGGACTCAAAGCTCAGAATGGTTTCTTTGTTTATTTACCCAGTGATTGCCCTGCTCCCCAAACTCCCCCATAGCAAGTGTTGCCCAGGTCCCTCAATGTCTTTCCCACTCACCCACAGCCCTTACCTGCTTCCCCACTTACTTCCTTCTGGTTTTGCATTCCTTTTTCTGCCTACATATATAGGTGTCATCTCACAGGTTTGCCTGAGGTCAACACACCAGCCCAGCACAAAGCCCTGGTGGTGCTCCTGGTGTTTCAGCTGGCTTTAAGGTGAAAGCTGCTTCATTTTCGTGTTGAGCTTGAATCATACCTTGTCACACCCACTAGAAGGAATGAGGCTTCTCCCAGGTCATCAATTAGAAAAAGGTTATTTCTATTGTACCATTTGTTTCATTGATGGCTGTTGCCTGCATTTGTCAGAACTTTCCTGGAGCCCTAATAAAGCCCTCAACACTTCAGTATTTATGGCAACGGGGACAGCCCAACATGGTGGCTGCTGTGTCAGCTCTCCTGGAGTCAAGCTGACATTTTTAGAGGCAATGAAGCAGGCGTGCACTGAGCAAGCTGTGCACAACTAGCAGAAAACACTTCTTCTATAAAAACCTTTAACAAATGAGAACTGGAGGAAATGTTGCCTGGATTTTCTTTTGCAAGTGGAAATCACTGCCTCCTAAAATTAAATTACAGAAAGCTGGGCAAAGAAAGATAGCAAACCACGTGCTAGACAAACTGTGACTCAAATAATATATTGCTTTCTAAATATAAAAACAACCTACTGACAGTTCAGTGCATAAGCAAGAAGGGAGTGATGTACAACACCAGACTGAGCAGAGGCTGCAGAAGAACCAGTGAGTTTTAGTTTCCTTTCCATGAGAATTTATGGAAGAATGCTGGGGAGACAGGAGAAGGCACATCTAAAGAAGTGGAGCAGCAGCACAGAAGTCGCTCAGCTGAACTCATGCAGTAGCAGTGGCTGTCCAAACCCACAGCAACAGCCAAAGGACTTCTACTCTATTCCCCACAGGATGTCTTTCCTTGTCCTTTCATCTAACTACTTATTAACACTCACAAAAGTAATGCCTATAGGCCACGACAATAGCTTCTGACTTGCTTGGCCACAAAGACAACAGTCGGGCTCTCCCTAAAGTAACCCTGAATCTCATTCCTGGAGAAAAGCAGGATATAAAATGTTCAGCAGAATATAAAATGCTCATAACCTTTTCCTGTCTTGCTCAGCTCATTCAGCACTGCAGATAACAAATAACCTTCCATCTCCACCAATGTCAAGTATAGGACACCATGCAGACTGACAGGTTTCTTATTTTATTCCAATTCCCCAGTCTCATTCAGCCAGAGAGTAAAACAGTAAGAAGAAAGGAGCAGATAATTTTCTTGTTCTTAGTTCTCTAACCTCAATTTCTCATCTGGCCAACCCCACCAGAATGCCATTCTGCTACAGTGGGCTTCTCATTGCTTTTCAAATTATAATAAAATCAATTCACTTGTGTATGAAGTTATTTTTAGATCTCATCTATTCAAATTCATTTGTAACACTTCTCTGTAGTTGAATTATCTAAAAAACAGCATTCTTGGAGACCATGATTCATAATACTGGATCTCACATATAAAATTCAATTGATAATGTAAAAACTTAAACAATTACATCCTTTTTTTGTTTGTTTGTTTGAAATTTGGAGCAAGATTTCAGATATATTAGACTGGATATAAGAAAGACATTTTTTACAATAAGGGTGGTGAGGCACTGGCACAGATGCCCAGTAAGGTGGAAGATGCCCCATCCCTGGAGGCACTCAAGGTCAGGTTGGCCAGGGCTCTGAGCACCTGATGTAGGTGTCCTTGCTCTCTGTGGGTTAGTTGGACCAGGTGGTCTTTAAATGTACCCTCCAAGTCGAGCTACTCTGTGATTCTATGATCCTGGGAGACCCTGAAGGTCTCTGATTAGATATAGGTATGTCAATGCAAAGTGAAGTTCCTTCTCCTTGAAGAAGAAAAAGGAACCACAGAATTCTACCTTCATGCTTCTCCAGCACTCTAAGCTTCAGTTCTCAACAGATTTTCAATGCTGCACTCTCAGACTCTGAGAACCAGAAGCATTCTCATTAGTTATCAGCTCCAGCAGCTAAAGTCAGGTTAGACTTGAAGGTGGGAACTCAGAGCATTAAGAGAGCCGGGAGCAGCTCTATTTTAAAATGTACACTCTTAAAGAAGCAGGGTAATAAAACAGAATTTTATGTGGTGCTGAATTCTAACATAAAAATTACTAGTTCACAAAACCTAAGCTAGGGAGGGTCCTTTGGCACAGTTCTATGTCAGCAAAGTATGAAAACACAGATTACTGTGAGGATGGCAAACACTGAAGATGAAATCTCTTCCCACACCTGCACTTCGGTGACTGTCTGCTCACAGAGATATTCTGCTGTGGCAGGGTCTCTGTGGGACCAGCTTGGATTTGGGGGGAGAGGAAAAACAGCAGCCTCCTGAATATTCATTTCTCAAAATTCCAGGAAACTGTTGATACCTGACACAATTTAACAGTGCAAAAATGTCGAGAAACGATTTTGATTAATTGGATAGCTCCTGCATTTTGAGGCTGAGCATTGCATAACCTGTCTGGGCTCAGAGTACTTTGGAAGTCCATGAAGAGGAACTTTCAGCATCAGTTTCGACAGAGCAGAAATTACAAATCTGCAGCACAGTCTTTCTAGAACCTTTTCTGAGTAACAAGCCTGAAAAGGACAAGTTTGGTTTCACGGCTACTTTCAGCAGCTGGACTCCCAGCCAGCAGGAGTGCTTTGTATTAATTTCAAACGCCTGCATGGTGATTCGAACATGTTCCTATGCCAAGTGGTTTCCACTGAGTTAACAAACAGAAGTATTCAGCCTCGTGCTGGAAATCTATTCACATTCCAGAGGACTTGAGTCGATGGGCACTGGCTTGTCATTCACATACTCTGTCTAGCAAAACAACGTTCCCTGCTTACTTACACAGAGCAAAAGTGTTCTAGGAATTTGCAAGTGTGGTGTTCTTAGAAACAGTGACTTGCAGCCACTTTCTCCTTAAAGCATTAACTTTTGTGGTGTGATGGGAGTAGAGCCTCCGTGAGGAACATTTGCATTGAAAAGGTCGAATAAGTAATGGGTGAACAATTTCATGAAAGTCACAGTGCTACTGTTCCCCTCAGGGATATTTCACAGTGTTGTACACACAGGATGCAGGAAAGACTCCCTGACTCTTATCGGGATGAGGTGGGAGAACTCACCCTCACCAGATGTCCATCTTTCTGTCCATTTAGTGGAATGCTGTGCCTGAAAGAAGGTAATACCTGATGATCCCATATAGGAACTGTCAAACAGAGAAATATAAGAGAAATCAAGTTCATTGTGGAGCTGGAAGGAATAAACTGCTTCCAGCACTAAGTCATTTGTGTAAGAGAGTAAAGACACCTGGGTATCCTCACAGCATTTCCTATTTTGCAGCTAAAATTTCATCAGTTGGACACATCAGGTAGACACACTGATGCAGTGTTCAGGTGGTTTTCAACTCAGCATCACCATCCATCCTGTGAGGGAACTGCCATTTCCCACTTCCTTCAGTTTTAAACAATATCGCTCATCAGCACAGAGAGTCATTGACCAAGAGCTCACAGATCCCCTCAGTCTGCCACAATAAGAATGACCAAACAATTCAGCATTTCATGACTGTCCTTTAGAGCTCCTTGTGCATTGTGGGAGCTCCCAAAAATCACCCTTTGGATTGCTCTGCCTTGGTTTGTCTCACACAGAGAAGAAAAAAAGTGTTCAAGATTCAAGGAGCATGTGTGGCCTTGTATGGACTGGAGTCCAGACTGACAGAAAATGGCCAACTTAAATATTGCTCCAATGTTGCATATCCAAAGTATATTTTCACACAGGTCTCTTCTCTTGAACTGTCTAGCTCAGCTGAAGTTTTCTCCCTGAAGACTCTGGTTGCTGTTGTTTTTCCACCTCTAGCAAATAAGGCCTCCAATGCCTCTGAAATGGAAGATTTCCACTGTGAAGGGTTTAAAATATTAAAATAAAATAAAATAATCCAGTAAGAAATAATTCTAGTTCTTGCACGATGTCCTAAGAAGTTTTTTTCACATCTGTAATCCAAGTTTTCAGATTCAGTAACCGTGTTCAAAACATATATATGCTGGTTCTAAATAACAAGTTGGCCTTTGCATACATTTATAATGAAATGACTTGGTAGAGAAACTTGCATAGCTTCCCACTGATTAAGAAGAGAAAAACTCAGACCTTGCTGAATTCAGCAGCAAAACTGACTGGTATTCACAGCAACAGGCACTCGCCCATAATCTATATCATAAAACCATAACTGGCTGTCTCCATTGGGACCAAAGTGACAGGAATGTTGTAGGTGGGGACAAAGGTGTATTTGCAGCCTGCATAGTTTCTGCACGCATTAATAGTCCTTCATGAGTATTATGCTCGCATTTTTCAGAATGTATTTATGGTATTTTATTTGCTAAAGCCTGGCCGGGTGGTCACTGCTGTCTGAGACATAAAATTATGAAAGCCCCTGGCCTAATCTGCAAAACCAAACAGTCAGAGCTCACTCAGGCTGCTCAACAAGCAGTGCCTGGCCGGGAGCGGTGCCATCCACTGAGTATCCTTCTTGTTCTGCCTTGGCTGGAACATCAGCAATCAGAGAGGAGAGAAGCCTCCTTGGGAAGGATGTGAGAAATGCTGAAAATGCACAGTACGCACAGCACAGAACTGAACCGTTTGCTTAATTTACCTCTTTTTTGTTGCTGTTGGGTTTTTTTTTGTCTCAGCATGAGAGGAAGCTGAGTTTACAAAACGGCAACTACCTGACAGCAGGGAACGTGCTTACCGAGCCCTGACTCATGCTGCTGGTCTTTCCAGGGTCAGGAGCTCCGCTTTTGCTTACTCACTGCTGCAGCAGTCACAGAAAATCAAACCTGGTGCATGAGACAGGATCAGCGTCTGCCAACGTTCTGACAGCTGCGTAAGGTTTGACTTTGAGGACTGGCTCATCAGCTTTGACAGGAATTTTTGGGTGGCCAAAAGAAAGGCAGTCAAAAGGTGCCCTGTGCAGGAGGTGAGACCCTTCCTGGTGCCCCAGCTGTGTTCCCACCACTTCATTCCTTGGACTGGCCCAAGGCTGGGCATTGAGGACCAGCATGCATGGGCCTCCAGCATTCCCATGGACAGATGAGTTCCTTAGACTATACAGCTGTGATCCCACAGCTGCCTCCCCACCAGCAGCAGTGTGCAGCAAACAACTTTGTGATGCTCTACAGCAATAAACATCCCTTGCAGAGACATTATGCTTTCATCTCTCTCAACCCTTTTTTTCTCAGCTACATTTTAATACAATTCAGAGAGGTCAGTCCAAAAGCTGGGAGCTTGAAAGCTACAGTAAAAGCAACCCAAGCAAAGCAAAATGGTAAATCTCCCCTAAAATTCCACTGGTCCAGGTCCCACGGTCAGTTCTGACACTTCTTCAACAACTTCTCCTCAAATAGATGTTGTCATTAACATGAATTAAAACCAAGCCCAATAGCTTGCTAACTGCAGATTAATTAACATTCCAGATGAATGGGTTTTGTTTTCAGATAAAGGACCAAGCTGTTGAAGGTCACTGTGCTCTGAAGGAGCTGGGAAGACCGCACTCTGCTGCATCACGCTCTGCAGAGCCCAGAGATTCAGCCCTGTGAATCAAGTGTGTCTAGCAGATCCCCACGTTTTGATATACAGAAATAAATGGACACTACACTGTAACACAATGCTTCAAAGCAGGGACAAGGAATAGGATTAGGGCTTAGTAACTGCATCCCATGGTATGAAAGGGGCTTGGCTTCTTAGAGCCCCTGGAGATTTTTTTTTGATGAATGAAATGATAGGACATCTCTGCAGTTCATAATATTGGGATGTTCAGAAGTGCTGTGCCCAGTTATGCATGACACACATGCAAGTCAAGAGGGACAGCAAGAAACCACAAAGAGTCTAAACTGCAGAGTTACTGAGATGGTGACAGCAAATGACTTGCAAGGACAGGTAAGCATCCTGCAGCTACCTGAAGGACAGAGACAGCAAGACTCAAGCCAAGATCAGAGCAGACAACAAAGCAGGGAAAAGCACAAGGAAGACAACGGGCTTCCAAGGCTCTGTCAATGAAATACCCATTTGAGCCCTTCCACTTCAGCTCACTAACATAGCCATCCATTTTTTGTTGCTGTCAAAGACAGTTTTCCAATTTGGAGATTTCAGGAGCCAGGGAGCTCTTTTTATGGATCTCACAGTTCTGGTGCTGAATGCTCAGCCTCACAAAGATTAGGAAAAAAATTCAGTCCAAAACTTCAGTCAGGAAGGTCAATCATTCCTCCCAGTGTTTCATTATATCAACGTTGCTTCTTTTTGTCTGATATTCTCTAGATTGATTTTACTTCAGTTTAGAAATACGACATTCTCCTATGTTTTCAGTTACCATACAGTCAAATATAAACTGTTTGGCTGCAGTTAGAATCAGCAGCCTCCCAGAACTACAAAATGTGTTCAGATGTCGGTTCATCAATCCCTGTTCCAATACTCATACGGTTTGGAGACCAAGATGTCAGTGAGCATGACTGCAGCAAGAGAAACGCCCCTGCATAAAACATCGAGTCACATATTCAAGGAGTAACATTACAGAACAAAGGGAAACCTCAGAGAGTTTTCCTACCTTCTCCCACCATTATAACTGATTCATTAGTTACATTGGTTACACTGATCATGTAAGTTTTAGCTGTCTCCAGGCCAGGGTTTATAAATCCATTCGCGTGAAGATAAATTAAGAGCAAGTTTTTCACTGTTTCAGTGATGCCCTCCTGGTGTCCTGGGGACTTTGCAAAGCAGGGACATGGTGTCTCCTCACACTGGACACTCACATCACAGCCACCTTCCTCTTCGCCATTTGTTCATATCAACTTCTACACGGGTTGCTCCAAAAGTAATGCCTCCATTTCCATGGAAACCACTACTGATACAAACAGCACAATAGCATTATTTGTTAGTGCAAATTCTCAGCTACAAAACTCTATTTTTCAGTGTACTCACTACCATTAGCTAGGCACTTTTGCCAGCTATGAATAAGAGCTTGCATTCCACGCTTGTAAAAATCTGAATGGCTGTCCATAAAGTGGCTTTTTTTTCACATAGCTGCCACAGACTTCCATGTCAGACGCCATTCTGTCAGACTGCCCTTCTGCTGCCATCTGTCACATGGCAACAACATGTAACAGGATACTGGTGGGAAGGTTCAGCCTCTACTGCCATACCACCATCAACTGCCACTGAATGTCATGGGCCAACACAGGAGAACAGGAGGCATTACTTTCAGAGCAGTGCTTATAGATTTTTACAGACCTCAGTACATGCAAAAAGAGTCCTGATCCCAGGAGGCTGTAAACCAAACTCCCCTCTTTGGTGCGAATGCTTTTAGCATCCCCTGAACTGTGGAAATAACCCTAGAGGACAGAGATCACTCATTAAAGGTGCACAGTGAATGATCTAGAGCTGCTAAGAAGAAAATATATATTTCCACAACCTATATGTTTTCATACTGTGCTAGTATTCCCCAAGCAAACCCAAGAGCTTTGTTGCATATCCTCTGGGATGAACCTGATTTCCTTCACTTCTCTCCTTGCCGCCTCTCTCCTCTTCACAAGGTTGTGGCTTCACCCGGTTGAGAAGGACTTTCCCTGCAGAGTCTCAGCCTGGGAAAGCCCTTAGTTCTGATGGAAGCTCAGCCTCACAGCTGGCAACAAGCAGCTGAAGGGAAGGTTTAATGAGCGTCTGTGGCAGGTGGGCAGTAAGCGCTTTTACTGGGCATTAAAGTCTCAGCACAGCCACGTAACAGCTGAACACAGTCTCCAAGATTACATTTCTGTGAACAAATCACATTTTCCATCAAGAAAACAAGCAGTTTTCTGCTGCACATTGCTTCATATGCTTTGGAGAAGTTCGCTATTATCACCTCTGCAACTATGACTATAAGTAACGAGGCTTTCAACGTACAATTTCAGCTCGGGGATTGTCTTGACCAATTTTTAAATGGTTATTTAAGTAATATGAGAACAGAATTGGAAAGGAACATGTTCACATATACTCTCAAGCTTCTTGTTCATCTAGAGCATTTTTTTTAACAAGTCACAACTACTACATTTATGTACCAAATGGTATCCTGGGCATCATCAGAAAAGGGTTGGCCAGCAGGGACAAGGAGGTGATTGTCCTCTGTTCTGCCCTCATGAGGCCCCGTTTGGAGTACTGCATCCAGGCATGGGGCCCCCAGTACAAGAAAGAGGCGATACAATGAAGCTGAGAAGGAGATACGTCAAGTTAACCAGGTTGACAATGTATCTACAGTTGATTTTTAGCTATTAAGTCCTCTTTACAGATGATAAACAAGGGCAGATAGATAGAACAGAGAAAGACAGAATAGAAAATACTCTTTGTGGAATTAGAAATGAAAATGTGTCCACCACAAATGAATAAACTGATAGAATATATGAGGCAGTCTTCTAATAAGTCTATTTGGAGGCAAGGGGTGAGATAGACCCAAACCGACCTTAAGAGGAAGATATGAGCACTGATTTCATCTGGAGTCAAGCCAAATAATGTTTAAAGGGAGAAAATGAGCTACAATTACAGCCATCACATCTTCTGCTTCCTTGGAATGAAGGTGAGGCTGGACATGGGTCTCGGCCCACAGCTTCTTTGTGAAGGGCTATGAAATTAGCTGCAGTCTCCACATGAAAAATACTGGTTTTAACAGGAAGAAAAGAGAAAGAAGAAGAAAAATAAATAAATAAATAAATAAATAAATAAATAAATAAATAAAAGGAAGCTAGCTGAGAAATGTTATGTAATATTACTGTCTTGTCTGCCAAAACATGGGAGAACCAGAAAATGAGCTTATCTGAAGAAGGCAGTGGTACATAATTTAGCTGTAACAAAGTCAGTGTGTGTAGGATATTTATAACAACACAAAGGTTTCTAAAAAGCAGTAGAAATTACATTACATAAGAGGTGTAAAATAAAGAAATAGACACTCAAGCACAGCTGTGAGAGAATATTTCAAGACACTGAATGTTTACATCTACCCTTTCAAAGGTAGGAATAATAATAGTTTTTATTTAAAGCTACACTCAGGGAGGTGGTTTCAATAGAATATATGAATTACAGCATTTCAGAAATGCTCCTTTCTCCTAGACTTACTGCCTCCAGTAGCAAGATATACATACATACATTCAGGCCCTTTGGACATGGAAAATCTACAGGACATAGTTTGCATATCACCGCAATTTGATCGTCTGTGATTCCTCAGGAAAACAGAAATGGGAGAAATATGTTGACAGTTCAGTCTAATTGCAGAATTCTTTTGTCTATGCCATAGTTGCTACGTGTCAGTATTGCATACAAAAATAACTTTCACTGACCTAAAAAAAAAGTGGTTTTGTTTTGTTTTGTTTTGCCATGAGATGAAAACCCTCTGCATCAGTAAGCAACACACGGCTATACTGTAATATATACACTGCTATCCATGGTAGGTCAGTTGTGAGTGTGTGTTTGAGAGACTGGCTTAATAAAGTCTGTGTGACTGGAGAACTGTTTTAAAAGATCTCTCTCATGAAGACATCAAGACAGAATGCTTTATGTAATCAGTAATGTTGCAGTCCTCTGTTGATAGCTACCAGGGGACAAGGTCATGCTATAGACTACATCACCCAGTCTAAGCATCACTGCAGCATCTTTGTAACACATGTAGTCATCTGTGCTAACCAAGGATCTCACACTGACTTTCCTGCCTCAGGGCACAGACCAGGATAGCACTAAAAAATTATATGTAGAAAACCAGACTTCAGAAATACTGAATGAAAAATGAAAGAATCTTTTCTAATAGAATCAGGTAGGGGAAAATGTACACAAATTATAAAAGGTATATATAATCATTGGGAGGAAAAAAGGCAACAGAGCTGTCTTATAAACTCCTTAACAGGTCATACTTGATTATTATTCTCATTCTGAATTTCCTGACCATTACAAATATTTTTTTATTTCAGTTTTCAGGTCAAGCACAAAACAGAACCATTGAGACACCTTGCACAGTATCATCTCCCTTGTTTTAATCACTATTTGTTGTGGGTGTTTTTGTCCTTGATGGATACATTTTATAAATCTTAAATTTCAAACACAAATTAGTCATGCCCTGCTCACTTCACAATGCCAAATGTTCAGCTGTGAGGACCTGGACAGGCCTCTCCCACTTCCTGACAGCAGAAGGTCAGCTTATGTCCCTGGTACTGAGTTAAGGGACAGATGCAAAACCCCCTTGTGATGCTCTCTGAAGGTGAGAACTGATGCTAAGGCAGGGCAGGATTGCACTGTGAGCAGCCCGTGGAGAGCTCTGGAGCTTTAAGAGCAGAGATAGAAGTCTGGAAAACAGAAGTCTTTTGATTTTTGTTCTAAGATCAGTAAATTATGTGCCATGAGGAAAAAGTACTGAGGAGAATGTTGGTTACTTCTTCACTGAGGTCCCTGCTTCCAAAGACAGCTGCCTACACCTATCTAGCTACACCAGCGGGAGCCAAATCTCCAAGAGTTCATCAAAATTTCTGAAAAAAAACAGAACTTTGCACATCTGCATTAGAAGCTGCAGTTGTAAGGAGCCAAATCTCTACATTTGCAAAGCAAGGACAGTTTGTAATGGGCATCACAGGGACCATGTATGAAGTCATGAGCTGGGACAAGAGCTCTAACAAGGAGGTACCAAGTATGGGTGGCCACCCATTTACTTCTGCTTCCATAGCCATGGGTAGCAGAGCTGGAGTTTGTATTTGCTTCTTTGCTTGATACAAGAGGGTGTCTAAGAGAGCTGGGACAGTTCAGCCTGAAGAAGAGAAGGCTCTGGGAAAAGCTAAGAATGGCATTTCAATATTTAAGCAGGGCTGTAAGAAAGGGGACAGACCCTTTAGCAGGGTCTGTTGTGATAGGACAAGGGGAAAAGGGTTCAATCTAAAAGATGGGAGATTGTAATCGGATATAAGGAAAAAAATGTTTACAACAAGGATAGTGAGGCACTGGCACATGTTGCCCAGAGAGATGGTGGGTGCCCTGTCTCTGGAGACATTCAAGGTCAGGCTGGCCAGGGCTCTGAGCACCTGATGGAGCTGTAGGTGTCCTTGCTCTCTGCAGGGAGTTGGACCAGGTGGCCTTTAAGAGTCTCTTCCAACTCGAACAATTCCATGATGCATTAAGATTTTGCAGAGCAGAGCATAGACTAAGCAGCAGATGGAAGTGACTCTTAGACATGCAGTGAAGACATGGAAGTTCCAGGTCCATCTTCTCCTACCTCCTGCTATTTTCCATTTACAGAGAGACCTGAGACTGCCCTGGAAGCAGTCTGATCACTTCCCCGTTATCAGTGTGTATTAAACACATTTATCTTCTTCCATGATGACAGCAGCAGTGAGTGACTTTTTCAGAGACTGGAGAGTCCCATCTCCAGCCTCCAAGTGTTACACCAGTCATTCAGACAGACTTTTTTTTCCCTTCCAGTTGGCAGCAGGCAGTTCAAGTTCTACACAAATTAGTGGTAGTCTAAGACAATTTTCCTCTGATTTTTTCTCTTTCTGCTCCCTGCACTGCCAAGGTTTCACCCACCCCACATGGCTTAGGAGCTCAGTCTGACATGGTGTGCCTGCAGCCCCAAACCAGTCAGTGCCATAAAGCTTCTCTGGATCTCCATCGTCTTTTTTGCCCACGCTGCTCACCCAGTAGCTGAAAGATCCACTTGGGGTGAAATACTTTATCCACTTTTTGCTCTTTCTTCCAACTTAGCAAAAAAGAAAGAAAATTCTCCCGGTCTTGGTTCTCCTGGAATATTCTCACATCTTTTCCAGGCATAAAAAGATGATTTCTTTTTGCAGTCCCATTATTACAGATATGCACAGTTACAAGAAAATGCTGTGAAGGCACATCAAGAAAATAATACCAAATTCCAAAATTCTATAGCAATGTATTTATACAATTTACAGAATTCTGTATGTATTTTACACACCATTACAGAATGTCAAGTAAATAACACCAGTTGCTCTGTTTTTTCCCCCTCTGATTTCCTTTCAAATGAATTTTAATGCTGGAAAGGGGTGTCAGATCAGCAGCACTAGGAAATGATGAGCTCTCTCTGTGCACGGCTGTGTGCCCATGTCAGCTCAGCTGCCCAGCCTTATGTTGGGACCAAATTGGGGAGGAGCAAGGAGTAGAAGCGCATCCATGCCCCTGGCACAGAAGCCAAGCAGCACCCAGGGGACTAAGGCTTTGCCCACCCCCACCAGAAAACAAACAGAAGTAACTCATTTTGCACAAGTGACTGAACAAAATCTGTTGTTCAGTCCTTGAGCCAGGCTGTATTAGACCCAGTCAACCTGCAACGAGTGGTAAATTGCAAGCTCCTGGACCATCCAGTCTCACAGTAATGCCTATGTTAAATTACACGTTTCCATATTTACAGAAAGTCAGTATTTACACACCATTATGGGTTATTAGAGTAAATTGGATACAGTTTATTTATACGGACTGCCATAAACTCATAACATTTTTCTTGGTTTTAATCCTTTCTTTAGAAAAATACAAAAAAAAAAAAAAAAAAAAATTAACATGTTAATGAATAGTAATGATTTGTCTGTGACTAAAAATCCAAATCAATTGAACATCAAGACTCAGTCCATGGCCAAGCAATGCGCCCTTGACTCGTCAGGTTTTAAACCTTTATGGTTCACTTCCTGGCACACGCAAGATTTTGTGCCAAAACACAGAGTCACAGCTGTCCTCCATTCAGTACAACTGCTCGGTTTGACGTGTGGTGAACCCAGCACTGCCCAGGAGCTCACTTACTTGTTTGAGCTCTAGCAAGGCTTCGTGCTCTTGGCCCAACCATTCAGTACCTGGTTATCCTGAGGCCACATTTACATGCGGGTTTGAAAGGGTTGAAAACCAACCTCTGTGCTGAGGGTTGGGCTTAGACCCCTCAGCAATAGCAGTCCCCGGGCAAGTGCCTGTATCTGACTGCATCTGACAAATCAACAATCTGCTTTTATACATCTTTATCACTCAGAAACTTTACAACACAATGCCATTTTATAGTGAAGGTTGCTGGTATCTCCCAATTGAGGCATGGTTTCTCCTACCCACAGAGCACAGGGAACTCCCTCTAGCTCAGGACACCAAGCCATGAGCTATTCCAGAACAGATTTATGCTTCAAATCACATCTGTTTATATTGCACAGACAGGTGCGCATCAGAGAGAAAACAAATCAGGATTATATAATTACGAATAGGCTACAGTTACAGCTACACCAAAGAACGCTTTAGCTCCATTTAGTGTTGCCAAGGGCAGCTGGGTTATCACACTCCCTGTAGACCCCACAGCAAAAGCTGTGCTCTCATTAATGGCACCAGGTTGGAACCCTAAAGAATGCAACAGCTCCATAATGCACTTATCGTGAGGACCTTATGTGACTTTCCTCTTTTTTCTTTTTAACCTTCATAGTACTGGGGAAAAAAAAATAAAAAAATGCTTCTTTCTATAGATTAATTCCCAGTTGGTTACAGCTCATCAATGTGTTTGTGTGCATAACATACAATGCCACAGTTCCTTCAATATCACATACTGATATTTCACAGTTCATGAATATCTGAACATACTTTAAGAAAAAAAGTCTAATACTTTCCCCCCATTGTCATTATTGATAGAGGTTTATTAGTTTCATTTTGCAAGTTTTACTTTAAGAAGGGTGCTAATATCATGTACTATGACAGTTCACACTGAAAGCAATTTCCTATAAAAGATGTTACAATGACCCCTATGGAACTTGTATAACTTCATAGTAGATAGTCAAGTGCACAAGTAAAACACATTTACAACAGTGATCCTGTTAGCCTGGTCCTTGCCCTCTGAAACCCTTATGTGCTACTTGAGGAATCTTAAAATTAGTACAACTGTGGATAATTACTTGTGTTGTTTCTGGCGTTCTGCTTTAGGGAAAAGAAAAAAAAAAAAAAAAAAGAGAGAGAAAAAAAGAAAAGAAGGAAAAAAAAGAAAAAAGAAAAAAAAAAAAAGCACAGTTATCATTTAGCTTTGGTATAATCTACAGTAGGTTTTAACAAGTAGAATATATTCCAACCCCTATAATTTCCGCAGCCGTAAAGTTTACAATGATGTAATAAGTCACTTTATCAAAGAGGAAATATTACAGACACAGAAAAATAGTTGGAGACCCAGTTTTCTTTTTAATCCTCTGGGGGTAAGCTATGAAACAAGCAGTCAGAAGAGTGAGTACTCAGTGTCATGAGTGGTATGCATACTTTTACAATAATACGGGCACAAAAGAGATTGTCGCCTTTAGTACATGAGGGTCACTAGAATTCATTATTATTACCTTTTTATTGTTATCCTTTTTATCCATGCACCTTTATATTTACTTGCATGAATTTACCACAGGTTCATAGTGGCCTTTGCCATTTTAATGCTTACAGAGCCTAAAGCTTCCAAAATGCCTATCTGGCCTGTACATATTTCATTAAAAATAAACTCTATATAATAAATAAATATATAAAATAAATAAAATGTTGCCTTTGGAATTTCTATAAATAAATTTAACTTTTCATTTTTATTTTTATTTTTATTTTTTTTTACTAAGAGGTCTTTGCTTTAAACTCAGCGGGGTGAGACCCAGCGAGCGATTAACTGAAAAGTCTCTTGTCTACGTAAGACTGCACCCTCCATGCCTTTGTAAATGCAGCGTACACTTGAGCAGGCCACCAGCCAAAAATCCCGATGAATCAAAGTATGGCAGCTATGCTGATATATGACGAAGTACAACTGATCAAAAATTTAAAAGCGTGTCCATTCCCCAGCATGCATCAGGCCGTTCTCCTCCTCCCTCTGGCTCCCCTCTCTCATTCCCATTCACGCTCTCACTTCCTCTCGCTCTCACTCACTCTCTCTCGCTCTCCCTCTCGTACTAAATCAAGCGAGTGGGCATAGGCTCTCCTCCAGGAGGACAAACCTTTAAGTGCAGAACAAAATCAGCATGTTCCATCCAAGCCTCCATCATACATTATGCATGCGACAAAGTTTGGCAACAGTGGAGCTGATGTGATGACACAGCTAATCAATAAGAACCCACCGCATGAAACCTTTATAGTGGTTACTTTTTAAGGGCTCAAGTGAAGGAATTGTCTTTGTCAACTTTGGCTTAAAATATCCTTATATAGTTCGGGTACTTTCTCAGGGTCCACTGGTCTAGGTAAAAAATGTGTAAATTTTTGATGCCGTTTAGTCCTAGTCCCTTCTCTTGGAGTCCCATCTTTATTTAACGCAACGTAGTATCGTCTTCCAGTGTCCACGTGTTTATATAGATTTGATGAATATGTGTTATACCAGTTTTCTTCAAACTGCTCTCTGAATACACACTCCTGGGTTAATTTTTCCTATGAAAAGAAAAGAAAAATTGGTAAGGAGCTAGCCATAAAAATCATCTATTTTGTAAAGAACTACTAATTTCACTGCTCAAAATCAGTACCTCCTTGTTCAATTGACAAAATTAATCCTTGCAATATTCCCATTTTTAACTAAATAAAACAGTATTGCTGAGTGTTTTATAAAGCAGCCACACGGGTAGAACACCGCATGTGAAGAAGAAATGATCCTCCAGAAGTGTTGTTGTCAAAATCAAAACAACACCAATGAAAATGAAAACAAGGATTTTAATTTATGACCATCCCAAAGCAGCTCACAGAATATTACTGGGCAACCGCCTGATTGTGAGTGCAAGTACTTGAGCAGACATTATGAAAGGTTTGTAGAGTGGTGATATCATTTCAGGTCTTAAAATCTCCACATCTTTTCATCACAAGGAGTACTCAGTGCATCTCATTAATTACAAAGGATACGATTCAATGCCCATCATTTGGTTTGCTATCAAAGAACCACAACTCACAAAAGCCTCAGACAGGAGCATTAACTCTAAGTGCTGAGATGAATTTAGGTGAAGCAAGGCCTCCAGACTTTACAAGCATTGTTTTTGTGTTCCATCCTACAGAAGACAACCACTAAAGGCATCAGCCACCCACCATCTCCCCTGTCAGGGAGTCCCATTCCTTCCAGTTCACCTTCTCATTGAGTCAGTACATATCACCTACACTCTGTTGGTCTAAATGGATGGGGTTGGCTTAAAAACCAGCTGCTTACAACCTAAATAAACTTGGGAATAAGAAAAAGAATAAACTTGTGGTGAGCTGGGGGTTGGCCTCTTCTCTCGTGTAGACAGTGATAGAACTAGAGGGAATGGTTTCAAGCTGCGACAGGGGAGGTTCAGGCTGGACATTAGGAAGTATTTCTTCTCAGAAAGGGTAGTCAGGCATTGGAATGCACTGCCCAGGGAGGTGGTAGAGTCACCGACCATGGGAGTGTTCAAGAAACGTTTGGATGTTGCGTTGAGGAATATGGTTTAGCTGGGAAGTATTGGTAATGGTTGGACTAGATGATCTTCTAGGTCTTTTCCAGCCTGAAAAATTCTGTGATTCTGTGATTCTGTGATTCTGTGAATATTCTTATCAGCTGGTACAAAATATAGTAATAATAATTTAATACTTTTACAAGAGTTTTCAATCAAATAGCACTCAAGCACATCTATCAAATTCAACTTGTACTTGAGGATCACCTCCTCTTCGTGACTAAACTCCATATAACACTGGATTCTGTAAACATGTAAATAAGCAAAGCATGTGTGCATATGCACTCAGGAAATTAAAACTTTAAATAACCCTTTCAGATAGATACACAGAGATGGAAAAACATGTACAGCAAAGCCTTCATGGCACATACACCTACAACCTGAGCACAACCAAGGTGACACATCTCAAACTCCAGTTTCTTCCAAGAAACCACCATCCACAGCTTAACCCAGGAGCTTCACAAAATGTATCATCACCATGTTGCAACTTGGTCTGGGGCTAAAGGTGTCTTTGGAGGTCACTTCTGTGCCTTGGGACTCACAACTCTAAATCTTTTCCCAAAGCAACATGCTTCAATCCAGAGGTTTTGCTGCTGTTTCAGGATATGCCCAGAAATGCCTTTTCCTTGACAGAGCCAAGATGGCTCAGAATATACCTTGAGACCAAAGGGTTTGGGACCATTGGGTGTGGAGTGGTCCCAGCAATCCATGAGAGGCCTCAGCGCCAAAGCACTGTGTCCTCAAGGTGACACTCCACCTTACTCACTACATGGCAAGCCCAGTGCTCCCCAAGAAGGGTCTGCACCCCTCTGGGGCTGAAGACCAGTGTCCTGTTTTGGTCCAGGGAGCCCTATATACCTTCCAGGAGTCACCCAGGAACTGATCTACATGAAACAGCAACCAGTCAGCACTCTACTTATTACCTTAAGACAGGGCTGCAAAGCCAGGGTCCTCTTCAATGCTGAAACAGTTAGGATTTACAAATTTGTGTTTGTTTGTTTTTTTTTCCCTAAAACTAACCTCTGATTATTCTGTTAGTCTAGAAAGGCAGCAAGCAAGTAGTTCCTGACTGTCTCTAGGGCCAGGCAGGGGGACATTAAACACTTGCAAATTCAGTACAGCAGAGGCAGTGGCCCTGCATAGATTCAGTTGGCTGTAGCAGAAGAGAAGACCACAGCCCCATTCCTCACAGCATCTCCAACCTTTCCACCACCAGATGTCCCTCCTTGTGGGCTCAGCTGAGCAGAGTGCATCAAAACACGAGCAGGTCCGCAGAGCTGCTGCATATAATTGTATATGTCATTTTCCGGCTACGACACATTTGCTGTGTGGAGTAGAGAGGCTGTGAAGTCTCCTTCCCTAGAGGTCTTCCAAAGGTGTCTGGATGTGGACCTGGGCACCCTGCTCTGATGTTGCTGCTGGAGCAGGGGGTGAAGCAGGTGACCTCCAGAGGTCCCTGCCCGCCTCAGGCATCCTGCTGTGCTGTGAAGTAGTTCAAACACAGCAACACCCATGCTGTTTAGAGAGGGAAAAGAAACATGTACCTGGTTACATTAAATCTTTGTATATGAGCCAAATCCTGCCATCAGCTATTGATAATTTCCTCCTATGTAGTCTGACAGCTAGAAACTGCAGCAGCAATTTGTACCACCAGACATCTGCAGCAGCCAAATGTTAGGCACATTGCAGTAACCCCTTGTTCAGCCTCTAAGTACTACAAAAAAATATTCTGCTGCTATAAAGATCATCTTTAAGCATGGCTCTCGTTAGTGTTTTATTTTGCATGATGTTTAAGATCACTTTCTTTGCATTAAGGCAAAAGCAGATGCTAAGAGATACAATATGCTGAATCCATCAGTCCACTGGGGAAAGAGAAACTTATGCAAATTGTTTTCCTGCTCTCAGAAGGCAACAGCATCACATGACAAGCACTGCAGAAGTGCTCCCTACTAAAAATAGCAACATTTTAGAAGGATATTTCAGTCCTGTCTTGGATTCATTAATTATTCACTTCATCTGCATTTTTTTTTAGCATCACCATAAATTTCTATCTTTGTGCGAACAGTACTTCCCCGTGCCCTGAAGGAGACATTTTAAAATAGCCTCTCTTTATCTGGCAGGTTTGATCAATTATGACAATGCTGTGGTGCGCTGAGCTGGCAGACCTTGGATAAGGTCTGCACGCTGGGTGAGCTCAGTGGATTTCACGCTTCCAAACTGAATCTTCATTTCACAGGTTCAGCCTGCTTTTACTTTTCATTCTCTCACAATACAGATAGTTCTTCCTTACCCTTTATCTAATTCTGAGAAATCCATATGCAAACGGTAGGGAAATACTTCAGTATAAACCTCACAGAGCAATCAGGATGCAAGGTCAAATCTGTAAGTATACTAATAACCACACATTCAGAAAAGTTAAATAATCACACTTTTGGTGAAATTCAATATTTTTGTTAGAAATTCATTGAACAGTTCCCTAGAAATTCTAGTTGAAGTAAAAAAAAAAAAAACCAACAACAACAAAAACAAACACTGAAGTAAATCATGTTGCCCAAAGAAGCTGTGGATGCCCCATCCCTGGAGATACTCAAGGCCAGCTGGGATGGGGCTCTGGGCAGCCTCAGCTGATGGGTGGCAGTCCTGTCCATGGCAGGGGCTGGGACTGAGTGGGCTTTAAGAACATAAGCCAGTCTGTAATTCTATTAAACAAATGCCACCAACTTTGAATTATGAATATATATGAGGAATAAAATCCCAGTATATCCCTATTTCCCATGTTTTGGAATATCCTCACGAGGATGATTCATCTGGTACCAAGACAGGCAAGAGCTGATAGTCGCCAGCACATTCATCTGTACTACACTACTAAACACTAGTTCACACTCATGCTTTGAGCATGTGTTTTATTCTGCCAGCATGAAGAAAATGCAGGGGCAAGGCCAGTCCATCCTGCCAACACACATCTTGTTGCCTCACCAGGCTGGGATGGGAAACCTGCTGGAAGCCACCACTACCATCACAGGAAGGTAATCACACCTGCTGATTGCAGGTGGCTGCATTTTATTGACTGGCAGAATCACAGAACCATTGGAGCTGGAAGGAACCCTTAAAGGCCACCCAGTCCAACCCCTGCAATGAATAGGGACACCTACAACTCCACCAGGTGCTCAGAGCCTGGTCCAGCCTGACCTTGAGTGTCTCCAGGGACAAGGCACCCACCACCTCTCTGGGCAACCTGTGCCAGTGCCTCACTGCTCCTTTCATAAAAACTTTTTTCTTTATACCCAATTACAATCTCCCTTCTTTTAGATGGCACTCATTTCCTTGTCCTACCACAATAGATCCTGCTAAAGAGTCTGCCCCCTTCTTTCTCACAGCCCTTTAGATATTGAAAGGCCATTCTTGGGTCTCCCTGGAGCCTTCTCTTCTCCAGGGTGAACAGCCCCAGCCCTCAGCCTGTCCTCACTGTTCCATCCCTTGGATCATTTTTCTGGGCCTCCTCTGGACATGTTCTAACAGGTCTATGTCCCTTCCCTTCTTCTGACTGTGACCTTTACGAAGTCCCTAAATACAGCTGAAAATATTTAGACCTTAACTTCAGAACTTCTAGAATCGACTGACTTCTCCATTATTTTCCAGCACCAATATTTTATTGCACTACACTTGATGTCACCAGACATCTCTGTCAAAGGCTGACACAAATACCAAACATACCCAGCTGGAGTAGTAGTGGAAAGCAACCTGCATTCCTGCAGAAGGGGAGGCTGCCTGCCTTGAGCAAATCATTCAATTCAGGGACCAAATAAGGAGGTGACCTCAAAATTATATAAATCATACTTTTCACCACATAGCACATGTTTTCAATGAGGGCTGTTCATGTAGTATTCCACTATGAAGAGATCAATCCCCACTTTACTACATTGCCACTCTCTACCTGTTTTTTTAAGCTTTTATTTAACTCAAATGTTCAAGTAATTCAAGTGTTCAAAGATGCGCCTATCACAAGGGCAAATAAACCAGTGGATTTAATTCAGAAGCCTGACAACATCTGGTTAGCAGCTAAATATAGAGCAAAACAATTATACTGTTCTATTTCCAGGTAGACCTGTTAAGAGCGAGACTGTAAATTAGTATAGCAGAAAGTTACAGCAACCACAAGGAAAACTTTGGCAACTTGTTTAAAATAGATATCACTGTGAAACAGCTCACTGGAAATAAGTAGAAATAGGAAAAATACAGCCCAGAGGATGGTTTCATGGTTTAAATGATGGTAAGACATTACTGTTGCTTCACAAACGAAAGCAAAGGACAGGGTCCTGTATAACTCTCATCAATATTCTTTTTTCTTTTTTCTTTTTTTTTTTAAATAAACTGCAGAGCCAAAGGTCAGATTTATTTTGCAATCTGACAAAAGGAACTAGCTCAAAAGAACAAAAGAAATAGCTCTTCTGACCACCAGGCCGACTACCACAGCAAACAGGTTTCGTGTTTAGCAAATGACTCCGTGCCACATACAGTTCTGCCTTAGGTAAACTACTACACTGAATCAATACAGGAACTTCACAAGAAAATGCCTAGTCCAGGAGTCCAAACAACCATTAAAAAGAAGCATATAGGATGCAGTCAGCACTTCCTACATATCTGCTGTGTGCTATCATTGTGTTAATCCACGCTGTGTTAATAAAATTATGTTTAAATAGATTGCCTCCTAAATAAGTTCACACAAATCCCTTTCATGCCTGTATAACATTAATAAAAACTGCCTATGTGGTGAAAAGAAGCAAGCAAAAAATTCCCTGTTCTCCTCTGAAGTGGTTTTCTTTGCTCCTCTGCCTACAAACACATGAATTTTACATATGGTTAGCCCTTCCCATGCCATAAGGCAAACAGCCTCTAGAACACACTATCTTCAGCTAATAATTAACACTCATCCAGAGTGGTCATAAATAAAGGTGCAGTTTAGCATGCTATGTTGGAAAGTATCTGGCTGGTATCTGGCTGCATGGACAACCTCTAGCCACAAACAGAAACCAAATCCCAGAGTCTGGGCAGTGCCACTTTCCTCCTAAGTTAGCGGAGAGCAGTGTGAGGCAAGCACTGTGTACTGAACGTCCAATCCAGTGAGCGTCAGAGTTATCCCAAACCATTTCATTTAGCAGTGGTTTTCAGAACACTGTTTAATAATCCCATAGAATATTAAAAGAAAGAACAAAAACAGGCCTGTCAAAAGGACCGGTTGTCTTTTTTAGTGAGTTTGCACCACTGCTTCTCCATGAGCACTACACAGAGATGGCAGGAAACACTGCACGGCCAAAAGACAGACCTAGCAAATACCCAGGCATCCATGCTGCCATTCTCATGCACTGCATATTCCACAGCAGAAGATAAGGGAAGTGAGGCAAGTGCCATGGCAAAACCTCAATTAGGCAATTGCATTTTCCCTACCTGAGGTCACCCAGTACTTTGGCATGAACAGAGTGTTCATCAGCTTATCCTCCCAAACTTTTAATTCATCTCACACAGGCCTTATAGGCCTTTATTATACGTACACTCTCGTTTAAACATAATAAATAAATAAATGCATACATTTTTTCCTTATGCTTCAATGTATTGTACTGTGTGAAGCAGTTATAAGAGTGCCTGAAGATGAACGCTGTCACACAAAAAGTTAGTAGTAGCTGGCAGAGCCCAGTCTCCTTTGGAGCATTACCAAAAGAACAGCTACACTGGCACAGGAACAGTGGTATCTCCATGTCCTGATGAAGGCAGCAGAAAACTGGCATTTAGTAAGCAATGACGAGTCAGCAGGCTTCAGTATCAGTGGTGGAACACCAAGGGGACCTTCACTGTTTCTCCCTTGTGCCTCATTGCCCCTCTTTTCCTCCTCCTAAGCCCTCTGCACCACCCGAACCTCCCCTGGCAGGAGCAGATGGGGATCCAGCACTATGTTATCCCAGCATACCAAGGTTGTTTACGGATCTCTCCAGCATGAGAGATGCCAATTAGACCCCCACCCATTTCTGCCACTGCCAAATCTGCAGCTTGTGGTTTTACTGATATCTGCTCCTTGGAGGTTTCAAGTCTGCAGCAGCTGTCACGCTTCAAGCATGCCCTCCCCAAACACAAAGCCATTACAGAACAGCCCCTTGGTGCTAGAGCTTACATCTGCCAGCACAGGCCTCCTACCAGAAGCCATCTTCTGTCCCTCAGGGTTTGCTCTAACCCTGCCCAGCCAAGTGAACAGGAGGAAGGCCCACTGCCACCTCAGCACCTGGACTCCGCTCACACTTGTCCTATCGCTGTCAGACCATACAAAAAGCTGGTCTGCCTCCTGCCTGTAAACTGCTTTCATGTTCTGAAAGGCCACAATGAAGCTTCCCCAGAGCCTTCTCTGCTCCAAGCTGAACAAGCTAACTCCCTCAGCCTTTCTTCACAGGAGAGGTGCTCTAGCCCTCTGATCTTCCACATGGCCCTCCTCTGTAGTCACTCCAGCAGCTCCACGTCCTTCCAGTACGGGGGTCCCAGACCTGGATGCAGTACTTCACACAGGACCTCACAAAGACAGAACAGAGGGGGCAACCCCCTCCCTCTCCCTGCTGGCCATCACTCTGTTGATGCAGCCCAGGATACTGTTGGCCTTCTGGGCTGCAAGCGCACACAGCTGGCTCATGTCCAGCTTTTCATCCACCAGGACCCCCAAGTCCTTCTCCACAGGACTGCACTCACTGAGTTCTGCCAGTCTGTACTCATATCATATCATATCATATTACTTCAACCAAAGTCCAACACCTTCAGTTGGAGGTCAAGCTGACATTCCAGGGAGAGGCCATGGGCCTTGCACAGTGCCACAGTGCCATTCCCCTGAGAGCTGGGAGCTCCCTCCTCCGTGCTGGCAACAACATGCATGGCATGGGGAAGAAGTCAACTTTTCAAAACCACACGAACAAGCAGGTGTGTTCCTCTCTGTCCCTGCCAGCAGGACCAGACCCATACCATGCCGCTTACTATTCACACTTCTGACCTCTGTTTTAGTTTTGGTTTCCTTGGCATAATCAAGAGCTGTAGTCATCAATGTTATCTAAGCATCTAATTCATCACGCTTGGCTGAATCCTTCCAAGAATCAGAAAACAAGGTGGTATGCAATCTGATACAGGGCCTGAGCCAATTTTTAAAGAAGACAGCAGAAAAGTTACCATCAGTTTAAATGGAACTTGAATCAGGCTCGCAATGATAAAAAGGCAGCAAATATTTTAAAACACTAAAAGAGCCATTTCAGGCATGCTCAGATTTACTGAAAGCTGTAACCTGACCCAGCCTAGCTCCCTGCTCCACAAATTCTCTTCTATCAAAAGACAACGTGTATGTCAACCCAGGTCTGCTCTCCTGCAGCTATACACATACTCTTCAGGCTGTGCAAATGAAATGCTAGTCAAGCTTTTCACTGAGTAGAGATTATAAATAAATCATGTTTTGTTTAAATGCAGCTGAGATTGAGCACAGTATCAAAGGGTTTCATCAGTATTTTTTATTTTTCTAAGTTTTCTTAGTTTTCTAAGTACAGAACCTCGGATTGAAGGAGATAGCCTTCCTTGAGCTGAAAGCACATGACCTCTAAAGGATCAGCTAAATAAACATTCTGAAAGACCTTAAAGCAAGAGGGATAGTAGTACTTGATGTGCATGAGTCTTTACACTCAGTGGGTACCCCCCAGACTTGAGTTACCCGTAATTACAGAAGCCCTTGATCCCTCCACATTGTCATCATAAAAGCTGCAGAACACTCAAGGCTCTTCATAAAACACATTGCCACAGGGATCAAATAATTATAATAGATATGCAGTGATAAAAATTCATCCCATTCAAGTACTTTATGTTTAACTCTTCCAGCAAGATGATTTGGCCAAGGACTGACAACAAAAGCCTGACTCCAGATAGCTTTATGTAAAGCCAATAACAACATCTGCTAAGTGCTAAGTGCAGATTTTGTCCCTGTCAGAGGACAGAGACATCACTGACAACCATGTCATTCTGGAAAGGGATTGATCTGGGTGCACTTTATCATCAAGCAAAGCATCCCAGGCTATCATATTTCAGAAAGATCCAGTCTTCCTCACTAAAATGCCACGCACCATCCTGGAAAACAGTAAATTTACCAGAGAGGCTTTAAAAGCTGTAGTGCTCCTGTATCTGCTGCTCTGAGATCTTCACACAGTGGACAAAAAAAAAAAAAAAAAAAAAAAAAAAAAAAAAAAAGAATCCCAAAGATTTCCATATATCTTTGGTTCTGCTGTGCCCTCTCTTAGACTGCCAGTGACACAGCTGACCCACCAAATTCTTAAGCAAGTCAGGTGGCTCTGCTCTTCGGTTGTCCCCCTGCCCCTCACTGTCACACAGACTGGAACCTGCCTTTTAATGGGTCAGATTTGAACCATGCAGTTAATTTTGGCTTTGATGAAAGAAGTTGTCAGTCTGCCTGGAAAGAAGCAACAAGAAGAAGAACAAAAAACCCCTAGATACATAGTAGCAGCTTCAACAGAAGGGGTGAGTGAAGAGGTCAGAGATCAGGCAGTTGGACTACCAGGCACGAACAGTGTATGGACCTTCCAAAGAACTCAGTTTTTAAAGAGCAAACAAAATCATGATGGATTTTTGTTTGTTTGTTTGTTGTCAACTTTAAACTTTACACATTTGTATATTCTAAAGTGACCCGAAGAATTTTTCTCAAATCTTCCCACACAAGTTGGTTTCCTGTTCTGAGTTCAGATTATGTGTTAGATGCTTTCCTAATGAAGGCATCAGCAGGCCAAATATCTGCCTAGGTATTCAAAAGCAATAAACGTTTATATGCTAAAAGACTATCTTTAGATTGCAGACTCTTACAGGAAGGAACTCTGTCTAGATTTAGGTTTTTAAAATGATGAATATCTCTTATCTTGATCAGGGTCTGCTGACACAACCATAAAATTAATAGGTGGTTTTACAGGAGCAGGTCCAATCCTGCTTCCATTAAAGTCAGTGTCATGTCAACCGTAATAGAATCAAGTCAGAATTTCTCCTGAGTCACAACTGCAGTGCCTCCATAATTGTTCTGAAGCCAAAGAACAAAGTTGAGCAGATGAGAGATGCCTGGCCTGGGCCAGGCTGAGGAGCTTGCGGCATCTGCAGCAGAAGCCAAGTTATTCTCCAGCAGTGGTCATGGAGCACAAATCTAAAACCTCAGCTTCAGATCAAAAGTAACAGCCGAATCCTGCCATTACAAAAGGAATGAAAAAGAAGCCAAAGGGCCTCAGAAAAGGGAAGAAATGGATTTGCTCTGTAACAAGCTCTGTTTCTTAAGCCTTCTGAATGCAACACAAATGAACTGCATTACCGAACATCACCAGATCAGCCCAAGCACATTCAAACTGCAAAGCCAATCCCAACCTAGTCAAAATCCCTAATGAAGTCCCCGTGGGGCAGACTTTTTCTGCTCTGCCTTTGAAAATGATGAATGGTGAAGTGGAAAAGAGAGCCACATTCACATCCCACTGGCTCCTGAGTCAGAAACAGAGCACATCAGATCTTTATCTGATGCAGCGAATAATCCCCAAGCATATCTCGGTATGTCACTGCTGATGATGCTCTTTTAGCGTGTCATTTCAACATGCTATTCTCAGATCAACTCAGTACGCAGAAGCTTTTCACACTCCTGTACTGCTAACAAGGCTGGCTCCAAAAACATTCAGGGCAACAGAAACTGGGGAGCTGTACGACCACAGACAAGCAAATCAGAAGAAATTCAAGCTGAACAAGTCCAGCACTTTCTTGGTGAGTAGGATCTGGGTTTACGGTACAGTTCAGCCTCTATAAGACTGGCTGGTACCACCAGGCCAGTACCCAAGGTTCAAGATCTTGCTTTATCAGAGCTTAGCTAAATTCATAGGCACTGTCCAACAAATTATATTTATCGATACATAAGCACACAGAAGATATTCTAAGACTCTCCCGTTCCAGGAATGTAGTGATAATCCATGTTCAGCACAGCATCATAGAGATTGAGGTAAGGAGATCACTGAGGGTTTTCTCTCTTATAAAACCAACATCTGACCTAGCAAGCACCTGCAGTAAGTCCTCTGAGGAGAATCAAAAACCTGAGGAAAAGTGCAGTACCTATCCCACAGGGCGCTGTTAGCAGCCTGTGGTGACAGGTGTTGGCATCTGTGAAAGTCTGATCCAAAAAACAGGCTGAAACCTTAGTTTAACAAGAACCACAGTAGCTGAAGTTTCACACACAGCTTTCCCAGAATCCTTGGGTTAAGTGTGTGGATTCACCTATCAGTTTTTCCTACACCAGTAACCCTATTTCAAAAGACCTTTCTCCCTGCAGAATCCTTCATGCCTTGCTACCACCCTGCTGGCTGGCTCGCATTCATTCCCAACGCTGCTTCATCCAAAAGTCACATACAACAGCACACAACAGCTTTTAGCAAGGCTGCCCACACAAATGCAGAGAGGGGCTTTCTGCAAAGGTACAGGAGATGAGATTGTGGGCAAATCTGGCCAAGTAACTCAAGTTTCAGGGCTCTTCTAGGAACTACACCTTGAGTGAATAAATTGTCCACAGTAATAGATCTGTTCTACCATTTGGTGTATGGAGGAATTGGTTTCAGCTTCATCTGGTGCAGGAATGGCTACCCAGGGAGGTGGTGGAGTTGCCATCCCTGGCAGTGTTTGAGAGGTGTCTGGATGAGGAGCTCCAAGATATGGTTTAGTGGTTTGTTGTAGCTCACTAATGGGAGGAGGGTTGGACTGGATGATCTTGTAGGTCCTTTTCTACCTTGTGATTCTATGATTCTGTGATCTCCCAACCCCCTGCAGAAGTTGTTCAGGCTAGCTCAAAATCTCACTTCCTTCTGACCCAAAATTTCCTAGCTATCCAGCCTCAGCTTTCTTATGATCCATTAAAGCTGGCTTTCTTGTCCTTTGTATTTCAAGGACTATTTTCTCTTCTTGGCACTAAACCTCAGTGTATTTACAGAGACCAAGAATGTATCCTCAAGTTTTAATTCTGCAGGCTAAATAAATCAAGATCTTTAAACTCTGCCATTTAATAGCTTTTTCATCCCCTCTGATCATCACATTCTGCACATATGCCAGTTTCAATTCATCTTCTTTATCACAGAAGACCAGAACTGCACTCTGCCTTTGGACGAGATCTTACCAGCGGCACCGACAGCTCTCCCTAAGCCCAAGCCTATGAATTCACTTTTTTTTTCACTGTAGGTCACAGAGTCCCTTCCATGAGGCAGACTTCTGTGCTGAAAATACTGCCCAACTTTGCAACATCTGCAAATTTCAATAACACGCAACTACTTTTTTTTTTTTTTTTTTTTTTTTTTTTATGACAAGATGTTTAATGTCCCTAATAAAAGCAGAGCGTAAAACCAGCCCAAGGACCAACTCATAAAAACTCCAGCAATAGCTTCACTGCAGTCTAATACCTCTCAACACTCCTCATTGCTGTCTTCTCTTCAGCTCTTTTGTCATCTATCATACAAGTTTTCCACTAACTCCCATTTTAAATACTTTTTCTGCTGGGCCATAACCTAACATAGCTCTGCAGTTTAGAATCATAGAATTGTTTGAGTTGGAAGAGACTGTTAAAGGCCATCTGGTCCAGTTTCCCTGCAACGAACAGGGACATCTACCTCTCAATCAGGTTGCTCAGAGCCTGGACAATAGAGCAACCCTATTTCTCACTTCTAAAAGAAGGGATTCCTACATAAAGTAAAACAGCAAGATTTCCTGACACAATCTATCCAACTTCAGTAAGCTCACCTCACAGGCCCTCCTCTCTTCTTCCATGCAACAACATCCTGCCATACCCTGGAGCACAACTCAGGTCAGACCAATAGCTCTGCAGCTTCCCAGGTCCGGTCCCGAAACACAAGCCATGCATCCAGAGGTTCAATGAGACTTGAAGCTGGTAAGCACCTGCATGCACCTGACAGAAGCAACCTCTCCCTTGATCAGGTTTGTTCCCCTCTGTGCACATCATAAGGCCACACAGTGAACTAGACAGGGATCCACCATTGCTGAACACAGCCCTTTGGCACGGCCAGGCTGATTTCCAGGTTCCCTGCTTCAATTTGCCGTGCAACAGCAGAAAGATTCATGTCACAGTATTAAGAGAAAATGACCACTCATCTTAGTGGCCTCTTCTCTACCCACACTTATTTAGCTTTCTGTAGCTTCAAAACTTTTTGCCTATCTCTTTTTTGTGCCTCACTCAGCTTCACTGCAGCAATTGCTGTTCCATCCCTGTGCTTCTCTCTAAGACCCTTTTGTTTTTGCTTTTCTGCAACCTGTCCTTCTTCCTCACAGACCTTCTGCCAAGCATTCACAGCCTGTTAGACCTCAGATCATTACCTGCACTTAATCCTTGCTGGGATACTGTTCCTGCAGAATTTCTGACAAGTTTTGAGTTTCCTTCACATCCAGGCCCATTTGTCACAAAATCATAGAATCCCAAAATCGTTTGAGCTGGAAGGGATCTTTAAAGGTTCAACCCCCGTGCACTGAACAGGGACACCTACAGCTCCATCAGGTTGCTCAAAGCCCCATCTGGTCTGACCATGAATGTCTTGAGGGATGGCACATCCTCCACCTCTCTGGGCAACCTGTGTAAGTGCCTCACCACCCTTGGCATAAAAAATATTCTCCTTATATCCCTGCTGGCCTCGCTTCTTTCTGATATGTTTGGCTTTCTGTACTGATCGTAGAATCATAGAAGGCTTAGGTTGGACGCCACCTCAGAGAACACACAGTTCCAAAGCCCCTGGCATGGGCAGGGTTGCCACACACCGTATCACACTGCCCAGGATCCCACCAAACCAGGCCTTGAATACCTCCAAAGATGAGATATCCATTACCCCTCTGTGCAGCCTGTGCTAGCACCTCAGTGCTCTCTGAGTAAAAAATTTCTTCACAGACCGCAACCTGAACCTCACCTCTTTTAGTTTAGAGCCATTGCTCCTTCTTCTATCACTGTCAGACTGTGTAAAAAGTTGGTCTCCCTCCTGCTTGTAAGCTCCCTTCAAGTACTGGAAGGCAGCAATGTGGTCTCCCCAGAACCTTTTCTTCTCCAGGCTAAACAAGCCTAACTCCCTCAACCTTTCTTCACAGGAGAGATGCTCCAGTCCTCTGATCATCCTCATGCCCTCCTCTGGACCCACTCCAACAGCTCTGCATGCTTGCTGTACTGGGGCTCCCAGACCTGGCAAAGTGCTCCAGATGGGGTTTCACAAGGGAAAAGCAGAGGGAAACAATGCTCTCCCTCTCTGCTGGCCAACACTCTTTTGATGCAGCCCAACATACTGCTGGCCTTCTGAGACACAAGAGCATGCTGCTGGCTTACATGCAGCTTTTTATTCACCAGGACTCCCAAGTCTTTCTCCATAGGGCTGTTATCAATTAGTCCTTTTCATAGTCTGTACTTGTATCTGGGATTACCTCAACCAAAGTGCAACACACTTTGCACTGGGCTTTGTTGAACCTCATTAAATTCTCCTGTGCCTGCTTTTTGAGCATGACTTTGTCCCTCCGAACAGCATCCCTCCCTTCTACTATGTTAACTGCACCATTCAGCTTGGTGTCATCAGGAAGCTTGCTGAGGGTACACTCAATCACACTAGTCCCAAGATGGACCCCTGGGGGACAACACACTTGATCAACCTCCACTTGGACATAGAGCTGTTGACAACAACTTTCTGGATATGACCATCCAACCAATTACTTATCCACATAACATTCTAGCTGTCAAATCCATCTCTCTACACTTTAGAGATAAGGATGTGGTGCAGGACTATGTCAAAGGCCTTGCACAAGTCCAGACAGACAATATCAGTTGCCTTTCCTTTGTCCACCAATTCCATCACTCCATCACAGAAGAGCATCATATTGGTGAGGCATAATCTGCCCTCAGTGAAGCTATGCTGGCTGTCTCAGATCACCATCTTGTTTCACATATGCCTTAACAAGATCTTCCCAGGCACAGATATGAGGCTCAGTGGCCTGCCGCTCCCCAAGGTCCTCCTTTCTCCCTTTCTTGAATGTGGGAGTTATGTTTCCCTATTTCCAGCCACATGTCCATTTCACCTGACAGCCACAGTTCTTCAAATATGATGGAGAGCAGTTTGACAACCACATCAACCAGTTCCTTCAAAACCCTGAGATGCAAGTCGTCTGGACACATAGACTTGTACACATTCAGCCTCATGAGGTGGTCTCAAACTTGCTCTGATCTAACGCTGGGAGACATTTTGTTCCCCCAACCTCCACTCAGATATGCAGGGACAGGAGAGGCACGAGAAGCCTGACTGGCCATGAATACCAAGGCAAATAACTCGTTAAGTATCTCAGCCTTCTCCATGTTTCAGGAGATCAGCTCTCCCTTTTTATTCATCAGAGGAGGCACACTCTCCTTTGCCTGTCTGTTCTACCCAATACACTTAAAGAATCCCTTCCTGTTTTTCACGTCTCTTGCCAAGTTCAGTTCCATCTGCACTTTGGCATTCCTGACTCCAACCCTGCATGTCCACACAGTATTCCTATGTTCTTCTCAGGCCACCCATTCCTGCTTCCACTGCTGACACTTTTTCTCCCTCAGCCTGGCCAGCAGGCCCTTGCTAAGCCATGCCAATATCCAGCCTCCTCTCCCTGCCTTCTTATTCTGAGGGATGGAGAGCTCTTGTGCTCTCAGAAAGTCATCCTGAAAGTGCTGCCAGCTCTGTTCTATTCCTTTGTTCCTAAGGACAGTTTCCCGGGGGAGCTCATCCAACTGTTCCTTTAACAGTCCACTCTCCTGAAGTTCAAAGTTCTGACTCTACTCTTCATCAGGCTCATGTTCCTTCAGATCATGAACTTGATAGGACATGATCACTGCAGCCCAGGCTGTCTCCAGTATTAACCTCTTTTATGATCTCTTCCACACTGGTAAGCACCAGGTCCAGCAACACTTCAGCCCTGGGAGGTCATTGTAAAAGGACTCCAGGAGTCACCTGGACTGTTTGCAGCTTGTGTTGCTTTCCCAGCAGGCATCTGGGTGATTGAAATCCCCAACAAAATGAGAACCTATCAGTGTGACTCCTCTCACAGCTGAACCAAGAAGGCCTCGTCAGCAGGCTCCTCTGACCACCAACTATCCTTTTTTGGTCCAGTGCCTAATTGTAACCCAAAAGCTCTCAACCTGTTCATGACTGTTTCTTAGGGGTACCTCTTCACAGTCTATTCACCTCTTAACATAGAGGACAACTCTTATACCTTGTCTATCCCTTCTAAAAAAGCATATAGTCCTCAATCAAGACATTCCAGCTGTGTAAGTCATCCCACCATGTTTCTGTGATAGCAGTAAGATCCTAGCTTTCCAGTTGCACCGTGGTTTCCAGTTCCTCCTTGTTCCTCATGCTGGGTGCACTGGTATAGAGGCACTTCAGGTGGGCTTTAGGATGCATTACCTTCTCAGAGAAACCCTCCCAAAGACCTCTAGGAAAAAATCTGAGGGTTCCCCCACTGTGTCCTAAAGAGAGAGTTTTCTCTCTGCTCCTCAGCAGTACATCCTCTTCCTCCATCAAATCTAGCCTAACACCCTGGTGATGAGCCACAACAGCTTTCTGCCTAGAATATTCATCATAAGATGCAGCAGGTTGATGGTCCCCATTAGCACCCTGTGCTTTTAACTAAGCTATGCTGTCCCACACTAAGTTGTGGGCAGGCTCACTATCACTCCCTACTCCCTTCATAGTATCATAGACAGTTTAAAACCCTGTCAATGAGCCCAGACAGCTCCTGGGCCAGAATTCTTTTCCTGCTATGACCCAGGTGAACCCCATCAGCAGCCATCAGTCCGGGTGCTGAGTAAATCACCCCATGACTGAAAAAGCCAAAATTCCTGCAGTGGCACCAGTCTCTCAGCTACGTATTTATCAGATGGGTTTTCTTTGTCCTCTCAGTATCCCTCATTGTCACTGAAGAGATAGAGGAAAACACCACCTGTACCTCTGCTCTGTTCACACGCTGCCCCAGTCCCCTGAAGTCCCTTTTGATAGCCCTCAGGTTTCTCTCAGCTGCATCATCACTGTCAGCTTGAACTATCGGTAAGGGGTAATAATCAGAACTGATAATCCGATGCAGTCAGCTTTCTGGACTGAGAGTACCTTTATGAAGTTTTTAAGAACCTTTGTGACCCACCCCCTTCAAATCCTAAAGCCTGTGCTTTCAAACCACTTGCAAGACTGCTTCCTGCAACTGTCCTGCTTAAATCAAGGGTACTCAGAAAAGCATGAGTCACTACTGCTGCTAATCAGCACTACTGGGTAGTTCATTGCGGGCTGCCACATCCTCCTGCACCATTTGCTTGAGTTGAAAGCCAGGGCGCTCTGCTCCCCACAGCTCTGCTGTCCCAGGGGCTGCCCTCTGCCTCCCACATCTCACCATTCAGCACAAGGCATTTTATTTTACTTGCTAGCAGAAGAGTGTTTCAGGCACTATCAAAGTCTGTTGGGCTTTGACAAATCTCAGCCTGGAAGTCTTCACTTTCATCACTCTGCCCTGTTCCCAGGCTCACTTCAGGCACAGGTGCATGCGTGTGCACTGAAGGACAGATAATCTGGGCTATAAAAAGAATAAATAAATAAATTGGAAGCCTATGAAACCCTTCAGATGAGAGGTGTTTAACATTAACAGGAAAGTGTCAACAACTCTGCAGGGTAATTTTATTATCTGTCCTATTCTTGGATACCTGCACCGACCACACACTCAGGCCCAGCACCGTTCCCAACATGCATCTGCACTGTTTTTTTCTTCGCGTTGTTTTTGTGCACCTTGCCCCATTAGTGGAAAGGCTGAGCAATTCCCTTCCCTTATTTGCATGGGAACATAAAAAGTATTTCTAGAGTGCAGCAACACCTACACCAACTCATTTCCAGTGAACTGCAAAAATGTGTCCCTTTTTCCTCAAAAGCTTCTGTTTGCCTCTCTCTGTACTGCAGTCCTCCCCAGCCTGTGGGACCCAAACAAGCACACAACGCCTGCAGGTGCAGCTGCTGGGACAATAAAGAGGCGTATCGTCACCTCCCTGCACGCTTACTGGGAAAATATGTTTCCTCAAGGACAGCACTCTCTCTCCCTTCCTCCACTGTTTCCCCAGGTGCTGTAGAAGCAAAAGGCAGGTCCAGTGTCCCAAAAACATTGGGACAAACAACATTCCAGTTAATTTTTCCAAGGACAGCAACGTATTATGTACAAGCAGTCCTAAGTCTCACTGGGCCATGTGTACCCGTAAATCTGAATGGCAGAGGTGAGGAACCTCACTCCTCAGCTCCAAATCTGAGCTCCTTTGCTCTGTCCCAGCTGCTCCATGGCACCTGAAGTCTCTCTCTACTCTTCTCTCTACTTCCACATGCTCCCAGCCCGCTCCCCTTCCCCAGCAAGTCCAACGGCTTCCTTCTGCCTTCCCCCTCTTCTCAGCATAGCAGTCTTTGTAGTAGCTCCACATCTTCCCATTATCATTTTTCCTCCCGACCACACAACCTGCACTGCCTCTTGCCACATGCAAATGACACAAGGGACAGTGAGGACACCAGTGGTTGTGGAGGAGTGGGGCAGCTCTGTGACTGTGGGAAACAAATAGGGCAGGGACACCAGCAGAGAGATGGAGCACAGCTCTCTATGGCAGGAGATCCCAGGACACAGAGGGCATCTGGGCTGAAGGTGTCAAAAGAAGGACAACAGAACTGGTGAAGGGTCTGGAACTCAAGTGTTATGGGGAGTGGCTGAGGAAACTGGTGTTGTTCAGTCTGGAGGAGGCTTCAGGGAGACCTTATCGCTCCCTACAACTGCCTGAAAGGAGGTTGTGGCTATGTGGAGGTCGGCTTTTTCTCCCACATAACAATGATAGGACAAGAGGTAATGGCCTCAGGTTGTAACAGGGAGGATTCAGGTTGAATATTAGGAGAAGTTTATACTGAGAAGGAGTGGTGAGACATTGGAATGAGCTTCCCAGGGAGGTAGTGGAGTCACCACCCTGGAGATGTTCAAGAAACAGGGAGATGTGGCAGTGAGGGATATGGTTACTGGGCATGGTGGGGGTCGGCTGACACTTGGACTAGGTGATCTTCATGTACATCTTTTCCAGCCTTACTGATGCTATAATTCTATGTCCCATGGTCCCACAATGTTCAAGGAAGCACAAGGACTTCCTGAGAGGACAACCCAGGATGGGAACCCCATGTGCCATGTGAATGCCAACTGTGGATACTCACAAGGCAGAGGTGTGGGGCAGTGTGAGCCTGGGGGCAGCCTGCAAGGGCATGAGGGTCATGGGACTCAGCATGAAGATCTTCGCTGCATAGCACCAAGGAGCACAGCTACAAAACACTTGTTGACACTCTTGTCAGAGGTGTTAGAAAGTATCAGTTGGCACTCTGGGAGGGAAAAGAAGTTCACGTCTCATCTTAACACCCTTTGGATCCTATCTGGAGGTTTGATTTTTCCTTCTCCCCAGTGACAAGCACGGGAGCTGCTGTGAAACATGATGAGTCATAGCTGCAGGCTGCAAGGGGAAGGCAAGGTAAAAGGAGAGCGGGAAAAGAGCCAGACAGAGCAAGGAAGGCTGCTGTCGCCAGCTACCTCCAAGTCTGTGCTACGCAGCTGCCTCTGGCTTCCTTGCTGAGCCACACACATATACCTTCAGCTTTGCCTAGCTGAATCCAGGGGGTGTGAAGGAACGTGAAAGCAGCCACCCTGTGATATATGGTCCCAAGAACGGCGCTACAATCAATGAGCATTTCTTATCCAGAAGATGCGATGCAAAATACACCCTGTAAAGGTGACAAGTTGGGAAGTGTGTTTGTTGAGCAGCTATTTTAGATTTAGGAGGAAAGCAGCACTTTCAGAAGGCCAAGAGGAGCATGTCTGGATCAAGAGATGCTAAAACTGCCTCTCCTGTTGCCTTTCAAGTAAATTGGCAGCAATTTCCCATCCTGACTGATCTGCCTCACCATATGTCCCATCCCTAGCGGCACCACAAATACACTGGGAAAAATCCACCTGTGCCAAATGTTTCACACACATATGTAGAAGGACACGTGTCTTTCAAGGAGCTGATTTGATTGCACCTCATATACTTTTCATACAGAAATCTGTATATAGATCTGATGCTGCCAAAGACATGGGGCAGCTCCTCCAACAGTGCCACGTGTGGCAGAAACACGCCTGGATAGATCCACAGCACTGATGCAGAGCAGGACAGGGATTTCACAGGTTGCTGCTCAGTTATGAGTGGGAAGCAGTTTTCCCAACTTACAAAGGGTGTTCACAGTTTCACAGTCATACCAGCTCCATGACAAGGAAACATGCTGTTGTTCATGGCCTTTTGTGAAAGGCCCACAACAAAGACAGCCAGCAGCATCGAGACCTTGCTGGTCCTGCAGCACAGTACAGCTTTGGTGACCTCTCTGCTTCATCCGAGTAACAACTTTAAACCTTATCCAGTCATAAAGCAGACACTAATTTCAGTTAAACTGACCTCCTCTATCCTTGCTTGGATTGTAACTTGCTTCCAGTTCAAACTGCAGCATTTATTCCCAACAGAGAACTTCACATTCAGTTAATCATCCTTTTTTTTTTTTTTTTCACTAAAACCAAAAGCAAAATGCTGTCACTTAAAAATGTTCAGCCATTTCTACATGAAAACATGCTCTGAGGACTGCTTATCTCAGAGTTTCTACCAGAGCTGACAGTTGCTGAAATATAGGCACTAGGATTGCTAGTGTTGACAAGGCTTTAAAGCATCATCACACTGAGTAGCCATTAGAGGTTATATTTCATTGGAAGTAATGTAATTCAATTACCATCACTCTTCAGCATGTGCCATCTCTGGAGGCTGACAATAAGCCATATCATCCATCAGATTTTTAACCTGAACTTTGCATTCTGGCCCTATAGATTGCCATTTCTCCATTATGAATGGCTTCATATTTTTAGCCTCATTTATTAGGGAAAAGAGGTTATCCAATTACACTGTCCATCCGTCTGCCTGCCTGCCTGCCAGTCCTCCTCAGCTTTTCAACCAGTTTCAATCAAGAGGCAAAGGTCTTCAAGAAAATTAAGTCCCTATCAGTTTTGCAACTAATCAGAGGCAGAGTAAAGTAAAGAAATCATTTGAACATCCCACCTGGGAGCTCCATGCAAAACAACAATCCAGCAAGCATGGACATTTAACACCGCCTCTCTATGTGCAAAGCAAGCAAAAGCCTGGGGAAACTGTGTTACTGCAGGGAGAAAAGATAAAGAGACATCCATGCCTGGGAGTGAGACACGAATCCTTTGGAAAGTGGGCTTTGTGAGCACTGCTCTTCACAGAACAACTCTTTTATCAATACAGTAGTAATTCACAAAGAATTTCTTCTGCATATTTCTTAGCAAAAATAAATAAATAAAGTTTAACACACACAACACAAATTACACAGAAAGAAAGACAATGTAATGTGTGCTTTCCAAGTCTATGCATTTAAGCTCTATCAATACCAGCCACTTCCACCATTCTTTTTCTGAGTATCTGAAACATAGAGTGACTTTACTGTTTCACTGACTATGTGTATCTTTTTAAATGATTCCTCCTACTGATAATTTTCAGCCTTCCTGATTCACAGTGCTATTGCTCTTCTGCCTCTGTACTGCCATAGAAGTACTCCCAACTTGGCTACTTCTTGATGCCATGGATCAGCTGCACAATTACTCTGACTTATAAAAACTTATTCACTTTTCACAGGCAATTTGTGTGCATCTGTCATTGCATCTATTCCTTTTCTCTCTTCCCCTCCATCCTTGCAACCTTTTCCTCCTCCTCCTCCCTCATACTGCCATTTATTCTAAATCCCTTTCTTTTTGCTGTTCCCACTCAATGGTTCTTGTCATCTCTGTATCTCCCCTTTTCCTCCTTCTCCACACGTTCTCCATCCCAGCCTTGCCCCTCATTCTGCCACCTCTTCTTCTGCCTCCTACATACACTTTCATGCTGTTCACCTTCTGGCTTCTTCCTCTAACTTATTCTTTGCTCAGAAGATGGATTATGGATGCCCCATTCCTGGAGACACTCCAACTAAGGCTGGACAGGCTCTGGACAACCTGACTGAGCTGAAGGTGCACCTGTTCATTGCAGGGGAGTTGGAATACATGACCTTTAAGTTTCCTTTCCACTCAATTTATTCTATGATTCCATGATTCTAAAATAGCCACCTTCCATCTCTCTCACACAAGTAATAGAAGAAAGATCAAAATGGTGTCGAACTGGACACCTTGTGACAACGCTTCTAGTCTTATTTCCTCCCACTCCTCTTTAGATAATGCATTGGGAAGTTGGACACTCACTCTTATTCTCATCTGCTCATCATTTGCTCACATTCCCCCTACTCTTGCAATTGTCCCACTCTTCCCAGTTATATTTTCCATTTATTTCCCAGTTACTCCCCTGTGATACAAGGAACTTCAGTCACACTCAAGACCACATTATCAACTCAGCTCTTTGCTGGGTGTCTTTCCCTTCAATGTTCATGCCATCAGGCCCTGCCTCTGGTTGATCACTAGCATCTTCTCCTCTGAGCCTCTGAAGAGTCCCAGTACACAGAGCCTCCCTGCACATCAGACATTTGCTTTCCTTCCAGACCCCTTCCTCCAACACAATGGTATCTCCAATTCTTGTTATTGTTGGAAGTTGGTACTTGCCTGCTAGAAGTGGTTGCTTACTCCATGTCAGACACCCACTGCGCACAGAGTACACACCACTGGGAATCACAGGGCACAGCAGATGTCCAAAGGTAGGGACATACAGCACACACACACGCACACAGCTGGGTGGCCATTCTACTCCCACGGCAGAAGCACCAAGCCTTACTCCTGACAATAGCCTATCACAAGCTCCTTCTGAGAGCCCACAGAAAGCACAAGCTGAACTTTCAGGACACGACCACCCAGTCTTTTGCCTTCTTTTACTCTGTATAACTTTTATCTACCCTTACTTCTCATTTTCTCATCCACACATGCCACCCTTTACCTCCCCCTCGACTCACTTTTGTCAATTCCTAGCAAGTTCTCTGCCCACACACAAAACACAGTGACTTTGTCTCATTTCAGTCTCTACAGAAAGAACGCTTTTGCAAACCCTACAATACATCCTTCACTCTTCAGTGGCCAGCAGTCTCCACTCTTTATATCTACATTGCCATCAGCCCACATTATCACTCATTCTGGCTTTTGTCACCGTTTTCTCTCCCTTCCATGCTACTTGTTTCTTATTAGGCATCAAGATTGCTCAAGCAGAAGCAGTGCTCACACAGCAACAAGGCCTTGCAGGAGCTACATGGTATTCTTACCATAGAACAGAAGGATTAGAACATCCTAGGATAGCTGGGGACTTACCGAGCCGTAGAGCTCCCCTTTCTCATTCATTCCAAGGTAGAGTCCGCTGTCTACTCCTCGGATGCTGACCAGGCCTACTGCTATACTGATGAACTCCAGTATACCTAGAACATACAGGAAAAAGCACACAGTCTATACGCTGTACACACTGGCAGGTTTTTTTCCCAGATGTGACTGATCCCTCAGTGGCAAGCAGCTGGTACCAAGGGCCTGCTTTCCATTTTCAGAGTTGTTTGGACAAAGATGAGGAACAAATGAATGCACCTTAAAATACGATGCTTGAATTGCGAAGTCCTTTAATCTCTGCTCAAAGGATGCATTGCAGACAGTATTAATGTGTCAAATTATACGATTATCCTCACTCTTTCTTGTCATTTCCGAACACAAAACTAAAGCTCAGCCCCACTGCAGACTTGTCAGCATCGTGATTTGAGCAACACATAAAGCATTCAATGAAAAACAATTGAGTTTTGGGACAGACAGAATTCCCATTATTAAAGCACCGATGAAATCTGTCTTGCCAAGAAAATTTAAAAAGAAAAAAAAGGGGGGGAGGGGGAGAAGGATTGTGAGATGAAAATAACTTTACACGTGGAAGCAGAACTCTACTTCCAGGCATCAATGAATCAGGAATACGTGGAAAGGTTTACTCACAGTGTCATCTTCAGAGGCTTGAGAAATGAGATCTGTAGCACAGTCCAGAGGCTCACACTATTCCTCTAGATATTAGGCATTCTCACTGGTATGGTATGGCATTTTTTTTACTCATCTCAAACTTGAAAATCAAAATACTCTAAACCCAAGGGGTAGTGTATGAACGGTTACATCCTCTTGTACAGGCAGCAGTGAGCTCACACAGACATTTGTGCCCTGCAGATAGGGCATTTTGCAGACAAGCTCTCCCTCCTTCTGCAGAGCTCCAAGGTTCAGCATCCATGTGCCCAGTACTGAGAGAACCAACTCAGGCACCACCTCCTCTGCATCTTAGCTCTGGGTTTCTGGCAGCCTTTCCCTCTTGGTGAGGATGCTACCAGCCAGACATCACCCACAGCCAGAACTGCATGGAACCAATGGGGTTCACACCCTATTCCGGACTGTTCATGAAGACCACAGCGAGTGCAGAGTGACCCAGCCCCACTCAGAAGCACCACACGGCCACACCACGCTGCGTTCCAAGCCACAAAGTGAAGCCCAGCACAGCATTTCCAATAGAGTTTGTGAATTCTCATGTCTAAGCACACCACATAACTATTTTAAAAGCTCGCTGGGAATTATATTTGCATGAAACAGTAAAATAACAGCATAGTATGTGTTGAGCCTCACGTGGCCAATAAAAAAGCACTTTCATGGATTTTTGGAACAATTAATTTGGCATCTCCCACAAAATAGTTGCGCACTAATCAATAGCAGGCATGAATCACATAAATTTAACAAAGCACGAGCTGAAGCCAACAGGGAGAATTTACAGTCAAGCTAATGTAAAGATGAAATGTATTCCCTGCAAGGGACTATTGATCATTGCCTTATATATTATTCAGCACTACAAACACCACAGTCTATTGTTTTGATAACCCTGCTTTAAGGGTTCATCTTAAATTATTCTCTACGTATGCACAAATCTTAAAACACTGGGAGGAAGTATTTAGAAAGTACAGAATTGTTTTGAAGTCATAAAAAGTGGCCCCGTGCTGTTTATCTGGTGTGCACAGCATCACAGATACAATTGATCCATTGAAACAATCCAAACATCCCCGCTCCCAGTGCAATACAGCCAGACTTCTTACTGAAGCTGTTTCCATAAAGCTTTTACCAAACGATCACATTACTCGATACGTATTACCAAGCAACTTTAACTGAAGTTAGATGTTATGGGAGGTATTATCCCATGGTGTAAGCCAGTGAGTCTGGCATCTTTCACATCAGTACGAACATAGACTTTAATTGCTGTCCTCATTGCAAACATTTGGGCACATGCTGCTTAGTGAGTCAAAGGAACAAAAAGCACTGTCACATCCCACTGCAAGAGTACCAGGAGAATTTAAGGTACTTGGCAAAGAGCATCCACATATTTGGGATCAGAATAGAGATTTGCTCATTTAAAACAGTCAGAAGCCTCTCTGCAGCATTATGCACCGTGCCGGTAAGGCTTGAAGAGACTATCTGGGGCCAATTGTGCAGTCAGAAACAAGTTGAAATGTTGCATAGTTTGGCTCAAACTTCCATGGTTTTTCTCCCTTTATCATTTCTGTAACATACACACAGTGCATAGCACCTGAACCAGATATTAAAATAGACATCCCTCAAAATGAGGCTGGGCCAAAGGAAAACCAGGCCAGCTCCAAACTTCACAAGCTACGGCCTTATTTATAACTGACAGCAGGGAAGAGAAGAAAAGGAGAGGCGAAACGCATCTCAGTACACAGAGTCCTGAGCATCATCTTGTCAGACAACGCACATTTTCTATAGTGACACCAGTCCAAGGGAAGGGCCCACGAACAGCTTGGGAAGAATGCTTGGAGCGATGATTCCTTGCACATCCCCACCAGCCCTCCATGAACCTCTTCTGCTATGACCCAGCTTGGGCGTGGAATCGAACAGTGAGCACGTGGGGCCAGTCCTATCACCATCCCTTCATTGCAGTTCCCCCACAAAAGGTGACATTGTGACTTCCACAGGACGCATTTCACCCAGCTCTATGCAACGAGCATCACTGCAACCTCCTTGGTTTGTTCTGCCCTTTGGACATTTTGGTCGTTTGCTATATATAGACTCCTTTCCTGTTGCCGGATCAAAGCAGCGCAGCTTCCACTGCGCATCCTAAACGGCAGCCACGGCAATGTGAGGAACGGGGGAGGCTGGAGGGGACCTGCGGGAAGTACGCGGGGTGCTGCAGTGCGGTTGGCATCTGCGCAGGGGGGAACCGAGAGGAGAAGGGAGAGGGATTGAGGCTCTCCCCCGCCCCCAGTTCTCAGCAGCCCCAGTCGGGCTCTCAGCGGTAATGCTCTCAGCCGGGACGCACCCGCGTGTCCCAGCTGTCACCGCTCCTCCCACTCCCCCGCCCGGTTCCAATTAAGGGACCGGAGAGCAGACAGTCCCGGCCCCCCCAGGAGCCAGCGGGGCCCTGCTTCACTTCTAGGCTGTCACAGAGTGCATCGTCCCCGCACCCTCTTATGGGGGCACTTCGGGAGAGCTGCGCAGACCCTCCCCAGGGGCTGGACCAGAGGGCGGGTGAGGGCCGCTCCTCTCCCCTGAAAACCCACCCCCTTCGAACTCACCCCCCACAAACCCGCCCCCGTTTCCCCAGTCCCAGAGGGCTCATCCCCCCGCACTCATCCCTGCCCCGCACCCAGCGCTCGGGGAGGGCTGCAGCCCCGATCCGCGCCCCCCGCCCCCAGCAGCACCCTAGGGCGGAGGTGCACCCTCCACGGCCCCGGCCGTTCCCGCAGCCGCTGAGCGCCGCGTTTCCCTGCGGCAGCAGCACGGCAGCACAGCACAGCAGGTCCCGGGGAGCGGATTTCACCTGCTGACAGCTTTCTCCCCCCCCCCCCCCCCCCCCCTTTTCCTGCACGCTCCTATTTTTTTTAATGCTGTGCATGCAGTCCTTGTGCTGACGCACAGGGGCACGCCTCTCCGCTCTTACAGAGTTCCTGAATTTACAATGACTCCACTGTGTGGCAAATGCCCTTAGACGAAAAGGAGACTGCATCAAAAAAAAAATCATCATCATCATAAAAAAATCCTTTTGTCACCCAAATGAGATAATACGGCTTTGATCAGCCACAACTGCATTCCGGGGGGAAGCGGGCCGTGCCCTCCCGGGGAGCTTTTCCATCCGAGACGGACATCTCCGAGTGCTGCTGCCGCTGCAGCTGCGGGCATTGCGAAACGCCGGGCTGCCGGAGCCGGGCGAGTAGAGACACACAACATGGCTCGGCTCATTGTATGCCACAGGCACGCATCCAACATCGCATCACAAAAGAATTGCTCTTATCTGATGTCTCTCCAGAGGGGTGTGTGTGCGTGTGTGTGTGTGTGTGTGTGTGTGTGTATGTGCGCGCGAGCGGGGAGGGGGATTCCCACCGCGCAGAGACCGGAGAAGAGTTTGCGCTCATCCCCCGGGGTTCTCTTTGTCCTTATTCTTGAAGGAAAAGTTCCTCCCCCCACCAGAACCCCCCGTTCACGCAGGTTTCTTTCACACGCTCCGAGGCTCTGAGTTCGCCTCTCCCCCCAGGCAGCCCCCGGACATCACCACCCCAAAACCCGAATAGCGACCGCCGCTCGGTCACCTCCGGGAGGACACAGCGGCAACGCCGCGGCACCGATACGGCACCGCCACTCCCGTCCCCGCACGCAGAGCAGCGCGGAGCCCCAGCGGAGCCCCGGCTACGCGCGGGGGGGACACCGGGAAGGGAGAAGCGACAGTCGGTGCCGCGGCGTCGCCCGAGGGACCACATGGATGGGGACAAATAAAAATAATGCTAATAAATAAATAAACAAATAAATCTACGTACTACCTGGGGAACAGGAGAGCCGCCCCCGGAGCTCCCCAGCAGCGGCCGCCAAGCCATTTTTAAAGGCAGGGTCCCGCAGAACGCGCTCCCCGCCGCCCCGCAGGCAGCAGCCGGCGGCCATCCCCCCCTCCCTTCCCACCCAAGGGGCCCCGTGGTGACGCCGCGCTGTCCTCCACCTGCCGGGCCCGGCCCTGCGCTGGGCTGCGCGGTGTGCGCGCAGGGAGACCCGCGCTGGTGTGCGTGTGCGGCGCGGCAGCGATTCGCTGCGTCTCCGTATGTCAGGAAAAAAAGCACCGTGGGTGCGAAATTCCTCCATTCCCCGCGCCGTGCCGCCGCCTTTCCGCACCGCGCGGGCACTCCGCGCACTTTCTCTCCTCTCCGCTCCCCTCCGAGCGCGAGGCGTAGGCGATGGGCGCAGAACCCCTCCGCGCCCTGCGGGGATTCCCTCCCGCAACACCGCGATCGCATACGGGGCTCACAGAGCCGTGAAACGCAGTTTAGATAGAGCTCAACATCTGGCATTAAAACACGAGAAGGGAAAAAAAAAAAAAAAATCAGGAAAAAAAAAAAAAAAAAAAAAAAAAGCCTTCACCACGGGACTTTGTTTTTACGACCGAGTGCGAGCGCTGTCAGGTTGGGTCGCTCCCGAGTTAACTCCTTCCCGCAGCGCGGAGCGCCGCGCCTTACAGCCTGGCGCATTCCCCTCACCCCTCCGTAACACACAGCCTCGGCTCCCCCGGGCGCTCCGAGGCACTTCGCTGCGTTCGATCCCCGAACCCAAGGCAGCCTCACACCTCCCCCCTCCGGGTTCCGGGGTGCGGGAAGAGAGCGGAGCCCGCCGCCGAAGCCACAGAGAGACCGAGAGCCGCGGAGCGCTGCGGGATCGCCGCGGGAGGGGCGCACGGTCCGCAGGGAGAGCCCCGCACCGAGCGGGAGGGGGGGCCGCTGCCCGGGCAGGTAACCGGGAGGGAACCGAAAGAGGAAAACCCTCGTGCATTTGCGTACGGGACGGCAGCCACTCCCTTCGGGAAAGTCGGTGCGTTTTAAATCGGAGCGGTTAATGATTAAAGCCCCTTTAAACTCGCGAAATCGCGGCGCTCGGGAGAGACGTCCCGAGCGAAATTTCCCTCTCCGCGTGGATCGGAGCGGAGCTCGCCCCCCCACCCCCCGGCCCGGCTCCGCACCCGCCGCACCTCGCAGCGCTCCGTTCGCCCCCGGGCAGCGCCGCGACCCCTCTGCCCGACGCCCACCCACCCGCAACTCCCCCCCCCCACCCGCGGTCCCAGCGCGTTATTCCATCACATGACCCCTCAAGGGTTAAGGAGAGTACCTACCGAATCGGCTGTGGTCTTGCCTGGTGCCCTGGATAGTACCATTGGGGAAGATTTCTAAATGAAATCCAGTCCTGCAGTAGAGCTGCCTCCGCCTGAGGATCCCCTTTAAATGGTCCAAGTCCGTGACCGCGGGGCCCCTGGGCAGCCCACCTGCCTCAGCCTGGCCCAGGTGGTCACTGAGCAAAACCGGGCTGTCCGCCGGCAGCGCGGGCACGTTCCCAAAGGGCACCGCGTCCTGCACACCGAAATAGTTCCCAACTTCACCTAAGGGAGCCATCAGAAGATTCTGCTTTTAGAGAATAAGAATAAACAGTAATGATGGTGCCAAACCCAGGAGATATAAGATAGGTATATTCCACTCCTCTCCCCTCCCTAGCGCGGTTACAGAGAGAATGTTCTTTCTTCAATCCATTAAACGCATAAATAAAAGTAATATTCTGCTTTGACTGGTACAGGTTCAAGGTCAAACCAGTTAGTCTAAGAAACCACCACTTTATACTCACACACTGACATATTTATAAACATATAGATGTGTATATCTATAGAAACGCATATATCCCCAGCTCTTAGCAAGCAATAAGGTCTTCAGCCCATCCAACCGTAATAAAGAAAAAAAATCCGTAGTTTCTCCATTTGGTTTAAGAATAGAATGACCATAGCAACTTAAATACCTAGGCGGTAGAGGGGTTTTTTTAAGATGCACAGGCTACGTCAGGATTTATGGATTCTGACTCCAGAAAGGCATGCGCTGTTTTTACTCTATAACAGACTGCATACATCAGCATGAATCCCGCAAAGGGGGAGGGGGGGGGGATCTCAACGGTGTTGGCTGAGAGGAATCCCAAAAAAATAATAATAATTAAAAAAAAAAGTAGTAATAATAATAATAATAAATTAATTAAAAAATTTTAAAAATTGCCAAAAAAAAAAAAAAAAAAAAAAGGAAAAATGCAAAAAAAAAAAAAAAAAAAAAAAAAACTTTTGACGTCCAAATTCTATTATCCAGAATTCTCAGGAGGCTCAGCAGATGTCCACTGGTTTGGGGGTATTGCCGATCCACAAGCAAAGCAGCACCATACAAGTGCTGGTGTCTCTCTTGGCTGGCTCGGAACAGGTGTTGCTCCTGCAGGGCTCCCTGGGCAATGTTGTACTCCAGCACTGAGCTGCGGCTCTTGACTGTGGATCTCCATCCAGCACGCAGAGTGGCGCAGGAAGAGGCATTGGGCTGGGTTTAAGGTAGTCCTGAGTGCTGCTGGAAGGATTCTGCGAGGTCCTAGCGCTCAGCCCTACCTGCTGCAATACAGAACCGCTTCCAGCGCCGGGCACAGCGCTTACTGCTCTGCGGCAGCGCTGGAGGGGGGGGGGGGGGGGGGGGAGGGGGGGGCACCGACCACAAAGAAACCACCGCGAGAATTATTATCTATTTTCCCGTGGGCTGCGCTTCGGGACCCACTGGGCATCCCCTACGCCCCCTCCCCATATTTACACCCAAGTGAGGTGCAAACTCAAGCTGGCACTGCCAATGGGAAGTTCGGGAGAATTTTTATACCCTTTTCTTTTTTTTTTTTTCTTTTCTTTTTTTTTTTCCCTTTGGTGGTGGGGGGGGGGAGGGGCGTGGTTCAGTGCTACTCCACATGGTTTCCCCTCCCCCCCACGATCCCGAAGCCCTCCCCGCAGTGCCCCGCGCTGATTTTCGGGGATGCTCCGTGTCGCCGCAGGGCGCCCCAAAGCTTCAGGCCCCCGCCGCCAGCACAGCTTGGGGCACCCCGCGGCGCCAACAGTGTTCTCCTCCCGCATGCAGAAGTTATTTAAAACCGCCAGGAGAGAGCCACTGGAAGCAGGGAGGGCGGGGGGGGGGGGGGGGTTAGGGGGGAGGGAGAGGGGGAGAGGATTTATGTTTCTTCTCGTGATGTCGATGATGGATGTTATTGTTGTTTCGCCGTGCTCCGATATAGCTGCATTAATTAGTAAAGGGACAGAAGGGTCTCTCTCCTTCTGGAAGAGCTCGAGGAATGGGCGCAACGCAGAGGCTCTTTGGGATTAAATGCAAAAGCTGAAGACAGGCTCTTTTATTTCATCCATCCATCTATTGTATTTTATTTTTGCAAAGGAGATAGAAGGAGAAAAAAAAAGAAAGGAAAAAGAAAAAAAGAAAAGAAATGCAGTATCATGAGAGTGATTGCACGGTGCCAATGACAAAGTGCACCCCAGAGGTGGCAGGGCACAGGAAGGTCCCTTGGTGGAGGCTGGAAACAGAGCCCTCGGAAAGGAGAATTTCACAAAGGGGGTACTTTAAAAATGCTCAGCTCTGTGCATGTCTCCCTGCTGGGTGGGAACAGCTCTCCCAGGCTTCCCCACCACCGAGCCAGCAGCCTCACTGCATCCCTTGCCATCCGACCTAACATCTGTGAGGAAGGAAGGGGACCCCCAGTTTCCATGTCTGTGGGGAAGGCTGGGTCCTAAGCCCCCAAGGATGTGCAAGGAGCAGAGGTGCTCCAACCCTTTCAGTCGCTTCCATTGGTCCGTATTCCCACCTGAAAGACGGGATTCAGAAGCTTCAGGGCAAGGTCCCATCCTGCCCATCCTGCAGAAGCAGCAGCTTTGTGTCAGCTCATGCAAGAGCCACGCAGCACCCCCACCCCAAAGCAGGGACGTCTCTGGTCATGTTCCACAGCATTTGCCATCTATATCAGGTTTAAGGACACTCCTCGCACACACAATGGATCTATCAGTGCGAACAACTGCAGAATGACTTGGGAAAAACTGCAGAACTCGCCATGTCAAAAATCATTACTCTTTATCAACTTGATCACGGCAGCACCCGGAGGCCCCGCTCGGGGATCACAGTCCCATTGTGCTGGATACTGTAGACACATGTAATCAGAGAGATGGTCTATGCCCAAAGAGCTTATGATCTTAACCCATGATGAAAGACAACAGGTGTATACCACAGACACATGGGGGAAGGATAAGGGAAAAGCAGCGTTGAGAATAAAAAGCAACAGGCTTGGCCAATGACAAGAATTGCGTGGCAGAAGGAAGTTTTAAGGAGATTTGAAGGAGAACAATAAAGCAGCTTTATGGTTATTAATGGGAAGCTTTTTCTACGCATAATGTGTAACTTGGAAAAGAACATAAAATTGCTTGTTAGGAAATTGGGCTGCTGAGGAGTGAAGGCTTGTGCCACTGGCAGAGAAAAAGGGAGTATCACAGAGCGGCCAAAGGGCCTGGGATCTGCAGTGCTGCTCCTGCTGGGAACAGCTGAGCTCCTTCCAGCGCCTTAAAATTTACAGTCATAGTCCCAGAGAAAAGGAAGAGAGGGAGTCTTATTTTTGCTCAAGGCCAGTTTTCGTTATTTTCTGTCTTATATACCTCAGGAAACATATCAGGAGGTAAGAAGGAGGTATTGGCATCGTTACTTTATATTTTTTTTAAGGAACTTAAAGGAAAGCCCACATATTGTTGGCTCTAGGAAGTTTAGTGTTATAAAAGTGTTATCTAAGTTGAGGCTTTGATGTCTGAATTACTCATAAGTATCAAAGCCACACATGAATTATGCAGGACATCCCCAAAATTATACCCATCTGTGAGTAGGTGGTGTTCCAACCCTGCTTCACATAAAATCTACGTGTGATGTGTAATGTCAAACTTTCCCCTTACAGAAGTACGGCTTCACTGATAGCTCAGGCTGTATTAAAAACCTACACTTTTATCCCCGAGACACAGAGGCAGGAACATCCCCAGCTCCCCTCAACTAGAGATTCACACCCACTTCCCTTATACCCTCCTGGAATTAAAGGCTGCGTCCGCCGCAGTGACTCATCTTGAGCTTACTCATCAGCTTTGTGCAGGATTTTAGCTCCAGCTAGCAGAGCTGGTCAGAAGGATCCTGCGTTTCTTAAGTAGTTCCTGGCACACGTTCTCCTCACACAGCGCTGTGCTGATGTGACACCTCTGGCAAGCTTTAGGCATCGTGACTTCTTCTGCTTAAACTGTTTCACCTGTACCCTGCAAAGCCACTGAGATTAGTAAGAAATCATCACATATCTAATACTGAACGTCATTTTTAAATAAACAAATAAATGAATGAATCGGGCTACCGTAAGAACTTCGTTTTGTTTTGCTTTGTTTTCCATACAGAGCACAAGTTCACCAGCCAAAAGTACGGCATCCTGTTCTGAACCTACAATACAGCCAGCATTACTTCCCAACATAATACAACCTGCTTATTTCCCAGCCCTGCAGATGAAGAACTGGAAGCTTTGTACAAGTAAATGAGAAGTTCTGCAACTTTGCAGTGAGACAGATGGCATTTGCCAGTGTTACTAAAATGCCTTGAGTCAGCAAACTGTAAAAAGCTGCCTCTGCATGAATAGAAAATAGTCCAGAAATTAACGTTATTTTCAGATTTGTTTACAAACTGGGATTCTGAAGGTATTTTGTGGTATAAACACGAATGTGATAAGAGCGTAATTCACCTCACGTCACTTCAATCTGCAAAAATGGAGACACCCAGATAACGTGTTCTATAATGCAGAGAAACTGGAGCAATTTTAGGGCACAAATCATCTGACCTATGTGAGGCGTCCACTTTAGGATGACATGACTCATGCGCTACAGATGCTTAATTCTTTCCTGTGTATGAAGGAAGCCTATATTAGATGTAGACTTCTCCATGGCAGAGATCTAGATAGGGCTGGATGGGTCCCACCTGCTGTGCCATACGTGTGATTCAGCGTTTCCCCAGAACGGGTGGTGAGGGCATTAAACTATTAATACAGCCCCACAAATTAATCCTCCACACAAAACTCACGTTGTCTCAGCAAGGAAAATTCACTGACTGTGAAACGTGAGGTTACTTGGCAGTAAGTACTGGTGAAAACCTATTACCCGTGTGACTTCAGGTGACTGGATTAATTTAGGAAGTGCCTATGGGTTTAGGAAAATTGATGTAGAGGAATGTCTTTGCTTTCTCACTTCAGAATAGGCAGGGAAAAAAATAACAGGAGAACACATGACCCAAAACAAAACATCCTGCAGAAATCTCTAGGCCTGTTTCACGTGAGATGCACCCCACTGCCACATTCTCAGATGAGGGGATTGTAAATCGTAATGCAGCTGAGAAGTAATACTGCAATTAAACATCGGCACCAGAGTCAGCACACACAGACAGCTGCAGCACGGTGTCTGAGGCGGATTCCTTATGCCATTACGGTGTTCTGCTGCCTACAGAAAGAAGTGAACAAACGTTAAATCAGCACAGCAGGCTGCGACCTCTGAGGCTGTCCCTGAGAGGAAGCCTTCAAGTTACACCTGTTAAGATAGCCGGAGCACAAAAGTAACAATGTCACTATTCGTCAAATACAGCGCAGGGCTTTGGTGCAGGTATTGATAAAGCTTCGTGGAACACGTGCATGCACTGGTGACATATGAAGGTACGCAAGGTGATGGAACACCGACAGATGTGTGTTTCTCTGAGGCGTGGACTCAGCTGGTCTCCTACATTGCTGTGCACCCCTCGAGCCGCGATGCCGGGGCAGACACGAGGCACAGCCGTGCGCAGGCCGCGGTGCCCCCGCAGTGCGATGCAGAGCGCTCAGCTCAGCGCCGGGCCCACCCTGCTCTCACCCACGGCACCCCAGTGTCGCTGCCGGGCCGCACCGCTTCTGTCCGAAGGGATTTCTGCCTTCCCCGTGCCCTCCCCCCACTGGTTCCCCAGTGCCTGCTGCGGGCTGGCGGCTGGGCGGCGGGCTGCAGTCCGTCCGCGCAGCCTCTAGGGCTCCCCTCGGCCGCCGGCGGTTTTTTCGAGCCCTTTGGAAGATGGGGCGGTATCCCTGATCCGCGCACACACCGGCCGGAGCCCGTCAGCAGCGCCTGACCTGGTGCAGGCCCCGCTCCCTGCCCCACGACCGGGCGGGAGGTGCCGCCCCGGAGCCGCCGCAGCGCTCCGCGCCGGAGCCGCCCCCGCTGCCCCGCACCGGCCGCCGCCTTTCCTGCGGCGCCGGGCTGAGCCGTGCCCTCCCGCAGGCCTCCGCGGAACCTCGAGAGGCCGTAATGCGCCGCGTCCCCCCGCCCGGCCCAGGGCCCGCCCTCGCCCTCCCCCAGCGCACATCCACCCCACGAGGCCGCGGTCCCTCGTCGTCGCGCTCCCCCCGCCGCTCGCCCCGAGGGGCCGCCCCGCCGCGCTGCCCCGTTTCCCCGGGCCGGGCAGGAGAAAGACAGCGGGCTGGGGGCAGCCGGGCAGGGCCAGGGGCACGGCCCCGCCGCGCTTGTACGGGGCTCTCTTGCCCTCTAGCGGGCAAAGGCAGCGGGGCGGCCCCGCAGTGTCCCCGGCGGCCTGCAGCTCCTCCTCGGGCCGGCCGCCTCCGTTCCTGCGCCGGGGAGCTCGTGGCAAGGGACTTGCCCGGTGACCCCTCCAGCGAGGGCTCTGCCCGGTGCGGATGGGGGTGGTTGTCGCCGCGGGCTGCTGCCGGTGGGTGGAATCCCAGAAGAGCCCCCCGCAAAGGCACAGCGGTGGGCAGGCGGCCCCAACAGCGCAATGCTGTGCCGTAGGAGGGTCCTGTTCCTTTCCAGATGCACATCAGTGAAAACTTTGGCTTTTGCCACGTTATTTCAGACGTGCTTTCTCCATCTAACAAAAGCTTTCGCACCATCCCCAGCAATTCTCGTGTTACAAGTGTGGTTTAGAAAACGTGCGTACTTTTTTAAGGCTGTCTGTGATTGATGTTCTTCCTCTAATCTACCACTTGCATTCCTGTTTTGTCAGCCAATTCCATACTTCTGCTCTCTCACCATCTTTAAATTATCGGTATTAGATATTGAATTTTTGCTCTGACTGTTGCCATCATTGAACTGTAGTGCCAATAATATAATAATAGAAAAACATTGTCCTTTTTCTTTTCCTTTTTCTGAAATAAAAAACCCATTCTTTGGGAAGCCCTAATATCTGTAGGGAGCCTCTCTTCCCTGGTTGTGGCTCCATGAAGCTGAGCCATGAGAAGAAATCCCTCTGTGTGCTGGTAACAAATGTAGTCAGGTCACTCAGAATGTAATCCCTTGGAAACCTCCACTCTCTGCTATAGTATTATAACCCGCTGTAATATTTTGCATGCCTGTGTCTCTTTCATTTGCTTAAACGCTATCCAATTACTTCATTGATAACTATTATATTTTATGTGTTTTTGCCTGATGATTTCTTTAATCATCCTGCCACTACTTCACAATAACACCAGCGTAGCATGTAACTGCACTCTGATTCAGTGATGTGAAGAGAGAGAAAATAATATAACCGCTTTATTCAAATAATTACTCTGGATATGTACTAATGTTTTCCTTTTAGCTGGCCAAGACAAAAGCATCTCTGACTAGAATCCAGGCTTAGTGTTACCTCAGTTTGTTTCCCCTGAATTTCTTGCTTTTGTCAAGACCGGAGACTCCTCCCTGTAGCACATGGAGTGAAAGGGATGCTCAAGCAAAGACCATATTTGTGGGGAGCAGAGGGACTGTGTGATTCCTAAGCCATTCCCCATGGAGGGCAGCCATGTTCTGTTTTGTTTCTGTTTTATTTCTGTTTGCCCAGTCTGAAGAAGTTTATAATGGAACTGGACAAAAGTATGAGAATGAATGCTTTACATTTTGGAGAGAGTGGAAGGTCGTGGAAAATGCATTCCATCTTTTGGGTTCGAGAGACTGTGTTTGACATGTTTGATTCTCTAATTAAAGTAAGAACACACGAGTGTGGTTCTAAGAGGCTTGGGTACAGCTATGCCACTGCCTTCTCTGAGACAAGGGCAGTGGAAACACCATTTGGGGAGTATGTGTGCTCCTGGCCACACAGTCTGTTCCTCTGGTTGTCCCCTAAGAACCAAAACTGCTGGGTTAGGGATGTCAGAAGGTACATCACTGTATCCTCCCATTACTATCTGTTGGTAGTCTGGATGTTCCTGAATTGCCTAACCCCACATTGATCCTGACTCCACACTTTGTCTTCTATGACAGCAAATTCTGGAAATTCACTATTCTCTGTAAAATACATATTTATGTGTGTATACATAAGACTTTCTTCTGTCAGTTTCAAACCAATCTCTTATTAATTTCATTGACCAACTCCTAATCCTTGTGTTACAGCAACAGAATAACAGTTACACATCTATCCTCCATATTCCCTTCCTGTTTTTGTAAACCTTGCTCTTTGTCCTTAACCTTCTTTCCAAACGGATGAGTCCCAGCCTATGGAGCTTCTTATCAGGCACTCAGGAGGTGTGAGGGTCTTAGCTTCCCCTGAGAAGACAATAAACACTATGGACTGCATTATATAAACTGCCATCTGTGTCATCTTTTCATGTGTCACTGCGTGCCTCCAAAAGTATTTTCAGTGTCACCCCAGGTGCTGGTGAGGAGTTGGAACTGCTGGTGAGTTTGAGTTGTTCTCCTCTAGCCCTTCAGCGTGCACAGCTACAGTCCATGTTTGGTGTCACAGGAGGAGTTAACTGATCTTCATAGTGGTCTCCAGGTTTTTTACTGCGTGAAAAACAGACTTCAAGGAAAAGAACAGCTCTAAGCTGCTTCACGTCCCCAAATGTGACTCTCCCTCCCACTCTAGCTGCCAGTGCACTGTTCTCACAAGGGTCACCAACACACTCCTGAATGTCAGGCTGTTTCTCCCCAGAGGACGTACTTCCCCACGGAGGAGCTGAAGAGGACAATGTCTCTGTGTCTCTGTGTCTCTGCCTCCAGCCCTCAAAATTCAGAGTGTGATTCCACATCCTGTCCTTCATTTCTCAGGAAAAAATAAATAAATCTCTGCTTTCATAGCTGCCCTTGATAAAGCAAAGCATTCCCACTCCATCTTTCAGAGATTTTATCAATGTCTGCAAACCTGAAATCCACCATGGGGATTCCAGTCCCCCCCAGCACCTGTTATTCCAAGAGAGCTTAGAAATTCGTCAGAGGGTCTGAAAAACATAGCAGCCGTAGGAATTCACACCAGAAATAGATGCTGTCTGAACAGCTTTGCTTTCTCCAGACATTGCAATGAAAACACTGACAGGCAATTGGGGAAGAATTCATTCAGGAGGTTCCTCTGCTTCCTCCACTTTAAACATTGCTCCAGGTTTGAGGAAGAGAGCTGCAATTAACCATTCTCAGGGAGTGGATTTATGGCACAGCCGCGCTCTGAGAACTCACTTCTTCTGCAGATACCGACAAATTGGCTCAGACTCCTGCCCTTACTGCAGTAACACTGCAGCCAACAGAACTATGCGTGTAAATGTTGAGACATCGGGCAGACCTCTTGTATTAGGTATCTTGCTTTTTTTAGTGGAGGCCAGGCTTCTAAAGAAACACATGGCAAAACTGAAGGAAAATTATCTTGCCAAGCCTCGAGTTATGCTATTTGTAAAAATCTTGATATGAACAAGCAAAAGGAATTTGCTTGAACTCCCTGGAATTCATAGCCCTTATTCCTGTAATCATCGGATTGTTCCAGCTCTGTATCTGGGAACCTGGTTCTGCTGAAGGCTCGGATACAGAGCCTGTAAGTTTGCTCCCTTGTTTAGGGAACATCTTTTCTGGTTGTGTCTTCCAGCAGCCACACGGCAAACCCCATTCCTCCAAGATACTCTGGATTAGATTCTTTGCTTTGGTAACTTGGCAGAGCACCATGCCATAGCTGGAGCTCTGACAACTGATGTGAACAGAGGGTAAGCACATTTGGGTCCTTTATTTCCCCAGGTTAAAAAAAAAAAAAAAAAAAAAAAAAAAAAAAAAAAAAAAAAAAAAGAAAGAAAAAAGAAAAAAACCCTCTTAACAGTTCATCATTGTAAAACCTCAGAATCTGTGAGCCATTTTTGGCTGCACCTTCCATAATGATGGAAAACTGTACTCAGCTGCACAAGTATGAGAACTCAGTTCCTTCATAAATATTCTTGAATATTTCTTTCTGTAGACTTGACCATCAATAACTTTTTCCTTCATACCGATTTTGGTCCAGAAGTCCTTATTAATTCATTTATAATTTGAGTCATATGCCGCTTTCCTAATTTTTTGTCTAGTCATTTTAAATATCTTTGTGTGGTATTCAGACAACAACAGCGAATCTTGTAGCTATTATTATCCTTGCAATTTCCCCTGAGTGTTAGCAAAGTCTACATAATGCAGAGCCCATCCAATACTTCAAAGTTATTGCATTCCAAAGCTATTAAAATGAGATGCCTTTATTTGGGATATCTTTTAATTTAACAGTGGGGATGAAGCTTATTTCTCAGCATTTTTGAAAGGTAAAAATAAATCTTAAAGACACACACAAATGCCATGCTTGAAAAATAGCAGCATTCTGGTAATATGCTTGGATAGAGTTGATCATTTATAGGGATATTTTACATGCGGTGTCTCTGTTCAGGAAAGAGAGTCAAGCAATTTCCACGTCTGAAATTACCTGAAATCTTGTGTTCTGTAAGGCCAAGGATAAATGATCAAAAAACAAGGACTAAACTAAGACTGAAAAGCTAAGGTTCTCCAAAGGGCTCTTTGGTGTCTCATTTTGGGCAATTAAGTTAAAAAATTCTGAGGATGCCTTACGTGGGTGCTAAGTAAGTGAATTTCAGAAAGCGCATATAGAAAACTAGATCCATTCAGTACCTTTAATTATTTCCTTATTTCACTTAGGATGAGGATTTCAGTGCCTGACGCTAAGTTGCCACCACTGTCTTAAAGTCCTGCCCTCGTTGTACTGCAGTGATAGTATGCTTTCACTAATCTGTGGCATTCTTGTCACGTGAAAATCTCAAATACTTGCTTTATTTCACTTCATGCCTTCATAGCACTTCTGAAAAGAATGTCAACCAAGTCTAAATCGCTGAAGGTTTCCTATGTCATAGGATACACAACTATAATGTATGCATTAGGATATTTGGGTAGTCACTGAGGTAGTCCCACCAAGTTGTGGAGAAGCAGATAAGCACTGTACATTTTTATTCATGGCACGTTTTTATGGTGCAGGCAAGAAGACAACACCAAGGCTGTATGCAATATGCACCACAAGACAAAGAACATTTGTTTCCTACCGAATTCTGCCTGCACCTCATCTTGCAGCCTGATCTAGCAAGCAGCTTCTTTCAAGACTGGTCCGTAAGAAAGGGAGCTCTGAAGTAGTAGGAAGATCTAAAAATGGTTTGTTTTGTTGTTTGTTTTGTTTTGGTTTTTGTTTGTTGGTTTGTTTTGTCTAGCATTTAAGCAGAGATCACAGACTTCACTGCTTTCCCTTTCAGATGCAGAGCAGCCTACTTTCACTCTCCAGTATTCATGTTATTGACCCAAAAGAAGGGAAAAACCCAGAATTCCTATCTAATGAGAGCGAACTTGCCCCAGTCCACTAAGCGCACCACCAGTATAAAGGGGCAGGATTTTCCTCACATTGCAGAATGCTGATGCTCTTCTGAAGACTTCTGCTTCCAGTCACTGCTCCAATTGGTTCCTATCAATTCCAGCATTACACACAGTGCCAACTGCTGCCGCATGGTCATTCCTGTTGAGTCTGCAGAAAACTCACAATCTTTTTGCTGACAGCATAACCCGTAAGACTGCAGTGTCATGCGAGCAGTTTCTCAGGTTGTTTTGAGGTTTTGTTTTGTCTTTTTTTGCACTGATTTCTTAGAATTGTCAAAAAGTTCTTACTCTTCTCTGCTTCTTCACGTTTTACAGAAGGTGCAATCAACTGAATTCACTCATCGATTTCACGTCCAAAATGTTCTCAGCATGCAGCTATCTCATCAGCTCCGCATTCCACATCAGCCTTGCCCTTCATCTTACTCATTCTTTGGTGTGGCTGTTTGGTGACTGGAGCAAGAACTACTTGTTCGTGTATGGAGTCCTTAATCACCAAGCGTCTAGAGCAGAAATTCTAGTGTTTTGCCTTTAATAATACCCAGTGACCTTGCAATGGGTATTACAGCATTTCATCTTGTTCTTACTCATCTACTAAAAGCTCATTAGCTCTTCTTGTGTAACTATCTGGTCCTCTTCCATTTTGCTTCTCATATTTGTCATCCTCAAACTGTTTGATTATTCCATGTGTGTAAAAGAGAGACCAAAATAATATAGCATTTTAGGGTGAGATCATGTATCCTCCTACCAGCTGTGGCTCCTGTGCCATAAACTCAACACAGCTACCCCCAACACCCAGGGCTTTGCATTTTAGCATATACATCTTCTGAAATATCTGAAGGAGTTTGTGTATCCTCCACCCCTTCCTGATGTGGAATTCCCAGCTGTGCATAGCTAGAGCAGAGCCAGGTGAATGGATGACTTACTCTGTCTGACAGATGACATGCCACATCCACACAGCGCCAGCCGCTTTGTGTAAGGAGCTCTGTAGGAACTGGCAGGCCTTTAGGTCTTTCTTCATCCAGGCTTTTCAAAAACAAGTAAATTTCATAGTTCTCCAGAGCTCTTTTTTCTCTCTGTGTGATCCTTATTCTCGGTGTTCTTCTTGGTGGCAACATACCTTCAGGGAACAAATACCATGCCATATCCTGGTTCTCTGTAATACTGCTTTTTTCATCCTCCTTAACCCCCCTGCCAGTTTTTGCATAGCCAACATTCTTTAAAAGAAGATGAATCAAGGAGATTCACAACTTCAGATTTTAAATATAAGAAAGTCAGCAGAGGTCACTGTGAATTGCAGGCACTCCTCTTAAGCATAAATTGAGTACACAGAAGTTGGCAGCACCTTTTGGAATTAAAAATCTTCACAGCACAAATGCACTTAATGTGATCATGAAGTAAAAGCTACATAAACATCTGAAAACAAAATATAATGCTTGTCACAGACCAAGGTAACTAATAGGAGAGAGGTCTGGGGGACTGAGACTCAGAGAAGATTAATGTCAGCAATGAGAAAAGATTGCATTCTTGTTTGCTTTTGAAGGGAGCTTTGAGATTTTTCTGATGTGAGAACCTTGATGTGGAAGCCTTCCAAGCACAGACCTCACTCAGAACTCTGCAGAAATTCTTTGGATGTAGAACTTGTGATATTATATCAGGTACGCAGCACACCCGCACAGAAACAACTGCATCTGCTTCACTAGCAGTGATTTGGTGATCTGTAGGCAGAACTGCAGGCTAAGTCATAGAAAAATCTAAGAAGACACTTTCCCCTTTGACTGAATTTCTGGGCTCAGGTTCTAGCCTTCATTTCAGCTTAAACGCACTCCTGTATGTAGCAGATGCAAAGACAACAAAATATCCTCTTTATCCTGTAGCTGTGACTCTCTTGACCACAGCATCATCAGACATTTTTCAGGCTGCCCATCGGCAGTTCTGCTCTTTCCTCTTCAAATACACTTTATGGGTATCTTCTCTGAAATTCACATTGGGCAAAAATATATATATATTAAAAAAAAAAAAAGGATTGTAATTCAGACTACTGAGGTTTGTTTTCTGTGGGTTTTTGTTTCTGCAAGAGTGCAGAATCCAGAGGAGAAAAAGCTTCAAATTACAGCTGACAGTTGCAGTGCTCTTAGAAGTATTTTAATAAATGATGTTGTGATTTGGTGTAGATAACACATCTTGTAAAAACAGCTTAGGTGAACTGAGAAAATAATGGTAACAGCTTTGCAAAACTTTACTTGCAATCTGAAATAATTTGGGTGATGGGGAAAATGGGTCTGACTCTGAAGACTACAAAGTGTTCCAAACTACATTAAATTCACAATTGCAGAATCTCTGCTTTTGTGCAATACAGTGGCAGTAATTTCTACTTTAATAGCTGTCAAGGGCAGATTAACATCAAGTATGGAGAAACTAGGCAAAACACTTTTTGCAAGTAAACATCTTGCAATTTTTCCTCTTTTGCCAGAGCAAAATTTGTAGTTTACAGTGTACACTTAGTTTGTATTCACAGGCTTAACACATAATATTATAACTGGTATGATAACAGGGTAGTACATTTTACAGTCTCGATGTTTTAACTCTGAGACTCATTGGAGAATGCAGGCAGAGGACTTTAATGACATATTAAAGGACTCAGGAAAGAAACTAGTAGCAATTAACAGCACAATGAGTGGCACTCTTGTCCTTTGACCCAGAACACAATCACCTGAAACAAGCTGCTTCACTTTTGTTTGTACATGGCCTAGAATTACAGCACTGTTTATTTATGCCATTTAGATAGAAAGCCTGGCGTTAAAATAAATAAATAAATAAACAATCATCCTGTGACATTAAATAGTCACCAAATTCCTAAAGCCTACCTGAAATGCCATCTCAAATTGACTGTCAGCAACCCACAGCTACTTTTCAAAAGTAATATTGCTGACCAGCTGTCCTCCTCTATCCTCGCCTTCTAGTGATTTCATCTAGGATGTACTTCTTTAGTTACTTACAGTTATCAACAGGGAATGGAGTAATATTTACTGCTTCATCTCTGTCTGGTAGGCAGTGTGTTGAAGAAGGACATTTGTTTGGTTTGGTATCACATGTTGTTGACAAAGGCATGTCAGCAAGTTTTTATCACCATATCATGTTTTAGACATTTGCAAACTGGTTCTTTTTTTTTCCAAAATCAAGGAAGTTGCTTAGTCTACTTAATTAAAATTACCTGGGTAGTCTTCCTTCTACTTTTCTAAGAGCTGTTATGGGTTTGTTTGTTTGTTTGTTTCAGTCTTCTGCTGCCTCTTCTATCCTCCATGAGTTTTCAAAGCTATGTGAAATACCTGGAAACAGTTCAGAGTTTTCTTAGGCTAGTTCCTGAATCACTTCAGCAGTCTCTTCAAAATGTAAGTTACAACAAATTAGAACCAGTAGAGTTACAGCTGAGAAAATTAAAACATTAAATGTAAGGTGTATATCAGCAGATAGACGAGCAGTAGCAGAATACAGACATAGACATCCCCAGATACCAAATGCAGACCTCAAAAGATGAATAAAGCAGATATTTTGTCTTTAAAAAAGTAATTAATGGCCAACCGAAAACCATCCAAATTATGCAATATTTGCAGAAAATATTTTATAAATAGCTTTTATCTTCAATAATTATTTCAAGTTCTGTCATAAACCCTTCACAAATGATATAATACTTATTTGTTGTTGAGGTATCTCAATCCTTCCAAGCAGTCCCATGTTTCTGGAGAAGAAAATAGACTGCACGAGTGTTAAGTAATTTAGATCCCACTTAATATGTAATAATTGCTAACCTGCAGTTTATTCAATATAATAGTTCAATACTCATCCTTCAGACTTGCCCTCCAGTTCCTCTATTCAGGTCTGATACGAGTGCTTGGCTCTTTTGGGTGCCAGGATGTTTTTAAGTGTAACAGAAGTGTAATTCTGAGTAAATCTGAAGTAAGATCACCTTAGACAGTCCTCAGTTTCTAGCAGTTGGCCTACAGGCTCTGTTGGTCCTCAGTCCTCCAGTATTGCCACAGCCTACTGGACCTTCTCATTGCTTATGAAATGGGATGCTCCAGGCAGACCTCAGGTCCTCTGAGTCAATACAGCTGTCTCTTTTGCTGTTGTGGAGAACAATAAACAGCTTGTTTTCACCAGACCCCCCATTCATATTCACAATCTTCCACTCAACTAAGCTTAGGAGCAGCTGATAGCATGGTAAGAAGCCTCAATAAGTACACAGATTGTTCCAAAAGTAATATCTCCTATTTATTTCCACAGAAACAACAGGTACAAAAAGCACAATATTTGATAGATCCAATTCTCAGCTAACAAAATACTATTTTTCAATATAGTTATTGTTTAGCAGACTCATATGGATGAGCTGATCAAGATGCTCTTCATTTCATGGAATGGTATCTGTGCAGGGCAGCTGGGAACATGGCTCGTCTTTCACATCCCTGTTGCTACTGCTGAAGTGCACCATCCACCACCTCACTGTGCTCACATCTACTGTTTGGTCTCTATAAATGTTCAGTAAGTGCCAATGAATGTCAATGGGTGCAATTTTTTCCGCCATAAAGAATTTAGTTCCACACCTTTGCTTCATATGCACTTCCATGTCAGAAGTCATTCTGTCAGACTGCCCCTCTGCTGCCATATGTCACAGGGCAACAAAATATAATGGAATATTGGTGGAAGGTTCAACCTCTGCTGCCATATCACCAACATCTGCTTCTGATCGCACAAGCATTACTTTTGGAGCAGCCCTTGTACTTTCAGCCACCACAAGCAGGCAGACAGGCAGCGTCTGTCACACCAGACCAATCTGCCATTGTGTTACAGCTGATTTGCTACGGATTCTAACATCCTATGGGTACATCTTCTGTGTTTCATGGAGGCATGGACAGGGCCCACGGACCAGAACCAGCATCATACAGGTGCCTTGGCTTCTCTCTGAACTGCTTCAACTAAATTTCTCCATTCCAGATGAGACAGATAGAAGCTATACCCAAGCCACATAAACATGAGACTATAAACACTGTGACTGCTATATGAATATGAGATCACCCCAAGCACTATGAACATGAGCCAATCTGTGTATCTCGGCATCCTGCTATCGGTACAATATGCTGTCTCAGACAGGATCTGGTAGCAGACCAGAAGTCCATGCTGAGTGCATTCAGGTGTTCTCCTGACAACGGCCAACTCCTGCCTGAATGGAGCCATGTGGGGGTCATTCTCCAAAGAGCAGTGTCATGCGCAGCTTCTGCAGGCAGACATCAATAGAAACAGAACAACACTGCCAATACCATGAACTTTGGATTAGGACTTCCACATTTATATGAAAGGATCTCAGAACCTTTTATAGTGAAGGTCTGGGTCTAACACACAGGTAGCAGTGCTCCTAGCTTAGATCTGATCCTGTATTTTCAGCTATTGCACTACCGAAGACAAATACTTGGAAAATAATCCTTCTCTCCCTTACACAAAAGCATTTGTAATCAAACGTCATAAATGGTATCCTGAGCAAGGGAAGTAAACACTACTTGAAATAATGGCCAGCATTACAGAAAACAGTAATTTAACGTTTTATAATTCCTTTCTTTTTCAAAGAAATAATTACATATATCTCACCATCTTCAGCAGTATTAAAGATGTTATACTTTAAGATAACTTTAATTAATAAATCATAGTGGCAGTACAAAGTGTTGCTAATATTAGCCCTAGGCAGTGGTCTGGGAAAAACAAGAAGGTATATGATGCTTCTTTAACATTGTTGGAAAACATGTATTTTTAAAGTATTTTATAGGTTAAAATCCTGATAATTCTCTATTTGTTCCTTTAGTAACGCAGTGAAGCAATGGCTCTGTCATATTTTTGAGCTAAATAACAATAATTATTTAAAATTATATCAGTCAAATTGCACTTAAAAATATGAGTCTGAATCCCTAATAAATCTTTCTTGTTTTTGAAGTAACCCAGATAAAATTAACTTTGCTAATCTTGACTTGTTTTATTGTACCCTCTCTCTTCTTATGTACAGAACCTATACAACGGAAAGTGTTAGGCAACCTTAACTGTAGTTATTGCTACAACTCTTCCCATAAAACCTCAGGTGAAGTACTGGTATAATTAAACAGAAGGGAGTGTTCACACTGATTTCAGAGAATGAAAGAGAAAAGAAGTGTTTCCTGAAAGACAGTAATGTCTCCACAATAAAAGTTTGTATTTACATGGAAAGCGCTGGTAATAATATTTCAGGAAATCCAACAATTAGAGTATTATATGTAAAAAAAGCATATATAAATGTCTCTAAAAATGTGGCTATGAATATAAAGATACATGTAAAAAGTCTAAATTTGATTATTGCAATTAGATATGTGTTCATCTTTTTTAATCCATACTAGGAACACGATCAAAATCATTTGAAAGGAAAGAAAAATGAAGTACAATTTACTCAACTGTTTACTCAACAATTTACACAAGGAAAATACTGACCACTAAGGTACATAATGTAATTCCATTACTTAGGATGTTTTCAAGGGACTGTGAGAGTTCTCTTACCGTCACAACAGTACCGTGGGATCTTATCACGGAAAGATAAAAGAGCAGCTGAACCACAGATCTCACCTAATAGTGAGCAAGACCCCAGTATTCAGTGACTTGTGTATACAATCTATTTTATGCAGCAGCACTCTTGCTTCAGACCACAAGACTTCAAAAAATCTGCAAAGTTAGGCACATGCCTTTTCGCCAGCCTGAGCCTTAGAGTCACAGAGAAGGCACTTGCACCAAGATACGCACATTGCTTTACAAAGAGTATTAGTTTTGACCTGCTCTGGTTTTATTCACATAAAAGCATTACTTCAGCAGCCTGCATACCATTTCTTTTATGAAGAAGGTAAATACCAACTTAGAAACCATATCTTAACATCTTTTCAGTTTTGTCTCTAATGTCTTCACCTCAGAATACTTTTTTTAACATTTAAGAAATCACAGAATCAGAGGAAGGGAGGTGTTGGAAGGGACCTCAAGAGATCATCAAGCCCAACCCCCTGCTAAAGCAACCTCCCTGCAGTAGGTTGCAAAGGTAGATGTCCACGCGGGTCTTGAATAGCTCCACAGAAGGAGACTGCACAACCTCTCTGGGCAGCCTGTTCCAGTGCTCCATTGCCCTTGCTGTAAAAAAGTTTTGCACGTTAGCACAGAACTTCCTATGTACAAGTTCTAGGCCACAACTTCTTGTTCTATCCCTACACACCACCGAGAAGAGCCTGGCCTCATCCATTTGCCTCTCACCCCCCTTTAGATATTTATAAACATTAATCAGATTCACCCTCAGCCTTCTTTTCCCCAGGCTGAACAGATACGGGTTACTCAGCCTTGCCTCATACGGGGGATGCTCCAGGCCTTCTACTGGATTCCTGATAGGAGATATCTTATTTTTCAACTGGGGAGCCCAGAACTGGACACAGTAGTCTAAATGCGGCCTCACCAGAGCAGAGGAGAGGGGGAGGATCACTGTCCTTGACCTGCTGGCAGCACTCTTTTTCAATCTGTTTTTCTTCTGATTTTCAATTAGACTTAAAAAGTAGCTTTGAGGGAACTCGTTACGTATGGCAGCATTATGAGAGGCATTTGGGCACATATCAATTTAATGCATCCTCAAAATTTGACATAAATTTTAATTCTTTTCATTTCAAACAGACTCTTATCACAATAAGCTTTTGAGTATCTTCAGTGAGTTGAAAATATTTGAAGACACACAGTATTTACATTCTAACTCCTAAATGCAATGATTGCTATAAACTGTTCTTTCATGAACTGAATGGTGTTATCTAGCCACAAAATTGCATTTATTCTCATCCTTACTGGTGTGTGAATCTTGACTGTCTGGTAGTGAGGTCAATTTCCATCATCTCTAAATCCTATAAAATAACTGGACTTTCTGTTAACAAACAACACAATGTCATCCTTGGGCTTCTTCACCACAGGAGGATATTTCAGCTTCCTTGAAACTGATATCAACTTATTCTTTATTTGCTTTGGAAGGAGAGTGGGTAGGCATGATGGAGTAATAGCCTCTCTAGTTTACAAAGTGCCATCCCTTAAATCTCTTCCCAGCCTTCACAACAAACAACTTCGGTATAGAACCTTAGAGACTCCGAGTAGAGATGAAGATATCAGCTGGCCAATTTTAAAGGTTGTCTAGTTTTATCAAATCACCTTCCAGTTTTCAAGGTGTGCAAGGTCCTTTTTATTACTTTCAACAAAATTTGTCTTCACTGTCCTTATCCCTATCTGATTTTGAGTGTTTTCCTTGTTGTCACTGGGAGACAAATTGCTGTCCTTTCTGTTAAAATGAAATAGAAGCAATACTCTTAAGTGGACTAATGCTATTTTGAAGGCCAGGGATTGTGAGACCTTCTGTTGCAAGTCTTCTGTCTGACATAGGGCAGAATTCAATCTACGCTCCAGTTCTTCACTCACAAAATAAAGCTGTGATATTTCCTATCTTTCAGTCCTGCCTGTTCAGTTCTTCCAGGAAAGAAGTACCCCAAAAATCATTAGCACAGTGCCTAGCCTACTAAAATCTTACATTTGTTTGGCATTTGTTGTCAAATAGCCCATACAGTAAATAAATCAGACCATTCCCATGCCTTTTCTCACCCCCTATAAAGAGGGGCTCCACAGTCCCTCCCTCCACTTACAAGTGGCTGGTCATGCATCATCCCTCCTCCCCGAACCCTTTTACACAGCACTGTAAGTCTCCATAGACAGACTGGCAAGATGGGTGGCCCTCAGACTGGATGATCAAATCCATCTCTCAACTCTTATTCTATCTAAAATAGTAAGAAAGGGCTTGAATTAACAGGAGTTAATTTAAGCCATTACAAGAGTAAATGAATGCTGGCTTTAAGCCTAATGCTCTTGAGGGGATTGGAGTTCTAACAGAGACCGAATCCATGCTGGAACCTGGCCTAATGCCCTTAAAAGACACTGAGATGTGAAGGTAGATGTTCAAGGATGCGAAGCTGCAAGTTTACTTCCTATTTTAATGCTTCACTTTGTTATAAAATCATGAAAGAAAATGAAATTTATGGCAGCAATGATTTCCTAAGTATCAGAGGAGTCCCACGGGCTTTGTTTCATGGTAGAGTGTGTTCATTTTTTGATGTGATTACACATTATGCTCATTATGTCTAATAAGCAATAACTGCATTTTAGTACTGCTCTATTACAATTCAGCAGAGCATTGAATCTTACAGGAAAATTACATCCTTAAGCATTTAGGAAAATCTTAAATTAGGCTTTTCATTTGCTTTTGAAGTTTTTGTCAGTGTAAATATCTCTAGAAGGAAGTCTGAAGCCAACATGTAGAAAGCACTTGTTAAAAAAACGGGTAAAGCTTGTTAAACATCATGATTGCTGCTTGCGAGGGTCAAGGAAGAGAAGACTGTGCAGAGTGGGAAAGAGCCTCTGAAATAAAATTTAAGTGCTGCAGATCGTAGTGGTTGATGACATTTGTCACCTTTGATGAAACTCCTGTTATGTCTACCAGATTGTCGGTGTAATCTTTATGGATCTTTGCTTTCTGACACAAACCATCCTGTACTGATACTGCACCAGGTGAAACAGGACTACCTCTTCATAGCCTTTCTGGCTATTTAGGCATACATTCTAGGACCCAGAATATAGAAGTCTGGTTACTGCAACATGAGTGTGGGCCTTGTAAGCACAGCAGTAGCTGAGCACTCCACAGGGGTGCTACACACAGGGTGACTAAGGACATCTCACCTCACCATCAGCATTGCGTGCTTACAGCCATAGGGGAATAACTCTCACTCGGCAGCTGTGTCTGTTCCAGTCAAGAATGTCATCCAAGGAATGGCAAATGACCTACTTAGTCGTTCTTACTCAAAGAAAAACTGAAGATGCCCAGCAGGTTACTGAATTCACCTTGCTTACCTATGCTGCAGTTATATGTTCAACGTCATAGGATCTGGCATTCTGAATGCAAGTCCCTCAGCTATCCTTTACAATGCTTCTGGGATGTTGCCAGCATCCATGAGGTGCGTATTATTGGTTGACACAGAAAGGGAAGTACTCGTAATGTGTTTGTGCAAATGCTCTGTCAAGTAATAAGGCTGGGACAGAGAATATTTTGTCTGTCTGGAGGGAAGTAGAAACAGGGAACAGGAATTTGCTGTTTTACTGCTCTGCAGCAGAAGTGGGATTTTTCAGTATGTGTTTTATGCACGACAAGGATTTTGCTGCTATGTTTTACAGTATCTGAGGATTATAAAGGATTTTCTTGTATGAGTTACTTTCTGTGTCTCCGGGGATAAAAAACAAGATTTTGCAATGTATATTATGGTCCATGGAAATGGAAACCATTCAGCCTACATGTTGCACTCTTGGGTGATATTGCACTGAGCAGTCATTTATATTCCCCAGAGGTGTTTTTGAAGAGTTTGTGTGCTGCTAAGGATTGAGGTGGCACATTCCTGAAGATATCCCAGACACGTTGCTGAATGACATTCAATGGACAACACATGCTAATGGAAGTCTGGATAAATTCTGAGATGCCACAATTTAAATGTCTAAAATTACCACGTACAAAACTGAACTCATGTCCCTGAGTTCAGATTGGTGAAGGATAGCAAACCAAAAGTCCTTTACTAGCACAGGGTAATCATCATCTGTCAGTAGACAGAAGGCAAAAAGACATTTCCATGTTTCCAAGTCTGTAACGCTGGCAACATACTTGCTGTCATATCAGAAAGAGGTGAATGGCACAGCTTACTACAACAGACTGAATGCTTTCTGAAGGCTTTTAACCATACTTTGGTTTCCCATTACTTATGGGAAACTGCATTTTCTCTCCCAAATGCCTTAAATTTAGAACTACCCTCTCTCCAACTCTCCAGTTCTCTCTCTCCAGCTTTTTCCACTCTCACATTTGCCAGGTGAATATTCCAAAAACTTGAATCATAGCACTACACACCTATAAATGATGTCTGGTTTCCCATGTGACCACATCACCAGTTCCCAGATGGCCCAATCATAGAATATGAATCATAGAATCTTTAGAGTTGGAAAAGACCACTAAGATCGTCTAGTCCAACCATCGATCCATTACCACCATGCCCACTAACCATGTCCTTAAGTGACACATCTCCAGGCACTTCTTGAAAATCTCCACAGACTGTGACTCCACCACCTCACCCAGCAGCATGTCCCAGTGCCTCACCTCTCATTATGAAAATACATTTTTGACTGACAAAACATCTAGCAACCACGTGTATTGAAAAAACAAACAAACAAAAGCAAACGTGTTTTGCTATTAGGAATAAGGGATTAAAGCAGTATTTGGGACTAAGTAGAAAAGGACAGGCTTAATAGCAAATACCAAGCTCAGTCCAGCCAAGGCTTAGAGCATTTCAGTAGAACAGAAGTGGCAGCTGACCAAAGCACATGTTAAAAAACCCAGGGTGAGTAGCTGTCTCTGACATAAGTGATGGCACAGGTCAGCTCCATCTGTCACACTCCTCAGCGGCCACATCTGCCATGACACTTTGTATAAGCAACATCTCCTGTCATCTGCATCTCATGAGAAACTCTACTCCAAAAGGATGTTTTAGACCCAGCTGCTATTCGCCTGGCACACACGCAGTGCAAAGTACGCCTACATGACATTCCCAACACCACAGCACCAAGCCAGTGCTGCAGCACTGACACAGCCACACCTGACTTGTGCTTCCCACAGTATCACAGAATCACAGAACTGTTGAGGTTGGAAAAGACCTCTAAGACCAGTAAGTCCAACCATCGGCCCATCTCCTGCCCCCGCCGTCCCCTCCGCCGCCGGGATCCCGCCGAACGGGACAAGCCCCAGCTCCCGCTTTCAGTGAACGATCTCCGAGGTCCTTCGCACCTGCTGCTCCGTTACCATCCCGCCAGGCCCGTCCGCCCCGCGCTGCGGGCAGCTCCCGTCCCGCTGTGCGTACCGGGGCCACGGAGCCCCTCTCGCTCTGCTAGCCCCGCTCGCCCCGCAGCCCCGCCGTCCCGGCCTGGCCGTCGCGCATGCGCCCCATGTCGGCGGTTTCCGGGAAGATGGCGGCGTGGAGGGCTGCGCTGGCGATGGGCGTCCGAGCTCCGCTGAGGGGACGATTGCTCGGGACGGGGCCCGTCCGGAGTCAGAGGCGCCCGCCCTGCTGGAGGATGGCCGCTGCCGCCGCTCTGCTCGGGGGAGGCTCGGTGGCGGCGTGCTACGGCGGCTGGGGGTGGCCGAGGGCGGGCGTGTTCCCCACCGTCCTGGCTCAGGTGAGTGGCCGCTCCAGGAGCCGGCGGGGTGCCGGGCCTCGCAGCTCGCGGGCGCCTCGGCAGGGCGGCGGGGTCCGGGGGAGGCCGTGCTGAGCGCGGGGGGCGGCCTCGGACGGGGCGGAGTGGGGCGGGGGTTCTTGGTGCTGCGGCTGTTGAGTCGGGCTGGAGATGCGAGCACCGGGCTGTGGGACGGGTCGGTGGTATTTCGCTCGAGTTGATCCCGGCCCCGCTTCGTTAATGAGCACTTGGCCCTTTTCTGCAGAGGTTTTTCGCCTAAGCGCTGCTCGGGTGCCTGGCCGCTCCGACGGCAGAGAACTGGGTGTGAGTTCTCATAGCCTGTGCGAGGTGTGGGCTGTGTTGAGCTGTCCTGTGTGCTGGAAGTGGCTTCGTTCTCCGTGCCTGGCCTCGCTGCGGGCGCTGTGAGACAGCGGGATGGCTCTCTTCCCCTTGACAAAGAATAATTCACAAAATAGCACTTCTGTCTTTCATACTTCATCTGAAATGCATGACACGCAGCAGGTAGGATGGTACCTGGATGGTTTGCTCCATACCTGGCAGTGAACGTTGGGATGTACCTTCCATTGGAATATCAGAACCATTCAGGTTGAGCTTTTGAACTATTTGCACCATTTCCAAAGTAATCACCACAAGTTCCAAAACACAGCAATGCTTTTTCCTGCTGTTGCTCTTTTTGTGTAGGTAGTGAACTTTTCCCCCATCCCTCCTCCAGAGAGGAAATCTGGTTTTAGGTGGGGTGAGGGAGGTTAGTGTGTACATGTGTTGCTGTTTGTCTGCTTCTGGCCAGAGGACTGATGAAGCATTCAGTGGTTTCTGTGCTTGGAAGTTGTGTCTCAGCCACTGAAGAAGGCAGAATTGCAGACAGGTGAATTGCAACTTGAAGTATTCTTAAGTCAAGAACAAGGAATGATTTGCTTTTTTGATATGGAAGTCTTAATTGTGGAGACGTTCTAAGCTGTTTCTTTATAGAAAACTCGTGTGTGAGAGTGCCTGTTTCTGAAATAGATTGTGTTAGTCCTGAGTCCTTGAACAGCACATGTTAAAATGTTGGTTTTCTGGATGTAGCTCCCCATGAGAGAGGCATCCACAGTTCCCCTGTAAAACTTGTTGGAAATGCATCTCCATACTGTATAGAACCAGGAGAATATTTAACTCATTGGCAGAGCAACTTTGTAGAACATTTAAAAAATCATCTTATAGAGGCCTGTTTCATACATATAAGGGCCTCTTGCTTAAGCAGATATATAGGTAGGTATGCATAAAATGTGTTAATGCAGTGCATAATCATAGACACACTGCATGGCTGGGATTGGAAGGGACCCTGCAGCCCATCCAGTTCCAACCCTATGCTGTGGGCAGGGCTGCCCCATCCAGCCTGGCCTTGAACATCTCCAGGGAGACGAAGACATCTGAGTTGAAATGATAAAGCTTTGGTGCTCTTGCGTTCTTGGGCTGACTTCCACATAATGCAGCGACAGACCCAGAAGTATGTTCTGTGATGTTGTGAAGGAACAATGAACATCTTCAGCTTCTTGGATTGATTCATTTTTTGGAGATAGAAAACTGCCAGGCTCTGCAAATGTTAAGCAGTTTATTCAATTTGAACTCTCTAGTTTTCCGATAAAAAAGATTGTTGGATGTCCCACTGTAGCAGCAGACGTATGTTTTGTACTCCGTGTTGCTGCAATTAATACAGTGACCTTTATAAAAGGAGTTAGTGTCACGCTGTATGTAATCAGTTCCTAAGGGCAGTGAGCTGAAGGCAGAATAGGCTTGTAAAAGCTGTGAGGATGTTATTTTCATTCTCTGTTTGCTGACTGACTGTTTAAAAATGTGTAAGGCGTCCTTACTTATGTTGGGAACTGTACAAAAACACTATAGCAAAAGCAATGTTTTTTTGTTGTTTTTTTTCCCCCCCCTCAATCTGTGTAGATAGCAGACTCTTAAGTGTATCTGCGCTTCCTGTTTATCAGTGAAACTGATGGAGCCTGTGCTGGGAAAATCTGGATCTGTTTTTCCAACTGAAAGGAGCTATCAGCTTTTATAAGGGCTCAGGTGGCAGTGACAAGAACCTTTGTTCTGCCAGTGTGACTTAAAATGCCGATTGTGTTGAAGTTCATTAAAGCTGGGACAACAGAAGAAACACCTTTTACCCACCTTAGGTGAGTCAAAAGTGTACACACTGCAATGTGCACTGCAGTGATGCTTCCTAAGTTGCTCTTCTATGATTCCATAATGTGTGATTGGGAACTTCAATGAGACATGCAGTATTGTGTCATAGTTTGCTGTTTGTCATACTGAAGTGGCATTATATGGCTTACAGCTGTTGGAATCCTTTGGTTAAAACACGCTGTTGTCACCAGTCAACTTTGCAGTCTCTACTACCTGAGTAGTCGTTATCAGAGTCAAGCATCAAGTACGCAACACAGAGCATGCAAGTGAATTTGGGATGGCTCACATCAGGAAACTGCCATCTGTGTTGGGAACTTGCCAAGGGACTGTAGCTTCACTCTCATGCTCACACATGTTATAAATGGCAAGGCAGATCTAAGCAGCACCAAACTGCCAGAGGCAGCATCTCCTGCCCCTGCTGAGGGTTTTATGGACGTATTTAATTCCTGTTTTCGGAAAGAATAATGCAATTTGATTACATTTGATTGGTAATTGCCAGCTCTGTAGCATTTTATGCTACAGTCTGTCACTGTTTCTGAATGAGAGTAAAGTTGTTACCAGTACTTGTGCCCGTGGAAGTTATTGTGTTACAGCATCCTTTTCCTAGGACTTTAGGAGCATCAATTGGTGGTTAAATATTTGGTACTGAGCTGAAGTGGAAAGCACAACTTGACCTCTAGAGATACTTTCCAGGCTCAACTATTCTGTGAACTTAACCAACAGTGTTCTTCTCTCTGTTTTTGTTACTGGTTTCTGTTATGTGATTGTAGCCATTGCTTCACTTCCTTCTGTTGGTGGAGCTGCATCAGCAGCATGCTATGGTTCTTCCAGATGAGAAGAGACTCAGCTCCCATCCTGGTGGTCTTAAGCAACACATTAATTGTGTTTGATCATACTGAAAATGTTAAGAGAATTCTACTCTCTGAACAATGGAATATAAACCACTTGTGCCTTTTTTAGTGGCTGAATGAAATTTTTAGTGGCTTTGTGAAATTCTCATTTTATTTAAAGTGTGTTTATTGAACTAGAAAAATAGATTTTTATATTTGAAGGAGGGAAGGGAGGGAGAAAGGTCCACTAAAATCCAATTTTCTAATGTAAGCAACCTCCAAGAGAAGACATGCATGGCAGTGGTGATTCAGTGTTATAGGAGAACTCTTATTCTGAACAATTGTAAAACACTTCTGCAGATCAGAACTTCACTTTCAGTTCATTTTTGGGCTGCCTGTGTAACTAACACAAAACTTTGTTTCGGAACTGTTGTCTGACACTGTGTTAAAAATGTAGAATAACACGAAGGATTCCCCAAACAGCAGCTTTGTTTTGGGATTCTGCTCTTGGTTCTGACACTGCAGTAAAGATGCACCTTCCCACTGAGGGCCTCTCTGCCAATCCAGGAGCTGTCGAAAGTAACACAGTTCATAGCATAAGCTACAGGGAATGTTTGAATCAAATATACTTTAGACTTTGTCAGTGTTGTGGTAGAAGTCCTTTGGGTTTCCAACCTTGGAAGCTGACAAAATGGATTTGAAAGCTTTGTAATACTCTCTGTGTTTCTTGATCCTGCTTTGAGTCTCCAAACAGCTCAGTACTGAGATGGATCCATTTCAGACAGGCTCTGGTACATCGTATTTAGTTTTCACTTGGGTAAAGTTTCCAATCCAAATCAATAGGTGATTTACTAACTGATGTTAGCCACAAGTATGTAACCTTCTTAGTTTATATTTGCTTGATGAGTCAATTCAGACATAGGCATTAATACAGCGTGGAGGTATTGTCACTGCCCCCTCACATGCTTCCAAAAGACATCAGTTGCATGCATACCAAAAGCAGCTTTTTGTTTAAATTATTTGATGCAGTTTTGCTAGAGCAGTGGAAGGAGGAAGTACATTGTGCTCAGCGTCTCATTATTTTTATGTATCCTGTGGACTGTGGACCACTTTGACTTAAGCTCACGCAACTAGTATGCAGTTCCTCACTCCATGTATTCCTCATTCTTTTTAATAATCTATATCTAGGGAGGTACAATTTGCATAACAGCTGCATGGAGAAGGTTGTCATTATTGGCAGATAGAATGTGCGCTTGCACCATTTGACTTCAGTCACCAAATAGGAATAAAAAAATAAAAAAATATATAAAAATAACTTATTTATAGGAGCCACTGTTTGGTTGTAATTCACATGTTGGTGCTTTAAACTGAGAGGTTTGCTGGCACAACTTGCTGGAATGGGAGTTTTAGTCTTTGCAATCAGCTTTAAAAGACTGGTTCATGGAAAGGAAGAATGTTGCTGTTCAGATGAGGTATCTTGATAAATATAGAACTCTGGATACAGTTGCATAAGGATTTGTAGTGATGTATGGAACTGCCAGGAGGAATCTGGTTCTAAAATAAAACCAGAGTGAATATGTACAGCTTAATCTGAGAAATAGGCAGGAAGGTTCTTGTACTTTGGCATAAAATAAAAAACCAAATTGCTTGCCTTTGTTTGACCAAGGATCCTAGCATAGTTTTTGTGTCCTAAGAACTAATTTATGTGCTTGTTTTTGAGTCTTTCTTCTATTAGAAATTGAGAACGCAAATGCAAGAGCATGTATGACAGCCAACTAGCATGCACACAAAACAAAACTGACCGTGTATTAAATAAGAATATGCAGCATAATGTCTTGATAGAATATTCATGCACAGGTTTTTGATGCACATCAAATATGCCTCTTGGTGATAGTATGAAGACCTCAGTGAAGCCTCCTGCTTCAATTCAGCTGGTGGAAGACTGACCACACAGTCAGGTTGTTAGTGCTTAATAACATCTATCTAATGAAACAAGACTATGTAAAAATGATGGAAATTACCATTACTTCAGTGATTTGGAACCTCTTTAAGTAAAGATTATAATTACAGTCCAGCTCTAAGGTGGTGCCTGGACATCTATTGAAACATCAGTAGAGCTGGCAGCCTTCAGGTGGGCTCCAGGTTTGCTACAAGTGCTTCTGAAGCACCCATGTTCCTTTATAGAAGGGCCCAGGACCAGGAGGGCCTTTTGTGGATGTGCAGGGAGTGCAATCAGTGTTCTTGTCAGCATGGGTAGCATCCCTCTACCAGCTTCCTGTTGTAATTTCTGCTGTATCTTTACTGCTATATTTACTATCCTGATAAATATTCGGGGCATATTGTCTTAGATCATGACAAGACTTTAACTCATCATGAAATCTTTCTAGTTTTGAAAGGAAACAAGTAGTCAGTTTGTGATTACTTATCTGAGGTATCAATAGTCTATGCTGACATAAGACATTTGGACACAGTTCGTGTGAGTGTCTTCTCACTCTGGTGTATCGTGTCACTGTATGAAGGTTTTTTTCTCTCCTGGGCATCTAGACTTGGTTTGGTTTTGTGCCTTTAAATGCCTCGATAACATTGTTACCTCCTAATTTATCTAGAATGAATGAATTTCAGTTAATAGTGTATCCTAAGATGCATTTTAAAACAATGTTGCTCTAGTAATTAAGTGTTAATAAATATGTGACTCTCACCTAAGAGGAGAGATTTGGAACTGTATTAACAGCTTGACCATCCCTGTTTTTTGTTGTTTTTTTCCCCTCTGGAAGATACTTCAGTCTTTCTGAACTGTTTCACTTGTGCAGCCGAACAGAGTAACCTTAGCTACCTCTTGTTTAATTCTGTATTTCTCTGTGTTATGGAAATACTGTATGTATCAGGTGTCTGCTAAGCAGTCTAAATCAATAACTGAGCTATTAAATATATCACAAACCTCATTCTCTGCATTAGTGGCATACAGGCATTGTCATGTTGTGTGCCCAAAATAGAATGTGATATAGGGAGTATGGAATCTGTAGGGCCATGATGTTATAATTAATTATAGACTTAGATATTACTTATGGATGTACATTTGTTTCACAACTTTAAATATATGGTATCCATTTCAGCCTTTTGAATGTGAGATATTTATATCCTGAAGTTTTTGGCTTTGAAATTATTTACATTATTCCCTTCTCAGTATGCACAGAGATTCTTTGTACAGGTGCTTTCACTGATACTAAAACAACACGTCAAATGTAATCTTAAGGGTCAGGGTTAAATTTTAACTCTCTTTCATCAGCTGTCACCAGTGAAATTTGGAGAAAGATGCTGTAACGGTAGCACTGGGGCTGTTCATGCAATGGACTTTTCCTTATTTCCTGCGCCGGGTACTTCCAGGTCACTCATTTTTGTACTCCATAATGTCGTCTGATTTTCCTGTTGCTCGGTTCCTACAATTACGATACTTGACTTAACTCAGTAGGCTTCATTTTGTTTGAATAATATTCCAGAAAAACACTGCCTAAAATAAGCTATAATAACAGAGAAAATGACATGAATCATATACATACAGCTGGCTGTATCTCCTTTCTGTTGCTCCTGACAGTTGTCAGTGCTCTGTGAGCTGGAAGATAAGAGAAGGGAATGTTGCCAGGCTGAAACACCAAGGCTGCATTTAAATTGGTTCCTTACGGTTTGTGTCCCATTCCGCGTAGGAGAAATTTCAAGAGTGACTGTCTTGCAGTGATGAAGTCTATATAAAGCAGTTGTAGCAGATGTAGCTAATAAACGCTGTCTTATCTGCACAGATCCCTTTCTTGCTTCTTTGCCAAATCAGCTGAGAAAGTCCTTAGTCAACCTCCACAAACTGCAGACTATCTCTAGCACAGACAAAAAATTGATATGAACTGAAGGAAGTCAGCATTTCCAAAAGACATTTTTTCTTAGTCTTACCTCTTATATAAATATGATGTTTTCTTTGATGAAGTCTACTTTTGGAGACGCTACCATATTATATTAATGATATATTAAATTGTCGTTTGATGTTAAAATGCACTGAGTTGCATATAAAGCTATATACATACATGTATTTATATGCATAAAACATACCTTATATTTGTAAGGATATCAATTTTGCTTATATATAATTCATACTTAAAATACTATGCAAATACAGTGTGTTAGTACTGTTAGTAGTGCTGTTAGTAGTATTGTTAGTAGTAGTATGATAGTAATGAAGTTAAGCTCTCTTTTATTTAAGCAACTGTACTTTAAAAGTGCTGAAGACCTAAAAGTATTTAGACTGTGAGCTAATGGAGGACTCAACACAGAGAACAAAAATTGCACAATTTAAAGCAATTGTGAAGGGTCCGGAGCACAAATTCTATGGGGAGCTGCTAAGGGAACTGGGATTGTTCATTCTGGTGAAGAAGATGCTCAGGGGAAACCTTATCCCTCTCTACAACTGCATGAAGGGAGACTGTGGTGAGATGGGGATTGGCACTGCTCCTGCTGGCTGCACTATTGCTGATACAAGGCAGGAAACTGTTGGCCTTCTTGACCTCCTGTGCAGATTGCTGGCCCGTGTTCAGCCAAGCACTGACCAACACTCCAAGGTGTGTAGAAACTTCTATTTAGTGTAGGGCATTAGTATATAATCTAGATTTTTCATTGGGAATAAGTGAGAAGAATTGATATGTGCTTTAGTTGTTCACATTAGATGGACTTCTCATTCTTAATGCTTAGCCATTCTGTCTGAGATCCCTCTCCACTTATGTGCAGCTTTTCTGTTATTTTGCAGTATGTTGCGTCCACATTTAAATCATTCTGGGAAGTTAAAAAATTAATTCATTTTAAGTGCTAATGTGCATGTGTCAGAGAACATAAACATTTGTTTCAGTGCTTCAACACAAGTGCAAGATCTGGTTTCTCTTCCTGAAATGTTTGTGTCACTGATGTAGTGTAGAGGAATACTAAAATAAATAAATAAATAAATAATAAAAAATTGCTGCAGTTACATGTAGTTGTGTTTTAGTATAAAGTTAGCAGTGGGAGAGACGTAGTCTTTCATGTTCTGGTTCCATGGCTGGGCCTGAGTTGTTTATAAGCACGTGAGAAACAACTGAGTAATGGAAATAGAGCTACTTCAACAGCATGCAGATTCCATTGGTGTTTAGCTGGGTGAGCCCTGCAATGTGCAGATGCTTTACTTGTGCTGTGACTTAGGTTGTCTGAAATTAGTTCTTTCTAGCCCTCTACCAAATTATCTGGCAGCGCAAGCTGCTATTTCTTCCTTATTTGACTGACCATTTCTTAAGCTTTGCAAACTCTTTTCATTTAAACTTGGTAGAGCCAGATGTCTCCGTATGAAAGCTTTTCAGCAAAATCTGTTGGGAATAATTGATGGTAGTGACAGGTGCTCTGTGGTGTGGTTAATATGTGACATTTACTTTGCTGTTTAAAGTAAATCAATTTCTGTATTTTGTCAGAGCTGGACTTAGGTTTTATAGCTTGGTGGTTTGTGTGTGTGTGTGTGTGTGTGTGTGTGTGTGTGTGTTACTGCTGCAGTATTTTTTAATTCAGAGAAAGAAGAATTGTTTTGTTTTGTTTTTTCCTGCAGAGCTGTAGTTAATCACTTGTGTAAAGAAATTTGTAAAGAATTTAAGACATTTTACTTAAAGGAGTGCTAAAGACCTAAAAGTAATAAATGCATTTAGGCAGTGAGCTATGGGAAGGACTTAACCCAGAGAATGCTGCAAAATTGAAAGCAAATTGCAAAACTTAAAGCAACTATGATGTGTCTGGATTAAATATATATTATATATATTATATTTATATATAATATATATTTATATATATATACACACACACATTTTCAGCTCAGATAAGATGTATAAAATGTATAAAAAGACTTTTTCCTAGAATACGGTGTTTTCTTGTATTCTGAATATGCTTCTAGTATAGGATGTTCCTGCACAACCTCCCAGAAAGACATTGTAGGAAATTGCTGACATACTTTTTTCCCAGCTGCAGTTATATTTGGAAAATCGATTAGGTCGTATTGCCAAATGGTGTTGCATTGTTCTTTAATTTTGAGATTGGTGTTCTTACTTCTCTTGAGTACAAAATATGAAGGAAAGTACAAAAACTTCCGTGCGCCCGAAATGTGTGTGCTAGCTGAGCACAAATTTGTATAGCAATAAATAGTGGATTCTTTGCGTGAACACCTCTATATAAAGTAATGTATTTTCATCTGTTAATATGCCATCTGTTTGCTGTATGTTTATCTTCAGTGCCTCATCTTATTGCGTGTGGTGAAGAGGTTCCTGGACAGTTCTTCTCCTTGAAAAGACAGTGATGAATTCAAGATGCATTGTCAGTGACAGTGAGTCATAGTCGGGCTCTCTGCTGTGAAACACTTGAAGCAGCTGGTAATGTTTCCTTCACTCTGTACTCTTGAATTCCCAGAGGCAGGGGTAGGAGGTAGCACTTCCAGTGTATCTGAATACTGGTTCAAGCGTAGCAATTATACTGAGTGCCATGGCACAACCGACTCTTATAGGGCAAGTATTTGCGAGACTGTAGTTGTAGACCTAGTGGGGCATCTCTCTCACTTCTTCATCCCTTCATTACCGGTCAATTTGATCTTCCTGGGGGGGGTCTGGGAGCTTTCACTGCAGGACTTATTACTCACAGCAGGCTGTACAGGATGAGATTGCTTAGAGGGCCCTGAGTGCTCTCTTCTTCCCACAGCTCCTGGGTCAGGGAGTTCACTCAGCATTGCTGCCAGCACACATAGAGCTGCCCTGCAGAGCTGCCTCCCACAAGGGTAATTGCTTTGTTGCTGAAGCAGAGGGGCTGAGTTAGGCTCTGGGTGCAGTGTTAGAAGATGAAAGGTAATGGGAGGTGGATACAGAGTGACTCTGGGCCAGGCTGTGTAGTCTAACATTCTAGATGTGGTGTTAATATGATAGAATCAGACTCTGGTATAGTTTAGTAGAGTTTGCAATTGTGTACCATCTCTTCAAATTCGTATTATGTGCATCTGTCTCTAGCCGTTGGAAATATCCAATGGATCTAACTGCTGGACCAGCGCAAGTGGATTCAAAAGTTACTCGCAGTTCTTTGAAGTGTGTTTACCTCATGCAAAATGTGTTTCTTGTCATCCTGGAGGTCACACCTGAGCTGTTACTTACCACCCCAGGCCTGCAGATGGTCAGGTTTCCCATTGCTTCATGCTTGAGGGACATTCAGAGCCATTTAGTATCTCTGTAGATGTGTTTGGCAAAACTACAGTGATAGAGGCAATATCCTCTATCTGACAAGATGCTAGAACTGGGAAAATTCTACCAGCTTTTGATTACCACACAAGCCCTTATGTCTGAAGTAAAAGCAAATTTAAAAGCTGTGTTTTTTGAAGAAAAAATGCTCTGCTGCTACTACAGAAATGGTAAAATGTACCTTCTCTGTCAGAAAACCTTGAATAGACAGATAAGAGAGTACCAATGGTGATCAGCTTGTGTTCAGGTAGTCATGAGATGGGCATCTATAAATGAATAGGAGACCATACTATGCAAGGAGCAGAGTCCACAAACAGTTTCATAAGAAAATGAAGATAACACACTTGCAACACTCATGCCTGTATATTAGCTGAGTAATTATTCACATTCAGATATTTTGCTGAATGTGAGAAACTTCAACTATAGACAGCCCATAAAAGCCTTTTCTAGTTTTGCGGAGAAAATGTCCCTAAGGGTAACTTTTCATGAAAGTACAGTTCATTCACCACAACTCATGTAAGCATCTGTGTGAATTATATCATTAATTTGCTTGATTTTCAGCACGGTATTAGATTAGAGGTGGAGAGAGAACACAATAATTTACAAAGTGCTAAACTAGGTTTGATTCCTCCTTAATGGTATAGCTGAAGTATGCATCTCTATCATGTTAAAGATACTCAAGTTAAAAATAAGGGGGAGGAGGAAAGGCATATCTGCGGTGTCACCAAGGCATGTGGTGAGTTGATGTATAAAGGGAACGTAATGGATCTGCTTGGATTCCAGCCAATGTTGCTGGACACAGGCATTCAGTGAGGCACATTCCGGGGCATTAAGTGCAATCCCTTCCCAAAGCATAGTGAGCCTTCTGTGTAATTCATCTTCCTGCAGCCCCCTCAGCCAGGGGCTGGACATGTGGCTTAGCTGATACCATTACTGTTGCAGCTCCCGAGTAGTCACTACTTTCAAATCAAGGCAGCATTTGACTTATACACCAGTAGCTGTGTTTGAATATACTATGCAGGCACTTTCAACTCACTCTTGTATTTGAACATTGTTTTGTTTCTAAATTATAAACAAATCATTGTAAGAAGGTGGCTTTTTCATCTACAGTTTTAATTTATAAACACTGCCAGTTTTAGTGTGCAAAATCTGGTAGTAGTGGGATTTCTTTTTAGGTTCTGTCATGTTAGCAACTTACTCTGATATTGCAACTGTTTGCTACCTTATAGAAACATGGTGGAAAAATTGTGTGGGCCATTTTAGTGAGCACAAAGAGAATGAAAGAGGAGTTCTTCATCAGTGGAAGTCATCTCTGTTTGGCAATAATGATAAATAAAGTGCTATAGTAGAACTCACTTTCTATAAGTGTCCACAATGGAAATTTACCTCCTACAGTAGAACTCACTTTCTATAAGTGTCCACAATGGAAATTTACCTCCTCCAGACTTGGAGAAGCATGACCCCCATTTTCCTCACAAGCCTAATTTTCTATATATTTTTTCATTTTCTTGGCCATTTAAAGTCAATGTAAATTAAGCATACAGCTCTTTTTTCTCTCCTAGAATAAAAACTTGAAAGACATTCAGAAGTATTTAAGTTACTTTCATGGATATCCTGCAGATAGCGTTTGGTGCCATGTTGCACCAAGAGGTTCAGGTGGCCTCAGGTCACAGGAGGCTGGAGTGGAAGCAAAGCTGTTCTGACAGTGTTGGCCTCTTATTTCCAGTGCTCAGAGGTATGAGTTACTTCAAATTGCTTTTCAACAAACAAATACTGTATTGTGAAATGAATTCCTCCAAGGTCATCCTTGACTACCGGGATTATTTGGCCACTCGTGAGATGGGATGGCCAGAGCAAGTGTGAATGTATAGGGCTGTAGCTTTGTGTGGTTGGTTGTGTGCAACTCACTTACAGAACAAAAATACTATGAAAGTATATAATAAAGCCATAAATATTTCTGATATTATAGCTTGCAGTATCAATCTGTCATGCTAGTTGCTGTGATTACTTTTTACTGTTAATTAGAGGCTATTTTGTAACAAGAAGCTTTGTATAAATTTTTAATGTCAAGCTGGGCTGAAATTAATCTTAGAGCTACTAATATGCCCAAGGTAACTGCGACCTGCACTTCATTGAGATGTTGTGCTTTAGAAATATAAAGTGACCTGCATTTTTAGCATATGAGTTAGAAACAGATTTTAACAGCTCAATTGGCCGAAATCTGATTTTGAAATAACTTGCTTTTCTGCTGTGTACCCAGCAATTAATTCTTATTCAAAGATGTACTGCTGCTAGCTAAGCTTGTTAAATGAAACTGTTTGATTTACCTTTCATTTTTCCTGCCTCCTTAGAAAATCTTAGTTCAGTGCTATGTCATACTGTCGCTAGTTGTGCATCTGGAGAACCATAGTCACTGGACAGTGGAAAGTACATAGGAAGAGGTGACTATTTTCTTGTCTAGCATTAAGAACATCATGCATTGGAGTCTGTTCTCTAACATTCCCAATACCTTGCTGTAGTAGAAGCAAGGGTCCAAAAAACTTGTTTAATTTGTGGTTGTCATTTTCACGTTCTCCATACTTGTGGAACAAAGTTATTTAATCCTGGGACCTAAATAGCTGTTCACAGCTGCTGCCAGCTTATACCCCAGTGATGGTTAAAGCTGCTTACCATAACAGTGGAAAGACTTCTTTTAAATATAGTATTTTGACAAACTTTAAACACTGTTGTTCCTTGATTAAAGCCCTTGTCTAACCCTCCTTGTATTTCAGACATTTAGAAGAAATGATCTCAAGCTCATCTGTTAAATTTGGAGAGCTATATGAGAGCTTATAGGGAACAAACAGATACATGAAATGTACTTTGCATTAGACAGTCTGTTGTCCAAACAGCAGAGCCACATTCCGTTTTGGCAAGGTCCTCTGCTTTTGATGGTACAACTCTGTAGTTTGAGAGGAGCTACACAGTACCAGTTCTTTAACTATACTTTTCCAGTAGCTTTTACTGTCCCTTCCCAAGCACTTTGTTTCATGGGTCTCTAAAGAGAAATTAATATAAATCTAAATCCAGGGCAGTTATGTTTATATTGTAAAATGTATATGTAGAGACATAGCTTTTCATCATCTCTTTCTCAACTGTGTTATCTCTTCATTTCACAATTCTATCAAAGTAAAGATAAGAAAGTATCTGACTTTTATGTTGCGCTCTTCTGTAGCTTAGAGTGGGAAGAAAGGCCTAATTACTGCTCTCACTTCCCAAATAAGAATTTTTTAATTCCAGTTCACTCAGCCTGCCTTCTTCTTTCCTTTAAGAAGCATCCTTAGCCATGTTGGTTTCCTGCTTTGGATTTCCAGTTTCTTTCTTTTTTTTTTTTTTTTTTTTTTTCAGTGCATTTTGGTTTTAAACAAGTATTTGCTCAAGGAAGGTTAAAGAAAAGTATCCTGGTCTGAAACAAGAACTGAAAAAGCTACAAGAAATACCTTAGAAATTCTGAATTTTTTTTCTTTCTACAGAAAGTAGCATAATTTAGGCTTGTTTTAAAGAGACAAAATATGTTGTAACCAAAGAATTAACTATTTTTTTTTAACAGTGTGACTAATTTGCACAGCTAGTATTGTGCCAACCAAATTGTAGTATTGTGTGATTTGCTGCTCTGAAAGTATACAGAATCACTGGCTTCAAACTTATTTTTATAATAGACTGAAAGGCATGAATTGCAGTTTCTAAGTAGTATGCAGGTGCAAAATATTCAATATATATATATGTATAGTAAAACACATACACAAAAATATTAATTGGGGAGGAATGTCCATTGTTAAGAGTTAGTTTAATTATGTTGGCTTGGAAAGGAATTATACGCATCCTATTTAGTGGCCTTCTGTAGCTTTTTAGGATTTTTTTACTTGCTGTATTAAGGATGGCTGGGGATTCCCTCAGTGGAAGATTTAATGACTAGCTTGGAGCCATTTTCTTTTCAGGAATTAATATTTAGACATAACATTAGCTATGGAGGTAATTAGAATAATTAATGAATAAAATTGCAAGGACTGTAATTTGCATTGCCTAATGCCAAATTTTATAGCTTTCTTTAAAGGTTTTTGCTAATTAAAATGTTAAATTGGTTTAATTTCAAGAACAGGACATGGAAAAACTGATGCGTTGGTTTCTTTGTAGGCTGCGTTTGACTTGATGCTTAATTGAAATCAAGCCTGCATTAATAATTTACTCTTTTATCTATGTGTATACACTGGTTGTTCAAAAGAACTCGCATCCAATGTCTAATTTTAAAAACTTCTGGTATTTCATTTTATTTACTAATTAGATTTGCTTACAAATATTTTTACCTTATAGTGAGTGTTAATGGAGAGAGTGGGAAGGAAAGAGGGAAGAGCTTCTAGATGGGAATTCAAGTTCAGTTTTGTGGCAAAACCAGATCTTTCCAAGGGTTAAAAAAGCCCTTTAGCAAGGGACGTGAAATGCTTGCATTGTAATCAGCATTCTCCACTACTGTTTGTGAAGCTAATAATGTTTATATCTGAGGAAGGTCTAAAAGCAAACATATTTTAAGTGTGGACATTGCATCTAACTTTCTGTAGTTTGATATTCATCTGAATTCGGAGTTGTACTTAGGAACTTCCTCTCTGGTGTTTGAAATCGTTGTAAAAAATGGGCATTGCTAGCTGATGTGGGAGTGGCATCCCTAAGCTTCTTATCTCCAGTGTAAAAACCTTTTGAAGTAGAAAAAATAATAGCTTAGAAGACCCTGGTTAAAAATTACTTCAAGAAAAATGGATTTAATAAGTGGTTGCTTAATTGATGTGTGACCTTCAAGGTTAGAGATGCCGAACAGCAAAAATACAGTGAAAGAGTTAAGCTAAACTTTATTTTGAATAATGCTTTCAAATGCTACATACATACAGATTGTAATCAAAATGACTATTTCATCCAACATAGTGACCAGAAGAACGGGTACTTTGTAATTAGCAGTAAATTGTTTTTGGTTTTCAGGGTAGCACAGGCTAAAATTTTTCAGTTTTTTGTTGTTTTTTTTTTTAACTATTAGTTAAATAATTTAAATAAAGATATATCTAGGTGGTTGCAGTTTAATTACGAGAAAAATTACAACACTTTAAACTGATATAGTGGAAAGGCAGCCAAACTTGGTGCAGCTTGTCCTTGCAAAAGGCGAGGAGCAGCAGTAACACGGTTGGATTGGGTTGGCTTGAGTTGGTGGAGAAAGACCTTCCTTATGCACAGCATCAGATATGAAATTAGGGTTGCATTTTGTTTGTGTGATATGTTGGCTGGCGTTTTGGTCTGTTTATTTTAATGCAAGTGCTTTTCCTCTTAGCAAACAGTTTGTCAGTTGTACCTTTACTCACTGACAAAAAAAAAAAAAAGACCCGCGGGTGGTGAACAACTGCAAAAATCAGATGCAAAGATTTCATAGGAATTAACCTGTGTTGCTTGCTACTGAAGTTGTATTTATTTGTGCTAGCAACACTGTTGGGTATTTTTTGCACATGTTTGTAATAAAATGCATAGATCATTTCAATATAAAATCATTTTGTTGTCTATGTATGTAGAGACGTTATTGGTAGAGTACCAACTGTAGGCGCCATTGATTCGTAAGTTCAAACAAAGCTGTGAAGCAGATCAAAAAGTGAATGGCATGGATAATAAAATAATAGCAGTCTTGAGGTCTGTAATTCTTTCATGGATTAGATACATGATATTTTGCTGGCATTGAGTTCAAAAAGCTGTTACTTTACTATTTGTAATTTGACTTCAGTCATGCATAGACTTGTTGACGGATATTCACTGGAAGTCTACCTTTTCGAGACACTAGTAGCCTGCTGTGTGGTAGTAAAGGTATCAGCATTCTAGCTGCTCCTTTATTTATTTGTAAGTATTAGAAAATAGAGAGCACTTGCACTTTCAGCAGAGGCACACAAATATACTTAGTTTGTCAGATAAAATGTTTGGCTGCTTGATGATGTTATTTCCATTGGTATTGTGCTTCATCCTTCCCCTTTAATAAATATCAATATTCAAATGACTTTTGAAGTTACAGTTTCCTGCGGAAAATGTGTCCTTCCTATCAAGTTGCTGTATTTACAGCCTTTTGTGTTACTGTGCATTAAACACTCTGCTACCAGATGAAAAGACTTATCCCACAGCTGTGTCCCTCCCTGGATTTGTCACTGTATTTGCTCAGCCTTATTCTCTGTGTCTGTGATCTGGAGAACATGTCCAGTCTAATGATTTCTTTATTCCTGTTTTCATTTGAATCCATTTTGGTAATTAGTAGAAATTAACATTCTCATGTTGAGGCTGCATCTTTTAAAACATGTACCGGTGTTGAAAAACATGTACAAGTGTTGAAAAATGTGCATTGTCACTTGTCAGTATGAACCACTCCATTTTCACACTGAAATTGCCATATCTCACTTGTTGTCTTCTATCTGCTGAGTTATTAGGATGTCACAGCCTCTTGTAGAACTGTCTTCTGATTTATCCATTAAGTTGTTTAGACTTAGAGTATTCATACAGAAGTTCATGCATTTCATCCTGATCTGAATGGCTCTTTTTATTCACTCTTGAATCTGTTCTTTGTTCTTTTATTTCTGAATTTTATCATTTTCTATCCTGCCAACCTATAAGGAATGCTTTTTACCAACGTTAAATAATCCCTGACTAACTTGGTTGCTTTCTGTGGTAAAGTGACTGAAGTTGTGGACAAGGGTCCATAAGTAGTAGTTGTCATATGTCTGCATTTAAGCAAGACCCTTCAACACTGTCTCTCAGAATATTCTTTCATCCAAGTTAGGTTGCTGCAGTTTGAATGGGTGGACAAAATGAATGAAATTATCCTCTTGAAAGATCATCCTCAGAGGGTAATGGCTGATGAGCCTTGCTTGATGTGGGGGCTCGTGATCCTGAGGCAGGCACAAGGCAAAGGGCAGGATCACACACTGAACTTGAGAAAAGACTGTGACCTGCTCAGGGATCTGCTTGGAAAATATCTCATACAGTCCTAGAGCAAAATGGAATCCAGGAGAACTCACCAATTTTCAGGGTTCGCTTCATTCAGCCTTTGAGAATGGTTCACACCCACATGTAGGAATGCAAACAGTGGCAGCAAGAGCCCTTGTGGAGTTCCTTTAAAATGTAAGTGTGCAAGAGATGTAACAGATGAGTGGCCTGGAAAGAATACAGAGGCACTGTCTGAATGTGCAGGTTTGGGGTTAGGAAGAGTAAAGTCCAGCTGGAGTTAAATCTAGAGAGAGATTTTATGAAGGGCAACAGGAAAGGCATATAAAGGCCTCTGAAAGATCACTAGTGAATGAAAGGGATGCTAGCAAGGACAGTGACAGTCTTGGAAGTTAGATTCTCTCCTTTCTTTTGCTTCAGGTATTAAATTTGATGGTGGAAAAATAGTGACATTCCTTGCATGAGACTGCTGATCCATCATCATCTGCGTTTAAAGGAGAAATATCTAGCCCATAGCTTGCATAAGTGCTGAAGATTTAAGTTACAATTACAGGTGTCGTGGTTCTTAAGTTAGAATGCGGTTCAGCATTCAGAACTTGACATTCAGCATTGTTGGACTGCATCTAGTCCTGTGGGGTTTGGGTTAGATTTTTGCAACTTAACTGTCTTGATGTGGAATGATAACATATAGAATTATAGAATCAACCAGTAGTCATTATTTCAGCACTTATGTTAAGGCTATTCAGAAAACAGATTTAGAAAGAATGGAGTTATGAATACACACATGAAAACAAAACCTTAACAGAAATTACATATAGGCAAAAACAATTCGTCTTAGGCAATTCCAGACTTGCAAAAGTGCGATCATAAATGGGGAAATGTAAAATATCATTAGATCTCAGGAAGTAACCTGGGGATGTCAAATTCACTGCCTTTCTTTGTCATGGAAAATTATGTTATACTTAATCTTTCATTTAATATAGAAATTTTATCCAAACTATTAGAGAAAACTCTGTATTGTCTAAATTGTTCTTAATTTGTACAGGCAGTATTACTTCCTCCATTATCTCCTTAAACACAGTTGTCAGTTGGATTTTGGTACTATATAGTAGATCCTCCTGAGGAAAGTCTTAATCTCTCATTATAGTTGTATTCGATTGTAGACTTCTTTTTCTGGAACTTGGAATAAAATAGTAAGATGAGTTTCACTGCTATTCTTGGTTGCACAGATCAAAGTGTAGCACTTGAAATTCTCTCTCAATTTGCCTTGTTATTATTACATTCTGGTGTAGACCATATTTTTGCCAAAGTGATTTGTAGAACCTAGCTCTAGTCACAATGCTGCTAAGGGTTATGATCTGAGAAATTCCAGTCATTTGCGTCTTTTAGCCCATTTTTTTAAACCTGAATACCACCCACTACCTGGAGATTCTTTTCTTCTGGTGTCCATCCTGTGCCACACAATATTTTATGTGGCTCTGTTTCATTTTCGTTTGTCATTTAAAACTTTGTATTTAAGTTTTATGGTGCATTAATGTTCATGTATTTCTCCCTTGTCATAATTTGGCTCATTTTGTTCCTCAATGACTTCTTTTTTTTCCAGTTGACTTTGCTTTCTTTATGGCTTTTGGAACTGCTATTGCCATTGTTACTGTTGTGCACCAGCAGTTCTCTCTCACCAATGAGAATGATTCAATCAAATTGAAGTGGATGGTGGTGTTACTAGGTGCACTCCCGTTGTTAGAAATTAAAGAAAAGAAATAGAATTTAGTATCTTCTTTTAACATTTCATCTTTCTTATGTACATTGTTCAAGCAGCCAGGAAGGCAAACTGGGGTGCATCAAGTATGGCATTGCTAGCAGGTCAAGGGAAGTAATTTTTCCTCTCTACTCTGTGGCCTCTCTTTGAGTTCTGTGTGCAGTAAGTATAAAGAGGACATAGAGCTTTTAGGGAGCTTCCAAAGGAGGGCAACAGAGATGGAGAAGGTTTTAGAGGGGAAGACATGAGTTTTCTCAGCCCAGAGCAGAGCAGGCTGAGGGGAGGCCTGATGGCGGCTTCAGCTCCTGACAGGGAGCGGAGGGGCAGCACTGAGCTTTGCTCTGTGTGACAGCGACAGGGCCCGAGGGAACGGCATGGAGCTGTCAGGGGAGGGCAGCTGGGGGTGAGGGAAAGGGGCTGCAGCAGAGGGCGGTGGGCACAGAACAGCCTGCACAGGGCTGTGGGCATGGCCACGAGTGCCGGAGCTCAGGGAGCTTTTGGACAGTGCTCTCAGACATAGAAATTGGATTTTGGGTGGTCCTGTTTGGAGCCAGGGGTTGGACTCAGTAATCCTTGTGGGTTCCTTCCAACTTGGGATATTCCATGATTTACTCTATTGTCGTTGCTGTGGCTGTTCTCCAGAATCTCAGCCATTGTGTACAGATGACTCAACGAAAGTTATGTTTAAGTACATTTTCTTGCACGTACACCATTTTCAGAGTACGTGTTTTTGGAAACAGTTGTATCTAAGTCTATAGTTTTACATATTTGGAGTGTAAGATTTTAGCAGTTATGTAGCAGGTTAAAATATACAAGTTGTCTTGGCATACAGAAGAGAGGGCACTACGGACCGCTGTGCAGGGAGATCTCTGTGGAATGAGGCGTTTGGTGATGCTGGGGGCTATGATTCTGTTCTAAGCTTGAAATATGCTGAAGTACAAATTGCCTGGGAGTTATGTTCTGCTTCTCTTGAGCAAAAGAGTGAAAAAAATTAAGCAGTTTGCTTATTTGTGTATGTCAAATCAGTACATGTATGGTCCATCTAAAACTCAAGCAATGTTTTTGCCAACTGTCTGTCATAAAGAAGTAATAGCAATATAACCTCTCTTTTTCTGCACTTTCTTACGCAGTTTTTATTTCTCATCAAATTTACTGTTCTGTTTCAAGAGGTAGGTTGAAAGCAAGTAAATATTTTTAAATAGCATTTTAAAAATTTCCTACCATACTGAAAAGTAAACAGAAACTACTTGACCCTGCCTACTTCATAAAGCAATTGCTTATACTGGTGCCATTATACTCTGATTACCAGAATGTTGCATATAACTGGTTACATGTAGCTCTTTGCATGTATATTTGTGCTTGCGTGTGTATGTAGGCACACACACAACTGTCTGGGTTTAAATCCTTCAAAACAACTGTGTCATTTGTCATAAAGAAAGGAAATCATATTTCTTTACAAAGAACATGTACGTAATAGACTACTTGTGACATAACACATCTAAAATCCACATGTAGGGATCAACTAATGTGCAGGAAACTTGTTTCAGGTTCCTGGTCCCAGATAGCTAGCATGCTTGAAGCTTCTGAGTTTCTAAAACTTTTACCACTTCAAGCAGCTACACTGGTGATCATTTTCAATATTACCCATCTCAAATTATTTCTGCAAGGCATAGGAGAGCAGAGCAAAGTGTATATTGCCATCTTAAACCCCTTGTGGTTTTTTGTTTGCTTGTTGGAGAAACTGCATCATTGTTCTTACAGCATCAATTTGCCCATTATTGTCATAGGTACCACTGTGACAACCTTCTAAATCTTCTAATTTTGTCTTGCTATGCCGGTAGATTTCACCTCAAAAAAGAAGCTTTAATCATTTCCTAGAAAATAACTACCCTAAAATAAATTAATCTTTTCAGAGGGGAGAAATAGATTGAGCTCTAGATACATTTCAGAAGGTGTAATCAACCTTGAAGCTCATCTTTGAACTTTACCTGCTGGGTTGTTTGGTGGGGTGTTTTGTTTTGGTGGGGTTTTTTGGTGTTTTTTGAGTGAGTTCCATATTTAACCTCAAGTATTTGTGGTTTCAATAGCTCATGTATGAACACAATCAGATATCCATACTTATCATCCATACTCTCAGTCAGTTGGCAGAAAATCTTGAATTTGTAATGTTCAGCAAAGTATCTGTAATAAACCCTGAATAAATATGCAAGGTGCTGGCCAGGAAACATTTCAGAGAGTTGGATGGATCTAAATTACAGAATCCAACAGGTATCATCTTTGTCTGGAATACTGCTAGCATATATAGATACAAAGTGGAGAAAAGCATTGTTTTGTGTGTTGGGGAAAAACGGATAACTTTCACCATAACAAATGATGCTGCCAAATTTCTGCCAAAGTGCTGAAGTGAGGCTAGTGCGGATTGTGGAAGATGGTCAGCGAGAAATATTCTGGTCACCTTCTGTCTTTCTGCATTTCTGAAAAGGCAGGTAAAGATGTAACAAAATCAGAAAGTCATTGGTGTCAATAATGGTGGTTTGGACCTTTTCAGTTATTGAAGAACAGTCATGAAAGTGACTCCTTGGTGGATGTATCCCAACTAAATGGACGGGTAAATGACTTCTGGGTTCCAGGACATCAGGTCCAGTACAAACTAAGAACAAGAAATAAGTTGAAAGTTTGGGAAAGATTCATAAAAATGTATTTTCCTTGTCTTCCCTGGTGGAAGAAGTCATAAGGAAGTAGGTGAGTGGTACATAAACGGCAGAAAGTAAGGACAGCATAGAACCAGTAGTGAGGTATGTGGACAAGCTTTGTCATCTGTACTAAATCTGTAGAAAATGTACCATTCTTATTCATTTTTTACTATTTATCAGCTGCCAATTGCTCCCCACAGCCAAGCCATGTGAGTGTTCCCAATCCCACTACAGGCAAAACTTACTGCATTAGCATGCATCACTGGTGATAAAACAGTAATGAATAGTGAAAAGGAGGGAGGGAAACTGCCTTCTTCAGCTGGAACATCTGTTTGCAGAGTGGATGTCTGTGATCTTAATGAAAGGGCACTGTATCAGTTTCAAAAGAGACCTGCCATATTCATAGGCCAAAGCACAGAGCCAAGACAAAATGTCTAGAAATACTGGATCAGGTGAAGATAGCCAGTGATAAACAGTAAAATTACTGTTTGGGCATGTCACACGAACTGGGGAGGGGTAATGGTAGGAAGTGTAAAACAGTTCAGAAAGAGCAGTAGATATTTGGGAACCTGTAGGCTGGCTGGAGTCCTTTGGGACCTCAAATCTAAAATCCTTCCGTAGCAAGTAAACATATCGTGTATAATTCAAGTCACAAATTGCTCTGCCTCCATTTTAACCCATTGTGTCTTTTGTGTTTTAATAATTTCTTAATTGGAAGACTGTTCCAGAATTTCATGTTGTTTGGCACCATCTTATTTTAAGCTTTATTTATTAACTCTTTTTAAGCTATAATCATTCTTCTTAATAAACGAAATGTCTAAGAATTTTGGTTTGGTTTCATTTTTGATTCAAATCCAAATTTTCAGTAATGAAAAAGCCATAATTTAAGAGCACAGGAACTGGGTTATGGAGGAAGCATAGAAAATAATTGGAGTTCTAACACCAAACCAGAAAGGGAAACTACTGGGGAAAAGACTACAGACATGGGAAAATGTAAGCACCTCAAAAAAACAGAGGACTAAAACAGAATCTCAACTACTGGTGAGCTCAGAGGAAACAGCAAGTGGAGCAAATGAAGCTTTGTGAAGGGTATTTCAAGGATTACCCTGCCTGACGGCAAAGAAAAGTCTTGATGTTGCATATCTAAAATTCTGAAGTGAAACATTTTCTGGCTAAAACAAAATGAAAAAAAAAAAAAAAAAAAGTGTTTAATTTTTAGATTAGAAACACAAAATACTACACAGTCAGTAAATATTGCACGAAAGACAGAAAGTCTTTGGGTGTATGAGCGCCTCTGAAGTGAAAGCGAAGTTCAGATCTAGATATGCTTGTATCAGAAGGCCATTGTCACCTGACTGCCAAAGCTGAAACTTGAGTGGGAAAAGTGTTGCAGGTGGCTATAATCCTACTTCACTGACCTCACCTGTGTATGATTTTCACAACAAACTTCAGTGGAAAAGCCATTAGAAATGAAGATGTAGGTGAGAGATGTGAAAAAGCACCAAGAATTTACCGCTTTGAGATGGTGTCAGACTAATGTAGTATTGTTGCAGTGATTTTACTGAGCATACAGAGACAAATGTACTCTTCTTTGCATAAGTTCTAGCTTATAAACATCCCTTTCTTGAGATTTTTCCCAGTTGATTCCTAAGTAGGAAATATGGGAAGGATAAAGCCATATTAACTCATCTAATGTAGTGCTGCCAACATTTACTGTTTGTGTTACCCAAATGGCCTTCTAAGTCATCTAATAGCGACCTGATCTTTCAGGAGTGGTGCAGGATGGACTGAATAAATGTATCAGCTGTCAAAGTGGAGAGAGGAATCGGGGACAGTGGGTGCAGTCATCTAAATATTGAGAAAAATGGTTTGTCAAACTGTTTTTGTATATCTACAAGGTATTAAACAGATGAATAATTGCCAGTGTGGACTTGTCAAGAATAAATAATCACAAGCTAAGTTTAATTTCTCCATGTTAAAATAGTAGAACCTGCAAATAGAACCAGGAGAGTAGCTGCCATGTGTTTTTGAGTTTACTTAAAGGCTTTAATTAGTCTTCTGTGATATTTTCACAAGTAATGCAGAAAAATGTGGTCTAGGAGAAACTTATGTGCAATAAGTACAAAAATGGTTGGGTTAGTTTTGCTATTAATTGTTAATGACTTTCTCCCAAAATGAAAAGATACATTTAGTAGATCTTCTTTGGAAACCTGCCTGGAGTGTCGTTCTTCATTCTGTTTTTTACCTAGTGAACTTAATGATAGACAGTAGCTGGGATAAGAGTAGCCAGTACAGTGAACAGAGTCAGCCTTATCCTCAGTCAGCATTATGGGGGTCTCTACTGGAGCAGTGGACTCCATGTGAGGAATCACCTTTCAGGGAAGACTGGGACTCCTCAGTGTCTGGACAGACGTGTGCAGGTGATCAGAAGTGTAGAACTCCTTGGAGAAGGAGTTAACCATTTTCAGTTCTTCAGCCTGCAGAGGAGAAGACATACGTATTCTAATACGTAAAAGGCTGTTGCAGGGAAAATAAAGAAATAATCTGTTTTGCCAATAGTGACCACTATAGGTAATATAAGGGCTCAAACTGCTAGGAATTACTCAAAGGAAATGTGAGAAGGAACTTTCTAAATGTCAGATTCACGGAGTAGTGAAATATTTGATGAGGTTTTGAATTTTTATCATCGCAGACCTTTGATGAACTGATTAAACATATTTGTAGCTACAGTTTTTCCCATACTTGGGAGTATTGTGGAGATGTATTTAAAATTATATTTGTTTCCTTAACCTTTATTTTTCTAAAACTTCCTGGTTAGATGGCTGTATGGAACAGGCGTATTCAATCTGAGGCCAGACAACTCCAGCAGCTATTTGTATGTACTACTCTGTTTTAATTGATCTTCCTTGAGAAAGAGAATTGGATTTGAATGGATTTAGATATAATGTATGTGATTCAAGAGACATTTTGAAATATCTTCTTCATGCTCAACTAGGAAGTTACATTTTAGCAGTTGAAGGATTCAGATTAATTTTAGGCTATCTGTTAGTGCATGTTCGCTTTCAGGCAGAAGTCTTGTCACTCACCTTTCTCTGATTTCAACTTTAAGAGGCTGTTCAACGTGGCTGTCAGGATTATTCTATTCTTCTAACGCTAAGTACTTTCTCCATTCCATCAGGGGTGGTCATCTTATGTGTTTTTCCTGTAATCCATAAATACAGAAAAAAGCCCCATATAGCTTAATTAAAAAATTCATTGCCATTTTGTTTGACAAAAAGATAAACAATGCATTAAGCTAAATTGTCCATTACACTTTTATGTAAGACACTGTAATTACATGAAAGATAGCATTACCAGTAAGAACAAAATTTATCATAGGAGAGTGCTAATGCATTTAGATGCAATGAGAGTAGGTTTATTATAGTACATTTAGGATCGATATGCCGAGGGCAATAAACTTTACAACAACATACAAAAGTTTAATAAGCATGAACCATAAGAACAATGTAGACTAAACCTTTCCTGCTTCTGAAAAGCTGAAATGCAAAGAAGTTTTTATTTATTGCCTCAGGTAAAAAAGTCTGCAGAAACAGATAAGTGATGACAAAGCTTTGATGTTAATAAACCCAAATGGAAGTCAAAAATCAAAGTGTGTAAACGGCTAGGTTATAGAAAGAAAGATGACAGAGTTATACCCTGTAATTAGGTGTAATTTGTGCTTTTGGCACAGCTATTTGTCCTGCATGAATAAGAGGTTGTCTTATGTTTTCTTGTCCCTGTATAATAGAATTGCATTACAGGCACATCCCACTTCAAACCTCTCTTGATTTTTTTTTTTCCCAAGAACTATTTGAAAGGAGCGTGCATGTTGCTTCCTTTTTATGTGCGTGTTGCAGTCAGTTTGCTGTTCCTGGTACTTGAAAATAATCACGAACTCAGTGCTTATAAAACGCTTGCAGTGAGAAGCAGAGTAATAATTCTAGTAAAATGCAACCAACTCACAAAATGAGTTTCTACCCTGAGTATAAATCAGAGATGCTTGCATGTTATCCAAGTAAATTACATCAAAACTAGAAAATTAATAATCCAGTTTTAATTATTTAATAAGTTGTTCTGTTCAACAGCTGCATAATTGGTTGTCTCATCCATATTTTAAACTGTTGTGGAACAAATTGCTGTTAATTTTATTTAGTTGATTCCTGTCTTTCTTTTACGATGTCTCTGCATGAGACATCAATTTTTCAGTGCTGAAACCTATTCTACAACCATCTTTCTGTCACACACTGTGAATATTTAAAAAGTAGTATTTCATTGTACTTTCTGTGTTGCAAAGAAGCTGAAAAGATCTGTTGAGTCAGGGAAAAGCGCTAATTTACGTATGGATATAGATCTATACAGGTATCTCTTCTTAAACTTCCCTCTTTAGGAATAATTACTGTATTTTTAGGCATGCTAAATTATCTGTGCCTTTAATGAAACTACCACGTGGTTTGCTACTGAGATGTGGACTTAATCTCTGCTGTGAAGTTCACAGTTGTCATTTGATGAGATGCGAAATCCCCTGCCAGAGCACCTTTCACTTGGCCGCATTACACATTTGAGGTTGTAAATCCATTATGTGCAATGTGAGAATTGACTGCTCCAGCCACTTGCCCAAGCTCATTTTCCTCACATACATGAAAATGCATGAAATAAAATTAACATTTAAAAGAAAACAACTTATTTTTATCTTTACCTATATATTTTTTTCCTCTTTTTGCAGTGTCTGCTGCTCTGCACTTGAAATTTGAGCCTGCTATATTCATGAAATTCTCAGATGTGACCACTCCTGTGAACACTGTAGAGTGGCTACATGTCAGTGATCCCTGGTGGCATGAGGTGGCTTTCTGCCTCCTGGATGTGTCCTGTCTTCTATTAGATCCTTACAGGGATGTGTGCTCATATTATGGTGTTTTTCCCTTTCTTTTCACTTGTCTTTTCAGTTGATGAAGCTTTTTTTCATGAATTTGACCTTGGAGGACAAACTCCCTGATGCGGAAGGTTGCACTCTCTTGATTCAGGCATTTCCTTTCTGTTTGGGTCGAGGGGGTTGCAGTTTCCCTTCTGATAATGTCTGATTTCAGAAGTGAGGGATTCCTTCCACCCAGCCCAGCACCATCCCCACACCCTTACATGCCTCTCTTTCTCCTACTCTCATACCCCAGTCCAGGAACTGCCGTGGGCTACACAGGGGAAGAGGATTTGCCAACTCTGTAAGCATTTCTGCTGCTGAAGGAATAATCTTCTTGTTACAAAACCAGTTATGTAAGTATTTAATTTCAAAGGTCACATTTGGTAAGCTGAAGTGGTTGGCTAAAATTTCTGGAAGCCTACAAGAGATATTAAAAAGAATAATAAAAAAATAATAATAATAACAAAAAAGGCAAATCCCCAAACTGCGTTTAAACTTCTGCCTATGCTGTCAGAACTTTAAATTAACTTCAGAAGATTTAAGTGAAAAGTGATACTTTTTGATATGGTTCTACTAAAGTAATTTCACATCTTATCTTTGAGACTGAGTGGGATTCAGATGGATTCCAAAGAGCACAGAGAATGTTACAGGAGTACAACTTCCAGGTAACAGTGCAGTGATCTGGTGGTTACAACTCTAGGTGCTTGTAGACAGATCTTCCACATCACTACAGGATTTCTGCAGCCTTAAAATTTGAAGAATTCCGACAACTTTATATGTGACGTATATTCAACGAGTCCCAAAAGGGTACATTTTTTCTACCTCATCTGTAAAACCACTCTGTCCTTTAAATGCATTCTGATCATTTTTGATAATATTCTGTTAGTGACACAGAGCTGAGTATTTGTCAGACAGTCTCAGCAGTCAGAAAATGCTGATCTCCAGGAGAATCCCAAGTGTAATACATGCTCATCAGTTACTTAAAGGCTTTTGATTTTCCTCTTTTTCTCCCACTAAGACCCACTTTTTAATTTGACCTGTAGTTTTTAAGCTGCGTTTTCTATCTGCAGTGGAATGAAAAGATTTGACCTGTACTCCTCTGCTAAGTCAAGTGGTATATCTGTGCTCCAAATGGTTTACCTCATTATCTTTTTTTCCTGCTAGCATTGTGAGCTAAGATTTCCCAGACAGACTTGTTTAAATCTGTTTCTTGGGCTCAGATATACGGTAACAATTGTCACTATTCTTGATGTGCTGGTGCTTGTTTAGAATCAGCGTGATTTTGGAGATACTGGCAATGCTCTTTCCTAACAAGCTGACAACTTATGTGCAGCTATCAAAGTCAGCGCTAATTTTTTGGAAGCCTGCAGTCTATAGTCATGGAAACATACTCTAGGGTTGGTATTTCCCTCTCTGTGTTTCTGGTCATTATTTGCTTTCCTCTTTCACTCTTACACTATAATAACTGAAAACATTTCTAGATCTGTCTCAGCAGAGGTTCTTGCTCAGGTTCAGTTTTCACTTGGAAAACAGAAGGACATGGAGCACATCTCCAGGTACCATTCCTCTGGAACTCTTTGGGTCAAATTCAAACCCAGGTGTCTGGTGCATTTGTATGACTATTGATTTTCCAGTTAATTGCCCGAATTCATCATATTGTGAAGAAAAAAAAGAGAAAAGAAAAAAAAAATCCTCTTAATTTTTCTTTCTGTTTGAAGTAAATGAATCTGTAAGATTTCTGTCTAGCTGTGATACATAGAAATGGAACTTCTTTGCTTGATTTTGGATAGAGTTATTTTTTGTTTTCTGAATGGAGGATTTTCTGGGTTTTTTTGTTATCTAAAATTTGCTGCAGAAAGTAGAAATTCAGTAGTGTACCTTGGGTCATATATATATCTATATATACAGCTGTCACATTTTCTAATGATTTTCTCCTAAATTTAGACATACACAGGATGGTAGTAGTGTACCCTATCAACACCAATTATTTCTATTGCCTGTTTCCTCCTGAGGTGCTGCAAAATGCTAAGAACAAGGGGAGTCCCTTAAGGTGAAAGGAGAATTGGACTTTACGTATTCAGAATTGACTCTTCAGTCAATGTTAAAAACAAAAAAATGTGTATGTAAGAGTAAAGCAATGTGCAGTTAAAAATGCTTTTTTGTACTTGTGAAATGTATGTAGAGCTGAAAATAGAATAATGGATAAGTTACCCTTTTTCAAATATTTTACTGTAATTATTTTAGATTTATAGATAGACAAATATTTCTTTCTACTTGTTCTCTCTCAGAAGTCTAAATCAGTTCTGGAGTTCTTTATCTCTTTGTGGTGGTCTGTTGTTTTTTGGTTGGGTTTTTTTTTTTGTTTTTTTTTTTTTTTGAGTTGTTAATTTGAAGGATGTCAAAGTCTTGGCTTTGTTTGAAAGTGTAATTACATCTTTCTTTGAGAATGTACAGGGAATTTTATCATCTGGAAATGGCAGAAGGCAGATTTGTGGTCTTTCAAGCTCTTTTGTTCCAAATGGTAATTACTCTGTTCTACATGGTAGTTTGAGAAAGCTGCTAGGTCAGTGGCTGCTATACTAATACAAACTTATTCCCACTGAAAGGTAGTGGTAGTTCCAAATCAAATGTACTTAAGACAATTGCATTGAACAGTTGGGGGCTGCAGTCCTCACTCATGTAAGGCATGATGGTATTTGTTCTTATTTAAGCCTTAGTTGCTTTCAGCCCAAGACCCAATGGTGTGTGTTCCTAGAAACTGGTTGCAAACATTTAGTGCACTTGCTAGTTGTGATTCCACAGTAACTTTTATCACTTCACATTACTGTAGATTTGATAAGTAAAATTTAATGTCTAGAGGCTACATTCAGACTTTTATTTAGTTTTCTTTGCTTTTTTGTCTTTGGTGTATCTTCTTTCCTATGACTCTACTAACACAGCACATGCTAAGTGAACATTTCAGATTAAGTACTAGAGAAAGCAGTAAAAGTTTATTTGGGCATGGGTGTGTTTGATCCTTGTGAAGTTCTAGGTATGTACAGTTGTATGGTTGACATATAGTAACATTTTCTTCAATAATTTCTGAAGAAATCAAAACTGTTGTAGACAGGGAAAAAGAGCATTTTTAAAGCAATTTGGCAAATGTAGTGGAGAATTTGGAATCATGTGAAAGATTCTTCCAAAATACATTGCCTTTTTTGTTTCAATAAAATCAGAAATGTAGAGTTAGGTTAGGTCAAAGCACACCTTTGTTTCAATACAAAGCAAAATCCATAAATTTTGATATATTGGAGGGAAGGGAAGCTATCCAGAGGGACCTGGACAGGCTGGAGAGGTGGGCCCATGAGAACCAAAGGAGGTTCAACAGGGCCAAGTGTAAACTGTTGCACTTGGGCCGGGACAATTGCAGATATCTAATATAGACTGGCGGAAGAATTCCTTAACCAGCCCTGTGGAGAAGTACTTGGGGGTACTGTTGGACAAGAAGCTGGACATGAGCCAGCAGTGTGTGCTTACAGCCCAGAAAGCCAACTGTGTCCTGGGCTGCATTAAAAGGAGTGGCCAGCAGGGAGAGGGAAGTGGTTGTCCCCCTCTACTCAGCTTTTGTGAGGCCCCATCTGGAGTGCTGTGTTCAGGCCTGAGACCCTCAGCATTAGAAGGACATGGAACTCTTAGAGCGGGTCCAGAGGAGGGCTGCTGAGATGACCAGAGGGCTAGAGCACCTCTCCTGTAAAGAAAGGTTGAGGGAACTGGGCTTGTTTAGCTTGAAGAAGAGAAGGCCCTGAGGAGACCTCATTATAGCCTTCCAATACTTGAAGGGAGTGTATAAACAGGAAGGGGAACAGCTGTTTACATGGATTTATAGTGATAGGACAAGGAGGAAAGGTTTTAAACTAAGACAAGGGAGTTTAGGTTAGGTATTAGGAGGCAGTTTTTCACACAGAGGGTGGTGATGCACTGAAACAGGTTGCTCAGGGAGGTTGTGGATGCCCCATCCCTGGAGGCATTCAAGGCCAGGCTGGATGTGGCTCTGGGCCGCCTGTCGTGGTGGTTGACAACCCTGCAACAGCAGGGGGATTGAATCTAGATGATCTTTGTGGCCCTTTTCAACCCAGGCCATTCTATGATTCTATGAAACATCACAGAATCATTAAGTTGGAAAAGACCTCTAAGAGGAGCTAGACCAGCCATCAACCCATCGGCACCATGCCCACTAAAGCATGTCTCAAAGCACGAGATTTACACAGTTCTTGAACACTTCCGAGTATGATGACTCCACCTGCAGCCTGTTTTGTTTAAATCAAAAAAGATGTTAAAAATAATAATAATTTAAAAAAAGCTCCCCTTGTTTTAGAAGTAGACTCTCTTGTACAAAAATGGTACCACATTTTATTTAGTGGAATATAACTTCACCTTCTTGTGCTTTGAAACAGCCATTTTCTGCTTCCAGATCCTGACCCAGATTATAGTAAGAATTTACCCATGACATTCCTTCCGGGGACCTTTATTTGTTTTGGTTTTGAAATGTTTTTTTTTTTCATTTTTGCAGAGAGCAACCATCTCTGTTCATCTCTGTCATTTCACCTATGCCTGTGATTCTGTGATTCTCAGTGTCTTTGGATAGGAGCCTAGTAAGCTCTCTTAAGAGTTTTGCATCTAAGGTTATGATATTTAGGTTTTTTCTAAATCAGCTTTCCAAATTAACCTTTTACTCAGTTACTGATATTTTTCAGTGTTAAGTATGCCATAAAATTCTATTCAGCTTTTTAAAGCAGCAACTCTTTTTGTCCCTTTAAATGGAGTGAGAAGAGCATTATGTAAATGCTGTTGTTTTTAGCTCAAATTTCTGGAGTGCACCACGAAAAATCATCTCTTTTCTGTGGCCACTGAAAGTGTCCAAGAAAACATAACGACCTCGATGATTTTTAACTAACAAATTGGAGTTACTTATGGCAAGCCAGCACTGTTGAGTTAGAAGCTATATTTCCAAGGCTGCTTGTAAGTCTTCACAAATCCTATCACAATGGAAGCCATGGAGTAACAAAAATATTGTGAAACAAATGCCTCCTGGGTGGCTAATTATTGGCATTCTTTCCTTTTTACTCAAAGGGAAGCTCTGTATTTTCCCTGTAAAATGCTGTCTGACTTGAGAGCAAGAATGCTGTGGGGTGGGGAGTTGGAATCTCTTCAGTGGTTCGTTTGTGAAGGATTTCTTATTTATGCTTTTATTTTATTAGAGGAAAAAAAAAAGTTCTTATAAAGAGGTGTATTAAATCCTTACTGTCACAAAAAAAAACTGTTTAATACCTTGGCATTCCCTATTAAAATATCATGTAAACAATCATTGCATTATTTGTGCTGGTTCATCGATGTTCCAGTTTGAAATAAATGTTGAATTCAGAGGAACAGTTAATACACAATCTTAATTTAACATACTTTGTTTGGATGAACTAATGGAGTGAGAGGGCTTCTCCATTTGTTATACTTTCAAGTGAACGCCCAAACTTTTCTGCTGATTCAAAATACAAACTTATCACATTACTGTTTATTGTGCACTGTAGATGTTGCAGTTATTTCCTGAATCAACTTGATTATTAAATATTTCAGATGCCATAATATTAATTAGAAAATGGCAGTGGTGTAATTACATACTGATCTTCATGGGAAATGGCAGGTTCACAGAAGGCAAGAATAGAAGGTGGTCTGTGCCTTCCTGGGGCTGCCAGGAGGTGTCTGATGTTGTGGAAAATGAGATCCTCAAAGCTCAGACAGATTTGGAGACACTATAGAAAAGAAACTACCTCTAAGATGTCAAAATTTGAGGGGAAAAAACAAGTTGCCGCAAATTATGCCTCATTTATATTGAGCAGACAGGTCACTAAACCCGTTCTCTCTCTGTATTTCATTTTAGTCAGCCAGAGCCAGTGACCTGGTACCTTCTTTGCTCTACAGAATCTGGGGAAAGATTGCTGGAGATGCGGGCAGTGACTGTCTCTGGTACTACCTTGGTAGCCTTACTTTCTATTTTTGGTGTTCTTCAATTGTGCAGTGCTTCCTAGGGGGTTAGAAATTCATCATTGTGCATCTGTTGTTCCTTCTTTGTGAAAGCTGTCAGTCTGATATTTTGACAGGGTAATGATTTGGGAGTAGAGAGTGGACTGATTGTTCAGGGAGGGAGGATCTGTTGGTTTCTGGCCATGCTGCAAACAGGTTTCCTTGCATCATTTTTGTGTCAAGATTTCCCCCCTATCTGGCATCTGACATTAGAGATGTGAAGTCTGCATGTATTTCTCATGGTTTTGCTGTATATTTGCAGCTTTCGGGGAGCTTTTCATTGTTACTTTTCCTAACTGGGAACGGAAGAAGTTGTTTTTTTATTGCTATCACAAAATCCTAATGACATAAATCTGATCACAGCACTGGCTCATTCAGAACTGTAGAGAGAGAAGAGCTTTCAGCTGTAACTCCTGGAGGGAAGCAGCTCAGCTCACCAGCAGAAAGCTGTTACAGAAACCAAAACCTACTGCAGGCAGATATTAGAAGTCTTTTAATTTCTTATTTCCATATTTTTGGGATTAATGAAGAAAAGGTTTATAATGCAAAAGTAATTGAGTAGTTTAGTCATGGAGTGTAAAAGCTAAAAGTTTCCTTAAGTCCATTAGTGGCTTACAGCATTTACCAATTAATAATTAATTTCTTAGCTCATTTTTGAGACTATTAGGATTACTTTTTTCTCCTCACTTAACAGTATGTGTCTATGTGTGTGTCTATACAAGTGTATAATATAGCTGTATAAACAGCATTGCTTTTGTTAATAATTTCAGAGCATGTTTTAGTTAAGACTGGTTCTTATTAATCTCAGAGTGCCACTTCAAAATCAGTCAGGCTTGTAATTTTTTACACATTAATAAAAATGAAATAGATTCCCTCATATGTACCTAGCATAAATCCACTGGCTTCCCTTGAACTTCCCGGATTTACACAAGCATCACATTGTTCACAAAGAGAAAAACTGAGCAGAAGATAGCAAAAATTGGAAGAAGATAGGTGGGATGCAGTGAAAGTGTCCTACAGTCACCTTGAATATGAAATATAGGAAAGCAGAAAGCTGAGAAAATGAGGCTCCCAAGTCTTGGAATGCAGAATGGGGAAAGTACAAAGATGGCCTTGGAACTGACCCAGACTATTTCATTTCTAAAGAGACCAATATGTGTGTGTATATAGTATCATCTTTATACTTGGTTTTCAAATGTGGTAAAACAACTCAGCTAAAAAAGCACCCTAAAATACTTTCTTTGGAAATGAGATTATCAAATTATGCTTAATTTCTGTTTGCTTAAATTCTGGTTAAACTAACAGAGCATAAATAGATCCTTAGAGCTGAGCACAGTTCTGAGTGTTTTGTCAAATGCAAAGAGACCTAAGCAAGTTTTGTATGTGTTTAAATGTTCCGATCTGCTGTGGTTTGAGTCCTGTTACCAGAATTCTTGAGTCTAATGAAAACACAAGTGTTTTGGGTTGAAGATGTGTGGTGAGAAATGTTTGGCTTCCACGTCCCGTGTTCTTGTCGCAGTTTGCGGCAGCAGGCTACCTTTGCAGTATTAAAAAGCAGAATTGGAAACCTGGCAAAAAGTATGTGGCACTTCTATAAGCTGACCTCAACACTTCTCAGCTGTGTTACCGTCATCAAACATTAGCATTTACAGAGCTAACTACAAAATGAGTTACAGAGTGAAAAAAATTAATAGCTACTTTTCAGCCTCTCCAGGCCTTAAATCCCTCCCTTTAGAAAGCAAATGTAAGGAGTTGGGATTGCACGTTAACATTTGAATTTTAGTTGAAGGCTGGCATGGACAAATGGTGTTGGTGTGTAGTTGGAAACATGAAAACCTGAAGTTCAGGTGAATTGTACTCTTCTTTTGGGTATTATACATATAAAATGACGCTACTGAGTGCTCTCTCTCACATATCTGTTGTAGTGTTGTGTTGTGTATGTATGTACCTATGTGAAATCATTAATTGAAAATGTATTTTTTCTTCCAACATTTAAAATTATTGTATGAGTTTCTTCTCCTCCTCTCCCTTCCCAGTAATGAATGCTGCTCCAAAAGCAGAACCTTCTATTTTATTATGTTGTCCCATGATGCCAGAGGTGCCTCTGGGTGATGTTTTTAGCAGTGGGGACAGCAATGAAAATGAGCCATGTTTCAGATGACCATGTAGATTTTTATGAGGATGGCATTCAGGCTTTTGTTCATCAGTGGTGAAAATGCATGGAGCTAAAGGTGGTGGGTGACTGTGCAGAAAAGTAGTATTTTGTAGCTGAGAATATGCTTTCTCAAGTAGTGTTATTGTGTTCTTTGTATAAGTTGCTATTTCCATGGAAATAAATAGGAAGCATTACTTCTGGAGCAACCTATTCATGCTCTGTTTTCACTAAATGTAACGAACTCAAGACAGGGCAAATACTGAAATCATGGTGGTTGCTTTTCAAAATTAACATATGTCTAAGTATTGCTCATTTATGCTGTAATTTCAGTAATTCTATATATATATTTAATTTGTGGAAGCAAGAAACGGTGATTATTCTGAAGACACGCATCTTTTTATTTTTAATGGCAGTATTTTCCAGATATGAGCAAAATCTCAGGAGCAAAAAAAAATTAAAATACTTTTAGTACAAGGAACCAATTCAATTGGATCCATGTGGTGAAATACGGTAGTTTCTCTGCCTCCCGGTCCTGCCAGTAGCTGCTATTGGTCCTGAAAATTTGTAACAAATTTCACAGCTGCTGTTGATGAGTTAGCTGGGGTAATAGCTTGTGTTAAGCTGTAATTGGACTCTGCCTGTCATCTTCACTCGCAGCATTTTGAACTCTAGTTAAACATTATTAAGCTTGTGACACCCTGTGGCAGTGGGAAGCCATTACATATTATGGATTGCAGCGGAAGATGTATTTTGGACATTATTTGTGGGGGACAGAGCCTTTACTTTTCAAAACTAGAGTGACTGCAAACTACATATGGTTTCTGAAAATAGGCATTCTCCTTACTGACAAGGGTAGAAGTTGCTGAGCCAAGCAAACATGTTGTATTTTGCCCATCTTTCTTTGAAGCTGCTTCATTACCACTGATGTTTCTGAAACACCGTTATATCTGTATGCACAGCATGTCCAAGAGACAGCAATATTTCTCAAAGGCAGGGTCTTTATTAACACTTCTGTCTTTGTTTTCTTAGGAACCCTTGAAATTCTTTTGTAAAGCAGCTCTCAGCAATATGTATTGTGTTATCACCAAAGGCCTGAGGAAGACAGACCGGAGTGTTTCATGGACTTTTAAATCATTATGCTTGCAGTGCTCTTCAGGGATTCCTTAAAGGAGATCAGAACCACTCCTGTCATGTGCTGGTAGATGGCAGGGGATGAGACAGTATGGACAACTCTCACCAGATCCTGAAATGTTAACCATAATATATGCACTTCTCCACTATAAAGAAGCATTTCCTCCACAGTGTAGTGTTTTGATGAAGCAGTAAATTAGCTTGTCTAAACATTGTATCCCCATCTGCTGATGACTGCTCTTTTTACTGGCAATTTACTAATTTTGCTTTCTATCAGACTCAGCTGAGAAGCAAGTACCTTCAGTGCTTCTGCTGTTAAAATGTAGTGTTGTGATACAACTCGATGAAATACCTGTTCTTTGCCAATAAATACATACCTTGGACAGAAGACAGAGAAATTGTGAATTTTTAATTATGAACCTACAGCATAAATACCAGCATATTTGTGTGCTTCTAGGAGCTGTGGCAGCAGTTGTGCCCCAATACTTGCACAGGGCACCATGAAAGTTAACGGGCATCTGAAGTCAGTTTCCAGGTAGCTTCTACTTTTTGCTGACAGATAAGGTTACTCAACACTGTTCTTTATAAGCCTACTTCCAGTTGTTCTTATGTGTTAGAATGCAACTTCTCGCTCTGAAATTTTCTGTGCCAAGAGCCAGCCTTAGGATGAAGTTATTCAAAAGTGTTCGATGAAGATGAGATGGAGAATGTAGGACTGTCAGGGGAGCCTCAGCAATACAGAATAAAGGAGTGGGGCAGGACAGTCCTTGTGGAGTCTGTATGCTGGGAAGTCTGGTCTTCCAGTCCTGGGGTCCTGTTATCCTTGGTTAACCAGGGTAGGATCCTACCAAATCCACCAATTATTCCCTTAGCTCAAATGGTAGAGGCCCATGCTATTGCAAGAACTAACTTAATGCAGTTATGGAGTGAATGTGGTACTATGCAGCAGAGCTGGGGGAGTTAAAGTGTATTTTAGATTACTAAAATAACCGGAAAAACTTCCAAAATCATTGAAGTACTGTATGCATAGAAGATGGAAGGCTGAGTTTTCACTGAACTGTGAGTGATAATTGAGTCCTTCCTTTTATGATTTTGATGTTCTTTGATGTTTCTGAACAGTGGGCTGTCCAGGAATACAAAAGAGAAAGTTAGTGTATGAAATGCAGTGAGTAGAAAGGTAGAATAGCCTCAGTGCTATCAATTGATGGCAAAACTGAATTGTTTTTGTAGTTAAAAAAAGAGAAAAGAGAGGTGAGAGGGTAATGACCTTGAGTTGCACCAGGGGAGGTTCCAGTTGGGTATTAAGAAACATTGCTTCTCAGTAGGATCGTTGAGGTGCTGGAACTGAGTGTCCAGGGAGGTGGTGGAGGTCCCTGGAGGCATTCAAGAGACGCGTAGATCTGGCAGTTAGGTCCATGGTTTGGTGAGCATGATGCTGATGGGTGGAGAGTTGGACTAGGTAATCTTGGCTGTCTTTTCCAACCTTTATGATTCTATACAAAACAAGATGAGAATAGATGAGAAGATGATGCTTAACAAAACACTGAACATAATTCATAACCTTAGCTGTCATTTTCCTGCAGTGGAATTGGTAAGTAACGAATGTTAAAGCATAAAATCCTCCCCAACCTTTGTCTGTGTAGAATAGCTGCAGCGATGGTAATTGTGTGACATGCAAAGCAGGACCGGAGGACTCCTTGTTTGGAAAGCTGAGCGATGGATTGGAACCAACAGTGCAAGGAATGGGGTAGGCAGGAGAATTCCTGTGACAAGGGATGGGAGTGATTGTGAGTCAGTGTGCTCCTGGGAAGGGGAGAAAGCATCCCAGAGTGGGTATCAGAGGTTGGAACTGAGCTGCAAATTGAACTAGTCAAGAAGGTTAGTGGCAGAAAGGTAATATATGCATTATCAGCATAGAGTGATGTCTGGAGGCCTTTGCTTATGGAACAGCCATGATACACCTTGCTTCTTACGGCTTTGTACTTTGCCCGCCTATCCTTCTCTCTTTGTCAGAAATGTTAATGCATCGTTGATATGAAAATGGGTGTAAGGTAAAAAGAGCATTTAGGAACAAAGGGCATTTTGCATTAAGATATAATTAAGAATGCTATTGAGTTGATTGTGTGTCTTGCAGCCTCTTAGGATATGATTTATACCTCCAAAGAGTAAGCATTCTATTAAAGCTTACATTTCTCTTCAAAAATACTTTGTCATTATAATTATATTCTGTTTCTGGTTTGGGTGATTTAATGGCCTTTTTTTTTTCTTTCTTTTTTTTTTTTAATATCACACCAGAAAACTGCATTTTGTGTGTTAGTACACTGTTGGACACAAAAGACAAATTTGGACCATGATCAGGTCCTTCACTAAGAGAAGTTCAGTGTTAAAATCAGATGAAAAGAAAGGCTGCCGTGGTTAAGTACTATAGCTTAAAAATCCATTTTTCTGTTGCTAGCTGTGTTTGGCCCATACACGACAATTTGGTTTTTCCAGTAGAAGGCTTGCAACTGCTCCCATCAAAAGTTGGCTCTTGTGCAAGTGAGGAAAGCAGAGTTGCAAAGGTGAAGGATGTAGGCCTAGGCTGCTGCGCTGATGGAAAACTTACAAGAGCCTAATTTGCTGCTTTTCCATTTTGAATGTAGTTTAATTGTCTTTAAGATTACATTTTCTAATGAGCAAAGGAGTGTATCCAGTGGCAGGGATGTGCTGATTTTACACTGCAGTTACACTTTTGTCTTACTTGGTTAACACAGTTTTCAGTCACTTTTTCTGTTGACAAGTATGGTAAGATCAGAATATTTTGCCCTTTTCCTATTTGCCTATGATAGTAGGTGCTCATAGGTGGTGTAACTGTGATATTGTGTTTTCATGTGACACCTCGATCATGTAAGGCATTCCTCGGATGTGATAAACAAAGGATGACTGCAGAGCAGTGGCTTCGAATGTAGTGTAAAAATGTCAGTTAAACAGATTAAGAGAAAAGTCTGGCTGGTACCTGCAGAGCAGGAGGATGTGTTGTCAGGGAGTGTTACTGGCTAGCTGTGAACAGGGAAGCAAAGTGAGCACTGGCACTCAGGGCTGTGCCCACTGCCCTGGGCAGGCTGTTCCATGCCCACTGCTCTCTGGGGCAGACCCTTTTCCCCAATATCCAGCCTGAGGTGGTCCATTAGGAAATGGTACATTGCAGATTTATTCTGGAGTCTCTGGCATGAAGCAAAAGGAAGCTAGTAATCTTTGACTGAACTAATGATTTCTCTGTCTTAGGGTATGTGAAAAATTGCCAGAAGTGATGAGAGGGGACTGCTTGGCAGTAAGTCTTAGATGCCAAGAAGGTGGCTCCCACCTGTGGGTCACACTTGCACACAGGTGTATATCAGCTAACTCTGCTTTTCTGAGCCCTGCTAGAGATATAGTGGCCCATTTTGTTAAAATCTGAGCTTAGAGAAAAAATAAATAACAAAATGTAATAAATTTCCAGTGAGGTTCAGAGTATTTTCTCTTTGGAAATATCTATAGCATGATTGCTTTCTTATTAAATCTCAAGACCTACCTTTTCTTTTTCCCTGTCTCTTTTGGGAAGGCTACATTAAGTTTCAGGGCCAGGGTTTTGTTGTTTTTTTTAGAGGGGGGGTGTTGCCACATTTAGCACTGCTTCCCAGTGAATTGGTTTCAGAGAAGATGACGGATACTGATTCCGCTGTTGTGTAGTCTTAGGCATAATGTAACCTTTAATAAAGATTTATGTACTGATTGCAGTTTGAAGCTCAAAACAAGTGAATATTATTAACTGGTATTTTACATTTTTCAGCTATCAAATTGGATTTGTGCTTATGGCTTTCAATGAAGTACTGACAGATTTTGTTTAAATTGCTTTTTAAGTAGCTGAATAGCTGTAGAGTTGGGCTTTTCTGAGGCCTTTTGTGGGTGTCTCGAAATTAATAATCACAGAAATTTTTAAAATAGCTGGCTGGTTTATTTCTAGCATGCTTTCTTTTGCAGATGGTTTTTGAAAGCATTCTGCATTGAAAACCCTCGCATGGATTTAGAATGGCTTTGAAGCAGTTTTCAAGGTGGTAGAATAGAAAGCATGTGACATAACTACTTAATCTCTAGCTGGGGCCAAGGGTCCTTTTTGACATAATTCCATCATTCTTAAAATGCAGTGTACCTGCAGGCTGATGAGCAATTGCAAATAAATAAATAAGATAATAAGAAAAAACAATTAATCAATGCCCTATAATTTGTGACAGTATCATACAGTAAGTTTAATGTGCTTTTTTAGTTTTTTTGTTGTTGTTTTTACTATCTTAGAGATTTTTTTCCGCCTTAATGATGCAATAGAATCATTATTACAGCTGTGCTATTTGTAGGTTTAAATGTATTCTTCATTTTTTCACGTGTTTCGGTAATTGTCACAGATACAGCATTCATGGTCCTTCTGCTAACTCTTAACAGCCAATGGGATAAACAGAATCATCAGAGGATTACAAAATCAGAATGTATATTTCTTTAAAGAGGGTGTTGTTTCTGCTATTTCATAAAAACAAAATGCAAGGTTATTTTCTAATAGTATTATGACCATAAGCTGAAATGTAGAATGCCTCATTTTACGGATTCATACATTTGAGTCCCTTGTAGTTGTGTTCAATAAATGTTTGTTTTGGTACCAAAATGCAGTTTTCACCACCCTTCATTCCTGCCTAACTTTAATCAAAGTTTGGTTTGCCTCTTTTTTTCCCCTGTAAATCTCACACAAACATTTTGAAAATTGTCAAAAGAAATCCACCCTAACCTTAAAAATCAATTCTGCAAAGGTGATTGAGTTTGTGCTTTTCTTTTAAAGATCAAACTTCCTGTAATACTTCCCCTATAATCCCTGTGTAGTTAAATAGCCCAGCAGTCATAACATGCTTGAAATGTATGCAAAGCATCGGCCCAGAGTTTAACTCTTAATAACAGAAGGATCAAAGGACTTCACTGACATGATTCTTTTTAAATAAAACATGATACAGACATAAATGTTAGTCTGAGCAAAAGGCTTTTAAAGCGTGCATTTCTGGTATTTTATATTGTAGGTTAAAACCAGTTCTCCTTGTCTCAGACAGAGAAAGAAATCTTGCGCACCTTCGTCATCCTAAAAGTAATGCTGTCATCTCAGTTTGTTCACCAACTCATGGATCTGATGGAGAATGATTGCTCTGAGGGAGGTGATGGGTGGCATGCTTCTTGCTTCCTTGTGTACAAAAATAAAGCGTGCGTGTTCAGAAATGTGCTTTGATGTCTTTAAAAAAAAACAAACCGGTAACAGGAGGCTCTTGTACATTTGTAACTTGCCGTGTAACTTGGAATTATTAAGTAAACCTTCTTTGAAAGTAATTGTATTGCTGTAGGGTACTGAAAATAATGGGAACTGCAATATCCCTGTCATAATTTGAGTGAATTATAAAGACAGGTCAGTGGCTTTACTTCTGTCCTGAAATTTGTCTTTAGAACGACAGTTATGTGGGCTTACACAGGTGACTTCTGGTCTTCAGAGCCTCCCACTGGGATGAACCGAATCACAGAAGTGTTTGAAGAAGCTGCCTGGCACAGGTGTCCTTTTCTGGTTCATTTTAAATGGAGGATGCTCTGTTTATAGCAAACTTATATCCGCTTTTCCCAAGCTATTGTTCTGAAATGTCAAATTAAAAAATGACCTCTGCTGTGGTGAAGTGTATTTTGTCTCAATTCTTAAAGATTTTAGATCTCTAAAAGTTTTCCCAGTCACTAAATATAATATCCTTACTTTTTTGTGCACTGTACAATTTATGCTTTAGTATTTTGATTAAATACTTCCTATCCAACTTTCAGAAAGGAAACTTTCTTTGTTGAGGACAGGAACAAATTCACACACAGTGTGTGTATTAACTGTAGTGTTGAATCATAGAATCATAGAATGGCCTGGGCTGAAAAGGGCCTCAAAGATCATCTAGTTTCAACCCCCCTGCTATGTGCAGGGTCGCCAACCACCAGACCAGGCTGCCAAGAGCCACATCCAGCCTTGCCTTGAATGTTTACAGGGATGGGGCATCCACAGCCTCCTTGGCAACCTGTTCCAGTGTGTCACCACCCGCTCTGTTGATGACCTGCAAAACATGTATTTCTCTGTTTTACAGAAGAATACTTAACACGTGCAGTGTGGTTGATCACTAGGCTTTGTAGCTCTTGTTCCCCTAGGGCACACTCTATTAACCTTATAAGTAGGGATGGTATGGGAAAAGGCCTAACAATGCCCATGTGCAAAATATTTACAAGGAGTGGAGAAGAGGATGTGAATTGTTGGAGTTCTTCATATGAAGTGTTGCTCTGTTTTTAAATATTTTTTATATATTTGCCACGCAGTGTGCAGATCTCCTCTGTAACTGAGATCCAGGGCTTGGAAAACCCTCAGAGATATGTGCATGAGGAGCGGCCTTGATACTTCTTACTATGTCTCTTACGATCAGATGAAAGGTTGTCTCAGCCAGCCCCTGGGAGGCTTTTTCCCTTGTTTTATAACCAGAACTTTCTTAGGGCTGTTACAGAATAGATGTTATATTCATGTTCACAAATTTGGAGAAACTGTAAGTGGCAAGAGACTTTCAGTCATAGATGAAGAAGCATATTATGCAACTAATTGCTTGAGGAATGGAATTAATAAAATGGAAAATACATTGCAGTGTTTCTGATGTGCAGGATTTGCCTGCATCTTCTGTGTGCTGCTGGTAAGCTGAGTTCAGCTCCATTTCACAGGACAAGGGCAATGATTAAAGCAGGGCCTGCAGGGCCTGTAAAATCTGTTATCCTGTGGCAAGTGAAGCCACAAGCATGGGAACGTTGTTTCTAGGTCTCACTCATCAGCTGCGTGAGCAAACTTTCCCATTTTCTTCATGCAGCAGTTGCAGAGTAGTTCCTGAAGAATTGTGGAGTAGAATCATTGGAACGGACACTGAGACGTCATGTAGTCCAACTGACCTGCAGTTAACTGCAACGAATATCGGCAAACATAGAACCCATAAGGTACAAAAGCCACAGAGCTGTACAGCTCCAAATCATTGCTTCAAGGAGTATGTTCGTTACATTACTGTTTGTGAAGTTCAGTCTAGTTTGGGTTATAAAACAATCTTTCAAGCAGGACATTACACTTCTTTGTTTTTTGGTGTTTGTTTGTTTGTTTTTTTAAATCATACAATTATCAATTAGCTATACTAATTGAATAGCTAGAGACTAATTCGTTGGTCATTCTTAGGCCTTCTGAAGCTGTTAAAACACTCTGCGTTTCTTAATATTACTTCTAGTAATGGAAACTAAATTAGTCCCAGAAACACCCACCAATTTAACATGTCATGGGTAAAACACAAAAAAGAGATTATATGTTTAGTATAACAGATGAATATAAATTTACCTTCTTTTCTCCTTGGAGAAGGGCATTCTCCTTTGCATCTTGGCACAGTATGTTTCAGTTTTCCAGCAGGGAAAAAAAGGGTGAAGCAACTTTTTTCCCAATGACTGCCCACTTGGAGTGGCATGAAATTTCAGGTCATTCCAGGTAAAAGTCTGTGAACCAACATCAGCTGGATTTAACTTCAGCTTCCTCATGAAGTGGAGCAGAGTAATGCTCCACAGTGAGGCCACTAAAGCTTGAGTTATTCTAACAATGCCTACATCATTTGCATATCTAAATGAATTACCATATCACAAATTATTTTAATTTGAGATATAATCAGCCCATCCCATGATGTTTGGAATATCCATAGAATAAGCTTTTCTGGTGCTGATCAGGCTGTGCTGTTATTTGATATATGCCGTTTTCTTCTCTTCCCACTGCCTTTTCTGGGTGATTTCTTCCCCAGAATACTTCTCACTAGCTGTTTTTGGACTAATAAGTTAAATATCTGAATCGCTTTGAACATAGCTGGTGTCTTACAGGAATGTCACCTGGGAATCAGGTATGTTATTTCTTTTCATTAAATATATATATAGAAGTAGTGAATTAAGATACAGTTCTATGAATTTGAGGCTTGTTTTCCTCATCAGCAAAGGAAGGCCGGAAGAGTAGCTATCAAGTCTCTGTTGTTTTCAGCATCTGCAATTGAAAATGCAAGTGAAGGGCACTTCAGTGTGCTCTGTTTGAAAACATACACATGGGGGGAAAAAAGGAAAAAAAGAAAACTTATGTTGAATTCACAAGATTACAAAATACTGTGCAGATAATGTGTTTTGTGTACAGAAAGTTGAAGTAAAGCTTCAGAAAACATTAGAATAGATCCCTTCGTTTCTTGAGCAGGAAGATATGTAAAGAATGAGCATAGCACAAGGCCTGGGTGTTCTGAAGGGTTGTGCAGATAATGTGTAATTTGAAACCACTGCATTTGTATTCTCAGAGAAATCCAGAGGTAATCAAAACTGCTAACACAATGAGTTTTGTTAAATGTATTAGAAAAAAAGAAGTAAGAGCCCTTAAAAGTGCTTTGAAGTTTTGCTTGCACACAGCATAGCACCATAATAGCCATCAGGTGTAATCTAGACAAAGGGGACTTTGATCTTCTTGTCTTGCTGGAGTGGGCCACATTTTGAGGCAAGATCTCGACTCTTCCAGCAAACAGATGCGCAGAGAAGGGATTAGCTTCAAATTCACCTCCAGTTTGTTCCCTCTTACTTCAGGCTTGTGCCTTGTAATCGTGTTGCTAGTTTTGTTACTGAAGATTTAACTCTTTGCTAAAATAGCATTCATGCATTTCTGCCTTTTTTGCACAACAATTTAGTAACAAAATTGTTCTTAGAGAAGCATAATACGTCAGTGATGATGTAGCAGAGTGGAAATGTTGCTGTAGCTGCCTGACACCCTGTTTATCTGCTAAGTGCTGTATTCAGAACTCAGGAAACTGATATTCACATTCTCAGCAGTCATGCTTGTGATTGGATCTGTCACAAACTGGCTGTTGTTATTCTTCTGCAGAGTGTATTTTCCTTTTCCAGTGTGTGAGAAACATTTGCTTTCCTTTTATTCCTGCCTTAAAATATTCGAGTAATGAGCTGCCAGCTGTCGTACATTATGTACTCTCCTACATCAAGAGTTCCCAGAATTCGTACCAAGAGAAATTCAGATGCTGGTGGCCTCAGGAGGAGTTTCTGGTTTTGTCCTGCCTTTCAAACCCAGAGCTACAGACTCAAGTGCTGTGCTTACCTGGATCATTTGATGGGTGGTAGCTGCCCACACGCAGAAGGCTCAACCTGTGGACTTCACACTGTCCTGCAGCTGCTTGTGCTGTTCAGGTTGAGCCCTTCAGTGCCTTCAGATAAAGTTATTTGAAATAAAATATGAAAGCTGTATTGTTGTGGCTTGTTTAATGTGTTAAAATAGTCAAGCGTCGACTACATTTTAAATAGTTAAAGATGGGATACAGCACCATTGCTGTGTGTTCTATTCAGGAGTGAAAGCACCTGTTGGTTGTGCAGAAACACTGACACATTCACGTCTATGTCCTATGACCGTGAAGAGAGTCTAATAAGCATAAGCACCTCTATGCTTATCTTTCATTTTTTAGATTTTCTGAAATCGTAAATCTGCAGGAATGGTTGCTCTCTTTTCTCCATTTAAATGAAGTGCTGGATGCTAAAAACATGAGTGTGGGTGATAACTATGTGGCTGCTGATCAAAGCAGCTACAGGGGGAGTGAGCCCTCTAATGACCCAGGTGATTTTTATTAAAAGTCCCCAGGAGCCCTAGGCTTAATCATACAAGATAATTGTACTTTGAACACATGTAAACTCACCCCATCTTGTCCATTCTGACTTCTAGATGTAGCTGGTGGCTTGTGAAAGAGATAAGCGAAGGACCTGAGTTGATGATCCAGGAGGTCCTCTCCAGTCCTACTTTTTTTTTCTGTGTCTAGTTCTTGTTAAATTTTTCTTGTTTTTCTCCATTTGGTAGGAATGCTCTAAAGATAAGACTTTTATTTCTTCTTCCCTCTATTTTATACTTCTTTGTTTCCTTGCAGGTTTTTGGTTTCTTAAGCCAGAGGTGTACTTGCTACTCATTACTTAAAGCAGTTTCTCTCCAGAATTTCTCCCATGATAACATTTTAGTGGTCTGTGGGAAGGAAGTTAAACACATCCAGCGTATCAACCTGAGTTCTGCCCCTTTGGAGAAAGGCACAAACTTCTGCATTTCGTACATTTCATCAGGTTTTAAAATTTGAGAGCACTTTGTCATTATCATAGATGAGCTACAAAGAAAATAGACTATTTTGTGTTGACATTGTAGTGCATGTTTGGCAATGAAAACACACTTCTGTACCCTGATGAAATTGTGTAGGCTTTTGAAGGGTTGGTAGAGACCATTGTCTTGCCAGATGAAGCATTCCAAAGCCAGTACTTGTGCTTTCAACGCCATCCTGTCTGAAGCAGCTTATTCCTTACCAAATAAGCTGGAATTGCATGTTCTGGTGGTAGGATAGATGTAACAGCAGAATGTTGTCGCTGCTTTCACAGATACCACAGGAGCACTCTCACTAACTAGACCAGAAGCATCCCTGAACTCAACCCTATGTGAAGCTCAGAACCCATACAGCTCCATCCATACTTTGGAAACAACAGCGTGGGACAACTGGTGTACTTGCAGCTCCCATGGTTCTTCCAGAGCTGAGACAAGGCTCTGTCCTGCTGAATGTCCAGTAGCTGTCTGTATGTCTATCTGTAGTCCCTATTCCACCCGTTGCCCAGCTTCCTGGGCTGGTAGTACTACCATGTGCAGTGGTTCTGCATGCAGGGCCAGGTGCAGTCATGTCAGCTTGCTGATGCCTTCAAGCTGGGAGGGCAGTTGTCATCTTTATATTCTACTAGAGAGCGTTTTTACAAAGCTATAGTGGCTCACATCAATTCTTCCAGTTACAAAGTCAGAAATGAAATGCGCTCACCTGGCACATTGCTTGGAGGTACAGCTGGTGGCAGTGGTAGAGCTTTATTTCCTCTGAGCTCCAGGAAAAGAGGGTATTTCTATCAACTCCTTTTTCTGGAATTCTTACACATAAGTCATTTTAGAAGTGACACTAATGTAACACTTCAGTACCCCTAACAAGGGAAATGTCCCTGCAGTTTTTAAGCTGAGTGAATGAAAAAGAGATGTTGGCTAGGAGATGTTATAGATGGTGGCTGGACTTCATTACCTGAGTATAACATATGCTAAATGGTTTGTAATAAAACGTGGATCTGTTGACTCAAGTTTTCCTTTATAAAATAAAATAAAATAAAATAAAATAAAATAAAATAAAATACCTTGAAATCTAATAATAATAATAATAATAATAAATGTAGGAGAAAACAGCTTCATCAAATACTAAATTGACAAGAATTGTGGTCAGGTGGCTCAAAGTCTGTTGCCTTAAAGGATTTCTGGCAGAAGCCGTAAGTATAATTAAAGAAAAACATCCTAAAAATATTTTTGTCAGGATGTATCAGCACTGATTGCTATTTCAAACTTCTGGAAACAAAATGCAGAGTTTGTTTAATTTGAGATTAGTATTCCGGACTGATAGCTGAAGAGTGGATGATGCTTCAGCTTTGAAGAAAAGGGACGTTGGAGGTTTTAAGCTTCTAGTTGGCAGACTTGCCTGATGAGTCAGAAGGTGACAGAGCTCTGTTTAACTGCGTGTTTTAGCTCCACGCACTTTGAAATGGAAGTGCTGGTATTGCTTTGTTCTAATGCAAAGCAGAGTTCTGTATTAGAAAAGTTTAGAGTATAGATAAGGATGAGAAAGATGCAGTTCAGGGCTTTCCTTTAGGAAGGAGCACATGCACTGGCAGACCGGGCTGTAGGGTCACTGGTCACTGTAGAGTCATCTGTCTGTGTATGCAGGCACTGAGGTGGCCTGTGTTTGCTGCTGGGGTGGGATGAGCAGACTCTTACAACATTACATCAATAGTGTAACTAGAAAGGAAAACTGAAATCGTATAAATGTTATTTCAAATTGTTTTACACAACACAATGTTGCTATTTAAAATTGATAAATTAGTCATTTTCTTGCAATTAGGATTTGGAAACAAATGTTTTGTGTATGTTAAATGGGTAGAGTTTGTGGGAGTTTGTGGATGTTTGATGAACCTGGTTCACAACTCATCCTTAAGGGTTCACACAAAAAAAGGCATGAACACGTCACAGATCCCAGACAGAGCAGTGCTGACTGTTTGAGGCTGGATATTAAGCTGCAGGTAAGTGTGATTTGAAGTGGCAGGATTACTTTGGGGAAAATGAGCAGGATTTTGTGGCAGGTTTTCTCATGGCAGCTGTATAAAGCTGCTCAGAAGTGTGGAGTGCTAGAACTAGTCCCAGCAGAGATGGATTATTGGAAAAATGCAAGTGAGGTGGGTAAAACTGCCCGATAGATTGCAAAACCATATGATAAATTATACTGATCACATGCATATGGCTCCCATATAAGTAATATATGTATATTTGTGCGCTGAGCTTTATTCCTCCCCCCCAACCCCCACCCCCGCCCCACCCCCCTTTTTTTTTTTTTTTTTTTTTTTTTTTGATAGTAAAATTCAGAGCAGTGAATTAGGAACGATACAATCAGATATAAAAGGATTTAGAGCTGTTTAGGTGACTTGGCCAACAGCTGGCAAATGCAGTTCACAGTGGAAAAATGTGAAATAATTAGTCTGGGAGCAAGAAACCAAGGAAACACAGTGTGTGCAGAAATGGAACAATCATTCAGCACGCTGACTAGGAGAAGGATTTGAAGGTTATTGTGGAAAAATCATTGAAACCGTGGGGCTTGTGCACAGCTGCAAGAAGTGAGTTACTAGGTTGTATCAGAGGGATAAAACATAAAATAGGAGGCTATACAGTTACAGGAGTGTTAGGCTCCATCTGGCACAGTGTGCGTAGCGTTGGTCACCGTGCCGTACAAGGCAGGTTGTCTGGGAAAGAAGGCAAAACTTGGGACAAAGATACATTTTTTGCATGTTAAGGTTATGGAAGGTGATACAGAAAAGGCGATATTGTTCTTTCTCTGTATGAGATCAAAAATGGGAATAATGTTAAAAATGAAGCAACAAAGTAGAAGTGAACAACTTAGAACTTCACAGACTGGTGAGCGTCTGGAGTGGATTATTTCAGGAAGGCTGTTGGTATACAGAGTGTACATACGTTCTATGGGCTTGGTAAAGAGAATTTAAAAGAGTGGCAGTGGTAAGACTGTGGTTGAGACAGGCATGTCTTTCCATCCTCTCTTACAGTGACTTTGGTTGACCAGAGTTTTCAAAGTGATTGTAGCTTTTAGAGGAGATACGTAGATGTGAGACTACCATTTCTATCTATGAATTATGCTTCTGCATAAGCCTATATTTAAACACATTGGGGAGCACCTGAATTCTGCATGCTGTGTATTATGAATAACATGGGTTCATTCTGCCCAAGTGCTTTTGTGTTTCAAAGCCCTGCAAATGGAAGCTAAGGCTGCTTATTGCCTCTGTGATGCCATGTCAGGATAATGATGTACAGTATGCCAGAGGTCTGGAGAATTGTTCTAGACTCTAGAATCCAGAGCATCTGCTGCTTTGTCAAGTTTGGTTCTTCCATTAATAAACCTAGGAGGGAAAAACCCAAGGATATTAAAGAATATGGCATACAGAGTATATGTAAGTGGTAAAATCCTAGCTGAGAAAATATGCTTAAGCAATGGGGATATTTTAAGTAAGAAAACTTTTTTAAAGATTCAGCACTTGATTCAGTGGATACTTAGTTCTCTCTTTTCTTGATGCTTACGTGCAGCAGTAAAGCAGCATGTGAATAATTCAAGGATAACTCCATACACTTTAGTTCTGTAGAAGGAATTACTCTGAGTTAAACTTGGCTCTCTGTATCACTGGATCTACAACAAACCCAGAGGGCTATTGAGCTGTTGTTGGAAAAAGAAGCTTGTCCAACATGGTTGGACAATTAGCTCTTGCTGGGAACCTTGCCCATTTCAATACCCAGCTTTATGAATTTTGGAGCTGTTGTCACCTGTCTGTAGAGGCAAGGAACATCCTCCCACAATTTCTATGTTCAGTATTCTGGGTTACTTCTCTTGGAAAACTTTTGTGGAGGTATACAACAGAACTCCACACTGAATGTTTGATGTTGCAAGTCTACTCTTCAGTCAGTTACTCTTGAAACCAAGATACAGAGCCTGCGAAGCTGATGTCAACATTTCATATACATTATATATAGATTGTCAAGGGGGTGGAAGAGCTTAAAAAGGGAGTTACTGAACCCAGGAGCTCTGTAGACAGCAAAATAAAGCCAGAGTGCATGACTGTTGTGCCTCCTCTCTTAAGGGGTGAGACACTGGAACAGGTTGCTCAGAGAAGTTGTGGATGCCCCCTCCCTGGAAGCATTCAAGGCTGGGCTGGATGGGCTGTGAGCAACCTGATCTAGAGGGAGGTGTCCCCACCTATATCAGGGGATTGGAACTAGATGGTCTTAAAGGTCCCTTTCAACCCACACCATTCTATGATTCTGTGATTAACTCCTGCATGATAATACAGTGCAAGTGCAGGCATGCAGCCAGATATGTGCATGCCTTCAAAGAGATTTCACAGGGCCAGGAGCTGCTTCGTCTCTTGAGTAGAGCTGTGCTGCACTGTGCCACTCACACAGGATGGGGGGCACAGGCATTGCAAGGTGGTGCAGCATGTTCTTCAGAAATAACCCAAAGATATTGCTTTTCTGCACTTAGTGCTGACAAAGATCTCATATGTATCATGAAAAAGTTCTTTGTGCGGTTGTCATCTGTATCATAAGGTGTTGATCTTACAGGAAAAACCTCTACTTGACTCTTAGGTAGAGTGTTTTGTTTTCCAGCACTCGTTCTCTGTAATGTGAAAAGTCTACTTCTAGTCATCTGCCCAGGAACTGCAAGCAGATGTATTTGTTGGTAACGGAAACTTTGTGCTACGAATTAAGACGGTGGCAACCAGGTCAGATTTACAGGAGCATCATTCTAGAATTTAGGATAAGGTTAATAAAAACCGAATTCCTATTGTGTTGCTTCTACTCATCCGTTGAACTATCAGCTTTTTGTAAAGGATCTCTAGATGCAGATATAATCCATTTAAAGCAGGTCATTACAGACTCTGTGACTTGCCAGAAGCTGTGTAAAAGCAGTGCTACCTTTTCTTAATCATTCAGTGTCTGCAGAAGTGTGTGTGATGGGAGGCATGTGGAGCATGGGCTGGGAGTGAACCATCTGCAAGTGCTTCTGCAGGAGGTTCCACAAAGAGCAAACTGACTTAATGGAGCTAAAAGCTGGAAACTGAAACAGTAAATTCAAGCAATAAGGGAGATGGAACAAAGAGACCCATGCACTGATCTCCTCTGCCTCCCTTGTCCTCCCAAACGGGCCCTTCTTTTCAGCCTGATGTTTTTCAGAGCCTTACCATGCATTAGTGCTATGTTAGAGATACACAGTGCTCTATTCATCTGTACTTAATGCCCGTAGATACCTTACTGAAAAACCTGGTCTTAACATCTCCTTGGAGTCGGTGAAAAGAAATAATCTTCTGCTGTGGATCTCTATCATTGGGCTACCGAAATGGTTTCTGTTATTTCTGTGACCATAGAACCACCCGCCCCCAGTTACTGTATCACTTCTGGAATGACTCTAAACCAGAGATGCCTTTTAACATGTTAATCTTTAGTATTTAAATTTAAGAAAACCTGTTTTTCAACTGCATTGCTTTTGACACACTTCTGAAAATAACATCACATTGTTTCCAATAGCTCAAGAAGAGTAGCACGTACAGTTATTAGATATGGATCTGAAGAGCTTCCGATGTTACCTTAAGAACAGTTCTGCAATCATTAAAATGCTCAAGCTGGATCTATGAGATCAACAAAGTGTGAGAAAGTAGATCAATTTTGAGTACAACCAAGTATCGTTTAGTTGGAAATGTGCAGCTGCAGTTTTGAAGAAAACAAAATATATAGCAAGCACAATGCTTTTATTCAGCTCAAAGTTAAAGCATTTTTTTCCAGCTATCAATTTACAGCTTAAGATAATGGATTTTGGCAGTGTGCAGAGCTGTTAAGTAATGTTTATTAAAATGGATAAGAAAGGACTTAAGAGGTGGTCTGTAAAAGAGAATTTTTAAAGGACCGGTTAGTGGGATAAAGAAATGGCATTTTCTCCTAGAATTGAAGTTTTATATCCCTGGACAGATCATTAATGAAAAAGATTGTGGTGATATCATCTTATTATTTAGTAGTTCGTGAAATGATATGGAAACTCTACCTACAGAGGCTTTTTTTTTTTTTTACCTCTACTGTGAGGCTGAAAAACTTGTGCGTGTTAAATATCTGTCCTGGAGAGAGAAATAATCAGCTGCATTTAAGTTTCCCTTAGTCACAGTACTAGCTTATAATTTGAATTAAAGTGAACATTCCCAGGGTCTATTATTCATTGTGCAGCTCTACACAATAGGCAATAGCTGTGTGAAACTCCGTGCCAAAAGTCATTAAAGTCGCTAGAAGTTTGCATGGACTCAAGGAGATGTTGGGTAAGTGCCAGAAGGTGATATAACTGAGGGCTGTGAAATGAAAAGGAACCACATCCAGCTCAGGATGTCCCGGAGCTCAAAATAGATTTAATAGTGAAGGAATATTTTTATTCCTTTCTAAGCATTTGCTTATGTCCAGTGCTCGAATGTATGCAGACGTGCTGCTGTTGGGGGTGAAGCACAGCATCATGCTCGTTCAGATGTCCTGACCCTGCAGCCCCAACCCACGTGGATGAAATGGACTTCAGTTCTGAGCTTGTGCTGTCAGTCCTCCATCCTTCTGGTATCATCTCTGCCCAAGTTCAGGCATATATCTAAATGTTTTTGGAATACTTTTGAGACAGGGCTAGAGGCATGAGTTAAGTCTTACTGGGTGGGTGTGCATTTATTTGCTGTTTTGAATAGAAGTGCTTTTCAAACCTGTGTGTCTGCTGGCAGGTCACAAAGCTGAAATATCCAAGCTGGCAAGTCAGGGCTCTGCAGGGCTGGGATGAAGGTGTGCCAAGGCACTTCTCCTGCAGTGAGAAGGACATCAGTATAACTAATTCAGATGAGTATTTTATAATAAGCTTTAATGCTGTATGTATCCTCCAAACATTTCCCCATCAAGAAAAAACTAAATATTACTGAGTTTACAAACTGACTTCTATTTGGGCTGGCTGTTTTCACTGCTTTTCATGACCAATAAAAATAAGCATGATGACACTGTTGTGTTGATGTGGCACTGTGTCTGTTTGCATTAAGGAGCACCCTGGGCCCTGTTCTCCCCTGCAGATGTTCCCTGGAGGTCCCCAGCCCAAATGCAGATGGTAGCAAAGAAGGCTGGAGCTTGGCTGAGTGCATGCACAATGCTGTGGAGACCTAAGCAATCTGCATTTCTCTTTCACTGCCATTCAAATTGAACAGAGTCTTTTCCTAAGCTCATTAATACTGACCTTGTAATTGGTTTCTTCTTGTCTCACTACTGACCAGAGCTCTTTTATTAATTTTTTGATCCCCAGAACCATTTTCAAGTTTGGTCGTTGCAGGGGAAATGGCATCGCTCTATTCATGGCAAAAATGGGCACTTCCACAGTTGATAAGCAGAAGTCAGATGGGGGGGGAGTGGAATGGGCAGGACCCAACTAAACACATTTATCTCTTTTTCCTTGTGTTGCAAATTACATACTGATTGCATTATTGCATTTTAGTGTTGTATGAAAGGAATGGCTTTAATACTTCAGATGCTACAGATAAATAGGTAATATCCCTATTTTTTAAATCAAGAAAAATCTACAATTTTTTTTTTATTATGTTCTTTACAGTGGGTCCAACCAGCCTATTCTTTGCTCTTAACCAGTTCTCGGCCCTTTCTCTGTATGTCATCCTGAAATGTTATGGCAAATAGTGAATTAGCACATGAACTTTCCCATAGAGGTGGTGGATACCCCATCTCTGGAGACAGTCAAGGTCAGGGTGGATGGGGCTCTGAGCCCCTGATGGAGCTGTAGGTGTCCCTGTTCATGGCAGGGGAGTTGAACCAGATGGCCTTTAATGGTCCCTTCCAGCTCAAATGATTCTAAGATGATTCTGTGATGATGGAATTGATTCTCACAGAAAAAATTTACTCTGGAGAATTTAGCAGTGCCTTAAATTAGAAAATGTGTTTAGCATGGTGAAGTCTTCATTGTCTGTGTGAGTTATTTCCAAAGCCAGTTTTAGAAGGCTTGAACAAATCAGTGAAAGATGAAATCTGTTCTCCTGATGTATGCTGAAATAAGCATCGGTACAGCTTCAGGATGAGTCTGTTTTCCACGGCTGATCATTGGCTAGAAATCCAGTCATCAATTTGTGCTTTAAAATGGTCATGCTGGATGGTGAATATTCTGAAGTGGAGGAGGGAAAGACTAACTTGCATTATTTTTAGTTAGTGCTGTAAACATTTACAAACAAGCAGTCTGTCTTCAAAAAATGTGGGCATGCCGGAGGTCTTAGGATTTCTATGAGGCTGTTTGAAAAAAGGTTGGACAAATACAGCATTAATTGGACTTCATCTGTGCAATCTGGTTTTTCTGCAGTCTTTCCTTCTTGAATTAAATGATGTGTTCAAACTATTTCACAAATGAAGCCTGAGACAGTGATAACCTTAAAAATTCTGAAGGGGAGGAGAAGAGAGAATTGCATCAGATTGAGTTCTGGACCTCCCAAAGATACGAAGTGTTTGTACAAACAGTCCAGGTTGCTTCCAAGAACGTGGCAGCTGTGATAAATGAACCAGAGGTCTTGAAGAAGAAAACCAAGCAGATGCTGGGTGAACTGCTGCAGTGCACTGCTGCTGCAGAAAGCACTTCAAGGTGCAGCCAGGATGGCTGAAAACAGCTTTACCTCTGCTACAGGGAATGTCACACAGAAACAGATGACTCAGTGGGTACAGAGCTTGGGGGGGAAGGGGGAGGGGATTGGTGGTTTGTTGGTATTTTAGGGCTTTTTGTTTTTGTAGGTTCGAGTGCTGCAGAGGAGGAAGTAGCACCTTGTTGTGACCTCACTGATGCACTAATGGTACAGCAGAGATGGGCTTTGAAGGGAGGATTAAGTAATGCACACCCAAGCTTTCATCATGGAAGGGAAGTTCAAATCAGGGGTTGGAATTTATAAACAGTAGTAAAAAATGGTTGGTTCACAGCTCTGTGGTAATCAGGAATGCACCAGGTTTACACTGCGTAATGGCACCAGTAGAAATAGGTATTTGTTACGTTACTACAGTATTTCATCCTGAATTTATTTCAACTTTTGGGATAATCGTGATTGAAACTACTCAGTGGAAGATGGATCTCACATTTCTCTAATGTAAATCTAATATCATGAGCAACCATGTCCTTGATGCCCAGTTGAGAGGCAGTGAGACACTCTGTCTTTGCAAATGAAATGTATCTATAAATGTAATGAATTCAGTGAATGCAGGATTTTGTTACCTCCTTTCAGTGCCCTTAACATCATCACCTGTTCTGGTTCTTTATGCGGGATTTTTTCTTTTTGCTAGAAGCTGCCAGAACCTGATTGTAAAAGCTCTGACCCACACAACAATCTGCTGAGGTCCTTCTTATCAGCCTGGAGTGTGGTGCGTTCTGTATTCTACGCAGGACTTGAAATACTGCACAAATATTTGGAAACCCTTTGAGACGGTAATGCTTGCTTAATTGAAAATAAATATGTCAATTTGAACAAGCAGAATTAGAGATTTCTGAGCAACATCACTTTTTTGAGTCTTTTGACTCAGAGCACTGAGAAAATAGAAGATAGCGTTGATGGAAATTGCTAATTAAACAGTGGCAATGTGGGTTTCTCCAGTGCCTCTCTACAGCCATTCTTTCTGCATGCCACCTCTGTGTCAGATAAAACGTTTTTGATGAAAAAAATCCACATAGGTAGAAAGTTTAAAAAAATAAGCGAGACTAGAAAAAATAAGTGCAGTCATTGGAAAATACAGTGTGTTCTGAGCCATGCGAGTTTTACACATGGCATTGTCACAAGTTCATTCACTCCTCCAGAAAACAAATGATTTGTTTAGAAGTGAAGTCGGCAGCTTTATGGAGAAATAAATATAACTTTACAACTTAATTACAGTATAAACATTTCTCGTGGCCAAAGTGCCTTTGTTGTTATGGCTGTATTAATCTTGGAGGACACATGGATGTTGGTTTTGGGTCCCCCCTGGGACCTGCTGGGTCCCCCAAGCACGAGGCTGACCCATGCAGCGTGGTGGCCATTTGTCATGGATGTGGCCAAAGCTCTACTAAAAAGTGGAAAGAAAGGGAGAAAGAAAGGAAGGAAAGCCTCTGAAGGGATTCTCTTTTCTTCCTCTGCACACTGTTATTCTCTGATTAATTTACCACAGTGGGACTTTTATCTAATAGTGTTAGCTTGCTGTACGCAAAAGGGAAGAGTTTCACACATCACAGATGCTGGTTAATGCTTGGAGAGGTTTGGTGGTAGAAGTCTTTTCTATGGCAACCTAATCCATTAGCTCCCTATCAGTTATGCCACATTTTTAAGCACCAGACTCTCTGAGAACTGAGGAATCATCTTCATACAACACAGGTAAAAATGGGGTTTAAAATATTCAAAGTTTTTTATAGAGTGTATAGTGACAGACTCAACTAAGTATTTATTCAGTTCTCAATTTGATTGCTTATGCAGAAGAACCCAGAGCATACCTTGCTTTTTGTGTTTTCATAATTCACATACTTCTTTTTGCCATTTGCACATCTGTCTTGGAAAATGTCATTATAAAATGACTGGAGAAAAGCCTGGATTCCCCCTTCCCCCAAGGAAATTTTCAAGCTTTTGAGGGAGCATTAATGTGATTAGCATTGTAATGGTCACATTATCACAGAAGGAAATTCTGACTCGTTCCCAGCACCGTATTCCTGTATTTCCAGCAATCTGTCACATGTAGGATTCCCAAATATGTGTTCTTAGGGGAATCATATTTTTGGAGTATAGGCAATTAGTTGGGGTTTACTTTATTTTAAACAGCTCTTTATGCATTGTTTTAATCTCACTGTATGTATAGCAAGATTTTCCACAGTTGCATGCCCTTCCCTATTTTGTTTTTCATTAGAAATAAAAAAAAAAAAAAAACATACTGCAAAATCATAATTCCTTGACTGCGAGATGTTTTTTAATCCTCTTTACTGTGCACAGACATCACAGCAATGCAAAAGTGGTATTTATGTTGGCATGACGTACAGAAACTTGTGGTACTGTTAGTGCACATGTGGAATAACAGGAGCCTTCAAGCTCCAACCTGCAGATCTGGTGGCTGAGGAGCTCTGTATCTCTATGAGGAATAAACCTATTGCTTCTGTCTCAGAGTTGAGCACCAGCTCACAGAATCTTCCAGGATTCATTGTGTTTTTCAACTGAATTTTCTTTAGATCTAAACCCTCAAAAAGGGAGACCCTGAAATTTTAATCAATTCATAGAGAGCAAGAAGTCCTTTAAAAGTATTTGCGGGTTTACTAAATAGAAATGCTCACTTACAGAGATCAAAAAATGGCTAGCTTAAATGATGCTTGTTTAACATTGTCATTTTTTGCTGTTGTTATTATTATTGAGAGCGTGATATGAGCTGCATCCTGGTTTGAGATGCATTTGAACTTCTATACGGAAACCTGTCTCTTAGTCCAGGAAAGTGAAATCACGGGATATTTCTGCATTGCGGTGGACCCAGTGCTGGGGTGGACATCCCCTGGCAGAGTGAGTCCAGAGCTCTCAGGTTAAAAATTGTCTGGTTCCAGTCTCTGTCTTTCAGCGCATAATGACATCTGGCAGGCGGTGAGGCTGTTTTCCGTGTGGTTTTCTGGAAGGCACGGCTTATTCAGCCACTGTTTAAAACATTTGTGAGGTGCAAACATGTGAACAATTGTGCTTACAAAAAGGTTGGTATTCTGAAAAGTGTTTTCGAAATACACAAATTGCAGACGGTTCTGATGACAGGGAGGCAGTCCGTGCCCAGTGTTTCTCCAGGAGTGCTCACACTGACCTCAACACACCATGGCAGCATGCTGCCTTCCCAGGAACACTGTTGGCATCTTCTTGCAGACATAGGGAGCACTGGGCTATTGGGAATGTTTGGAACCATTCACATAGGCACTCTAAAATTGCTTTTCAAAGGTTTGTAAGAGCAGTTTTTCTAAGTCATTTCTGAGTTTTGGTTATGGGCGTTTCATTTTTTGGTTTTGTTCTTTTTTGCTTTTTTTTTCTTCACTTCTCTGTTCCCATTACCGCTAAGCCAACCACTGTCTTAATTCTCAAGCCACTGTATTTACCATTTCTTTCTTTGCCCTTACAAAGCTTACCACAGCCATCTTTCTTGTCTCTCTTATTCATACAAAAACATGTATATATTTAATGATGGACATATTTAACATATATATTTAACAACCATTAAATGTTAACACAATACATTCATTTAATTACAATACTATCCTGTTGCAAATTTAACATTTTCTTTAAAGACTGTGAAATTCTGGACTGTCTGCTTGCATACTGCTGTGTCAAATCTAACTCCCCTATCCTCAGCTTTTCGTCCCTTTAGTTGTCTTTTGAACCTGTACTGCTTATTTCTCCTATTGGAAAGTCTCCTCTTTTTCTCAGCTTTTCCCCATCTTGCTTTTGGGGATGCATTCACTTCCATGAGTCTACCATTCATTCCATGAGCAGTTTGTTTTCTCTTGTAAGTTCCTACTAATTTGTAGCATTTCCTGGATTCATAGGGTTCCCAGTTCAGAACAAAAATTTGTCTATCAGTGATCTACTCTTAAAGCCATTAACCTTTTTTTCCTGTATATACAGTTGTTACAGAATCAAGCACTTATGACAGCAAAAAGCTCTGGAAGCTATAAAGCATCATGTAAAAATATATCACACTGCAGTTGGTGTGAGTTGGACCACAGTTATACCCACAATTTGGGAATACTAGTTCAGAGTTACGTAGTCCCAAAGTGAAGGGCATGTGGCTAAGCTGATGTTAAACTGTGATGTAATAAATCAATTCCCTCTTATCATAGTTCAGAACAGATCAGATAGAGCTACTTTCAGCCTTTCCAAAGGGAGAAGCAATCCACCAGAGGCATGTGCTTTCTTCTACAGTGCAAACACACATATAAGGCAAACTTCTATCAACTGGAAAACCTTAAAAATCTGTATGCCCAGTGTAATCAGAAATCTTGTATGCCCAGTATAATCAGACAGTCCTGCATGTCCCCTGGTTCCCTGTACAAACAGGCTGCTCAGGGAGGTGGTGGAGTCCTCATCCCTGGAGGTGTTTAGGAAATGTGGAGATGTGGCACTGAGGGACGTGGTTACTGAGCATGGTGGGGATAGGTTGATGGTTGCACTAGGTGATCTTACTGGCCTTTTCTGACCTTACTGATTCTGTGATTATACAGTTCTGTGGTGTAGTCCTTGTAGACTGACATGCTCAGCAGCATCCCAGCCACAGAGGTGGAACTGGTAAGTAGTGCAGTGTGATAACTTGCAAGTTGAGGTGTAAATATATGGTTTGCTAAATGTGTTGGTTCTCTGTCTTTATAAATCTTGTGGACCTTATCTGCCTTTGTTATGTTCTGTTGGTGGAAATGTGTTGATTTCTGACTTATTTTGAAGTTTACTAAAAAAAAATGAGCTCTGCTAGAAATGAGGGTTCTATAAATGAATTGTGAAATTTAAACACCTTTCAAACTGAGGCTGTTTTCTGTATTATCCTTATATCCAGTTTTATTCTGCATTTGGAACAGTTCTAGTAACAGAAGAATATCTGCTGTATGTACACCAGCTTGTCTAAACATAAAGAGTGGGAGAAAAATATTTAAGCAAAAATGTCAAGGTTTTAGTTGCAAACAAACTGTTCACTTGCTCCTTCAAACTTAGCTGCCCATAGCCAGTATGGGACAGAAGAATTGCCAGGGCAGCTATTTGAAAGAAAGAAGGGGAATGGTACCTATTGTTGCCAAGAAAGAGGTGCACCTACTTTTGGAATATTTATGTTGAGCAGTGCTGCTCCATCTTCATCTACCAGTTGCACTAGCCAGTTCTTTTAGCAGCCTGTTTCTGTCTCATGAGTGATTCCTGAGAATTCAGAGTTGTTCACTCTGCTAAATTCACATACTTAGAACTTTTTTCAAACACCAGTCACAGACTCATAGAATATCTCAATTTGGAGTGGACCCATAAAGATCATTGAGTCCAGCATCCACAAAGGACTACCCAAAAATTAGGCCTTATGTCTAATAAGGTCTATTGTCTAGCATTGTCCAGACACTTCCAGAACTCTGGCAGCCTGGGGCTGTGATCACTGCTTTGGCTCAATGAAGAATCTGCATAAGCTAAAGCATATCAGTGATATTGACAGTGGGGTTGAGTGTACCCTCAGCAAGTTTGCTGATGCATCTGTGGGATGCGGTCGATGCACCAGAGGAATGGGTTGCCATCCTGAGTGACCTGGACAGTCTTGAGCATTGGGCCCAAGTGAACTGCATAAGGTTCAACAAATCCATGTGCAAGGTCTTGCACCTGGGTTGCAGCAACCCTCACTACCAATACAACCTGGGGGATGAAAGCATTGAGTGCAGACCTGGGGGTACTGGTGGACGAGAAGCTGGACATGAGTAGCAATGTGCCTTTACAGCCCAGAAAGCCAACTGTATCCTGGGCTGCATCCAAATCAGCATGGTCAACAGGGCAAGGGAGTGATCCTACTCATGCATTTGGTTGAGATTCTGCATAAGTAGCTCACATTCTATAATTTGAAAGCACAATTTATTTATTCTTTGTATATATATACAAGCTTTCTTCAGTATTGAAGTCAATACTTGTCAAGACCCTTTTTTCGTGTCTAAATCATTGCATCATATGAAACTTTTAAACCCTGAGCTCCAAGCTTTATCCTCCGTGCATTCATCATGCATGCTAGGTATGCTAACATGTGCTGCAGCGTCTGAGGTTAAGTTACATTTTCTGTTATTTTGATCATTTCAAATTGGATTGAGTTGAAATCGATATACAGTAATGACATAAGTTAACTGCAAAGTTACGGAAATTTGATATTGAGTTGCTAAATCCATTTGTAGATCAATTATGAATTAATGGAAACAAACCTAAGGCTGCCAGAGAGCCTGCTGGCACCAACTGGATTTTAATTACATCCTACACATTGGTTTGGTTATCCCTACGGCAGACAAAATGAGTGATGAGTGGCACAAATTATCTCTTCCAGATTGATCCTCTTTTCAGATGAGAAGAAAAAATGTTTTGTAATTTATTATTCCCTCCATGGGAAAGGAAATGTGGAAGAAGTTGTGCGGGTAGCAGAGGAAAGAAGGTGAAAGGATATGGTGGCAAAATAAGAAAATCATGTGGAAAGGAGCATGGAAAGGAGTTCAGAAAGGAAAGGAGCTGAATAATGTAGTGTATTATATATACAGAAAAAAATTTAAGATGAGAAAAAAAAATTATTTGCAAGTTGTTTAAAATTTTAGAGATATGTATATAAGCTGATTTTAAGTCATTTCTAAGTCATACTCAGCTGCGGATATTTGAGGTTGTAGACATTTTGGACGGATGCAGAATTTTCTTAGCAACATTACCAAAATCACATTGGTAAGAGTAATCAAGGTTTTATTTATGTAACCCTTCATGTTTATTAGATGTATTATTTAGAAATAAAAATGTTGGACAAAGGTTTAACTTCTTATAAGGTTTTCACTCAACTTGAGCATGCTGTGTTTCATACCAAGAAAGATCAAATCCAAAATCAGAACACCTTTCATTCTTTATTAACCTGCTAATTGAAGAGACCAATGCACAAATTCATTACCCAAATTTGAAAATTAATTTTAAGAAATAACATTACTGCTCTGAGGCATTACTCAGCACAGGAAGCCAAGGAAGCCCTAGTGTTCAGTAATGCCCAGACACAAGCAGCTGACCACCATGCCTACTGCAGAGGAAAACACTTGCATTCTTATAGAGTCCTTTTCAGGTCGTTCAATTCTAATTTACCATCCGCTATCCTAGATTTACCATTTACATTCTCAAATTAATGCTGGAGGTTTGACATAAAACCACAAAGGGGACTGAATTCCAAGTTAAAGCTGAAACTTCAATCCTAATGCTTTTGGCTGTGCTTCGGTGCTGCAGAGCATGTGGTGCATGGGAACACCCACGGCTGGGTGCCCTTGCTATATCTGCACACAATAGACTGAGTTAAGGATGGAATTTCAGCCTGAGCCTTAACATTAATGCAGCATAGTTTTCTGTTGGTTAATTTCTTCTTACACAGCGCTGTTAAAGACAAAAATAAGCCTAAGTCAATCACAAAGTCATTTTCAATTATGCTTACAAGAGTCTTTTGCAAATAATCACAACAGATTATTCTCACCCATTACATCAAAGAAGATGTGAATTTTGGTATCCTTGTTGCCTGCATTTTGCCCTGTTGGAAACTACTGAGGTGTTTGATTACAGATACTTTAATATCTGAAGTCCGATTTTAAATGTGTAATTGATTCCCACTGTATTCCTATCTTTGCTTGAAACTCTGTAGACTAGAATTAAAGAGAACACTGCCTTTTGCCACGCACATGCATTTTTTATTAGCAAAATGAATGCTTTGTCAGTGTTTTTTAGAAATGTCAGCAATGTCAAATCGTTTTTATCTGAAGGACTCGTCGAATGACTCAGGAAAAAGTACCTGGAAATTTTTCAGGACTTAATTGAAGTGGGAAGGATACAGAATTGTGGAGGGAGAGAGAGCTTCTCTCTGCGTGTTCTAAGTGGGTGCTTCAAAAGAACATCAGTCTTAAAATTAAGTGATTGAATCAGCCTTTTCTTCAAAACATCGTTTAAATTCAGTCTTTGATCAGATATTTCGAACACTGATTAGAATAGTAACGCAGCCATTTATCCCCTTGTGAGAAGAGAGGGGTGCTTCTAATCTTTTTTTTTTAAGAAAACTCAAAACTTTGTATTTCTTCCCACGTATTTTCATCTTTTGCATCTTGCACATCAGGCATCTTTGCTTGCAGAGACAGAAGAGATACATATTGGTGAAGGAAAAAACATTGATGGAGGGATATTTACAGCTTTACAGGAGTGTTTCAGATGCTGTTTCAAACTTGACTGCATTTTGCATTTACCCACATGGCATGTCTTGTACCTGCTTTGCCAAACCTGTCTTGCTGCTTTGTGACATAGTCAGTCCTCTTTCGCTTGGGACTAGGAAGCTTTCTGAAGCCACATTTTAAGGAATTACTTGATGGCTGGTAGTCCAGAAACAGCTAACACCGTGTGGTGGAAAGAAGCTGTGTTTGTTTTGTCAGCTTCCTCATGTTTCACATAATCCATCTTTCAGTATAAAAATAAAAATAAAAATAATTCTTTTTGAAGAAGCAACCTTGAGCAGATTGCCACAAGGTAACATTTCCTTTTTAGAACTAAGGGACTTTAACTTCATTCTGTTCTTTGTTCCACCACTGCATCTGTTGCAGTGAATTTATCTGCCTGTACTGATGTTTGATTAGTTAAGTCTGCTTATTCGGTACTGCATAGGAAGCAGTTTAAAGGGCAAACATCCAGCTGCATTCAATTTAATTATATTGAAAGTATTTGTCAAACTTTAAGTTATATGGTTTATACCTGAGAAGCCATCATTTTCTTGATGTCATTACAGTACAATTGTGAACTTCGTATTTCTGATGCCAACTGTAGCAAGCTGAAGTTCTTAATTGGTATTAAACCAATTTGAACAGTATTAGTATTATGAGAAAGGTAGTAATTACAAAGCTTTATGTCATCATGACATACTGTTTGTCTATATGGCCACTGATGCTGCTGCCTTCACTCTGAACATAAACTTCCATATATTCCTTACACACATTCAGGCTGAGATTTCTAACATCCCTCTTACCAATCTTTTCCTCCAAGCTTCTATGCTTAGATTCTTTGCCTAGGTTTTCCTTCTCATGCAATAAAGTTATTCTAGCATGGTTAGAGAGAAGGAAAGTCAATGTTTTTTTGTGGCACTCTGTCTCTCCCTTCATCTTCTGAACTTTCCATACAGACAGTGAAAACAAATGATTGTAACTGCACTCCAGAACTCCTGTCCTCTCCACTCATAAAGGCAGCCTGCATTAGCCTAGTATATGTCTATAAATACCTGGGGGAAGAGTGCAAAAAGGATGGAGCCAGGCTCTGCTGAGTGTTAACCACTGTCAAGACAGGAAGCAGTGGGCACAAACTGGTACACATAGGAGATTCCCTCTGAACACCAGAAACACTTCTGTGTTGTGCAGGTGGTGGAGAACCACAGGCTGTCTAGAGGCTGTGGGATCTCCTCCTTGGGGATCTTCCAAAGCTGCCTGAACATGGCCCTGGGCACCCTGCTCTGGGAGTCCGTTCTGGAGTCAGTCAAGGAACGACTGGATGTTGTGTTGAGGGACATGGTTTAATGGGAGCTATTGGTAATAGGTGAGCAGTTGGACTGGATGATCTTTTAGGTCTTTTCCAACCTTGATGATTCTATGAGTCAGTGGACCCAGAGGTCCCTGCCAGCCTCAGCCATCCTGTGGATCTGTAGGGAACAGTAGCATGTGAGCAGTTTAACTCTGCTTTAGCTCTAGCTTAGATCTTAATCCTAACCTCATAGGGGTTAAGATGTTTTTAACAAATCATGAGATCCTCATACAGAGACAGGACTTCAAAAGTATTGCAAAAGGTTTTAAAAAAGTAGTAGGAGTTGATACAGCTGATGCATTTTGTCCTGTAAGGTTTGCTTATGTCAGTTATGCTAGTATTTGAAGATGACTTTAATAGGAAATAGCACTTGTTCCCAAGGCTGTCTTGCAAATCAGGGATGCTAACTTCTTGAATGGAGCTTGGTGACTTTGTAGTCTTGTGTTACCATTCTGATGCAATACGTATTTTTTCTGGACACAAGGCACTGTTTGTTAATATGTAAGTCAGTCATCAGTTACAAAGTGTAGTTTTAGACAGGATTCAGACAAATATTGCAAGACTTCAGGTACTTGAGGGTCTGGAATAGTTATAGCAGGTTTTGCCGTTTACATCATCTGAACTTTTTTATTCTGTGTTTGTGCAGAAAAATTGTTCCTCGTTCCACCCTTTCAGGTAAAGGACAGCTGTGAAGCAATTTTCCATTCTTAAATTTCCCACAGGGCAAAAATTGATGATGCTATTTTGAAAAGATGATGATTTTTTAAAGAATGTTGCATGTTAATGGGCTAAGAAATTACACAAAACAGTGATATTGACACAAAATAATCATATTGAAAGCAAACAAAACTTTGGCTTAAGATAGATAGAAGCCTTCCTCATTCACTTTGCGGATCAGATTTTGACTTTAAATTCTACATTACGTGGATTTTGTGAACTTTTTTGTTTTTTACTTATTTTTTTCTGATTGTTTGCTCCCCACATCTTTGTGAAAAGTCTGGGCCGAAGGGGAGCTACCACACTAAAACTGACTGTAAGAGGTGATTGTGTTGTTCTGTGAAACATTAGAAATATGTGCTTGATGCTGATACAAAGGTGAAAGAGGTATGATTAAATGACAGGTTGCAGCATTGTACTTAGAACTATAACTAAGTACGAATGTGATAACAATTGCATCTAGGATCTGGATGTAGTTTTACCACTAGTACCCATTGCCCTGAGATCCCCAGATCACATGGTGCAGGTAGGGACCACGGCGGGTAAAGGGAAAGGAAGCCTGATGACATGGAGTTGAAATGCCCCGTTCTCTTTTCTGAAGGCTCATTGTCCATAGAACCATTTCTTCCCATGTCCTCCAGTGGAAATGGCACTGGCCACTGCTTGAGGTACACACTTATGCTCCGGGATTGCTTCACATCTAAGGGTTTTGTTGTTTCTCCCAGACCATCCCAAATCTTGTTAGTTGCAGTCCTAACCCATAAATGTCTCTGTTTCACTGTGTCCCCATTCTTCCCTCAAGGAGGCTGAGGGAAGAATCACCCTCTTCCAGTATCAGAAAGGTGCTTACAGTGAGAGTGGGGCAGGTCTCTTCTCACTGGTCACAAGTGACAGGACAAGGGGAAATGGTCTCAAGTTGCGCCAGGGTAAGTTTAGGTTGGATGTTAGGAAACACTTCTTTACAGAAAGGGTAGTCAAGTACTGGAATAGACTCCCCAGGGAGGTGGTTGAATCAATGCAGTATGCATTTAAACCTTTGGTGAGCTGGTCATTAACCTGGCAAAACACCATTCACATTCTGATTGGTTTCATTTTTTGCTGAGTTAGCGAGCTGAATTTGGCCCCAGCAAGAAGCCATGCTGGCTAGCATGGAGGTGCAGGGCTATATGTCCAGTAGCAGGGGAGTGGGAAACAAGGGCAGCCTTTGGTGACAGCAGGCTGTTTTGTTAAAGCATGCTCTCAATGAGGCCAGAAGTACTGTGAATGTCTTATAAGAATGTCGTACATTAAAACTGTGCTGTAAAAGCTTTAATTTCTGGTAGTCTCTTCTTGTGGATACCTACACATTACTGAGGTTAATCAACATGAGATATAGGATTCTTTCTAGTTACAGAGTTGATCTACAAATGCAGCTGCCTTTCTGCATGATTTTTTTTCTGTTTCAGAAGGAAGATTCTGCAAATACAGAAATGGCTGAAAGACTGTCGCTCCGGAAGAATCGCTTCATGCATTTCGCATCACTGGAGTATGAAGGAGAATATTACATGACGCCACGAGATTTCTTGTTTTCAGTAATGTTTGATCAAGTGGAACGTAAGTTGTTTTCTCATCATTGTATTTGTGAGGGAAAAGGAACTCTTGAAGTCCCCTTGAAAATGTAACATACAAATCACTGGGACAGGATCCGTTATCTGACATAAGTCATCTGAAGCCAGTTTATAGACATTGGGCATTTGGATTCTCACAGGCACCACCCTGTGCACTGGTGACATGCTGATCATTTTGAAATGTGGTGACTGAAGGATGGCATTACGTCTCTGCATAATTAGCGTGTCTGATCAGTATGTAGTTCCTCAGTTACTTACTTAGTAAGACTGTGACTGTGCTCATTCCATTCCTGTCCCTGTTATCTGTCTGTCTGCTTTACCAGAAAGTACTCTGTGACCCCCTTTCTCCCAGTGATGGGAATATGTGTAATGAAGGATGGAGCTCAGCACTACATTTCTGATTTCACATCTCTTCAGGTTGATAGAAGACTTGGATAAGAGCAAATCAAAACTGTTTGCAAATTAAAAAAAAAAATAAAAATCCTTCTAAAAGTGTGTTCTCTGGGGAGGAGCTTGAAGCAGCACACAAACACAAAGTGCATATGTTGTTGTCCTCGTGGTCTTCTGATCTCATTAATCTGCCCTATTCCTTAAGCTTCTGTATCCTGACATTTCCATGTTAGAATGTGGGGTTTTTTTTTAACAATGTTATGTTTTCACACACGCACAAAAAAAGGCTTTTATAGCTTTCCCAAGAATATATTACTTAAGAGAGGTTCTGAAATGCTAATTTCCCTGAGTATCAGGTTCACTCAGAGGACCATTGCTCATTACTACATCTGCAGAGGGAAAGAGGGGGAATACCAGGCTCTAATCATTGATTGCAAGCTGGTCTGCACATCCTAACTGACCCATGGAGCGTGTTGTATAGGCAAAAGCTATTCACAACCTGCAGTGCTCACTGCCCATCTAGCAGGGACATCAGCATCACTTGAGGATATCGAGAGGGAAATACAGAAGAGAATTCAGAGCTCTGTGGAAAGACAAAGAGAAAGAAGGAGGCTTGGATAAGCTGTTATTCGAGCCCACGGGAAACCTGGAGCAGAACAGAGTTTACCGAGCTGCAAGTGGTCCAAGAATAGAACACAAGAACCTGTAATAAAAAGGAGTTATCTTGTGTCTGCAAAAATCTATGGTTGATAAGGATATGTGGCTTCCCTGCTGACATACAATTTCTAATATTATACAAGGCTGAAAATAAATCCTTAGAAGGACTATATGACCTTGAGAGACATGAAGATTCTCAAAATAGCATATTTTTATAATATATGGCAAGTGGAAGGAGAGTTTTTCCCTTCAAATTTTATGCCAGTAAGTTAAAAACCTAGAAGGGATTTTCTTTGGAGTTTCCCAGCCTGAAATAGTGAAAGACAGTGGGTACTAAATTTTTCAGTGTTGAAGATGTGGTTTTCAAACAGTAGTCTGTGAAAACAAGGTTAAAGAAAGAAGTGTTTTTCAGTCTTAGCTCTTCATGCATATTAATTGGTTATTCTAGCTAAAATGGTGTACGTGCAGATTTTTAATGAAATGAAATGTGGATAAGATCGATTTGCAATGCAGCCGTGTTAATTTCTGTTACTTTGCTAATGTAAGTGGGAAACGGCTTCAAATAGAAAAGAAAAATAATGACAAGAAAAATACGTGAACAAAAAAATCTTGGCGCCAACACATACAGCATTTCAGGTGGATGTCAGGTTTACAACAACGGCATTGTAGATTATTGATAGAAAAACGTTAATGTGTGACTCTAATGCTCCATACGGTGTTTTGAATATTTTAAAGTCACTTGTTCATTTTCTTGCAGAGAATTTCCTGGGAGAAAAATAAACAGACATAGCTCAAGCCTGTCTCCAGGTATATTAAGGGTAGACCAGGATCACAGAGTCATGGAATCATTAAAATTGGAAAATACCTCTGAAGTCATCTAGACCAACAACCGACCCATCACCACCATGCCCACTAAATGGTGAACATTGTACCAAAGCAGCAATTACTTTTGGAAACTTTTGGCTTGTATTATAAAATTAATTCCTTTTTAAATCTTGAGCAATGGTTTTAAAAAGGAAAATGGGCATGCCAACTCTAATCCTAGACATTTCTTTGCTTACTGACAGGGTGAGATGTAAATTGAAAGTGTGACCCTGCATGCAAATGCTGAACTTAAAGCTCCAATGATTTTACTGTTTTCCACTTACTTTCTGTTAATGACTCATAAAAAAAATCTTACAGATTTTGATGCCCTTAAGCATTCATCTTCATAAATATTTGTTTGCAAATTATTTGTTTTAAGGTTGTTTGTGATACATACTACAGGAGGCGTAGCTCCATCCAAAATCTGTTCTCAAGTTTTGTTTCTGCTGTCTTTCTTGCAGACTGTAGCCCAGAATATATGATCAGCCCCATAGAAAAGTAATGCGTTATCTCAAATACAGTCTTCACAGCAGATTTAGAAAGTTGTTTAATTCTAACTATGTTGGACCAATGCAGAAAGCAGCTTCCAAAATGGTGGATTCCCTACTCAAAGCAGTCTGCTGGTTGTTCTGACACTTCCCAAGGTCCAACTGAGACTGCTGACTGCAGCAGGGAAGACAGCATCTCAGCAGGACTTCTGTGCATCATAAACAGTATCTTAAACATGATCCAGAAGCACCCAGTGCTAATTCTGAAACACTGATGTCAATGCTCTTGTTGAAATGTAGTCAACAATGAGCATTCATTTCTTTGGGGAATGTAGGAATGATAGTGCACATTACATCCTGGGTTAGAGGTCAACATTGATAAAGTATCCGTTAAAGGCTGCAGACAAAAAATGAATTGCTGGGATAATTGAGAGCTGTTGTTACATTTTTCTGTGACGCTTATGAAGATGGTATCAAAGGTGCCGAGATGCCACATAGGAAAGAAACAGCTGTGCTCTCTGAAGACTATATTGTGCTGTCTTCTACATTTTATGGAAAAACAAGCTTCTGACTTACAGTACTCTTCTCTTTGCATACCCTCTCCAGTTTTCCCTCTTCACAGAGCACTTCCTTAGTTTCCTACAGAGATGTGGTCTTGTTTCTTCTACAAATACTTATTTTTCTTGCTTTTTTCCTCACAAACATTTTTATACTTTTTTATTCTTTGCTTTCTTTTGTCTGTCCTTTTGCAAACTAATGGAGTCCATTCTCACTTTTATTTCTCCCTTGTTTCTTTTGTTGCTGCTGTTTTTTAACCAAATCCCTAATGGGTGTATGTGTGAGTCTCCTGTAAGTGTACACAACGTTGACTTGTGGGCAGTGCTGGAAGAGTGGTGGCTTCTGTCTTCTGCAGTATTTTCAGACAGGAGAGTGAGGAAGAACACGAGGCTTTTGGTTTGTTCTGTGAATCAATCGCAACACAAGGCTGGGCAGTCGCTGCCAGCCTTAGAACTGGAGATCTTGGAGCATGGGGAGGTACTTGTCACCATCAAAATGTGTTCCAGAAATGGCTACAAGGGAAGAAAATGTACCATTTTGACTCTAGAAGTCATGTGAAAACAAAACGGCCCATTTTCTTTCCAGCAGAGATTATTCAAAACTCATGCAGTAACTTTAACATTAGGCAAATATGCCAGTTTTATTTTGGTATTGAAGGAGAGATGTCTGCTCTGTGCTCAAAAGCAATTTCTAACCACTGGTCTAAATGCTCTTATTTCTCATTTTTACATCTAAGCTGTAATTGCATTTTGTCCTCTCAGCTGTGATTAAGTGTCTTCAAACTAGAAATTAAGTTCTCTGGCACAGCCACCCAGAGAGCTGCAGGTACCCCATCCCTGGAGATGTTCAAGATCAGGTTGGTTGGGGCCCTGGGCAGCCTGAACTGGTGGGTGGCAGCTCTGCCCTGCCCAATGCAGGGTGTTGGATCTTGGTGGACATTAAGGTCCCTTCAAGTCAAACCATTCTGTGATTCTAAGATGTAAGAGTTTGGAAGAACCGTAATCCTGTTTTTATTTGCTTTGTGTAAGTTACACTGGATGCTGGAGGTTTCCAGGCTGAAACTGCAGTTACAGTTAAATCTGTGAACTTTCATTTAATTTACTGAAGACAGAAAACCCTCTCAACTTATGTACTGACATAGTTTCCAAATGGGAACTGAGAAATGAAAGGAAAACTTTTGGCACAAGGATAAACTTCTCTTCTTATCTCAGTTGCCAATCCTTTATTTTGCCAGCAATTGCATTTATCCCTATAACATTTAGTCTCCTGCTTTTGTTGGGTCCTAAAGAGAACATCAGCTTTAGGCCAAGGTTTTGGGAATAGAACTTGAGGACTTTACTGAAGAAAGCATGCAGACTCAGGTCAGGATTTTCAGTATTTAATTTACTGAAGTCCTCCAAAATCTGTGCAATACAGTGCTGTCTAGGTGGAACAGAACCATTTAGCCTTATTTTGTATGACTGGCGCTTAAAATGATTTCATATGTCCGGTGATGTGTATAAGAGTGGAAGACATAGCCAGTGAACTCTACTCTTTTTCTTATAACTGTTCAGTTTAGTGATCGTTTCCAGAGGGAATGTGAGCTGTCACCCATCCATCTCAGCCAGCTGGCATTGCAGCAAGTGAACATAGACCAGCAATGTTGCCTGAGAAGCATGGAAGGAGCCAGCTCTGCCTGGCTGCTTTGCTTTCACCTCATGCTGCCTCCCTCCCCAGTGCCAGCACAAAGCATTGCACAGCCACATGCTGAACCCAGCTAAGGAACTCGCTTTGGTTAAAAGGAGTCATTTCTTCCTGCTGGCTTTTTGAAGTAAAGCACTTCTCCAGTTTGCTGTGTTTGCGGTTCTTCAGTTGCTCCTGGGGATGCTGGACATGGAAAGGCACAGAGGCAGGTCCATTGCTATGGCCAGATTAAAACCCTTAAACAAGCTCTCCACGAGTTCCTGAGCAAGCAGCAGCTTCTCAGTTCTGCTCCTGCACCTCTTGTGCTGAAGCACGTAACTCAGGGATAGCTAACCTTCGAAACACCTCTAAAAAGTGACAACACTGAGCAATGTAACTGTGCACCAAGAAACATTGCTGAGTTTGATCACAGCGTTGTGTTGTTTTATTCCTATTCAGACATAAACTCTCACGTGGGAGGAAAACTAAAAATAACAGCCCGCATGAAGAACAGAATGAGAAGCAGTCCTGCTTTGATTTGGGAATACTGGTCCTTGCCCAACAGCCCTGGGGTCTTTTACTCCCTGGTGATTTTCACTGGAGAATTGCTGCATAATCATCTCTTCTTGGTTCTTAAGCACGATTCAATTTAAAATAAAGTAGACATCGTGGTTTGTAAACCAGATAAATAGTTGGATTGTCGGTGCTGCATCAGGAGTGCTGGATATGGAAAATACCAAAATGTTTTGGCTGTGTCCAGATTGTCAAGTGAATTCCTGAGTGATGAATTCCTGTACGCAGTTGGGTGGTATTTATTACTGAAGAAAAAATCTTAGGTGTGTTCTTTGACAGAGTTGCACAACATGCAATAAATTATGATTTATTATGGAACAATTTTGCTGATAAGGGAACAGATGAACTGTAGTGCAAAGATACCAACTGTCATAAAATCCAACCCAACTGATCTTGAACCCCACTTAAGAGACCTTGGTTCACAAGTTCTGCTCATTTGCTTTCTGCTGCGTAGATCTCTCTGTTACTCATTTTCTTTTATACAGGCCAAAAATTGCGAAATCTGGGCATTCCTATTGATAAAATCACACCTGCAAATTTATTTACTGTCAGGGTGATAATGAAGAAAAATATTTACTGTCTTTCCATTTAAGGAGAACAGGCTGATAACAAATGCAGAGTTTTGTGACAGACGTATTTTGTTTTGCATATTGACATAGCAAATGTCTTTATGAAGGAAGAATGGTTTCACACCAAATCACCTTTGTAAATATTTGCTTAAGTTTTTACCATTAGTTGTTTTACAGCAGGAAAGGGACACCTTTTTATCAACAAAGGCATCAGTGAATGAAATCTGGTATTCCATACGATGTCTGGGCTGGCTTAAAACACCTATTGCAGTGTTTTGTATGGGTAACTTGGAACATCCCAAATGTATCCTGGCCTTCAGTATTTCACATTTGGGGTTTGGGCATTCCCAGTTATGGGCCATGTAATCTCATATGAAAACACTGCTACTAAAGGATGTGCAACAAAACATTGCAAAACCAGCAAGCTCTTCTGGATAATCTATTGGAGGCTAATCCAAAGTGCAATATTTGATGCAGTGATGATATAGTGAAAAAGTGGTTGTGGTCAATCTACTTATGATGTAAAAGTTCCTCAGTGTCTAGTAATATCTATTAGGAATAATATGAATTTACATCAGAAAGTTGTATTTTTAAGATGACAAGTATAAGAAGGATAAGTCTCAGCTGATTTACACTGAATTTTCATTGAAATATGGGAGTATTTTTAAAAGACCCTTCCAGTTTCATACAACCTTGTGTTTAATACAGTTATGTGTCCTTAGCCTCAAATTCCAGATTTTCCAGCCAATGTTACGTTAGAGTTTCTTCATGGAAATATAATTTCTGGTATGCTGATACTGTGGAACAAATAAGAAGATCTGTATGAGATTTTGGATAGAACTACAGATACAAGAATGTTTCAGAGAATGAAGATTTTGCAGTGCATTCTGTCTAGACTGTGTTTACATTAATTTTTTTGGAGAAGATTATACTATTAGCTTGGAGAACCAAAGATTGTGGGGAGATTTCATTGCTGCCTTTTAGTACATGAAGAGAGCTTACAAGCAGGAGGTGGACCACGTTTTTACACAGTCTGATAGTGATAGGACATGAGAGAAAGGCTTTAAACTGAGAGGTGGAGTTTTAGGTTGGATGTTAGGAAGATATTGTTTACTCAGAGAGTGGTGAGGCACTGGCACAGCTGCCCAGAGAGTGCCCCATCCCTGGAGGCACTCAAGGCCAGGTTGGATGGCATGCTGGGCAGCCTCAGCTGGTGGATGGAGCTCTGCTCATGTCAGGAGTGTTTGGATCTGAGTGAGCTTTAAGGTCCCTTCAACCCATACCATTCTATGATTCCCAAAATATCTTTCTCTTTCAAGTAGAAAACAAAAATTCAGGCTAGTTTGTCTCGAACCATGCAATAAAGTCACTTACAGAGAAGTAGGTTTTGCCATGTCATTGTACAATAGGCAGGTGCCTTTGAACCACATCACAAGACAACAAGGGAAGTGCATGGGGTACATTGCTTGGAAGGTGAAACGGGAAAATATATTTTTGGTCCTTAAAGTCATACTAAGATTTGTGTTTTAGCATTTATGTCTGCATGACACAACAGCAGTTATAAGAAGCTCTTGGCTTTGTTTCATTATTTCTTGTTTTTCCTTTTGTGACAGTGCTGACTAGTCAGAGGATGACACAGAATCAGAGTTCCTATTTGTATTGACTGCAGTGCGTACTGATTAGGAAAAGACTTGGCAAGACACTACGATCTGGAAGTGCTCTGCTAGCTATTTAGCTTTCTGAAGAACAACTGTTAATGACAAGGTATATCGCAACTTCTCAGTGAATGAAGGCAGTTATTAAAACTCAGCACAAAAGTAGTGTCAATACTAAAACTGTAGATTCCCGTAGAGCTGTAAGCAGGAGGCAAGTGGTCCCCACACATCTTGAAGGATTTAGTTATTTTAAGTGTGAAAGTTATTAGTTGTTTAATGGCACCTGAATGGAAAACAGATTCCCTGAAACGAATGAAAATACATCGTGTACATACAGAGTCCTTGTAGTACAAGTAATGGAAAGATCTGGTTATTAATAACAGGAGCCTGCTTGTTGTATAAACATCAACTGCCTTTGGATTTCACAAGTCTTGCAGCGCTCTCTGCTTCAGTTAACTATTCCCGTTTTGTGACATGCTACCGTATTATGTAAAATATTTAACAGAGAAATCACATTCCTTTCTTTTAATACATGTGAGCAAGTTTCAAGAACTCAGGCAGTCCTTCATGGTCTCTGAATACTTCTTAATAAAGATCTTTTATTTTTGTGAAACACCACACGCTGTTTGGGCAGTGTTTATAACATAATACTGACGTAACCACAGAAAATATCTCTGGGATTTTTTCTGTAATGCTTTTTGACAGATTACTTCAGTATTACTTCTTTAATAAATTCAGCGGGACTTAATCAGTTCAGAAACATCCTGCTCAGCTGACAATTAAATCTTAACAGATGCGGTGTGAAAATCAGATTCTGTGAATTTTCCTCACTCTGAAATGTATTTTAATTTCTTGCAGCTGATGTCCCCAGCACAGACAGGTATTGTTTTGTACCCAGGAAATAGAATCTGGTTTGAAAATTCCTTGCGTTGGGTTGCAGTATTCAGAAATGATGGTGATGTGGTGAATGCTGACAAGTACCAGCAGTGCGTGGTTGGTGCCTGCCAAAATCTAGTTGCATTCTAGCCTCATATTTTGAGCTGTTTGAAACTCTGCTGGTGCTCATGGGTCAGTGCTTTCCCGTAGGCAGAACTGAATTTTTATTGTATTAGTCACACAGTTGATTGTTTTTTTGAGTAATCCTGATAATAGCTGTTTGGGGTTGTTTGGGTTTTTGTTTTTTTTTCCATAAGAAGTGTTGCATTGCATTATTATTATTTTTTTAAGTATCTCAGGTGGAGCCATCATGTACTGCTTTCCTTCTAGGCAGTTGTGGCAGGCGAGGTATGCAGGCAGGCCATGGGAAATGAAAGCAGCCATTGCTGGTTGCCAAGTGGATGGCTGGGCCTGCAGAGAGACCTTTGAATAGATGCACTGCTGCGCCTTGAGAACACTGGCATCCATTTCCCTAGAAGAGAAATAGCCCACCTTACGTGCTTGGTTTTTGCTGCCCAGCCTTTAGGCACCTGCAGTGGTTATAGCACAGATTGCAGTCTGCAGCCTCTCATCAGCTGTGAAACAAAAGCGATTACCAAGCTCAGAGGTTGTTTCCATGCATAAAACACCCAAGTTTCTCTCATTAGAGAAGACATACCACAGAGCCGTGTCTCAGCAGCCATGCTGGCCCAGACCCTCACCCTGCCATCCCTGGGGCTGCCCAACCAGTCCTTTGGCTGCCAAGTCCTTGTTTAATTTTTCCCCTCAGACCTGGGAAAAGCCTGTGTACCTGACAGCCTGAGAACTGTTCAGCTATACCTTATGACAGATACCATTTTCCCACCAAATCCTGCCTTGGTTCTTACCAGATGGAATTGTGTATAAACCATGGCCAAGCCAACTACCACTTGTCTTTGTTCAGATTATTCCAGTAGCTGACACATGAAGCCTTCTGTCTGAGACAGCTCACTTTCCCAGGTACTAAAAATACTAATTAATACTAATTAAATACAAAAACTGGCCATTTTATCTCATGTGGGTGGACATCTGCTTCTCCATTGGACTTGAATTGAATTGCTCTCTCTGAGAACTCCCAAAGAGCCACCCATGCCCTGGAACAGCGAGTGATTCTTCTCTGTGCGATTTTGGTGATGGGAAATGTGACTGCTCACTTCTGTTACACTGTCCCTTTCTTAGGAAAAATATAAATCTTAATGAGCAGAAGTTTCGTCAGCATCTCTAGCTTTGGTGTAACAGCAAAAGAGTCTGACTATTTAGCAAAAGAGAGCAATGTTTTCTGCAGTGTGTTTGATGGTAAGGGTGGATTCTGCCCTTAGAAAGAAGGGGCTTTGCTATGGAATATTTAGGACAGTATACTGTATTTACAGTGGGCAACATAAGATGTTTTTTATCTTCTCATTAAGAGAAAGCTGCCTGCTGTTTGCTCTTCATAGAATCACAGAATCATAGAATGGCATGGGTTGAAAAGGCCCTCAAGGATCATCTCTTTTCAACCTCTTTGCTGTGGGCTGGGCTGCCAACCACTAGACCAGTCTGCATTCATTTTGGGGATTGTGAAGAGCCTACTTTAAGTTGGATTCCCATTTCAGTTCAGTTTTTTCCACTGCAGCTGAAGTAAATACTTATTTCAGGACAGTTCTTATTCTTTATCTCCAGTATTGCTGCGTGGAGAATACGGGGTATCTGTTTGATCACTGTAAGTACACTTGTATCTGTTACCACAGCTCATCCATGTTAACACTGAAATATCTTGTAGTGGTTTTTATAAGCTTTTGTATCCTCTGTTAGGTTGATACTTAATGGCTTAGAACTCCTTTATAGTATGCGGTGTCTAAGTGTATCAGTAGTCATCATATATATTCTAAAAGTCAACTTGCATTTTAGCAATTTCAAACTTAAAATATAGGCCTTTTGTAAGTTTTTTCATGCTGGATTTAAAATCAGCTGTCATTACAGCTTACACTGGAAAATGGTGACACAGCATCTTCTCTGTTGCTTGAAAACTCTTCTGTTATCCAAGCTAAAATTAATCACTCTCTGTCTAAACCCACTTGCTCTTGTGCCAGGATTTCCCATTACCTAAAATAAGTTTTTTTTCTTTTAAATCTTAGCCCCATGATGCAGAATAGATAATTATATTACTATTCAGCACTGCTCTTGTTAGGTTAAGGAAACCCAGGTTTATTTTTACCTCATCTGGGTGGGGGAGGTCATCCATTCCATGGTCTCATGTAGGTAGCTTTACTCCATGGTTTTTTGAATTTGATTTCTTTTTATAAGACCAGCTGCATTCCTTGGCTGAGAGCACAGCCCACTAGCAATCGCTATGGCCTTGAGGATGGAAAAAGGATTGAAGTCAGGAGCTCCTTAAGTTAATGCTGTTCCTGAAACATCTGATTTGTCAAAAGGCAGCATCAGTTACAGAGAAAAGTGGTACAAAGCAATGCTTAGTGGATAAAAAAGCACTCATTTAGTGTATACTTCACTCACTATGTGTAGAGCAGCATCCAGCACCACAAGTGCTTCGGTCTTCATTTGTAGCTCCATGTGTCTGCCCAGCTGAGCACAACACAGTATGGTAGCAAGGAGACAGTGCAAGGGTAATTAGAGGCAGCAGGCACAAAATCCCAGTGTACTGAAGACTGCTATAAGTAAATGAGGTGCTGTTAGTAGGTATTCTGATGTAAAGGGTAGTTGTGCTTTTATGTTTGTCTCCTTTGTTGTCTTTGCTGAATAAATATTTCTGTCCTATTTTGCCAGCCCTACTAGATTGTTTCCTCTGCTGTTTAATGGGATCATAAATCTTTAGAAATCTGAATGTATAAGTAAAGCCAAGGTAAAGACAAATGTCTTTTTGTGGTTTCCTCCTTCAGATGAGTTGAATTGGGATGGAGAAGTGGTGCTGGGTAAATAGACCATTTTAGAAAAGACACGATTACATTTATTAAAGAGATGACTGCTCTTCAGCTAGATTCTTCTTTTCTTTCTTACAGGCTTTTTCACTAGAATCTGAGACGTTTGCAGTGACAGGGTCAAGAGAAGAGACTTATCTTCATTTCTCTTGTTCAGTTTGTAAGTTCACCCCTTACAGGAGAAGAGGTGCTCTGGTCAGTGTGTGAGACTTTTTCTTCTACTAGTAGGGCAGCATGTCAGAAATTAATTACTAAACTTTCAATTAAAAACACTCTTTTTTTTCCTAGGTTGCAAATTAGCGAAACCATTTTGGCTACTGTGGTGTGTGACAAGTAGCATCCATTTTTAAGCTCCTTGATTTCTCATCACTTTAGTTACGTCCTATCTTTTAGGAAAATCAGGCTTTTCATGATCCTGCTCCACTTTGCATTATCTCCTTCCGAATAAAGGCAGTGTTTCAAATCAGTTTTTGGTAACAGTCTTCATTCTGATACTCCAAGAAACTAGCAAAAACTGGATCTTTCCAGAAGTCTTTTCATGTGATAAAAATCAAGTAAACCTTTCTCACTTAGCTTACCATACAGAAGCCTTCTGTTATCCATTGCGTATCCTTGGAACCCCTGCTGCACAAAAACTTCCCAAACATCTGTTAATTGCTATGTGACAGATGTTAATGATGTATAAACAAGTCAGACTCAGCAGGCGCTGTTACTGGTTTTCTCAGAGCTTCTTTATTTGCTGATAACACAGTGAGCTCATCTTAGAAGTTAGAAAGAAACTCCTGGTGAATTTAAAGGTAAAACCGATAATGGCATTGGCCAACTACTGGAGGAAAGCAAATCAGGCACTGCAAGGAACACGTGAGAAGCAAGATGAATGCAGCTAGAAACTGAAACTGCAGTAATGTCAAAACTTCGGCACTTTGTGAAATAATGAAGTAGGTCTGCACAGGACCTGTAAAAAGACTGGAACAATAGGCATTGTCTTCCATAGGAAAGTCCCCATACTTGGTAATTGGGATGTCCTTCTCACAGTGACAAAGGGGTGGAAAAGGTAATGTCATCACTGGTGTCATCCACGTTAGGCTGGCCTAAAATTTTCATTTGAGGTTGCACTTCAGAATTTTATGAAGGGAAAAGGTTCCTTCTGGAAATTCTGGCATGACAGAATTGACTTCAGCCATGAATAACTATTGCATTTACCGCTGGTCATCTTTATGATCTCTAAGAATCTAAAATATCTGAAGTGAAGGGTTACAGTGCTGTACTGATGCCAAAAATCTCTTCCCCTCGAGTAGCACTTTTTTCACTTATGCCAGTTCTGAGATCTGAGGCCAGGCCAGGCCAGGCTGGATGTGGCTCTGGGCAGCCTGGTGTGGTGGTTGGCAACACTGCACATAGCAGGGGGGTTGGAACTAGATGAGCATTGTGGGCCTTTTCAACTCAGGCCGTTCTATGATGCTATGATTCAATTCACTGAGCGCTAATGGGTGTTAGTTATTATGATCTGCTGCAAAGGAAAGTAATGTGTTATGTTATGCTAGAAAAGACATCCAGTACTTCAGTTCCTTCTTTCAGTAGACCAAATTGCAAAGTGGGCATGTTTCTTCTGTGCGTATTCGTTCACTCTTTTGTTTCAGTGGCTGGTGTTAGGAGAGTTCGGGAGGGTGAGGAACAGAAGGATAATACCACCAATTGCAAAAATGCAGTTATCTGGAGCACAGACATAGAATGTCTCTGAGGTGGATCTCAAAGAACCTTGTGTACTTTCTTTTGTTTTCATTCGTCACATTTTAGAAGTTGCACATACCCAAATTCAACAGAGGTAGTAATTAATTTACTAAACCCTTTCCAAATCTCTATTGATGAATATCATTTTGTCCCTTTCTCTCCTGTTATACAAATGCATTTTTAGTTTCTTCAAGAAAATCCTGCTGCAAAGCAAAGGTAAAGAGGACCCATACCTACAACTAGCCCAGGTCACCCCACACAGTAAATGAACACCATCAAAGCACATACAGTTAATCATTTCGTTCCTAACAATTTATATTGGTTATAACTTAAAATCTAACTGTTCTGTAAACTCAATTGCAACACATTCAGACATTGAGTCACTGTAAATTGCCTGTTCATGAAGGACTTGTATGTTCTGAAAGACAGTAGGATTTTGCATATTTTTGGTGTTTATCATGCTCTGGACAGCAAAACAAAATGTCCTAGACCTTGGTCTTAAACACAGAGCTCTCATTAATGAAATTGTTTGTGTAGAACTGTCTCCTTTCAATAGAATGTCTCCATTCAGTGTTAAATAAAGTGTTTTGTGGTCTCTTGTCAGAAGAATTACAGCAAAAATAGCTTTTGCTCTCTTTGTCAGTTGTCAGTGAGATGTAAAGCCAGGATACTGTCTTAAGTGCATAGTAAAGAATGTTATTGTATTTGCTGTAAGCAAGGGGGATAAATCTTAACCTCCACATGCGACCTGCCAGCTGAAGGCAGCAGAACCACCTGGTCTGTCAACCACTCCTACCAAATCTTCCTTCTTGTTTTCTCTGGAGATGGCTGTGCAGTTTCCCTTAACCGCAGGGAGTTCATTGTGGTCCATGGGTCCTCCCACAAACTTCTCTGAACCTTTTGCAGTCACCAAAAAGGTGGTATTTGTCCTGTGTTCCTTGGAGTTTCTTACCAAACAGAAGATCTGTAAGATGCTGCAAAGAATGCATTTAATCTGTGGAGGATGTAGGCAACCCTAAAGGAGTCAAATTCTTTACGTTTGATAGAAGGACAAGGCAGTAGCAGAATGGAACAGGAGTGAAGATCGACAGCATCACCGCAGTGGTGCAGCAATAGCAATCTTGCATCCTGTTGACGAGTTTTCCAAATTGCAGGTTTCCTGTTTTTGTTTTCCCCCAAACATCTGACTAGGAATTGCTGGGGTGTAACAAGGGGAAGTTTTCCAAACTGATCCTGCTGACAAAATTCCATTGCACTCTCCCTATCAGCTGTCACCTCTTGGAACATTTTTTGCAGTAGTTCTGAGAAATCTTGTTGCGTGTTGCTGTAGTAGAAATAAATGAATCTTCAGAAGAAAAAATATTGTTTTAGCAAAAAAGAAAGCATTCGTGATGGTATAAATAATTGGATGTGTCAAAGGGGAAAATGGAAAAAAAGAAAAGGGAGCTACTATGTAAACTGTGTCTACATAGCATTTTATATTTACAGGACTCTTGAGAACCCACCCAATTTATGTGAAATGTCAGTGCTCCCAGTTTACTCACCCAGCGCAGTAATTTAAATTGGCTTGATGCACTAATATGTCAGCTATTTACTGCTTGGACACAGACTCTATAAATGCCCTCCATCTGAACAGGATTACGGTACATTTTTCATGCTGATACCACAAACAACTTCAGATTTTTTCACAAAATGCTTTCAGTTCAATTTTTAAATTGCATTAAGTTATTCCCTTTTTCCATTCCACTAGAAGAAATAATGAATGAAGTTTGTACTTAGATGAGTAAGTTTAAGAGAATACAGTAGTGGTCGAATTAATGTCACTGTTGCCTTCTGAAACCCAAACTACAGTTTAGTGTTTCAAACGTGTGACCAAGTATCAGTGTGTACATAAACTGATGAGGTAATGCATGAGCAGCAGCCTGTTGGGAGCAGTAAAACAAAGTAGGTGACCCACATGGTCTTCTGTGGCCTCCTTATCTGTCATTCTTACATGTTGGAGTGTTTGTTACATATCAGAGTGCAATAAATAAATGGTAGTTATTTCATGTACTTTGGCACAGTTTGATATGATTTGCATTTCCTGCTTAGAATATAAATTATATCTAAGCTAGAAGGTGAAAAAGAAAAAAGTTCTCTAAGAAAAGGAAGGTTTATTGACCATAGCAAAGAACTGCAGTTTGATTTTCTACTGAACTACTTACCCTTCACTGGCACGTGCCCTGTAGCATAGACAAGGGGGAATGGTTTTAGCTTAAGGAGGGAAGGTTTAGATTGGATGTCAGAGGGAAGTTCTTTACTATGAGAGTGGTGAGGTGCTGGAACAGGCTGCCCTGAGAGTCTGTGGATGCTCTGTCCATGGAGGTGTTCAAGGCCAGGTTGGATGGGGCTCTGGGCAGCCTGGTCTAGTACCAAATCAGGAGGTTGGTGGCCCTGCCTACAGCAGGAGGATTGGAACTTGATGATCCTTGGGGTACCTTCCAACCCAAGGCATTCTGTGATTCTGTGATCCTTTTTGCCCTTATTCTGGGATGAATTAGTAAGGTAGCTTTATGTTAGCAATACATTCCCACACAAAGCATGAATCCCTCACCTGACGCCTCAGTTATGTTTGCCAGCATGTGAATCCAACTTTTGATCATTACGGTTTTACAATTCTTATCATTGCATTCTTTATATTCTTGCCTTTAACTGTACTTAAGATTTTCTTACATTTTGCAAGCCGTGTGGGAGCAGTGACAGTAGGCAAGACCTTCAGACAGCAAATGGAAGAGTACATATTGCAGAGGAAGTGGTTGAATAAGGTACAACAGGGAGAGTTGTGGTAATAGTGATGGCAGATAATCATTGAGCACATGAGCTTAAATTGAGTCTCACATAGGGAGACTTGAGTAAACCTCTGGAGCTATTAAGGCATTTTGATTGTGGGATTGTGGGATGATGGACATACGTGCATTTTCATTCTGAATCCAAAATAATCTCTGTTTATAACTGAGAGGCAATTTATTCAAGTTGTGCATGCAGTTACCTTTTTAGTTGTGTCGTTTGATCAGTGCTCTTGTTACTGGACTTTACTTACCTCTTCATTCATAATTGTTACACTTACTTCTCTAGACTTCAAAGAGATTTCAGAGCCCTTAGGCCAAGAATCCTTTCTTCTAGAGAAACAGAATTAAAACTCCTGTGCTTCTAGTTTGTCTTAATAGTTTATCTTCATCTATTGTTAGTACCTTAACCTAACGTGTGCTCCAGCACTACATTACTTCAAAAAGTGGTGTTTTTTAGCAACAGGGGACGATGACAACATAATACTCCGTGGTGCAGGTTTGTGCAGGTTCAAGAGATGCCATCCCAAAAGTCTGAATGTATGATATTCTCTGTAAGTTAATGGCAAGAGCCATTCTCCACTCTCATCTCTGAAACACACATGGATACAGCTTCTTTCAGGAATTGTCCTCTATAGTAATTTATCTCTCTAATTATGAACTCACTCTGCGTCCTCTACCATAATCCACTTTACCCTTTGCATTTGATAAAGTTGTTAATAAAGCAGAGAATCCCTGCCTTTAGAACTCCTGACTTCATGCTGGAGAGTGGAAACAGTACATTGCAGATAACAACAAATACAAAAAGCAGTGGTTTGAATTCTCTGGTAGCTTGCAAAAGGATTCGTCTATTCAGTTTAGATACATAAAAGTGAAAGTCAGGTCAGAGCAAGTGGCTGTAGGATCTCTTAAAAGTTAATGGAAGGAAACAGTTAGGTTCAAGGCCTGCAGTAGGCACCTATCTCAGTGTGGAATAGATGGCTCTTTTGTTCTGTCTGTTCTCTCTTGACTATAAAGGGGTTTTGCAGTCAGGATGAGGTTTGTATCTCTGTTTGTAGACAGAGATAATATCTTTTATTAGACCAGCTGCTCTAAGTTGGAAAAATTAGACAAGCTTTTCAGCATACGAGCTCTTCTTCAGCTCTGAAATAGGAGCAGCACATTTTGAAGCTAATTATAAGTCCTTTTCTACATACGCTATCATATACAGCAAAGCACCATAGATTTAGGCATCTAATTTTTAGCTGTCTAAATGAAGCCAGAGCAACCAAGCATGGGAGTCTCATTTGGGAGTTTGGAGACTTGAATCTCACACCTCGTATTTTTCTTCTGGATGCTGCCTCCAGTCCTGGCCTCAGTACCAGCCCAGTGGGCAACCTCAGGTAGCTGCTCAGCAGCTGCTGCGTGCTCTGCTTGGTTTTGTGCCAGTGCCACAGGTAGCATCAGGAACTGTGTGCCACTGTTTCTTTAACAGGCTTTGAAAGCTGTCTTATCCAGCATTTTCCCTCCATTTCAATTTCCTAGAAGACTGTGTCATCCTTTGAGGTTTTCTCTCCTCATCATTTCCCACCCCAGCTACCCCAGGCTGCCTTACTCGCTGCGAAGCCTTCCAGCATCAGCTGGTTCTGGTGCAATCACTGCTCTGAAACAGAGACCTGGTCTGCACCCAGCGCTGTGTATTCCTCACTTCCTCGGAAGAAGAATTGCTCTAAATAAAGAAGGACAGATGCAGAGCCTGTTTCCAAAAGATGCAGAGCTTGTTTTGTAAAGCACATCAGAAGTTTCTATTATTGTAAATTTACTTTTCCACCGAGCATACTTCGATTTTAATTCAGGTGGTTTGATTCACTAATTCTTGTGATTGAAATGGCTTGTATCAATTATAGTTCAATGGAGCAATGCAGTAATTCAGTAAAAGCTTTCTAGCTGAAGTGGTTTCTTAATTCATTTTAAAAGTGCTCTCATTTATTATTCAGATATTGGTTTGCCAGCAGTTATCATGGGAATCTTACCGCTTGGTCATGTGCCTTCAAAAGGCTCCCATTTTTTCAGCTATCCTTGATTTCTCTCTGTCACCAGCATTTCACAAGGAGGCTTTAAAGAAGTAATTACTTGTTTCCGTTGTGCCTCTTACATTCATAGTTTTAACAGTAAACTCTTTCCTTTAAATAACTGAGAATGTAAGGAAACAGGGTAACCAAAAGAGAACTTGCTGACTGAAATTACCTGTCCACTATTGTGTTCAAAAATCAAGTCATATCACAGAGTGATAGAATGGCCTGGGTTGAAAAGTACCACAATGATCATCTCATTTCAACCCCCTGCTATGTGCAGGGCCACCAACCACCAGACCGGGCTGCCAGAGCCACATCCAGCCTGGCCTGGAGTGCCTGCAGGGATGGGGCATCCACAGCCTCCTTGGGCAAGGGCATGTGAGAGAGAGCCAGGGAATCAATAGAGACTGCTGCATTTCAATGATCTTGTATCTTGGGCTAATTTAATCATTTTACTTGTTTATCACTGTGGCTATATGAGGTAGAGCTGACGAGATCCTGGACAAACCTTCTCAGTGACTTTGCTGGTGGAAAGGACAGAAATCTGTTGTTTCACTATGAAAAGATCCCTATTTTATACTGTTACAATTTGAAGTTAGGTCTATGGAGAAATACTTCTTTTAAAATTAATTTTGATTTCCATGTTAGAAAAATAGTGCAGTCTTGCAGACGTGTACAATTCTGCTTTTTCTACCATCACAGATCATAGCAATTTCTCTCCTTTTGCTTTGGTGGTGTTATAATAATGAATCTTGGTGCTTTCTTTCATTGCTTTGGCTCTGAACGTCTTTTGTCAGATCTGAGCCTTTCCTTGGCTGTATGGGTTGGGTGTAAATTGCTGTTAGGGAGTGCAAGTGGGTACTTGTTCAATTCAGCCCTTTCCTCATGTTAATCCTAACATCGATGTCAGGTTCCTTTTGCATCGCAGTGTGAAAAATTGAGAGTTGATGGAAACTCTTGTATAGTAAGGAATGTATGTGACAAAATACGCAGGCTTGCCGAGGGCAAATTAGAGCTGAAGTAGCTGCTCTTGGCAGTGTTTTCTTAATTACAGTTGTCAGCTAACTTTCTTGGCTAACAGCTCAGCATTTGACTGCTTGCAAGTAGACTCAGTACTTGTTCAGTTTAAAAAGCTAGAATGGTTTTTATTCTGTGAAGATGTGTCTGTACCTTGTGATTGTTTCATGGACCCACTACCAAGAGTGAAAATGAGACAATGGCATCTGTAAAATAGGTAGAGAGCCACGAAAATGCTTGTTGGACTTTAAGCCAGAATTCCATCATGGTCTTGGCAGAGCAAGTGCATTGTATAGATCTTCTACATATTACATGAAATAGTTGCTAATAATTAGATCCTTGCGTATATTCCTCAGAGAGGTACTGAGAGTCTGGTATGTTTGTAATCATGGGTCACCAAGATCTAACGTAAAGATGAAGAGGCATTTTTTCAGTGTCTGAACTGGCTAAGAAAACCACTTCTATGTTCACAGTGCATTTCTTGCAAAGAAGAATTAAGCACCTTCTCCTAATTACTGTAGACAAGGCCTTAAAAGATGTTGTTCCTCAGAGGGCTGCACATTTGATACACAAGTGAGCGATATTAACAGAGCTTTCCTTGTTGGTCTTCTGAAGGGACTTCATTGTTAGGGAGGGAATAAGTGGAAAGCGTAGGCACCAAGAGCTAAATCAGTATTCAAGGAATATTACGGGTGCTACAGTTAAAGTAGGTAATGTTTCCAAGTGAAAGCTGAGATCTGAACCTTCTCAGATGATTTTATATGGTGACAGTACCAACATGGGGTATAACTGGACATAATTCTCGGAAAATATGCAAGTAATTATTAGAGGAAACCCATTCTTTAGTTTAAATTATAACGTTATTGTTAGATTGCATTCTAACACTTTACGCTAACGGCAATATGAAAAATACTACCAGTGCCCCAAACGTCAGCTGCAGGGTTTTTTCCCCCAAGGAATGACTGGTGTGCTAGCACACGTGCTTGCAGACATTTGCATGCCATTTTCATTCACCTAGGTTATAAGAAGTTTTGATTTGCAATTCCATTTGAGAAGAGCAGTGCTAAACAAAACATCGGCTCCACATTTCCTAATCCGCCGTATCAGCTACTTAGTGAAGAAGAAAAACGTCTTAATCTATCTTTCCGTCTGTCCCATTTCCTCCTGCCCTTCCACCTCTTGTGTTGGATTAGCTGCCCCTCACCACATTCTGTGACGATGTGGCTGTCCTCCTCTTCCTCCTTCTCCTTGTCTTTAACCTCATCCTCTTTCTTCTCTTCCATCATTCAGCCAAGGCCGCATCTCCTCTTTCAGTCCTCTCTCCCAGGCCAAGATTGCCCAGACAGTGGTAGCATGAGCACCTCCGGATCATTGATGCTGCTGTCTTTTCAGCTCCGAAACCTGTTGGCTGATGTGTCAACTTCTTAACCTTCCTCTGGAGAGATGCCATAGCTGAATGCAGGAGAGGAGGCATTGACAGCTGCAGCAGGTCTTCATGTGAGCTCTAGACAATTGCATTTTTGACTGCTGGATGATGAAAGGAGGGCCCACACATCTGCAAGATATTTTCCTCCTCTTTCCTAATTTTTATCAAGGTGGAATTATCCTCACTGAGGACATATTCCCTAAAACTGAGTAGCTGAAGTGTTTCAGTTGTTGTGCTGAATGCAGCACAGGGGAGAAGCGCAGGTGTAACCAAGCCTCACAAACCTGATCAAATAGTGTCTCATCTGCAGCTTCCAGTACTCTCTCCATTCCTTGCATCAGTTACCCAGTCCAGCTTGCAGAGTTCAGCTTGTCTTTTTCTTCATCCTCCTAGAAGCTGACAGTAGGTACTGCCTGCCTCTTAGAGTGATGCTTTGTGGTCCACCAGGAGAGTGGAATGAGCAGAGCTGCTGCAAACCAGATAAGACTTTGTAGTTGGCTTCAAAGCAGTAACGACGAGAAGGAGCATTTTCAGCAAAAATGATGGCAGGGTGATTTTTCTCTTTGTTCCTTCATGCTCCTACAGCCTGACTCATTCTCTCTTACAGGGCTTCTTGCCATGTGGGGCTCCCAGGGACAAAAGAGCTGCCGTAGTGCAATTTAATTCCATGCTGAAATTTGCTGTACAGAGGATATGACATTTCAAAGCTGAGCTCTGAATCACAGTCTTTGCTAACCAGCTTTTCATTAAAGGGCTCTGTGGCAGTGTTACATGGCCCCGCTCAGCACTCAGCCCTGCTGGGCACAGGGATTTTACTTGCTCTCCCAAACTGTTTGTAGCCTGACTTCTTTTATCTCAAATGAGGCAAAGTAGAGGATTTCATGCTTCCTTTGAGCTAGGAGATATCTATCCTTGTGGCTTTATATATGTGCGTGTGTAAATATATTTACACTTGCTGTACAAAAATGTATTCATGCACAGTGACAGGTGGTGCTGGCAACACCTGTTGCTGGGGTCACTCAACACTCCAGTTATAAAACCCTAATTTTAGTTGTTTATAACTTTTGAAATGGGTGGAAATGTTATGTGCCAGGTGTCTGCCTTAGGCTGATTCGGGGGCTGGGGAGAGGAATTTTTCAGCAAAAAATAAACATTACTGCGAGTTTGGGGAGCAGACAAAGGCACTGGTTTGCCCATACTGAAAAAAAACTGTTGCTGCTTAGATGCTCCACAGATTCCCTGGTTTGATGCTCAAAGTTGCCAGTGGGATTCCTCTGCAGCTGGACATGTCTTTTCCCATCTTTACAGAACCTTGCGGTTTTGGTGAGAATGCACCCCATTTTGGCTGGGTTACAGGCCTGTGAACATGCTTGGTGGAAGGTTGTGGGCTGCTGCCCTCTGGGCTGCCTCCATCTTGTCCCATTCCCAAAAGCAGAACTGTGCTGGGGACCATGTGTGTGCAAGTGGCCCATGGAGCAGCCCAGAGCCTGAGCACAAAGCAGGCAAAATGCATTAGGAAGGTTTTCCTCTCAGGTAGAGTGGTGAGGCAGTGGCACAGGCTGCCCAGGGAGGTGATGCAGTCACCATCCCTGGAGGTGTTCAGAAAAGGTAGGGATGTGGCACTGAGGAACGTGGTTAGTGGGCACGGTGGGGATGGGTGGACAGTTGGACCAGATAATCTTAGAGGCCTTTTACATCCTTAATGATTCTATGATTCAGGAATTCAGGCTGCATCTGGTGGCATCAGTCCCAAGAGCAAACAAAGCATCTCTGCTTGTGCTTAGCCAGCATCAGAAAGCAGGAAGGAATGGCTGGCCGGAGTCCAGAGGAGTGGTGATGGTGGAAGGGAGCAGTGAAAGCAGGAGGAGTGAAGGACACAAGATTTTAGGACCTTCATGAGGAGAAATGCTGAGGAGCACTGGAGAGGGCCCAAGGAGCACTGGAGCACAGGCTTTATGTGGCTGCAGTCACAGCAGCTGAAACGTGCCTCCAATAACACATCACAGTGCCACAGCCAGGAGGTTGCACAGGAGGATGGCCTCATGCTGCACCAGTGCTCTCCCTACTTGAGTGTATAGACTTGAACCTACTGTTTGGCACTTGTCATAAGCCATAGAATGGTTTGGGTTGAAAGGGCCTTTGCAGCGCACCCAGTCCCACCCTCCTGCCATGGGCAGGGCTGCGGCCCACCAGCTCAGGATGCCGCAGGCCCATCCAGCCTGACCTTGAGCTCCTCCAGGGATGGGGCACCCACAGCTCTCTGGGAAAACTCAACTTAAGAGCCCGTATGGTTTCGTCCTTACCCTGTTTCAGGAGGAAGAGGTGTTCAATTTACTTTTGCTTGGTAACATCAATTTTTTCTTGTTTCTTTTTCTGGTATTTCTTAGTGTTTGAATACACAGCTTGCGCTGGAAAGCTTCTTATGTGAGCATACAAATCCTCTTTGTAAATAATACAACTGCTTCTTACCATATAATCTTACTTTGGAATCTGTACTGCATTGGCAGTCCACAGAATGCAAAATCACACCCATAAATTAGTCATAGATCCTGAGGTGGTTTGTGATTTCACTGAGGTTGAAGAGCATTTGGACAGACTGCTCGTATTATTTTGAAGTTGTCCTTTCTGGATCATTGTGGAAATTAGAAACAAACTGCCTGCTGCACAGAATTCTGGTTCGTATTACTTACCACTTTCCCATAAAAATCTGAAGAAATGCCACAGAACCTGATCAAAGTTTAAAGTCAGACTTTGTTATTGAATTATGATGATTTTTTTTTTTATTGTAGGTAAAAGCTCAGCCAAGAAACTGACAAAGAAGGTAAGCAAAATGTTCCTTTCGTTCTTCAAAAGAACTCGCATTCTTTCTGTTTCTCAACCAAAAAGACTTCTTTTTTTTCTAAACTGGTTTTCTTGTTTGTGTCTCTAAAGGAGGTGGATGCTGCACTGCTGTGTGTTACAAAAGCTAAACCAGGACCGACCTTTTTTAGAGAGCTTGGTGATAAAGGTAACGAGACGCTTCTGATACCAAGGAACACATCTCGGTTTTTATCTCATCAGACATTATGAATTGAATCTAGTTTTAAAGACAGTTGCACAGATTTGGCTTCATCCCCATCTCGCCAGCTGCCGCCACCTTGGCACGTCTTGGTCACATGAGGAGGAGTCAGGAGGCAGGGCTGGGGCTGAGAGCCTACTGGAGAAAGGAGGCTAAAAGGGTACAAAGTGGACTTTAAGGCTTGTTAATAAACTGCTGTTTCATTATGTAACTTAAACACGTGGAAGCAAAGAATAGAAAGAAAACATGTATCTGATTATGTAAAGTGTCCTCCCTGGTTCCAGGGGCAGTGGCAGTTTCTGCTTCATTGGGAGCTCAGTGCTGCCCCACAAGAGCAGTGTGCTTGGGTTTCTTTTCACCCAGCAGTTCCACCTTACAGCTGGTGACAGGAAGAGAAAATGCTGAGGGCTGGGATATTGTTTGTGAAACAATTAAAAGCACCAAATAAACACCTCATTAACATAAATTAATTGAAGGGAGGGAAAACAAACAAGAGGATCAAGGAAAACAAATAAATGAGTAATTAACCATTTCATCAGTAACAAAGACTGAACTCCCCAGACTAATGAGACGGACTGGCAATGTCTATTCACAAAGTTCATGGAAGAGGTCAGCCCACATCCCTTGTTCCACGGACGTGGCTCTCTCTGTCTGTGTAATGCTGAGGCTGTGAGCATCCCCCGCTGGCAGCCCCCTCTGAACAAGTTTAGCATTTCTTTCCAGAACCGGGGAAGTCTGTTTCATGCTGAATATTTGCCTCCTGTCTTTTCAAATTACTATTTGTTGTCTGCTTTCCCAGGACAAGGTTTAAGGGATTCCCAGCCTTCAATTCTTGGATATTGTTTCCTTATCGCTGCTTTCTTAAGGCTTTTCTTTTTGTAGTGGTTGACAGCACAAATCCCTAACACGTTCTGCCTGGGAAAATCGGGAATCCACCAAGAGAAAGCGAGAACACAGCAAAGCAGCACAGCCTCCTGGCATTGCACCACACCAGCTGGCTGCTGGGGGCTGCCGGGATGTGTCTTTTCTGTGCTGGACCACCAACCTCCTCTCATTTAGCTCTGTGGATCCTCATGCTTTGCCCTTCTAGGATCTGGTAGGAATTGCAGATGATGCAGAAACACTCAGCGCTGTCATCTCTATGACTTTACAACACGTGTAGGCTTTGGTCACGATCTCTCCATACTGACATTGACACTTTTGTCTTCAGATCCATTATAAGTACATTTAAAAAGCTATAAATATTTATGTATCGAATACCGCTTTTACAAGTGCCAAAATAATGAACCTACACCTGTTCCACGGTTTAGCTGAGATTATTTTAACTACCACCAAGTTCTTTTTTAGATATCAAGCGGAGGGCGCGCTCTCAGTCCAGCCTGTAAAGCGTAAAGCTGGGGAACTATGCCTTCTAGTGGGCAGTTTGCACACGTACATCGCCTATTAATGATCTGTTTGGTAGTGAGGATATAGTCCTGCCAGCGTTTGCTATAAAGCCTGAGGACAGAGATTTGCAAGGAGGCACGGGGAATCTTCATTTAATCTTAGAGAATTATTGTTGCCGATGCTAAATGAAAATACTTGTCTGCAAGTCTGCTGAGTCATTCGACAGCAGGTGAAGCCTTAACTTGGATGTGAATACAGTTTGCTTTGCTGATTTTTTTATGTTCCATTGCATCTTTTCAATGTAAAATTTGAGTAACTTTGTAACGACTGCTGAACAATGAGGATTATTGAACTATCTGATTTACATTATGGTTAAGGTAAGTTGGCAATTCACTGCAGGTAGTGATAGAACAAAGAGATAAAATGAAGAATTTTTATGGAAATTGGTCCATGGGTCAAAAGAAATCATATCTCAAATGATGTTGGTGTAATCAGCCTACCAAAAAATATTGAATGTGCTATGGATTGACTTTAAGATAGCGAGGTTTTAAAGAGCAATCAAGATAGTTTCCACGTATTCTCATTCCTTGTACCTTTTTGCCTGTTCCTCTCTAGTGACTTCCCACTCAGCTTAAGATAACGGAATTAAAACAGCCCTTCCACTTCTTGCAGGGCTTTCTCCTTGCAGCCCTCTGCAGTCAGTGATTGGCACCATCCCACTCCTCCTTTGAGCCATGAGCAGAGTTTTCTTTATTCAAACAATTTGAAAAGGTTTTAAAATGGGAGAGGGTAGATTTAGACTTGGCATTAGCAAGGAATTCTTTACTGTGAGGATGGTGAAACACTGAAGCAAGTGCCCCTCCCTGGAAGCGCTAAAGGCCAGGCTGGACGGGGCTTTGAGCAACCTTGTCTAGAGGGAGGTGTCTCTGCCTATAGCAGGGGGTTGGAACTAGACGGTCTTAAAGGTCCCTCCCAACCCCAACCATTCTATGATTCTATGATTTTGTATTTCAATTATTATTATCTGCTGTTTCCATATCCTTTCTAGTGCTTTGCTAAAAATGTTGTTTCCTTGATCATCTACTGAGTGCAATATCTCCTATTGCATATTGCAACAACATGGGGCCTCCTTTTGCTTTGCCGAGCAGAAACACTGCTTCTCCACCTTTCAGGTCTCCCACGAGCAGTAGCTGTGCAGAAGAACTGAGAGGCAGACACCTTGTCCACTTGGCCTGCAGTCATCAATGACAATTGGATTACATGATCTTTGTGGTCTTTTCCAACCATAATGATTCTGAGATTCTATGATCCCTTGCTCTTAAAATGCTCTGGCAGGAATCTCTGTGCCAAATCCGTGTCTGTCCAAGACTAGGAGGCGTTTTCTCTATCCACTTGAAAAGTTACCTCTTTATCTTCCCCTATCTTCTTCTTTTTAACTGCATTTGCTGTGGCACATGAAGCAAAACTGGGGAGTATTGTGTCACTGCTTGTTTTTTTTCCTCTCCAATTTATTTCTGTCCATTTTCTATCTCAAGTGTGTAGCACAAAAAAACGGGGCAAGATCTCTATTTCTGATTGTTTGAATTTGTTGAAATCCTGGACACTACCTAGGAACAAGAAAGCAAGTTTTACAGCAATGTGAATAATTTATATCCGTGCAATGGCCATATTAAGTCTATTGGCAACACATGAGGATCATAGAATCAAAGAATTACTCATGTTGGAAAAGACCTTAAAGATCACCAAGTCCAACCACAACCCAACCATAGTCCCCTAACTAACAACCCTCCGCTAAATCCCATCCCTGAGCACCACATCCAAATGGTTTTTAAACACATCCAGGGATGGTGACTCAACCGCCTCCCTGGGCAGCCTATTCCAGTGCTTAACAACCCTTTCTGTAAAGTTTTCCTTATATCCAACCTAAACTTACCCTGGCACAACTTGAGGCCATTTCCCCTCATCCTGTCACCTGTTACCAGTGAGAAGAGACCAGCCCCACTCTGACTGTGATCACCTTTCAGATATTGGAGGAAGGCAATAAGGTCTGCCCTCAGCCGCCTCTTCCCCCTGACTAAACAGCCCTACAACTTGCAAGCAAAGCTAAACATTTGAGATGACAATGATTCTGCGTTTCTGTGCCAAGTGTTTTTGATTCATGCAGTGCACTGTGTGACTGCAGTGCTGTGCTGAGTTACATGCAGTGCGTGCTGGCAAGTAGAGTGAATAGCCCTATTTTGATGGAGAGAAAAGCTGAAGCACAGACACAGAGCGAGTCGGCAGAGGGCTCAGCGTCAGGCCTGGCTTTGGAGATCTGTTCTCAGATTTTGAGATCGTTGCTTCCAGCAACCCAGTATTTCTAAACTCTGGAAGTTAAAACTTAAAGTGTTAAGTCACTGTCTGAGGCCAAATACAACTGTTGGCTCAGTACAGCAATTTATCAGAAGTTAATTGTCTATCAGTGAAGCTTAAGTGGATTCTTTATCTATCAATTAACTCTATATAAATTATTATAAATAGTTTATCTTTACACAGATGGGCACGTTTGAACTCCATTATTTTAAGCAGCTCCGGCATTACACAATGTTTAGCTCAGGCGTTAAAAGTAGCTCAGTTATTTTGAAAAGTGATTTATAGAAAAGCCCTTTACATTTTTTCTCCAAACGTTATTGCAGCGCAGATGGTTGGGATTGTGCTGCTCAGCCACCCTCGTTGCGCGCTCTATCTTTAGCTTCTACGCTCTATTTTGACGCTATCGCATCTCTGTGTTTGTTCAGGCTTTTCGCTTAAGGCGGTATTTCAAAGGAAAACACTGGAATTTTCCTTCAAAAGGGGGGAAAATACTTTCACCTTGTAGAAAGGACGTGTTCCTATTTAAAATAATAAAAAAAAGAAGCCTCCCTTGGCAGGCAGCCCAGCCGCACTATCGGCGCAATCTCTTAGCTTGGCAGCTCTGCATGCTGCCATGTTCCCCCTGGGAAGCTGCTCCCCGCCCGGCCCGGCTGCCCGAGGATGGAGCACTTTGATCCGTCTGGGCAGCGCCGAGTGCTTCTCCTCCCGGGTACTAAATGTGACAAAGCACTCCGAATTTATTTGCCTTTTCTATAAACACCAAATGTTTGCAGTGCGAATGCAGAGATTTAGTGCAGGCCTGTTGTTAATACCAAATAAACCTGACTTTCCCGTTGAGATGGGGACATTGATGAGTCTCCGGATAGGGAATTTTACCTTCAGAGCACTAAAAACAGAAGTAAAAACTTTATTAAATAAAAATGAGGCTTACTTCAGTAACCCATTTTAAATGATCTTGAACTGCAATTTTCATGTTTATAAGATCTGATCTTAAGAGTCTCATCATAAGGATATATATTTTGTGTGAGTCATTTTTTAACTGTTTCATTTCAGGGCTGATATCTTATGCAGAGTACCTATTTTTGCTGACCATCCTTACAAGTAAGTGTTATATTTTTAAAATAGGTATGCATCACTACTCAGCTTTTAACACCTTTCCAGGAACTTTTTCTGATGCTTTTTAACTAAATTGCTGTGCCGTAGTTTAAGAAACTTGAATATAGAGTGATAAGGCATTGGTATAAATGGCTACAACTTTGGTTGATCGCGATTTGGCTCCACAATGTCACCACTGCTCCAGAGCAGCATGTCACAAATCTCAGTGAGCCCCACAACATGAGGTCAGGAAAGTCCTTCAAGAGTCATTGCGAACAGGGAAGAGTTGGATGTAGGAGCACATAAGGGTGTGAAAAACATGGTGAGAGAAGGTAAATAATATCTTGCCTGAACAATGGATTAAGTCATTTTGCACAGTGAGGTGTTAGCTTTGTAGCTCATGCAGCAGTGTAAAAAGCTATTGCAATGTCTGAAAGGTTGTTGCTTTTTATCTATATGCTCAGATATGTGATGGGTGATGTGCATAACCAGAAGATTTCTACACTGTCCTTTTGTCTGACTTCTTACTCCTCTCTTCATTTCTCTTCCTGTTGACCATTTCCCCATACGTTTTACATGTATTCCCTCCTCTCCTTTACCTCCTTCCCCTTTCTCTCTCAGACATTTTTTAAAGAACATGTTGGTTGGTATCCTCAATAGCCAGAGTCTCCATCCACTTGGACTAAGAGATGGCACTCTCATGTTTTGTTGTGGAAGTGGAGAGGAGAAATTTGGGCAACTTCAGTAGGGCTCAGAGATGAACCCACAGCCTGTGTGACTGCGTCACCCTGCTGCGTAGCACAGCATGACACAAAATGCTTCATCTGCAAACAGCAGATACTTTTTGCTTGTGGGTGGGACTGATGTTGGATTTTCTGGGTTTCCTCATGTGATTGTTCCCTGCTGTGCTTACCACCTCCCCGTGCTATTCTGATGAAGTGCAAGTGAAGCCGGAAAATACCAAGATTTGAGATAAAATGCATACAACAAATGTTGTGCAGCAAGACCATAGTGGTAAAATGGCACACAAGTCTATGTATCCAAGTCCTGTCTGACTGACTTATACAGGTCTGACATCTTAAGCAACTGACAAAACCAAGCATACTGAGTCTTGTGTTATGGGAGGAAGAGAGGAGAGAAGGAATCAGCCATTCTTATCCCAACGGACTCATTACTTGCTTGGCCACAGGGTACATCGCATGAGATTGAACAACATGGCAAATGTTCCTTGCTCTAGAAAGTGTCAAGGTCCAGCACCAACCACTCTCAGTATATACAGTCTAGTTACATGAAGTTTTAACAGACACTGACTGCCAGTGTACAGCACTTGCACCATTCAGCCCTTTTACATCATATATCATTTCTCAGCAAGAAGGCATCCCTGCCTACAACACAATATGAAGTGTGATTAGGTTGGACATCTTCACCAAAAGAGGTGTTCAAGAAGTGTTTAGGTGTTGTTCTGAGGAATGTGGTTTAATGGGACATACTGGTGCTTGGTGGACGGCTTTTTAAATCTGAAGTATTTAAAGAGACTTGACCAGTAAAGCCGATTTAAAAATATTTGTTGCAACACAAAAAAGAGTCATTTTTTTTAAATGAAGGACAACCTTCTTGTAACTTCAGAAGTGACTTGATTAAATTTGCTCAAGTAAGTGCCTCAGTTTCTATTTCTTTCAACTTCTGTGATAACTGAAAGTAAATTCATCTTCATTTATTGGATGAAACAATTAGAAAATTGAAGCAGTACCGGAACAACTTGTTTCACTGCTCTAAGCAATCAAATGTTATTTTTCACAGGATTTATGTAGCAGTGAACTGAACTGCAAGAACAGAGGCACATTTTGATGCAGGATGTCCAGTTACGCAGAGCCCTGTAGAATCACAGAATCATTAAGGTTGGAAATGACTTCTGAGATCACCAAGTCCAACCCCAGCCCACCCCCACCATGCCCACAAACCATGGCCCTCGGTGCCACATCTCCATGGTTCTTGAACACCCCCAGGGACAGTGACTGCAGCACCTCCCTGGGCAGCCTGTACCACTGCCTCAACACTGTTTCAGAGAAGAATTTTTTTCCTGGTATCCAACCATCATACAGAGCCGTGTGAAAGTGAATGTCAGCAAGTGTTGGTGCCTCGTTGCCTAACAAGTATGCCATGTCAGTCAGACCTCAGCCAAACAACCTGCCTCTCTCGTAGTGAGAATTAATGCAGGATTTCTTAAAACAGACAAATTAATACTTAAGTGACTTCTTCTGAATCGCCAGTAGAGTGGGGAAACCAGAAAAGGGACTCCTGGCTTCAGAATGCTGCTGACCAGCCCATGCTATCCATCGTATAAAGGCAGCGTCTGTAGCACTGAACCTCCAGATGTAATTTTGTGGGAGACAGAAGCTTTATTTTGCCCACTATGTTCCCCTTTCTCTTTTCTGTGTTCCATGTATCGTAATTGCCTGTTTTCTTTCAGTGATGTATTGGATTTCATTTTCAGCAATTGGTTAATGGAGCTTTTGGTAAAGCCCTGCCTGCTGAGCAGGCCCAGGAACTGAAATAGTCACCATGACTAAAAGCATTGCTCCAATGCCAGTCACTGAAGTTGACAGTTTGGTCAAAGCAGGAATGACTGCAGGGGAAGCACCTATGTATAACCTGCACTCACAGCTAAGATGAAGCTCTTGGGCTCAGATTTTGGAACTTTGCCTGATTCTAATTAAATACAAATATATCTGAAGTAGTCTTTGAACTATGCTTATTTTACGAACGCATACCTTTGAGGTTACATCATATCAGATAAGTGTGTCATCTGAACAGTATAAGCAGCTTTAGGTCCTATATTTTCAGTAACAGCTTTCTTATCTGAAAACTGCAACACAGATGGTATGAATTACTATTAAATACATCAATTACTTTTATTCTCTGAGTATGTTATAGGATAGACTCTTCTTGCTTTAATAGTAGTAACACAAATTTAGAATGTGGAATTTCCATGGAAAAGAAGCCCGTTTTGATTATTATGGCCCAGTTGCTGGGGAAAGGCTCTGCTATGCAGATTGCAATGGTATTTATAAACTATCCTTACATCACAGGGTTGCTTCACAGAGAACGTTAATTGGCAGCTGAAGATCAAGTTATTTCTAAAATGTAAAAATAGTTCTTTGTTTAACCATCTTGCTATCACTTTAAAAGAAAAAAAGAGGCTATTTCTGTAACTTCTTGCCTTTTCAGGAAGACTCTCTAAACAGAAGCAAGACTTAAAGCTTTACAGGGTGGAACTGGAAGAATGTGCCTCCAAAATAAAAGAAAATCTCTGGGGGCATTAGTAATCGTAGAGATACTGCTTCACTGCCCTCATGAGTCCAATGCTGCTCTTGGAAACGTGAATGTATGCTGGAGAAGATAACTCTGTGGCTTTCATGTTAATGCCTGACATGAATTAATTCACCTGCTCTAGCAGTTACTGGGCTAAGTGCTGGCTACTGCAGCAAGCCAGTGGGTAAATATATTTCAGCAGCACACTACTCCTGTGTGGGCTTGCTAATGAGCGAGGTCACCTCGTGTAAGCAACGTTGGAGCAGGAAATTGTGGGAAGGAGCTTAAAACACGCAGTGTTTTTACAGCGCCTGCAAAACTCAGAACTCATTAAACGTTCGAGTTGAAAAGAAACATCCAGTGGGTGAAGGAAATGGAGTGAAGTTGTATAAAATTCCCAAAAAATCAGCTTAATGGGATACATAGAAACATGCTTTAGCACAGGAAAGAAGGCCAGAAGGAGGAGTTTATTATGTCTCAGTAACACTGGAGTTGGTTGTTTAGGGAGGATGGAGAAGAGAAGAGACCAACACCATGAGAGTAGGAACAGGGAGAACGTAGAGCTGTTACAAGATCAGTCTGTCTTCTGGACTAGTGAAGACTGAAAATAGTGGCATGCAGTAACACATGGAAGAAGTGCTGGAGAAGGATGCTATCTCTTTCACCCAATTTGAGGGGTAATTATTGATTTTCCAAGGCACTTTCCAGTCTTCTTTGCTAAAACGTAGCTCCAAACAGGGGCAAAGCTGAATTTCAGAAGTGAGCAAGGATTACAGATAAATCTGCAGACACTGTCTGTAAAAGACCAGGACAGTAAGACAGTGTTTTCACGGTCGTTGCGAGCAAGTGGACATCTGTGACTGTATTTAGGCACTGCCAGCATTTGTTGTTTTGCTACTGCTTAAATAATAGCAAAAAGGTGTTTGTCTTATTTAAAAGTTGGTTTATATTGGAGGAGGTACACATTGCTTACTGGAAATATGATGTCAGATGAAATCTGTAAGCAAGATTTCCTTTAGATTGAATATTTCTGTACTAGTGTAACTGTGTGTGCGTGGATGTGTGTGTGTGTGCCGTAATGTTTTTTCCCACTTTGTTGCAGAACCCCAGACTGGATTTCAGATTGCTTTTAAAATGTTAGATACGGATGGCAATGAGCAAGTTGAAAAGAAAGAATTTTTTAAGGTATGTGTCTTTATGTGCTTATTGATTTTAAAGCAGTGGCATAGGTTCTGTTTGTTAAATGAAGATGCACTGAAATCTTCAAGCCCATTTTTCCATGTAATCTGTGATCATGTTTGCTAAAATGCGTTATATGAAAAGAATACATAACAAAGCATTGCTTTATATTACTTAAAACTACCTTGAAAAATGATGTGATTTCAGTCTTTTTAAATGCTTGTGTGAGAACAGCTAACGCAAGGTGGCTGAGATAGGCTGCATGGAGAGTTTATTAGACAAACAGTAACAGGGTACAATTAATATCTGCTTTTCGTGTCTTGGTGGTAAAATTCTGTCTTCATTGAACTTAAAACTCTTTCTGATAGCCTAGTGATTGTTAACCAGGCACAAGATGTGTCATGAATCATTCAGGAAAGGCAGCAGGTAACAAGGAAACTCTAAAGTCATGCAGCACATTTTGGAGCTGTTCAGAGTTGAACAGCTCCATCAGTCACTGAAGGAGTGAGAGGTGCAGGATTTCCCAATAGATCCACTGCTGTTTCCTAACATCAAATTAATGTTCAGAAAAAGAGATACTGAATGTAATTCTGTGCTTTGAAGGAGAGATTTTCTCATGTCCTCCATGACCTTTCCACTTCTATGCACATTTTCCTCCTTCCGAGGAGCAGACCTTTTCTCTCTCCTCTCTACCTTTGTGTTTTCAAGCCAGTTTATTTATAATTTCCCCTTTATCCACAATTCCATGGTAAAATTTGACATACAGGAGAGACTGCACCTTATGCCAGTATTAGGGCCCAGAATCACTATAATTCATGTTTTGAGATGAGCATCTGCAAAGATGCATTGCTTTGCCCTGCAATTCCAGGATGAAGCAGATGGCAGAAACAGTGTGTTCAGAGGCTTTAGATGCCATGCTCTTAATTAGCCCCTGCCTGAGTGCAGAATGGCATTTTTAGTACCTTATTATCTGTATCTTCGCAAGGACAGTAAGATACTGCCCAACATTCACATGAGACTTGACAAGGGGGATTTCCAGACATGAGCATCTCTCATTTAGGAATCTGATACTAGTGCACATAATAACTCAGACACAGTCACCTGAGACCTCCCATCAAGAATAAGGCTACCAAAGCTCCCCAAATCTCCATCGGGTGAGGAATTTCCCTGACAACCCTGGTGGGTGATTTCTAAGTAAAATTAGTAACCGTTTCACTGGGATTGGAAGGCTGATAACTTTACTGGCACATGCAAGAGCTATGTGATTCAGATTCAATAGACATCTTTGCACGGTAGTTCAGGACTGAGCAAACAAGCACCTGCATTGTCAGCTGTTGTCACATTTTGGTGTTGGTCTGATAGCATCTACAAGCACCAAACTCTCCAACGAATTCAAAAGGCAAAATCTTTTTGTTTCAGCCACCTCATCTTCTGTAGAAAATATTGCTTCTTTGTATGCCTATAGTAGAGAGGGATGCATTATGCATAATAGGCGTCACTCTCTTTGAATTAGCCATTAGTATCATATGGCAGTGAACGGATATAAATATTAAATACAGATAAATATTACATGGAGAAAATGAGTACTGGAGTCCATTGCTCGAAGGCGGAATTCATATCCTTCCGTGAGTAGCTGCTGCATTGTGTTGGGAAAAAAATGTGCAAATTACTGGAAATTATCATCATTCTTTCCCAAATAATAATTTCAAGAGTAATACGGATGTGCGTCATCTAAGAAAACAACGAAACCTGCCACAACACTTGTAAGAAAAAAAGTGCTGTGAGTCTGTGTTCCTTTGTATCCTGCACGAATTTTCTAAGTGTTTTAAAAATAAAACACAGCAGAATGAAAGGAGCAGCACATTTTCTGTTGTTTGGAAAGCATTTCCCTTTGTATCTCATGTGTGTGAGCTGGATTTTTCAAGTAAGTAAAAAGCTTTTCTGAAAGCTTGTGGGTGAGCAGTTGTCTTTGTATCCAGAGGTCTATGTTGTTTTGCCATCAGGAAATTTGTAGTGCTTTGCTGTATTAGCCAATTGGTCTGTAGCGATCAAAAATAAAAATCAGAAGAGTGGTGGCCAGCAGAGATGGGGAGATGATTGTCCCTCTCTGTTCTGCTTTTGTGAGGCCCCATCTGTAGTCCAGTGTCCAGGTCTGGGTCCCCCAGTACATGAAAGACGGGGAACTGTTGGAGAGGGACCAGAGAAGGGCCAGAAAGATGATCAGGGGGCTGCAGCACTTCCACTATGAAGACAGGCTGAGGGAGCTGGGCTTGTTGAGTCTGGAGAAAAGAGGGGTGACCTCACTGCAGCATTTCAGTACCAAAAGGGAGACTATAAACAGGAGGGGAGTCAACTCTTTGAAAGGGTAGATAATGGCAGAACAAGGGGAAATGGTTTTAAGTTGAAGGAGAGAAGATTTAGGTTGTATATCATAATCAAGTTCTTTACTATGAGAGTGGTGAGGTGCTGGAACAGGCTGCCCCTGTGGATGACCCAAGCCTGGAGGTGTTCAAGGCCAGGTTGGATGGGGCCCTGGGCAGCCTGGTCTAGTATTAAATGGGGAGGTTGGTGGCCCTGCATGTGGCAGGGGTTTGGAGATTCATGATCCTTGAGGTCCCTTCCAACCCAGGCCATTCTGTGATTCTATGATTCTGTGAAAAAGAACTTAGAGAAACTTGGAGGGATTCATGTGTTGAATTGTCTTGTCTTTAGACTGTCAAGTCATGCTGTTCAAAAAATACTAGTAGAAAGTAACTATCCTCAGGAACTCAAAATCTATGAGTGAAAAATAAAGGAACAGATGAATTAGTTAAAATTTGAAGGTCATGAGAAGACCTGTGGCAAAATGAATAGTATGCAGGTTCTTCCTACTCACTGCTTACAAACCTAAGTAGCTTCTCTGAACAACACAGCAAAAAAAAAAAAAGAAAAATAAAGGTGGGGGGAAATATAAGGCCCTAAGAAGAGATTTGAAAAACCTACAAAATAATGGCCATGCGGATTTGGTCATGGGTGAGGAATTGCTCAGTAATGCTTGATACACGAGCAGCAGCCTGAACTTTAGAACCATCATTCCTAAAAAGCCCATATCCAGAATGTTCAATCTAAGTCCACGTTTATGCCTTAGTTTTGATAAGTCCTTTCTTCTTTCATTTTTGCTGTCGCTTCAAGGATTCATTCTAATGTCTGTGAAAGGTAGGTGTACTTTGTGCTATGTTAAATATCTCATTCTTTGGCACTGTTGACTTCCCAGGCTTGCATACAATCATAAAGAAAGCTTGCAGCCAAGAAACACTTAAGGTGATTTTAATAATCAGCAAATTAATGCATTTTTTATATTACCTTAAGCTTCTACTTCAGACAGTTTTTAAGGGTGAGTCATTTCAGTACTTCTGAAGATCACATTAGCTAATTCATTCAGTATTCATTTCATCTGTGGGATGGAAGGGAAACTCGGAACACACTGTGCTTCGTGCCAGTTCTGAAAATATGGTTGCTTATTTAATTGAATTACTCTTTTTTCTTAATCGTACAGTATACCTCATTTGAACAGACACGTCTTTCATGTCTAGGAGATCTTGTCTGTAGCAGTAAAGATGTTCCGAAGGACATCATGAGAATCACACGATAATTTCTCCAAATGACCCTTGATGTTCTGTCTCTGAGCTTCACAATCTTATGGAGTGGATGCTAAGCTTGTGGTGCAAGAGCATCTCTTCTGAAAACAGTGTCCACTGGATTGTGAAAGACAGGTTCACATCCTCTGCCAAGTGATGTTAACTGCTATAGATCAGGCTTTCCTGGGAAAAAGCGTCTCTGAGTAGCAAAATATCCTTAAGTATGCAAATATTTTGTCATGCATTGAGAAGCCTGCAAAAACCTAAACGGGTTTACAGTTAAGAAATTGCAGAATTATTGCAAGTTTCTGAAAGACTCTTTTAAGACCAACCTTGTAATTTTCCTGTTTTGTAATGTCTAAATAAATGCAGATGCAGAGAATCATTGGAAAGGAAGATGATTTGAAAACAGCTGGAGATGAAACCGTATTTCAGGTATGAAATAGAGACGCATTTTTCTTAACAAGGGTACTGTCATATTTCCTGTGGGCTTTGTGATTTTTTAGATGCATATATAAGCATTAATGACTGTTATAATTAATATAAGTGCGTTGGATGTCAACTTAATTTTCTAACTTGGGAAGAAAAATTATTTTCATTTCTGCATGTCCTGATGAAGTTTATGCAATTAATTTATTCTACTTCTGTGTAAGATTTTTTTTAATGACTGTGTAGCCATTAGTTTCTGCAAGCTTCTGTTTTGAAGTATCTTTCTGTGTTGACATGTGAGAAAAGACGGCTGCAAATGTGAATTGGTACCATAAAATTAACCTAAGTGCTGCTGCTGCAGTAATGTCAGCTTATTTTGCATTGGTTTGTGTCTTTGTTTCAGTCAGGACAGAACTGCTTTCTTCAGAGTGTTTGGTATGGTGGTGTGTTTTTGAGCTAGGAGAAGAACAATGTTGGTAATGCAGCAATGCTTATAGTTGCTGCTAAGCAGCACTGTACAGAGCCAAGGCCTTTCGCAGAGAAGGGCCCAGGGAGTTGGAAGGGAACAGAATTAGAACAGCTGACTTAAACTGGCCAAAGTGTTATTCCATGCCATATGTTATCATGCAGGAGTTTTGAAGGGGATGGGAGTTCATCTGGCTCTCTTCTGCCACTTAGGGTGCAAGATGGGCATCGGCTGGGGAGTGGTGAGCAATTGATTGTGTGTCACTCGTTCTTTACACTTTACTGTGGTTTTTATTCTCTTCCCCTTCAAACTGAGAAGGCAGGGAGTGAGCGTGTGGTGCTGAGCCACCTGCTGGGTTAGACCACAACAGTTTGAAATGTATTTGCTGTGGTTCAGGTGACAAAGTCAAGCATTACTTTTGTTAGTTCCACTCCCAAAAGGAAAGAGTTTAAGTGCAGACCAGAAGAAGAAACAATCTTAGAATGCTGTCTTTAGGCTGGGTTAGAAGTTTCTTGGCACTGCAGACCATTAGGAAATGGCAAATATGCATTGTCAGGGAAAGGAGCAGGTAAATTCCTGCTCCGTTCTGCATCTTTTTCCCCACATCTTGCCAGTGTAACCAACCTTTCCTGAGGTGAGTGTTTGGCAGCTGTCATCTCTTCTTCAGTCTCTTCAGCACAGTGACATGTTCTGTTGCCTGACTGAGATTGAATGAGACTGAAAACAGGCAAGAAATATCTCAGTGTACTGAGAATGCCTCAGCAGAAGCTGATGAACCGAGGCAGAGTGCAGATGAGGCATCTCCATCTGAAGTGTTGCCTGCATTCACAGCACTATCTCTGTGCTGCTTCTCTCCACAGACTTGCTTTCAGTCTTAAACTGAAAATGGATAGCTGGGAATGGGACATCAACTGCTGATGTTATAAGCCAAGAAACTGCTAATGTTGTTTTAATAAGAAATTTATACAGGGATCTGCTTTATAAACTCGCTGTACATCAGTAGAGTCTACAAGGAGTAAAGTTGGCTTGTGTTGTTTGCTTTTTCACCAGTCTCAGAAAAAAACAGCAGTGACAGTATGGGTACACCTTTAGTACTGACTAGGCATAAGCATAAATTGCCTTCCATTGCATGCAGGTATTGGTCCCTCACTGTGCACACAGAGTTCAGCTGAAAATTATATGGCTGAACAACAACCAACTCCTTTCTTCAATTGTTTCTTCAGTCACCAGATTAAAATGCATACAGTTAACGGGGTTGTCTGCTCCTTGAAACCAGTTTCAACTGAGACTTAATTTCTGTAGGAGGAAAGAAAAAGAATCTTCATTCTATGAGATTTCCAGAGAAACTTTGATGCAGTTGGACAGATTTGTCTAAGAACACATAAGTTTAGTAGCAGCAAATTAATTACCTGAGCCAGAATGTCTCCATTTTGTTGTGCCTCTTCAGTCAGAATGCTCCACTGCAAAATACCTGAAATTACTGTAAGCAAAAAAAATCAAATACAGTTTCTTAGCAAATTATAAATGGGTTATAGCCTCCTCAAAAGAGGAAATAAATACATTTACAGAGTGCAGCTACCCTGAAATTCCTCTGTTTTCCATATTTTTACTTGGCAAAATCCAATTTGTCATTTTTCTTTTGATTCTTATTTCCTGTCTCTGTCTCTCGTAAAGCAAGTTGATTATAAGCAGTGAATCTAACTGTACGATGTGGTACCAATGTGCATGTCCTTAGTCCTTATTTCTAATAACTGTGGTACTTACAGTATTATTTTCAATCAAAGCAGGTAAAGCATAAAAATATTTACATTTACAGTGTTCTTCAAAAGCTGGGATGTTGCAGCAGAAGTTTGCTGTTTGGGACAGTTCTTTGTACAGCTAGAGCAGGGACTTAGCTCCTGGGTCCTTCTGATGAGATTAATGAGTTATCAAGCAGTTTCAATACCTCCAATTGAATATGCTTTGTGTAATGGATAAACTTAGAAAATAAGTGTAGCTGTTGTTCAGGAAGGAAAGACAATGCAGAATCTTCTGTGATTGTTCTTAAAATTGAATTAATGTGGGGAAATATTATCTGCATTGGTAAGTTCCAAACAGTTGAACATATATGTATAGAGAACACATTTTCATACAAAGAATCTAACTTCCACGTGTTGAGTTTTTTCAGTGTTTAACTGGCACATGGGGGCACAACTATTAATTAATTAACTTTTTTAAATGGCCTACTTTTATGGTAGCACATCACTATTTTCCTATTATTGTGTATCAGTTGTTTTAGCCTGTTTACTTCTCTTTTTTTTTCCCTTTATTTTCTCCAAAGAGAGCTGAATGACATTAGTTGTCCTCATGTTTATCACCACTTATGACCTTCAGGCATTGCAGCACTGCAGTGCATCTCAGCCCCAGAGACTGGGAAGGCCATCGCATAACTTGTCCATCTGTTCGTTAGAATTTCTAAGTAACTTAAAATGTTCTGTCCATAACTTCAAAGTCTGCAAAGCCCTGGACTCACAATAACTGAGGACTGCCTAAATTGAATGAGGGAAGGTGGTAGTTACCAGCTATGCTTTTGCACTGCAGAAATATGCTGTAACAGGGCTATGGCATATCTATGCAGCACATCAAATTTCCAAAGGATACAGCCCAAGACTAAAATTGATGTCCGTCCCAAAACAGTTTGTCATAAATCTTTTCACCTTTTACTTCATATGTACTACACATTTCTTCTTGAACCATCTTCTCCTATGTATATGTTTTGTATTAGCCACATAACACTGAATTCTGTTGGACAGCTTTGGGATACGTTGAGCCTTCGTTGTTTAAAGGAATCTCTCCAGGCAGGTAACTCCTTGAAGAGCCAAGCAGCACTGCATCAAAATACCAAGCTATTAAAAAACTGCTGGGTCACAGCTTACCTCACAAACAAGGAAAATATTTTATTTTTCCACATGATCTGATGCCATTATATCCTCAAGAAAGATGAAGACACGTCCTTTCTAGCACTGGCAGTGTTCCACTAGTGCCGTCTTCAGGTGAATGACCTTTAAAGATCCCTTCCAACTCAAATGATTCTGTACAGATTCTATGCTCTGTGTGATAGTGACAGGGCCCAAGGGAACGGCATGGAGCTGCATCAGGGAAGGGGCAGCTTGTGGTGAGGGAAAGGGTCTACACCAGAGGGCGGTGGGCATGACCACTGAGGATAAGAGAAAGGCAGAGGTTCTGAATGCCTTCTTTACGTCTGTCTTTAAAGGTCAGACCAGTTATACTCAGGGTACTCCTCTCTCTGACCTGGTAGTCTCAGCTGCAGAGCAGAATAAACCCCCCACGATTCAGGAGGACACAGTCAGAGACCTACTGCTCCAACTGGACTGCCACAAGTCCATGGGGCTGGATGAGGTTCACACGAGAGTGCTGAGGCAACTGGCAGAGGTGGTAGCCGAGCCGCTTTCCATCATCTATCAGCACTCCTTGTTGACTGGTGAGGTCCCAGAAGACTGGAGGCTTGCCAGTGTGACTCCCATCTATAAGAAGGGTTGTAAGGAGGACGTGGGGAATACAGGCCTGTTAGCCTGTGGTTCATGGAACAGCCTACCCAGGGCAGTGGGCACGGCCCCAAGTGCCAGAGCCCAGGGAGCGTTTAGGTAGCACTCTTAGACACAGGGTTTGATTTGGGGTGATGCTGTGTGGAGCCAGGGGTTGGACTCAATGACTCCTGTGTGTCCCTTCCAACTTGGGATGCCCTTTAAATTGTACAGCTTGAGACAAAAAATAGCAGTGTATGCTCCACACAAGGGAGGGAGGGCACAGGCCTGGTCCAATACCTACACATCTATCACCTGTAGCCCTGCCATCAGGGCAGGAAGAACCTGGTATAGGGTTGCTCTGCTTTGCATAGTGCACTGGTTTATAAAATCAACTGGAGTGAAATGGAAAAGCTGCACGTATGGAGGTCCAGTTGGCATACACACATTGCCTGTCAGGGAGCCAGTGGGACAACAGGGTGGGGATGCATGCTTTGCCTCAGAGGCTCCATTAACATTAATCAGAAGAGTGAGCTTCACAGAGCTTAATACCTCCCGAGGGGGTTCCTTGTGATAAATTCTCAGCTTTTTATGGAAATTAATATTTCTAAAGTGTGACGAGGCAGGGAGGCAGGGCCTGTATCCCTGTGAGGGCCGTGCCCAGCCGCACAGAGGCTGCTACCAGAGCATGCCAGGCAGGCCTCATGCAGCCGGGCTGGGGCCCCTCAGCCTGCTGGCAGCAAAGCAAGTCAGAGCCTGGTCTGATTTCTGTCATCAAGCATCTCCCACAACATCTGCTTCCAGATTAGCATAATCCTATTTGACTGGGAACCATTTTTATTCATTACCACCTCGGGAACAGCAACAGGCTTTGGGGTGAGGTGCTGCAAGCTGAGGACATTTGTGAAATGAGGTTTTTCTCCTTGGTAAGGCACTGATACAATGGCATAGCCACTCCGTGGCATCAGCTGTCATTAACAAACAGCCAACCCACAGATAATGGGAACGTTCACTCCCAAGTGCTGGGTGTAAATTTTCTTACAAGTTAATGTCTGTTACATCTTCTGTAGAAAAAGTGCACAACTTCACCTGCCTGCACCAGACCTGGTGCATTCCTGTATCCTGCCTAGTGAGAATCTGAGAAAGCAACGCGTTCAAAACTGCAGTATAGATTTATGTGATTAAAGCTGACTCATCCTAAAACGACATGTTCATTCTGGAGCCCTCTCGAGGCTATCTGGGCTTTGCCAAACAAAAAAGCTGCTTTTGGAGACCTGGATCTCCTGGTCTCATTCATTTGCCTGTTTTTAGTTGTTCTGGCTGTCTGTACCTGCTAGGATTCATATCGTAAAGGCTGCGTCTTTAAAAGCTGCTTCCTGAAGCTGAATTATGGGATATATTCATAGAATCACTCAGGTTAGAAAAGACCTTAAGATCATCGTGTCCAACCACAACCCAATCATAGTCCCCTAACTAACAACCCTCTGCTAAATCATTTCCCTGAGCATCATATCCAAATGGTTTTTAAACACATCCAGGGATGGTGACTCAACCACCTCCCTGGGCAGCCTATTCCAGTGCTTAACCACCCTTTCTGTAAAGAAGTTTTTACTGATATCCAACCTGAACTTACCCTGGTGCAACTTGAGGCCATTTCCCCTCATCCTGTCACCTGTCACCAGTGAGAGGAGACCAGCCCCACTCTTGCTGAAAGTATCTTTCAGACACTGGAAGAGAGCAATAAGGTCTGCCCTCAGCCTCCTTTTCCCACATCTTGGAGCTCTCTGAGTGACAGAAACCATGGTGCTCTTGAACCATGTCTGGGGCAAAGCTGCTTAGATTGAAGGCTACCTGGCTTCCAGGGAGAGAATCATGGCCTGAGGAAGTGACTAACTTAGCTGCTGAAAAACAAGTAATAGTTCAGATAAGTGGACTGGGGGAAAATAAATAAATAAATAAAATTGCAAGGTTTTAGTCTTAGTTTTAGAAAGATTTTGATCATCACTAGCAGATAGAAATCAATATATTGTTCTCCTTTACTCTCATTTCTTTACCACCTCTGTTGTTCAACCTTTCTTTCTCACAATTTCTATCTTAACAAAGACAAAAAGAAAATCCAAACTGTATATTGCTTTTACTTTTTTCTATTAAAACTAGATATTACACAGATATGCCATCTCTCAGGAAGCAAGTAAGAGGAGGAACATACTACACATTTTAATTGTGATGAATACTTTCATGCCTCAAGCAAATTCTGCCATGAAAATGGTAAGAATCCAGAGACAGCAAGTCTATTAACATTTCAGATGGGTTTGAAAATCAGTTACACTATTCTGAAAATCTTGTCTTGCTAAGTGATACGTTTCTTCTGTGGCACTTGTTGCTACTTGCTGCAATGTCAGATCCTAAATGTGAAAAGCTCAGTGGGAAGCCACAGGATTATATAGGCCTGTGCCTGTGACTCAGTGTTGGCAGCTTCAGGCTTCTGTGTTAACAGTCTGTGTAACATAAAAAGGAAGTATCTGACCGTGTTATCTGATTTCATTTTAAAATGATTACTTGCATAATCAGCTGATGACATTTTTGAAGGCTTATAAGGTGTTAAAATTACTACAGGAACATGAGTTTAATGTTTTTAGTATGTACACACATGTTCCTTAGTTCATATAGACTTGAGCAACATCAGAGATTGGTCTTTGGGATCCTTTGTCTGAGCCAATGGAGCCAGGAGCATGTCTGGGCTCCCCAGATGAGACACGTGTCCATGCCCCATCAACATGCATGCATAAGGTGAGAACATCACCATCCATTCTCCTTTCTGTGCATCAGCTTTCTCTAAAGCACACAACCCAAAAGGGTGCTGAAGTGCAACCTGCAAATGCTGAAGCCACCACACACACCTGAATACAGACAGCTTGGATAGTGGCTCTGTAACTGGAAGCTACCACTCTGCTCCTTTTTACAGCTACAAGATTAGGTTACCATTTCATTCTCATTGCCAAGAGACATTCTAAACCTAAGCTGTTCTACCTAAGCTCTGGAGGGTGAGGTGTTGGAAATATTAATAGTGCTCTCATTATCTTCTAACAAACATTTGTCATGTTGGTACTAATTTATACAGTTCAGCAGCAAAAGCTCCTAATGATTCTGTGGAGAAAAAAAAATGAATTATGTACTAACACGTACTTTAATAGCATTAACTTTAGTAAAAGCAATTTTTTGTTTGCAGTTTTACCCTTAAGCTGTAGTCTCTCTGGTCTCCTGTTGCATATTCTATTGAAAGAAATGTGCTGCTTTGTAGCTCTAACATACATTTAACTCTCACTAACACAGCGTTTGGACATCTGCCAATTCCACTTTGGAATTTTAGCTGATAAAGAGGGTAGCCAACAAGTAGGTCCATATTTGTTATAAATCCGGGGATAGGCTTTGCCATCTTAGATAAGATGAGATGGGTATTGTTTGTATGTCTTCATCTGGCTTGTAGCTAGAGGAACCTGAATGGAAGAAAATCATTTTTCTGTTGCAGATTTAGCTTTTAAGAGGTCATTTTAAACTCTGCTTTTCAGATCGCTTTCAGTACAACGCTGGTTTTAATACAGAGCTGTTAAATCAGAAGCATTAAATTGCACAATCACGAGCTTAGTTTTAAAAATCACATCAGAAATTTATTCCTTGTATTTTTCAAGTGCTCTTTGAACAAGCAAACAAAAAGCAGATTAGAATCTCACTGCAGTGGGAAATGCAGTGATTCTTCTCTGTTTCTTCTTACAAAACTTTGCATTCCAATGTCAATAGTTGGGGGTTGACTTCCAAACAAGCATACACAAGCATTTGACTTTTGACTTTCAAAAAAAGCCTGTACGAATGTTTATGCATCAGTCTTCACAGCAACCTGAAGTGTTTAAACTTTAGAAGGATGGACCTCGTGGGTATTTAAATATTCTTTGCCTGCAGTTAAATGATGAAGTTCAATAAGTACCGTTTTCTTGTGTCTTGAAAACTATTTTTTTCTATATTCGCTCATTCATGACTTGTATCACTGACATTTAGTGCATTGTGGTTTGCAGTAGAAATGAGGAATGTTACCTCTTAACTATAACACAACCGTGTCGCGTATGCAGTAAGCATGAAACACAGTGGACTAATGGGACTTGTTATTGATGATGCTGAAAGCTAAATAACCATTAGTATTAAATCTTATGAATAGACTCTTGTCTTTCATCTTACCTCTTCAACCAGATAAAAGACACAGAGGCTATTTAGATGTCATAAGAATAGTTTGCTGAAATCCCTCCGGACTTAGAAAAAAATCTCTCTTCATGTTGCCCGGTGTTTTGTTGCGTTCAAAGACATGCCAGTACGCTGGTGCTGAAAGAAGAAAAGGACAGAAGCCCCGCATTATGTGTGGGTTTAGGCTTGTTAAAGATGCTGTTGAGTTGAAATAACGTGTATTTCTGCAGAAATCTCTTCATCAGATTTTTAAAAACAGAAAAATCCAATGGCACTGGAGGTTGGCAAGAAGCCGCCTAAGACCCAACTATAATAGAACACTGTGAATGTTTTAGGTTTTCTAGTTCCACTTTGTAAAGTCTCGTAATTGTTTTTAAATGACTGTGACAAATCAGAAATGCCTGACTAAGAACCTTCTTTTACAGAGATGTTACATTTATGTGAAACCTCTGTTCACCTAAACCTAAAGCCTTACAACAATTTAACATGCAACCTTCTCCATTCTAATAATAATGTACAAGAGAGGTGGCTGTCAATTGTACTCAGCCTTAATACAGAATATTTAGGATCAGGTCATACATACACTGTTACCAACTGATGCAGAAGAAATATTCAGCTTGGAGATTCTTGTGTGATAATTTTGGGAGCAGTAATTTCATTACAGGCCTCTCTTGTAAAATCGTACTTCAAATGAATACTTCCAGGTTTGCAGTGAATAGATAGCAATAATCATACAGGGATTTGTTTGTTTGTTTTATAGGAAGCAGAACTGGAAAGCTGTGATGTTAATACCATGCTGCTGGTACATTTCTTTGGAAAAGAAGGAAAGGAAAAACTTCGCTATTCTGAGTTTTTCAGGTACTCTTTCAGCCAGTCCTGTTTGTAACCCCTCTACTCTGCATTAACGCTGGTGTTTGCCTGACCCTGAGTTGGTTCAGAAAGTTAAATAGATAACCAGGCAGAAGACGATTCATGGTTTTACATGATTGAAGTTCCGGTGTAGCTCTTTGGATCTACTGTCTGCTGGAGAAATTGTGCTCAGTTTTCTGCATCCCACCCTGATAAACTCAAAAGCAGCAAAAGGGCTGGAGGTCAGGAGGGTTGAGGTTACCGTCAAGACACAGCATACTGTAAGACAGTGTGATTCATGAGTATTTTTTTAGAACAGTGCTAATCAATTAAACTTGACTGAATCGAGATGCTCCCCATTACAACTCTCATGGTACAATACAGGAAACGTTTCTGCTTGCTTCAAACTCTGACTTCCACGGAAGCTTAAGCTGTGCCTTTTTTCACTGTTTGAACTATTGTGCTGGGGCAGTGCAGGTACTTTGTGGCACTTGTGCTGGTGCTTAGAATTGAGCCAGATGGTAAACAGGAGGTCAGACTGAAGCTGCAGTGCCATAGCAAGTAGCCACTACTGCTGGAAAAGCATTGTTTGCAAGTCTGTTTCGCTGTAAGTTTGAATAATCAGAAGCTCAAAGAGAGTTCTAAGACTGGAGTCATTCAGTTCACACATTATACGTGTGTCAGAAAAATGCTATAATCCCTGTCTACTTTAGAGCATGAAGCTCTGCTGCGGTTGATTTCAACTTGAAAATCCAACTGGGTATCAGGTGTTTGTGTTTTCAGTGAAGGGTTCTTTCTTCCAGTGTTTCTTTAAACCAGTAATGATGACCACCAGTGACACAGCATCACCATTTAACTGGCTAAAACTCTCTGTTACTTGGGAGATCAGTTTCTACTTTCAGTATGAAGTCAGGACACATCTTGTTATGTGAATGAGGGGCTGGAATCCAAATACATGCTTTGAAATAAATGGAAGTTAAATGCCTGTATATCTCTGTGATTCTTGTGTCTTGAACACAACATCAAGAGATTGCCTATATTAGTATTACCTCTTCTACAAAAATAATTAGACGTTTACAGACTGTGGAAACAAACTGGGATAATTGTTTACTTGAATTTTTGTTCAGAATCAGGGGAAATCTGTGCCAGCCCTCTTAAAAAAAAAATGGATGCTGTTTCAGTCAGTAAAAGTTTGAGGAAAGCCAGAGTGAAAAAGGAAGAGTGACGATTTTCTTAACTCTAAAGAGCGTTCCACTCTATTGGCTCAAGTACCTACCAGTCCTCAAATAAACAGCCTTTCTCTTTTGAAGACCTCCACTCAATAGGAGTCTGAGTAAAATAAGTTTAAGATGCCTGCAGCTCCCTTCTCTATAAATAGCGTAGAGTGTCTCAATGAAACAAAAGGCAGAGAGCACCAGTAAAAGGTTGTGTTTGCATATACAGTGTAAACTGAAATGCCTGGGCTTTTAGATAAAATCCCACACTGACCCAGTGAGGCATGACACTGATAAAACTATGTACCTAGTACAGTCAGAACGTATGGGTTAAAGACCTTTGCCTACCACACAGATAGAAGCTTGCAATCAAAATCAAACTCCCACATCTTGCTCTTAAAATCCGTGGGATAAGTGTAAGGTTTAATGCAGGTAATTTTTCAACAGTGGCAGTTATTTTTCGTAGAGCTGGAATGTGCCTCTTTATCTCTGTGTAGACACTCCATCTCAGTTGCAACATGGCAGTGAAGTTTGTTTAACACACAGAAAGGTGAATAAAAGGATCAGTGTCTTTTTAACCTGTGTGAAGATATCACTTTTCACATGATTTTATTTGCAAGTAAATCAAGCACATCATTTCTGGGTTCCTATTGTTCAAAGAAAATGTGATTTCTATCTGATGGCCTCTCATAACATTTTACCTTACGCGGGAAGCTATTGTTGGCTGTTTGATCAAAGTGCCACACTGTTTTTACAAGAGATGACTGATGAGCTGTACAGACATAGATCACTGTCAAAAGAAGAAAATAATGGTGGAAAATGCTTTTATCATTTTCCAAGTTGTTGCCTAGAAAGCTTTTCCATTGATCAGGGTAGTACCTAGCGGAACGTCGAGGTGATTAGATTTGATTGGGACACACTAGAACTTGTCACATTAGTTAAATACACAGATATTACTGCATTACAGAGTCACACGGGCTTGAAACTTTAGGAGGGAAAAAAAGAAAAGAAGAAAAAAAAAAAGGGAATGCCTTCTTTGTGAAATTTCACTTTACTTGTATGGGAATTCAGAAACCTGAGACTGGTGTTCTCACCTCATTACTTACATGTATTTTCCTCGTGCTCCTACTTTGCAGTTTGGCTGACTTAAAAATCTTTTTGGAAGTGTGCAACCGTCTGTATCTGCACTTTCACCTGTGATGTCCGACCTTTTTAGTCTGCAGTCCAAAGATTTACGAAATGCCTGACAGTCACAGTATCGGGGCATTCCATTTGCCTTGTTCTCCTTCTTTGCATTCAGATGACACAAAGAAAATGGAAACTGTCAGTGTCTCTTCAGTCAGTGTGAAGCTGAAGGAAGCCAGTTCTTGTGCCTCCCTTCCTACAGCCCCAAACACGGGAGGCATATGGATTATAGAAAGGGAATACGGTTAATCATTCTGTTCTCCATCTGCCTCCAGCTGGTGCATTGTTCTATGGAAATCATAGGTAGGAGATACATGCACAGATGACCCTCAGACTGCTTTTTATTTAACAAGAATGAGACCATGAAACAATATCAGATCATTTTCCAGCTTTTCTTGTTCTATTATGAAAATAGAAGTAAAGAAGTGATCCATATCTAGTAAGAATCCATATACAAGTAATTCTATACATACTCTATGAGACCAGTTAAGCTGTCTTCTCAGTGTTGTACAGAACATAGTCAAAGCTGCTCCTTCCCATCCTCTGTTGAACAGTAGGGTGGAATCTCCACTTCTGCAGCTTCTGCTGGAACCACATACAAGTTGAGGAGGCTATCAAGGAAGCGCATCCTCCCGTGCCATTCACATGGTAACAAGGTGGTTTCAGAGCTCATAAGGTATGACTCAAGGAACAGGCCTGTAGCTCCAGACTGATGCACAATTTGTTGCCAGCTGTATTGTCCGTAACATCACCATTCACGTCTTTGTTAACTGGCAAAAGGTAGGAAACATTAACCTTACATTATTTTGTGGAGCGCTTATGTACATCACTAGCAGAAGTGGTGCCTCAAAGCCAGGTGCAATTGGAATGTTTATTGTCTTGTATCAGGTTAAGAAGATATAAAACAACACACAGCAGCTCATTACATGTGTTTATATACACATGTAGGTATCTATAACAAAGAAGGGTAAATTAAATACAGGAAGCTGTAACCAGGTAAGACTTCCTTCTCAGAAATGTGAACGAATTTCTGTCTCAGGTGACCACCACTCCGTTTTTACAGCAATATCATCTTCTAACACCAGGCCTCATCTTAGAGATTGTCACACTTCAAACATGAAGCCAGAAATCCATTGGAACTCCAGGCTTTTTGTTTCTTTTTTTCCTCATGCATGGCAGTTTCCCTGGAATTTTTGAGACAGAAACTATTTTTTGCATTTTTCTTCCGAAGCTTTTTCACTTGTGCTTTCAGTTCAGCTATGTGGTATGTGTTGGGTTGGTTTTTTTATTATGAGTAGAAAACTATTTAGTTTTCTGGGTTTAGCACGTATTTCTTCTTGACAGCCACTGTGGTGTTTTGTTGTGGGTTTTTTTTCTGAAAGTCCCTTGCTGATCTTGTTTAAGTATGTCTAATCCCAAAGAAAAGAGGAGACAGTAATTCACTCCTAGACAGTTTATGACTGCTCTGACTTTTTTCCTGTAATCTGTCCCCAAGCAAGCTTAAATCTCTCACAATCTCCTTCAAGGGTGAAAAAAAGAAAAGAATAAGTGGAGAGAGTATGGAAAAAATATTAAAAATCGTTCTAATTGTATTCTGGGAGGAGTGGGGTGGCTTAGGAAAAATTACTTTCCAGTATGGTTAAACAATAATCATTTAATCATAAAAGAAAAAATAACATTTAAATCCAGTTAATTTTCTGTCCTGGTTTGTTGCTTTCAAACTTCTCATCAATTAATTGAAGTTTGCACCTCAAATGTTGTTTATTCATTCTTCTCTAGGTCACGGGTAGTAAAACCATGCACAAAACACTGCCTTTCATTTACACGTCCTGTTTCTCTTCCTTCTGGTAATTTCAAACTCCTTGGTACATTTCATTTGAAAACTTTCATTTAAGAAAGCAGAATGACACAGACTGAACCACACTGATGGTAGGGCTGAAATTCATTCGGTGCTCTTGCTGTGTTGGTTCCAGCGCACACAGGCGGAATCTCAAGTAGCATCATCAACCAGTGACGTTTTTGCTGTGGTGACAGCTTGCACATTTCCAGTGATTTTCATCTAGATATCTGGGAGTGCAGTTACGGTTGCCTCTTTATTTGTCTCTATACCTACACTTCTATCTGTCTATAGACCCCTAATTCACGTCAGGATTACATGTAAGCAGGATCAGACTGAGGATAGAAAAGGAATGAGAATGAAATCTGACTTCTTGTTCTATATTCCCATCATAAGTGAATCTGAGCATTTCCCAAATATTTAGTAGTGAGGCTGAGAAGAAACCCCATTTCTTCCTTTCCTGTATGCTTATCAGACAGATAGCTTGATTAGTTTCTACAGAGTGCTTATAGATGAAAGTGATCAGTTTGATTATCCTTGGTTTGGAAACACTGAGGACACTAAATCAAAGGGACTTTTGCTTGTAATTCTGATAACGTTGAGGTTGATTAACTGCTTTAGCACTTGCAAAGCTGAGTTTGCAAGCATGTATGTGAATGTTCTGTGAAGGTTAATGGTCAAGTCCTTATTAGGTTTTCCATATTCTCTTCTGGAAAGTCATATTTGCCATTTGGGCAAAAGTCATTTGGGATGTCCCGGTGGATTGGAGACTGGCAAATGTGACGCCTATCTTCAAAAAGGGCCGGAAAGATGATCCTGGCAGCTACAGGCCCATCAGTCTCACCTCGGTGCCTGGGAAGGTTATGGAAAGGATAATCTCAGGTATCATCATGGACGAACTAAAGGTCAGCCATGGGATCGGGCCTAGTCAGCATGGGTTTATGAATGGTAGATCCTGCCTGACTAACCTGATTTCATTCTATGACAAGGTGACCCGCTTAGTAGATGAGGGAAAGGCTGTCGACGTGGTCTACCTGGACTTCAGTAAGGCCTTTGACACTGTCCCCCATAACATTCTGGTAGAGAAGCTGGCTGCCCGTGGTTTGGATGGGTGCACGCTCCGCTGGGTGAAGAACTGGTTGGATGGCCGGGCCCAGAGAGTTGTGGTCAATGGAGTGGAATCCAGTTGGCGGCCGGTCACAAGTGGCGTCCCCCAGGGCTCGGTGCTTGGGCCGCTTCTGTTTAACATCTTCATTGATGATTTGGATGAGGGGATTGAGTGCACCCTCAGTAAGTTCGCAGACGACACTAAGCTGGGAGGGAGTGTTGATCTGCCTGAGGGGAGAAGGGCACTACAGAGAGACCTGGATAGACTTGATCGATGGGCCAAGGTTAATGGAATGAGTTTCAACAGGGCCAAGTGTCGGGTCCTGCATTTTGGTCATAACAACCCCAGGCAATCCTACAGGCTTGGGGAGGTGTGGCTGGAAAGCTCCCAGACGGAAAGGGACCTTGGTGTGCTGATGGACAGTCGGCTGAATATGAGCCAGCAGTGTGCCCAGGTGGCCAAGAAGGCCAATGGCATCCTGGCTTGTATCAGGAATGGTGTGGTGAGCAGGACTAAGGAAGTCATCCTGCCCCTGTACTCAGCATTGGTGAGGCCTCACCTCGAGTACTGTGTCCAGTTTTGGGCACCTCAGCACAAGAAGGACATGGAGGTACTGGAGCAGGTCCAGAGAAGGGCAACGAGGCTTGTTAAGGGCTTGGAGAATCAGCCCTATGAGGAGAGACTAAGGAAGCTGGGGCTGTTTAGTCTGAGGAAGAGGAGGCTGAGGGGAGACCTTATTGCTGTCTTCCAGTACCTGAAAGGTTCTTACAGTGAGAGTGGGGCAGGTCTATTCTCACTACTGACTTGTGACAGGACGAGGGGAAATGGCCTCAAGTTGCGCCAGGGCAAGTTTAGGTTGGATATTAGAAAGAACTTCTTTACAGAAAGGGTGGTTAGGTACTGGAATGGGCTCCCCAAGGAGGTGGTTGAATCGCCATCCCTGGATGTGTTTAAGAGCCGCTTGGATGTGGTACTCAGGGATATGATTTAGCAGAGGTTTGTTGTTGTGGTATTGTTTTGTGGTTGTTTTTTAAGAGATAGGCTACTGGTTAGGCTGCGGTTGGACTTGATGATCTTCAAGGTCTTTTCCAACCTGAGTAATTCTATGATTCTATGATTCTATGATTCTATGAAAGGCAGCCTTGCAGCTCTTGGTATCAGTCATGCGCTGCAGAGATGATTATCCAGTTGCAGGACTGCAACCAACGTCCAAAGAGGAGCCAAAGCAGAGTACAAATGCTGAGGTGATGTATTCACCTCTGTCTTAGTTGTCAAGTTTCCTTCCTACAAACCTATATTCCACAAGCACTGGTTGGTTCTGCAGCTCTGTACCGACTTTGAATTCAGATCAAGAAGTATAGGAAGGAAAACGTTCCCTAACCTTTCCTTCTGTGTTTCATTCTCTACTTCATGTGCCATAAGGAAGCTAGCACTTCATTGCAACATCTCAGGTTGGAGAGAGAATAGCTGCGTTCCTGAGGTTCCCCACTTTTATTACATTTTCACTTCTTATTAAAGCTGAGTTGCCAGAAAATCTTGAGAGACTCCCTGTTTCTATAGGTTTGTAAAGCATGTTACAAAATGTGGGCTAACTTCTGATAAGGCTTCCAGATGATGTCGTAACATGATAACAAAGTAGGCCGTTAGCCCTCAATGTGGGTGTTTCAGAATGTGGATAAAACAGGCTGTCTTCAAGAAAGTACTGTCTGCTCTCAGCCTTTTCTCCATCTTACAAATTTATCACTGACCTTTTCTTTTGTTATTTGGAAACTCAGGAGTTGCTTTTATCCTTAAGCTGCAGTGCAAGAGCATTTCCAGTGCAGTTATTCTTGAACTGTAGAGCACATCTAAGATATGAATCCCATTCCCATCGTTGAATTTTGTCTTTCTTTTAAATCCACAGCCACTGACATAAGGAGAGCAGGAATTTCATTACTATGCTTGTTTTCTCTAATATATGAAGAAATTCTGGAGGAATTTCTAACTGAAAATTGTCACACTGTGATCCAAAAGATGAAAAAATCAAGTATCCCTAGTGGTGGTGTGGCATATAAGTATCAGGTTTTACTTCCTAACCAGAAAGCTATTTTTAATAACTTTTAATAACTTTCTAAAAAACTCATTAGGATTTTTAACTCTCACATCTGGGGATAACAGTGACCTAAAATGCTGATGTGATGATTCATGGTATTTCAATTTTTGTAATATGAGAGTCTATCAGATATAAATTTTACATTACATATTTCAGCTGCTGAATTTGGTATGGCAGGAAATCTTCCCACTGTTGCTTGCCAGGAGCAAGGCTACGTGTTGAAATGCAGGATCCGTTAATTTTTTTCATACCTAAAGAAGTAATTCCTACTCTCCTCCCTTCTCCGAGTAGCGCAATAAGATGTGTGGCTGTTGTGCAACCATCGATGCGCAGTGACATTACCTGGAAGCAACTGGAGAGGGCAAGATTCCAAGCTTGAAAAAAGGCAGCAGAAACCATGGAAAAATTCAATGCCTCGTTCCCTGTCAGACTGGAAGTGGGTGCAGAATCAAGCATATGTCAGAAATGCCGGAGCCAAATGCTTCCTTTTCCTCTTTGGCTTCCTTGCACCATTCAGCTGGATGATGTATGTGGCTACACAGACCACTGGCTCCTTCTTCAGCATATAGAAATGCTTGGTCACCCAGTCCTGCCCTGTCTGGGTGCAGCCTTGGGTGGGTCACTGAGGGTTTTGTGTTTAAGCAGAACCTGCAAATGAAATATTTAGACATGATGGAGGAACACATCATTTGTCATCACCTGTGGCTACTGACCAGCTACGGGCAGAGAGGTGGCTCTCCAAAATGAAGAACTTATCCTATAAAGAACAGACCTTAGACCTATCACAAGATGTATCCACCTTCCTCAAAGTCTTGTTTCCCTACATCCACGGCTTAAAAACGTATTTCTGAAAGCAACCTCATTTTCAGCAGCTTCTCCTTCCTGCTCCAAGTACCCCAGCCAAGAAAACCTTATGCCCACTGTCCTGCTGTCCCAGGGGTACACCTCTATAGTGACTGCCATGCAGGGGCCTTGAAACTACCTTTACTGGACCAAAGAAATGCCTGTATAGAATGTGGGAGCATAGCATACACATACTCACTATTACTCTAATAAAACTCCAGCCTGAATCTTGAATTCCCTCCCAGTGTCAGGCTTTCAGTTACCCGCGTGTCCTGAGCAGTGAAGCATTTGTTGGCCCTTTATTTGCATGTGCAGCTCTAATTATTGGAGAAGAAAATACAAGAGAGAGCTTATACTGCAGCAGCAGCCTTCAGCTACCCCCTTATAGACTTCACAGAGCTTCAAGCTACTAATTGTCCGAGTGATCTCATTAAAGAACTAAAGATAGCTGTGCAGGCTAAAATGCTTTAATTTCAGGAAAATAATTCAAATCCAGTGAGGCCATACAAACACTGATGAGCAAATGAGCCTCTGCTGCTCTTTGCTGCCTAGACCCTTAGCTGTCTTCTCCAACTAATTGCTTTGTCCCAATATAGAAGTATTTCATTCCCTCCTGTCAGTAAATTTTGCAACTCAATTAAGCAGGGTTCTTTTGGTGTAATGAAAAGAGTCTGGCAAGCCTGGTTGTGTTTTTAACCTTTATATTCACTGTGGGGTGGGGGGGCACACATCTGAGCACCTGATGGAGCTGTAACAGGTGCCCCTCCCTGTTCATGGCAGGGGTTGGATCAGATGGCCTTTAAGGGTCCTTTCCAACTCTTCCAGCAATTTGGTACTTGATGCTCATGCTGCTTTAGCTTTCCTCCCCAACAAATGAGTGTCTTCTAATATTGTTGGTGCTCACAGCATCCTTTTTCAGACAGCTCTTTCCTGAAATACCTGCAACATCATTTTCTGTGCTCTTCTGAACCATCTGCATGCCATCAGTAGTCCCAGTGAGCCCATTCTCTCGGTATTAAAGAACCAATTTGCAGAACTTCTCTTTGCTGTCTGAGGCTTTGCAGTCTTTGAGGCTTTCAGTTGTCCTTTCATGTAACAATGATTTCAAGGCTCCTCTTTTCTATGGCCTTTGTAATAGTCGGGTCCCCTTCTTTGGAGGTGCTTTCCAACCTTAAATTCCTCTCTTATTAATATGCAATTTCATAAATAACACGTCAAGCCTTTAGCTACCACATCCTTTTCCACTCATTCTCTACAACGCTGCCTCATCGGTCATTTCATTTCATTATCTGCACCTTTTCAAACATTTCTCTCTCACCTGAAAACTAAAGACAACCTCTGCACGCTATCTTAGCACAGGCTTAGGGAACACCCTGCTGGTGTCCCTCCTGAAATGCAGCTGTGGGAACGAGTCAGCTCCCGGGCTGGTATCTGTGGTCAGGAGGTGGTGTCTGATGCATATTCACTATTTGTTCTGACAGGTTCATGGAAAATCTGCAAACAGAAGTGCAAGAAATGGAATTCATTCAGTTTTCCAAGGGCTTGAATGTCATGAGAAAGGAGGACTTTGCAGAATGGCTGCTGTATTTCACTGACGAGGAAAACAATGAAATTTACTGGCAAAACGTGAAAGATAGATTTGAAGCAGGAGAGGTTGGTACCTGGAATGTGCTTTGTTTTGCTCCCTTATTTCTGCCCACAGGTTTTCAGGTGAATGCGAGTATCTAGAAATAAAACCAGTTTCCAAATCAGTTATGGCAGCTTTTGAGTTCTATGCAGATAAGAACAATGACAGTTTACTAACTGAGAAATATAAGTATTGACAACAAGCAATTTTGAAAGTACTGTGCAGTATTTATCATCAATTCTTTGATACTCTAGAACATCAGTTTGGAAGAATTCAAGACTTTCTGCAAGTTTACAAACAACCTGGAAGACTTTTCTATTGCCATGCAGATGTTCACGGTAGCCAATCGTCCTGTTAAACGAGGTGAGTGCCCCACAGCTTCACATCCGTATTTTTAAGAAGAAAACACACACTTTTCTTACAGAATTTTGTGCAGTGCTACACAATCACGGCTATGCAAAACAAAGTATGTTTTAAACCAAAGAACTGAGGGAGAGAAGTTGAGTTACATATAACAGACATCAAGGAGCAATGCAGCAAAATTGTTGTGGAAATAAAAGTGCCTTTTGTCATGATTCTGAGGTTGTTATGTACTTGTGATACTTGAAAGACAGCTCTCCTCAGTTACTTGAAAACAGTAACAACAGTTCCAGAGGAGGGTTGATGAGACATTAGCTTTCATTAAGATGAATAGTTGGTTGGCTCACTTGAAAATGCAGAGAGCTCATGACTTTTCTTTGTGTTCTGTTCAAAAGGGTGCAGATTTACCTGTGCCCGGGACAGCAGTGCCATCTCTAGATTCATACTTAACACAGAGAGCAGTTAATATCTTTTTTAAGACAAAATTAGAACTGTATATTTGTGACCTTTTAAAATTGTGGTATATCCTTTTCCAGAAGGATTTCCTACTTAGTTATATTTAAATGAAATGTAAAGGAGTCAACTGCATTTACAGAGAAATTGTTGGATGAGATGGAGAGATGGAGTGTTCTTCTTTCTAGTAAGCTTCAGAACTAATCATGTTTATGTAATCAGTTATAAACATCATTTGCCTTTGAAATCAGAAGCACAATATTGCTGTACTTATCTCACTTAGTGGGACAACTTGCTGTAATAATCTACAGTGCTACTCCAGTTTGGTAACCTCCACTTCCTCCTTGAAACTCAGGAATCTGAGATGCCTTCAATGCATCCCATTCATGTGGCAGAATGTGCCTGCAGTAATAAACTATAACCATTTCCCTCTTGCTATCTTCTGTTTTTTGGCAGTCCCACACATTTTCTTATTTTACCTGAACCAAAACTCCGAATTCTTTACACCATAAAATACTCCAGTTAGGATATCCACAGGACATGGTGAATTCTACAGAATGCTGCCATTTACGTGCTTTGCAATGCCTTTACAAGTTCAGTAATGTAATGATGTAATATTCTGTCTTCACTAGCTGAGTTCAAGAGAGCAGTGAAGGTGGCAACAGGACAGGAGCTCTCAGATAACGTTCTGGACACCATCTTCAAGATTTTTGATCTAGATGGAGATGACTGCCTCAGCCACGGCGAGTTCCTCGGTGTCCTGAAGAAGCGAATACATCGAGGTTTGAGGGTAAGAAGTTGACGTCATCTATCATTCCCATTGACATACCTGGTTTTAAATACCACCGATTATTCTTCCAGCTATCTTCTTAATGTTTGTAGAAGCACAAGTAGAGATAGTGAATGGAAAGAAATTACATTTTAAAATGAAGACTGCTTACGAGTCTGGGAGGGGTGCTGCCATCATTGATAATGGACTTGTGAACTTTGGGAACAGCAGCATCGCTCTGCATAGTATGTTTATAATACGATCTGTGATTAAGTGTGTTTTTTGTGTAAATGCTAAACATACTCTAATTTTATTAACAGGTACCACAACAGCAAGGCATTCAAGGGTACTGGAAGTGTGTGAAAAGAGAAAGCATTAAAGGAGCAAAAGAATTGTGGAAGCAAAGTGGGAAAAGTCCTTTTTAAAAGCGTCCATTATTGTTGGCTTGCTGTAAATGTTATGTAGGGGTTTTTTGTGTGTCCTGTTTACATAATAGCTGAATCAGAAATACTCTTTTTTACTACAGCTAAACTAAATTAACCCAATATCTAATGCAAATATATATATATATCATTCTAGTGTAATTAGTTGGGTTTACAAATTTGTTATCTCGTTTGACCTCTCTACAGAAATACTCTTGTTCTAGGGAATAATGCTATTTATTTCTCTGTGGAGTCTGACCCTGCACTGTGACCTTTGGGATGCATAGGATTTAATGGTGGCCACTGGCTGGAACATCCCAGCAATATCATCTCCTGTTGAAACAGTGGTCATCATCTCAGCCAGCCACTAACACAGCAGTTCTCTTTCTCTGGCAAAGACAGAGGTCCAAACAAGGGAAACCAGTTGCACACTCCATGCAATTCAAGCTACCTACAAGAAAAATGAAATTTCATATGGCTTGTGCCTCCATTACTGTGAGCTGCTTGTTGCTAGTTCCTGGCAGATGGTTCCACCAGGTCCAGGGTGGATGTCTGATTTGTCTGCCTTTGTTGATGATAGCTTTAAACTGGAAATATAAGACTGCTGATACAGGCTTTAAAAGTTACATGTTGATCTATGAATGTGCATTGAGACTCTCAGAGCTCTTCAACAAACATTGTAAACAAGAAGAAAAAGTCCTTACTCTCATTCTATCATGAGCAGTGATTGCACCTTGATTTGTGAATATTTTGCTTAATTATAATGCATAAGATTAATGTGTAACAAATATTTGCTTTGCGCTAGCAACAATTGTGGCAGGAAGTGCTGCAGTATCTCAGGAACTCAAGGCTGTAACAGCAGGAATAATAGACCCAACAAGAAATAAACAAATTGCTTATGACTCCAAATTGCAAAGGTAGACACAAGATGTCCAACAATAAAACAAACAGACAATAATATATATATATATATATATATATATATATATATATACATATATATATATATATATATATATATATATATATAAATTAGCAAGAATGTTTTTCAGCCATAACACGGTGTGCTTCTCTGTATACACAGACATGCATGATACACAGGTTTTTTTCTTATGGACTCAAGAGCTGTAATCACAGGTCCGGATCAGTGTTCCCAGCTGGCCACTGCACATAGGAGACAGACTTTAACACACAGAGCTGCCAGTGTTGTCTGTTCTGTCCATGCTGGGGTGACAGCCTGACTTTTCAAGGCAGGTTTGTGATAACAGACTCAAAAGATGGACTGGGTAAAACAACCAAGAAATCTCACTGCTCTGCAGATGCCACCTAAGGAGGGTTACAGGTAGTACGTTTGGTATGTCAGTGGCCATCAGGCAAGCTTGTGCTAAGGAGGAGTCCTCACAAGTCTAAGCACACTAGAGAGAAGCAAGCAAAGCAGCAGCATGCAACCACCTGCTGCTCTTTCCTATGCAACCTTCACTTGGAGCTTTAATTTAAATTGTGTGAAAGAGAAAATGCTTTTCTTTGTGTGACCTGTAAGTGTGCACACAGAGTCATCCACATGAATAAGAACATGACTATGGGTGCCCCAAGACCCGTCTGGAAAATCAGGTACCAGTGATGGCCAAAGATCCCTCTGCTTCCTCCAGGAACCTCTCAAAAATGCAATAAAATGCAGTAAATGGCACTGCTTCTCCCCCTTAAACTGAAATGGCACTGCTCTGTGGGCAATGAGGAATCAGGCAGCTGTTTTCACTCTGTACTTTTGGAAGCTGTTTATGGTGATGGGAACTATGAGTAAGAGCTGCTGTGAGCAGAGGTGGAGCAGCAGGGCTGGTATGGAAGTACCACAACCAGCTTCACAGCACTAAACCTTTTTTTTTTAAAGGACAAAATCAAGCAAGACACTTCTGTATCATAGGAGTGTGTGTGTGTTCCCCTACAGTGGGTGTTGTTTCAGCTGTGCTATAATACAGGGCAGCCTTTTACTTGTTGCTGTTTGTATTTTGGCAAATTGTTTTTATTTTGGAATGGAGATGATTGTTTAACAACTAATTCTGTGAATTCTTAATAGGTTCTTGATGTTCTGCATTGCTTTTGTGGTTGTTTTTTGTTTTGTTTTGTTTACCAATGACACACATCCTGCAAGCTGTTTGGTTTTCTGTTGGAAAAATCAATTCATCCAGCTTTAGTGTATCTCAGAGTTGAATGCCTCGTTGCTCATTCGTATCTGGGTTTGTGCAATCAGCAATGTCTGCTTTTGGCAGCAAGTTACTAAAAATGGATCTCAAGTTTTATTTCTTAGCTAAAGATCTGGTGTCCAGCTCAGAGGAAAAAGAAAACGGATATGCTTATTTTAAAGCAAACATCGTGCCTATAGTAAATGAAATGGAATGATTACTCAGGAATTAAAATGCAGTTAAGATTGTCAGAAGAAACTACCCTGAAATTGCAGCCAGGAAAGAATTCCTCGGGATGCCAGGGAAGGTTTGTCCCATGAAGAATCAGGCTCTGTGTTTAATCTGTGGCTTAATTCTGTTTGTTTTCACCACAAAGGATTTGTGAGACAGTCTTAAAATCATTTCTCAGATAAAATATCTTAGACTGAAAGAGCTGTTTACATAAGTGTTTAGACCGACCTTGTCTTATGAGGAATCCATTGTAGTTATCATTTTTGTTAACTTCCTTTTAGTAACTGTACGGTATTTGCAAGCTGACATTATGTCAACATTATGCAACACAATTTACATACAGGTCTTACCTTCTGCCAATGTGCCAATGAAGTGTATCAGTTACAACTTTTTTAATCTTAGGATTCCTTCCTCTGAACACAAATATACTAAAAATGAAATAAAATTAAATGCTAAAAAAAAAGCCCCCACTTTGCTTTTGAGTGTTATTTGGAATTAAAAAAAATATATAAAATAAAATGTATTACATATTTTGGAGGTCTCATAAATTGATGTAATTTATTTTAAAAGAATACGCAAGATGAGGACTGCCAGATGAAGGGCTGAAGTGGGAACAAATCCAGAGAGCTAGAGGAAATACTTCAAAATCCTCCTCTATAGTCCAGACTGAAGCATAGAGATGGATTAATAAATGTACACTGGAGCTTTAAATACAGTTTTCTTCTCATGGAAGAGTGCCAGCGTGTCTTGTGTCTTCAACCTTCCCTGTTAAACAGTCAGAGCTGGTCAGGAAACTGTTCCAGTGAAGAAAGAAACCTCCAGTCCTTCTGAACAGACAGTATCTATCCCAGTGATGTGGTTGTTATTACTGAGATCCACGCTGACCAAGCAACAGCCCCTGTAGCGCCACTGGGCATGAAGGAAGCATGAAGGCATAAGCCATGGACATAGACACATATTGTTAGCACCAGGCAACCTTAGAAATTCCTCCTAGGGAAACTGAAAATGTTGCCCAACAAGAAGTGGAAAGGAAACCTGAGAGACTTGAGCACGTACAAAATCGGTCCACAAACAAGCTTGCAGCTCCCTGCTCATCTACATTCTGAAGGTTTCCTGCTGTCTTTGTTGATTAAACAATTCCTAGTTGGTTCAATAATGTAGAAATTATGCAGCATATGTGGAGACAGATTTCCCATTAGGCTGGTGTTGGCTCAGTTAATAAAGTTTTGCTTCATTAACCAGAAGGCCGTGGTGCAGAGCTCTCCTCATGGACCCCAGGAACCGCGCTGCGGCTCATGCACACCATCCTCCCAACACTGCCCAACTGTGCACCCACCTGCGTCGTGTCAGAAAGTACCCCTCATTCCTTGGAGAGCAAAAAGCTGTGCTTTTTCACAACCACGTGCCTAATTGGAAGCTTGTTCTTTCTTTCTCTACCCTGGCTGATGGTGGCCTGGCTCACCGACTGTCAAGTGGAAATCACAGAATCATTAAGGTTGGAAAAGAAACACTAAGGCCATCCAATCCAACCATCAGCACATCCCCACCATGCCCACTAACCGTGTCCCTCGGCACCACATCTCCACATTTCTTGAACCCCTCCAGGAACAGTGGCTCCACCCCCTCCCTGGGCAGCCTGTGCCACTGCCTCACCACTCCTTATGATAAGACATTTTTCACAGTACCCAACCTGAACTTCCCCTGGTGCAATTAAAGGGAGGAAGGCTCTGGGAGACTCTGGCAAACTTAAAGATGGAAGGCTCTGGGAGTGCACACTCTGCATTTGGCAAAATGTGAGATTCACTTTGGCCTCATATCAAATGCTCTCAGACAAGAAAATTTGTGAGAAAGGAGATTCTGTAGTCAAAGCAGAGAAATGTGTGGGATTTCAGACACCAGCAAGTGCCAAAACATCCTCTGAAGAGCCTGTTCTTGTCATAGAACCACAGAATACTCGGGGTTGGAAGGGACCCATAGGGATCATCAAATGCAGCTCCTGGCTCTACACGGGACCACCCACAAATCAGACCATATGTCTGAAGAGCATTGCTCAGACAGCTCAGTGCTGCGACCACTGGGCTTTGTTCCAGGGCCTGACCGCCCTCTGGTGAAGAGCCTTTTCCTGATCTCCAGCCTTCCCTTGATGCAGCCCCAGGCCGTTCTCTTGGGTCCTTCTCCATGAACTGCTGGGGGAGCGCAGAAGATGATCTTCTCCAGACTAAACCTGTACTTTGGCAATGCCTTCTTTGTTGATAAGCCTTAATGGATTTGGATTTTTTTTTATACAGAAATTGAAGTGCTGTTTTCTTGGAAGAGTGAAAACTCTTAGAAAGGAACAATTTTAAGCGCTTGTCAATACAGTGTTTCAATTTTCTTCTTTCAGAATAGTTATGTGGCATCTTACTGCGTTTTAATCTACTTTGAAATGGCTACTATTAGAAGGAGCGAACATTACTAATAACTGTGTGACTCTTAAATAAGCCACACAAGGTAGTTCGTAAAGCAGTGGGAGCTGAGTCACAGGAGAGCTGATTGTATTCCCTGCTGAATGGGAAGGATAGCAAAATGCACTGCAGCTGCTCTTTAGAAAACGAGACTTCAAAAGAAAAAAGGGTAGTATTTAAATGATAGTTCCTATTGTTAAAAGAAGCAAAGCTTTTTTAAATGCCTTTTGAATAAACTATAATTTAGGAGACATGAACATGACTGAACAGAGGATGCTAGGAAAGCAAGGAATAAATCAACACAGCTGAAATTAATGTTTCAAATGCTGTTTGAGCAAAAGAAGTTCTTTGCAATTTAGGATTTGACCCAATGCAAACAAGGACGACTAATCACTCTCAGTTAACGTATACAAGATTACATGAGCGGCACTGGAATGCACAGAGCAAGTTCTTGAGCCATCTCCTTTGGTCTTATGCATGATCAGAAATTAAGCCTAGAGAAATGGATTTATCTATTATCAGGAACAAATAGAAAAGATTCATAATGAGCCACGTTATGACTTTGTATCACAGAATCATAGAATCACTCAGGTTGGAAAAGACCTTAAAGATCAACGAGTCCAACCACAACCCAACCATAGTCCCCTAACTAACAACCCTCCGCTAAATCATGTCCCTGAGCACCACATCCAAATGGTTTTTAAACACATCCAGGGATGGCGATTCAACCACCTCCCTGGGCAGCCTATTCCAGTGCTTAACTACCCTTTCTGTAAAGAAGTTTTTGCTGATATCCAACCTTAACCCCCCCTGGCACAACTTGAGGCCATTTCCCCTCCTCCTGTCACCTATGATACAATAACTTACAGTGCAATAAGTTTTTCCACCTTTTCCCCTCCAAGCTGCATGAACTGTGTATTGCAAACAGACTAACAAACACCTGTCAGTTCAGAGGCTGCAAAGGTACGATTCACTGCTCTCACAGAGATCTTCATGTAGGTAAAGCAGGTGGGCAGCCAGAAAGGGGCATTTGAAATGGACCAGGGGCACCTGGATTTTGCTTCTTGGCAACTATGGGATGACATCACATGAGCTGTAGTGCAGTGCTTCAAAGTCAAGCAGACACACAGTCACTTCTAGCAGAGCTTGCTTCCATTCTGCGTAGAATGGAACTCCATTCAAGAGTTCTTTTCTCCTGAGGAAATCACAGTAGATACATCCCAGATGGCTCTGAGAAGTGGAAGATGTTACACCCTGAGCCAAGTGGTCCTTATGCAGTGCAATTCCTCAGGCAGAAGCACACCATCCAGGACAAGCAGCCCTCCCAGCACCTCCCAGCCTTGTCTCCTTTGATTCATTTCTACTTCAGTTCCTCTTAGGATGGAAACACTGCACAGAAATGTTGCTGGCAGTAGCTGGTCAAAAATCATCTCTCGCAGGTTTATACAGAGGTCACTGGCTTTGTGATTCATATTCAATTCTTATAAAGGGTTACGATATTATTCTGAAATCTAGGGAGAAGGATGAAGGCAGTGTCAGAGGGCAGCAACAGCAGCCACAGGCACCACAGGCTCAGCACAAGCTGGCTCTATTTGCACCTCTCTGGAGTCCTATTCAGGCCCATTCCCAGCAATGGTGGTGTGGTAGTCAGGGTTCATACAGGGTAAAGAGCACACATGCTGTGAAGTTGCTCACTTCCAAAAGTGATTGGTTAGACAAATGTTCACACTGTACATACACAACTCCCTTGTAATTCAAGTTCCAACAGCCCCGTACCCAAGACTTCACATAGGGTGATGCAGAGTTTTATATCCCACTGCTCACAGTTTTATATTCCACAGCTCAGGGTTGAACTCAATGTTCGTTATTGGTCCCTTCCAACTCGGGATATTCTATGACACTATGATCTAAGAAAGCATCCAGCCACTGGTTCAATATTTCCATTGCCAGTGGCTGTGCTTGGTAAAATGAACAAATGGAGATTCCTGAGTTTAACATCTGAGAGGTATTTTCTGCTAGTTTGGCAGTCACTTTTGCCTCATGCTACTTTTGGCTGCCTTAGGTGGTTATGACTGACACTGCAACATATAAACATCCACAGTGTGTTACCGAATTATCACGTATGGGATTCAAAATTCCTCCCATTTTCCTTAGTTTAGCTGTGAGCATTTCAACACCAAATATAGGACTGCTAAATGTCACTGTGTGCTCTTAACACAGTGTTCACCAGGTAGTCAACATGCCAGACAGTGCCAGGTGGTTGGTATAGAAGGGGCATGCTGTGAACACAGAATCATAGAATAATTAAGGTTGGAAAAGGCCACTAACATTGGAGGTTGAACTAAGCCATCAACCCACCGCCACCATGCCCACCAACCATACCACTCAGTGCCGCATCTCCACACCTCCAGGGGCAGTGACTGCACCACCTCCCTGGGCTGCCCATGCCACTGCCTCACCACTCCTTGTGACAAGATATTTTTCCTAACATCCAACCTAATATCCAACATAGTTCAGAAAAAATCATATTTGACGTTCCCGTTCCCAATTTATCCCATATATTACAGACCGAATACCAGCCATTCGATACGCAGTGGCTCAAGCTAACTCGCACCACACGCAGGCTGACAGAACTGTGCGCTTTCACTGCTACTGTGACTGCGAAGGTATCATACAGACTCCACACAGCTGCCCCCACACTGTGTTCCCAACCAAGTCCCTTATCGGTCGGCTGCATTTATTTGCTCGTTTTTCGCTCCCTGCCAACCTCACGCCGTGAGGAACCAACGTGCTGCAGCGCGGCCGCCGCCAGGTGGTGCCGGAGCGCCGCGGGAGCGGCCGTGAGGGGGCGGCGGGCGGGAACGGGATCGCGGCAGCACCCTGCCCTGGGATGGCGTTCCCGTCCTTCCCGGTAGCTGGATGGCGTCGTGCTTTGGATTTAGGATGAGAATAATGCTGATGCTGCAGAACGGAGCTGCGCAGAGTTCAGCTTCTCGAAGTGCCCCGCCAGGAGAGGCGGCGGTACGCAGGAGCTGGGAGTGAACGGGGTCGGCTGCGCAGAGGGATGTCCCACGCCGTGCAGTGACACTGGCCCGGTGCTGCCGCACAGGGACTGCCCCGTGAACCGCGCAGGACACCGCCCCGAGCCGAGCCGTACTGTAGAGTCCCCGCAACTCGGCGGCAGGAGGAGGAGGAGGTGGCGGGTTCGGGGCCGCCCATCTCCCGCCCACTGCGGCCCGCCCAGGGCCTGCCCGCGCCGCCCGGGGCCGGCTCCGCAACGGCGGCAATTGCTGCAGCCGCCGCCCGTGCAGCGTCGGCGCCGATGCCTCCTGCGGCGGCCGCGGGGGGAAGATGGCGCCGTCCCACGTCCTCAAGTGCTGCCAGAGAGTGCTGGCCTGGGTGCCCGTGGTCTTCATCGCCCTGGTCGTGGCCTGGTCCTACTACGCCTACGTGGTGGAGCTGTGTGTGTGTGAGTGCGGGGACGGAGGACGGGCGGGCTGATAGCCGGACGGGGGTCCCCGCGCCGCCCTCCTGGGAGCTCTGCCCCACTCTGCGGCACTGGGAAGTCCCGAGGGGTCACTTTTCCCTCGGGCTTTCGTTCGGAGCGGTGTTGTTCTTTCCCCCTCCCCCCTCCTCCGCCATCCCTCGGCCTCGGGCCGTCCCTGGAGCCGGGTTGACCTATTGCCTCCTGTCGGAGGGCGGGAGGGGATCCCGGTGGGCTCTGCCCGCTCTGGGTTGGGGGGCTCTGGAGCCCGGACGGGATCTCTGCCTCACAGCTGTGGCTGCTCAGGCGGCGTTTCCCCCTCTTTCTATTTCTCTCGATTTGAGCCGATCTGGAACTTCCTCGTATACCCGGTAACTCCTTGAGCGCGTTGAGTTGTATCCCCCCCCCCCTCTTTTAATTAACAGTGCCGGGGTCCGGTGTCACGGAGGTGTAATTAGGATGAAAACATCCTCCCTAAGCGGGATTTGGGGCTTAGGGGTTTGTCGGGCTGCGTCAAGGCTGTGCTGGTAGGGTTCAGCCTCGTGGAAATCTGATTTGTGGTCGGTGTCAGTCAGGATGATATGTACCCTGTTCTATCTGTGGGAGGAAATTAAGGCTGGTTCAGGAGGATATTCACCCGTTCAGGGGAAATGGAGACGAGCAGGGATGTGCAGCATTCACCAGCCTTGCTGGGGCTTGGTAGCAGTGTGGGAAATCTTAAGAAATACGTAATTTGGTGTTCAGTTTTTTAAAGTAAGGAAGGTGAAGCTAAAGGTAAAATATACAACAAAAGAGTGAGTGAAGGACTGTTTCCAGCTATGTGCTTAGGTGTGCTTTGGTCCATTTACTTCTGTTTCTGTGCAATACTTGCTTTCATAGCTCTGGCTTGAAATAAAGTGCTTGAATATACTTTGGTGAAACTTGTAAAGGTATCTGTTCTTTGGAAATAATCAGAATTGTGTGTTTGTTGCAATGCTTAGTTTTCGGGTAACTTCTGAAATTCATCTATCTCACAGCCTTTCTGTTAACATATGTGGAATGGAACGTAGCATAAACAGCAAACAAAATGTTATTTGGACATGAAGTAGTAAAAACATAATTCTAAAGGAATCCTTACTGAGATATTACATGAAATGTTGACATGAAAGCATTGCAAATATGTCACTGCATCCAAATGTGTCAGATTGCTGTGGTTTAGAAGTATGCTTGTATGAGTAAATAGTACTGTTATTTTGGGGAAATAGGACTTTGAAACTATAAACACTTGGAACCAGATTTTAGACAGTCTCTAATGCAGGAGGTTTGGGGCATGGGTTAGAGCAGTGCTGAGGGGGCTGTGCTGAGTTTTAGGCTTACATTTTACAGATGTGATATGAAGTCCAACATGACGAAAGGCAGACCAGGGGTATATTATATATACCAGGGGTATATGTTTCTTCTCATCAATAAAGAACAGAAATTCAAGAGCTAAAATGACTTGCCCAGGGTTGTGCTGGCTCTCTCTGGCTGGATCGGGATGGGTCCTCCATCTCCCAAGTCCCAGCTCTGTGCCCTAATCACAGGGTGGCTCAGGGCTGGATGCTGCTGAGTAATTTTGTCCAGAGATAAATCTTTGACCCCCATCTAATGGAAGACCTTTGCAGACAGAGAGAAACTGCGGAGCCCTTTCCAGGTTCAGCAGGATTTCATTTGTGTGCAAACACTTGGAAAGGCTGGCTCCTGTTTATGCGAGAACTTTCACATCTATAAATCTGATTTCTAGACCTCTGGCACTTGCTCGCAAATCAACTTTATTCTCTGTGTCTGCAGATACAGGCTATTAAGAAAACATGGTCATTTAGTAAGATAATTACCTATTGATTTTTACTGCTGTCTCCGAGTCCTACAGTTGTTTAATGTCAAAGTGGTGGTTGGTGACCAAGATTTGTTTTTCTATGCCTTTTTTTCTGATTGATTTAAAAGACTATTATTCTCACTTTTATGCTTCTGTTGAACTTTGTTTATGCATGTGGTGAAGATTCATCTCAAGGGACAGGAAATATATATTTCAGGCTTTTTATGAGGTTTTTGGTTGTTCTTCCCTCCCCAATGCGCATCACTTAACCTGTGTTTGAGTTCCAGCATGGAGAGGATTTAGAGAGCAACAGTTTTCTGTTTCTCTTGGCAGGTATGTTTACTTTCTCCCTGTACTCCATATGTTTTATTTTGGTTTGAAAACTACTGCAGTGTGCAGTATGAAGCGAGGGCTTGCCTTTAATGCGCTGCTAGTGAATGAAGCGGCAGTCTCAGCATATGTGCCCATACAGCAGGTGCAGAAGTGGAGCTTATGGCCTGTTGTGCCTCTGGCTGATACATGTCTGGGTGAGGGAAAGACAGATGGAAGAATGAAAGTTTTGTAGAGGACAAGAAGAAACAGATCGAGTAAATACTGAGTGTAAAACAGAAGTTACAACCACACAGGAGTCAGTGTTTTTTCCCAAGGTTATTGTTAAAGGTTAGCAAATCATTAAGATCTGATGCTAGCAAGGAAACAGAAAGAAAGGCTTCGTTCTCCCAAGCTATTTCTTCTGTCCTGTTGTAGTGGGCTTTTTTCCTCAAGTCCCAGCTCATGTATTAATGGTTAAACATATGTATTTAATTAGTAGATCTACTGGGGAGCCAAGATTAATGCAGAGGCATAAAATACTCTTAGTAATAAAAGTAGAAAATGGTGTGTTAAAGCTGGGGTTGCTTCCTTTTTCATGTCACTCTTTCAGTTTTGCTTCACTGTACAACTTGCCCCACCCTCCTGCACTGGGACGTTCCCATATTGCTCATTGTCCTGCTGCTGGTGGTTGAGGGCCTTGGCCCTGCTCTGTAATTCACCACCAGCATGTATTTACTTGGTTATGCTGCTTCTTATTGCATACTGCCTGTGAGCACCAGGAAGGAATGGTGTGGGTGAGATGAAAGGAGCTTCTCGGTGTGAGCTGTTGTTTTCCTCTATAGAAACTGCCAGCATAGGTGTATTTCTCTGAAGCATCACTGGGCTGAATTGGTGAATGCCGGCCGTTTCAGACCACTGCTGCTGTGTAGCCCTGACCCATCTGGTAATCTGGCTACTGACCAACTGGAAAGATGGCAAAACTGCCATTTCTCACCAAATGTGAGGGAACTGTTGTGGAAAAACTCTGTGAACGCACATAGCTGAAGGAAGTGGAAAAGACTCGAGGCAGCGTCGCATTCCGGATTTCTTTGAATGCTTTAAATTAGAAAAGCATGAATTAGTGCTTTCTTAGTAGATTGTTTCTTTCTACCTATAACTTGCATGGAGCTCTGTATGCAAGAAAGCACACCTAGAAATACGTAGTGGGTGCCACAAAAAGGCTTTTCATTACTTTAAAACCAGTTATTGTTTTCCTTCTTGTTGTCAAAACATGTTTTGCTTTTAACATTGCCTTCATAAACAATGGTGGTATTATATTCTTAGTGAATTGAACCGATTGTTTCTGCTCACCGCATCCCCTCAGAAGGTCATGCTCAGTGTGACCAGAGCTCTTCTCGTGGGGCTCATTCTCACTTTTGACTTGCCTCTCATTGCCTATCTCACCATTCTCCAAACCCTTATGTAGGTGAGCAGCTTAAATGCCAACTGGCTACACCTTGATTAGAAGTCACTGTTCTGACGTACACAGCAGAAGCTGGTGGGTGAAGCCAGGCTGTTTCATACAGGCACCCATTTTTTTACTAGAATGCTTGCAGAAACAGCAGTTTGCAACTTGGAATTCATAATTTAATGGTACTGGTGCACATTTAACTCCTTCTCTGTTATACTGACTGCAGTAGCCCTTTTAAGCAGGAAGGTAGCTCTGATTTCCCCAAAGCATGAGGAGCACTCAGTGATGTGTTGTGATGCACCCATTTGAAGAATCCGTTGCATAAACAGAAGGCAGGTAATTCCATCTGCCTCCTCTGGAAGAAATCTCTACTAAAAATGTTAATGCAGCAGTTAATGAGCAGAGCGATGTGGTACAAACAGCAGCAGCTCAGTAACCTGATTTCTGACTGCTGCAACAGGATCGGCACTCAGCTACAGCATTGGCAGGGTGTGTGCAAAGCCATTCCCATAGGAAAAGCAGTTCCTCTTCAGGAGAGTGAACAGCTTACTAATTAAGCACGTTAGATTATTAGTAATAGTTAGCTGTGCTTATGTGCTTCTCTTGTGAATTTCAAAGAATAAAAAAGAAAACTGCTGTGGACACACTTAGTTCTGTTGTAGTGCCTTGGCTCAAGCACGCCTGTTGTCATCTTAAGTGAGAGCCTCTTCTCTTGTTATGAATAAGTAGAATTCCTGGTGAGGTGCTCAGGCTGGATACAAGTGTATTGGAAAACCAGATGCTTAGCTTGAGCAGAAAGATGATCAACCTTCTTATTTGGTTCTTTGCTCTGTGTTGATCCTATTGCTTTATAGGGACGGGTGGACATGTGCCCTTTATATGGTATGAAATCTGCTCACTTGGCATTCTCCTATTGGAGGAAAAAAAAAAAATCCACAACAAAAATACCATTCCGAGAGCAGTAGCTCAGCCTGGTTTCTTGGGAAATTGTCTTGTATCTCTGCCTTTCCTCCTCTGCCTGCTCTGTACCCTGCCCTAATATCACCCTTTGTGCTGTCACCAAGTTGTTTTCTGTGGGGCATCCTTAATTCCTCCTGTCCTCTGCCAGGAAAGAGAAGAGACCTTTCCACTGCTTCTCCCCCACCCCCAGTCTGCGCAATGCCTCCTGTTGGAACCTCTGACTGTCTCTTCTTATCTGTGCTCAAAATCAAGTTCCTCCTCTGCAGCATATCAAGCATCTGCTTATCCTTTCTTTCAAAAGACCAAACAGCTCATCTGTTCCTCATTCGCATTCCCTTTTGACTATTAAAATTGTGTTATGGGTACAAGATTGTCAAAGAGAATCTGCTCACAAGATCATTTGATCATGAGAGCAGCATGCCTTGCCTCTGCAGTTTCTTTAACGCTCTCCCTCTGATGCTATATATGGTGCAGCACTGAATTAAATGGGAAACACTGAGCCATTTTGATCATGTGATTTGCAGAGTGATCAAATGTGGTTTCACACAGGTTTTCTTGTTTGTGCTTTTTGGGATGTGCATCCCGATGTCTGTCTCCAGTGAGTGGAAATTTAGAGACAGAAGTAATAATTCCACTGGAATGAGGCAAGCTACTGCTGCAGAGAGAAGGAAAGGTAATTTAGATGAAGTGTGAAGTTACCTTGAAAGGAACAAACTCGATCTGTTTGAATGGACTAGGCAAAGTTACTTTATAAGCTGTTTTACGATTGTGTTAAATTCTAAACTGCCATTAAATGCCTCAGCCACAGTCTCTTCTTAGCATGCATGTGGAGAACGCATTACTGTGCTGTTCTTGACAAGCAGTCATTGCTTTCATGTCTGTCAAATTTGGATTAAAAGACAAGTGTATTTCCACACTGCTGGAATAGATGGTACCTGGGCAGAACTTTCTGTTCTGCTCTGAAAAACTGGTCAGTCATGTGGAATTTTAGAGGGGGAGTTAGTTTGGTTTTTTAATAATAGCTGGGAAAGGCTGCAAGTTCAGCATAGGCTTTTCTGTAGAGATCTCATGTGTGCTTATTTTTATCATTTTAATGCCCTGGTGGCGCAGTGGTAGAATTGCTGCTTGCAACACCAGAGGCCTGGGGTTCGAATCCCCCCTGTGGAGCAAGGGGTAGAAGTGCCGCTTCGCTACACAGAAGGCTCGAATCCCGGGAGCTGGACTCGATGATCTCTAAGGTCCCTTCCAACTCGCACGATACTGTGATACTGTGATACTTAAATTTCATGGTTTTCTCTTTTTCAATATTAATTTTTTTTAAAAAGCATGGGTTCAGCCCATTGGTTGCACAAGGGGATATTACTGGCTGTGTTACAGGATGGGTGTCTGCTGGAATAATGCAGCGACTGCTGCACAATGGGTAGGCTTGAACGTTTTAAATAATTCATTGTTTAGACATTTAACCAATTGGCTTCTTCTCTCTTTTGTTTGGCTTTTTCTGTTGACATTCTCAAACTTGGAATGATCCTGTGTTTCTCCCATCTTCCCAAACACGCAGAGCCACTGGAGAGATTACTTCGGCAAGAAGCTGCTGGGAGAGGGAAAGACATGACTGCAAGCAGAAAATGGGGTCTGGGAGATCTGTGGGGCACGTGCAGGACATAAGCTGCATGCAGCTGTGCCTCAGCTCCCACCTGCTGTGCCACAGTGCTCTCCTCTCTGCATGACTTCTCTCAGTCTTCAGACAAGCAGCTGAACCTCCTGATCCCATTCTGGTTCACATTTCTGTGTAGCTGCTGTGGAAGCCACAGCTTTGAGGGGCTGGGTGTTCTTGAGCTTGGTTAGAACTAACCACTTTTCTGATCTAATAATCCACAAATTATAGAGGCAGTAATTTCTTATTCTTCACAGACGTCGTTTCTGACTAATTCACCACTCTCCAGTACTTCACCTGCAAATGTAGATGCTCTTCCAGCTGTGTCACTATATGTGATGTCCTGGAAGGATGACAGCAGAAGTCAGTCTTCTTAGTAGGAGTGATGCATACATCAAACTCCTCACTTGCTTCTTGCTAAGCTGCCTGCCAGTCCTGCTGTGTTCCATCTAGTGCTTTACCCTGGGAGCCCTGAATGTATCTCTGAGATGTAGCAGCAGTGCTGCTTCTTCACTTGGCACACACAGTATTAGATTTGTGGCGGTGCAACTGACCTTTCAACGAGCTCCAAGTTCAGGCTTTCCAAGAGCATGTGGTGAGAGGTCAGCAGGCAGGTGCTGGTTACTTTTGGTTTGTTTCCTTTCGGGGTGGTGGTGAGAGATCAGGAGAGTAAGGTGTGAGGGGCTTTTTTGTTTGTGTTTTTGTTTGTTTTTGCTTTAAGCTGTATTTACTGAATGAGAGCTGTGTGGGCAGTAAATTTAGTTCTTTTGTATCTTTGCATTTCCTCCTGACTTTGGAGTACTTTCAAGCCTGTAGTATGGATCTTGACTTGGAGCATCCAAAAATCCCTCTGTGGTGGCTCTGGCCTTTGTGCTGCCGCTTGTTTTGTTCATCTTCCCAGGTGGCCTAGAAGTCAAATAAGATCTGCTGGGGGGGAAGAAAACCCCCAAAAAAACCCACACAAGTCTTGTCCTCAATCCAGAACTTTGTCCTTTTATCCTGGAGGTTTTTTCCTTTGCAGTCTTTGGTTCTTCTCTTGCATTCCTGTGAGCACTGCTGTTTTTCTTTGTGTTTTTTTTAAGGAAACATAAGAAGCTGCAGTCAAGGTTTATCTCAAAATTATCCCTTCCTTAGGTTGAAGCAGGAGTGACATTTTGTTTTGCCAGAACAAGCAGCAAAGCCTCCAGCATTAAAAGATGACAGCATTTGTTATCAGCCAACTTGATGAGCCATACATGGACAGAATCTCCAAATCACCATGCACGCTCTTTGAACTTTTATCTGTTCTTTAAATACTTCAACAATAAAAATAATATATTAAATATTATATTTACAAGTTTTAATGATTTTCCCATCATTAACTTTGCTTGCAACTAATTGATGGGGCTTTAAATGGTGTGTTTTTCACAATAAAACTTCAAAGAAGCTTAATGGGCATAGAAGTATGGCTTATTGATATCTTGATGGGAGTTTGGAGGCTACATTACTGACAGCTGTGTCGTTAATTTGTTGCTGGCAGAAAGTGTGCTCTCTTCATCATAGGCACATCCATATTTAAACTCAAATGGCAAAGATCAACCAAACTTATCCAACAGTACTTAAAAAAAGAGAGCTTAAAACTTAATTAGAAGAATCCAGTGACATAATGTGTGTGAATAGGTCTGCTTGCTGGACAGTTTGATTTCTCCCATTATTTGATGATCTTGACAGCATCAGAATCTTTCTTTCATAAACCAAGTACTGAATAGTTTTTGATGAGATTTACAAAGAGCTTTTATCTGCAGAGTTTTGCAATGAGATTTGATCCTAATGTTAGTGGAAAGACTGGCTGCAGGGACAGAAATTAAGTAAGGAGGCAATTGATTTTGGAAGAACTTGAAGCCAAACGCGGAGATGGGTGGATATCTTGCCAGCAAAGCAGAAGCCTACAGTCAGCCCACAGTTCTTTTGCCACTTGGTGACTGTGCCTACAGGTTGCAGCAGCTGTGTCTGGAGTTTGCTCTCCCTGCTGGCTGATCCTTCTGCACACAGAATCACAGAATCGTAGGGGTTGGAAGGGACCTCCAGAGATCATTGAGTCCAGCCCCCCTGCCAAAGCAGGTTCCCTACAGCAGGTCACATGGGTCAGCGTCCAGGCAGGTCTTGAATATCTCCAGAGGAGGAGACTCCACCACCCCCCTGGGTAGCCTGTTCCAGTGCTCCGTCACCATCACCATAAAGAAGTTCTTGCGCACATTCATGTGGAACTTCCTATGTTCCAGTTTCTGTCCGTTTCCCCTTGTCCTGTCTCCACACACTGCTGAAAAGAGTCTGGCCTCACCACTTTGCCCCCCACACCTCAGACATTTATAGACCTGGATCAGGTCCCCTCTCAGTCTTCTTTTCTCAAGGCTAAACAGACCCAGCTCACTTAGCCTTTCTTCATAGGGAAGATGCTCCAGGCCCTTCACCATCTTTGTGGCCATCTGCTGGACTCTTTCCAAGAGATCCCTGTCTTTTTTGTACTGGGAGCCCAGAACTGGACACAGTACTCCAGATGAGGCCTTACCAGGGCAGAATAGAGGGTGAGGATCACCTCCCCGACCTTCTGGCCATGCTCTTTTTAATGCACCCCAGGATGCCATTGGCCTTTTTGGCCACAAGGGCACAGTGCTAATGCAACCTGATTTTTTTAATTTTTGTTTAACCTTTGATAATACCTCAGAACTTGTTTGGAATAGTTAAATAAAGACAGTTTCTGTATTGTCTAGAAATCTAGACTGGAAGTAAATGGGTTTACTAGTAGCAGCCTGAACCATAAGGCACTCAGCAGGTGTAGGGACTGGTAGTTACAGCCACGAAGAGTAGCTTGGGTTTTGTTTTTTTTCCCAGAAAGAAATTATTACCTTACTTGAAAAATTCTTCTCAGAGAACAAATTGTATGTCGCTTGGTTATATCATTTACTTTAAATGTAGTGATGGTTAATAGTATTACCTACAGAGCAACTCGTTGTGGAGGACAGCTGCCCAGTGCTGGCTGATGTTCTTTTTTGTGTCTCATGTCTCTGGTAAATGTCTTCACAGAATCACAGAATTGCAGGGGTTGGAAGTGACCTAAAGTGCTCATCAAGTCTAATCCACCTGTGCTCTTTAACCACAGAACCAAGTGGGAGGAAATCCTGCAGGGAGGAAAGGCCATTTCACAGTTACACCTACTCGAGTGTAGTTTTACAGTGAGCTTGATTTGGCTAGCCCAAGTGTCAGTACCCCTCCTTCAAGTGTAAATGTAATTAATTTGTTCTGAGGGCATCAGCTCAGCTCCTTCTGACTTTCCATGTTTTCTCCCATACCCTGTGTGTCAGAAGGAGCACATCAGGCTGCCTTGTGCAGCTAATGGCTTTCTTTGTCTTCAAGAAGAAACTAGGCTTTCTTTTGGCTTTATATAATAGCTTGAGGGCAATATTGAGACCAACTTAATGCAGTGCTTCCAAACTGCTGGGCAATAAAGCTGTTACTGTTATGATAAAGTGGGGTTTATTTTGGAGGAAAAATCTGAATGAAGAAAGTCCAATTATTCTACTGAGCAGCTAAAAGAACCATGCTGAAGTGATGCTGAGGTTTAAAATCAATCAAAATGCAAATAGAATGAGCAATGGCACTGGTGATTAAATAGCTGAAGAAAATCAAGTTGCATTAGGTTCCTTTGGGCAATTATGGTAAATTAGAAGTGAATAGAGCTTTTCAGGGAATAGGGCTTTTCAGAGATAACAAATCTGGTATTTTGCTGTAGCCTGATGCTAATGTTGGATGTTGCTTCCAGAAAAGGCCCTGAGTTACTCTGGTTGCTGCAGCTCACAGTGCTGTGTCTCATTGATTCCTGATGTGGCCATGAGTATAGGGCTTCCTACATGCTCAGCAAGTGCAACCTTGAACTTTGAAGTCATTTTAAATATTTTAACACTCTCAGTAAGAGCCCTTATGAGACCCTTGATTGTAAGAGTATTTTGTAGAGGCAGAGGCAAGGGGTCATGGATAGGATGTTGTGGGTGTCCAGAAGTTGGCTGCCTTTCTGACTGTGTTCTTGAGCTGTGAAAGGGAGGGTGCAGAATTTGCTGTTCCGGAATGTGCAGGAGAAGTCTTTTCAGTTGTCAAAGCTTAATTCATTGCTAAATGTAACTTGGTACCCAAGGAGTATTTTGTATCAATTATGCCAATTTCTGCTGGAGCCCCACTTGTATTTATGCACCTACACTCTGCACTGAAGATGAAAAAGACCTTGCCTAAGTAAATACCCTTTTTTCTTTTGTGATAAGGGAATGTTTTCTGGGCAGCAAGCCTCTGTCCTGCCTAAATTAATTGCTGTAGTTAAAGAATTGTCTTAATATTTTCTTTACCATACAACCAATTGTAGCCATGACTGATAGCAAATAACAAAAGAGGTCTGCAGTGCATCTTGTACTACTGTATTTTAAATATTACCGTGTCTTATCTGCCCCATAAGTACTCTTCTTTGAGTCCTGTAGCAATAAACATTGTGGTGACAAACACACTAAATTTGGTGGCAGTGATGCTGGCAAGAGCCAGCACCAGATCAGCGAGCGTGCAGCAAGGTGTAACTTCATACAGCCCTGCAGCAGAGATGTCCAGCATGTGTTGCACCCGAGACGAGTACTGCCGTAGAGCTCTGTCTGGCATGCCCATGTTGCCTATGTGCAGGCACACGGTGGATTAAAAAAATGTTACCTTCTGAGTGATTTGGCAGTGCATTGTGGGGAAGCTGTGTCCTAGAACTGCAGATCCTGAGGTGTTTGTTTGTTTGCTTTCTTTACAAATCAGTCTTCACACAAAGCTGAAACAACGCTAGGTCTTTGTGACCCAAACTTACACAGAGATCGTTCATTCCAGCTGGTGGCAAGACGTGTAATGCAGCTCCTGACCCCCCACAGTCCTTCAGCAGGGACCTGCCAAGTGTTTTATTGTGCTGGCTTTTGGCCACGTGGTGCTGTCAGCTCAGTTGTCTTGAGTCATTTGTCTAAAAACAACTCCCTGCTGCTGAGGGAAGGAACACTGGTGGGTGCCTGCCAGTCAGGAAATAAGGAAGAACTTGGTGTGGAAAGGTCACGGAGCTTTGGGAGAAGTACAGAGGTGCTACGATCCTCATTCTGTGCCACTGCCCCTAGGTCTGTGATGCAAGTGTGTTTGCTTGAGGAAACTGACTCATCATCTGCCCCAGTTACCTCAGTAAGCAGTAATTCTACCATATCTTTTTTGAATGAGGAAGATATGTATTAGCAAACAGGAATTACATGATTATAAATCGAAGTTGCACTTCCAATTAAACTCCATTCTCTGAAAAGTACAGAATGAGATAACATAAGCGGTGCTTGCCTTTGCAGGCTTGGTAATGCCTCAGGGAAGTTTCTGTTCGGTTTCAGTCTGCTAACTCCTCTAGTGAAGGAATGCAATTGCATGTTTAGCACTTTATTCTGTCTATAGGGAAAGTCAGCCAAAATGTGAAGTTGCTTTTGAGATTCTTGGAGAGGCTGTGATATCCCAAGTATTACTTCTGCCAGGAGCCGCCATGCAGGGAGTGAGGGCACGTAGTACAACAGGAGCAACATGAACCATTTTCCTTTTCTCTACTTCTGCTGTTGGATTTCTTGGTCTGGAAATCACATACATGGCTCTCAAAGAGTAACTTAGACTAGATGATGCCTTTTAGGAAGCATGGATATGTGATGTGTGAGTTTTGTGGAGGGACTATTTGTTGTTTGGTGTTCCTTCAAGATTGAGGGCAAACGTGTTTTCTTCTAGCTTACCTTGGTAGGTTTCCTCAAAAACATTTCCGAGGCTTTTGGAAGCTTACACCTCTGTCAGTGTGTGCTCCACGAAGAATCCTTCTGACAAATGGTATCTTTCTCCAGTGCCATTTATGATGCCATTTATAACATCCCTGTGTCTGCAGGATTGTTTCCTGTGATATTCTGTAGGCTTCCACTCTGTGATTCATGTGACGTAGGTGAGATGGAAGATAACAGGCAGCAATGCAAAGCTGTGCAGAGGCTTAAGGGAGAACTGAAGGAAGAGGTATCTTCACTGCTAAGGGTGATGCTTAACATCTAAATCAAAACTTAGACAACTTTTTCCAACGCTGAAGTCAAACCTGGAACTTTTGCTAGTCTTCCATGTTGACCAAGTTAAAAAGTACATTTTAATACAGCTTATTAAAAGGCTGGATTATGTATCTGGGAGTTAGCATTCTGTAGAAAGATGACTCTCATACTCAGTTTTGCTTGCTTCATATTGCAGTGACCCTGCAGCATGGAGAGCTGCAATGTGTAAGCTACCTGTGCTGCAGGAGCAACACGTTAGGCTGTTTATCCTCAGATAGATTCCAGCAGCACAAGGATCTGTGTAGGCCAGCATCCTTTTCCTCACAGGCAGACTGTCCTGAGCTTCAGTGAGGGCAACTGGGAAAAGCCCAAGATAACCAGCAAGCAGCTCTACACTGCAGTCCCACTGCAGGTGGGACTCATCCCTCACAGGCCTGCACAGAGCTGTAACACGGCGCTGCTGAATCCTTTGAAATTACAAGGCTGCTCAGTGTTCTCATGAGTGTATGCTGCTCAGCTTTGCAGCCATGTGAGCTGCAGCCTTCACTGTCTAATTGTATTTTTATCTTTCCCTAGCAGCATCTTGCTGGAACTCTTTAAGGCTTCTCTAGAAATCAGAAACCTAAAAAGCCAATCCTAAGAATACTTTGGCTCTCGATTTTATTTTTTTCTTATGTAGCTAAGCAGTAGACTGACTAGGGATATATTTTGAAATCCTCAAAAGAAGAGCTCATTTTCAGCACTTACATTTCTGAAATATGAACTGGTTTGTTTGCTGAAGGCACTAACTTGTTCTAATGCATCTAATGTAATAAATGGTGCTGTTGCATCCTGAGGGTAATATGTAAATCATATGCAGAACTTATTTTGTTCAAGAAAAGAATCAATAAGCCAAAAGGCAGCACTGCTTCATTTTTCCCATCCAGTTCCCCCAAACAAAAAATGTGTTTTGGAATTGTTTAAAGTTGAAACTGTTGTAAGTTTCAGCAGAGACCAACGGCAAGATCTAAATACCCGGAAGCAGCAGAGGAGAAACCCAAAACCTGAGAGCTGAGCTTGTAACTGAAGCTGCAGGTCGGGTGGGATACGATGGTAGTGCCATGTTCCGTTTTCTTCCTGAACCAGAGTTCAAAAGCTGTGTCATAGTTTTGTGGTGCTGCTGTCAATATTCCACATCATAACATCATGTGCAGTATAGATCATCCATACTCCAGTTCCGTAGAATAGTAGCATCCCAGGTGCTCAGCTCTCGGAGAAGAACTACATATCCCAGAGGACGCCGCGGCCAGAGATAAGTCACGGGAGGAGGACATCTATAATCTCACTCTCAGGCTGGAACTCTCTCTCTCTCTCTCTCGGACTCTCAGGGAGTGAGAAGCATTCCTGCCGTGTCGCCTAGACTTCACAGTAGGCCTCTCGGTTTTTGGGGACTCTCTCTCTCTGTTTTGTTCAATTTATTAGCCTCAATCATTGTATTCCGATATCATATTTAGTAAATTAAGTTTTCCTCCTTAGATTGCTGCTACTGTTTCATTTTCCCTTCCTTTCCGGGGCCCCGGGAGGGGAGGCCCTACGGGGCGGCTGCCCTGTCACAGATACAGGTAAATCTAGATAATCTGTGACAGATTATTGGTGGAGAATGCGGGCATAGGTGGGCAAAAGTGGGCAAAAGTGGGCAAAAGTGGGCAGAAGCTGCTGTTTTTCTGCTTTTCCTTTTGGCTTTTACAGAGCTACGAGTTTTTTTTTCCTTTAAGGAGCTATCTAAAGTTTACGTTTCTGCGCCTGGGAGCTTGACCTTGAAATTCCAGGCGAACTGTCAACATTCAGGAGTAGCTGTACACTCTGAGCATTGCTATCTTGCTTTCGTGAAGAAAGCAAAGAGATTCTCTTGCTCTCTCAGAGCACAGCTAGCTGGCTCTGACTTTCACAGTGTCTGCTAATTACTACCAGCTATGAATCTACTCTCCATTCCAGCTGCTCTGTATAATACTATTCTGGAGAGAGAGAGTTTCCGATCTGAGATTCAAGCCAAAAAAGGAAAATCCCAAGTCAACTCTGATCAGTCACAGGAGGCACCAGTAACAATGTCAGTTGCCCCTGTGGAAGGCAAGAAATGGAAACGGGTGTCCACGCGTCTAGAACGAAGAGAAGGAGAAGCAGAGCAGGCAGCAGAAGAACCAGGCCCCTCGTCTGGATCGGCACCAAAAAAAGCAAAAAGAAAAACCAAGAGGCATGAAGAAGAGACTGATGATGAGGAGGAAATTACTTATCGTCGACCTCTGAAGCTGACTGAAATCCAAGGCTCAAGAAAAGAGTTTACACGGCGTCAAAATGAAGGTGTCCTTGCCTGGTTGCTTCGCTGCTGGGACAGTGGGGCCAACAGCTTGTCCCTAGATGGTAACGAAGCTCGCCAACTAGGAAGTATTGCCCAAGACCCAGGTATCGACAGAGGAATTAGCAGAAGTTCGGATGGAGATGCCACTCTCTGGGAGCGACTGTTAGAAGCCGTGAGAGAAAGGTACCCCTACAAGGATGCTTTGAAGCCTAAAATGATTAGGTGGGATACCATCCAGAAAGGTATCCAGTACCTGAGGGAAATGGCCATGATGGAAATGTTGTACAACCCTGGTCCAAACGAACGTGATCCTGAGAAAGTGAGGACCGGTCCTGACATGTGGCAGAAACTCACAAGTACAGCACCAGAGAGATATGCACAGTCACTGGTAACAACTTTTGGAGGATACGAGGACCAACAGAGAAGGCCTCAAGTTGTTGAACTGATTATCACACTTCAAAACATCGAACAGCAGCTCCCCCCACTGCGCGCCGCAGTTTCTGCCATCTCACGGCTAGAAGACCGACTAGATGAAATGTGCAAGAAAATGTTTCCATCAACAAATCGTAGTGATCCCGTGGTAGTATCGGAAACGACTGACGAAGGTCAATTCCCGTATGAGCCACCAGGTTTAATGAAGGATCTGATCAAACTAGTCCAGTCCTATTCCTGCCCTGTACCATCAAAAGTCTCAGCTATTAGACGCACACGTTTTCCAGTCCGAGCAAGGAACAACAGTACAATTCCACCACGTGTTTCCATGTGGCGCTACCTACGTGACCGCGGAGAAGACATGAGGAAGTGGCACGACCAGCCTACTTCTGTACTACGAGCACGGGTGAGAGAACTACAAAACATCCCAACCACCAGCACCGTTGCTCCAGTCATCACAGGTAACCAATAGAGGGGCCCTGCCCTCAGTCAGGGGAGGGAGAGGGATAATAGAGTTTATTGGACTGTGTGGATTCGATGGCCTGGCACATCAGAACCACAGGAATATAAGGCACTGGTGGATACCGGTGCACAGTGCACTCTAATGCCCTCCAGTCATGAAGGGACAGAATCAATCCATATTTCTGGAGTGACTGGGGGCTCTCAAGAATTGACTGTATTAGAGGCCGAAATAAGCCTCACTGGTAAAGACTGGCAAAAACATCCTATTGTGACTGGCCCAGGGGCTCCATGTATACTGGGTATTGATTACCTCAAAAGGGGACATTTCAAGGATCCTAAGGGGTATCGATGGGCCTTTGGAATAGCTGTTGTAGACAACATTAAGCAGCTGTCTGTTTTGCCTGGCCTGTCAAAGGACCCGTCTGTTGTGGGGCTGCTACGAGTAAAAGAGCAGCAAGTACCGATTGCTACAAAGACAGTGCACAGGCGGCAGTACCGCACCAACAGGGATTCCTTGCTCCCCATTCATGATTTGATTCGCCAGCTGGAGAATCAGGGAGTGATCAGTAAAACTCACTCACCTTTTAATAGCCCTATATGGCCAGTGCGTAAAGCCAGTGGAGAATGGAGGCTAACTGTAGACTACCGTGGCCTGAATGAGGTAACACCCCCACTGAGTGCTGCTGTGCCGGACATGTTGGAACTCCAGTATGAGCTGGAGTCAAAAGCAGCCAAATGGTATGCCACCATTGACATTGCTAATGCTTTCTTCTCCATTCCTCTGGCCGCAGAATGTAGGCCACAGTTTGCCTTCACCTGGAGGGGCATTCAGTATACCTGGAACCGTTTGCCCCAGGGGTGGAAACACAGCCCAACCATTTGCCATGGGTTGGTCCAAACTGTATTGGAACAGGGTGGTGCTCCTGAGCACCTGCAGTACATTGATGACATTGTTGTGTGGGGTGATACAGCAGAGGAAGTTTTCACAAAAGGAGAGAAGATTATCCAAATTCTGCTACAAGCTGGTTTTGCTATTAAGCAAAGCAAAGTAAAAGGGCCTGCCCAAGAAATTCAGTTTCTAGGTATAAAGTGGCAGGATGGACGTCGTCACATCCCAACAGATGTGATTGACAAAATCACTGCCATGTCTCCACCAACTAACAAGAAAGAGACACAGTCCTTCCTGGGTGTAGTGGGCTTTTGGAGGATGCACATTCCAAACTACAGCCTCATTGTAAGCCCCCTTTATCATATAACGCGGAAGAAGAATGAATTTGCATGGGGCCCTGAGCAGCAGCAGGCTTTTGAGCAGATAAAACAAGAGATAGCCCGTGCCGTGGCCCTGGGGCCAGTACGAACGGGACAGGATGTAAAGAACATCCTCTACACTGCTGCTGGAGAGAAAGGTCCCACTTGGAGTTTGTGGCAAAGGGCCTCAGGAGAGACCCGAGGCCGACCCCTGGGATTTTGGAGTCGAGCGTATAAGGGGTCTGAAGAGTGCTACACTCCAACTGAGAAGGAGATCTTAGCCGCATATGAGGGGGTTCGGGCTGCTTCCGAAGTAGTTGGTACTGAAACGCAACTCCTCCTGGCACCTCGGCTACCAGTGCTGAACTGGATGTTCAAAGGACAGGTTCCCTCCACCCATCATGCTACTGATGTCACCTGGAGCAAGTGGATTACGCTGATTACACAACGAGCGCGGATGGGGAACCTCAATCGTCCAGGAATTTTAGAGGTGATCATGGACTGGCCTGAAGGTAAAAAGTTTGGAACATCACCAACAGAAGAGGTGTCACGTGCTAAAGAAGCCCCACCATACAACGAGCTACCAGAAAATGAGAAGAAATATGCCCTGTTCACTGATGGATCATGTCGTATTGTAGGAAAGCATCGCAAATGGAAGGCTGCTGTGTGGAGCCCCACACGACAGGTTGCGGAGGCCACTGAAGGTAAGGGAGAATCAAGTCAGTTTGCAGAGGTAAAAGCTGTCCAGCTGGCCTTAGATGTTGCTGAACGGGAGAAGTGGCCAATGCTTTATCTTTATACTGACTCATGGATGGTGGCAAATGCCTTATGGGGGTGGTTACAGCAGTGGGAACAGAAGAACTGGCAGCGGAGGGGTAAACCTGTTTGGGCTGCTGAACTTTGGAAAGACATTGCTGCCCGAACAAAACGTATGGTTGTAAAGGTGCGTCACGTGGATGCACACGTGCCCAAGAGTCGGGCTACTGAAGAACAACAAAACAACCATCAGGTAGATAAAGCTGCCAGAATTGAGGTGGCTCAAATCGACTTGGACTGGCAAAATAAAGGTGAACTATTTCTGGCTCGATGGGCCCATGAGACCTCAGGCCATCAAGGAAGAGATGCAACATATAAGTGGGCCAGAGACCGAGGGGTGGACTTAACTATGGGCGCTATTGCACAGGTTATTCATGACTGTGAAACATGTGCCATAATTAAACAAGCCAAGAGGATGAAACCTCTCTGGGAGGAAGGGCGATGGCAAAAGTACAAATATGGGGAAGCGTGGCAGGTTGATTATATCACCTTGCCACGATCTCGCAGTGGTAAATGCTATGTGCTCACCATGGTGGAGGCAACTACTGGGTGGCTTGAAACATACGCAGTACCCCATGCTACCGCCCGAAACACCATATTGGGTCTTGAGAAACAAGTCCTGTGGTGGCATGGCACCCCAGAAAGAATTGAATCTGATAATGGGACACATTTCAAAAATTCCCTTATAAATACTTGGGCCAAAGATCATGGCATTGAATGGATTTATCATATTCCCTACCATGCACCAGCTTCTGGTAAAATTGAACGATATAATGGGTTGTTGAAAACTATGTTGAAAGCAATGGGTGGTGGAACATTTAAGCACTGGGAAAAGAATCTAGCAGAAGCCACTTGGTTGGTCAATACTAGAGGATCTGTCAATCGTGATGGTCCTAGCCAATCTAGCCCCCTACACACAATAGAAGGAGATAAGGTCCCTGTTGTACATGTAAGGAACATGTTGGGAAAAGCTGTTTGGGTCCTTCCAGCCTCCGGAAAAGGAAAACCTGTTCGTGGAACTGTTTTTGCCCAGGGACCTGGGTGCACTTGGTGGGTAATGCAGAAGGATGGGGATGTTCAATGTGTACCACAAGGGAATTTGATGCTGGGGGAGTGCAGTCAATAATTCTATGTATCTATGTATATATTTGCATGTGTAGTGTGTTTTAGTTATTATAATTATACATTCAATTATGTTACATTTAAATGTACTATTTAGCTATCATAGTTTTATATACGTGTATATATGTATATATATTAACCATGATGTAATAATGTAGAATAAGGGGTGGAATGTCATAGTTTTGTGGTGCTGCTGTCAATATTCCACATCATAACATCATGTGCAGTATAGATCATCCATACTCCAGTTCCGTAGAATAGTAGCATCCCAGGTGCTCAGCTCTCGGAGAAGAACTACATATCCCAGAGGACGCCGCGGCCAGAGATAAGTCACGGGAGGAGGACATCTATAATCTCACTCTCAGGCTGGAACTCTCTCTCTCTCTCTCTCGGACTCTCAGGGAGTGAGAAGCATTCCTGCCGTGTCGCCTAGACTTCACAGTAGGCCTCTCGGTTTTTGGGGACTCTCTCTCTCTGTTTTGTTCAATTTATTAGCCTCAATCATTGTATTCCGATATCATATTTAGTAAATTAAGTTTTCCTCCTTAGATTGCTGCTACTGTTTCATTTTCCCTTCCTTTCCGGGGCCCCGGGAGGGGAGGCCCTACGGGGCGGCTGCCCTGTCACAGATACAGGTAAATCTAGATAATCTGTGACAAGCTGGAATTGATTTCTTGATGGCATAAAGCTGCTTGTTACATTGCCAGCCTAGTGAATACTTACAGGTCTCTTTTATGCAAAGATTAAATATTAAGTTATTTAAAGGAAGGTTTAACTTGAGCGGTTTCACGGGATCTTTATGTGATGATTTCCATTTGCTGAGTGACTTCATACAAATACTAGGATTGCTCTTCATAAAAGCAGAATCCTATAATTCCTGAGGAAAGAGAGAACTAGCTGTCTTATTTTTATTATATTTAAGGATGACAGGACAGATTGAAAACCACCGGTGTTTTAGGGGGTTCACTTTTACCTCCAACTGCAAGAGTTTGCTAAACTACAGTTGTTTTCCTAAGGGACCAATGTAAGTATGAGAAAATTAGCTTCTTGGTTCCTTAAAGCTATGATTAATGTTTATGAAGTTTATTTAGAGTTGTTTTTTAATGAAGTCTCACAAGTGATAAGATCTTAAGCTCCTCTCTGTGTGTAAGGACTGTTCAGTACGTTGAGTCCTTAAGCATCAAATTTGGCTCAGCATTTAGTTCTGTAGTGGGAGCAGAAATGAGGTTAACAGATTATGGAATGCTTTAAGCGGAATTACTTACAAAGAAATGAATCTGTTTTTATAGATAACACTGTTCTCATAACCCATTTGAGAATAATTAAGAACTTTGTTATATTCCTTGTCTAAGGAAATACATGTTTGTCCAGCTGTGAGCAAGATGTTTGGTTAAAGTACATCAGGAGCCAAAGACAAAGCTTACTGTAATGTACTTTTAGTACTGTTATTAATTTATTTATTTTTTAAATTAAGCAAACAACTCTATGTAGCAAGGTTGTTCTCATTTTAATGGTCTTTATATTCTCCTTTGTGATGTTTAAGAAGTTTAATGCTGATGCAGAACTGGAGAAATAACACTTTAGTAAAATTTCAACCCAAAACACAAGATTTAATATAAGATGATGTCTGTATGAATGCAGTGGTGCAGTACTTGAACTGTTTTGTGATGCAGTTGGACTTGATCTTATATGCATGTACATACTTTACAACTAATTGTGTGCTTTGGGTCAGTATTGCTGTGTGGGTTGTGTCCCGTTTTAGGCAGAAACACAAGAGGAGGTTGTGCAGCTGTGCACATTAAAATGCACTAACTAATGTGAAATTATGCTGTTCTTCAGGGTTAACCTCCTTTAGTTGAAGTGAGAGGCTTCCATGGATGGACAGGCAGCGTACTTTAAGGAGTAGGAAAAAAAAAATCACTAAGACGTGAACAAACAGGGCCCATGCTGTGCCCTGAGATATCACCTCAGTATGTCTATGACTATAACAAGAGTTACAGTTGTGTAATACAGCTGCAGGCCCCTTTGCCATGTATATCTGCAGGTAAGCAGGACACGTGCTGTCTCTGTGACTAGAGTAGCTCTGAAGTCTATTATGCGTCCTGAAGCCCTGTGGATTTATGTCTCTGGTGTGCATCAGGAAGAAACTCTTTTGATCTGACGCACAGACTGGAGACTGTACAAATGTCAGTGCTGAGAGAGAGGAAGCCACGTGGAGCAGGTGGATGGCAGCTGGCAAGGTGTGCTCTGAGCTTTTGTTCACATTGGTGACCAGAAGCTTAAATTTGCTGTATCAGATGTGAGGAAAAGATCCCTTCCTCATTGAATTTCAGAAATTCATTGTCTAGGGAAGATACTCAGCAAGGAGCGTGGTGCAGAGTGTTCCAATGAGTACAGCTGCTCTGTGACCAGCATCTTAGTCAACTGATGAATGAGCTCTTTAGATTTTGGATGCGGGTGCAGGAGAATGTACCACCCAGGAAGTACCCAAGGCAGATTTCAACAACAGAATTTGCTGTTGGGATAAAAAGAGATGAAGTTGCAGAAGACAAGGAAGTGGAGAGTTTCTAACTTTGCCTCGGGAGTTCGAGTTAAAAGAAAGAGAAAGTCAAACAGCTTGTGACGAGGGAAGAGAGGGGTGGTGGAAATAAACTTAGAGATTACATGCAACTCATGCAATTTAACAGGGACTTCTGTCAGAACTTCATGTACCTCATATTGTTCTTTATGGCTGTATACCTGTTGGCACAGTGTGCTTCAGAAAACGTGCTGGATGCATATCCAAAGGACAACCTGTATAAATTATGTTCTAATTCTCTTAAAAAGAGTATCCTCAGATGGTTAGGGCAGGGAGCTGGATCTCTTCAGCTATTCCACTGACTCACCAAGCCTGAAGGGGTGGCAGGAGGAAGTGTGTAGGGAGGCTCTATTAACACCTGAAATATGCTTTGGAACAAATGAGCATCTTGTGTATCTCACTTCTAACCAAATTTTTTGTTCAGTACAAATTTACTTACCTTGTATCTTTTTTTTTTCTCTTCCAGTTACTATTTCTTCAACTGCAGAAAAAGGTAACGCTTTTGAATTATTTTTGTTACGGGTAGTTTTGTTGTATGCAAGTTTTAAGGGATGTAGAATTCGAATGCGCTTGGCGTATAAACTCTCCATGTTAAGTAGCTTATTGCTAAGAAACAAGGTAAATATTATGGGGAGGAGTATATTGAGCTTGTTGTACCACACACTTGGGGTGATGACGAGACCTGTGAATGTTATGATTTAAGTGTGCAAATATTTTTAAATGCATACCTTCTGAGAATAGAAGAAAGAAGGAACTGCAGCAGTCAGTTTTCTGCTTATTCTTGAAGGGATGGTGTGTATTCGTAAATCATAAAATCACCAAGGTTGGAAAAGACCTCCAAGATTCCAGTCCAACCATCCGTATTCCACCAACATTTCTCCACTAAACCATGTCCTGTAGCACTGTGCCCAAATGTTTCTTGAACATCTCCAGGAATGGTGACTCAGCCACCTTCTGAGCAGCCCATTCCAGTGCCTGACTGCTCTTCTTACTATCACTCACCTTACTATCCTCCTTGTATGCTGTGACTTGAAGAACTGTTTTGCTGTTGTCTATTTTCCAAACAGCTTACCAGATTCCTCAGAATACTATTCCTCAGGACTGGTTAGAACAGTGCAAAGTCACAGCTATTTCAAAGGTGTTTCTGTACAGTATTTTACGTTTCCAGGCAAAGTGGTTAAGGCCTTGTTTTGACAAACTTTGCTTAACACTTAGTACTGTCTTTAGCAAGCATATGTCACAGCAAGTGTATTTACAGATTCAGACTGATCAGAGAAATTCTAGCATTCTTGCTTTGCCACTTCTTTCAGTTGTGGACGGAAACTGGGCTGAAGAATCACGCAGTTCCAGAAGTTCCAAGCACTGCTTTTATAAAAGTCGAGGCTTGTTTTTTTCCTGTAGAAACACAAATGATTGGGTTGTTTGGAATTTCATTTCATCTTGTGAAGGAACATGAGAGTGGTTGTCATGCCCTTGTACTAAGCATGGATTTACCCACAAAAGGCTGTTTTCAGAGCTGAGACCACTCAACTCTACAGAAGAATCTCTCATCTCTTTAAATATTTTTGCAAATAAAAGCATGGAACTTGAAAGTAACCCATCAGTTCACTTCCTGGAGAGGAGCACCCAGGAGAAAACTGCAGAGTAACTCTATTGCAGTCTGTCTGCTTTTATCTTCTAAAGAGGAGGTGAAAGAATGGGAAAACCTCCAAAATAAACTGTAAGCTTTTTAAGACAGGAGCAGTGTCAGCCTGTTTTGTTTTGTTTTTTATCACAAAGCACAGCTGGGCTTCATTAAAACTGCAAAGAATTCTGCAGCTGGCTGCTGTGCTTTTACTTTCTAGCTTAACAAGAAGTGATTTTTTCCTTTCTAGTTTCTTTCAGAAGTGCAAGATCTGTGTTTCTGTTACAGCATGGTAGAGCAGTGGCATCAATGTACTGTAGCTGGATCTCTGGCTTTAATTGAAATGCAGTGTCTGCCTGATCAAATCTACCAGAGAAGAAAAATACTTGATTAATTAATGAGACAGGTGGTATCTGTGAAACGTGCCTCTTAGGCTTTTGAAAGCAATCACTTGCATGCTTTTTGCACCTTCAGTTCTGTAGCATGTCACAGGGACCCTGCATGCATCCAATTTCTTTACAACAGAGATGCATCTTTAAAATGAGATGTAGAATTGTTCTTTCATTTGAAATGAGACTTCTCATAAGCTTTATCAAGTTCTTAGAAGCCAACTTCCAGTAGCCAGGAAACAACATTAGAAGAGTCACATGGCCAAAGTACCACTAACTTTCCAATGTAGATTAATAATATGCACCTTAGCAAATATGTTTTTCCAGTGCTGCATTGAAATCTTACTACCATTTTAATTACAACTTGTAATTCAATTACTGGTGATTTCTTCACCCCATTAAGGCTAATTGTTTCCCTGTTCTTTTGTTTTTGTATTCTTGTGTTGATTAATATCCATTAGGGCAGGGGAATAAAATAAGCTCTCAGTCTCTCTTATCAATGTGATTTGGTTCTGTTAAGTATTATTAGCTCTGTAATGTGACTTTCTTTAAAATGGTGTTAAGAATGATTAGGAAAAAATTGTTAGGGGTAAATCTTAGGAGGGCGTAGCATGTCTTCAGAGGATATCTTATGACATTGTCTTCCTGAGGGCTTAAACTATGGTCTGACACACGTCAGTGCCTTCAGAAAGAAGCCGTTTAATTTGGTCATAGTATGGCATCAAGAATCCTGGATTCCCTAGCCAGAACTGCTTCAGAACTCTTAAATCTGACTAAACTGGCAGATATTGGGTTTGAGTTATTTGATGTGTTTTGGTGTTTGTTTTTTTAATCTGTCTTGCGATTACAAGAAAATGAACTGAATGGGTATGAAGCCAGCTTCTGTTTGTATTTGGAACTGACGCAGGAGGCTTCAGGGAGTATTCTCAGAAGGGGTACTGCTACCCAAAGGGTGGGTAGATTGCCAAAGCAAAGCCATCAAAAAATGATCTTTGCGCAAACTCATTTCTCAGGGAGCACTGGCAGAACACATATTTGTGACTGTAGTAGGAATGCAAGTGGGAAAAGAAGCAGGAGTTTACTCAGTGCAAGACTAGTAGGGACTGCCAACTGAGGGTGTGGACTCCTCCCTGGGTGGTGCCCCACTTTGCCCGCTTGTCTTTGCATGTAATGACAGCGCCAGGTTGCAAGATCTTGGTTATTACAAGAGTACAGGAGCCTTTTAACAGCTTCCTCTTTCTGGTAAATGCTGATTACATTGCCACAGATTTGTGCCCTTGTTATTGGTATATTTACAACCCGTGACTTCAAGGTTCTGCTCTGTATGGAGTATTGCATGTACTAAAAATAAACCTTCAAAAGAACCTGGATTCTGGGGTTGATTTTTATGGACAGAATGAAGCTGTTTGCTGTGCCCTTTCCACATTTCTATTCAACTCTTCTCACCCTTTTTTTCTCCCCAAAGCTTTGATTTGTGCAGCTGTTCTTGATAAGATTTGAAGTCTTTTCTAATTATCTCACATTTTTTAATTGCTTACCCACATTATGTTTGAATGTGTGTAGCATGTAGAGAACCGCTTCTAGTTACGTAGCTCCTAGTACAGCCAAATGTGAGTTCTCTCCTATCAGAAATAGAATTCAAGTAGCAATTTTAGGATAGTTTTAGAAAAATTCTCCATCTTCATTGAGTTTCACAGTTGAAAATTTGCCAAGTCTGTCTGTTAAGTTGGAGGAGTCAGTAGCAAAGGTAAAGAACAGAATTGTCTGAAGGAGGCACAAATGCTGTTTTTGGTGGTGGTGTTCTGTTCTGTTTTTTCTCATTTTACTGTAATGAACTGTGACAATCCTGGGGGGAAAAAAAAAGAGAAGTTAAAGCTGTGTCTTTTGTAACTGCATACATGCATCTGTTTTATTTTTCTTTGAGTTTATGGAAGTTCCTTCAGGTTAAGGGTCTGTTCTGCAATCCATTAAGGATGTAATGTCACTTCTTAAAGGTCTGTGTGTATCTGCACAGGAAAGTAGGTCAAGTTTCCTTCTTCCTGCAACTGAAAAAGTGAAGATTAAGTAAATATTTGGTATGGTTTCTTTTCTAAGGCTTGCTGATCAGGCATTACCAATCTGTTTCCTCTTCGAGTGATAAAATAAACTTTTAGAGGAAATGAGATTGGAAGAACCTTCCTGGGTCGTAAGGTCTGTGGAGTTTAAGGCAACTGTATGATACAGACTCATTCAGAAATTGTCAGGGCTCCATACTAAAGCCACCTTCATTTTGGTACTACTGTGACTGTAATAGAGGGAGTCTTACAGCGTACATGCTTCTGATGGTTTGAAATAAGATTTCCAGGCAGTTTTAGCTCATAGCAAGCTCTCGGAGTGGAATTCTCTCACTTCTTGATTTGGGGTTTTATTCTCATTGAAGAGCAGTGCCTTCTACGATGGCCCACTCATGTGATGTTTCTATGAAAAGTACATCTCTTTATTATAATCTCGGAATGGAATCGTAGCAAACTTGCCTCAAAAGTTTAGCAGGGTGAAACTGCATTCAATTCTGTTTTTTTTTGTTTGTTTCTTTGTTTTGTTTTTCCCTCTTCAAATCTCTTTGAGTATTTTAGATAAAAACTTAACATTTCCTCGAGGAACAGCTACCATCTTATTTAATGATTTGGTGGTGGTTGTGTGGGTTTGAGTTTTCTGTGGTTTTAGTGGGTTTTTTTGTTTGCTCGTTTTTAGAGCGGGTGCTCCTTGAGTGTGAAGTTTACCCAAGCAAAAGAGTTTAATGTAACTTAATCTTATCAGGTCATTCACGGTGTCATACTGCAGCCCTCAGCAAAAATCAGAGGGTTTATCTCTTGCTCTCTTCAGCTGTATTCACCAAAATTTCATTTGTATTTTATTGCAGTTGTGTACCTTGTGATTTTCCATCTGTCATTTGTCATGTTTGTGTGGTCCTACGGGAAGACAATTTTCACATCTCCTGCATCCCCCTCCAATGAGGTAAATCTGACGTGAGAAAAATGTCAATGCTTTTTTTTTTAAGTAGATAAATTGTTTTCAGTGATGAAACTTGTTTGCAGTAATGCATGATTCACCTTTCCCTTCTCATTATCTGAAATAGAAACAGCTTGACAGCAAATCATGAATGAAAATCATCAAATTACTCTTAGAAAAACTGTGAGCTTTGTGTAATGGCATTTCCTTAGAATAGATGTTTAATACGTCACAAATTTGACAGTCACATGTATGTGCTGAAGCTGTAAGATAAGGTTTATTTGGGGCTGCAATGCTTTGCTATGAACTACTTCGACATTTTTATAATGGAAAAATCCGATGACTGCTTCTCTGTGGGTTTTTTTTCCTTAGTTTTGAACTTTTGGTTGAAAAAATGTAGTAATGCAGTGTATGTTCGTGGTCTGAAGGGCTGAACCACTTGGTAGTAAGTCGAGTTGAGGTTTAGTGACAATTTGGAATTGAATACGTAAAGGAGCTTTACAGTAATTGCAAAAGAATGCATGATGGATTTCAGTTTTGTTTTGGAAAAGAGCTGTGTTAATTGTTTTAAGCCTAAAATTAATTACCTTGTTTTTACTTTCTCTAAGGCATGTGTCTGTAGGGTTTAAATGCTGGCACCACATTTGAAATGTTTCCCTTGGCTTTCTAAAGCTTTTAAACTGGATAAACTGTTTGAGATGTTGGTTGCTTTGTGGGGATCACATTTTTATTCTATTTTTGGCAAGACTGACTTTGCCTCAAACTTGGGCCCTTCCTAAAGCTGCCTGGTAAATTTTGCTATCTGCCTTGGTTCTTTAGTAGTAGAAATCATTTTCTGACAGTACTTACCCTATAGTTGCAGTAATACTGAAGGAAGCTTTTGATATTCATTGAGGCAAAAGGATATTTGGGGCATATGGCATGTGATGAATATTTCTTATCTTACATATAAGCATAGATCAGATTAACACAGCTTTCTTCTATTTAAAAAAAAAAAAAAAAAAGGCGACTCAGGAAACACGCTTTCTTCTCTCTGTGGGAAAGTCCCTTCTGTTTGTATATCAGTGAGTAATTTCTGCTGGCTTTATTTAAAGCCAGACTTCAGAATTTCCCCATTGTATGAGTATGAACGTATGTATTTTAGTCATTTAAATTAGCTATTCTTGCAAAACAAACAGCATCCTGTGATCATACTGTTGAATTAAAAAGGGATTCAGCAGCTGCTGTTGTCCTAGTGTAATCCCTGTATGTTTGTTGGAAGAAAGAACAATCCACATTATTACATCCAGAAAGAGGAAGGAAACAAAGGGACTCTTTTTGTTTTCAGTAAGAACTACTGGAACCACATTGGAAATTGTTAGCTATGTGGTAATAGACAAATTCTGATGCCTTTGAACATACATTTCCTGCCATTGTCCAGCGAGCCTGTGGTCTCATGGCTCTATTAATTTTTAAAGTTAGAACAGAAATACAGCTCTTCTGAAAACCAGGATCTTTATTTGGGATTTTTAAGAGTAATACTCTGATGTTACTTGGAAAAACTAAAGTTTTAAGTCTTATGGTTTAGTACCTTTTCTGCATATTAATGACCTACCAAAGAAATGTGATCTAGAAGTAATATTTCATATTTAATGCAGCCTCTACTTGGTCATGGCTCATAGAGGCAGTTGTTTGGTACCCTAGCAGACATAAGAGGCAATAGGGAGAAAGGCATGTTGTTTCACATCTGTCTGAAGTGTTTGATGTGAGCATCTCCAGTTTCCATATTTCAGTAAGTCTGTAGTGTTTCAGTTTGGGGGTGGTTATTAAAACAAAAAGTCTGAACTCTTGATGATGACTAAAGTGTTAAACTTCAGTTTCATTCTTTGCATAGATTGATTCTAGTTCTTGATTATTTAAAAGGAGGCAGTGCTTCATGTCTCACCTTTGAATGATGGATGGGCTCAATAACTGGAGTCTTACCAGTGCTATCATATGTAACAGAAGACTAACTAGATTCTGTGGGATGTAAAGCAACTTATTTGCGTTATGGATTGGGAAATAAAACTGAGAAATTGCAGCCATGTCTTAACTGCTTCCTCTTTCTATAAGTTGAGTCTTTGTTGTTGCTTTCCAACCAACTCTGTTCCAAAGAGGAAAAAGTACATGATGAGACAGAAATCTATGTGAACCAGTCATATACATATTTTTGGTAGGAAAATATGGTTGTATTAAGCCACACTAAGCCAGTTTTTGCTCCAACTGCACACACAGCATTTTCCACTCACTACTGTGAATACTTTGTTTGTGTGTGCTCATAAAAGGGTTCTTGTCCTTGCAGAAAGCTCAGAGTTTAAAAGTGCTTCAGAAGAGAAAATACCAGAGGAAATTTTGAGTTCAGCCTCACCTCCATAGAAACTTACCAGCACGCTGGGTTTTGTGGGACTTAATGGTAAAGCTCTTTATTTCAGTAGATATGGAATTAAGCATTTCACAAGTGAGTTAAAGCTCTCCAGGTGATACTGGTATAATTGTAAGGCTTCAACAGGAGTGTCCTCACACTGTACTCAGATTTGTAACTCTGAAACTGTACAGGCTTTGCTAAAACTGATTTCAATACTGAGTGCTCCCAAGTAAAAATTCCATTTAAACTTCTCAGTTTCTTTGCAGAAGCCATGAAAAATGCTTTCCCCTACTGCTGTTTTCTCTGGCTTATATGTCTCTCTGTCTCTCGTAAGTCAGAGAGAGAACATGGGATATGAGAACTTCCAGTCACAGCAAGGGACTGCTAGTTAAACATTTCTCTTGTCTTGAATGAGTTGAATTTATACTCAGCATGAGTTAAAGGATGCACCTTCTTAAAACTCCCCTAGGTTTTTTGCTTCCTTTGTGTTGAAGGGAAAATGCAATAGGTAACACAACAGACAATTTGGAGGATCTTCTGTGGTATTCAGGGGAGAAGGATGAGGACTGGGGTCATCCAGCGGTTAAGACACATAGAGTCTCTCCCTTGGAGCTTGAGTACAACACGAAGTTATAATTAGTCTCATCCTTTTATCCCCATCTTTTCACTCCCAGTTCTGCTTGTCAAAAGCTGATAAAGAACAATATGAAAAAGAAGAGAGACCAGAGTCCCAGCAGGAGATTTTGAGAAGAGCTGCTAAAGACTTGCCTATCTATACAACAACAGCATCAAGAGGTGAGGTATAATTTTGTGCTCCTGAAGCTGCTAGTTTAATGTGGTGAGATTTGTTTGATGTCAGCCAATGAACAATATGATGAGCACCTTCTGCAGAGACCATGAACTTGTGGCTGTTCAGTTGCTTGTTTGTTTTTCTTTTTTTCACCATGAAAAATGGGAATCATTTTTCTAGAACTCTCAATGTGTAACCATAACCAGTACTTGGAATAGTTCTTTCAAAAAAGAGAAAAAGAAAAAAAAAAAACACCTCCTGTAGTAAGAAGTCAGATGAAAACATTTATCTCCAATTCCGACTACAAAATGTAACCACAGTAATGAATTACACTTCAAAGTAGGTGAAAAATGGACGTTATGCTCAATTTTACAATCATTTGTATCCCTCTTTCTTTTTCTGAGCTTGTATCAATTCCATAGGTAGAGAAACTTCATAGTTAAGGCTAGAATTTAGTAAGAAATAAATATTATTTCACTCTCACCTGATTCAGTACATATATATATATGTATGTAAGTATATATATGTATAAACATTCCAATTTATATATGAAACTTTATATATCTTAACAATACCTGTTCCTCTTTCTTGAAATGAGAAATATTGTAGTGTTCTGCATGAAACACTCAGGATGCTGTTACCGAAGTTCAGTGTGACTTTTCAAGCACAGTCTAAGGATACTTGGATTTTTTTTTTTTATTTTATTTTATTTTTTTTTTTTTAAATATAAGCCTCCCTTTGAGGGAGTCCCATTTCCTGAAGTGGTCCAGGAAGCTGCTGCCAGCTCTTAGCAGTTCTGCTTAGCTGTAGGTGTGGGCTTTTCCTCCTCCTTGCAAACTGCTTATACTCATATCTTATTTCCATTGAGAAGAGATTGATGCCTTGTTTAAAAATACCCAGGAAAGATGAGAGTTAATTCGCTGAATGGACTGCTACATCTCTGTTTGCTGAAGAGGATAGGAAAGGCTAATGCTGAAAGCTGGCTTACTGGAAGATTGTAATTTCATGTTGAGATGCTTAAGTACTCTGACCAGAGGTGAAAGAAAATGAGAGATGCTGATGGGGGATCATTGCCAGAGGATAAGGATGGAAAAAAAACTGGGGAGCCAAAGAGTAAATGGAAGTGGACTCTAGTAATAGGTTCATAGGCAAGTGTTTGAAATGCTTTCTTATGTTTCTTTAAATAACTGAAAAGTATATGTTGTGTGAGTAGATACACGAAGGACTGTGAGAACAGGAGTTACGGGGTGGGAAGGGAGCTTTTAAGATTCAGTATATGTTAAGATGGAAAACTTTTCTTAAGTTAGTTCTAATAATTTGTCCCTTGCCACTTTAATGCAGCCATCAGATACTGTGATCGATGCCAGCTAATCAAACCTGACCGCTGCCACCACTGTTCTGCGTGTGACATGTAAGTTTCTGAATCCAAAATGATGGATTTGCTCTCAGATCATCAATTCAATATGTTCAATATGTTCAATATTGAACGCTTTAATATGTGTTTCAGCCCTTGCCTGACAGTTGATTTTTCTCTTTGTTCCCTTCTCAAACAATTGGTACCTGGAGTTCAAGAAAGCAAATGTCCTCCTGTTGCAGCCCCATAGACCAAAGTGGCAGAACTTGTTAGGAAAACTGCTTACAGCTTTATAAAGCAGTACTTATGTAAAAATAAATCAGCAATTGAAAGTAAAGAAAGATAAGTCTGAGATCTGAGCACATGCTTATTGTAGAGCTCCTCTATTCTATCTTTCCTCTGCAGCTTTAAAACAGATGTGCACTACTAATAATGCTAAAATCCTTTATCTGAAGAAATGGCAGTGGAGTTGCATCTTTGCCATTTAAAAGACACCAGTGTTATTCCCTAACCTCATTCTGAGTCATCAGAGAAGTCTGTAAGGGCACTGAAGACTGAAGCTGTGAGCAAAGCTTTGTATGGCTGAGCTTGAGGAAATCTAATTAGCTAAAGAACCTAATACGCATCTTTTGGCTACAATCAAATTTAGTAGCAAATGCAGCAAATATCTGTCTGTCTGAAATGTCTGTCACCCGTCCTTAAACTAAAACTGGATGAAGATGGCATATGGACTATTGAGTTTACTCACTGTGCTGTTTTTTCCTCAATTACTGTAAGCAAAGAGGAAAAGAACAAACATTACAAAAACAGCCCTAAGTTAGACTTGGTTGAAATGAGAGTTGGGTTGGCATACCTTATCTGTGCAGCTCTGAAGCATCCTTTGGATTTGTTTTCTTTCAGCATGCACATAAGACAACTGTGGCTTAATCAACTATAAATAACATGGTTGAAGTGTTGCTTAGTAATTTAACGTTAATTTAAGAGACTCTTCATAGCTCTGTTGAATCTCACTTGGTCCTTTTGGTTGAAAGGATGTCTGCTGCAGTTTGAAGATGTGATGGGAATTAGGACAACTGGGAAAAGATACAGTGGGGAATTTACCTTACAAAAGCACAAACCCCAAAACTTTCAGAAGCTAAAAGCATGTGTCGTAGAAAACAAATGTGTCTTTTAGTTTAACTTGTTGCAGATCACCTCTTCTCTTTTTCAGATGTGTACTAAAAATGGACCACCACTGTCCATGGTAAGTTTTAAAAACAAAATAAAGAAAAAGAGCAGTATAGTAATAATTAATCAACCCGTACATCCTGCTTCAGAATGCCTACTACAACAGAAGTGAAACTTTGAAGTAAAAATGGATTTTTACAGAATTTTTTGAGGCTTTGTTATTTAAAATTGTGTGTTGTAGCTCAAACCGTGCAGTTTTTCCTTACACACAGAAACCCTGGAGTTAACAAGATCTATGAGAAATAGCATTTCTTTTGCTTATTTCAGTATTATTATCAACAGAAGAGGTGATAACCACTACCTTGTGAAAATCAGTTTCTGATTACCTTTCTGCAGTCTGTGTTCACTGGTAGTCAGTACAAATATTACCTACTATCACCACAAAGATAAAACGTTTGCACTATCTTGACTTGAAGGAGTTTTTGTAACCAAAGCAACATTCTCTAAAGCTGATGGACAGATTTGTATGATCTGCAGTTACTGCAGTTAGTTCATATGCTTTGCCGGCTCACATCCTGTCCTCTGGAACTTCTTGGGAGAGGTCCAAACTTTGGGAAGGCCTCAGGTAACTTGGCCAGAAGAATGAGGTTGGTTCATTCATAATGACAGCCCTTATGAAACACTAGTGTCAGACTGCTTTGGACATATCACTGACATCGTATGTGTTATACTCTGCTAAAGCAGTTGAATGTATTGTGCTTTTTTGGTTGCTGTTTTTTTATAAATTGTTATTAATTTATTTACTTTTTGCTATATCATAGTAACCTCTTTCTCTTTCCCCTCCTTCTAGGGTGAATAATTGTGTGGGATTTTCTAACTACAAATTCTTCCTCCTGTTCTTAATGTATTCCTTACTGTACTGTCTGTTTGTTGCTGCTACAGTCTTGCAGTACTTCATAAAGTTTTGGACAGTAAGTTCTAAGGTGTTTTTTTGTTTATTTAATCTTGCATGTATTCTTGAAGGCTGCATCAGCATGTTGTCACTCACCATTTACTCTGTTCCATGGTTCATTACCATTAATGGCATCAATCAAAGTGACTGAAACAGGAGAACCTTCTGAATATTGATAAATTATTACACTTCCCAGAATGAGTAACTGGGGGAAGAAGCTCTGATGAGGACGCTACAATTTCTCTGCTCTATCAAAATCAATTGACACAGCTTAGGTGGTTTTTTGGTCAGGTTTTTGTTGGTTTTTTTTCTTCTTTTTTTAGACTGAGAGTTAAAGATTCGTAGGTATAGAGAGGATTGGTTCCTTAAAACAAGTGCATGTGTGTGTATTTATATGTACATATGTGTGTCTAATTTTATATATGTACACACACATCGTAATTCACGTCAGTATTTTTAATTTTGTGTCTTAGACTTGTTTGAGGATATTCTGCAATTGGATAAGACAATGAATTCATTGGGAACCCACTCTGATCTCTGCTTTGGAGCCCTTAGGTGTGTCTGTATTTCATACTGGTGGCTTTACTGATCTGATACAGGTAGTGTACTAGGATAGGTATAGTGTCAATTTTACCTGTATTCCTTGAAAGTATTATTAGTTGTTAAATGGTAGGTACACATACATGTATCTCACTAGGCTTAGTAGAATGTATGTGAAGACTGAGCGACCTTGCGTGTCAGTGTTATCTTCCTCCTATTAGTTTTGTTCCAGTTGCCTTCCAGGCTGAATAGAATGTGTTCTGGTGTTGTTTCCTTTCATCTCCAAAACCTCATACTGTGCCTTCCTGCCTCATGAGACAGGAAAGATAGCATCAGAATTCTCTTAACCAGATTCCATTAACTAACATGGGGAGAAAAAAAAGCACTGCTAAGTGGAAGGTTTTCCATCACCTCTTTGTAAATAAACAACAGCACACATTTTTTAGATCTAGTTGCTGTTGGTGTAGCTATGAAGAGCAGTAATTACCTATAGCAAAGGAAAGTCTTCACTGGAGCTAAATGCCATCTCATTGTAAGTGAAGCTTTGTCATATATTCAGAAAAGTCTGTATTTCAAGGCCAGCATCACTAGACAGGTAAGATAAATGCATAAAAAGCAAGTTTGTTTGGATTCAACTAAGCCTTATCTGTCAAAATAGTGTGTCTTTCTCAGTTCTGTACAGCCGATTGTCACTGGAAGGCAGGGAACTGTGTGGGAATTGAGCTTTTGGTAACTTGTGAGATGAAAATCACAAACATACGTAGCTGTGGACTGACAGATATTTCAGATGGAACGGTCCGATTCTGCTGTTCAGTCTTGGTTGACTGTAAATAGTTAGATTTTCAATTTGTAGATGTGCCACTCCCAAACATTTGCCTGGCTGCTTCCCAGTGCTTTGTATGCCATTTCTAACATAGCTGTAGATGCGCTTTTCCATATTTACCAATCAGTGCTTGAAAAAAGAAGATAAATTTGTTTAGTCACCTCACTTCACAAATGTTACTTCAAGGGAAGTCAGCAGGACTTCTGGCCATAATAAACGCTGAATTACCAGTATTTGCAGCAAGCCTTTTCCAAAGCCCATCGGACGAGATAATGAAGTGGACCCTTGAGCAAAGGAAATAGACTTAAGAGGGAATTGTTTTCTTAATTATTTAGTTGCTTAAAATGCTTCCTACAAGAATAGGCTTCTTCTGAAATGTGACAGTAGAAAATGTAATTGTGTGTTTGCACTTGTTGCTTTAATTTTCCTATTACTTTCAAGACAGAATATGGTGATAGCATGATCTTAGAATTACATTAGAACTCTGATTCACTTTATGCATAATAAATCATTTCACAAAGCTAATATTGTTATGGTTTTATGATAGCTTGATTAAGCTAGAGTTCTTGAAAGAGTTGGTGGCATCATAATCCTGCAGGCTTGCAGAACTTAACACGACTCCCATACTGTAAGCATTTAGGTAGGTGCTGCTGACTGTACAGTAGTCCTGGAAGCTCCTCTCTATATCTGTATCCAGATCAGAGGGGGTACAGGTGTGTGCTGGCTCCAAATGGCTTTACTACATTGCTGATGCTCAACTTTGTTTGCTACAGCATCAGACAGATAACTGCCAGGGCTGTCTAGATTTTGTTGGTTTAAAGGGTTTTATTTCTTCATAGCTTGACTGTCAGGAATGTTGTAGTCCCCCTTCAGAAGGCAGAGATCTTTTTTTGTTTCCTCAGAAATGCTTTTGGAGAAAGTAGGTAATGAACTACATTATATGCCCAGTGCTGGCATTAAAGATGAACCGCTTGGAGCATAGCCTTGATCACTTCAGAACTTGAAGTAATGTGATTGTGATCACAGCAAAATGTGCTTGTGTATATGCTAACTACACAAATTCTAGCAGTGCCTTGTCTTGCACTGTTGATAACGCCTGCATAAAAACACAACATTCAGTACTTGCAAGCTCGTGAGATGTGCACACCTAACCCTTGTGGGAAAAAAAATCTGTGTCCTGCTTGTATGTGCAAGACTTGCGTAGCATCTTTCATGGTCTGTGCAGAAGTACCAACCAGTTTAATACTGTTCCAGCAGTGATGGAGCAACTGTGCTGGCTCTGAGTATTTACCACAATGTTTGCACTCTTATGTGGGTATTAAAATTTGTTTTCTACATCAGGGGAATATGAATGACATTTTAATTCCATTTGTTATACTCAAAACTCCTTTTCCTGTACTCATAAAAGTTTTATTTCTACCTAGGAAGTTGTTTAAGATGAGCAGATAAAAGCACAGGTTAACAAATGTGTTTGATAGGAATGCCAGGACTGGCAGAACGCCCAGTCCTTGACGCCTTGTTTACACAGTGCATGGTAGTACTTCCCAGTGGAGGTTTGTATCAGCTCTCATTCTTGCTGTGCTCTCTCCCACCTTGAAACCTGTATATTTTCCAGCTGTTTTCGGTGTCTTTCAGCGCCCTCCAAATTATTTTGGCAATCCTGGGCATAGCTAATTTAAGGATATGATACGTGTTCCAGGACAGATGGTGCATACTTCTAAAAAAAAACCTCTGCATTTAAAAAAAAAAAAGAAAGAAAAGTGATTCCACATCCTTGGTTAGAACTGAGTCCTCTTGCATGTATACAGACAGATATACATGAGATGTTCCAATTTTTTTCTGGATTTAAGATGAGTAACGAGTTCTGGCAACATTTATTTTTTCTTGTTTGTTTTTTGTTTTATTTAGTTTTTGAAGTGACCTGATAGATACCCAAATGGCTCAGTGCTTGTGAAGGAGTCTGTAAAGGGCTCGTCAAAACAGTGACTGACTTTGTTCTATTACATGTGCGAAGTAAATGTGATCTCATGGTGCAACTCACTCCTCTTTGTAAGCATTGCAGTTTTCCCACCTACAAGGCTCTGCTTCTGTGCTCTGCTAAGCCTGTTTTTTGAATAAATCATGGTGGAAGTTTCATCCTTCTCACATGCTGTGGTGTGTGATTGCTGCTAGAACACAGCTGTGGCTGGGTCCATGCTACATGTTCAGAGAGTGCACCCTTCTCTCCAGGAGGGAGCTAGGTTTTCTTTTTAAGATGTTTGAGTTTTGCAGCTCAAGATCTTAGAGCCAGTAGCTGAAACTGTGTGATCAGAAAAGGTGAATGCCCTGTGGAGATGGTGCATATTCATCATAGTGCATAATAAAACAAAAGCTCTTTCTCCCACTTGTAGGCCTACTGATTGAAGAAGATGCAGCTGAAATAAACATATGTTTTTTAGTCCAAACTCAAAAATTAAGCTGCCGCTGCTCTTCTGAGCTACAAAATCAGCTGGCCTGGGAGTTGTTCATAGAGAGCTATGTCATTTAAGTAAGCAATTCCACAAGAGTCATATAGGTGGTACTTCGTAACACTTAGTAGTTTAAGGTTGTAGTTTCATATAGTCTTTCCCTTTACGGTTGTGTAGTGAAAAGCCTGGATGTGGAAACTCTGATTCTTTTTTTGTTTTTGTATAGATTGCAAATCGTGATGTTGAAGTATTGGCAAGCGTGACTGCTTGGGTGTATGCATGCCATGAGAAGTTAGGGACATTATTCTGAAAATGATGCTTCTCAGGAAAGCTACCATGTGTTCTGGGATAGGGAGAATAATCACAGCTTTAACAAAGCTTAGGGATTAGCAGCAATTGGGATATGTATTTTACTAGCTTTCATTGCAGGGAATCACAAAACGCTTTGTGTCTCTGCAGCAGTGGGGGGGAGTTGACTGCTGCACCAATTATCACGGTAAAACAACATCCAATAAAAGAATTAAGGCAATAGATAAGGAAATTGAACCCACCTGGCAGTTCAGATAGCTAGACTCTGCTATCTTTTGCTTCCTCTAGAGTTATCTCTTGGTAGTTGGCATTTCTGAAAACACTGCTAATATATGCCAGACTCCGTGAAAGCTTAGGGAGAGCCCAAGCTTTTTGTAGTGTGATCTAGCTTAGTACACCTAACATATGACCAATCTGTGAAGCACGCACACCTTAGCTAAGTAGCTACTCTTGTATGAAGTTTGGGATTTAAAATCTAGCGGGGTTGTTGTTGCTGTTGTTGCCTTTAAAAAACAAACCAAAACAAACTTGTACGAGGAATGGTAATTCATTTTTTGTGGTTTTGACTGAAAATAAATCTGATGGTAGTAAATATGTTCTGAAGTCAGACTTGTTTTCTATATTTATAAACGATTGCTTTATACTTCTGGAGCGTTCTGAGCTTTTCAGAGCTGGTTTCCTCATGCACCACGTTGGTGTAAACCATTCAGCAAGGAATGCACCCAGCCCAGTCATGCTGCTCAGGCTGAGGAAACCACTTGAAAGTGATCCAGCCCCAATCTGAATAGCAATACTACAGAGGAAAATCTCATGCCTTGGCAATTAGTGATGCAGTCTCTGTCCTCCATTCTGTTGGAGAATGGGGGCTACGGCTGCCGATGGGCATTGGAACTTGGCACGTCCAAGAGCACGTGTGCACACCAACCATTTCTTTCTTAACAAAGCTTGTGCTGTTTTCGAACACTTGGTCTTAACATAATGTTAGTGTTTAATAAATTGTCTTTGTTTGCACAAAGCTTTGCCGCAGGAAAGCTGCAGAGAATTGTCCAAAGGTAAAATTCAATATTGATGTAATTATTTAAAATTTGTTCCTAGTATAATTTTTCTAATCCATTTATAGCAGTTATTTACACCATTGCTACAGTGGAGGAAATGTGTAGTTTATATTGCCTATGAGTGTAGGTGTAGTATGTGCGTGTAGATACACCTGTCTGCACTTGATCTTAATTGAAGTGCCTTTTAGATAATCTAAAAACAAAACCAAAAAAAAGCCTCAGATAAGTGTGTATATTGAATGAGCTAATGGAAAAAGTAATGGCAATGATGCTAACTAAATGCTGAATAAAAATAGCTTCTATGCTTTCATAGTGCTGCTAAAGGTCAACTGCTTAAAAGCTTAAAAGAACTGTGATTTTTGAGGATGTGGAACTGGAATAGTACTGTTACAAATCCCACTGGCCTCTTGAAAGTGCAGCCCTAAAAATGGTTGGGGTTGGGGGTGGAATCAACTACCATGTGTGGGTGCGAGGTTATTCTATAGGCAGTGATTGTACCAAATTTGTTTTTCACTCCGGTGAATAACTTCTGCCTTGTCAGATATGGCACATTTGTTCTGCTAGGTACTTCTTGTTTGTTTCCCAGCTTGAGAGATTATCCAAAATTGAAGATCAGTCCCAGCAAACTGGTCTTCTCTGGGAGCTGTTAAGTCGTAGAAACACACTGATTAAGCTGCTTCCCTTTCACATTCTTCACCAGCTCAAAAGTAGGTTCAGTGCTATTAACTGCCAGGAAAGAGTTTCAAACTTTGCAGTTTCTTCTTCCCTTGAAAAAAAGTGATTTGGGCGCGTTCTCCCCATATTTCTTTGGCTGTGGCTGCACAGACAACATTTGTTTACATAGGACTCTTTCCTTTCCCCCCCGCAGTGCATTTACAAACTAACCTGATGATACACACTGTTATCTCACAGAAGGTGTCCACTCACATTACTACACTCAGATGGGAAGGGTACCCAGCAGCCCTCAGTGATATTGTACATCAGTTTAACATGACATGGAAGGAAGGCCCTGTTTGTGCTTCTTTTCAACATGAAAAGTGGGCTGAGAGACCTATAGCAAGATGGGGGTGGCAGAAAATGTTTAGTAATAATACTACATTAGCTGCTAAAAAGAAATGTTAATGTGTTAATTTCTTTCTCTCTTTCTCCTCAGAATGAATTGCCAGATACCCATGCAAAATTCCATGTACTCTTCCTTTTCTTTGTGGCAGCCATGTTCTTCATCAGCATACTGTCACTCTTCAGCTACCACTGCTGGCTAGTTGGCAAAAACAGATCAACAATAGGTCAGTTATTGGAATATGGAACTGTTCCTTGTCCAGAAAAATGCATTGCTGAGAATGATAGGATGTGCTTTCACATCTTAAGGGGCTGTTCAGATTCTGTGCAGTAAGAAGTATATTAGGAGACAGCAGTTAAAAGTGAGACATACTGTCTTGACGGATGTAGGAAAATGATGCATGTGTAGTGGGTCCTCTGCTGGAGCCAAGTGGGGAGATTCATGATGAATGTTAATTTTTTTGTTTTATGTTAAGACCCATGAGGCACTGCATTTCTGTTGCATTATTATATAGCATTGAATAATGGAATGGAATTGCCACTTAACAGCTACCCTGCTTTTAGTGCAGTTTGAGTAGCTGGATGCATCCAGCCCAAAGGAAGACTACTGTGTACAAACATAATACATTTTATTGTGAATCAGGAAGAATATTCTTGATCCCTGTAAAATAAACGGACCTTGGTATCAGGAGGTGACATTTAAAAGCACTGCAGTAAAAATGGAAACACTGATGCAGTTTTCTTAAGTAATAAAACTATAAGGGATGCCAGTATTTTCTAAATGGTAGTGATGAGCATAAGCAGGTTACTTGTGCGAAAGCATCTGAAGTTCCTGCTAATGCATTTTTTAAGTGGCTTTTTTTTTCTTTCTTTTTTTTTTTTTCTGGTATTTCCTCAACTGAAGACAAAATCTTATACCTTTAGGTAAAAGTTAAATCCTCCCCCCAGAAATAAATGAATCGATTGGAAGTCATATTACTTAAAGCTTGCTGGAGTTTTTTGTGGAGGAAGAGAAATATTTTTGTTATTTCTTCATGTGAGGGTTAAATCCTGTTTGGTTTCACATATCTACAGCTAAGGAATATTGACAGTATCTTTTTTTAGCTTTGAAAAAATTTGGTATGTCCCTGTCATTGTTGATAATTGGCAGCGCAGTCAGTACTTTATTTACTTTCTGGTTCATGATTGTGAAAAGACAGGTTGTTCATATGGGGAGAGCAGCGAGTCCTCTGGGCTCTTGGCCAACGGTGTAACCTGACTGACTAGAAAAATGGGAGGTCAGTCGGATTTAGGTAGTTTGCTGTAGTTCATGGTGTGTCTGTTTCAAATGTAATAATCTCACCTTTCACTGATACCACGGTACACTCATAGTTTGACCAGACCTTGGCAGAGCAAGGAAAAATAGCTGTCGTGTGCAGATCATCTGCACAAAGATGTGCACAGGCCAAAGAGTCAGCTAGCCATCAGTGAAGTCGGGATGTGGTATCATTGGTGTGCTGATGATAGTTGGTTGTATCTTCAACCTTATGTTAAATGTCAAGAGAGAAATATGACTATTTCTCTTACGTGAAATGTAATCCTCTGATTTTTTATTTTTTTTTAATGCTTTTTGGTGTTTTTTTCCCCCACTGTGTACTTCAAGATGGCTTCAGTTTGCCTGAGCCTGTTTTCACAATGGAGAAGTTTGATTCTGTTCATTCCTCCCCATTGACTGCTCACTGCTTTTAAGTAAGTAACCTGTTTTTCTCTTGCAGAAACATTCCGTGCACCCACATTTCGAAATGGCCCTGACAAAAATGGCTTTTCTCTTGGATGCAGCAAGAACCTGAGGGAGGTTTTTGGAGATGAAAAGAAGTATTGGCTGCTCCCTATTTTTACCAGGTATTCAGTCAGAATGGAAATTAATTGGGAAATGAATTAATTCCACAATTTTCACTTTGCTTTGCCTTTCCCCACGTAATGAAGCACAATGGAAAAGCCAGGTTGTGCATCTTGCACAGCTGCCGTAGGGGAAAACTGAGCAAACTGCATGGGCTTTGAATTCGAAGATAAGAGTCTTGTTGTCAAGGGTGGGAATTTGGCAAGCTTTGAGAACTGCGTTTAAGAGACAGAGCATGTTTTGTTGGTACTGCTAGTATCTGATTATAGAACAGAAATCAGCAACACTAAGGAAACCCAAACATTGCTTGAACTTCAGCTGCATTGAAACATCAGATGTTTAAAACGCTCTCTTATCCCCAACAAACTCAACAGCTTTTTCTCTTATCATACATCACAGTTTTGTTATTAAAAGCCTCCTGAAAAAGTGCAAAAGAAAATTATATGATGGAAAATAGCGTCTTAAAATTTCAATCGGACTGGTATCATAGTATCATAGTATTGTGCGAGTTGGAAGGGACCTTAGAGATCATCGAGTCCAACCCCCGGGATTCGAGCCCTCTGTGTAGCGGCGCAGCAGTTCTACCACTTGCGCCACAGGGGGGATTCGAACCCAGGCCCCCAGAGTTGCAAGCGGCAGTTTGCACACAAGTTGGTGTTAGGGAGTTGCAGGAAAGTGTCGGAGAAGCACAGCTGAAGCAAGAGTTACCTGTTGCTCACTCCATCACACCAGAATATCAGCAAAACAAAATAGGTGCCATGTTTCAACATTGCTTTTGGAGGCTCGTGTATCTGCTAAATGCTGGCAAAGCTTTTTGCCAAACTGAGGTCTAGTGGCAAACAGAGGTAATAGGTGCCTTCAGCCATTTGCCTAATGAATGTGACTCTTAATGTGATTTAAAAACAGGTGAAAGCTATACTGTTGATGGGTCAGACTGTTTTCCCCAGCATGTTTCGTCTTGACTAAACTTGCTTTAAAGAAAGGCTTAATTAATCTCACAGTGATGAGAGGAAGGAAAAATGTATAACCACCAGAATATTATTTGTGCTACAGTTTTGGGGATTATAAATAACATGGTATTGTTACCTGCACATATTGTTGTTTCTGAAATATGCAGGCTACTGCACTGCTCAACAGCCCACACTGAATGATAGGATGAGAATCATTAGAGCTCCAAAATTTAATTAGCTGATCATAGAGCTTAGTGGTAGGACTGCCTTGCCCAAGTCTGGAGTCCAACACTGCACTCAGCAATTGATAACGACCTTTGTGCACAGGCACTTGTTCGCTTCATTTATGTCAAATACAGACAGTGATTTGAGTCTCTGTTTCTGGTGTAGTTTGGGCGATGGGTGTAATTTTCCAACTCGTTTGGTGATAATGGATCCAGAGCAACTAACTGTCTCCAGCCAAAATGAACCTGCCAAAAGGTAACTATGACACTTAAGTTGCTGATTTACTTACTGCTCCATACTAATCTGTTTTTAAATGAAAAAGCTTCAAAATGATTTTTTGTTTCAACAGTTTAAAGCTATCATGTTCACAGTGAATCTGTAAGTCTCCAGAGAAGGATAGGATGAATCAAGACTAATAAATGTGATGCTGCTTGATGCAGAAGGGTTGTTTCTTGGTTTTGGCAAAGGAATTGGCTATAAGTGAGCAGAACAATACAGAAAATAAAAACAGCTTTTGAGCTTTTATTTATTTATTTGTGTGCTTTGTTTTTTGTTTGTTTGTTTGTTTTCTTAAACAACAAGAAAAAAGATTCTAAGAAAGACTGAGAAATAAAACCTTCAAAAAAAAATTAAAATAATTTTTCAAGTGAGAGGAAAGTAGGGTGTATGTTAGTTGCGTTTCGCCATCATGCCTAAGCATGGGGTAGTGAGACATGTAATGCAGAAGAGGTAGATGACTGTGTTTGCTGCTGATCTTGAGCAGTGGAGTTCTTTTAAGTCAATACTTCTTATATCTCCTAATTTGCGTGGTTTGTGCCTTCAGTGACATTGACATGATTTTGAAAGGCTTCTGGGTAGTTTGGCTGACGGTTCCTCTCAACAGCAGTCTCCTGAGTTAGCAAGCAGTGGGGGTGCAAAGGCAAGACTGAGAAGCTAAAAAGTATCTGCTAGTACAGCATAACTGGTGGAATTCACAAGAAAGCAGGACCCCTGTGCAAACAGCAGGTGTATCCTTTTGCATTAGGAAGATGTTCATCAGCACACTGTAACTTTTGTTGATGGGATAAAATGGCATTAGGTTGTTCTTCCAGCCAGTACGGACTAGGTTTTCTTTGTAACTGTGTGGCAGTACCATTGTTGTCACTGTAGCATTTGTAGTCTGTCTGTGCTTTTTATCCATTGGAGCTGTCAATGGCCTGTGCCAAGTAAGGGCTTAGAGTAATGACTGAAACAAGCCTATAGGGGAATTGTAAAGCAGGGGATCATTTTTTGTTTGCAGCATAGCTTTGTAGTTTGTTTTGCACTTGATTAGCAGCACTACTCTAAAAATGCCTGAAATAAGCAGCTTTTGCTTTTATGGAGTTCCTGTTAACTTTGCTTACTTTTCAGCTCTGGAGCCAATCAGCCCTTTCCTACTCGACCACTCAGTGAATCACAAAATCGATTGCTAGCCAGTGACAGTCAGTGGGTAGAAAGTGGCCCTGAAGATGAAAATGTTAAATCAGGTAGACTGCACCATAACATTTCTGATGACCTTATCATTTTGTTTGTGTTGGGCGGGGTTTCTTTTTGTGTTGTTTTGTTTATTTAAGCCTGAAAGGTCCTTAGGAACTGTTTAGAGTCAAGTAGAGGAAAATTTGCACTGTAGAATCAAGTGAGATAATTATAGGTTAAGGCTAACTTGTGTCTTACGCTCCTCTCCAAACTGAGTTTTAATGGTGAGATAAGGAAATGGGTAAATACATCTGGCTTTCTCTCACCCTCTTCTAAGGTATTTTGGATTAATTTTCCTTTTGGTTAGTGGGAGGAAAATATTTCTCTAAAACAGGCATAGTACAATAGACATAGTTTGGAATCTTTGGTATCTGGTATGCAAATCTGCAAAAACACATAATTGAAATTCTCTCACGTTTTAGGTACAAAAAAGCATATTATAGTTTCATTGGAAAGCTGATCTCAGCTTATTACTAACCAACCATCTCAGTGAGAAACAGGTAAGTGAGACTAACATAATTGATGGCTATTTCTCTGTGCATATAAGTAAATTAAAATCTTGAGGTCAAAAGTTACTGTTCTTGGAATGCAGAGAAATCCTCTGATGTTGGGTGAGCAATAGGTCTAAATAAAACTCAAAATAGCTCTCCAGGATACAAGAATGAGAGTAATGCTGAAGTGCAGGAAACGTGGTCTGGCTAGATCTGAGATGAGTCAGCCTAATGCTGCAATTTAGACTGAAGTGTGTGATGCTGGATTTGTTACCTGACCGGGGAAAATAATCTGCTCTGCTAAACAAGCCATTTCAAGATGAAATGTTTTGGTACTCTCTGAAGGTACAGCTCCTTAACAGTTCTATTAATTGCATATTTATTTGCCATCCTCTGCTCTTAGACTTTAAGGAACTGTGTGCACAAGTTCAGTAGGTAAAATACAGGTATCTGCATACTGTTGCATACTGCATGACTGTTTCACATCACTTGGCACGGACAATGAGCTTCTTTTACTTAAGTGCTTCAGTGCACACTATGCTCTTTGCACTTAGGAAATACAGTGAGTGCTGCTGCTTCCCTTGGTACATTTCCAGTGTCTGAATGAGATCTCTCTGATGTTGACTTCATACTATAGTGAGATTGTAAACACCTATTATTTTTTTTCTCTCTAGAAGAGGAAGAAATTGTACTTGGACAAATAACAAGTGGGGGGCTGAGTCATTCCCCCCTACACCTCCTTTTTTTTATTTTTTTATTTTTTTTTCTAAAAAGATTTAGAAGTCACTCATGAGAAAATCTGTTTTTCTGTGATCCCTGACATAGGAGTACAGCAAGAGCTGGGAGGCAGAGGGACCTTGCAAGGAAGTTCCATTTTCTTTGGGGACAAAACAGTCTTCAGGCTTTTTGAGCTCATTAATTTTAAGTTCATCTTATCATTTTTTTACTAAAAAAAATATAATCTAGTAAGTTTGTGTTTTGTTTTGTTTTTTGTAAAAAAAGCATATCTAAAAGGTCTCTTCAGGGGACCTGAATTAATTAGTGTAGTTAGTTTACCTTTCTTAACGCTTCTATATAAAATGTACAGATGGATGTCTTGGTGACATATATTCAGCCTCTAGCTCTGTAAAATCTAATCTGTTCTAAACAGGTTTCTCAGTCTTTTCTATGATTCATAGAATGAAATAGTTACCTTCTGAGATTGGTGTATGTCAGTAGTCTTTGACCAGAGTATTACAGAATCTGCTTAACCTTTCTTTCTCCTGACTTAGAGAGGGAACACAACTGACTGGCTTAGATGTTTAGAGCTGGCAATACATTCTTGCATACTGGAAGGCCAACAGTATCCTGAGCTGCATCAAAAGAGAAGTGGCCAGCAGGGAGAGGGCGGGGATTGTCCCCCTCTGCTCTGTATTTGTGGGCCTCCTCTCTGAAGTACTGTGTCTGAGCCTGAAGCCCCTCATACAGGAAAGATGCTATTGGAGTGGGACCAGAGGAGTATCATGAAAATGATCAGATGGCTGGAGCTGCTTTCCTATGAAGAACAGTTGAGGGAGTTGGGCTTGTTCAGCATGGAGAAGAGAAGGCTCTAGGGAGACCTCATTGTGGCCTTCTAGTGCTTAAAGAGAGCTTACAAGAAGGATATTCCAGCTGTTCTGAGTTTGGTTGGATTTGATCGGTTTCTCTAGGCCTACCTGGTTAATTTCAGTTCCTCTGCAACTGCAATGCAGTTCCTATGCCCTGCAACAAACTGATAGTTGTATTCTTTTATTTTCATACTTACTACATGCGACAGAAGCAACCAAATTTATGGCTGACTTAAGTAGAGTTCCCAGATGATTCTACAGAAAGGAGTGCTAATCACCCAGCCAGCGCTCTCCCAGCCTCATCTCTGCAAATACCATTTATGTCTTCACATCTGTTGGATTTCATTAAAAATTCTTGTCAGCCAAGCATCCCAATGACGTTAGCTACAGATCAGTGGCAAGTGGATTTGATGTTCTTAGTGGAGATAATCTTATTACACATAGGAAGTTTAAAAGGAGAATTAAAAAAAAGAAAAAAGAACACCTCCCAGAAGGCTAATTGTGAGTTAAAGTTACCTTAGCTGCAGCCCTGAGTTGAGAGTCAGTAAATTATCTGTGTTATCTAGCTGCATTTGAGTAATGCAGTATGATCCTGATTTTTTTCCAAAGCTAACGGTGCAATTGCACTAATTACCTTTTTTGTTTCATTAGGTTTCTGCAACACATTTTGTGCTTGAATGTTACTTAATTTTGTTTGGAAGAAATTGATCGGTAAAAAATGGAACATGAGCATTTTATGAGGAGACAAGAAATTGAAGTTTCTGCACAGTCCAGTGGATTCTTGTAAGCACTATTTGCAGAGCAGGGAAGTTCAGACAGATGCCTTAAGATTCTTCATGTGCATTTTTGCAGCACTGAATTATATACTGCTACCAAAGGGCCAAATCCTGAAGTGCCCTGCTTGGATGCACAAGGTCCAGAGTGGGAACTATGCATTTCTGTTACGCTGCAGTGGTGGGGACTGCTACCTCCCCATGGGCAAACTTCATACCTTAGGCACTGCAGAATTCACTTCCATAGCAGGTCTTGAGGGTACAGAAAGAAGAAAAAAGGATGGAGGAGGAGTCAACCAAGAGCATGGCTGATGAGTCTGAAGTACAGCTGTTCACAGCTCACACACCAAGTGGTGGGAAAGAAGGTACTGGATGACACATTCATGGTCATAGCTATGTAAGCCTTTCAGGATTCTGCATTTCTTCTGCTGACTGCTCTATGGAACGAAGCAATGCCAACAAAGTAAAAACTTGGCATTGTTTTTTTGCTATCAGATCGAACCCCGTCATCCTTCTAATTTGACCATCTAACCATATCAAGAATCATAGAATCACAAGGTTGGAAAGGACCTACAAGATCATCCAGTCCAACCATCCTCCCATCACCATTGCTACCACAAACCACATCTCGTAGCTCCTCATCCAGACGCCTCTTGAACACTGCCAGGGACAGCGACTCCACCACCTCCCTGGGCAGCCATTCCAGTGCCTGAGCCCTAAAAGAAAAGGTTTTTCCTTATGTCTAATCTAAATCTCCTCTGGCGCAACTTGTGACCATGAACACAAGAAGAGCATAGCTCAAAGAAGTGAACTCTCTCTTAGTTGATAAAAACATGGTTTATTGCTTTTCAACAACTTCCTGTCAGCAGCAGAAGAAAATCCAGTTGAAAAAGGGAGTTAACAAACTGTTACATTTTCTGTTAATGTTTGCAGTGTTCTGTCTGAGGCAGTAACAAAATGGCAATGTACCCCTGAGAAAAATCTTAGTGCAGTCATGTGTAGTTAGAAAATGGAACTGGAAGAGTACTGCTTTTTATATGGGACTCTTGATGGTTTATAAATACTGTTTTATACTTTTGTTTTATCTTTTTAATAAAAACACAAGTTTTTATTGGTTCTGAAGTACCATTTAAACAGATTTCAAATACTTATGAGAAAGTTAGGGCTGGATCAGGCACTTGTGTTAACACACCAAAACTCAGTATGCTGTCTGCTTTGTCTGCCACTTTCAAGTTGATTTTAAGTGATGCTGAATTGCTAAAGATGGGCGCTTTGTGCAGTGATGTACCATGTTCACAAAAGGCAAAACATGTTTCCTGTATTGAGGAATAAAGTCCCACTAAGCTGAAGACCTACAACAAACCTCATGGTTTTTCTTTTCCTCCTGCTCCTCTATAGAGAACACTTTGAATTCATCTTTTGATGTTCCTGGCATTTTGCACCTGACCAAAGTGAAAAATGCAGTTCTGTGGTCTGAAGCTTTTCTGATGTTCAGCTGATGCTGATTACAAATAGTCATAAGCCTCTCTGATAGAAACTGAAGGTGGTAGCTATGTTGATGTTCTGAACAAAAGGAACTTCTTTGGTTTCTATGCCAGACTGATCACTGCTTTTCCCCGTCATTGACGTATTGGATTTACTTGGATATCAAGTATACTCTGAGGTTTGAAAACAAATATTTTCTTTGTCTTTGACATTTAGGAAAAGGTATTTTTTTCCAGTCTTCTAGAACAGGAGCACTTCAGTGACCTACAAGCATATTATGGTCACTGTCAGATACTGCTGAGACAGAACTGAAGGTACTTTGTATGTTCTTCAAACTTTGTACAATAAATTTTGCATTTGCCAGTTTTCAAAGAAAAAGTATTTGCTATGCATTAATCTGAAAGGTTTCGCTTTTTCTTCTCAAATGTCAAGTGAAAAGCTCCCATCTAAATATAAGCTTTCATGAATACTGACATGTTGAACTTAGAAGGAGAGAATGCATCAGCAACATTTCCCAGGGAAGAGGATGGAGACGCAAGACTGAGCACAGTGCAGCCAGTAGAATTATAATGGAGGACCCTGGATATCATCTTTCTTTTACTGGAACAGTGTATCACAGCGGAGGTAACAAATGCATCTACAGTTGTCTAGCAGAAGTAGAAGGAATGTTGCTGTCTAATAGGGTAAATCTCAGAAGGGACAGCCTCTGTACTCTTTCCCCTCAGCTCCTCTAGGTGTTCAGTTTACACTTATGTGTATGGTGTGTATGTGAATGGTGTGTATAGCAAGCTAGCATCAGTATAACTTGTTTGATTGCTTAAGTCAGAATGGTTAATCTACAGGGGAAAAAAAATGCAAGTAAACAGATGGGCCAGATCTGCCTGCTTTCTAGCAAGGTGCATTTTGGTTCTCTGAGAGTTCTGATCTGACAGCTCCGTAGCCATAATCAAGGGCATCCTGTGCTGTATCAAAGCAGAGTAGGATAGTTTCTGGCTTACTCCCTCTTTTTGCCTAAATGCAACCTTGGTGAGGACAAAAAGCTGTTTGACTGCTAGCTGGGCTCTGTAGGAGCACGCTGGGATGTCCTTTCAGCCCACATCTATGCACCGAGTCGCTGCACACCTCCAGTGAGAGGAGCTGACCTGCCTGGTCAGGAGGCAAGAAGGGAAGATGGTAAGGGTGCAGGGTCATGAGGTACATGCTGCTTCTGTGCTTTAAGCTGCTGTGTGTCAGCAAGTCTTGAAAATACTTACGTTTGTCACTAAAAATAACAGTGCTTAAGCTTTTAAACCCCTCAAAATAACTGCTAGCCATGAGTAGCATTGCAGTGACTGCAGCATAGTTGACATTGGCTGCAGTCAGAAGCTATGCTTTGGTATTTCCTAAAGCTTTGTTTTCTTATATAGAAATCCACACAAGTCACAGCCACAAATGACTTAAACTCCCCGTGTGAGGACAGAAGTGGTTCAGAAATGTCATGAGTTGATAAAGCTCTCCCTGTAAAAAGATGAAGAAGGCAGATGCATAAATAGGAAGGCAGACTTTATTTTAGAAACCTCAACTCATGTTTTTTGCTCAATATTGGTTTGTTTACAAACTGTGAAGATGCACATAAGTGCTGTTCTTACCAAACGTGTATTATTGGCAGAGGGCAGGACTATGTTTGGTTTCTGTAATAACTGACAAGTTGGATGCATCCTAACCCCTTGATTGAAAACTTCCATTGCAGATAGCCAGGGGTTTCTATCAGAGGGAGCTCTGGCACTTCTACTCATCAGGGTAGAGAAATCGCGGTAACATCTTTGTCAAACCTACGCTTTGAATGTGCAATGTATGGGTACCAAGCTGCTTTGGGCATACTGTCTACAAACTGGGCATCCAGAGCGTTAAATGCCACTGTTTCTCAGGTATCGTTTCTTCCCTCATTTGAACTCATGTGGCTTTTCTGTCTTGTTAATAGTCTTTTGGGGCTTTGGAAGTTTCCATAAAGTTCAGTGCCATTCAGTATTCTCTCAAAGTTCTTCATTGATTACAGTTTGAAGTTTGACCAGTTGTAGCTCACCAGAGCCCCATGAGGAGGAAAAGGAACTGGCAGGTCTAGTGCCTGGCACATGTACCAACAGATGCATCAACTCTTGACACAAGTAAGATCTGCCTAGATCTGGAGCACTGACTGATGAAATCGATTTAGGATTAAAACAAAACAATGTTTTGAGCTTTATAGTTCATGTTGTGTAGGGAGGCTGGCTAAAATAATACCGAATTGAAGGCTTCAGGTATGAAGAGGCTCCAAATAGCTGTTCTAACACACAATGCCGATCAAGAGCACATTTTTCGTATTACTTAAAAAAAAAAAAAGCTGATATCCAGTGTAAGAGGATCTTCTGTCTCTGAATGGCACCAAAGAGAGCAGCTGCATATAAAGTTATTTGTTACAATACTGAGCACATATACTATGTTCATTTCTATCAATTTATTTTGTATATATAGACAGCTTTTTATACGTATTTTTCTTAATTTGTAACTCATGAAATGAAATAAGTTGTACTTAGTGCTAATTCTGATTAAAACTGGGCTTTCTCCGTTTGTTGGGTCGGTTTGTTTGCAGCAATTACTTGACTCTTGTTTCCATGAGCTTGTGAAGTCTGATTTGGTTTACAAAATTGCTTTATTTGGTTTTGAAGGCTTCCCCACCCCCAGCCATAAGAAGTACAGAGCACACGCATAGCAGGGAAGCACGTGCTGGGGGTGAAGTATCCACTTATGCAGATGCCTTCCTGTTTACATTATTTAGCTGAGGACTTAAATGCTTAGCAGTACCTCTCTGTTTTCTCATCCCTTAACCTGCTCCTGTCAGCTTTATTGTGAGCATCTTAAATCTTAGCTGCAAATACGTACACTCATAAAAACATCACAGAAAGCAGCAGTCCTGCTGTTAAAGTGTCGAGGCCCCCTCTCTGCTCTCCCACCCCCTTTTACCCTTACCAGAATTGAACATGGGTTCCTTCCAGTTCTGTAGTTGCCAGCAAAGGCTCATCAATAGTCTCACTAACCAGTTCCCACTGTTCCACTTACACCATCGTTTTTAATTTGCTGCCTGAACTTGTACTGAGCTGTATTTAATTTTGGCATTAAATGTAAAAGATGTAATGGCACAGTTACTGTTTCTATGTTTGTATGTTGCGGGTAGGACGAGTCCTATGCAGAAAATACGTGTTGCCATTTTACAGTTTAATACTTGAAGTGATTTTTTTAAAATGAGCTTTTATAAATGAATTAAATACAAAGTCACGTTACGTTGCATAAGAGTTCCTTCATGCTTGACTTGCACCCCGCAGTTTGCTCAGATATACTTTGCCGTGTTATCTCAAGTCATTGATAAGCATTCGAGATGATAACGTTATTTATAAGTGCACTCCAGATTTTGTACATCAGTGTTCAGACCTGCTCATACTTCACGGAAGTAGAATTCGTGTTTAAAGAACAAGTTGTGCTATTTTAGACCTCTTTTCAAGTGATACAATATCAATGTGTTTGACACGCGACTTCTGTCGGTGAATGCAAAACTGACTTAATAAAAGTATGTGAAATAAGCTGAAAATTGCTTAGCTGTAGCTTGCGTTTATTAGATCAGCAGGAACTGCTGCATACCTGGGAAACATTCTGTTGGTGGAAATAGTTCTCACACCTGACCTGCACTCACCCAAGATTGTAATCATTCCTGCTGTGGCTCCAGCTCACTTGTCTTGATGGGAGAAATTTTTATCCTGGAGAAACAAGATCAGCCACAAACTAACCGTGACTTGGGCATCGAGCTGCCACTCCAAACAAGAATCAGCAGCAGTCCTTCTCCTGTCAGAACTACGCTCTGTATAAACGTGGGCAGTAACACAGAAATTGACACTCCCATTATGACAAGGATATTGATTCTATCCCCAGACAGCTGACCATTTTATGTTTGTTGCAGCCCCTTACAGACACAGCTCTATTCTTGATCCTCACGTGCCTGATGAAGAGCAGTACACCAGGTAGCTTTGGCAAAGAAACCAAACACTGTTCTGTAGGATTATTTTAATGTAAGATTTTGTGCACCACAGCAGCATCATTTCTCATCTGCCTGTTACACTGCATTGCAAAGCTGCCACAAGAGGTACAAGATTGCAGCTCCCAGCAGCACAAGTACCAACGTGTCCGTGCTCAAGAGGTCCATTTCTTTGAGACATTCAAGTGGTTCAAGTGGTCGCTCATGTATCTGTGCTCAGGGAACTTGGACGTCTTCATGGCTTTAAAAGCCTCCCACCTGGCCAGTCTCGCTTCTCTGTTGTGCTTGTATTCCTCCTCCCGTGTCAGGTACGGGCGGCTCAGCCAGTATTCGTTCTCTGCTTCAATTTCCAGCCTTCGGATCATCGCCTGCTTCATGGTGGTGGAAACGATTCTGGGCCGCCTGTATTTTCCAATCCACTGCTTTCCAGGGATCCTCTTCCGGAGCAGGACCATCGTTAAGAACATTGTGCCTTAAAACATAAACACACACACCAAAGCCACGCGTTATTTTGGGGGCTGGGAGGGGAATAAGATCAATACAAATATGCCTGTGCTTCGCGGTGCCTCCTGGCTCGCTGTTAGGAAGCTTCCAGCTCAGAACCCCGCGGTGGCGCCGCCCGCGCCGTGCAGACAGCGCTGCCCCGCCGACCCACCCCCAGTCCCGGGTCCAGGCGCCGTGCAGACGGGCCGGGCCGCCCCGCCGGCCTCCGGAACCCACCAGCGGCCGCCGGCTCCCAGAAGGATCCCCCCGCAGGACGAGGACGCCTCACACAACAGCCCGGCGGCGGGCAGCGAGATGATGGCGGCACTTCTCGCGAGTGTTGGCGGGGGCACTTCTCGCGAGAGCTCACGGCGCCAACGGAGCGCGGGCAGGCGCCGGTTCGAAAGCGGCGGCGGGCTCCGGGGTTGTGCCGAGCGCCGTCCGTCCCGCGCGGTGTTTGCTGTGTCCGGACCGCCTCCCTCAGCCCCGCGGGCGATGGACGTGTCGAGGGGCTTCTTCGGCAACCTGCGCTCTCTGGCCCTCACGTTAGAGAAGGAGGTGAAGCAGCTGGAGCGGGCGCTGAGCGGGGAGGACGCGGGTAAGTGCGGGTACCGCCTGCCAGGACGGGTTGGGCCTGTGCTGGTGAGGGACTGCGGGACTTGTGTGAGGACAGCCCCGCACGGCACCGCCAACGAGTAAAGAATGTCCTCCTAGTACCTGAGTCCTAACGCCGCTCCCCTTCTTCTCTCACCTGCACAAAATATCCGCCTCCCTCCTGTTCATAAGCTCCCTTTCAGTACTGAATCAATCTTGTTTTTAACCTTGTCGCGAATCAGGACAGGAAAATACGCGTTCAGGGCTTTTTCTCTCTCTGAACGGACAGCTGAAGGCTGTAGTTAAACGTATCGTTCTACTATGGCTTGTCATGCTGCAGGGGTCCCCTTTTACACTATTTATTGGCATTAACCTTGATATCCAGTGAAAGAACGAAGGTCAGTTCTTGGCTGCTGTGTTTATGTGTGGACAGTACCAACATTTGCTAGTGGAAATGACATTGCCCTGTACCTGCATGATAAATACTAATTCTCTCCTTTTTTTCTTTTTAATTACAAAACACTTTTATGTGAATATGCGTCTCAAAGACTATGAAGAGGAATCTCCCATTAGAGTTTTGCAAGACCTACACTGTGAAATCAGGGCTGTGAAGGTAATGCCTTAACGTATTGGAAAACTGGGGCAGAGACTGTGTCCGTAAACTGCTGGTTGTTCTTTGATCCTTAAGCCACAACACAGCATCGTCATTCAGCAGTTCTTACCCTTCCATTTACTTACCTCTAAGTCCTCATTATGGTTACGAGGCAGCACCCAAAACTGTGGGATGCCTGAGCTGATGAGTTTGCTGTCAGTGTTGTCTCTCAGGCCAGCAGGTCATGGGGAAGTTGTGGCTACCCCAGGGCATAGGGGTGGGGGAGCTGGATTCAGGAGAGGCATGCCCAGCTTTGTTCAATGAGAAACATTCGGCATAAAGAATGTCCTTGCGGGGGATCCCTGCACTTCTGTTCAACTCGTGAAAAATGTTCTCCTTTTCTTTAACAGAAGTAGACAAAACAGTCTATAGAAACAGGCACGTGGGTGAGAAAATGAGCAGAAAACTAATCTGTAAACTGGAAGGTCACCAGCTGCTCTCGCCTACATTTTTTTCATATTTAGAAGTCCAAATTAATTGTTAGGTAAATGCACTCATTGTTTTAATGCAGTAAAAGCACGTGGTTTTGTCTGGGAGGTCAGCGGGAAGCAGGTACCACACTGTGAACTGTCCTCACAGTATCTGTCAGTTGGTGTGCACTTCTGCTTGATGTATTCCCAGTGCTTTTAACCAAGCTTTCAGGTACAGACAAGATCTACATTTGCTGCTCATCCTGGTATGAATTGAAGTTCATGTGTTATTCCCAAAACACTACATGTAGAAACAACAACCAGGTGGTGATTTGAAAACCCATTGCTTCCTTTCTCCTTCCCCTCCTTCACCCAAAGGAAGATGTTAGTGCTGTTCTTGGCAAGAGTTTCTCTGAAAGACAAGAAATTAATGACTTTCTGAAGGCAAGTGAGATCTTGATGCAGAGAACTGCAGCGGATCTTGCAAAAATAAGAGAGGTATTCCAGAAACACGGCTACAAACCACACGTCGAAGTCCCTACAGGTAATATTTGTTGGCAATGGAGTAATTGAAGACATGTAACTTTTCTAAAATGTTTCTCTTCTGCTGTGAGCTGTTTCTGTTAAGAGGTCAGATAGCTCTGTGTTTTTTGCTTTATACTCATACAGGGCTGAAAGGTTCTATTGCAGTGGCTGCTCTAAGAATAAAATGTGCAAAAGCTTAGAGCTGCATCTCCTGCTGTGCTCTTGGTTGGTGTGTTTTTCTCTTCACTTACAGCTGTACAAAGAGAAGAGGTTAGCAAATGCTTTCGGATAACCCGGACAGTTGGGCTGCTTCATCTTCTCTTGCACAATGAACCACTGCAGATACATCTGAATTGGCTTATATTTGTGTGTCATTATCCCATAAGCTTAAATCATCTGCTGCTTATGTCGTGCAGCAGTTTGCAGGTATTCACAAATCACAATCACAAAATCATGAAGGTTGAAAAGACCTCCAAGATTACCCAATCTAATCCCCCCCCCCAGCTATTTCCACTCATGTCACTACAGAATCATACAGATCACACCTTGGCTTATTTCTGCAGTGGACTCATGGACTCGTGTTATCTTTCATGACTTCTAAGTCAACACTTTTTTCTGTACGTTTTTTTTCTTCCACGTTTTCAACAAACGTTTACTCTTGCAGTGAAATGGGGACAGATAAATGCATTTAAGATTGAACCTTTCTGCCTGGGATGTACAGGGAGGTTGGATTCTATTAATAATGTCTGCTTTCAGCTTCATTTGCTTCTGGAAAGTCTATTGCTTTACCAATAGACTGAAATTCAGTAAGTGTTGGGCCTGCATTCTAAGTACAGCTTAGCCTGATAAGAGCTTTTGGTAGTTGTTGTTAGATTCAGGTTCAGTGCTTTAAAATGAAAGGAGTCGTATTACTTTAATATTTAAATTATATATATAGACAGATAGATTATATATATATATATATATTTGGAGGAGGGAGAACATTCACAATTTATTTTTAAAATTCTTGAAGGATAAACTTCTAACAAAGCAAACTCTGTTTCTTTCCTCAATCAGAGGAACAGGAAAAGGAGGCGAATGGTGATTCCAAGACATCTGACCCAAGTAAATCAGATCAAGAGCAAGCAGATGATGTACCTCCTCTTCCTGCCTGTGCTGAGAACCCGCCTGAGCCCAGAGACCCACTGTGGAACCCGCAGCTTTCTGATTTTGGCCTTTCACGTTATGCTTTCTCCAGGCCCTGGAAAGCATTACATGGACAACAACATGCAGCAAATGCCAGTCAAGAAAATGCAGAGCACAAAACTCCCCTAAAAACACAGGCCCCGTGTGTTCTGCCCAAAACACCCAAATGCATGCTAAAGATGGATGACTTTGAGTGTGTAACGCCCAAACTGGAACACTTTGGCATTAGTGAACACACCATGTGTATGAACGAAGATTACACGATGGCGCTTATATGTAAAACTGCTCAGTCAAACGAGTAAGTAAATACTTGAAGCTCTGATCGTTTCTCTGTTGAATTTTCCAGTGTTTCTTCTTGTTGCACCCTTCCCTTGTTGCTATTACCTATCTTTTTTTTTCTGCTAACAGGTGATTTGTCATTATCTACTTGTTAGCTTTCTGTCTAACTTAAACTCTGCTCCTCTTTGCATGTACCTTTTGCCACGCAAGCTACTCGCAAGAGATGTATCTCAAGCATACTCCTTCCCTGGCTGCATAAGAATGTCTCTGTTACAAGAAGAAATAGCACATTATCTCCTGTGATGTTTTGCTTTATTTAACCTAGGGCTTGCATTTGAGGACGTGTGGTAGACTTTGTGTTACCAATATAAGGTTTTGAGAAGCATTGGCAGCGTGGCACTGAAAGAAACTTGGGAAGAGTTTGGTGAAATGCCTCACTCTGGGAGCATGTTGTGTTATTTTTTCTGTTATCCAGCTTCAAGCAGATGCTTCTTTTTGCTCCATCGTTTAATTGAAAACACATTTCTAGACTCCTCCTGCTGGAAAAGGGTGGTTAAATAATGTTTGTATGATCTGGATTAGCCATGCATCCAATTTTGAAAGCTGACCTTATTTAAGAGAAATATTCTGTTCAGCAGTTAAGGATTTGTTTTTTAGAGAGGCTTCCCTAATTCTATTTTTTAAAGCCCTGATATTTACTGTACAGGTGCTAATGGGAAGTTCTTCAGAACTCTACCAGCTTCAGAGACTTTGTTCCCTTTGTTCCACTGTACCGCAATAGTTACATTTCAATGTTTTTTTCTTTTTTATATTACTGGGGAGGAAAGTAAAATTGAAAAGATACATTTTTCTTTAAAAAAGGAGTTTTGGGATCTGTCCTTCCAAATAGGCATGGTAGGGTTGGTCTCTTCTCCGTGGTGATGGGATGAGGGGAAATGGCCTCAAGCTGTGACAGGGGGGTTAAGGTTGGATGTCAGGAAACACTTCTTTACAGAAAGGGTAGTTAAGCACTGGAATAGGCTGCCCAGGGAGGTGGTTGAGTCACCATCCCTGGATGAGTTTAAAAACCTTTTGGATGCGGTGCTCAGGGACATGATTTAGCAGAGGGTTGTTAGTTAGGGGACTATGGTTGGGTTGTGGCTGGTCTTGATCTTTAAGGTCTTTTCCAACCTGAGTGATTCTGTGACTCTATTTACGCAGCTGTAGCATACAGTATTGGAACTGTAATAATTGGAAAACTTACAGAATCCTAAATGATGCAAACTTGCACGTACGTGTATACACACACACAGATGTATACGTGTGTGTACATGTGTGTATACACTCGTAGAGTTCTTGGTTCCCTTCTGTTCAGGTTTTCAGTTCTGAAGCAAGTAGAAAGCATTATGTATTTTGTGTGCATGCACTAAAGAACTAAAACCAAAAGCAATTGGAAGAGAGAAAGAAAAAAGGAAAGAATAAACAGAAAACAGTAAACAGAAGTGTTTACAATGAAGAAGAGAAAGCATAACCATAACCCAAACACACAGGTTTTCAGGTATTAATAATATTACTGAGGAAAAACTGACTTGAAAAGATACTCTTTCTTTCCTTAAGTTTTTTAGTGTTCTTTGTTTGTTTGGTTGGTTGGTTGGCTTTTTATTAAGAAAGAAGGCTCACAACAGGATGTTTGATCATCTCATGGAAATATGCTGCCTCACATGGATTTCTTGAGGCTTAGGCTTTTTACTGAAGGGTTCTAGATCATGGAATCATAGAACGGTTTGAGTTGGAAGGGGGCCTTTAAGGTCATCTTGTTCCAACCTCCCAGTGTAGGCAGGGGCACCTCCCTCCAGACCAGGTTGCTCAAAGCCCCATCCAGCCTGGCCTTGAATGGCTCCAAGGACGGGGTGTCCACAGCATCTCTGGGCAATGTGTTCCTTATTTTGTAATGCCTTGCTTGGGCTGAACTTCTGCACGGAAGGAGCAGCATCAGAGATAGTAAATCATTTCAGACTCATGAACAAATGCTCGACAAGTGGTGGAGTTGACAGTATTCCTTCAGTAGTGATTCCTTTGTGTTACCTGAGAGTTTATTGAGGGTTTTGGTTTTTCAGCTCAGTTAAAACAGGTGATCGTGAAGTGAATGTAGCAAAAGTGCCGCCCATGGAAATGGCAGTTACACCTGAGCCGGAAACAAAAGCAACGGATGAGAACGGTAAGTTAAAAATATGTCAAGTAAATGTAGGTTTGCTTTTTTTTAACACTCTGTGTGTGTGTTAACACGTGGTAACATTTAATCTTTCTTGTTATATATCCTCAATTTGCGTCCAGTCATTATTTGCATATTTAGCGTTCAGAAAAGTAACATTGTTGGCTTCTACGGGGAATCTGTGTGCTTCAGCAGAAATCAGTGCTTATTCTTCTGCCCATCTCCATCTAGAACTGTGCAGAGGCTTCTATCGTATCAGAATTGCCATTTATCCATGCTACTCATAACAGTACTATTATAGGAATCAAACTTTTTTGTCTGAGATTTATTTATTGTATCTATTCAAAGCCAGTTAAATGAATGGGAAAGAAGCTGCTTTAAAACAGATGAACCAAACAGTAACTTACATCTTTCAAGAGTAGCACTGAAATTTCTTTGGGAGTTCTAATATATTCCTTTGAAAACGTCTGGAAGTTTTGCACCAAACATACCAACTACTGACTGTATGGAAATCTGAGGCAGTGCTGGTTTAAGTTGGGCTCTTTCAGTTATATTTGGTAGCGAGATAGGATTAATTTGATTAGTTTTGTTTTCTCTATTTACTGCTGTTGGTGCTCTGCAGTTTGGGTGTGTTTTCATACTAAAAATGCTGTCAACTAAAATGATACAGATGAGCTAAAACGGTGCAGGTGTTTTGGAATGTGTAAATAAATCTGTAACAAGCTAATTGATTTGGAGAACTGAAGTGGAGCACTGCAGCTAGAAGTGTGTACGTACATTTATTGGTGGATTTACTTATATTTTTTTCACTAGTTCCAGCAGACGACTATATGGCTTCTCCTATAATGCCCGTGTTCTGCACACCTGGTGTGAAAATCCCTTCCCGAGCAGACAGTACGGTGTCAGCCAGGTCACCAGAAAGAGACAAACTGCCTCTTCCCAGCCATGCAGCAACGCCGCCACCTCCAGATTTGGAAGCCAGATGGCTGAAAGGAGGAGTTACGGTACTATACAGCAGTTACATGTACTTTCATACACATACTGCTGTGAGCAGTTCTTCAAATGTCAGTGTGCTCTCCTTTTCCTGTACCCATTTTTCTGGTCCCTGTAAATGATGCTTTTTTATTGGCGATTTTGTAAGAACATGTTAAATAGTTTACTGAAGAAAAATAAATGAACTGAAGGCAATTAATAGCTTCTCTGTAACAGGAAATGCAAGAGGAGAAGATCACGTTGGTGACGAAAAACAATGCAACAGAGAAACAAAACATAGAAGGCAGCGTTCCTTCCACTGTGAGCTCTGATGAGTATCTCCAACATTTGGGGAACGCATCTCCCCCCAAAATAAAACAGTACGACCATTTACTCAGCACTCCTCCGCCTCCAGAAATAACGAGGATACCCGATGATGTACTGCAGGTTAGCTCTGTTTGTTTTCTGAGTATTTTTCATATCAGAGCAGTAATATTAAAAGAGGGTTGTTTATCAAGTGATGTTCCTCAAAAAGAAAGGGTTCTCTGCTGCTTACTGAAAAGATGTACATTGTAATCCTGTTTGGAGTTCTAAAGTTATTCCTTTTTTAATCTTTGTTGTAGATTCTGTCAAAGTATAACCATAAAGTAGATTCTTCTGTATCTAAGAAAGTGGAGACTAAGGCAGGAGATGCTGCAAGATTTGGAAGTGATTTCAATGATTACTGCAGCAAAGAGAACAGGTAAGATCAGATGTTCCATATTTGGTTATGTAGCTGGATTTTAAGCATAATCATAGAATCGCAGAATGGACAGGGTTGAAAAGAACCACAATGACCATCTGGTTTCAACCCCCTGCTGCATGCAGGGTCGCCAACCACCAGACCAGGCTGCCCAGAGCCACATCCAGCCTGGCCTTGAGTGCCCACAGGGATGGAACATCCACAGCCTCCTTGGGCAACCTGTTCCAGTGCATCACCACCCTCTGTGTGAAAAACTTCCTCCTGATATCTAACCTAAACCTCCCCTGTCTCAGTTTAAAACCATTCCCCCTTGTCCTATCACTATCCACACACGTAAACAGCTGTTCCTTCTCCTTTTTATATGCTGCCTTCAAATATTGAAAGGCCACAATGAGGTTTCCCTGCAGCCTTCTCTTCTCCAAAGAGGAATTAATTTTGAGGAGCTAGGAAAACTTTAATGCATTTAAACACTTCATACAGCTGCTTGTTCTCCAGCTCCTGTTGATGTGAGTAAAGATCTGATCTTTGACATAGTATCTGGCTGCAAAGACTGCAAAGAACAAATATTATCATTGATTATGAATCCTGGGAAGTTTTTAGGAAAAATGAAAAGGAGGAGGGAAATAAATTGAAGATAAAGTGGTAAAATGATCTCTGGGTATATTTTGCTTTGTGGCAACCAACTGAATGTTTTAAGCTTGCGTCAGTAAACGTAGGCAGTAAAGAACTGCAGCCAACCACGTTAAGTGACATAAGTAATCATGTTGTCACTTGGGCATGTTGTGGCTTACCCTGGCAGGCAGCCAAGCACCACACAGCTGTTCTCTCGCAGGCTAACCTACAGGGTGAGGGAGAGAGCAGGGAGCGGGGAGTCCACGTGAGAACCCGTGGGTTGAGATGAACCCAGTTTAATAACAAAGGAGGGGAGAGAGGAGAAGAAGCGATGCCTGTCCCGGTCGCAATTGATCACTGCCAGCCTGCCCCTACCAGCCAGCTCCCCCAGTGTCATTGCTCAGTATGAGCTGTGTGGTGCAGGACGTCCCTTTGGCCACTTTGGGTCAGCTGTCCTGGTTCTGGCCTGTCCCATCTCCATGTGCACACCCAGCTCCTTGCTGGCCAGGCAGCACCTGAAGTGGAAAAGACCTTGACTTGCTGCAGAGCAGTGCTCGCACTAAGTAAACCACTGATGTGTTACACAGTCTTTCTCTTGCTAACTCCAAAATAGAGCACTGCACCAGCTACTGGGACAAAAATTAACTCGATGCTAGCTGAAACAAGACCAGGCACGTAATCCAAAGCCATCTTAGAACAAAATGTGAAATGGAATTGGTCTACAATAAGCATAAGTAATCTTTGAACAAGGGAATAATGAGTTTAAGAAAATCTTGATTTACATAGAATTTTTTTACGTTGATCTAGTGTAGATATTCCTCAATCAGTGTAATGTGCTATTCTTGTTGATTATCCGTTACACTTGGGGTCACCGCAGATGATCTTGGTACGAGGTGCAAGAAGTGTATGGAATAATAGCTGCAACAAATCCAGCACGGGATGAAGAGAAGCAGATATCTTAATGTACCTGCAGTTAGAATCTATTTGATTCATCAGATAAAGCTCTTATTTTAGCTGACTTTTTGTTGCTGTTGTTGGGCAAGCTTTCAGTGTTTGTGTCTTCTGCTCATTCAGAACATGACTGAGGTAATGAGTTAGTGAACCCTTCTGGATGTATTTGCAGAGGATATCCGGGTGTTTTCAAGTCAGACATTTGAAATCAAGCTGAAGACTGTGTTTCACATTTGTGGATGTTGTCACTGAACCGTAGAGAGCTCAAAAAGCAGAGAAGAAACACTGGAAGGACCCACAGAAGGAGAATCTCTTTTTTTCTGGAGAAAATGTGTGTATTAACTCGCTCGAACTGACAATTTTGTGGTTTAATTTTTTCATTAAAATTAGTGGCAAAATAGATTGGGTTTTGGTGGCTGTTGTTTTAATATTGCTTCACAAGGGACTACAGTCATGTGTTATATTATGTAACACTTCAGTTGTTTAACTTGATTCTTGTGTAGTCTGTAGAGAAGTGTAATTAAACTGCAGCAGAGGGAAGTTTGTAATGCTGCCCAGAAAGCAGGCAGCTCTGGGCAGTCTGCTGACAGACACTGCCTGCTTCAGGGCAGAGTCTGAAGTGCAGAACTTGGACTTGCCTTCAACAGAACTCCTTCTTATGTGACGAGTAAGTCCTACCTTACTGTATCAAAGCATCGCCTGGACATCTATCCCTTCTGCAGTACTAAGGCACATCAAACACGTTTCCCTTCACGTGGCTGATTGACAGGCATTTCTTATGCTTCTCTTTCAATTGCTCTGTCTTGGATGCTCTGTGGCTGCTTGGAAAACGACCCATCTGCTGCTACAGAGACACCCACTCATCTTACCCGGCTCTTTCTGAGTGATGGCCACATCTCCTTCCAGCATCTTTACAAACTATACCCACCTGATGGGCTGGATGCAGGTCATGGGATGTCACAGGCCTAACAAGGTCTGTTCCAGGGCTCCTCTGTGAGCAGCCCCCCCTCAGCCTCCTCAGGGCTGAACAAACCCAGGGACATGAGCCACTGCTCGCATACCTCGCTCTCCAGACCTCTCTGTCTTTGTTTCCCTCAATCTCTTATGGTGATGGTGGTGTGAGGTTGTTTCTGGATTTACTAATTGAGTTTTACAAGAGTGTTTGGAGGGTTTTGTTCACAGAATTGTTCAAGTAGTAATGTTGTTTGTGCTTAGCTGCCCTTGTGTCAGGAGGGATGTTACTGTGGGGTGGATGCAGTCAGAGCAGCAGAACAAAAGCGAGCTGTAATTTGTCTCGCCTAGGTTTCAATAGACTTAAGTAATAGTGTGAGTGTTGGAGAAGGGGGAAGCAGAACTGAAAACAAGCAGCGTACAAAACTGATCCGTGCTCAAAACCAGCTGGGGAGGGCAGTGGTAGAAAGCTTTTGTTTCTAATCTGTTTCTCCCGTGCAGGCACCTGTGCAGCCCTGTGATTAACCAAGTGTCAGGTACTGCAGCACCCACCATGTGGCCTTGGGGCAGCAGGAACTTAAGGCTCTCCCTAAGCCTGTGCTGCTGCTGGAGAAAGACGTGGCCTTACGTCAGATTAGGGTGGGAATCACGGAGAAGAACTGACACGTTATGTGGTGTTTTGTTATAGGATGAATCTGTAAACAGCACTGGAGTGTTGGTGCAGTTTGAATATGCCGTAGCTTAGTAAGTGAGCCTTAGTTTTGGAAGAGATGGTCTTCATCTGATAACAGGCAAATTTGACTTGGAGTCTGAGCTGTGCCTGATCCACAACATGGGGCTGTTCCCACTAGCTGCTATTCCACCACTTCTCTCGCACAGAAAGTACAGGTTGTGCAGTTTTATGGTGCTTACCGCCTGCTGAGCCACTGAAAGACTGATGGATTTTGCTTTCTAGTTTCCCTCCCCGTGGAAATCGATGATCTCAAACTCAACTGTAGGCTGTGTGATTGCTGCATCAGATGTATGGAAGGGTGCGTGTGGGATCACACCATGCAGCAGTAGCCTGCAGTCGGGACAGAAGGAGCACAGCATGAAGCTGCACTTTGGTAGTTAGGGACGCCCCTATCTGGGAAGTAGCCAGAGAAGCCCGGCCTTTGGTTTTCCCTCATTTGCTACGGTCCTTAATCCTTTTGCATTTCTTTTGGTATATAAAACGTGTCAGCTAACGGAGCATTCTCTCTCTAATCCCATTTGTTGTCCGAGGAGTGCCACAGACTGTTCTGCCTAGGCAGCCCCACGAAGTGGCAAATGCTTTGTTTTCTTGGAAATCATTTGCCTGAGGTTAAATCCAAATATAAATCTCACAGGGGAATGGAAGTTCCCAGGTGGCTGTCAAATGGGCAGATGAGGAGCGTCACTCCACTGCTTTCTGCTGGGCTTTTATTGATGGTTCTCATAAATCACCAGAGCGATAACTGGAGCTGAGGCTTCCTCGGTTATTTAAAGCATTGCGGATGCTCTACAGCTTTAAGCAGCACACTGTGCTTTTTCTTACTGCAGGAAGTCAGTTGTCATTATCCAAATGTTCCAGTTCTTGCAGTCGTGTGTGTCCTGACAACTGCTGCCCTTGGTCTTCTGGGAGTGCCCCTCACAGCCCTCTGCCTTGTTCCCCATGGCAGTAATACAGAGGTGGTGGCATTTAGAAGGAGCCGTGACAACATCCAGTGGCTGCACTATGAAATCATGAGTGTAATCCCACAGAAATGTGACCTTTTGCTAAATAAGTCACTCAGTGCTGTCTGTACTGCTGTCTATCAGTGTGACTCTGTGTGCTATTGCTATGCTAATGGCCTCTCGTACAAGGGGGCAGCTGATGAAGTCCGTGTATTGCATTGGCCTTGTCTAATGCAAATTGGAGGGGTTAAGAAAATGGCACAACTGTGCATAGTGGGAATAGAGCTCTGGAAGCTGCTCTGCTACATGGGCATTTCTGCTGGGAGGCCAAGCAAAAGCTGGTGGTATCACAGAATGCCTGACAGGAAGGTGCTCGTGGATGAGCTGAGCTGGCTGCACAGCTGCACTGATGAGCTCTCCTGTGGCCACTGCTCTGTGAGCATTTCTAGGGCAGCAGAGCCAGTTCCACCCATCACTCCTCCTCTTGAAACCACTTGCTGAGCGTGCTATTTCTTCCACCTGCATCATGACCATTCCTTCTTTTGACCAGAGCTGCGAAGCAAAACCTAAGTTTGGTGACGGAGGAAGGAACATCTCTGATGCAACTGAGTTTATTGACCGAGTGCGTGGCTTGTCCTCACCTCTTCAAGAGGGAGAGGATTAACCCAGACATCACCTTCAGCAGAGACACGGCCAGCCTCTCCTAAAAGCTCTACATAACTTTGGTAAGCATCAAGGCGTTATCAGAGGCACGCGCTGCCCTGGTGCAGGAGCGGGACTTAACAGAGGGGTGATGAAATGAGAGGGGCACTGTGAAAACAATCTTTAGTAGAGGCTTGAGCGTGGCAGGGAGGTATTTGTCCCTCGGGCAGAATGAGGTTGGAGCAGCAGGAGTGATGTGCTAACAGAGTACAGACACGTGAAGCCTCAAGCTGCAGGAGCAGCATGGTTGCATTACTGAGTTCAGAAGGGAGAAAATAAGGGCCTGGTTTGCTGGGTCTCATAGCTGTAGCCATTCCATCCTGCTGCATCCCATACAGGGTGGAGCTCCTGGAGTTACGCTGCTGAAATAATAACAAGAGCTTTGGAGGAGCAGTTGCTGGTGGCGGTGCAGCTGTAGGATGGAGAGCTGTGTATTTTACTGCTGCATCAGTGCTTGGAGCATGGGCAGGCAGCGAACGCCCTGCCTCACTCACTGTCCCTCATTAAGGCAAACACTCATTAGATCTCCAAATCCAAAGGCAGCCCTGCTAATTGGCAGAGCTGCGTGCAGGGTTTGTTTCTCGAGCACGTGGGTTTGCTCATTGCTGCTGAGTTTTGAGACTGTGCATTGAGTTCTCCAGAGAGCTGTGTTGTACATCACCTGTCCCTTTGGGTGACTGATTTCCTTCCTCAGCACTTGAGCTGGTTTTGAAGCTCACTGCTGATGGGATGCTCCTTACCAGCGCAGTCAGCCCATCACAGCTTTCGCTCACACCTCTCAACATGTGGACAGTTGCATCCTGTGGTCTGACTGAAAACCGGCTGCTGTTGGACTCGACTGCAAAGTGGATTCTTGACTTAGGGAACGTGCACTGCTCGGACTCCTCAAATATCATTTCTAATTAAAATGGTGCGGAAAGTGGAGGCACATGGCAACAACCCAATGGCCTCACATGTCAGCCCAGGAAGGAAACTACGGCATGGATGCCTGGAGCTGCCTTTGCTGGGAACCCCGGTGGCTGCAATCCTGGAGCTCAGACCAGCGATCTGCCCCCGACACCCGGTGCTTCACCCACCCAGTACCGCCGCAGAGCCGAGGCGGTGCGCGGCTCGAGCTCTCCCCCTGCAGGGACAGCGCGGCACAGCGACTGCGCAGCCTGCGCCCTCCGCTGCGCTGACCTGCGGGGCGCTGGAGGAGCTGCTGCTCACCGCGCAGCCTCACCGGCAGCTTCTGACCATACCCCACGGCTGCACACACACACACAATCGGGCTCAAAGGATTAATAACAGCCATCTTTATTCCACACAAGACACAAGTACAGAACACCTGTAATCCTTCTGGTGGCATCCTATGGAAACCTGACACGCGAGACACGCCGACCTACTTAGCAAACTATGGACCAGCCAAGGAAAGAGCGACGGCACTGCTAAAGATTAAGCGTTCCTTCTAAACAAACAAACGGAAAGGTTTAAAATGTGACTTACACCCTTGACGTTTAGCTCTGTCTTCAGGTGTTCTTACTTTGCAACAAAGACAATAAAAAAAGAAACCTGCTTTGGAACAGCAAGGAGGAGTAAGCAGAAAAGATCACCGTACAAAGCAGCAATAGCTCAGTATGGCCTCATGCGGCTGGAGGGCGGCGGGGCGCGGTTGGGCGGCGTGATGGCGATATCCAGGTAGTCTCCTATCTGGAATTTCTGGGACTGCAACGTCATCGAATCATCTGTGCCCTTCCTGCCCGACATGGTGCTGCCGATCTCCTTCACCCTGCGCACGGGAGATGAACAGCAGTCAGTTAGCAGAGCCCAGGCTTTGCACGTCCAACCCAAGAGCAGCACCAGTCTTTCCAACCTTGCCGTGCCACGCTGCACACTGTGCCTCGCTACATCCACAGGGTGTTGTACTGCACTAAGTAAAGCTACGCTGAGTCTTTCGAACGGGGTACAGAGGTGGGGACCCTTCAGCCATCTTAGCACAAGACAGAACCCCCTGCCCGCTCACACAGAGCTGAAGCCCCACCAACTGCAAGACAGCCTCACACCACCAGAAATGAAGCTCCACCTCACACTGTAGGGCCACATTCAGCTGGTGGCCAATCCAAGTGGTTAAGCAAACACCTTCATTGTTTAGGGAACACAAACCGCAGCAGTTACCAGTCAAAATGTGGAGTTCATAACGGCAATCCTGCAGCCTGTTATCCTGAAATACTGTTTGTGAACACTTGACTTTAAAATCACCATTGATAAAAAGCATTTTACTGCTGTGCCTCCTCGAGCCTTTTGTTGGTCTGGAGATGAAATGCCCTTTACCTGTAGCCCGGTCGCTTGAGATCTGTAAAAACGATTGCAAAATTGAAGTGTGTGCCCTTCTTCCGTGCTTCTGGGTACACCTCCTTCACCAAACTGGTCAGCTCCTTCAGAGTCGCATCCATCCTACGGTAAACCAACAAACAAACCCGAGCGGTTCGCCTTCCCAAAGCAGCAATACAGAAAGCTTTCCAATGCCCATGTAAGATGGAATTGGTATTTTGCAACAGCTTAAACAAGCACTTCCTTGCCTTTACGTGCTTCCTGTTAATACACAAAGAAGAGCAACACTTCACATATTTCAGCTATACAGAGAGACGCTTATTTCACAACTACGTGGCATTCCAAACTACCAATACTGATCAGCATTGCTCTTCCAGGCCTCTCAAAAAGAGTGACCTTTTTATAATGCATTTTTAATGCATTTACACAAAATGTTTCCTTATTTAAGTCAGTATGAATGTTAAAATGGTTTCTTAGATAAAGCGTAGGAACAAAAGCAAAACAAATAATCACAATGTGCCATCGGTACTTCCACTTCTGCCCTAACAGACGGCACTCCTCCTTCTCCCCACCCTCCAACCAGAACAAAGCCAAAACTAACTTCAGAACTCTACAGACAAGAGGAGCGCAGCCACCCCAGCAGCTCGGAGAGCCACACTGCACTCACTGTGCGCTCAGTGCCTGCTCTGACTGCTCTGCGGACGGCTCAGACACCATGAACGGCCTGCACTGAGTTCATCCACCCCCTGCAGCAGTACATCAGAGCTGCGTGCTCTGTCAGGGACAACAGTGGATTTATCCAGCCATACAGCAACGCACGCGTTACAGCTCTAGCAGAAACTCTGAAGGAAAGACGATGTACATAAAGTAACACAATTCACCTTCAAAAGCGCCCTTTAAAACGCCGTGAGCGGAATTAACGCGGGGTTTCTCCCCGCTCGCTGCAGACACAACACGTGCAGCGCTTCTACCCACACACACACACACCGAGAAGCCCCGCTTTTTCTGACCCGGCCCAAAGCGCTGCAGCAGCCGCAGCCTCCCGGGGCAGCCGCCGTTAAGGCAGAACGGCGCCCCACCACCGGCAGCAGCCCCGAAGGAGCCGCCCGCACGCCGCGCCGCCGCTCACCACGTGTAGATCTGCAGCTCGCTGGAGGGCACGTTGCCGCGGGAGAACTCGTCCATGCGGTGGTGCCGCCCGTTGTTGGTGGTGAAGACGCGGAGCAGCAGCGGACACGTCTGGGGGCGGGAGGAGGCGGCGTGAGCCACACAACGGGCACCCCCCGCTAAGGCCGCGCGGCGCCAACCCCGCCACGCTCCCCCAGCCCTCCCGGCGGCCCCGCGAACAGCCGCGGCGGGGCGAGCACCGCGGGGCGGCCCAGCACCTTCTCCCGGTCGATCGGTTTCTCCGGCTCCTTCTTGATCTCCTCCTGCGTGACGCGCGACTCCACCGCCATCTCGTCCCGCAGCCGAACGCCCGGATGTCTCGCGGCGCGCTCACGGTTCTCGCGATAGTGGAGCGAAGGCGGCGGTGCGCGCATGCGTGCTGGGCGCGACTGAGAGCGCGGGAGAGGTGTGAGGTGTGAGGTGTGAGGTGTGAGGGGGGAGGCGGCCGGTCGGTGCCCGCTGAGGGAGATGGCGGCTCGGGCTGCGTCCTGCTGCCGGGCCCGAGTAACGCGGCGCTCTGCGGCGGATGTTCGGTTCCGACGGTTGGTGTCAGCCCACGTGCCAGCAGGTCTGTGCCGGCTGCGGTAACGCCGGGCGGGTAGAGCTGCCCAGCGGGATTCCGGCCGGTAAGCTGAGGTAGTCCTCGGCCCGACGGAGGAGAGCTGTGGGCCGGGTGTGAGGCTGCGCTCACAGGGCGGTGAGGCACCGGCATGGAAAGGCTTTTACTGAGCTACTGATACTGCTTGGAAAAAGGCACTTCCTTCTCTATGGAGAAAGACTTAAGCAGCTGCCTGATGTAAATAAATGGAATAATCAGCCGGTGCAGCTACTGGTGCATTCAAATCAATTAGAATTTCACTTCCCGTAATATTATGTGTTGGAAAGATCCAGCACATATGATTTTCATTTCTGGGCTTGGCTTTTCCAAGAGTAGAGTCTTAGGTTAAATTTGTCTGATGTTTTGTCTTAGACTGTGAAGGTGTGAGAGATGCGTGTTCCTGGTGTGATCACTTAAAAAAGTGAGTTATTGTAACAACGGGGCAATGTTCGTTTGGCTTCAGAGAATTTACATTAAATTATTTCATACGGTTTGAATCTCTTATTTCAAGAGTAAAAAATTCTGTGGAATGATGTGAGAACACAATCACAGGATTGTTTGAGTTGGAAGGGACCCTTCAAGGTCACCTGGTCCAACTCCCCTGCCATGAGCAGGGACACCTACAGCTCCATCAGGTGCTCAGAGTCACATCCAGCCTGACCTGGTCTGTCTCCAGGGATGGGGCATTCACCACATCTCTGGGCAACCTGTGCCAGTGCCTCACCACCCTTAGTGTAAAGAACTTCTTTATGTCCAATCTAAATCTTCCCTGTATGTGTTCACAAATGTTCACAGGTGCAAGACGAGCAAATAACAAAGACTCAGAATTACTGAGGTCTGAAGGGAGCTCTGCAGGAGTCTGCTCCAAGCTTCAACTCAGAGCAAGAGCCCATTGCTTGTGGTATGTCCAGTTCAGTTTAGAAGGTCTCCAAGCACAGGCTCCAAAACCTGTGGGCAGCCTATGTTGGTGATCAACCACCCTCCCTGTATAAATATATGTATATATATTTATTATTATTATTTCTGTTATCTCAGTCTGTGTCCTGTGTTCAGTTCTGCTGCAGCTCCTCCTGCCAGTGGTCACCACTGGAAAGTCTGGCTGTGTCTTCACTCCCTCTCAGCAGATGCTTACACGCAGTGTTGAGGTCCCCGGGTTGTCTTTCTCAGGGCTGAGCTGTCCCAGCTCTCAAACTGACCTCATGTGACGGCATTTCCAAACACTGTAGATAGATGACTTCAGTGAATTATTTATTAAAAGAGTATGTAGGAGAGGAAAAAAAGAAGAAGTATTTCTTGTATTTGTCATAAAATAAATAAGTAAATCTTGCAGTTCACCTCTAACCAACGGCAATTGATTTATGGCGCTCCTAATACAGGGCAAGAGAACCAACAGCCTCTTGGAGTTCACCCTCAGCTTTCATGAACCTTCTCCTGTGGTAGCCTGGACAGTACTGTGCGGCTTTTGATCTGCATTATGTTATAACATGTCATCATTTTATTATCAAAGGGAATGACTTGGCCTTGCCACCATTTTGTAGGATTTGATTTCCCAGGCAACGATACAGTTTATTACAGTGTTAAAATTAATTATATCTGCCCTCTTAATATATACTTGGGGCTCAATATGAGAACCACCATTTTCGAAACAAAGGGATTTATGTCTCGGATCAGGTATCATAAAAGAACAGCTGTAACAAATAAAGCACAGTTCTGTTATGAATCAAAGTAGTTCCTTCTGTTAGAAGTTTTGAATGCTTGATTTATGTGAAAAGTGACCTAATGTGCTTGCATTTAAGCAAATTCTAGCATGACAGTTTATTATTTGTGGGCTGTATTAACAGTCACCATTTATTTGTCTAATATTTCAGACTCTTAAGCATGTGGAAGGGAAAGATGGGAATTATCTGCAAATGGAAATGCGATGATGTGCTCACAGAATGCAGGCTGTGCTGGAGGCAGCACAATGCTGAGTGAAGGGCTCCCACCAGGTGAGGCCGAGGTCCCACACACTACCTGGCTTAGTCTGGCAGTTCCCTGCTGCTTGTCCTTACCCTCAGTCATGGGATTTCTTTTCTCCTCCCTTCTGCCAGGCGTGTCCCTTATTGGATGCTCCCAAGAACAAGTAGAATTCCCTAGTTTGGGAGAAAGCTATCCAGGTGGGAGCTGGTTTCATGTCACTGTATTGCATTTGGCACATTCTGAGCAGATCCCCTGGAAGTCTGCCCTGATACACACTGAAAGAAAGTGAAAGCTTTTAGCTGGGATTGTGAGCTGGAGTGAGACGCTATATATGAGTGAGGCTCTGGCCTTTGTTGCTGGGAAGAGATAGCCAAATTATGAATCAAACATCTTCAGATATGAATGTCTTGAGAACTGAAACAGGTGATTTCAGAAGTGTGAATTTCTGCTTTAAGAATTATTAGTGCACATTCCCGTTGAATTGGTTATGTAAATAGTGAACTTTAATTGCTTTCTGGGACATCTCAGGAAAGTATGAATGAGGTCACGTGTTGGTGCCATTGGGGTACAGGACTGGGCAAACCTGCTGCAGCCAAGTAGGGAAGAGCGCTGTCTGTCAAGCAGCCTCCTGGCCAATGAAACTATTACTGTAAGTAAGTTGTGATGGAAAGGGGGAAAACAAAAGAAGCCAGCTGATGTTGTGTTACTTCAAACTTTGTAGGCACAAAATTGAAGATAAAAATGAATGGAAAGGTTCCTCAGAAGAATACAGAAATGAGTGGCACTGATGGGCCTCGAAAATGAATGGAGAAGCTAAACCTCACGGCTACTATGAAAGCTGTGACAGATGGCCAGAACAAGGAACACTGAGTTCCTTGGACCTGTGAATATATTGCATTTCAGTTCAAAGGAGTTGCCTTAGCCTCACCTTTTGCAGCACATTATGTTCAGATTCCCAAGGCTCCCATGGCTTGCGGGCTGCTTCTGTGAGTTCTTGCTAACCACAACTATGTACTGCTCCTTAATTTTGCATGGTTGTGTATGTGTCCAGAAAAGCATTTCTGATAGAGGACTTGGTCTTCGTCTTAACTGTGGAAAGCTCAATTAGCATGTTCTGGCAAGAGCATAAACATCTTCTGAATATCCTTGCAGTCAGCTTGGAAAGCAGAAACTCACATTTGGTGGAGCTGCTACTGCAGACAGGCTTTACCTGCTGGTAGAAGAACAACATTTCTTTGCAAATGTGATTGCTGGTATTTCCTGCATTTTGTGCTCAGGTAGCATCCTTCCAGTACCTGAAGGGGGCCTTCAGGAAAGCTGGGATGGGATTTTTAATAAAGCCATGTAGCAACAGGATGAGGGGAAATGGCTTTAAACTGGAAGAGGGTAGATTTAGACTAGATGGTATGAAGAAATTCTTTACTGTGGGGGTGGTGAGACACCGGCACAGGTTGCCCAGAGAGGCTTTGGAAGCCCCCTCCCCAGAGGCATTCAAAGCCAGGCTAGATGGGACTGTGAGCAACCTGGTCTGGGGGGAGGTGTCCCTGCCTGTAGCAGGGGGTTGGAACTAGATGGTCTTAAATGTCCCTTCTAACCCTAAACATTCAAGGATTCATATGATTCATCACAGGTACACTTCATATTCAGAATGCTCTATATGCATTAGATTTCATTGCAGTCTTAATTTCTTGCACTCTGTACCAAAGTTGATGTAGATTTCAGACAACCTTTAGAACAGTTTTCATTCAGATTTCACTTGATTAAGATGTTTGCTGTCCTGCTTTGTACTGGGGTGATTTGGGGTCACAAAATACACTGTAACTGTTGGGATTTGTGGTCCTGTTCAACTCACGTGTACTGTGGGGAGGGGAATGAGTCAGTGTGGGCTCACACCAAAGCCCTGTGTGGATGGTACCACAGCTGGGCAGCTCAGCACTTAAGTGCATTCAGGTCATGGATGAGGTGCAGCTGTTTCACACCCCAAAGGGAAGGAAAGCCAAGGAGTTGAGGGAGTTTGAAGCCATGGTGCAACCTGCATTGGCCAAGAGTGTATAAATGCTATCAGCCATGTATTGAGGAGCGCTTCTGGATCCCCAGCACATGCTTAACTTCTTACATGAGAGCATTTGTCAGTAATGCTGGTGTCATTGAATGTAATTTGGATGGGATTCTTCATTCAGCTTCAGGGTGAGGACCTTCATGTGCATGCCCTTTTGTGGTCTGGATCCATCATATCTGAAAAGTCAGACAGAGCTTTATGATGAAGGTCAAGCTTCATTACTTCACCACATTAGTGAAACACAGCTTCCTGTGAAATCTGGGCTCTCTCCACAGAGAACTTCCTCAGAGAACAGCTGTGAGCAGTATGCGCTTCCTGCAGAGCTAAGGGCAGCCATCCAGTGTCAGCATGCAGCCATGAGTGCCTTTGGAGTCGTCTGTGAAAAAGGAGCCTGGTCAGCGCGTGGAGCCTCAGCACAGTGCAGGGAGGTGGGCGCTGCATGCACGCTGCCTCGTGCTGCTGCTGGGAGACCCAGTCAGAGCCATTAGCAGTGTTGCAGATGGTACAGATCAGGTGCTTCCCAAAAGGGCAGCCTCAGGATGCCTTTTATTCCATTTCAGAAGAAAACGTTTCCAAGAATAATATTAGGCAGATCGGAGTTATCGCATTTCTGTTATTTTGTTGTCGATTCTCAATTCCTGCAGATGTTTGAAAACCTGCAGCATCCACGTACTTCTGAGGAAGGAGCACAGTTTGGCAGAGCTGCTCTGTGTCAAAAACGATCTCAAAAGCAAATGTATGTGACTAAATACAAGCTTCTAAAAACCTGCCCTTTATGCGCAGTCAGCAGAGGCGCAGTAACAGCAGGCAGCTGGGTTGTGCCTGCCACATCTCGGTGGTGTGAGAGATCCTGCAAGATGTGCGTGCCGTTCTGGTGGTGCGGATCCCAGCACAGGCAGCAGTGAGGGATGCGGGGTGTGAGCAGGTGGGGGGGCACTTCCACAGCACTTCGGGCCAACCCAGTGCAGAAGTGTTTGCAGTCTGAATCAGCAACAGATAGCACGTAGCACGTGAGAGGTCCAGCACAAGTTGTAGTGGCGGCTTCCATTTCACCTGAAAGGAACAGAGCAAACTGGAACTTGTAACTGTCAACAGAGCAAGGCAGAATTTGGTTTCAAGTAATGAAAACGTAAGTTGTGTTCTATCACACAGTTATTTTCTTCTCCGTGCAGCTGTATGCTAAGGTGTGATGGTGGGTGCTCTAAACATCCTATTGATTTTTCCTGGTGGGGTAGTAGAGTCTGCTACAAAATATAAAGTTAAGGAAGAAATGTTGCCAGAATCTAAAGCTGGATTTCATTAGGAGGTGTTGTCATTTCACTATAAAATACATCTGTTACAACGTTCCATAAAGTTTAGGCACACAATAGAGTAATAAACTGATTTTATAACTTGGGTAATACTCCACCATAGACTTGCTCCCCCCTGCTGTGTGCGCTGTATTACCTCAGTACAGAAATGTTTGTGCACTGCATGGAAAGTGGGTTGGTACTGCAGCCAGTGGAAGTGCTCAGAATGCTGTATGAGATGCGCCTTGTGGAGAGGACGGGCAGCAGCAGGAGCGGGCTGCGCTGTGATTCACTGCAAGCAGTTATCTGGGCGGCACAGACCCCTTCCTCTCAGCCCGTGTGGCTGCGCATCCCAACGCCACCATGGATAACAGCAGTGGGAAACCCTTGTGTAAAGGTTTCTGGAAACACCAGTGCTGTCTGAGCAGGGCAACAGCACCAACCCAGCAGCCCTGGGACGAAGCCAGCGCATCCCTTCACAACACCGTAATCTGGCAGAGATGCACTTAATGTTGTCTTCCACACTTCCTGTGCAGACAAATCCCTTCCCTGGATGTTTCCTGGATTAACAGAGTCGCATCCTCAAACAAGACACAAAGAGGTCTGAGGAGATGAGCATCTACATGGGGTTGATACAGACCTGCTCACGTGTTCATGGGAATGTTTCAATGAATAAGTATTAACACGTGAGCTTAATGGTTGTTCCAGCTCCTCTCAACTATCTGTTCTTCTCTCTTCCCATGGAAGAATAACAATGAAAGTCATGCTTTTTCTTCTAAGCAGAGAATTCCAGGCGATCTGAGTGTCTGAGCAGGTTCCTGGCTATGCTGCTGTTCAGGTTGCCATACGTCAGTTTGAGTTCCCAGCCCGTGCTGTGCACAGTTCTTACTGACAACAGCAGAATGATAAACATGAATCACAGAATTATAGAATCACTCAGGTTGGAAAAGACCTTAAAGATCATCAAGTCCAACCACAACCCAACTAACTAACAGTCCCCTAACTAACAACCCTCTGCTAAATCATGTCCCTGAGCACCACATCCAAATGGTTCTTAAACACATCCAGGGATGGCAATTCAACCACCTCCCTGGGCAGCCTGTTCCAGTGCTTAACTACCCTTTCTGTAAAGAAACGTTTCCTGACATCCAACCTAAATTTCCCCTGTTGCAACTTGAGGCCATTTCCCCTCATCCTGTCACCAGTGAGAAGAGACCGGCCCTGCTCTCACTGTGAGCACCTTTCAGATTTTGGAAGAGAGCACTAAGGTCTCCCCTCAGCTTCCTCTCCCCCAGACCAAACAGCCCCAGTTCCCTCAGTCTCTCCTCATAGAACATGCTCTCCAAGCCCTTCACAAGCCTTGTTGCCCTTCTCTGGACCTGCTCCAGCACCTCCCTGTCCTTTCTGTATTGAGGTGCCCAAAAGAAAGATGATTCCCACGCACCAGAGCTGACATTTCATTCTGTTTTCTGTCCCGGTATCAGATCTTAGCACTGGGAATCTCCTGGGGTCTGCAGCATGTCACACCAATTCTATGCTGACAGCGTATCTGTTGGGACACACGCCCTCTGTGTCAGAACACAGCCAGGGCAGCAGCCATGCTTATTCAGCTCTGTGCTGGGGCTCCCAGAAGTGTGCAGGAAGTTTCTGAGAGCAGCGCCGTATCCTTTGTAACTGAGGGAGCTGTTGTGTGATCCATGACGTGTGTCCTGCTTCCAGAAACATCACAATGAAGAGCTGAGTGAAACTTTTCTCTAGAATAAGTAGTTCCACGTGGCAAGCCCTGCTCGAGAGTAAAGAAAAGCTTCAGCACCCTGAGATCCATCTGCATCTCAGAAATGCCTTTTGTGGCCCAGCGTGTAGGCAGGAAACAACTTTGTCACCTTTGCTTTTATTTTGCTGCTTAACACTGGAATGTTCTGCCGCTATAAACTACCTGCAGCATTTTGAATAGAGCAGTGTAAAACACAATTCCTCTCTGATTGCCACATGGCATTGACTTGATTCTTTTGTTTGCTTCAGGAAAGGAAATATCCATCATGGAGAATCTGAAAAACGTGAAGCTGGAGCCCAGGATGACTTCTGACAGCTTGGTTACCATCGGCCCCTCAGAGACACGGCTTAGTGGAAACACTGACTCAATCTCTACGATAGCAGTGGGAATAGTGCCAGTGAAACAGACTCCTGGGGGCATAATGTGAGGCAGAATCACAGCGGCTCCCTGCATCACCACTTCTTTAGGAATAAACTTGATAGAAAATTAGAGCACACCTGGTCCTTTGACTAAGAAGGAATAATCTCTTGGCACACCAGTGACTGCTGTTACTGGTATTACAGTATTACATTTCGCATGTGGCAAAAGGTGCTGGGCAGATTATCTCCTATGGGAAGTCAAAGGTACCACACTGTGCCCGAGGTGCTGCGAGGGGGAAACCACTGCGTTGCTCTTGTGTCCCCTGCCACGCGCTGCTGCGACAGCCCCTGCCCACTCTTGGCTGAGCCAGTGGTGACGAGCTCTGCACAGATGTCCCAGTGCAATGGCTCCGCACTGCCTGCGTATTTTGTTTGTTTATGACGATCTTGCTGATCTTGCCTGCAATGGGGAAAGAAGGTTCACGTGTGCAGCTCCGCGGGCGCACCAGCAGGGCAGAGGGAACAGTGATAAAGGGCGGCTTCTGGGCTGTGGCTGGAGCCAGAGAGCCACATCTGCCCTGAGCTTGTACCTTCCGACAGCGAGAGGCACAACGTAACGTCCTGTGTGACAGACCGGGACGTTGCCCACTGCAGCGTGCAGTGCTCCCCTTGTTTTCACAAGATGTATGAGAAAGAACAACACCCCCAAAAAGTGCCTCGCTGAACTGCTGGGGGAAATTCTTGCAAATGAAGAAAACAGAAGGAAAGAAAGCAACTATTTGAAAAGACATGGATTACTAGAAAAGACCTCAGCTTGACAGTACTTTGCAGTCAGCTTTATGCTTTGTGGCTCCTGTTAGGAATGCTAAGAGTGATTCAAATCCATTTATATAAAACTTCAGGGCATAGAAGGGCAAGAAAATGGCTCTTCTACGCCTCTTAGATTAGATTTGTGCAATGGAATGCTAGAATATGCTCTGGTTTGGGTGTGAGGAATGCAAAGGCATAATAATTACCAGCCAGTACACCAATTTAATGCAGCGTTCAGATTGTTCAAAAGACTGATATCACTGAATGCAACCCTTGAAACAGAGGCATCAGAATTTTTAACAGAGCAAATAATAGAAAAGAGTTACCTGGTGTAAGAGAAGGTGAAATTCTTAAATACAAGAATTATGAAAGTTCTACAGCTAAGCATGATGTTTTGAAAATATAGCAGTGAAATACTAAGAACACAGGGCACGGTTATTGCTAAACTCTTGCATTCCAGTTCTGGTGTATGAGGCAGATGCCAAACGCTGTTAAAGTGCAGCAGCTCTGCTGCTGATTTCTTGTTTCAGACTCGGGTCTGTCTTCATCCAGAGCGGTGTGGAGCTCTGGCCAAATGTGCTTCAGCCGGGAACGGGGAGGAGATTCAGGAAGGATTTTGGCCAAGTCCAAAGCTGAAATGATAAACTGTATACATTATGAACTGATTTCTGATTAGAAAGCATGAAGACATGACAGAATGAGAAATTCACAAGTGTTGATCCATCTTGGGCTGCAGATGAAGCAGGAGGATTTCTGTGTTCGTGTTAATATATCTTGTAGTTAGTCCCCGAACTACAGCCAAGGGATGGAAACGATTTGGCATATGAAGACATGACATTTATTTCATGATTTTGTGTTTACACTTCAGATGATCTATTTGGTCAGTCATGGAGAGGTTCTCGCTCCGTCTTGGAACCAGGATACCTTGACTCAGGAGAACACTTTTTCAGCCCACTTTCTTTTTCTTAAGGTGGGAATTTTGCTGGGCTCAGCTATAGAAAGCCACCAAGAATGGGCCATGCACCTGCTTCTGGGGTGCTGAAGTTTATCCTCCTTCTGTTCTCTGTGGGGCATGTGTCATACAGCTCCTTTCTCGACACAGGATGAGCTGCAGGAGATTATATGTTTTCTTCAAGCAGCTCAAACAAGTCCTTGTTCCTTGCTGGGACTGCAATCCCATGATCCCAGTCACTGAATCATGGGGTCATATAATCGTTTGAGTTGGAAGGAACATTTAGCAGTCACCCAGTCCAACTTCCCTGCAGCAAACAGCTCAGCTGGGTGCTCAGAGCCCCATCCAGACTGACCTTGAGTGTCTCCAGGAACAGGACATCCACTGCATCCCTGGCCAACCTTTTCCAGTGCCTCACTGTCCTTATTGTAAAAAACTTCCTCCTTACATCCAGTCTAAATCTCCCCTCTTTAAGTTTCAAACCATTTCAGACCAGTTCACTGCAAGAAAGATATTGAGGCCCTGGGGCATGTTCAAAGAAGGGCTACAAAGCTGGTGAGGGGTCTGGAGCACAGGCCTTATGAGGAGCGGCTGAAGGAGCTGGGAATGTTCAGCCTGGAGAAGAGGAGGCTCAGGGGAGACCTCATTGCTCTCTATAACTTCCTGAAGGGAGGTCATAGTGAGCTGGGGGTCGGCCTCTTCTCTCATGTAACTGGTGATAGGATTAGAGGGAATGGCTTCAAACTGCACCAGGGGAGGTTCAGGCTGGATGTTAGGAAATATTACTTCTCTGAACGAGCGGTCAGGGAACTGGAATGGGCTGCCCAGGGAGGTGGTGGAGCCACTGAACCTGGAGGTGTTCAAGGAACGTTTGGATGTTGTGTTGAGAGATGTGGTTTAGTGAGAACTATTGGTGATGGGTGGATGGTTGGACTGGGTGATCTTGTAGGTCTTTTCCAACCTCGGTGATTCTATGATTCGATTCTCACAGCCCCTTTAGATGCCAAAAGGCCACTTCTTGGTCTCCCTGGAGCCTTCTCTCCAGCCTTCAGCCTGTCCTCTTAGGGGATGTGTTCCATCCTTTGGGTCATTTTTGTGGCCCTTTTCTGGACACACTCTAACAGCTCCATGTCTCTCCTGTACTGAGGACTCCACATCTGGACACAGTACTGCACGGGAGGTCTCACAGCATAGAGCAGAGGGTAGGATCACTCCCTCGCGCTGCTGGCCACGCTGCTTTGGATGCAGCCCAGGACACAGTTGTCTCACTGGCAATGCTAGTTCTTACTAATACCACAGATTTAAAGGAAGACTCCCAGAAAAGAAGAATCCTGGCTTTCCTGGATATTAAAAAAACACCAAGCGTGTTGAATGCAAAGCCACCATTATTTACTGTCAAACAATGAACAACCCCTGTGACCTTGTAGGGAGGTATGTGCCATCTCTGCTCAGCAGATGTGAATACCTCTTGCTGGGGCACACAGCAGAGCAGGGTCCACGAACCACAGCTGTGGGAGCTGACCTGGGAACCCACAAAGCCCAAATGTGGTCCTGTCACACCAGCATGACTCTAGGGACAAACCAGGATGGAAAACCACTCTTGCTGAACAGATTATTCAGTTCCTCTGCTTTCCTCATTAAAGCAAATAGCACGATTTCCCCCCCTGAAATTATTTTGTCTTACCCTGAAGGGTTCTTAAAATATCTGTAACGTGAAGCGTGAAGCGTGGAATTTGGTCCTGCTGAGGACAAGGTAACAATATGAGGGATGTGAGACGAGGTAGGTTTTCATTGTGCTTTACAAGCGCTCGCAGTTTACATCTCATTGGCTTCAAGGCCTCTGCTGGTGATATTTCCTTCTTCTAAGAATAGAGCCTGAAAGTATTTTAAGAATTCTAGTTGTCGTTCAATTAACAGCGAAACACTTTGTTCTGAGTAACAAGATTTGCTTGTTTTGAGTGCTAACAGTATTTTGCATGTAAAATAAGAGGGGCAGTGGGGAACGTTTTATTGCCAGCGCTTTTCCTTACAGGGGGATGAATCACGTACATTCTTGGCAACCAAGCTCAAGTTCACAAGAATGCTCAGTTTGATCAACTTCCTTCAAAATACAAAGCTCAAAGTAAAGAGGAAAGCAGAGAGAAAGGAACTTGGATGGCTTTCCATGCAGTAGACGTTACAAGATGGACATCCAAGCAGGAAGACAATAAATCTAGTGTGCAAATTGTTTTGCCCAAAGCAAATCACTGAGCTGCTGTTAAAGGAAGGTTCAGGCTAAATTAAGAAAATAATACTGGAAGGGGGAAAAAATGAAGAGGAGAAGAGCCAGGGGAAAGAAAGAAAACCCTGCCAGCCTGGCAGGCATGGTGGATGTTGTGTCAAACGTTCCTTTATTTGCTAACAAAACAATGTGAGTTTTCAAGAAAAATTGCTAGCCTTGCCTTCAGAGTGGAAGATTGTGCTGAGAAACGAAATAGGAGAATACAGTTAATTTAATTTAGGTGTGGGGAAACTGCCCGCTGTCAGGCTGTGGTATGCGACGCTTCTGGCAGTCGTGCAGGGTCGCAGGGTTCACCGAGCTGTCCGCACTGGTGGGGAAGCCGTGCTGGGGAAATGATGGCACTGGAGATGTCAGAGTCACTGAGTATCCCAAGTTGGAAGGGACCCACAAGGATCACTGGATCTAAAGCCTCCCTCCACACAGGAACACCTGAAACCCAAACTCTGTCTGATAGCGCTGTCCAAATGCTCCCTGAGCTCCGGCACTCGTGGCCGTGCCCACAGCCCTGTGCAGGCTGTTCCGTGCCCACCGCCCTCTGATGCAGCCCCTTTCCCTCACCCCCAGCTGCCCTCCCCTGACAGCTCCATGCCGTTCCCTCGGGCCCTGTCGCTGTCACACAGAGCAGAGCTCAGCGCTGCCCCTCCGCTCCCTGTCAGGAGCTGCAGCCGCCATCAGGCCTCCCCTCAGCCTGCCCTGCTCTGGGCTGAGCACAACAGGGGCTTCAGCTGCTCCTCACACACCTTGCCCTCCAGACCTTTCATCACCTCGGTAGCTCTCCAGACGGTCCCTTCTGTTTCTATTCACAGGACTGATTTTCAGCTGGATGGGTTCCCTGTTCTGATTCACCAGAGGCTGCCCGTGTCACGTGTGACATACTCAAGTGGCAGCGGAGGTGATGAGCAGTTGAAGGGTGTCGGGGAATGACCACAGCTGGGTGGGCATCCCCGCTGCTCCTCTGCCACCCCACCAGCACCAGCCTGTGACTCTTTTGCCCCTGCCACTCGCTTCGGCTCAGAAGCAGCCAAAGGGCCACTTCAAGGGCCAGCACAACTGCTTGTTGGCTGGAGTGGAAGCAACGCAAGCAAACACCAAATTATTGCCTGGTGTCAAATTCCCAATTTTCCAGGTCAGGTCACCCTGCAAAGAGCTGTGCCTCGCTATGACTGTGAGGGGTGGTGGAAGACAAGGAGGAAAGCGCTGCCCCCCAAAATTACATGCTCTTCCTATGCATCTCACTAGATGCCTCCTAGTTTTTGCCCTCACTCCCCTCCCCCATGCTCTGCCCACTCACCACAGGGCAGCAGTACATCAGTGTGCTGAAGGTAACGGTGAGAATGCTGAACCAGCATGGATGGGACTGCTGCCCCCAAACCTGCGTGTGCTCAGTGAGCACAAGTGGGGAGAAAAAATAACTGGGGAAGAAAGAGAAGGCTGAGGCCCAGAAGGGCTGAACCAGGCAGCAAAGGACCATTGGAACTTGAAGCGGGGGCCCAAACTGCAGTAAAGTCAGCTTATAATAATCTGAGAATTGCTGCTCTTTGTTTTCAGATCATTTTCGGTGTATCGCCTGCTTCTGTCACTCTCTGTAGTGCCCAAGCAGCAAGCCCGGTGCTTCCTCTTTGATTCCATAACCTGATATGCTGCCTATCGTGCAGCAAATCTCGTGCTTTTGGGACACTGTGAATTTGCTGTGTATTCATCACACAACTGCATCATACACGGCAAGATTGGAGCTTCCTGGTCAGCTTTCCGGCACACGTGTTGGACAATAGGTCAGCACAGGTCTTGGGGATGTGTCCAGGTTTGCCAAACACGCAGCCTTCCCATTCAAGCTACAGTATGATCTTCAGAAATCTACATGAGCCATTTTTTTCATGGTCAGAAAAAGAAACCTCCCAGAAAACATGCACACAGGGTAACCTTGAGCAAGAGCCTCAAACACACTGAGAAACATTTGCCCAAGTTGCCAAGGAGAAATGCCAGCAACTCTCAGCTCTGGAGTTTTTAAGGCTGGACAAACATGTACCAGAGTGAAGAGGGACAGCGTAAACCAGATCCTTCCCAGCCTTACATTCCTGCGATTCTCTGCAAGGGAGGACTAATATGACACTGTCCTGGCACAAGGAGCAGCAAGCACAGTCTGTTCTCTGCTCTGCAGCTCGCTCTCCTGCACCAGCCTCTTGCTGGGAGCAGCGCACAGCCCAGGGCAGACACCATGCTCGGCCCAACGGGGCTGCACGCTGCGGAAAGGGGATTTGTATGCAGTGAGACTGTGCATTCATGCATGAGGGAATTAGCAGCGGCAATGGTGCTCTCCCATCGTAATGCAGAGCGAGGCTGAAACGCGATGAGGGCTTTTTGTCTTTGGTGTTTTTTTGTTGCTGGGCTGTAGGGTTTTTGTGGGTTTTTTTTCTTTTTCAGGATTAAAATAAGCAGAACAAGAGTCAGTTGTTGTTTTGGGGAAGAGGAAAGCGGTTGCTGTCAAAACGTTTCACCGACTTGGCAAAATCGCCAAGCTGGCCCTGCCTGCAGCGCACACCGACTTCAAAGGGCTTATCTTGAATAAGGATTAGCGGGAGCCAGATCGCTGCTTCCTACACGCATTCAGCTGAGGGTAAATGATATGCAAGCCAATACCCAGAGGGTGTGTTTTCCTTCTGAAGCCAGCCACGTTGCCAGCACCTCTGCCAGCAGGTTGGTGGGGTCGATCTCCCTTCAGAAGCACGCGTGTCACCCGGCGCTGGGAGCGGGCTGATCGCAGCCACAGCCGCCACGAAACAGCGGGGCAGGCCCCGATCCAGCAGCGAGCCGGCAGCTCAGGAGGGGTGTGTGGCTCTCAAACAGGATGCAGGCTGAATAACCCTCCATTCCTGAAGAGGGTGGTCCTCGAAGGTCAGGGCTGCCTTCAATGGGGTGGCGGTGTGAGAGGAAACTGCCTCAGAGGGTGCTTTCATAATGCTCCGACTGTGAATAAATTCAGCTTGTTGTACTCTGGGTTCCCAAGAGTTAGTCATCAAAAAAGTGAATAGGAGAATAAGGTTAGGAAAAGAACAATTCTCCAGCTGAACTTCCATTCTGGGATGAATGGGGTCCCTCTCCCCTCCTCCTTTGACTTCAGACAAAGGGTTTTGCAAGGCCGTGCAGGAATCACTTTGCTGCCTAGGAGGAACGTATGGCAGTAGGTGACACAAACATGAGTAGGGCGCAGCTCACAGGGTGAAGTTGGAAGGGGCCCTGCTCAGGCGGGGTCAGCTGGAGCTCGAGGTTCAGCATGTGCCCATTGGCTTTTGAACATCACACTGCAGCCTCTCTGGGCCACCATGTTCCAGCTGTGCCTGTACCACATGGACAGGGGGTGACCAGAGACATGATGTCGCTGTAGGCCACTCTGACACCTTCTGTCTTGGACAAAAGCACAGGGTCACACTACGTGTGTGATACTCACTGACCCTGGTTCTGGTGAGTCTGGGTGTAAAGATGTGGGTCAAGGTTGATTCATGCTTTGCCCAGTTGCTTAATTTTGAAAATCAGTCAAAGAGAATGTTGGGTGCTGCATGGGATTAACACACTGTGACCATCCTTGACTCAGGACAGAACCGACCGCTGCTCCAGCAAGTGCTCCATTTAATGCAGTGGTAGGAGGCCCAAGGGCCTTTGAACCTGTCACAGCACTAAATCCACAGAAAGTGATAGAGGTATTTCATTCTTCGAGACATTACGATTTTTCTGGCTATGTTTGTCTCTCAAGGCTCCAGAAGGTGAAGGGACAGGCAGGGTCACACCTTCTAGTCTCACCTGTCCACATCAGTACTTTGCCCCGACCATCACCGTTACCAGGACATCTGTCACTGCTGGGAGGAGATCTTATCTGCAATCTCCACAGAGGCACATTAGTCTGTCCAGGGCAATTGTGTGTTGCTCAAGCTAAAGTCACTGAAATGTTTCAATTAATGAACAAACACTGTCTGTCGCTTTCCTCTGTGTGACGCACAGAAATCTGTCTGCTTCCTTCCAGCACAGCACAGCATGTCTAAGCCACTGGCTACTATAATTATGAGGGGATAAGCATTTATATGGCACTGTAAAGGTGAGCGCTTTGCAAATTCAAAACCCACTAATCTCATCCCCAAAGAATTCAGAGCTAAACATGGTCAAGAAAAAATAAGTGAAGCAGTTGTCCTGAGGGAAAAATAAATAGATCCTGTGGAGACCAAGGATCACTCAAGGAAAAGAGGGAGAGGCCGGGGGCTGGGGGCATGGAACCCACTCTGAAACACAGGGGCCTCTTCTCCAATCTGCTGTGGACCTCATGGATGTGACCAAGAAGGCCAATGGTGTCCTGGCTTGTATCAGGAATGTTGTGGTGAGCAGGACTAGGGAAGTCATTCTGCCCCTGTACTCAGCATTGGTGAGGCCTCACCTCGAGTACTGTGTCCAGTTTTGGGCACCTCAGTACAGAAAGGACACAGAGGTGCTGGAGCAGGTCCAGTGAAGGGCAACGAGGCTTGTGAAGGGCTTGGAGAGCATGTTCTATGAGGAGTGACTGAAGGAACTGGGGCTGTTTGGTCTGGGGAAGAGGAAGCTGAGGGCAGACCTTAGTGCTCTCTTCCAAAATCTGAAAGGTGCTCACAGTGAGAGCAGGGCTGGTCTCTTCTCACTGGTGACAGGATGAGGGGAAATGGGCTGAAGTTGCACCAGGGTAAGTTTAGGCTGTATATCAGGAAACACTTCTTTACAGAAAGGGTTGTTAAGCACTGGAATAGGCTGCCCAGGGAGGTGGTTGAGTCACCCACCATCCCTGGATGTGTTTAAGAACGGTTTGGATGTGGTGCTCAGGGACATGATTTAGTGAAGGGCTGTTAGTTAGGGGACTATGGTTGAGTTGTGGTTGGACTTGATGATCTTTAAGGTCTTTTCCAACCTGAATGATTCTGTGATTTTATGATTCTATGATTCTATGATGATCTTTGGGAGTCAAGGAACTGACTAAGTTCTTCTCTCTTTAAAATTGATATCACCTCACTGTACACACAAGCAGCTACCAAAATAAATGCAGGCTACAGAAGAGTGGCGTTGTAAGAGAGCTCAGGAGGCTCTCAGGAAGCAAGAGAGGGAAGCAGGGCAAAAGGAGAGGAAACTCTAAAGAGGAGAATGCTCCTTGTGAGGGAGGAAGCTGGTGAAAGGATTGAGAAATGAGATGTGTCCTTAAGGTGTGGGGGAAATGACTGCAGATTAACCTTTAAGTCTGGCTAAAGGGAGTACAGCAGAACCTGCAGTGTAACTGTGTAAATTACAGCTGCTGAAGCAAGGAATAGGCAGAGTGTGTAGAAGGATTGAAGAACTAGTGATAGAAAAGCAAGGGCCGCTTTGAGAAGATACTAAGACAGAAAATAAAAGCAATGGATTAGACGTTGAATGAGAGCTTGGTTGTAGGAAAGAAAAGAAAAACATTGCCCCCAAACTAGAGGAAATACTGAAAGCAGAGTTAGTGAGAACTGTTCCTCTTATATGTGGGAGAAAAAGGAAGCAGGTAATAGGAGCAAGGACTTTGGGAGAAGAAACGAATAAAAACAACAGCAACAACAGCCGGGGTATGAAACTGTCAGTCATGGACAAGACATAAAATCACTTCCCCACCAGAAACGTAGAGGCAGAAACTGGTAAGAGAGTGGCACCATGAGAAATGAGGTGTCTGAGGAGTCTCCAGACACCCAGCCCAGCTGCACCAGTGTAGCTGTTCTGTGTCCCTTGTCCTCTGCCAAGATGAGTGTGCACAATACATGGGCACAAAGTGGAGAGCTGCATTGGCTGTGAAATGCTCAGTGGCCAAGGAAGTACCTGCAGCACACAAAAGCAGGGTTTGCTTGGGTTTCACAGCATTGCACAAGGTTTCCTCTCCCTTTGCCCTGCTTCCCTCTCTTGCTTCCTGAGAGCCTCCTGAGCTCTCTTACAACGCCACTTTTAGGGGCTGATAGTCCTGGGCCCAGTTTTCATAGAACTTTACAGATGACAACACATGATTTTATGTTTCTAATGCAAAGGGCAGACAATGGAAGTAGTTGCTGCCACCCATCTGTCCTCGCTGTGATTTTACTGATCTATAGGTTTCGGCCACACCATTTTATTCATGCAGGTGACTGATCTCGTGGAAAACAGTAAATACCTTCTCTCAGTTTTCTGGCATCCTTCTTTGCTGATAAAGAAATGTGAACAAGAGCAAAGCACACAGGACCTCAGCTCTCAGAGCACACAGAGGTGCAACTGTAGCTTTTCCTCTGCTCAGTATCTTTCTCTCTCTTCCAAGAAAACAGGTGATGTTTGTTGGCAGGGGTTTCATATGCTGCCTTTTGGTGCCTCGACAAGCTGTCACGTTGCTTCCTTCCCACAGGCAATCCAAACAGGCGAGGCTGCCTCTGGAGCCCCTCTGTGACTCTGATCACCTGCCACTTCTGCTGGCAGAGTTTGAGCAGGAGTGCTGGGCTCTGGGCTTACAGCACCATACAGCCGTGACAGGTACCCGGTACAAGGCCAGCTCAATTGGCACAACTGCCATGAAAGGCAGTTTACGTGGGATAACAAGACACAGCATCAGGCTCACAGCACAACTGACAATGACTGTGTGTCAAAGGAGTGTCAGTGTCAGGGAGTATCAGAATTTCTGCAGATTGCCAAGGACAAGACCTAAGTCTTACAGATATCCCCTTGGGCTTTGTGTCCAGACAGCAGCCCAGAACCATGCAACTGGACATCCCTTCTCATGCATGACTCCTCATGCGTGGCATCCCTTCATTACTTGTTTACTAACAGTATGACCCAATGGCTGCCCGCAATCTGGGAGATGAGAATTCTGCTCCTGGCCCTGCCACTGAATGCTGCATTCCTTGTGAATATTTACGCAGCCTGGCCATGTTTCTCCTATATTCTGCTCTGTCCGTTTTATCTGTGGAGGTATAATCACTGCTCTAAAGAAGGTCTCTTGTTGTGTATTTTTCAAGAGCAATTGGAGTTTTCAAGTGCACCATCACCTTCCACAAGATTAACTAATACTTGACCCATGCTTGTCTGCAATGTTCTTGCTTTTAGTGGATGATCCCCATGTGCAGTTGCCTTGTATTACATGGCCTTACTTGACTCATGGTCACTTCTGTCACCTATTTCCCACACTTCCATACAAAAGCAGACTTCATAAAAACAGAGCTTTTTAAAAAAGCTCATCACTTCTGTCTATAGCTGACCTCTATGCTGGTTTCCATTATGGTCTGATTCAGCGTGTATGGAATATATGAGTGCACGTAGTTAATCTCTCTTACAGTTTGACTTTCCTGTTTCATATTGGCTCTCCCTTCTTCACTGTGCACTGCTGATGTCAATCTGCAATCTGTCTAGTTCTCTTCCTCTGAACTATGTGTCTTTTTCTTATCCTCAGTTGTACTTCCATGCCCATCTGTACCATTATTTTAATTATCTTTGAACAAACATTCATAGTACTTCTGAACACATGTCAGTGCCCATTTTTTATCCCATCTCTTCCTTTACTCTATTTTATGTTCAGTTTCCTCTCACGATTTAATCAGTAGAAATTATATGCTATTATTATCTTTTCCTTTTGAGCTGATTTAGTCATAATAACAAGGCTTACAGGGAACGAGCCAAGTCTTGCTGAAAGATCTGATCCAAAGCTCATTACCATGGTCACTATTTTTCTGATCATCTTCCTACTATATTTCCCTGCTTCTGAATACTCTTGTCAGATCTGATAACATCTTAGAAGAAAAATGCTTTCCTCTGAGTCCCGCATCTAGCCTAAAACACGCATTGTGTTGGGAACCTAAAAGGTGTTCAAACGGTATCTGAACTGACACTTTCAGGATGTTCTTTTCTGAAGTGCTGCTTTTCCTTCTATTGCTTCTATTTCCTTCTATTGCTACTGCTTCTAGGCAGCCCACTAGAAGTGCTAATTTCTGACTCAGTTCTACCCTTTGGGTGGAAGGGAACCGTTTACATGTTTGTAAGTTGGGATGCTGGTAACATATCTGGTTTTAATTTTCAAGGATACTGGACTGGCAGCCCTGTTGAAACCCTTGGTTAGTACCTTTATTCTCTCTAGCAGAAACTTTAGCCTCCACTGTGACAGTTCCCTCTGTATGACATTCTGTTGACAGTCTCTAATTAATCATCGAATCACAGAATGACTTGGGTTGGAAGGGACCTCAAGGGTTATCAAGCTCCAACCCCGCTGCCACAGGCCGGGCTGCCAAATTAGCAGACTTCCATCAGGTTTTTCTGGTGAGCCACCTAGTAGGTCCATTTCTTGTTGTGCTTTCGGGAATGGGACATTTAGCTTTATTGACCAGGCACTAACTGCAAGCAGGTAACAAAAAAGTACTCACTTTAAAGAAAGCTTCTGGAGCTTCGTCTGGGTAAATTACAGTCTCTGTCGCGTGAGTCATCTTTGTCTCTTCTCTCGGGGTTTTATCTAAAATATCTCAGATTTCTTTTATGTGTGAGCTATTCAGTGGATAAAGCTGTGTGTAATTTTACACTGATATAACAACTTATGTCTGTGTTCTCATGAAATGAGACATCTTTTCTGCTTTCCAGAGTTTGTTTCCTGTAAACCAACTAAATCACAGGAAAGAGATTTCTTCTTCTGTACTCCAAGCTGGCAACAGAAAACAACAAAACACCAGGTTCAGGTTAACAGCTGAAAAACACTGAATGCATGCTTTTCTTGATAAGCTCACATGAAAATATGTGCATTCATTATAAAGACAGCAATATAAATTCCCTAGCAGTCAATAGTTTTTAAATTGTACAGCTCAATCTAACACAAAAAGTAGATAGTAGATGCTTTAAAAAACAACTAGTTTTCCAATGGCTAGAGCTACAAAGGATTTTAATACCAGACCATCAAAGTAGGTACAGCAAATTATCAGAGAAACAAATACAGACTTCCTTTAAACCAGTGCCAAACTATGCCAGCGGGCTTTGAGGCATCACTTTAGAATAATGATAGCACACAGAAGGAGCTATTCATCCAGAGATTTCTTAGTCCTTCCAAGATGTGGGAATCATTTAGTTTTCCTAACAGACAGGGAAAATGAGGCGCAGGTGCAAAAAGGTTTGCTGACACTCTCAAAATGTGTGAATGAATGGTGAAAAGCTGAAATGTGCTGCCTTTGGCTCTGCAGACCTCATTACCACTGGCACTAATAGGAAATGTTCTATTAGAGTTATCAGCCTTTTGAGGTGTTGGATGGTGTCTGTATGGTTGCAAAACATTCTTGCATGGATATATGTAAGGGCGGGGGGGCAGTTCATAGTCTCCATGGGCCACACAGATGGCTCATTCCTTCTGATGTGCCCCGTTTCTGCTTTCCCACCCCATGCTCTTCTAGGAGCTTCCTGGTCCCCAGCTCTCACCTTTGTACCAGTGACTCTGGGAATTCCTTTGGATTTTCTTCTCCCATATACTGGAGAAGAAAAGTGGCTCATTAGTTCCCTCAGGGTTTCCTACAGTTCCCTCTTTTTTTTTTTTTTCCTGCTCTTTACCTCTCTACACAGGCACTTTGTACAGCCACTCTTATCCTCACCTGTCCCAGAGTCCCTTGCATTTTGCACCGCACCAGGACTTGTGTTCCTCCCACACCTTTTCGATCTGTCTGGAGAGTGAATCATTTCTGCGTCTGTGGCAGGAAGGGCAGAGCCATGCTGGGGGTATTGTTTATGCTGGGAGACGCTAACAGCAACTGTGCCAGGCCTTTGATGAAAAGACAGTGACAGGCCAGATTGATGGCTACTGGATGCCCTCACCAGATGCCAGGGCCTTGTATATCCTGCATTTTCCCCCTTCTCAGGATGAGAAGGACACTGCTTATGGATGTGTAAAAACATTTCCTAACAGTTTGGAATTGGTTGGCTGTGGTGTTCAAAAGTCATCTGCACTGCATCTGAAGAAAGGAATGTCACCAAGATGACTGTAAGGACTTGAAAAGTTGGCCGACTGATTCCCAAGCAGAGAGCACAGCTGGCTGCTGTTGGTGAAATTCCACACAGACTCACGACATTCCTGCCGCCCTTTCAGGCTCCAGTTGAAGTCAATGATTGACACCAAGTGTGGGGCTGGGGGCAGAGTACATAGGAACATGGGTCTTTGTGAAATTCAGCGTTGAACCCTCTATATGAGGGTCATAAAGGCAGTCTGAGCATCCACAATGCCTTGGCCAATGAAGTAAACCTGGGTTTGTGTTTCCTCTGCAAAGCTGAGTCAGTTTCAAAGCAAGCTTTGCCCTGATGCATCCATTTTGTGTTGAAATCAAATTCCAGTTCTTATATTCTCTACTCCTTTGCCATTAAAAACCAGTTTGATCTCACAGACGAAGTCCTGATAAAAATAAATGAGCTTATCCAAACTGCAGTTAGAACTTAGTTTTTCACCTAACTACCTTTCTGAACCTGTCTTTGTCTGACATTAATGTTAATTCTCACTACCATTAAACATATTATATTTACTTCACAGGTTGGGTTGCCTATGCAGCTTTGGACTCTGAATGCCTGTTTCTAACTAGTTCAGCATTGGAGATTTGGGAAGAGTGATTTCCCAGTATCACTCTGCAAACAAAACAGATGTATTAAAACAAGAACATGTCAGTGATGTTTACCTAAGTCCTTTTTCCTCGCACGTTGTTCACTGCACATCATAGTAATTTGAGTCTAGACATTTCCTAGTGAAGGATGTTGCTATCAACAAATTCTTTGAATATGCTCACACATATATGTGCATGATTATTTTGTGTGTGTGTTACTCTAACAGACAACCAGACATATCTGATGATCTTGCTTTATCTTTCACAAGCTTTCTGAGTGAGTTCAAGGTTTTGTTGACTACCACTACTGAGTAAAGATTCATCCACACACATCACAATTGCTTGATTGCTAGTATTTTTAGCAGCATGATTTGGTAATTGGTTCCAAATATAATCATTTAGGAAGACTCACACCTTTGCCCATCTAACAGTGATACAAGAGAACAGGGAGGGGAGAAGGCGATTCATGGCATTTAATGTGAGAGAATGGGAGAGAGCTGCACAGAGCTCCTGCCTCCTCTTGCTGTCTCAGGTGGGTGGAAAGAATGTGGAGCCATGGAGCTGTGCTCTTTCCCACTGTACCTACACAGAACAGCAGACAGTTGCTCAGGCACGTCGAGCTAGATGCTGTAATCATCATATGTCCAGCAGGCTCACTCACTTTAGTGGAGCCATGACTAAACACACTGACCCTTACTCATGGCAGATTATTATCTCGTGGTCTAGCTGAAAGTGGATTTGCTCGTACAGACATATTGTGTAGCTCTTTTTATGTGCATCTTTCCCTGTGGCAATACCTTGTTCAGTAGAACACAGCTGGGATGAAAGGCTTGATGGATCCACAGTCATCCCCAAAAACTTAGAGATCAAATCATGTTCTCACAGAGCTGTTGTATCATGCTACAACCAAATTCCATTTCCTTCATGTTTTCAAATAACTCGTTTTTAATAGTCTGATTTTCTAAAGGCAGAAACAGCCTAAGGAGTTTTCTTATAAGCAGTGGACCAGCTGAATACAGTTACTCTGTGGAAGCAGATGCAATCCATCTCTCCTGTACCTGCTGCTGCTGCTGCTGGGAATTCAAACCAGCAGCTCTGTACAAATGCATGAAATTCAGAAAGTGCAGCTGGCTGGAACCAGGAGGTGAAATAGTGCAGCTGAGTTTCATTCCCAGGTGGATTGGAATGCTAAAGGAAAACAAACAGCTTGGTGGAGGAAAATAAATGAACAGATCTGTTTTACCTAGATTTAAGAATGTGGATGACAACCAAATCTTATGAAATAACGTATCAGCAGAGAGTAAGCAATTTTTATCTTGACGCTGTTCCTTTAAGCCAGCCTGAATTTTGTTGGGAAAAGGTCTCAAGGCATTGAGCAATCTCTGGTTTGGGCAATCATGTTGCTATGCTTCATCGGTTAAGCACAACAGTAATTCAGAAAATGAAGCCATGCTGCATCTGTCATATCATTTAAAATTTACTTCAGTATAGCAGGTATTTGAAGATTGCAAAATGAACCACATTATCCTGCAAGATCCCTCCAACACTCGAATCTGTTCTGAACCTGATGAGTTTCTTTAGCTTCCTTAGGAGAAGCCAGAGGTTTCCTCCTTCCCCCACCCCCTGCAATATATTCCGGTCAATAACACTATTGAAATTCCAACAGTAATTTATACACAGTAACTGGCTGCCCTCAGATGAGACGCTAAACAATTTCTGTGCAGCGGGCTGCATTTTTTTCTCGTGAAATACCACAGTCTACTTGCCATCACATAACATGCACTCTTTTCCTTAGATAGGATCATCCATAGGTAACATTACTCACAAAAATAGCCCCTGTAGCTTAGAAAAAAAACAAAACCTATAAATATACCTCTCATCCTAGAAAGACAGTCAAACATAGTCTTCTCTTTATACTTGCACTGTTGAAGGCAGTGGGACTGTGCACATCATCGAAGACAACCAAGCATCCTAAGTGTTCACGGACCAACACGTCCCCTTCACACAGCAAAGCTTTTCCTCCTGAGCAGAGACCCTCAGCAATGAGTCAGGCAGAGAGCTCCTACTCCCAACTTTTCAATGGGATTTCAAGGATTTTAAAGTTTTATTTCAGCACGGAAGGCTTCTCCCATGTTAATGATCTATCTGCATATACATTTGTACAGGGAGGTTACTTTCTGATGGTTTTACTCCATATTAGCATTCCCTGATTATCACTAGTGTCCTGCCACGCTGGGGGAGCCTTCCCAGATCCAAACATTGCTCTGTTTTGTGGGTAGTTGTTCCTAGTTGACAACTGTCTTTGTTACAGACTATAGAGATATCTAAAATCAGAATACTTTATGAAAAACAGGCTCGGGTCCAGGCGGTTCCAACTGTAACAAGCTCAAATATGAACTTTGCATCCAAAAACCCTTTTGCAGCTTGGGCCTGAATTTTTGTTGCAGATGTTAATTCCCTGGCTGTCCTCCTCTGGCACTTTATCACCTCCTCCTCTATGTCCTTAAACCTTTTAAGAGCCCCAGCTCTTAAGAAGACCAAATCGGCATCGATGTCAAGTCCTGTGTGTGCGCGCACGGTTTTAGACAGGAATTTAAGGACTAGTAACAGATTTACAACCAAATTTGTGATTGAATCGAGTTTGGGGCGCTGTGAGGAAACGGCGCTGCCGATGGCGCCTCAGCCCTCCCCACACCGGGCAGCGCCGTTTCCTCACAGCCTCCTTCTGCCCCCGAAACCCTCCACGGCCACAATTGGAGAAGCGATGCCAGCATCCCACGGAGACCATTTTAGGGCTTTGGATATTTATTGTTTTTGGAAGGAACTTGGTGTGACTGCGTCGACTTGAAGGCAGGAGAAGATGGGGGTGAACCGTTTACGAGACGGGAGAGGTTTTTGTGAGGCGGGGAAGTGCCACATGACGCCCGTAAACACATCGAGAGGCGGAGGACACACCGCTCCCGCCCCCAGCGCGCCCCGCCGCCTCTCCTCGGTCAGCCCCGGCCCCAGCGGCCGTTCCCGCCCCGCCGCCCGAGGCCCCTCCCCCCGCTGGTATGTGGCGGGAGGGGCGGGGGGTGAGAGTGGAATGACGCGGGCGCGCGGTCACGTGACCAACGAGGAATGCTAACAATGTAGCGAATGTCCCGACTGCGCCCCGCACTGCGCCCGGGACGGCCGAGGCGGACGGAGATGGAGAGCGGACCGCGACGTCGGGGCCGCCGCCGCAACGCTGAGTGACGGAGCCGGGAGGGCGAGCCGAAGAGGTGAGGCGGATTGCGAGGAAGGGCGCGGCGGTGCGGCTCTTCCCATTGCCCGGCCGCCCCTCGACTCCCACCCCGGATGCTCCGCTTCTCTGAGGGGAAAGTTAGAGCCCGGGGCCCGGGGGAGGCGGGTGTCCCGCCTGAGGAAGAGGGGCGCGGGGGTGGCTGTCGCGTCCCGTCACCCCGCCCCCCCCTCCCCCCAGGCCTCGCCGCTCCGTCCGGGGCTCTCCGGACGTCGTGTGACAGTCCGGCGCGGGGGGACCCCTCAGGCTCGGCCCCGAGCGCTCCCCGGTACGCGTGGCCGGGGTTCTCCGGGCAGCTTTCCGCCCGCGACAGGACCGGGATCTTCATCCCGGGCCCGACCCTCCCGCGGGGCTGTGTGAAGGGGCCGAGCTCCGGCCCCCGTCCGCCTCAACTCGCTCCGCCGGGCCCGCGGCTCGGCCTGAAGGTCACGGCCCGGATCAGCGCCTCAGCCCCGGCCCTGCCCGCCGAATGGACCCGCGCGTTGGCGCAAATCGCTCCGCGTAGCGCCCCGGGGCTGCGGCGGTCGCTGCTGGCCGCGTCCCGCAGCGCTGTGCCGGGCCGGCGCCCGTGCGTTGGGCTGAGACTCGAGCGTTAAGTTACTTCAGGACGGTTTTGTTAGCAGGGCTGAAGAAGAGGGGGAGTGATACTGGGAGAAGTGCTGCTTTCGGTTCTTGCCGCTTTTAGCGTGTGTGCTCTTATAAAGAGCAGCGTGCTTTATAACACGGTGAAATTCCTGGCCCCTTTCTCCCAGGTTAGACCTCCAGCACAAAGTGGCCAGGCTGCTTCCATACGTTTCGGGGCCAAAAAGCCCAGTGCGATGCCAGCAAATTGTGAGAAGGCAGTTGTGTCTGTTCCTTGAAACTTCAGTCCTTCTGTAGCCATCAGTAGTTACTCACCGTGCTGGCTCAGTTAGAGGCTGGGAAGCAGCTTGTCAGCTCAGGGTCTGAGACTTTGCTCCTGAAGCACAACTGAGCTTTAGTTTCTTGCCGGTATTCAGTCCCACAGAGCCACTGGCATATGCAGCCTGTTGCTGAATGAAGAAATGGGAGTGAGTAGGCAGTGCTGCTGGGATGGCAGACTTCAGCATGTGAATTCAGCGTGGCTGGCTGCTTGGTTGCTGCCAGGCAGCTATTGGTATTTCTCAGATGAAGGAAAAAAATCTCAGTTACTCAAAAAGTTGTTCTGGCCTTGTGTTGTTAAAAAGGTTTGAAATATTATTTCTTCAGAGTAACAGGGAAGAAGCTTCTGATGAACAGAGCATACAGCATTTTGGCAGGGGAAAAAGAGCAGAACAGCACCTTAGAAGTATCTAATCAGAATGGTTTGGAGCTCAAAAGTAATTCTGAGAAGTCATTTCTCATGACAGCAAAAAGGCTGCGTATATATCTGTGCTGGAGGCAAGGCGAGTTTTGAGATTCAGAGTTATCTAAATCCGAATGTACAGTCACAAATCCTCAGACACACTGTTTCTTTGGGGGCATATAACCCTTTTACTATAAAAGTAAAAATGGACTTTAAAAAGCAGGCAGCTTGTCTTTCTTTGTAAATAACCTGTAATACTTAATGTCCTGATTTCTTGGCTGATCTTGAACATCTAGCTAAAAAAAAAACCCAAAAGCCCAACAACTTTCTGCAAAATATGAAGTGCATCGACATTTCTGACTTACTGTTGTTGCTCATCTCATTTGTATCTCTGAGCAATCAGCGTTGCTTTCTAGTTTAGCTGTGCTGTGAATGCAAGCTGAAGAAGCTGCCAGCTGGCTTGACCTCGCTTTATTAGGCTCAAGCCTAGGCTAAAGGTCACGGCAGTTCTTTATGTGAAGCATGTGTGTAAGTGGGAAGGCAGTCCTTTGTGGCAAAAAGGTGGGAAGGGCTGGAGTTCTTCCCGCACATCCCAGGCCTGTGGGTTGGCACGGGGTCTGAAAAGAGGAAGAACAGCCCGGATTCCTAAACCCAGCCATATGGTGCCTGCTGCTGTCAGGAAAGGAAGGGCAGTCATAGATCACTTAATTGCTCTGTATCTTTCAAGTGCTAGCGAGTTATGATGTATCCTAAGAAGGCTGTAATGCTGTTTTGCTTTTTAACCCTTTGCTAAGGCTGTGTGCTATTTGTTGCTCAATTCTAAGTAGACAAAATTCCATCGTGATCCTTCAATTTTTATCTGTCAGGTTTTATCTTTGTTGAGTGTAACAAAAATGTATTTTCTTGCCTAATAGCCGATTTTGCAAAAATATCAAAACTTGAATAGAACTGTTTTTTTCCCTAAAGCAAGAGATGTTGATAAGTACCAATGTGCATGTTTGTACTTACGCCACTTACTCTTGTATGAGTTAAAGTTGCAGGTAATCCCTGCAGTGCTGAGTCAAGAATTCGAGACCTTTAATATAAGTAATCATTAGATAATTGTGCATTCAAATGTTAGCGAGAGATTGACGTGGGTCAGCACCACCTCTGTGCCCTTCTTCATGTGCTCTCCAGCAGTTTGGTCCTGGAGCTCTCAGCATAGGTGTGTGCCACTTTTGGGCTCAGGGGGCTGGGGTGGGCTGCTGTTAGGTTGTACAGAAATTTCCCTGGCGTGCTTAGTTAAGAGCATAAGACATAGACAGTACCTAAAGTGATCAGTCTGTGCTCCTGTATTTCAAAGGACTCTGGGGTCTGACTTGGCTGTAATTTGCCCTGTACTCAGTTCTTGGTTCAGTGGAGAGCTTGACTCTCTTGACAGTAGACCCCGTGCCAATGAGAAGGTGATGATGGGCTTCAAGGGGTGTATCCAGACTCCTGGCTTTCAGGTAGTAATCTGTTTGCTTGTCTGTGAGAGGTGGTAGTAAGTTGTATAGAATGGTTGTTTTGTTGGAAATGTTGTAGCTGTCACAGGAACAGTTATTGCAGTGAGTGGAGTGTATGACTATAATGCTTTCTGGAGCAGCTTTTCATTTTATATATATATATATACATATATATATATAATACTTCAGGCTGTGAAGCCCCTTTATAATGAGGGGAGGAGGGCTGAGAGAGAAGTTCTGCTATGCTTCTGAGTGACCAACGATAGCAGAGCTTCACCAGCTTCTGTTTGGTGCTTCAAAACAACTGGACAAAATTCTGACCTTCTCAATGGAGCATCAGGGTAAAGTCACTTTGCAAATGCTGGTACTGGTGGCAGAAGCAAACTTGTAGCATCAGTGGTATGTGATGCTTCTTTTTACTTTTTCTGAAATGCATCTTTATGGAATGTTTGGTGTGTAGAATAACAATGCCACAAATCAGAATACTTTATTTACTGAGTTATTACCTCTCAATGCTGTAAGGATGTCACAAGTTGCAGAGTAGCTCAGTTCTGCTCCCTAGTTGTATAGCTGTCCTGCGCTGCATATCAGAAGAGGGATGTGAGGCTGTATCACAGCTGTGTTTTAACCTTATCTGAGCTGCCTGAACTTCTTCAGCTTTTTGTGCTGTTACTGAGTAGCTCCTTCCCTGTCTTTTCCTGTCAGGCACAGTTGAAGTATGCATCGCCCTTTTGATTCCCTCGCCCTTGCACCCTTTAATAATAATAATAATACAAAGAAATAAAATAAAACCCCTCTCCCAGTTCCAGGGGGAATTCTTACCTTCAACATTGGCAAGAACGTTAATGTGGAATGGCAAAATATCTTGTCACTTTGTTATTGAAATGCGAGAAGTTGCTATGGTTAGAATCATCAATATTTCCATTATAAGTCTTTTTCATAAACTCTTGAAACTGAGCTCAGCTAGTGTAAAACAAACAAAATCTTAAGTGGGGGAAAAACGTTTCATGAGCATACTCTTCCCTAATTATGAAACAGGATAGGCTTGTCCAGGATTTGGTTATGCAATGGGGTGGGAAACCTGCCACAATTAGGTAGTGTATGAAATTCTCAAGCTTTGTAGTTTCTGAGGTTTTTATTTTCCTTTATTTTCAAAACAAGGCCTTAAAGAAAAATGCTTTTTTTGATTACGTCGAGAAAGCCTTTTGAAATCCTATTCTTGAAAACAGATAAAGTGATAATCATCATTAATGCATTAAGCTGTGACAGCTTAATAAGTTAAACTGATTCGCTTTCACTTGATTAATTGTCATGCTGTCCCTTTGGAGGTGTTTACAATATCAACTTAATTACGCGTGCTTTCTGTTTTCTTTTGTTTCAGACGCCATCAGTTTGTGAAATGATGACTCCAAGGATTTTCTGTAGGAGATGTGAAGACCGTGAGCTGAAGTAAAATGCTGGCAGAAACCTCTTGAGGATTTTGCCATTTTTCTTTTTCCCTTTGAAGGATTTATGTTTACAAGAAATTGATACCGTGAAGTGACACTTCTTAGAAATAAAGTAACTAAAAAAAACCTACCACGAATAAAGCTGTATTTATGCTCAGAGAAAACTGGATTAACAATGAGGCCAAAGACTTTTCCTGCTACAACGTATTCTGGAAACAGCAGACAAAGGTTACAAGAGATTCGAGAAGGTTTAAAGCAACCATCCAAATCTTCAGGTCAGGGGCTGCCTATTGGACCAGGCAGTGAAACTTCTCTGGACCCTAAGATTTTAGTAGGGAAGGATGCTGCAAGGCAGCAGCAGATGAGACAAACGGCAAAGTTTGGACCTTATCAGAAAGCTCTGCGAGAAATTAGGTATTCTTTGCTACCTTTTGCTAATGAGTCAAGCAATACAGCAGCTGTTGAAGTGAATAGGCAGATGCTCCAGGAGCTGGTGAATGCAGGTTGTGATCAGGTACGTATGAGTTTGAAGAGAGGGGAGTCGTCACTGTGATCAAAATAAGTTTATGCTTGGTCCTGAGGTAACAGTTTTGATTGTGGTTATAAAGTTTGCTGGTTGTAAAAAATGCACCAACTCTTTTGGCAGTCATATTGCTATGTGAATAGGTGAGCAGATGAACTTGCTGTTGAGAGGCATATCTAGTGTGGGATTAATTCGTGTTATGAAGATGGTTGTGGTGACATGCAGGACTTCTGTAATTTCTTCATTTGATGTATAAGGCTTAACAGGGCAGCATGTTTTTGTTGTTTGTTTTTTTTCTCCTCAATACTGTAGCAAGTTCTATCTGTGAGTATTAGGGTGGAATTCTGTCTATATGTCTAAACTCCACTTGCTGTTGGAAGCAAATGAAAAGAACAATGTATGTGTTCTTTGAAGAAGCTAAGGAACAAGTGTAATTGGATGCGTGCCTTTTCTTCCTTACCTTCTTTGCTTCCACCAAGGGAGGGTAGTCCTGTCTCAGATAAGGAATTCAGCACAGAGATGCTTGTTTTTGTCATCCTGAAATGGGTTTTGGAATACAAGAGCTGCTCTGAAAGTAGCGCCTCCTATTTTGTTACCTTGCTCTGCAACATCAGTGGCAGATGTTGGTGGGATGGTAGTAGGGGTTGAACCTTCCCACCAATATTCCATTGCATTTTGTTGTTGTGCAACAGGTGGCAGCAGAGGGGCAGTCTGACACAATGGTGTCTGACACGGAAGTGCATATGATGCAAAAGTGTGCCATTGAATTCTTCCTCCCGGGGAAAAAATGGCACCCACTGACATTCAGTGGCACTTGCTAAATGTTTGTGAGGAGCAAACAGTGAGCACAGTGAGGCAGTAGATGGAGTGTTTCCACGGTGGTAACAGTGGGTCACCTCCACTGGTGCATGTTTTGAGCGTGACATGCAGGCTCTTGTTCATCACTGGCAAAAATGCATAACTAATGGTGGTGACAACTGAGAGAGCATATTCTTAGCTACAAAACACTATCAAATAGCGTTACTGTGCTCTTTGTATCTGTTGTAGTTTCCATGGAAATTAATAAGAGGCATTGCTTTCAGAGCAACCTATGTATGCTCTCAATTAAGACTATTCACCTGGAGCACATCACAGCCTCTTTATGCTTAGCTGCACATACCTTGGTTGTGCTTTGAGTTTTGGTACTGACTTTCGCCTCTGCCCAAGAGTAGCTCAAAATCTCTCTTTTGAGAGAGACAAGAGTGTGCTGTTCCTGGTTCAGGTTCTCATTGCTGAAGGAAAAAACTTTTCCCATGTGACTAAACAACAGTTGTCTTTCAAGCTGAAACAGTTCTCAGTCCTTGAAGTAAACTGTGTTTAACACTAACATGCTTTCTTTGGTGCTTCCTTGATTTCAGAATGTAACCTCTGTTCATTAATGGCAGAAACTTAATCAATTGGCTCTCTTAGACTGTATCTGAAGTCTGTGTAACAAGGCAGGTCTGCATTTCTTTGGAGTTGTATAGGCATTGATTAGTGCTGTTCCTATTCCATAGAGTATTTGCTGTGCAAGATTAGGGATCGAAGAGCCAGCGAGAAGTGCTTCAGTACAACTGGACCACTTTCCACTTCAGTGAAACAAGATGCTGTAGTGAACAATAATTCAGCTTGTGGAACTGGAGTGTTTGTTGTCATCTTAAGTGTGCCATGAAAGCAGTGTGTTATAGAATTCTACTCTTCAAATTTCCCGAGCTGTTCAGGATGAGAACACTCCCTGTGCGTATGAGCCAAGGTTAAATGAGCACAGCTGGATTCTGGATTGGAAATGTGCATTTGGTAGGTTACATGGACAAATCATTCGCACACAGAACAAGCCTGTTGAAATCTTGGAAAGCATTTTGAGCGCACTGCAGAACACAAATGTGAAGCAATGTATAAAACAGAAATACCTGAGCACCTGTTAAAATGTCTTGGCATTAAACATAGTGTAACGCACTGTACGTGCGATATTTTAATCTGTTTTGCCTTAAATGTTGATACAATGGTTTTATTTGTTACAGAGCCTAGAGAATGAATGCTGTTCTGATGCAGAGATTGTTTGCTCCCTTCTTAACTTGGTTCTGCATTTTTGTGTTTTTATCACTGGTTGCGATTGTCCCATCTTAGCATTTAGCTTTCTTCCCCAGCTGTGGCTTGTTACATGGGAATGGATTTACTGGGGCTAACCCTTTGGTGTGTTTTGAGTTCAAAACGTAAGCATAAGCAGGATCCCGTTTGGCTAGAGACCAAGCAGGGATTCCAAAACTGGATTCTGGTGTCTGAAAGTGCTATGTTTCCTGATGTGGGTCCAGGCCATATGTAGCTTTGCCCTCTCAAAGCTTTGTGAATGAATGAAGCTTCTTCAGTTGGTGTGAATGGTATTCAGCTCTGGAGAGTGGTGTAGAGTGACAGCCCTGATTACTACATCTATATTCTTCCTTTCCTTCTGGTGCCTGTGCTGTTTTGAATTAACAATTGAACCGTTTCAGAGCATAACATGAAGTAATTTCATCAGCCATTCCAAGCTCCCTTGCTCTTGCTTGTGAATCAGAACTTCAAAATCTCTAGTGTGGGACCATCTCTGTAGTCCAATGGTGGGCAGCTAATGGATCTCTGGCTAACAGAGTAAAATGAGCTTCAGTTTCTTTGGGGTTGGTTTTATATACATCTAGACCCAGTGCTGTTGTGAGGCTGGTAAGTGAGCTTTGTTGCCTTCTTTCCCCTCTGACCTGGGCTCTTTTTTTATATATAAATATTTTTTCCACTGCAAACTTTCTCAAATGCCAGAAAGAAATATGTGAGAGTGGAAGGACTTCAACCTGTGGATGGCCTACTTTAGCCTTCCCTTCCAGCAAGCTTCAGAGTATAAGATTTTATCCCTCCTGCCCTGCAGATCCTGTTTTGCAGACTACTAATCAGATGCTTAGTGGTTACAAGTGTCTGAAGTTGATGAATAGGTAGATTAAGAAGCTCTAATTGTGGGTGTTCTAGGAAGCATGAGAAACTATAGCATTCAGTTATATGACTGTAACATTGCATTTATCTTGTGTGAGCTCCGTTTTCCAGTTGATACTGTTAGGTGTTGTAGGTGGTGGTGCTGGGCAGTAATCCTGGCTGCAGTGATGATGCAGTGCCAGGGTCAGCATTCTTCCGTTTATTTATTGGGCCATTCTAAGGATTTCTGGAAGGACGGAGGGGAGTGATGGCCAGGAATGAGGAGTTACATTTTTAGCAATGGGAAAACTGGTAAGGGAAGGTGCAGAGAGAGAGGTAGGATTAAGGTTAGTTTGAAATTGTCTTAAAGAAAAAGGAAGCATCATAATCTTTTATTCCTTTCCTCTTGCTGTGTGAAAGACCCACACAGACAGGAAATTGATTATAGGCTGGCTGTTAGACTTAGCAAGTATGCAGAATGTGGTGAAATTCAGAGTAGGTACAAGACTCGTGTCTTTCGGTTACAGCTGTTCCAGGTTTACATGCAGACATTCTTACAATCAATTAGGAAATTGCAAGTGTCCTTTTGAATGGCCCGTGTTCCTTCACAAAGGTTTGTTTTCAGCTGTTTGTACTGCTTATGGTTTCATAATTGACGTTTGACTCCAGAAACCTTATGAGAAGTTTGCAGTTGACATGGCAGGTGCCAGGATTATGTTTTAATTATGTTTTAATTAATCATAGTTCTTCTGAAACAAGCAGAGTAGCTTGTCTGTTCTTTGGTGAAGTCATCTCTTCAGTAGTTATCTAGTGAGTACTGATATTTTTGATTAGAACAGGACAAATTGTTTTGAGACTTGAAGAACACAACTACAGAAGGCCAGACCTTATTTGTTGCAAAATCTTCAAGCCAGAAGGGCTGGAAATACACTGCTATTTCCTAAATACAACTTCTTGAGCTTGAAAGTGTAATTTGAAGTTGCTGCAAGGGCACGAGGGCATAGAGTGTTGCTCCTGTGGGCTGACAAACCTCTGGAATCACCTGGGGCAACTGGATGGTGCTTGGGTGCGGTGCTAAATACAGCTGCTGTTGTGCATTGAGTTCTTCTAATGAATAGATGCAATTGAGCATATGATCAGTGGCATTCCACCAACCTGAATGGGCTGTACTGTACTTACTGTACTTCCTCCGAACATAAACAGCCACTGACATTGTAGTTTAGAGTGGGCTGCAGCAGTTCTGGATGAACTGAGGAATGTTATACATTTGTCAGTTCTTTTCTTCAAGAAGACCCTTTCTCTTTGAGCCACGATGGACTTTCTGAGTGAAGATTTCTAGACAGTTTAAATGGGCAGCTATTTTTAACAGTGATGTTTTAGGATTTTTTGGAGGCTGCGTATCGCTGGGAACATGCAGCACGTACTGTACCCTGAACAACAGTGTGAATGTGAAGACTGAAAGTCCTTACGCTTCACTTCTTCCAGATCCTTTTAATAAATATCTCTGTAATAAAGCTTGTACACTCCACCTGTGCTAGTATCAGAACATTCAGAAGGGGAAGATCTGTGCTTTGGGCACTAATTACAGTGTATCTCACAGAACTGGATTGGTGTTTGTGGATATTGCAATGAGTACAAGAATATCAAGCTGACCATCTTGTCATCTACATTACACTGAGTTCTTGGGATTCAGTTTGTAGAAGTATGTGGGTTGGTTATTTTTTTTTTCTTCTTGCCTTGCAGGATTGTCTGGATCTTCTCATCATGGATTACATCCTTTTTATCATTATGTAGAACTAGTGTTCTGTGTCGTAACTGCATATAATTCTTGTCTTTTTGTTTTGGTAACATTACAGACAACGTGTAGTTGGGGTTTTGCTTCTAGTAGAATAGCTTTTGCAATTTATTTGCTGAAGAGGTCAAGCCTAGGAAAGGCAGCTTGCCTTCAAGGTGAAGGTCAGTGAATTTTGTAATGGCCCTAAGCAAATGGGGGAATTTATCTCATAACATTTGTCAGTCTTGTGACAGAAGTCTTCCACCCTGATAAACTATCAGAAGATTGCCTGGATTATTTGTCAGAGATATCAACCAAGTCATCACAGGCTCTTCTTGCAGGTCAGGAAGGAATTTGTGGGTTACTGGGAAGGATGGGGGGAAAAAAGGGCCTTGTAATGAGGGCACTCATTGCTGAATGTGGGGGGGGGAGGACTTTATTTTAGTAACTGATTTAGATTTCATAATTCAGGCCAACAATCTCCTGTGTATTCTTTTACTACCTAACTTGAAGGTAGGTTGTTCACTCCATCATCTCTTCTAGCTATTTCAGGAACTTGTTTCATAACCTTTAGCTGTTGTTTCTTTTATTTGTAACCTCTCTTCTGTTTTGACCTTTTCCTTATTTCTAAGAAATTTCCAATGTCTTCCAGGGTTCATCCATCAGGACTTGTAAGGGAACATGTTTTTTGTACCCATATGCCTCAGGTTGGCCCCTTAAGTCATTTCAGTTTTTAAATGCATTGGAAAACAAGTGAGTCCCAGCTTTCCAGGAGCCGAAGGCAAGATGTGAGGACTGTTCTTGAGCTGATACTCGCTGACTCCTCTCTCTTCTATCCCTGTTCTCTTGCCTCCAACCTCCCTATCAGTTGCTGTCACTTCAGATAACAGTGTCTTAGTGAACATACTAAAGCACTCTAGGTGTTATTTTGCATTTCCCATGGTATATTTGGGAAGGTATTCTGTGGATTTCTTCTGTCTCAGTGTGTCCTGGTCCTACAGGAGGGCAACAAATGATTCTGCTTTCTCTTGCCCTTTCACATTGGAAGAAATACTCTAGTGGTGGTAGATGGTTTGGTGTGCTTCTTCTCATGACAAGGTTTATTTTCTTGGCTTGGCAGCTGCCTATTGTTTCAGCATGGAGGAAGATTGCAGGACTTCTTGAATTCTTCTTATTATTCTTGTTAGTCTCCTTTCTTAGGCAAATCATGTGGAATATGCTGGGACATCCTACTAGAATAATTTGAAATGGCAACAGGAATCAGATGCCAATTTTCAACTGTAGATCCATGTCAATCTCAAGTTATGTTAAACTGATGCTCCCTATTCTTGTCAGGAAATCATTCTTGGAGTTAATACAACAGTCTGAAATCATAAATTGGTGTAGCAAGCTACAGGATTAACTTACAGTGGATGGTTGTGTTTATTGTAATTTAATTGCTAGGAAAAGGTCAAGCTATTAATCTTTGATGAGGCCATTTCCTTTTTTATTAAGGTCAGTAAAAGTTCTGCATAAGCATTAATTTCAGTCTCTGAATAGAAAAGCTTTTATAACCAGAATCAAAGGTTGCCAGTAGCACAGCAGGAAGTTGCTATCACAATAGTATTAGGGTGTAACTATTTCTTTCACATTTGTGTCATTCTCAGCCTAAATCTTTGCTGTTGTTTGCAGCATGTATCTGAGAGTGATGTATGCTGTGGTTTTACTCTGAGCCTGGAAATTAACATCTTTGCATGTGCATGTGTTGGTTTTTTTCTTCCAAAAACATAGTAAAAAAATTAAAATAAAACATTTTAAAAAAATTGAAAGAAGCCTTGAAATTTGGAGAGAAATATCAGTAGGAGAGCTTCATGCAGAAGCTTTCTATGTGATGCTGTCCTTAAATTAGAGGTAACATAGGATGTCACGGAACCAGGCTAAACCAGCCTGCCAGCAGTTGACAGATGTTCATTTTGGAACATTTTTAATTCAATGTCAACTCATTGAATTCAGGTGTTTGTTATTTTTGTTACACACTAAATGAAATAAAAGGGTATTTTAAAGCTGCTAATGGAAATCACTATAAAGTAAGTAAAGGCCCCCGACTGCTTCTCATGTTGTAGACAGGTATGTGCCATTTACATAGAGTAATTTTTCTAAAGCATGGCTAAACATGCATAGGTGAGCTTAAGACAGTAAGCTGCCTTCTTCCTCCTGCCCCCTCTCCCCCCCTTTTTTTTTGTTGTGTTCACAGGAAAAAAATATTTTGAAGCTACTTTAAAGTTACTTGATCAGCAGAACTGAAACTTAAATAACTTGGGGTGGGAAGGAAATGGGGAATTTCATCCATATCTTCTGTGGAAATACTGACGTTGCCCTGTATGTATGCTTACAGTAACTTAAATTATAAGGGTTTAGCCAAGCATTTGATTACGTAATGTAATCTAATATACTTAAAGAATCAAACCTACTTTTGTTGTATTTTGTTTATAAAATATAATTGCCAGATGTGGTTGTATTTGCCCAAGGGCAGAATGACAATACTGTGACTCTGCGCTTTCCAAAAACATGGTAGTGCTGCAGCTGTATATCTGTTCTCTTGAAATACTCAGGATGCCGGCTGGGTTCTTAGCAGGCCACTGCTGGAAGGGCAAACAGTGACCAGCACGGCTGTGCTGGGGAGGTAGGGACAGGAAACTGCCCCTGCAGTGTCTGTGCTGTGTGTCACAGTAGCAGTGCTGTTGGTTCCCTGGGTCAGTGCTGTCACCTCCAGCAGACCGCAGTGTGGCACTCCCTGCATCACAGTGCCCTGTAACCATTCTATAAGTCAGGCTGCAGCTTGAGTCCCCTTTTTTCTTGGGCTCTGTCTCTCTGTTACTTGCCAGTGCATCTACAGAATCATAGAATCACCAGGGTTGGAAAAGATGTCCAAGGTCATCCAGTCCAAGCATCCATTACCGGTATATTTCCCATATAACCAGTATTACCCATTAAATCATGTCCTTCAGTATAACATTAGATGTTTTTTCAACACCTCCAGGAATGGTGACTCTACCATCACCCTGGGCTGCCCATTCCAGAACCTAACTGATCTTTTGGAGAAGTTTTTCTTGACATCCAACCTGGACCTCCCTGGTGCAACTCATGGCTATTCCTTCTCATCCTGTTGCTGTTTCTGGGGAGAAGAGGCCAACATCCACCTCATCACAGCCCCCTTTCAGGCAGTTGTGATAATGTCCCCCTGAGCCTCCTCCAGGTTGAACAGTCCCAGCTCCCTCGGCTGCTCCCCATAAGACTTGTGCTCCAGACCCCTCACAGCTTCGTTGCCCTTCTCTGTACATGTTCCAGGTCCTTGTTGTCTTTCTTGTAGTGAGGGGCCCAAAAGTGAACGTGGCACTCAAGGTGTGGTCTCACCAGAGCTGAGTGCAGAGGTACAATCTTCTTCTTGCTCCTGCTGGCTGCACTATTGCTGATACAAGCCAGGCCTTCTTGACCATCTGGGCACACTGCTGGCTTATGTTCAGCTGAGCATTGATCAGCAGCCCCTAATGAGTAAAGACAGAGGTGAAAGAGAGACCTTCAAGCTGAGCCTTCTTGGTGATGGCAGCTGCTGTTTTTCATACTTTACTGCCTGTTATGTTCTTTGCTCGTCTGCTGTTGGTAACCAAAATACTTCTACTGCTGGAATATTTCTGACTTGCCATCACTTAGTGGCTGTCATGCCTTCCCTGATGTCAAGTGTTTCTGCTGGGGTGGATCTGTTGACTCATCTTGATGGGATCACCCACCTATAGCGCAATAGAAGTGAAACAGAAGGTGATCTTACCTTGCCATCTGGACTGTGACTGGCAGCTTACAGGTTGATATGTAAGAATCAGGTTGTACCCAGGAGATGCGTGTGTTCGTGTGTGTGATGACAGCAGTGTTTGCATGATACCAGCTGTTAGCAAAGAACTTAATCCATAGGATTTGTTACTGCTCTGAATGTTTCTTTTTCAGTCTAAGTAAACAAAGTACTGATGTTTGAGGCTGCATTCTACTTCCCTGTAGTGTAAGAGATGGACTTCCCTGATTAGAAGTTTATGCTCTTCATTTTAATCGAAGCCAAGCAATTAAAAATGTTTCCCTGAGAGGGAAAGGAAGAACAGAACGGGAGAGAATATGAAAATAGTTTTTAGATAATTATTTCTAGGTTAGTTCATTTTCTGAAGGCCGAGAACACTGTGTGCCAGTAACCTCCTGAATCAGGTAACAGCTGTGGCAGGACAGCTTGTGAAAATAACTGCTCTGTGCAGCTGTGCTTTTAATTGTTCTTGGTATATGTGCGCATATCAGAAACTGTTACTGCAACACATGCTATTTTCTGCATGCTTAGAAAATAAATAATGTAACATCAGTGCAGAAAAAAGTTGAGGTTTAAAAGTAAAATAACTGAACATTTTGTGATTGTTTTCCATATCCTTCATTCCTCTAATGCATGACTTGTAAGTAATTTGATCAGAAGTATACAAAGATGAAGTGTATTAATCTTTACATAGATAAAGCAATAGAATGGTGATGATACTACAAGGTAATACACAGAAGTCCCTGCCATGCAAATATATGGACTTTAGTAGGATAACTGGCAGTGTGAAATTGCTGCTGTGTGTTTATATGGCTAGGTTGGTCTTGTCGTCCCCTATTTATGAATCTGCTGGATGTGTGTTATTTCAAAGAAAATCCAGGCAAGAGCTCAGAGATCATCGTTGTTGCTGCTTTATAACATCCTTCTCTTCATTTTTGTTCTTCCCCTGCGTTTAAAAGTAAATATATTTGAGGTTATTCTTTTTGCTACCTTCTGGTATTGCACTGGTTGTTCTGTTGCACTGTTTTCTGCTCTACTGCTTTGAATAGCCAGTATTCATGATCTCCCTCGTTATTTTCTCCGTGTGCCTCTGAATACCTCAAATTAATTGCATAAATACTTGCAAAGTATTAGGAAATAATTATTCTATAGACTTCAACCTCGGCTTTTTTTTATGTTTAACATGACCTCTTAAGGAATTGTAGTTGCAAATGGACTTGGACAGTGCATCTCATATATTTTTATTGTGTTACTGTCTTCTGTTTTAGTGCTGGGATGCTGCGGTCTGTGCTTAAATTTGGCACCTGTCCTACCTTAGCATTCCTTCTAGCCAGGCTTACTCTATTTGTTCTGTGTTCCTGGCAGATGTCAGCCTAATGAAGGTGCATAATCTATTTCAGTTAATGAACTGCAGCCTTGGAACTATTAATACGTGCAGAATATCTTGGTTTATGGAAACAGAAATCTGCCTGTCCCAATTAAAACATTTTTTAAGTCAAGACAAATCTGGTCAGTACTGAGCTGTTCTATTCCAGATCCAAATAACTGCTAAGCAATGTCTGTTCCACCTTGATGAAGCCTATTTTTTGGTTGTCCAACTCGTTTTCTTCATCATGCGCTCAATGTCTCTGCTGACTGCCTGTGTCATGCCCAGATGTGGGAGCAGGCAGCTGTCCACATGCTGCAGCAGCCTGCATGTCTTGGTGTGCTATAGCACACATAGTGTGTTATAGCACACTTGGTGTGCTATAAACTCATTTTCATCTTCTTCCTGTGGTCCTTTCTGCACCTTGGTGTGCCCTCCTGTTCAGAAGATCATTTTATTATATTCCCCACTGAGCACTGAGTTTATTGAATACTTTCTTGAAGATCTGTTTTGAAGAACCTGTAAAATGCATGTGGTATTGCAGGCATGGAGATGGAGGGGGGGGGGGGGGGGTGATGTTGTTGTGGTACTTTGCTGCACAAATTGGAGACCTGGAGGCTAAAGGATATGTACAAGTGGGCAAAACTTACCAGTTTGTTCCAGGGCACATGTGAGCCAGTTCCCCACACTGCAAAAGCTCATCTGTGATGTCAGCAAATTCAAAAGCAAGCCACAAGAATTTTCTTTTGCATTGGTTTCTATTCTTTCCACCCCCATCTCTGCTTACTGAGAAGTGAACCTTTAGGGGTTTTTAACCACATGAAAGTAGCCTAGAAAGAGTATTTTTCGGAACATCTTCAGTGCTGTAAACTGCCTGTAAGAGATCAGTTCTCCAGGAACTTTCCTGTGGTATGTGAGTGTTAGAAACTGCTGGAGGCTGAGAACTGCTGCAGCAGGTCCTGCTCCATGCTGACAGCAGGCCCAGGTGCTCAGAGCAGGCGGTCACCTCCTGGGCTGTATCCCTGCAGGAAGCAGATGAGGGCCTGAGCTCCAGCACGTCTGCACCAGGCTGTGGTGCTGGAGGTAGTGCTGCCTTCTGCCAGATTCCTGGGAGGGTCAGAACGTCCTGCTGCCTGTTAGCATCTCTAGGAATGCTGTTTTGCGCAATGAGCTGCGCTTTGTGTTTGACAGTATTCCTCAGTTCTCGTAAGGAGATGTTTTCATTCTCCTTCCTTGTGGAGGGGAATGGATGTGCTCACTTCCTCTCTCCCTTAGCCTTGGAATGGGCCCATTGCTCTGCACCGCACAAAGCCCTGAGTCAGACTACCAAGGGGCCACCATCCCCCAGCACACAAGTTTTGGAGCCCACCAGTTTGGGGAAAATCTCACCCCCATGCTGCCATTCTGCTTTATTTTGCCACTTTCATGCAGGATTGTGATTCCTTGGTCTAAGAAGAAGCTCTGTCGATCTAAATCTCCCTGTGGCAGATAATGGATAAAGGAGCTATTACTGCTGAGGAAATGGCTGGGAAAGTGCCGCTGCAGGGGAAGCACGGTAAGGCTGATAGCCTTGCTGAAGTGCAGGCAGGGACTGAGTGCCTGAGCAGTGTGCAATATTTGATGTTGACTTTGGGAGGAGGACAGCTGGGCCACACTGAGACATCTTCCCCCATGTGCCCAGCTGGATGACTCTAAATGTTCTGTGTTGCTCCATGTTTCACTCTGCTTCATGGTTTTTATGTGCTTGCCTTCTAAAGTCAGGGTTAACCACTCATCTGCCCATGTGCTCTGCTCGCAAGGCTGAACTGCTTTTTGCTGCTGTAGATAACTCCCTCCTCTATCCCAAATGTCTTCATTCTATGCTTCTTGCAATGGTTATTCTTGCTGTTGGGAAAATAAAGGATTCGCTTTTCATGTAAAAATAGCTTTACTCTTTCCATACGTGAGGAGCAGTTGGGATAGGCATATTTCCAGGTCAGCATAGAGATAGGGTTGGACAGCAAAATCATCTGTTCCAAAAATGGGCTGGAACCAGCAACAGTTCTTACTGTACTGAACAAACCTTACTGGCTTGGAGAGGAGCAGGATCCCTTTTTTGGGCGCACACTCAGCATACCGGTATTCTTCCACTTGGGAGCAGCACCCAGCATGGCTATAGTGAACACTTTGGTCTGTTAAGGACATAGTTTAGTTTTACGTTTTTCTCTTTGTTTGTAATTGCAGGCATTTTTTTTGAATAAAGGATTGAGAGTTTCTTAGGCCATAGCCTTGAAAGTATGGCTGAGCAGAGTGCCTACAGCTGTCAGTGCCTAGAAGAGCTGAGCAGAAGGGATGTGTGCAGGAGCAGTCTGTATAATTGCACAAGATTGTGCTCGGTTGGGTACTGAGTAAATAAATGGTCAGTGTGCAAATGTTGGATAAAGTTGCTCTGTGCTTGTTTAGATAGTCCAGCTGGACTTTGGATTTTGTTCTCCATGGTAGCTGGCTTGTGAATCTCTCGTGGTTCATTGCCATGTATTTTATTTATATGATTACGATGTACATCTTTGTCATATTTTGCTAGTCTATATTTTTTCTTCCTTCAGTCATAGCTTAGAGGTATCTTTAAGGCCTTGAAAAGCTGGTCAGCTTGAATTTTCCCTTTATCTTGACTAAAATCAGTACAGAAGTAAGAAAAAAGCACAGAAGGGGAAGTCAAGACAGCATTGAAAATGTTCCTTCAGAGCAGAAAAGCAGATTTAACACAAATAAAAATCTCAGCTCTGCTTCAGAGTTGCAAACTCTTCTATTCACCAGAGAACTGTTAAAGCTAGTCATTTTTGGCATACTATCGATCAGGGAAGCGTGACAAAGTGCAGTGGAATGCACTGTGCTGCGATCCAGCCTGTAGTGGTATATGACTTTAGTGCATGGAGCGTTGCAGGAAGTGCTTGGGGGTGGGGAGGCCTTTTCTTTTCCTCAGCTGCTGGGAACTGTGACCTCCTCCCACCTGCACCAACAGTGTCCTTTGGATACTGTGGGTCAAAAGACAAAATGCAAGAAGTCGAAACGATCCAGGTTTCTGGCAGGGTTTGGCTCTGCTCTGCAGTGTGGAGTTCTTGGGCCACAGGATGGGAAAGCTGGGAAAAGTAATGTGTTTGGGGTTAAAGAGAATCATAGAATCACAGGGTTGGAAAGAGCCTGCAAGATTATCTAGTCCAGCCATCCTCCCATTACCCTTGCTACCACAAGCTACTAAGCCATATCTCATAGCTCCTCATGGAGCAACTGTGCATGTCTAGGTTGGGCCTGTATACCCAGCCCCACTGTGCTGGAAGGCTCTTGTGCTCAGATGCTGTCTTCATTGACAGGAGTAGTAAAATTCTATTCATTTCATCAGGTCAGAGTTTTGCTTCTTACTTTGAGTGATGAGTTCCCCCATCCCACCAGTATGCACACATGCTGTTTGGAATTAGGTTTTGGCACAGATTTTAGCCTTAAATGGAAATCTGTTCAAATTCATTTAATATCTGCAGCTTAGAATTTTAGCTTATGTGAACAGTTAATTATCGCCTGCAGCTGTACTTAATAACCAATTAAGGTTATTATTATCCTGAAGTGCACCTGATATTCACTTTATTTTTAGGGTTTTTTTGTTTTGTTTTTTTTTTTTTTCCCCTCTCAATTACAGTGTTGGAGTCCACTGAGTTTTTCAGGCACTTGTAATGGTGTGAAAAAACATGATGGTGCCATTCCTGGATGCACAGGATCTGTGCTGTAAGACCTGTGTGTCGGCAAGTGGGGAAAGCTTGGTGTGGGTCTGATCGCATTACCAGTGTAAATTGCTAACAAGAGTTTCAGTGTTCACCTAGGGTTTCACATTTGCATTGCTCCATTACAGCGATAATCAAATACAAAGGCAGTGTTCTATTGGCATTGCAGTAGAGGACTCTACCCAGGAGGTGTTACAACCAGAGCTGATGTTTCTAGGGTGGGGGTGTAGGAAAGTAGTAACATAGATACAGCAGTATTTAGTGTGTTTTTATTGTCCTGCATAGATCTCTCTCATTCTTACCTCACTGTTTGCTTCCTTAGTGCTCTTCAGGTGATGATCTTGATGTATGGAAGAAGAGTCAATGTGCAAAGCAGATGTAAATAAGCAGAGAACAGGTAGTGTGTCTAGGCTGTATACTCCATACTGGAAGGAATGTGCTTGATTGACACGTAGATCACTTAGATGTGAGCACTGAAATGCTAACTTAGAGCTCGTTTGGCATTTATGGTTATGTTGTGGCTTGGGTTGGAAGGGACATTAAAGATATCCAGCTCCAACCCCCTGCTGTGGCCGGGACACCTTCCACTAGATCCTCTGTAGGTCCTATTTAAAATGTAGACTGTCCAATTATTACAGAAAGTAATGGGATGCACGTGGAACTACTATGACTGTGTTAATGTTTCCTTTGTGTGGTGGTCCTTCAGATAGTTCCAACATTTCAGATACTGCGTGTTCTGGAATACAAATACTGCAAGTTTTAGTTGTGGGAGTAAGTAAATTCAGGTTTCTATACATACTGGTCTCTACTATGCTCATACTTCTGAAATTGCATGTTGCTGATTTCTGCAGTTAGTTTCTGAAGGTGGTGGCAATTACTGAAAAGCTTAATTATATATGAATTGTAACATTGACAGTTTTGAGATGTGATGGATGCCTTGAAGGAAAGGAACAGAGACCCTTACTGTGTATCATTGCCATGGGTGCTCAGCTTTATTTTGGATTTGGCATGCTTGGGGAGCACAGCTTTCCTTGAACCTGCAGAGCAGTGTGATACAACATGTGTTTAACAGCACTTGGCAACACACATGCAGGTTAGAAACCAGTAGGAGTACTGTCTCTACCCAATTCTCAGGGGAAGTGTAGGAATTTGGAGCTTGATTGCCTAACCAGACACATATCCTTACCTTTGGCAGCTCTGTAGAATGGGTGGATGGAAACAATATTTTCTTACTTCATCCAGAAACTTCACCAGCACGCTGCTGCACATGGTGAGATCTTGGTTTCTGGGATGCTGTTCGGTGAAACCTGTTGGTGTGCTGGTTGCTGCTTGTGCTGTCCCATCAGATCACTGACCAGGCTTCCTTCTGCTTTTGAAATACTGAAGAAGAGTTTTACCCTGGGTCATCTTGCTGTAGGCACCCCTTGCCTAGAATATTATCTCAAGGAAGAGAAGTGATTAAGTGTCTCTTACTGCTTTCTTAACATGTTGCAACCTTAAGGATCTCTGAAAAAGTGCAGCTGTCTCTGGATAGTATTCAATCCAATCAAGCTCACCTATTGATAGTAGCAAAGCCTGGGAAACAATTGCCATTTGTCTTACTGCTACGTGCTGTGACTTAAGAATGCTGGGAAACAGCAGTCTCCTAAAAGCTGGAGTAAAGGCTTCAAAGAGGGAGGTGAGGAGCCTCTGTGTGCTGCTGGGAGTGTTAGTAAGCAGTGATGTCAGCATGAGCCACTTGGTCAAAGGCACTGCTTCAGCTGTGGAGGGAGGATGAGGGGAATCGAGCTCTCTGTTTGGCTTTCCTCCATCTCTTTTGTGTCAGTTGCAAGTAGCAAAATTCAGACCTCTTTAGAGTTCAAAATACTCTATTTCTGTAAGACGTATAGTTGTTACAGAATAGGTACAATATCTTCTAGAGTCAGTGCTACAGGATCTTTATTGGCTTGATGGAGTGAGGCTTTTTTTTCTTTCCTCCTGTGGTTTAAAACTGCTTGTCTAACATGTTGATTTACATCCTGTCCTGTACGGCTGCTTCCCCTTGGCTATATCTTTTTAGGATGATCACATCTTTTTGAAAAATGTCCTGTTGTTACCTTGAAATATTAGGTGATGTATGGGAGATTGGTAATCACAGCCTGAACCTCTGATTAATCAGCTGAGGCAAGTATGGGGTCAGCTGTGGGAGCACAGGTGAGAGTGATGTAGCTGTGCTCCCGGAAGGGGTGGAGCTTGACTCCATCCCCTCTGAGACCTCATTTAAGGGCTGACTCCCACTGGAGCAGTATCTCTTGGAGATCGCTCACCAGGGAGGACTGCCTCAGCTGCTTCAGTCAAGGCACCACCGTTGGTGAGTTTTCCCTTTACTCATTCACTTATATACCTTCTGTACATTTTGTTTCCATCTGTACATTTAAAACCAATACATTTGGCGAGCCAGGCAGGAGCCTGTAAATATCGGAAAAAAAATGTCTTTCCTGTGGAATGTGTTTAGCTGGTTCAAGGGGGAGAAGATCACCCCCTTAGGGAAAATCCTCCCTGGACAAATACCAGGGTTTGAGGCGTCCCCATATTTTCAATTAGCGACGATTATCGAACAATGGGGGCCCTTACGGGTGACGGGCAATATGTCCCCTTACCATCTAACTGAATACTTTCAGGGGTTGCAAAAAGATATTTTGACAACCAAAGAAAGGCAAATGGCTGCATCCATGGCTGCTTGGCCTTTATTGAATGCTTTAAATCAGGCAGAGGTTAAATCAGATAAGATTGAACATGAAAATCAATTATTAAAAGCCCGCATTGAAAAATTGGAGGGCGAAATTAATCTATTAACGGGGAAAAATTCATCATTTTTTTCAAACACCCCCCAAATTAGATATATTACAATGGATGATAGTAAGGATCCTGAAACATCGGATCAAACTAAGGTCACTAAATCTGACCTAGAAGAGCCACTTAAGACGGACTTATTAGAAGTCCGCCCTATGGTAACCCAAAAAACAAAAAAAGTCCAGGAGCGACCAGCAGGGGTGCCTCCTGATCAATGGACCCCTGCTGACTCCTATTTACACGTAACAGCACGTCCATACACACCCACCGAACTTATGGATCTAGTACAGCGCTTCAGGCAAAGACCAAGGGAAAGTGTCCCAGCCTGGCTGTTACGATTATGGGACTCGGGAGCAGAAAGTGTAATAGTTAACGGCTCCGAGGTATCTAAACTAGCAACTATAACAGTCCATCCTGCCCTGAGGCAGAGATTGTACTCAGGGTCCCAGTTCCCTGAAGAGAATCATTCGATCGTAGATTGGATAATGGCTGCCTGCCGTATGGTATGGTCAAATAAAACAGACATGCCAATACATACAGGAATGTGGTCTTCTATGGAAGACCTACAAAATTATATCCGGGAACTAGGCATGCGAGAGGCTGTCTATGAAGATGTATCTGTTAGTCCGGACATGGTGAAGTTTTCCGCGGGAATGAGGGACCTAATCTTACAACAGGCTCCCTCACATATGTATGGAACATTGGTTTCTATATTGAATCCTCTAGTGGCCGCAGAGGCAGCAGTCCAACATGCTGCCCAATTGGTAGCGGACCTGGGGGAAACGGAGCGCCTAAGAACCAAGCGCAATATTAGAGTAATTGAAGATCCTGAAGTTTTTCCAATAGCCCGAGCCAGGAGATCGGCTCCACGAACCCCTCGGGCGGGACCCATTAGGGTGTCCCGAAAACAAATGTTTAATGATCTACTCCGAGCAGGTGTTCAATTTGCCAAAATTGATGGGCAGCCCAATCACGTTCTGCTTCAGTTGTGGAAACAGCTGAAGGATGAACAAAAATTTCAAAACCGCCCCAAAAGACCGGGGATAAGGCTTATAGAACGACGACCAACAACAGTTTGGAATCTAGAAGACTTTATCGTGCCAAATAGGAAAAAGAGGCCACCTCAGGTGCCTCGGGTCACAGTACCAGAGGCATCAGAGGTAAAAGACCTGAATCTGGCCCAGTTTATGGCGTGATGAGGGACGTCAGTCACCCTAGGGCCTCTAGACGGGACCGGAGGCCCTATGTGGAATTGACAATATATTGGTCCCGAGAAAATGTGCAGAAGGTTATGGCCCTCGTTGATACGGGGGCGGAAACATCTATAATTTATGGAGATCCAACAAAATTCAGAGGGAACAAAGTAATGATTGGAGGCTTTGGGGGACAGACCGTTCCAGTCACCCAAACTTGGGTAAAATTGGGGGTCGGGCGCCTCCCACCACGGGAGTACAAGGTATCTATTGCCCCAATTCCGGAGTACATATTGGGAATTGATATCTTGTGGGGTCTGGCTCTCCACACAACAGTGGGAGAGTTCCGGTTGCGGCAGAGATGCATTAGTATCCGGGCAATTCAGACAATATTGAGAGGCCATGCAAAACATGAGCCTATTTGTCTGCCCAAGCCACGTCGGATTACTAATGTAAAACAGTACAGACTCCCAGGTGGGCAGGATGAAATAACAAAAACAGTGCAGGAATTAGAAAGAGTGGGTATTATAAGGCCTGCACATAGCCCGTACAACTCCCCAATATGGCCAGTGCGAAAATCGGATGGAACATGGAGGATGACAGTGGATTACAGGGAATTAAACAAGGTCACGCCGCCCGTTCATGCAGCCGTACCCAATATTGCCTCCCTAATGGACACACTAAGTAGAGAAATTAAAACGTATCACTGTGTCCTAGACTTAGCGAATGCATTCTTCAGTATTCCGATTAGTGAAGAATCACAAGACCAGTTTGCATTCACATGGGAAGGCAGGCAGTGGACTTTTCAGGTTCTGCCGCAAGGGTACGTGCATTCACCTACTTTTTGTCATAATTTGGTGGCGCGTGATCTGGCTAAGTGGCAGAAGCCACATAATGTAAATTTATATCATTATATTGATGACCTCCTGTTAACATCCGATTCATTAGAGGCGGTGAGACAAGCAGCAGATTTATTGATAGCTTATCTGCAAAAGAGAGGGTGGGCTATAAACCCACAGAAGGTGCAAGGTCCGGGGCTATCTGTAAAATTCCTGGGAGTAATTTGGTCCGGAAAAACCAAAGTACTACCCAGTGCAGTAGTGGATAAAGTCCAAGCGTTCCCAGTCCCTACAACATCAAAACAGCTACAAGAGTTCTTAGGTATATTAGGGTATTGGCGCTCCTTTATACCTCACTTAGCTCAGTTGTTGAGGCCATTGTATAAGCTTACCAAGAAGGGTCAATCGTGGAACTGGGGGAAGGTAGAACAAGATGCTTTCCAACAGGCAAAGCTGGCAGTTAAACAAGCCCAGGCATTGGGTATATTTGATCCGACCCTCCCAGCTGAACTAGACGTTCATGTTACCCAGGATGGTTTTGGCTGGGGCCTGTGGCAACGCCAGAGTTCTGTTCGAACCCCCATTGGATTCTGGTCTCAGGTTTGGCACGGAGCAGAAGAAAGATACAGCATGATTGAAAAACAGTTATTGGCTGCCTATTCAGCGTTACAAGCGGTAGAGCCAATAACGCAAACAGCAGAGGTTATAGTTAAAACTACATTACCGATCCAGGGGTGGGTAAGAGATCTAACTCACCTTCCTAAGACAGGGGTGGCCCAAGCACAGACGGTAGCACGATGGGTCGCCTATCTAAGTCAAAGAAGCAGCTTGTCTTCGTCTCCACTCAAGGAGGAATTACAGAAGATCTTAGGCCCAGTGACATATCGCAGTGATACGCCGAAAGAACCAATGGTCGCTCCACCAGAGAAGAGCCCTGTTCAGGAAGGAAGATATCCTATTCCTGAAGATGCCTGGTATACGGATGGGTCCAGCAGAGGCAACCCGAGCAAGTGGCGAGCTATAGCATACCATCCCTCTACTGAGACAATCTGGTTTGATGAGGGGGATGGTCAGAGCAGCCAATGGGCAGAATTACGAGCCGTGTGGATGGTTATAACTAAAGAACCTGGTGATGGCATCCTGAACATCTGTACGGATAGCTGGGCCGTGTACCGGGGGCTTACTCTGTGGATTACGCAGTGGGCTACCCAGGAATGGACTATCCACGCCCGACCGATCTGGGGGAAAGACATGTGGGTAGACATTTGGAATACAGTCAAACACAGGACGGTATGTGTCTACCATGTCTCTGGTCATCAACCCCTGCAGTCACCAGGAAACGATGAAGCGGACACACTGGCCCGAGTTCGATGGATTGGGAATTCACAATCCGAAAATATTGCCCGATGGTTACATCAGAAGCTACGGCATGCTGGACAAAAGATAATGTGGGCAGCTGCTAAAGCATGGGGGCTGCCTGTACAGTTATCTGATATCGTCCAAGCATGTCAGGACTGTGACGCTTGCTCGAAGATGAGACCAAGACCGTTGCCTGAAACAACATCCCACATTGCTAGAGGATATAGTCCTCTTCAGAGATGGCAGGTTGATTACATTGGGCCCCTCCCTCGGTCTGAGGGGGCGAGATATGCCCTGACCTGCGTTGATACTGTAAGTGGACTGCTGCAAGCCTATCCCGTACCAAAGGCAAATCAAGCATATACAATTAAGGCACTCACTAAACTGATGTCTGCATATGGGACACCTCAAGTCATCGAGAGCGACCAAGGGACTCACTTTACTGGAGCGATGATACAGCGCTGGGCAGAAGAGAACAACATTGAATGGCGATTCCATCTGCCATATAATCCAACAGGGGCAGGCCTTATTGAACGCTACAATGGTATTCTTAAGGCTGCCCTGAAGACAGACTCCCAGTCCCTGCAGGGGTGGACAAAAAGATTATACGAAACCCTGCGGGACTTGAACGAAAGACCTCGGGATGGCAGACCCAGTGCTCTGAAAATGTTACACACTATATGGGCCTCCCCTCTTAGGATTCAAATTACAGGTGCTGATAATGAGGTAAAACCGCAGGTTGGTAATGACAATAATCTTCTGCTCCCTGCCCCTGAGAATCTAAAACCAGGAATCCATAAGATAAATTGGCCCTGGAAGGTGCAAGTAGGACCCAAGTGGTGTGGCCTACTTGCACCTTGGGGGAGACTATTGGAGGTGGGAGGTTCAGTTACCCCCTCGGTGATAGGTACATGGCCTACTGACATCGTGGTCAATACTCCGGTCTTTATTGCTAAAGGGACACCCATCATGTCCCTATGGCAGATCAGGACTCCTCCTCTGGTGCCAGATATAGTTATACAGCCACAGATATCTGGCCAGAGGGTATGGTATCGGAGGCCGGGACATAATCCGGTGCGAGCAGAAGTATTGACCCAAGACAAGAATACGGCCTGTATCTTGCCCTGGAGGGCAGACCTTCCTCTCCTGGTACCCTTGAAACATCTGTATTACTCTCCCTAAGATTCTAAGCCTCTAGGACCATCAGAGAACAATTTGTGTGGACTGATGAAACGCAAATGGACCTGCACCTCGAGATGGCTTGTCTCCAGTAACATCTATCAAGCACTGGCCCACGGAAGATCGTGAATACCCATCCAATCATCATTTGAATAACATCAGCATTCGGTGCGACGGGAAATTGTATCAGCGTCGCGTTGGGTCTCTGTGATAAGGGAAAACTCACCTAATCATTGGTTCACGCTGTGAAGGGGTGGAGTGTATGGGAGATTGGTAATCACAGCCTGAACCTCTGATTAATCAGCTGAGGCAAGTATGGGGTCAGCTGTGGGAGCACAGGTGAGAGTGATGTAGCTGTGCTCCCGGAAGGGGTGGAGCTTGACTCCATCCCCTCTGAGACCTCATTTAAGGGCTGACTCCCACTGGAGCAGTATCTCTTGGAGATCGCTCACCAGGGAGGACTGCCTCAGCTGCTTCAGTCAAGGCACCACCGTTGGTGAGTTTTCCCTTTACTCATTCACTTATATACCTTCTGTACATTTTGTTTCCATCTGTACATTTAAAACCAATACAGGTGATAACTGCTCAAGTTAAGAGGGATTACCTTGATAAACCAACACGCAAAGTGCTGCATCTGGAAACCTTCTTCAGGCAGCATAGAAGGGGGTAAAACAAACAAACAAACCACCACCAACAAAACACAGACACCCCATCTTACAGTGTGTGCTGTTGTTGGAAACGTATCTGTTCAGCTGAGAAGTTTGCAGGTTGGTGTGCAGGAAGGAGCTCCTGCAGAGCTGCTGCCTTCCCGCTCGTCCCTCCCTGCTTGTTCCTGCAAGAGGCTCTGGCACGGTGCTGAGCTGAGTGGTGACTGCTCAGGGATCCAGTCCAGGTTAAAAATAACTTTTGGGTTCAGTGGGAGAGACATGAACACAACTGGGGTACAGCACAGGGCGTAGGAATGAGCAGAGAAGTTGAGAGCAGTGGCAGCTGCCCTTGCTGTCAACCACCACCAGAGAGAGAAAGCTCAGCCTGTGCTCACCATGCTTCTTCTTCCAGCTGTGCTCCAGAGGTGGTCACCAGCTTTCTTCTGCCTCTCCTCCTCTCAGCCAGGTTTGGCTGTCCTAGCTGAGCTGCTGCTCAGGTTAACCCTTGCTCACTTGGCTCAAAATGAGCTGAGTTACCTTCTGCAGCTCACTTGGAAGTCTCTGCAAACCCAGCTGAGTGGTCAGACAAGGGGCAGTTGTTTCTGACACAGCTGCAGCTGCAAGATAACGTGTGTGTGTGTTGACTTAGCAATGCTGAGTACACTGGCTATAATGGTGTGGTCATGTTTCATGTTCTGTGGCTGATCTCATGGGTAGCTAATGGTAGATTTGTGAGAAGATGCTGATGGTCATGGGATGGCTTTGAGGAAGATCTCAGAAGAGGAATTCTTACAACAGCTCAAATACGTGTGACAGCCTTTACATGTGGGTGGAGTGGAAAAGAAGGGTGATTCTTCAGCACTGTGGGTGTCTTGCTTATTTGAAGTGTGCTTCTCTACCTATAGCCAATGGAAACAATGTCAAGGTGAGCTGAGTGGAGAATAGAGCTAGAAAGAGAATTTACAAGGGCAGTTGTGAAAACCTTCAAAGAAATGGATTTATTGTTACTAAACATATCTCTGAAAAGAACAACGCAGTAGAAGTGAAACCAGATGACTGTATTACTTTTGGTTATTTTATTCATTATCTGATGTTTCCTCTCCTATTACTCTATGTTTAACCAGACCTGGGTGTTTGCTTAGATGGTTCCTCTAGGACGTCAGTGACATTGTTTGTTACCAACTCTGTTTGTTTATTACTCTTCCCTGTTCTAAGTGAGCATAGAACAGGACCAGTGGCACAAAGCCATTGCGCTGGAGCAGAGCAGGCACAGCCTTTCATTTTCTTCCCAGTCTTGGTCAGCTTTGGGGACCCTGGTGGGCATTCCCCCCACAGCCCTGGGCTGAGGGAGGTGCAGCTGCTCTCTTGGGCGAATTGTTTTGTCTCTCCATGGAATCTCATCCTGGGCAGTTATGTGCTAAGAATGTGAATAATTTTGCTGCGGCTGCTTTACATGTAAAAAGCCTGACCTTCAGTTATTTTATCCAGTCAGATCTTTTTTCTTTTTTCTGCCTCCAGCACTGTTAATGGTTGAGTTTTATCTTGCAGCTGCAGGAAGCTGCAGTGACTAGTAGTCACACAGAGCCTTTAGACAATTTAGGGATATCTTTAAGCAGTAGTCAGTGGTAAGTAGCTTTTGCTTTCAGGCCCATAGTTGTACATGTGCATCCCAGGGAGGTGGTGCAGTTGCCATCCTTGGCAACATTCAAGAGGTATCTGGATGAGGAGCTATGAGATATGGTTTAGTGGCTTGTGGTGGCAACGGTGATGGGAGGATGGCTGGGCTGGATGGTCTTGTAGGTCCTTTCCAATGTTGTGATTCCATGATTCTGTGATTTGATAGAGTGAGTGAAACTAAGTGGCCTCTGTGAGTGTCTCGTGAGTTCCCTAATGCTGTGCACTTGGAGCATATTGCAGTACAAAGTTGAGTGTATCAATTTCCAAGTCTTAAAATTTGACTGCCTTTTTTGTATTTTTGAATGAGATTTTAAAAAGAGAAAATTCCAGTTGATAAATAAAAATTCAAAATACCAGCAAATTTTAAAGCCGTATTGCGTGTATCCAGCATGCATCTTCTTGCTCTTTGGACAATAAAAATGCCAAGCAGTCTTGCCTAACGTGCTTAAATTCAGTGCTAGTGTGTGTATATGTGTCTGTACTGAAAAGTATGAGGAATCTTGAGATAAAAGCCAGATGTTTTGTCAGTTCTGTGGGGCTGCTGCCTTTCACTGGGAGGCTGAGAGAGGAAGGAAGGCCACTTCTCACAATGCTCCTTGGTTTGTTTTTTTCTCTCTGCATGTGCGTTACTGCAGGATATCAGTTGGGGTCCTGTTGGAGTCCTTTAGGAGTCCTGTAGTGGTACAAATCCTCAAAGGAGAGACCAATTCAGTGGCAATGCCTGGTAACCTGGGGGTTTTATAGTTCTGTTAGAGTATTCCTAGAAGAAAAATGAAAGGGGATCTGAGAGTTTATGAGACAACACTTGAGAGTTCTGGTGTTTTTAAACTGAATAAAACTGTGCAAAGTTGCAGGAGGAGGAGAGGAGTGTTAAAATCTTCAGATATACAAGAAAATTTGTAACGCCTTAAGTAGGGAGCACTCAGTAAATCTGACACAGGCCCCATTAATGAAAATGGGTGCAAAACTCAGTCTGTAGAGCTGGATATGGAGAAATGCTGTAATCAGTACTAATGCATTTCAAATGTGCAGCGCCGAATGACATTCTGGGGAGCAGCTGAGTTTGGCAGTGCTAAAAGCTCTTCCAGTCTTTGACACAATTCCCTTCAGTGCTCTGGGGCTTTATTCCTTAACAACAAAGCTCATAACTCATTTTGCTGGAGCTGAATACCCAGCTGACAAGTCCCTTGTATCGTGTTTGGCTAAGGAATCATCTGCAAGCTCTGTGAATATTTGTAAAAATCCTTTAACACATAACTCATGATTTATCCGTCGTAGAAGGAAGAGCCATGAGAACCACTCATTTTAGTGTCTGTGGCCACTGAAAAGAAATGCTTTCATATACAAATAGCATGACCGTAAATGGAATGCCAGCCAAATGCATTTTGGGCTAACACGAGCAATAAAATTAGCGAACACATCACTTGCTGCTAATGAAGGGGAATAAGCTCATCATGAAACCTTCACTGAACTGCTATTCTATCCAGCTTGATTTACTTGCCCTGATAGGGTAAAAAAAAACCTGCTGTCTCAGAAGGATGTGGGAGCTGCTGGGAAGAAGTCGTGGTGGTGTTCTGAATGCTCAGAACATGATGGGCAGCTCTGGGGGGAGCAGGGACAGCCTGCCCTTCCTGCAGCAAGAGGACCTGCTTGTCAGGCAGCCTGCCTGGGAGGGAGAACCTAAGCAAAGATCTTTCCAAGAGGTTGATGTTAACTGACAAGGGTTTATACAGCCTTTTTTAGATAGCATCTGGTCCTGGTGCAGCAAGATGCTGCTTTTGCTGGAACTACCATTGTAATGCATAGAACAAAATAATCTTAGTGGACTTTTTCAACCTAAATAATTATCAAGTCCAACTGTTTGCCCATCCCCACCATGCCCACTAACCACGTTCCTCAGTACCACATCCACATGCTGCTCAAACATATCAAGGAATGGTGACTCTACCACCATCCCGGGCAGCCTGTGCCAGTGCCTCACTGCTCTATCAGAGAAGAAATTATTTCTTCTATCAAACATGGGCCTCCCCTGTTGCAACTTAAAGCCATTTACCTCTCTTCCTATCACTGTTACCTGGGAGAAGAGGCTGACATCCACCTTGCCACAGCCTCCTTTCAGACAGTTGTAGAGAGCAGTAAGGTCTCCCCTGAGCCTCCTATTCTCTGGACTAAACAATCCCAGTTCCCTCAGCTGCTCCCCACGTTCCAGGGCCTCAGTGTCTTTCTTGTAGGGGCCCAAAACTGAACACAGCACTTGAGGTGTGGTCTCACCAGGGCTGAGTACAGAGCATCGATCCCCTTCCTGCTCCTGCTGGCTGCACTACTTCTTACACAGGCCAAGATGGCTAATGGCACCAGGGCACACTGCTGATTCGTGTTATAAAACAGATGAATCCAAAGGCAGGGTTCAAATGGCAAAAGAACACTTGAGATTCTTGCACTGTGTTTGTTTTCCTCCTCTTTATAGGACTTTAAAGCCTGGTTTTGTCTGCTAATGACTTTCAATACAGCCTGGCAGTCCCCGCAGTGCTGCTGCTGAAGGACTCTGGGGGTTGTTCATGTGTCAACTCCCCTGCTTTCCTACTTGGAGAAAGGGAGTGGAAGTTGGAGCTAGGAAGTGCTGTGTTAAAAGCTTTACCAACTTCAGTCAAAATGAGGCTGACAACAAACGGTCTGTTTCTCTGCCCTGCACAAAAGGTTCGGTGGTTGTCTCATGGTGAGGAGTCAGTGGGCTGCTTGTTCTTTGAGTGCCAGCTGGGAACCTCAGAGCTGGCCCAGCTCTAGATTTGGTGCTGTAAGGCTGACGTATTTGCTGGTGCCTCTTTCTGTTCAGAAATGGGAACAGGAACCTGGATGGAGTTTTCATGGTATAGTTTGGGATAGGTGATGCTTTGTGGTTGGGGACAACTTGTGTGTTTATACTTAAATTTATTTTCCAGTTGCTCTCTGTTTCCTTTTCTTCAGAATTCTGTATCTGTTCTGTAGTGTTGTGTTATTTCTGCAACGTTGAACCTGAGGGACAGTGGGTTGGTTGAGTTTCACCTGGCAGCCAGAGGAACCTGAAAGCCTCATTGGTGTATGGCTGAGAACTGTGGGATGGAGCAGCAGTCAGCACAGAGGCTGCAGTCGGGGAGGATGGGAAGGATCTGGAGCTAGGAACCTGCTGCAGGCCTTTCCAGTTCCCTGCTCCAAAGTGGTGTCATTTTGAAGAAGTAAAATAACACCTTAGGGAAGGTGCTGTGAGCCTACAGGTGTGTGTGTGTGCAGCAAGTATGATCTCCCATCCCACTCCATGATATAAACCTGACAATGCAATAATTTGTAAGTGCTATCCATATAATGTATCTTGTCCTGAGTACAGGATTTCTGATTTAGCACGTAATAATGCTTCTGATTTGAGTTCCTTTTGCTCCAGCACTGAGTAAAGAGAGATTTAAAGAACTTTCTGTTGATGAATCGGTCATGGGTCATTTGCTTAGACCGAGCTCTGAATAGTTGGAATAGCTCTCCAGTGAGCAGACCCAGAGTAATGAGGAACAGCTATGGCTGCATATACAATTGTTTGTTCTGCTTTAAATTAGAAATCTCTTCCAGAATCGGATTTTCTCCTTGTGTCTGTGTAGGGCTCAGAACTGTGTGGAAGGCTGTGGGTGTCATTATAGAAACGACTTTGTGCAGATAGAACTTGAGATCCATGGCACAGTGAAAACATACAAATACATGCTTCTTCACTGCCAGTAATGCAATTCTGGATTGTGAATTTAGCATGGAGACGATCCTGTCCTACTGCGTGTGTTCAAACTGAGCACTCTGCATGTGCACCCCTCAGTTCTCTGTGTGACCTGCAGCAAGGCATGTTTTCTAGGACTTGGCCTTTCTGCACTTGTGGAGACATTCCTGTTGCCTGTCGCTGTCAGAGCTTGAACCTGTGCTCCTCCCTCAGCTGGTATAGGACAGAAGCCTCCAGGAAAGGCTATTGGTGAATATATGAGCGTACCAGCTGTCTGTGGGTGCTGCCAGTGTCTCTTGTTCTACTGGATGCCTAAGTGAAATGAGATTTTTTCTAGCACAGGTGTGTTTTTGGCTGGAGCAGGAGGGAGGCTAGGCACTGCCATGCCCTCCAGGTCCCAACCCAAGCTGCATGTGCCATGGGGCCAGCTGCTCCCTGCTGCCCTCTGTTCTCCCCTGCCTGCTGCTTGGGTCACAGCAGCTCAGCTCTGTTCATGCTTTTCAGCCTGCTCACCGTAAAGATCCAAAAACAAGTGGCACGCATCATAGTTTTTGAATATTCTCACTCCCTTTTCATTACTGTTAGTGCCGTGATCACTCTTTCCTTGCCTGCTTTTAGCTATTTTTTCTGGGCAGCTCATGTGACTTGCAGGTTTGTTTCTCAGGACAGCACCTCTCTGTTTCTTGCAGGCCTTCCTGTTACCACATTCTTTTCAGAGTGCTTGAAGTGCTGCCACACATTCTGTCCATTAGCTAAAGTAAATATGTTAATGTCCCATGGCTTAAAGGATGGAGGCACTCTCACAGGGTTGGTTTGTATGGTAGCAACATGAAGATTTCTGTCCTGGGACCCAGGAGCACTGACACATGAGCACTCCTACAGCTTTTGTATCTGCTACTGCAAGTTGAACCTTTTGGGCTTGTTTCCTTACTTCTGTTTAATCTTAAATTATCACAGTGCTGCAAGAGAAATGAGAACAGGACCCTGTTCTATGATGGCTGTGCAAACACAGGTTAGTTAAGGAGCCTGCAGGTGACTGAATCAAGACTAGAAGAGTTAGAAAAGCGTGAGCAGTGAGGTGGTGATGAATGTCATAGTAGTTTGATTTCTATTTTTTTCTTCTGATAGGATGTTTATCAGAATCTTGTATCATTTCCTAAGTTCTCTCTGTTTTTTAAGCATGTTCCCTTTGTTATTTCTTCAAATATATAGAAATAGTGTTTTAAAACTTTCTTGTTAAAGTTGTTCCTTACCTATAAAAAATCCCATTCTTAACTTACTGCTCGGGATTTTTTTCATGTGTTGATTTGGTTTAATTTAGTGAGTCTTGTAGTTCATCACCTGCCCATATTTTTGTCTAGCCCTTGGTACTTTATGTACCCTAGGTTGTCTGTTCGTTATACTTTTTCTGTTAATAAATCTGATTAAAAATAGAAAATAAAATTAAAAAGAAAAACAACAAACAACAACAACAAAAACATTCTGACAGTACAAACTGAGAAGGTACAGTAGGTGCAGAGCAGGGATGGAATGGCCTACCAAAATAATGGATGATCCGAAGGACTGAAGTACTGTTTGAACGGGGCATAAACTGGGGAACACAAAGGGCAGAGTCTCCAAGCAAGGACTAGAAGCAAGGCCCAAACTCAAACTTCCTCTGCTGAAGTCGACAAGGAAAATGAATGACTTTGCCTCTAAAGCAACATCACCACAGCATGCATCTTACTCAGAGTGGTGTGTGCAGCTCTTATCAAAATCCATGTTTCACTCTGATCTTCCTCGATACAGAGAAAAGCTACTGCAGTGATAAAGAGAGCAGAAGGCCTGTTGTACAAAAGAAAGCCAAAGGAATGGGTTTGTTTAACCCAGGAGGCTAACCTGCAACACTGGCATGAGAGAGGGTTCATTCCCAATAGATAACAGCAGAGCTGTTGAAGTTAAAAGGTAATGAACACTAAAGGTAGGGGGGATTAACTGACCATGTGAAACTGAGGCTGAAAATAAGAGGAAGGTGTACTGCCAGCAAAGCAGTGTAACTGTGAAGAGCTTCCTCATGGAGTGATGGAGGCAGAAAAATCTTGGCTGGCATTGAGGTAGATTTCCCTTAACTTTCTGAATGGATTGCATGAATTATGAAGGTGCTAAGTGATTCCATGTCAGACAAGTAGGCACTCAATAGGTCTTTTTTGCCTTTGCTGTTGTTTTCCTACCATGTTGATACCCTAAAACTGAAGATCTCTAGTGATTCTCAGGATTGAAATTTAGTTACGTGTCTAGAATGTTTCAATTAGGGTTTTAGTCAAGTGTGGGAATTTGTGGGGAAGATGGAGCCCCTGCTGCCAGCAACCTAAAATCAGGTAAAGCACAAAGTTGTTGAAACATCCAAGTGGTGAGCATTTGCAGATAAAAAAAATACAGTTCTCTATTCTGTAGAGCAGCAGTAGTTCCAACGGAGTGTATTGTACACATTATTTCCTGAATTCCTTAGTTTTTGCACGTTTAAAATCATGAATGAAATTTCTTACAGTGGTGGACTGTCTCTGAAAGGTTCCTATCAATTCTGGAGCATGCATTTGGCATGAGCCTGATTTTTCTCCCTTCCGGAGGGAACCTGTATCTGTTTCCTGCATCTGTTACCCATCCTTCATTGTGAATGGAAAGTGAGTAATTAATTTTTAGTTGTTGTTAGCAATTAGTTGCCCTTGCCAAATTTTGGAGGACTTATTGTCTCCTTCAGACACAATGTTCTTGGGAAAAGGTCTTACTTATTGTAAGACCTCTTGTGCAATCTTCACTTGGATGATAAATACGTCTTGGCAACTGGGAGCCTTCTGAATGAAAAATGTTGCTGGACAACCCTGTAGTAGAGCAAGAACGCTCGTCGCTGCCAGTGCTGGTGGAGCACGGCCAGGCAGGAGGGTAAAGCAGGGGAAGCCTTTCACATTGTCTGTGGAGCACTGAGCGAGGTGCAGCCTCTTTGTGCGTGTGTCCAAATATCTGTTTACCATTAAACAAGGATTTTCCCCGTTGAGCATCTGAGCTGAAAGGTGCCTTTCCTTCTAACAACATCCTGAAATGGCTTGGCAAGCTGCCTTCTGTGGACACAGGAATGGGGAAACTGCTGAGCAGCTCTCTGGTTTGGGTGGCTGCTGGAGGCTCTAGCAGAGAAGCAGCCCCTCTCCCATTTTTCTCTGTGAATCCACAAATCTGGAATTTTGCAGAGCTGTGTCAGTCTGCAAAGACTACATCAGTAACTTTGTGGTTCTTGGCCTGATGTTGGTTTTCCATTAGGTCTGTCCTGAACCACAACTGACCACTGAAACCTCATTTTAGTATTTCAGTTGTAACATTAATTATAAAGTTATTAGTTGTTTGTAACAGCCCTTTTGTAGCTATTTTTCCTCCTTCTTCTCACCAACAGCAGTGTCTAGAGGCAAAAAGGTGAGTAGAAGGCTTGCACAGAGATGTGTTTGAATCCTGCAATGGGAATACACAGAATGCAAAGAATGAGCTGGGGCCAGGACTGCTCTGTTCCCTGGTGGTTTGGGCGCACGCTGCCAGGGCTCATGTTTGTGCTTGGAGCCTGACAGCTGGCTGTGGGGTGTGCAGAATGAAGCCAGCGCCTTGGTTTCTCAGCAGTGCTGCAACTGACAGCTCTTGGCCTGCTGAAAGGGAAAAGAACAGAAACAGAGGGCCTGGAGCAGCGTACCTTGCAGTTAATGGAAACCTTTGTTGACCTCAGTGGGAGCTGGATTTGGTCCTGTGCCCACTTGAGTGTTTTGGCATTGGATACTGTTCCAAATGCTTTTTTTTTTTTTTTTTTTCATGTTTCATTTCTGGTCTTTTCTTCCTACTGTTTCTAAAATGTACTTACCTTGCAGTGATAACATTGAGACAGCTCTGGCTGTGTCAGTGTAGCTGTGCCCCTTTCTCCCTGCCCAGCGTCTGTCACATTGTTTCCAGTATCAGTCTGCAAACTTGTGGCACTGATTTCTCTCCTTCCAGAGCCCATTCTGATCCTTCTTGCAAACGCTTTCCATCTTGCTTAATCCTCTACGCCCAACGTCCAGCTCTCCCATAAATGTAGTCATCGATGCTATTTAATTCATTTTCTGCACTTCTTCCCCTTCTGTTCTATATGAAATCTTTATTTTTTGTTGGTCGACCCCCATGTGCTTAGAGATGATGCAAGCCTTCTGGGAACTGACCTCATGAATAGAGGTTGCGTGTGTCTCATGATATCTGTGAGGGGAAAAGGCCGAAGCTATGGGATTTGGGGAATACAGGTGTTTTTTTGAACCACAAGAAACCTTACATTTTTCCAGCAGTGATGTAAAAGCAGAGCAGACAAGGTCAGTGATGAGGAAACCCTTATGAGAGCAGGGGCTGACTCATGAAGATGAGAGGCAGAGAGCTGGCATACTGCACTGCTGTCCACACATTGGGCTGCAAGGGTGAGACTGACACTGACACATCCACTGGTCACAGGTCATAAGCTCTTGCTGGCTCTCTCAGGTTAACATACGGTCAGTCCTGAAATGTTCTGGGCTTTTCCTTCCCATTATTCCCACTGAAATTTAAATATTAATCCCCCGTTATGCCTGCTAATTGTAGAACACACCGCTGCGAGCAGACCGTTGTCATTTTAATGCTGCTATTCTTCTTACAGGGGCAGTGGCAAAAGATGGAAACTATAGTGCAAGAATAGGAGGGAAGGTTTGTTTTCAGAGATATTATCATGGTGGTGATAAAAGGCAGACCTTCTTTAGCCTCTCTAAATTCTGTAGAGCTATCATATTTAAGATGAGGAGTGCACTATGTAGACTTTTCTTAATGGTTAAGGTGATTGTTTACCAGATATTTATTCTCTTGGTACCCCATAGCAGACAAAACCAAAACAGCTCAAGATCCAGCTTGGAGACCTTGTTGTGTATTGAGAGCATTTGATTTTGGAGAAATCAAAGACTTGTGATCTAAGGTCAGATCCAACTGATGTCAGTGGGCGGTGTGTTAGCAGCCCCTTGATGGTGTGAGAGTGCTGAGCACTAAGATACGGATTTGATAATGCTTGAGAAATGTATCCAGAAGAAGGAAAAAGAAAGAAAGAGGAAAAAAACATTGTGGGAAATTCTTTCCTTCATGCATAATAGTTTTTGTTGTTTTGAAATTGCACTTAGTAATGTGTCGATGCCAGTGAAATATTTCGGCTATAGGAGATGTGAAACCAACTACTGCCTTTCTATGAATTATGAGTCATAAATTGTATGAAAAATATTCAAACTTGCTATAGCTATTCCCCAAGCAGAACCTCTGAGTAATGGAGAAAATACTTCCATTCTGGGGGGGAGTAACAGGGGACTGAGCTAAGCGAAACTAAATGCCAAGTGCCAGCATGTGGCTTTGTACTAAGTGTGAATTAGTGTCATCTGAGACCATTCTCCATTGCTAGGTAAACAGTGAGTGAGAATGTAACATGCACTTGCTGTTGAGCCAAGCAAAGCTCTTTGCTCCAGATGATGTGGAAAGGGGCACATATGCTGAGGCTTCCTGCATGCAATCCTGTGCACAGCCCTGCCCTGTGGGAGAGCTGGGTGTTTGCAGTGCTTTACCAACACAGCCAGCACATCTGCAGCCAGCAAGCCAAGCCAAGCAGGCACAAACTCCATCCAATTCAGTGCCTGTGGGCAGGTCTCAATGGCAGAATCATAGAACCGTAGAAACACCAAGGTTAGAAACGACCTTCAAGATCATCTAGTCCAGCCATCTACCTACCACCAGTATTTCCCCACTAAACCATGTTCCTCATCCGCTCCCCACGAGACTTGTGCTTCAGTCTCCTCACAGCTCTGTTGCCCTTCTCTGAACACGCTTCATAGCCTCAATATCTGTCTCATAGCCAAGGTCCAAAACTGAACACAGTACTCAAGGTGCAGCCTCGCCAGAGCTAAGTACAGGGGCATGATCACCTCCCTGCTTCTGCTGGCTGCGCTATTGCTGATACAAACCAGGATGCTGTTGGCCTTCTTGGCCACCTGGGCACACTGCTGGCTGGTGTTCAGCCAAGTGTCGACCAACACCCCTTGGGTCCTTTTTCTCAACACAGTCTTCCAGCTACTCTACACCACACCTCTAGCATTGCCTGCAGTTGTTAAGCCACAGTGTAGGACCCAGCATTTGATCTTGTTGAACGTCATCCTGTTGGCCTCAGACCAGCAATCCAGGCTGTCCAGATCCCTCTGTAGGGCCTTCCTACCTCCAAATCGAAAATTCCTCCCAACTTGGTGTCATCTGCAAACATATGGAGACTGCACTCAGTAATCAATAAAGGTGCTAAACAAAACAGCCCCCCTAAAATAGCAGTAAGGTGGCAAGATAGTGAGCTTTGCAGGCAATTTCTTGATTATAGCATTTATTTCATGCAAGTTTTGCTATCTAAGAGCTAACAGTCCAGTTCAAATTAGTCTTCTAATCATCTGTCACCAAAGATGAGTTTATTTCCTGCTATTTCTGTCTTATAAATTGCCTTCTGGAAGTAATTATGGAAGTACCTGGAAGTTCTCAGAAACTACTTTAGGCAAGTTAATCTGACTTTTTGATGGCTGAAGTTCAATGCTATGAATTCAAGCTGGATTTCAGTTTCTCCATCATTTCAGAAAAGGCCTTGCAGCCCTGTGAGGATTTGCAAATTTTGCATTACAGTCAGAGAAGTCGTCACTGTTGAAATCTTTTGTTTATACCTGAGCCATAAATAAGTGTATAAACAAACTCCAAGAGAGTGGTTTCCTGGCTGGAGAGCAGAGGACACTAACAGTGATTACGATGGAGTAGTTCAACTGGAGTATTTATTTTTTGCCCAGTTTTATTTTTATGCCTGGCACCCGTACTATTTTTTCGGTAATCACTTTGTGCCCAATAAGATGCAGTTAGAAAGACCAATAATGTGAAATGCAGCTTAATGTGCTAATTGTTTACGGAGTAGATAGTGAGCAGTACTGCAAAGACCCGCCTTCCCCATTGCTTCTGGCGGGGCCAGGATTTGCCCAGGATAAATCAGTCCCTGCCTACTTAGCTCCTGTGGTGTCTGGGGAAGTTCAGAGTTGTAAGCGCTGTATGGAGAGATGCTGGCATGACTGACAGACGTGCCTTCAAATACCAAAAGCCAAGGATTTCCTCCTGTTTCACACTAAGTCAAACTATGCTGATTTTTACAGATCTAGAATTTGGGTAGGTTGAAGTTGGTGGGTTCTTTTAATTCTAAAGTTGTATAGGGTAAGCAAGTGTTTTCAAAATGTGAGTCCATTTGGCTCCAGACAGCTGTTACCAGGTATAGATTACTAAAAGTTTCTGTAAATTTAACACAGCTTACTGCTTTCTAGCTCGCAGTAAAGTGCTTTGGCTTTGTCTCAACGTGATTCGGTTTGTGTTTGCTTTACACAGGAGATGGCTGTGCGGGCACTGAAGCAGACAGGCAGCAGAAGTATTGAAGCAGCTCTGGAGTATATCAGTAAGATGGGCTACTTGGATCCTAGAAACGAGCAGATCGTACGCGTAATTAAGCAGACCTCACCAGGTAAGCACAAAGTTTTCTTTCACTGGTTCTTTCTTGCAATAAGCTAGCTTTGAGTAAACTTGTTGCTGTTAGGAGGGGATTGGCAGTGTCCAACAGTAGTCTTGCAGAAACTGCTTATGCTCAGTTGGGCTGCAAGGTGAGCATAGCTCACTTTCTTCACAACAGCCATCTGCATGCGCATACATACTCCTCCTTCCTAAACTCAAAGCTGTCTGTCCTTCAGTGCAAGTCATATCATCCATCTGGCTTTACCACAAGGTAAAAGCTTGCTGTAGAGCTGTGAAGCTCGCTTCCCAGGAAGTCATTCATGTTAGCATCCTTGTAAGTAGACTGCAGAAATAGCTCAGGCCAAGGTGGCAGAACCTTTTCACTCATCCCTGCTGGTCTGCTTCAGCTCAGTCCCATATAAATTAAATGGGAGGATTTGGGCCCTGTGTGTGCCTGATCAGCGAACATCAAAAATAAGATACATCTCTTTTAAAAGATTTGAAAGCTCTGTTATTCCATTGTTGGTTTTGCTTTCTTAATGTTCCAATACTTGCAGCTGTTTTGAGCCCTTAACCTTTTGAGCAGATCTCCCTTTACTTTTAGGTACATAGAATGCAAAACTTAAATACCATGCAAATGATGTGTGCTTGCCTACAGTGAAACAGAACCATACTGATCTGTTCGATGTTGCATTGTTTGTGCTAGGATAGCACAGGTCCCTTGCAGCTGACTGGGAAGCGTGTAATGCTACCTGGGAACTTTCCATTTGCAATTCAGGAATGTAAAAGTGAATTCCATGTATTGATATATGGAAATAGATTTTTTACATTTCTCATTTTATTCCTACTTTAATAGCAAAGCTAGTGAGTTTTAGCATGCGATTGAGACTTAAAAATTAATAGATGTTTCTTTTGGACAGAGACTATGTATAAAGAGAGTTGATACCATGAGTACAGTTAATGAATCTTACAGAACGCACTTAGAACACTCCACAGGCAAGAGATGGTTGTAACCTTGTTGGCTGGGAATGTGCGAGGGGAAAAAAAATCAGCAGCAACTGGTCTTCACAGTTCCAAATATTCCTTAGACAGACCAGAACAGACTTACTGGTATACAAATGTAGGAGGTGGAGGTCATGCTTCTCCTTACATCAGCAAGATTTTTTGTGCAGCTGAAGAATGTATCCCGGGAGAGGACAGTTACTGCTGCTGCTTTCCTCCACGGCCTCTGATGGGGAAAAACAAAGTCGGTTTGTCCCTGAGGCTCCAAATGATTCCTGATGATGGAGATGACAAAAGGGTCATATGGCTGCCTTCCACATCCAGCCCAGAGCAGCAGTTCTTAGGATTCTTTGGATTGCCACAGCCTTATCAGTGCATCTCATTGTGTTCTGGCAGATCAGCTTCCAGGGAGTAGTTATAAGTACAGCCTTGGAAATGTGCCCTTATGTAACTGCAGGAAAAACTGCTGCTGATTATAGATTACACTTGAAATAACATTGATAATTTGTCCAACTAAATTTGATTTCAAAACATTGCATTGTTTACAAAGTGTCATTTAGTATGGGCACAGCCTCTTCAGTGTGCAAAAATGGTGCGTAGGCCTGGCTTAATCTTCTGCATGTTCTTGTGAGTTTGTGTGTATGCAGGTGAGGAGTCTGCAACAGTGCATAAGGGTGCTGCACCTGGCCCAGCTAAGACAGTGTAAAGCAAATAAGCTTGCAGTCCAGCCTGTTAGCACAGTACAGCCGCGCCTGTGGACCTTGTGAAACCAAGATTTTGCAAGGAAATTGTTCAAGCATATATGGACCAAGTCCTACAGTTCTTGAAAGCTAAAGAACCAGAGGGGGAACAAAAAGCCAGAATGGAGTATCTCTCTATCTTTTTCCACACCCGCAGTTTATTCATAGATGAGAGAACTGATGAAAAGTGCCATTAACAGTTCCAGCATAGGAATGCTGGTATCTTGTCTCTGCAGTCCTTCAAGCTGAAAATAGCATGTTGACACACTGAAAGACTGGCCTTACAAACAGCAGGAAAATGAGTAATTTGAGGGGACGTTCTTTGCCCAACATATTGGAGAGAAGACGGTATAAGCTGCATTCCACCTTTGTTGTAAATGGAGTAGAAAACAAGGATATTTGAGGAGCACTGTGGAACAGAGAGATGCAAACAGATCCCCAGTATGAGCAGTGAGCTCACTGTAGAGAAAGAAGTGGACTGATTATCTGGTAGCTTAAAGCAATGTGTATTTCATGTTGTACTGACAGTGCTTCAGGGAGCTTATTTTCCACATTTGTGCTCCACATACCCCTCTGCTCTGTAGCTTCCTCCTGTCTATGGGCAATGACCAGCAATTTAAAAGCTGGTCCAGCTTTAAAAACCAGGCTGAAGTGTAATCTAATGACTTCACAGTAAAGGAATTTGTGCTTCTATTCTGATGATTTGGTAGAACTCCCTGATAATTCCTGGCATGATCAGTGTTGTTAGCCAGTAGCTTGTTATTGGTAGTAATACTTGGCACCTATCATTTTAATTGTTGAGAGTGCTTAATTTATGTTTTGGGAGGTCAGGCTTTTTTTGGTAACATATAATCCCTAGACTGTGTGCATGTGTATGGATAGGTGGATGAGTAATGCAAAGTAATTGCTTCACCTGAATTGTTTCCTAATATTCTTCTGTGTTCTTTTTATAAAGGAAAGGGTATTGTGCCAAATAATGTAACCCGCAGGCCAAGCTTTGAAGGATCAAGTGAATCTTTTCCGTCCTACCATCAGATCAGCAATGCAGCCTATGAAGGGACAGGCTTTGCAGCAGAAGGTGCAAATATGCTAACTGAAGTCCCACGGCCATACATGGACTATTTAATCTCTGCTTCGCAGTCTGCTGCTATGAATGCGCCTGTACAGCGACCCTCTGGTGTAGGCACTCACAGCACACCAACAAGCCATCAGCAGAAAACATACCCTGCAAGTATTGAATCTTCTGTGATTAATTATCCTGTGTCTAATCACAACAGCCCAGCCTTGCAGCTACAGGCCTCCCATGGCTCCAGCAGCCAGCATTACAGTAGGCAGCACATGATGGTGCAGGGGGAACCCATGGGGTATGGTGTTCAGCGGAGTCCATCCTTCCAAAACAAGATGCAGCAGGAGGGAGGCTATGCCAATCTCCCAAATAAAGGGACAGTTGTTCAGAATAATGCTAGTCATGCATTTCAGCAGGCACCAGCAAGCCTGTATATGTCACATTCTCATCACAAACAGACAAGTCCTCCCTCCCATCAAATGCACGTGGTATCTAGAGGTCCAGCATTTGGTAATGATTTTTCAGACAGCCCACCACAAAATCTATTAACTCCATCTAGAAATAGTCTAAACATGGACCTCTATGACATGAATAACCCTCAAGTTCAGCAGTGGCAGGCAGCGACGCCTTCACGGCGAGATTCTTTACAAAACCCAGGAATAGAATCATCTCCACGGCAACATGTGTCCTTCAGACCTGATGCCTCAGTGCCAAGCAGAACAAACTCCTTTAACAACCATCAGCAACAACCGCAAGTGACCGTGTCTATGAGACAGGTTCCTCCAGGAAAGCCTGATCCTTCGATTGCATCTCCAAATACAATCACAGCGGTCACATCTGCTCATATTCTCCAGCCAGTGAAGAGCATGCGAGTGATGAGACCTGAGCCTCAGACTGCAGTGGGACCTTCCCATCCTGGTTGGTTACCTGCCCAGGCACCAGCCGTGGATGGCCTAGAGATCATTGAACAGCACGTGCCAGCTGTTGGAGCAGCCAATGCCTATCAACTAGATGTGGATTATGGTAACCAGGAGCTGCGGTGTCCACCACCACCGTATCCCAAGCACTTGTTAATTCCCGGCAGCTCTGAGCAGTTTGATATCAATTGCTTATGCATGGGTGTGGAGCAGACCCTCCGTGTAGTCCCCAGTTCAACGTGCAATAAGGCTGAGGAGAACAGTGAGAGAAACGACAAAAACAGCAAAAACACTAAAGCTGAAAAACCAGGCAAGGATAAAAAGCAGATCCAGACATCTCCAGTGCCCGTGCGAAAAAATGGCAAGGATGAGGAAAAGAGAGAATCCCGAATAAAGAGTTACTCACCATTTGCTTTCAAGTTCTATATGGAGCAACACGTAGAAAATGTCATAAAAACCTACCAGCAGAAAATTAACAGAAGATTACAATTGGAGCAAGAAATGGCTAAAGTAATTACTTTTTTTTTTTTTATATATAATAAATAGGGTCAGATTAATTATTACTATCTTAAATCACTCAAAAAATGTATAAAGGCAAGTTCTCTGGGAAGTGATAATAGATGCCCAATGCCTCCCTTTACCAGACTGTTTTCACTTAGAAGCCTGGGTGCAGATCTGGGAGACTGTTTGAAAAAGCTGAGACAGGATGTAGTATGTCCTCATACAAGAAAAGTAAAATAAAGCAGGGGCATCCACTGTAGGAAAGTATTAAGTTTGCATAGGAAAGGACTCAGCAGCCAGGTTTGAGACCATGGTAATACTGACAATACTTTGCAGCCCTTGAAAAAATCTGAGAAAGGTTTTCTCTTTGCTCCAGTTCTTCCTGCCTATTACATGATAGTGGCTGCTTATTCACCAAAGCCACAGTTTAACTTGGCAGTAGATTTACTATGCTATATTTTGCCTTGAATATATAATACCTGACTGAAAGTTGTCTCTTGAACATATGTTAGTAATAATACCATGCAAGTAATCATCTCCTGGCCAGCTCAAATGATCTTGGGATCCTTGCTGGAATTTGTTCTAGGAGCATCTAGGAGGAGTTGCACTTTGAGAGCTTCATTCACGTCTCGTAGTAGCGCTCAAACTGAGCTGACTTGCTGATAGGGCTGTCTGAAGGCAAGCTGCCAAGTTCTGATGATTGCTCTGGCAGTTCTGTTTGTAACTTTTAAACATGGAAGTTTTGTATTTTTTCTCCCTTCAGGTGTGATTAGCTAGAATATGACTAGTCTACTTTTGTGTTTAAGGATAAGCTTTAATGAAAGCTGTCGTTAATGCGCGATGGATAATAACTTACCTGATCTTCCTTAGAACTGGCTAGGGTCAATTAATTTGATTCTCACATTGCTCCCCCTCTATGGAAATATTCAAGATCTGTCTGGGTCTTATCTGTGCATCTGTTGTAGGGAGCTTGCTTTAGCAGGGGGGGTTGGCCTCAGTGATCCCCTGAGGTCCCTTCCAACCCCTGTGATTCTGCTCAAGAAAATCTGGTGGTTTGCTTGCCAAGGTTACGTTTGATGCTTCTAAAAATCTCTTGAAAGGTCAGTATTGTAGTGGTAGGTCATAGTTTGTCCTCAGTGCAGCTATAGGTTGTGTTGAACTGCTTGGATTTAGTGAATATTTTCCTGAGACTGAGAAAGTTGGGGAGCAGTCTCTAAAGAAGTAAGAAAAGAAACTAACAGCACCAGTTCTGTTTTGGCCCTTCAGCTTTCGTTCACTTCATAACTCAGAGATAACTATAAACAAAAAACAGCTCCTTCCCCTAGCAACCTCATTTCTGGCTGGAATAACACACCACAAACTCAAGAGATTTTGGCCATCTGAATATCGTGTTATTCTAGAATTAAGCAAGAATACAACACAGTAATTGTTATGCATTAAAACAATAAATGTTTCTTTTATTATGGATTGAGGTACCCTACCCGTTCTGAGAGTTTTTTCATCCTTAATTCACGTGGATTTCATTTTTATGCCATGGGGATCTTGCTGCTTAGTCTGGCTGCCCACTTTTCATCCTTAATGGCCTCAACTGCAGGTGTGAAATGAAAAAAACAGTCAAAGCAGCAGCCTTATGGGTGAATACTTAAGGGGTCTTTAGCCTGCTTCTCAGTCAGCTTCATCTCCATCCACCATTCCCCCCATTGCCTCTTCTCAACACTCACTGACCTTCCTCTCAAAATGCTTATTTTCACTTATTTCAGTTCAAGATTCATGTCATTCAAAAGGAACGGGGTCTAATGCAGACAGGGAATTCGGAGGATCCTAGAAATTAGCCCAGGGGCTTCTGCTGCTGAAGGCTGCTTGTGTTTTCAGTCAGGCACTGAAGGCAGAATTGTGCAGGCTCTATCCTGAAGCATGGGGGAAGTCTGGCTGGGTACTTCTCCCTTTTCCCAGGAGATGTTCCCCTTCAGCCATGTGAAATGTTACTTTTAATTACCATAAGACTATGGGGACAGAAGGTGTATGGACAAGCCAGCTTTGTTACTGTTCAGGTTCAAAGGGAAAAAAAGTACATTTAAAAGAGAAATAGGATCTGGATCTTGGCTTCAGTGTATGGGAGGAGGCCAGAGGGTTGTATACGTATATTTTGGGAGGGAAGTTAGAGATCTGCCAAGTGTGAGAGTGGAGGTTCTATATGACAGAGGAGGAAAAATGGTTTTGAAGAAAGAAGGTTCCTAAGATACTTTGTCAAAAACAGTTTCTTAATTGCTATGAAAAAAAGCAACTGCTAGGTAGGGAGGTTTCATATGAGTTGCACTGGATAGCTACTAGTGAACCAAGGGGGCTGTTGCATCTCAGTTTAAGTTGTACTGTAGTGTGCAAACACATAGTGGAATGTATTGGTGAAGTGCACAACTGAGAGTTAAAAACCAAATCCTGTGAGCAGATCTGTTCTGTTATGTTCCCCTGACAGTATTTCTCCTCACCTTGTAGCTCAGGAGATTGAGAAACACATAGCAATCTTAGATACAGTAAATTCAGGTAGCAAGGAATGGCAAATGAAACAGACAGACCAGAGGCTGTCTTCAATATCTCATCCCATTCTAGATTAATTTTTCTGAGAAATGTGTTTTAGGAATGCTAGTTTATTGTTCTGTTGCTATGAATATAACCTTGCTAGCTGTTGTGGTTTGCTTTCCCTTATAAAGGCCGGCCTTTGTGAAGCAGAACAGGAACAAATGAGGAAAATTCTCTACCAGAAGGAATCCAACTACAACAGGCTTAAAAGGGCCAAAATGGACAAATCTATGTTTGTGAAAATCAAGACTCTGGGCATTGGTGCCTTTGGAGAAGTATGCCTGGCCTGCAAAGTGGATACTCATGCCCTGTATGCCATGAAAACTCTGCGTAAGAAGGATGTACTGAACCGGAACCAGGTGGCTCATGTCAAAGCAGAAAGGGACATACTTGCTGAGGCAGACAACGAGTGGGTGGTTAAACTCTATTATTCCTTCCAAGATAAAGAGAACTTGTACTTTGTAATGGACTACATCCCTGGAGGGGATATGATGAGTCTGCTAATTCGGATGGAGGTCTTTCCAGAGCGTCTTGCTAGATTTTATATTGCAGAGCTCACTTTGGCTATCGAGAGCGTACACAAAATGGGTTTTATTCATAGAGACATCAAGCCTGACAACATTCTGATAGACCTTGATGGGCATATCAAACTGACTGACTTCGGACTGTGTACGGGATTCAGGTGGACTCACAATTCAAAATACTACCAGAAAGGTTAGTGTTCTTAGCCTTTATTTGCACTTTTTATCTTGAAACAAGGCTACCTCATGGCAGAAATGTCAGGGAATTATGGTGGGTTTGACTTACTCGTTCTGTTTGTTTGTTTCTAGTCTTTTGTTCCCATTACTTTTCAAAGCCCTGACAGTAGTTTGGCTGACTGCTGCAGTGGCAGCAGTTTTTCAGTTCATAGTTGTTTGGAGGGTCTCTGTTGGTAGTGAAAGAATTTAATCCCAGATTTAAAGTAATCCAGGTACCTCTTATGTGTGCCATTGAGGAGAACCGGAATATGTCAGCAAAAAGGTCATGAACAATTGGTATAGCTGATCTAAATGTATTCTGTTGTTTTCTGTATCTCCTGTATGGGAGCATACTTCCTTGTGTTGAGACAGAAACGTTCTGCTGGTTATGGAAAACCAATTGGGAAGAAGGCAGAAAACATTGCCTTGGGTTTAGAGTTTAAGTGCTGTTCTTCAGTGATGTTAGAAGATGTCAAACTAAATCTGGATAAATGCTTTTCTCTTTACATGTTGTGTTTTATGACTGTAACAGTAAATTTTCTCTCCCACTTGAAAGGGAGTCATATCAGACAGGACAGCATGGAGCCCAGTGATCTTTGGGATGATGTGTCCAATTGTAGATGTGGAGATAGGCTGAAGACATTGGAACAAAGAGCTAAGAAGCAACATCAGAGATGTCTAGCCCACTCATTAGTCGGAACCCCTAATTACATTGCTCCTGAAGTCCTGCTTCGTAAAGGTAGATAATCTCTATTTATCTCCTGTTTCAATAATCATCAATTCTTTTTTTTAATTTAATTTAATTTTATTTTATTTTTTCTCTTCCCCTCCTTAATTTGCTGCTTTGGAGGTTTGTCATTGTGGAGTTCATAGACTGCTCAGGTTAAGGAGAACAGATTTCTGTACATGCTTTGCTGATTAGCTTCACAATGCTGACAATAAAGGTGATTGTGCTTTGTCTGTCTCACAGAATCACAGAATTATCAAGGTTGGAAAAAAGACCTAAAAGATCATCCAGTCCAACCATCAATATGCGTCTCCATATTTCTTCACTCTGAGGCCTTTGAAGGGGACTGCTAATATGTCAGATGTGTTGGCAGTGCTGTTTCTCAGGTTTAAAGGCAATTATCTGTACTCATAGACTGTGACCACTAGCAAGTTTACAAATGTTTAGAATCATCTGTTTAGATGGATCACTTCAGTATAGCTGATAAAAACTTGTGGATACAAATTCTCCAGATTCCCAGTCAGAATCTTGAGGAAACAAAATGAAATCTTACACGAGTTAACTTAAAACTTAACTACACTTTAAAGCTGTACTTGAGGAATGTAAACAATACTCTGTGACTATCCATGACAGACTTGTTTACTGTAGTAAGTTCACTGTTCAGAGTTGTCTGCAACCCAGACCCTAAGACTTATCTCTACTGTTTTCAATTCTAGAGATTTCAGGTTAGATTCTACAGCATCCAATAACAAAAATCTCCATTGAATTCAGTGTTCAAGTCCTCCATTCCTTTTGAAGATCTCAGAGCTTTATCTTACTTGTCTAAACAATGAAGTGATTTAACTTGTTCCTCTGCTTGGAACTTGCTCAAAAGGTCACCTTTATCTCTAGTCTGGCTTTGTCTTTCAGCAGCTTCTCAGACCCATAATGTCAGCTCCACTGAACCTAGAGGGGGACATTGGTCATCAAGCATTTTGTGTTCTTTGAGGGCCAGTATATGCTGTGAAGTGATAGAACTGTTGGGTGGGTCTTGGGAAAAAAAAAAAAAACCAACAAGCTTCATTCTTCCTAATTATGTGGTTTCCCCACTTACTGTTGTTGAGAATTAAATATATTGAAAATGCTTCCCAGACAACAGAGTTAGATCTTTACTGACAACAGTAGAATGTATGCCAGCAAGAAGCAGCATTTTATGACAAGGTTGGGCCAGGAGTACTTTGGTTTTGGCTCACTTGTTTGAGACAAGGTAGAAGTCTGTGTTGCAAGTTTTGATCTTTAACTGCAAGAGGAAATAGTAGCTCTGTGACTGGTGGAGGACAAACTTTTGTCTTGCCTTTCAGGATACACCCAGCTCTGTGACTGGTGGAGTGTTGGTGTGATCCTCTTTGAGATGTTAGTGGGACAGCCTCCTTTTCTGGCTCCTACACCCACGGAAACCCAACTGAAGGTAAGTGGAATTCCTGCGGTAGCAAAATTTGAACCTTTTCTGTCTTTTCTCCACCATGTACAGACACATCCCCTCTTGTACTGGAGAAAGGAGCTGTCATTATAAAAGCTTGATTTTAAATAGGTCTGTGCAGGGACAATACCTTTTGCGATCAGTGAAGATGTTGGATGTCAAATCAGAACTGACTTGTCCAATTGCACAGCTAGTTTTATGAATCTTTTTTGCATAATTTTGGTTTCTGGAGCACAGGTTCATCCATATCAACTCTGTAGGGTGCATATCGGATTTGAGCAAGCTGATTCAGTAATGATGTCAGATGGCAGTGTGAGAGTTTCAGAATTAAGCATTCAGTAGTTTTTATTAGAAGGAATGTGTCTCGTAACCAGCTTCCTACAATTTGGAGACTGAATGAAGCAATTCCTTCAAGTCACTCCATGAACTAATTGTCTTTTTTTATGATGTAATTGCTTCTTCTGTTTGCTCTCTGACAATGTTTCTTGATTTGTTAAAGAAATCTTTTAGCAACTGATCCTATCAAATCATTGGGTTCTTGAACCTCTAAAATCGTTAACCAGGATTTGAACTGACTAGTTTCATGTATACTTCTGTACAGTTAGTCTTGAGAAAAGGATCAGAAGGTTTCTGCTTCTAGGATTAGAAGTTGCTTAATACCATTCTCATCTTCAGGTGATAAATTGGGAAAGCACACTGCACATCCCCTCACAGATCAAGCTAAGCCCTGAAGCAGCGGATCTCATCACAAAGCTGTGCTGCGCAGCTGAGGACAGGCTTGGAAGAAATGGAGCAGATGATATTAAGGCCCATTCTTTCTTTCACTCTATGGACTTCTCTACTGATATCCGTAGGCAGCCAGCTCCTTATGTTCCAAAGATCAGCCATCCAATGGACACTTCAAATTTTGATCCAGTTGAAGAAGAAAGTCCTTGGAACGATGCTAGTGGTGACAGCACCAGGACATGGGATCCATTAGCCTCTTCCAACAGCAAACACACCGAGCACGCCTTTTATGAATTTACTTTCCGAAGGTTCTTCGATGACAACGGGTATCCGTTCAGGTATCCCAAACCTTCTGGAATGGAAGTTGGCCAGTCTGAGAAATCCAGTGTAGAGGACAAAGACATGGTGGATCAGGCTGGAGCTTGTCAACCTGTATATGTGTAAATTATTGTATAAAGTACTCCAGATTAGACTAATCTCAAATCCAGTAGGGCCTTTAACTGATCCTTTGGGAGCTGATCCTGCAGTGCTTGTTCGTGTCTAACTTCAGATGAAGCTGAAGTCATCCTGGGGAGTCAGAAACTTGCAGGGCCAGGTCCTAAAAATGGCACTCTTGGAAGTTCAGGTCAGTTTTACTGTAAATAACTTTGTTGATAATTACACTTGAAGTCCTGGTCTTCACCAAAATCTGCAAGGCCAGAAGCCTGTTGCTTCTGGGCCTGTTTTTATTTGAGGTCAGCATCCCCCTACTCAGATAACATCTACAGATTCCTGCGTCTGTCAGCGTTATTTTTTAAATGAATAAAGAGCACTTATATTTTGTTTATAGCAGGGTGTTTTTTTGTTTTTTTTCCTACTAAATTATAGGGATTAACTTTGACAAATCATGCTGCTGTTCTTCTTTTCTACATTTTTGTTTTATCCATAGCACTTATTTCGCATTTAGGAAAACGCGTAAAGCTGAAGAACGTGTGATGAAAGGTCTCTGTGCAATAATGTAAGAAAGGAAAAAAAAAGAAAAAAAAAAAAGGAAAAATGAAAGAAAGAAAACCCACAACAAAAAAAGTCAGCTCTCATTTCCTTAATTTACTGATGCCATTATATTCGCACCATGATTTTTGTTTATTGTATGTATTTTCCACATTTCAAAATGGTGACATAACCTTAAAGCTGCTTGATTTCCTTCTGCTTGTTGGAATGTAATAGAAAGTGTGAGCAGGCGACTATTTGGGTGTGATTTCATTGTCTAGTGTGTGAAGAATGTTGCATGAGCAGTGTTTTTCTATTTGAAATGGCCTTTTCTTGCCATTCACAGGCAGGTCCTGTGGATCCGTTTTTACTGAGGGTCTGAAATTAGACCGTTTTAAACCATGTGTTGATAATGTATCGTGTGGATGGTTTCTTCTTATGATTGTATCCAGTACTAATTTTGTAAAACTGATTGCAAAGTTGATAACTGCGGAGTGATTTTGTGGTCCGATGCAGTGGATCATTTCAGTAACCATTTGTCATGGGCACACACGTTTCCCCACGAAGGATCGATAGCAAGGCTGTTGTCAGGAGGCAGGTCAGTGGCAGCAGGCCGGGTCTGGCCCCTTCACATGGCATGCAGCACAGCCTTCCTTGTTTAATGCTGTCCGTAACACAGAGCACCAATGCCAGCATGGAGCTCAGTCAGAACAGAGGGGCTCAAGCTGTGCTCCTGCAGCACACGGACCCTCAGCTCATTGGAGGGATGCGGCATTTCCAGCCAGCACCTCTCTCCTGTGTATCCCAGGGTTTTAGGCACCGCATCTGAAGGTGCTGCTGTTGCTGACAGATCGTTCTGCCCTGTTGTCTTTAGAGAACGTTGCTGTGGTGGAGCGCAGCAGTCCTTTGTTTCTGTCGGATTGTAGACATACTTTGAAATATCAATTCTTAACTATGTTAAAATACGCATTTTTCTTGTATGTGTAAGTGAGAATTATTTGAAACGATATCAGAATACTAAAGTAATTAAGCCATACTTATTTGCATATATTATATATAAGTGAACACACACAAAAATCCTTAATTAATTAACGATGAGTGTAACAGTCCTATTTAAGGTGATTGACATCGTAACAGGTGAGGAAAACACTCCTTTCATGTGTTTTTGCTTCTTTTTTTGTTTGTTTTAAATCTGGAACCTTGTTATTTTTTCCATATATTGTTCCACGTATTATTCCTTAATGTTTTAGCATATCCTATCCTATCCAGTGTTTAGCTATCTAAGCAACGACATACGAGTTCATCAGCCTAAACTAAACAGAAAAGATTGTGTATTTGTTTACATTTGTATGAAAGGAATGTTCTGAGGTATGCAGTGCTTGTGTTGTGACAGTTCATGTAAGGTTCAGTATTACTGCTTTTTTTTTATATAGTAATGCCATTTTTTGTTATTTACATCTATTTGACATTCTTTCATGTGGTAGGTTCTTTCTCAGGAACTCAGTTTAACTGTTATTTATTGATATATCATTGCCTTTGAAAGCTTCTACTGGCACAATTTATTAAAAATCTGAATCAAAACCGAAGGTGCCTCATGTGTTCTTGGCAAGGGTCACTTCTGCCTATTCTCAAGTGCAGTTTGTAAAGGGTCTGTTTTGTAACGTTAGTGATGGGCTTGAGCTTCAAACACAAGATCCGAATCTCATCTCTTTGTAGCATCTGGTGTAGGATTTCTGGGCACATTTAAGGCAATTTTGATATCACAAAGTATATGACATTGAATGCAGTGCTGTCGCTTTCACAGCAGCGGTTCTTTGGAGATTACCCAAAGGTGGGTAATTCACCTTCGGGTGCAGAATCTTTGCAATTAAGCAAAACAAGACCAAAAGGAAGTGATGATTCCACACCTAATAGACTGCTTGTTCAGCATCTGTACTGCAGGGAACAACTATTGCCGTGTCACCCAACAAAGAGTTGAACTGGAAGTTACATCCTTTCAGCTTATCAGGCACCGTCTCCAGAAGGCTCCTACCTTCTCATCCACCTCAGGGGAAAACAAGAAGAAAAGAGCTTCTGCAGCCCCTCATCTCTGCGTTCTCTGGTGGGGCCAGGAAACAGCAGCAGCTCTTGGTAAGCACATTGTTCCCGGTTCAGGGAGAAAGAACTACCTACAGAAGTTACAAGCTAAGAAGTTATGACCCAGCCTGAATAACTTAAACTAAATGAGGGAAAAAACCATTTGGCTTTCAAATGGAAATGCAAGGACAGGATTAGCCATGCAGGAAGCGGGGCCATCGCCTGGAGCTGGGTGGAAAATCGGCCTCATAGACTTCATAAAATCCTGTTCTCTTCCCTGTAGCTTACGGGGTATGAATTAACTGCTCTAAAGGTTTCCTAGGGAAGCTGCGATGGGAATGGGCAGTTAGAACATATAATTCGATTCCATCCCAAAATACAGAATCACTGGCAGAAAATAGCAACCGCTACTAAAAATATTATTAGAATTAAAAATATTACATCTTTCCCACAGGAAGTAATCACAGGAATAGATAATGTAGGAATAGCAACCATTAATGCACAAAAAAAAGATGTGTAAAAATGTTTTTCCTGGCAAAGAAATCTGCTGCAGCACGAACATGGAAGTTGTGACTTCCTCTGGTTTTTGGTCTGAGCAGTGAACGTGCCCTGGACAGTGTTGGTAAAAACAGAGTCCTGGGCTCATTATCACTATCATTAATGAAAACAAACTGTGGATCTGATCTGCAAAGCTCTGGTCACCTTCTGCAAAGGCCGCAGTAGCTCCAGGTCCAGCAGAAGCCCGGTGCCGTGGGCAGTTGAAATTCACATGGGCTGATGGATGCGCTGTCTGCCCTTCAGCTGGGTGGAAAATGCCCATGACTGCATCTTCTGGCTTCTGCATATTGGAGGAATTTGCTGTTAGCAGAACAGCCCCAGGCACGTGGCCTACAGCCCCTGGCATCATGCTGTGTGAGGAAGAACCACAGTGTCCTCATTGCTAATGGTGAGGAGGCACACACATACACCTGCAGGTGAGGGTATTTGTTAAGCACGTACCAAGTCCTTTAGTCACCTTGAGGTTACCTGTTGTCTGCACAGCCCTGCTTCATCGCAAAGAGAGCACTGATGGCTGTGCAGTATCCAAAGAGTTACAGTCCCTGGCACCAGACCCCACCTGGATATTGCATCCAGCCCCAGCGTAAGGACGTGGACCTGTTGGGGTGAGCCCAGAGGAAGGCCACAAAAATGCCCAGAGGGCTGGAGCACCTCTGCTGTGAAGACAGTCTGAGGGAGCTGGGTTTCTTCAGCCTGGAATCCAGGGAAATCTCATTGTGGCTTTTCAGTTGGGGGGTTGCGCAGAAGATGGAGAAAGAATTTTTGCCAGGGCTTATAGTGACATGATGAGGAACAGTGGTTTTAAACTGAAGGGGAATAGATTTAGATTGGGTATAAGGAAGAAATTGTTCTCTTTGAGGGCAGTGAGGCACTGGCACAGCTGCCCAGAGAGTGTGGGTGCCCCACTCTTCAGGGTATTCAGAGTCAGGTTGGATGGGGCCCTGGACAGCCTCAGCTGGTGGGTAGTTACCCTGCCCATGGCAGGGGGTTGGGGCTGGGTGAGCTTTGTGGTCCCCCCCAACTCAAACCCCTCTGTGATACTGTGCTTGTAAGGCAAGTCTGTTAGGAGGCAGTGGCACGGGCTGCCCAGGGAGGTGCTGCAGTCACCATCCCTGGAGGTGTTCGAGAAAGATGGAGATGCGGCACTGAGGGATGTGGGCACGGTGGGGATGTGCTGCTGATGGTTGGACTGGATGGTCTTGGAGGTCATTTCCAACCTTAATGGTTCTATGATCCCAAGGGCATTTAATAAATAAAAGCAAGTATCTCCCAGAAGAAAGCCATTTTTCCGTTCCCAGGGAGCCGGTGTGGGTGGGCTGTTTCACTCAGGGAAATGCTGTTTGTGTTGCTGAAATCACGGGGGCAGAAAGATGCGAATCCAGAGATCAGTGACTGTTGGGTTTTGTTGTTCTTTTTTCCTCAATGAAAATGCTTTTAAAATCTCAAATGTTGGTTTGACGTGAATGGAATTATTTAGGGAGGAACTTACTGATATCTTTACAATTACACTTCAAAAACATAAATACGGCGTGTCCAAAAATCAAAGCAGAAAATTACAAAGAGGCCAAAAAACCAGAAATGAGCAGCTGTGAATAAGTCATTCCGATGTTTCCAGGGCAGGTTTTGGAAATATAATTTCTCAGAAATTTCCAGCTGCCTGTTCCAATTTAAGACCAAATATATATATATTTTTTTAATGTTCAACTTCCCACATTACAGGACCTGCCATTTAAAACTAGCTCTAAAAATAACAGAGGAGGTTGAACTGAATAATATCTGGAATAAAAATGAGCTTAATTGACATCCTCGTCTTCCATGCAATGCTGATGTCATCTGTCTTCACCAAAGCGTCGTAGAGCCATTAGTGTTGGAGTGACCACTAAGATCATCCAGTCCAACCATCAACCCCAAACCACGTCCCTTAGGCCACATCTCCACGTTTATTGAACAGCTCCAGAGATGGTGACTCCACCACCTCCCTGGGCAGCCTGTTCTAACCTGTATCCCATTAGGGATCCCTGTATCCCATCTAGGGATGGTTCACAGCAATGGTCATGCAGAGGTTGGTAACTGCATGGGTGTCCAAACCATCCCTTGGCAGAGGATGTCCTGTGCTGGGTGATTCTCCAAAGCAAGCTGTGCCTGTGGCCAAGGTGGGCCTTCTATAGATGAGCCCAGCCATGAGCATCTTTGTAAAGTGCTCCTGTGAAACAAAAGCTCTTCACCCAGGCTCACAGCTGGGGAGTTGACGTCGCTGTAGGCAGTTTGCTTTAATTTATAGAAACACTGTGGTTTGCTGTTTTGCAGTTTTTTTCTCTATTATGGTTCAGCTCAGGGTAATGGTTGATGGCTGGGACATTTTGTTATTGTTGTTTTCAAATTCAACTGTAGGGCAGCTTTTTACAATGCAAGATAAAAAGCGACATACGCACAAGGCAAGATGGTGATGTGAAAGCGTTTCAAGGCCAGTTAGTTTGAGACATGCTGTCCTTATGCCAGTTTTAGTGAGTTGGAAGGAGAGAGCGTGTTGAATGGGAATGCAATGGGGAGTAATGGCCATACCTGACTTGAGGAAAATGGACCAGCTCCAGATCCCGAAGTCAAGAGGTACCAGAAGGCTTCTGTCCATGTTGATCACGCTCTGGCTGAGCATGGCACATGAAGCCCTCAGGAAAGAGTGTTCTGGGGCTCCTCTGTCTTTTCTGTCCTCACAGGCTGTTGCTGCTGCTGATGGTCCATCCCTGGAGATGCTTGAGGCCAGGTTGGATGAGGTCCTGGGCAGTCTGATCTGGTGGCTGGCAACCCTGCCTACAGCAGGGCATTGGAACTGGGTGATCTTTAAGGCCTTTTCCGACCCAAGCTATTCTGTGGTATGCTTCTATGGCTTACACAGGGGCTCCAGGCGTGTCCAGCTGAAACAGAGTCGTGGTCATCAAGAGCATAATCCCTTCTATACGTTGCTTCCTAGCCAAAGCCAATTCCACATTCCCAAGTCTTGTTCCTGGCCTTGATAATTAATTCAGTGAAGACCTTGAAGCCTAATTGCTCAAAGTCACAGTGAAAGCTTTGGAGCAGGACTTAGGCATGCCCTGGCACGGGTTTGCTGAGTGATAGTGCAGCAGCTGTGTCAATGGCTTTCACCTGGTGTTCAAGTTATGTAAAACTGAGTCTAAAATCTCCCGTGCAGGTGAGAAACTTGGTTGGAAGCTGAAAAACTGTAATTGTTTCGTTTGGAGATTGCTTGGAGGGATTTTTAACAGCTCGTTCAGTAATCAGCTGATTTCAATCAGTGGTTTTGCCAAAGCAGAGTGCATTGCTGCCAGCACATTCCTGCCCTGGTACCTTCTCCTCAGCTGTAGGACACCTTGAGGTGACCCGGGGTAGCCCCACGCTGCATCCCCATCCCTTTATCATGAATTTAAACTGTTACTTTGCAGTTTCTGAGCATCAATATATGCAGTCGGGCTGGAGTTCCTTTCGAGAAACTCCAGTGAAACACCAGCTTCTGCTGCTGGGCTCTGGCACAGCTCCCAGTTACTGAGCTTCTTGAATCAGCAGTTGGCATTGCCGAAAACCATTTTCCTGTTGTACCGTGGAACAGACCGTTGGAATTTTTCTGCTGCCCTCTTTCGGGTGTGATAATTACTGCTCACCTCTGCCCGCCAACAGCTTCCGAGTTATCCCAGGTGTAGGGGCACGCTGCTGGGGTGGTGTTACACACAGCATTATGCCCTATTATACTCCAAACCACAAAGGTTGTTTCCTTCCCTCTTTGCAGTTCATGGTGATTTGCCTATGGAGAACTTCAGTCACTGACAGTTTTCTGTCTCTTCGCTCCTCTACGGTTCCCATGGGCACCGAGCCACTCTGTGGGTCACAGACCCATATTGTTGGCAATATGTTGGCATTTTAATTGCCTGCAGAAACCAGGCAGACTAGCACAGGTGTATGCAGTTCCCCCAGCCCAATTTTCAGATGGCTTTCTCCTGCACTGGGAAGCCCAGAGTTAGTATGTACTTTTATGAAGAGGAACATACGGTGCTTCTGTTAAGACTCTTTCCCCTGTTGTCTGGATGCTTTGCTTCCCCTTTCACACTTGCTATTAGTGGACAAAAAGTGAAATGAGGGGTGATGGGAGGTCAGAAAACGTTGCTGTGTGATCCCTCCACTCTGCTATTCACTTTTACCCCCAAGGGTTACCCAGAAGAGCTGCCAAGTCTTGCCACTAGTAACTAGAGTTACTTTCCTTTTCCACCGCAGCTCTCCCAAGCACTTGAGCAGTGGGTTGATGGGTGGATGTCTCAGATGTCAGTCTTTGAGGGGAGGATAAATCCAGTTCCTGAAAGGCTCTTGGATGCATCTGGGTCCTTAGTTACCTCTTGCCACAATATGGCCAGCTCTGGCAGCCCTCAGGTTGCCCTCACAAGCCCATGAGATCCTTGATTTCATGGGGCAAAGACGCTTAAAAAACAAGCCTTAATCCTACTCCTTACAAGCTGCCAAGGGTCTTTATTCAAGCTGATGCCAGGCTGGTATAAAATGAGATTCCTAACCTAGGTAAAGGACTGTGTACCTGACGAGCAGAGCCGGCTTTGTTAGATGCAGCAAATGGTGGCTGTGCTCATTGGAGTAGTGGAGTAGAATTGCAGGGGGAGGTTTCTGCTTCAGAGCAATAGATTTTGGTGAAATTAAGAGTTCCCACGACAAGCTCCTCAGCGGTCTGATGAGACAGGCTGTCACAAAGGGATGAGAGAAACTTCTGTCTCCAGAGGGTGCAGAGGTCCAGCAGGAGCCACTTTCCCACCCAGAATTTGACCCTCCAGCCACCAGCCGACTGACCGTGCTCAAACAAAGCAGCTTCCTATTTGTGTGCAGGCCAGGAAGCTGGTTTGGTATGGCTGAGCAGCAGATGCAGCACTCTGACCAGAGGTACCAAATTAGTGACATAAGCGTTTCTTGCTCTTTCCCTCTTTGGTAATTTAGCTATCTCAAGTGACTCCATAGGCAAAAATATTTTTATTATACAGTTCTAATAAAACACTTGCCTCACTCTAAGAATTATTATGGGATCTGCCGATGTCATTTAAGGCTGTGGGATACAAATGACGCTGCAAGTTCAGGCACTGTAGTCCTCTTCATTAATCTGTTCGTGGCTATCTTTCTGGTTGAGATCTGGATGTCCTCAGCAGCTGCTGGTGCTAATGAGAGCTGAGAGCATGCCGTGCAGTCTCTAGATTAAGTGCTAACCTTAATAGCCACTGACCTAAGTGTTCCCACTCCAGCAGCCAAGGAGTGGAAAATGCTTCAGGAAACTTTAATTTAATCCCTCAAGTTGGTGTCCTGCACATGAGTCACCTCCCTGGAGGTGTTCAGGAAATGTGGAGATGTGGCACTGAGGGACGTGGTTAGTGGGCATGGTGGGGATGTGTTCATGGCCAGACTGGATGATCTTAGTGGTCTTTTCCAACCTTAATGGTTCTGTGATTCTACAGTTCCCAGTATCGAGCTGTGTGCTCCTGGACTGCCTCCCCACAGGATGCCTTAACCGGCCTTCACCTCCCAGAAACCTGTGGATGAGGTACTCAGTTTTCATCCCAGATCTGTTTACATCAGATATCACCTCACCACAACCAATGAGGCAATGAAGAACGTCTAACACTGTGGGTGCTGACCACCTCATCAGCTGGGCAGAGTGCTTGGTGTGTAGAACCATGGAGCCAAAGGCTGATCGTTTCACAGAGGCCTGATTACACTGGAAAGATATTTCTCACAGGAACACTTAATACGTACTAGACTGGTCAGGCAGTGCTTAGTGATGGGGCCATCTTGTGGTGAGACTCCAACTGTCTAAACCAGACAGTAAGTCCACATCCTGGGGTTTAAAAGAAGAATTTGAGACTCCCTCAGCCTTTTTGACTTACTGACAGGATTTCAGATACTTTACAGTGCAGGAGACTGTGTAATAACTGCTTGCATCAGATGCAGACTGGGCAAGGGCCTGCCAGCACTGCCACATGAGTCAGGTCCCAGTAGCAGCCTGGTGGAACAGAAAATAAAACCTAATTTTATCTTTTCAGGTAGATTTTAGAAACTTTTCAGACTTTCAACTTAATTGTCTTATAGTTTTAAAACAGCTCCACAGAACTGCTAAAACAAAACCGGAACGATGTGCAATATCCAGCCGCTCTGAGCCCAGAAGGCTGCCACAGTCAGAGTCACCATCCTCATGCTGGAGCACAACATCCCACACTGCTGTACCACCATTCGAGGGAGTGAAAATAGTGATGTCGGAGGCGATGGGCCTTTGGATGGGATGGGGACTTTCCACCGCTGCATATTTTGGCAAAAGAGTGCGGGTTGGAAGGGACCTCAAAGATCATCTACTTCCAACCTCCACTACCATGGGCATGGCTGCCAACCACTAGATCAGGCTGCCCAGGACCCCACGAGGCCTGGCCTTGAAAGCCCCCAGGGATGGGGCATCCACAACTTCTCTGGGCATCCTGTGCCTCACCATGTATTACTCTGATGTCGTGTTCCCATTGTTGCATAGACTGAATCATTCCTCACAGCTTAACTTACTCTGAATTCTACCAAGTCTAGCTGAAGGCTACCCCTACAGTTGTAAATTAACAATTGAAGTCTTACACCGAAGTCTGACAAGAGGCACATATATCTGTTTTTTAATCTTGCTTTGTTTTCAGAAAAGCATCCACTTGTGAAGTTGACTATGAGGTAATCCCTTGTTTGAATTACTGTCAAAAGCAAAACATTTGAAGAGCAGTTCTGGGACCAAAGAAAAAGACACCTGGAAAGGGCATCTTCTTAACCAGAGAAACTGTATGAATTGCTGTCTTTCTCTGGACTGCTGCTGCTAGATGAGTCAGCCCCAGTCTGCTCTTTCCCTACGTGGAGCACAGTTTTGGGGTGATGCTGCCCACATAACTCCTTTTCTGTCCATGCTTATAAGAGGGTTGAGCTCTGGGCTTGGTCATGGGTAAGTTTACCAGCAGTGTCTGAGAACAGTCCTGAGCAGACTGGGTTGTGGAGTCCGAGCTGAGAAGCTTGTGTGGCTTTAGCAGCACAGCATGGAGTGTTCTGCCAAAACTGCCTTGTGAATGAAGGTGGAATGGAGCACCCTGCCCCTGGGTGTCACCTTGCTATGAGTAGTGTCACGGCAGCATTTCGTGAGAATCAGCCTCCAGCAATGGCAGCTCTTGAAGGGATTTTTGTTCTCTATCCTGCTCCCTCTTGCCATCTGCACAGTGTCATACAGTGCAGCTGCCATCTCTCCAAAAGCAGTGGACAGTCTCATTTCATGGGCTTCATCTTCACCAAAATCATTGGAGCAGAGAAATTAGATGCACTCCCTCTAAGTGAAGGTGGGTTTGCTTTCAGAGTTTGCTAAAAATTAAGAACAATTTGAAGTCAATTGGCTGCTCTCAAACAAAAGCTGACATTGCAGTTTCAGTATTTCAGTGACACTGAGTAAAGCTGACCCGTACGTCTGTCTGTGTCAGTGTTGGTACGTTGGCCTCCGGCACATTTCCTGCCCATTTGGTAATAATCACTTCCTGGCTAATAAACACAACCTCAGAGTCTATTTCCCTTTATCACCTTGGCCTTCTGCATCAAGGATCATCCAGCCCCAAACAACAGTGTTGCATTTTTGCTGTGTAGACATCCTCGTGTCAGAACAACAGCTAGCAGGGGAATGGGAGGGTACATTGTACCACTGCATCTCTGGATAGCAGAAATGCTATTGCCTGCTGTGATGTGTTTTTCCCCAATTTTTGGCATACTAGCAATGATAGGTGTTGTACTTGGGTCACTCTGGGTGAGCTATTTCTAAACTGCTGACAACAGGTTCTATCTACATAGCAGCCAAAAGCAGTTCTGTACTGAAGCCTTCCAAGAATTGAGATTGTCAAAAGAGCAGCAACAGAGCAAACCACGCATGGTCATAGTATGACTCTTGTCACAGATGTCCCAACGTCCCAGTAGGAAACCTCCTTCACCACTTTGTCTGGCATGTAAATCTCTTAAATGCCCAGCAGAGACAAACCAAATCCAACTCATCACAACACCTTCTTGTTTACACGTGGCATTTCTCCCTCCTTTATCCGTACCATGTTTTAGGACTCCTCAAAGGCATGTCTGGGTGATAGCACATCCTCACTCTAACTCAAGCTAAAGGACAGATTTTAGACAGCATTTCTGTGTGGAAAATGGCACTTCCATGCATCAGAGACGTCTGGCTTCTCCGCCACACTGAAACCTCCCCCACTGTGGCCTCTTGAGCAACTAGTGCCTCAGGACGACCATCCTCTGAGAACACCAGCAGCACTATCACCGAGGCTAACACAACTACCTCAACAGCTCCAGTCTGTTTGCTCTGTTTTGCTGTTTTCTCTGATGCTCCCTTTCAAATGACACTTCATGTCGAATTACTCAAAAACATGCTGGCAGATGCTGCAGCTCAGAATAACGCAGTCAGGTGATTTGTGTATGAAGAATTTCTGCTGGTGAAGATGAGTAATCCCACATTCATGTTTTCTTACATTAAAATCCCACTCGGAATATTTTCCCCGTGGCAAATTGTTAATAAATTACCAACTTGGTTTTGAAATAAAATACAATCTGTGAGAGCATCTATAAATGACGTAAAGAGGTTGATCAGCAATGAGGATCACTGCCTTCATTTATCCAAAGCAGGACCCGTACATACTGTTAGAGGTTGCATAGGACAACTGCTTTCAATTTTCTAAATTCACATTGGTTATTTGCTTACAAATGTTTTTTAATTAAGGGTTAAGCAGACTTAAATTTAGTATTTTTTCATATGCTGTGAAATCAAGCCTGCTTCTAAGGGTACCTCCAAAATCTCCAGACCAAACCCGGCCCAACCCCAGGTGAGTGCAGGGACACTCGTGAGTGCAGGGCGGCCCATCAGGAGTCCTGGCTCAGAGCTTTTCCTTTGGAACAGATTGCACATTGCCATTGATTCAGTCAGTAGACTCAATTGTTTGCTACGTGTGTTCCTTTGAGTGGTGAACACAAAAGGATGCTCACCTAGGAGACCCAACGCCTTACATCGCAATGCGATATTCTGGTATGTGTCTGCCCAAGCAAATTGTTAAGTTTTGGCTTTTCTGGCAGCCACAAAACAAAACTGTTCTGTGATTCAAATGGTCCCCTCCATTTAGATGTACTGAAGGACGTGGTATAGTGGGAAGAATTGGTGGTAGGTGGATGGTTGGGCTGGATGGTCTTGGAGGTCTTTTCCAACTTTGGTGATTCTTATGAGTCTACGATTAAATACATCTAGGCCTTCACCCAAGGAAACAAATGGATATAATTTATTTATCAGATTTCATCTGAATAAGCGTGTGAATGTAAACTCACTGACAACTTCACACATGGGCAGCTAGCAATAAATCAGTGCTGAAATAGTTTTTAGCATTAAATCCTTTAATACTCTGCTAACTGTGAAAGGAGAGAAAGAAGGCTATAAAAAGTGTATCATTTTACCTAATGGCTCCCTTTGATTCTTATTTATTTGACTGAGCTCGCTAACACTTAACTAGCACGCTTTCTGCACAAGACAAAAAGGACCCAGCAATCTCAGAGCATTACTTAATAACTGTAATAGAATACTCTGAAAGGGAGAAGTAATTCATATTTTTTTTAGACTTTCAAGACTGTTCTGAGAAATTAAGAATGAGGATTGAAATGACAAAATGGAAAGGAAGCGGTTAAAAATACAAAAATATAACAGATTTATGCAGTAACTGATGAAATTAAGAACAGGTGCTACAGGGTTGTATATTAATTTCATTACTGTTGAAGAGAGCACCATCTGGAAAGGAATATATTAGATAACAAATCTGCAGATCATACAAGTAAATTAATTATCTTAAGAACCAGGAGCAGGCCGTGGTAATCAAGAGAGGTTTAATAGGAATATGTGAATGGACAACCTGATATCAGATGAAAATTCACCGGTGACAAATACAGCAAAAATAAGCACTGGAGACAAAAATATAAATGATCTGTGTACGTTCAAAGGGTCTAAATTAATTTGGTCATCTCAAGGAGAGCACCTGTGCATGGACGCAGGCAGCTGCCCCTCCGCTCCCTGTGAGGAGCTGCAGCCGCCATCAGGCCTCCCCTCAGCCTGCCCTGCTCTGGGCTGAGCACAACAGGGGCTTCAGCTGCTCTGCATCCATTTTGTCCTCCAAACCTTTCCCCATCCTTGTAGCCCTCCTTTGGACACTCTCTTGATGGTTTTTGTTTGGTTGGTTGTTGTTTGTTTATTTATTTTACCGTGGTGCCCACTATGAAGGGCTGGGAAACAAGCCTGAGTTAGGTACATAAACGGATAAGGCATACATTCGTAAAGGGCAGTTAATCTTAACTTAGTATGAAGCTGCTTGAGGCTTTCAAGGCCCTACTGTAAAATGGAGAAAAATGGAATTCCTGTCTGAAATTCATTAGGAACTTCTTCACAGCCATTTACCTGCGTTGTCCCAGGCAGAGCTGATTCTAGTGCTGAGACAGCCTGCAGTGCTGCCCTCGAGGGACTGGTGATGGAAAACAGAGATGGTATTTCTGCTACATAGACCTTATTGCAAAGGGGCACGTCAAGGGATGGAAAGCCTAAAAATAGACCCATTTATAATACTTTTACAAATGGCTTGAGAACAAAAATAGAGCACGCTAATAAAATCTGCAAATCATATTCAGTAAAAAGTTATTAAAGGTATTACAGAAGGAAAAAGTCAGTGACTGATGTGTGGAATAATAGAAATAGAATGAAGTCTCTTACCATAAGACTTCTAGGATTAACACCCCAAAACTCCTGCTGTAACACACCTGTGCTTATCAGGTGATCTGGGGAGGATTAAGGCACTAAAATATCACAGACATACAACTAGTGGAGGCAATCTTATGACTTTGGTGAACGTATTTGTAACAGAGCTATAGAAAAAGCAGTGGCCTTGTAAAATAGAGCCTTACTGCTCAGCTGGCCACTTCTGAGCAGATCAACTCATGGTAGAAGAAGTGCTGGCAGGATCAAAGGGACAGAGCATATTTATGGGAAGTAACCCTCTTCTAGTTCTATAAGCAAAATGATGAGTGAGGGCAACACGACTTTCTAAACATACCTAGAATAGAAACTAAGAAGGAAGAAAATCTAATGAGGATAAGGAATAATACCTACTCCTGTGCCAGCAAGCTGACTGCAAACAGAGTGAAAATAAAGCAGGAAATCAGAAGGATGGTGGCCCCTAGGAGTCACGCTCTGGAACAGTTGTTCAATAAGAGACATGAGGACAAGAACTGGAGTAGGAAGCCTAGGAGCAGGTATCCTAAGAGCAGAGTCATAACAGAATGATGCCTTAAAGACTAAAGTGCTGCAGCCTATGCTAATCAAGCGGGTGACTTAATCTTGTGTGAATTACACTTACATGAAACAAGTAGGTGTCTACGGATAGTAGCCTAAAATACCCTGGTACTGCATCAGTCCCATTCAGATTGGCAAGTTTACCTTCAAGTCAGTTTGAGATGAAAGGGGCAGTAAGCTGCCAAGCTGAGTCTGCATTGTGTTTGCTTGGACATGTTTTCAGGCTGGCTATTAGGAAAAATGTATTCCCATAAAGACTGAGGAGGTATTGGAACAGGCTGCCTGGGACTCACCATCCCTGGAGGTGTTCAAGAAACCTGGAGATGTGGCACTGAGGGACATGGTTTATTGGGCACAGTGTGATGGGTTGATGGTTGGGCTCGATAATCTTAGTGGTCTTTTCCAACCTTAATGACTCTCTGATTCTATTATACACCTGCTACATGAAGACTTTTAAGTGTTTGCTACATAGATGAAACAGGCAGGCTCGGACTATCGTCCTAGTATTGACTGTACCAGTAAAGTTTTCCTAAATACCACAGAGGAGCACAGCAGAGTTCAGCAAAAGAAGGAAAACATACATGTTTTCCAATTACTACTGATAAATGTCCACGTGAACTATAAGGAAAATATGCCAGACAAATAGTCACAAACCCTGAAGATAACCCTGAAGGTCAAAACTGCTCAACTTGGCAACTGCTGTGTGCTCCATCCTTCTCAGTGCACCGAGGTGCTAACCAGCAACGGCTGCTGGACAATTCATGCTCTGTTTTTAAACAATGCTTATGCTCTCACTATTGTAGTTTTGAATGGAGTGTCAGAGGATGCTGAAGACTAGATGTAGCAACAGTGCTGCCATCCAACTATCCTGTATGTTTTCCTTAAGCTGACATTTTGCATCCTGGCATCACCTGCAACTACCCCCATGAGCCTTGCTGATGGAAAGCCAGTATTTCACTCCCTCCAAGTAACCTCGCTTACAACTCATTCCACCCTTTGCCAAAACTTCATTCTTAAAACTGAGAACTCTCAGGTTTGGTCACGGCTATATTAATGAACACGGAATGACTAAACTGGCTTTGCAACACTATGTACTGATGTTCTGTAAGAAACAAATGGAAGAGCTAATTGTCTAATTTGGAGCATAAACAAATTGAAGTGAAACAACTCTTTTTCAGACACATTTATCTTTAATTACTTGTTGTTTTTATTTGTAAAACCTATTTAGGCTACAAATAGACCCCAGATACAACAACACCCTCATAAAATAAAACAGACTGGTTTATGCTCTACAGCAGAGCAAATGCAAGAGGGTGGTGCCTCTTCTTCTGCCCAGAGAAGCTGTGGATGCCCCATCCCTGTGGGAGTTCAAGGTCAGGTTGGATGGGCCTTGTGTTCAAAGTGAGCCAGATCTGGTGGGAGCTGTCTTTGCCCATGGCAGGGGGTTGGAAGGGACCTTCCATCCCACACCATTCTGTGATTCTATGATCCTAAGAGCAGACGGATGCTCTCCTACAGTTTGTTTCATTTTGATTCATCCCACAATTCCTTGTTCCAATGGACAAGATGCTACTATTATAGATCTCTTGTTTATAGATGGATCTTAATTCATTCACTAGAGAGCTTGGGGGGATAATGGGAAGTGTTGTGTTCTCTGTGGAAGAAAAGTGCCTGAGAGAAAAGGAAACTGGACTTCCAAGCTAGAGAAAAGAGATCTACTTAAAAATGAGCATGGGCTACATGGGAAGAGATCTCATGAGCACACCTGGGAATCAGGAAGGAGTTCTGGGAATACTACGGTATCAGTGGTAGGAATAAAACAGAATGCATGTCCTGATAGGGGAGGATGGTTTTTAAATCAGCTAAACATGAAAGATTAATGCCTCCCAAACTTGCCACTTGAAAGCCTGCAAATGTCATTGCTCTTTCATCCTAGCGATCCACCTCCCTGCTGAGACTGGCTTCCTTGTGTCATGTCATTTAGTGCTTTGTCACTTCTTCACATCTTCACTTTCAGTCTCTGAGAGTAAACGGGTCCAAGACAGCCAGCTGCTCTTACAGAAGGAAGTCTTAAAGGTGCAGGAGCAGGCTGTCCCCATGAGCTGCAAAATGAGCCGGAGGGGAAGAAGACCAGCATGGATGAATAGGGAGCTATCCTTGAGGCTCCAGGAGAAAGAGAATCTGCCTCTTGCGGAAGAAGGGATGGGCCGCTCAGAAAGAGTGCAGAGAAGTTGTTAAGATGTGTAGAGAGAAAATCAGAAAGGCAAAAGCCCAGCCTGAACTCAACCTGCCCACTGGGGTAAAAAGGAACAAGAAACTCTTTTACAAGTACATCAACAGTAGGGCCTAAAGGTCCCCTCCAACCTAAGCCATTCTATGATTCTATTACTAACCCCTGACCAAAACTAACACTAATTGGATGTCTTCAGCTCTGGAAGAAAGCAAGACAGAGGACTGCTAAAGCAGGAAGCACAGGTCCCATTATCAATAGCACTCCTTCTGGCTTGGCTGTGAGTCCAAGAGCTTTGAACTATTTTGGGAGTATTAACACCACAAAAGCGGGAAGTGTTAAGGAAAAATGGTGCATCTTTTTAGCCAATGACAGAAATAGCTTCAGCGTTCCCTCTGACAAGATATATGAACAATCAGCTTTTCAAAAGAACATGGAGACACTGATATAGCTGAGAGAAAACGTAACTATATGAACTGCAAGGGCAGGGCCTGGGGAGCAGAACAGCCATGCTGCCCTGTGAGGGGCTGGTGCTGAGGGAGCTCTGGGTGGGCCCAGGCACTGAGTGCTGTGTTGCTGCAGGTCTTCCAATTCATCTGCAGGCATTTCAGCTTGTGTGCTCCAAAGGCTGCTCCAGCATGCAAACTGTGTGTGCAACATCAGATGTGAGAAGCAAACTCCTACCCTGAAAGAACCATAGAATCATTTTTAGATGAGACCATTAAGGGCCATCTAGACCAACTTTCCTGCTATGAATCATCATAGCTACAGTTCCATCAGGTTGCTCAGAGCACCATCCCAACTGGACCTTAAATGTTTCCAGGGATGGGGCATCCACCACCTCTCTGGGCAACCTTTTTCAGTGCCTCGCTGTCCTTATTGTAAAAAAACCTCTTCTTCCTTATATCCAGTTTAAATCTTTTAGTTTCAAAACATTTCTCCTTATCCCAACACACCTTGCTAAAGAGTCTGTCCTTTTTCCTGTAGCTCCCTTTAGATACTGAAAGGCTCCACAGAGCCTTTCTGCAGCCCCAGCTCTCAGCCTGCCCGTGTAGGAGAGTTGTTCCATCCCTTGGCTCATTTCTGTGGCCTTCCTCTGGACACACTCCAACAGCTCCATGTCTCTCCTGTACTGAGGACTCCACATCTGGACGCAGTACTGCAGGTGAGGCCTCACCAGCTCAGAGCAGAGGCAGGATCACTCCCTCACCCTGCTGCCACACTGCTCTGCAAGCAGCCCAGCACACGGTTGGCTCTCTGTGCTGTGAGGGTACACTGCTGCCTCACGTCCAGATCAACACCCAGAAGCACCAGTGCAGCCACAGCCCGAGTCCCTGCGCTGCTGCAAGACGCGCAGCTTCCCTCCTGTACGCTCTCTAGAGGTGATGCCATCCGGTAACGCCCATACGGACAGCACGAGGTGAGCTCCAGATGGAGTTACACGGGAAGCCCAGAGATTTCTACCCCTTGTAGAACTGTCACCTGTGCTAATCATAAAGCGGTTACAACTTCGTTAAGTCGCCGCCCCCGTTCTCCATCCCCACCACAACTTACAACCGCACCCCCACACTCGTCCCGCTGACGCCGGGCCGTGCCCACTCACGCGGCGCCGCAGCGGCCTCGAACCGGCGGCGGCAGCGGCTCCGGCTCCGCCCCGGGCGCACCGCGTGCTCGGATCCCGCCCCGGAGGCGGTCTGGCGGCGGCGGGAGGAAGGCGCGCAGGGGCGGGGGCCGCGTCCGGCGGGCCCTGGCTGGCGGCCGGCGGTCACGCTACCTCCGGCGCCGCCGCCGCTTCGCCTCCGCGCCGGGGCCGCGCCGCGCCGCGCCCGGGATTGGCTGGGCGGCCGCGTCGTCCCAGAATGCATTGAAGAGAGACCATGATGGCGGCGGCCGCGGCGGCGGGGGGGGCCCCCGAGGTGATCGCCCAGCTGGAGAACGCGGCCAAAGTGCTGATGGTGAGGCGGCCGGCGCCACCGCTCCCCTTCCCTCCTCTTCTCCTCCGTCTCCGTACTCTCTCGGCCGGGCCGGGGCTCCCTTTACCCTCGGGAGCTCTCGGCGCACGCTGCCCGACGCTCCGAGCCAGGCAGTGGCACGCCGCGGGCCGGGCCGCTCCGCTTCTGGAGTTCTCCTGGCGCCGTCCGGAGCGCGGTACCTGGGAGCGGAGCGGGGGCAAGGCGAGGCCCGGTGGTGCGCGGCGGGCGCTGTGCCCCGTGCCGCTGCGGGCTGAGGCCCGGCGTTGGGTCGTGCCGAGACGCGGCGGTCCGCGCCCTGTGCGAGTTTTGTGTCCCCGTGGGCGTAAAGCGGCGCTGCTTGCGCTGTGCCTCGTGCGGGGCTGCGTGCCGTCCCGCGCACAGCGTGGCGGTGGGGCTGGGCTGGGCTGGGCTGGCTGCCTGGCGTTAGGCGCCTCTCGGTAGTACCCAGCGTTGGAGATGGAGCGGTGTCTCCAGCGCTTTGTGTCTGTTCTGGGGAACCCGGTGCTGCGTGCCCCTCGGCCTGGTAGTGCCATCGGGGAACGCATCGTGGTGCAGCGTTAATAGAAGTGTTGGTGTTGGGAGGAGGTGCCAGGCTCCTGTGTTCCCTATGAAGAGCAGGTGCCAGACTTACTGGTCAAACTGTGTCTTGGATCTGCAGACTTGGGTGTTAGGATCTCTGCTGACAAAGGTAATGCTCAACATTAAACGTGAACCAGCAGTGTGGCCAAGATGACCAACGGTATCCTGGCTTGTATCAACAGCAGTGCAGCCAGCAGGAGCAGAGAGGGGGTTGTCCTTCTGTACTCAGCTCTGGTGGGGCTGCACCTCGAGTGCTGTGTTTGGTTTTGGGCCCCTCACTAGAAAGATACTGGGGCCCTGAAGTGTGTCCAGGGAAAAGCGCAGTGGAGCTGTGAAGGCACTGGAGCACTGCTCTTATGGGGAGCAGGTGAAGGAACTTCTCTTCAGTCTGGAGAAGAGGAGGCTCAGGGCAGACCTTACTTCAGCTGCCTGAAAGGAGGTTGTGGCGAGGTGGGGGTCAACCTCTTCTCCTAGGTGACCATGATAGGAGGAGAAGTAAATGGTCTTAAGTTGAGCCAGGGGAGGTTTATGTTCTCAGAAAGAGTGGTGATGCAGTGGCACAGGCTGCCCAGGGAGGTGGTGCAGTCACTGTCCATGGAAGTATTCAAGGAACGTGGAGATGTGGCACTGAGGGATGTGGTCAGTGGATGTGGTGGGGATGGGTTGAGTAATCTTAGTGGTCTTTTCCAACCTTAATGATTATGTGATCTCTCCCATTCTCTCTCTCTCCAGCCTATGTCTATATGAACATGGACATGTTGCAGTTGTTTGCTGCTGGTTTGCTTGGTGTAGTTTTTTTCTCTGCTGTTGCTTGAGGAAGACCTGTGGGCAGCATAGAAACGGCAGGAGTCAGTTAGGTCCCTTCTCCCAGTGAAGACCCACGAAGACGTTTCTGGAGGCTGTCTGAGGCTGAGAAACCCACACCAGGCTTGGGGCTGGCCAGGGAAGGTTGCATCTGTCAATGAGGGTGCAAAGTCCAGACCCCTGCAGAAAAGCATCTGGTGTGATGCTAAGGCTTTCACTCTCTTGTCTGATCCCCAAAGCCTGTTGCCATCACCCACAGTTTCCTAAATAGCTCTCAGTGATCCTTTCCAAAGGTTCCTGCTCAGGGCTCTGCCCCGTGCTCCATGTTTCTGGTGGTCTCTGGGTCCTTGGAAGAACTCAGCCAGGCTGCTGTGAGGTTATATGGTGCTCAGTATAGGACCCCAGCCCTGAAGGGCTGTGCATGCTGTTCCTACACCTTCTCAGTAGCTGTGGGCAAACAGCAAAATCCTGCTGCAGGATTGCATCTGGGCAGTGATAGCCTTCATTCACATTTTCTCCTTGGTGAGATCTGTGAAAGATCTGTTGGGAGCTGGGGGCAATGGGTAATGATGTGTGGCAGTTGGGAGGCACAGAGCCATTAAACAACATGATAGGATTAGTTAGAAAGGTGAGAAATGCCTTAGGGGAGGGTGTTGAACCTGCTGCTGATAGTGGAGGCCATCTGGGTGCTGGCGCCCTGTGAAGGGAGGGAGCCCTACCTGAAAACTGGGAGAGAGCAGAGCTGTGAATGCTTGAAAGGGGCAGAGAATGGCAGGGAAAATGGGGGAGGGGATGTCACCCTGAGCAGGTGATGCTGGAAGAAGGCCTGGCCCTGTGCTTGGCTGCAGGGGAACCAGAAGTGCTGCACAGTATTGGAGCTGGGAGCGGTGGTAGTTTGCACGACTTCACGCTGAAATACTGAGCTGTGGGGGAATCGTGGACTAGAGGAATTCAGGCATGCTAATTATATATAATTATATATATAGATATATAAAGTAAAAATGTTTAATTAACCTTCCTTGAGGGTAAGTATTGATTACTTTGAGCTTTCTAAATCTTTGATAAGCATTTTGATAATTCTGTTTTTATTGCTCTGGGTGAGTAGAGATCTGCTTTGGAGAACCACTTTCTGCGTGTCAGATATCAGATACGTTTATTCTGACCTCACAAATTTCTGGTCTTTATGGGCCTTGCAGACCATGGCATGCAGCTTGTGAAAAGTGGAAGGATATCAGTCTATTCTCTCTCCTATGGCTATTAAAGAGTTCTTGCCCTTTGTTACTGTAATGCCTTTCAGCAGATTCTAGGTAGCCCGTGTTCAAAAGGTGGGGTTTGCAAAATGATTGAAATTTGGTACAAGTTAGAGCTGTTAAAAAGATGAAGTCTGAGTTGTCATTAGTTGCCACATATGGCTTTGAATGCTGGTCCTATGGCAGTGTTCTTTAATGTGTGTAAGTGCATTTGTCATATTAAAAAGTAGGCACTTGTGAAACTTGATTCCTTTCCACATAGTGTGTGTTTGAAGCTCCCCATAGTGCCTCATAACTTAAAACCTGGTGCTCTGTGCTGTGGAGCTCTGCCATGACTGATGGGTTTCCTTTGCCCTTTGTGACTTCAGCTCGTCGAGGACTATGCACAGCAGTGTCTGTGTGAACCAAACTGAGTGCAGTGCTGCTGTTTCCAAACAGCAGGCATCCATTGCCTGTAACACATGGATTCCATCTCTTATGTTCTGTTTAGCTCAGGTGGCAATTAGTACTGAATGTAATTAGTACCAGTTAAGCACTGTTTTAATAACTGCCTTTGTGAATTAGGAGGATAAGTTGCATCATCTTGAGGGTCTTTACCAACTGAAATAACCATGATTAAGGAAAGACATGCATACTTCATCCCATAGGTGAGAGGATGGAGTCTGAAATTGTTGGCAGATTGCAGCTGTTCTAGCAAATGATGTTCTTTCTCTGTCACATGCATCTAAATTCACAGGTCACAGCTGGTTCCTGCCTGGCCCCCTCTGGAAAGGGATGCTCTGTTCCCACCTGCCATTCCACCTCCTCCCTTGTGACCCTGTGCTGAACATATTAATATTGCAAAGAGGACACAGGAATTAAGCAAGGGAATGGATTTCTGTCAGGTTAGCAAGATGAATTGATGATCTCTGCAGCCATTTAAATTGCAGAGCTAGCACAAGGAGGGGGCTGAAATTAGATTGTTGGACGTGTGCAGGGCTGGTGTGCCCCATTAGCACTGCTGAGCTGTCAGATTGGCTCAGCTGCATCATACACCTTCGCTGTAAAATTAACTTGCCAGCTCAGGCTGGGTATTAGAAATGCCAGGCTTTCCTTAGGGATGCACAGTGAAAAGACAAGAAGTTACAGGTTTCAGAGAGGGAGATTCCAGGTGCACAGAAGGAAGAAACTTGCATGGTAAATGAGGCTGGGGGAGGCAGTGAAGCAGGCTGCCTGCTATGGGATCTCCCATCTTTGGAGAAATCTAAACCTTCACTGAATGAGACCACGAGCAACCTGATCCAACTTTGAAGCAGGTTCTCTTTTTGGCAGCAGTTTGAGATGAGCGGTGTGCAGAGGTCCCTGTTGTCCTCAGCTCTTCTGTGTGATGTGGTTTTGGGTTGCATTAATGGGTGGGTTTCTGAGCACCTCAGGAAAGGCTTTTGCAGAATTCCCTTGTTAACATGTTTTTAAATGTTCTGATCTTTTGGGGGCTGCCAGTGGAGGGAGCTCACACAATTTTCTCTCCCTGGGGACTTCTCAATTTGGGGTGTGTGTTGCCCTTCTGTGGGGGATGTCAGGATGAAGCTGATAGTCTGACAGTGTCAAACTAAGTTCTTTCTCAGATGTTTCAGTACGTTGGTAGAACAGCAGCGTAAGGGAGCTCACCTTAGTGTTCTTTAAACTCTGTAACAAATTGTTTGTATCATCTGCCCTGACAGTTTGCAGGGGGTTTTCTTTTCACCTGCCTTCCTTGGGGTTTAGGGCTGTGACACTCCTCCTTCCACAAAGAAGTTCCATTTCTTATGGCAGCTTGTCTTCTCTGGGGACAGTTTCTCAGCTTTTGATTCTTGCTTAATAGTATGGATGAGAGGAAGAGATGGAGCAGCTCTGATTGTATTAGAGCAGGTTACCTGTTAGAAAGAATCCAGACTAATGAATCATTTCGGTGCTGAGACTTGCTGAAGTCCTCCAGGTCATCACCTGGCAAGACAAGCTGGATGCATGCCATAATATTATAGCTGGATTAGACCAGACATCTGCCCAGCTGGGTTCTGTTTCCAGCAGTGGTCTCTGGCTGCTGATTTAGAAGAAGGACCTAAAATAAATAGGGGTGATCCGTTCACTGGTGTGTACTTGACTGTGTTTAAATTAGTATTTTTCAAGAGCTCTGTGTAGCATTGTTGTTTATAATGATTGTTGATGAACTTTTCTTCTGCTAACATATCTGGCTGTTTCTGGAAAATATATATATTTTTGCATTATATTTGTGTAGCAGTAATGAGTTTCACTTGTGGTTGGGGGGGGGGGGGGGGGGAAGGGGGGGGAAACCCAAAGCATTGTTTTACTTCAGAGAAGCCAGCTTATTTGATCATTTAATTCATTCTTGGATTATGAAAAATAGCAAGTAATGGGGTTTTCTTCTTCTGTCCTTGAATTGTTGTAGCTCTCCTCCATATTGTGCTCTCTGGTTATCTTGTGTACCCAGTCAGTTTTTCATGCAGGAGGCGCCCCGTACATCTAATTACCCCTCTATTCCTCTGTAGCTTTTCAGACTTGTGACAGTGTTTGGAAATGAGCTGACCAGAACTGCATTCTTCTGCAGTGTGGGAGCATGAAGATTTTAGATGGCTGTAGATTTTAGGGTGGGAATGTAGAACTATACCTAACAGTACTTAACATGACACTTCTTCACTTCACGGAGGCAGTGTTTTCAGAGGGCGATGCTCATGCAGTCCAGATCTTTTTCTGGAACTGCACTAAGTAACTTCAGAGTCCATCCGTGTGAATGTATGTTTTTTCTCCCTTTTGCTTGAGAACTGCTACGGTGGGTGCATTTTACAGTTCACACAGTTCAGTTTACAGTTGAGGAGATAAGAACATGCAGTGCACAGCATGGTAATGAAACTTCTACCTGGCAGCTGTGAGCAAATGTGTGTAGACTGTACCCAAAGTGCACAGTGCTAAGGATGAGGAGCTGAGATAAGCAATGTGAAGGCTGGTGCTGGTTCTGAGGTCTTTGACGAGCAAACCCTGCATCTAGTGAAATGGGATTCTTCACGCTCAGGGAAGGAGTGTTCATCTTCGAGCCAGAGATACTTGGTGTGGTTGGATATGGCAGCATTGCTTTAAAATATTTCTGTGTTTTGCTCATGTTGTTAATGAGAATTCTGGGTGTCTGCGTCTGGAATTGTCCATTGAGGAGCTTCATTAGTTGATGACTCCATCTGGATAATTCCTCTGCTGCTACCTACAGTTGTCTTCCCTTTAACCTGCTTCCCGAGTTTTATCCTTGTTACACTAATCTGTGTTCATTAGTTAATTAGCAGCTTTCCATACGGAGAGGTGGAGGAAATCCTCCTGATAATTGAGCTGATGCTGTCACGAGCAGCCAAGTAATAGATTCCTTTTCATGAATTTATGACATCGTTTTGTTACTAAAAGTTGTCTGGATTAGGTGTATCTGAGTGTTTTTCTGCTTGTGTTTCCTGGTCTGATGTAGGGCGTGCGGCTTGATTATCGCGTCTTCTTCCATTTTCCCTTGGTAAAATGCATTCCTCATAGTGACAGTTGTTCAGTGCTGCCCTTGGCTCTGCCCAGACATCAAGCAGCAGTACAACACTCTGTGCTGCTACGTGGTCAGCCAGTCTGGGAATGGGATGCAGAGAGTTGTTTTGTTTTAGCTGGAATTACTTTTGCTGTGTTGCATTGCATAACTAGCAGTTCTGCTACCTTGGCTGAGATGAAGAAGGTTGTCTGACCAAAATAAACTTTAGTCAAGTTGTGCTGTTCAGCCTCTTAGATACACTTCTTTTCAGATCCAGGCTACCTGATTTTATATATATATGTATATATCAGGTGTTATATTATATATTAATTATATATATATAATTTTTAATGGAAAATGCATTTAAAGTTATTTGGCCTAGTGTAGGAGCAAGTGAATGAGGTTTTATTGCCTGCGTTACTCCAGGTTAGGTAAGCTTCTTTTGTGGTGCCTGCTGGCTTAAAGCTGACAGTACTGTGGAAGTGGATACTCAGGAAGGCTGAAGGTGTATCACAATGTGAGTTCAGTATTTATCTTCCTGCAGTCCAGTTGTGTTATGTGCCGCTGTGTGAAATGGTAGGGGCACTGAAAATACCTCTTATCACAGAGTCACGTGTACTTCCCGTGTGACTGTGAAATCAATGAAGAGCGTAAAGGTGTTTTGCTGTGGAAGTTGTCTGACAGCAGTCCCTCAGGGCTTTCCAAGGTGAAGAGCATGAGCAGTCCCAGACTGGCAAGTGCCATGCAGGTGTTGACTGTGTTGTTGGTGAAGCCTAAACGAGTCCAGCAGCAAATGGCCGAAGAAAATCATTACTCCCCTTTTTGCTGTCTTGGTTATCTGCTACTCTGGTGAGCTGGACTGGCTCTTACAGAAGTACCTGCCTGTTGCCAAAGCTAGGACAAGACAGCATTAATAATGTGTGACTAGGAGTGGAAAGGAGGTAGCATGTCTGGGAGGAGGAAGGGCTCCAGCACTACATTGCATTACTAGTGCTGCAGCTTTAGCGTTTTGCAAAGGCAGTGCCTGTTTGCAGCTGTTAACATAGACCAGGATCCCATTGCTAGAAAGGAGAAGGGCAGCACTAGCATTCTTCTTAGGTGTGTTTTGATATCTCTTAGTGGGAAGGGTTTTTCAGAAACAGGTAGTTGGTAGCTTATAAGATGCCGAGGGGTGGTTGAGGTGTGTTCAGTTGTTTTTATTTTTTCCAGACTGCTTTGGAAGGAGCTCGAGCTTGGCTCTTTCACGTCCCAAGTGAATATCTCAGCTGCTGGGATTTTTCACATGAAAGAGGGCAGAGGTGACTTCTAGAATTCACACAGCAGGTTGCAGCATCATTAATACAGTCTGAAGATCTGACAGTTGGATGTACTCCTGAGGCTGGTGCGTTGGCCTGTGCTCAAACTATTGAGTTATGCTCTCCTGTTATAATAACATTGCAACTGTTGTTAATGGTGTTAGTTACGCAAACAGCATAGATGCTAACTCTACAACCTGTGTCAATACAACCCATGATGGCTGTGATAGGTGCGCACTGATCCAGTCCTGCAGGAATGCCATCTTTCTGTCACATGGCAGCACGGAATAAATCAGTCAGCCTGGCTGGGAACCTCTCTCTCTAGGACACGGTCAGCTCTGGCAGACCTGCTTCTCTGCTGTTAGTCTCACTTTACAGCTCGGTTGCTTTCCTCTTGTATTACACACCTGATCTTGCAGCTACATTTAGTACATCTGTCAGTGGTAGACTTAACGAGGGCTGCGTAACGGGTGTGTGTATGCTTATATAGTACAGCCTCAGGGGAAAAGAAAAAAGATGCTCTCCCTTCTTGTGTCACATGGCTACAGGTGCTGGTTTGATGTTACATGCCTTAAAGCTGAGTTTGTGTGTTGTTAAAGCAGTGGCTGAAAAACTTTACCCTGATCCTATGTTTGTAGAGTTTATGCCATGTTCTGCACTTTTTTTCTGCCTTAAGGTTACAGCCGTTCACATTTGGGTGAGCACTGCTCTCTCTTTAGTCAGACTTCTACTCTTACTTCACTAATAATACTGGCCTTAAGTTGATTCTGTTTGCGTTCTCTATCAACCACGCTTTTTTTGTGGCTTCTCAAGTGGCTGAAGTCTTGTACCATCACTGAGAGAATGTAAGAGGTTAAGAAATTATGTGCGTATCTCTTTTTCTGATGAAGAAAACACAAATAGGGGTTCCCCTACCTATTGACAGCAACAAAATTCCAGCTTCCCAAAACCAGACATGCTCCCTTCAGGGAGGCTTAGCTGCAAAACTGTTAGTGCGTGAGGTTGTGTTAAGTGGGATTAGGAACCAGAAGCTGCTTTAGCTTCAGGATGATGAATTGTTTAGCAGGGAATATGGAAATATAACATTTTAGTATTAATAATGTGTCAGGAGCTATTCTGGTAGTTGTAATATGGTAACATTCCCTTTAACAGTAATAATAAAAAGTGTGTCAAGATAACCACATTTTATTTGCAATCATTTTTCAGTGAGTATTTGGAGCCCCGGGACTGTTCAGAGTTTGAGATTTAGGTAACTTGCCCAGGTTTCTTATACGGAACTTGGGCATTTATCTTTGAGGGAGTCTATAAAAATTACCTCTTCTAAAGAAAACAAAAGCGGACAATTTGGGCATATGGAAGAAAAAGATTTCGTTTTCATAGAAGTGCTTTTTGAAGATCCCTGCAAATATGTGCTGTATGACTGCCCGTCTGTATGTGGGGTGGGGGTGAATGGAGATGTAAACTTCCTCAGTAACACATGGTTCATGTTATGCATGCAAGAGCAGAACAAATTAGTAAAATGCAGGAAAAATAAACGACATCCTGTGTTGTAGAGTATATGTAGTACTAAATTTCATGTTTCTGTAGTTATATTTCTAATACAAGTTGTGTTTCCCGTGTGTCTTTTACCTGTCTGTAGGTTTCCATTAATTACAGTTAGAAGCTTTTAGTAAAAACACTTGATGTTTCAAGCTTTGTGAGTTTGAAACTACACTAAGCCAGGGGCATTTTCAGTATCAAATTGGGCTGCGCTTTGAAACTTTTAATCAGCTCCTTCAAATTAACTATACTGGGATGGAAAGGTTTTGACTTTTTAGCAGGGATGATGGAGAAGGAAGCACTAAAACCTGAGCTCTGGGCCTGGGCAGCTGGCTGGCATGTAGGCCTTTCCCTCATAACTTGGTGAGAAGAAATGCTTTTTTGATGAGAAGTAAACTGTAAGCAACAATAAAAAAAATGCATCATTACTTCAGTTTAAGTCTTTTACAGAGTAGTGATGTCCAACTGTGTGCTGGCAGAGGTGCGTTATAGCATTGTATAGGTGCACTGCCATCACTGCTGCCTCTGCCTCACACTGTGTGCCTCGCTGTCCTTGGCAGCAGCGTTGGCTTCCTTGGTCAGGTAGGTCTGTCAGTAGTTGCGGTAGCACTGAGAGCTGTCTGATTGCTTTTCAGCCTCTCTTGATCAGATTGTGGAGCTCTAAACAGAGATGTGTGAGGTGCGTATAATTGAGTGTGGATATAATTGTGTTTATCCTTAAGTTTTAATGCATGAGCATTGTACAAGTTGTGAGTGGCTTTTGCAGATGAACCCATGCTGACTACTTGCAGGTGATGTAACCAAGAGCTGTAGAACCATGACAGCTCTTCTGGGCCTGTGTGAGTTTGTGAACTTGTGTTCTCTCTTGAGTCTCAGGCAGTGGCTCTTATCTCTGGGATAAGTTCCATCTTGCTGTAGAAGGCTGTGTGTGAATAAATCTAATGCTGCCCTTGCAAAACAGGTGGTTATAGCTGTCACTTCAACAAGTATAATTGAAAATTGGGCAATGGGAAAAAAAGAGATGCTCCAGAACACTTCTGCTTCAGTTGGAAGGCAGTTGCTGACATTATTTGATGCATGGTTAGCCTAGTAAAGAGGCTGGGTACATCATGTGAATCTCAGCTTGTGAGCATTGGGAAGTGAAGAGTGTCATCAGCGGCACAATTATGATCTGGTGTGTAGTAGGACAGCATCACAACAATGGCTCTTGACTTAAAATTTTGTCCTCAAATTCATTATCGCAGTCCAGATGCTTGAGTTAAGCCTGTCTATACTATCTCATACATACGGTAATTTGAAATATAGAGTTGAGCAACTTGAATCTTCAAGTAGCACCTTGAAGTAGCATCATCGAGGTCCAATTATGATTTCAGGGGCTGTGGATATGTTGGGTTATATTCTCCTTGTCAGCTGATCTAATTCTGCTAGAGCACTACAACCTGCCATAGGGAAATTAACTGTCAGTGCATCCCGCAGCTGCTGTAGTGGTTCTTAGACTTCCTGCCATCTAGGATAATGGAATTGGGGCCTCTAGTTGAGATACATTTCTTTTCCATGCCTCCTTGCAAGTCCTACCCACTCTTCAAGCAGCAGGTCTTGGGTTCCTGTTTGATGCTGAAAAGCAGGCATGAACAGTGGGAGCAGTGTCCTCATGAAGCAATGGCTGTTTCCTCTGCAGACTGGTTATCACAAATTATGTATGTCAGGTGTGTTGTGCAGGTAAATGGATGCTAATTTCAAGGAAAAACTTGTAGTACTGTGTCTTTGAGGGTCAAATTGTTACTAGAGAAATAAAATCTCTGTAGTATTCATTGCTTATCTTGGAGAGGAAGTTTGATCTCAGAAGACATTTTGATATTAATGGTAACTTTGGCTCCTTAGTCAAGGCTCTTTAGCCTGTATATATAGTGTATAAATATAGGCCATTGCAAAACTGAGGATAGATCTTGTCACAACCGCAGTCATCAAATAGAATCACAGAGTTCTTAGAGCTGAAGAGATCTTTAGAGGCCATCTAGTCCTACTCCCTGGAATGAACAGGGACACCACAGCTCTCAGGTTGCCCAGGGCGTGATCCAGCCCCCTTGGAAGGGGCAGGGCAACAGCCACATCTCTGGGCAACCTGTTCCAGTGCCTCACCACCCTCACTGCAAAAGACTTTCTCCTTATATGTGTATAAAATGTATCTACTGTCTTGCTTGCAGAAGATTGCATTAAGTAGTTGAGCTGCAAAATGCAAAACTAAATCTGATAAGAAGAAAAAAAAACCCTATTGTTAAGTCTTCATGAAAGCAAGGTGGTAGTGAGCAGATGTGTGGGAGGTAATTCCTCGAGCAGTCAAGCATTTGTTCCAAATATAAACTGAAAAAATACTGGGCACTCTGAAGTTTAAGTAATTCAACTGATAATCAGTTTGGGGAATAATTTTGGTGTGGAATAAATGTGGTGGGTGTGGTAGATTGCCAGTGTTCTCCATGATTTTCAAGCTGGTATGGGGCCTGGCACTGTCATCTCTGGCCTGACTCTGAAAGTTCAAGCCTATAGCTTAGTCAGCATCATAATGCAGCACAAAGAGCTGATGTTCTGTCTGGGTTCCAAGAAATCCAGCAGAATACCCCTTTCCTACCCCAAAAGGCAGTGTGTATTACTTTACCCGCTGAGGGCTGTGTCTTGAACTTTTTCTTCGATGGGCAGTTTACATGTCGCCACTCCACAGGCTTCTATTTTGACCCCAGCTCATAATGGTGACACCAGATCTTGTCACTGTTTTTTTTTTGTTTTTGTTTTTTTTATTATGCTAGATATATTTTCTGCAGCAACTTAGCTATTGTTCAGGGCTTTCACTTCTGTTTAGTGACAGATCTGAATTGGACAGACGAAGCTGCTGTCAGTACCTGTTGTCTAAACTGCTTTCTGGCCTGGTGCCCACAGCTTAAATGTCTCGTCCACTTGTGGAGTGGTTACTGAACGCTGCTGCCAAGTGTCTCTGTGCAGCTTGACCTGTTGGGTGGTGGAGACCTCTCCACAGGCAGGCCTGGCATCCCTGTGTTAAGGCTAGGTGTTATCTCCTAGAACCATGGGATGAACAGTTGGGAAAGGAGCACAGTCCGTCATCCAACTGTCTGCCTGACTATTGCATTTGAGCTCTCTGTTAACTGTTTAATAAGGCAGATGATGGCTATTGAATGTGTTGTGATGGTAGGAAAAAGCTGTAAAGCACGGGGTTAGAGACCAACTGTGGATTGATTCCACACCAGGCATGATGATGTGGTGTTGGGGCATATTGCTTGCCATGACTGGTAGAATTAAACTTAAATCTCCTCATTCTGGAATCTCATTCTTCTGTATAATGCACTCACTTATACAGAAGAGTTAATTCCCTAAGATGATTGTGCTTATTTATTTTAAGAGACAAACAGCTTTCTCTGAAGCTAATAGAAAGGAGGGGGGTGTTGGGCATCCTAGAAGTGCACAGTAAGTTTTCATTACGTAAATCTGTATAATGATTGTTTATGTGGATGGAACAGTATATTTAGCTTTCCTTAGTGCAGTATGTGTACTACTCAAAAATATTGCTTGCTCTTGTTTTTCTTTCTCCTTCTATTTGGGCTCATACTCACTGTCACGTGGTATTCCCCTGCACATGCTTTGTGGGTTTGCTCATGATCTCTGCTTTGCATATGGCTCTGTGTTGCTCAGCTCCATTGCCTGCTGGGAGGCATTGGTGAGCCATCTGGGCTCCTTCACTCCCCAGATCTCTCAGTGTGCCTTGCCTAGTGGTGGCTGTCAGCATGGTCCCAACCCAGTGGTGACACTGCTGTCATGGTGGCTCTTGCTTATCCTTGTCTATCGGTACAGATTCAGTTTCTTGTCTTTTTGAGGCTTCTAGACATCACTCTGGCAGAGTTTAGACTCCATTTGGAAGAACAGCTAATGTGCTTAATTGCTTTTTCCAAGATGGTAATGGCCCACAGACTGCAGTTAGGGAATAGTTTTATCTTCCCTTTTGACTGCGGGGTAGGCAGGATGCCCCTTTGTACCTAGAGGAGCTCACTTGGGGAGTTCAGGGTGAATTTCATGAAGTCACACTGAATAGCAAGTTTCTTATTTCTACCCTTGTTGAGGCTGTGATTTACTTTTCTTGCAGACATAAACATTGCCTTTGGCAAGACAGTTTCTTCTTGGCATTAGTAGTAGCAGGTGCAAGTAATTTGATCTGTTTTAAATACAAGAAAAGTTGCTCAGGCATATTTGCCTTCTCATAATGCTACTAGTGTTGAGGCTGTGCTGCTCATAGGAGACGTTTTTTGTAGGTGGAAATACTGTGGGTGTCAGCTTAAAACACTCCAGTGCACTTTTTCTGTCTTCTCTTAAAAAGCAGTGAAATCTGGAGGAGGACATGATTGTTCTTTATGCTGTGCTAATTTGCCCATTTCCCTCTGGGTAATTGCAGGAGGATGCTCAGTTCAGTTGTTCTGTGCTGTTGTGCCGTAGCAGAAATCTGTGAAAACGCAGAATTTATATCCAGCAATTTTTTCTGTCTGCAAGGAATACGTTTTGTTCATCTCATCCTTAGTTGCTTTTACAAAATCGTGGATGATTTCTTTTATTCTTGCCGTTTTTGAAAAAACACAGAAATAAGTGCAAATTGGATAACTCAATAATACGTCACTAAGGATCTCTTCACTTGTTGACTTTTCAATAACAACGTTGTCATTTGACTCTTAGAAGTCGTTAACTATAAGGTGCTGTCACTGTCCAGAAGTGATTCATAAGTCTCTGATACTGAACATCTTTAAGGAAATCATGTCACTTCCAGTATGTAATCAGAAAGCTGATGTTTTGTTTATCTGTAATATTCAATGTGAACTTGCCTGCCTAAGTGGGGAGGGAGGGAGGTTTGTTCCTTTTTCTTCTTTTCTTCAGCAAGGACTGTTCTCAAAAGTAAGGAGAAGGTCTGAAAAAGCTGACAAGACCTTAAATGTTGGATGTGTGACTTCTTCAGCCTGCTACTCACAAACACACCAACTTTAGACTTACAAAGATTGCAGCTGATGTTTGTAACCCGTTCACTTTCTTTTGTCTTCATTGCCTTCATTGCTCGACATTTTCCATCAATGACCAATCGTAGTTATTTTTTGAAAGGTGTGTTATTTGAGGTGGGAAATACTTTTACTCAGTGTGTGGCTGTGAATACAAACATGTAGCTTTGGATCCCCTATCTGCACCTGTCTACTTCTATTTAAAACAAACTCTTCCTTTTTACCCCCTATTTCTTCCATGTGCGCCTTCAGCCAGTGTTTCCCAGTTGTGCATATTTTTTCAGAGGACAGTTGATTTTTCTTGTGGCTACCACTCTCCTCTTTTGAATGTGTGGTCAATTATTACTTGAAATTATTTGTAATATTTGCTTGCTTTAATTGGTTTCTGCCTAGTTAAGGCATACTAAACATGTAGCCCTCTTATTCCTTTCTGGTTGTACTGTCCTTTCTCATGGCACCAGCTAATGACATCATTTAAATTGGTGTACCACCAGAAGAGGAGAAAAATGAAATGAAATATACAAATGAAGAATTCATGTTTAATAAGAAAATAAAAATCTTGGATTGTTTTAGTGAGGGGAAAAATAAGTATGCAGAGCTATGGAATTATATGTTCAGGAAGTGAAGGAAGGCAAGTCTGACTTGGCATTGCTCTAATTTATGCTGTTAGTTCCTGTCCTTCCCAAATAATTCTCAGTGCTGTAGCACCCATCAATGCTGGGTTAAGGTGTCCCCTGAAAAGTGAGCCGATTTTATGAAAGCCAAGGATCAAATGAAGGGTGTCACATTTGTGAAAGGAAACTATCAAGAGTCAGATAAGGTACACATTTTAGAAGAGGCTGATCTTTCTTGACACTGAAGGTAACTGCTTAGCTTTAGCAAGGCTTGGCTGTATTGGAAATGGGGATGGACAGGACCTGTGAGGTGAGGGAACTTTCATGCACAGTGGGTAGGCTGGAGAAAGCAGCCAGCTCACCTAATGCTCTTATAAAGAGAAATTTTGTGCACAGCATACATACATACAGGATTTTCTTTGAAAGCCCTGAATGAGCTGGGCTTGAGAATATTCTCAGTGCAGCTGTGCTTGGTGAATACAGCAAAGGCAGGAGGCTGTGAGCTGCCGACTCCCTCTGGTGGCTGCTGAGCACTCCTGTCTTCTGCATGGATTTGAGAGTTTATGTTTGTAATGTAGAGGTAAATAATTACCATTTTTAAAGTTCGTATAGGAATACAATACTTGTGCCTTTTCACCAAGAGCAGCTGTACAAGTCAAGCAGGGCAGTTCACCTGCTGTACTGGGATAGCCAGGGACAGCACTCACATGGGCAGCTCAGAAGCCCAGCTGAGGTACAGCAGCATACTGTATCACTTTGACCAGGCTTTGTGCAAGGTGTTCATCATCTCATGTCTGCTTGTGCCTTTCACAAAGGCTGTAGCTCACACTGCCTTGTAGTATCGGTCCCATGTGAGCATTTTGTGCTGTGTGCTTGCTAGATAAATCCCAAATAGCTGGCACTGCGGAATATTAATGGCAAAAGGGAATTATAGAACAGGTTGAAAAGGACCACAGAGATTATTTAGTTTTCAAACCCCCTGCTGTGGGCAGGGTCACCAACCACCAGACCAGGCTGCCCAGAGCCACATCCAGCCTGGCCTTAAATCCCTCCAGGGATGGGGTATCCACAGCCTCCTTGGGCAACCTGTTCCAGTGCGTCACCACCCTCTGTGTGAAAAACTTCCTCCTAATATCTAACCTAAACCTTTCCTGCCTCAGTTTGAAACCATCCCCCCTTGTCCTGTCACTATCCATCCTTGTAAACAGTCATTCCCCTCCTGTTTATACACTCCCTTCAAGTACTGGAAGGCCACAATGAGGTCTCCCCAGAGCCTTCTCTTCTCCAAGCTAAACAAGCCCAGTTCCCTCAACCTTTCTTCATAGGAGAGGTGCTCCAGCCCTCTGATCATCTTAGTGACCCTCCTCTGGACCCGTTCTAAGAGCTCTGCATCTTTCTCATGCTGGGGTCCCCAGGCCTGGATGCGGTACTCTGGATGGAGCCTCACAAGAGCTGAGGAGTAGAGGGGGGACAATCACCTCCACCTCTGCTGGCTGCTCTTTTAATGCAGCCTAGGGCAGAACAGCATGGGTTTGTGAATGGCTGATGTTCTCCATGGGTTGTTTTACTGTTGGGCTGTCGCGGCCCTCCATGTGGTAAGCTCTCTGTGTGGGTTGTGCTCCCCAGACGATGGCCCACCCCATGATGATCTAGGTGCCTGCTCAGTTTTGTGCTCTATTTGTAGGTAACTTGGTTTGGGAAGCAACATGACTTCCAGCAGAGAGTAGTGAGAGGCAGGTGGCACTCAGCAGCCAGGTGCCCCGTGTGTGTCATGCAGAGCGGTGGTACCACCATCGCAAACATGGACCCTTCACTGCGATGTTAGCCCTTGTGGCATCTTTAGAGTGTCTGCTTTAACATTAAACACTAGAGGGTGGTATGTTACTGCCAGTATGCTATTTTATAACAGTCATAGGCAAGATTTTTGTATTCCTTGAGTTTATGGTGTGAGCAACTCTTTTAAAACAAATGTAGACCTAGAGCAAAAATAGCATTTTGTGATGAGCTTGTTTGGCAACCTTAGTGGTGCACAATGCTATTTTTGTTTTTTTAGGGAAAAAAGGGTTGACTTTATTCAGAAGCACCATTAGGAACATAATAAAATTAGGGTTACTCACTCTCTGCCTTTTGTCTTGATAGCCACACTTATGTGCACACCATGTGAATACAGTGGAACAGAAGAAGAGGCAGTTTTACCAAGGTTTTGATATTTAACAAGGCAGATACTTCAAAGTTCATACCATTGCTTGTGTATCTACAATTTGGTTGTGGTGTAACTGGTTTTTAGTACTTGAATAAAGTTGGTTTTTTTCCTCTTTCAGGCACCACCTTCCATGGTCAATAATGAACAACGCCAACATGCCGAGCACATATTCTTATCATTTAGAAAATCAAAATCACCATTTGCTGTTTGCAAACACATTTTGGGTAAGTCTTCATATACGGAACGGTTTTTGTAACTAGATCTGTATTCTGCATCTGGGAATACAGACATCAGGTTTGATTTTGTGAAGGGTATTTCTTGTTTGCCTGGGCTCTTTGTTATTTTTGTTTTCCCAAATTTCACACTTCATCTACTTGTTTCAGTACAGCAGTCATAGCATTTCAGGGTGAACACATGAGCAGAGACCTGTTTCAGGTTCAGCTTGTCAATGTCTGTACCCAAATATGGCACAAGAATAGGAGGCGACAGAAACTGCAAGGAGGTGGGGCTGCTTTTTTTGATATCAGGTTTTGCTCAAAGTCTGCTTGAAACTACAACTTAAATGCCTGCAGGGCTGCCAGGACTGCTTTAAACAGAGTCCTGTATGGGGAGGATGAAGCCCCTTGCTGTCATTGGTTTTGTTTCTGGCGCCTTTGTGAGGCGCAGCTTCATTTGGCAAAGTTCCTAAACTGATTTAATAGATTAAACTTGCCTCTATTATATGATTGTATTTTAATGCTACCTAATGTATGGAATTTGCAGAACTGCCTGTACATACTGTGGTGGTTTGATGCTTCCCATTATATCAACCAGCCATACAGTTTGTGTCCTTCTGCCAGATTTTGTACTGGCGCTGTATAAGGCATTAAACTATTTTGGATTGCACATGTCAGTTGCTGTTAACAGCTCAACTGTTTTTAAAGAAATGGTTAAAGAAAAGTTTGTCTACCTGATAGAGGCAATAGAATACTGGGAAAAGTTTTTGTGGGATTATGTGCACAGAGACTGGAAAGGAGTATGGAGGTGTCACCCCTCTATTAAAAAAAAATAAATCATAGGTTTCTATGGAAATGCTGGGAATTTGGTTGTGTTACAAGTATTAAAACATAAATCTATTCTTACAGACCCTATAGAGAATTATTACAGTTTGGCAGCTAAATAATCTGAAAAGTCCAGGTGCAGTGTGCGTGTATTCCTGCTTAGTGCTGCAGTGCTGGCCACATGTGTGTGCTGGGGGGAGGTGGAGGGAAGTTGCAGGGAAAGCTGGATCTGAGACCTGCTGATGAGAACTGAAATGTGTGGAAATGCACCAAATAAAAAAAAGATTAATAAAACAAAGCACATACCAGAAAAACAATCAGAAAAAAAGAAGTATTAACTGATGAATATTGTGGTCATACGACTGCAGTCCATCTGCGGTGCTGTCAGATTATGCTGTAACACATAGAGCAGGGTGCGGTTCCTTTCCTATACCCTCTCCCAAACAAAAAATTTTTCTACAAATGAGTTTCTTGAAGTTTGAGTGCATTAGAACTTTGTCTGGTCCTGAAGGCTGTAACCGCACTTGTGCTTTGAGTCAGAAGAGTTTGGGATTATTTTTTCCTTCTTCGTATTGATTTTAAATTATTTCAAGAAGGCAGCAGAACGTGTGTAAGTTTGTGTGGAGAACATTTCAGTGGCTATTAGGAGATGTACTCATAACTAGTCAGAAGTAGTGGAAATTTATGTAATACACATAGCGATATTATCTGTGCTAAGGGATATATTGCTGCATCTTGTCCTCAAAGAAGTACAATGTAGCATCAGTAATTAAAAATCAGTAGCATCAGTAATTAAAAATGTCTGCAGTGACAGTTGTTCGTAGTTGTTCTTCTGAAGTACAAGTGACTGAAGTAAATGTGATCATTTTATTAACACTTTTGGATGCCTACAAACATCTTTAAACTGATCATGTGCTATCACCACTGAGAAAACAGTAGTTCTAGGTGGGGAAGGGTTTTCCTTCCAGTTTTATCCAGTGGGCAGCTGAGATCTGAGACATGGAACTGAAGAACTTTCCCCCAGACTTTTTGCTTTTTGAGTAAGTGTTCATACAGTGTGAACAGAAAGAATAGCTGATTGGAGGGATCTGAGCAGGTAAGGATGAGTAGGAACCAGAGGTGCTGGAGGAGTGATCAAGGCAGGAATTGGAATGGAGGAGGAGAGTGGTAAGGATGTTGATGGCATTCATGGAAAGAAGAGTGTATGAGCCCTGCAGGGAAAGAGGCAGAGATGCATAGCATAAGGGAAAGGAGAACAGCCACCACCATACGGTTTATTTAGAAGCCTGTAGTTGAACCCACGAAGCAGGAGGCTCTACGTTCTTCTGGTGTAAGCTTATAGCTGTTAAATGTACTGGCAAAGCTTGCCCTGTCTTTCTTTAGTAACTTCATGTAGAGAATAACAGTGCGCTGACTGGTTATAAGTTTACACAGTGCTGGAGGTCTGTGCTGTTAATGATTGCAGTTGTGCATCTGTGGTACTTGATGCAAAGGAGAAATTCCATCCTCTTTTGTTGTTTTTTTTCCTTCTTTTACGAGAGTTTTCTTTTTGTATGTGCTTGGGACAGTTTGAGAAACCAAAGATGCAGAAGTTAACAAACAAACAAAAAAGCCAAAATTAAAATTCCTGTGCAGGTTTATTTTTATTTATATGTTAGACATGCACACTGATCTTTCAATTAAGCGGTTATGTTGTTTTCCAAATTAAGCTTAGTAGATTTAAAGGAGGTTTATTTTCATTTTAGCATGTTTAAATCACGTTGGGTTTTGGAGCCTGATAAAATTACTTAGCATCCAATTTTCTAAAATGCTTTTATCTGGGATATAGAACATGCATATAAAGGAATGTGTTTTGTTACTTTGCGTGTATATAATCAGCGTAAGGAAGTTTTTAAAGCATGTCATCCCATGACTGAGGCTTTCTTCAGCAAATCCAGTTTTTTCTAGTTCTGGCATGTTGCCTGCCACAGTTCAAACTCCACTTTTGGTTCTGGAATTTTAATTTGTTTTTTATTCTGTTCTTGCCACCCCGTGCCTGCATTTTTTTCTGAACACTCTTTGTATGTTCTCTGTAGACTCAGAATGTTTTGAACTGGCTACTGAGATCATAGGATCATAGAATGGCTTGGGTTGGAAGGGACCTCAAGGATCATCAAGTTCCAGTCCCCTTGCCACAGGCAAGTTGCCAACGACTAGATCAAGTACTAGATCAGATTGCTTAGGGCCCCATCCAACCTGGCCTTAAACACCTCCACGGATGGGGCATCCTCAACCTCTCTGGGCAGCCTGTTCCAGCACCTCACCACCTTCTCCGTGGTAAACTTCCTCAACATCTAATCTAAATCTTCCTTCCTTTTAAAACCATTTTCCCTTTTCCTATCACTATCTACTTATGTAAAAAGTTGATTTCTCACATGTTTATAATCTTCCTGTAAATTCTGGAAGTCTGCAATGTGGTCTCCCCACAGCCTTTTCTTCTCCAGGCTGAACAAGCCCAACTCCCTCAGCCTGTCTTCATATGAGAGGTGCTCCAGCATTCTGATTGTCTTTGTGGTCCTCCTCTGGACCCTTTCTAAAAGCTCCACATCTTTCCTCTGTGGGGACCCAGACCTGGACACAGTACTGCAACTGGGGCCTCACAAGGGGATGGAACAGTCATCTTCCTTGCTTTGCTGGGTACCCCTCTTCTGTTGGAACCCAGGATACAGTTGGCCTTTGAGGCTGCAAGAGCTCACTGCTGGCTCATAGTAAGTTTTTCATCAACCAAGACCCACAAGTCCTTCTCAGCAGGGCTACTCTAAAGGAGTTCTTCTCCCAGTCTGTTGGGATTGCCACAACCCAATTGCAAAATCTTGCACTTTGCTTTGTTGAACCTCATTAGGTTCACCTTCTGAGTTTATCAGGGTCCCTCTGCATGGTTATTTCTAAATTACCAAGAATGTGGTGAGGCACTGTCTCAGGCTGCCCAGAGAGGCTGTGGATGCACTGCCACCATAGCTGTTCAAGACCAGGTTGAATTGGGCCTTGGGCAGCTCCAGTATTAGATAAGAAGGTTGGTGGCCCTCCATGTGACAGGGGGGTTGGAGATTCATGATCCTTAAGGTCCTTTCCAACCAAGCCATTCCATGATTCTATGAAATTAAAAATAAAAAAAGAGAAGGATCAAAAAAATTGTATTAGTGTTCTATCATCACATAAATCACATTCAAATTCTGGGGCTTCTCTTTGTAGCCTTCTAAACAATCACTTTTTTTTGGTAACATCATCCTCTAGTTCCTTTAGCCCACTTATGTACAAAGTAATCAGATATTCAGATAATAAGGGTTAATGATTTCTACACTGCAGTAAGGAGTTACATTCTGACTATCTGAAAATAAACATGGAAGTTTGAATGTATAAAATCTTGAAGACACCAGTCTGTGAAACTTTTGCTTCAGTAATAAAACACAGTTGCTCCCTTAAGGCTTAAGTGAGCTTGCTTCTTGTTGCCATCTATAAGATGCATGTAATTTATTCACTGTTGGTTCCAAAGGCAGAATCTCTGATAACAGAGGAGTCTTCATTTTGGCATCTCTGTCAATCATATCTTAATATACTGTGACTAAATCTGTCACAGGTATTTCAGTTTGTTCTACAGTTATATTAGCATTCTCATTCCTGATCGTTAGCTCAGTCTCCTGGTGTAGCCAGCTTTCATTCCCCCAAGTCTCTGACTTCAATTAAACAGCACTGGGCAAATTGATAACTGAGTCATTGATTTATTTTTGCCTCTTTTGAGGTGGAAGTCTTTGTTTTCATAGTGACAGAATTTCCCAGAATCACAGAATCGTAGGGGTTGGAAGGGACCTCCAGAGATCATCGAGTCCAACCCGCCATTTAATCATTATTTAATATTAGAAGTCCACTGTTTTTGTTAGAAGTAGATGCAAGATGAATAGATACATATCCTGGCATTCAAATTACCTTTGTTTTTCCCCACAGAAACTAGTAAAGTGGATTATGTTCTTTTTCAAGCTGCTACAGCGATAATGGAAGCAGTTGTAAGAGAATGGATTCTATTGGAAAAAACTAGCATTGAATCACTGCGAACATTCCTTCTAACCTATGTCTTACAGAGGCCGAAGTAAGTACAGAAAAGTGCTGCTGAATGTGTAGGATCAGCCTGCAGTCTTGGTTTTCATTTTATTATATATATACTTATATATTCCAAGGGTTCTGGCAGAAGACCATTACAGTAGTAACTTTTCTTTGTTTCTTACTGCTTAGTTGAATTCTGTAGAGTTGCAAGTTTGCCTTTATGCATTCGCAGAAAGATTTGAAGAAGCGCATCTAAAATGGAATTGATCATTGATTTCCAGAATGATTTGCAAATATTGTTAACAATGTTGTTTACAGTCTTCAAAAGTATGTTCGGGAGCAGATTCTGCTAGCAGTAGCAGTCATAGTGAAACGGGGATCATTAGACAAATCAATCGACTGCAAAAGCATCTTTCATGAAGTCAGCCAGTTGATCAGCAGTGGTAATCCCACTGTGGTAAGTATTTCTGTCTTCTACTTCATAATTTAAGCAATCATAAGTTGTCCTTTAGTGATGATAAAAATCTACTTTTCTTATCTAAAAAAGCAATTTAGTAATTAGCTGTCTATGCAGTCATTTACGAAGTCTGAGATTTCTGAATAATAATGTCTTGGAACTAGTGGTGGTATGTGTAATTCTTTGGTGTACATCTGTATCATGTATTGTAGGGAACAGGCTTCTCTGAATGTACTGAATGTATGATATAGTTTGTTGGGTTTGTTTTTGTTTCTGTTTTTTTTTTTTTGTTTGTTTGTTTTGTTTGATTTGTTGTTGTTTCTGTGTGTTTCTTTCACAAAACAGCATGATTTAAAGTGGATTTTGCATTTGCTGGCAGGCTCGCTGCCCTCCCTGTCCATCTTCCATCTGTGCAGCACTGCACCCTCCTGTGCTCAGCTGTTGCAATGGGCTGCTAGTGAGAGGCGCGGGCCTCTGTGCTCCCTGGGTAGGTGGAGAGAAAGGGGTGCCAGGAAGGAAAACAGGGAGCAGAAATACAAAACTTAGTGTAGATTTAATGCCACGCTACTGGAGTAAGTGTTACCTTCCAGAGGGAGCTCGAAGTGGAAACAAGGTGTCCAATATCTATCTCTGCCTTTAGTGAAATGCCTTTTGCTATGCCAGGAGATAAGTTTAGAATAGGTCATAATAGAGGCATGAAGCTAGAGATTAAAGAGAGGTGATTTTTCTTCCTACCAAATGCAAATCGAAGATTATATAGATCTGTGCCGAAAGTTTTAACTGAAGTTTTTCACAGATGAGCCAAACCTTGAGGGACTGACCGGTGTTTGGGGCAGCAGTGGTGCTGGATGTGAGCAGCAAATGTTTAACTCCAAAAATTTGATCAAAGTATGCAAGACGTAATGCAGCTCACGTCATGATCCTAAAAATAGCGTGTTACCTCCTCAGCATGAAGAGGTATTCCTCCAGGGCATGGAAATTTTGGTTACTTTCCTAATCCTTCTACAGTTACTTTAGTGAGAACAGCGTACAATTTGGGTAGAAATGGGTGTTTAGAAGAGCAACACTTAATTTGTGATTTTATTTCCCCAGGGAATGTAATTTTATTTCTAAAGTGGAGTTACAATTGAGGTTTTCTAAACTTTTTACATGCCAGTGTGTGTGCTTATGTAGATTTTATTATATTTCCAACATATACAAGTAGGGAGCAAATGGTAACCTGCGTATTCACAGAGAAGCCATCTCTGAGTAACTCTTGCCCATTCCTATACTTGTGCACATGCGTTCTGTGCTTGCACTGATTTGCAGACACACTTCACTGAGCACAGCATGCGGCTCACCAGGGCTGCCAGCTGTGAATGTGTTGCCCAGTGCATCGCAATGGGTTCTGCCTGGGGAAAGGAGCAGCTCTTCACCCTCCTCCAAGTGTGAGGTCGGCAGTAGGTTACACAGTGGTTAAAAATGCTTACAGCTTTCAAGTATGGCTCTCAGCCATTGATAGTGGCTTTCTGCAGGTGCTGAGATTGAGTCAGGCTTATGGGGAATGGGGGAAGACTGGATGGGAAGCTTGAAAAGGAGAGCATGTTTTTTCACCACAGTAGAAGAAATACTTTTTGGCCTGTTATGAAAAGGAATGTAATCAACCTGGGTCTGTATGTGACGATATAGCTATTTAATTTACAGAGTAGTTTGTAATTGGGAATCCTTTCTAGAAATGCAAAGTGGTCTCCTTTGTGCTTCCTGCTTGTTTTCTCATCTGCTGAAGCTGAAGCTACCTTCTTAATCTCATAAGCTTGAAGTGCTTCATCTTTTCCATTCCCTGCAATGCTCTGCCCAGTTCCTGACAGACATCTGTACCACTTCCTTGTGTGTGTTAAGTACTTGTGTTCCATGACATTTTCATGACTTGTCAGTAGTGTATTGGCAAGGTCAGGTCCTGAACAGAGGTGTAAAGAGAAAAACTGCAAATTTTACTGTCTTTTGCATTCACGTCCTTTTATAGGGTGTGATATGCTTAATATCTTCTCTGGCATTGGTTAAAAATATGTTTTAGGAATGGATGCATTTTGAAGATGGAATTTGATGGTATGTGATGGTATGGTATTTAGCTTCAATAAAAGCCACCCTCATAGAAGAGACAGGCTGTAAACTTCCTCCAACAGAAATTTCAGCATCTCTTTTCAGTCTTCACCTCTGGGGGACAGAGTGTCTGTCTCTAGATGCAATATCATGGGCCAGTCTTAAAATATGAATTGCATGGTTCCTGTCACTGATTTTGAACTGTGTGAGCCAAGTTCTCTTCAGTTTCTTGGACTTTTCTGTTAGAATATAGTACTTTTGAATAGCTGAAGGGCTGAGTTAGTTTGTTTGTCTTCATTCTTGCCAGAGGAACAGGAATTGTTCTGGAGTGTGTCCAGAGAAGGGCAACAAAACTGGTGAGGGGTCTGGGAGCACAAGTCTTACAAGGAGTGGCTGAGGGAGCTGATATTGTTTAGTCTGGAGAAGAGGAGGCTCTGGGGAGACCTCATTGCACTCTATAACTGCCTGAAGGGAGGTTGTGATGAGGAGGGGTTTGGCCTCTTCTCCCAGGCAACAAACCAGAGCAGAGGAAATGGCCACAAGTTGTGCCAGAGGAGGTTTAGATTAGACATAAGGAAAAACTTTTTCTCTCAGAGAGTGGCCAGGCACTGGAATGGCTGCTCAGGGAGGTGGTGGAGTCATCATTCCTGGCAGTGTTCAAGAGGTGTCCAGATGAGAAGCTATGAGATATGGCTTAGTGGCTTGTGGTAGCAGTGGTGATGGGAGAGGACAGTTGGGCTGGATGATCTTGTAGGTCCTTTCCAACTTTGTGATTCTATGAATCTACAAATCCTGGCAGCTCAGTGGCTGATTCCCAGGAGGAATAAGCAGTCTGTGCACAAACACAACCAGATGGACTTTGCATCAGGATGTGAATTCTTCCAGAATATGGATAGACAGATACAGAACAGGTCCAACTACTGCAGATCTGATAGAGAATAAGAGAAGCATTCAAAGTTATGTTTTTAGGATCTCTGATATGTACATTAGGGCATATCCTAATTGTATAGCTCCAAATCTATATTTTTCTTTATAATGTGCAAGGCTTATCAAGACGTGTTGGAAGAACTCCAGGGATCCTGTCAACTGCTTCTCTCTTAAAATCTACAGATTTGTTTGTCTGCTTGCTGATGCTCACACTCAAGCCAAAGAAGAGATTCAGATGCTTCATGTTACCTAGAACTGCATGGGAATGTGATGTGGATTTCATCTGAGCAATGGAGGGAAATACAAATAAACAGAATTCTTGATATTCCTCTTCAATGAATTTTAAGGTTTTCACTTTAAGGCTGAAAAGTTACTTTTCCTAGAGAAAATAAGGCTCTGGGGAGATAATACTTGTGGCCCTGACATAGTGATAAGACAAGGAGTAAGTTGTAAACTGAAAAAGGGTAGATATAAGGAAGAAACTCTTTACTTCTCTGGGCGCAGGCTGCCCAGAGAAGCTGTGGATGTCCCATCCCTGGAGGTACTCAAGGCCAGGTTGGATGGGACTCTGTGTAGCCTGATTTGGTGAATGACAGCCTAGCAGGGTGTTGGATGTGCACCACAAGGTCCCTGCTAACCCAGACCACTCTACAGTCCTATGAAATAAGTGTCTGTAGTAATGGTTAGATAGATAACTAATTGTGTTTGCTTTGCAATGGACCTGATTTCTGTTTCCAAGAATGAGTTGTTTTACTCTTGGATCCCTGCCTAACTGTTGCTGTCTTGGATGGTGGGCTAAAAGTTTGAGAGGCTCTCTTGACAATTTTGACAAAACCTTGTATATTATTCCCCTTCGCATTCACAGACCACCTCTGCCCTCAGCTAAATCTCTTGTTCCAATAAAGGTACTGCCTTTTCCTGTAAATCTCACTACCCTGGAAACATACTGAATTTTAAAAACCAGATGGTAAGCGAGAATGTTTAAACTGCTTCCTTTTTTCTGAGAAGTGGCCTATGAAGGCCTAATCTAGCGTGTTATAAAATGGTTTGGGGAATTTCAGACATCTAGAAGCTGCTCCAAATACAAGGTTAAGACTATATTAAAAACTTTAAAACAAGTGTGGTTTATTTTTCAATGCTTGTATTAACCAGGCTGCATTTTAAACATCTCCAGTTTCTCTTTTGAAAGAGTCTACTTTGCCAGATACGTAATACAACAGTACTCCAGCTTGATTGCTTAATAACTTCAATATTACAAATGAGTGGTTCCCAGTGTTATCTCCTACAGTACAGCTAGGATTTTAAATGGGTTGTAAAGTGAGGAGACAAGATTCAGAGAAGAGAGGTGTGTGTCCCCTGTTCTGTGTATGGTGTCCAAGGCAGTTGCCTCAGTTTAACCATCACATGAGATGTGCAGATGTGGAGGCCTTTGTATGTAGACTTACTGGAAAGGAAGAAATTATACCTTTCCATGTGTTCTTTTATTTATTTTATTACTGTGGTGATGTATCAGAAGGGCATCTTTCAAATCTGTATTGACTCTCGCTTTTTGGTTTTTATTCCTTCTCATGGGTTTACCATGGAAAAAAAAGAACATCTAGTAATAGACCGTCTGTCTACATAGGAACAACCAGACATCTCCTTCCTAACCCTTTGGTTTCTTTTTCTAAGCAAGTCTTCCCTGGAACCATGTAACACAGGCCATTTGGCATATCCTGCCAGTAGGGCAAGCACAGGGGGCAGGAGCCGGGAGTTAGTACAGAGAAATGTGGAGGGGAAAGGGACCTACCTGCTAAAGAGCAATTGCCAGGAGCATATCCTGCCAAAACAAAATATACATCATCCTCTGGTTCTACTGCTGGGTAATACTAATGGCAGGCTGCATGGCTGGTCTTAACTATTTGGCGTTTTGAATTTAATGGAAGGTCTTGGGTTTGTTCATGCAGCTACTATAGGAATGAAGATCTAACTGGTACCTTTCAGACAAGAACCTGGAGGAAATATGTTACCTCTAGGTAAACGGTTTGCAGATCTTCAGTTTGCTCGATTAAATTACATTTTTCTCCCCCTACCTGATTTCTACTTTGCAGCTTCTCCTGTCCCCAGAGACACAAAAGAAAGCACATTTTGCACCCTAAGCTCCAGCAAGCTGACCTCTTTGGCTATCAGTAGAGGCTGCTGCTTTCCTTTTCCCTTTTGCCAAAGTCTGCATACTTCACATGCCACAAGATCATCTTCCTGTGGCCCCTAGTGACTGGTTTCCTCTTTCTCAGCTCACTCGCAGGGGGTTTACTTGCATGGTTACTCTGGTTTGGCCCAGGAAGCTCGATCTCACCCTTTGCGCTGCTGTAGATGTGGTGTGTTGACTGAGCATCACTCATTTGTCATTGCAGGTGGTGGTAAAGTGGGGAGGAAAGGGGTGCTCAGCTCAGCCAGTCCCTTACTGCTGACAGCACAAATCTGCAGCTGTGGGTCCTATTCCTATCATCCTGTCCCCCCTCTACAGCTTTTTTCCACCAGTTGGCTCCTTTGGGCAGGATAAAATAGATGAAATCCAGTTGGTTCTTCCTGGTGCTTGCTTGGTTTTATTTTTTCAAAATATATTTTGTTGAGGGTTTTTTTTTTAATTATTTTAACTTTTAAAACTTTTTACAACCATTATTTCCTATTGTTTCTTTTTTTAATTGTTTTTTGGGGGGGCAGCTACTACTTCAGCTTCTGGTGGATTTTCTTTTGTTACACTGCAATGCTGCTCACAAGTTGAAAAGCCTGAGACACCCTGGTTATTGTGTATGTACTGTCCTGTTATCTGCTACCTTTCCATTTGGAGTTGCAGTTTATATTTTGGGGATTTACATACTCTGAACGTGTTAGGAAATACAGCTGTGCTTACACAGGGAAATTAGGAGAGAAGTCTGTTACCTCCTTTATTAAGGAGGGCTTTCTTTGAACAACTTATTTGTTAAAAACTGATTTTGACTTTCTCACCACAGAATTTTATCACCCGTGAACGCCACAGCAAACTGCCTCTTCTTTCTGCTTTACACAGGCTAAAATAGCTGATTTGGGAATGCTATTAAATGCTTCTAAGCACTTCCCTTTGGTTTCAGTAACTGTTTTAAGAGTGGAGACAAAAGGCCTATAAATATATGTTCAGTCTGGCAACGAGTTAATGTAACAGGGTTGATTTTATAATTTACTCTGTGCAGGTGAGATCTTTAGTCTTTTAAAACTACTTTTTCTGTGGGTGTCAGAGATTGCAGAGCACGTGAGTTTGTATGTGGATTGCCTGGTATTTCTGGTTTTCATAGAGAAATGAACAATCAAATCAAGTCTGTGATGAGCTAGCTTTGATTCTCTGCTCAGGATTTTCGAACAGAAGAAACATTTTAAGTAGTGTAGTTTGTTCTGCTTTGTCAGTTGACTTTTCTGCCTTGGAGCTGGTGCACCACATGTCCATTTTTTCCTAAGCCACGTTTGAACTCTTCTTCCTTTCAGATGCTTTGTAACCTAACTACTCTCCAATGAAGCGGTTCATTTATTCCATGGGCAGTCCAGGCACAAGTGTGAAATCCCTTCAAATATTATGGCTTTAACTTTTGTTGTAGGGGACATTCCATTTGGAGGAACAAGTTGCGTTTTCTTATGGCGTCTGAGTTTTATGAATTATGCATAAAAGATTACTGTTCAAATGGTTCGTGGCCATTCTGTAGCGTCTGTGTTTTATGAGAGTAGTTTAAAAAGAAAATCGCTAAAACGATGTCACTACCGGGTGTCTGATTGCCAAGTTAATCTCTTATCTCAAGTCCCATTGATCTTCTGTTTGAGCAGCTGAGAGTCTATTTTATGTATAGCGATCTTTCATAAAGTTTATTTCTGGTAATAAAGCTAACTGGGGTGAGTGCCAAGCTATTCTCAGAGGCTCTCAACAAGAGAGGTATTTTATTTTGTTAGATAGAGTTATTGTTTGGGTATGTACTTGTGACAGAACTAGTGGAATTGCTAGCAAGTGAGTCAAGCTAGGTTCGGAGGTGTACTCTTACTGGAGTGAAGTTAATGGCCTTACTGGGCAACAGACATTCAGATCTGACTTTTAATATGATGCCGAGCATCATGTGCATTTTCTACTTATTACTGTGTGGTATTATTACATTGATTGTCATCTGTTCTGTGGCATGGCAGAAAGCATATGTGAGGTATTAATTAAAGAAAAAAGCAATCCAACAAACTTGTAAGTTTATTCAAATGTATTATGTTAAAGGGAGGAATTTAATTTCACAGTGCAGAACTATTTAGTGTTTACGTGAGTATTTCTTCTAATACCATAGACTATATTTGCATCAAAAGGCTTGTGTGTCTTCATACCAAAAATGCACGTAAATTCAAAAATTGTATTTCAAACTTTTCCTTATTAACCTGCAGTGGAATTAGTCTTCATAAAGTAAAGTTTTATGAAAGTAAAACCTTGTTTTCATAAAGTTACAGCAAAGTGAAGTTTGAGTAAGCTTTGTTGCAGAAGATCTGAAGTATGTATCTGTGCTTTTGGGAGAGTTTAATGGATGGCAGGACACGCATTCTTTTAATTAGTTTGTCTTTCAATATTATAAAGCTTGCAGTCTTGCTGCTATGCGTAGCAGTTTAATTTGTGTCATTTTATGACAGTCCTATGGGGATTTTGGGGTGGTTTTATGTGCAGCGCTGTGTACGTGCTGTGAGTTGCTCTGGCAGGCTGCAGATCTGGGGCAGCTCCGGGAGGTTCAAGTCTGCCTGCTGAAAAACCAGCATCCAGCAATCTCCTCTGCCTGATGCTGCCATAGAGCGTAAATTTGGGGTGGAGAGCTTTCCTCTGGCCTTCTGCTGTAGTGATAGCATGGCTATTGGGGCACACTTCCACATTTTCAGAGAGGAAATAGGTGGGTGCAGGTGGTGACAGAAGGGCAGACAGGGCCTGTGGAGGCCTTGGGATGAGGGGGAAATGAGGCAGGACTCAAGGAATGAAAGCATCAAGGTGAAGGTGTGTGCAGGAGGCTGGGAATGCAGGATTTGGGGGAAGGAGGGAGGGAGAATAGAGGGATGCAGTGTGTGGTGTTTGCAGTGAGCTGGGCTGCTGGAAGGAATAAAGAGCACACATCTCTGGCAACGCAGTAAACAGGAAAAAGGCTGTCCTTTTACATAATGAGATGGTGATAGGACAAGGGGGAATGGCTTTAAACTGAAAGGGAGGAGATTTAGCTTAGATAGATATTGGGAGAAAATTTATTACTCAGAAGGCAGTGAGGCACAGGCTGCTCAGAGAGCTGGGGATCTCTGAAGGCACTGATGGCCAGGTTGCATGGGGCTGGGAGCAGCCCTGAGCACACAGCAGGGTGCTTTATCTAGGTGGGCTTTAAGGTCTCTTCCAACACAAATCATTCTATGATGATAATCTGATGCTTTTCTTCCCTGTGTTTGGGGTAGTATCTGATGTCAGAACTACCTGAAGTAGCTGTTGCTGAAACCATTGGTTGCTGCCGTAGCGTTTTCATTGGGCCCATGGCAGACTCCCTCAGTCCTGCCTGCATCTGCTGCTCTCTGCATCTTTGAAGAGCTTTCACCATCACTCATAACGTTTGTCCTTAGTTTAAAATTTCTCCTTGAGATCAGGAGAAGAGCCTAGTAAAAACATCCAGGACACAGTTGTTTTTTTTCATGGAGTACCTAAACCATGTAGATTTGTGATTACAGCTAACGATGGCCTTGCATCGCTACTTTTCAGAGCTGAAAAGTATCCACATGTTTGTAATTCAAGCATGAAGTGAAGTCTGTATTGAAGTATTTAGGGTGTCTCATGAGACTTCTGCAACTCCTGGCACAGACTGAATTTGGGCATTGTTCTCTGGCAACTTTGGATTATTTCTCTAAAAACATGTATTCTTATCTGAAGCGTTGTTCTAGAGCCAAACTTTGGGTATTTTTGTGGGGTTGGGTAGGTGGTTGTTTTTTTTTTTCCTCTCCAGATTAATTATTTCCATATGGAACTTTAAATATTGGAATTGAATGTCAGTGCTAACCTACAGTAATTTTTACATCAACTCAGACCTAGCATTTGTGTTAATTAAAAATAATGACAATTGCTTACAAAGAAATAGTGAAATAATGAAATAGCTTACACAGAAATTTGGAAAGAAACTACTGAAATGTTTGAGCTGGTCAGAAATATCTTAAGTCTTGTATAGGACTGAGAGAATTGTGTTTTTGCTGGACCAGATTGAAGTGTGATGTTTTTCGCTGGATAACTGTTGCTTTTGTCATGAGCAAGTAGATGAGAAATAACCCACTTGAAATTTCTTTAAAATGGGAAAATTTGGATTTAGCAACTGATCAGCTACATGCTGGCCTAATGTACAGCTTTATTATGCAGCAGAAAAGAACAGCCGTCTAGTATCAGGAAGCTGCTATGTTTGATCTGTCTGGGATTTATTTAGCAAGTAAGAATGTTAATTTAGTGTATACTAGCTAAGATAACTAGTTGTCTGGGGGGGTCAAGGTACTGACTTCAGAGGCATTTCTGAACAAAGATGTTGCAGTTGGTGGGTGGATGGCACTGGTCTCAGCTGTTGTATGAGCTTGCATAAATAGTATCATCTCCACTTTAATCTTTCGGGTGTTCAGAGGTAGTGTGCATATTTCTGTTTAACCCCTGGACACTTGCTGGCATGCATGACCCTTTAACAATTCCTATCCCTCTGTCCATCCCTGGCACCTTGGCTCCAAACAGTCTAGGAGCATAGCCATTAATATGGAAATTTTTTGTTAAGAACATCTATTTAACAAAAAGTGTTTTCATTTTATCAGTATATAGTTTCCGTTGTGCTTGTTATGGCAGTACACGGCACACTTCTAAAGTACTTGTTATATCCCCACTATATGTTATTTACTTTCCTTTGTGTGTAGTGAACAGTTACAGAAATACATTAAAACTGGTGATGATGGTTGCTGAACTTTGGTATCAGGGAAAATCTTTATTTCAGTAGGCAGCAACTGTGGCTGGAGCATTGTGCTTCATAAAGGAAGGATGGCTTTTAAGTTGTGTTTTAGAGTAAGCATTCGATTTACCTTACCTTAAATTTTGAGAGTGAAGAAGATACTTAAACCTTCAATCTTTGTGAATTTGCTTCTCTAAAATTAACGTGTCTTTTCCTCATTCATTTCTATGTTGCTTTGGGGACATTGTTTTAAAAGAGTAGCTCTAAAGGTTCTTCCTGAGGCTTGTGGAGCTTGTGCTTTGGAGGGAAGCATGGAAAAGCTTTCCAGTACTGGAGCATTCTGCATATTCTTCCCCTTTTTTGATGGGAAAGCTGTAGTCAGTGGTGCACTGCAGATGCTGTTTTTGAGCAGATTTTATCACTTTCTGTGGTATAAGTTTAATGAAGAGCAAGTACCAACTCAGTAAGTGTAGCATTGCAAGGGAGGGCCACATCAAAGTTGACAGTGATCCATTAGATGGATAGAAAATAATGGAAACTGAATCTTCCTTGAATCTGTAAAACCCTGTGCACAGTTAGAGAAAATAAACAGGCTGGCAAAAGGATTACATTTACTTTCATTTTGTAGTGATGGTTTTACAGGTATTTAGCTGTTTTTTTATGCTGCTCAAATGCTTGAATCTGCTTTGTGGGGATGGAGCTTGGATGATCCCGGAAATGGCTCACCCTACTGTCTGTTCTCCTGAAAGCTTGAGTTATTCTGCTTTGTGTTAGAAAAAATTGAAGTAATAGCCACAGGACTGTGCTGATAAACTAGATTTCGGTGTAAATGGTGTCAAATTATTGAACATCTTTTAGTTAAATTATTTCCTTTTTTTTTTTTATAGCAAACTTTGGCCTGTTCCATTTTAACGGCGTTATTGAGCGAGTTCTCAAGCTCAAGTAAAACCAGCAACATTGGACTAAGCATGGAGTTCCATGGTAACTGTAAACGTATATTTCAGGTAAGCTAGTTCTACATCAATATATGCTACCTGTATTTCTAAAGTTTAAATGTTAAAAAGTGGAAGTATTTTCTTGCCCCTGGTGCATTCATCTACAGTGCATGTTTGATTACATTTAATTAGACCACTCTGTATTAGAAATGCAGATATTGGCTACTTTAGAAAAACTGATAATTTACTTTTTAGTTACTTGTGTCAAAAAGTGTCATCCCTTTTTGCCTATTTTATCAATGTACAGCTACAGATCTTTACATGGTTGGACTCTTTAATTCCTTGGCTACCAATTGCAAACAAAACGAACACTGTGGAACAATGATAGTCTTAAATATAGATTTGGTTTAAAGCCAAGGAGAGCTATGTATTTAAAAATATTATTGCAGATGGTGTAGTCTGGTTGTCTCAGATGTATTGTTTGGCCAGGCAGAAATGTTTTTGTGAAGGCGTTGCTTTAAACTCTGACTGTTGTGGAACAATTTACTGACTTTTTTGTGTCAAAGACCAACCCTTCCTTCACCAGTTGTTAAGAGATATTGTTAAGTTTTCCTTTTAAAAGTAGTACTTAGGATAATGTTTTTCTTTTTTGTTATTTACAGACACGTTGCATTAATTTTGGCAAATAATTTGGGGTTCAACTGTCAACTTAGGGTTATTATCTGTTTTTCAGTGAAAAATAAGGTGAGAACAGAACAGGCTGAGAGACTCTAATATATTGTGTTCATCCTGAGTGTAGGAGGACGATCTGCGGCAGATCTTCATGCTCACAGTAGAGGTACTTCAGGAATTCAGCAGACGTGAAAACCTCAATGCTCAGATGTCTTCAGTGTTTCAGCGTTATCTTGCACTAGCCAATCAGGTCTTAAGCTGGAACTTCCTTCCTCCAAATTATATCCTTTTTGCATCAGGCCTTTCATTTCAGAAGAGTTGGGTCGTGTTCTAACAGGTGATAAGTTTTTGTGAGAAGAGAAAAATTGTTAACTTTATAAGCAGCGTGTCTTCTTCCATTAGTACTCTTGGTCATCCCTATGCATGCTTAGAAGAGAATATGTTTACATATAGGAACTACTGTTACTTTTCATTGTAGTACTTTATACAAAAAAAATACTTCAAGAGCAGCTCTCAGTTCTGAGCTGTTGGCCCACTTGTCATGTTTGTGGTTGCTGCAAAGGAGAGGGAATGTACAACCCTCTGCCTTAGTGCAGGATAAAACAGAGAAGAGATCTCAGCTGTGTTTAATTTGGAGTGGGGCAGGTAAGTGCCCAATTTAGGTGTGTGCACACTCAGCAGATACCATTTCTTCTCTTTTGCTGGGAGGAAATACGTATTTTTTGCCAACATACTGGTGCTGTTTATTCCACTTTCATATCTTTGTGGTATGTTCTGATTATGAAACTCCAGGGGAAATGTAGATATGGGAAGGAAGTAGGAATATAATAAACAGAGTGAGCCTTGATGAAAGAGGGATGAAGGCATGGAAATGCTTGGCCTGAAAAATGGGCTAGAAGAACATAGAAACATAAGGTAAGGCAGCACTTGCCATACAGCATTGTCACCTCTTTTAATAGCTGCATCATCTTGCAGATGCTCAGCAGACTTATCAGCACCCAAACTTTTAAGCTCCTTTATAAACCTCTTAAAAGCTTCCGAATAAATTGCTTCAAAGTTGCATGTGCTGCATGAATCTTGGTGTTGCCTTCAAATCCCCTCCATAGCATTTTATTTTTCTTCTCCCATTGACAATCAGAAGGCGGTATCTGTGTGGGTTTGTTGCCTTTGAGTCTGTTCATTATGTGATGAACAGCAAAAGTAAAATTGATTTAAAATATATTTAGTTTTGTTTAATAAAGTAGAGTGCCAGCTAATATTGTCTTTCAGGAAAGTACTATTGAAATTATTTGGCCAAGGGCCAGAGTAATTTATTGCACGTGCTTATGAGACTGGAGTGAAATTATTACATTTACAAATGTTTTCAGAACAGGGGTTGGGGGATTCATAAGAATTCAAATCATGTGTGGGCACTTGTTTTTAAAGCAGCCATCTTAAGCGGAAAGAAAATGCCCTTGTGTTGTGCAGTGGTGTTTGGAGGTAGTTTCTTCTGTTTTACAGTCTTGCTTAACAGAAGCCTCTGATGCAGTCATGAGTACTGATGATGTTACAGTTTGAAAGAAAAAGCTTTATAGTGTTTTTTCAGGAGCACTCAGTCATAACCTTGAGTTTTGCAGTGGTGGAACTAGATATGTACAAGCAAGATGTCAGTACCAATTCAGTCAAGCCTTGGAGCTGTGGTTTTCATGAGTTACTGCTGCTGTTAAACAAATTCTGGCCACTTCTGGGGACTGGGTTCTGGTGCTGAACCACCACAAGTGCTCTTACATGATTTTATTACTTACCTTTTCATAACTTCTGACCTACCTTATGGTTTTCTGCCATTGGGCATTTCAATTTGCTGTGAGAATTTCTGCACTGATTTTGGTCTCCCACCTCTATTTAGCAATCCGTTTTCACATATTTTGGAATAGTTTTAATCGTCTGAGAAAAGCGGGTCTTAACTATGACTTGGTAGCTGTTGAGGTGATTGTAGCATGTAGTGCCATAGATCTCTCTTATAAAGACTGGTTTAAAAAGTTGCTGTTGATCATTGGCTCTTGGCAGCGAAGTTTAACTTGGCTGCAGTTCCTAAATAGATAGCACATTACACAAGAACATAAGAATTGCTGCATCGATTGATCAGTTGGTATCCTCTTTCCAAATCTTGACAGCACACATGCCAAAGCAATGGGCATAAATATAATACCTAAAGCATGGAGTAAAGTGACCCACTGTATCCACGTATATAACTTTTTTTTTTCCTTTGGTTCATATTCCTCTGGCAAGATAATAAGGATTCTCAGTATTGCCTGCAGCATAGCAGTGACTGTAACCTCTAGCACAATTCTAGTATCTCCAAGTGGGGAGAATAAAAAAAACTGAGAAATGCTGTTACAGGATCACTCAGTGTATGTTGCATTGTTAAATGCAGTCTTAGGCAATGCTGCCAGCTACTATAACTGCAGAGCCATAGTGAATGTGAACTGTTGGTTACCAGCAAGAAAAGCTGGTACTTGCATTCTGGAATAGTCGCCTTCTTAGAGCAGTGAAAGAAGAGAGGCTGGGACATACCTAGTCCTAAGCTGGAACATTTTTGAGTGTCGTAAAGCACAGTGCCTGCAGCAGGCAGGACACAGTGACCCAAGAGGCCTTCAGTCATGTGCAATTGCTTCAGTTTCATTTTCTAACACACAGGCAATCATCTGGCATTGCTTTCATCTGTTACCTTGTGGTATTGGTTCACTGGCATCTGCAGATGTTTGAGGCTTTTGGCAGTACTCTTGGAAAAGACAATAGCATAGAATTCCTATTTTGCACTGAGAGCGTGTGGCAGTCGTGGCATGTTGGTTTCTTTAGTGTTTCTTTTTTCACTGTTGTCACAGCACAGCACTGTTTGTTTAGTATTGTTTGCCTGGATGGAACTAGTTTTAACTGCATCTTTTCTTAAGTAAATGTTCTGACTGGCTAAGGATGCGCAAGTGATGGGTACTAAGACGTAGAGTGCCTTCAAGGATCCCACTCTTAGTGCAATGCATTGAGTGGCCATCCAGCTAAGGAGGTGTGTGTTAGTAGGCTGTAATGCATTCTGACACAGACGTATAATCTCTCCTATGGAGTCAGGACATAATTATTGTTTATATTCTTTTGCCCCCAGAGAGTTTCTCACTTCTTTCCTTTGGGATATATCTGCTCTTGGCAGCCATGTTCTAATGGACTTTGGACAGATGCCTACGAATGCAGGAGTTCTTTATCAAAACATAACTTTTTGTCCTGCTGTCTCTTGTTTATATGAGGACATTTGTTGTCTGTTACAAAACTATTTATTATTTCATTCATAAAGGTACAGGTTTTTGTAAAGGTGCTAATAGTACATGAACAAAGAGAAATTTCAGCTTTAGTTCTTGTTTTGGATTTGGTGCCTTTTCTTGCTTGGAGGCAAGCTGGCGAGTTTTCAAGTGAACGTAGAATAGGGAATTGAATTTAAAATACAGGTTACATAAACCTAACGGGATGCGCTCCAGTAATGCGCATCACTGACATTCCATGGAAATGAATGGTGCGACAGCGATTGTATGAACTGACTGAAGCTTTTGTCTGATCTGAACTCTGTTTTCAGTATGTGTTCCTCAGCCATACTTTTAAAGGAACAAGCTCTTCATATCCCTGTGAAAATATCTCAAGCCAGAATGAGAGATCTCTCTCTGGGAGATCCTATGAACAATACAGTTGAAGACCTTGAAGTAGGTCCAACCCAGATTGGTAGCATCTGTTATGCATAATGGAAGTGTGTGGAAGAACACACAGAATGCTCAAAAAAAAAGCTTTCAGGTTTGTGCTGAGGAATTATCTGAGTTGGCTTTGCTGCTGAAAAAGCGTCCTGTTCCAGCGCCTCTGTGAGTGTCACTGAGCAGAGGGGTTAAATGCTTCTTTCTAGCAAGGTGACTGACTTTGATTTGTTGCACAGTGACAGAAATGACCAAGCCTGTGCTGAGGAGAGGCAATGTGGGTTTCCTTCAGCAGCACTGCTTTCCTTAGGTCTTGTTGGATGATCCCAGGCTGCCAGTAAACAATTAGTACAGTCTATATCTGGAAGATGAAAATACTGTCCTGGCTGTTAGGGATAGGAATTAAAATTCGCTGTAACTAGAACAGCTGTGTTGAAGAAAGAGCAAAAGAGAGATCTGTCTTTTACATTTATCCCTGTTAAGTGAAAATTAATTTGGAAATCTCTGCTGCTTACATGTTTGTCAGTGTTTTGGTTGGTAAGCAGTGTGTAGAGGAAGGGTTGTGCATCTGCACAGCAGCCCCTAATGGTGGTTTAATCATAAGACATTTGGAGCATTACAATTGTAGCAAATTTTAGTAGGGATAACAAATTTCACCAGGAGCTGCAAAATTCCTTTGACTGGTCATCTTGAGATTTCGTGCAAGCATGGCTACACCACCAGCAAGATGTGGCTGGTTTTAAAGTTGTCTGAGGGCTTCCTATGCCTTTGAGACTGTTGCTTTATAGATGCAATCTGAATCTGGTGCTTTCCATACCAGGTAGTTGCCCCACTGCTAGTAATATTTGTAGTTTAACAACTGAATGCTAAAGCACACGTTCTGTCTCACGATAGCTGAATCTGTTTCCTAAGAGTGTGAATTACATGCAGGTTTGTGAAGCCATTTTCCACAGGGGGCAGCAAGCCTCTGCATGACTTTTTCAATTTGCTCTTAGGTTCATCCTATGTGCTCAGCTGACCAGATAGCAAGCAAGAGGAGGGTTAAAAAGAGCAAATATAAGCAGTATATTAACATTCTAACAATGTGTGGTAGATTTTAAGCTGTTACATTTTAATGCATTTTTATTTGTGAAGTATAAATCAAGGACTGATGTAAAGCTATCCAGATAACAAAGGTTAAGCAATTAAAACAACTTAAGGAAAAAAAAATCAGTCCCTGCCATTTTGTGAGTTTTCCTTTCATTTCTGAGTTTTTCACTACTGTGGTCAAATTTGTGAATTTGACCTGGCAGAAGCCCTAGCTTTGGGTTTTGAGTTCCTGAACTCCTTCATGGTGACAGAGCAAGCCTTGCTTCGCTTCTCACAGCAGGGGAAAAAAGAACCCAAACCTTTGGGAGCCATTTGCAAATGTTAGGATTTGTGGCACATCTTGAAGTACTGTGATCCTCCATGGCTGTTTGAGGGTATGAAATATTTCGGTACTCACATTCGCTCATTAGGTTCCTCCTGGAAGAGAGGCAAAGACTAGGAAGAAAATTACAGATTTTTGTTTGTTTGTTTGTTTTTAACTTTTTTTTTTAACTTTTAATTTCTTTCCTTTAATGTGTTCCAACAAGAAACATACAGATTTTTTATATATATATTAACTGTAAGTTAGGCTTATCGTTTTAAGACATGTTATCCTTTCTTCTCATGTTTGTGAAACAAAACCCAAGCACAACACTAATGGCTACATACGTGAATTTCATCAAAGACACAAGAATGTCCTTTTTTGAACACTGGCATCTCATCTTCCTCTGTAGGCTCTAATCAAGGAATATCAGGGGTTTATCATACTGGAAGGCATCTAGTTACATTCGTACTCTTTTCAGTGGAGCTTGGTACATGTTAATGCATCCTTTTGATGATGAAGATGATGCTTCTGTACACTCCCGTGTTATGTACCAGGTAATTCAGTGCCTTTTTTTCAGGTTTGACACATCTGGGCTGCTGTTAATAGGGCTGAAGATTTGGAATTTCATGGTAGAAAGCATCTCCACACCCAGCTTGTGTTTGTGTTTGCATCCACCTAGTGTGGGGCAGAAGATGGATGTAAAATCTCACTAATAGGTGCAAGTATAATTTGTGTTGTTTAATGAACAGACATTTTACCCACAGACTACTATTGTCAGATGTGTCATCAGTCCATTAGCATGAGAAACAGAACTAAAAATAACGGGATAGGGCCACTAAATACTGAGGCTTGTTAAAATACCGACAGCAAATCGGCCCTTCTTCCATTCCACGTCAAACGTGGTATGTAGCTGGTCCCCTCTGTGAACCCAAACAAGTGACGAGCAAGTTGATTTTCGGAGACTGATAATTAATCAATAATCTTTTGGTGCTGCTGTCAGTCTTACACTGGAGCATTAAGGCAAAGGATGGTCTTGTAAATAAAGAATGTTGAAGTGTTTTTTTCAAGAATATTCCAAATGAAGGGGGGGGGGGGGGGGGGGAACCATAACTTAAAGTGCCAGAGCTGATTAAGTTAGTTTTAACTTGTAACATAACTCCTGATAAAGGATGCACATGATAAATTTTATTTTCATCTGGAAGAACTGAAGCGTTTCTCATCCCCTACACAACGTTTCGGTTTCAGATAGGAGTAAAAATAGCTAACTCTGATTTTTACATTATTATTATGTTTTTTTTACTCTGCTTGAAATGGAATAATGCAGATCTGGTACTGTTCAACACACACACTGATAGTGTTGAAAACTGTGAAGAAGATGGCTTGTCTTGTTTTTGTTTTTTGTGCTAATGAAAATCCATGATTGTTCTCCTGCATTGCAGTGTGTTGTGCCATGGAAAAAGTGGCTTTTTTGGAACTGCACTGTGATTATTGTGAACTTGTGGCACTGGCAGAACACGGAGGTCCTAAAACTGTGCCTTCTGCCTTGCATCACAATGCTTTGTATGAAACTGGATGTTTGCTTTATGTGCATTCTCTTAAAGCTCATCACATTGCCAGTGGCCTTTCTTTCCTGTGTGGTTCTACTTGTAAAAGTTTATTTTCATTCAGAGGTATAAAAACCTTTCAATAACCATATTTTTTATAACACCTGGTGACTTTACACTGCAGACACGTTCATGACCGGTTGCGTGCAGTTGAGCATGCCGCAGTTATTCTGATGTTGGATTACAAAGGGATCAGAGGGGGCAGCGAAAGACTTTCAAAAGACAAATGAAAACATAACTTGTGTGTTAAAGCACTTCTCCTGCTCTTTGGATTGAGGGGTGTTGGAAGGAAGGACTTTCAAAACCCTTTGATAAATGCTTCTCTGTGATCAGACTGACAGAGAATGCCACATGCTTGTTTAAGTGGTTTTGCTCATGTCTCTGTTATTTTTCTTTACTGGAGTACTGGCAGAATTTCATGAAAGCTAAATCATGCTAGAATGTATGGTAATAGCCAGAAGGAGTGCAGCAAAGTTGTAGTTTCACTGCGGAGTGGACACTTTTATATGGGTCTCGTGCAAGCATACGTTTGCTATGGCAATACCTAGTGGTGCCTTATGCTTTTGTTTTTCACAGTGTGATGAAAAATGTCAATTAATGCAAGGCTAACATATCTGCATTCTGCGATGCATATTTGGCTATTTAGCAGAATGGGCTATGGATTGCAGTGGGCTATCTTTAGCTCTCACAAGGCCTTTTTAAAAGCTGCCAGGAAAATTTTTTAGGAAATGATTTCCCATTTTGCATAAATTTTAACACCTGTTAATTGCGGTTGCTTTCTTCCCTTCTCGCTGTGTCACATTAGACACCCTGGTTATCAAAGTGATCGTATCACTATGGTATGTCTCATAATTATGATCAAACTGTTATCTAACATTCCTGGAGCATTCTTTTTTTCAATACTTAATACCTTTTATTCCTTGGCCTCATGCATGAATTATGCTGTGTATGTGAAGAGGCTTAAAGTTTGTTTCCATTACATTCTTTCTGAATGGATCCTGTTGTATCTAGGATTTTTTTAAAGCCAAGTAGGAATGTTATTGTTGACCTTGACACCAGATAACTGGGCAGACATTATATAGCTATGTTTGAATCCTCACAAAATGTGATGCTAAAGCCAACAGAATCCTGGCGTGAGACCCTCCTGGACAGCAGAGTTATGGAGCTTTTCTTTACAGTAAGTTTCATTCTTCAACTTTCATAGTCCAGACCGCAGGGAAAGCAGCTCCTTCCTGTTTTAAAGCTTTGTTGTTGGATCCTTCCTTTTGCATCAGGTAGGACCGATTCCCTTAACTTCAGCCAGGATTATTGTGTTTTTCTTAGGTTACCAAATATGTTTTGCCTATAAATTGATAACTATGTACCTTTTATTTAACAGTTATCTAAGCTTTACAATTAGTGCTTTGGGAAATATATTCGTCAAACGAAACCAGGCATTGTAAGCAGTGATAAATTATATCTTTCTGATAAGGTGTAACAGCTCTCAAACAAACAAAAAAAACAAACGACCAAGTGAAGAGGGTGTGGGGTTATTTGCTGATATTAGAACAATTGCTTCACAGAGCACTGAATGTTACTAATGTAATTGCACGAATGTTAGTAATGTAATTGCACTGTTCTGGCCGTTTCTGCATACAGAATTCTGTATCTCTTATGCCGGTACAAAATGAATCCAAGCATGCTAAATCAAAAGAGATCGGGTTAGGAGCGAGAGGGAAGAGGTGAAGTGGGGAGATGGAATGCCATATTCACTCCTGTCATTTAAGAAGAAGTCTGATAATAAGACTCAGTAAGAAATGTTCTTTCTTCCCCTCAGTTTTGGGGAGAGAAGTTGGTAGTCTTTGTTCAGCTCGGAATTGCTGCAGCAGCAGCAGCATGTATTGGATAATGAATTAGCTTGCTCTGCTATTTTATATTAAATCTCTGAGGACCTGAGAATCCAGCATTTTCGGGCTGCTTTGTTCTTGCAAAGCAGAGAAGCAATGTGTTCAAAGCAGGAGTGAAGCTTTTACTAGAGGAAGTAAATGGCGATCTCCCGTGGTGCTTGAGTTGTCTGATATGTGTTTGGGTGCATGTCCGTGCTTGGTGGGACATTTGGGCAATTGTTTTTTAACTAAAAGTTTTTCTGTTCCAGCAGTTCTGAAAAGGTGAAAAAATCACTGGCAGAACTCTTAGCAGCTCCTCACAATTGGAACAGCTGTCCAGGCTATCCAGACAGTTGCTACTGTCAGCTGTGAACCTCCACATGCAAATAACTTTTTGGCTTACATGTTAACCCTTCCTCGTTTAATAATACAAAGCTGTCCGAGTTAAATATCTCTCTTTAGTTTACAAGACCAGTATGTACTTGTGATAAGTATTTTGTTTTAAATAACAGGCAGAATTGTTTTAATGCGTTTGTATTTTATTTAATAGCAACCATAGCATATCTGGGTTTGATTATTTTTGAATGAAGACTTGCCAGGGCAGTGCGCTGTCAGTTTTGGTTTTAGATTCCTGATTCGCCATGCTTGAGGCTGTCGGTGTCAGGTTCCTATCTGAAGTAATGTGAGTGAATGGTGGTTGTTCATATGCATATATCTGATCTGAGAAATTTTAATAACCTTGCAAAACTTGGCAAGACTGCCATGTTAAAGAGGAAGCCTTCACTTCTGATCTCAACAAAGTGTGGGATGCACGTTAGAAGGGGTATTTGTGTTTCTGGACTTGTTTCACCTAGCACTTTGATCTTGCAGAGGTTTGCTAGTTATGACTTGGATGAAGCCGAAACTATAATACCACAAATGGGAAATGTCTTAACTAGGCTTTCATGATATTTGTAATTTAAGTAAATTTGTACTGGGAGGAGGAAGGAAGCTATCCTACATTATTTTGAGTAAACCTTATGTGAAATCATGGAAGAGCGAGCTTAAGAAAACTCTTAAAAATCCGTAGTTGATAACTGAAGTAAGGTTGTGAGAATTTGGTCACTAAAATATTAGCAGATTTGAGCGTCTTACCAGCAGAAGTAATGATGTAATGTGCCTCAGAAATGAGAGAAGATGACTTGGCCTTGTATAATGTAAGGGTGTTGCCAAGGAAGTGATGCATTCATTTTCGTCTGTCTTCAATGTTTACCTCTGCTAGAGAAGCATCTATATAATCTTGATTGAACTTGTTGACTAACTTTAGCAAGACTCCGTAGCTGAGGCATAGTTAGCATAATAGAGATGACTGTCATTATTGCTGTTTTTAGCAGGAGCAGTATGTCTGACTGGCTGGCATCTGTTTCTCTCTAAGATATAACACTCAGTGCAGAGTTCAATTTTCAAAATGTAGGTAAGATGAACTAAACGTTGGTTTCAGCGAGTTAATTGGGGGCTTGCGGCTTTGCAAACCAAGTCGCAGTGTGGTCATTTGCTGTGCTTTAGGGAGCTGTAGGAAGCCTTGCATTTCAAACTGAATAGAGTCATAGAAGATATAATAAGCTTTTTTTGGTGTGTGCTCTTTTGGATCGAGAGCCATGTGACTGTTGTAAGAACACGCTATTTTCCGTGTATTGCTAACTATCTCACTTCCTGAAAGGTACACCGAAAAATCAGAGAAGATACAGATATGGCCCAAGATTCATTGCAGTGTCTGGCGCAGCTGGCATCTCTGCATGGCTCAGTCTTTCCTGATGAAGGCTCGCAAGTTGATTACCTGGCACACTTCATTGAGGGATTACTGAACACTATCAATGGGTACGTATGCCTGCTCTCTAAATTTAGATGACATCTTTCAAGCTTTAGTTCAGAGTGCGGTGTGTGTTTGTGGAGAACTGCTATGACTTGCTTATTTCTGGGTATAATCTGTCTTTACTGCTGGATTCCTGAAATTAAAAAAAAAAACAACAAACAACTGCATCTTAAAGTAGGTGCTTCTTAAATAGATGTATTCATTTGAAAGGAATTAACAGAATCAATTGGCTTTTAGCGTTTTTCTTAATGGCAGAAAAGTAACTCTTATTTCTATCTATAGAATTGAAATAGAAGACTCTGAAGCAGTGGGAATTTCCAGTATTATCAGCAACCTGATAACTGTATTTCCTCGCAATATTTTAACTGCCATTCCAAATGAACTTTTCTCTTCATTTGTGAACTGCCTCGCCCATCTCACTTGTTCTTTTGGAAGAAGTGCTGCCTTGGAAGAAGTGGTAAGTATCCGTTCTCAGCAAACAGTCTTTTTTGTTTCCTTCTCCTTGTAATAAGGAATGAAAATTTGGCTCTTTTGTCATTAAGTCTTGTGAAATGCAGTGCTTTTGTTCTAGATGTTTCTGAAATCACATCTGAGATAATTTTGCTATAAATAACGTGTAACTGCACACTGCATCTTTCAAACTATTGATTTAAAGCACTGCTTTGTGTCTTCGTTTTTAAAACAACAGGTACATTGAAAAAGTAGGAAGGTCTTTTAAATGCTGCTGAATTGCTCTTGTAGGACTTCTCTGAGAAGTGTTGTAGATAACAAACGTGTTGCAGACTCAAAAGCTTGAAGTGACTTATGGGCATATGGACAGGCTGAAATTTACGCTGTGGGGTTCTCCAGGCAGGAACTTCTGTTTTAAGTGAATACAGCTCTTAAAGTCTGTTGTTAACCCTGTATGGAGAATGGTTTAAATAACCCCTGCATTACTGGCATGGCTCAAGCAAGAATTCCATGTATGTATCTGTAATTCAGAAGACTTTTTTTTGTTCTATCAAACTTTGGGTGTAATATTAATGATCAGGTTGGGATAGGGGTAAGTATTCTCTTTCCAGTAACTGCATTAAATAAAAACATCTCAGGGGATGGAATTTATTGTAAAAAGCCCATAAGAATTAAGGCAAATGTTGCCCCTGAGTTATTTAAACAGTTTTATTTTAAAATGAAACTATCGAGATACCAGCCAGTTTTTTGCTGTTAGTGCTAACAATCCACTACTTGTTTTTCTGAGGTATCTATATTGACCAGGCTTAATAATTGAGTTTGAAAATAATTACAGAAGTATTTAATTATAAAGCTGACAGACATGTTTCCTCACTGAAGATCACAGGTGCGTTAATATTAGCATTGGTTGCAGTGCATTAGACTATGTCTTTAACGCTGTGAGGTTAAAATGTAATACTTTTGGCCCGGTTTTCACTTAGACTGGAAGCCTTTGAACCTTTACAGAAAGGTTCTGCAAAGCCACAGGTCGCTATCATCTAAATGAGGGGGGCTAGAGGATATACGTTTCCTCAGTTAGCCTCTTGTTTCTTGGGAGCTGGAATACGCGGCCGTGTTTTTTCACTGCAGCGGCGCTCGGTGTGAGCTGTCAGCTCAGCACTTCTGGTCTCAGCAGAAGCCTGTGGCAGCTCGTACCACTGTGGGTACAGAGTTTGTTTTGGAGATGACTGTGACCACTGATGCCTACTGAGCAACGGCTGCCTGCACTTATATCATCCTGTTGTTTTCGCTGAAGGCAATTTTTCGGTATTATATGCAGTGTTATCAGATCTGACCACATCAGAAAGAGGACTGCAGGACTCTTCCACAGGCATGATTTAAAAAGTCTCTCTTTAAAGGAAAAGTTACATGTTCATCACTGTGCTGTATCAGAGGTGTAATGGATGTGAAGTTGAGATGTAAACTGCATGTTGTTTCTTTGAGCTCCAGAATGGTTACAGAATTGTGTGGTGTTGGGTCTTCAAAAATAATCCCTGCACCTGAACAGTGTGTCAGCATTAAGGTGCGCTGTGCAGAATTTCAAGCTGTTGTTTGCTTATGGTGTAACGGTATGGTGTGCTCTGACTGTAGAAAGACTGGTTTGAATCCCTGAAAGCAGTCTTTTAGCTTAAGAAAGTCCCAGCTGCGGTCAACATTCTATCTGAAGCTTCTTGCTGAGATTCTCTGTAGTGATGCGCTCTGTGAGCTCTTGTGCGATTAAGAGTTCTTGATGAAAATTAGAAAGCCATGTGTTTGGGACTCAGTGGGATCCTGAGATAATATTCCTGCAGCTTGTCAGCATTCTGAAATGCAGCAGTACACAGACAAGTGTGCACAGTAAAGCTTTGCTGGTGGGACAAGCTGTTTTTCTCATATTTCTGCCAGCAGAACAGCTTGTACAAACGTTGCAGAAACCCTGTCAGACACAAGGGATCAGCTCAGCCAGAAGCTTGCTATTGCAACTGTCAAAATCAGGAGGTCCCAAGCTGTAATGTGCAAACCACTTCAAAGCAGTATGTGTCTTGGCACAGAATCAGAAGCTGTTGCTGACACTACTTAGTGCTGTTGCTAATATTGATATTCAACTAAGGGTGGGGGAGAGAGGAAAACACAATCCAAACTCGATGTTCAAATGTTGTTTTATGCTTACCTGGCTGCTGAGGAAAGTTGAAACATCTGCCTGAGCAGCGCTACTGCTGCAGAACAGCAAGCTTCAGGCGTGCTGAAGGTTGGTCTGCAGTCTACAGGGAAGAAGTATGAGTTCACCTTTCCCATCCTAGAGGATTTAAGCACTGGCCTTACTCGTTGCATTTCACCTCTCCTGCACTTCCTAGTCCTGACTTCCTCAGGAAAATGTCAGGTGTTAACAGCATTTTTGTATGGTATTGCCTTTTCAAATTAAAACTGGCACACTTTGTCACCAGTAAAAAAGCATTGCTTACTGCAGTGGTCTGGATTCTTATAAATTATTAGACTCTTATAAATTATTAGCTGTGTCTAAGTTATATAATCATTCAAGTCAAAATGTTTTGTGATTCAATGACTGTATTTTAGCCATGTTTTAAAAAAGACACATTATGTGAGTCATGAATTTAAGTTAGCACTGAATACAGTTTGCGTCTCTCTTTATTTTTGGCTTTTGTTTTCAGACTTGCATTGGTGTGCCATATTTTAGCTTCTGTAAATACAACTGCATTGCAGTTACAGAAGGATGTGAAGATATCTTGCAATGCTTACAACGTGGTATTTTCCCTTAGTCATCCATCCAGTGTTTTCTTTCTCTTTGTTCATGCAGCCCTGTTTGTAACTGCGCAAAAAGTCAGGCATTCTTCTGTGTGGAACATGACTGAGGCCTTTAGTATCCCTGTATTTCATCAAGAAATAATTTTGCTAAGCTTTGCTGTCTCAAAGTAACTTGTGAGCAATCTTGTTGGATAAAAGTTGAGAAGATTTTTTAGTGGCAGGAAAAGTCCTCCAATACAAGCAAATCTGTCCATATGTTCATATTTAAATCGTCTGCAGTTGGTGTATGTATTGAAGTTTAATTTTTGCATATAGTAGGGGAGGGGAAAATGCATTAAATGTCCTTTTGAAAAGAAACAATCCCTTTGCTTTCTGGTTCTCTAGCTTGCCTGTAACCCAGGAGTTTTGTTATCCAGATGTGAATTTCCTACTGCTAGTTTGAGTGCCTCATGTAAATATATATAAGTAGCAGTTAAAATGCACTAAGCAGTTGGAGGTGCGGGCTTATTCTATGGAATTCTGCTCACTTTTTATCCTTCAAAGACAGAGACGTTGTGTTTCATCAGAATGGACTACCTGTAGTGGGTTTTCTTTAACATATGCAGTCATAATAATAATTTATTTCATAATAATAATCTCTTCTCTCTCTTGTATTCCTCTGTGTTTGAAATAACATTAATCTATATGCACTTGTTCTGTTTGTCTAATTAATTAAACAGATAATGCTCAATTATTTGTTGTTTCTAAAATGGCCTGAGATGTTTGGAATCATTGTAGAGAGAACACGGTAGTGCTTGTATTTAGGTAATCGTGCACTGAAGGCCTAACTTAACAGTAGTTTTGTTTTGAACACTAGATGAAAAGAAACAACTAAACATCAACAGATTTTTAAAGCCTAAAAGCAGCACTGACTTTTTTTGATGCGTTGCTTCAATTCTTTCTGATTTATTTATGACTGTCCTTGAAAAGGCTTTGTGATGACTTCTTTTAATCGTTTCAAAATTAGAAGGGCATCTGTTAAATAATAATGAGTAATAATAATCAGTATGAATATGTTCCTCTGATTTAGTTTAGGAAATAAGATTTTGTTTTGTTTCTTTCATCTCTTTACAGCTTGATAAAGATGACATGGTATATATGGAAGCATATGATAAGTTGCTGGAATCTTGGCTTACCTTGGTACAAGATGACAAACATTTCCATAAGGGTTTCTTTACCCAACATGCTGTTCAGGTCTTTAATTCTTACATTCAGTGCCATCTAGCTGCTCCTGATGGTACAAGGAATTTGGTAAGCCCCAATTCTAGTAGTTCCTGGTGATAATATATGGCAACTAACCCATGTATTTTTGTTTTGTACTTTGTTATGTAGCTGAAAGAAGGTGGTTGTAGAATTACTGCTTGTGACTTTGACTGGAGACAGAAAAATGCTGAAAGAGTTTGCTACTCTGAGGTGTTTTTCTGGTCTGTTTCTCTCATTATGAAAAGCAAATAAAGGAATAAGAAGATGAAAACTACCTTTAAGCAAAAACAAACAAACAAACAAAACAAAACCCAAACCTATTACTCAACTTGATCTGCATCTTACCACAGATACACTGACCAAACCTTTGACTGTCCTCCTGCTTGGAGTCATAGTTAAAATCTCCAATGACATTGGAAGCCTTTCATGCTTTTGTTACCTTCCATCTGAAGTGTAACTGACATGCATGAATGTGTAGGAAAATACAGAATAACCGTGCTCAGACTAGAAGAAACACAAAATATTGCATTATTTTGGATACACTGGTACATGATCTCCCTTTTCAATTTTTATAGGTGACTCTTCTAGAGGAAAAACAAAATTAGCATAACTAGTTGCTGAATCTTTGAGAAAGAAAGCAAGCTAACCTCTTTGCCAGAAGTATGGATTTCACTGACATAGATTGTGGCACTGAAACTTGGATGTAGATGCTGAATGAATTAATTATTGCAGAGATTTGATTCAATAACTACATTGCACAGCATCAATTTAAGTTAAAGATACTTAAGATACCTCATTCTGAAATTCATTGTATAAAACCTAATTCTGAAAGCTTGACATGCAACAGATGGTAATAACGGTGCCAAAACAGAGACAAATATTTCACAAGAGAAATTTGCATTCATATCAGGCGGTCTTGACATAGCTTATATCCACAGGTTAATTCATGTCATTCTGTGAGATAAGTCATTTATCCCATGGGTAACCTTTTAAAAGCCACAGCTGGCATTTTAGAATGCTTCTTGTTCGATATCAAAGCAGTAACAGGAACTTTCAGTCTCTGCCTTGAGACCAGACTCACTCTTCAGTAAACAGCTGCGACTTTGAAGTTGCCAAAAGAGAATGATTTGGTGGGTTAGATAAAGACAATATGGGCTAAAAGCACTTTAGGTAAGAAATAGTTTGGATTTAATTTTCCGGAGTCTTTGCAGAAACAATGCAGAATGATGGCTTTCTCCATCACTTGTACTGGAGTTTGTTATTTATGTAAATTCCATCATTCTTCAAGGGATTCCTTGAAACCACGTGTAAGATTGGTATGTGATTTCTACATATGACTCATCTCCTCAAGGAAATAGTCTTGTAATTATTTCGGTAGTTTAAAATCAAGGTGAACTTTGAGAAGTGCAACAGGGCAGTTTCTGCAACAGTGAAAAATGAACTTTTAAAACAGAGGTTTTTTTTTATTTTCTCAAACAAGGAGTTACAGAAAACATTTATTGAAAGAGGTGATTTTCATTTCATTTTGAAAAATACTTCCTCTTGTGATTGAAGTAAGATCTCAAAGGAAGAGTATCTTTGGCTAATAAATAGGATGTGGAAGTCCCAGTGTTTCAAATGATTCTTGGCCTGATCACATATGTGTTTTGAAATACACATCCATGTGTATTTTAGCAGGCTCCTGACCATTGGGTTTACAGACCATCTCAATGAGCGAGAGTCATTCAGTGCATTGATTTACTGTACCTATAGCAGTGGATGCTTGGCAAAGTTTATTTATGTATATGATTAAAGAAACTGTCCCATCTACTCTTATCCTATTAATGAGCATCGGTTTTCATAACTTTTATCTTTGATTCTTTTCACTAGCAGTGATTCTTTTGACTTGAGAGCGCTATCGGAAATGGCGGCAAATATACAGTGAACTGAATTTGATGTTTCATGATAAGCTTGTGAAATGATTATTTTCAAACAATATGAGGCTTTATTTACTGTTCTGTTTATTTCTTCTGCATCTAATTTAGTGCGAGTCTGTTGCATTTTCTGATGCAAAAGCCAAAATAACAAAGAGAATTCTGGTGGTAATGAATTGTAGTGAATGTAACATGAACTGGTTGTTTCTGTTCTGAAATAACACCAGACTGCCAATGGTGTGGCCTCTCGGGAGGAAGAAGAAATTAGTGAACTGCAGGAAGACGACAGAGACCAGTTCTGTGACCAGCTGGCCAGTGTTGGCATGCTGGGAAGAATTGCTGCAGAACACTGTATACCTCTTCTTACAAGGTACAGAACAATAGCCATGAATGCCAATGAATAAATTTGTCTAATTGGAAAAGCTTGTCTGTGCTGAAACAATTTAAAAACTGTTGTTTTATTATGGTTTGTCCACAGTTTATTAGAAGACCGAGTGACAAGGCTCCATGGTCAGTTGCAAAGACATCAGCAGCAGTTGCTTGCCTCACCAGCATCAGGCTCTATTGACAATAAAGTGCTTGATGACCTGTATGAGGATATTCATTGGCTTATTTTAGTCACAGGTTGGTGAACAGTGTTAAATAGTACTTACTGTGATATTGCTATTGCAGCTGCAACATCTCAGGAGAGAAAAATCCTTGCATGTCAACTGCTGATAAATGACTGTATATAGTGCTTACGGTTCTTTCATCTTAGGCTGCTTGCTGGATTGGCTGTAGTACTTGATGTGTTTACTTCATGAAGTAAAAGTTTTCCCTGTCTTATTTTTATTACTTAATCTGATGGTTTATTTTTTGGTATTTGTTTACTGTCACGTTAGGTTTCTCTCTGCAGAATGGTTTTTAAGCATTCTGAAGTTAATGGTACTTATTTAAACAGTATAAGTCAGGGTTTGTATAAACATCTGGTTCTGGTACAATGTCTGCATTTAAGCCAATGGACTCTCATTAAAAAAGCTATAGACTAACCTAAGATAGAAAGTTGTGATCACTCTCTTTCTTTAATGTAAGGCTACCTCTTGGCTAATGATACTCAGGGAGAGACTCCGCTAATACCTCCAGAAGTTATGGAATATTCCATTAAACATTCAGCTGAAGTTGACATCAATACTACACTTCAAATTCTGGGATCTCCAGGAGAAAAGGCCTCTTCCATCCCAGGGTACAACAGAACTGATTCTGTAATAAGGTAAGAACGCATTGTGTGTTATGTATGTCGAATGCTTTGACAGAGGAAAAAGTAAGAACCTGGATGGACATCCATGAACTTAAAAAACGCAAAGCCATATGTAAACACTGAACATTAGAAAGCAAGTGTCTCTTTTAACCAGTTTTAAAGTAAGGGTCAATAACTTATAGGAATGTTTTTTATAAAAGACACATGAAGACAGCACTGTAAAAGAAAAGACAGAAAAGATTAAGTGTATTTTTCATATGGTAAAGAAAGGACGAGTGACTACAGGTTATATTTCAAGTCAAGGTGATCACGGGGAGGACTGAGGGGCTGAGCAAGAATATGGCATCAAAACAGATAAGCCATTTGAGATGGGATGGCCAAAAAGACAAGGTCGTTGACCTAATACTTGTAATGGAGGACATGGGCTGCTTATTAAAACAAATTTAAAATCTTTGTACTGAAAACTTGTCTTTGATCTGTTTGTTACAGGAAGTCCATACAGTGACTCAAATTACTGAAATCTTGTTAAAGCAACACAGATGAATCTTGATAACATACTGTAGGTTATATAAATGCATTCAGTATGTGTTCAGCTTAAGCAAGAACTTTCCAGAGCTTTAGTGAGTTTGTCTACTTTAGCCATAGATTAGTTTTTTGTGTACTAAACATTTTCTTCAGGAAGAGGCTAGAAAAATCTGTTTTCATGGGCAATCTTAATGATTTAACATGTTCAGGAGTTTCAGTACTGCTCGTTGATACCAAGTCTGGCAGCTTCAAGTAATAAGCAGTTCCTTAATGTGGTGTCTTGGTGCAGATGGAAATAGAACCAGACATAGATTTGAGGCTCTCTAACAATAGCTCTGAAATTTCTTCAAGAAATAGACCACTATCAACTCCTAAATTCCTTGAGAACCAATGCTTTGCTACCGAAATTAATTAATAAGCTGTAAAATTTAACATTTAATACAGTCTTATGGACTGGTTGTATTGAGGCAATCATTTAGTAGCCTGCTACATCACACTGTCTCTCTGTGCTAATGAGAAAGTAAGAAATATCTGGGCATTTCTGTAGTTGTTCTTCAGTAGCTGTCGTGTTACTGAAGCTTCACCATTAAGCCCCACTAAACTAAGGTGCTCGCTGCAGGAAAGGGAGAAATCCCATGCTGTCAGGATGCATGTCAGGCTTCTTTTGTTCCAGTGCTTTTGATATCAAAGAAAATCACTTTACCTTTTAATGCATATTCCAACTTCACGGATGACAGTTGCCATTGTAGCCTGTCTCTTTTCTTACATTTAAAGAAGCAGTAAATTCAAGTGCTCTCTACTTCATTAGAGTGAAAATACTTTGTTACCTTGTTCCTCCCTTTATATTTCATGGAAAAATAAGTATTCTGTTTCTCCAGAAAACACTCTCAATATCCTTATTGTATGCTGTAACCTGCAGGTTGTTATCTGCTATTTTAAGAGTGTCAGAAGTAGAATCTCGAGCAATAAGAGCAAATCTCACGCACCTTCTGAGCCCCCAGATGGGCAAAGATATTGTATGGTTCCTCAAGCGTTGGGCAAAGACTTACCTCCTAGCAGACGAAAAACTGTATGACCAGGTAAGGATATAACCTTTGTGAATGCATTGGTGAGTATTAGCAACCGTATCTTGTGAATGTAGATGTTGGTGTAGCTATTTTAATATGTAATGATAAAGCATTTTAATATTAAATGGGGTTGGGTTTATTTTGGAGTAAGTTTGGAAGTAGTTGTTTTCTTTTTTCTTCTTTTTTTTTTTTTATTAGAGATAAAAGCTGTTAGGGGAGCCTTCTTGGACATCTTGATATAAATACGATTTTTATGGCCAGTGCCCTCACAGAATAGCATAGTGTGCTATCAGGCTGCTTAGTGGGTCGCTCACTGACCACAGCAATTCTGTAAGCTTCATCAGCTCTTAGAACGCCTCTCTACAGACATGTAATTCAGAATAGTGACCAGGTTTACTTACTAAATCACCCATCAAGGGCAACATGTCTAACACCATCACATGGTGTTGGACATTAGCTAAAATCATGTTACTTTCTCTCCTCTCCCCATTCTCATATGTTCTTACTGTATATATCACAATTTCTATAATGCATTCTTTGTAAAGGGCAACATTTCATCATGTTTGGACAGCACTAATCGTGATTAGACCTTGATCCTGTTTTTGCTTATACTACTAACTATAATCCAGCTAGCTAAGGAAGACCTCCCATCCTGAGACGGTCCTCTTAGCTCTAACTTCTGGGAAAGAATCCTCCTTCTCTTCCACTACTGAAGCAGCTAAGAATACTAACGCTTCAGGAGGACCCTCCTTAACAAAGATGGAAATACAAAAGACTCATAATTAATTTGAATTATATTATTCAACTTGTCCTTGCAGTAGAGCAAAGATGGCTTGGGAAGAATTGGAGAGCATGAAACAGAATATCTGGGAAATGCTACACACGTTGGTTGGCACATGAAAGTGATTGAAGGCTGCTGTTTAACTTTTACACTCAGATGTTTTTAAAATAGGGAATTCTGGTGGGGTGCTGACAAGAAGCCCCTGTCCAAATCTTAAGGATGCCTGCATTTCACTCTTGAAACTCTGTTTTTGAAGATAGGGCAGTAGAGAGTTTCAAGGAAGCATATATCAAAATAAGTTGTCAAGATGTTCAGCCTAGATCAAGAGCGAGATTTATTTCTAGCTACTTCTGTCACATTGTGAGTTCACGGGAACACTTTTGGGAGATGATTTGGTTTGGATCTTTCTGTTAACTTTTAAAGCTTTTGAACTTTGTGTGGCATTAAAAGCTAGACATGATCATACCTGATACTGTGATGAGGCTGAAACCTTTCTTTCTTTTAGGTGTTGTGCATAAAATTGGTAGATAAATTTGGCAAAGATTTTTCTGTTACGGGTATCCTTTGCCTTCATCTGTGTAACGTTTGTGTATTATAAGTAGGTGAGAAGTGATGGCCTGAAAAGAATTTGCTGACTGATTACCGTACACTTTGGGGTTCTGCCTTCTGTAAAACTCACTCATTTTAATGCTTTTCTTATAGATAAGTCTGCCATTTAGTACAGCATTTGGTGCTGATACAGAGGGTTCCCAGTGGATTGTGGGTTACCTTTTAGAAAAAGTGATCAGTAACCTGGCAGTGTGGAGTTCAGAGCAGGACCTTGCAAATGATACTGTACAACTGCTAGTAACATTAGTGGAAAGGAGAGAGCGGTAAGTTGCTACACCTCTGGAAGTCAAAAAATTTCTTTTGCTTCCTTTAAATTCTTTTGGCCAAAATAATCCAGATATGGGGCACTTTATATTCATGTCTCTGTAAGTCAAATTACTTGAGTAACATATTATAAATGGAAGAAAAAAATGTCTGACCAAGCGAGGAGTGAGACCTAGATTTGACAAACCTAACCTTCATTATTATTATGTATCAGTGCACTCTCCTTCCCCTTCCTTTGTGCCTCACCTCCAAACAGGGAGAATCGAAAACTCTCCTGGTCTCCACTCTTATTGCAAGGGTTTTCATGTTGTTGGTCGTTGTTGAGCAAGTTGTGTTAAGACTGAGTTCAGATACTGGCTAAGCCTATATATAATGTGCTGTATAAACCTTTAAAGGAAACAGTAATTTAGGGTTTGGTGGGTTCAGCCAAATTTCAGAGCTTTTTCTGTACTACAGACTGTGAAGCAGAAAGTGCCTGCTTTGCTCTTGTGAATTGACATGCACGCATACATTCAGTCTGTAGAAAGACTAGTTTTAAGGGTTAAATGCTTGAGACATTTTCTTGTTAAATGGATAAAACCCTCAGGAGCTAGATTTGGAATAAACTGCTTATTTGATCATGATATAATGAGACTAAGCTCTTAATCCATGCAATATATCCATTAACTGCGTGTGTGTTCTTTTGTGTGTAAAACTAAAGTACTTTCCTGCTTTTCTCCCATGTGAATGAAGCTACTTTCAGAGTATACGCTTAAGAAAATTGAGGGCTGAGACATTAAGATGACAATCAAAAGGCAATAGAGCCTTACAAGAAAGGAAATGCAATTAAGAAAATTAAAATGTTCTGACAGCTGCTAGTAACCTGAAGCACTCTGTTCAAAGTACAATCTTTTTGAGTCTTTAATCCAAATGTTTTTTCCCTTTCTAGGGCAAACTTAGTAATTCAGTGTGAGAACTGGTGGAATTTAGCTAAACAGTTTGCAAGGCGAAGCCCTCCTCTTCACTATTTGTCCAGTTCTGTGCAGAGAACACTAATGAAAGCTTTAGTTTTAGGAGGTTTTGCTCATATGGATACGGAAATGAAACAACAATACTGGACAGAGGTGAGCTATTTCAGAACTTCTGTTACCTTCATTTTAACAAGTTCTACAATTCAAGTTTGAAGTTGGTTTGGGGTATTTTATGGCGATACAAAATCAGCTCATTCACAATCTTTAGATTTTGAACATCTATTACAGATAAATAATTTTAGTGATTCTTTGAACTTCCATAGTTTTATAGCACCTTGGAGTTGCCAAAATTGTCTAAACCATCAGTACCTAAAGAGAAACAGCAAATAAGTACTCGGAGGCTTCATGGAATCCTGTATAACAGAATGCTATTTGTAAAGGTTAAAAGTTTTCCTCAGACCTGTACCATTTCTTCCCTTAGTTTTGGTTTGGTGATGGTTATGAATTCATTTATTTACTTACTCTCATTGAGTGAAGCTAATGAGAAAAAAATAAAGAACCCTGATCAGCTTTTCTGTACCCTGGTTCTATTAATATTCAGATATTCAATGCCAAAGACTGATGAGATGTGGTCAGAGAACACTGCGTTAGCTTTGAAATTTGAAAAGCACTGATCTTCAGAGAGAAGTTTACTTTTATTAGTTACAAAATGAATGAAGTGAGATGCTAATAAAGCACTGGAATTAATTGGTGAAAAAGCATTAAGCTGTTCTATGGAAAGCTCTTAAGTTGATTTGAGTTGGTTTTGTTACAGCTGCAGTCACACTGCCTGATTGTAAGAGATTGTAATGTGACAAAGATAATGGTGAACATAATTAGTAATTAATGCTTTCAGCACCTACCTGTAACAATTTTGTTGTAGCCTGTATTGAATCTGGAAAAGCATCAAATGCTGTCACTCAGAAAATCCTCACTTGTTTAAGCAGGGCAAAGCAATGTTAAATATGTATGGAGGTACTCATTTTGAAACTAGCCTGCAGGGGGTGATGAATAGTGAGAATCGCTGATCAGCATCACCTCAGATGAGACAGAAAAGAACATAATTGCAAACTGGAAGTAACTGATTCTCGTACTGTGATAAAAGCAGCCCACGAGCTTGCTAAATGACTGAAACCTCACATTTCATTCACGTAACAACACGCTTTTGTCTTACTGGGAGTTTCTGAAACGTTTCCAGGTTCTTCAGCCACTTCAGCAGCGATTCTTGAATGTGATAAACCAGGAAAACTTTCAGCAGATCTGCCAAGAGGAGGAGGTGAAACAGGAAATCACGGCTACATTAGAAGCGCTCTGTGGCATTGCTGAGGCTACCCAGATTGACAATGTAGCAATTCTCTTCAATTTCCTAATGGACTTCCTTAATAACTGCATCGGGTTAATGGAAGTATACAAAAACACACCAGAGACTGTTAATCTCATAATAGAAGTCTTTGTTGAAGTTGCACATAAACAAATTTGCTATCTTGGAGAGGTAAATAAGCCAAGAGGGGGAAGTGTGTCTGTGTGTACTCGAGTGTGAATGTTGCTATCCCTTGTGCAAAATAATGCAATGATGGTTATGTTTTGTACAGAAAGAAACCCTGCGTGGTCATATCACTGTTCTATACAGAAAGGAATGGAGATGCTGTATGGCTGTATCTGCTTGAGGAATTCCTTTGTTTAAAAAATATACATTCTCAAAGATTAAAAGCGGGGCATATAAGCTGTTCTTACAGCAAAAAGTGTAGCTATAATTCGTCACTGATCTCACTGTGCACAGGGGACAAGAGTGCAGACCACACTGAGTGCTGATTTTACCATCTCACACTTCTCTGAAGGCTTGTCAGGCACAATGGCAGTACTGTTGTCTGTGACAAATGTGTGCCATAGAGATACTGCTTTGGTCCTAAGCAAGTGGTTACTGAGGAGTTATGGGGTAAATGAGTCAGTGCAGCCCCCTTGTAGTGCAGTACTGTTGGTGGCTAAGTTTGATGCTGCATCTAGGAGAAGCCCACCTCCAACTGGGTCTGCACAGACAGTGTATTGTGGCTCCAAACTTTGGTAGCTGAAGCATGTCCCTTTGGGATCTTGTCAGTAACTTGAATTCTGGTTGGTGAGGTTAGTGAGATCATAGAATCATAGAATAGAATCATAGAATTACTCAGGTTGGAAAAGACCTTGAAGATCATCAAGTCCAACCGCAGCCTAACCAGTAGCCTATCTCTTAAAAAACAACCACAAAACAATACCACAACAACAAACCTCTGCTAAATCATATCCCTGAGTACCACATCCAAGCGGCTCTTAAACACATCCAGGGATGGCGATTCAACCACCTCCTTGGGGAGCCCATTCCAGTACCTAACCACCCTTTCTGTAAAGAAGTTCTTTCTAATATCCAACCTAAACTTGCCCTGGCGCAACTTGAGGCCATTTCCCCTCGTCCTGTCACAAGTCAGTAGTGAGAATAGACCTGCCCCACTCTCACTGTAAGAACCTTTCAGGTACTGGAAGACAGCAATAAGGTCTCCCCTCAGCCTCCTCTTCCTCAGACTAAACAGCCCCAGCTTCCTTAGTCTCTCCTCATAGGGCTGATTCTCCAAGCCCTTAACAAGCCTCGTTGCTCTTCTCTGGACCTGCTCCAGTACCTCCATGTCCTTCTTGTGCTGAGGTGCCCAAAACTGGACACAGTACTCGAGGTGAGGCCTCACCAATGCTGAGTACAAGGGCAGGACGACTTCCTTAGTCCTGCTCACCACACCATTCCTGATACAAGCCAGGATGCCATTGGCTTTCTTGGCCACCTGGGCACACTGCTGGCTCATATTCAGCCGACTGTCCATCAGCAAGATAGGGCAGCCGATCCCACATCACTTTTTTTTCTAAGATTGGATTGATAAAAGTAGTGTTATAAATGGGGAGGTTGGTGACCCTGCCTGTGGCAGGGGGGTTGGAGATTCATGGTCCTTGTGGTCCCTTCCAACCCGGGCCATTCTGTGATACAGTGTGATACAACAGTGCATAAATATATGGCTCTGAGCATTCTCAGTATTTAGGGTGGCTGTTTTATTATGGTTTTGTAGGCGCTTATTACAAAAGTGGATGATATAAGTGGAATTTGATTCTTGAGGTATCGCTGACCATGGAGTGCTGTCTTAAAACAAAGTGTGTCACTTTTGGTATGTTGAAGTTTTCTTACTATTATCTAATGATGTTTTATAGGCCAAAGCCATGAACTTGTATGAGGCCTGCCTAACTCTGCTCCAGGTCTATTCAAAGAATAATCTAGGGCGACAACGGATAGATGTTACAGCAGAAGAAGACCAGTACCAGGATCTCCTCCTTATTATGGAGCTTCTCACTAATCTTCTATCAAAGGAATTCATTGATTTTAGTGATACAGGTATGGAAGACTTGGTAATTTCTGAGCTGTCATTTGTGTTAAACGTGGGGCATGTGTTCTGTCAAGGGAAAGCGAGAAGTCGGTGCATCTGCCTTGTTTTGTCATGTATAGACAACACAAAAATGCAGAACCAGATGTAGACTTTGTCCACTGAATGGACAACTCAGTGCTATTAATACATTCTGTTTGAGTCAGCATTGGATGTTAGGTGTACTGAAAGTACTGTAAAAATTACTGTGAAACTAAGGACTGTGAATACTACCTGACTATAGTACCCAAATATCAAATGTTCTGACAGCTGCTGCTAACTTAAGAATTACAAAAGTAAGGTCACTGCCAGTTGCTGGGAAGTACGGATTGTGACAGGAAGCAGAGAAGCTTGTCAAATTCTGTATTACAGTTTTCTTCAGTAACTTGCCCAATTTATTTATCTTTGTGTTTATAAAATTCAAATAATTCATTAACGTACACTATATAGAAATGTATAGAAAGCATAGAAATGCTTGTAATATTTTGCTCAGTGTATTTATGCAAGTATGAAGCAGATATCATTAGAAACAAATGTAAGGTTCTGTAATGGAAGGGAGCTCTCAAAGTATCTGAAGTGTTCTGGCTTAGTAAGCCATCTGCTACGTGTGATTATGAAATGCTTAGTCCTTGTGAATATAAATATAGAGTGTTGTGGCAGCCTCTACTCACTACATTTCTATTTTAAAACAGTGTCTCATGGTTTTGTTTGGGAAGAGGGAAATAGCCCTATCACTAAGAATGTCTTTATTAAAGTAATGTGACTCTTCCTTCAATGTACTTTGTTTTCCTCTTCTATAAAACATGTTTTTGTCTTCTACAGATGAAGTATTTAGAGGACATGAGCCTGGGCAAGCTACAAACAGAACTGTATCAGCTGCAGATGTTGTTTTATATGGGGTTAATCTAGTTCTGCCTCTAATGTCTCAGGATCTGCTGAAGGTAAACCTGCTCTTACATGGAACTGCTAGGATATGAAAGCTTCTTACAGTAGCAGATCCCCAGAAATGGGGATTCTACTTAAGTTGGATTTTCTAGGCTTTTTAAAATGCAAATAACTGTCCTCTAATTCTAGATACTGGTCAAAAAAAACTATTTAAAGCTGAAAAACTGTTTGGGCCTTCCAAATACACAAGGCTTATTTCTTCTAAAAGTGAGTCTGTGCAGGTTATCAGTTAGCCAGCCTGGAACTGTGGCCCGTGGAATCCTTTTCCTGATAGTGCCAGAAATGTGATGGGAAGCATCAGAGAAGTCCCGAAGCAAATAGCAATTCTGCAGTTATTTTTGCAGTAGTGCTTGCATGGTACACCAGTACAGGATGGAACAACTGAACAGGGATTCACAACATTGGGTTGTGCTGTGCTAATATCTACTCCGCATCAGGGGAACAGTTTTGCAGTGTACCTCAGTTGTCTCCTCTGGACATGCCTTGATTCTTATCTGGTGGCACCTACTGAGCGTGAGAGCTGTGTGCATTTTAGATGAAACCAAGGCAAGGGACGTGCCCTCAGAGCACCCTGCTTGTACTCCAACTGCTGGAGAGGCCTTGTCCCCCCAGGGCTAGACCTGCTCATGTGGAAGAAGTAAAACTCCATCACTTTGTATGGTGTAAATACTGAACAGCTGCCATCAACCTGAACTTGTAGCAGTCTGCTTTTATTGCACCATGCTTTTTGCTAGTGTAGTTGTAGCCTGATAACTGAAGTTGATGCCTGTAATTGGCTGGAAATAATGCCAGGATAATGCTCAGTGATTCCTAAATTATCTTGTTTTTCTTTTTGACAGTTTCCATCGCTGTGTAATCAATATTACAAACTAATCACTTTCATCTGTGAGATATTCCCTGAGAAAATTCCACAACTTCCAGAGGACCTCTTTAAGAGCCTAATGTACTCACTGGAGTTAGGGATGTCATCGTATCCTTTATGGGGCTTGAGTGTTTAAAAGCCTGAGCTGCTTTTATAAGGATGTGTTAAGTCTTGGTTCTTTTTCTTTGCATTGTTTCTTTTCCTATCAATTTCTGTACCTACAATTCTATATCCATAAACAGCTCCTCTTCTGTGCCTTCTAGTGACTTGAGAATTTCATGGTAGCGTCTATTGAGATTCCAGCATTAGCTGAATTTCCTGACTCGTGTCGCTTGAATGCAGTGTTTAAGTGGTTTAACGTGTAAGTTTTTTCTGGCAGCCATTCCTGCCTCCTCCATTACTTCACTTCAGAGTGTGTAACTTCATAAGCCTTCAGCTGGCATCCCAAAGCTGTTCCTGAATTAGTTTCTCAGCTGGTAATAGAAAACACTGCTGCTGTTCTCCTGGGCTGGCTCCAGAGCATTTCCTGTCAGGTTGCCAATGGGCTCTCCCTCTTACAGCAGGAGTACCATTTTCACTAATCTGTGGCACGTGTCAGAAACAGATGAGCTTGACCATAAGGGACTCTTTCTGTAAGTGTCATGTCAGAGAGGGTTATGGTACTTCAGGGCGTGCAGCTAATAAGGAAAGCAATAAAGATGGAGCTCCCTTTTCCCCTTTTTTATACTTTTTATTTCATTATTTTATTAATAGCTTTATAGTAACAAGATATCTTAGAATATATAAGCTCTTAAGTGTTTTCTAGTGATGCCACTGGGGAATTTTGTCACAATTTCACTGAAATCTGGGGTTGATTCTTTAATGCTCGTTATCAGAATGAGTTCTGAGGTTTGCCAGCTGTGTCTGGAGGCTGTAACACCGCTAGCAGAACAGTGTGCAAAAGCACAAGAAACAGATTCAGCCCTCTTTCTAGCAACAAGGCACTTTCTGAAGGTAAGACAACAGCTTCTTGTTACTTTGTGAGCTTTTTGTTGTTGTGTTGTGGTTGGTTTCTTTGTGGGGTTTTATTGCATACAAGTGGTTTCGAGAGGCCAAATTGTGATACTGTCAGACTGCATTAATGAACATCATGCACAAATCACAAGAGACAGAACTTGCAGTTGAAGAAGAGCATTCAGGACCAGGAGCACTGACTGTATTACGAAGAAGAGCAGGGACACAGAGAGGAAAATGATTTTCACCATTGAACAAAAGATCTGAGCACTTCAGAATGCAATTAACATTTCATCTCTGCTCTGTCCATGAGTCCTTGAATGAATCTCGATGGTTTCAGCAGTTAGGTTTACTGTTAAATGTGTCAAAAAGCTTCCAAAATTGTGTGGAATGAAGTTAGGGTTGGAATACTAAAACGAGCATAACTGGGTACAGCAAAGAAAGATAAATGCTCTCGTTTATTCAATGTACCCAGTAAATTCTGCTTTTTCTTCTTGGCAGTTTCCATGGAGGACCACTCACTCTGTTTCATTGAATTTCCAGTTTATTTGGTAGCAGCCAGCTTGTAGCTCATTGATAACCAGGAACAAAGTGATTGGAAAACTTGTGTTCTAGACTCCTGGTTTCAGTAGATCAGTTTTGCTTAACACATAATGTTTCCTTATCAGTCTGACATTCAGACATCTAGGGGCTTCTCATTAAGAGCTGACATCAGCTAAGAGTGTGAGAAACACCTTGAATAACCGCATTCATCATTTTATTTCTTTTCAGTTATCATGGCTATCTGCCTTTTCTCTACATTTTCCACTTAATTTTTTTAAATTACCTTTATTAATCTATTCCTTGTTTGGTTTTCTGTGAGTTGTGGGAGACTTTAAAACTTGAGGAACTTCATTCTTTCTCTGCTTTTGTTTTGTGATTTCAGATGGTCTTTGATATGCTGGTACTTCAGAAGCACAATACAGAAATGACAACTGCAGCAGGTGAAGCATTCTACACGTTAGTGTGTTTGCATCAGGTATGATATGAACACTTCAGAACTCTGAAAACCTCTCACTTATTGATGGAGAATGGCTGATTACTGTGCATTTGGCAAACCGTAGTGTCATTCAGGAGGTCTGTAGTCCAACTTCTTGCTTGAAGTGGGCTAAATACTGAAGTCAGGTTGACTTACTCAGGACTTTTTCCAACCGTGTCTTCAAAACCTCCAGGATAGGTAGCACAGGGCCTCCCAGCAGCCTATTGAAAGCTGTATTGTCTCTTAAAGACATGTGCTTTCAGCACCTGCCTGACTACGTTTGTGGCCCTCCTCTAGATCAGTCACTGTTCTTCAGCACTGGAGAATCCAAGGCTGGACACAGTATTCCATGTGTAATCCAGTGAGTGCTCTGTAAAGACAAATATTAAATGTCCAGTGTGCTGCTAACGTTCATCCCTGGTAGGGCACACTGTTGCTCTGTTTAGTTTGCTGTCCCCGGAGCCCTCTGATTCTTTATTCAGCAGAACTGCTTCTCAAGCTCTCGGTTCCCAGTCTGCATAGTTGCCGGCAGTTGGTCATCTTCTACTGCAATACTGGACACCCCAGTATCAGACCCCTGGGCACTATTAAAGCTGGCATCCAGGTGGATATGAACCATTGAATGCAGTCCTTTGAAGATGGACACAACATTCGGTTTCATACAGCCATCAGTTTTTACCCAATCTCCGCACTCTTTCAAAGGCAATAGAGTGGCTGGCCTTGAAATAACAAACCTGTCAGCCTTGCTGGTCTTCAGAGCTGCATTTCACAGGATCTCACCCACCAGTCTCCTGAATAAGCTGAAATCTGCTTTTGGGATGTTCAGGGTCAGTTCTCTTCTGCTTTCTGCCCTCACTCTCTTTAATGATGCTGCACTCCACTATTTCATGATCTATGCAGCCCAGGCTGCCATGGAGCACCACCTTCCTGACTAGTGCTTTCTGATCTGAGTGTAGCAGATGCAGAAAAATGTTACACCTGGTTGGCCAATCTGGCACGTAGGTGTCAGGGAGATTATCTCCTAAAAGTCTGCAATCCAGATTCTTCTCAAGTTGCGTAAAGATTCCTTGGTCCTCTATTCACCTGTTTAGGTGACTTGTAATAACTCGCACCGTGTCACTATCTTTGCTGCCTCTTTACTGTGACCCACAAGCACTCAGCTCTACAGTGTTGCCTTGTCCATAAGCATCCTTAATTTCCTTCTTTCACATAAGCAGCGACCTTCTGTGCTCTTCCCTGTCCAAAGAGCCCCTCTGTCCATTAGAGCACTTCAGTTATATCAGCTGTCCCACCACCTCTACGTTTGTGCGGTGATCTTGCAGCTCTGCATCTGTTCTTGCTGTTTGTTTCCAAGGCTGAATGCGTTTCTTCTTAAGACATTTGAGGTCAGCCTCCTTCAGCCTGTTTTATTCTTCTCGATGAACACTCTTAGATCCATTAGCGCCTCACATTCTTACTGCTGCTGGTCACCATCCCCACTTACCGATAAGTTGTTACCACTGTCCCCAACATGCCCTTGAAAGCCCTTCTTGCCAGGTTGGCAAGCCTTTGAAGGGAGTTCTTAAGCCACTTTTCCTTATGAATCTTCTGTCTTGTTAGCAGCACTCATCCTACATAAAGGGGCACATGAGCATGTTAGACAGAAAGAGGCAGGAGCCTGTTACTCCCTGAACTGAGCGGTCAGTTTGCTGTTCTTAAAACCTTCAGTTGTTCCTTTGTTGTCCTAATCATGCTTAATGTGCTGCTTCATCTTCTGTTGCTGTCCAAGTGGGGAAACTCTTAGGAATTTAAGCTGTCCATCCCAGGGAAGGGAACCCAGAGAAAGGGAAAACTGTGGGAGGAAATGGCATACTGAATGTGGGGCAGCTGTGAAGGAAGAGAAGCCCAGTTCATGGAACTGAGCATATGTGAAGAGCCAGAAAGAACTTTGAAGGGAGGGCTTAAAGTTTCAGCCTGTTCTGGTTGAAAGTCTTTGTCCGGTTTAGAGAAAGGTGAGAGGCTGCAAGTCTGTAGTTGCTCCTGCCACGCTTGTTGGTGGATCTGGATATACAGGTGGGGAGATACTACTGAGGGTATTCAGTCACAGCCTCAATTCTGGATTTTGTCCTGGCAAGAGAAGCTGTATATGTTGTGGCTTTGTGGTTTGGTTTTGTTTTTTTAATTTTATTTTAAAATTAATGAGACTCACGTTTGTTTAACAGGCTGAATATTCAGAGCTAGTTGAAACCTTACTATCAACTCAACAAGATCCAGTAATTTACCAGCGATTAGCAGATGCCTTCAACAAGCTTACTGCGAGCAGCACTCCTCCTACACTGGACCGTAAGCAGAAGATGGCCTTCTTAAAGAGTTTAGAAGAATTTATGGCAAATGTTGGTGGACTTCTCTGTGTAAAATAAACAACAAAACTCTATGCCTAATTTAGACCCTTTCTGCAAAATGCACTGAGAAACGCTGAATGCTGACTAAATCTTGTACCTGTCTCTGGGTTCTTTGCAGCCATCTCAGATTCTACAGAGTCTGGAAGTTTGAACATACATAACACAGTGGAATAGGAGAGGTCAACTTGGAATCAGCTTCTGCTATTATGTGTTAGCTGCAATCTGTCATACTTGTGTGTGGGAGAGAATGAACAGAAAATGAGAGTTTAATTTTTTTTTCCATATATGTGCATACAGATATGGGCACAATGAAAAATAAATTCAGTGCCTTTTCCCCCCACTGGTTTAAAATGAGTGTCCAGATAAATGTGCAGATCTCTTTTCTACCCAGAATTATGTTAGAGTGTGATGCAAATACATAAAAAGCTCTAAACAGTTTTAGCTGATTTTAAGCTTTATTTTTTCCTCTCTAAAGTTTGAGTTTGGTGTTCCAATGGGGAGAAAAAAAAGAATGGTGTTTTAACTTGTGTTTAGTTTTGTTTTTCTATATCAGCCTGACATTGCGTGTTTCTGTAATGCAGGTTTTTACATTATGTTCTGCTGCCTAAAGTTCAGAAGAAAAAAAGGTGTATATTTTTGTTCCCCTAAAATGAACTTTAGGATCTGTAGCCATTTCATTGCCTTAATTTAAAAGAAGAAAAGTTCCTGTACTTAGGAAAGTTAAGGCAAGATTTGACTCTTCAGAGTTGTTTTAGGATGTTGGCATTAAGCTGCCGTGTGCCTCTTGCAGCCCTTCACGCTGACAAGTGTCATTTTGGAACTGCGTGTGATGCAAAGTTCACGTGTAGTTTGATTTGTGTCCAGGTTACGCGCAGCTGCGATGTATTTCTACACTGAACTGTTTGCTCAAGCAATAACAACTCAAAAGGTCTAAATTACCGACTTACAGTCTTTTCAGAGTTGGGGCATTAGCTAAAACACTTATGCTAGAACAGTGGTAGCAAATCCTTTGACTCACAGGCCATGTTTACTTGACTCTGGTCAAGGAAGATAAGTGGGGTGTGCAGTGCTGTGGGGGAGTTGGGTTTTGCTGAATTTGGCTCCACCTCTGTAGAGCCATCCCAGCTGCTCTGCTGTTGCTCATCTTTTTGTATCAGCGCTTGAGTGGTTATGACAGCAGAGAACAGGGCCCAGAGTTTAGTGGACCAACAAGGGAGAGCAGCACACAAACACAAAAGTGTTTTGTCTCCAGTCACGAGCCTGAGAAAACTGAAGCAAACACAAATGGTTGTGTGCCGAGTAAGGTTGGTTTTAGTGGAAATACATGGAGGCAGAAGTTGGCCCTTTTGTTTATGTCCTCTGCTAGATTATGTTGTTGAAGGTTCCCCGTGTGCTTTTTGAATGTGCAGCACACACTTTGGTGTGTCTCCGTACAGCATCGTGTCTGCAACTCTGTTCCATCCTTCAGCTGCTGGTCCCGCAATCAGCCACTATAGCCAGAATGTTAAAAAGACAAAGCTGTAATACTGTGCTATGACTGATCTAAGGCTTCATTTCTCAGTTAAATTCTTACCTTTCTCAAGTGAGGACCCACAAGGCCAAAAAAAGCCATCTCTTCATTGCAAGTTTCTCTTAATTTATGTGAAAGCTGGGCCTGGACAGATTGATGCATGAAAAAGTGACCATAAAACTCAGTAGATAACGTACCTCTCCCGTGAGTGCTTTATTTCTAACAGAATTGGCATAGCTTTTTACAACAGGGAGGGGTGTTGTGCTCAGTTCTTCCCTGAAGCTCTAGTGCTTTCCTTCAAAAACAACCCAACCTCCTGACCATGCACTTGCACAGATGATAATGATCTCAGCAGATTGATCTGTTTTAATTAGGATCTGTTTTAAATTGCTTAGGTTTTTTGCTCTGTTTCTAAAACTGCTTCTGGTGTTTCTCTGAACCTGTACGTTGCGCAGGGTGACAATGAGGGCATTAAAGCCTGTGAACAGAAGGGGCTCAAGGAGCTGCTGCTGCTCTGTCATAGTGTAGATGATACCAAATATCTAGGCCGAGGCCTACAAAGAGATAGTGGCAAATAACTTCAACTTATTTGGATCTGACTGCCGAAGTGATGCTCCTCTAGAGCCAGCTGTGCCTCCATCACTTTGTAAAAGCCGTCTCATTATTCAAAAATATAACTTCACGTTTGTGACGTTTTCTCAAGTGTTGCAGCTGGTTGGGAGTACAGGTGGAGTTAGCATTCAGAACAAATCCACATGCATGCCCATTACTTTTCTGCTCAGGCCCACTGTATTGTAACAAGTGCTGGTGCACGCCTTGGTTTGTCTATTGAGACCTGTTATGAAGATTTACTTTCAAAAGCACATCTTGAAGATTGTTTAAAACTTTTGATTTTCCATCTATTTAAAATCAATGTTATGTTAAAGGGAAACTGTCCTAGAGAGCGCTTTGTGTGATTTTTGTGCTTAATGTTATGTGGAACAACGTTGTTCTTTTTAATTTTTCTTCTGTTCTTGTCTGTTCAGCGTGGATCTTTACTTGCTGGTTGATGTTCCTTTCAGAGCACATACAAACATGTTTCCCCTTAGTGACATCCATGAAATGCCCAGCACGTTTTTCAACAGTGAGTTCTCTGAATTGATACTCCTGGCCAGGTGGCTACTTCTGCCTGAACTATTTTTCCTCTATATACCTTTCACAACCCCAAGAAAAACAAAACGCTGCATCCAGTTGCTGTAAGCCTGTACGTGTTGTTCATTCAGGTCCGCAGAGCAGTGCCTAAGACCGCTTTCAGTGGACCTTGAGATCTGGCTCCAGGTAATGGTTCTGAAGTACCGACAGCATCACTGCATTGCTCTTCCATTCACCATGCGAAGGGGATAATAGTTTTTAAAGGCACTTGTTTCTTGAAAGAAAACATCCAAAAAGGGCACGTCAAGCTGAATTGCAAGTGCTGCATGTGATGTAATTGTAACAAGTGTTATTTGTCTAGGCATAATAATGCTTTGGCAAAAGCAGATCGTTGATCCCATGTTTTTCTTCTGAGAGTAGAAATCCAGTAGCTTCTTTCCCGTTTCTCTTCCCCCATCACCGTAGCTGTTTTTAGTGCGACCACAGTAATTTTCTGTTGTTCAGCCTAGCCTATAGATTTTGATGCTGGCAAACATGACCATCTGCTTGGGTCATAAAATCCAAGACTTTGAAAGCACAGACACGTGGGCAGGGAGAAGTGAACTGCGTTACACCTCTGCTTTCATGCACATAATGCCTTAACTACCTTTGCCGAGTTACCACAAGAATCTGCTACGTCTTCTTGCCCCCAGGATTGTGTTTCACTGTTCGGTGACAAAGGGCTCACGGTTTTCCTCAGGAACGAGAAACTTGTTTTCTCAGCATGTCCAAATCCTACAAGTTCAAAGAGAGGGGTTTGAAGCTGGAGCATCTCTTTGATAGTGCATTGCACTTGGTAAAACCCCGATGTTTACCTGGGTAAATCCCGTTGTGTATTTAAGCCATGTAGTTCTAGAAAATAAGCTTGCTTGGAGTAGTCAGTTGTCCATTTAAATTGAAATCTTGAAAAGGTGATGTAAATTCCAGCTTGTGATCCGTGAAAACTATTACAAAGAGACAATTGCGGCATTTCTTTTATAAAACACTTCAAGTAATTTCAGTTAAATAATTCCGTAAGAAGGGGTGTTCTTTATGGAAGTAGCTTGATGAATATAAGCGCAGGAGTAGGAGCCAGGCTCCTCTAATTTTGTATCAGTTTTTCCACTGGGCCCTCCGTGGCCGTTGGCACGTCGCTAAATCTGCGTCTTTGTAAAAACAGCGATGGTACCTACCTACCTCACAGGGGTGTTGTGAGGGTTAGCTTATGCCTATGAAATGCATTGAGGATCGGGATTGCTTTGTAAATATTAAATATTTTAATTTTAGTTTTGCGAGGTGTAAGATTCACTGTAATGGAAACAGAAGGTTTTTGTAATTCTGAAGCTGGGGAGGCAGCGGCAGAACGGTGTTCCACAAGAACGGGCTACTGCGGTGCAGAGCTGCTGGCTGTCTGCAACAGCTGCTTCACTTACAGTGGTGGTTTCTCCTTCGCTAAGACCTGGTTCCCCACCGCGGTGCCTCGGTTCTGCTCTAAATAGAAAACGGAAGGAGGACAGTTGTTAGGTATCCAGGCTTTGGTGCTGCTGCTTCTCTCAAGTGCTTCCCGTGGTGGTAGGTTTATTGCTTTTCTTTTTTCAGTGCTTTTTTGCAATGAGCAAACATGAATCATCTCACACTTCTCTCAGGTTTCTCCCACTGCCTCGAGTTCTGCTCAGTGTAACTACAGCCTGGTGGCAGTGATTAAAACGCAAAGAGCCAGCCCTCCGAAACCTCTACATTGCTTCCAGTATGAGATCGTGCCCTCCGCAGTACATGAGATTAAAGCTCCCTAGCACAGATCATGGAGCAAGTGGTGTGATTTGCTGTACAGCCTTAAGCTACCACCTGTCTTAAAAAAATTAAGGAAGAATGAAAGCAATATGAGATATACTGGGTTCAAGCAACAGAGAAACAAGGTGTCCCTGGCCTGCCTTCCTCCTCAGTGAGTTAAAGCAAGTGCTGCTTTTTCATTTCGTCCCGTTCCCTATCCTGCTTTTCATGGTCCTTGAGGCCGTCATAAAAGATCATGAAGGCTCTTCCAGCCTTGATGGAAGGTGGTACTCGTGCCGTTTTCCATCTATTTCTGCATGATCTTTGAAAATGATTTTAAAAAGCAAACGTACAGCCAAGCTTTCTAATAATGCTGCGCAGCACATTTCAGCCTCTCACTGAGCAGTTCTAAACTTTATAAAATTAATATCCCCTTTTATTTGTTCTCCTTGTGCAAAATGAGGAACTTCCATGCAGTAACCATGCAGCTTTAAGGCAATAAATGCTAGGACTGCTGGCAATCAAACGTGTAAATATTTAAATGTACAATTCAGTACTATGTTGAGTTTATATATTATGGAAAGCAGGGAGTGAAGTGCTAGTTAATTTCACATCTTGTTTTACCTGTACAGTTGGCGATATGGAGTTGCATAGAAATGTTCCAGTTGATTGCAATAAACCTTGGGAAGCAGCTATGTAATCCGGCCTTATTGCCGCTGAATCTCCAATCTTGAAATGAAAGCTTTCTGTATTTTTAAGATCCGTAAACAGGAAGAGGATCAAAGTGTTTTCCACTAAAGGCTGTTATTTTGTTTTGGCCATGTGTTGTGTGTATTCTTGTTCACCATGTTCTGAAATCCCACCTGTGTTGAACTCCTGCAATAGCATTTGTTACCCACCTTATGGCAGGAGCGAGCAGAGGGCTGCTGTGGAACTGGGAGCCAGCCACGAGTGGTGGGCTGTGTGAGTGAGCGGTGCTTTGCTTCAAGTTCCTGGGGGTAACAAGATTAAAATCAGCGCTTAATGGTGTGAGTTTGTCAACAAAAAGAACTGTCGTTGGTGTGGGTGTGTGAGGGGTGCAGTGTGTGGGAGTGCCAGAGGGGTCACAGAAGTGGCTGGGAACATAAGAACAAATTTCTCCCACCTCCCACCCCGCCTCATTCTCCATAAACAATAATGTAATGGCGACTGTTCAGGCCTGCTTCTGGTAGTGCCTGTATTCTCAGAAGGAACGCTGCTTCCTGGGTCTTAAATTCTGTGTAGATTTAATCTAAACAGTTCAGAGGATGCGTGGCATGGAAGTGTTCACCAACCTCGTGTATGTTCCCATGTAAATTACATCCAACTGTATGTTCCTTCATGTATTTTGGAAAGGCTTGGGTACAGGCAGCAGCTCCTAATGTTCTGTACTGTGATTATGTTTGGAAAAACTACAGCTGTGTTGTTCTGTTCCCCTCTTCCTTTCATGCATTCACATTGTTTTTTTTAAAGAAGAAAAATTCCCAAATCCTGGAAGCAAAACTACGTGACAGCTGTGGTGATGGCAGCTCGCTGCAGCCTTGGCTGTGTGCATCACTGAAATGTCACTGGTTTCAAAAGTTCAGTTACTGCGACCACACGTCAATGTTGGCCTGCGTTAGTTCTTTGGCTGTTCTGGTGGAGGTCAGCAACATTGAAGGCAATTTCAGGCCAGTCACTGAAAACATCTGGCAAGACTGAGAGCAGCAGCACATCCAAGAGCCTTATGTGTAGAAAATTGGACTACTTTATCTTAAATACGAGGTCTGGAATAAACTTGAACGATTTGGGTACAAAACCTTTACTCGTACTTGTTTGTGGAAGTGTATGCAACACCCACTTGTTCTTCCTTTAAGAAATTTCCACTTGCTTCAGTTGTGTGTGGTGACGTTAGTGGCTGGTTTGGGTTTCCCTTCTGATGGCTGTTGGCTCTTAAGAAGCTTCAGTGCTGGAGCAGTTTGGCAGCTGAGCAGAGGAGGAGGTCTGGACATGGGCATGAGGAGTAGGAAGTAAAAAGCTTCTATGGGGTTAAGAAAGAAAAATGACATTACTCCATAAAAAGAAAAGCAAGTTGATAATGCACGTGTCAACCTCTCATTACCCGGTGTCATCCCACGAAGATTAGTAAATGCTGCCCTTCCATCAGCGTGGGGTTGTTCTGGCATTGTGTGATATGACACAATCACTGTGAGATTTACTAACTGTATGATGGAATCTTTTTTGTTTTGGGAAACATTTCAGGCAAATCATCTCCAGCAAACACTGAAGTACCCACTGTGTCTGCTGTGTAACCACTGCTCTTTCTGCTCCTATCTCTGAATCTTATGGCACAACTGTTCTTGCCATAAACCTACCAGCTGTTACCAGATTGATTTTGCTGATATTGTGTTGTCTTTGCAAGTCCAAAGAAGGCAGCAGCTTTGTGTGGTGTGCTCCCTTTCGCTCCCCCTCGATGTCTGGCCCACAGCTCACTGCTCTGAAGGAGTGTGGTTGGGTTGCTGTTACTAATTGCCGTGGATGTCACAGTTTGGGTTTGTGGCGTATTCAGGTCACTTCCAATCCATCACTGTGCTGTTTATCGAATGAAGGGCATCACTATAGACTCTCAAGTGCTGACTTGAAAGGTTCCTCCACAGCTGGGTGACAAGTTGGCAAGACATTGGCTTTAGACTTAGTACCGCACCAATACCCGTAGTGCTGCTTTGCTCCCACGAGTGCTTGCTGTAACAGAGAACCAAAGCCCACCGCAGTGCTTTGGAGCCTTCAGGAAGACACTGATGTCCCCTCGTGAGATCAGCACTCCTGGGGAAGGCTGGCGTTCTGCCGCTGTGAGGACAGACTGTTCCGAAGTACTTTCTGCCTGCTTGTAGGCTGTTATGCACTTTCATGGTTTAACAAACTACTGTTAAAAATGTACTGTAACATGGACTTTGATAAGCGCACATGTATGTAAACATTTCACTCAGCCTCAGGAAAGCTGGACAAATTAGATACCTGTTTTGTACCTTGGTTGTTTGTTACCTGCATCCATAAAGGTGGACAGATAATGTCTAGATGCTATGAGTGTAAGTGTTGTGTGAGATACCGCTGTGGTCTGTAGGAGGAGGACGGTGTCATTTTAATCTAGGGACTAAGAGAATGCTGTCCTCTTATTTTTCTGAATCATATATATCCTTAATCTGAATCGGACCTGCCAAAGCAGTGATGAACCCCCTTTACTGTTCAGGATAAATATGTTTTCTTTCATAACAACTTGTTTCTGTTTTCTTCATTCTCCTTAAGAAGCGTATGTGAAATAAGTACGGAGGTATGTGTAGGACAAACTGTAAAGCCACCGCTGTACATAATGTCTGCTACTTGACTGCATTTTCTGTTCTACTTTCATTTTACTGGTTTTGCTAAATATATTTTATATATTTTCCTTCCTGCTTCTTGTGATGGCAGAGTGATTGCATCTCTGGGGGGGTTGGAAAGCAAAAATGAATGCGAGAAGGCTTCGGCCACAAAGGTCCATTGAGTTTGGATGTCAGTATATATCTCATAACCTCTTTTGTTGAGAGAGAGCCCAGCATAAATGGGGGACAATGTGGTGTAGAAAGATCAATTGGTATTACAAAGTACAGAGGGAATAGTCACCCCATTTCAGGGTGGGGGTTGTTTTGGTTGGTTGGTTTTGTTGTTTTTTAAATGGACGTGTCCCTGTACGACCTACTGTGTGAACCTGCCTTAGCAGCGGGTTGGACTGGATGACATCCAGCCGTCCTGCCAGCCCCCATAGTTCTGTCATCTTCTAAAATCCATTTAAAGCATCAATGCCATTAGATTTCCCCGAGAGTGCTTTTCCATCTGAGGTCTGTAGCCCTCTCTGTGGTCCGCGAATTATGTGCAAGGGCTCTACAAAGCCTGACAAAAGAGAAGTCATCGTGATCACATGCAGTATTTGCACCTCCACAAGAGAGAGAATCCAGGAGTCCATAAGTGGACTGAAAATTCCTTCCTACTGCACTTCTTAAACTCAGAGGGTGACTGAAAGCTCCCAGAAGGCTGATGGTACCCTGTGCTGCGGGTGACCAGGTGATGTACACTGAGTACCCACTGGGCCGTAGAACACGCTGTGTTCTGCATCTGCAGCAGGACATCTCGGCACTGAGAGGAAAAGTGCAGAAAGCTTTCCTTGCAAAAGGTGATGCAGGTTGCTCTGTGCAGTATTTCATCTTTGACTATTTTTCCTCTTCAGAAGTAGGATAATGCTGACACTCACTAGAAGCAGTCTGTGTATGTTTAAGTACTGCATGCTTGGTCGTCCTCCAATTGAAATGTGCACTTGGTTTGCCATTGCTAAAAACATCGACGTTTTGGGGAGAATGGCTACGAAGCACGACTTCCATCAGTAAAGACAAAATATGATGGACTATAAAATAAGCCCATACATGAAAATACAGAATCCCGATTGATAGCAAGCTCCTTATTGCTTTCCAGTGTTTTTTCAAACTGTTGTATGCTTTGGTTCTGAGCTGCTCCAACACGGAGCACTTGCTGATGTGTTAGTAAAGCAGCAGCGGTCCAAATGTTCAGACAGAAGTCTCAGAGATGTTCATGCCACCGCTGTGTTTCCAAGGAGACCACGGGTCTGTGACTGACAGGGCAGGGGTAGGTAGCTTAACTTTGGGCACCTTCCTGTAGGAAAAAAAGATTAAGAAACAATAAAACCTATTAATAAATATCTTGTAGGGTTCCCATTGCTGGTTTTCCCACGCTGGTGCCTGGTTTGCTCTCATGTCCCCAGAGAAGTTCTGCAAGACACAACCTGTCTTCCTTTGCAAAGGATCAATCCCAGCATCTCTGCTTTCCTGCCAGCAACACTTACCAGAGATTCAAGCAGCACCCAACTCTGTATTTGCTCCAAGCAGTGCCTTATAGTACAGCTGAAATGCTGCTGCCCTGCCTGCCCCCGGGCCTGCAGAGCTGTGTGTGATGTCTGTGAAGAGCAGTTGGTGGCAGTAGGGCCTGGTGCTCCAGAGAGCCAGACCCATCAGATGTGGCTGCACAGCCTCCTTTACCCTTCCATTCTTCAATTCTATCAGCCCTCTGAATACTTTTTTTCCACCTAAAACAAAGCTGCACGGAATGCAGCACACAGTCAGGTCCTTGTCCCACGGAAGAGGGTCTTTTTGTAGCATCGAATTACTGCAGCAGTGGCTGAAGGGCTCAGCCTGGGTGTGCTCGGTGCAGGACAGCCTTCCATGCTGGGATGAGGATCTTTTAGGCCAGACCCCCCAGAACAGGGGGATACACAACGAATTCCAAGTTCAGACTCCTTCGAAGTCATCCCTCAAAACCAAGCAGGCAGTTCCCTACTGCCCTGAAAGGCGCTGCTTCTAACCCAAAGGGTGATACGCCGCGGTGTTCTGAAGGAATAACTGCTAAATCCCCACAGCTTCGCTGCCCTCCCTGGCACTGCGATGCCGTTGGCTCCCGCAGTGGCCGGGCACTGAATCCCTCCGGCACTCAGCACAACGCTGCATCTCTTCAGCAGTGCCTGCTGGGCACATCCAGCTCTCGAGACATGCAGCTTTATGAGAAACATCGTAAGTCGTTTAGTCAAGGTGAGGCTGTTTTAAAGCCTCCTGGAGCACGTCCGCTGTCCGATCAGTCCGTCGGCCGGCTGAAATCCTCACCTCCCCTCAGCACACCGGGCCGCCAAAGAGCACAGCCCGCCCGCGGGGCGGGACACGGGGCTGCCCTCAGACAGGGTGGGCCGGGACACCGCCAGGCACCGCCCTCCGCCAGCCGAGCCTGGAAGGGGGCGCGCGCGGCGCTGCGGCGGGGCGGTCCGGGTGCGCGGAGGGATCCGTGGGCCGGTGAGTGCGGAGCGGGAGGCGGGTGGTGCGGCCCGCCGTGGTGCCCGCCCGCCTCCTTCCTGCCCTGAGAGCGGGTGGGGAACCGGGACTGAGCCGGCGGTCGTCCCGCGGCCCCGAGGGGCCTGTGCGGGCCGGGGGGGTGCTGCGAGGCTTTGGGGCCGCGTGGGGGCAGCTGCCCGCGTTGGGCACGTTAATGGGGGGTGAGGAGGGGGCGGGCGGTGCAGGACGCGGGTTGTACGTGTGGAGCGGTTCCCTGCGCTTCTCACAGACGGCAGTCGTGCCTGGCCGCGCTGTGCAGGCCGCCCGCCCCGCTGCAGCCTGAGAACCTGGGTCTGGAACACGGCTCTGCACGGATTTTTGGTCACAACCCCAAGCAACACTACAGGCTTGGGGCGGTGTGGCTGAAAAGCTGCCTGATGGAAAGGGACCTTGGTGTGCTGATGGACGGTCGGCTGAATATGAGCCAGCAGTGTGCCCGGGTGGCCAAGAGGGCCAATGGCATCCTGGCTTGTATCAGGAATGGTGTGGTGAGCAGGACTAGGGAAGTCATCCTGCCCCTGTACTCAGCATTGGTGAGGCCTCACCTCGAGTACTGTGTCCAGTTTTGGGCACCTCAGCACAGAAAGGACAGGGAGGTGCTGGAGCAAGTTCAGAGAAGTGTGAAGGGCTTGGAGAGTGTGCCCTATGAGGAAAGGCTGAGGGAGCTGGAGCTGTTTAGTCTGGGGAAATGGAGACTGAGGGGAGACATTATTGCTCTATTCCAGTAACTGAAAGGTAATTACAGTGAGAGCGAGCCTGGTCTCTTCTCACTGGTAACAGGTGACAGGACGAGGGGAAATGGCCTCAAGTTGCACCAGGGGAAATTTAGGTTGGATGTCAGGAAACACTTCTTTACAGAAAGGGTAGTTAAGCACTGGAATAGGCTGCCCAGGGAGGTGGTTGAGTCACCACCCTGGATGTGTTTAAGAACCGTTTGGATGTGGTGCTCAGGGACATGATTTAGCAGAGGGTTGTTAGTTAGGGGACTATGGCTGGGTTGTGGTTGGACTCGATGTTCTTTAAGGTCTTTTCCAACTTAAGTGATTCTATGATTCCATGACAAACATACCAGCCAGGAAATGTTGGAATTTTTAAGGGAAAGAGAGGGAATGCAGCAGAGAACATCCTGAAACCACAATATAGATGAGTGGTCACCTTTATCTGAAGTGCAGCGTACAGCTGCAGTTCCCCCATCACAGGTGGGTGTGTGAGAATCCATGAATGAGGGTTAATGAATACAGGGTGGCTCTGCTAAGGGGCAGGAATCAGGGGCTGCAGGGGGAGCAGCCCACACACAGCTGTGGAGTGGTGGGATGGTCTGAGAGATGGACGGAGGGTCACACATCAGTTCCTTCCCATGCGAGAAGTGCCTGCGCCTACTGGATCTGGTAGCCATGTTCACTGCAAGAAGAGGTGGTGTTTCATAACATGGAACTTACTGCTGTGGGACATTATAAATCACTTTATGTGTATTTAAGGAATACTGGGAAAGGGTCTTTTAGAGAACTGCATTCACAGAATAAAGCACTTAAGCCAGAAAAGCCCTTCATGGGGAAAGTTTATAGACCAGAAGGAGGCAGAGTGGGGAAGTGTCACTGCTGCTTACTTGCTGTAGTCTCACTCTTTCCAGGACAGCTGCTTCTGGCTGTCTTCAAGATACTTCAAGAACTGCCAGCATCAATCCTTATCTGAACTAGCAGAGCTTCTCCTTTGAACCTCTTGCTGTGGATGGTAATTAAAGTTCTCCAGAGATCCCAAAATGGAGCTGTTCTTGGCCTGTGGCTGCCCCAGTTTCACATCACCTTCTTCTCCCTCCTTCCTTCCTAAGAAACACTAGAAAACCAGTTCCATTTTGTATGCAGGTTTGTCAGGCCTTCTTTTCTTATGTCCCCCCCACTGAGGATCCCCATCAGTGGCTGCTTAATGCTACCTGGCCCCAAAAGCTTGCAGCTGGCTGACGGTGCATGGGGATGGCATCCCAGATGGTTGGGGAGTTCACGTTGGGAAGACCCTATGAAATACTTTTGGCAGTGCTCAGGTAACTTGTCAGATCCTTGAGCAAAAGCTGAGCTTTCACTAAATTGCTTTTCAGATTTAAAGATCTGAATGTTTCTTTTCAAAGGAGAGGCCCTTTCTGTGTCAGGGTGCTTTCTATTTGGAACAGGACCGCTCAGAGAAGCCTGCTGCTCTGTGTGCCTGCTTGGCTGCATGCTGCTGGTGGAGACCTGCGCCTTGGATCCTTGCATTCAGCAGCTGCAGCATGAACAGAGCCCCTTGCTTTTCAGGTAGCAAGGCACGTGTCCAGCTTTGGAGTAACTTCTGTCCCCCAATGGAGACTTGTTCACCTCCAGCCAACTCTCCTGATGCTGTATTGCTGCCCAGATTTTCTTGGCACATGTTTCATACCTCATTTATAACAGCCTCTGTGCCTCAAATGCTAACACGGGTGGCTTGGGAAAAATACTGCTATGTTTTACGCAGTTGCATACTGGTCTTAGATCTATGCTGAGGTAGAACAGTCTTTGTTGAAGTTGCACGTGCATGTTTTATATTCTTGGTAAGAGGTTGCTTTGCTAACAGCATCCTTCCTCCCCTCACAGAGGTTAACAGCACCAGTTCCCAGTTGCATTAATATTCTTCGGCCTTCCAGTAGTCCCTCTAGTTAAGGGACATTTATTGCAACGACGTTCAGGGTACCATAAAGGGGTGAGTACTGGAAACTGGCAGAGCAGCAGCGTGTCCCTCTGTTTGTGCATGCATCATACAGTATTCCTTATGGTATATATTATACAGAATATAGATATATGTTACACAGATGGATAGGGAAGCCTGACCTGTAGCCATGAGTTGGGTTGAACTCTCCTCTGTCAGAGAAGTGGTAGCCAGTCAGCTGTGGTGTGGTCTGGAGGTGAAAGTTCTGGAGGAGCATCTGCCTGCTTTAAAGGAATTTTTGAGGTAGCTTCGTTAATACGTGTCCCACCTTGTGCTGCCTCCTGCACAACCCTCCTGAGTAGTGCTGTGGCACTGGAAGGATCTGGCTGCATCTTCTGTAGTTATGGGGTAAGCAGTGATGCAGACACGCAGCCCCCATGTGCCTGACCTAACTGGGTGAGTGCGAGTTCCCAAGCTTCTGCTGTAGGAGCACAGGCACGTCTGTGCACAGGAGCTGTGCTGTATCTCACAGTGCTGGTTTCCAGATGTCTGTATGTTCCTAACTATGGATGGACCAAACGTACTGGGGCACAGAAAGTCTATGAAAGCCCTTAGGAATTTTTGAGTGAGTTAATTTTTCCACAATGTTCCTTCTGACTTTAGTTTGTCTCAGTTTCAGGGCTTGGCTGTGTAAAATTAGAGTTTTCATACATACGAGCTGGAAACCAGCACTAAGTTGCTTTGTAAACGAGGCAGTGGAATCTTCTGTGCTGCTTTTGCGTTGTGTTATTTTTGTTTAGAAGAGCTCCCACACAGACACATCCACCTGAACAGCTGAGCAACAGGCAGGAGCTCAGCTGTGCGTGGACAGGGCTCTGCAGGCACCTCCCCCTGCCCTGCCAGCTGTACTGTGAGTAGCTAGGCTGTAGTGTGTGGCGTTGGTTCACTCCCTCTGCTCATTCAGTGGGTCGAGCTGCCCCTTTGGAGGCCATTCACATAACAGTAAATCACACTTGACACATTGCTAGCTTTAAACTTTGTATTCTTGTTGATGGGTTTCCTCTGCTTTGTCCCATCCTTGCTCAACTTTCAGGGCTGTTTTTGTACTTGAAGGCAGCGGTGTGTGGGAGGGCTGTGGAAGGTCTCAAGTAGTAGCACCTCCTGCTCACTTGAAGCCAAAGGAATTTACAAGTCTTGTTCTCATAAACTCACTAACTGTAATAGTTTTATAATGTAGTTCATGTGCATAAAAATGTCTTCATACTGATGACTTCAGTCAGTCAATGTAGACAATGTATGTTAGTTCATCCAGGCTGGATGTGGCTCTGTGCAGCCTGGTCTGGTAGTTGGTGACCTGCACATAGCGGGGGGGGTTGAAACCAGGTGATCATTGTGGTCCTTTTCAACCCAGGCCATGCTATGATTCTGTGATTACTATGATTCAGAAAAGTGTTTTGAGTTTTGGAAGTGTTCTGAATAGATGGACCTCGTGATACTTCTGCCGTGTGTTCCGAGTTATCTTTCCTTGCAGCCTCACAGTCAATTGCTGCTCGATTCCTGAAGCCTTACTATGAAAACCGAAAGGAAGATTGCTACAAGGAGCTAAAATGACATGTGCAGAAAAAAGATGCCTCTACTTGCATGCCCGCCCTTCCACCAGAACAAGGGATCTTAGCTTCTGTCGGTGGGGATTTCATTTCCTGTGCATAGATTTGGTCTTTGCAAAGGCCCGGATGGACTCATTGAGCGTAAAGTCAACATTTCAGCTTTTGACTTAAGAACTGCAAGTTTTCATCTCTTTTGACTTCTTAGCATCAGAGCATAGATGTGTGCTTGCCTTAGGGATAACAAGAACAGATTTCTGCGTGTGTGACACGCTTAATTAAAGAGAAGGTATGAGATGAAAAGTAATTTGTAACATCTGTCCCAACAAAAAATGCTCTTGTACAGGGGCCATGATGGTGTTAGCAGTGTGCGGTGTCAAGAAGCAGGAACAGAATGGACCATTCTGTTGTTACCAGGTGGCCTGGATCCAGCATTTCCCCCTGCACGGGGCAGGCGATGGGCTCCATGTCGCAGCACCCTGCATTGCTGTGCCCTGTGCCACCAGAGCAGCACAGCAGTTGCTGTAGTGCAGTGTTGAGCTGTGGAGTATTTCAGCAGGCAGTGAGAAACTGAGTTTTAGGAGATGTCCTGAAAGCTCTGCAGGAGCGCACAGCACGGAGGAAAGAGCAAAGCAGGAAGGTTGCGAGCACTGCAGTGCAGTTCCAAGGGTGGAAGAAATGTTAAGCAGCTCTAGTTGAGGTGAAGCATGCTTCACCTTGGAAGTTAGCTGTGGTTCAGGTGGCACATGTTGCTGCAGGACCTCCAGCACGCACGGCTTCTGCCCAAAGGAGGGGGGCAGACCTGCTTGGAGCTCATTTGACATCATTGCGTGTGTATGAGTTTGTGGAATGAGCGCAGAGGAAATGTATTTCTTAAGATAATAAGATCAAGTTTCACAGGCCCAATTCATTTCTGTTTTCCACCCTTGCTCCACGAGGTGATGGTGCCCCTGCTGGGAAGGACAGAAGGCAGCAATGCTCAGCTCCTGCCTGTGGTGAGCAGCGTGGTGGTGGCACCCGGCTAACAAACATCCAGCAGAGGCTCTGCTTGGCTGTTTGTACCTCGTCCTTCTGACATGAGCTCTGTCTGTGTCCTTGGGCACACAAAGCATCCCCTTGAGCGTCTCTGCTGCTTCAGGTTTGTAGCGTACAGAGGAGTCTTGTTGCAGTGTGGGAGGTGAAGCCAGGTGATCCTCTAACACTGGTTTATTCATTTACAGTCAAAACTGTGACTTTACAGCATGGCAAGAAATGATTGGCAGCCATCACTGTGTCTAGGAGGGAAGGGTAAATATTCCAAAGAATTTGCAAAATCCATTAAAGCTTTTGGGGTTTTTTCCGCAAGCTGATATGAAAGTGGTGTTTGGATGCAGGCTGTACAAGGTGTCGTGACAACATCCCTATAAAAGTACAAGCTACTTCTGTGCTGTGCAGAAAGGAAACAGCTCCTGTGTTCTCTCTGGAGACGCGCTCTTTCCATTCTGCCTCTGACTGGTTTAAAGCTGCCAAGCAGAGGGAGCGTGCTGTGCCCTGCAGGAGGTTTTCCCAGTCAGCTGTCAGACTGAGCCCGTGGTGTCAGGAATGTTGTGGTTTTTTTCCTCAGGAAAGCAGGCTGTTATTAAAAGCTTCCACCATTGAAAAGGGTTAATACATTTTTTTCCCTCTGGGCAATGTCTAGGAAAATGGATGATGATGATGATGACGTTCCCCAGCTTTCATCCCATACGTTGGCTGCCCTCCAGGAGTTCTATTTGGAACAGCAGCAGAGAGAGGGCATGAAGACCTCCCAGGGGTTTAATCAATATTCTGTTGGCTCAATAGAAGAAGACTGGGTAAGAAACTAACCTGCAGCAAATGAGGCACATTGGTTTCACCAAGCTTTCTTTTGTGGGTAGGTGATAAGAAGATGAACACTCGAGATGTTCCTAGGGTGGCCGCTTTAAAATTAAGCCAGGTAAATTACGTGAAGAAAGGGAATAAAGTTCCCAACAGAATCATCTGTGCCCTCTGGAGACTGAACTCCAGCCTGGTGTGTGAGGGTAGTGAAGGTTCTTCCCTGGGTTTGAGACAACAAAGTGTAACAAGAAGGAATGTTCTTTCTGAGCTGACTTTTGTCTCTGAGTTTGCTTTTTTTACTCTTTCTGATCTCATTTAGTTCTTTTATCCTTTATTTCCTTCTATATTGTCATTTTTCATGTTTGGTTGTTGGTTTTTTGTTTTGTTTTTTTCCCTTTTCCACTGAAGTAACTCGATTTAAGCATGTGTTTATTTTGCACTTCAGCATGCTGGGTTTGAACCAACCCTGCCAATGATTGGTTCTACTGCTGCCATAGGTAAGTGCTTTAGCAAACACACAGTGTGAGCTGCCTGCTGTTTGTCCTTGGTTTTCAGAAGTAAAAAGCTTCTCCAGAAAATGTCACCCTTGTAGTTCGTGAGCCAAGACACTGCAGTGGATTTGGGTTTTCTTCAGACAGGGCTCTCAACATAATAGTGCATAACACAGTCACAAGATACGATGTTGCTTATAATTGTGCATTATTTTTCTCAGCAACTGAGCCAGTTTTGGTACAGTGATGAGACTGCATCGTGCCTGGCTAATGAAGCGATTGTGGCAGCAGGAAAAGGTGGCAGGTAGGACTTAATAGCTATTACCTTGTAGGTTTAATGTGTCTTTTCAGTAATTGTTCCATGAATCACAGAATCATAGAATCACAAGGTTGGAAAGGACCTTCAAGATCATCCAGACCACCCTTCTCCCGTCACCTTTGCTACCACAAGCCACTAAACCATATCTCATAGCCCCTTATTCTGCCTCTTGTACACTGCCAGGGATGGCGACTCCACCACCTCCCTGGGCAGCCATTCCAGTGCCTGACCACTCTGAGATAAGAAGTGTTGGTTTTTCCCATTTATGCTGAGAGCATGCAGTGTAATTCATTACTTTTTGTACCTCATCTCTCTTTGGTGGAGGTGTTGCAGAAATACCTTGCCATTACTTAATCAGTGGTTCCCAGTGAATTTGTTCTGAATTGCAGTGAGTGTTGCAGGCTCTGCCGTACAGAATCATAGAATCCATAGAGTTGGGAGGGACCCATAAAGGCCATCTGATCCAACCCCCTGCCATGAGCAGGGACACCTACAGCTCCATCAGGTGCTCAGAGCCCCATCCAGCCTGACCTTGAGTGTCTCCAGGGTTGGGGCATCCACTGCCTCTCTGGGCAACCCGTGCCAGTAACAGAAATTTACTATGGATCTTCTTTCATCTTCCCCCCCCACCCTGAGAAATACAACGAGCTCCAGAGCACATTAATGGCTTCTTATTCTTTTTTCTATTTTCATACACTTCTGCAGAACAGATGGGAAAACTTTTCCCTCTTAGTTCTGCAAGGATTTTCATTTGGAAATTGAGTTCTCAGATATATTTAATTGCTGCTGTGAAATAAGCTTTTCACCCTAGTTATGTATGTTCCCCGGGGCGAATGTTTAAGATGTTTTCCCACAGCAGCCCTGAGAACCTATGGAATTGTCTTTGTTGTCATGATTTTTGTTGCCTTTTGAAATCAGCCTTTTAATATTTTACGTGTCCTTTTTCAGGATAGCCTGTGTCAGTGCACCGAGTGTGTACCAGAAGCTGAGAGAGCAGGATGGCACGGATTGTTCCGTGTGTATCCTGGAGTATGACAGAAGGTTTTCTGTGTATGGAGAAGAATTTATCTTCTATGATTACAACAACCCTTTGAACTTACCTGAACATCTCCTGCCGCACAGTTTTGACATTGTAGTAGCAGATCCACCTTATCTGTCCGAGGAGTGTCTTCAAAAGACTGCACAGACCATCAAATACTTGACAAAAGGAAAGATTCTGCTTTGCACAGGTATCATTAATAGAAACATGTAGCTCACTGGTAAGCTGCTCTTCTTCTGTCTCAAAGCACGCGTACTTGAGTGAGAAAATCCCAACTCAGCAATACTAATTCATGTAATTCTAGGAAGAATGTATGTCCAGAAGAGGATAAGTTCGTACTGGTATGCCTTAGTTCTGTGTTTGTTTCTCGTTGAAGATGTGTATTTCAATAGTTACAATCTGCCTTTTTCTTACTGCATTATGAGTTTTACAAAGTAACGGAAGAACTGGTAACATCACCCTGCAAAGTTCCAAAGTATTTTTTTCTTGTAAAAGAGGCGTTCTGTGAATTGTGATGACTGAAATTCTGGCTGTGACAGACAGAGGTGTGACTTACTGCTGAATGCGTGTCTGCAGCTGCTGAATTTAGCAAAACCTGAGGTGAACTGACTAGAAGGCAGGTTAGCTTGGCCTTTGCTTGGTGAAGTGGGATGGTTTCAGCTATGTCTTCAAAAGAAGAATGAAATAAAGACAACTTTTTTCTTTTCCATATCACCTGCTCCTTGCTGGTAAATACAGCAATTGCAGTGTGAACAAGTGCTGGAGAATTCCACCATTGGTTCAAATAATTGTTTCTTAGGCATTGAAATGCAGCAGGAAGAGTTAAAAAATTGGTGGTTACAGCAGTGAAACCAGGAGACGTACTGATCGCATTTGCAGGGCCTTCTTTATGAAGATGCACTCGATAGCTTTAAGAAGCTACGAGCATCTGCCTCAGTTATGGTGGTTCTCAAAGCTGTAACCTTACAGTACGACATCTGAAGGCATTCAAGAAACTTCTGCAAAACAAAAACCAAAGGACAGAAACCCTCTGTACATACAATTCTGGGCAGTCAACCAAGTAGGCAAAATAGGGAAAAATGAAAATAACATGTGGACGTAGCAAGCCTCCTTCTTTGTTTAATTGTAAAAGACAGTCATGCATAAAAATAGCTCTGAGATTTCCCCGCCCCCCCCCCCCCCCCCTAGAATGGACGAGTGGGCCCTCAGTTTACACCATTTGACAAATACTCCTCAAGGAAACGATTCCTCAGCTTGGAGCCATAAATATCACACTGTGGTTTACTTAAATCAAAAAGTATATGTAATCTGTTTGCATTTCCCATGCTCCCCACCATGAAATTTCTGTGCCACGTAGCAGTAAGACGGAGTTTACATTTCTCTTCTCTGTGAAAGGGGCACCCATCTCAGCCCTCTGCCTTTTAACAAACTCTGAGGATGTTCTTCCATTCTTAACTAGCTCTTCTTCCATGCTTAAATAGCTCAGATCTTCTTTTGCTGAAGAGACAGTTAACAAAGTGACAGTGCAGCTGCTTTAAGTCTGTCCCCTAAAGAAAAAAAGGGGCAGGCAACTGGGAGGAGCTCATAGAAAGTCCAAACGTTCTTCTATCGTTGTTTTCTCACCAACTACCATCTTTTGCTGCAGGTGCAATCATGGAGGAACCGGCAGCAAAGCATCTTGGCGTGAAGATGTGCAAGTTCATTCCAAAACACTCTCGAAATTTAGCTAATGAATTTCGATGTTATGTGAACTACGCTTCTGGGCTGGACTCATTAGTGGGAGAAGATCTGTAACTTCCTCAGAAGATCCCTAACTTTTGCAGTCAAGTTACTTTGTATTTTTTTCTCAGTGACTCCACAATGCTCCACTCCAAGCAGTACTTTCTGGGCTAGAATTAATCAACACAGGATGACAGTGTTTCTCTTTTGAACGTGTGAGCATTTGCAAGTGTTGCTTACTTTACTTGTTAGATAAATGGGGACATAAACGGTGCAGGTTGTGCATAATGGGAGCTTCTTTGTTAGAGCTCTATTCCAACCAGTAGTTTTTACCATCAGAGTATTTTTCAGTGACCTCTCAAGTGATTTTAGCTGGTTGGCCTCTAACACATGTAGCTGTCTGCCTCACAGACATCAGAACCGTCAGCTGTGTCAGAACTGATGACTTGGTAGCTGACAGTAGAGAGCGTGAATATTGCTCTCACCTTGGAGAGCTGTTCTGCACACGATGTGTTCAGATTCATTATCCAGCAGGCCGATATTTTTATAAAGAATAACTAAAGAGAAAACACATCTCCTTCTGCGTGGGTCTCTCCAGTTGCTTTTTATAATAAAGATTTGCCAACTAAGATAAGACCTGTATCTATTATTGCCACCAGAGTGGCTTAAAAAAAAACAAAGGAGTGGTTGTTTTATCTTTAATAAAGGTTTGTCAAAAAGCCAGACTTTGTAGAACACGAGATCTGTTTTGTCATCAGTTCCCACCGTGTAAACTTGTATATGTGTGTCGTGCTTGAAAAAAGTCGTGTTAAACATCTCTGTGCAGCAGAACAGTGCATTTATTTTGCAATTCAGAACAAACGTGAGCAACATAAACTGGTGAACTTTAGAAACTAACAAAGAAATACCCAACCAGACTTACGTATTCACTAGCCAAGCTTGTCTCTAAATGTTGGTATAAACCCCACGTCTCCCTGAGAAAATCACAATAAAGATTCCCTCCGTAGACAGAGCTTTACTTTCATTAAGGATCCTATAAGTCAGGTAAAATCAGCCTAGAATATGCAGTAACTAATAACAATGCAGCACATCAGCCTAGTTGTCTAATTAGTGCTTCAGGCTGTGTCCGTGGGTTCTCCCTTTGAATTACTCCTATTGCTGGCTAGGAAATATTGCTTGTGTAGTGACCTGACTTGCACATGTGCACTAAATCTTGAATCACTACGGATCTGATTAAATACAGCATCTGCATTTTCATTGATTTCAATATCAAGTTAAAGATAATTTACAGATACATCAAGTTTATGGTTCCAAGAACAGGCCTTTTTTTTTTCTTCTGAATACTGATTTTTATCTCAGTCTCCTGTTCCACAGACAGACATGTTGGGATTGTTGGATCTTAAAAGGCCGATGAGGTATAACGGCTGATAAACTCCTACTGTTTCTAACAGGCAAATATCACATTTTATATAAAAGGGTTTGTCTCTACTTCAAGCAATTCCTGTCAAAATAGATGATGCATTAACAAAAAGACTTTGGGACAGATGGGGCTGTTGATAACAGGACACTTTTAGAGCCAGTTTTCTCTAACATCCTGCCTATGCTGCTGATGTGTTCTTGGGTGAAAGCTGGTTCATGAGTTCTGAGGCACTCAAAAGTTTTTATCAGCTATAAATGTACCAAACAAAATATAAGTACTTATCTTTGTATAGCATATGAGATACTGGATTTGTGTAGGAAGCTAACAGAAAAGCTGCATCTACAAAATGAAGCGCCTAAGCAAAAGGATTAGAAAATCTGTTTTATGAAAGGGAGGAGCTGAGTTATGCTTCTGAGGCGAGAACTCTAATAACACAGAGGTTGCGCTCATCCTTCTGTGCATTTGTGCTGTTTGGATGCAGGTTTTCACATCTGGTAGAGTAAGCGAGCAGAAATATTGTAGATGGGATATTTTTACAGTGCTCGGAGAATCGTACTTCCCAAGTTGGAGCTAAAACTGGATCCTAAATACCCTACCAAAGCCGCTCTTGCTCTCCTCTCTGCTTTCCAACAGTGTTCGCGTCCTAAGACTTTTCTCCCATGCTTTTTTCACCAGCTGTTTCCCCCCCTTTGCAGAGCTCCTGAGATTCATGGCACCAGTTTTTCTTCCTTTCTCTCCTGTTGATTTCTGTCACGGAGCAGCTGATGGATACTGTCAGAACAATGACTGTGGTAGAGGAAGAGCTCAGCAGGGCTGATCCAAGAGTCACCGCATACCCATGGCCAGTTCCTGCCCAATCAGGTGCTGTCCCTGCTGTTGAGCCCAGCAATACCAGAATTCTTAGTTCCTGCCCGCAGGTGACTCGCAGCTGGGGTTAACTGTTATCAGGAGCCGGAGCCATTGCTGTTACGTGGCCAGTTTGAAAATAAGAAAGCAAAGCAGTGTTAAACACGTAGGCATTGGCATAAATCACAGCTGTGAACTGTTTTGTGTTTATTACCATGCCAAGTAGATGGAGGCAATGCAATATGAAGCAACTCCTGAAACTTTTAACTATGCAGAGGTCTCAGATGGGACAGGTAAGGCATGACTGCCAGAACTGATTGTATTCTTCCCTCCTGCCCAACTAAATTAGAACATGCTGCTCAAATACAAGACTTACATATGTTGCTGCTTTATAGTTAATGTCCTTCAGTTGTCTCCTTCCCTTTGCTAAATTGGTCTTGCTGAGCTCTCACAACACAACATGAAAAGGTAACTTTGTTCACTTCATCAGAGACGCATTTCTTTTTCTTAAAAAGGTACAGCTTTGAGTTGTACCAAGAAACCCGGTTCACAAAATAACTGCTGCCTCTCACACGTTGGCCAGACGGCTTTGAAAAGGGGCCCTGTGAAGATGCGTGACTGCAAATGAGGGTACTTGTACATTTTTGTAGATGCCGTCCACAGAGCAGCCTGTTATCCACTGGCTTCCTTCTCCCAAGGCTGGTGAGGATGGGCAGCTGCCCAAGCAGAGCTTGACTGGTGGCATTCACAGCGTCCACCAAGTGATAGGGTGGAAACTATTTTTCCTGTTTATGGGAAGTTGCTGTGTTTCTGAAGCCACAAAAGTCTGTAGTGAATTTGTACATTGTGCCAGTGCAGTAACTTATGTAACAGCAAACATCTCTTTTCTGGAACAGGATTATATTAAAAAAAACAACACTTCAGTGTCAAGCAGTGCTTGGCTGGCTTTACTGCAGGGCTCTCATGGATTACCTCTCTCTTGGTGAAGCTTTCAATATGAAGCCATTCTTCCAGTGCTGCCAAGGCAGATGTCCTCTGAGCTGCAGCAGCAGCAAGACCTGTTGGTGCCACACAGCCATGTGCCAGTACACCGAGTGACACCTGGCAGAGGAAACCTAGCATTGCACACAGCCTGAGGGCTGCAGATAAAAAGGGCAGGTCCCGTGGCTGCCTGCAGCGTATCACAAGACAGACAAAGCCTTCCTTAAACTCCGACTGGTGTGCTCACCTCAGCGTCACACAGCCAGCCAGGCTCCGTGCCTTCACCCCTTGACCCATGAACAAGTGAGAAGCACTTGCTGATACTACTGCTCCACTCCTCATATTTTGCAGCCTCCCTGAAAGGAATTAGTGCAGAAACAAGCGGTAGCTCACAGCACTCAGCAGCAATACTTGCTGATCTCCCTCCTATAGTTATGGCTGCTCCCTAATCCCAGAGAAATTAACAGGCAGTTATATGTTCTGAGAGCATGTAATCGCCTTCTTCCCCCTTCCTCTTACTGCTGGCAATCTTGTGCTTATTTGCAGCTGCAAGCCACTGCCTGGTTATGCAAACACCTTCTGGGAATGATGGGCCAAGCATCTCAGGATTTTCTCAGCCGTCCTGTATGATACCAATTTTCCAGTGTATCTTAAGTGATACTACAGAGGAGAAAATAATTCCTTTACCAAGGATATTGTTGCGTGTTTTGTGGCTCCTAATGCATTCCAGGGACAACCTCCACGCAGGAGAAGATTTTCCTGGCACAACAAAAACTTTCTCGAATCAGCCACAGCTGCCAGATAGTTTCAGCTTTGAATTGTTTGCATTTATTGGGCCTGGAGTTGGTCCAATGAGGCATTTCATGTCTGCCTTCTGTCAACAGTCTGTGAGCCTCCAAGCAACTCCAACGGACTTCCCTCCCCCTGTGCAAATTAAAGGCAAGGCTACAGCAGCCGTAAGCAGAGGGCTAAAAGCTGGAAAATGTCACACCACAGCTGGAGTCCAACTGATATAAATCCACACTGGGATGAAATCTTAAAGGAAAGAAAAAAAAATCCAAACAAATGCAAACTATATTTAATGCTCAGTCTTTTCCACGTGAGTACTGTGGAGAGGGCCTATATATGGAAGAGTGTGATGAAGGTTAATAGATGTTTGCACTGCTCATAGTTTTTGATGTTAAGTATTAGGAAACAGTTATTCGGTAACAAATTATTACCAAACAGTTGCTCACACTGAAACATAAGCACCACTTTTAAGAGACACCTAAGCAGAAAGCTGGATCAGAAAGCAAATTGGATCAGCTGGAAAGTTTGTCATAGAAGAGAAGGAAGGTTAGAACAAGGGAAAGTGGAATAGCATGAGGCTGCCTGTGACCATAGGAACCTTTCTGCACTTGTTGCAGCATGAAGAGGAGGTCGCCAATACACATAATCTATTGATCCACTGAGGTTTTGCAGTTCTCTAATACTTTCCTTTCAGTCATCCAATTCCTGAAGCTTTATGTAAGCTAAAGCATCTGTTCTTCTGGATTGCCAAAACCAGTTGTGTTCCATTTACCTGCTGTTAGCCCACCATTCCCAGAAATTCCCAGCACAGGCTTCAGTTACTTGAAGAAACCCAAACCGATGCCATAAAATTATGGCTGCAGGACAGTTATAACAGCATGGGAGCTTTTTTTCTCTCTGTGTCACACGAATAAACCCATAGATGCTAGTTAACACAGCTGTCGTAAACATGGATCTGTGTATCAGAAGGATGTGGTCAGTCACACTGATTCTCTGGAGGCAGTTTTTACAAGAAGCTTTGTTTGTTTTGTTGTTGTTGTGGGCTGCTTTTATGGTCTTTTGCAATGAATAATTTGTTTAATATGTTATGGAGCCTGAAGGTCCATTTCATCCTTCCTGAAGCGTGATTGGAGAAAAAAACACTATGTAACAGAGAACCCTTTAAGGAACTGCTGAAGTGTCACCTAATGCAGCATTTATCGTTGCAGGGCTGCTTCCTTTGGAAACCTTCTGTCTTTGATTAGCATTTCCCTTTTCTCCAGGGATGAGAATTCTTCCACATTAGGAGGAAAGAAAAATGGCTCTATCAGCTTCAAGTATTTATATCCTCTGGAGAACAGGTAACCACCTTTAAACCGAGCAGAACTACTTGTATGAATTAATTGTATTTAACCAGTTTGGATTTTCTGTGGTTCATCTCAACGACATGAAAAACATTTTGGCCTTTCAGCTTCACAGAACAGTTTTATCTCAAGAAACTGTTAAGCAGTTAAAGTGAATGAAATCCAACACAGAATTCTTGGGATCCAAACCCTATTTATTCCAATGGATACTTTCTGTTCAATTAGCTGCAGTCCACACCAGGGAGTTCACACTGCACTTTTATAACGTTCTGCCATGTTTTTTTTTCTCTCAGTACTTTTGTACCCTTGGCAATTTGGTGAGTTTAAAAATAGCTAACTCACAGAATGTTGTTTCATGAATGACTCCAGCCCAGTGAAGGTTCCCATGCTGTACAGTATAAACAGCCAAAGATATAACAGCAAAGAATGCTGCCTTGGGTTGATATGCAGTATAAAGGAAGGCTCCCCCAGCCTGAAAAACCATACTTTCAACCGGTGTTTTGGCATCTAGACGACAGCTATGTGATCTTTATATGAAAGTATTTTAAAGTAGAGTAAAAGATTCCTGAATAATATCTACGACCAGCGGTCTGCTATAGCAATAGCTAGCATTTCTTACTATTGCATCATCTTCTAAAATTTACTGTGAATAAGTATGGATAAAATGTTCCACTCTAAGGGAAGGGAAAAAAAGCTATACTGGAATTTGCAAGGAATACTCACATGAGCTACAGAAGTTCTTAATATGAATTGTCATCGCTAACCATCTGAGCAACTGCACAGAATTTTCTATCTTATAACTGAAATAACTGTAAGCAGAGAAACAGCATAATCTGATGTGTTTCTCTGCTGTGCGCAGTATGCTGAGGTGGTGAAATAATGATGTGAAGCCAACACCGCACAGACAGCTCTTCCTATATTCTTCACTCCGATGACGGCTTGTTCTGGTTTACCAGCAACTTCATTTCTTGCTTGTCTATGCTGGAATTTACACTTTCAGCCTCCTTTTCTTGCTCAGGCACACAAGTGCAGCCCACTGGGATAGTGACGTAGTCTTCTGTGTACACATAGCGGCCTCCAGCACAGGAGGAGGTGCGGCGCAGGATGACGGTGGGCATGTACACCGGGGTGCTGCGGAACTGAAAACTCTCCTCGCCAAAGATCCCCATCAGGCAGCCCTTGCACAGACAGTATGCTTCGGGAATGTATTTAGGGTATCTTGTGGGGTCATACGAAATTCTACAGGGAAGCAAGTAATAAAGATTCATTAGCATCTCTCTCCATGTTCATCTGGAAAACATTATTATAGTTATTTGACTGTAAACATTCATATAATGTTCTGGGAGATCTGTTGCCAGGAAAAACAGCAGTAGTTGTTGCTGTCTGGATTCTTAGTTGAAAAACTGAAAGAAAGAGCACAAACGACTCATTGAACTGGTCAAGTCCTACAGAGCCTGCTGAAGTATGAAGTGACCGGCTTCCCAAAATGTGGTTCGGGGGTTTCAGCAGAGTAACTCTGTCTTGCAGTTTGGACTGAGTGGGAAATTAGAGTATCAGAAAAGACTCGGATGCTTCCAAACTTATCATCTGCCTTGAGTTCTTAAAAACATACTGCAGATACTTGTTAACATTCTTACTGTTGACATGATTATTTAGAATTATGTAATTTAATTGGAATTACTTTGTACAGTTCTTTCACAATAGTTTTTGCTCCCTAGTATGCCTAAGGTGTTCAGGGTTATAAAGGTTCCTTCCTCTTAAAAACAGGACTCAGCATTTCTACACCTTATTTGCCTCTGTTGTCTCTACCTCTTCCTCTAACCACAGAGAATCATGGAATCACCAAGGTTGGAAAATACATCCAAGATCATCCAGTCCAACCATCCACCTGTCACCGGTTTTCCCACCAAACCACGTCCCTCAGTACAACAACTAAATGCTTCTTTAACACCTCCAGGGACAGTGACTCCACTGCCTCCATGGGCAGCCTGTGCCAGTGCCTGACCACTCTCAGAAAAGTATTTCCTGATGTCCAACCTGAATCTCCCCTGGCACTATGTGAGGCCATTCCCTCTAGTCCTGTTCCTAGTTATGTGGGAAAAGAGGCACTGGCGCAGGTTGCCCAGAGAGGTGGTGGATGCCCCATCCCTGGCTGGGGCTCTGAGCAATAACTGAGCTGTGGGTACTCCTCTTCATTGCAGGGGGTTGGACCAGAAGACTTTTAAGGGTCCCTTCCAACTCACATGATTCTCTGATTCTAGGATCATTAAAAAAAAAAAAAGGCTTCTTCACTTCTGTTTTTGCAGTGGCCATATATTCTGGATTCTTTATCTTTTTAAGGAACATGATTTCCTTGCAGAAAAATGTGGCCAGTTCTTGCACAGCCAGACATCTGTGATACCGCTGATAGGTTTTGCAAAGCTGCTCTGTCCCGTTTACACTTGCTTACTTTCCCCAGGAAATACCTTCAAGTTACAGGATCTCACACCAATGTGCAATGAAATGTCTGCTAGCCAGCAGAAAGGAAGACAGTGAAATACGGTTGGTTCTCCTGTGATGCATGCCTATTTCAAACTCCAACGTGAATAATTTCAGTGGCAGAATGTTAAACACACCATGTGTCAAGCCAGTGGTATTTCCTGTGCTGTATTATCTCTAGCACCTGGTTTATGATGTTACTGGAAAGCACAAAAATGCTTCTTGATGCACTAATAACACCAATAACACTAATCACTAATAACAAGAGAACAGTGTCAGTGGAATCATGGTCTGCAACAAGCTTCTCCCTTCTGAATTCTCACGTGGCAAAAGACAGGCATAAGTGGGGTTTTCTGGCAGGATGGTGTGGTGTAGTTTTCTACTTTCTGTAGTAAAATCTCTTATGTTCCTAAGTGTGGAGTAGGTACCCCTGCTCCCTGAGATGAGGACTGAGAGGAATCAGTGACAAACCTGAAAATGAATCCAAAATGTAGATACGGTTTTGCATCCAGAGCCAAACTGGGGGGCTGAATGCTCTAAGTAATGAAATTAAAGGCTATACTAAAAAGTTCTGACATCTTTGGCTTTTGATAAAGTCAACTTAATTGTGCAAGTGCATTTTGTGACCTTCTCTTGTCTTGATGCATTGATCATCAGTTTGTGCATGCAGTGACCACAGCCTCAGCCGTGGCAGGCTGATGTATCTCCATTATACCAATAACTACGAGTTCCATTTATAAGGCTTTTGGAACAGGACAAGCATGTTTGACACTGTTCAACAACTGGACAAAAAGTGTGCTCCAAGTTCCCACTGACTCCTTCCTACATGTGGTAAAAAATGCACCAAATGGGCGGGCGCAATAGAATTTGCCCAGAGAAGCTGTGGATACCTCATCCCTGGAGGTGTTCAAGACCAGGTTGGATGGGATGCTGGCAATATGATGTAATGGCTGACTTAGAGGTTAGGAAACCTGCCTGTGGCAGGGGGGGTGAAATCAGATGATCTTTGAGGTCCCTTCCAACCCAAGGCATTCTGTAATTCTATGAAGCTGAAAGCAAAGGATCATCTGAGATTTGCAGCTTCCCACAGCAGTGCCTCCTTCAGACTAGGGCCAGGTGCTGTACCAGAACTGCAGACTAGACAGACCAAGCACATAGATGCAGGCTGCCCTTGGCACTGAGCTCAAGTTGTTGTATGCCAAGTGATCTCTCCCTGGTCAGTGGTTCTCATCTGCAAATGACCAAGCAGGGAGCTGTGTGGGGCTGCTACGTTTCCATCTGCTGGAACAAGCAGCAGGTTTGTGCTGAACTGGAACTGCTAATGAAGTGCGACTAGTTCTAGGCTGCTTTTACTTACAGCCCTATGAGCGTCTCGAGAGCTCCCAGTGAATAACAAACTTCCTGCCGTTTATGCACTAAGCCTGGAAACTCAAGAGAGGCACTGCTGTCAGAAGCAAAACTCTTGCAAAGACTTTGTCTCTCTTGCCCTGTATTGCTACTTTCAGATGTAGTATTTGTTAACAATATTAGCACTTCATAGTCTTCAAGCTTCCAAATCCAGTGGTCGGATGTTGCGCTGGATTAGGCAGGCACAGCTAACTCTTCAGAAACCCACAGCTGGCGTTGGGCAATTCAGTTCCACACGCACCATGCTTACTACCTGCATATAGAACACACTGAGCACAATGAGAACATAACAAATGAACACCTGCTGCAGAGATTTACGTGTTGTGTCAAGGGAAAAAACAGTTGTTAGCCCTTGACCTTCTAAGTCTTTCAGAGTGCAGTGGGACAATGATCCAAATGTCACACCTCCAGTACCATCCAGCTGTTGTATGAGCGTGTACTCAGAAAAGACGGCAGTTCTGTGTCCCCCCGTGTTCTTGGCCTCGGCTGCATCTTTGGGCCACGCACACTGTGCTGCACACAAATGCTACATTCCAGAAAAAGTCTTGGATAAGTTTCTTGCAAATCACTGGATTTTTATCTAAAGGAAAACCCCTCTTTTATATGTCTTCATTTCCAAAAGCACTGCAGCCAGTGACAGGCCATATTACATTTATTAACATTTTATGTAAGTGAGCACTAAACTAAGGATTGCAGAAACACAGAATCACAGAATCACAGGACCTCAAGAGACCACTGAGTCCAACAACCCTGCTAAAGCAGCTACCCTATAACAGGTAGGCATCCAGATGGGTCTTGAATCCTGCCCCTCTACTCTACTCTGGTGAGGCCTCACCTGTGTAGTACTGTGTCCAGATGTGGAGTCCTCAGTACAGGAGAGACATGGGTCTGTTGAAGTGCGTCCAGAGGAAGGCCACAAAAATGAGCCAAGGAATGGAACATCTCCTACAAGGACAGGCTGAGAGATCTGGGGCTGTTCAGCCTGAGGAAGAGAAGGTTGCAAGGTGACCCGAGAGCAGCCTTTCAGTATCTAAAGGGGAGATACAGGAATGATGACAGGAAAAAAGGGACAGACTCTTCAGCAGGGTCTGTGGTGACAGAACAAGGGGAAATGGCTTCAAGTTTAAAGAGGGGAGATTTAGACTGGATATAAAGAAAATGTCTTTTACAGTGAGGGTGGTGAGGCGCTGGAACAGGATGCTCAGAGTTGTGGACACTTTCAAGGCAAGGCTGGATCAGACTCTGGGCAACCTGAGTGAGCAGTGCATGTCCCTGTTCATTGCAGGGGAGTTGGACTAGATGACCTTAAGAGGTCCCTTCCAACTCTAAGGATTCCAGGAGTCCATGAGTACCTACCATAGAAGGAGACTCCACAAGCTCTCTGGGCAGCCTGTCCCAGTGCTCTGTCACCCTTACTGTAAAGAAGTTCTTCTGCATGTTAGTATGGAACTCTTCATGTTCAAGGGGAGGCTTCAAGAGAGACACAGAAGCCATGAAACTTGGAAAAGCAGAAATAGGTATGATTTCTTGGCTACAGAGTTTTTACACCTCTGCCTTTCAGTCCTAGACTTGAACGCTATAAAAGCCCCAAACAGCAGGCAATAAAATTGATGAAAACAAACAGCTCATTAATGGAAGAGCACTTGTGCTAGGCAGCAAGGTTATTGGAATCTGAGCTCAGTGCTTTCTCCCACAACATCTTTGTCATGAAACTTAGAAAGTGTGGGATAGATGAATGCACAGTGAGGTGGACTGAGAACTGGCTGACTGGCAGAGCTCAGAGAGCTGTCATCAGTGGCACAGAGTCTGGTCGGAGGCCTGTAACTAGCGGGGCTCCCCAGGGGTCGGTGCTGGGTCACATCTTGGTCAACATCTTTATCAGCGACCTGGATGAAGTAACAGAGCCCACCCTCAGCAAGTTTGCTGATTATACAAAGCTGGGAGGAGTGGCTGACATCCCAGGCTGTATTGCCATTCAACAGGCCCTGGACAGACTGGAGAGTTGGGCAGGGAGGAAGTAGGTGAGGTTTAACAACAGCAAGTGTAGAGTCTTGCACCTGGGGAGGAATAACTGCATACATCAGTATGGGTTAAGGGACAACATGCTGGAGAGGAGCTCTGCAAATAAGAACCTGGATGTCCTGGTGGACAACAGGTTGGCCATGAGCCAGCAGCATGCCTTTGTGCCAAGAAGGCCGATGGGATCCTGGGGTGCATTAAAAAGAACGTGGCCGGTAGGTCTAGGGAGGTGATCCTCCCCTCTACTCTGCCCTGGTGAGGCCACGTTTAGACTCTTGTGTTCAGTTCTGGGCTCCCCAGTTGAAAAAAGACAGGGATCTCCTAGGAGTCCAAAGGAGGACCACAAAGATGGCAAAGCATCTCCTGCATGAGGAAAGGCTGAGTAACCTGGGTCTGTTCAGCCTGGGGAAAAGAAGACAGAGATCTTAACAGTGCTTATAAATATCTAAAGGGGAGGCACATGGATGTGGCCAGGCTCTTCTCAGTGATATGCAGCGACAGCACAAGGAGTCATGGCCTAAAACTTGTACATAGCAAGTTCTGTACTAACACACAGAAGAACTTAATGGTTAAGGGTGATGGAGCACTGGAACAGGTTACACAGAGAAGATGTGGCCAGGCTCCTTCTATGGAGCTATTCAAGACCTATCTGGATGCCTACCTGTGCAACTTACTGTAAGGAAGCTGCTTTAGCAGGGGGTTGGACTCGATGGTCTCTGGAGGTCCCTTCTAACATGTGCAGTTCTCCGACTCTGAGCTTCATGCTCCCAGCTATGCACCAAACTCCTGTGGCCATTAGGATGGAATTTCAGTATCAGGCAGACAAACTCGTATTTTACCCCAACTTTTGCTGAAATATCAACAGACAGCTGCTGCCAACAGCAGGATGTTGGACCAGACGGTTCATGGTGCAGTCCATGTACAACTCCTGTATGTCCAGGTTGTAGCATGCCAAATATGACATAAGTCTTGTTAGTTGTGTAACCAAATTAAGGATCAAGTAATAGAAAGCAAGCTGTAAGCACAGAACAAAGATCAGTACTTTTACCTAGTCAAAGCTAAGTCTTTCACAATGAACAGAGTGATAAACTCAGATTTATATATGGAACAAGATGATCGGTTACATGCTGATCTCTAAGTGACATATTTGATTCTCTCTCACAAATGCTGATATGAAGCAATTCCAGCTGACTTGATCTGAACTGGCACGTGAGCAGAAGAATTACAAGAAGCAACATTCAACAGCTGGGAGCAGGTGTCTGGGGAGACGTGCAAGGAAGGTAAGTGCAGCCAGGCTTGATATCCTCATTATTAATGACCTGGAATAGGGAGCATAAGCAGCATGTTAATGAAATCTGCAGATGGTCACAATGGGAACTGTTACAACCCCAGTGAAGACAGAGTACTTCTTCTCAGAGCACAGTACTTCTCGGACATTAAAATGCAGGTCAAAAAGGAAAAAGATTTCCGCATCAAGCATAAATGGACAGTGCAGTATCTGTCTCTTCACTAGCAGAAAAAAAAAGCTCGAGGACATCAGGAGATGGGCAGGAATCCTGAAGCAAGTCAGAAATAGTGAAATTCATGCTTGAGGTGTGTCCGTCCCATTGTGGAATAGCGGAAGCACCGGAACACCGAATGCCAAGGCTGGAAAAGACCTCCAAGATCATCCAGGTCAAAAGCCCACCTCCCACCAATATGCTTCCCCACTACATCACGTCCCTTAGTCCAAGATCTAAACAGAGGGGATCACTTTGCTCTCCTCAGGCTGCACTAGGTAAGCACACTTCTGGCCATTCACCAAACAACCCTGGCAGTTCTAAGGAACAGCATCAGGAAACACCCATGACTCCTGGAAGATGAGCAAAGGTGAGCAGTTTGTGGGGAAAGACTGAAAGAATTAAACATATGTAAGATGGTAAAGTTCTCACACAAGAAAGAGCTGCACGCAGGTTTTCACATTACCCTTGCCACGCAGAAGTCACTGCCAAGACTGTGTCAGAGGAATTGCTTCTCCACTGACAAGGTGTATCATGTCACAGTGCGTTTAATGAGGGCCGCATGTCCTGTATGGAGATACACAACAGCTCTGAGGGTATTTGGGAGACTGCTGAGGGAGTTAACCAGGTGAGCAGCTGTCCTCTGAACACTGTGCAGCAGAGCTGGTCCTCCTGACACTTCCTGGATCTGGCTGCACAGCCTGCGAAACAGCAGGTTGTCATCACCAAAGCACATCGCTCTTCTTAATGGGCAATTCTGTACCGTACACTTTCCACACACATCGTGCAGTGTCTCACAGTACCAACGATGGAGGAGAAATGGGGTCTGTTACAGGACAGCATTCTCTGTTAAGCACGAAGCATACACAGAGCTCCAACTGAAAAGCAATGCCTGCCCAGAGAGGCTGAGGATGGAACCCCCTGCTTTCTGAAGAGAGTCCTTTTCTGACGGCAGCGCTATTCGGCACAAGCTACACACAGATACCTGCGCTTGCAGTAGGTGTTCCTCACACTCCGGTCCCAAAGCTCTCAGTCCGCTTACAGAAACGTATCACACAAATGACTATTTCTAAAAGAACTTTGTTTATAAAAGGCTGATGGGGCAAACCGACCGCTTTTCTCTCGGCAGGGGAGAATCATGAAGGAGAAGCGGGCGACGGCCGCGCCACAGAACGAACGTTCCCGGCGATCGCTACGAGGAGCCGCGCTGAAGTCTGCGGGACCTACGGCTCCAGCTCACGCCTCCGGCTTCCTCCGGCTCTCCCCAGCGGGCTCCTCCCGCCAGGAGCGGCTCACACCTGCCCATCGAACACCCCCCGGTTGTCCCGTCCCGCAGCAGCAGCCCTCGGGGCCGCCGCCTCCCGGCCGTCAGGGCACCGCGCCACGCGGGCCCACCCGGAGCCCGGCCCCGCCGCCTCCCGGCCCCACCCGGCGCTCCCCCGCCGCCCCGTCGGTCACCTGTAGGCCCACGGCGAGGCGCTGCGCAGGTTGACGGGCAGCCGGAGCCTCTTGTCGCCGCCCGGCCGGGTCCCCGCGGGGCAGCTGGCGTTGTGCTGGCGGCCGGGCGGCTCGGGCTGCAGGGTGTGGTGGAAGGCGCCGAGCATGCCGGCCGCCAGCCGGCCGTACAGCTGCTCCAGCAGCTCCTCGGGCCGCTCGCCGCAGCTCCGGGGCCGGGCCGGGCGTTTGGGCGCTTTGGCGGCGTCCGAGCGGAGCGGGAGCAGCGCCGCGCACAGCAGCGCCGTCAGCACCTGCAACGGGCAGCCGTCAGGGGGGCCGCCGCCCGCCGCCCCTCGCGCCCCGCGCCCGACCCGCTCCCGACCGCGCGGTCCCCCCCCGCCCGCCGCCCCTCCTCACCCTGCCTCGCTGCATGGCGGCGGCGCGCCCGGCGATCGGGCCGCTCGAGGAAGGCGAGGGGAGCGTGCCGCTGGCTGTGTCCCGGCGGAGGAGCGGCTGGAAAAGCGCCCCGCGCCTCGCCGCATCTCTCCTGGCCTCGCGTGCCAGGAGGATCGCGGGCGCTCACGGAGGAGGCGAGCGCTCCGGCGGGGAGACAGCCCAGCCCCGAGCGCTGAAGTCAAGAAGGAGCGCAGCAGAGAACCGACCGGTGGGTTCGTGAAACACAGCTTTATTGTGAGGCACGCTGCAGTCGGTGCGGATCGGTCACGAAGGATAACGATTTCTCAGAGGAAACAGCAAAGGCGCTGACGTGCTCCCCGCATTGACGGCCTCGGCTGAAAACCGTCCCGTTGTACCCCTGGCAACGGCCGAGCCCACACTGCGGTCTGTGCGGAGCAGCACGGGGCGCCCCGGCCTCACGGCCTCACAGCCCCACGGCCTCACAGCCCCACGGCCTCACAGCCCCACGGCCTCACAGCCCCATGGCCTCACAGCCCCATGGCCTCACAGCGCCATGGCCTCACAGCCTCATGGCGTCCCGGCTCACGGTGCTGTGCTGAGCACACGGTGGTTGGCTCACGTGCTTTCACAGGGCGCTGCGGTTCTGTGACCTCAGAGCTCCTTGTGCTGTCACTGTAGAGACTCTTGGATACGCAGGAAGGGTGTAAAATAAACAGAGGTTTGATCCCTACATGTATCATGGGTACACTCTGTCCGTGTCTACAAGTGCACACACCACACGCAGGCACACACGTGTAAAGACGTGTCAGTGTCATAAGGAAAGAGGGACCGCACAAAGGAGAGGGACCAACCAATGGATTCACAAATCAAGCTTTATTGGGAGGCACACCTGGAGACTCACAGGAACAGCGAGGGCCGGAGGTGCAGTGCTCTCATGTACTGACAGCTGCAGGGCTGACACCAGGAGCATGCCGTGTTCCAGCTGTGTCCCTGGCCTAGAAGATAAAAACCTCCTTTCACCACCAGTGCGAGCACAGTTTCTCTGCTGCTATTGTCCTCCCTTCTCTACTGCGGTTATCCTATCTGCTTCTGTTGTCCTCTCTTCTCTGCTGCTATTGTCCTCTCTTCTCTGCTGCTGTTGTCCTCTCTTCTCTGCTGCTATTGTCCTCTCTTCTCTGCTGCTGTTGTCCTCTCTTCTCTGCTGCTATTGTCCTCTCTTCTCTGCTTCTGTTGTCCTCTCTTCTCTGCTGCTGTTGTCCTCTCTTCTCTGCTGCTATTGTCCTCTCTTCTCTGCTGCTGTTGTCCTCTCTTCACTGCTGCTATTGTCCTCTATTCTCTGCTGCTGTTGTCCTCTCTGCTGCTATTGTCCTCTCTTCTCTGCTGCTATTGTCCTCTCTTCTCTGCTGATGTTGTCCTCTCTTCTCTGCTGCTGTTTTCCTCTCTTCTCTGTTGCTATTGTCCTCTATTCTCTGCTGCTATTGTCCTCTCTCTTTGCTGCTGCTGTTGTCCTCTCTTCGCTGCTGCTATTGTCCTCTCTTCTCTGCTGCTATTGTCCTCTCTTCTCTGTTGCTATTGTCCTCTCTTCTCTGTTGCTATTGTCCTCTCTGCTGCTATTGTCCTCTCTTCTCTGCTGCTATTGTCCTCTCTCTTTGCTGCTGTTGTCCTGTTTCTGTTGTCCTCTCTTCTCTGCTGCTGTTGTCCTCTCTTCTCTGCTGCTGTTGTCCTCTCTTCACTGCTGCTATTGTCCTCTCTTCTCTGCTGCTGTTGTCCTCTCTGCTGCTATTGTCCTCTCTTCTCTGCTGCTATTGTCCTCTCTTCTCTGCTGATGTTGTCCTCTCTTCTCTGTTGCTATTGTCCTCTATTCTCTGCTGCTATTGTCCTCTCTCTTTGCTGCTGCTGTTGTCCTCTCTTCGCTGCTGCTATTGTCCTCTCTTCTCTGCTGCTATTGTCCTCTCTTCTCTGTTGCTATTGTCCTCTCTTCTCTGTTGCTATTGTCCTCTCTTCTCTGCTGCTGTTATCCTCTCTTCTCTGCTGCTGTTGTCCTCTCTTCTCTGCTGCTATTGTCCTCTCTGCTGCTGTTGTCCTCTCTTCTCTGCTGCTATTGTCCTCTCTTCTCTGCTGCTATTGTCCTCTCTTCTCTGCTGCTGTTGTCCTCTATTCTCTGCTGCTATTGTCCTCTCTCTTTGCTGCTGTTGTCCTGTTTCTGTTGTCCTCTCTTCTCTGCTGCTGTTGTCCTCTCTTCTCTGCTGCTGTTGTCCTCTCTTCACTGCTGCTATTGTCCTCTCTTCTCTGCTGCTGTTGTCCTCTCTGCTGCTATTGTCCTCTCTTCTCTGCTGCTATTGTCCTCTCTTCTCTGCTGATGTTGTCCTCTCTTCTCTGTTGCTATTGTCCTCTATTCTCTGCTGCTATTGTCCTCTCTCTTTGCTGCTGCTGTTGTCCTCTCTTCGCTGCTGCTATTGTCCTCTCTTCTCTGCTGCTATTGTCCTCTCTTCTCTGTTGCTATTGTCCTCTCTTCTCTGCTGCTGTTATCCTCTCTTCTCTGCTGCTGTTGTCCTCTCTTCTCTGCTGCTATTGTCCTCTCTGCTGCTATTGTCCTCTCTTCTCTGCTGCTATTGTCCTCTCTTCTCTGCTGATGTTGTCCTCTCTTCTCTGCTGCTGTTGTCCTCTCTTCACTGCTGCTATTGTCCTCTATTCTCTGCTGCTGTTGTCCTCTCTGCTGCTATTGTCCTCTCTTCTCTGCTGCTATTGTCCTCTCTTCTCTGCTGCTATTGTCCTCTCTTCTCTGCTGCTATTGTCCTCTCTGCTGATATTGTCCTCTCTTCTCTGCTGCTGTTGTCCTCTCTTCTCTGCTGCTATTGTCCTCTCTTCTCTGCTGATGTTGTCCTCTCTTCTCTGTTGCTATTGTCCTCTATTCTCTGCTGCTATTCTCCTCTCTCTTTGCTGCTGCTGTTGTCCTCTATTCTCTGCTGCTATTGTCCTCTCTCTTTGCTGCTGTTGTCCTGTTTCTGTTGTCTTCTCTTCTCTGCTGCTGTTGTCCTCTCTTCTCTGCTGCTGTTGTCCTCTCTTCACTGCTGCTATTGTCCTCTCTTCTCTGCTGCTGTTGTCCTCTCTGCTGCTATTGTCCTCTCTTCTCTGCTGCTATTGTCCTCTCTTCTCTGCTTCTGTTGTCCTCTCTTCTCTGTTGCTATTGTCCTCTATTCTCTGCTGCTATTGTCCTCTCTCTTTGCTGCTGCTGTTGTCCTCTCTTCGCTGCTGCTATTGTCCTCTCTTCTCTGCTGCTATTGTCCTCTCTTCTCTGTTGCTATTGTCCTCTCTTCTCTGTTGCTATTGTCCTCTCTTCTCTGCTGCTGTTATCCTCTCTTCTCTGCTGCTGTTGTCCTCTCTTCTCTGCTGCTATTGTCCTCTCTGCTGCTGTTGTCCTCTCTGCTGCTATTGTCCTCTCTTCTCTGCTGCTATTGTCCTCTCTTCTCTGCTGATGTTGTCCTCTCTTCTCTGCTGCTGTTGTCCTCTCTTCACTGCTGCTATTGTCCTCTATTCTCTGCTGCTGTTGTCCTCTCTGCTGCTATTGTCCTCTCTTCTCTGCTGCTATTGTCCTCTCTTCTCTGCTGCTGTTGTCCTCTCTTCACTGCTGCTATTGTCCTCTCTTCTCTGCTGCTATTGTCCTCTCTTCTCTGCTGATGTTGTCCTCTCTTCTCTGTTGCTATTGTCCTCTATTCTCTGCTGCTATTCTCCTCTCTCTTTGCTGCTGCTGTTGTCCTCTATTCTCTGCTGCTATTGTCCTCTCTCTTTGCTGCTGTTGTCCTGTTTCTGTTGTCCTCTCTTCTCTGCTGCTGTTGTCCTCTCTTCACTGCTGCTATTGTCCTCTCTTCTCTGCTGATGTTGTCCTCTCTGCTGCTGTTTTCCTCTCTTCTCTGTTGCTATTGTCCTCTCTTCTCTGCTGCTATTGTCCTCTCTTCTCTGTTGCCATTGTCCTCTCTTCTCTGCTGCTGTTGTCCTCTCTTCTCTGCTGCTGTTGTCCTCTCTGCTGCTATTGTCCTCTCTTCTCTGCTGCTATTGTCCTCTCTTCTCTGCTGCTGTTGTCCTCTCTTCTCTGCTGCTATTGTCCTCTATTCTCTGCTGATGTTGTCCTCTCTTCTCTGTTGCTATTGTCCTCTATTCTCTGCTGCTATTGTCCTCTCTGTTTGCTGCTCTTGTCCTGTTTCTGTTGTCCTCTCTTCTCTGCTGCTATTGTCCTCTCTTCTCTGCTGCTGTTTTCCTCTCTTCACTGCTGCTATTGTCCTCTCTTCTCTGCTGCTGTTGTCCTCTCTTCTCTGCTGCTGTTGTCCTCTCTGCTGCTATTGTCCTCTCTTCTCTGCTGCTGTTTTCCTCTCTTCTCTGCTGCTATTGTCCTCTATTCTCTGCTGATGTTGTCCTCTCTTCTATGCTGCTATTGTCCTCTCTTCTCTGCTGCTGTTGTCCTATCTGTTTCTGTTGTCCTCTCTTCTCTGCTGCTATTGTCCTCTCTTCTCTGCTGCTATTGTCCTCTCTTCTCTGCTGATGTTGTCCTCTCTTCTCTGCTGCTGTTGTCCTCTCTGCTGCTATTGTCCTCTCTTCTCTGCTGCTGTTGTCCTCTCTTCTCTGCTGCTATTGTCCTCTCTTCTCTGATGCTGTTGACCTCTCTTCTCTGCTGCTGTTGTCCTCTCTGCTGCTATTGTCCTCTCTTCTCTGCTGATGTTGTCCTCTCTTCTCTGTTGCTATTGTCCTCTATTCTCTGCTGCTATTGTCCTCTCTCTTTGCTGCTGCTGTTGTCCTCTATTCTCTGCTGCTATTGTCCTCTCTCTTTGCTGCTGCTGTTGTCCTCTCTTCTCTGCTGCTATTGTCCTCTCTTCTCTGCTGCTATTGTCCTCTCTTCTCTGCTGCTGTTGTCCTCCCTTCTCTGCTGCTATTGTCCTCTCTTCTCTGCTGCTGTTTTCCTCTCTTCTCTGCTGCTATTGTCCTCTCTTCTCTGCTGCTGTTGTCCTCTCTTCTCTGCTGCTATTGTCCTCTCTTCTCTGCTGCTATTGTCCTCTCTTCTCTGCTTCTGTTGTCCTCTCTTCTCTGCTGCTGTTGTCCTCTCTTCTCTGCTGCTATTGTCCTCTCTTCTCTGCTGCTGTTGTCCTCTCTTCTCTGCTGCTATTGTCCTCTCTTCTCTGCTGCTATTGTCCTCTCTTCTCTGCTTCTGTTGTCCTCTCTTCTCTGCTATTGTCCTCTCTTCTCTGCTGCTGTTGTCCTCTCTTCTCTGCTGCTGCTGTCCGCTCTGCTCGGGGCTGCTGCTCGCTCTGGGCTGCTGGCTCACTGGCACTGCCCTTTTTATACCTACGGGAGGGGGTTCCACCGTTCTATCCTCTGTGACTCTGCCTTGACATCACTATGGCAGGTGTCCAATGGGAGCTGGTGGAAGGCCCGCCCCTCAACTGCCAGCATTTTATTTATTGATTTATTTTGCTTTTTGCAGTTCTAATGAAGAAGGAAAATAATCAATCATAACACAGACTGTAACTTCAAATCGAAAACGTTTAATATATGGTACCACAAACACAAAAGTGTTTCAACAATTATTTCATTAAAACCTGGTACAAAACCATCTCAAAGAGGCATTTTCATGGCTAAAAATTGAGTGGAGCACATATTATTCTGGAAGCAAATCCTCTCCTAGTTCTTCATCAGCAAAGTCATCTTCCTCTGTTCTTTTCCTTGCTGCAGTTTTAGGTCTTTCTGCTTGTGGGCCAAGGGGGTTTATGTAGGAAGCATCTGGGATTTAAACAAGTACATTGGAAACAGTTATCTGCAAGTACTTTTAGCTTGGTTTTAAACACCTCTCATCAAACACGAGACTGCTTTCTAACATATCAAACTGCTGAAATAATAGTTCTTCACACTTCCCGTTCTGGCCGTATCCTCCCAGCTTTCTTCCTTATGCTGGTTCTGATGCTGACCTGATCCCTCAGCAAACAAGTGCAGCTCCCTTAAAGCAGCAGAAAGCTGACCTAGCACAAAAATAGTAATGATTAAAAACCATATATCTGTGAAAGATGTCAAGAGGGAAGTGTTTTGTTCATGTTCATTTCTGCCTCAGAGGGATGCTGACAAACATGTAGGAGTAGCATCAATGTTTTCAGAGTTTGGTTCAGCATCTCCAACGACTGGTTTTAGGGATCCTTTTGTTTCCATTGTGCAGTTATATTTGATCTTCGTGGTTTTTTATTCTATAGAGTGCCTTTGCTTTGTAAATTGACTAGGGCAACAACAAAAAACCAAAACCAAGCAACCCAAAGACTGCAAACCATTGTGATTCACTTGGCATTTATAAAATTATTTCTAAGAGAACGCTATTGATAGTGGCTCCTCAGACATAAGTTAATACTATTATTATACTTTTCAGTTTCCAAAACGTTTGTCAAGCATTCTGAGCTAAAAGAATTGAGCATCTTTTGCATCTTCAACTTATATAAATGATGTTTGTTCTGTTGGTGGGTATAGACGCCGCATCACAGGAAGTGTTACATTTTTCCACAGTATCATAACTTTCATAGCGATGTTGAATTTGGAATCATCTTGTATTCCTAGCTGTTTGCAGTGGTCTGTACCTCCATTCAGTATGTCTGGTTTGGGTAGGGTGCACTTGTAGTTTGAGCTGCTTGTAAGCCTTTTTCTCACAATGGTTTGTTCTTCAATTAGGCCTCCGATTTTTAGTTCGTCTCTGCACAGACATGGGACTGAAAGAAGTCCAAGAATATATGACAAAACTCAAGAAAGTGGAAAAATTAAAGGAGATAAGAGAGCAGGTAAGCCTGTTTCTTTCTGCAATACGGACCACATACCACAGACAAAGCTAAGACAGCATTGATGGTACTTTAAAATAAAATATGTATTAAATTCCAGGTTTGGAGAGGCTCATATTCTGTGGTTTGGGTTCTTTAGTTTTAAATTAGCGGTCAGCATTAAATCTGTCAGAATGTTTGTTGAGCACTGGATTTTCGGTGATTTTCAGTATTAGGGAAAGATAGATGATGTGGATGTGTTGGGAACGCTGGAGCCACATGCATAATTCAGCTCCTCTGGAATGTCGTCTTTCCTACTGCTTTGCCAGAGCGTGAAAAGTATATTTACCAGCCAAGCAATAATGCAGCTATAGAGAGAGAGGGGAGTGCAAGAATTTCTCCATGTTGTAGAACTCCTTTTTGCTATTACAGGACCGCAACATTAGCAGGTTACATAAGCATGAAGTAAATCATTTATGTTAAACTGAGAAAGAATTTCCATGGAAAAGTTACAAGCTGTGAAAGGTGTGAAATCACAACTTGCGTTGCATTCAGAGCAGTGTGTGTTCTTAATTTTCTTGTTATTCCCGTGGTAAACTAAGATTTTAAAGTTAAAATCAGCTTCTTAATTGGAAAGCATTGTCTGCGTTACGGAGCTGCAGTATACTCAAGTTTGCTCTTTCTTTCCAGTGAATTGTATGAAAACTACGTTGTCACATTAGGGCACATTGAAGTTTTACCTAATTTATGTTGTGCTAGTAAGACTTACTGGCTCCCTTTCAGTGTTGGATAATGTGTAAATACATCCTCAGTTACTGCAGTTTTACTTCAATTCCAGAGAGTCTAAGTATGCATGAGTAGACTGGAGCATTTCAAAAATGAAAAGAACTCAGACGGGGGAATGCTGTTCAAAGGATTCCAACTTTATGCTACAAGCCTGCTCTGTGGGCCATTTGAAGTGTGGTGGTTTGGATTTTCTGTAAATGTAAATCTTAATGCTTTCTGAAAATGGACTCAAGAAGGCAGTTTGCAAATGTAGGGGATCAAATACACTGGGCTAGTGTTCATCCATGTCTCTTGCATAATGGCATCAGTATGCAAAGCAGATAACCAGATATTCCTACGCTACAGAACTCTGAATGGAGACCTCTCTGAAGTGTGTTAAACAGGCTTTCCTTAGTTTCTAGACAATCTCACTATGAAGTCAGTGACAGCCAGAGTTCTCTGCAATAACATCCAATTCCTCAGTGCTGTACCCAGGAAAGTTCAGCTGTGAAACCAGTTAAATGCTCAGTTACCTTAGATGGTGAGAGAGGTTCCTAGAGGTGCAGAAGTAATCTCATGCTTGGTACAGAATTCCAGTGGTTTTGTTTGTTTGTTTTTTCCAGTGAAGATTTTAATTATGTTTATATGAATGAATAATCATTCATCTGTAAATGTTGAGGGTTCTAAGGAAACACGTATCTTTCTCTTAAGAAAACTGATAATTAAATATGTGGGGAAAAAATGTCGTGTCGAAATTCTAAATGCTTATTTCCTGGTGGAAGCTTGATTGGTCCTTCCTGGATGTATTTCTGTACTGTCTGGTGAGGAAAAAGCTACCAGTAAATATTTATACGATTAAATTGTTAAAGTTATTTAAGAACTGGTAGTTTAGTAGCGCATTAATTATGCTTAAAATGTTGGGTTTTTTTGTTCTGACTACACTGAGTTAAGGGACTTCACTGAGTACTAAGTGAATGGTAGAGATCTTAGTGGAATCCAGTTGTGCAAGAGAGTCTCAACACCAGTGCTGTTTTTTGTTGGTGGTGTTACATCTGGGTTTCCATCCCTTGGTTTTGGTGTTTTGTTGTTCTGGGGAGGTGGGAAGTTGTTCTTATGTCTGCCACCATCCGGCTTTGGGAATGACTGGGTATTTTTGTCTTAAGGATCGCCTTCTGTCATTCGTGCACGTGTAAACTATATTTCGAGCTCTAAAATGATCAAGGGTTAATATTTCACTGCGTAGATTTCTAGTAGGAGCACTGGTTTCAGTTAACAAAACCAGATATAACACAATTCCTGCTCACAGCTTTCAACTAACACCTGGATTGTCAGTTGCACACAGCAAAGACCATAAGGGTGAATGGCACTGTAATATACTTGCTTTTCAAAGTTTGAGCACTGACTTTGTATCTGCATGGAAATGTATCAAAATTTGCTGTTCTGGCACCGTTTTGCCAGAAGAAGTATATCCACATGGAGTTTATACCAAAAGAAATATTCTGGAGTTCTTTCTTCACTCGGTCTCCAATATGGGCAAGTTGTTAAATACTTCCAGACAAGAATCTGGGAACATCTGTGGCCTTCATTCACTGTAGAAGTTTTTCTCCCTGTCTCTCACAGTATTGGATTTTTGCTGTAACCTTCCTGTCTTTTTTTTTTAACAGCATTAATTTTTCTTTTTCATGTTTCAGTGTAAAAAAAAAAAAAGGCAGGTATTAGTGTAGAAGTTCACTCAACCTCCGTGGCTCCCATGTGTACATACATTACCATTTATTTCCTTTAAGTGAGCTTAATGACTGAAAAAGTGAGACTGATTGGGTGTGGTGTGAAGTGATGATCGGCGCAAACACCACGGGGGACTTGCTGTGTTTGCCTTCAGGCACCTACATCTGGACTCACCAACCTACCTTTCTTTTGCAGTCTTAAGAGAGAAATGTTGGGGGTGGAAGTGACTGGACCTATTTTAAGTATCTGCTTTTTACTCAGTTGGAACTGTACAGGGATTAGTCGTACGCTTCAGCTTTAGTACTTCTGCAACACTGTGGGAGTAAAGTCCAAGGATGTAAACACCACCACAGCTCTATCACGTAGGGACTGCGTCCCTCTGATAGACAAAGGCTGAACTTCTGCAGCTGTATCTTGTCAGTCCTTCACTGCCTGGACAGGCTGAACATTCTTCCCAAAGCACGAACGGGATGCTTAGCCCAGAACTGAGAGAGCATATTCCAGACTTGAAGGTTTCCCAAAAGAAATAGAGAGTACAAGGATTCTGGTCCCAGGCTGGATAGTTCCAGCACCGTTCCAGGTTTCACGCTAGGCATGCTGCTTTCCTGTCTGACTCCTGTGAATTTTGATGTAAAGGTTGTTCCTTTTTCTGTTGGCGAGAAGCTTGGAAGTTCTTCCACATCTGGGTCGTTCCAACTTTGCCAGACTCCGAGTTACTTTTCTGGTGAAAAATGAGTGAAGAAGCTACAGCAATTGTCCCAAGCACGTGGTTAAGTAGCGTGCACACGTTTTAAGCAGAACCTGAATTCTGTAGGATACAGAGATGACTTTTATTGGCAGCTGAGTGCCTGAAATGCTGACTATTTGTATCTGGCCATAAAACAGCCCCTATCCGAGATGTGCCATCTTGTAACTGACAGTATATGTGTATGAGAACTTTGGTGTTTAGCCAGGAGAAGCCATTTCTGCCATGTGATGCAGAGGTATTGCTTTGATAAACTGTCAGGGTTTTCAAATAGCTCTAAAAAAACACACAGCTGGAAGATGTTCGTGGTACCGTCTTATGAGCAAGAGCTGAGTTTTTAAGCATAGTTTTTGAAGTATTTGCCTTCGCCTTTATCTTCCATTTAACACTCAACAGCAAATTAAGTTTTGCTGTAAATTGCAGTGCCATGCCAGGTATCCAAAGTTTAAGACCTATGGGGTGAATAGATCTTTTCATACATCTCCCTACTTCCCCCCTCCCTTGAAACGTTACACTAATAATACGCCTGTGGGATTTGCAAGATGTTAATGGGCAGAGGCTACTTTGAACTCATGCAAGGAGGGCTGTGTTGCCTGTTTTTTCAGCTGTACTTCACAGAGGTTCATCTGGAGTATTTTTATGCACGTTCCTTGTATAAATTTTATCTGAAGAAAAACAATTTATCGAGATAGTCTGTTTGAATTTCACAGGACTCCAGTTTTACATAAACATTGGCCTTAACACTGATTTTGGGATAATTCTGTGCTCTGAAAGCATAGAGTTTATTACTTACAGTGGGATAAACGTAATTTAATGTTCTTCTCCTGTTCTAGTAATAAGCTAGGTTGAGTTTTTAATAATTATTTCTAGCATACATTAGTAAATGGGAGTTCTGTTCTGTTCTTTTTAAACCTGTTTCACTGTTCTGCAGCGCATTAAATCTGGCAGAGATGGCAGTGCACGTAACCGCAGGGAAGGAAGTGCTGGTGGAGGTAAGTACTTAATGCCTCTGCTTAAATATCAGGCCTGTCGGGATTTCAAAGAAAATAGTTTTTCTTAAAATGTTTATAGAACCTCCTTGCATTTATAAATGCACACAAATAAGCATTGAGTAATAATCAAGTAGTGTTTGGTGCGTGTTCAAGAGTCTATGTTGTGCTACCAACCCTGTAATTGGAAGACCCCTGTGTTACCTTCTTGCTCTTTCTTCCTCTTTTCCCAGCATGGCAGAGATGAAGTGCTAGAGGCTTCCTTAGAGAAAAGCTCGTTCTCTTGACTGTTAAGACTCTGCTCCTGTAGATTCACAATGCTGAGTTTCTTAAATGTAGAGCTGTAGGAAGGTAAATCTGGAAGCTTGCCTGTGTAGTCTCTTCCCTACTGGGCAGCCCACATATTACAGAGCTAATGATTCTTCCCTTTCATTAATAAATGTATGAGACATTATACTGTTAAACCTGACTGTTCCCCTCTGCTGTTCTAAGGAAACTACCAGACTTCTGGCTACTTTGGCCAGCTGGAATAAAGTCCATCTTGACCCAAATAGGAAGTTATGCATTGGTATTCTGCTTTCATTTTTATTTTACATCATTCGGTATCATAAAAGATCTCACCTAGAAATTGTTAGTTGTATTCTCTTCCTTTTTCAGTGAATCACTTCATGCATTTTTTTCTTTACTGGTAACTAACTGGTAATTTTATTTATCCATTGATTAAAACACTGATCCAGTTCTATAGGGTCATGAAAATTGCTAGCATCGTATTAGAAGGAATATTTTAGAATGCTTTGGCATTCAGGAAGATGCTCTACTGAGTTCTCTAAGGGTTAACAATTGGTACTGGATTCTCATGAGTTCTCATTCCTTTTTTTTTAGCTCAGCAGTTTCACCAGAGAAGCTTTGAAATCATGGAAGAAAAGTGACCAAGAAAACTAACGTCTATGTAAGTGTCAGTGTTAAAGTCTACTCTTGTGTTGTGAGAGGAATAAGCATTACATCTGAACTGCTTACCAAAACTGAGCACATTCTCTCTATAAATGCAAAAAGTTTCTTCTCTACATGAATATCAGATTATTGATTTGGGATCTTTGTGATTCATGTTAGAAGAAGATTGCATTAGTACATACCCTTAACATTTTTGTTAATTAAAAAAAAAAAAGGCAAAAAAGCCTGCAGGATTTTTAACAGCACGTCTGAGTTTCAGCAGTTGTCAACAATTTCCTCTTTAATAATCTTGTTCCCTCGCTTTCTTTGAGTTTTGCAGAGAGGTGATACTAACATCCAGCGCTTGGAAGTCTGGGCATTATGGTTTTTACTGCTATAAGGGATTTCTGCAGTCCAAGACCATAAGGCCTTTCATAGATAAGTGAAAGTGTGACCTTAAGGAATACCTTACCATAGCAGTGTTTACTTGGTCTCTGCATTTGCCCTGCTCTCTGAATGGGGAGTGTTGTACCAGATGAGAAGGCAGTTGTACATGAGGAGTCATGATGTCTCGGACAGGAGCCCAGAGAAGCAGTACAGGGTTCAGTAGATGAAAGGCTGAGCGTTGTGTACTCTCCCTGGTACCTAAGCCTATCCAGATGCATTTGGGGGGAAAAAAAACAAGCCATGAGAAGAACTGAGATGTCTCTTATTTCATTCGGTGATGTTAGAGGAGAAATGAGTTTGTCCATCCCAAGCAAACATTCTGTATTCAGACACCCTTTAGCACCTCATAGGAACCTCTTCATACTAATATGCATAATATTATGGATATTAGGGCACTGAGCATCCCAAATAATCTTCACTGTGGTTGAAGCAAAAGACTATTCCTGTTACTCTGCAGCAAGTGCTGCGTGATTGCTGTTATTTTCCTTGTGTGCCTGTTTGTGCCTCCTTAATTTCAAATGGCTTTGGGATGGCTCTGTTGGCTGCGTCATGTGCCTTCAAGAAAAGTTCTTTTTGTAATCGTGTGGGAAATACCTGAATGATGTGGCCATCTTAACCTGCTTGCTGCGCATGGACTCACCCGAGGAGTTGGCTCAACTGATACACCAGAAACAACTTGTGGTCAACAGTTGAGAAGTTTTGCTTTGAAACATTTATTTTTTTTTTTCAAAGCAAAATGAACTTTGGTGGAGTTAAAAGTAAAAGTTAAAGAAAAATTACACCAGATTCCCACTTCTTTCCTTGGTTTTTTCATAATAGTGTGGTGCTACACTGACAGTATTCTTCTTCTGGGTCACAGAATCATAGAACTGTAGGGGCTGGAAGGGAGCTCTGCAGATCATCTAGTCCAAGCCTGCTGGTTAACTCCAACCAAAGCCCTTTTCTTCGCCAAGGACGGTGCCTTCATCCCTAATGTGAAAGGTGCCAAGAGCTGCATTTAAATACGTTCTGGATTTGATGAAACTTCTGTAGTCTTCAGAAGCATTGGCTGAGTGTGTGCTTCGTTATTAAACATTTGATCAATCGGACTGCCAAAATTCTATTAATGTCTATTGTGTGATGCTCAAACAGTGTCTGATGCATTAATCTCATCACTGTAATCGAAAGCGATGGCATTTGTTTAAATATAAACATAAATGTATTGGCTTTAAAGGCTTGTATTGTTGTACATAGGAGTATCTTCCTAAGTTGGACATATAAAAACAGAGCAGTTTAACATTTTCTTAGCTAGAGGTATTGCTCCTTTAAATAGGATTATTCCAAGCTGGGGTTACTTTTGCAGCATGTTGTTTTATTCATTCCTCTGCCATGTAAAACCGGCCATTAAACAAATGTTTTACATTTATAAAGGGAACTGGATGCAGTGTGACCACGCTTTATGTTTACCACCATGGTTTTAGCTCCAGCGTGTGACTTTAACTTGTAAGCAACTGAGACGTCAGCATTGGAAGTAGAAATAGTCTGATGTGTTCACTGCAAAGTTAAAAGCCAAAAACAAAAAGCATCGCACGGTGCCTGGTGTGTTTTGATAATGGCTGTTACAAATGAGTCCTGACTCCATCGTGAAAGGATGGTTTCACCCAAATCTTGTTTGAAAGAAAGTAATGAAGTTATGTTGTTGTTGTATCCTGATTTCACAGCACATGACAACATGTTCCTTGCCTTTTCACTATTTTTAAGTATATATATATATAATTTATTAATTTATTTTTGCCTTCCAGATGCTGGTAGCAAAGGGGAAAGACTGAGTGCCAAACTAAAAGCTTTGCCTGGAACCAGTGAGCCCTATGAAAGCAGCAGCAGTAAAGAAATAGGCAAGTGGGCATCTTGCACTTTGTGACTTCCCAGACCCTCAGAGAGAGGGGAAGTAGAGAAACTGTGTTATTGGAAGAGCAAGTGCAGTAATTGCACAATTAGTTCAGAGCTCACTTTAAAGGATCTGTACATATTAAGGAATGTGGCCCAACTAAACATTCATTGATGTTACTGTTTGTCTGCTGCAAGGTTTGGTCAGGAAAAAATATCTTAAGAATCCAAATGTGGGATCTTCTTCTCCTTCAGTGATCTTTCTAGTCTGCATTTCAAAGAAGAAGCCTTTCCAGATGTTTGATATGTTAGAAAGCAGTCTTGTGTTTGATGAGAGGTGTTTAAAACCAAGCTACAAGTACTTGCAGATAACTGTTTCCAATGTACTTGTTTAAATCCCAGATGCTTCCTACATAGACCCACTTGGCCCACAAGCAGAAAGACCTAAAACTGCAGCAAGGAAAAGAACAGAGGAAGATGACTTTGCTGATGAAGAACTAGGAGAGGATTTGCTTCCAGAATAATATGTGCTCCACTCAAAATCTTTTCTCCTTCTAAAATTTTTAGCCATGAAAATGCCTCTTTGAGATGGTTTTGTACCAGGTTTTAATGAAATAATTGTTGAAACACTTTTGTGTTTGTGGTACCATATATTAAACGTTTTGGATTTGAAGTTACAGTCTGTTTTATGATTGGTTATTTTCCTTCTTCATTAGAACTGCAAAAAGCAAAATAAATCAATAAATAAAATGCTGGCAGTTGAGGGGCGGGCCTTCCACCAGCTCCCATTGTACACCTGCCATAGTGATGTCGAGGCAGAGTCACAGAGGATAGAACGGTGGAACCCCCTCCCGTAGGTATAAAAAGGGCAGTGCCAGTGAGCCAGCAGCCCAGAGCGGGCAGCAGCCCCGAGCAGAGTGGACAGCAGCAGCAGAGAAGAGAGGACAACAGCAGCAAGGACAACAGACCCGAGCAGAGCGGACAACAGCAGAGCAGGAGCTGAAGTGAGAAAGGAGGGAATGTGCAGGGGCTGTAGTTAGAAGGGATCGGGAGGAGCTGCTGTAGTGAGAAGCGATAGGGAGAAGCAGGGGCTGTAGTGAGAACGGCTAGGAAGATGCAGGGACTCAGGTAAGAAGCGATAGAAGCAGGGGCTCAGGTGAGAAGGGGTGGGAGGAGTGGATGAGCACTGTGAGGGACATTATAGTGTAGATAGGCACTTCTTCTCCTATTCGCACCACCAGTGCTCGCACTGGTGGTGAAAGGAGGTTTTTATCTTCTAGGCCAGGGACACAGCCGGAACACGGCATGCTCCTGGTGTCAGCCCTGCAGCTGTCAGTACATGAGAGCACTGCACCTCCGGCCCTCGCTGTTCCTGTGAGTCTCCAGGTGTGCCTCCCAATAAAGCTTGATTTGTGAATCCATTGGTTGGTCCCTCTCCTTTGTGCGGTCCCTCTTTCCTTATGACACTGACACGTCTTTACACGTGTGTGCCTGCGTGTGGTGTGTGCACTTGTAGACACGGACAGAGTGTACCCATGATACATGTAGGGATCAAACCTCTGTTTATTTTACACCCTTCCTGCGTATCCAAGAGCCTCTACAGTGACAGCACAAGGAGCTATGAGGTCACAGAACCGCAGCGCCCTGTGAAAGCACGTGAGCCAACCACCATGTGCTCAGCACAGCACCGTGAGCCGGGATGCCATGAGGCTGTGAGGCCATGGGGCTGTGAGGCCGTGGGGCTGTGAAGCCATGGGGCTGTGAGGCCGTGGGGCTGTGAGGCCATGAGGCTGTGAAGCCATGGGGCTGTGAGGCCATGAGGCCGGGGCGCCCCGTGCTGCTCCGCACAGACCGCAGTGTGGGCTCGGCCGTTGCCAGGGGTACAACGGGACGGTTTTCAGCCGAGGCCGTCAATGCGGGGAGCACGTCAGCGCCTTTGCTGTTTTCTCGGAGAAATCGTTATCCTTCGTGACCGATCCGCACCGACTGCAGCGTGCCTCACAATAAAGCTGTGTTTCACGAACCCACCGTGACAAGGGAACAAACCCAGGGGGGCAGGAACAAAAGTACCTCTCTTCCCTAACGGCGCGGTGCGGCGCGGCCCGGCCACGTGCGCTCCGGGAGAGGGGACGGGAAGGGAGACCGCGAATGGGTCTAGGAGGGGGAAAAAAAATGAAGAAAGGATGATCTGAGAACGAACGGCAGTTTAATAAACCCAGTAACACTAAACAACAACGAGAGAGTTTCAACAAGGAGAAAACCAAATCCCAATCTCACCGACGGGCTGCGGGAGGCGGGAAGCTCCGACCACGCTGTCTCCTCGCAGGGCGCCGGGACAGAAACCACGTCCCCTTCCCGACCTCCCCTCCGGTGCCGCTCCCCACATGCACATTGAAGGCAGCCCGCAGAAAATAGATTTGTCCCCTTAACTCCCATTATCCTACATGATGTTTTGATGTGGAATACCAACACCAACCAAATGATAAAACCATAACAGAGATACACAACAGCTCTGAGGGTATTTGGGAGACTGCCGAGGGAGTTGACCAGGTGAGCAGCTGTCCTCTGAACACTGTGCAGCAGAGCTGGTCCTCCTGACACTTCCTGGATCTGGCTGCACAGCCTGCGAAACAGCAGGTTGTCATCACCAAAGCACATCGCTCTTCTTAATGGGCAATTCTGTACCGTACACTTTCCACACACATCGTGCAGTGTCTCACAGTACCAACGATGGAGGAGAAATGGGGTCTGTTACAGGACAGCATTCTCTGTTAAGCACGAAGCATACACAGAGCTCCAACTGAAAAGCAATGCCTGCCCAGAGAGGCTGAGGATGGAACCCCCTGATTTCTGAAGAGAGTCCTTTTCTGACGGCAGCGCTATTCGGCACAAGCTACACACAGATACCTGCGCTTGCAGTAGGTGTTCCTCACACTCCGGTCCCAAAGCTCTCAGTCCGCTTACAGAAACGTATCACACAAATGACTATTTCTAAAAGAACTTTGTTTATAAAAGGCCGATGGGGCAAACCGACCGCTTTTCTCTCGGCAGGGGAGAATCATGAAGGAGAAGCGGGCGACGGCCGCGCCACAGAACGAACGTTCCCGGCGATCGCTACGAGGAGCCGCGCTGAAGTCTGCGGGACCTACGGCTCCAGCTCACGCCTCCGGCTTCCTCCGGCTCTCCCCAGCGGGCTCCTCCCGCCAGGAGCGGCTCACACCTGCCCATCGAACACCCCCCGGTTGTCCCGTCCCGCAGCAGCAGCCCTCGGGGCCGCCGCCTCCCGGCCGTCAGGGCACCGCGCCACGCGGGCCCACCCGGAGCCCGGCCCCGCCGCCTCCCGGCCCCACCCGGCGCTCCCCCGCCGCCCCGTCGGTCACCTGTAGGCCCACGGCGAGGCGCTGCGCAGGTTGACGGGCAGCCGGAGCCTCTTGTCGCCGCCCGGCCGGGTCCCCGCGGGGCAGCTGGCGTTGTGCTGGCGGCCGGGCGGCTCGGGCTGCAGGGTGTGGTGGAAGGCGCCGAGCATGCCGGCCGCCAGCCGGCCGTACAGCTGCTCCAGCAGCTCCTCGGGCCGCTCGCCGCAGCTCCGGGGCCGGGCCGGGCGTTTGGGCGCTTTGGCGGCGTCCGAGCGGAGCGGGAGCAGCGCCGCGCACAGCAGCGCCGTCAGCACCTGCAACGGGCAGCCGTCAGGGGGGCCGCCGCCCGCCGCCCCTCGCGCCCCGCGCCCGACCCGCTCCCGACCGCGCGGTCCCCCCCCGCCCGCCGCCCCTCCTCACCCTGCCTCGCTGCATGGCGGCGGCGCGCCCGGCGATCGGGCCGCTCGAGGAAGGCGAGGGGAGCGTGCCGCTGGCTGTGTCCCGGCGGAGGAGCGGCTGGAAAAGCGCCCCGCGCCTCGCCGCATCTCTCCTGGCCTCGCGTGCCAGGAGGATCGCGGGCGCTCACGGAGGAGGCGAGCGCTCCGGCGGGGAGACAGCCCAGCCCCGAGCGCTGAAGTCAAGAAGGAGCGCAGCAGAGAACCGACCGGTGGGTTCGTGAAACACAGCTTTATTGTGAGGCACGCTGCAGTCGGTGCGGATCGGTCACGAAGGATAACGATTTCTCAGAGGAAACAGCAAAGGCGCTGACGTGCTCCCCGCATTGACGGCCTCGGCTGAAAACCGTCCCGTTGTACCCCTGGCAACGGCCGAGCCCACACTGCGGTCTGTGCGGAGCAGCACGGGGCGCCCCGGCCTCACGGCCTCACAGCCCCACGGCCTCACAGCCCCACGGCCTCACAGCCCCACGGCCTCACAGCCCCACGGCCTCACAGCCTCATGGCGTCCCGGCTCACGGTGCTGTGCTGAGCACATGGTGGTTGGCTCACTTGCTTTCACAGGGCGCTGCGGTTCTGTGACCTCAGAGCTCATTGTGCTGTCACTGTAGAGACTCTTGGATGCGCAGGAAGGGTGTAAAATAAAGAGGTTTGATCCCTACATGTATCATGGGTACACTCTGTCTGTGTCTACAAGTGCACACACCACACGCAGGCACACACGTGTAAAGACGTGTCAGTGTCATAAGGAAAGAGGGACCGCACAAAGGAGAGGGACCAACCAATGGATTCACAAATCAAGCTTTATTGGGAGGCACACCTGGAGACTCACAGGAACAGCGAGGGCCGGAGGTGCAGTGCTCTCATGTACTGACAGCTGCAGGGCTGACACCAGGAGCATGCCGTGTTCCGGCTGTGTCCCTGGCCTAGAAGATAAAAACCCCCTTTCACCACCAGTGAGAGCACAGGTGGTGCGAATAGGAGCAGAAGTGCCTATCTACACTATAATGTTCCTCAGTGTGCTCATCCACTCCTCCCACCCCTTCTCACTTGAGCCCCTGCTTCTATCGCTTCTTACCTGAGTCCCTGCTTCTTCCTAGCCGTTCTCACTACAGCCCCTGCTTCTCCCTATCGCTTCTCACTACAGCCCTGGCTCCCGGCTCCTCCCGATCCCTTCTAACTTCAGCCGCTGCACATTCCCTCCCTTGGCTCACTTCAACTCCTGCTCTGCTGTTGTCCGCTCTGCTCGGGGCTGTTGTCCTCTCTTCTCTGCTGCTGCTGCCCGCTCTGGGCTGCTGGCTCACTGGCACTGCCCTTTTTAACCTACGGGAGGGGGTTCCACCGTTCTATCCTCTGTGACTCTGCCTCGACATCACTATGGCAGGTGTACAATGGGAGCTGATGGAAGGCCCGCCCCTCAACTGCCAGCATTTTATTTATTGATTTATTTTGCTTTTTGCAGTTCTAATGAAGAAGGAAAATAACCAATCAGAAAACAGACTGTAACTTCAAATCCAAAACATTTAATATATGGTACCACAAACACAAAAGTGTTTCAACAATTATTTCATTAAAACCTGGTACAAAACCATCTCAAAGAGGCATTTTCATGGCTAAAAATTTTAGAAGGAGAAAAGATTTTGAGTGGAGCACATATTATTCTGGAAGCAAATCCTCTCCTAGTTCTTCATCAGCAAAGTCATCTTCCTCTGTTCTTTTCCTTGCTGCAGTTTTAGGTCTTTCTGCTTGTGGGCCAAGTGGGTCTATGTAGGAAGCATCTGGGATTTAAACAAGTACATTGGAAACAGTTATCTGCAAGTACTTGTAGCTTGGTTTTAAACACCTCTCATCAAACACGAGACTGCTTTCTAACATATCAAACATCTGGAAAGGTTTCTTCTTTGAAATGCAGACTGGAAAGATCACTGAAGGAGAAGATCCCACATTTGGATTCTTAAGAGATTTTTTCCTGACCAAACCTTGCAGCAGACAAACAGTAACATCAATGAATGTTTAGTTGGGCCACATTCCTTAATATGTACAGATCCTTTAAAGTGAGCTCTGAACTAATTGTGCAATTACTGCACTTGCTCTTCCAATAACACAATTTCTCTACTTCCCCACTCTCTGAGGGTCTGGGAAGTCACAAAGTGCAAGATGCCCACTTGCCTATTTCTTTACTGCTGCTGCTTTCATAGGGCTCACTGGTTCCAGGCAAAGCTTTTAGTTTGGCACTCAGTCTTTCCCCTTTGCTACCAGCATCTGGAAGGCAAAAATAAATTAATAAATTATATATATATATATATACTTAAAAATAGTGAAAAGGCAAGGAACATGTTGTCATGTGCTGTGAAATCAGGATACAACAACAACATAACTTCATTACTTTCTTTCAAACAAGATTTGGGTGAAACCATCCTTTTACGATGGAGTCAGGACTCATTTGTAGCAGCCATTATCAAAACACACCAGGCACCGTGCGATGCTTTTTGTTTTTGGCTTTTAACTTTGCAGTAAACACATCAGACTATTTCTACTTCCAATGCTGACGTCTCAGTTGCTTACAAGTTAAAGTCACACGCTGGAGCTAAAACCATGGCGGTAAACATAAAGCGTGGTCACACTGCATCCAGCTCCCTTTATAAATGTAAAACATTTGTTTAATGGCCGGTTTTACATGGCAGAGGAATGAATAAAACAACATGCTGCAAAAGTAACCCCAGCTTGGAATAATCCTATTTAAAGGAGCAATACCTCTAGCTAAGAAAATGTTAAACTGCTCTGTTTTTATATGTCCAACTTAGGAAGATACTCCTATGTACAACAATACAAGCCTTTAAAGCCAATACATTTATGTTTATATTTAAACAAATGCCATCGCTTTCGATTACAGTGATGAGATTAATGCATCAGACACTGTTTGAGCATCACACAATAGACATTAATAGAATTTTGGCAGTCCGATTGATCAAATGTTTAATAACGAAGCACACACTCAGCCAATGCTTCTGAAGACTACAGAAGTTTCATCAAATCCAGAACGTATTTAAATGCAGCTCTTGGCACCTTTCACATTAGGGATGAAGGCACCGTCCTTGGCGAAGAAAAGGGCTTTGGTTGGAGTTAACCAGCAGGCTTGGACTAGATGATCTGCAGAGCTCCCTTCCAGCCCCTACAGTTCTATGATTCTGTGACCCAGAAGAAGAATACTGTCAGTGTAGCACCACACTATTATGTAAAAACCAAGGAAAGAAGTGGGAATCTGGTGTAATTTTTCTTTAATGGTTACTTTTAACTCCACCAAAGTTCATTTTGCTTTGAAAAAAAAAATAAATCAAAGCAAAACTTCTCAACTGTTGACCACAAGTTGTTTCTGGTGTATCAGTTAAGCCAACTCCTCGGGTGAGTCCATGCGCAGCAAGCAGGTTAAGATGGCCACATCATTCAGGTATTTCACACACGATTACAAAAAGAACTTTTCTTGAAGGCACATGACGCAGCCAACAGAGCCATCCCAAAGCCATTTGAAATTAAGGAGGCACAAACAGGCACACAAGGAAAATAACAGCAATCACGCAGCACTTGCTGCAGAGTAACAGGAATAGTCTTTTGCCTCAACCGCAGTGAAGATTATTTGGGATGCTCAGTGCCCTGATATCCATCATATAGTAATATTATGCATATTAGTATGAAGAGGTTCCTATGAGATGCTAAAGGGTGTCTGAATACAGAATGTTTGCTTGGGATGGACAAACTCATTTCTCCTCTAACATCACCGAATGAAATAAGAGACATCTCAGTTCTTCTCATGGCTTGTTTTTTTTCCCCCCAAATGCATCTGGATAGGCTTAGGTACCAGGGAGAGTACACAACGCTCAGCCTTTCATCTACTGAACCCTATACTGCTTCTCTGGGCTCCTGTCCGAGACATCACGACTCCTCATGTACAACTGCCTTCTCATCTGGTACAACACTCCCCATTCAGAGAGCAGGGCAAATGCAGAGACCAAGTAAACACTGCTACGGTAAGGTATTCCTTAAGGTCACACTTTCACTTATCTATGAAAGGCCTTGTGGTCTTGGACTGCAGAAATCCCTTATAGCAGTAAGAACCGTAATGCCCAGACTTCCAAGTGCTGGATGTTAGTATCACCTCTCTGCAAAACTCAAAGAAAGCGAGGGAACAAGATTATTAAAGAGGAAATTGTTGACAACTGCTGAAACTCAGACGTGCTGTTAAAAATCCTGCAGGCTTTTTTGCCTTTTTTTTTTTTTAATTACCAAAAATGTTAAGGGTATGTACTAATGCAATCCTCTTCTAACATGAATCACAAAGATCCCAAATCAATAATCTGATATTCATGTAGAGAAGAAACTTTTTGCATTTATAGAGAGAATGTGTTCAGTTTTGGTAAGCAGTTTAGATGTAATGCTTATTCCTCTCACAACACAAGAGTAGACTTTAACACTGACACTCACATAGACGTTAGTTTTCTTGGTCACTTTTCTTCCATTCCGTGCACTATCCGTGCATATTCTATTCATACTCTTCAAAGTACGGTTTGAAGCACCTCATGCTTCTCCTGTTTTAATGCGTATCGACAAAGCAAGGTTCTAAGCACACACCTTGCTGACTTCTCTTTCCTCTTGGCTTCCTTCTCTGAGCAATTTTAAATTACATTTCCTAAAACAAGGAAGTCTGAGCTATTAATATTCCTACTACGAGCACAGGGGATAAATACTCGGAGAAAAACCTTCTCCTGGGGATGCCAGGCACAGGGCTGGTAAGAGGAAAGAAAGAAAACAAGCAGCATATCTAAAATTTTGGGAATGCATACACACTTCATTTGGCTAGTAAGTACTTTCATTTAGCCAGTAAGTAATAAACTAAGCAGGATTCCATGCCTCACTGCATTTAGTAATGATGACAAATCTCCCATACAATGAAGGAAAATTATCCCTTTTGGTCTTGGCAACAACGCTGGAAGAGATGAAACTCAAAATGTGTACAAATGTTTCTCTTCTTGTAATGAAGACAGTAGCATTTCAAATGCATATTATGATCTTGAAATACAGTGATTCTTGTTTATACTTCACGTGTGTCTCCAAGCAAGCTGTATGCAGATGCTTCTTATGCTGTAAAATACAGATTCATAACCCAGGTGAATAAGGCCCAACACTGGCTCAAATGATTTTTCAGTCTTTGGCTTTCCCTCAGTCTTCCTCAAGACTACACGAGCTACAGTGTAGTCCTTAACATTTATTGCCATGACTTCTTCACTGATAATGTTCCCCAGGTTAAAAAGATGTAATGTCTTTGACTCCATTAAGATACAGACAGATATCTATATAAAGATATACAATTTACATCATACAAGATAGGTATTATATATATGATATAAATACATACACACACACTCACAACTTTTAATTAGGAATCTCGGAATCTCAACACAAAGTTTACTCCAGGCTCAGTACAGGACCTTCTTTGTACCTCTGCTTGTTTTCTGAGTCATTTCCAGACAGGCTGGATCTTTGGCAACGACTTCATACAACAGAGGCTTCCCAAGCATGCCCTTACACAGGCTGGTTCCCAAAATGTTTTTTTCCATTCTTCCACGAATTTGACACTGTACCTTGAGCATCACACTAAGAATTATCGACAGGACAAGTTCTACGTTAGTTGTGATCTTGATTATCTTCTTGTACTCTTTTATGTTTACAACTGCTCTTCTCCAGTTACTCTGACTGGGGAGGGGAAGTAATCCCTTGGAATTAGTAGAGTCTGCAGTCAAACTTCCTGATGTGCTCAACATTTTTCTCTTCCCAATAACATTTTAAAGGTATTTCTGTCTTTAAAGAAAGGATCGACTTAGTTGTCACTTATATTCTCTCTGATATTGATTCTACCTTTTTTGTATGTTTTTACTACGACAGGCAGAAAAAAGATTGCTGTAAGAAAACAGACCCTTTGTGCCATTTTCCTGGATGCCTGATGCAGTGTTTTGCACAGCAGTGACTACCCTTACCTACTCTTCATTGCTGTTCATTGTAAGCCAAAGTGAACCTCTGCTCTGTGATAAAAATCTGTCCCAAAGCTCTCTCATGCTGCTGTCTTACTCGCACCTCTAGCTGACTGTCTCATCAGAGTGCTTCTGCAACAAAAGAGAGCCCAGACATCTCCATCCCTTCCTGTTACCAAAAGTAAGGAACTTCACCCCAAGAATTACTTGGCCTAAGGCCCAGAACAGGTAAAATTAAATTCTAGGGGAATTCTAATTTTCCTACATAACAAGCAATGATTTCAAAGCTTCTCTGGTGAAACTGCTGAGCTAAAAAAAAAGGAATGAGAACTCATGAGAATCCAGTACCAATTGTTAACCCTTAGAGAACTCAGTAGAGCATCTTCCTGAATGCCAAAGCATTCTAAAATATTCCTTCCAATACGATGCTAGTAATTTTCATGACCCTATCGAATTGGATCAGTGTTTTAATCAATGGATAAATAAAATTACCAGTTAGTTACCAGTAAAGAAAAAAATGCATGAAGTGTTTCACTGAAAAAGGAAGAGAATACAACTAAGAATTTCTAGGTGAGATCTTTTGTGATACTGAGTGATGTAAAATAAAAATGAAAGCAGAATACCAATGCATAACTTCCTATTTGGGTCAAGATGGACTTTATTCCAGCTGGCCAAAGTAGCCAGAAGTCTGGTAGTTTCCTTAGAACAGCAGAGGGGAACAGTCAGGTTTAACAGTATAATGTCTCATACATTTATTAATGGGAGGGAAGAATCATGAGCTCTGTAATATGTGGGCTGCCCAGTAGGGAAAAGACTACACAGGCAAGCTTCCAGATTTACCTTCCTACAGCTCTACATTTAAGAAACTCAGCATTGTGAATCTACAGGAGCAGAGAGTCTTAACAGTCAAGAGAACGAGCTTTTCTCTAAGCCTCTAGCACTTCATCTCTGCCATGCTGGGAAAAGAGGAAGAAAGAGCAAGAAGGTAACACAGGGGTCTTCCAATTACAGGGTTGGTAGCACAACATAGACTCTTGAACACACAACAAACACTACTTGATTATTACTCAATGCTTATTTGTGTGCATTTATAAATGCAAGGAGGTTCTATAAACATTTTAAGAAAAACTATTTTCTTTGAAATCCCGACAGGCCTGATATTTAAGCAGAGGCATTAAGTACTTACCTCCACCAGCACTTCCTTCCCTGCGGTTACGTGCACTGCCATCTCTGCCAGATTTAATGCGCTGCAGAACAGTGAAACAGGTTTAAAAAGAACAGAACAGAACTCCCATTTACTAATGTATGCTAGAAATAATTATTAAAAACTCAACCTAGCTTATTACTAGAACAGGAGAAGAACATTAAATTACGTTTATCCCACTGTAAGTAATAAACTCTATGCTTTCAGAGCACAGAATTATCCCAAAATCAGTGTTAAGGCCAATGTTTATGTAAAACTGGAGTCCTGTGAAATTCAAACAGACTATCTCGATAAATTGTTTTTCTTCAGATAAAATTTATACAAGGAACGTGCATAAAAATACTCCAGATGAACCTCTGTGAAGTACAGCTGAAAAAACAGGCAACACAGCCCTCCTTGCATGAGTTCAAAGTAGCCTCTGCCCATTAACATCTTGCAAATCCCACAGGCGTATTATTAGTGTAACGTTTCAAGGGAGGGGGGAAGTAGGGAGATGTATGAAAAGATCTATTCACCCCATAGGTCTTAAACTTTGGATACCTGGCATGGCACTGCAATTTACAGCAAAACTTAATTTGCTGTTGAGTGTTAAATGGAAGATAAAGGCGAAGGCAAATACTTCAAAAACTATGCTTAAAAACTCAGCTCTTGCTCAGAAGACGGTACCACGAACATCTTCCAGCTGTGTTTTATTTAGAGCTATTTGAAAACCCTGACAGTTTATCAAAGCAATACCTCTGCATCACATGGCAGAAATGGCTTCTCCTGGCTGAACACCAAAGTTCTCATACACATATACTGTCAGTTACAAGATGGCACATCTCGGATAGGGGCTGTTTTATGGCCAGATACAAATAGTCAGCATTTCAGGCACTCAGCTGCCAATAAAAGTCATCTCTGTATCCTACAGAATTCAGGTTCTGCTTAAAACGTGTGCACGCTACTTAACCACATGCTTGGGACAATTGCTGTAGCTTCTTCACTCATTTTTCACCAGAAAAGTAACACGGAGTCTGGCAAAGTTGGAACAACCCAGATGTGGAAGAACTTCCAAGCTTCTCGCCAACAGAAAAAGGAACAACCTTTACATCAAAATTCACAGGAGTCAGACAGGAAAGCAGCATGCCTAGCGTGAAACCTGGAACGGTGCTGGAACTATCCAGCCTGGGACCAGAATCCTTGTACTCTCTATTTCTTTTGGGAAACCTTCAAGTCTGGAATATGCTCTCTCAGTTCTGGGCTAAGCATCCCGTTCGTGCTTTGGGAAGAATGTTCAGCCTGTCCAGGCAGTGAAGGACAGACAAGAGTACAGCAGCACAAGTTCAGCCTTTGTCTATCAGAGGGACGCAGTCCCTACATGATAGAGCCGTGGTGGTGTTTACATCCTTGGACTTTACTCCCACAGTGTTGCAGAAGTACTAAAGCTGAAGCGTACGACTAATCCCTGTGCAGTTCCAACTGAGTAAAAAGCAGATACTTAAAATAGGTCCAGTCACTTCCACCCCCAACATTTCTCTCTTAAGACTGCAAAAGAAAGGTAGGTTGGTGAGTCCAGATGTAGGTGCCTGAAGGCAAACACAGCAAGTCCCCCGTGGTGGCACCCAATCAGTCCCACTTTTTCAGTCATTAAGCTCACTTAAAGGAAATAAATGGTAATGTATGTACACATGGGAGCCACGGAGGTTGAGTGAACTTCTACACTAATACCTGCCTTTTTTTTTTTTACACTGAAACATGAAAAAGAAATATTAATGCTGTTAAAAAAAAAAAGACACGAAGGTTACAGCAAAAATCCAATACTGTGAGAGACAGGGAGAAAAACTTCTACAGTGAATGAAGGCCACAGATGTTCCCAGATTCTTGTCTGGAAGTATTTAACAACTTGCCCATATTGGAGACCGAGTGAAGAAAGAACTCCAGAATATTTCTTTTGGTATAAACTCCATGTGGATAAACTTCTTCTGGCAAAACGGTGCCAGAACAGCAAATTTTGATACATTTCCATGCAGATACAAAGTCAGTGCTCAAACTTTGAAAAGCAAGTATATTACAGCGCCATTCACCCTTATGGTCTTTGCTGTGTGCAACTGACAATCCAGGTGTTAGTTGAAAGCTGTGAGCAGGAATTGTGTTATATCTGGTTTTGTTAACTGAAACCAGTGCTCCTACTAGAAATCTACGCAGTGAAATATTAACCCTTGATCATTTTAGAGCTCGAAATATAGTTTACACGTGCACGAATGACAGAAGGCGTTCCTTAAGACAAAAAGACCCAGTCATTCCCAAAGCCGGATGGTGGCAGACATAAGAACAACTTCCCACCCCCCAGAACAACAAAACACCAAAACCAAGGGATGGAAACCCAGATGTAACACCAACAACAAAAAACAGCACTGGTGTTGAGACTCTCTTGCACAACTGGATTCCACTAAGATCTCTATCATTCACTTAGTACTCAGTGAAATCCCTTAACTCAGTGTAGTCAGAACAAAAAAACCCAACATTTTAAGCATAATTAATGCGCTACTAAACTACCAGTTCTTAAATAACTTTAACAATATAATCATATAAATATTTACTGTTAGCTTTTTCCTCACCAGACAGTACAGAAATACATCCAGGAAGGACCAATCAAGCTTCCACCAGGAAATAAGCATTTAGAATTTTGACACGACATTTTTTCCCCACATATTTAATTATCAGTTTTCTTAAGAGAAAGATACTTGTTTCCTTAGAACCCTCAACATTGACAGATGAATGATTATTCATTCATATAAACATAATTAAATCTTCACTGGAAAAAACAAACAAACAAAACCACTGGAATTCTGTACCAAGCATGAGATTACTTCTGCACCTCTAGGAACCTCTCTCACCATCTAAGGTAACTGAGCATTTAACTGGTTTCACAGCTGAACTTTCCTGCGTACAGCACTGAGGAATTGGATGTTATTGCAGAGAACTCTGGCTGTCACTGACTTCATAGTGAGATTGTCTAGAAACTAAGGAAAGCCTGTTTAACACACTTCAGAGAGGTCTCCATTCAGAGTTCTGTAGCGTAGGAATATCTGGTTATCTGCTTTGCATACTGATGCCATTATGCAAGAGACATGGATGAACACTAGCCCAGTGTATCTGATCCCCTACATTTGCAAACTGCCTTCTCGTGTCCATTTTCAGAAAGCATTAAGATTTACATTTACAGAAAATCCAAACCACCACACTTCAAATGGCCCACAGAGCAGGCTTGTAGCATAAAGTTGGAATCCTTTGAACAGCATTCCCCCGTCTGAGTTCTTTTCATTTTTGAAATGCTCCAGTCTACTCATGCATACTTAGACTCTCTGGAATTGAAGTAAAACTGCAGTAACTGAGGATGTATTTACACATTATCCAACACTGAAAAGGAGCCAGTAAGTCTTACTAGCACAACATAAATTAGGTAAAACTTCAATGTGCCCTAATGTGACAACGTAGTTTTCATACAATTCACTGGAAAGAAAGAGCAAACTTGAGTATACTGCAGCTCTGTAACACAGACAATGCTTTCCAATTAAGAAGCTGATTTTAATTTTAAAATCTTAGTTTACCACAGGAATAACAAGAAAATTAAGAACACACACTGCTCTGAATGCAACGCAAGTTGTGATTTCACACCTTTCACAGCTTGTAACTTTTCCATGGAAATTCTTTCTCAGTTTAACATAAATGATTTACTTCATGCTTATGTAACCTGCTAATGTTGCGGTCCTGTAATAGCAAAAAGGAGTTCTACAACACGGAGAAATTCTTGCACTCCCCTCTCTCTCTATAGCTGCATTATTGCTTGGCTGGTAAATATACTTTTCACGCTCTGGCAAAGCAGTAGGAAAGACGACATTCCAGAGGAGCTGAATTATGCGTGTGGCTCCAGCGTTCCCAACACATCCACATCATCTATCTTTCCCTAATATTGAAGATCACCGGAAATCCAGTGCTCAACAAACATTCCGACAGATTTAATGCTGACCGCTAATTTAAAACTAAAGAACCCAAACCACAGAATATGAGCCTCTCCAAACCTGGAATTTAATACATATTTTATTTTAAAGTGCCATCAATGCTGTCTTAGCTTTGTCTGTGGTATGTGGACTGTATTGCAGAAAGAAACAGGCTTACCTGCTCTCTTATCTCCTTTAATTTTTCCACTTTCTTGAGTTTTGTCATGTATTCTTGGACTTCTTTCAGTCCCATATCTGTGCAGAGACGAACTAAAAATCGGAGGCCTAATTGAAGAACAAACCATTGTGAGAAAAAGGCTTACAAGCAGCTCAAACTACAAGTGCACCCTACCCAAACCAGACATACTGAATGGAGGTACAGACCACTGCAAACAGCTAGGAATACAAGATGATTCCAAATTCAACATCGCTATGAAAGTTATGATACTGTGGAAAAATGTAACACTTCCTGTGTTCCAGCATCTATACCCACCAACAGAACAAACATCATTTATATAAGTTGAAGATGCGAAAGATGCTCAATTCTTTTAGCTCAGAATGCTTGACAAACGTTTTGGAAACTGAAAAGTATAATAATAGTATTAACTTATGTCTGAGGAGCCACTATCAATAGCGTTTTCTTAGAAATAATTTTATAAATGCCAAGTGAATCACAATGGTTTGCAGTCTTTGGGTTGCTTGGTTTTGTTTTTTTTGTTGTTGCCCTAGTCAATTTACAAAGCAAAGGCACTCTATAGAATAAAAAACCACGAAGATCAAATATAACTGCACAATGGAAACAAAAGGATCCCTAAAACCAGTCGTTGGAGATGCTGAACCAAACTCTGAAAACATTGATGTTGCTCCTACATGTTTGTCAGCATCCCTCTGAGGTAGAAATAAACATGAACAAAACACTTCCCTCTTGACATCTTTCACAGATATATGGTTTTTAATCGTTACTATTTTTGTGCTAGGTCAGCTTTCTGCTGCTTTAAGGGAGCTGCACTTGTTTGCTGAGGGATCGGGTCAGCATCAGAACCAGCATAAGGAAGAAAGCTGGGAGGATACGGCCAGAACGGGAAGTGTGAAAAGCTGTTATTTCAGCAGTAGAAAACTTTCAGATCAGTTAAACTTCTTGTCCAGCCGCTGCCTCTATTTTCTAATTTGTTGAAACACCGTTCAGCAAAACAGTGGCATTTCTAGAAGGTTTTCACATACTCCAGGTGACCAATGAGAACGTGACATTTCACCTACAACCCTGAGAAATCCTAGTACTGAATTTCTCTTGTACAACAGAACTGTATGTTTCCTCTTCAAAAGTAGGTTTGTCAAAGCAAAATGATACAATTTTATTTTAAAACGCAGTAGAAACTCTTCCCGTTTAAATTTAAAAGTGTAGGTTTGTTGGTGATAACCTTGTAATTTGGAATTAGGATGGAAGTGTGAGATGTAGGAGGACACTGGCATCCAGTAACAGCCCAGTTTCCTAAAGGGCTTCTTCATTTAGACTGCAGGGTGACAGCTTCAGTAAAACATCCTGCTCTTCAAAGCTGTTTCCTGTAAGTGCAGTTTGAAATTCTCTGAGACTACTTGACCCACTGTACTTAGGAACTCCCTACGTCCTTTCAGAAGGACAGGCCGTGGTAAAAATTTTACTAGATCATTTGTCCCTACCTGGAAATTTACAGCAGAAGTTTCACCTAGTGGGGACTAGAACTAAAAAGGTTTTAATCTCATGATAAAACAATGAACATAATTATAAAATGCAGCAAGTATGCAAGAAAATGAGCTCAGCCAGTCAACTACAGTTAGCCCATTTTCATATTTCTTCTTCAGCATCACCCTAATACTTCTTAAGTCACATGTTGGTGTTGCCGCAAACAAACAATAATCCAATCTGGGGGCATCAGCAGGAATTAAAATGTTAGTTCAGAACAATATCTGGGTATGAAAACTACTTACAACATATGGATCGCCAACAAACATATTTAAAGTAACAAAGTTTTCTTTGATGGTTGTACCACTCAGTGAAACAACTTACATTCAACATTCTCCGGGAATTTTTGGTGAATGACTTTGTATTTCTCTAGAGCTTTCTGGTAGTTACCTGTAAACAAAACACGTTTCCTACCAACATTAGCACACATTAAAAAAGAAAAATATACGTATATACATATATATATACATCTGAAGAGGAATTTATACAGTTCGACACCACTCCTTTAGTTTTAATACATGATTTAATATTATAAGATCAAATTTGAGAAATCCAAGCTTAGCATTCAGTAAATACTACACAACAGCAAAAACTGGAAGCATCTGAGTAAGAAACTGCACATTAAAACTTCCTGTTGTTTGTGCAATGCGTATACTACTTCAATACCTGAAAAATTACACCTAGTGTTGAAAATGAATGGGAATTAAGCAACTTTAAAATCTAATGACTACACTAGATCTGATGGTATGATAATTACATTACAAAACTTGGAGAAAATAATTTATGTTGTTCTCTCTTTATTTTAATTACTTAAGAGCACAAGGAACGTTTCACGCCTGTCAGAACAGGCATATTTCTCAGACTTAAAGGAGAAGTCACACTTCACTGCACACACACAGAAAATCTGTAACAAAATAATATGCAACTGAAAGTTGAAACAAAATTTAGGACCAGTACTCACAGGAGACAGAAAAGATCAAAAGGAAAAAGAAATCAAAACATTCATCAAAACAAAACAATTTTTCAGCTAACTGCAAAAAATGTTGCTGAGCTCACCGCTTCTCCGATAGCAACTGGCAACCATCAGCTGCCACTTCACTTGTGTAGGTCTGCACATAAAGAAGACAAGGTTGTGCACATGGTAAGCACGTAATAAATAGGCAATATTCTGCATAGCATTTGTAAAAACCTGCTATTAAACTCCTCTTAAACACTTCACCCCAGTATAGTCTCTTCCTAGGAAGCAGCTAACCTGGTCAGTTCGCACACAGTATATTTGCGTGCCATCTTCTTGTGTTCAGGACTCTAGGTTACTAGATGTAATTTTATTTCCAATCAGTAACGATACTTATTCAGCAATTTGTATCCCAACATTCATATTTACCATTAGCATACCTAGATTATTTTAATAACAAATAAACACCCAAATATCTATGCAGTGTTATTAATTAATAACAGCATAAACCACAGAGAAACCATTTCTGTATAAAAGACGGATGAAAATTACAGATAACCAGGAAGAATGTCATGTGTCAGTTTTTGAAAGCTCCTTTACAAGGTCCTGTACTCTGACTAAGCTTCTCCCATCTCTTCTAGGGTACATGTGGCTTAACAAGTATCAACTACTGTTGTGTGCCCCGGTGGCGCGGTGGTAGAATTGCTGCTTGCAACACTGGTGGCTCAGAGTTCGAATCCCCCCTGTGGCACAGGGGGTAGAAGTGCCGCTTCGCTACACAGAGGGCTCGAAACCCAGGAGTTGGACTCGATGATCTCTAAAGTCCCTTCCAACTTGCACGATACTGTGATACTGAAGTACTGGTTGCTCTTCATGCTATCTTCGAGATTTGCACAAATTTGTTTGCTGCACCAACTGGTTGCAGAACTGAAGAACACTGCATACTTTAGTATTTTACTGTACCTATAATTGCACATTTTTATATCCTTCTGTCGCAGGTTACCTAGATTTACCTGTGACAGACGCTGCTGCCCCTGGAAATGAAGGGAAGGAGGGGAATGGACAAATTCCTACATACAATATAATCTCAAGTTTAGTTACTTTAAATGAAAAGCTGGACGGACAGTAGAATCACATTAATTGCTTCCTACAGAAATAAGAGCTTGAAAACATTTTCATGAGGAGTGAAGGAGCCTCACGCAGAATGGAAGATAGCAGTCTTTGCATCTGAGGATCTGCATGCTGCCAATGCCACTTCCCCAAGTACTGAGTCAGACTGACAGTTAAGGTCAGGAACGTGCTCTTGATCTGATTATTTAGAATAAGTTAGTGTGATATCTCACTTAAGAGTAATGCGCTTGTCTCACAAGCTCACTTTTCTGACTTAGAATACAAATCATAGCCTACAGACTCACATTCGTAAGTACACCATATTTGGATAAAGGACGATTTCAGTAAATTCAAATATCTATATCAAAATCAATTTGATTTGCTAACCTACATCTACTATCCACTGTTAATTCTGCATGGCACACTTCTGCTTACTTACACGCTTATTTGTGATATCATTCCTATTATGGGAGTAGAACTTAGATGAAAAAGGAAAATGCAGCAAGAACATTTAAATATACATTTATCTAAACTATTGATTTCTCACTGTGTGATAAACAGAAAGGAAGTATTTCATGTAAAGCCATAGAGAAGGAAGTCTTGGTGACTTAGCAGAAACGGTCCCTACTTCATCACTATGTTTAACGACAGAGGATAGAAAAAAGAGGTTCTAATAGCCAATACCATCTTGGGCCCTTACTTAACATTGCAATAACACAGTAAGAATAAAAACACCCTGTAAACAAACAGAAATTTGGGGAAAATTAGATGATGTTCCAAAATAGTTTACTCTGATACTTGCTTGCAGTACAAAAATTATCCAATTAATTTATCTCTGAGTATAATTATGGATGTCTAATCACAAAACTTTTAAATAGATATAAAACAAAAATTACTTACAGGATAAGTGCTGCTCTTTCAAAGTACTCAATGGCTTTTTCACAAAACTGGGTGTCAATGCAATAGGCTCCGAGCCATTCAATGACTTCAATGTTTGAAGGGAAATACCGGTATGACTGGCAAAACAGAAAAGGTGAAAGAAACACAACTGTAGTGATAAACAACATCTTTATGTTACTTCTGGAATATCTGACTCAAGTGTTTAATTCCCCAGATGCCAAAAATATGCTGTATGTGAATGGAAGCAGTGTACTATGCTAAGCAATCCTGAGGAGGAAAAAAAAAACAGCATGGCAAGTCTTCTAATTACAGAATGCATTTTAGAAGTTACCTGAGATAAGTCTGTCACATTTTCCATCCAGCCTTACTTGAAGTACTACAGCCTGCAACAGCTGTTTACTTAGATCAGGTCTATGTGTGAACACATTACCTAAAATGTGAAACAATGCTACCTAATAGAATTTCACACTCAAATCTGTCTGATAGAAGACTGACTTAAAAGCTTTCTTTTCCAAGAAATGCATGTGTGTAAATAACATTTGCAGATTCTTAGAAATCTCCATTGAAACAGGCACCAAAATTATAATCACACACAACTCCACCAGTACTCAGAATTGCAACACTGGTCATCCTCACTTTATATGTACATAAAAAGAACTGCTGGAGTGCAAAGTGGCTTCTTGTCTTATTCCCACTTCTGAAACCAAAGGATCTCTAGAAATCACAGCCAGTACCACAGTTTGAAAAGAGAGAGGATGTCTAATTTTAGGCAACTGTGCATACATAACGTACAGCAATCAAATACAGACACATAGATTTATATCCATATCCACCACACGGGTATACCTTCCAACTAATGCCGACAAGTTTAGCACCTTTAAAATCACATTTATTGTATCCATTTTTAATCCTGAGTCTCAGATTGAGTTTTAAATTGAAACTGATAGGGGCCGATGTAAATAACGACCACTTGACAAAGAAAAGTTGGAGGTCATACACCAGGTGGAAACACAGACTGTGCTTCCTTGGGACCTGACTACAAAGACCAGATTTTGTCAACTACCTGCAACCCCCACCCCTGGCAAAGGTCATTCTTTCTTCTTTTGGATGACATTTTGAGCAGTTGAAATGAATCAGTTGTCAACTTGACACAGAAAACCATGACAATATTTTCTTTAATTACAAGAAAGTAACAGAAAGCAAATACCTCATAGTAATAATGAAAGGCTTGGGATTTGTCACCTTCATTGTCATACAATTCCCCCAGCTTTGAAAGTACATGTGGGTCAGTTGGTACTACACTGATCAACTGCATGAGCCACTCTATGGCTTGATTGGGATCTTCCATGATTTCATAACTGAGTTTTCTTCAGTTAAGGAACAGTGATGATGATTTATTTTTTTAAAATTTACTCAGATTTCCAACTAATTTATATAATATAATCCATACGCTAGACAGATATACCAGTCACTGCAGTGTGGTGCATATTGATATGGGTTTTTTGTTTTAAACACAGGCTTTCCATCATTTCTTTATGATGATACCAAGCTGAGTGGTGCAGCTGTGGGAGGTAGATTGTGTTTTTGCAGTGAAGCAAGTGCTTCTGGTATGTAGAGTAGGCCTTTGTTGTGGGACCAACATTTTCTGTATGTAGTGTAGGCCTTTACTGAAACCTCTCATGAAACAGGGAAGCAGGTAATGTGAGTAGTTTTTCTTCCACTAGTTCACTGAGCACTGACAGGGGTAAACTGTTTTTCTTCCAGAGGCCAGAGCACCTCTTCTGTGAAGTCAGGTTGACAAAGCTGGGCTCATTCAGATTGGGGAAGGCTCCGCAGTGACCTCACTGCAGCTCTCCAGTACTTGAAGGGAGCTTACAAGCAGGAGGGGGACTGACTTGTTACATTTTCTGACAGTGATAGGACAAGGGGGAATGACATCAACTAAAAGAGGGGAGATTTACATTGGATATTAGGAGTAACATTTTTTTACTCAGAGGGTAATGAAATGCTGGAATAGATTGTGCAGAGAGTCTGCGGATGTCCCATCTCTGGAAACATTCAAGACCAGGTTGGATGGGGCCCTGAGCAGCCTGACCTAGTGGCTGGCAACCCTGCCTATGGCAGGGAGGTTTTACACATGGGCTAGGCAAGGAATACAAACCATAGTCCTTTGGCGTTTTTGGAGGTTGCTTACCATCTCATCTATTACTTTCATCCTTAAAATCACAGTGCAGCAAATTGGAATCTGTACTGCCTTAGGGACGGTTTTATTATGGTTTGCACATTCTTAGAAACACTGTTAAATGATCTTGTACTACAGAACATCCTTGACAATGTGCAAAGCCAAAACATAACTTACCCTACATTTGGTTTTTCAATTTGTTTCTGCTTTTGCAGTGCTGGGAGACTATTACTTTCTTACACATACGCTAGCCTGAACACAGCTTTCCCAACAGAACTTCACTTTCATTAAGGCTTTACTCAACTGTGCTTACACCTATGACATGATTTTCAAAATAAAATCAGCAGCATTTTACATATTCCAGGACATCCTTAAATACTGACCATAAATGTTTAGCTATTCCCTGACACACTGATTACTGTAACATAAGCAGTATTAACATACTTCTCCACTTGCTTCACTGGAAATGTCAAAGTAAGTTTTAAGTTCTGTTCTTGTGTTTATAAGCATCAAACGACGCACGATCTTCCTAGTTATAATGGACAATATAGTAAATTTCTTAGTCTTCCTGACATGGCTGAAACACATATTTCAGCTGAAATGAGTTACCAAAACCATCATCCCTTATCATAACATAGAAAAGGATACATGTCTGCTATTTGGTGAAGAACCTGGGCGCTATTTCCAAGTATTGCATGGAGCTTCAGAAAACAATCCAAAGCTTCATCTATTCTGTTTAATTTCTTGTATGTTATACCTAGAAATAAAAAATGTTACAGTGTAAGTGCAAGAAGAAAAAGATGGGATTATTAATTATAATAAATAGTAAATAAATAATAAAATATATAATTAATAATAAATTAATAATAAATTATAATTAACAAACAAGAAAAATAAAATAGGGACATGGAAGCCAACAGCAATGTAGCTGCCCTGACACCAATCATCTCTATTACTTCAATCATCCTTACAATTCTTTAACTCTTTCCTGCTATTATGACACTAGGTGACTAAGGCAAGGAATGTGAAGATAATCACAGACCAAGAACATTACTCGTCTCACTTTCTGAGCATGATGAATGAGGAAAAGGGATGGCTCCCATGAGCAGAATGGTTTAATACTGCTAAAATCAGTAGATTTCAGTAAATAGTAATATTTACATCAATTTTTATATACAAAGTGACTTACTAACACCAACTAGTAACTGCAGATGAGTTAACTGTTTATTTTTTGTAGAAGAGATAGGAAGATCATATACTACTACAACATAAATTACTGAATAAGGCAGTAACAATTACTATATATTTATACACAAGAAAACTGTAAAAGCCAGATTCCCAGAAACACCAGTATTACCTTTAGAGAAAAACTCAATCACAAAAGCACGTCTGGCTTACCAAGGTTATAAAGTGCTTCAGTGCAAGAGCAATCATTCCTGAGAGCTTCTTTATAAAACTCAGCTGCTTTTTCATAGTCTCCATTTGTAAAAACAGTATTTCCTTTGTTAGTTAGAGCTGCTGGGTTGTACCGATCAGAACTGACAGCTAAATCTGCATAGTTTGTTGCTTGTGTCAATTCATTCTCCTGTATGAACAAAACCAACACTGTATTATTAGTCATTTCTCAGTCAATTTTCTTGAAGTCCTGGCTTCTCATGGTTACTACAGTAGAATTTCAAAAGATTCTTCAATCTGAAAATATTCCTTATACATTTTAATAATCTCTTTAAAATTGCAGAGAAATTAGCACTTGAGACCTGCCCTGCCATTCTCTTCCATTCAGTCTGGAACTTTTCCTTGCTGCAACAAAGAATGCTTGTTTAAAACAAAAGACAAAAATAAATAACTCTCCGACCCTGCAAATTCTATACACAAACATATCTGACTAACCTACATACTGCACACAACCCTGAAGTTCAGACAGGGGCTTCAGGAGACAAGCTTTAAATGCAGGTGGTGAACTTCAGCACAGATCATACCTGAGGTATACTTCTGTGACCTGGACATCAACCTCACTGCTCCACCCAGCACCAGAAGACAAGGGATATGCCCCAAACTACAGCCAGAGGAATGTGTTTCAGTAGTGCTCTTCTAACATGCATTTTGTGCAGGTTTAAATAAACACAAAAATTGCTACAAAAATATGGAAAACACTGCATCAGGTTTGGTTCTTAAGTCGACTTTTTGAAGCACACACTTACCAAATAATAAAGGAATGAAAGGTTTGTTGCAGCTGCACTCTTCACTCTGCTATCCTTCTTTTCAAACATTTTTAAAGTCTCCAGAGCCTAGAAACAATTCAGAAACTACTTAATTCCCTCTGAAGCAAACACCACAGCATTAAGAAAGTACATACTGAGCACTGAGAAACAAACGTGCAGGGGAGAATACTGGGAGGAGAGGAGGAACTCCAGAAACCAGCAGAGCTCAAATACAGAGAAAGGAAGGTGAGCTTTAGCACATGGCCTTGTGTACATCCTTTCAAGCGATGGGAAGCTGAAAGACCTGAGATGGTGACAGAGGTATGGAGATTCAATTAGAATTTTGTTCTATATGATCTCTCATATCCCTGCCACTTGTGCTAATTTGGTCAGTTATATTCTCCTTTAGTAACAATTCCCGTCACTGACTATAAAAAAGCAACCAACAAAGCATGGTAGAAGTAAACTGAGCAAATCCAATCTGAGCTTCCCGTTGTTCAGATGAAGGTGTTTTTTAACTGCCATCATTTCAAAATGAATCTCTTTCATATGCAAGGAAATGATGAAAACCTTAGAACCTGCTCTTATCCATTGTGCTGAAATCTAGAAGAAAAGTGATGAAAAGCAAGAAGTGCATTTGACTTAAAACGTATCTGCCATTAGACAATAGCAAAAGCTATATTCCTACTGTTGCTGAAAAATGTGCTGTGGCCACATAAGATGTCTCTGACAATATCATATGAAAAAAAAATGATATGAGAAGTTACTCTACCTGGTTAAAATCCCGTTGTCTCAAGTAAGTAGTGGCTTTATTTATCTCCAGGTCATTGGCTAGCTCTACGTAGTGGGAAGCCTTTACTGCTTCAACACACCTGCGACAGAAAGAAATCTGAAGTACAAAACACATCTTTGCAAATGCCACTTTAAGGTACGTACTTGCTGTCAATTCCATTTCCCAAAGGGGTTCTTGGCTATTCCTTTTTTTACAAAGAGAAACAGGATTTCAATTAAAAATATTTTAAAACACATTTTGTTCCCATAATCTACCTCAATAACACTGCCTCTGCTTTCTCCAGTCAGTTGCCTAGATATTGTGTCATTCTCCAACACTCAGTGAATGCTGTGATACTGATTTCTTTCTGGAATCCCAAGATTATGTTGCACTGTAAGAACTCTACATAAGAAACTAAGAAATCCAAAGTATTTATCCCAACTTTATTTTTGCAAGGAATATTCACTTGGTGAGAAGCACACGGAATATTCAGAGGACTCAAACTAGTTATCTGGAAAAACAAGCATAAAATGCTGGTTGAACTAAGATCTACAACTTCTTTACGGGGCTTCAATACCTCAGCCTTGAAGGGGGAAGAGAATCTGTCCTGACACCCAACAATTCCACACATCTCACTGCTGAGTTGCTTAGTTATCCAGAACAGGTATGAAAGACCACATTCTACTTAATGAAAAGTATTTTGTGGAAGGAAACCGAGCATCTGGTAAACTGTGAAATAAGATTTCTTGAACAAGAGGAAAAAACAAACCCATAAGCTACAGAGCAAACAAATCAACCTTACTAAGCATGTTCTAAGTTGTAAAGCAACCAAATAATTTTCACAATACAGTCTGCTCTGGTTAAATCAGAATGGCTTACCAGAACAGGGAAATGATTGAATTATATGATACTAAATCATCAGACACCACCTTGTGGGCTCTGGCAGACAAAGCACATCTTTAGTGCGAGAGATTATTTCATGTTAGTGCAAGTTAATTAATGAACTAGGATTATAGTACCTTCAGTGGTTGTAAATACTCCTAATTGGACAACAAAAGGTAAAAGAAGGAAAATTTCCCTTTCCAATCTCTGGGGATCATCACTCCTACTCATCATTTTTATGCTGTCCTTATTGAAATTGTCTTTTTTTAAATAAATAAATAAAACTCTGATGTAGCAAAAACACCAGAAAGCAAAAGCTACACCTTAAATAAAAAAGTTGTTCCACATATGTACACATAAATATTAAATTTACAAATGAAATGCAACTAAACATTCCTAATAATACTTAGGTATCTATGTTCTATATAATGACAAGTCTGCATTATGTTATCTTCTAACAAAGATTTGTTATCATTGTGGTCTATGTGCACATGGACACCATGTCTGCTGAGACTTTTACTAAGTTCTGGAATTTTCAAATTCAAATGAATTTTACAAAGCTTCCTCTGTGCTCACGTACAGCAGAATAAAACATAGAAGTCATTGCTGAGTTTCACTGATGCAACAAAACTCTTTGTTAAACATGGAACATATTCTGTTTTCTTCTCCAGTCCGTTACAGAGTCAAACTACATACAGCCTGGATGCTATGCTTGAAATGTTCAAAAAAAGGCATTCTCCAGAGTCCGCGTGTTTCATAACCAACACCAGACTGGCACGCAGGTTAGACAGAAAGAAGCCCTGCTGAACTCTTACCAGTCATAGCCCGCAGCAAAAGATGTTTCAATTACTGGTGCTATCAGTTTAGCAGCTGTCATGATATAATCCTCTGCCATGGATTTCCTAAGGTAAAGCAAACAAACAAACACCAGCCAATTTAAAAACCAACACACAAACGTGTCACAATTTCAAAACCACGTATGCAAGAAATAACCAAACCTTGTTCTTGCCCTTTCCCGTGCTCAGGAGACAATCTGGCAATTCAATCTAACCAGCCCCCTGCTGCTATTACTGTTACCTTGTATCTTGACAGCCCTCTCAATTCTTAATGTTTTCCTTTCCCTACACACTGTGATTTCATTAAACAAACAAACAACAAAACAACAACCTAAAGCTGCAAGCTTTAAGCAGCACAACCCACCACATATGAGGTAGATGGTTTATTTGTAATACTTTCAGGAACAAAAACCTACAGCATCACAGTCAAGAAGGAACAGACTCCACTATTACCTCTCACGTTCTATATGTCTTAAACTGTCATTTTTGATGGCTTCGATCAGTAGATTTGTATGTGGATCATCCTGGATGGGGACAAAACAACTGTAAATAATTATGCCAGTATACACACATTTTAACTTGACTAAACATAAATATATGCAGATTACATAATCTACAGTGTTATTTACTTTCCACATTTCAAAAGCCGAAACCAATTTAAAACGTTAACCACAATATCTCAAGTTTGACATCACAGCTCCTTTCACCCCATTTCAGCGCTCAGGCACGTGGCTCATTTATTTGCTCCTCTTCTTCCAACTTACGATTCAGTAAAGTGTTAAATAAATATCGGATGCAAAGCAGTGAGTGAGCCTAAGTCAGCTCAGATGTATTCCAACAAAATCTTTAAGGTAATTTTATGTAGACTGTATATTTTGAGGAAAAAAATATTCATATATTTTCAATATCTTTCTACATTTCTGAGTGGTACTGCCATGCTAAATTCACCCCAGCAAAAAAATGTTACTTTAGATATGCATATACACCTCAATGTACATATTTATTATAGTTGAAGCATTCCATATTCCTCCCTCTTCCCCCCAACTTATCACAGAAATAGAGTGTTTATTTTGCTCAAACTTACATTTGGTGAAATGTACTTGTCATCATAATCCACTTCCAAGGGAACAGCAATCAGTTTTTGGAATGCTTTTTTCATTTGTTCACCATCTCCGACAGCAAAGTAACATACGATCAAGTTGAAGCCTGCCTTTAGGTTTGGGGACATGCTCATTATATGTTCAAATGAAGAAATGGCATCCATGTACTGGCCAGTTTTAATAAATGCAACTCCAATATTTTGCATTATTTTAATCCTAAGCAAAGAAAGCAGAGCTAGGTTACATTTCTATTAACGATCATGCTGTACTCAAAACTTTCATCTCAGAACCATGCTTAACAGTGTAAGCTCACCTCATCTCTTTGTGGACACTAGGAATCTGGTCTAGAGCCATGCGGTACAGTTTGACAGCTTTGGAATAGTTCCGTTGTTTTAAATATATATTTCCCATATTGACCTTCAGTCTGCCTGTCACAAGAAGTCAACGAGTTATAAACTTTCAAAGCATAGTTACAGCAACTATTAAAACTAGTTCAAAGGGAGATTAGAATGACATTTTACTAAAATCGGTCTTCGTTACAGTCATCCCTTAAAGAAGCATAGCAAGGAACAGCCCCCAGGTAACTCTGACCCAGAAGGAGATAAAATAATAGCAAAACCTAAGTAAGACTACCAATGTAAGACATGTTTTTCATTTTTGATGGTGAACTGAGGGATGAGCTGGAGATGTAGGATGGTGTGCTCCAGGAAGGCAGCTGCAAATAAGCACCTCAGAAAAAGAGATGGTGAAACTTGCAGGAATCTCAAAGATGTGCAAAACACTGAAAGAAGGTTTTAGAAGGAGCAAGCTGAGCCAAAAAAGAAAAGAACTGATTTTGGATGCATGACTACCAATTTTAATTCATTTTGGTGCATAACTTACCTCCATTGTTGAACATCTTATTCTTCACTATAACTTGGTAAGTATTCAGTGCTTCAGCATACATTTCATTAGCAGCATACTGAGTGGCCAGATTGAAAAGAACCTAGAGAAAAATCAAATCATAGGTACGGGAAAATAATATTCTTATTTCAACTGTAATAAATTTGAACTCATAGTATATACTTTCAGATAAACTTTACCTAAGAAATACGGCTTTTTCAAGTTTTAAGTTTCCCATCATTAACGTTCCTATGTTCATTAAGGTAACACTCAGAAATGGTGTAATCTATGACTCCCAACGTGTGGAAAATGGTCCTGCTCAGTTTACAAAGAGAATTTTTTGAACTGTCATTTAAAAAAAAGAAGTTCAGCTGGAATCAGGTAAAATACCCCCAATATTTATCTCAGCTTTACTGAAAACTTCTCTGTGAAACAAGCGTCTAGATCTGCCTGACTTGATGCATTTACCATTTTCTCTACAGCAAGTCAAGATGGTAATAGAACTCTATTTTTTGACATAACATGTTCCCCGATACTTAATGGTTCAAGATAAGGGCAATGTTTGATCCTCCCATTTTCTTCTCCTTTATATTCACACACTACATTTCCTACACAACTTATTTTTGAAGTATGGAGCTTACATTTGCTAGATTTTGCTATGCACTTTTTTAATGTGATAGGTAGCAGGAATGTCCCTGGGTGTCCTTCAGTTTACATTGACTATGTGATAGATTCCTCATCTCTGGAGGTATTTCAGAGATGCATGGATGTGGCACCACAGGACATGGTTTAGCAATAGGACTCCATAGGTCAGGTTGATAGTTGGATTTCGTTATCTTGAAGGTCTTTTCCACCTTAATGATTCTATGATTACAACATGCACATAGAAATAATGAAACATCATTAGCTACCAACACACTTCAGTCACTGAAGACTTCTAAGTACTTACTGAGTAAGTGAGATCTAAGTTGATGTTTTCTGAAGTAGCAGTTTGCTCACGTTGCCTCACTAATACTCTTTCCTTTCTTCCAGCTTCTTTCGCTTTTTCCAGAGCCTTAAATTAAAAACTGAAATTTAGTGATGCCTCAAATCTTACTCACAGAAGATCACAAAAATACACTCAAAACTAGTATGAAAATAATATACTCATGTCCCTTTTCTTTAGACACACAAGTGTACAAAATGCTTGAAAAGTAGCGTTATTAGCATCAATTAGCTTTAATTTGCAATAAGCAGATACACAGTTATCTAAGTCAGCTTTACTTGCAATACTTTTACAGTAGTTACACAGTACGTATATACACATGCATATAGATAAAATATGCTCCATAATCACAAGCATACAAATGTTATTCTACTTGCATGAATCACAGAAACTGTATACAAATTAAGGGTGACAAAAATTAAGTAACTTAAACATTTCTCCTATAAGGAGAAGCTGAGAGAGATGGAACTGTTCAGTCTGGAGAAGAGGAAGCTCAGGCGAGGATGCCATCAATGTCCATAAGTACCCGAAGGGAGGGTGCCAGAAGGATGGAGAGACTGCAGCTGAGTGGTGCCCAGTGCCCAGACAAGAGGCAATAAGCACAAACTGGAACACAGAAGGCTCCCTCTGAATACCAGGAAGCACTTCTGTGCTGTGTGAGTGATGGAGCACCAGCACCAACTGCACAGAGGCAGTGGAGTCTCCTCCTCAGAGATCTTCCAAAGGCATCTTGACATGGCCCTGGGCACCCTGCTCTGGGTGTCCTTGTTGGAGCAGAAGTTGGACCAGGTGACCTCCAGAGGTCCCTGAAAGCCTCAGTTATACTATGATTTCAAACAAAGAGCAGAGCTATGTGTTTATTAGCAGGTCCAAACTGTAGCTAAGATTGCCTGCACATTCAGATAGCTGAGGTAAGATTAAATGATCACCTGCCTACCACACTAGAGAAAAATCTAAAGAGAGGTTTGAAGTGGTGTGAATTAGATTGTGGATAGAAAACATTCCTTTATGCCAGGAATAGCAGTTATTAAAAATGCTAACTTGCCCAAATAGCTTGAAATTACTAATTATATCCATTATAAACATAAATAAAATGAGTTGTTACTCAGCCACTAGCAACTGTGATGACGTGATGCATCTGCAATGGGGCAAACACATTCAAACTGCCTCCTGGAAAAAGTTCCATAACAATCTTCAACTACATCTAGGACGTGTTTTGGAAAATGGCCTGGGCCAAAACCGTAAGTAAGCTAACTTAACCTAAGCTATGGAACGTGTTGATTCACAAATTAAGCATGTGTACGCTAAAGAGTGTCATTTTCCTGAGCTGTAATAAAGCACAGACCATTTTCAATTTGTCACAAAACTTGGAGCTCTAGTCTTCTCAAATGAACATGAGAATCAATCAGACCAAAAGGCCTTTTGGCCCGGGATCGATATTGAATGGTATAAAGCAGGTCAGTTTATTCATCTGGTACTCTAACTGTACTTCCACAAATTGCTTTCCTAGACTTCTCATTTTGTGCTTCAAATAACACCAAAAGAAAAAATAAATCCAGAATAAATACCAATTTCAAGTCTCCACAGCTGTTGGCAATGCAACTTTCTTCAACCAGTTCACTCACTTTTTTTTCTAACTGCCTAATCTTCTCTTCTGAGCTAAAATAAACACAATAAAAGGATTGACTACCATTAGCAATACATTGACAAATACTTAAGCTTTAATGCAGCATATTCTCAGTTAAACAAGACAACAATATTTCACTACTGATTTTTCCATCAGACAATATAATGCAAAACTATGCCCAGAGAACCTCTGAAGACATAACATTCATACACACAGCAACCTAAGAAAACACAAACTGTCTTATGAAAAAGAGACAGACATGAGAATACCCCCCACACAAGTTGTTCATCTGAAATAATGACAGTACAAACAGGTGAACTGGTGAAACTTTCAAATCTAATCTCTAGCGAAACAAAATACTGTATTAAAAGCAATTAACTGAAATTCATTTGCATATATAACTTTAAAGTATATGCAGATTTTGCTTTAAAGTTCTTATTTGTCTGTATTTATTCTTTTCATTTAAACAAGCAAACATTTCAGTAGGACTCCCTCCTCTTAAATGCACTTAAGGCATACAAATGTTGAGAAAAGCTCACCAACACTCACAGCAGACTGCAAAACTTCCACAACCTCAGTTCTAACTCAAGTGTTAAGACCAGACAGTGAACAGGGAGAAAGGGCAACCAGATTCCCGCCAAGCTGCAAGAATCATGGTGCCTCTTGCCTGTGATACTCTTCAATAACCCTCCACAATCCTATTCAGTATCACAGCATTCATGCGGCAACACCCATATCCAGGCTGCTAGGCTACAGCTGCAACCACAAATCTCTGAAAGCAAACCTTCCTTCAAGTCAGTATAACTACTCCCGAGAATCAGGTTACCATGAAGGTAAGTTTGGCCTCCCAAGGTTTCATAACTGCTGTCTAACTGTTTCATAACTGTTTTTAAGCTCTGCTGTCAGCTACTCTTTGTACTGTTAATGCTTTGAAATCAGAGCAAAACTGAACAAACCTGTCTGGATTTTTCATTTCCAGAGGTGGAGCAGGACCTCTTGCTTGGCCAAGAGGATCAAACAAAGAACCTGCAAAATTGAGAGTACTGAAAATTCCAGAGTACTGAAAACTGTAAAATAACATCTTCTGATCACATCTCATTTCCACAAACTGTACCTCTCATGGCTGCCTTAGTGTAACCTGCAGCTTGCACTGCTGTCATTGGTCGAGCAACCCCATCCTTAAAGAAAAAGGAACAAATATTAAAAGACATAACATGGACAGCACAGGCAACAGTTACACACTAAGAAACCTTTAAGCGCAAAAATCAATTCTTAGCACATCAGTAAACTGAGTACTTTAAAACTGCTTTTATTGACCTGCCTCATCACCACGGCACTGCCCTGATTTTCCAGGCCTTAGGTTGGATATGGGCACCATTTCCACATGGACCCTACTTGGTTTGCTCAGGTACTGTTGGGTGGTGTCTGGTTGGTGACGCTTCTGCACTGCTCAGAAGGTGATTCCCTCCTGGGATCTTGGCTTGCCTTCCCTTAGGGAGGAGCCCTGTTCCCAATACTTCCTAGTGTCTCCTGTATCCCATCGTGGATGGTGCAAGGAAATAAATAGTGACAACTCTCTCTTTTATCACTAAGTCAATAAGTTTAAGGATGGCATGGAAAATCATTGGTATGTTGCAGTGGTTTCTTATTAGAGTATAAATGCATAAGAAAATGAAAAACAGAATCCACCTTTCTTCCTATTTTGAAGCAAAATTATTCATTTGTGTGCCAGGAAGTGTTAAAAGCAATTACAGTGACGCTGTCCCCAAATATGTGCACAAACAACATACTCATTCAAAACATTACACTTGCTGTGCGATGCTTTCAGAAAAGGAAAAACTTAAATAGTGCCATCATTTATATGTAATGGTTATTTGAAATAAGAATATTTGCATTCAACCCAAACACTCAGCAGAAAACACCACTGTTCCGAGTCAACACAAAATGTAAGTATCAAAACTTTTACCTGCACTACTCCTGTCACTGGTCTTCCCATAGATGAAGTTAAAGTTGCTTTTGACTACAAAAATAAGTAACTTGTTTGAAACTGGCATTCACAGAGCATTACAAGCCTATAAAGGCTGCGCATACATAGTTTTCTTGGCATTAAGTTTTAAGAGATGATTAAACTCATAGAAGTTCTTAGCAAAATTCCCATTTACATTATTCACGTGCAACATACTTGAGCCTGGCAGACCTGAAGATGTGAAACACTTCAGTTAGCACAGATTCATGATACTCTTTTTATACATTTGAATATTTCTGCCAAACCTTGAAAAAATGCAAACTAAATGAAGGCAAAATAGCAGTACTTTCCATTATTAAATTACTGAAATGACATTTAGTCATTACAATTTATGCACTCTTAAGTTCTGAACAAGTAATTTATGTAAAATTCTGCAGTAAAGTTCTGAGTACAGCTGATACAAGATTGAAACTATAACTCGTCTGATTCATCTGTTTTATCACACTCTGGACGTCCTCCAACCATCTTTTCACTGCACAGTGAAAGGTTTTTTTTGCATTTAGCTATGAATTTTGGTGAGAAATGTTAAGTCATACACTCACACAGATCATTTTACAATAAAGACATATACTTCAAAGCTGCTAGTGGGTATCTTTTCCATTAGCTGACATGCCACATACCATCCTTCTGCATTACTGTTAAAAGTGTAAAGTAATAAACACATGAAATAGTAATAAATGCTAAAGGTTGCTGCACACACAATATAAATACATAAAAATACACAAACTTAATTTGTTAAACAATAAAACAAACACCTACCCCAAATGCAGTATCTATAGGTCTTGAAGTTGCTGTACCAGGAATTTTGGCTGTCACCTGGGTGGGAAAAAACAAATTAAAAAAAAATGCAGTGAACAACTGTATGAGTTAATTATTAGTCGTTCCATATAGCAAAGTCATGGAAGTAATGTTTCAGTTGTTACAGAAAGGCTCACTGTTGTAGAAACAGATTATTCTGCAAATAACAAAAATTCCTTGTTTGCTTTGTCCTCCAGCTTAACTCCAGAGCTTAACGGAATTGACACTCCACTAATTGTTCCCTTATCTTTCATACAAACAACTGAAAATTGTATACACATGCTATTAGTGGACAAAAAGATAAGAGTTACAATCTTCTTCTGAGTACTAGGGCTAAAATTAGAGATAGGACTCTAGAGAACTCCTCCACTACTGTAATATCCACAGAACCCAAAGCCAGGAACCAGGACAGAGAACTGCTTGTCATAGAAGATCTGGGGAAAAGGAGGCTGAGGGGAGACCTTATCGCTCTCTTCCTGTATCTGAAAGTTGCTCACAGTGAGAGCAGGGCAAGTCTCTTCTCACTGGTGACAGGTGGCAGGATGAGGGGAAATGGCCTCAAGATGCACTGAGGTAAGTTTAGGTTGCACGTTAGGAAACACTTCTTTACAGAAAGGGTAGTTAAGCACTGGAATAGGCTGCCCAGGAAGGTGGTTGAGTCACCATCCCTGGATGTGTTTAAGAGCTGTTTGGATGTGGTGCTCAAAGATACAATTTAACAGAGGGTTGTTAGAGTTGGAGTACTATGGTTAAGCTGCGGTTGAACTTGATGATCTTTGCGGTCTTCTCCAACCTGAGTAATTCTATGATAAAACCATCCAAGGAACCTGAATATGCACAAGCCCATGAGATGCACTGGATTACCTTAAAGGAACTGCAGGATTATGTTGCTAAGCTACTCTCAATCATATTTGAAAAGCTGTGGTGACCTGATGAAGTTTCCACTAACTGGAAAAGGGAACAAAGGGCTTTAGAAGGGAATAAAGGAAGACTTGGGCAACTGCAGTCCACTCAGTCTCACTTCCATGCCTGGCAAGAACACAGAACAGATCTCCCTGGAATCTGTACTAAGGAACATGGAAAACAGAGAGGTGATTGGTGACAGTAGGTATGGCTTCACTAAGAGCAAATAGTGTCTAATGAATCTGGTGGCCTTCTATGACAGGCATTTGCAGACACGGGAAGAACAATGATGTAATCTACCCAGACTTCGATGCTGTCTGGAACAACACTCTTGTTTCTAAAATAGAGAGGCATGGAACTTATGGGTGGACCCTGGAAGCATTCAAGACCAGGCTTGATGGAGATTTGGGCAGCCTGGTCTAGAGGAAGTCATCTCTGCTCGCTGCAGGGCAGGGGTGGAACTGGATGGTCTTTAAGGGCCCTTCCAAACCACTTGATGCTATATTTTAAAAAGTACTTACAGGCGGTCTTCTACCATGACTTGTTCTTGCAGCCTGTTGAAAAGCTACATCATTTTCTAAATCCTGTAAAGAATAAAATAAAACTTTAAATCACAACATCCAAAGCCGCAATCCCAGAACATTATGACCACTGAAAGCAGATAAGTACAAAGTTATTCTTCTTCCAGAAATACTAAACTAGAACTGAATGCCAGGTTTTACTGACAATAAGTAATGGCTGCATCTGGTCTGTCTTCCTGGGTATTTTAGGATAAGTGTAAAAATCAATTACTCCTTGAAAAAAAAAACAAAACACCACAAAATGTAACTTTGAGGAAGCAAAGATTAAGTGATGAAATAGAACATGATTTACGTCCTTATTATTAGCACTGTTTCTGAATTTTAACTGACATCAATGTCTGCCACACATCCACATAAAGATATCTGAGGTCACACGGATTTTGGTATAGGGATTTCATGCAAGGCAGCAAAAACGTCTTGTGACACTATCCACATTTTAGGCAGCTTTGTGAGATCTGGACCAAATGAGACCCACTCCCTCCTATTGCTCCCACTGCAGTATATCAGAGGGTTTCAGTAACTGGTCTGCAGGGTAACCCCAGATGCTCTGCAAGTTGGGCAGAGACCTGAAGAGTGGGGAACCCCATTCTCACTCCCTTCAGCAGCAGCACATTAAGAGACCAAAGACCTATTGATCGCTAAATATCAGGAAGCTTGCTGCTGAGAAACACCGAGAAACACCACAAGGAATGCAAATATAGCCTTCAGATAATTAGAATTACCTAATCTTTATAGTATATTAGACCTATTACAACATGCACAAAAGCATTTTGTTGGCACAGATAAACTACCAGAAAAAGAAGTTATTTAAAGAGTCCCTGGTGAGGCTTTGTATTTCTTGCAGAATGCAGAACATTTCACTTCAAAGCATCCTTGCACATTACCAAACTCATGCGTTTTGATCTCTTACTCAAGAATTGATTCTCTGTAGGAGAAGTAAGAGCAAACATTTTTACCTCCGTGTCGAAAGTGGGATTATAATCATTGTAGCCAGAGTAAAGATCATCTTCGTCTTCCTCAGGAGCTAGGTGCACGTTCTGCATCATCTTCCTCGAAACACTAAAGGTGACAAACGTGCTGTTAGGAGGCACTTCAGTAGGTAAGTCCCTGCCAGGAGGACGCGCTCACGTCCCGGTACATCCCGGCCCCAACGAGGAGCCCCTGCAGCCCCGCAACTGCCCGGCAGAACCGCTCCTTTCGGCGGCGTTCCCCGGCCGCGCCGAGCAGAGCGCGACAGCAGAGCGGCGGGGGGCTCGGGGAGTCACCGCCAACTGCCGGCGACCGCCCAAGGGACCGGGAGAGGACGAGGACCCCTAATGCACTGCGTACAGTTGCTACGAAACACACAGAGCGGAGCGAGAGCCCAACCGGCGCAGAGAGCATGCGCCAGAACCTAATGCATGCGCAGAGCCGCCGCCGGAGCCTCCAGCCTGCGTAGGCGCTGCCCGCTGGGAGGGGGCGGTCCCGCCGAAATGGCGGCGCGGAGGGAGGGCCGGGGGTGGGTTGAGGCCGCGAGTCGTGAGCGGCTGTGAGCGTTACACAACGTTGAGCCTTTCTGCTGCTCACCTTTCAGCCTCAAAGTCCTTTCAGGAGAGATAAGGCACAAAAAATATCAGTGAGAGTTCTTTCTACTCCAGCTCCCAGCATGAGAAACAAAGATAACATAAAGTAGTATTAACACATTATCACTTGTTGCACTAACTTGCTCATGTTCCCTGCATGAACCGCTCTCACACTGAAACTTAAGCTGTGAATCCTTTGGACATGAGAATCTTTATACCTGGCATTTCTGGAATACAAATATTTTGCCGAATAGCAGAAACTGTGTAGGGGAAAAAAAGAAAAAAAAAGGGGTGAATTACTTGTCACAAGTAACAAACTTAAGCATAAAAAAATACACGTTTCCAGCCCCTCCTTTCTACCTCTGACCCCTCACATAAAATTGAGCCTATGGTTTTTAGATTTCCTGGCTGTCTTCTGACACAGTCAGACTGAGCAGCAGGTACGTGCTGTGGCAGCAGCCCTAGCTCTGCTACTTAGCCTGTCCACCTCAGGGATCTGGGCACACTGTGGTGTTTCAGACCAGTTCTTTAGTGCACTGTGGAGGAGGGACAATGCTGGTGCATCTATCTTGTGAATGGAATAGTGCCAGGACATAACTGGAATTTGTCCATGACCACATTAAGCTTCCTTATCCTCCAAATCAGGGTGTACACATTCAAACCAGCTGTTGAAAGTTGTCCCTGGCCTCTATTAATTCCAAGTCCATACTGAGAACGTTGTGAGAATGATAATTAGCTAACACTGTAACGGCCTACGTTAACAGCATAACAACATGTTTTCATAGATTTCAAGACCTTAAGTACCTGATCTGATTAATTCAGTGAAAACTCTAGGAGATCATAAGCTATTAAATGGTACGAATGTCCTGGCAGTTCAATAAATACATGGTGTACATGTCTTTCTGTTGCAGTAACACTGCAAGTAAGGACTCAGACAAACTGTTCCAGCACCTGCTAACTTAGGTTCAGGGGTTACTGGTCACCCTCTGTGTTGTAATCACTGTTCCTGTGCACCCTGCCCTTGATCCATGGGTTAAACTGGTTGTCTGCCCAGCTTCTAAGGTTGGTTTTGATATATATTAATATGTGTGTATTTTCAACAGTCTGAATTGAAAGGGTATTTCTCCTATTAAAATTTTATAAAAGTGAATAATTTTCTAGTATTCAATTCTTGACTGACCAGATGTTCAGTTGTTGTCAACTGTCCCATGGGGGCACTTCAGCTTAACACCCGCACACAATAACGCAGCATTTAGACACTCCTCTTGAAACTAATGGATCTTGTCTGCATACCTTTAGAAATTTCTGAGTAAAGAAAATATAGAATGTTTTTGAAACACTGCAGGCTTGGGGCAGAGTGGCTGGAAGACTGAGCAGAGGAAAAGGACCTGGGGTGCTGGTCAACACTCAACATAAGCCACCAGTGCACCCAGGTGGTCAAGAAGACCAATGGCATCCTGGCTTGTGTCAGAATTGGTACTATTACTATTGGTAATAATTGCATCAGACCATTTACACTGTAAACAGCCTCCTAAGTTAACTGCACAAATTGCTAGCAATAATCAAAGTTACAGTTTCAATTACAGCATGACTTTAAAACACACTAATTAAATTATTTGTGCAAACCATTACTTAGAACTTTACAGGAGAGGAATAAAATTATTAAATGAGAACTATCAGTTAAGCACATTTTGTTTCCTGAGACACTACTATCATAACAGCAATGTTTGATAGTCAATTACAAAGTAAATGTACTTTCTGGTTCTGCTGGTGAAAAGTAACACATTAAAACAACCTAATATTTAACAAGGGTGAACTGTGGCTCTGCTTTTATCCCCTGCCAGAAGTTCAGACCAGGACACTCAGTATTTTAGAGACGTGATTTTTTTTCCCCATATACAGACTCACACTCCCACCTCCTCCACATCCCAACCCACCAGTTCCCAGCACACACAACTAATGCTCCTCCTTTATTTTATCCTCAGACCTTTTTATAGTTCCCTGCTCCTCCCCTGCACTAATCCCACCTCCCCTCCACGGCCAATAGTGGTTGTCAGCTCCTCTGTGAGGCATGCTTGAGTATGCTCAATACAGATCAAAACATGGAGGAGGCAACTTTGGAGCTCCCAGTGTGTTAAGTCAAATCTTCCACTGCTGTTTGACCACAAAAATGAATGCAGAGGATGGTGAGTGCATACTTGTTCCACTTGGGCTTTTTCCTCCTGCCAATATAAGCCTTACTTTTCAGCCTCTAATGAAGCCTAGAACTTTCCACCACTTCTTGGCTATGGGTTTTTGATGCCTCTGGGCTGGAGGTACCTTCTGTTCTTCCCATGTGAGCTGCAGAAGAGGGAGGAGAATTGCTGCTCTATATTTTACAGGCTCCAAGTACTAGATCTAAAAATTCTTATGCTGCTACACAAAAGTTAAACTAATGTTTTTTCTTACCACATTGCCTTTCGCTGACTTACACTAATTTCAACTTAATTCTCTCTTATTTTCCTTTCTTGTAAATCTCTCTTTCTTCTAATCTTATCAATGTGTTGGCAGCTTGGGCTCATTAGTGGGTCCGGCTATCAAAAACCAATGGCTTTTCTTATGTCCTAATAAAATAACTAATGTAGAGTTATGTGGCACTGTTCCTGCTACAATGATGGTAATAGAACAGTTCAGATTTCATGCCCACAGATCTCTTATTTTGGTCACCGACAGAACTTGTAGGCCATGTAACTGTTCTCAGACTCCTGCACTAGCTCCTCCTAACTGGTTTGCCTGAGCTCTTAATTTCCCTATATCACACAGGCACAGGAGTTAGAATAGACCTCTGGAGATCACTGAATCCAACCCCTTGCTTAAGCAGGTTCTCTACAGTAGGTCGCAAAGGAAAATGTTCACGTGGGTTTTGAATACCTCCAGAGAAGGAGACTCTGCAGCCTCTCTGAGCAGCCTGTTCCAGTGCACTGTCACTCTGAAATAATTTTTGTCCTCGTGTTGATGTGGAACTTCCTGTGTTCTGGTTTGTAACTGTTGATCCTTGTCCTGTTGTTGGGCACTGAAAAAAGCCTGGCTCCCTCCACTTGACACCTGCCCTTTAGATACTTGATGAGATCCCCTTTCAGTCTTCTCAAGGCTGAACAGTCCCAGGTCTCTCAGCCTTTCTTCCTAAGGGAGATGCTTCAGGCTCCTCATCTTTGTGGCCCTCTGCTGGACTCTCTCCAGTAGTTCCCTGTCTTTCTTGTACTGAGGTGCCCAGAACTGACACAGTGCTCTAGATGTGGCCTCAAAAGGGCAGAGTAGAGGAAGAGAATCACCTCCCTTGACCTGCTAACCACACTCTTTTTAATGAGCCCCAGGATCCCATTGGCCTTCTTGGCCACAAGGGCACACTGCCGGCTCATGGACAACCTGCTGTCCACCAAGACACCCAGGTTCTTCTCCATAGAGCTTCTTATCAACTTGTCTACCACTGAGTCTTGCTTTTGACTCTCAAAGTCTAGTCTTTCATAAGGCAACTTCAGACTTAAATATGCATCTCAGTAATATCATTGAATATTGAGATAACCTGTAAGTAATTCCAAGTGGAAGCGATGATGATCCTGTTCTCAAAACCATGTTTCCAAAGTCCAAAATACATCTCTTTTATCTAGGATCTTTTTTTCTTTAAGTAAAAGCTTGTGTACACAAGGTAAACACACAGAGCTTCAATTACACTTTGGCTAGACAAAGTTCTTTGTAATATGTGCCAAGTCATGCAATTTCAAATCAGCCTTTAAAGAAGCAAAACTGGTATTTGCTATAATAATAGAACAATGCTTCTGAGCCATCAACTGGCAAGGCCAGGTTTCCTGCATGCTGTTGCCCTACAATCTTGGGGACCAGTGGCCTGCACTTGGCTTCTCCATTTCTCACCTAATGGCAGCTGCAGTGTTTAGGTGCTGAGGTCAGAGAGATAGTAGTTTGGTTTTCTTTCTATCTGCTGTCCCATGGGTGGTCATCACGAGGCCTTTAGGGATTTATGCTTCTGAGATATCGGCCTCCTTGTTCCACGTGGTTGGAATTAGTGAAGCACTAGTGAGGGGAATGGATATTGAGAACGATTATGTAGGTTTTTAAATTTCCTTCTTGGAAATTAGAAGAAATGATAACCAAATTGATTCGCTGACATTCAGTAATTATGAAAGGCTTAATTCGGGGGGAAGGGGGAGAGGGAAGTCAACTTTCTTTTTTCCAGTTTGCCATTAACACAAAACTTACCAGTGGTTCTCAGCTATGCTAAGCGTACTGATCTTTGGTAGCAAGTAAACATTAAATATCTTATTTTTTTATTTCTTTTCAGGAACATCCAGCATGATAACCGAGCAACATACAGATGAATGGGAACTATACAGAATAAACAAAAATCGGGTAATGCAGCACTCCAGCAGAAATTATAGAGCTGTCAGCTTAGTTGTGTTGGCACTGTAAAGTCACATTCTTTCAGAGTATAGAAAAGTTCTCGTGCAAAAAGAGCAAAGTCAACAAAAAAGCATCATCAGAATTCAGGAAGAAAGTATTTTGAATGATAATAGTGCTTCCCTAATAAATAAAGCATGGAATTAGCTTTAAATTTGAACTTTAAATTTGGGATCCAGAGCTTTCTGCGGCCCAAGCACGCTGGGATGGGGCTGCTGCTCCTTCAGGAAAGGCCGCAGCTCCCAAGGCCGACTCTCACAGCTGGGTGCGTTTCAGTGGGATGTGGAACCCGAGCATCTCTGAAGCTGTGGCTCTGATACTTTTTGCCACTATGGTACAACTGAGGCCTCTGCATAAAAGCGAAATGTTGGCCGTGGTTCAACACGCCTGCATGGAGGAATGCCGGGCAGGCTGCGTCGTGGCAAAGGCTGCTCCCGTCCTGGAGATGAGACCCCCGCCTGCTGCCTCACGGCGCTGCACGGGAGCTTCCACCCGGCGCCAAGGGCCGGGGCGGCCCCATCGAAGCCGCTTCCCTCCCGTCGGGGGACCGAGGGCGGCCGGCCGGGCTCGAGGAGCGGCCGCTGAGGGGCGCGGCGAGCGGCCAATGGCAGAGCTCGTAGCAGGAGCCAATGGGGGCGGCCGTGACATGGCGGGACCGTGGGTGGGGAGCGGGTGTTTTTAAGGCGGCGGTGGCGGCGCCCCCCGCTGTGTGCCGGCGGTGCTTGCGGGTCTGCCGAGCATGGAGCCCACCCGGGTGGCGATCATCGGCAGGTGAGGGGCTGCCCGCCCGCCCGCGGGGGGGCGCTGCGCGCGGGGCGGCGCGGCCCTGGAATGCCGGGCCTCGGGGTGAGCGGCGGCCGCCAAGCCGCAGCCCGCAGGACCGGGCGGTAGCGGCTGTCCGCGGCGTCGGGAATGGTGGCTGCCGGCCGGGGCCCGGCGGGCCGCGGGCGGGCGCTGCCAGAGGCCGGGAGGCCTCCGTGCGTCCCGGGAAAGCCGGCGGCGCTTCCGTAACGAGTGGCCTCCTGCGGGTCTGCGGCAGCGCTGAGCCCCGCGCTCCATCCCGTTTCTGCACAAGTGGAGCGCTGGGGGAGGAGGCTGAGAGCTCTAATAGCTAGCAGTGTCACCGAGCTGCTGGACTTCCCTGGTAGGCTCTGCATTGCTGTCACAACACACGGCGCTATCTCTGACTCCCGAGCGCGTTGCTTCACCTTCTCCTTGAGCTCAAGCCGACGGCCTCTACTTGACCACAGCCGCGCGGCGTTCAGTCGCGCTGTGTCCGCGGCCGCCGGAGCTCAGCGGCACGTGTCCGCCGCTGCCATGTGACAGCACGGCCCGCCGGCACCGCTGCGTGCCGCCGCCTCGAAGGCGAACAGGTGGGACCCCAGGGGCTGAGTTTCCTCCTGGAGCCCGGCTGACGGCGCTGCGTGTCCGGGAGGGCAACGTCAGCAACGCGTTGAGGTGTTGCTGTTGTGTTCAGTGCAGGAATAGCACAAGGCTGCTGCCTGCCCCGAGCAGCTTTGTGTGCTGTGGAGTTCTGAAGAAAGCAAATCTGGCCATCCTAGAAATCTGAATGTGAATAAAAGTAAAACTTGCTGTTTTAAAGTGTTGATTTAAATACCCTTTATTCAGGGTACGGTTTGAAGAGGTGTTACTAGTTTATAAAGGTATTGGTAGCCCAGGTATGCTTGCTTAGAGTTAAGTACTTTTAGTTGACGAGTGTTTGCTAGCTGGGAGGCTGCTGTGGCCACCATGGTCTGTACCTCTTTTCTGTAAGTGCACTTATTCTGTAGCTTGCTTGAGAAATGCAGGCCTCTGGGTTGCTATAGCGTGTGTTTGATTTAGAGTTTAAGTTGTATGCTTTAAGTGGCCAGTAGGTTCTCATTCACCAATACTAAATGTAAAGTTTCACTTTATTTTTGCCTCGGTTATTTCCTCTGACTCCTACTTTTTTCCTCAAAGCTTCCTGTTTTGTTCTCTTTTGTTTGTTCTCCTTTAGATAAAGCCTGATCGTGTTCCTATTTTTCTCTTCCTTCTTTTTGCATCTGGTCTGTGGGCTTATCTCTGTTTATTACACCCCCCACCTTCCTTTACTGTTACCCTCCTGGCCTTTCCTTTTCCCAAATGCCAGAGGTTGTTTAAGTTTAGTGTTACAGGGACAGCAATGTGGGAAGTGGCAGAAAATGCACGTAATGATCAGTGCTGTCACTGTGACAGTTGAGGCTGTGGAGTTCTTGCTGGGGTTATTACTATTTGTTTTTAATGTGATCTGAAGTTACTTAATCTTACTGCACCGTGTCTCAGTGCTTCAATCTGAAGAAGCTAATGCCCAGTAATAAAACTATTTAAGCTAAAACCAGCATTGCTTTGATGTAATATAATTATTGATTACTGCAACTTTCTCAGTAATGGGCCACAGGTAATGCAGTTCTTTGCACCAGCTCTTAGGTTAGGATTACAGCTGGCAAAGCTATTGACACTTGAATCCAGTGTCCCAAAGTAGTGGTTCCTGCTCCTTAGAATTCTGCTGTTCTTCCATTTATGACTCCTTGTTATCACTCTCCCTGCTCTCAGAAGCTTCTATACAACCAGTGAAGGATATTTCTTTGCTGCAGAGAGAGATTAGATTCTTATTAATATGTAACTGATCTTTAGATTAAATGCTGGAGAATCCAAACTTTGGTTTAGTTCTTGAAGTGCTCGTTGGACCCCAGAAGAAAATACTTATTTATTAATTGGTTAATATTTATTTCCTTTTCAGTGGACTCATTGGTCGCAGCTGGGCCATGGTGTTTGCTGCTGGAGGCTTCAAAGTGAAACTTTATGATATTGCACAACAACAATTAACAACCGCACTGGAAAACATTCGGTAAGTCTCCTGATTAGCTGTCATAGAATCACTTGGGTTGGAAGGACCTTAAAGCCTGTCCAGATCCAACCCCTTGCCATCGATAGGGCTGCTGCCCAATAGCTGAGGCTGCCCATGGCCCCATCCATCTTGGCCTTGAGCACCTCTGGGCGTGGGGTATCTACAGCTCCCTGGGCAGTCTGTGCCAGTGCCTCACCATGTTCTGAATAAAAAATATTTGCTCCTAACATCTAACCTAAACCTCATCTCTTTTGGTTCAAAACTATTCTCCCTTGTCCTGTCACTGCCAGAAAATGACTGACACTGTAATGAATGTGTAGGATTTCTGTAACTATGAGTGAACAGTCTCATTTGAGGGAGCATAGATTTTGAGCATTAAAGAAGACATTAGCATAAACTATGACTACAGTTACTAACAGAAGAACCATGTTCCCAAATCTCTTCTGAAGAACACTCCAATTACTAAATAAAGATTTAAGAGCTTAAGTTTAGATCCAAGTTCTTGAAACCATATCTTCTGTGATTAGGTTGTCTACAGGCTAAACTTAAATACACATCATTTTTTTTTTTGTGTGTGTAGAAATACAACAAAGAGTGTTTCAAGATGCAAAGAAGCTAATATTGATTGCTAAGGAGCTGTACTATAATTACTAGTTTTCTGTAATTAGAAATATTTAAAAATTTGAAGTAACTTTTTTGGAGACATGCTGAAGGCATAACTACTGACCAGTTACAGTAGAGGCTTGGAAGCACCTTAAAATGTGCAGATTTGAGGGCGTGAGCATGAGAACAGTCAGTGCTTAGGAGCAGTACGCCCCAACCCTTTTCTCTGATAACCCTGTTGCACTGTGGTGAAAGTCCTGTTCTTTGGGAATGTCTGAGAGGTATAAGTTCATGTCTTGCCAGTCTGTTCCCCCCCCGCCCCGAGCCTACAGTGCCTTGAAGTTGCATATGTACTGAGTGACTCTTAACCATAGTGCTTCTAAGTATTTCTCTTAACCTTCCCTTGAACCTGCATAAGTCTTTCTGTGACCTCCTTGCCAGAGGACTTTGTGATGTACAGGTTTACTGCTCTCTGCATGAAGAGCTATTCCCTTTTGTTTGCTTTGAGCATGGATCCTTAGCTGCTTTATTTGGCCACTGGTTCATAAGTTAGAAGGAACATTGACTGGTCCTGTTTACCCTCTTCTTGCCAGTTCTGGAAATGAAGTCTGTGTGGGAGGGGGCATGCATTGATAGAGTGATTCTGCACACAGCCTTCTATTGCTTTACCAGCACTTAATTCTAAAGTTCTGGTTGTTTGATCATAAGTATCAAACTAAATGTTTCAGTGTTCCCTTCCTGCTGTCTTATAATGAAATGCTAACTGCTACATGGCAGCTGGTTTAGGCATGAAGTTTCACCTGAAAAAGTGTTACGGTTTGTTTCACTCTGATTATTTTGAGTAACAAGGCTCATATCAAGGGACTTCAGGGGCTCTTTGTTGAATTAGTTCAGTTCTTAGAGTTTGGAGGTTAAGCAGTATGCAATGTTTAGTGAGATTTGCTTCTTAAAGAAAGAAGTAAGATTTGATAGTGACGGAGGGGAAAAATCTTTCTTAGGTGGTGGTTTGTCTTTGTGTTGTTTTTCTTCCTTCAAAACTCTGCAGGTAGATGTTAGTCAAACCCAACATATCTGTTACTGCACCTATATGATGACACTTGCATTTTTTTTTTTTTTTGCAGAATTGCTGTCATAGCAAAATCCACAGTGAGACTGTAGATTATTGAGAACGGGAGGAATTCTGCATGCTATGTTAGTAAAGCCAGCACTCATCTCTATTCCTTGTCTAATAGCAGAATGAGGACTTCAGTCTTCCAAGGTTTTCAGCTTGGAAAAGAGAAACATAAATTACTGTGCATAGCTGGGTAGAGAGTTATTTGGGTGTGTCAGTGTACTGTCCTGTGCCTGTATGTGCTGTTCCATAGGAGTTCAAGGCAGGTTTTGCCCTTTACATAAGGTGTTCTTAACTCAACTTATAATTAACTTATGTGTCTTGGCTGTTCTAACATCTTAGTTAAAAAGTTTAGTTCTAGAAAAACATAGCTTTTGTGACAAGAACACAAGCGATGCGGTTGTTGGTTTGTTTTTATTTTTTCCCAACCAGTATTTTAATGATTGAATCTGTGAAAATACAGTTAAACTTGAACATTCTTTTGGCACTGATATCATAGCATGCAACCTGCAGTAAATCTGTTTTTGTTACTGGGAAGATGTTTTTATAAGAGCTGGAACTTCAGCAGATCTTGAAGGCTCATATGGGGAGAGCAGCAGGGTCTGCCTGATGAAGTTGAGTGACAAAGCAGTTGGTAGTTACTTCTCTGAGCTTGCTGGGATTTGCTTTCTGGGAGATTTTTAAAGTGCACTTGTGGGTGTGTTGTTTTGGTGTGCGTGGCTGTTGTTTGTTTCTTTTTAGTTCAGTGTTGAAAAGAGTTTTGTTCTTTAGCCCATGGCTTAGAGTATGGAGCTATTTTAAAATATTAAACTCAAGAGTCCAAAGGAATGTTCTTAGTTTTCCTTTTCTAAACTAAGAAGAAGATTTGAGTAGTACACAGCACTTTTATAAGGAGTAGAAATGACCTATTGTGTGATTCACTTTTGGTACATTGGCTTGTAACTTGCTGTTCTGAATCAATAGAAGCTGTGTAAGAAGAGCTCTTCAGGATTCCTTAACATAGTGAATTTAGGTCTCTCAAAACAGCAGGTGTACAGATCTGCAGGCGGTAAGATGGACCTGCTGTTGATGAGGAAGACCTGCTTTTATCTGCGTGGAAACTCTGAAATGTACTCTGCACTATTTCCAGAATTTGTGCCCTAAAATGAGACCAAACTGTGGAATTTGCATCTACTGGCGCATGTGGAAATTTGTAACAGCTTACCACAATAGCAGTGGACCAGATACGGAAAGTGCGATTACTAAGGCCTAGCTTAGCATGGTAGATTCATGGCCTACCTACCTGCTGACATGTGTGTGGTAGTTGGTGCCCTGACACAGAAAGTGACTTCATGCTGGATTGAACTGGGTGTACCAGTAGCTTGATTAACCAGTGCCTGCTCTAATGGAACAACCTTTTTTTCCGGGGAAGAGAGGAAAAAATAAATAAATCAATTGAACCGTTTCATGCCACTTGATCTACTGAACAAAACCTGTAGTAACCTGCCTTGGAAAGTGTAACTTTTCCTATCTGACACTTCTGAGTCATTGTGATTCTGATTTGATTGCTGAACTTTAAAATAACAAAAAATAGAAAAACAAATAGCACAGTATTCCCGAAATTAAGTGCAAAACCTACTGTGTAGTTGTAGTGCATGCTGCCCCCTTGCCCGTTGATTGTTGTGCAGATTTCTTTCAAATAGGCACTGTGCTACTATTCTATAAAGAATTATGTTGCTGATAAAGGTAAAACACAGTGGAAATGTTGCACTAATAATAATGAGGTAATGAGACTGTGGAAGGAATATTGTGTAGAAGAAGTGGATGGGAAGTTTGAGACTGGTCTAATTGTTCCCCCAAGACAGTCTTAGGACAGCAGTTTCCTCTGGTCACTGAGGATGAAAAGTTTCCAGGTTCTTTTAAGGAACTATGGGGCCTGGAGCTGGGTTTCTGCTGTGATGGAGTTGATAACTGCTTTTCAGAAGTTCTGTATTCAGAAATGTGTTGGTTTCCTGAGATGTGAAGGCTGGGGTGGTTGTGCTGAGTAGTGCTCTGGTGCTTGTCTATTCTACTCAGTCTTGTCTGGGTGGCCACATACTCATAAGCATACTCTGGGCTTATGCTGAACTGTTTAGGTTTGGAAACTGTAAGGCCAAGCACCTTTAGGCATGGTGTCTACTTCCATTCCCTCCAGTCCTCTCCCCTGCTGCAGAAGAAAAAGACTAGTTATTGTCATCATTTCCAAGGCCCTTCTGTAAAACCTTCTGCAATAGACATTGTAACCTAGAGCATCACAGGCAGTTTGAATCCAGGGTGTTGGTATAGATTGGTGCCTTATTTTGAAGTAAATGCTGATTCAGTTCCCAGGATTGTGTTGACATGTACAGTCTGATACAACAGTGATATACTGAAGATAGGCAGTAACAAAGTGTGGGCTCTCTAAAGAATTAGTATTTTCTTCTGGGTGTGAATTTATCATTCGCTGAAGACCTTATGGATACCAAGTCAAACTTCTCAAGCTTTGCATGTGGTACAGCTGCAGTGTGAAGTCATGTGGTGTGTCCTCCAGCAATGACTGCTGTGTCTGTCCTTTCAGTCTGTGCTTGTTCTTGGGGACAATCGTTCTGAAATTGAAGCTTCTCTGAATAAAAAGTCATCCAGTAGAGGTCAGTGGTGCACTGCTGTGTGCATTAACCAGTCTGTTACTGTTTAGTGCATCTTAAGTACTGGGGAGGCTCCCTGCCATTGCTTACACTTCTGTGGCAATGTAGGACCCAAGGGGAATTTAATTTAGCATTTGGACAACTTGGAGTTCATCCGTGGAATAAAACAATCACACTGACTATAAATGTATTAGTGAGGGTGGCAAAGAAAAGAAGAACAAGGAGAAATGTCTGTGCTCAGGGAGGGTAGGTTTAGGTTAGATATAAGGAAAAAAATATTTTTACAGTGAGGGTGGTGAGGCACTGGAGTAGGTTATGTAGTGCTGTGGTTGATGCCCTGTCACTGGAGACTTTGACAGTGAGGCTGGATCAGGCCCTGGACAACATGGTCTAACTGCAGTGTCCCTGCTCATTGAAGGGGAGCTGGCCTTCAGAGGTCCCTTCCAACTCTAAGGTTTCTATGATTCTGGTAGTTATGACCTTTTAATAAAACCGTATTGGAACTAGTAGAGTTTAGTTATGTTGTACCCAAGAAAATACAACAAATCAGAATTTTACTTCAGCTACTGTGCCTGCAGAATTTGAAAGTTGATTTCAGCTCAAGCTGAAGATTCAAGGGCCTGCTGAATCTCGGAGGTTGGACTTCTGTGTAGTTTAGTTGGAACTGGATTGTCTTTGTATAAGAAACTTTTATCTTTGCTAACTTAAGAATACTGTTATCTCAATGGCTTGTTTTTGCTATTTTCTGCAGGGAGAAATAGGTACTTCTATCATAAGATGAGACATAGCATATTTGAATGCCAAGAAAAAAAGTCAGACAAAGGCACTATGTTACCCTCTCTGAAAGAGAACTGAAGGTGATTGTCTCAGAATGTGCTGACAGGGAAGGTGAGATTAATCTCCCTTATTTTATTTAGAGAATCTAGAGGAAGAAGTTTATTATTAGATCTATGGATTCAACATTTCTTAACAGTAAAGAGCTCTAAATAAAAGTATGGATTGACAGAGTGTGAATGTGTTAGCCCATGTTGTTCAGCAAGCAGTCTGAAAAGCATGGAGTAAAAGATGGAGGTGGAGTGGCCTACATCCCTCTCCCTCTTCTGTTAATTTAAAATGTTGCTTGGAAAGCTGTTGATGGGCTTCTCAACCCAACTTCATACAATGGCTGAAAGCTGAGGTGCAGTCGATCCCTGTCTGCAATACCTCTGCTTAAGGTTGCTGCTGTAAAGGTGGCTGCAGCTGCCTGGCTGATAGAGGTGAAGAAATGCTGCCTCAGTGTAAGTGCTGGGGTTGGACTGGAGAAGAGGTTCTGGAGCTGGTGCTACCCTTGTCTCAAGGCTATTTGCCTGCCTGGCTTCGTAAGGATTAAGGGCAGTGTCTGCCTCTGGCTGCAGTAGTCAATATGGCAAATGTTTGGGGTCTCTAGGTGCAAACTAAGTCCAGTGGTACTGTCCCAAGAAATCCCTTCATGCAGACTGTCATGTGTGCCCTTGTGTCGCAGTCACTTAGGGAACATGTGGTGGATCATTACTTGTTTCTATATTCAGCTGTATGATTTTTGTTATGCAGGAATACACCATTTTTTCTTTTCCCAGGCTGTACAGCTCCTATTTGCTGTGGCTTTTCTACCCTCCAGCTGGGTGCCAAGTGCAATGTACTTATTATGTAAGCAAGCACCCAAAAAAGAAGCCAAAGTTTTTTTTTTTGTTTTGTTTTTTAAGTAACTTGGCAGGGAGAACAAAGGACTCCTCCCACCCCCCCTTACTGATAACCATCAGCTGAATTTTTTCCTCTCTTCAGAATGAACAATTTTTGCTGAATAATAGCAAAGCTATAGAGAAGTTCTGAACTGAGGCAACTGGTAAGTTTAAATGTATTAATGGTTGTATCAAGGAGCTTCCAGTTGATAGTGATCAGATGGTTTAATCCCATGTAACTTCTGCAAAAACTGCTCTTCTCAGTTACTCAAACAGTTTTGAAAATGTCCTTTTTGCTCTCAGCTTTTGAGGGTTTCAAACTGTAGAGACTTACTCAGGTGGCTTGTCCAAATGCAGCAGTGATGTGTTCGCTGGTTCAGTTAATGTTCTGGATACTCAATTTACTAACAGGAATTTTCAGGCACTCACTGTAGTTATTACTTGTGTCCGGAGGATTTTCTTTAGTTTTATTTTTTATTTTTTAGGAACAATTTGTGGCTGCATGGAATGCATCTCTTTTTTTTTTTTTAACTACGGTTAAACAATGATCCTACAGTGAGATGTCATAACAAAAGGGCTGTTGTTTGTAATACTAAAGGAACAAAATAAAAGGTACACTAAATTTAAGGAGAAATTCTTGCTGATCTGCACAAGTGAAAAATTTGACATGGTGACAAATGTGAGATTAGGAATAGATCTTTTAGCTGCCCATGTCTGAAGAGAAGGAAAAATCCTTGTTGAAGGAAGGAGGGGAACAGAGAGAGAAGCATAGATAAAGGACTGAAATTAACCTTTTTGTTTCTGACTGTACATACAGTGGCATGACAAATAGCATGTCATTACTGTGTCATTAAGAAGCTTTTATTGAAAAATAATACTAATAGTGGCTTAAAAATGATGTGGCTAAATGTGCTTTATTTCTGTTAGCAAACAAATGAAAGAGCTGGAGGAGTCGGGATTCCTGAAAGGAACTTTGAGTGCAGAGAAGCAGCTGGATCTCATCAGTGTCTGCACAGACCTGAAGGCTGCAGTAGAGGGTGCTACTTTCATTCAGGTAAGCAAATGCTTGACAACTCCTAGCAAACAACGTAAGTGAAAAACTGTTTGCTGTAGGTTCAATACCCTGACCCTGTAAGGAGGTTTGTGTTATGATTAAAACTCTTTCCAGCCAGGACATATTACTGTTTCTTACTGTTTCTTTGTAGTTTTCCTGCTTGAGAATCTTTGCAAGTTTCTTCTGGGTTGTGTTGGGGGAAAAAACAACACCTCTCTGCTGGCTAAGCTGTGAGAGAATTGTTTACCCGTGTGTTTAACAAAGGCTGTACCTGTTAGAAAGAAGAATATGGGACAGGAAATACTCAGGGGAGGGCTTATCTATTGGACGACATCACACATCCTGGAGCTAGGACTAAAAAGTATTCTTTTCTAGGTATCTAGAGGCTGGGAATGTGGCTATACCAAAGGTAACTTCTGTTCTGCTGTCCTGGAATGCAGGCCTCTTCCTGCTTGTGACCTCATGCAAAAATTCTGCCACAACAGCTTGTCATGAATGCTGCAAAGAGTCCTGCACAAATTGCTGAAATAGTAGCTGAAAGCAGCTATCTGCAGGTTTGCAGAGAGCACTGAATCCATGCTGCTAAGTAACATTTGTCTGAGGAATGAGCTAATTTTCTGGACTTAACACTTCCTGGTGCTTATTTACTAGTATGCTCACTGACGTGGGCGCAGTTAAATGAGTGGATGCAGCAGAGATCATTTCTGGAGTAAAGCATAAATAAGTTTGCTTGGACTTGACACTTTCTACCTTACAGGGTTGCCCAGTGCTATTCCAGTGTTCGTTAGTTGTCCCTATGCATTCATGTGCTGCATCTAGGAGTTTACAGTTCATAATGTCTCAGGCTGTAAATACTGCAGTTTGATCAGCTTCAACACATCCTTAATCATAATTTCAATCAAGAGGACAGAGTGCCAGCCCTTTTTCCTCTTGCCAAGTTGAGGGGGAAGAATGGCAGGTAAAGCAATTACCTCTGCTGAGTTTAATCTGCAAATTTATTGTCTATTCACTCAGTCTTATGCAGATGTTTGCAGTAGTAATGATAAGGATCAACAATTCTGTGAGCTAACTAGCAGGTCTTTTAACCTCTGTGAAACAGCGCTGGTCAGCATGTTACACTGAGTAAGAGCTGACTGCCAGTCACTGTCTGTTACTGCATCCCTCATATAACTAGCTAACTCCCTTGAAAGCCTTTATTTTGTGTTATGAGACTTCTGGACATGCACGCTGACTGCATCAGCTGTGTGACTGCTGCTTGACTCCTTTAGAGGTTTCAACTAGGTTTGTGAGCAAGGGCTTCCCTTTGAAGAAGTTGCTTTGATTCTTCCACGTTTATTTAAAGTTCACTCAGTACTACCCTTTTTTTAAAATCACTTAATAGGGGCATAAGGCTTACAGGCTCAGTGTATAGATTTTTCCCTTGGAAGTGGCATCATGTTTGCTGCTTTCTTCCACTTTGGTACCAAAAGGTACATATTCAGTTATTTCAAATCATCAGCTGTATATCCCTGTTACTGGGTTGGGTGTTGTAGCTATACAAAAACTGGGTAGCATGTTCCAGAATCTTATTTTTTGGTTACCCCTCTCTTTGTCTGTGATTTATTTTGCTTCTTCGCATTTTGGACAGACCCTGGGAGTTTCCAGAAGCAGGACTTCAGTTGTTGCAAGGATTAGAAAGCAAAAACAGAAGTAGCAAAGAAACACTCGTTCTGTGTGTATTTTCTAGATGGCCCTTTTGTACTTACGTCCTCTTCTAGCTCTACACATTCCTTTTCTCCATGCATCTTGAAGAAAGAAAATATATATATTTTAACAGTTCCTTCTATGAATTGATGCTTTCTTGTGCCTTTTTCTCATCTTTGGCAAATTTATCCTTCGCAGTCATGACTGTCTGGGTGCCATTTCAGCTTTGTCAAGTCTACCTTCTTGGTCCTAGTAGACTCCTCTTTATGCCTCTTTTCTTTTATCCTTTCAAGCATTTCTTACAACCTAGTATATCAGTTTGGTGATTCTGTTCCCTCTGTGTTGTCTGTTAGTGTCTGATCTTTGCTGTACAAGTATCCTCAATTGTCCTTGACTGTCTTCTGAAGCTTGGTGCAGCTGTAATGGAGTTGCTGTAAGATTTTTGAAGAAGGGCCTGCATGCTGCTTCAGATTAATCTGGGGCTGCATTCTTTCCCCCCACTCATGTTCTCCTTGATTTGCTGTTCTGTGAAAAGTCTTGGACAAATGTGGCAGAATCAGAATTTTCCATTAAAACAGAGCTGTGGAAGTCAGCTAGTCCAACCTGCTGCTCAAAGCAGGATGAACTTGCATCAGCTTGCTTAGCATTTTTCCAACTGAATTTTGAGAATCTCTAAGGATTAAGACTTCTTCAGGTAACTTGCTGCGCTGTTTCATTACCCTCATTGTGATGCTTCTTTCCTAATATCAAATTGGACCTTCTGTTCTTGCAACTTTTGTCTCTTGCCTCTCATCCGAACTAGTTATTTGAACTAGGTTTTAATTTGTTCTTTTGGGATGGGGGTGGGAGGGGAAATGGATATAAAAGAATTCTTATTCTAAGCTCATAGCCTTATTTCAGCAATGAACTGACTACCTTCTCGCTGAACCTTACTGAACTTCTGAAACTTGACCAAGTAAAGCTTTGAAACTAGGAGGACAAGATGGAACAATTGTAACTTATGGGGCAGGTGTATTGACTTTTTTATTGGTTACTTAAAAACATCATTTGTGTTAATCTTGGTTGAATATAGAGGGCTTAATTTTCTGGTCTGATGATAAAATCCTACTGATTAACTTGTCAGAAGACTTCCATGAGATCTGCATTTCTTTGCACTAGATCTCAGTTGGTTAAATCTTAATTTCTTTTCAATTTTGACCTTAATAGAGCAAGTTCATCCCTAATAAAAAAAAATAAAAATAAATAATAATAATAATAATAAAAAAAGGTAAATTCCTTGGTCTTTGTGCTCTTTGAATGAATTATTGTACTGGGCCTCCTATTTATTTATTTTAATGGGAACTTTAGCATTAATGTAGATCCAGAAGTGAAAAAGATGCAAGGGATAGTTAGAAGGACTGAGGGGAAAAAAATCGGAACAGTAGCATCACAACCTTCTGTGAACAGGGTATGATTTGTGTATTGGTTTATCTTCACTGTCTTGGATGTTTTTATGAAGCAACTTGTTTTAATGGTTTGGTGTGCTTTACATCATCTGCAGAACGAAATCCATCTCTCTTTTTTTCTCTAAAACATGAGTATTCACTCAGAAAATTATTGAAGTTTATTTCCCTTCTTAGAGTTTTCTTACACTACTTAGAAAGCAGATGGAAGTCTCTTACCACAGTGCTATTAAAATCACAACTTTTTATGCTTTGCTCTATTATTTCTGTTACTGAACTCTTCCAAAGTTTATTAGCTCACATAGGAGGATGGGATGACTAGTTGTTGGTAAGATCTTAGGTTTGATACTTGAGCTTTTGTGTACTCTGGCATCAAGCAGGAGAATGACTTGGCTCTAAGGGCAGAGCTTGCAATGAGCTGCAGGGCTTGGCAGGGTCATTGATGGGCCTGGGGGTTGCAGAGCTGGGTGCTTGCTGAGCCATGGGATGAAGCATGCTGCAAAGGGATGAAGGTAACCTTAGACTACTCCTGTAGAAAGGAGTTGTAATCCTCACAGTATGAGGTATTTATCCTTCTACCTTTTTATTGCCCTCTGTATAAAATGCCCCAAAGGAGGCAGTTTGTGTGTGTGTGTGTGTTGTGTGTGTGTATTGTTTACTTTAAGAAGGGAGGGTCTCCTCTTGTTCCCCATGACATCTGCAAATTCTTTTGAACTGGTGACAATAGCACTAATAGAGTTTTAGCCTGCTTACCTTTAGATCTTCCTGGCTATTTTATCCCCCCCAGTCAGAAAAACAGTTACCACCTTAAAAAAACAAATAAACAAAAAAACCCCATCAACTGCCAAAAAGACTGGAGGTGCCACACAATGGGCTAGCAGTGTTTACCTGGGAGACTTGATAGTAGGTGTCTCTTGTGTCCTGTCATAAAATTGTTTTTGATCGATAACCAGTTTCTACCATTAGTGTTTGTTTTACTTTTCTGATGGCTCCCAAGGACTTCTTTACTTCTGGTGATGGGCAAATACCTGCAAACAGCTATGTGCAGAGATGCCTACTGTTGCCCTGAACCTGTAGGGTAAAAGACAATCCTGATTTGGAAGCTGTGTTAATGCCTATGTAAATGAAAAGCTGCTGCAAGGCAGTGTTCGAGCATTTCAGCAACACAGTTTCTTTGGGTCTGCTATCTGATCAGCTTGGAGCGCTGGACAAATAAACATGGGTCTGTTTGCTTAGTTGGGCAAATGTAACCTTAGGCTTTGTTTTACCTTATCTAGCTTAAACGCCAATCTTGAGGCAGAAGTTGCATCTCAGCTTCTGAAGGAGCTGGTTCCAGGGTTTTTAATCATGTTGCCATCTTTGTAGATGTTTTGGGGAAAACTGTTTGTGATTTTTAGAGGTTGAATGAGTCTGATCACAAACACCTGCTGTAAAATACCTTTTTGTCCATGCTTGAATTGAACTGAAAAATGGTGTTTGAATAAGCAGCTTGCTCGTGTCACTTCTGTGATGCTATTACTGAATGAACTCTTCAAAATTTTCTAACGTTCACTCCTGTCTAGCCTCTGTGTGTATCAATTGGCATTACTGACCACTGCAGATTTGAAAACAGTCTTCATTGCCATAATTGTCATCTTGCCCAGCAGTTAACCCTACTCCTCATGTTCCTTCAGTGTTCCCTGGTCTCCTTTCAAGACCTACATTTCTACTGTCTTTCTTACATTTCTTCCCCTGGTACCTTTCTCTGTTTTTCAGGTTGGGTAGGATCACAGTAAAAGAAAAGAGATCTGATTCTTTGAAATGGGATGTGGGGAGGAGAGTGTCCATCAACCTTATGTTAAGATCTTGTTTCCCTTCCCTAAAGGAACAAAAAAGAAAGATGGTCATCTCTCCTATAGCAGCCTCATCATCTTGTCTATTCATCCCTTGAAAGCTTTGCAGGATACAGCAACCTCATAGAAAATGGTGGTTGTCTTCATTGTGTGATACTGATACTAGTTGAGGCAAAAATTCCCTTCATTGGTATGCATTTAAAAAACAAAACAAAAAACCTGAAAACAATATTCTCCCTCTCCCAGAAGCTCTGAAATCTTCAAATTTTGACTCTGATTTAGGTCATGTAGTTTTGCTTTCCCAGCACCTGCTATTTTGTGCAAACTGAAAGTTGAACAGACACTTGTAATTCAGTCAGTTGTCCTGAACAGCACACGATGACAGTAACTTGATAATATACTGCTCTAGTTCTTAACAGGGTATGTTTCTGAACTGTAGGAAAGTACAAAATGTTTCCATTTAAATGCTAGATTCCACCTCACTGTAATGGTATTTATTTGTACGGTATCATGTGGTAGACAGTCTTTTGTGTCAGTCAAGAGCTAGTGATTTGGGAAGCATCAAATTTCCTCCTGGTATGAACTCAGTCAAGGCACAGAAGAAGTTATTTTACTGGAGCTGAGGTCCACAAATTTGCTTTTAAAGTTACCATTTTTATATTTATCTCAACTGGTGGCAGGGTGGGCCCCTCAAAAGTGACTCACCTGTTGGCTCTTCAGTTATAGCCCTGCTGTTCTCAGCCTTCTCTTACCCTGGACTTACAGGGATACCAGGTTGGGGACAGAAAAAAAAGAAAGAAAAAAAGAAAGAAAAAGAAAAAGAAAAAAAGGACTTGATTGCCCAGGTTGTGTTGTTTGTTTGAGGGATTGTTTCATATCTAAGGAGTCTTTTGTCTCCAGACATGTTTTGTTAGTGATTGGGTATTTGAACATGTACTTAAAACATTTTTGGAGGAAGCTGTGTACTTGGTGTTTGGAATGCATATCTGCAGGGGGGATAGGGGCTGACACCCTGTTGGGGTTTTGTTCCCTGGCTTATATCCTGCTTGTCTGGGTTCCTGCTCCTTCCCTGTGTGTTTCAGGGTCAGTCTCCCTTGATCTTGCCCCTTGCAGTTGTGCAGAAGCAGGTACTCCCTCTTAGCAGCTGTAGGTTCAGGTTGTAGTGCATATATAACATAACACTGTTATAAGAGTCATTTGGCTGTTTTTAATCTTCTTCATTCTAACTGATCAGAGTACTGACACTGCTCTGATAGATGGCCAATAGCCTGGAGCCTTGCTCAGTGACAGCTGCGTGTGTCTGTACTGTGTCCCAGACCCAACTGATGGGTGTGCATGAATCTTCTGTCAAGTGGCAGTTCTTACTTTACCCTTAGGTGAGCTTAAAAGCACTTCCTAAAGGGAAACTGAAGTAAATATGCCACATTTGCAGTCTGAAGTGGTGCCTTCTTATTTGACACCTTACTGTAGTTAATATACTTAATCAAGTGGTTGCTTCTCTCTGTTTGGGAATTGCAGAACAAAGTGTGGAATAACCTTGAAATCAAAATCTGTGAAGCACTTGAACCCTCCTGGCTTTTGTCATCCTCAGAGTGAAGAGATTAAGATGAAACTAGTGACTTGGTTCTTTTCACTTTTGTAACATCTTTGCACTGCATGTTATTTCCTAGGTTTTCCTATGACTTGTTCAAAACAAGCCAAGCTTGCAGCTTTCCAAGACCTGCATTGCAATCCTGCCTCTTACCTTCTACTTCTTCTCTGAGCAGTCTGTTAATGCCCTGTCACTATAGCCACTTCCACTGTTTGTGAAGTCAAAAACATGTAAGCAATCACAGTACTTGACCACAGTTGTAAGGCCAAATGCTTTGGGAAGTCAGTGTAAGAATTTCAATGGAGGGGAATTTGATTTTGAGAGTGCTAGAACAGGGGACAAAATAGTTTCTTTCAATTCTGTGATCTTCCTCAGTCCCCCCCTCCACCTCCCCCCCATTCCATGCTAGAGGAATTAAGATTGATTCACCTCAAAGTGTAAAGGAGCGTGCCCTGAACAGGGGTGTAGGGGAGGCTGTTTTGTCTTTATTTTTTTCCTTATGCTTTCTTATAGAAAGAAATCTTAAAGAAGCTTAAAAATTGTTCATGGAATCACAAGGTTGGAAAGGACCTACAAGATCATCCAGTCCAACACTCCTCTGCTCATCCTCACCACTGCTACCACAAGCCACTAAACCATATCTCATAGCTCCTCATCCAGACACCTCTTGCAATTGTCCCTGGCAGTGTTCACCACCATCTCCCTGGGCAGGCCTGACCACCCTCTGAGAGAAATTTTTCCTTATAGCTAATCTAATTTTCCCCTGATGCAACTTGCAGCCATTTCTTTGGGTCCTGTTTGTTGCCTGGGAGAAGAAGCCAAACCCCTCCTCATCACAGCCTCCCTTCAGGCAGTTGTAGAGTGCAATGAGGTCTCCACTGAGCCTCTTCTTCTCCAGACTAAACTCCCAAACTCCCAGTTTATGCTTCTCATAAGACTTGTGCTCCAGAACCCTCACCAGTTTTTTTGCCCTTCTCTGGACACATTCCAGGACCTCAATGTCTTTCTTGTAGTGAGGGGCCCAAAACTGAACACAGTACTCGAGATGCGGCCCCACCAGTGCTGAGTACAGGGGGTGATTTCTTCCCTGCTACTGCTGGCCACACTATTTCTAATGCAGGCTGGGATAGTATTGGCCTTCTTGGCCACCTGGACACACTGTTGACTCATGTTCAGCCAAGCATGATCAACACCCCCAGGTCCCTTTCCTTGTTGCTGGAACTGTTCAATGTTTTCACCCAGGAATGGCAGTATTAACCCGCTATGCTCAAGTTTGCAGGTGACAGTAAGTTCTGTCAGATGGCCTAGTGCAATACAAGTTCAAGAAATTCCTGGTAAGCCTTCTAAACCTGATCAGAGATAAAGTAGAAGGTAATTCACATAGGTATGAAATAACAGAGCTGAGGGAAAATGATTTGAATCATGCCTGTGTGATTCAGAAGTTACTAACAGCAGTTCTGACTTGGAAAAGATTTGGAATTGTCCAACAGTTCTCCCAAATCATCAATTTAGTATGCATTCGTAGAGTAAAAAAACATACAAAAACAAGCACCTGCAAAATATTGAGTGTCACTTGGGAAGGGATGAGCAATGAATGGGAAGTTACTATTTTACTTCTACATAAAAATGTTGATGAACCTACATCTCATAGAGGCTGAACTTGCAGCGAATAGTCCTATCAACATACATGGATGGGAACTGGAGAAGGCACAGAGGAGAGCAGCTGAAACGATTGAGGGCCTGGAACTCCTTCAAAGAAAGCACCACTTGATGAAGTTTCCTGCCACAGGAAGTTGTGGTTATGCTCATATCAACAGATTCACAGAATCATAGGGCCTGGAAGGGACCTCTGGAGATCATCCAGTTCGAGCCCCTGCTGAAGTGATTTCCTTAGAGTAGGTTACTCAGAAAATTCCTGTAGGAATTAGGCAGAACTCATCTCTCTGAGATGTAATCACGTTATTTGGTGTAGGGCGAATATCACCCTGCCAAATTTTAGACCATTCATTTTTTAAGCTTCTTTCTGGAGTCAACTGATGCTTTTTATTATTTATATTATTTTCATTGTTATTATTTAGATTTGTTAAAAAAATATGGAATAATGGCATTTGACTGTACAGGCACTTGCTGCAGTTGAAAGATCTCAAGGATCTGTTTCATTTAACTAAATTTCCAGATCTCCTGTTCTCTTTCATCTCCTGTCCTTAAAAGATTAACGTATTTAGTTTTACCCATGTCTTTATGTAGGTGCATGCAAATCAGGCTTTGTTTTAAAAATATATCCCTCTATAGTGATTTGATAAGTTAGCAATAAAAGAACTATGCCTGAAGTCTTTTCTCTTTTTAGTCAATTATAGCTGTAGAAGATAAAATTATTTGTATAAAGGGATTGGGTGCTGAAAAGCTGCTTTCTGAGACATAGATGTCTCGGTGCTTTTTGTTTCTTAATCCTGAGAAGACATTCATATTCCCAAAAGCTGACAGTGAGTCTGTGAGAACTTTTTGTGTCCCAGGAGTGCTGTTTGGCTCTGGCCTGTGGGGGAACTTAGTGCCCTAAAGGCTTCTTGTGATGTCTACATACAAGGTTTGTATGGCACCTGGCCCTGGAGAGTGTTCTTTGAAGTGCCTTAAAGCTGACAACTACATCACAGCACTGAGAGCACTTAGAGTGCTGTAAGTGGAGTGTATAAATACAGGAATGAAGCCAGAGTTTGTGGTGCATGTGGAGATCCTCACTTAAGTGCTCAAGGTGAAGAGTGCGTTTGTAGCAGTCAGAGTGGATATGGCCTCTAAGCTGCTCACCTGCTGTTGAAGCTCTGTTGAGTTCATTGGAGACTGAAAAGACAGAAATCAAGAGAGTGATTTTCTGTCTTAGTCGTGGTTTGGGCTGTGGGACTTTACTGTTGTCAAGTGGTTCAGTGCTGCTCCCAACAACAGTATTGTGAGATGTAAAAGGGTGTTGCTGCATGGCTGGTAATATTTGACCTTTTTTTGTGTCAGCATAAATCTTGGGATTTCAGCTCATGCTGTTATGCCTGTGCTGCTCTTTCAGTACTGTTGTGTTGCATTTGGTGCATTTACATGCAGTGGTGTTGCAGTGCTTTGCTTCAGGCAACGCTTTGCTTCTTAACCACACAGGGCTGGAAAACACGTAGTCTTGGCAGCAAGTCTAATTGACAATGCAAGGAGAAGGAGGATGTTCTGCAAGGAAGTGTTTTGGGGAGTGTTTCCTAGAGGGAGGTGGATTGCTTCCTTGGTGTGTCCAAGAGTAGATGGGAAGAACCTGGGAAGATGCCAGCATCTAGTGGAAGTAAATGAAGTTACTGTGCTCAGATGAGCATGGATGTGTGTAGGAGTGCAGATGGCGTGGTGGAAAGAGCCTGTACAAAACCACTTGACTTAAACAGATAAAACTTATAAGCTTTATATATACTGGCATTTATTCAAGGGGTTGTGTCATATGAGGGCAGATTCTCTTTAGGGGTTGCTAGACTTCGTCTGGGTATGAGTGGATGTGGTCTGGTACATGCTTATCTTTGTGCAGTGCATTCAGAGTTGGTAGGGTGGTCAAGCAGCTGCTGAGTGTTTCCTGAACATATTGTTAGACAGCTTAATACCTGTTGTCTTTAAGTTGTTAGTAGAATGTAATTATTCCAGGAAGTGGGTTTTAAAAATTAACAGCTGTTGTGTTCTGATCAGGTGTCTGATAAAGTCAAAGTCAGGTTAGTAGCAGCCTTGTTCAGGTGCTCAAGCCTCAGAATAAAGGTGCATTGTTTGCTGCACATGAGAAGTGCCATCCTGCCTACAAAAAAGGCACAGGAATATTCAGTGTCACTTAAAATGCATTGAGGTGTGTGCTAACCTTCTTAGCACTGATTCTTTGAGAGAGACTGTGGTGGCTTTAAAACTGTATCTTATCTTTGTTTGATCTTCTTTTTCTCAGGGTAAGCAGGATAGCTTCAGACCTCTCTGGGCTCCAGAACTGACAGTGAGTGAGGTTCCTGTTTAATAGGTTGTTTAGAGCTTCATTTTCCCTCTGTTCTTAAGGGAATTGGTTTCTCTGAGAAAATAATTGCATGCTTGATGAGGATAGAAACCTCTTTGCAGTGGTCCAACAACACGAATACAATTGTGATGCTATATGAGAAACTTCAAGCAAATAGCCCATTCAGAAGCCTTGCGTAATCGTGGCAGGTTTGAGTTTCCAGCAGATTTGACTTTGCCTTTTTGATTATCATCTGATGTGAGAGGAGGCTTAGAGTTTCAAGTTCTCAATAAGTCTATTCAGTGTGACCCTTTTATTAGCCTGAACAGTATCTGCAGAATTCTCTTCATCTTTGGCTTTACTAAAAGAAACTATTTAAACTTAACTAACAAGCAGGGATCCTGGAATTAGGAGCAAAGTATCACTTTGTTTTGATAAGGCCATTTATTACTTTGGGCTCTATCTGGAGTTCTTAAATGACCCTGTTTATCTTTTCTGCATCATGGAACTTTTAGTACTGTCCCATGTAACTTGCTTATATCCTAATAAGGCTTAAAATTAGTTTTAACCCTTTTAATCTGGCATGATGGAAACTCTTGCCCTGGGCATTCCTGTCTGGTTCAGCATAACAGGAAGGGTGGGATGAAAGGCTGATAGATGGGGGGAGAAAGGTAGGTGTTGTCTGTGTGTTTTAAGGGGAAAGCTTGAAGTCTTGGAAGTTTGGAATTCTGTTTGGATTCTTTTGGACAAAAAACAAAAAGCCCAACCAAACAAAAGCAAAGAATCCAAGCGGGCTGGCCTTGTCCTGGTCAGATGGAAGTATTTCTTGTTGACTCTGGGATCTTCTGTTTTCCCACACCCTCACTGCTCCCAGATTTCTGCATGCTCTCCTTCAGGCAGCTCCTGGGGATAACTTTTAACATCCTAGAGGTTGAATCTGGCTGTTGGCTCATACCTGTGAAATTTCACACTGCAATTCTGCAGAGCTAAACATGTTCATTAGCTCTGGGAGAAGCTTTGATAGTATGCATTGTTTTTCAGAAATCTTTCTCTGGGCTGAAATAGGTTGAATAGTTTTTTGAGTATGGCAGGTATTTTAGTGCAGACTCTTACAGTTGGTATTCTCTGCCATAGTTCTGGGAACTGTAGGTTTGTCTTCTTTTGAGCTGCATATGTTCTTTTTTGTCTTGTCTGAAAAGAATACAGCCTTACCTCATTTGATATTCTCTTGAAAACAATCAAAAACAGTGACAAAAAACAGGTGGTCTTCCTCCCTACCATGTTACATCAGTGCATCAATAGAAGCCTATACTGTATGCAAACCAGAACAGTCTGTTTTATGTTCAGTCTCCAGTGGTGTGTGGTCATCTCTCTTCTGCTGTAGAGAACCTCCTGGGCTTTCCCTTTCTTTGTATGCAGGAAGATCTTTTTGTGTTATGGCTTACTGGTGTATCCATACTGAATTAAAACTGGTGGTTTGTATGAAGTTCTTATATTTTTGTTTGTTTGAAGCCTGAAATGCATGGATAAGTGCTATTAATAGAAGTCTACTAACACTGTTTTTATGTTCTTATTTCAGGAATGTACTCCTGAGAACCTGGAACTGAAAAAGAAGATTTTCAGTCAGTTAGATCTCATCGTTGATGACAACGTTATCTTGAGCAGCTCAACTTCTTGCCTCTTACCCAGCAAGTTGTTCACTGGCCTTAAACATGTTAAGCAGTGTATTGTGTCTCATCCTGTAAGTATGATGGAGTGCGTTGTTCTTATAGTGGTATTAGAGGTATTTGATTTAAACAGTGTCCCAAGTTATTTCTTGCATACTGAGAGAGACTGAAGGATATTTTGAGTACTTTTGTGCCACTGTTAGTATACAGGGAGCAAATTTTCAGTAATGCTTTAGTTTAATTGTTTTGTGAGCAACAGCATATACTAAATCGACCATATGCATGTATGCTTTATACTGCTAGTTCAAGATACCTACCATCTGAATTCTTGTGCTGGTATTGTATTATTCCAGCCACTGGGTCTCAAAATACAGGGAGTCTGTGTTTTGTGGACCAACCTATAAAATTCCCTGTGCTCTTTTCACAGTGCTGCTTTACTGTGGTATCTCTACAGCAACCTGTAGCCTAATGCTGCAGTGTCAAAACATTTGTTCCTTTTTGACACTCTTCTGCCACTGCCATTGTGCCTTGGGGTGACTGATTAGAAGGATTTTGTCCAAATAATTTACTTTTTTTTTTTTATTTTTTTTAAATCCTCTTCTAATTAAAAGAAAAAAGAAAAAAAAAAAAAAAAAAGACAAAGATCGTAGAATCTCTTTGGTTGGAAGGGACCTCAAGGGTCATCAAGTTCCAACCCTCCTGCTACAGGCAGGGCTGCCAGCTGCTAGATCAAGTATTAGATCAGATTGCTCAGGGCACCACCCAACCTGGCCCCGTCCAACTACTTCCAGGGACAGAGCATCCACAACCTCCCTAGGTAACCAGTTCCAGTACCTCACCACTCTCTCAGAAAAGAGCCTCTCACTGTAACCTAATCTAAATTACCTTTCTTTTAGTTTAAAACAATTCCCCCTTGTCCTATCGCTACCTACCCATGTAAAAAGTTGATTTTCCTCATGTTTATAAACTCCCTTTAAAAATTCAAAGTCTGCAATGAGGTGTCCCTGCAGCCTTCTCATTTCCAGGCTGAAGAAGGCCAGTTCCTTCAGCCTGTCTTCATAGGAGAGGTGCTTTAGTCCTTGGATCATCCTCATGGCCCTCCTCTGGACCTTCTCCAAAAGCTCCACATCCTTCCTGTGTTGGGGACCCCAGACTTGGATGCAGTACTCCAGCTGGGTCCTGATTAAGGCAGAGGGAGACAATTACCTTCCTTGCTCTACTGGTCACCCAGGATACCACTGGCCTTCCATGCTGCAAGTGCATACACTGGCTTTTGTTTTTCATCAACTGGAACCTCTTAAGTCCTTCTCAACAGGGCTGCTCTCAAAGAGTTACTCTCCCAGTCTCTGTACACATATGGGATTACTTTTACCCAAGTGCAAAACCTTGCACTTTGATTTTTGGAACCTCATTAGGTTCACAGGGGCCTATTTTTAGAGTTTACCAAGGTCACTCTGCATGACATCTTTTTCTTCTATTGTGTCAACTGCATCACTTAGCTTGGTGTCATCAGCAAACTTGCTGGTGGTGCACTTGATCCCATCATCTATGTAACTGATAAAGATGTTAGAGTGTACTGGTTCCGAAACAGATCTCTGGGGGACACCTCTTGTGAATAGCCTCCACCTGGACATAGAACTGTTGACAACAACCCTCTGGCTGCAGCCAGTTCTTTATCTACTGAATAGCCCACCCTTCAAACCTGTATCTCTCCAATTTGAAGATAGGGATGTGGTGGAGGACCATATCAAAGGCCCTGCAGAAGTCCAGATAGATGACAAAAGTTGCCTTTCCACTGTCCACCAATACTGTTACTACATCATAGAAGGCCACCAGATCTGTCAGGCATAACCTTCCCTTGGTAAAGCTGTGCTGGCTGTCTCAGATGACACACTTGTCCAACATGTGCCTTAAAATGTCTTCTAGTAGGATCTGTTCCATGATCTTCCCAGGCACAGGGATGAAGATCAGTGGCCTGTAGTTCCCTGGGTCCTCCTTCCTCTTGTTCTTGTAAATGGGAGTGATGTTTCCCTTTGAAGATCAAGCATCAAAGTTTACATGTGTGCTTATGTCTAAAATTCAGGAGCTCCTTACTTCATATTTCCAGAGTTGTAACTTTCTGTAGTGTAAGAGACAACAAAATGTCTATTCTTTTAAACTACTGTATTTAAGAATGACAATTGTGACTTTGTTTTTTACCATCTCCTAGGCTTCTGTTCCTCCTGTCTGTCATCCTTTCATATTTAATTATTCTTTCTTATTATCATCTCAGGTTGGTATCTGTTCCTTGGTCTATTTAGTTGGAGCTGCATTCTTCTGAAACAATCTTTGATCAGACCTGACAAAGCAGTTACTTTATGCATGAACATAGACCTGATTGCTGTTGTAAGGATAGCTACAACAGCAATGTATGTATGTGTTTTCCAAAGCAAATAGTTTGGAGTGCCTGAATTTTTAATTGCTCTAAAATGTCTCAGTCTGACTGAGACCAATTTCTTGGTAGCTTCAGCTTCACTCCAAGGGGAGTATGCTGTGGAAGTTGGGATCCAGTACTTAATTCCAGGAGCACTTCTCTGTTTGTTACATCAGGACAAATATTTACTTGGTTGTTGGTTTTAGGTAGTTTTATTTGTGGCCTTGCTGACATCATGGGGAATGGTGGCTGAAATAAGTTAGCAGTTCAGAAAGATGCTGTGAAAACGAACAGTGTGGAATCTGAAATTCTAGAAAGGCAAAACCTTAAGTTGTAACGGCTCTGGCGTAGGTGAGCTTGCTTAGGGGAAGTGAAATGAAAGGCCATAAGGGGGGTAGGAGCTAATCATTTTGCTTCATGTAATAGGCTTAAGAACTAGAAGAAAAAAAAAAAAGGAATAACATATCACAGCTGTAGAATAAAAATGCACACAATCCTTACGCACAGCTATATTCTGCAGCCATTCTCGGGCCTTTCCACAGCGTTCATTTCTTGACTACTATGTTAACCTAATAGGTCACAGCCAGAAACATGGAGCTAGAGAAGACTGAGCTGTTGAGTGAAGTTCTTTGCTATAAAGGAAACCATGTAATGAGTTGACCTTGAAAGATATTAAGCTCTCTTTGTCACATTCTTTATTTTGATTATTTCACATGACTGCTTCTATGTGAAGTTGTTTTCCTCTTCCATTTTGGTCTTATTAACAGATCATTAAAATTCATTTGTTATTTGTTTAGAGTGTGTAGCTTTGTCACTTCTCTTGTCTAATTCTGTGTGTTTACTTTACCATATCCCTTCTTATCTTTCATTTTGTTAAGCTGCGTAAGGTAAACTCTCCTGCTCCCTTAAGAATGGCTTTGCATTTTACATTTCCCTTCTCCTTAGAAGGGAATTTTTAGAAATCTTTCCTTCCTTCCCCTATAAATATAATCTGTCTTACCACTTCTGTTTTTTACCAACATCTACTACTTACTTTTACAAAAATTGTCCTTCTCAGTCCCCTCAGCATGCTGGTTAACGTACCCATGCACTCACTGTGCCAAGTCCACGAAATAGAATATTTCAATAAGATCTCTGTCAGAAGTAATCTTGGAAGAGATTTGTATTAGCCTCAGTCTTGCTTAAGAGTTTACCTGTGTTCCTTATGATGAGATGCTGCAGTGTACCTAAGAGTTAGAAAAGCCTTCAGAGCTTCTTGGTGGTCGTATGCTTCAGGCCTTGCTGAATTGCCTGGCACCTCTATGTCTATAATGGCATCTGTCACACCACAGAACTTTGTGGTGGCACTGCCAAAGAGAATGAAATATGTTACATTGATTAGGGCAGACATGAATATGCAGCAGGTCTTGCATTGGTCAGACATGAAAAGAAACTTGTAGATACTGAAGAGAGGGGAGCAAATAAAACCAACAACCCAGAGGAAGGGTTGCTTGCATGTTGCAGTGGTTAAGTCTTGTATTTACATTTACATAAGTGGAGCTGAGAGCAGTTGTCCATAAAGGAGTACGGTGAAATAATCACTGCTTAAGTGCCATCCTTTAAATGTGAATGTTACTTCTGGTAGTCACTTAATCATTAGTTACACCTGTCTGTTACTTGGAAATGAGTACAAGAAGCCCTTAGCTTTAAGATGGCGGTGTAATGACTACTGCTTCTGAAAGGAGGAAGCAGTGTCTACTGCCGGCAATACCGACCTGAAGAACATAGAGGCATTCCTAGGATGTTATTTAGAATCTTTTGTTTATAGCTTCAGAAATATATTACACGTAGGTCTTGACCTGAGAAGAAATTGAAATTGGAGAGAGTCAGGGAGGGGATAGTATTCGGTTTTTTGCTTTTTTTTATAGCAGGTGCAGTGTTTGAAGGTAACCTATTCTAAGGCTTTTTGGAAAGTGTGTTTTATGTGATATCTATTAATATGGTTAGTATATATATATTCAGTTGGGCTGGAATAGTTCTGTTATAAATTTCCTGAATATCATCTAAAAGGAAATGCCTTGTTTCTTTAGAGAAGATGGTTGTTTTATAACAAAAAACAGTCTGAATATTGGGAAAAGATCCATTAATTTGAGTCAGTATAAAGTCTTCTAGTGCTGTTTGAGTACTCTTCTTCTTACTGTAGCTCCATAAACTTTGCTAGATTTAACCATAGAAGATCAGTTTAATTTTACTGTTTTCAAAACTGAATTGGTGAATTCACTCATACTCTAAAGATCAGACTTGTTTACTGGAAAATATCCTTATTAGTAGATAGCTATAACGATGCTCTATATCAGCTTATTCTCTTAGTCTGTTGATTCTTGACATTCTTCTTTTGTGTTTCTTCTTTAGGTAAATCCACCTTACTTTGTGCCACTGGTAGAAATTGTTCCACATCCAGAAACAGATCCGTCTGTTACAGAGAGAACGTACGCTCTGATGAAGAAGATTGGACAATCGCCTGTCAAATTAAACAGAGAAATTGAGGGCTTTGTTCTGAATCGACTCCAGTATGCAGTGATAAGTGAAGCCTGGAGACTTGTGGGTGTATGTACATATTTTTTTTTCCAGTTTCTACACACACTTATTTTTGTAGGTTCACTTGGGATTGTATATTTGCATTTCCTATCTGTTTGTCTTTTTTTACTGTACCTTATGTACACAAAAATTAAAATCAGCACATAAATTAAGAACAGTAAGAAGTGATGTTGGTAATAAATAACAAAGACTGTGAAAAACAAAGGGATATAATCTTAACAATTGTCCTTTATTCTACTTTCTTTTTAGGCTCCGATTTTCAAGATAATGAAAAGAACAATGTTAAAAGCTCTGAAGTCAAAATACTGATTTTCATTTTTTTTTCTAGGTTGTCTCATTACTTCCTGCTATTTTCTGAATGTTGCTGGCTTATTTTACAGTGATTATGAAATATTTTAAATGGTTTTCTCTTTGGCCTTTAAAGAATTGCACTCAGGTTCGGCAGTTATTCGATACTTGTAGGTAAAGACAGATTTCTCCTCCTTCCATTCTGACGTCCAGTTTAGTATCGTTTATTCGTGTAACTTCATCTTTTCCCACGTTGCATGTTCTGTGCTACAAAATCTGATCTTTCATCAGAAGCAGCTGAATTATGACACTGGTAATATTCTGTTGGGAAGAGATTGAACTGGCATGAGTATGGCTGGCTTTTCTGTTGAATTGTTTCTGTTTATTTATTTTCAAGCTGTTCAAAAGAACTGTACTCACAGATATAGATAAAGATCTGAAACTGAGGTAATAATAACATACAGCGTTTATGGTTGAAAGTGTCTATGTATTTGCTTTTTAATTATGGAAAGATAAGTATGCTTTATGGGCTATTATCAGGGAAAAAAGGGTGTACTGACTTGAGGTGAACATTTAGTATGAACCTCTGCCTTCAGTATAAACCTGTATGGATGACTTTGTGTGGGTGGTATTATGTGAATAGTAAAATAACAGTACTTCAAGCACTGACAGGTAATGATAGTCATCTAAGTTTCCAAGTTCTGTTTTTGTTCAATTTTATTGCGTTTGGAGCAAATAACACATTTCAACTGTAACAAGTTTAGTTTCATTTTCATGATAAAAGTCTATATGGAAAACAGATATCAAAGGTGTATAGTTTCAGCTGTGTGACTTGAGGCTAAACAGCCCCTTTGATGGAGGGAAATCACCCTAGGTGATCTTCCTGCTGTTCCACTGCCAACATAATCATTTTCATTTTAAGTCATGTACTTTTGGCGCTTTCAAAGTGAGGAAAAGCAGATTTCTAGGTTTGGACTTCTAAGTCACTTTTTAGTCCTTATCACTGGAGGTTAAAATGTCGTGAAAACATCAGCTTTCTGCAACCATTGAGAGCTCCTAAAATTAAAATTTGACTCAGTGTTTATATTTTGTTGCTGTAGAAGCCCACACTGATTCTTTCTAGTAGCAGAAATTTTGACTACTTGAGAAACTATGGGTGGAAGTTAATTTACAAATTTTATCAGTAGTGATGGTAACAAATGCTGCTTGTCCAGAATGACCCTATTATTAATCTTTCTGTGGTTAGATAGGTAAATCACATGTATTAGATTTCACAGTCTAAGACATCTTGAATGCAGAACAAAAGCAATTCAAGATTGCTTATGAGATTCCAGTGTTCATATTTCTGCTTGAAGCTTTTCTTAGAATTTATTTTTAACATGGCGATTACTTGGGGAAAAATACATGTTGTTGATGGAGAACTGCTATATTTGCACTGTTCTGTATCAATTCACTGATATATAACAAGGACATAAATAGTCTGGATATAAATGCCATATATGAACCAGGAGGGAAACATAGCAGTGGTTTTAAGTGTTCTGAAGCCACTTGAAGTGGTCTTAAATCAGCTCGTTTACGTCAACAACTGTCTGTCTGTGAGGACTTGGAGATAAAACTTGAAAGTTCTCATCTGGGTCCTTGCTCAAATATTTATAGCCATCACGGGGAGAGCAGTCTTACACACATGTGCACGCACAGATATACTTTCATGACAGTCCATTTATTTCCTTTTTGTTTTTCAGTCAGTTGATCTTGTTTCATCCTAGGAACTAGTTGAATTTCCTGGTATTTATATGCCATTAAAAGGGTATTGGTGATAAACTTGCAGGTACAGCTGTTTTAATAGCATTTATGTGGAAATCTTTATCAAGAATGTACTGAACAGCTTTCAGGATATGTTTTTGTACCTAACTGTAGCTTGGTACTGACAGCTAGCCGGTCCCTTTTTTCTTCAGCAGTGTTGTGATGAGATGGGTGAGGGAGGCATGGGGCAGGAGTCACACGACAGGAGAAAGACTCTGATACAAAGCTACAATTGTTGCCTGGTGAGGCACATTTGTACACAGAGCTGTGCAGAAAGCAAGTGCTGCAACCCCAAAGCCTTTACTGCTTACTCTGAATTCATGCATTAAGTATAACTGCTTGCTGGATTGTGCATTAGATTCATCAACTTCTGCCACGTAGGCCTAAGAATAGAAAAACAAGAAATCTTGGGGAGCCCTATCAGCAGGTTGGGATTGGGCTCAGTCTCTGCACAATGATCAAATTGTACAGGGGCTTGGGTGCTGGAGCAGAGAGCAAAGCATAATTTTCTTAACACAAGAAAGACGCTGAGACCCTGTTCAGAGAAGGGCAACGAGGCAGTGAAGGGTCTGGAGCACAAGGCTTATGGAGAGCAGCAGAGAGAACTGAGATTGTTCAGCCTGGAGGAGACTCAGGGGAGACCTTATTGTTCTCTACAACTGCCTGAAGGGAGATTGTGGTAAGGAGGGAATTGGCCTCTTCTCCCATGCAGTTAGCAATAGGACTAGAGGGAATGGCCTCGACTTGCACCAGGATGTTAAGAAATACTTCTCTGGGAGAGTGATCAGGTGCTGGAATGGGCTACCCAGGGAGGTGGTGGAGTTGCCATCCCTGGAAGTGTTCAAGAAGCATTTTAGATGTTGTACTGAGGGACGGGGTTTAGTGGGAAATACTGGTGATAGGTGGAGAGTTGGACTTGGATAATCTTAGAGATCTTTTCCAACCTCAGTGATTTTGTGAAATTAGCAATGAGAAACTTGGATATTAGGACACAGTTTGTCTTTGCTAAAGGTGTTGAGATCCCCAAGAGCACGCGTGGGCTGGGATTTTGAACCTGGGCCCAAAACAAGTGCTGTGAATACAGGACGTGGCCAAATGTGGGAATGGGAAGTACTGAATTAAAATGGTGAAAAATTAGAAGGCCTGGAAATTTGGATACCAACTGTAGAACAGTGAAAGAATGGAGATAGATTTGGAGGCACAAAAAGAGTACAGTTGGATGCTGAGAACTGTGGCCAGATAGATAGTTTGGAAAGTGGTTTTAAGGATAAGAAGTTTAACTTTATAAGAACTTAGTAAGAAAAGCTATAGATTCACTTGTAGGCCTAAAAGTAGGAATTCAAGCAAATGCTCTCCTTTGAAGCAAGAGTGCTGCAGTGAGATGTTTCATTTTGGATCTCAGTTGGTCTTCTGTGCGAAAAGAAGTCTTACTGAACATTGTTTTGACTCCTAAGTTACAAACTGGAACAGTGCTGGTGTATGTGGCAGAAGCTTTTTGCATTGATCGTCTTATGCTCCGCATTTATTTCCTGAAAATACAGATACTGGGAAGACTCCAGTTGTCTGTTTCTATGTTTGTCTATTTAAGGTCTTGTGTCTGAGAACTTTCTGGAGGACACAGGTCTATCTAGTATGTATGAAACTGAAGTTCCTTTTACTGTGAATTGCTGAGTGGAAGCTTTGCTTGGTAAAATATTTTTCTGAGCATCAGATGAAATTTTTAAGGGGATGATGAAATACAGCAGGAAAAACAGTGAGGAGAACACAGCAATTCTTCATCCCTGATCTCATTTAGGAGTACCAACTGCTTTTAAGAATCTGCTAAAACCAGTTTGCAAGATGATACTTGTCTTTGGATTATTTGTTTTTTTCTGTTTTAGCTTTTGGTACTGCTTTAATACGCCTTTCTACAAAAATGCTATTTTATTTTATTTTTTTTGTAAAGTGATAATAATGGAGACTGTAGGCCGTAAGAACAGGCAGCACTGCTATTTAAGACCTTTCTCATTAATCTGTTGGGTTATAGGCAGTCACAGCTTGGCTGTGTGTCCATTCTGTTCATTTTCACAGAATCGCATACAATCACAGGATGGCCTGGGTTGGAAGGGACCTCAAGGATCATGAATCTACAGCCCCCCCCCAACACAGGCAGGGCCACCAACCTCATTTAATACTAGACCAGGCTCCTCAGGGCCCCATCTAACCTGGCCTTGAATGCCTCTAGGAACGGGGCACCAAATCCATTTTCACAGCAAGAATGTGCATTGGCCAAAGCGCCTAATTTAAGTACCTCATCCTTCTCAGGTGACTAGCTTGGAAGTCCTTAAATACTGGCAAGAATTTAATTTTCTAAATTTCACAGTTCTAAATTTGTTACTATTAGTTGCATTAGTTGTCCAGAATACCTTTACAAAAAATAATAATATATAAAGTAGGGGTTTAAAGGCATAGCTATGGTGCTTCATAAAAAAAAGAGATACCACAAAAGGGAGTTCTAAGGCCCAGGGAAAAAAATTGTGTTGATCCTACGGGGTTCTTACCGGGTGAAGTGTGTGAGAGTGTCCTGGAAGAATATAGGGCCAACAAAGTAAGGAGATGTGAATGGTGCAGGACAACAGATTGCTCAGACATGATGAAATAGAAGGAGAGACCTGGTAGAGGGATCTAGGAGAAAAGTCACATGCTTTGAATGACAGGACTGGACAAAGATCTGATCAGGGTGTGGATCAAAGGGACTTGATTGAAGTGATAGGGAAGAAAAGGGTGTAACAAGTTCTTCTGAGGGAGAGCAAATGTATTAGTAGCAAGCAGAGAAAAAGGACAGGATCTTGGGAGATTCAGAAGATAAAATGTCAGATCTGGAGATGTAATGTGTGGTCAGCAGAGTCTGGGATAACTCAACAGGCATGTTGCTGTTACTTGGAGAATGTGGTGAATTGGTAGCAGCAGAAAAAATACTTTTTTCCGTCCATGTTGTGTTTTACATTATGATATGCCAAGTCAGTGACAGAAGTTGAGATACAGGTGTGACTCACAGATGTTAAAGGCTGTTGATTAAAACCAAGCAGGTTGGTCAGGGCCTAAAGGTGAGTTGGAGACTGCAGAACCACCACAGGCTTGTGGAAGGGAGAACTGGGCCCCTGCCTCATGAGGAGCACCAGCAAAATACTGCAGGATAGTACTGTAGTGTCACAGCTGGTTAAAATCTCCAGGACTGAGGAGTATGAGTGGTGTCATAAGCAGCCTGAAGTATCCTGATATAGTCTGGATCCTGATGGTTGACTGGACGTTGGAATTGCTGAGGATTTTGTTAGATTTTGTTTTAGATTAAGTCCTTTAATTCTGTAGCTGTGAAAGTCAGCTTCGGTTGAACAGGGTTGTAGTTTTAACATTCATCCTCTTCCCTTTGAGCAGTGCTTAAGGACAAGGCTTGCAAGAATGGTTGTGCAGAGGATGAAAAATCCCCTTAGGAGGATTGTTTCACACCTAGATTTACTGAAACAGCGTTGGAAGACTTCCTTGCTTATTTCTTAGCATAAACACCAATCCCTGTGGAAGACACCTTGCTGACCTCGCACCCACCCTGCTGATTCATTCCACCAGCTTATGATCTCTTGAACATAAGTGGGAGTAGTTATCCCCTAGGGGAAGACAGTCAAACTTGTTTCTCATTTATGTGTTTTTCGTTTCTGAACAGAAAAAAAGTAAGACACGTTTCTTTAAGAGAGTCTGCATGGCAAAGAAAAGGTGAGCTCATGTGTAAGAATGATAGGAGATTATATTATCAGAAGAAGGGAATATTTCTTTTTTCGATTGAAAACTAATTTACATTGATTCTAAAATATTTCAAGAGTTTCATTTTGAGCTTGTTTACTTAAAAAAAAAAGAAAAAAAAAGGCTATAAACGTAATACTAACTGCTACTGTGGTTCACCGCTTGTCTGGAACTCGTGGTTAAACTTTTGTCCACGAATCCATGTCAAACAAAGAAAAAAATCATAAAGCACGACTTTACCAGCATAACTCCCTGTTTGGATGAAGCACTCTAAGCGGAAGGCTGCTTTTGTTGACTTTGCTATTCTTGTTCATAGAAGTTGTGTTACCATTCTGGGAGAAAGGTACTGCGCATTTTCTGAAAGTTTTATGTTTGTGGAATGACAGTGGTTCTGTAATTTGAATGTTGAGGCTTGCACATAGTCATGTCTTTGCACAGGCCTCATTGTCCTCTGAACAGGTTGCATTAGCTATGCCTGTGCCTTACTTTTGAGTTGAAGAAAATAATACTTCCTTATCCCTGCCATTGTGTGCCTCATTAAATTGTTGCCAGAGCCGTATGTTGCAAATATAGTGGGTTGATTGTAATAATTAGGTTATCTTTTTGTTTTCAAGATAGATTTCAAAAGTCACCTGAGATGGTGATTCAGCAAGGGTTAGTTTTGTTCGGAGCAATGCCTACTAACAGATTGAGACGTGGGATTGAATTTTATAAAAGGCACTATTTCAACTTGAGATGGTAAAACTTGATTTCTTTGGCCAGCTGCAGAAGTTAAGTTGGTTCTTGGTTTATAATTTTCTTTTAGAGTAATGATAAATGATGTGGCTGATAAGCACAGAAAGGTTCTGTGGATGGGATTCAACACATTTAAGATGAGATTTCTACAACGTAGATGTTGATGAGTTCCAAGCTCCTTACTCACTTTTCAGTGGGGGAGGACAATTAGACACTTCTGGAACACTACTCATCTGACCTGTTCTGGATATACGCACTGGGGTGATGATTTGATTTCTCTCCCTAGCGATCACAAAAAGCCTAGATGTCTATCTCAGGTGTCAAAGCCTGCAGCTGGTCAGGGCTCTAACTGATCATGGTATGGTGAAAAGGAGAGTGTCAGATGTGGTCCCATGTTAGGGAAGGCTAACAGAGAATGTCCCATCTTGGCTAAGCAGATCGGTGTACTTGTATTCTGCAGCTCCAAAAGGACCAAGAGGCCCTGAATAGGGAGTGCACCTCTAGAAGGATTAGAAAGGCAAAGCAGAAACAGTTCAACATCTGTCTCACCTTAAAAACAAGAAGGAAATGCTTTGTTTTTGTCCTTGGGAGTAAAGGGTGAGTTCTTACAACAGATAAAGCTTAGTTTCAAGAAATTAGAATGGGTCTTAGCTTGTTCAGCCCTTTCCAGTTAAGTGGAAAATCAACTTCATATAATAAATATTTTTAAGTAGAGCTGCAAAGTAGTGAAACAATGACATTTTTTATAAGCCTTCGTGTTGCTTGCTCTTACCTGATGGTGGCATTGGCTTTCCTGTATATGTGGTGTGGAACAGTGTGGGTGGAACAGCGCTCAGTTTTCAACTGGAGAAATTCTACATACTCCCTGTCCTGCCAGCTCTGAGATCTGAGTCTGGCAATGAACCCAAGAACCTGGGCAGGTTGAGGCTGGGAAGGCTGAATGTTCAGTGAGTTTTTTGGGAGGGAGTGGTAGCTGCTTTACTTGCATGTTTGGTCCCAGCCTTTTTTTCAGGAGGCCTTAGGGTAGTACTGATGCTGCACCCCCATTCTGCTAATTTTGGGTCTGTACGAAAGTCCTGAACTAGGAAAAAATGAAGGGAGCTGCAAGATTTAGCTAAAACTTCTGTATTTGGAAACACAGGTAAAGAACTTGGATTCTGGTATAAACTCTTTATGGTCATGTGCTACTTTGCTCACTGATTCTCAGTATCTAAGACAAACATGCATTGGCTGACATAAATGGATCAATTTAATTGTAATATGTGAGTTTTTGTAAGTAGTATCAGGCAAATCTTTGTGCACAGGCAGTTGATATTATAAATTAAGAAAGCATATATACAATATGTTTTTTAAAAAGTGTATTTGGGTTGTGAAATACGGTGATCTTAATAATGTGTTTTAAAGGTGAATTAATGTTTATTCTGAGCTATGAGACAACTTGTATAACATTTGCACTTCCCTGGCAAGCACTTCTAGCCTGTTTTTCTTCTCTGAATATTAGTTAAAATTATATACAAGAAACAGCCAGTTTTGCATTAAGACTCAGCATTCACAAATTTTCCTGCTCTACTCCTTCTTCTTAGGAAGGAGTAATATCTCCTACTGATCTAGACGTTGTGATGTCTGATGGACTGGGAATGCGATACGCATTTATTGGACCTCTGGAAACGATGCATCTTAATGCAGAAGGTAGGTGGTTTAAAATGAGACAAACAGGGAAATGCTTATATTACAGAAGACCCTGGAAAATCACAGAATCATAGGATGGCCTGGGTTGAAAAGGACCACAAAGAAAGATCATTTAGTTTCAACCCCTCTGCCACATGCAGGGCCACCAACCACCAGCCCAGGCTGCTCAGAGCCACATCCAGCCTGGCCTTGAATGCCTCCAGGGATGGAACATCCACAACCTCCTTGGGCAACCTGTTCCAGTGTGCCACCACCCTCTGGGTGAAAAACTTCTTCCTAATCTCTAACCTAAACCTCTTCTGTCTCAGTTTAAAACCATTCCCCCTCGTCTTATCACTATCCATCCTCATAAACAGCTGTTCCCCCTCCTGTTTATACGCTTCCTTCAAGTACTGGAAGGCCACAATGAGGTCTCCCTGGAGCCTTTTCTTCTCTAAGCTAAATGAGCCCAGTTCCCTCAACTTTTCCTCGTAGGAGAGAAATGTTATACAACAAACTGGGTTAGGTTTGCTGCAACTGTGATGACTTTTCTCTTTGTACTCTAATGATGGAAAAAAAAAGGAATGCTTGTATAAAATTTAAGATCAGATGGCAGGAAATGAGTATTGACTATTCTTTTGTAAGCAAATGGCTGAAAATTAACATCTAATTGAAACACCACCTATGTTCTTTATAAGATTTCTCCCAATACTTTGCTGGTACAATACAGCACTATGTGCCATACACATAGTTCAGAACTGACTGAGTGTCAGGAAAAGAAAGTACTTAAAAGGTTCATCCGATAGTTCAGTGTAAACAGCAACTTTCTGACTACTGTGTGATAGAAAGGAGCATGTCACACAGGTGGTCCTGCAGGAGGGAAGGTTAACAGAAAACTTACTTTCTTGGCCATGTGGATGAGCATGGGTTTTGTATGTTTCTGGAAACTGTACGTATGAATGCAAGCTAAATAAAAAGTGAACTACATAAAATGTAATAAAAATTACAGCTTTGTGATACAAACATTTAAGCAAATTAATGAATGATCTTTACTTCCTAACTATTTTTCATTTCTTACATTGTGCCATATCTTCTTCTGTGGTCCCTGACATAGTAGGACCCTGCTCCATTGCTGGATCTTTTAGGCACTGCTGCAATATAGAATGATGCAATAATAAAGATAAGAAAGCAGAATCATAAAATACTAGTGTGCAGTTAGGAGTGTTATTTTATGTCTCTTTGTCAATTGGTTGCTTGACAAAAAATTATGCCTCTTAAGGTTGACTTTCCAATTGTGAAATCAATGTGATTTTATGGGTTCTCCAGCAGAGGCTTTCAGTTGTCTGTTTGGTGCTTTGCTAGGTAAACGTCTGACCTCCAAGAAGGGGCATCTTCCTAAAAGCTTCTGAGAAGGGAAGCTTTTAAATCCTCTCTCTAGTGATTTCAGACTTACTCTCAGTAAAGCACACTGAGCAGAACAGATGCTCATTGCATGAGCCTTATCATAGCAGTCTACCTGGAGTCTGACAGCCCAAAGTTGTCTAGTCCTTGCACTGAACTCTACTAACCTGCCATTGCATCCTCTGGAGGGATCATCCATGTGCAGGTGGTTCTGTCACAGCAACTTGAAAGAAAAATTTAAATCAGTTTTAGATACTGAATCATTCTTGGGAATCCTTTATCATATTTTGCAGTTTACTTTGTGGGTAAAATAATTGTTTGCATGGTTGCAACCTGAGAATTGTAGTCAATGGCTTTATGTCCAAGTAGAGGCTGGTGATGAGCATGTTCCTCAGGGGGTCCATCTTGGGACTGATGTTCTTCCATTTCTTTATCAATGACATAGGCAGTGGGATTGAGAGTACTCCCCAACAAGTTTGCTGGTGACACCAAGCTGAGTGGGGCAGGTGATACTGGCCCTAGAAAAGCTTGAGGAATGGGTCCTTGTGAACCTAATGAAATTCAACCAAGTCAAGTGCAAGGAGTTGCTCTTGAGTGCCATGGTGATCCCAGATATGTGTACGGTCTGGGAGAATATCTCCTTCAGAGCAGCCTTGTGGAGGAGGACTTGAAGTCCTGGTGGACCAAAAGCTGGATGTGAACCAACAGTGTGCTCTTGCAGCATGAAAGGCCAACAGCATCCTGTGCTCTGTAAAAAGACAGCTGACAGCAGGGAGGGAGCCCCAGCTGGAGTACTGTGAGCAGGTTGGGGGCCACAAGTTCTTGAAAACAGGGAGCTGTTGGATTGAGTCAGGAGGAGGACCATGAAGATGTTCAGAGGGCAGGATTATCTCACCTATGAAGATGGGGTGAGGGAGCTGGGCTTGTTCAGCTTGGAGAAGAAAAGGCTTTGGGGAGACCTCTTTGCAGCTTTCCAGTACTTAAAAACGTATTTTAAACAGGAGGGAGGCAGACATTTTATACAGTCTGATAGTGATTAGGACAAGAGGGAGTGGCTTTAAACTAAAAGAGAGGAGATTTGGATTAGATGTAGGGGAAATTATTTACTGTGATGTTGGTGAGGTGCTGCCTCGAGAAGCTGTGGATGCCCCATCCCTGGAGATGGTCAAAGCCAGGTTGTATGGGACTCTGGGCAGCCTGATCTAGTGGGTGGCAACTTTGCCCACAGCAGGTAATTGGAACTCAATGATCTTAGGCTAGGTTTCTTCCAACCCAAGCCATTCTATGATTCTTTAAATTAAAAATGACTTTGAAATAACTAGTACAGTTACTAACAAGGTGTTTTTCATGTATACTCAGTTGCTTTGATTCTGAAGACTATTGCTTCATTCCCAATCTGACATCTGAATAGTCTCTGAGTCTAGAGCTGCTCCTGTTTATGTGCTGGCAGTCTGACTCAAGCTGTTGCTCTCATCAGAGACATTCAAAATTGTCAGCGTAGCTGATGTCAGGACACACAATGGCTTATGGTCATAGTTTTGTACCACTGCCAATTTCTTTCCCCAGTATTGCTTCCCATAGTATGGAATAGTGGACCTTGCTTGCCCAGGACAACTCTTTCTGATTCGTTGTGGTAATTAGTGTCTATATTTGAGCAGTAGTAGAAAATGGAGATAGGTACCTCATCTCTACTGCTATTAGCCTTCCCTACATCTCTACCTTTCTAGCCTTCCCGCAGTCTTAACCTCACTGTTAATCATTGTGGGAAAGGTGGTAGGGATTCAAGAAGCATGAGAGGAAAATTTGTGAGAGATCCTGGAAGGCCGGGAAGATTCCTTAAGTGTTGTGTGGTATTTTTGTTTGGTTTTGGATAAGTAATATTCCAAGGATCGATTTATTTATTCTGAAGTCATGCTCATGTGAGATGCCATACATCAGGATCTTCCCATGAACCTCCTTTATGCTAATGCAGGGCTTCCTCCTTTATAGTTCTTATGTCCTTTCCTGCATATTCATAAGTAGTCTTATCCAAAGCTATCATTTAGGTCACCTTAGATTACCAATTAGTCCCTGCATGTGTAATAGAAGTTTTGAATATAAAGGTGTGAGCCTTCAACACGGAACAAAGTGACAATATCAAGTCACTAAAAGGAGAAGCAGCAGCAACTGGAGAACTGAATGAGGGCAGAAAAGCACATTCAAATTACTTAACATTCTGATATTGATTGTTCGTTTCTGTAAATTAAATGAATGTTGATTTCATAGAAACATAGAGTGGCCTGGGTTGAAAAGGACCACAATGACCTCTAGTTTCAACCTCCCGCTAATGTGAGGGTTGCCAACCACCACAACAGGCTGCCCAGAGCCACATCCAGCCTGGCCTTGAATGTCTCCTGGGATGGATCATCCACAGCCTCCTTGGGCAACCTGTTCCAGTGCATCACCACCCTCTGTGTGAAAAACTTCCTCCTAATGTCTAACCTAAACCTCTCCTGTCTCAGTTTAAAACCATTCCCCCTTGTCCTATCATTGTCCACCCTTGTAAACAGCTATTCCCCCTCCTGTTTATATGTTCCCTTCAAGTACTGGAAGGCCACAATGACGTCTCCCCGGAGCCTTTTCTTCTCTAAGCTAAACAAGCCCAGTTCCCTCAACCTTTCCTCATAGGAGAGGTGCTCCAGCCCTCTGATCATTTTAGCGGCCCTCCTCTGGACCCGTTCCACATCCTTCCTGTACTGGGAGCCCCAGGCCTGGATGCAGTACTGCAGGTGGGGCCTCACAAGAGTTGAGTAGAGGGGGGCAATTACCTCCCTCTCCCTGCTGGCCACACCTTTTTTAATGCAACCCCAATACGCTGCATTTTGAGTTTGTCACCTCTTGGTTTCGTATGGCAGTATCACAACAAATGCTGTTAACTTCCTTTACAAGTGACATCCATAGAATTGGGTAGTGTCACTTGATCTGTTTACTTATTATGCAATTATATTAGCAGGCACAATGTCCTTCTGCATATGTGCCAATATAATTAAAATATACATTCATCCACATTTGTCGCACAGTCTTTGCAAACTTCACTGTCATTGTCCGAAACTGTTTCTCCATGCCAAAGCCAGTTTCCCACTACCTACCCGTAAATATACTGAAGAGGGTATGGCCTCAGTGAGATTTTATCTTCTGGTTTTGAACTGTCACTTTCTTTTAAGCCACTGGAGAAGATGATCTATGAAAGCAGAAGCTAGGCCGTAATCTATGGTGTTTCAAATATCTGCAGCAAAAGTTCTCTGTGTATACTTCAAGATTGGCTGTCTTAGGTCAGCTACTTTATTAGTGTATTATTTATTGAGCTTAATCGTAATTTAATCTTGGTCTAAGCCTGCTAATACTAGCACGAGAGCTGCATAGGAAGTTGAAGGATCTGTGTTGCTATTTGCTGTCTTGCTTTGTCAAAGCACCATCCCAGGTTCATATTTTGCCTAGCCCTTGTTGTGAAATTTGTGTAGCTGTCTACAGAATGAACAGAATGGAAATGGGCATGGATACACCGTCCTTAAAAGTGCAGGTCTTTTGTGCAAAAAGCACAAAGCATCAAAACAAAAGTGAGAGAATCATAAGCCATATATCAAAGCAAGGAGATTTTCTTCTTCCCCGACTTGGCAAAACATAGCTAAGTGTCAATTACAATTACTGTAGACATATGTGCTGGCTAGTTCTAAAGCATGGATTATTTTCATTATCTTATCCTCTGGAACAAACCAAGCTTTAATCCTTTTCAAGAACTTTAGTGCTAGAAGCATGTAAGCAGAAGGTGCAAAATTCTGCAAGTTAAGGTAGTCAAATCAAAGAAAAGGAGGAGTGCTTCTGTTTCTTCATTCAGACACATTCTCTATTTATATGGAATTTCATGCAGATGGTTTTCCTCAGGCCTACAAAGCCTAGAAACATAGTCCCTCTTTCAGCAAAACAGAGAGGTTGGAACTTCTTTATTTGGACTTGCCCTAACCATGATAGATTCTTCTGTGGTATTCTGAAATACACGTCTTCTGTTCTTCTATAATCATCTTCAGCCTTACTAAGTGCAACCACTTCTGAAATTTTACTTGCTAAAATCACCCCACCCAAATCTTTTCAAGTTGTTGATGCTGTTACATCAGTGGCTTGACTATCTTTCCTTCTCATTTTGAGTCATTATGTATCTTCTGAATATGTTGTTTAGGTTCAGAGTAGTCAGGTTCATGCTTCTGTCTTTTTTTCTCTCGCAAATATTTTAGCGCCTTCCTCATTTTGCCCCATGTGTAATGTCCTTGCCAGACTGGTTTACCAAGTTCATTTGCTCGCATCCTTCAGCCTTCGTGCCTGTTGCCTTTCTTACAAAGAAGACTTAGCATGCAGTAAGCTGTTGCTCGAAGATATTTACATACAATAAAGCCTGAACTAAACTTACCTTTTATATTGTCATGTATACTCTTCTTTTTTCCTATCAGTCCCATTGCCTTGGTGTTTAGGACCCCACCTCTGAAGAGGACTTCTAAGGACAGAAAAGTATTTTTATGCATGCTTCTAAACTAAATGCCTGTCAGTGTTCCTTTTCCTTTCTGAGTGTCCTGTTCATCTTGATGATGCAACTAGAGGCGTTTCACTAATAGCCACCTTTGTACCACACCAGTGGAAGTCCTTCAGGTGAGCACCTGAAAACCAGCAGTATATCTCCTTTGGAGTTGGTATAAAAGAGCCTTATATTTCTTCTTGGGCAAGATAGATATGGGCAACTGAGAATTAGTGTTCTCCTTTAGCCTGTGATAACCTGTTCTTATAAGTACACTGTACCAGTCAAAAAATGTTGGGTGGAATAGGGATGTACCCCTTTTCGTCTCTGTAATCCATACCTACTGCTCCCTTAGAACACTTTATTATTCATTCCTCTTCTACCTTCTCTTCACCATAGTTCCCACATGTGGTGGGAGGAATATTCGGGGAACTCTTGCCCTCCCTCAGGGTATTTCTGTTCTGTGATTATGATTCTCAGGTGTCTGCTGCAAAATGTCTGCCTTCTCTCCCAGCCCCCTTTCTCTGACATGGATGAGGTGAGTGTGAAAGGAAGAGCGAGGCTTAGACAAAAGAATGGCAAACCATGTGGGCAAGTGGAAAGTATTGCTATCCCTGTGCTGTAAGTTGCTTACCCTTTTTGTTGGAGATGTTTTTTGTTCCTGGCTGGAGATAGTGGAGCATGACACATGGTGCATGGGAAGGTGGTGTTTTTAAAAGCCATGTGCCATCTTCTTTTTTTCCAGCTCCCGTGTACTACCCTGTTTTTGTCTCATACCGTTTATTAAGTCTAATTTGTCAAGCTTAAGGTGCTGCCTGGGGAGTATCAACAAGGATTAAAGTTAAAGGGATTCTGTAGTACTTGTTTTCCATCTTCTTATCCCTATGTCAAGGGACATAGAGAAAGACCTAGGGGTCCTAATAGATGAGAAACTCAACATGAGCCAGCAGTGCGCTCTGGCAGCCCGGAAGGCAAATGGGATCCTGGGCTCCATCAGGAGAGGGGTGGTCAGCAGGGATAGGGAGGTGATTGTCCCTCTCTACTCTGCTCTTGTGAGGCCCCATCTGGAGTACTGTGTCCAGGTGTGGAGCCCTCAGTACAAAAAAGATACGGAGATTTTGGAAAGGGTCCAGAGGAGGGCCACGAAGATGATCAGGGGGCTGGAGCACCTCCCCTATGAGGACAGGCTGAGGGAGTTGGGTTTGTTCAGCCTGGAGAAGAGAAGGTTGCGGGGTGACCTCATTGCAGCCTTTCAATACCTGAAGGGAACTTACTCCCAGGAGGGGAGCAAACTCTTCGAAAGGGCTGACAATAGCAGGACTAGGGGAAATGGTTTTAAGTTAAAAGAGGGAAGATTTAGGTTGGATGTTAGGGGGAAGTTCTTTACTAGGAGAGTGGTTAGGTCCTGGAACAGGCTGCCCAGGGAGGTTGTGGATGCCCCGTCCTTGGAGGTGTTCAAGACCAGGTTGGACGGGGCTCTGGGCAACCTGATCTAGTAAAGACGTATGTTTGGTGGCCCTGCTAGGCAGGGGGGTTGGAACTACATGATCCTTGAGGTCCCTTCCAACCCGGGTCATTCTGTGATTCTGTGATTCTGTGAAGGGCTTTTCTCATCCACCTTTGTTATAGCCCTGACCTTTGGATGAAGAAACTCCTAAGTTTCTCCTGGAGTCAAACATTTGTCTTATTGAGTTTGCAGTTGCAAAGCGAATTGATTTTTCTGACAGTATTCTCCATTGTTCAGGTGTCTTCTTAAAGCTAGTAGCATTGGATTGATCTTTACTTGCTTCAAGTCAAACACTGCATTTCTCCACTGAGATGTCACACTGGGAGTGCTGACTCAAGGTGGCTACTTTGAAGTTTGTTGTTTGTTTGTTTTGCCTCTGAGTGAAATCATGAATGTACTCTAACTTTCAGCATGTTTCCTTTGCCTAGGACTGTGAGGTGCTTGTGGAGAGCATTCACTCCTTGCTTGGCATGCAGTGCGCATGTCTGCATGTTGCTACTTCAGCTGCAATGCTGAGATGAACTGTAGTACTGCTGCTCTTCTCTACATCCATAACATTTTGGTTTTATACCTTTTCTTATTTTGATGACTTTGCATATGGCTTCTTTTCTTTCATACATTGCACGCAATGAGTGAATTGTATTAACCAGCCTGCATTTGGCATGTCTCTCTTGTCTTGATGAGATACACCCACCCAGAAGCTGTTGTGATTCATTCAAGCTGTAGGTGAGTTGCCAGGAACTCGATTTGTAGGGTTATCTGGCTGAGTGAGCTTTTGAATGCTGTCTCTAACTCAGGAGTTCACATCCACCAAGTAAATGAATCAACCAAGTCCAAACATTCCTCTACCCAAGCTACTATGGTTATCTCTTTAAACCGATGCTCCTGAAGTACATTCATGGCACAGAGACTTCTCACCTACCTTCTCTTGACTGCAGTGGAGCCAGAACTTCTCAGATCTATAGTGTTACTGCACAGGCTTACTAAGTGATTGAGAGGTTTGTTCCTTCTGTATCTGGGAACTTTCTGTGATGTTGCATGATGTGGGGGCAGATGTTTTGCTCAAACTCTTCAGAACTTGAAGAAAAAGCTCACATGAACAAGGATGAATGTAGATACTACCTTCTTGCGGTTGGTGCATGAGTATCATCTAGAATATCCCTGTAGGATGTTCTAGATTGGCTGCAGGTGCCAGTCTGTGAACCCAGTCGTTAGGAGGTAACAGAGCAGCTCTTTACACTAATGACAGGATATGCCAGAATTCTAAAACCTTGTGGTCCTCTGCAGAGTTTTTAGGAAGGAGGATGATTTCTGCTTATTCTCTCAATGGAAGAGATAGAATTGGATCACAGCAGTCCTGCAGTTAATACTTCCCAGATCTTTCTGACGCTTCCATCAGTGGTGTTTTGGAGCCCTATAGACAACTTGAGTGTTTCTGGCTGTGTATTGATTGAGATAATTGAACAGAATACAAAGTTTCCAGATAACTAGTGCACGGATGCACCTATATGACTAGATATCCGCCGTTGTTCTCTACGAGAGAAAGCCAAAATCTGCCAGGGCATGTTCTAGGAACAGATGTGCTCCGTGGGTGGATAACGCAAGGCAATAGGTTGACAGAATGCTGACTGGAATGCACTTGGCACAAGACACAAGTTCAAGCTACTTCAGAAGGATTCTCTTTTTCTCATAGTTTCCTTCCTTCTGACACTGGAGAACGTTTCTAATCCGTTTTTTGAAGAGGGCTCAGTACTCTCAAGTCTTTCCAGGTTACTCTCAGGCAATGGACATGTTCTCCCAGCCTGCCCTTTCAGCTGTTTACATGGCAGCCATCATAATGTCAGTGTCCATTTCCTAATGAAATTGTCTTTAGAAAGTTCTTCCACCAACTGGTCCAGAAACAACAGTGTTCTCCATCACCTAACACATCTCAGAAGCCATTTGGAATGTGTGTACTTCAGCAATTTCAGGCTATGAAGTATGCTGAGCACTACAAGTGTTAAAGAGTTTATGATTCATGGTTGCCAGTAGTTGGAGGTTTCTGTTCTTTCATCCACCTTCATTTAGGGTTGGATAGGTGTGACTTTTACGGTATTCATATCACACAGTATTGCATTCCAGGGAACTGTCTGCAAGCTGTTTGGGAAAGAGACTACTTTGTGACTTGGCCTAGGATACATTCCTTCATGTGGTAGTCAGGCCACCTCTCTTAATGTTTCTTGTGCTTTGTGGTTGGATAAGACCATGATGAGTTCAGGCTCATGATTCTCAGTTTATACAGTCTCCTGAGCCCTCAAGTAAGAGTTGGTAACCATCACAACTTTGTCTTCAACAGCTTTGTCTTTGCTTTGGTAATTAGATAACATTTGAGAAAGAAGGGTAAAAAATTTTCTGTCTCAGAGGTTCTTAGGAAAGGGGGATTATCACAAGGTTCTAAAGGATATTCAGAGCTTCCCTTCTCAGGTTTAGTGTATTTACTGGGATAATGGTTCCACACCACATCCTTACCTCTAAATAGGAGATTTGCTAACTACAATAAGTTGATGCAACGGAAGAAAGGGATACCATCCAGAGGGATCTGGAAAAGCTTGACAATTGGGTTCTCACGAACCTAATGAAATTCAACAAGGCCAAGTGCAAAGTGTTGCGTTTTGGTCAGGACAGTCCCAGATATGTGTACAGGATGGGAGAATAACTCCTTGGGAGCAGCTCTGCAGAGAAGGATTTGGGGGTTGTGGTGGATGAAAAGCTAGGCATGAGCCAGCTGTGTGTGCTTGCAGCCCAGAAGGCCAACAGTATCCTGGGCTACATGGGAAGAGAGAGGGCCAGCAGGGAAAGGAAGCGAGTACTCCCCTTTGCTCTGCCCATGTGAGGCCCCATCAAGTGTACCATGTTTAAGCTTGGGGCTCCCAGCACAAGAAAAATGCAGAGCTGTTGGATTGGGTCTGGATGAGGGTGTTGAAGATGCTCAGAGGGATGGAGCACCTCTCCTGTGAGAATGGATTGAGGGAGCAGGGCTTGTTCAACCTGGAGAAGGATCTGGGTAGACTCCATTGTGGCTTTCCAGTACTTGAAGAGAGCTTATGAACAGCAGGGGGACCAACTTTTTAAACAGTCTGATAGTGATAGGACAAGGGGGAATGGATTTAAACTGAAAGAGAGGGTGGTTAGGTTTTTCCATGAACCTTAATGAAAATGCAGAGAATAGAATCCATTTTTCCATGGTGATATTGATGTATCTTATGCATAAGAGCTCACCTTTTCTGGATTTTAAGTTAAGACCAGGCTTAAGCACAGGTGGCATTTCTGTACTTAGAGTAGGAATTTCTGATCAAATGTAATCCTTCACTCTTATTTTTAGGTATTTCAAATTATTGTGAAAGATACCGGGAAGGTATGAAACTTGTTCTGAACACCTTTGGGCCGGTTCCAGAATTTTCAGGTGAAACTGAGCAGAAGATCAGTCAGGTAAATCTAGAGCCAATAAATGCAATGACATTCACAACAAAGAATGTTGGTTTATACGTATGTATAATTGCAATTTACTATTAGAGGTATCTGTACTCCGTTTCTTGTTTGAATGTTCACCTTGAGCGAAAAGATCAGTACAAAATATATGATTATCTGAGTGCCTTTTCAGAGCACTTTGAAATACATCAAAAGAATATGATCAGGTGAGTAATGTTATTACTAGCCAGGGGAGTCAACTTTAAACATCCGTGGGTTACTGACATTCAATCTCTCACGCTATTTCTTATCATGTCTGTGCTACGTCCTCTGCTGTTATGTGCATAACTCCAAGTTTCTCTTCTTAAACCCTGTGTTTTTTTCCTCCAGCTGTTCTGTTGTTCTTTGTGTAGTTAAGAACTAGATCTCTGGTCTGCAATGCATACAAAGACATGTTTACCTTCAGCATGTGAGCAGTCCGGTAAGATTGCTTATATGCGTAAATATGAAGTGTGTTTTAAGTGCTGTGCTGCATTGGGACCCAGTTTGTCTTCAAAGTTACAAACCCAACAATTTGTTTATACACACCGTATAAGATATTAAGTGTATCCATAGAAATTAGCTACAGCATTGCCATTTCCTTATTCTATGTTTTCACAGTTGTTTTTTTTAATGCTTTGCTAAAGAACTTGTATACATAGTGAATTGATCTTGATGAACTGCCACAGATTACTTCCCTCTATGCAGTGACTCTGGAAGGTAGCGTTTTTCTGCCTTTTTATGTTAATGCAGTTTCAACATCAGCCATGTTAAAAGGGAAAAAGTGTTTTTTGTGCTCAAACAACATAGTCTGCTTATAGCAACAATCAAAGACAACCGAGAGTTGTCACAAGTGGAAGGTTTTGATTAGAATGAAACAGTTTGGGTTTCTTTGTGGAACAGAAGATTCTACTTCAGCGTCTGTCTTTTTGTCTATCAGCATTTGTTTCTGTGCCTGTTATCTAAAGCCATCAGCACCAAAGATGGGTTTGCAGGAATCTTCTAGTAAAACATTAAGCATCTCTTATCTGACTCTTTTATCCCTCCCACTGATTTCTCCTGGAGTGATGGGAGCTTGCCTGGCATTGGGTGCTGCACCAGGTTTTCTTTAGCTTCTCAGCACTTACCTTTTAAACCTAAGACCTTGGTTGCTATTTTGGCTGAGATGACCTTATGATCTCTGCCTCTGTTCTCAGAAACAGCTTTTTTTCATTGGAAGGAAATCTGTTACCAGTGTTCTAGCTGGCCTCCATTTAATGCCTTTTGTTCTTCTTTCAGTGATGCATATAGCAGGTACATCCGGGCAGCTTTGTTTATGCACTCAGAAACAGGGATGGTTTCTTTTTACCCGTTTAGTTACAAATATACAAATACCCACAGATTTGTTCAGGCTTTTCTCTTTGGATCCTGAAGCAGCGCTCTAATTTCTCTCCCTCATTTTCCAATTAAAAACTGAAATCATAATTCTGGGTTTGTTGCAACTCTTTCCCCGCCATTTAAATCGCTGCTGGCACTCCTAAAATAAATGTTTGCAGCAAACATGGTATTCCTCCTTACGTTTATTAGGAGCCAGAAGAGAAGCCACAGCCTTAAACACACACATGTGGATTTGGCTTAGAGCTTGTATTTAGCCACATAAAAGGCCAGGTGGCCTCTTTCCTACTTAATAAAAGGTTATTGTCAAAAAGATGAGACAGTGGCTGTGTGGGGTAAATGGAGAAAAGAAGCTGTTGCTCCAGTGTTCCTGTAGGCACCTTCACTGCAACCTTCAGAACAGCCTTCTCCAGTGGGAGCACCTTTCTTGTATCTGTTGGCTATTTACCAGTCAGACGTGAAGAATTAGCAGCCTGTTGCTTGTGATAGAATAAATGGCACTTTGTGTTGGATCTGATGATTCCCCAAAGCAGGAAAACAATCCTTCTTACTACTCACAAATAAGTTTTAATTATCTCTTATATTTTCTATTTCAGGCGATGTCTGAAAAAGTTCCAGCTGTTCCAAAGCACCTGAGTGCCAGAAGAGAATGGAGAGATGACTGTCTCGTCAGTCTGGCCAAACTGAAGAAACAAATGAAATCTAACTGAGGGGCACCTTGTCTGACAGGACAGACCAAACAAAGAGCAGTTCTTCATCAAATGTGGAGGTTTTTGGTCATGTGGAAGAGACCAAATGTGCAAGCAACCATGTGCACAAGCGTAGAGGCAAATGAAATATTTGGCCCAAATTTGTCGTGACATAATTAACAGATAACTGGAAACAGTTATTAGAAGTTCGGTTAAAACTGTATCAGATCATTACAATATATGCATTGGATGTGTAAGCATTAGGTAGCTTTAGCAATATTAATACTGTGCAATGCTGGAACACAATCATATTTTAAATAACGCATTTTTCAGCTTGCTTTGAAGTTCAGCACTTGAACAATATTTGCTTATGCGGGGATCTGGAATTGGCAAACATCAGCTGTTTGTCACTGGAGAAAATGAGCCCTCAGTGCCAATCAGTGTGGCAGTGGGGTTAATTTGTAAAGCACTGACCGCAGATAGGAGGTTGTGCTAAGCAGAGAGCAGGTTTTTTGGCCAGTGAGCTGAGACCTCGGCAGCACTAAGGGTCACTTCAGATTAGCTCTGTAACCATTCCACAGTGCTGGGCAATGAATGATCATCCCTGGAAGCATTCAAGGCCAGTTTGTAAGGGGCCCTGGGCAGCCTGATCTGGAGGGTGGCAGCCCTGCCCATTGCAGGGGGTTGGAGTTAGGTGATCTTTAAGGTTCCTTCCAATGTAAGCCATTCTGTGATTACTCCTCCTTCCCTGCCTATGGCACTTCTATACTAGTGTGATGACCTGACTGTGAGTACATAGATCTGTCCGCTTTCCCTCCCCCTGGTTCAGTAAGACTGACCAGACACCTACTTGGTTCTTCAGACAACGCACTTTGATACCCCACGGCTTTGCCCAAACTTGGGTCAGGTGGTTGATGCTGTCAGTAGGCATCGCTGCACAGACATGCTCTATTTTAAGGCTTGCCTGTGAGAAATGAAGTAATTTGATTAAAAGCTATTTTGGGAGATGATGTAGCGCAATGGATTCGTCTGGGCTTTTCCACGCAACTCTACAACCTTCTTAATAGTCTTGGAAAGAGAATTCACCTCTTTGTTCCTTGTGTGTTATCAGAAGCAATGATTGTTTTCTTAGGACTCATCTGTAGACCCCAAATGTCGGATACTTTGCTGCCAAGAGAAAGATGCAGTGGCTTAGATGTAGCACTTAAGCCTTATTTGCTGTCCTCCCTCCAGGAAATGGCTGTGTAAGGATGGAGTGTCCACCTGAAAGCAGCAGTATCTCCAGCAGCTGCAGCCTCAGCCCACATCAAAGTTGTCTCACAGATGTACGTACCATGTAATATAGCTGGATTTTGAACTTAGCTGGCACCTTGGGGCGCTATTGTATATAAGAATAACCTGTAACAGTGCATTGCACCCGCACTGCTTGAGTTTAGCAGTTCTGAATTTGTGCCAGCAGGTCGTATAACGTCTGGTACAGCTCAGACTCCAAGACATTAAGCACTCGTTTTGATGAAATGCTCAGGGGCTTTTCAAGTCTTGTTCTTACGGAAGGTGCGGACACAGAAACATGTTACTGCAGCTCAATTAGTTACAGTGCGAACAGCAGGAATGTCTGCAGGAACACACCAATACCACACTGTGTAAATCACAATGAACAAGGCCTGAGATAAGGTGTGTTCCCTGATGCACGTGGTGGCCCGAGGGCACATCTGTCTGTTAAACATGGGATGGGGAGGGGATGATATAGAGATAGGCTGGCATTAATTTATAGTTTGTGGAGAGAAAGGAGGATTTGTGAACTCAGTTTTATCCCAAAATAGAATTAAAATTGTCAGGTTCCTTCTATTGCTTTTCATTGCCACAGTGACTGGCACAACCCTCATTAACGATCTGAAGTTGGGGAGGTCAGCACCCACACTTGATGCCCTATTAAGCAATAGGGAATTAATTATGGGAATGATTTCTGCATATTATGTATGTTTTTGTATTTTGGGCTATAGAAGGTTCCAATTGCTTTCAAGATCAAACCTGTTAAGAGCATATGGCATTTTCATAACTAATTATATCACGTTACTTGTGTTGATTCTGAGATATTCTAAAACCTGATATATTTGATATATTTGCTTTTTTTTTTATTGCTTATGAATAAAAGATTTTAATGAGAAAGGTGCTCCATTCTGCGATCCTTTGTGATACTCTAGTGGTAGAATGCATCTACATGTTCTGAAACCAGCACCCTCGGAAAATAAGTTGTGGGAGTAAATGGGTGAGAACCAACACGCACCCTCCTACAGTTCCTGTGTGGGTGACCACTGGCTGCAGACTGCCTTGTTGCAAGGGAGTGGTTTTCTGTCTGGGACAAAACCTTGGAGAGGCACAGAAATGTGCCAGACCAATGGTGTGTGGTGTCCCAGCCCCTCGCTGGGTCATGTGCACGCAGAGCTCACCTTGGAGCACCACTTCCCACGTTGGGTCATGGCTCCAGGTCAGGGGAGAGGCTTGGAGAAAAATGTGCTTTAGCTGACATTTGCTTGGGATTTGAAGCACACAAAATTATTTGTTGATAAATGCAACAACTGGGAAGCATTAGGAAGAGTTGGCTTCCTTGAGGTTGAGTTGGCTTTTCTCTTCCAAGAGGGGATAAATGCGGTGTTCAGGTTTGGCAGCATCCCCCTGCCCTGAGGCTTTTTGGGATGCAGACCCCTAGTTTTTAGCCCAGCTAAAAGCCTTTTTCTTCTCCCTTGATTTTAGTTCTTCATTCTTGTCTTCTCCCTCCTCTCTATCCTCTCTCCATTTTTCCCTTTTCACTCTTGGTTCCCTACAATCCATCACTGCTTACAGAGTATTTAGCTGACGATTTGCAAGGAGCTGCTAACAGGTCTGTGCAATTGGTCTACTAATTGGATGCAGAAGAATCCCTTCTGGGGAGCAACTTGTCAGCAAATTGCTTGTTAGATATGAATCCAGATTCCGTTAAATTAATTGGTTTAATTGCGTTCAAATTCGTGTTCCTCCTTTTATCCCATTATTATTTTTTCCTCAGATGCAATAGACTTGCTGTGATAGATTGCACCTGCTGTGCTGTGAGAACTTTTGACACCAGTAGTCCCGGGAAGTTGCAGAACTGCTCCAGCTGTTGTCGTATATTTATTCTGCTTGACTATCAGCTGAAGAAGCAAGGTTCGAGCAATTCTTCTATGGTAAACTATGAGATATTTTGGAAGAATTCATCATGTGGCTTGTTTTTTTTTACATCACCACCTATTTTTAAACCCTGTGTTATTTTTAATCATTACACCTATAGTGTCTATTTTTAGATGTCAATAATGTCTTTGTTGCACTGTATTCTTCATTTGTTATTTATTCATTTCCTTGTTCAGAGTGTTTTACAACCTCACTGCTTCTTTCTGGAAGCGCAGTACATTGTTGCTCAGATCAGAGCCTTTGATTTAACACTGTTAGGAAATTAAAGCCGTGATTTTGTGTAAGATGAAGAAGGGCAGGTACAGAGAGATACCTGTATATGCCCAGCACCTCCTACTCTTCCTACTCTTCTGAATGTTGTGGAAGTGGTTTGAATGTAATGAAGTGGGAGCATGAAGTTATTTCCAACACTGACTGTAGTCATTCTTCTTTTGAGGACTGATAATAGTTTTAAAGTTAGTGTGAGACCATCTTGTAATATCAAATATCAAATTGGGATGGTACTAAGAGATAGGATAATGCAACATACAACATCTTTGAGGCAAAAATCTGTCATGTTTCAACTGGGAAGCAGGATAGTGCTGAAGTAAAAGCAGGATAAAGCTAAACAAAAAAAAATTGTTTTGAGACAACAATGTGATGACGAGTTTTCAAAAGGCAGATGTGATGTGCGTCAAGTGCCTCTACAGTTACACATCAGGGTTGCATTGCCACAACATGGGGACTACAGACTTGTAGAATGGCTTGTGTGGGAAGTCTCTAAGTATATCAGATTGCCCTCACCCCAGTGCAACCCTTTGCACTTGGTCCTGTTAAACCTCATTCAGTTCACTTGGGCCCACTTTTCAAGCCTGTGCATGTCCCTCTGGATAGAATCCCATTCTTCTGCTGTGTTAACCGGACCGCTCAGCTTGGTGTCATCAGCAAGCTTGCAGGGGGTGCACTTGATCCCATCATCTATGTCATTGATAAAAAGGTTAGAGAATACTGGTTCCAAGACAGATCTCTGGGGGACACTTTCTGTGTCCAGTCTCTACCTGGACATAGAGCCATTGACCACAACCCTCTGGCTGCGACCATCCAACCAATTCCTTATCCATTAAATAGTCCACCCTTCAAATCTGTATCTCTCCGATTTAGTGCAGGACCGTGTCAGAGCCTTGCGCAAGTCAAGGAAGATGTCACTGGTTTCTCCTTTGTCCACCAATACTGTCAAAACAGTTACAAAAAGGTCTTTGGATGTGTGCAGCTGTGGTAAGCTAGCAGGAACAGAGGTACACAGGATGGGAGTCTGGAAGGCGTCAACACAGTGGGTAGAGTGACAGTAGAGAAATGAAATGGGAAAACGAAATGGCCTTTTGTTTTCAATAGCCCGGTAGTCCTGAGGAGAAGTTTCACAAGTTAATTTGGTCCTTGTTAACCAGGGGTAAGTAGCTGTGCCTGCTCAGGCACACCTGAGCCTGCTGCCCTTCCATAGATCCTGCATGTGGTTGCAGGGTCCTCTGCTTTGTGGGCTACTGCAAATCAAAGCCAGCAGAAAGGCAAAAACCTTGGAATATTCTGCCATTCTGGGGAGCTTCCAGCAAGGGGAGCTGTGGCTGGCTGTGACCTGCAGGTATTTGCTTGTCAAACCCTGGTTTGGTGACCTGGAGCTGTGAGGAAATGCATCTGCCATTCTCAATGGAGAAGAGCAAATATAAAGGAGAGCTTTGGTGAGGGCATTGTTTCTACAAAACTCAGAGGGCTGTTTAGCCATACATCAGACCACTCAGGGTTTAACCATCTGCAGGAAAACCACATTAATTATTTCCTTACATTGTATTCAGAGAAGTTATCCACAGGTTTGTACAACCCTCAGCATTTTCATTAGTATCTGTGAATAAATGCCGTCTAACACAGAAAGATCCAGAGCCCATACGTGGATGTGGATATAGCAGATCTTCATGAAGAAGTTTTTTAGGGGTTTTTGTTTGTTTGTTTGTTGTGGTTCTATATATGTAGAGCTGTAAATCTGCCCCAGACAGGGCATTCATTGTGTATAGCTTAAACCTAGGTGATGGGTACTGTGCACTGGCCAAAGCCTCCACAGGAGTCCAGCAACTCCGTGCTGGCACAAGAACAGGAGATGTTTTCCAAAAGAAGACATTAAGAAACCTCTGTAATTTAAACCATTGTGAAAACCTTCCTTTGCATTTCTGATGTGTTTTAACATCAGGTCTTGCACTTATTTTTTCCAGTAGCACAGCAGTGCATACTTTCCAGATGAAGCCACCGTTGCCTGTTTTTGGACTGCTTCACACAGATAATGCCCCGCAGTAACACAATGGGAGCATTTTGTGCAGTCCAAGAAGACGGTGAGGAGGCTGCAAAATCCTTGCTGGCGATCTGACATGGACTGAGGAGACGTGATCGTCATTCAGCAGGGAGGTGCTGGGAACAGCTTTGTTGAAACTGGTTCCTTTTTTTAAATTCTTTTCCTTGCCTAATAACGGTTTATCCATTAATTAAAGCTGGCACCAGCAGTGGGAATGATCTACCTCTGTGCTTTGTTGCTGCAGTTACCTCAATGAAAACCTTGGTGATTTTCAGGTACAGCGAAGTTCCCGTGCAGTTACTCTCCCTGTTGTGCCACTGCAAATATCTTCTTATAAAGCTCTGCTAAAAGCTTTAGGTGGTGCAGCCTGTTTATTGAGTTCTTAGCAGGAATATAGAAAATGCTGATGTGCAAAGACAAGTCGATGGAATTCCTGATATCCTACAAAGAAGGCAGACAAAGAAGCGCCAAACTTTGTGCGTCCCAGAGCGCCCAGAGACCACAGAGAGATTTTCTGATACCTCAGCAGTGTCATTTCAAACCCATAGAGCAATGGAAACACTCAGCTGTGCCATTTCAAATGTACAGGGCAGTGGAAATAGAGAACTGCATAACAAAGCAGTTTAACTAAAAGGGCAGTGCCTCTGTGTGAGCCGTATCGTACAGCAGTTCATGAAGTACTTCTGTGCTGTTCTACAAACCAGAAGCACGTCTTGCATTGCCTTTTGGTTTTCTGTTTTACAAAGAATGGTGGCCCACATCTGCTCACAGGGAGCGCTGAGCTCTGCGCTGTGTGACAGCAACAGGGCCTGAGGGAACGGCATGGAGCTGTCAGGGGAGGGCAGCTGGGGGTGAGGGAAAGGGGCTGCACCAGAGGGCGGTGGGCACGGAACAGCCTGCACAGGGCTGTGGGCACAGCCTTGAGGTGCTGGAGCTCAGGGAGCGTTTGGACAGCGCTCTTGGATATTGGGTTTGAATGTTGGGTGTTCCTGTGTGGAACCAGGAGTTGGACTCAGTGATCCTTGTGGGTCCCTTCCAACTTGGGATATACTATGTTTCTATGATACGCTTGCAGGAAGTCAGCAAAAGGACCTTCCTCTTGCCCCTGCTGCCTGGCTGTGCTGGTGCAGTGCAGTTCAGTAGATACCCAGCATGAGTGGCCTTGTCCACAGTCCTGATTTTTCTTGGGTTTCTTAGGTCTGATGGGTCCTGCTGGACTTTGTTTTGTTCTTGTAGTAATGGAGTTTTGCTTGACAATGTTTAAGCAGCCCAGTCTGTCCAACCCAGCTCTTGGTAAGCCTCTTGCTTAGCTCAGAATGGATATTAATAGTTTGTCTACATCATCCTGTCTTCCAGACTGAAAAATCAGCTTTTTTCCTACCAAGATAGTTTACCTACAAAGCCAAGTGTTGTCAGCCTGTCCTATTGCTGCTCTCTTCCAGGTTCTCTTTTCTAAAATTCCTGCTGTAGCATTTATGACTATCCCTGATGCAGGTTAGCCAAGCTGCCACTCGTAGGATGGCACTGTTTCTGTGTGAGGAAAGCTTAAGAACTTGCTGTAGGATGAATATTCATCTTATCTGGAGCATTTGTCTCGTTTGCCAAAACACGTAGTTGTAGAACCTTCTTCAGGTGGTCATATCAAAGGCTCAGAAATCTGCACTGTTGTAATTAAAAGGCATAAGCGATCACCACTGTTAATTAAAGCCTACAAGAAGGACTAGATATGACCATGATCATGGTTTGTGGGTAACGTGGCATAAAAGACAGTGATAATTTGGAAGTTGCCTAATTAAGGCAGTGTTGAGAGATTTCCAGAACAATATATGATCATCTTGTTTATGAGTTTAATAGGTTTAATAGTATAATATGAAAGCAGAAAGACCAGAACTGTGTAAAACTCAGTTGCCATGGGTAGCGTGGATAGCTTATCATTAAGTCCACTGATGTCTCACTTTTGGGAACACACAGTAAATTCATTTGCAATTATAGGAACTGGCTCTGCATTATTCTGGTTGCATCTCATGAGTCCTCCTCCTTGGGTACAATTTTATTTGGGCAAAGGAAAACTTTGTGTTTTCCAAACCTTTTGTAATATAAAATCGTTTCCATGATATTTGAGTTCATGTACCCTTGCCTTTGTGAAGTGCACTTCTTTTTATATCTTCTTCCTTTTTTTCAAACCTTCCTTTCAATTGTCCAGTCGTCCTTTATCGTACAGCCCCGTTTTCACTCTGCTCTCTTCTGATGACCCTTTTCTTTATTATTTATATTTCTCAGTTTCTTACAGCATCATCTTTAGTTGCAAAACTACACATGGGAATTAACTGGTGCCCAGATGTTGTGCCAGCCTCCTACTCCTGTATCTGCAGGCAAACCAAGTTTGTGGTGATTACTGATTCTTTTTTTCACTCAATACATGGGATCCAAATGTAGACCTCTGGCCACATGGGCCCTGAATAATCTCAGCTGACATCTTCAGGGCAAATTTTGATCTTTCCTGGCAGCACACTGCAGATCCTCAGGAGCAGCTCAGGTGCCCATTGGTAGCAATTCTCTGACTCAGGTTCCTCCTGCAGGAGCTCAGTGCACTGCAGGAGCTGAGCAGTCAGAGTCTTCTTCTAATCCTCTCTGCTGACAGTAATGTTCAGCTGCTCTGATTTTATCTTGTGATACGTTCTGAGATTAAGCTGCTCCCTTTTTTATGGCTGACTCAGTACTTACCTGTTGACTTGGTGGCTGCTGAGAGCATTGGTGAACTACTGCTCTATGAGCCTCAAAATAAAGTTATTGGCACAAAACCTTTTTATACCACAGTCTTCTTTGTAGCTACAGAGTGACATAAGCAGGACCCTGGTAGCAAGTGTGGCCTCTGTAATTGGGAATGCTGTTCCAAATCCGTATCACCCATATCACTTCACCTAGATCTTCTCTTGTTCCATTAGGCTCTGGTAAAAATTCTTCTGTGTTATCACTTCTGGGCTTTCATTTGTCTTTTCATGTGTTTGAGGACCACAATCTGCATCACACTTCTTCAGCTGTTGACTAATGACTATACTGTGTCCCCTGCCACTTTCTCTTGTCCTCCTGGAGGACAACTCATCAAGTAAGATTTCAGTGTCCTTCTTTTTGCTCCTTTGTTCAAACAAGCTGCACACTGGAGTGTGAGAAATGCTCTCCCAGGTCAGGCTGCTGGTATTTTTCCACCAGGAGTCTGCATCATTTGAGGCAGAATATGTGAACCCAACTGCTACTTGCAGTTCACCCCATCACTTGCTGGATGAGGGATATCAGCCATACATCCCTACCAGTGCCATTCAGTATCTGGATTTGAACTTCTTGTCCCAGAGTTTTGCTCGTCCCTGTTTGAATCCACCAGTGCTCCACCTTATCAGCTTCCCATGGCTTTGAACTTCTGGAATTTCACTGAGCTTTGTGAAATATTCTAAACCATCCCTCTGTCAAGGTCAGTGCCTGCTCCTTCGTTCTTATAGCATGAAATTTAAAGAACAATTCTGCATTCACTTTTTTTCTTGGAACTTTCTGGTGTCCCTCCCCAGCCTACTCCTCTTCAAGCTGAAGTCTTGGCCCATTTGGGCTCCCAAGGCCCGTCATCCCTGGAAGTGTTCAAGGAACATGGAAATACGGCACTGATGGACATGGTTAGTGGGCATGGTGGGGATATGCTGGTTGTTGGACCGATGATCTGAGAGGTCTTTTCCAACATTAATGTTTCTGTGATTTCCTATTCTGCCAGCACTGTTCTTCCAAACAGGATCCTTCTGTAGGGAATCTTAACCTTTTTTGTTCCTTCAACTATTATTTCCCCATGGTTTTTATGGTATTCCCTGTGATAACCCCCCCCGACCCCTCCCCAGGCTCCAAGCAAACTGTTTTTATCAAATCCATGACACCTATTCCTCTTTTTCTTTCTCTTCCACTTTTATTGTAGAATTCTTCAGCTCCTAATACATACTTCTCCTTTTAAAGTGTTTTATTCTCAGTCTGGGTGTGGGACCGGCTACAGCTGCAAAACATAGCAGTGTCCTCCAATCCTGGTCAAAATCCCCTGTTTGCGTGCCCAGGAAAACCACAGCGACTGGGTGGAGAAAGTATCTTCTCCACAACTAAATTGCAAGACAGCTTAATTAAGGCAGGTATATTAGAGAAAAATTTATGACAGTGTGTTTTCACCTTTGGCAATAGGCTAACAGGCAGCACAACAGCCTGGAGCATGGTCAGGATGGAGGAAGGCAAGTCATGACGTGTAGTCATCCTCAGGTCTCCGATCCTCAGATTATCTTTCCCCTCTGACTAGGGATGGGCGACAGTCCTGGGCCACTCTTGTTGGTTTGTGTGAGTTTTGTTGTTGTCATTTCCATCTGCAGCCTTATGCAGTTCCTGCCTTTCCACACCATCTTCACACCTTTCCCTCCCAAATCCATGCATGTTTGTGTGTCCCATATGGTTTCCCCTTCCTTTCAACTGCCCACCCACCACCCAGCTGCATCTTTGCATTTCTCCCTATGTGGTGTATCTCCCTGTGGAGGGAGTTTCACAGTCTCACCCCAGAGCATGGGAAGCTGGTAAAGCCCAACTGGTTGAGCATAAAACCAAACAGGTCTATCACCTGCTACTCGTGCTTCCACATCTCCTTCTGCTGTACATCATTTTGGCTAATCATCTATTTCCTTCTAATTTATAACTGGCCATCAGTGGTCTTCCTACACTCTTGGACTCACTGCTTCTAAAATAATACAGATTTTTTTAAGCTTATACGAGATTGTACAAGGTTGATCTTATGTGAAAATAAAAGCATTAAGAAAGTTTAATTCACATCTTGGGATGAAGAAAAATAAGCAACCAAACCAACCACTTTGAGCAGTTGAAAAGGTTTCTGAGGTCTTTCAGGGAAGGTTAGATACGCATCTTAGAGATGATGCAGACATAGTTAGCACAAACCAGAAACGCTTCATCCCCATAAACATGCAAATTAAAAACAATTAAAGCGTTGCCTAATGCTTAATGTGAGCATACACCCAATGCTCATGCAGCTAACAATTAGTTTATCTAACAAAGAGACCAAGAGGAAGACCAAGAAAAAGATGAGCTGACACTTGATGACAGTAAGTAGGGACCAGCTTACAGAAGGTGGTTTCAAAAGAGGTATTTGAGAGCACTTCAGGTGTCTGTAAGAAGAAAGGCTCATGGTAAACCAGAGGACAAGTTTTCAAGGAAGTGATCCAAGATAGAGCAGGCATCACAGAAAGCTGTAAGCAAATACAGTAAAGCTACACAGCAGTAAAACTAAGTTGTTACAGGAAAGGCATGAATAAGCCAAGGCTGAGACATAGCCATTGCACAAAGTAATGAAGAAATCACCAAGAGTGGATGTTCATACCTTTTAGAAAGGAGAAGGCACAAAGGAAATGGGAAATAGGTCAAGATAAAAGAATGTAAGACAATAACAGTAGTCCTACATCCACCTGCTCTTGGCTCTTAGTGGTCTGTAGCACGTGGACAGTAACTCTAAGACAGATGAAACAAATAGAGTAGTTTTCTACTTCCAGCATCATAATTGACAAGAGAATCAAATAGAGCAGGCCATATAGCAGGAAAAGGCTACTGAAACATCAAAAACAATCTCCGAAAGCAGACAGAGCACAAAGAGATACCAACCAGCAGGTTCCAATGCCTTTTCCTGACTTCATAAAGGGTGATCTCAAGACTTCCTTAGAGACAAAATAGGAGTCAGTTTTGTAAGCCTTGGTGAGAGCAGCTGTCACTGGATTTACATCAGCTCAAAGGCAGCAGTGAGTTTGGACAGGTCAGTCACTGCCAGCAGATGGGAGCTGGAGGTACCATGGCCATGCTCATTCCTTGCTAGAGGCATTTGCTCCAGGACAAAGCACTTGCACTTGCAGGGCAAGCAATAAATCATACAGATGCTCCAATGGCAACCTTGTTGTAAAAAAGTTCACAGAGATGACTTTAGTTCTCTAGGAATTAAGGAACTCTACTTGAGCCACTGATTGAGGTCAAGCACTGGTGGCAGCCAAGGGGATGTGGAGCTCCTTCACTTTCACCACTTTCTTGAGCAAAGATTTAGTATTTGGGGACTGGGAGAGGTGTTTCCACTGAAGATTCCTTGACTGCTGCATTGCATGAAAAGTACCCATGTTTGAATTAGTGACAGCACTCCATTACCCTGCAAACATCAGGGATTTGCAGCTGTCTCATTCACAAGTTCTTTATCTAAGGAAGAGGAAAAATTTGTCATGCAGCAGCAGGAGCTTGCAAAGAGCACACAGATACCCTGCATGCAGGAGCTAGAAATGGCACCGCTGGTTCCTGCATGAGTGGTGGCAAACAGAGACATGGCTCAGCCATGGGAGCTGGATTGACCCAGTACTGAAACTGTTCCTCAGAACATTTATTTGGTGTCAGAGTGTCAGCATGCCCCAAAACAAGCCAAGTGGGTCCATGGGCATCGCTCCTTGGACTGAGAGTGCCTGCAGCAAGCAGAGGGCTGGGTGTGTTAGATGGGTAAATGTAAAAAAAAACCTGCAGATTAAGATTAGTGGTAAAACAAATAAAGAGAGCAGGCTGTGAGATAAAGGTACATAATAGACTACAGATGGAAATTATAGAGGTGATATGTAAAGAATGTCCTGAATTAATCACTTCCTTTTGTGTAAATAGTTGGGTATAGTGAATGTTGATCACTTAGCAACCTGCACCATGATTTCTTTTTTACAAACCTGAGCTGTTTCCTTGGCTATGATCTCCGTCTGGCTCAGCAGAATTACAGCAGCATCTCATTAAGCATCGCCTATAAGTAGATGGAAATAGTTGGCGCCAGATGTGTTATGAGTGACGCTCAGAGAACTGATATGATTTAGATGACAGAAAGCAGGGCATTCTTAGTGCTCAACACTTTCTTATAGAGCAGTAATCCTCACTTTGCTTCAAGGATCTTATCAAGCACTTGTTCAAGCCAAGTCACAGCTCCTGCCAGCTACTGTTAGTGCAGTGGATAGGCGAAGCTGCATGAAGCAGGCAAGGACCTGAGCATTGCTGACCTCGGGCCTTGTGCCACAGTGTTCCACTGCCATCAGCCACGGGCACAGGGCTGTGGGCCTGTGGCCAGAGGGAGGCATTGCAGCAGGGTTGTGCAAGGGATCGGGAGGGTCTCGGTGGAAAAGGAGCCTCCAGCCTCTCCCCATGCTCCACACCCTGTGCATTCTGGAGATGTTCCCCAGCAGCCAGACAAAACACTCTTTGTTGCAGAAGAGAAACTGATTTCTTCATGTCTTTGTCTCAGCAGTTAATATCGAATGGTCACGTCCCTAAGAAGGCTTTATGCTTAGAGAGTTGCTTCCATCTTTGCTTCCAGTATCCTTTTCTAAAAGAGCTACCTTTCCCCAGTTTTCCCATTTGCACCCTTTGGGCTGCATTATCCCTGACCCCTGTGCTCTGCTCCTCACTTCCACAAGGTCTGCGAAGTACCATACCTGGACCGGGACTCATCCAGAGATTTCAGCATCCATTAAAGCACACCAATTTCTGTGTTAAAGGAACTATGACAAGACATCTCCCCTCCCTGTTGGACTTCCTTGGTGATCGCAGTGACCCAGGCTGGGCACTGGGGTGTCCCCAAGAAGAACCCTTGCATGCTGCTTGCACCTGCTGCCCTCACTCTTGCACACTGCCTTGCCCCAACGAGCAGAGTGGGTGGAAGGCAGAGAGTGGATGATGAGTGGTTCCATCCTCCTTCTCTCTGAAATCTGGTGCCCAGCTCTTGCAGCCAGCATGGGGTGAAGCTTGGCCTGGGCTCTGAGTTGCCCTCACTCTCCAATCTTCCTTGGCCACACATTTCGCAGGAAAAAGTACTTTCCTCCCTGCTCATATCCACCATTGCACAAACACTAGACCAGGGCAGCTGCCTCTCTGTGAGGGGTCAAGGAACTTGTCATGGCCCTAAAAATGGGACCAGAAATCTGTGGAAACAAAGCAACAGTTTATTGACATTGTTATGTCTGGTGGAGAGCCAAGTCAGGACTGCAGGAAGGTGGTTTGGATTTGACATCCATGGGCTGTGATCTTCATAAAGATCGTTGCCCACTCCAGCTAACCAGCAGCTGTGAATTTTCATGAAGGAAATCCATCACCCACCAACATTTGTAAAGATCTGGCAAACTGCCCTCTCATGTTGCAAAACAGAATGGAAGGCTTCCATTTACAGGCTCCCAAATACTTTTCTTGCCCTGCCTTGTCCTCACCAATGTGTCCCCTCACTGCGCTCCAGCAGGTGACAAAGCTGCCCTGGTGCTACTGTGGCTGGGGCTGTGCCATCATGATAGAGCGTGACCAGCAGCTTTTGTGCTGGGAAAGGTGCTGGTGGGCTCAGCACCTTGCTGCATTCCTCTCCTGCAGGTTCAGCCCCATCCCATTCCACCTGTCCTCATGGTTTCTAACCACCACAAGGGATTTCAGTTTGGTCTGATTCCCCGTGCAAGCAGTGAGCATGCTCCTGGCTTGACCTAACCTACAGGTAGGACAGCTTCGGTCACACAGCCAACATAGTTCAGGGGTTTATGTCCACACCCCTGTGGCACACACACTCCAGTGTCCCTCAGGTGATCTTTCATCATCAGTTACGCTACGAATCTCTGTAATCAGATACGGTTATCAGAGCAACAGGGAGAATATTTACCAACATGCAACTTAGAGGGGAAAAAATGAGGAAGAATAAGAGAACTGAAAGTGGGAACTCAGTGTTATTTGAAGTATGTACTGCTGTTTGTTATAAAATGAATACATTTTGCTCTTGCACAATGGTAGTTCTATACATGAAGACATCTCATGCAATGTATTCCTTGCCTTCTATTCCATATGGTAATTTGACCAGTAAGGTTTTTGTTCCTTTCCTCTGCCAAACATTCAGCTCTTGTTTATGTTGAAGGAAGTTCCTGGTGTGGAACCCAAGAGAATTAGAATTTCAAAGGGCCGGTTCAGATCTGGACGATGCTTCTCCATTTTTATTGTTTTTCAGTAACCATTCACTAATTTTTTCTCAGAGTTTCCTAGTGTGTGGTTCTTCTTTGGCTCTGAACCACAGCAGATGGCTGAGATCTGGGGACAGATCACTGCATGGAGGCATTACTACACACTTGAGATGCTCTGTGTGCAGGTGCCCAACCCCAAACACCACCCATCAGGTTGGAGAACACCCCTTCCTCAGGGCCTGTTAGTGTCTGTATGAGGCAAGATCTACGCTACTCTTGTGGCCATGATTTTGGGCAGAGCATCTCAGTGACCAATACCCTTCTATCAGACTCTTTGGGGACAGCTGATATCAACTGTCCTCCCATGTCCTGGTGGGAACTTGAGGAGGCTATGGAGGATGGCTTAGAAGATCACCATCCATTGCCATCCCTATTGGTGAACAAGCCTGTTACCTGGTCCTGTGCTGACAACTGTGTGAGCTTAGAACTTTCTGGTTACATTCTCCTTGCTCCAGTGTTCCTCAGCTCTGAAAAATAAATTTCTACTTCCCTTAGGGTAAATTTGGATGGTTAATCACTATGGGCTTCTCTGAGTTCCAGAAATGGAAGGCTGCACCAAAGCTCAGTGCTGGTGCTGTTGATACCCTGTGGAATTCAAGTGGGACTTCTGGTCTGTTATTTATTTACCTTTTTTCCAACAAAAGTTTCTTGTTTGTCACTTCTGGACGCACCCTGCCTCGTGACTGCCACCTCAGCACTTAATAAAGGGGTTAATGAGCACCTTCTCCACCTCTTTGCTCAGGGTGCTTGTATGGCAGCCCAGACTCTTCAGGGAGGGAGATCAGGAACAGGCCTCATTAGGGGTCTTCTTTACCGTACTAAAATGTCATCCTGAAAACATGTTATTGTCTTGCAGACATCTGATGTGGCATGTGTTACACAGTTTCATGGACACAGAAAGTGTTAAAACATATCTACTTATTGTGTTGCAAAGGGCATGCATTGCGAACTTGTGAAAGTATGTTAGGCAGCATGAATTTTGCCCTTGAGCAGTATGTAATATGTGAATTACTTCTTAAAATTAGTATCCCATGCTTGTTAGGATTTGTTTCTTTTTCATTAAGTCCTTTTGCTACCTCCTCAAACCAGCCTGTGCACTTCTGCTGTGTATTATTATTACCCTTTCAACTCCGGCACAGTTTCTACTGGGCCCGCAGGGTCCTCTGCACAAGCTTTTACCCAGGAAGATCACAATCTGCAGGACTCAAGCTGTGGCTGAGCACTGCCAGTGTTCCAGATCAGCTTGCAAGTAGGCAAATACATACTGCTCTATGCCAGCAGCCCCTGGCTAGCTAATGCTAAGCTGGAAGTATTTCCCTGATGTTGCAAAGAGGGATGAGGTTGAATCAAGGTGAGACTTGAGTAGCTCAAGTTTTCCTTCTTGAGACACCAGCCTTATGCCAGGGGGGCCTCAGATGAGAAGCCCTGGGGAAGCCTTGTTCTCCAGGGTTGGGTGAGGAAAGTGAGTGGGGAAGACAAGCGGTTGTCTGATTTCCCAAGAGGTTTTGGAAGACCTGGTACATGTTCATGACAGGGTCAATGAAGAGGAGAAGATGATAAGTGTAATGACAAAGTCATGGAGGAATGGAAAATGCAAAGGTCCAGTTCTCTCTCTTCCACAAGCATTACTCCATGCCAATGAGATTGACTTGGAGACATAGGGGGCCTGAGAGCCCTCAGTGATGGGGAAATTTGGGTCATTTGGAGTTTGGGCTGTATCTGAATTGTATTCACTTCAGAAAGGCAAATATTTACAAAAATGAGAAGAGAAATAGAATAAGTTCCTTTGGGGACAGCGGATGGGAGATGTTGGGTGTTGCTTGGTACCTGGACTCCAGCTAGCAAATCTGCAAGATGAGGAAACATCTTCTATCACCGACCAGCTGGTGGTCTGTACAGTACACAGGCTTTGGTCCTGATGCTGACCCAGCAAGTGCCCATACAAGCCATGGTCCCATTTCCCTCTGTAGGGGAGAAAGCAGTGTCCCTCCTGGGGTGAGACCGCAAGTGGTTGCAGCTGCCCAGGTCTTGCTGGTCTCAGGAGGTAGGCCATGCTGGGAAGCATCACAGCAGAACCCAGACAGACTGAAACCCCACAACGTTCTGACAGCTCTTCTTCCTTCTTGCATTTGAAATGGGGATTTAATGCATGGAACTTATGTCTTGTGAAGGCAGGTGAAGAGTGACCTCTTACCCCTGGCTTTTTCTCTGCTGTCACTGATTTACTGTATAATTTTATTTTACAGGTAGGCAGTAACTTTTATTTTCCTGTTGGTGCAATTACCAACAGGAAATAGATGACATCTCTATGAAGTAACAGATAAAGAAGGAATCCCTGATGCTCAGGGTTCTGATGATGGAAAAAGTAACAGAACTGAGAACTCCTCTGTTCTCATACAACACAGAACTGAGATTCCCCCTTTAAAATTCAAAGTTTACTAGAGTTTCTTCAACCAAGAAAAATCCATGGGAAGGGAGTGCCCGTAATAACAGGTCTGCACTCACATTGGGTGGTAGAAGCATCAGCAGTTTCCCCTGAGGGAACCAGGATTCTAGAAGTTAAGCAGAAACATTTATAATTGCAAGGAGTTTAAAGGCTTCCTGGGCACTGTGGCTTCCCTTTCATATCCTGAGCATGCTGGGGTAACGCATTAGCCCTGTGGCACGGAGGAAATAACCCATCAAAGGGTTTGCTCTTGTGGCTCCATCTTCTGCTGGGAGAGGAAACACGAGAACAGAGGTGGGTGAGTGTGGCCAGATGCTGCCTGCAGAAACTCCCCATGGGGATTATTTACATTTTCCTTCTGCACAGGAGACCGCTGGTTTCTCAACAGCTGAATCCACCTGCCCCAGTTAAAACAACTGCTGCTACACAATTTGCTTGCTTAATTTCAAGGCAACACACACAAAAATGGAGCAGTGCAAACAAGGTGTGAGTCACCCTTTGCACACTGATCCAACTTTCCCTTCTCTTTTCTGTAACTGGGCTGTTCTGTTAAACTTGCATTTAAGACCTTTCTACAATGTAACTTTTGGCTTAGCACCAAACATAAACAATTATCCTACTCTAATGTCACCTGTGTCCTCCCACCACTCCTCCTACCCACTGCTGTGCAATCTACATAGGCATCGATCCCAAATTAAAAGACATCATTGAAATCTGAGTCACTTCTTTTGCACATTACTGAGGAAGTGCCCATTTTGGTTCAGCTGGTGGTGGTTGCATTTCATGTCCACCCTCCCCTTTATTCCAATCCATGCTCCTACATACCAGACCGTGACATGTCTGGGTCCACCTTTCCTTTGGCTTTCATATGGATTTCACTTAATATCTTATGTCAGGGACATACATTCAGTCAGTTGTTTTCCCTCTTGCCCAGCTCACCAGCTCCAGCTGAGATGAGCAGCTGCAAATCCTATATGGTGGACCTGAACTCAATAGTTCCAAACAAATGTCAGCTCCTGGCTCTGTTCTTACTGGGTGGAGAAAAGTCTACAAATGAAGCAAATCTGGTTGCATGGCTAAGAGGCAGATCTCTCCTCGTCCTCATACATGAGAAATCCTGAACTTGGTGGGAGAAAATATTTTGCTGCATGGGGTGGTGAAAGGCAGAGCAGAAAGTAGTTTGCAAAGGGTCCCCACAGTTCTTTGCTCTACACAGCAAGGCAGGAAGATCCCACACTAGGAGGACACAGGAGCGCTGCTAATGCCAGCCATACAAACTGCTGTGTGACAGTTCAGAGGTGATAAGTCACTGTGTACTGCAAAGGGGATGTGGTCCTATGGGCATTACTGGCAGGACAAAGTGTGCAGAAGCCCATCCATCACTGAGCTGGGTGGGAACAGTGCAGGGAGTCCTCCCTTGGGGACAAACCAGATTGCTGGATGACAAGGAGAGAGAGGTTCTCCTGTAACCTGAATGTGTCCAACATACAAACCTGTAAGTGCCAGGAGATAACAAGCCCTCCCACAGCCTGAGTCAGCTCTGCAATCCCCTTTCTGCAGTTTACCACACAGATTACCACACAGACGTGCACCCAGAGCCACAGAAGAAATTGGAGATTGCATCCTTCCAGAGCCACGGGTTTTCCACAGGTCTTCCTGCTGCTATAGAAAATGACATCATCACACCAAACCGGGTAAAGCAGAGGGTGTGACGGTCCTGTGTGACTCCTGTGTTGCCCAACCTCTGCCCACTCAGTTGGTGATGCTGGAGAGGAGACGCAACAAGGCCAGTCACTGGAGTAAGGGAGCATTTTGTGTGTTAGTCCAAGGTTCAGCAGGAGCAGCTGTGGCCCAGTGCGGTTTTGGTGGGGTGGGCTATCACCAGGCACTGAGCAGGCATTAGATGAGAGGCATTCACCAGCCACTGGTAATCAATAGTGTTGGTTGAATGAAAACTCCTAGATAATATTAACAGGCCTAACAGAACAACCAGAATGACACTAACAGTCACTGGCTGATTGCAGCACCCTATTTCCAAAGCCTACATGCAATAGAAGATGGAATACACTCCATGGGATTTCCGTGGTGACCTTCTGTGTATTGGCAGATCTACCTCTTAACTCATGGAGATCATGAAGCTTGTGTTAGAATCGTAGAATCATAAAATCCTTGGAGATGAAAACAACATTTGAAGGCCATCTAGTCCAACTCCCTTGCAATGAACATGGACATGAACAGCTTGATCAGGTTTCCCAGGCTCTGTTCCAGCCTCACCCTGAAAGTGTCAAGGGATGGGGCACCTGCCACATCTCTGGACAACCTGTTCCAGTGCCTCACCAGCCTCACTGAAAAAGGCTTTTTTTCCTTATATCCAACTTAAATTTCCCCCTTTCAACTTGGAGCCATTTCTCCTTGTTCTATCACCACAGACCCTGCAGAAGGATCCATCCCCTTCTTTCCTGTAGCTCCTCTTTTGATACTGAAAGTCAGCTCCCAGGTCACCCCACAGTCTTTTCCAGGCTGAACAGCCCCAGCTTTCTCAGCCTGTCCTCACTGGGTGTACCATCCTTTGGATAATTTCTGTGGTCCTCCTCTGGATGCACTCCAACAGGTCCACATATTTCCTGTACTGAGGACTCCACATCTGGGTGCAGTAATCCAGGTTAGGTCTCATCAGTGACAAGTGGAGGAGCAGGATCACTTCCTTACCTTGCTTGCTGTGCTGCTTTGGATGCTGCACAGGATACAGTTGGCTTTCTGGGCTGCAAGGGCATGTTGCTAGCTCATGTCCAGCTTCCCATCCACCAGTACCACCACGACTTTTTGGCAGGGCTGCTCTCAGTCCTTTCATCCCCCAGCTTGTATTGGCAGTGAGGATTGCCATGACCCAGGTGAAAGACCTTGCAGTTAGATTTATTCTATTCTCACTACTGACTTGTGACAGGACGAGGGGAAATGGCCTCAAGTTGCGCCAGGGCAAGTTTAGGTTGGATATTAGAAAGAACTTCTTTACAGAAAGGGTGGTTAGGTACTGGAATGGGCTCCCCAAGGAGGTGGTTGAATCGCCATCCCTGGATGTGTTTAAGAGCCGCTTGGATGTGGTACTCAGGGATATGACTTAGAAGAGGTTTGTTGTTGTGGTATTGTTTTGTGGTTGTTTTTTAAGAGATAGGCTACTGGTTAGGCTGCGGTTGGACTTGATGATCTTCAAGGTCTTTTCCAACCTGAGTAATTCTATGATTCTATGATTCTATGATGTTCTCTTGGATCCACTGCTCAAGCCATCTAGGTCCCTCTGGATGGCATCCCATCCCTCTGGTGTGTTGACCACATCCCAGAGCTTGGAGTCATTATCCAACTTGCTAAGGGTGTACTCGACCCCACTGTCAATAACATTGTTGAAGATATTAAGAAGTATCAGTCCCAGCAGTGACCCCAGTGGGACACCACTCCAGGTGATCAGGCCAGTTATACCTGACCGTGTTAAGGACAAGCTACCATTTTAAGAAAGTTGACTCTGATGAGACCTGCTCAGCTTCCCTGGGCCATTCTGCTTGGGGATTCTGGTGCTGAAGGAGAAGTTACCTCTGCAACTTTGGTTCTTGCAGACTGAGGATCATCACCAGAAAGGTGAGAGCTGGGATGTCCCCTTCCTCCTTTCTCTTCCTGCAGAGCCTGGTAGCCCAGTTTAGTCATTCTCAGATGAGAGGAAGATGGGAGGTCTGTCAGTGCCTTCATTAGTCACTACACCTGCACAGGTTAGGTCCTTTTGAAGTTAAGCAAATACTGGGGCTGGGGACAATAGTGCTTGAGCTGGAAGACGATGCTGGCTTTCTGCTCAGCCCATAGCTGTGTTTCTGAGTCAGGTTACTCAGCTTGCGCAAGGAGTGTTTTCTCAGTGTTTTGCTTTTGAGATGAATCTGAGAACATATGCTAGGAAGGAATTCCCTTCAAATCCAGAGGCTGATGCAGAAAATCTTGCATTTGATATAAATAGTAAATAATTGATATAAATAACAAATAATGCTTCAAATAATCTCTTCAAAGTCATGATCCATTTGGAGTATCCCATGGAAAACTATTATCTTGCCACTGCTTTAGAGATGTTTCAACAACCAAAAAAGTTGTGAGAACAGGCAAATACTCTTGGTTTTGTCTTAAAAGGTGTCAAGCGCAGTGACAAGTCCCAAGTGAGCATCAGCAGGTTGTGTGAAGGAAAGACAGTGCAGGAGGTTAAGAGCCATGAGGCTCCCTGGAGCCTCCTTTACTCCAACCTCATGACGATTCAAGGTGACCGAGCTCCTTCTTAAATCTAGATGTCTGGGAATAGACAATACTTTAGCTGTTTGATTAGCGTTTGACACTGTCCTCTGTGATATTCTGGTCACCAAATTGGAGAAAAATGGATTTGTTGAATGGACCTATCACTGGATGAGGAATTGGCTGGATGGTCACACTCACAGAGTTGTGCTCAGCAGCTCAGTGTCCAAGTAGAGACCAGTGATGAGCAGCATTCCTCAGGGATTACAGCTGGGACCAGTGCTATTTAACATCTTTGTAGGTAACATGGACAGTGGGATCAAGTGCACCTTCAGCACATTTGCAGATAACACCAAGCTGAATGGTGAAGTCAACAAGCCTGAGGAAAGGGATGCCATCCAGAGAAACCTGGACAGACTTGAGAGGTGCACCCATGCCAGTCTCATTAAATTCAACAAGGACAAATGCAAGGTCTGGCATCTGCGTCAGGACAATCCCAAGCATAAATACAGGTTGGGCAAAAAATGGCTTGAGAGAGGCCCTGAGGAGAAGGATTTGGGGGTGTCAGTTGATGAAGAACTCAACATGAGCCAGCAATGTGTGCTTGCGGCCAAATGTATCCTGGGTTGCATCAAGAGAAGTGTGACCAGCAGCCTGAGGAAGGTGACTCTGCACCTCTGCTCTGCTCTTGTGAGACCCCACCTGCATTCAGTTCTGTGGATGCCCGATGCAAGAAGGACATGGAGCTGTGGGAGCAGGACCAGAGGAGGGCCACAAAAATGGGCAGAGGGCAGAGGACTGGAGCACCTCCTCTACAGGACAGGCTGAGAGAGCTGGGGCCATTCAGTCTGGAAAAGAGAAGACTCTGGGGGGACCTTATAGCAGCCTTCCAGTATCTGAAGGTGACCTGCAGGAAAGCTGAGGAGAGACTTTTTATAAGCGTGTGTAGTGATATTAAATGATAGGGGAAATGGCTTTAAACTGAAAAACGGTAGATTTAGACTAATTAGGAAGAAATTATTTATTGTGAGGGTGGTGAGACACTGGAACAGGTTACCCAGCGAGGCTGTGGATGTCCCCTCTCTGGAGGCATTCAAAACCAGGCTGGACAGGGCTTTGAGCAACCTGGTCTAGAGGAAGGTGCATAGAGGGAGTATATAGCAGGGGGTTGGAACCAGATGACCTTAAGAAGTCCCATCAAAACCAAATCATTCTATGGTTTCATGGTACAATTCTATGGTTCTATGATTCTATGATTCTATTATAGTGAACGTTCCCTTTGACTCCCTGGTGGAATTTCCACACTGCACCAGGAGGGAGCCTTGTTTTCACTCTTTGTCTAAAGACATTAAGGAATGTATGACATCTGAGGATAGTAGCGACTTTCTGCATTTTTATCACATGGCCTTGAGACAGATGAGACATGTAAGTAGGTGAATGCCTGCTAATGGAAGTAGTCCCTCAGAATGATTTTTTGAATGTGTAAAGAACATCAACCAGACATTCAGATCCCTGGGGCAGCAGTGAAAACGGCTGATCTGAAAACTGACATCAATTGTTGAGATGGTCAGGAGTGATATTTCTTAGATGTGGTCATCTACTATGTAAGAATGTTAAGATAGTAGATGGCATTTAAAGTTCTTATGACTATAAATTTACCAACTGGTGGGGCAAAAACTATAAATATACTACATAATAATCCTTTTTTTAACAAAAGGAGGAATGGTCATCTATGATTGTAAGATGTATAAAAGTATAAAACATATGTGAAAGCAGTGAGATCAGGTAATTATCTATAAGTAGCAATGGAAATAACCATGGAAGAAGAGGGCAAAATACTTGACGGAGCTGAGTGACTCCAGAACTATGTAGCTAACTCACTGGGGCTCTTTCTTTGCACTTCAAAAGTTCCTGTACACACTGGGTCTCTAAGGCTAAATCCTGCAAGCCTATGTCAAGGGCCTGCATTAGAAATAGTGTGACCAGCAGGAGCAGAGAGGTAATCATCCCCCTGTACTCAGCACTGGTGAACCCACAGCTATAGTATTGTGTTCAGTTTTGGGCTCCTCACTGCAAGAAAGACGCTGAGGCCCTGGAACGTGTCCAGAGAAGGACAATGAAACTGGTGAGGGGTCTGGAGCACAAGTTTTATGGGGAGCGGATCAGGGAGCTGGGATTGTTTAGTCTGGAGGAAGCTCAGGGGAGAACTCATTGCACTCTACAACTTCCTGAAGGGAGGTTGTGATGAGGAGGGGTTTGGCCTCTTCTGCCAGGCAACAAACAGGACCTGAGGAAATGGCCACAAATTGTACCAGAGGAGGTTTAGATTAGACATAAGAAAGAACTTTTTCTCTCAGAGAGTGGTCAGGCACTGGAATGGCTGCCCAGGGAGGTGGTGGAGTCGCCGTCCGTGGCAGTGCTCAAGAGGTGTCTGGATGAGGAGCTACAAGATATGGTTTAGTGGCTTGTGGTAGCAGATGGTTGGACTAGATGATCTTGTAGGTCCTTTCCAACCTTGGGATTCTATGATTCTATGATTCTAACTCACATTTAATATTTAATAGCTACAGCATCTGTGTTGCATGAAACGGTTGCAAACATTAAATCGCAAATAATGATGGCTCAGGAAATAAGACAAATCTTCAGAAAGAGAACAAATTTTTTCATTATTCCTGAATACTGTGAAACTGAAGTAGCTGAAATAGAGGGGTGTCCATGTTTACCCTGTCTGACTGAGCCAGTAAGGGAAATAGGCAGTCTGTGTGTTTACATAGCACTGCATTTTTTTCCCAGATTCATGTTTCTTACAGTCTGTAAAATGGTACCAAGCACAAATGGTTAAATTCCCTTGGCCAAATTCTGCTGTTATCTACATCTAGATGTTGCTTCTTGGCTTTTACAATCTCATGTGCATGTATGCATAAGGAATGTGAGATCGAGCTAATTTAGTTTGCCGTGATCCATATAGAAGCCCCTGGCCTAACCCCAAAAATTTTTCCTCTATGAGACCTCCCCAGCAAGGCCCCTCTTGTCCCTTGGAACTTGGCCCTATTTCAGTCAGGCCTAACAATACTTTCCAAACGAGGGGTATTCTGTGGCAGAGAAGATAATTACCAGCATGATTCAATGCAAAATGTTCAACCCTTGAATATACTGTAGAGGGAATGTTGTTTTTTTCCTGTTTTTATTTGTTTATTTATTTTTTTATTGTTAATATGCATATCTAAGGTAATGTGTGTAGGGTTTGGCCTTTTCAACTTGCTGTGTGAATGTTAGCTAAGGGTTGCCATGCTGGGTGTCCTGCATTCTGAAAGATTTTCCTCTATTGGGCTACTAAGGAAATACAAGAGGATGCTGTGGTGGAAAGGGAAATTGTTGAAGCTGTTGCAGCTAATGAGCTCCATAGCCCTGGAGCAATGGGGTGAAGCCATGCTCCCACCCACTGATCCTCTCCAGTGAGGACAATCCAAAGAAAAGTGTTGCTCTTTACTACAGTTCTGCAATTTGAAATAGGGAGAAAGGAAAACCACAGGATAAAGAGAAAGAAAGAGAGATGAGACTTCAGATTTCCAGATGGGGGAAAAAATCTCAGCTACCTCCATATCTGTATAGAGCTCTGCACTGCATTAGTGTGACCACCACCATCTCCCAACACACTGTGCAAGGGAAGCAGCATCCTATGCCTCACTCCATGCTGCCGGCACTGTGCCTGCCTGTTGTGGATGGTAGCACAACTGTTTCAAGTGAAAGAGCAACCTCTCCAAGCTACGCACACCATTCATGGGAAAGGGAGAACCACGTCACCATGCAGTAGGCAATAACTCGGATGTAAGTCCATTGAAATGGTTACATCTGAACTTCTGTTGTGAGGAATGAATGGAGTGTTGGAGAAGTTCAGATGCAAGTTCAGGTTGGATATTAGGAAGAACTTCTTTACAGAAAGGATGGTTAGGTACTGGAATAGGCTCCCCAGGGAGGTGGTTGAATTGCCATCCCTGGATGTGTTTAAGAGCCGTTTGGATGTGGTACTCAGGGATATGATTTAGCAGAGGTTTTTTTAGAGATGGGGTACTGGTTAGGCTGCGGTTGGACTTGATGATCTTCAAGGTCTTTTCCAACCTGGGTAATTCTATGATTCTATGATTCTTTGTTTTTCTATTTGAGATAAAATCACTTGCATAAACAATCTTGTAGAAGGTTTTGTTTGTTTGTTTGTTTGGTGGTTAATTTTTTATCTCCTGCCTTCTCTTTATTAAAATATGTTGACATCGGGATAGTAACATCAATGCAATGAAAACCTCAGATAACACTGTAGTGAAGTGACTTGCAGATTATCTTCATCTGTCATTTTGAAGGAAGCATTCAGTGCTTTGTATCAGTGCTTTCCCAAACCACAGAAGTCTCTGAAGTGTAGGGTGGGGCTGAGAAAGGGAACAACTTCAGGCTGCCATTAACATTTTAGAAAAGGACAAAATGCCTCACACCAAATGAAGGTGAATGGTCATAAATACTTTCTTTATGCTGCTGTCTCTGCAGCTGATGTTCTTGCCACAGGAGTGCTCTGGGAATACAAATGGAAAGCCTAGCTCTACACCCAAGGGCTGTTGTCCTCATCTCCTTCCTTCTTAATGTGTGTGCCACACTTGAAAAGCCCAGAGCATCTGTCTTTTACATGTTTCTGCTCTGTGATGTGATGGCTTTTTAATGGAGACAGTCCTAGAAAGATGCTTTTTCAGTTTGGAATATGTCAAGGAGAATCTGACACCTGCTAACTTTAGAGCTCATTTTAATGTTATTTTAATTATCATCATGGAGAATAAAATTGTCTGTGCCCAGTCCTGTTCCCATAACATTTTGTGATTGATTTGGCAGTGCCTTTTATGAGAACAGGGCTGGGTCATACCTATATATGCTAGTAATGGGAAAAGGATTACCAGTATCTGTATCTTCTGGCAAGCCAGATGACCTTTGTAAACCAAGCAAATGTGCTGAAGCCCAAAACAAGAGGACCTGCAAAGATGAATTCACAGGGGGTCACTTATACAGGGGAGAGAATTAATGTTAGAGCAGCAGAGGTATGAGTGTGTTGCATTAACAAAAGTACACAGAAGTTGTGTGTCCTATCTGGTCTACTGTTCTGGGTTCTCCCTTAGCAAGTCATTCATCTGTATGAGCCTGCAGGAAGAAGTAATAAAACAACGTGAATTTGTAACTGAAGGAAATAAAGAAATGTATTCTTCTACTGAAAATAAAGCTTGAGTGGTCAATTTGCCAAAGACCCAGCGGTCCCAAAGCTTCATCCAAGGTTCCTGGCTATCTGACATCAAGGGGTCCAGCATGTAAAAATCAGAAGGGTCAGAACAAAAGCCTAGGAATGCAATGGCTTTGGCACATATGCAAAGCAATGCAGAGACAGGTTATTTCTCTGCAATTGAAACAGAAGGACATCAGCCATGGGGTACGGGATGAGTAAAGATCTCCTGCAGGCTAGAGGGAATTGTTAGATTAACAGGCTGGAGATAGCTCTTTGTAGACAATGACTTTCTTTCTTGAAGAAAACATGGGCACATTAGTGGAAGGAGAAAATCAGAAGAAGGGTGGAAAATCCATCCCAAATCTGCTCCTAGTAATACAGAAACAGTTTTTCCACAGAGAGATGGGATACAGCCAAGCACTGGTACAGCCAAGCAGTCCCTCCTGGCCTTTCTTCCAAGGCATTTAAGAGGGTCTTTTCCCTCTTAAAATGGGTAAATACGAGGAAATGGGTAAATACGGAGAGTGAGCACAGGCCAGGAAGGGTGATGTAGCCCAGAGGTCCTGGTTGGTCAGTGTGAAGGCAGGAAGAATGTGTGCTTACACAGGATGTTGTGCGTACTGGTCTGACAGCATGGGCAGAACTGACTTTACCTGCCCATACTGAATTGAGGTGGCCAAGGGGAAGCCTGGACTCACCCTGGCCATTGCTGCAAACCAGACTTACAGCTGGACACACCTACTTAAAAAAAAAGCAGCTCTGCTTGCAAAAGTGTGTGTCTACTCCTTGCGTGGATGTCAGGTGGAGAGAGGAGCAGAATAGAGGACAAAAGAGGGCTAGAAATACCTGTACCTCATTTTTCTGCTGACTGGACACAGAGGGGGAAATGGAGGGATAAACCAAGTAGTTCTAGGGAGACTGCAGAATGGACTGAGGGCTGGAGAGTGGAGAGTCGGAGAGAAACCTGAATCATCATCAGAAAACATGTTAGGTGAAAACTATAGAGTGGTGGAATAGGTAACAGAAATAAGGCACAACCCAGGGCTGGGAAGAAAGAAACAAAACTTTGCCAGGGAGCTGGCAGCAAGACGAGAGACTTCTGTGAGATACCTTAAAGGAAGGGAAAGCTTGGTACTGGCAGCTGGTGGAAGCGAAGGAAAAGGAAAGCACTGGACAAGTGCTGCTGCCGGAGTAAGACTGATAGGCAGAAAAGGATTTAAATAAAAACAAAGGCAGATAGAAATCTACCATAGAAGGGGCATTCCTATGAAGCATCAAGTAAGTAAAATGCAAAGACTTTGGGGAAGACCAAAGACTGGTCTATCTGGACCAGCTTTAAAGGAATGAGTAGAAAGAGTGGTGAGGCATTGGCACAGGCTGCCCAGGGAGGTGGTGGAGTCACTGTCCCTGGAGGCGTTTAAGGAAAGGGTATGTGTAATACTTAGAGACACATTTTTGTGGGTGATATTGGTGGTAGGTGGGCAGTTGGACTAGATGATCTTAAAGGACTTGTCCAACCTTAATGATTCTGTGATTTGGTGCAACAGAAAAGGTTTCTGTGGGAGGTGGCAAGAGGAGGAAGGCTGGAGGAAGGTCCAGAGCAAAAGCCAGGAAAAAAACGGAGGAGAAGGAAGGGGAAGATTAGAGGAACCTCCTTCAACTGAGAAAAAGCTATAGAGAGAAAACAGAGAAGCAGGAAGGGAACCGGGGTTGTGGCTAGAGATCGGGTTCTGGGAGAAGAGTGAGCTGGTGCAGGGGAAGGGGCAGACAGTATGGGCTATGAGCAGTGAGCAGTACTGGCAGCCAGCAGCAGGAGTTTGCTTATTCAGCAAGTCAGGTGGTAATTAATTAAATCAAGTCAGGCAGCAATCAGTCAGTTAAATCGGGTAACAATGACTCAATTAAGTTGAACTGGGGAACAATGAACTTATTACATCAAACCGGGGAATAACGAACTGATTAAATCAGCTGGAAGCCTCCATAGTACATCCAGAGCCAGGGCTGGCAGCCATGGGAGCAGGGGAACTGACTAGTGCTTGCTCCAGGAGAAACATCACAGCAGTGACTGAGCATGGCGGCTGACAGCCCTCCTCGTCCCCCTTTGCCCAGCGCGAGTGAAGGACATGACAGTGTAAAGCTGGTCTGATGAAACTTTGTAATAAACCAAACAGGTGGGGAGATAGAAGCTGTCAGCTTTCAAATTAGCAATAGCTTTGAGAAAATTACTGGGCTGCTAAGGATGGAGAAAGCCCTGCCTTTCAAATCTGGGTGATGCTGATATCCAGAGCTGTCAGCTTAAGGAATCAGCTAAGAGGTGGGTGTCTACCGGTGATTTAGGTTGCCCTACCCAGGGTGCATGGCAGGTCCACTTTCCAGCGACGAGCATGGCTATTAGTGCACTTGTACTAGAACAGCTGTGCTTATCCATTTTGAGGTACAAATGATGCAGGTTGGCCTCAGTCAGGCTGTTCACGTACTGGCAGCACTAGGAACCATTTTCATTCCCTTTCACTGGTCTCTCTTATCATTTGGGTTTGCATTGTTGTTCTTCTCTGCCTTTTCTGTGCCTTCTATCTGTGATGTTCTCTGCTTGTACAGAGTTCACTTAGCTACCTTACAAGAAAGCACCTGGTCCAGTGTGTGTTTTGGGATACTTCATGAATATTGTTCAAGTGAAAATAAAAGAGGGAAGGTCTCATTGATGAGAAAAATCAGAGGACAAAAAGATATGAGTGATGGTCATTTGCACTGCAATTCAAAGAGAATCCTAAGGGCTCTGAAGAAGTACTGGTGAGGTCGGTGCTGGCAGGAGAAGTACTTAGGCACTTGTACAGTGCAAATGCTTAAGGAGCTGCAGTGCTTTAATGAGTTGCTAAATAATACAGGCAATCTTTCTGATAGTACAGCGTCACTAAAGTAATTACACTGGAAAGGAAGTGACTCTTTGAGTTTAATTTCTGAATAGACGAGGATTTGGGATTTCCAAAGTCCATGGAAATCAGGGCTAACATAATCCCTATGTGAATGCCTGCCAGTAAATGAAACTGATAAGAAATGGTAAAAAAGAGCAGATTCCTGAGCAGTGTACAGCAGGGAAAGTGCTGGATTCAAGACTCTGTATATGTTATCAGCCTGTTGTTTCCCAATAAGATGTGCCACAGCAGAGCATGCACTTTGGGGTGTACCTGCACAACACTTCCATGCTGAAGCACTGGAGTAAGTTTTGTTTCCCCCATCCCTCTGAATAGCAATAACAGACAGGAGGCTTCAAGAGCGTAACTGGAGATGTGAAGGCTCGGAGGAAAACCAGAAAGCCGCAGGTAGAAAAAACTCCCACTTCCAGCGCTCATCTCGATTTTTACAGAAAAGAAACATCCTGGTGAATTTTTTTCTCCTTTGGCATGGAATATCTGAGCCCTGTAACTTGATTTTCCCTCTCTGATTACACATCGGTAATACATGATATCTATCTTCTTCCCTTCCTCCCTTCTCCCTTTTTAACTTAAAAATTAAGTAGTGAACTTATATGTACTTATGTCACAGGCTTATCAAGCTGTGCTTCTAAAACATTCCTCACCTGTGAAGAGATAAATACAATTTAATTCTAATAAGTGGACAATTACTAGATATATTTAAACTTTTTCTCATAATTAAAGAGAAAATATTAAGACTGTAACTAGAAAACCCTCCTAGTGTTACTTAAATTCCAGCACTTACACATGCACCTCACAGCCCAGGCTTACGATTGCTTGCAATTGAACAGCATGTTGGCACCACCGGGTCGGAAAGGCAGCATCTGGCACTGTGAGTAAACACGTGGGAAGATGAAAAAAGGCCTGGAGGAGCAGAGCCTGGCTCCCTAGGCACACACACACATGCTGCTTCCCACCGAGGTACCAGCCATAGAACCACTTCAGTAGCGTTTCCTTTTGGAAATGCAGGCCATCAAATAAGTTGTCTTTTTGTCCTGTCCTGCCAGAGCTGTGGGTTTCTGCTCTGGAATCAAGGCCAGGTGCTGGCATTGGAGGGCAGCTGGGAGGCAGCCAGGACAGATCTGCTCTGCCCTGCTTATGGCTCTTCCTCAGGTAACTGTGCAGTGAGAAACACAGTCTTGACTCCTCAAGTTTCTCACCATACTTCTCTCTCAGTAAAAAAACCCCTTTTTTTTGGCAGTAAATATAGACTTGCAAAACAGTGCAAACTCAAAATCCTCTCTGCAGCTTAATATATCCAGTGTTTAGCTGGATTTTCTTTTGACCTGGGAATGACAGCAAGGGTATATGCGTGGCTTTCTCAAGGTCACTGAGTTGAGCTGGAACATAGCTGGCAAGGGAATGACTCACAAGTCCCTGAGGTCTCCTCCAAAGCTCTTCTCCCACAAGGAGGTGGGCTCCCTTTAGCAAAGCATGGCTGCGTGGCCCTGAGCCGCCTCCCTTCCTGAAACGTGCTGTGCTGTGCGCATGAACCCTGAACACACCCCAGTGCAACTCCCACGGAAGTCAGTGAGGCAGGCAGACTCAGGCCTCAGGTATTTACTGCCCGTCTGGCTCAGCACTGCACACCTTGGGCCTGGCTTTGTCTGAAACTCATGTGGATGGGGTGCAGGTGCTGAGCAGTCTGAGAGGAGTGCTGGCCCTGCTTGGAGTAGCTTGGGTTAGAGACCTCTGGAGGTCCCCCCAACATGAACATGTGCTAAATTGCAGGCTGCAGGGAGCTCAGTGAGGAGTGGTAGATGATGAGTGCCATGGAGATGGAAGGCAATACTTAAACCAGAGATGACGGCAATTTCTTATCTAAATCCTTATCATATGCAAGGATTGAGTTGCTTGTGCTAGACAATCAAATGAGCCATTGACTTCTGCCAAAGATTTTCACTGGAACTGCTTCTGTTCCGAAAAGTAGAGATAAGAGGCAGAAGAATTTAGCTGGAAAGCGTTTGTCACCTGATCCATCACTCTGTGCCCTCAGCAAGTGTGAACACATGTCCAACCCTGAGATGCACTGCTGCAGTTGTGCCATGTGCTTTCCTCAGAAGTCTGGGTAGAGCATTAACAACCACTTACCTAATTAGATACGTGCGTGTGCAGAATTCAAGGTTTCAGACAGAGATTCCTGAACCCCAAGGTTAGGAAAGCAAAGCAGCAGCTGTATTGGAAACAGAACACTGTGCAGAGTGTGTCCTGCGTGGATACAGACCTGTGGCGTGAGGAGTGCACAAGCTGCCAGCAGCCGCATTTCAAGGACCCTTCAGAACACTCTCAGAAAGACAGCAGCTTTTCTGCTGCCATTTGCCAATCACAACTTCCATGAGGAACAGGCTCTTCCGAATATCTGGGTCTGACAAGACAGCATATCATTCTGTTATCTTACATGCACATTTACCCTACAAGACCCACATTTTGCCATTATCTCACTATGGGTTTTCTCCAGCACCTTCTTTTCCCGGATTTTCCCCTGCTCCCCCTCTCCTCGCAGCCTTGCCCTCGATGCCTCCCTAGAGGGGTGGATATGGAAAGGGTGGCTCAGGGAAGGGGCGAGACCCCCGGACACGGGCTCTACTGTCCCCGCACAGCCGGCCCGCCGGGGATGGGCGCTCCCGGCCCGGCTCCGCCCCGGGCACTCCACCGATGGAGCCCTGCACGGATGGAGGCGGGCGCGGGGCGGGCTAAAAGCGGCGGCAGGTGAACGGGGAGGGACCTTAAAACTGCGAGCCGGGAGTCTTAGGCCGGCTGTCCGCTGGCACCGCACCGCTGAGCCCGGGTGTTGGCCCCGAAGGGGTCCCGGCAGCGCTGAGGCAGGTGAGGGGAGCGGCAGAAGAGGGGAACGGCAGAAGAGGGGGGGAGAGCGAGTGAGAGCCGGCGGCAGCAGGGACGCTGCCCCGCCACGGGGCTCGTGGCTCTCACGTCTCGCTTCCTCATCCGCAGCGTGCGGGGCAGCGCGGGGCCCCCGACCTTATCGGGAGTGCTCTTCTCGGTCACTACTGTCTGTTTAACGCCTAACAACTCTTCTTCTAACCCCCGATCTCTCTTAGCGAACGCGTTATGTGAAGTGCCCGAGCAGCTACGGCACCGAGCGAAATCAAGGCTTCCGGAATTGCAGGTAATTCGCGGCACACCTACGGACGTTCGGGGAGCTGCGCTGAGGTAAACAGCTTGCAGCGAACTGACAGGTCCGGCCATCGCGAGCTGAAACATTCCTCAGAGCTACAGGGGAAAAGGAGCTGAGGCGTGAGTCGGAGCCCGGCGCTGCTCCTGGCGGCCCCCACCCCATCCTGCCGCTCTCCCGCTTTGGTTGAGGAATCTCTTCCTTAAGGAAAATCTTGGTTCCTGGGACTGGCTGCCCTGGGAGCTGGCAGCATCGCTCCTACAGGCGCTCAAGGAAACGCGGGGATGTGGCACTGAGGGACGTGGTTAGCAGGCAGTGCTGGTGCTACCTGCCTGGTTGGGATAGATGGTTCAGAGGTCTTTCCTCTCTTAATGATTCTATGATTTTATGAAATATTCCAGGGGAGCAGTCAGAGGAGGTTGGAGGACAGAAGGAGCCTTTTGTCTCGAGTGCTTTTTTTAAGCCAAGTTGTTGTGCTTTGATCACTAATGAGTTGTGGCTTATGTGCAGTGATGTCTAGGTCTGGGCCTGGCTTGTGGCCGGGCTTACCACAACGTGTGTGTGTGCTGAGCTGAGAGTAGAATCAACTAGTTTCATTTTTGATTTTCCTTAATGAAGTGCTGTGGTTTCTATTATCTCTTGGTCTCAGTTGCTCAGCCTGCTTGCTGTGAAGTAAGGCAGGAAAAGCAGCACACAGGAAGGCTGTAGGTCTAGCTCAGAGACAGGGCAGCAGTGAGTCAGGCTTCAGCCTTCTGTAGTGAGCTTGAAGGAGGCACCTTTGTGTGCCAGGTAGGGATTGCAGTGTGACTTTTCCAGATGGGGTTTGCTGTATGTTTGCAGAGCCCTGAGGTTGTTCCTCTAACACATATCCTTTGGGACTTCACTCCCCAGAACTGCCAGTCTGGTAGCTGGTGGTAGAATGGCTATGTCACAGAGCTTAAAATGGAGCGATAAAAAGGCATGGCTTCTGATGCATCTCTGCAATAATCCATTTTCTTTTTCTAACAGAGCTGCTTCTTTCACATTTCTGAAGCTTGGGCCTCTGCTGGTGTTGTTTTGCATCCCTTCAAGTCTAAAATGGGTTACGTTACTTGACAGCCTCACTGAATTGGTGCAAAAAGTGCAAAAGATACAATAGTGTTTCTCAGTGTCTATGAAAATGGCAGTACTCTGAGGTACATAGAAGTTACTGCAAAAAGTTACTGTGGAGATTCAGCTGGCTCCTGTCAGCAAAAAAAGGCACTTTACAAATGGTGCTTTTCTCTTGTTACTATGTGAACAGGGAAATAAACGATCTCAGAAACTCCAACAAACAGGAGCATGGATTTAAGTTTTGTTTTTCTTCAGATGTTTTTTCTCCTTGTTCTGCTCCTCACAGCTCTTAATTGCTGCTACTGATGACTGATGGCTTATCTGAAAAGATACTCGACTCTTGCCCAGCTAAGTACTGTTTTGTATAAAGGAAAATCTGAAGTGATGATGTATGAGGAGAGATACAGTGCTGTCAAAACAAAAGGAATGTGAACAAAACAGAAATGCTGCAAGTAGTTACTAAGGGGAAGCTGGAAACAATTTCTTTTTTTTCATATCTCATATCTACTTCTTCCTGCCATAGATACTTCTAAAAGGAAAAAGTTGATTTTTTTTATCTCTACTTTCACTGAAAGAAATACTGACAAAATACACACTGAAGGAAAAGCTGTGTTTCACTATAAAGTCATAGTGTCTCCGTAAGGGATCAAGCCCTGCCTGAGGAGGTAACTTCCAGTCAGAAATACTGTGTTGAGGTGGGAGTGGGTCTATTTTGAGGAACACATGGTGAATTTGTAGAGAGAATATGGATGTATGTCCAAGCCTGGTGATTTTTGTTGCTGTCTTTTACAAACCTGTACAAACAGAACTGCTGCTTTTGTGTCTGGTGGCAATGCTAAGTGCACGTAAAACTTCATTTAGAATTTGGGAAGCAGGACACTTGTGTCAGTGAAGAAATAGTCCTCAGGAATTTGAGTCCCTTACAAAGCAAGGGCTTTTAAGCACTCTTTTTCTTCCCCCTGTAGACCTTCCCTTCAAAAATTGCTGAGGGGCCAAATTCCAGTAGGAATTCTTCTGTCTCCTTGTGCCTTCAAGCATGACCAACATTTCTGATGCCTTATTTTCCACAAGCGCAGTGAATTTTGTGCAGAGGTGTTCTGGAGGATGGTAACTCTTAATTTACAGTTGTGGGGTAGTGAAATAGCCATGAATGCTTCCAAACCTGCTTGGAAAATGGCTTGGGAGGATGTAAGGACATGAACATAGGGCAGTCATAATGTGGTCAGTGTGGGGCTGAATCCTCAATGCTCATTATTTACTTAGCATATGTTTTTAATATTAATCTTTATGCATATTGGGTTGTAATCTGTTGTTTTAAAGACTGTATTCTTTTACACAAGGCTTAGAACAAAGAATGTATCCTGTTGGCATATTCTTGAGTAGAAGAAAACACAATGCTTGCTGTGTTCAGACCTGCAGCTGTCATAGGTTTCCTGTTCCTGATTATTCTTGGCTTGTTCTTGTGTCAAATCAGATATACTGCAACTCCTATCTGTCTTGGCTCTTCTGTTGCTCTCCAGTTTCCACTCTGATGAGGAGATAGGTGCTCAGAACAAAGCTGAAGAGCTGTGTGGGCTTTTGGGATTGTTAGACTGATCTTGTGATCCTTATTCAACTTCTTAGTAGAGCTGTTGATCCTTGAAGGAGCATGCAGTTGAAACACTCTTATGTTTTTGATGTACTGTAGTAAAATTTAAAAGGCTGGAAACTTACTATAGTAGTGTACGAAAGGATTTCTGTTTGCCCAAATCAGTTCAAAGCCGCATCTTACAGTGTGAGCTCTACACTGCAGCTGTCATAATGGGAGGAGCTGTGTTCTCTCTTAAGTAACGAGTGTCCTGAATGGTTCAATTTACTTCAGTGTACTTCAGCTTTGAACTAGTGCTCATCTGTCTTCATCCACTGATAATGAAGCATGACTCTCTGAAGTGTCCAGTTCTAGAGGAGCATTTCAGAACAATGCTGTGAGAAAGTGAGATTTTGCTGTCCCACCTAATGTCTGGGAACTAACATGTGTGATAGCCTTAAAGTTAAGTAGACAGTCTGGGAGAGTCAGTAGGTAAGTGCTGTCATCGCCTGTGTGCTGACCTTCCCTGCTGAGATAAAGGGATGCTGTCTTTGAAAGATGTTGATCTATTATGTACTTATAAGAAGCTTCCTGGACTGCATCCTGAGAATATTGTTCTGCATTGAAGCTGCTGCTCTCGTGCTTCTGAGTTCCTTCTTTATCTCCAGCTCTGATCATGACCAGTACTTTTTTGCTTAAAGATTCTCTCTGCTAATGTACTCCTAGGCTGGATGAAGTGACACCTACCTTTGCAGACTGCTGGTCTTATACCAGTATCTAGAGGCACTACTGCAAGTGGTGGAGTGCACTTAGCACTGGTGACTCCTGGTGCCCTACTCTGAAATCCTGTTAGGAATGGAGATGTTACGAACAACCTTTGCCTCCAACATGACTTTTTTTGCCTTGTTAATATCCGATAGCAGTTAAGTTCCACAGTGTGTATGTGAAAGAGATGCAGCTTGTGTTGTTTCTACCTTTGCTCTGCACTCGGTGGTTAGCTGAAGCCATGGATTTAACCATTGACTAATGATTATCCGGTATACCAGTCCTTACCAGAGCAGAGCAAAAAACACCTGCTAAGTAGCTGTGTGCCTAAAGTGCTCAGTGGTGGCGTGGGGATTTTAGGGGTGCATGCAGAGTACTGTGATGGTTATTTAGTGCAGGCTGAGAGGAGCTAGCTTAAGCAGTAAGCAGTCAAGGAAGTGCAGAGCTTGGAACCTGCCCAGTAGCCGGAGAACTGCAGAAGTAGGTAAGCTGAGTTTGTCTTGCTGCCCAGCCTACTAACAGTGCCTGAGCTACTGGGGGAAGAACTTTCATGTGCCTCTCTACGTTTTGGTGGTCATGTAGGACCATTTCTCGCACTGCCGGCTCTTTGGTAGGGAGCAGTAACATCTTAGGATCATTTTTATCTCCTGCTGTAATAGCTGTGCTGTGCTGCTCCTCTGGTTTCTCAGATGGAGGAACAGAAGGTTCAGCCAATAGAAGAACAGATTCATTTATTTGTTTGGGAAACTTTAAGTATTAAAGTTACCATAGTCTCATTTTAAGATGCATTCTAAGTGCTCAGCTACTCAAATTTACTGGCTTATCATATCGTATCATATGATTATCTTTGGTTCTTCTCATCTTTCTCCTTTATCTTCAGTCCCTATTCCCACTGTACTTTTTCTGTCCCGATTTCACCAGGGCTTTCATATCTTAAATTATTCCTGTCCAGTGTTTTACTTCTGAGATGAGCAGATACTGCCTGCACGCTGATTTCGGTGTGCATTTAGGTGGATTGGCTCACACAATTACCTGTAAGAGTTAGCAGCCTTTAAAGGGAAGTCTCTTTCCTGCTTTTGTCTCCATTGTTCAGCCAGACAGTTAATATTTTACTTACTAGTATGAAGGTCTGGAAAGCAAGTATTTGAAAGAAAGACAACCTGCAATGGGGAGCCAGCACCCTTTTATTTATTTTTGTAAATTAGGAGTAAATGAGGCACCGCATCACTACAGATAGCCCAGCTTAATGGTGTGATCTGTGAAGGGCCATACTCAGTTCTGCTTTGGTCACTACTGATTGGATGTAAGGTTGGCACTTCAGTGGTTTATGATTTGCCTTTATCTCTCAGTAACACAGTTTAGAGTATCTAATATGAAAAGTCAGGGGAAACCAGGTCCAGAGTAGCTGGGTAGAATCTGGGCTTCTTGAATGTGGCCTTGTAGTCTCAGCTGTTCTGCTCTTCAAGAACTTTACTGGGTGCAGTATCTGATGATCACTGGTTATATCAGTCTCCTGAACTCCTCAGAAGTCACATGCCTTTCTGCCAGCATTAAAGCAAGTCAGGCCATGAGGGTAGAAAAAGCAGGGGCAAAGGTTGGTGACTAGCTAAGCAAGTAGCAGGAAGAACAGGATGGTGGCAGGAGGAGTGGGAGAGATAGCTGGAGGAGCTGGAAAGTGGGTGGGAATGCTGAAGAGGGGAAGGTTTGGGTTGATCTGAAAGTCTAAGGGATTTGGGAAGGAGTGGAGATTGCCCTGGGAGACTGTCCTGTTTTACTTGTCCATCAAGTCAGATTAGGAACAGCTGCCTCTCTGAAGTGCAGTGGCTTTTTCTGCCTGCATCCAGGTACAGGCATGATTTTGCTAGGGTTGAAACATAATATGCTCTCAATGGAGATGGAACAGTCAGGTGAATGGTGTAGCTTAACAACATCTTGAAGAAACATCCCTGCTAAAGACAACACCCTCTTCTCCACTGGCTGCTCGTTCTGATGCTTTGCAATGTGCAGCCTGTTTTAAAATGATACTCTTTCCAAATGGTTTGTGGAGCTGATCATGGAAATGAGTCAGGTTGGAAAAAAAAACAGTGTACTGGTACTGGGAATAACTTCTGAACAGATCAGTTGCGTGTTCTGGGTTGTAAGGTACCCTCACAGTGCTGCAGAGGATGGAGAACTGCAGTGGGACCACGGGAACAAGCAGTGATGGGTCTTTAGATAGTCTGTATCTAGCTCTGCCACTAAAGACAAGGTATCCTTTAAGTACACTCCCAAGCTCTTTTATTTTGGTATCTTGTTCTGCACAGAGAGACAGGAAGGCACAATTTTACATGGAAGCAAATTCTTGGGAAGCTGTAGCAACAGAAAGACAGCAGTAATGGTTTATAGGGAGACAAGAAAGCATAAGAAATTGGGCTTATGAAGCAGGAGTATGCAGTTCCCCCTTCTCAGCCTTTCATATTTGTGGGGATGGCTGACCAAAGGTTACAACAACAGAAGAAACACAAGTTGTTAGATTTAAAGGATGGATAAATGGTGAGTAATGATGAAGTCCATGAGGTAACTGTCTTCCACAGAACTTAGAACTGTGGTGCATGTAGGTATTTCTAATCAGTACTGAGTTGTGTCACATCCTTAGTTCTGTAGTTGCACTGTGCATATTAGTAAGAGAACATGAATGATAACATCAATGTAAAGCTGTAACTCTTTCTCTGCTTCAGTTTGATCATATGATGATCTCCAAAACAAATCCTGGAACAAAACAAATAACCAAAAACCAACTGATCTGATCAATTTAAAATAAGATGGCAAAAATAGAGATAAAATTCTTTGTTTTCCAGAGCTGCCGTGTTCTTTGATGCTTTGTATTATTGCATATGATTCATGAGTATATGTAACTGTTGTAAAGCAGGGAGGGTTTTGACAGTGCTCAAAATGGAAACATGATGCAGAAGTTGGGTTACACTGCACAAGGAAGATAACTGTCTCAGAATTGATAAAAATAGTAATTACATCATAATAGATGTAGTGGGCTTTGCCAGTGGCAACAGAGCTGTTCTCTAGAACCCTTGGAAAAAGTGGATTTTGATGATCAGTGCCCTGTGCTGCGACTGCCAAAGTAAGATGTTCTCTGAGAGATGATGAAATTCACAAATTTGAGAAATTAACCTCTTGATGAGGAATTTCAGAGCCAAGAGGCTGAGGAGCCCTTCTGCCTGATGAATACAAGAAATGTTTTCCTAATTTCACAGTGACATGCAAATTACCTCTGGGAAAATCCATTGGTAGGGAGTAGGGGGTGTGAAATGCCTCTTAATGCCGTCTGCAAATGCCTGTTATATGGATTTCCTTAGCTTCCACAAATAGGTGCAGTGCTCCTGGAGAGGTATGGGGCAGACAACAAAGCAAAGGATTTTACCTTTACAATCATGATGCTCTGAATCCCAGCTAGTGGAAATGCTCTTTCTGCTGAGGAGTCTCTGAGTTCCTGCTGGCCTGACTGTTGACTTCAGCTTTCTTCCAGCTTCTTGATATCATCTTCTCTTCTTTGTTCTTGTATCAAAGGCTCTAGAAATTGTAGCTTTTAAATGAGGTCTTTTTTTTTTTTTTTTTACCAATTTCCCTTGTCTACTTTTTCTTACTGATGTGGATAGAAGTTTTCAGTTGCCAAATACACATAGCAGTCAGACAGATTCCATCTGTGTAATCAAGCAACAAAATGTGACCTTCTGATATGTGGTTACTGTGTCACTTTGACTGCTTATGGGTAAGACCACTGTATCAACAACATGTTACCACTGCCAGTGAATGTACTGCAATTAGATTTACAGTGTTGCCTTTATTTTATACCGGATGCTTAATAGTATTTGTTTTCCATCCTGATTAATTTTGTTCTTGTAATGCCTTAGGTCATAACTTCAAAACAAGACAATGGACTGGGGAGCTCTGCAGACCATCTTAGGAGGTGTGAATAAACACTCCACCAGCATTGGGAAGATATGGCTCACAGTCCTGTTCATCTTCCGTATCATGATCCTGGTTGTGGCTGCAGAGAGAGTCTGGGGAGATGAGCAAGATGACTTTATCTGCAACACTCTGCAACCTGGTTGCAAAAATGTTTGCTATGATCACTTTTTCCCCATCTCTCACATCAGACTCTGGGCCTTGCAGCTGATCTTCGTTTCTACCCCTGCGCTGCTGGTGGCCATGCATGTGGCTTACAGGAGACACGAGAAGAAAAGGCAGTTCAGAAAGGGAGACCAGAAATGCGAGTATAAGGACATTGAAGAAATCAGAACCCAGAAGTTTCGTATTGAGGGCACCCTATGGTGGACGTACACTTGCAGCATCTTCTTCAGACTGGTCTTTGAAGCAGTCTTCATGTATGCATTTTATTTCATGTATGATGGGTTCCGAATGCCTCGCTTAATGAAATGTAGTGCTTGGCCCTGCCCCAACACAGTAGACTGCTTTGTTTCTCGACCTACTGAAAAGACAGTGTTCACTATTTTCATGATCGCTGTGTCCAGCATTTGCATTCTTTTAAATGTGGCTGAGTTGTGTTATTTACTGACAAAATTTTTTCTCCGAAGGTCTAGAAAAGCTGGAAATCAGAAACACCACCCCAACCACGAGAATAAAGAAGAAACCAAACAAAATGAAATGAATGAGTTAATATCTGATAGCTGTCAGAACACAGTTATAGGATTCACAAGTAGCTAAGGTGGTGTCAGTGCTGGTATTCACTCCAAAAAGGGTGAATATTCTTTGTCTAAAGGCTGCAAATAAAATTTGTTATACTAAACAGCTTATGTTGGGGGAGAAATAGACCTGTAGTGATAGGTGCATTATGCACCTGCTGAGGAAAAAAAAAGGCAGCTTAAACATTTGAAAGTTATGAGGATTAAATAGGAAAGTGTGTTTTCCTACAGCTATCCTTACAAGTTGACTATGACAAGAGCACTAGTGCCTTTGTGCTGGTACAGTTCCTGAAAACACTATGCAACAGCAATAAGAACAAAAGCCTTTCCAAGCTAGATATGCTAATATTTCAAACTGTTTTGTAATAAAGATAGTTTTTAATTGTGAACAGAAAATTAAAGTATTTTTGTAAAATCTAAGATTCCATGTTACTTAAGGTGTTACAGTAAGCAACTGACTGTGCTTTGTTTAAGCAGGTATACACAGATGAACCCTGCAGTACGATATTCATAGAGAGGAAATAGCAGTAGGCCACGTTTTTACAGCTTTGCAAGCACTGCTAGAGTCTGGGCAAGTAGACTGAGGCACCTGCATCTGTGCTGCTGGCTGTGTGAAATCCCACCATGGAGAACTGGCTCAGCTAGCTTCTGAGTGCAGTGCTGTGCCTAAAAGTAGCACGGTGATACAGGTGCAGTCCAAGTAGACCTGCTTTTAACAACCAGCAGACCTGGTATAAGTATTCCTGTTCATCTTTTCATTGCATGCTGCCAATTTTATAGGAACATACATAATTTTATGTAAATACTCCACTTAGCGTATGTTTATTTCTCTAACATATTTGCTACATTTGTTTCTTTTTGCTATATTGCATCACTGAAACTTTTGGTTTTGTTAGGTTTTTGTTTTGTTTCCCCCCCCTCCCCCCCTTTTGTGGTAGACTGGTGCTGTTATGAAACTAGGGGCTCTTTGTTCTGGAAGACATGGGAAAGTATCTTAAACACTGGAAATTGAGAAAGTCTTCTGAATAAAAGGCAAACACTTTAAACTTTGGCAATGAAGTGAGAGTCTATATGTGAATGCTAGTGAGAGCTTAAGCAGCACATGTGCTCATGAAAGGTTGCTTTGGAGCAAGGGCTCTGCACCTGAAGGCTGCATGGTTTGTACACTGCTCATTCCCACCCAGAGCACTGATGCGCTAATTCTGTTGTCCCCCACAATGGAGGTAAGCACGTAACTCATCTGCTCAGGAGGATGGGGTTTGGGGGTGGGGGTGCTGTGAAAGCAAAGAATCCTGAAATGTCAAAGAGGTGGGTATAGTAGAGGACCCTAATTATGCTGTCTTATGTGTGCTTCTCCTGTTTTGCACCTCACTTTTCACCAGAGTATGTCATGAGAGCACTGTCCTCAGAGTTGCTCTTTTTTTTTTTTATCCTATGCAAATGAATTAACCTCACTACTTTTGTGTTACAGAGCTACTTTTTCAAAGTGCTGCTACATGTGTCATTAGGAGCAGAGACTGCACTTAGTGCATAAACCATTTTCAGTTTGAAGTTTTCCTTCTGTCACATCAGACTTATACTTTGTGTGTATGTGTCCATACCATAAATGGCTTCAGGCTTGTTCTTGCTTTATGTAGAACCTAATAGGCTTCTACATCCTAATAGGGTTCAGGGCCAAGCAACAGAGAGAGAAAATAGCTGGAGTCAGCTCTGTCCTCAGATAATGGATTTTGGTTGTCCATTCTCTTCTTCTGGCACACTCCTGAACTTCCTTGCCTTCACAGTAGTTTCTTTTCCCATCATTGTTACAAAAAGCTATTATTGATAGCTGGATATGTCTGCCATGAAGCTAGAGGGTGAAAACACAGGCATGAAACTTTGTCTGCGTGGTTGTCTAGTTGCTGATAGCCTCGTGGTTTCTCCAAGCAGCACAGGTTCCATGTATAGCTGTGACAAGGGTTTAAATATATTTACTTCAATGGCTCTGTTATTTAGAATGGGCAAGTTCAGTGCTTGGGCAGTGCCTCACCACCCTTTCTCAGCAAATGCCTCCCCTATTATTCTGTTAAAGAACAAAGGCAGAGTTCAGGCTCCACGCTGTGCTGGGCTCACGGTGCAAATAGGCTACATTTGCTCCAGAGTTGTATTGCACAGAGCAGCCCTAGCTGTGGACTTTCATCCAGGGCATGCTGTAAATCACATACCATATAGGGAATAGGAATGGAGACTGGTTAATTATTGTGCATGATCATGCCTCATCTTATCATGTTATGATCAAAATGAAATAGACCTGTGCTGGATGTCAATAAAATCTAGAAAACTTCTTAAGGCAAATATGTTCTCCTCAGACAGAGGGTGGGTGTTTTTTCTTGGTTTCTTACAAAGGACATGCCTATTAAACCCCAAACTTGGACATAACTCTGTATATGGTACTTCCATTGTCCATTCACAAAAATTTCAAAACATGGTTTCTGTTTTAGTAGTTGGATTTTTCAAGAGCAACAGATATGGAGATGGTACAAGTTTAAGCCTGGATAAGTGGGCAAAACTTAAATGAAGACACTGAGTGTACGTGCTGCTTTGCGCGTCAGTGCAGCTGTCTGTATGTCCGTGCTGTAAATGGGTTTGGGTTGCTTGGTTGTTTCATATGTGATCAGGAGTGCCTGATACAGTGTCAGCACAAACAGCCCTTCTCCATTGCAGGAGTGCCCTGGCACCTGGGTGAGTCAGAAACAAATGTGCTGGTCCCTGTCCAGCCTGCACCATAGATGGCAGCCAAAGCCAAGGCTGTGTTTGCACAAATTTCTTGCCTTAGCAAGGAGGTTCAGTTGTGACTGGGTTGTGTTTGACTGTGATGTTTCTCGTCATGCTACTATGCATCCTTGATCCCACTCTCCTTTATCTGAAACATCATCTGGCTTTTGTGACTGCCAAGTAAAAGTCCCTGAAATTTTTAGTGCCCTTTTAGTTGTGTTCCCAGTCCCACATCCTTGCAAGCTGGCTGAGGCTGTTCCTAGCCCTAAAACACACCAGCTTACAACCCTCCACTGTGCCTGCCATTGCTCCTACACCATCACTCACAGCCAGGGTTTCCAAAGTCTCTGCCCCACCAGTGACCAGAAATTCGTGCTGTGCTGGCACTGCCACCACCCCATGGCAGTTCAGCGAGTTTCCTTGCTAGTAACTGGCTTAATTGTCCCTGCTCATCTCTGGCTGCCCATCCCCACCCTGCGATTTTCCCCTTTGTTATGCCTGGGGCAAAGATTGCTTAAATTGGTGCAGGTGCCAAATGATTATTAAGAGCCTCTGGAGAAGCTCTCCTCCAAATCCTCCCTCTTGCTTTCCTATCAAATAAGGAAGAGCCCTGACCAGCTCACTGTCTGACAGGTTCTGCTTCCATTACACACAACAGCCATTGGCTCCAACCCTGCTGCATATCCTCCTCTTTCTTCTAAGCCCAGCCCCCTGCGGCCTCTGTTTTATTTGTCTGCTGACCTGATCCCAGCATCCTTGGATGCCAGAGACACATAACAGAACAGTGGTAGGATGCTCTGAAGTTGCTTAGCTATGCTTTTGCAGATGCTCATCATGTCAACCACCAGCATACTGTATCACCCTCTGTCACCCCACTGCAGTGGGTTGGGAAGCAGGCCACCAACCTAGGGGGACCTCTGCTCTCAATTGCATGGTTTGATTTTCTACATGCCATGGTTACCTCTATTTCCTACACTAAGCCAAGGCTTTATTGCAGTACTTCTGAAATAAATCTATTTATCTTCTTCATAAAGGAACACTCCTTGCCCTGCTGGCTCTTCCCCTTGTTCCTTGTTGTGGCTGTGGTGTAACATGGAAACTCCGTGCCCAATTGCCTGCCTGGGAGAAGAGCCCCTCCAACGCGTATCTTGGCGGAATCACAATCACTAACGTTGGAAAAGGCCATTAAGATCATGAAGTCCAACCATCAGTCTCTCACCATGATGCCCACTAATTGGTGACTATATCACCTCCTTGGGCAGCCTGTTCCAGTGCCTCTCCAACCCTTCTGGGAAGAAATTTGTCCTAATATCCAACCTGATCCCCCTCTGGTACAACTTCAGGCCATTCCCTCTTGTCCTGCCACTGTTACCTGAGAGCACAGGCTGACCCAGCAAACCCACAGGAGACCCTGCACACCCAATGGTGTGACTGTGGAGCACAAACACCTTTTCAATGTAAGGCCTCTGGTGGGTTGCTCAAGGCCTGACACAGCACATGGCAGCTGGGTCCATCAGAGGAGTGGGCAGGGAGAGGCCCGGGCAAGGCCCTGACTCAGCCCCTAAGCCCTCATAGGGCCACAGCCAGGACCTGTCATGTCGGTGCCAAGGCAGAGCAGGGCCAGCAGGGCCGCTCCCCACACCCAGTCCCCACCCTGCACCTCCTGCCATACTGCAGGCCCGTCACCATCAGAAGTCCTGCCGCAGCCTCCCCCTGCTGCTCGGCGCTGTGAAAGCCACACTGATGTTTTCTTGCAGGACTTTCAAGGCTGGACTCAAACAAAGCTCCTCGCTGCCACTCAGAAAATCTCCGTTGATCTCCCCCGACTTGGGCCAGGCCTGTGGGAAGGGTGTATCAAAAGAACGCCGTGATGCCACCCAGCTGCTTTCTGCACTGCTCTTTTGCAACATCAGATCTCATGGCACGGCTGCAGCCACAACCTCCAGCTTGGTGAGCACTCCATGCACTGTAGCCCTCCACACGGTCCTCTCTGGTACCCTTGTCCACCCACCACCAGCAGTGCTGGTGCAGCATGGCATGCCCACATTGATGTGTCATCACATTCACAAATCACTGAGCTGTGATTTTCCCTCAGTTTGCTGGTAGCTGTGGAAAACACAGTAGCAGCTTCACATAAAGTGTGACAATGACCTCTAGGAAGAGCTGCACCATGTCCTCACGGATGACCCAGGAGAAGGGTGGAAGGAAGGACAGAAAAGCAGCTGGTAAATCTGTGGCCCAGGTAATATTCCTCACCTGCACCCGGAGCCAAAGTCCACAGCAGCAACTGCCCTTCCAGAGGACAACAGAGGTCTGGAGCACAAGTCTTATGGGGAGTGGCTGAGGGCATTGGGATTGTTCAGTCTGGAGGAGGCTCAGGAGTGACTTTATTGCTCACTACAGCTGCCTGAAAGGAGGCTATGGGGAGGGAGATACAGGCCAACCTATGCTCACACATAGCAATCCCGGATGAGAGGGAGTGGCCTTAAGTTGTGCTGGGGGAGGTTCAGGTTGGGTATTAGGAAACATTTCTTCTCAGAAAGAGTGATGAGGCACTGCCCTGGGGAGGTGCTGCAGCCACCGTCCCTGGGGGTGTTCAAGAAATGTATGGATGTGGCACTGAGGGATGTGATTAGTGGGCATGGGGGATGGGTTGACAATCGGAATGCGTGCTCTTAGTGTTTTTTTCCAATGTCAATGATTCTATGATTCTATTCTATGACACCCAGATTGACTCTCAGTGTTTCACTGGACCCTGGTGACACTAAAGGGTGAGCTTAATCTTGTGACAAGTGGCCGGGTTTAAATAAAGCACCTCCAGGCAGGCATGGGATACATTCATTTGGTGATAATAAAAACCAGTTTAAAAGAATCCTCTGGAAGTTTTAGTGGGCAATCTGAACAAAGATCTCATGGTTACTCAGTATCTGGCTTCTGATCTGCTCAAAATTTATCTAGTTTGCCAGTCCCCATAAAGTTTCCCAGCACAGATAAGGCTGAAGCAGAAGTGCTCACATCTCAAACACCCACAGCCTTGAGGGTCTGAGCCTTCCAGGGACCCTGAGTTGAGGTGTGGTGCACCCACACGTTCAGCCTCACCAGGGCCACTAACCAGGGTAACTGGCTGAAATTGGTACCAAATATCACTTCCTTGTTCCTTGATGAAAACTAAACCCATACATCCCTCTTCTTGCTCAACATACAAGAAAGCATGACTGCCCTGTGTTCTCACAGGCCTTCCTGCTGAAGCTTTTTCTGCATAAAGACATAGGCCTATATGGGTATAGGCATTTGTGCAGGTGTATGTATATGACACACAGTGTCATATTTTGCATTAACACTGAATAAATCAGCAGCAAACACTTTAAAACCTGGGCTGAAGATTTAATATTATTTTGGTATCCGTTATTATTATTAATGTTAAAAAGTTATTTAAATAGGCTGATTGAAGGCAGCACCACAAGAGTGAACTGGTTGAGATGGAAGAAGAATTGAAGAACTTTGCAGAAAGATCATTTTAGCAGCAACACAATGATAAAGTAACAACATGCACTTCAAGGAAAAAATAGAACTTCTCATCCACGTCCCTGATTTCCTGTGAACTGAACTGATAAAGAGGTGAGAGCTGGCCAGGCTGCCTCTGCTCTGCATCCACCGATGACAGAACAAATAAAAATGTTTAGATGGATACAGGAGAAAATTTATAATGAAATTGATCAGCACATTACCTAACCATGCTGACATATGTATGACAGGCTATGATCTCCACCAAGGATGAGACAATGGAACCACACTGAATTGAGATCAGGATCTTAGGGCACTCAGGATCTGGGAGAAAGCAGGTACTTCCCATCTGAGGTTCCTTGGGCTACCTGGGAGCTAAATCAGGTCTCTTGGTTGTGGGTGGGAGTTTGGTGACACTGGGGTTGGTGACCTGCAGACCAAGATCCACAGCTGTCATCGCACTGCACCGCCAGGTGACACAGGGAAGAGGAGTGGCCAGTGCCCAGGAATGTGCAGGTCCTGGAAGGCACCAGAATTTAATGCCTGGAGGGCTGGGCGAAAGCTGAGTGGGGCTTTTCTTTGTTGCAGCTCTGAACGTAGGTGTCTGGTATTTATTTAAATCCTAAGTACCTGAATAGTCTATTGGATCTCATCCCAAACCTATCTAACCCCTCTATCATTATGTAGGAAAGACTTGTCAATTGAAAGTTTTGGGAGTGGAAAGCCTCACAGCAGCTGCTCACAAATCCATTCTGACCTGTGAGCCAGACTCAGTCAAAGGAGAAAGTGGTCTGGCCTCAAGGCCCTGCAGCACTGCCTGCTGCACACATGGCTCGCCAACCAGACACTGCTCAGCAGGCTTGTGTTACTGGCTGCTGGCTTTTCTTTGAACAGCTCTGGTTTTACACTGCCTCCCTCACCAAAGAACTGGAAGGCATTACCCAGTTAAACACTGAACAGTTAATCACTGGACAATAACCACATATTAAACATCATTACAAAACCAGTGCCACTGGCATCTTCCTAACAGAGCTGTGAGGAAGAACTGTTGTTTTTTTTTTCTTCTTTATTTTATTTTTTTTTTCCACACACAGAAGCCAACCAAAAAATAGATACCAGAAATGGAAGGGCCAAGGAACTTCAGAAGGTCGCATGGCCCAGCTCATAAGTCTGAGGCAGGAGGAGATTCACTCAAGATTCACCTGAGGTGCACTTGGTTGATGGCATCCTTCAAAGATAAGGGCTATTTGTTTTCACTTGGGCTGTCTATAGCAGAAAAGATGTTTGTGTTAGCTAAACTTTTATTTATCTTGATAAATTCCTGCAAAGCTCTTGTGGCAGATATGCTTCAATTAGTCTAAAATTTGTACACATAATTTGAGCTCCCTGTACACATTATTTAAGCTTCATTTGGTAAATCAGCAGTTCTATTAAACCAATTTGAACATGGATACACTCTCAGCACCAGGAGAACCCAGGAACATGGACAATCAGAACCCCAGGGCGGACAACACTGTCCCTTCTGCACCACAGACCCACCTGAGATCCATAAGCATGGAACAACAAGTGTCCCATGAAGAGCTTTGTCAGCTTGTTGTGAACAGACCAGCATGTGCTCGGGCACCTCTGGAAATACCTCCTTCCAAATGGAGCTGACTAGATCCATCCCTCTGGGTGCAGCTTTCTCCTGGCAAGGAGGAGACCCAGACCTCTATTTCCTGCAGACTACTGGGTGCCATCCCACACCTTCTCTTCCCCAGGCTCATGGCAAAGGGTGGAGGGAGGGAAGGAAGGGACAACACTCTTAATCCCCATGGACCATGTAGTGAAAGGTAGAGACTATATATGAGAGGTCCTGACTCATCTGGAGGTTATGATGGGCAGCTAGGAAAGAATGATTCTGCTTCTGAATCTTGTTTGGTATCTTCTGTTCAGTGTTCAATGTAAAATGTATGAATGGGAGCAGATGCCAAATCCAGAGCCTCCTCCCCTTTCCCATTTGTCCACAATTCTTTGGAGAGCATCTCCTACAAGTCTTCTTGTTCCTTCCCCTCTCCTTTTGTCCTACTGACTTTTGTCCTACTGACTACTGCAGCACTGTGGCTATGGCACAGTGTGAGGAGTAGAAGGTAAAAGTTTGGTTCCTGTCACATCAAGCAAAACAAAATCATCTCTGAATCTGTGTGACTTCAGGAAAACCTAAGGGTTTTTCTATGTGCCATTACCCTTAGTGCCACATCCACACATCTGGGGACTTCTGAGCTCAGCATTCAGAGAGACATTGGTGTTATGATCTCAGATGTGCGAGTTGAGAGCACAGCTCCCAGTGCCGTGGCTCACAAGCACTCCCTAGCTGTCCTGGGACATGGTATAGAAATGTCTTGCACACCAAAAAGTGCTGGATATTAAAAAAAAAAAATCTGTCCTGTAGCTTTTTGAACAGCATTTAAGCAACTTTCCCCACTTCTTCCTTTGGCCTCTTCAGTTTCTTATGAGCAAAAGGAAAAAGAAAAAGTAATGTATCTGGTTGCATTGGTCTAGCTATAATTTTCACATCAGCAGACAGTATGAATATTTTAGTGAGCAGTGCTGGAGGTGTGCTGAGTGCCACAGAAAAGATAAAGAGATGCAAATCCAATGAAGCAAGCAAAACTGGAGCTGTGTGCAGCAAAATGGGCAAGAACAATCTTGTTTTATGCCAACATTTCATGTCCCTGAAGCTATAGACAGGCATGTGTACTTTGCTGATTTACAGGCATAATTCCTGTTCCCAGCATGTACGGTACGCTTCATTACGGCGCAACGTGTCTTGACGTGGGGAGAATGTCCACACCTGAGACTGTGGGCAGCGGTTTGGAAATAAAGTGTTTCAACAGCAGTCCCTGGTGGGAATGGGAAACTTTACATGTGCTAATCTTGTTTGGAATTTCCTTATTGCTCCACACAAATGTCCATCAAATGACTTCCGATAGATTCTATCTATTTTGAAATAATAGAAACTTCTGTGATTAAGGTGCACCCTTGCCTAACACTATACCTGTAACAATAAAACACCTAGCAACAACACTTTTTATACAGCTTAGTCCTGATTTATGTTACTTTTTTTTTCCCCCATGTGATAAACGTGTGTGGAGCTGTTGTAAAGTTGTTTTAATCCTGTTTTTCTATTGTTCACACAGAGCTCAGACCATCAGCCAGCCTGTACTTAATAGCACAGTACACCACAAGTGCTGCCAAGCTCCCTGTGCCAGCCTGGTGAAAGCCTCCCAGTGCTGCCTGGTCTCCTCCTGGCTTGGAAGTGTTGACATGGGGGCATGGGAGCAGGCAGTATGGATGTGGTAGGCCTGGGGCAGAGCCAAAAGGAGCTCTGGTAAGGAAGCTGCAGCTCACACAAGGTTGCTGTCATTTATGAGTGCAATTTTGACATTTCAGGGTTCCTGAAATATTCTCGTTTGAAATGTGGTCAGTAACAAAGGAACAGATCTGTTTTTCCATGGTCCATTTATTCTGCCATCGTTTACTCTTAAGAAAATATGGTTGTATGTGTAAATTTTTGCACTGAGAAAAAAATTTGAACAAGAGCGAGCAGGAACAACATATTTCTTGACAAAATAAATGATCTACTGATCAATGAAATTATCCCAGCAAGACACCCAGTGCCTGCTCAGCTGGCACCCTTGGCCTCAATCAGCAAGAGTTCTTAGTACACAGGTAATGCAAACACTGCAGAAGACAGTGGTTTTCTTGGACATCTACCTTTCCCTGCCTGGAGCAAATCCCTGTGTGATGTGCTTGAATACAGTTAAGAACAGAGGCAGAAACATTCCCAACCCAAGGGAGTTCATTTTTCCTTCTCTTGGGGTGCTGGTTGAGAGTGATATTTCTTGTCTCATCTGAATATTTTGTAAGCCTGAATGCATTGCTTGGCAACAATTGCAGTGGCATGTCTAAGGAGGTGCTGTGTGGCTGTTCGGCACCACTTGGCATTATGGCTCGGTTTCCTCTGTACCTACAGGATCCCTTCCCACAGATCTCTGCAATGGACTCTGCTGAGCTGAATTGAATTCTTCAGTTAACAACATGAGGGTCAACAAACTGGGAAGCCCTTGGTGCCTGGAAAACTGAGCTTCCATGGGGCTCCACCATTCCCAGCGAAGGGCTTCCTCTTTTGATGAATTTAACACTAGCCACTGCTCCACTTTTAAATGATCTAGAGCCAAATGATCCTCTTGACTTGGCTAAGCATAGACATGGCAGCCTCCTGAGCTCCTGCACCTGTCTCCATGCAGCCCCAATACATCTGCATTTGTGCAGAAATCTTGGAGAGATCTTTGGGGGAGTGTTCTAGCACTTTGCAGCTTTCTTTTTCCTTTCAAGTCAGTGAATACAGCCCCCCAAAGAGTTTGGAAGTACACTTCTGCAGACTGCATAGAGCTGGGAACATCCTTCCTTCTCCCTGCACACGAGGTCTTTGGTCTTCAGCTACAGGAGATGCTGAAGTTCTTGGTCTTGTGGCTGTCCCTTGCCTTTTTCAGGCAAGAAAAAGTTCCTGGTAGGAAGGTCAGGACTGGGGAGTGCAAATATGAAATGCATAAAGATGTCAGGGAGAGCCTGAAGTTGCAGCCAGACAGTTCAGGGACTTCTTCACTCTTCATACCCCAAAGGCACTGCTCAAAGTGCTCAAGGTATTCACTTATTGCACAGAGAAGAGCCAACACCTTATCCCTTTCCAACCTGTTACAGACATGGACAATGAAACTTTGATCAATACACAGCAACAACATCTTCCCATTTTCCACTGTTGTTTATGATGCATTAAACTGCCACTAATTACTGACTTTTCTGGTGAATGGCTCATTCACTCCCTGATTATTATCTTCTATTGTAGACCAAATTTATCCCTGTACCCATTTTATTATTGGACTTAAAGCAAAACCACCGATCAAATACTGACAGCCCATCTGTTTATCACCTGCAAAAATGCAGCAAAGTAACACAGCAAAAACAACCCCCCCAAAAAAAAGCATGATCTTTCTGGTCACATTTACTGTCCCATGAACATTTTAGTCAACTGCATTAGAATTATTTCACTAAAAAGTTTTTTAATTTTTATTTCTTTTAATCTTGTCAGAATGGTATTAAATATTTCCTCTGATTTTTACTCTCACCTTTACATACCAGCATTTACATACCAAATCTGAGACTTGTGCTACTAGTCTGGGGTTTGTGCATACCACAAAACAAAGATTCCTCAGCAGCAACGTGTGCTGCTGTCCAGCCCCACCTGCCCCCAACTCAGTGAAGCAGAGGCTCTGTGTCCCTCTGTGTCCCTCTGACAAGAGGATCTTTCCTCAGCTTATCAGTGAGGAACCATTCCAGCAAAATGGCTTCTATTTGCACTCTGCTGGTAACATTTCCCTCTTAGGTAGGTGTAGATCATGGTGGGTGTCTTTTCAAGCCTGAGAAACATCAGTGAGTACATACCATTGTTCCTGAATGCTGTTTGGTGTCCAGCATGGACACTGATGAGCCATAGTGATCACCTAAAGCAGATTACTCCCAAAGAGAAGGCAGACTCACCTGCTTTATGTTCTTCGTGGTGCACATTTTCCCTATTCAGCCTGTTACCTTACGCTGCTGGCTTTCAGTCACCTTCCCAGTACATGTATTATCTGTGAATGTTATATCCTTTTTCATTAGTTACCCATTGGCCCTTAGTCAAACAGCTCTTCCCAAAGCCTACCGCCTCAGCTTCCTTTGTCACTGTGTGCAGTGTGCAGCACTGCAGTCTTGCATAACTTCTGTTGACTTTTCAGCTGCAAGTCGTTGCCCACTGACTAACAGCAGTCAAGCTGCAGCATGCAGCTGCCTGCTTGGTTTTCTGTCATCACCAGAGCTTTCGTGATGTTGTATCTGCACAGGAAAACTAATGCCAGTTTTGTGTATAGCTCTGCATGCTTCAGTGCTCAAATACGCTGTGGGTATTTGCTCCCCACCAGTATCAGTACGTGACCCTGTCATGCTATGCTCCTCTTGATTCTGCTGAGTGTAGATGGCCATCAAAAGTTAGAAGGTTTTAAGCATTCTCCAGATTATGTACTTAACCACCTTGCAGAGAGCTGAATTATCTTCACCCCTCAGTTGTGGTAGAGACCACTCTTGAACATTCATAGAGAACTTTTGCCTTGAGCTGCGCAGGAGCCAACTGATGGGATGGGTGGAAGTCTGACAACTGGTAGAACTGCACAAAAAAGTCTGAGAAATACAGAAAAACTCAGGAATCAAAAAAATAGTGTGAATTTGAAATTTATCCTGTTCTCATTTCTTGCAACACTGCTGGCATGCATCTCCTTTGGCTGCACAAAGAATCGGTACTAGACTTGGGGTATCAAAAGGCTGGCTCTGAGAGCCACCCACACTTGTGATCTCCAGGCCACAGCTGTAACCCAGCACAGAGCTGTTGGTGGAATGTTTTAGTATGGGCTTGATGGGAGCTTCTGCTCGGAAAGCATTCTATAAAAGTCATTTCTTTCCTTTTCTTTTTTTTTTTTTTTTTTTTTCCCTTTCCCCTTTCTTTCTTTTTCAACAGCATGATATCCACAACTATTTAGTTCCTCATGACTCTTCCCCAGTCCAGTTCAGTTCCTTTGTTGCTGATGTGGTGAGCAAGAGGAAATGTTTCCCATAATATATTTGCATTCTAGAAATGACTTGACTAGTATGATGAACACACAGATGCAACCAAGCCATTACTGAATCATACCATACTTGTTTTTAATCTGATTGAGGACTTGCACTTGAGACCTCAGCAAACTGATGGATTAGTCACGTAGCCAGTGATATGAATGCTGACAAAAGGAACAAGAGAAGGTGCTTGTCTCAAGTTGAATTAAAACAAAGCAAAGCGTGGATCCAGCCTGCTTTCTACAGAGGAATCACCCATCACTGTTGGATGCTGCCTGCTCTCCCCACCCTTCCCTTTGAGCCCCTGCCACTCACTCCTGTGATTAACAGAACTTTTAATTCCAGAGCTCTCCTCCCACTCTCTCCCTCCCATTCCATTCATCCCAACTGTGGGGCGTACAGAACCAGTTCTTCACCCCCTGCTGCCATCCAGCATGTCCCCACGCTGCACTGGCACTGCCCACCCTTGGTTCTTAGCAGTTTTATTGCTTCTCCATCAACCCTGCCATTAGCGACTTCTCTCCTCAGTCACTTGTGCTTGCCCATTGGCTTCTCCCTATTCTTATCTCCAAATAAGTAAACAAATGTGGGCTTCTCCTAAGCTGAGTGCTCCAGGAGATATGAACAATAGCTCCTCAGATAAGTATTAAAGCTAAAAGTGTTCTTGGCGAACCTCATAAAACTTTGCCTAAACAATCTATTTACAGACATTCAACATGCACTGCAAAGGGCAGCAATTAGCCCAAAGTAAGGGCTGCCCCTAGCTCTGCCCTGTACCCTGCACCCAGCCCTCCTCTGAGGGGAGATTATTTCTGAAGGACAGTGGTATCAGAAGCAAAGAAAATCACAGCTCTCTTTCATAAACCCTCTTCTGTCTGTGGGTGCTTGGGCAGCCTCGTGATGCAGCTAGAGGTGAAATGGGGCCCTCACTGAAAAGGGACTCTGCTACCCTCTTCCAAAACATGTTTTATGGTTTACAGCTGACTGAAAGTTGTTTAACCTCTCCGCTACCCTGCACAGCCAACAGAATAGAAGGTGCCCATGTTGTTTCATGTGATGATTTTGCAGAGTCATTTCCAAGAAAAGTCTGGTAGAAGGGAGATCTAACGCGTGGAAGGAGAGCCGGGTGCTGCATCCCTCTCCAGGGTAGTTTGAATGGGCCATGAACATAAAGAGACAGCAATGTTTGAACTGGGCTATGAGCACTAAAAAAAAGCCCAATGTTTGCAGCATCAGCTTCTTTTCTCTGGGTTCTGTCCGACACTAATATGAGTGTAATGATATCAAAGAAGTAACAACTGCTTGTTCAAAGGCTACTAAAGTGTGGTGTGACTAAAGTGAGTGAGTGAAGGATTAATGTAGAAACAAACTGGTTACACACACTGAGTTGAACTGAGAAGGTGCTTTTATTGCTGATGTTGGTGAAAAAATGTCAGGTGTAACGTATGTTTGGCTCAGCCTTGAAGAAATGAAGACTATTTCTAAAATACAATTTGACTCTATAGCTACATTTCCAGTTCAGAAACAATTCCACACAATAACTAGCTGCTAGGAGTAGAAAGAGCCTTGCGTTAAGCAGAAGTGAAGGATATGGAGTCTGCCGCAGTAATGATATGGGAAAAATCAAAACAATATGTATAACACATTAAAAACCAGAAGCTTTGTGGTAGTCAAAATTAAACCTGGCCATGAGGAACAGCAGATCTTCCCCAGTTGTTCATACTGGATGACAAAATAGCAAATGAATCTCAGTGTCAGCTGGTGTAAAACAATACACAGTTAGGGTAGATAGCAGCAGGACAAGGGGAAATGGTTTTCAGTTGAAGAAGGGAAGATTTAGGTTGGATGTCAGGGGAAAGTGCTGTGAGAGTGGTGAGGTGCTGGAACAGGCTGCCCAGAGGGGCTGTGGATGCCCCAAGCCTGGAGGTGTTCAAGGCCAGTTTGGATGGGGCCCTGGGCAGCCTGGTCTACTATTAAATGGGGAGGTTGGTGGCCCTGCCTGTGGTGGGGTTTTGGAGATTCATGATCCTTGAGGATCCTTCCAACTGAGACCATTATGTCTGAGTGGTATGTGATGTGAAAATACATCCCAAGTATAGCTGTTCAAGTGTATAGGCATATGTGTACTCCAGGAGGCATTGGTTTTATTAGCTAGAATGCCCCAGGAAAGAACCTTGGACTGACTGAAAAAGTCAACTCATACATCTGAGGTGCCTGAAGGTTGAAAACAAGTGAATGGGGAAACAGCGGAGAACACAACAGGAAGCATTGCTCTGTGCATATGCAAACTGTAGATACTGCAGGTAGTGGGGCACAAAAATTGGTGGTGAGTCTGATGGAAGTACAGAGCAGTTCCTGCATGACAAATATCGAACAAATGATGCTTTAAAGATGGATCGATGGAAACTTGATGACACAAGTTGCCTCACTGGTGAGTGCATGGAGCAGATGAGCAGGGTTAGCCATTACTCCTAGTGGTGGGGACAAAGCAGGGATCTATGCTCTGTACAGACATTCTCTGTGGCACTCACCATTTCACTGCCACTAGAACGACCCTTCCCCACAGCAGGTGAGCAATGGCCGTCTCTCTGCACGTGTGCTCAGCCAGAACCCCCCTCTCCTCGCATTAAGCACTCTGCACTCCCTCCCACATCAAGGCAAGCAAAAGAAGATGAAAGAAAATAACAGTAACCCTCAGCTTTACCACAGTTCTGGTTTGGCTGTACATGAAAGCCACCACGGCAGCACCGAGCTGTGGATTTCTTTCAGGCATTTACATTTACCACTATCAAACTTTGCTATTGTTTCATAAGACAGAGCTGGTTCTTCCAGGCACTTCTTCCCTATTTATTCATGTTTAAAGATATTACAGGCCTGACTGCTTCCTACACCTCCACCACAAGCTTACATGGGCGTTTTGCAGACCCACACAAATGCTGGCCTTCCATCATTTCTATCCACGCAAATTACTAGCACAAGATGATTTACTGAAATCACTCCTGATGAAAGCGCCTCTCTTTCTAGACACGCCACACAGGGCAACACGCAGGGCAGATCTTCACTGAACGCACGAACACACCGCTTCCAGCGGTGCTTTCATGTCCTTAGACAAGACCCCATGATGCCTGCAGCCATAGGCACGGCATTCCACCACCGCTCAGCTGTTTCGCACACAGCGCTGTTTCCCGGCAGGGCTGCAGTCCGCAGTCCAAGGCGAGGACCGTGCTCTGCCACGCAACTCGCTCCCCGCACCTGACCGCCGGGCCCGCTCCGCTGCCAGCGCCCCACGGGCACCCCGGCCCCGCCCGCGGGCGGAGAGAGGCGGCCTCGGGGCGGGTTAAAAGGGGCGGCGGTGGAGCGGGGAGGGCTCTGAGAGCTGTGGGACGGCTACGCTGGGACCGGCCGTCCGCTGGCACCGCAGACCGGGACCCGTGCCGTGCCGCGCCGCTCCAGGTGAGGCTCCGCCGCGGAGGGCTGGGGCTGAGGGGGTCGCGCCGAGCCCCGGATCGGGTTCTGTTCGTGCGGAGGGGAGCGACCTGGGGTTTGCTGGGCGCCCTGCAGCCGATCGCAGGGTTTCTGTGGCGGGGAGGAGCAGGAGGGTGTCCCGTCGTGTTCTGTGTTCTTTTTTTCCCTCCGCGACTTGCAGCTTCAGAACCGCGGTGTGAACCCGCACCTGGAGCCCGGGCTGTTTGTCCCGTTGGGATACGCCTCAGATGGTTACTTTCCTTCTGTCCTCGTTAGTCCCATTTTGTTCCTTTAATTTCTGTTTTAATGGCTATGCGACAGGTGAGAGGAAATGCTTCACAGAAAGCACAGTTATCTGACCACAGCCTTGAGTTTGGATCAGCAGGAAAAGCTGCACAGAATGGTGCCATTCTGCAGCGAGAGCATTCCTCATCAGAAGCAGGAGGAATTCAGCCGTCTTTTCGAGGCTTTTTTTGTTTGTTCCTTACCCAACGTAACCTTTCCTCATGACAGTAGACGTGACCTCTCCCTCCTGCCTGGAGGCCTGTCTGTACAGGCTGGGCCCTCGCACCGCGGGTGTGTGCATCCCTCTCTGGTGCTGTAACTGCAGCAGGGTGAAGGAGTTCTTTCTCTTGCTTTTTTCTTTTGCTGTCACCTGAGAATTAGCAAATGTAAAGACTTTACCAGCCCGATAAAGCATGCTCCCTGCACCAAGAGCAATGGGAGCGCTCTGGTCCGCAGCCAGCGTGGCTTTTCTGAATGGCAGATTAAGCCCTGTCCCTGGCAGATACTGGACCAGCTATGCAGGTTCCTGGCTGCGGATCTGAAGCGTCCAGTGGTAACTTCCAAATGGGTGCTGAGCAGTGAAAGCCCGGTCCTGAGCTCTGCCCTCAGCAAAACTTAAGCTTAATTGTCAAAGGGTGAGCAGTGAATTTCCTTCAAGATCAGGAGGAAGGGAGAACAGAAATGGAACTCCTCTGATGTTTGTCCTGGAGTTTGACCTGATTTAACTGGAGTGTGATAGCATCTAGAAAATCAGCGTAAACTTTTCAGCTGGGGGCTTTATGCTCTCAGCCCTCTGGCTTGGCTAATCTTTTTGGATGAGGTGGCGATGAATGTGGAAGGGCAGGCTCTGCAGAACTGTCCTGTGCCTGCCGATTGGTGCTATGTATGTGCACAGCCCTGACAGAGTTGACTTGAGGTTTCTCAACAGTGAAATCAAATGCTGTACTTCTAGAGCTGAAGGCTCTGCCAAGCATATGATGTGTCTGAACTGCAGCAGACAGCCTTAGGGAGCTGCTGGAGGCATCTGGCAGGAGTTAGGGCTTCTGATGGAGATGGACAAGTAGTCCTTATCTATCAAAGTGTGTAAGTCTCATCATAAATATATGAATGGTGAGAGTCTAATAAGCTGTTTAAATCCACAAGTGTAAGGATAGAAGTAATGAATGTGACTTGCATTTGTCTACGCCTTGAGTGAATGCTAGGAAATCCTCTTGCTTATATAAAGTTTGGAAATGATTCTTTGCTGCTTGGAAAGTGATTGTTTGGTATTTTATGTCATCTTGCAGGTAAAAGGACACAGAAAAGAAGATGGATTGGGGAACACTGCAGGCTGTTTTGGGAGGTGTGAATAAACACTCCACCAGCATTGGGAAGATATGGCTCACAGTCCTGTTCATCTTCCGTATCATGATCCTGGTTGTGGCTGCAGAGAGAGTCTGGGGAGATGAACAACAAGATTTTGTCTGCAATACACTCCAACCTGGGTGTAGAAATGTTTGCTATGATCACTTTTTCCCCATCTCTCACATCAGACTCTGGGCCCTGCAGCTGATCTTTGTTTCTACCCCTGCGCTGCTGGTGGCCATGCATGTGGCTTACACCAGGCACGAGAAGAAAAGGCGATTCAGAAACGGTGATAAAATCAATGTTGAAGACCTGAAAAATGAAAAGATTCACATTCGAGGTCCTCTGTGGTGGACATATACCTTCAGTATCTTCTTCAGGATCATCTTTGAGGCAGTCTTCATGTACGTGTTCTACTACATGTACGACGGGTACCAGATGCCTCGCCTGGTGAAGTGTGACGCGTGGCCCTGCCCCAACACAGTGGATTGCTTTGTGTCTCGACCTACTGAGAAAACCACATTTACTATTTTTATGCTTGCTGTATCTGGGATCTGCATGATGTTGAATCTGGCTGAGTTGTGTTACTTAGTGATAAAAGTTTGCCTGAAAGATTCTGGGAAAACAACAGTTTTAAAATAATTTCCCAGTTCTATGATTGCTTGGCTTCCCAGGTCCCCTCAGCATTTAGTTGGGTGTCAGAAAACAATTGGCAATATTTTCACACTTGAGGAAAAGGATAAAAACATATATTTTTTTATGATAGCTTCTCTGGGAAGCTGCCACTGAGGCAGATTTTAAGGTCACGAGCTACTTTGGTATTCCTGTATCCACAAATAGAGAGATCAGCCTTCTTGGCTGCACCTTTTCCAAGTATGCCTCCTGCTGTGATGGTCACTGTTTGAAAAGTGGGGATGAGGATATCTAGTGCCACACAGACAGAGGGGCTGCAAACAGATTGCATCAAATGATCGATGCCAATGAGACAGGGCACTGGGATTTCCTGCTCTTTTTCTCCCCAGCATTCTGTGAAGAATCTCAGTGCGGTAGATTCTATGTGATGATGAGACTTTTTACTTGACTGGGCTTCCTTCAGCAGTGTTTTTGTGTTGTTTTGTTTTGTTTTTCCCAGTAAAGTTCAAAAAACTCCCTTGTTTCATTCTGGCTCTTTTGGTTCTTTCCCAGAGGAAGTGCTTCAACACTTAAGAGCATGATATGCAGCCGCTGATACCTATTGGTGCTCCACCAGTCTATTCATCTCGTACAACTCCATAAAACTTTCAGTTCTGATTTGGCGCACCTTTTAATTAGCTGCATCAAACCACTCCTAGTCTCTTTGGCACTCTACATAGTGAGACTGAAACTCCCTTTCTCTTGTTGCCATAGGACTAGCAAAAATTACAGGTAACTTGCACAGCCAAAATAGCAGTTTCCCAAAGTTTCCTCCTGGAAGTCGGGGGAACATGAAACCTTGATGTTCGCATTGATGAGTTGTGAATTGTATGTTGTGAACTTGAACTATGTGAGTTCATCTCGTCTCTCCAGAGCAGTCTCAAAACATGTTCTGTTTTATGCCTGTCATTGGCAGCTATCGCAGTGCATGCAGCAATACAGCATACCCCCTTAGTGCTTGCCTGCTGAATATGCTTCTGGTAAACTGACTCTTCCTCTCTAGCTTTAATAATGCTCTTTCTTTTGGGAGGAAAGCCAGTTACCGTAGGTTCTCTTTTTGTAGCCATCTCCTCAAATACTTTTATTGCTTCTGGATAAACAAAGCTGTCTGAATTAAGACTCATGACCTCTCACTGTGTGCTGGAATTGAAGCACAAGCAGGCTGCCACTGCTCGTGTGCTTATCCAGTGTTGCAATCTGGCTGCAGATGGAAATTGTTCACCAAACATGGTCGCAGAAAGAAAAGGAACAGCATCCTTAGAAGTGTGAATTAACAAAAATATAAAGTCACTAATAATGAGCTGAACTGGAAACTTGCTCTGTAAAAACATCCTTAAGTCAACTCTAAATAAGAAAGCTTGGCACATGTTGGATTTGTGCTTGGTAAAGTTCCTGCACTGTTCTGTGTACAAGTACAAAGAGAACAAACTATCTGCACTCCCAGTGCTCTAGTATTACATTTCTTTTGTAACAACAAGGTTTGTATTTTCTTCTGGAATCATAATTAAAGGGCATTTGTGGTGTCCATTTTCTGTATTACTTACATGTGCCTAAAATATCTGGTGAAAATCTGTTTACCACAATAGAAAATGAATGCAGCAATAATACATTTAATAGCTGGGAGCTCTTGTAAGTGTTTTACCCTTCTGCCACAGGTTGTTTTTCAATCTGTTACACTGCCTTTGCTATCAAGTATCTCCTGCAGACCTCGTGAGCCTATAGTGGAAGGCCATGTGTGTGATCTGTGCTAGAAAACAAATACATTGTGTAAATCAGTCTTGTACGAGTGAAACTTCAGCTGGAAATGGCTCACAATAAACAAAGTAACTTCTCCATAGAGGAGAGTTTGTTTTCCTATTGTGCCTTTAACTGGAACCTGGAATGTGCCAAAACTGGCAACACTGAGATAAGGTTAATTAATTATCTTCAGCTGGTAGTTTGGCAACCAGATGTCTTACGATAAGAAAAAGGAAGCAGTTGGGACAGTTGCTGAAATTGACCCAAGAGAGGACTTTGATCCAACTGTAGCATTAGGTGTAATAGCTCTACCAGGAGATGTTTACTGTCTATGAGATTTCTGTTTATATGTGACTAAACAGATACTTTGTAAGAAAACAAGCAAAAACCAAAATGTTGTTCAGATACTTAATAGGAGTTAATCCCTCTACGCCTATTTCTCTGTGCTACATTGCATGGTTGACAAATAAGAGATTTCATACAGATTAAAATACAGTTCTGTTTTGGAAATGTGTGTGCTCTTTCTTGAAATACACAGCGTCTATCTGTGCTTTTGCATGGGGATTCTGCAGCCTCTGTAGAATGAAGGTTGCAAGAATGCAAGACTGAAGCAACAAATCTGAAGTCTTGACTGTAAAGGAGGATGATTCCTTACTGTAGGGATATGATTACAGCCAGGATACAAAGCGTCAAATAATGTGCTATCAAAACTGGGAACTGTTGGGGTGGGACAGTCTAGAATTATCCCTCTGGGCTGAAATCACCAGAGGATTACCATTGGCTTCATCAAGACTAAGCTTTCATCCAGAAGCCTTGAAATCAAGCCTACAAATATACAGTTATCATAACTGAGACTTAATGCTTTTAGCTAAGACTAGTAGTCTTAGCTAAGAGATTAATGGTCTCTTTAAACACTTAGATACTTCAGGAGCTACAAATATTTTCTTCCACATCCTACCAACTCAGCTTGTTTTCATTTGCAGACTATATTTGTCTTCTGTAAAGTTGTTCCAGCTCTGATCTGGGTATTTTCTTTACACACGTACTTAGCCATAAACAAACAAGCAAACAAACATATATATGTGTATATGTATGTGTGTATATTTATAACTTAGGCTTGGAAATGAACTAAGATTTAACTGGCAGACTCCACTGGTGAAACAAGTTACATCTCTCACTTTGCACCTCTGAGAATTCAGCTTACACCTACTGTCACTGAAATCTATCATGGCTGATCTCCCACAGCTACCCTAGAATTCATCTTCAGAACCAGCCACAAAATCCTGCACAACTCCTCCCTTTCTGCCCTGTAAATCACTGACACTAACATGATACTTCATTCTTCATCTGTCTGTGCAATGCTCACTGTAATCCATTGGATTTGAATAAAACATTTCATAACAGAAAATCCTCTCCAAGCATATTGCCAGGTAGCCAAATGCTTGCATCAGCCTTTCTGGTAAAGAACTAATTGCATGTCAGTAGGGCATATGGTTTAAGAAAATATGTTTAGAGAGAGCTGGTGGAGAGCATAGACAGTAGACCTATGAATCACTGCAGGTTTTGGATGAATAAAATTCTATGGATGTTCAACTGGTATTTACTTTTTCATTGTACCTTTGAAGCCGCTCACATAAAGCACTGGTTCCAGGCTGCTGTTTCAACAGCAGTGTATTTTGCACACTACTGAGAATCAAATAACATTTCACTCATAGTCCAGTGTGGGAAAACAAGTACTGTAGTGAGTGAATGCAGTGACAGTAGTCTGAAGCAGGCTGTGCTGGGCAGGCTGACTTGCTTGGGTAACGTGTATTTTTGCTGTCCTTTTGGCAATTACAGTCAGCTGTAGTAAAAACAAATGCCATAATCAGCAATCTTAAAACTTTAATTCAGGATCAAATGAATACAAATGTTTTGCAGGTCTTTTGCAGGACTGAGGCTCAGTCTTTAACACAACACAAGATTGCCTCCTCCAAGTGATCCCCATGTCAGCAGGACTGCTGCACCTTCTTGTGACAAGTTGACTGTAACATCTGCTGTCTGTCTGCTATCCACATTTCTCTTGTCATAGGACTCCTTTCACTTGATTCAAAAGTATCATGGCAGTCCTAGTACAGAGTTAACCTGAGTTTCTCCAACTGAAAGACAAACATGACAGCTATGTCGTGTTCACACGGAGCAGGGATGATTAATCAAACACCACTGTTTGTTAAGGTCAATGCAATGACAGGTGCCAGAAAAAATATTTTTATAATTATTGTGTGGTAAGCATTTCAAACCTAGCGCATGTTGCATCATTACCATAATACCTGCTTATGGTTAGTCACAACCCTTCCCTAGATGTTGCATCCTTTCCAAGGACTGAGTGCTTAACATGTACTGTAAGGAGCTTCCCCAGTCCGTCCAATACAAATGAACAGAAACAAAACCTGCACTTACCCATCCACACAGAAGGGCAGGTAGAACAAACTGACTAAATCATTATACGCTGCCATCTGATAGAAGGCTGAGACATTGCAACATGGATTGTCAGGAGTAATTTATGTCTCTGCCACAATAAAAGCTTTTGTACAGTAGCAGTAAAATAGTTGTTAATGATTCATTGTTGAAGTGTGAAGATCTACTATATAGGATAACCTCTATGCACCTGGGAGGAACTGCAGATACTTGGGAAGATAGGCTTGGAAGTCAATAAGATCCTTATCGCTGGAAGAAATGGTACAACAAAAACAGTTTGAGACTTCCTTTGGGAAGGAGTAAATGGTAGTTGTGAAACACCAAGCACTTGCAAGACTGCATGATGGAAAACTGTTCTGAAGCAAAGAATAACTATTGCAGAGAGCTGATGTTTGTAGTAGACCATGAGTCAATAATGTTTCTGACTTGAAAAGTATCATATTGGTATGCATTAGAGGTTTTCCAAAAATATGGTGTTGGAAATGATTCCACTCTTCTTTAGCACCTGCAGTTCCTTACCAGGAACTTACATTGGAGCACATGCTGTAAAAAAAAGTTTATCAACTGGAGAAATCAAGGAGTGAGGAATAATAGATGACCAAATATTTATAACACAGAACCTAACAGGAACGCATGAAAGAAACAGATCAGCCCGGGAAAGTCTGAAGAAGGAACTCCCCAGATGCATAAAAGACTGTGGCAAGGAAGATGAGATTGTTTTTTATATCTGCTGGCAACAGTGTAAGAAACAAAAGGATTGTGTTGCAACCAGATTTGGGCTAATCATTCTCAAAAGCATTCTGTGGATGATGGACTCTTCATCACTGAAGACTGTTAAATGGCAGCTTAGTCCAAGATCTGCTGAGGGTCTAGAGACACAGTTCTGCAATAGAACAGAGGGAACTTCTACAAAATCTGTGGGGAATGGTGGCCCAGTTACGGAGTCAAGTTGTACAGCTTCTTTTTGCTGACCCAGAGATCACCTACTAAATAAAATCATTTTTGATGCGAATTCAAGTCTGCGTGTCAGTGCGAAGTCTACCCAGTATGATCTCTGTCAGCATGGTTCCTTTGTGCTTTCAGCAATCATAACAATACAGTCTTGTACTATAATAAATTCCACCTGAAAAAAGCATGCAATGTGGCACTACGAGTAAATAAATTTGTAATTTATATTAATGAGGTTGGCAATGGATTATTTTTTCTCTTCAGCACAGTGGATAGAATGCTCCTTCTGCCTCAGTTTACTACCCCAATTTCCTCCCAGATGGAGATAGACCAAAACCTAGACCTGTTTTAAGTTTTGCTGTCCAGTTGACTAGATGTAGGTGGATTTCCTGGCAGCATGGTCTGCATTCAGGAGGAGATTCAGAGGAGTATATGCCATCTTGGGTTATGGGGTTCTTTCAGTGTAAAAAAATCAGGTGGTTCAATAGGTTGAAATTTGCATAGATATTTTCCCATATACAAACATCGCTTGTTTTTCTATTTCAGAACAGGAAATCTGTTGCTGTTCCGCTCTGTAGAAGGTATACAGTATTTGAAGTCTTGACAAACTTACCATGTGTGTCATTAAGGTATATTCCTGGTGAAGCATATTTTATTTGCTCTTACCCTGAATACAATGACACCAGTCAGGGAATTTCCTGGTTTAGAATCTTTGGCTGTGGTTTGGCATTACAAAGTGTTCACAGAATCGTAGAAAGGTTTGGATTGGAAGGGACCTTTAAGATCATCTCATTCCAGCCTCCTGCTATAGGCAAGGTCATCTCCCTCTAGACCAGGTTGCTCAAAGCCCCGTCCAGCCTGGCCTTGAATGCTTCCAGGGAGGGTGGCATCAACAACCTTTCCGGGAACCTGTTCTGTCACCCTCACAATAAAGTTTCTTCCTAATATCTAGTCTAAATCTTCCCTCTCAATTTAAAGCCATTTACCCTTGTACAGTCACTACATGTGGCATAAAAAGTCCCTCCCCAGCTATCCTGTAAGACCCCTTCAGGTACTGGAAGGCCACTATAAGGTCCTCCCAGAGCCTCCTCTGCTCTGAGCTGAACAGCCCCAGCTCTCTCAGCTTCTAGGGGAGGTGCTCCAGCCCTCTGACCATCTTTGTGGCCTTCCTCTGGACCCGCTCCAACAGCTCCATGTCCTCCTTGTGCTGGGGGCCGCAGAACTGAAAGCAATGTTCCAGATGAAGTCTCAGGAAAGCAGAGCAAGGTGTAGTCACCTCTTTTGGGCTGCTGGTCACAATCCTCTTGATGTAACCCAGGATACAGTTGGTCATCTGGGCTGTAGGAACACACTGAGTCTTTCATCAATCAGTGCCCCCAGATCCTTCTCCTCAGGGCTGTTCTCAAGCCATTCTTTTCCCAGCCTGTGTCTGTGTTTGGGATTGTCCTGACCCAGGTGCAGGACCTTGTATTTGGCCTTGCTGAACTTCATGAGGCTGGCATGGGCCCACCCTTAAAGCCTGTTCAGGTCCCTCTTGACGTCATCCCTTTTCCTCTGGCACGTCAACTGCACCATTCAGCTTGGTGTCATCTGCAAATTTACTGAGGGTGCACTTGATCCCAATGTCCACGTTGCCTACAAAGATGTTAAATAGCACTGATCTCAGCACCAACCCCCGAGGAATGCTGCTCATCTACTTGGACACTGAGCCGTTGACCACAGCTCTCTGGGTGCAAATGTCCAGCCAATTCCTTGCTGTTCACTGTGATCAGTAGTAGCACTCATTGAAGGTATTTACAGTGATTTTATCACTTCCTGTTCACTCCTGTCCCATCTGAGCCTCTCTCCCTCCCCATTCAACATAGCGTCTCCACTATAGGGCCTTTACTGAGCCAGCATAGTTGTTTGTGCAGCTGCAGTCAGCACTGGGTTGAGAGACTGATTTAACTGGTATGAAAGCAAGCATTTTTCTTTGCTGGATTGATTTTTAGCTGGATCAACGCCTTGATCTGGCTTACGGGGAAAGTACATGAACAAACGTTTATGCTTACATGACTGTGGGGCAGTAGGCTATGATGTAGGGCAAGAAGAGCTGTTGGGAGTGAGCAGAAGGGCAACGTGTTAAGTTGCACTTACTGCTACACACTGCAATTTCAAATCACAGCCTCTGGCTGTATTATCACAGGTGGCTGCTACTAGAAAGGCAGAAGCCTTCCTACCTTTTCCCTATTTCATTTCTCTCTAGTCCTTTCTACTAGCCATCTTCTCCCTTGCTCCAACACAATCTTCTCTCAACAGCAGTATGAGCTGTTTGAACTCACTAACTCAGCAGAGAACTCTTTGATCTCTGTCTTTTTTTTTGTTCTGTTTTGCTTTGTTTTTCCAGCTTAGCTTTCTGCCAGGATTGTGGCCCGCATTAATATATGCCAAGTACTAATATTTGTCTTATTTCTTCACTTTTCTGCTGGTAGTGTGGGAAAAAAAAGCTTCATGCCATAACCGAATGATAAAAGGTGGTGCTCCTCATGAGATTCTATTCTATTCTACATATCCCAGAGCCGCCTGATTTATCACTGTAGCAGGAGGTTTCCCACAGTTTTCTTTTGAGAGAAGCCTTCTCTGCCAGTTGAGATGCCAGCCTAGGATGTCAGTGCTATTCCCAGCTCTGCTCCAGGTTTTTTGAGTAATCTAGAATAATTCCTTTCTGCCTCTGTTCCTACAAACTAGAAATCTCAATAACTTTTCTTGCTATCAGTTCCTTATTTGTTAATATTCTGCATTCTCTGATGAGCTTGTCAGAAGTACCTAGCAGAACAGAAAACTAAATACTAATTGGAATAGTTGCTACTAGTCACTATGTAATATGAGATTAAACTATTTCTACGGGTTTTATTACCGATTTACTAAATACTTAATTTCGATTAATCCATGCAGAAAACAAGGAAGAAAGAAAAGGCTCCGCTGGCAGTAGGCTTTCTCAGCATTTAAATACCTCTAGTGCCATCTTCTGTAGCACAGCGGCATGTCAGGCGAAGTTCTTGTTCTCATACCATGCAGGGTGCTGAACTGAAGGCATCTGTTGCTCCTTTTGAGGCTGTGTGAGCACTATTGCAACCAGCACGATCAAGCTATAGAGCACTTTGATGCAGCTTGTTTATGGCTAAAGATGTGCACCGCAGATTAGAGCTGCTTCTATTAACTGCATTTGGAGGCACTGATATGAAATGAGTGATCCTCATCTGTACTGCAAAACAGATGCAAAAGTAGAAGCAGCATGGGGTAAAACTCTGCTTTTCATCAATATTCATATGTAGATCTTTCCTTCTTATAGGGCAGCAGCTCAGCTTCAGCCTGGGATTAATATATATCTTCTTGACCTATGAGATCTGAGATCTTTTCACCATTTTATAGAACTTAGTATGTCATGAGGAGAAAAATACTACTTTTACTCTTTCCCTCTTGTATTCGGCTTCAGATCCTCATCTTCTAGTACACAGCTAACAAACAGCCTGTCATACCTCCTCAGCATGTTTTCCTCTTTGGGTTTTCACTGGTACGTAACTGGCCTTCTACTTTAAAGCTACACCTTTTAGGATTACTCAGGGCATTTTCCCCCTCTGCCTCTGAATTTTCTACAGCCATCCCAGAGATTGGTCAACAGTACAAAACTGTTCTTCCCTTCCAGAAGGAAATTCTTGGAAAGGAATTTATTAGTGGATGGACGCAGTCTGTCAGCTGAGGGGCTTCACCGAGTGAAGGAAGTTGCGGTGCTGTAAGTGACACGGGCTGCTGGGATTCCCTCCCTTGCACTCATGGCCCACTGCTTCAGGATCCACACTGCAGTACTACTTCCCTTACAGTCATGTCTTCACTGTGTTTTGTGTATACCCCTCATCTCTGCTGGTAGTCATGTGTCCTTGTGCCACTACTACTGCTTAGATCAGCAGAGACCTTACTAGTGTTTCCAGATAAAAGATTTAAGAGGGAGCAACCAAGCATTGCAAAGATGTGGACCCTTTGTTTCCATTTGCCACTAGTCATTGCTACACATGGCGATTCAGGATCCCAAATCTTTTTCTCAAATAGAATCATAGAATCATATAATTGTTTGAGTTGGAAGGGAACTTTAAAGACCATCTAGTCCAACTCTTCTGCACCCAACAGGGACACCTTCAGCTCCATCAGATTGCTCAGAGCCTCATCGAGCTGGACCTTGAACGTCTCCAGTGATGGGGCATCCACCACATATCCAGGCAACCTGTCATAGGGCTTCACCATAAAAAAACCTTTTTGTTTCTACAGCTCTCATCTTTTAGTTTGAAACCATTTCCCCTTGTCCTATGACAGCACATGAGTCTGTCCTATTCTTTCCTAAGGACCCACTTTGGATACTGGAAGGCCACCATCAGGTCTTCCTGGAGCCTGCTCTCCTCTGGGCTGTAGTTTTTTGTTATGACTTTGTGTAGTTGAGTTTTCAGCTCTCTGACTGAAGAGTAGCTACCAACTGAAACCTATATGTAAATGCCAACAAAGTCATCCTGCCTGATGCTTTCTTTTCTCAGGATAATAGCCAAGAACATACAAAAGCTGAACCAAAACATAAAGGATGGTCATGGGGCTGAAAATTCCAAGAGCCACCTGCAAATTATCTGGACTATTCTGAGCACTGCTGCAGTAAAACAAGTTCTTCGAATGTCGTGTGCACAGCAGCATGACAGCTATTCTTGCCTGAGAGAAAACACTGCTCAAAATATTGCCCATAATGCCTTCTATTCTAACATAGACTCAATCAAGGGTTGCCTTCCCATCCCGGTGACTCTTCGATTCTGTGAAAACCTGAAGACTCTTGTCATTTGTAGAACTTGAGGGACCTCTTGAAGTAATGCAAAGCACTGTGATGTAGTGCTGCTTCCTTTCTACCTACGGAACGACCTGGCCTGATGTGAGAGCGTTAACTGTAGCCTGTGAAGGGCAGCTTGCAGGGCTGGCACCCCACGCGAGCAGCAGGAAGGCTGACTTCATCTGCGGAAAAAAAAAACGAACTCCTCTGTGTGAATAGCTGAGGTTTACGGTGTATCTAACACCGCACGGAAGGGAGAGCAGCTTCTCCCCCATAAGGTCTGCGGGCAGTAAAAGCTGCGCAGGAGCCCCTCACGGAACCCAACCTCCTCTGGCCACTGCACGCGGTACGCGAGGCCGCCACTGGGTGGCGCTGCTCCGCCCCGCCAGCGCCGGGTGCCCGCCAAAGAGCCGCGTGTTGCCGCGGGCCCGAGGGGAGCCGGAGCTGCTGGCAGGGCGCTGCCGCCCCGCCGGGCACCCGCAGCCTCCTCCGCCTTCCGAGCGAAGCTTTGCGGGTTTGTTTTCCCCAGAGCTAAACGAGCTATGAGCGAACGCTGTCCGGACTCACCCCAACGAGTTGAGCTTTTGCTGCTCCCAATAGCACTGCTCCCGCAACGCGTAAGTAGAGCGGCGCGGCCGGGTGCCCGCTCTGGAGCACGGAGCGGCGACCTCAGCCCCTCCGCCGTGCCCCGTGCTGAGGGAGGCATCGCGGGCCGGGGGTCTGTCCCTGCGCCCGCCGGCGGGACGCAGCTCGGGAATGCAGCGGAGGGAAGCGCCGTGTGCTACGGGATGGTCGCCGCTGCTGCCCGCCCCGCTGTGCGCGTGTAGGGGATGGCATTCCTTCCCTAAGGGGTGCCACTCACGTTTGAGCACTGATGCGCATTTCGAGCCGTTTTCAGCCTAGGAGTCGAATTAACTCCCAATACAAAGCGGAGACGGATTTGCTTCCAGCCTTGTAAGAGGCGCCTCGCGGCAGGACAGCGCGGACCGAGTGACCCAAAGCGCCTCTGACTGTCGCGGGGTGAGCTCCGAGCTGCCTGCCTGACCGCGGGCTTCTGCCCCAGGCAGGGCACAGCAGGCGGGCTGACCTCCCCCAGGCCACGCGGGGACAGAGCTGCTGCCTCGCTCCGAGAGGTACCAAAAACACGGCAGTGCCTCGCGTGTCCACTGAGGACTCAGCGGGGTGAGAAGGGTTTGAAACGAGTGAACCTTCTTTGGAATCCTTAGAAAATGTCACGAAGCAAACATCTATCAGTGTGAGCAGCATGAAAAGTTGTCTTCCTTTTTTTCACATTAGCACAAGATGTTGTTAGGAGTCCTGAGCCTGAGTGAGTTAGTTGTGTAAGAGCCGGGCACAGGTCTGAAGAAGGAATGGGACGGAGTAGCCAAAGATGCTGAGTTTCCCTTTAAGGGAACTTGAAAGGGAGAAGGGAAAATCCCTCCGGAGCATTTCAGAATTAAACCAGAAAAACAAACTTTCTTGATTTTGACAGTGCAGAAAATTCCTTTAAGAAGTTTGAAGATTATACCTGGCATTGCCTCCCCTGCAGTTACTGGGACTCGCATGAAGTGCCATCTTCAACCTGTCTATTGGGTGCCTGCTGCTCTGTAGGGAAAAAGAGTCTTGAATCTTTGAACTGCAGCAAAGCTCCTCTTTCCCTTGTAACTCTGGGGCGGGGGGTGGGACGCTCCTTACTGTGCAGTTTTTGGATCCATGTGGCTGATGGTATGTGGACACTTGGCAGATCTGTCTCATTCACGCTCCACTCACTCGCGATGTAGGGACTGTCCCCTTCCTGCTCGACGGCCACTCCTAGTGCCCCGGTAGCTCCACACTCTCCTCACCTTTCAGTGTTTTATTGGTAAGTCCCTGTCTTTTAATTCCAAAGTAGAGCTCTAAGGTGGCATTTTAGTATGCTGGGAAAGGAAATGGTTTTTGTTCCTATTTTTCTCCTGTGAGCAGTGAATCGGAGCAGAGGTTTGCTATGCCAGGGAACAGAGTTCTGCAGGTGGAGTGTACTGTCCTGGGCTCAGCTCCTTGTGCTTTTCCTTGACTCAAGCCCAACTTTCAATGAAGTCAAGAGGTTTTGCCAAGGTTTTAAGGAAAAGGCTCAATTATGTTTAAGACAGGGGATACATTACTCACAAGTTTCTGAAGTGTAATGAAGGTGATTGTAGGCGCCTCTCAAAGTGTTACACTGAGCAAGGTGTTTTTCAAGCCCTCGTTAAAAACAAGTTTATAAAGCCAGTTACGAAACCTCAGCTGTTATTTCGTATATGTATGTGTATAGACCAAATGCCATTAGGTTGCACTGAAAATTACAGCAGCTCATTCTCTCCCTTCACATTTCCAGACACGGTCCACTGCAAACTTTGTCCAAGACGACATCTTTTACTTTACTGTAATTTACTATAAACAATAATTTACTGTAAAAACAAGGAAAAATTGCAAGTTATGTTTTCTCTTTTAGCAGCATTTTGAATATAAAAACAAATCCCGAGATAGTACAGACTATCAAAAGAAGCGAAAGGAAATGTGGGCTGAATTTAAGAAACCGTGTGCTGACAGAGATACATTAGTCTCAAAGTAATTGCTGAAGGACGTTCTAGGTTTGACAGCGCTATAAAATCTTCAGTAGAGCAGGTGTCACCATAAGGAAATACACCTAATATAGCTATGTAATCATTTGTGTGTATGTGCATGCATGTGTATATATGCATACGTAAGCATGTGTAAGAGTAACGTCATAAATCATTAAAATATCATATTTCATACAATGGAAGCTTAGTGGTGATGAACCTCTTCGGTGGCAGGATCAGAAATGCAAATAGAAATAAGGTATTTTGTTGTTGGACCTAATGGTGACAACTCAAGTAAAACTCTGTGAGCTCTGTGAGCCCTTGGGTTTAGTCTGATGTCATTTCATCTTACTTTTATATCAAAACACCCCTTTAAACTGTCTGTTATTTTCATATGAGTTGCACTGGCTTTAAGAGTTGCTCACTGGAGAATATATTAACACTGAAAGAAGATAGAAGATGTGGATCTCTTCAATCTCTCCAACCACTGGAGATAGTATCTTTTTACTGCCTTTGGAAATGATGTCCTTCCCATATTTACTTATAGGTGATAGGCATTTGCTGGGAAGGCAGTCATTGCTACAGCCAGTAGTAAAATGAACATGGAGGTTGTCACCTCTGCACGGTTTGGATGCAATGAAGCATCTGCTCACTGCTTACGCACTCCTTGTGTGTATCTGCATGAATCCTCAGACTCTAAAATAAGTCATTTAATTAATGTAAGCATTAGAATAGCTTTTTAAGCATATCCAATAACTGAATTGGTGATCATGTTAAACTTCTTTAATCCACCCTGTATCGCAGTATTTGTTATTCCTACACTGCAACTTTTATACTCAAAATAAGAAGGTTCCCCAAGAACATGATGATAGAGCTGAACTGAGCGTATCTTTAGATGGCTGTGAGTAAAAGAAAGTTACAAAATGAAGGAATCGTTCCCTGGAAAATTAATACTTCTCAAGGTTAAAATTCCTTCTCCATCCAAAATACCTCCCATCAAATTAAAATTGAAAAATATAAAAACATATTGAATTAGAATTAAAGAAATAGAGTATTCTATCAATGTTTATGTAGTCTTGAGTTGGTATTTTGAAGGGCAAAACCACATTCTTTAAAAACACCTTGAATATATTAAGATAAAATGAAATACAGTGAAAATTAGGTTAGGACCAGGAACATTACTCCACAAAGTCAGCATTTCCTTGTTAATAACTGACAGTTTATCATGCCGTAATTCCACAGTAGTAGAGGCAATGTTATTGCAGGATATTAAAGATCTATTTTATTGTGGATGAGGTTCTTGTTAAACTAACCTTGTGGGCATAAGAAGTGCTTTAGCATTCTAGGATTTGCAAAAATATTGCTTTTTGTGTGGAAATATATCGTTGTGCATGTACAGGTTTCTTACTTCCTCAGAGTAAAGTGAAGTTATACAAATAACAAAATAACTGCAATTGCCTTAACTAACAGCTTGAAAGGGGCTCGTTGCTGACTTCGGAAATGTTCCCTTTTCAATTTCAGTTGTTTGTTTAACAATAAGTTAAATACCAATAATAGTGACTTTTCTACACGTAGTGACGAACCTCTCTTCTTGGGAACTGTAACACAGGTACTTAAACAAAGACAAGAAGTGTATGCAGGTGAAGAGAGTGAAGTGTAATTTGATTGCGCTAATAAAAATATCTTGAGATTTTTAAAGAAAATAAAGGCATAATCTTTTCTGATAGTGATTTTATTTATTTATTTTGCATCTAGACTGTTGCATCTGAACTGTAAATGCTAAACATTTCTGACAGTGCCGAAAGTAAAGTGTATTTGTGTTTGTTAGGTGAATGAAATGTACTTTTTACATGTATTTCACTCAGAAACAGGCCAGAAGTGTTACCAGCAGTTTGTTTCTCAATTGAAGACAGCTAACAAGAATCTTACTGAAAATATATAGTCTCGTACTTCAAGCCTTCCCAAATGATAATGACATCACTGCCTAGAACTGACCGTGGGAAGGCATGTGTGAATTGGTGAAACCACTACAAATGTGCTCCAGTTGTTGCTCACAGAAGCAAGATCATATTTCATTTCTTTGTGCACAGCTGCTGAAGTGCCCCGAGTTGCTGTTTCTTAAATCATTTTATAGATGTTTCAGTACGTGTGGCTCAGTAACCACAAATGACAGGACAGAGGAAGGACAATATAGAAACCTTTAAAACACTCCTCTTCGTATTTATCATTTTTCCCCAATATTTCTAGTTATTCAGTAATTCTCTTTTGGAGGGCATGTTGGTGTGCACGTTCCAGAATGAAACTGTAAATCCTAGAGATTTTGAATAAGAATTTTTGTGTTTGAGCAGTATTAAAGTAGCAGAGACTTGAGACATTACTGGCTTCTTGAGTGCTCCAATAATTAAGTCCTGATGACAAATAAGTGACTTTGTTTCACACCACGATAAAAGTGCAGTCATATTATAATTAGAATATTCTGATGACTGATTTTCACCTGTTCTTTCCTAAAAGTAGGCAAGAGCAGTTAGAGGCACCTCAGGTAAATTCCAGTTCTGAATCTGGCTTGCTGACCATTGTGTACAGACGTTTACAGCTGCACTGGCTAGTGGATGCACTAACCATCCTGCTTCTGTGTTCCCCAGAAGCCATGGCTGCATGGGACCTTAGGTTAGCTCTGAAGGCAATGCCTCCTGTTTATTTCCATGGAAACAATAACAGATACAAGGAGTGCAGTAACAGTACTTGATAGGGCATATTCTCAGCTACAAAAAAAGCTTTTTTTCAATGCAGTCACACCATGAGCTAGGCATTTTCATCATTGATGAACCAAAAGCCTTCATGCCGCACTGGGAGAAATCATGGCTGCTGCTGCTGCTGCTGAAGTGCACCACCCACTGCCTCACTGTGCTCACATTCACTGTTTAGTCTTTGTACACATTCAGCAAGCATTGATGAATGGCAGTGGGTGCCATTTTTTCCACATGGAGGAATACAGTTCCACACCTTTGCTTCATCTGCACTTCCACGCAGATGCCATTCTGTCAGACTGCCCCTCTGCTGCCATCTGTCATACAGCAACAAAGTATAATAGAAAATTGGTGGGAAGGTTCAGCCTCTGCTGCCATCCCACCAACATCCACCTCTGATGTTATGAGCCAGAAAAATGAGATAGAATGCATTACTTTTGAAGCAGCCCTCATAATTTGGAACGTATTTGTGCAATATTCTGCAACAGGGAGTACAGTTAAATATATCCTCCTCTTTTATGGAGGAACAAGCTGTTCCGCTGCAGCATGGTATAATAACAGTATTTTTTAACATTGGCCTAATGTTCTTATTGCAGGTTAGAAATCTGAAACGATGGGTGACTGGAGCTTTCTGGGGAGGCTGCTAGAGAATGCACAGGAGCACTCCACGGTTATTGGCAAGGTTTGGCTGACAGTACTGTTTATCTTCAGGATACTGGTGCTGGGGGCTGCTGCTGAGGAAGTCTGGGGAGACGAGCAGTCAGACTTTACATGCAACACTCAGCAACCTGGTTGCGAAAATGTTTGCTATGACAAAGCCTTCCCCATTTCTCATATCCGCTTCTGGGTGCTGCAGATCATTTTTGTCTCCACTCCAACCCTCATCTACTTGGGCCACGTGCTGCACATTGTACGCATGGAGGAGAAGAGGAAAGAAAAAGAAGAAGAGCTGAAAAAGAGAGGAAGTGTCAAAGACAACAACTACCCAGGAGCAGCAGCATCTGGTGGTGGTAGTGGAGGTGGCAATAACTTCAAGGATCCTCCTATCAAAATGGGAAAGGAGAAGCTTCCGATCCGTGATGAACGTGGTAGAATCCGTATGGGTGGTGCTCTGCTCCGTACCTACATCTTCAACATCATTTTCAAGACACTGTTTGAGGTAGGCTTCATTGTGGGCCAGTACTTCCTTTATGGCTTTGAACTAAAGCCAGTCTACCAGTGCAGCCGTCCACCTTGCCCACACACTGTGGACTGCTTCATCTCACGGCCCACTGAGAAGACAATCTTCATCATCTTCATGTTGGTGGTGGCCTCTGTCTCCCTGCTGCTGAACATGCTTGAGATATATCACTTGGGGTGGAAGAAGCTTAAGCAGGGCATGACAAGCCAGTACAGCCTTGAGATGCCTGTCACAACACTGACACCGGTCATGGTAACAGGGGAATCCAAACCAGTTTCCCTGCCACCGCCAGCACCACCCGTGGTGGTAACAACCACTGCACCCACTCCTGTTCTGCCTGACACGCGTGCTGTCACACCGCTGCTGGCTCCGGTGACCGTGGCACCCTACTATGCTGCAGCTGCTCCTAGGGCACGACCCCCCTCCAACACTGCCTCCATGGCAAGCTACCCTGTTGCTCCACCAGTTCCAGAGAACAGGCACCGTGCTGTCACCCCTACACCCGTCTCCACTCCTGTCACCATCCCAACCCCCATCCCCACACCCACACCAGCCGTCATCAACTACTTCAACAGCAAAAGCAATGCCCTGGCAGCCGAGCAGAACTGGGTCAATATGGCAGCTGAGCAGCAAGGCAAGGCACCCTCCAGCTCAGCAGGTTCCTCCACCCCTAGCAGTGTCCGGCATCCCCTTCCAGAGCAGGAAGAGCCCCTGGAGCAGCTTTTGCCACCCCCAGCTGGGCCACCCATCACCACAGCCAACAGTGGCAGCAGCACCAGCTTGAGCGGAGCAAGTGGCAGCAAGTGGGATGTGGAGGGTGAGGAGGAGCTGGCGGAGGAACGGCCCGTCTCGGCCACCTGCACCACCGTGGAGATGCATGAGCCACCGTTGCTTGTAGACACACGACGTTTGAGCAGGGCCAGTAAGTCAAGCAGCAGCAGAGCCAGGTCAGATGACTTGGCCGTGTAGTGTGATCACCGCTGAGCAGTGGAGCAGGCGGCTGAAGGCAGAGTGGGCAGGGGACCTTCCCCGGGGAGGCCAGGCCTGGCATGGGTGGGAAGGCCTGGGTTTCAAACTTTGATGCTTGCTGTTTTTGCACTCTGTGAGTTGTAGTGGGGAAAAATAGCAACGTTTTCTAATAGGTCAGGGGTGGCCGAAGCGCAGCCCATAGGCCAGGGGACCAATCCTGCTCTCTTTAATGTCCATGGCAGATCTCTCAAGGGCAGCCATAGTGGAGGCCTGCAGAGGTAACAGGTGGTGATGGTTGCTGGTCAGGTGCCCCGAGGCTGACTTTCATTTGAGCAAAATGTTCCTATCCCTAGTGCCCACGTGCCTGCCCATCATCTCCTTCATGCCCTTGTCTTCACTTCCAGCCTTTTCACATAAGCTCTATGTGAGCAGATACTATGACTTATTTTCTGCCTTTTAAATCCCTTGTAGCCCAATGGCAGACATCAGGATGGCACACTGCCTGTTGGCACCTGTCATCTCTCTGGTCCAACTTGCCATATTAAAGACCAAGGTGACTGCAGTCTCTTCCATATAACACAATTTAAGGAAGCCTTTGTGTTCATGGCAAATTGCCAGTGTGGTCCTCTTGGCTGGGCAAAGTTTAGGTAACCCCTGTAATAGATTTTATCATTTTGAGGTTCATCTTTCTATTATTTTGTTTGTTTGTTTCTTTTTTTTTCCTTTTAATTTTTTTTAAACTCTTGACCTGTTAGGAAGTGTTCAGTTTGACCTTCTATCCAGTGTTTGCCAACCATGATCACATCATGTTTTGAAGCCCACAAATATATTTGAGCATGCTTGATTATAATTTTAGATGACTTCTGAAATTGCTTAGAAGAGGACAGGAATGTAAACCACACACCTCAGAAATGATTACACAGAACAATTTCTCTTCAGAAAGCAAGGATTATGGTTTCAGTACATTGTGGCCCTATATGTTGCCCATGGACAATCAATAGGATGAAGTAGAGCTCTGCATTTTAGACTATTAGTTACCAGCTTAAGTTTGTTGGAAGAAAGCTATTTAGAAGTAAACTTGAGTGCATATTTTTAAGTATTTGAACATTTCTAGAGTAATTTTGATCTGTAGATTTAAAGTTAATTGACTGTGTACTTACTCAATTTAGTTTGATTTTTGATCTTACAAGAAAATGTAACGGGAAGGAAACTTAATTAATGGTGACAAAGTCCCAAAGCAGCATTTCCTGTTGCGATCTACCCTGTCCCTTAACAGCAATCTGTAGTGTCTGAGAAGTCTGTAAAAACAGATTTAGACAATGTTGTGTTGCAGAAAAGGTGGCTAAAATATCTGGGCAACATGCTGGTGGGTCTGTATTAACCCCACTGAAGTCACTTGCAGAATTTCCCTTCACTTTAACAAGGAGCAAGGTTTGGCAATGGAACTTGCAGGCCGTATTCAATCAGAACTAAAATTCACATGGAGTTTTGGGAGCCAGAACGAATGTAGATTTGGGGCCTTAAATAAAGACTTTAAAATCCTGCTTTTGAAAATTGTGAACTTCCCTTAACAAATGTGTGGAGGAAAATACTGGGTATTTTTTTCTAAGGTGATGCTTTCCTTTTAACTGGCTTAATCCTTCATTGCTTTGGAACAAATGCTGTTACAGAAATTAGTCAGAATTTTGAATTCCTGAGCAGGCTTGTGAGAGTTTGGGTACAAAGCAATGCAGGATTAGGTTCAACTTCCGTTCTAAGCAAAATCCAAAATCATTGAAGCTGAGAGTCAGTCCTTTTGCTGCTGTAAATTGGAAGTACTGTAGTCGGAGAAGAGCAACCAAACACCCTGGGATAGCCTTTCACATGTTGGAAGTATTTGGCCTGGCAGTGCAACCCTTACTCAGGCAAAGCAGGGTCATCCTGTAGCAAACAGTTAAGTTGCCAGTTACGGTGCTGTTGAATGTTTTCCGGAATGTGTTTATTTTACTCAACAGTTAAAATGTTCCCACCACTCAAGCTTGAAGTGGTCTGCTTTTGAATAGACATCACAAAGGTTTTCTCTTGGTCAGAGGTACTGTTCTGCAGCCCCTGGGCATGCAGTCTCATGACTTCATTGACCAGCTTATAGTGAACCAGGTGAGAAGTCTTTCTTGATGCCACTGATCTTGGGGCAGACACTGCATTAAGAATCAATATACAGTAGTACAGTAAAGACACCTACTGCTGGGTGTTCAGCTTGAGGCATTCACTCTTGGATTTTCTGTTATAAGCCATAAAACTCCTTTCTACAAGTAAGCCAAAAGGTGAATCGCACTTTCTGTTGTATCCATGCAACTGTTCTGAACTTGATGAAAGCTGATGAAATTGCCAAGTTATAAAACAAAAGGCAGAGTTTAGCACTCAAAAATTTTAGACTCAGTTGTATCTGTAGCAGAGGCTTTTAAGTTTAGGTAAATGCCAAATAATTAGACTGCTGAAATAATGCAGTATGCATCTCTGTGTATTAGTACATCAAAATTCATTGGCTGGATTTTCCTTTCTTTCATGCTTCTGAAGAATGAAGTCAGAGTCTTTCCGGAGTGTATTTCCAGACCATCTAGGAAATGTGTGTATTTTTAATACAGAGGCCCAAAAGCAAAACTGACTTTCTGCTTGATGGAGCCCTGTATCTTGCAGTCCTTAACTTAGTGCAGCCCCTACAGTGAGTCCTGCAGGATTGCATCTATATTGTATATATAAATTGCGAACAGAGATAGTTTTGACTTAGGATCAACTGATAACTTTTGAATTAACATGCAGAGAGCTCAAGTGCTTTTGTGGAGCATATGGTATTTTCAGGCAGAGAAAGTACTGGAAAGCTGTAAAAGATTTATTTTTTTTTTCCTTTTTTTTTTTTTTTTCCCTTTTTTCTCTCTTTTTTTCTCTTTTTCTTGTCTTTTTTTTTTTTTCCCTGTAGGGTTCAGGGGGAGAAAGTAACTCTTCTACAACCCCCAAGAGAAACGTGACAGCAGCCTCCACATCAAAGCAGAGCTTGTCTGAGAAAGCAAAAGCTACAACTTAAAAGTTGTGCTTTTAGAATCAGCTTGTTTAATTTCCACCAAATATTTCTAGTGTCAAGCTTCTTGGTTACCTGCAGTTCCATTTGGAGTCCACTGACTGTTTCTTCCTTGAAGCCCAGGTAATTGTTTGAGCAGAGCTCCCCTTCAGTGCTTACCACTCCTTTTAGCTGCTGTGTCACATCTGAGATCAGATTTGTTGAAAAAAGTCTCATTAAGGTGGCAGAATTTGAGTATTTTAATTAACCTTTACTTACAAATTTTCACTGAACTCACATACCTGAGTAAAGCAGAAAGACCAAGCTCGGAATCTGGTCTAATGCAGTGTTAACATAGGACTATAGCTCTTAATTTGGAACTAATGGAAAACTTAGGATAAGGTCTAATTCTTTGCGCTTTTCTTTCCCAAATAAGAATTACAAATAGAAAATGTTTAGTGTCTCATAAGACATTTTCAGAACATAACTACTGGCTGATGTTATCAAAAGGTGAGTGTTACAGTGATTTAAGGTATTTGCCCTGTTTTGATATTAAAAACAGATTAATTTGCCACCTTTCGTAGTTCTAAGAAAAATGTATAAGCACCAACTAACTTGCGGAACAGACTGTCAATAATATCTAATCATTTTCAAGTTGCTAACTCTTATCCATTAATTAGCTCTAAAGAAGAGGCTGGTAGCAAACGATACTTTGATTTAGCTTGGTCATGCAGAGGGTTGAAAGCAAAATCCTGAAAGATTGTGTTCACACCCATAACCCAGTTATTGCAGAAGGAGAACTGAATCGTGACTGATATTAAGAAAAGTGGAAGAAAAATAACCACTAATTTTTACTCTTTGAATAGAATGATTGTGGGAAGACTTGCCCTAAACATAGCTCAAAAAGTAAAGGTTAATTAAACAATGAAAAAGAAACGAAGAAAAGCAACAACAAAGAAGATACTTTGAACAAGTTACCAGGTGTATGAGGAGCTACTTTTTCCAGTAAGACATCTCACTGTTACTAACTGACCCCGCTTTGAACAACAGGGTTGGACTAGATGACTTCCTGAGGCCCCTTCCAACCACCGTGATTACATGGAACATGTTTACCAAATCACTGATTGCAGTAGTACATTTTTTCACAGTAGTTTTACTAAGATATAAGAAAAATATATCTGTACTGTACATAAATGGTTTCTTTGCCGTGGGCACAGATGCTCTGTTTTCTGTCACCGGGCTTTTTTAATTAGTGCAGCTGTGAGTTAGTACAAAAGAAAGTGAAATACAATTTAAAACCACACATTTCTTCCCTTTGTGTTTTGATTAAATGAAAACAGCCTGCCTGAACCTTCTCTTTATTGAAGTGGTATATTTTGTCTATGAAAATCCATCGGTTGTTTTTTCATAGATATAAAGGTGCTCCTTGAATTTGTTGATCCAGGCTGCCATTGAAAAATATCAACTTCCTGAAAATAGACAGCACACAGTGAGAAAGCAGATGGGCTGTGTTCCTCTCCAGTGTAATTCAGAAGCCAGAGGTGTGCAAGGTGGTGCCAAGGATTGATTTGGCTTGGCATACCTGTCATTTATAAAGGGGCACGGAGCTAATTAACTGTCTGACATTTTGCGGCTCTTGAGATTATTTTGTCTGAACACACTAAAGTGTAGGATCTGTAGAATAATTAAAGCAAGCTTTAAAACTCAGTTCAGTACTTGGGTTCTCTTTCAATGATTCGTGGGACTGCCTCAGTTGATGCAGGTTGTTGCATTTCACTGAGCTCCTGTGAGTGATAACAGTCTTCAGGAGCAGAGCATTGAGCCCCCCAGGCCCTTTAGAATTTTTTCAATGCATACAGTAACATCGTGGATTTGAACAGGCTGCCTTTTTTCTTTTTGTTTTTCCTCCCGAATATTTTTGTTTCATTTACTTTGATTTTTCTTGTGAAAAGTGCGCTCTTTTCTTTTTACTTTTCTGAAGTTTACGTTCAGATTTTGATTTCAGATTGCACATTTGGATGAAATTGTTTTCTGAACAATTAAAGAATTAAAAGAATGACTCTAGCAATGCGCTAAACCTAAAGGAGATTGTCTTACTCTGACACAGGAACTCTTCAGACATAAGGCAATATCATTAAATAAAATGAAACCCGATCACTGACCATAACGGTTTTGTTGGGAGCTGGTTGTATAGGGAGCACACTATGGAAAAATACACTTCATCACAAACAATTACTACCAGTCAATTTAGGGTTCGCTATTATTTATATGCCTTTTTTTGTGTCCGTAGAGGTTCAATGACAGAAATCAGCTGTGGCATTTGTCTTTCAAGAGCAAAATTTACAGCCTGCTTGAAAATTCCAAACAAAATACTTGTGGAGAAATACTGCACTGTTAAGATTTTACCAACAAGATGGATGTTTTGTTTTCTAGCCAACAATACGCTTCTGAGCCTGCAAATACAATTTCATCTGTCATTTTTACTTGTGCAAGTAGGATCAGTAAAGGTAGTGGGACTATTTGCATAAGCAAAAAACACTGACATGAAACAAATAAATTGCAGATTTGCATTTTATGCTTGTTGCAAGATCCCAATCAAATTCCAGGAGCTTCAGTCCTTGAATAGTTACACAAGAAATGTGAACATGCTTTAACATGGAGGATATACTCCTATTCCCATTCACACCATATCTCACAATTAAAAGGTTGCAAAGCACAAGAAAGCTTACTCAGAGCTTTCTTGTTGCTTACCAGATGTTTGTCTGTTACATGACAGAATCTGACTACAAGCATAATGAATTTTCTGGATCATCGTGGACTTAGAATAACAATAAAAGCAGCGAACAATTAAAAGTGCTGTCTTCCAAGAAGTACCTCGTGTATTAAATTCTGTAAGAAACAAGTTGATGTAAATGTTAATTTACCTCAAATGTTTACAAAATCGTGACTAAATAAACTTTTTGTACCACAGTATTGTCTCTTTTCCATTAAATTTCCATGCCTGTGTGGGTGGTCTTTCAAAATACAGGAGTGACTGAACAGTTGAGGGAAGTCAGTTAGCTCTCTCCCTTTATTCACTTGCTCCGCTGCTTCCCTTCTTCATATGAAGCGCTTGCTGAAGTGAAGCTGTTGGAAAACTGGATGTTGAGACCCTTCTCCTTGCAGAACTCTCCTGGCTTCAAATGAAGCTCACAGACCAGAAGACACCACTGATCAAGACCTGCACTAGCAGTTATGAGGGGCGAAGTGCTGACCACCTCAAAACTAGTGGAGGTTTTCCTCTGCTTTCTGCTGAATACAGGTTTCATCCTTGGCTCTTATTTTGACATATGTGTTTGTCTCATGTTGTTTTGGTGTTAATAAGGACTTCCTTTTTTTTTTCTCCACATGTTAAATTCATTGCTTTTGACCTGTACAGGCTATTAGCCATCTGACTGATTTGTCTAATAAGGCTGTTGCTACAAATGCACAAGAGATTTTAGTGCTGTGAAAATGGGAATAATGCAGATTACCCATTGTGTTTCAAATCTGCTCCTTATAGACACTGTTCACAGCTGAGCCCACAGAAGCATAACTCAGTTTTGCACTGAAAATGTACAATGTACTAATGACAAGTTATGTCAGAGTGTCACATAACCCTGTGAAGAGGCTAGGCCCAGGTTTCCAAGCAGTTCAATCTGTGAAAAGCAGCAGTGTGGGCAAGGTTAAGTGACCCTTGCAGAAATGTCAGAACAGGTCTGGAGGTTTTATGAAACTTTACTTCTCATACATTGTTTGTACACCTGTGCCATGGACCTGGGAGGGCAGGATAGTTTCTGTCCTGCAGAACTGAGTGTTTCTCTCTCCTGCGTTAGTACGATTAGTACAGTACTTTTTGGTGCCCGCTGTGATCAGGCAATGCTGTGTCTGCTTTAAATGAAGCAGACAAGATCCACCAAAGTGAGTGAGTAGGTGGTGGGAAAGTGAACTAAAAACATTATTTTCCATGTGAAAATGTAACTTGTACTTCTATAATCCTAAATTAAATTCAAACTAAATAGAAGGGGCAGGCACTTACGAGCTATGGCATGTTCTCACTTGCCAATTTGGCAATATTAAACTCTAAAGATTTTGGCTTTAAGGAATGCTGTGGTCTTCTGAGCAGAGATTAAGGGATAATTATGATTGAATTATCCAGCCTTACAGAGGAACCTACTGTTTGCTTTGCATGGCTTATTTAGCGGGGTCTGTTATGAAAATGAAGCACAAAATGCAGAAGTAAGCAGCTGAGGATGATTTGCCTAAGCAAACTTGTTCTTGTTTGAATTAGTCTTGGGCAGTCTGAGGAGAAAGTGGCTTCTTCATTATAAGCAGTGGAAGATGAGGAAAGTCAGAATCATAAAGTAGTTACAATTCTTCATAATTCTCTGTTATGAAATGTATAACACCGAATATAGAACTGTTGTACCGGGTTTCTGAATTAGAGGTAGTTTTCATACCCTCATTTAGCACCCCTCCTTTCTGTCTCTGCTCTGTAAGGGAGATTTAAATTGTTCTTTGTATAAGTCATAAAGTTGCTTCTGTCTTTCAGGCAGGTAGTATCCCCTGCTTTGTGTCTTTAAATACTCCTGTGACTCAAAATGGAATATAGAAAAAAAAAAAAAAAAAGTAAAAGAAAAAAAACAAACAACAGAATGAGCAGTAAGGATTGAAAGCACCAGTTAAAGTTACTTAAATTAACCACAGTTCAGTCTGGCTGAAGTTATGTCATAAATAGCTGTCACGATGCTGAATGTGATTTGTCCACGTTTGTTTATGACCATCACATTACATTTGCCTGCTCATGTGAGCTCGCTCTGCCAGCAGTGTCCGGGAGGTGTCAGGGATCTGCCTGATAGCCATGGTGTGTCTTTTCACTTCCGTGTTATGGAAAATCAAAGATCCAGGGGTTGCAGTTAACACAGTGTCCTCTGCAGTGTTCTGCAATTACAGATGCTGGCCGTAGCACGCTCAGTATCTCTTCAAAGGAAAAACATCTGAGCAGTCCCCCGAAAGCCAGAGGTTTCCTAGAGGCCAAAGAGTAACAAACAAAATTGCTGCCCAGTCATATTTTAGGACCATAGACCTAGTGAGCCAAACCCACTAAACTGACCTTTTTCTTCATTGTCATTGTATTTAAAAGAAAAGCTTTGAATATACATAGATTGCTAAGAATTGAATTTCCACCACTGTTCTCACCAGAGATCCAATTGTTAGTGAGGAAAGGGAGAACCCGTGGGCTCATTGCTGACAGTCACCTTCCCAGTACTGACCACAGCTCCCTGCCTTTGTCCTGCCAGCTGCTTCTTTTTGAAAGCTTCATTCTCTCACAGATCAGAGTCATCAGAAAACTGCTTTCAGGAAGAGGACTCTGCCTACTTTTGTCAGCCTGATCTGTGAAACTGAAGCTCATCATTGCAAGACATTACTTGTAACTGAGGTCACCTGACAGTCAGAATTTCTATTTCACAGTGATGCCAAGAAATAATGAAGTCCGATAAACTTCATCTAAAACATTTTGTATTAGAGAAAAATACGGGTGATCATTTTAGAAGCAAAGTACCATTCTGGAATTCAGGTTTGTTTGTTTGTTTTCCTATTTCGTACTATTTTAAAATTGCTTTCAATGGGAAAGGTAGCTGCACCTCATGCTATGTCAAGCCAAACAAAGCAGAAGTGGTGATGGCAGGGCATTTTCTGAGCATGTCCCTTAAGGCACCCAAAGATGGAAAAAACCTTGGTTTTAAACACTCCACTCTTATCGTATTCCTTCATCCCGGTGTTCAAACCTTTCATACCCAGAGTGATGGAAGCCATCTCCACAGAGGATCTGGATAGATTAATAATCCCATTGCTGCTGAGCAGACTGGACAGAGGATGGGTTGCTTGTTGTCCATGTATAGTGTGAAAGCATCAATGTATTTGCTTAGGTGTGAAAATCCGTTACAGCCAGAGCTGAGACCCAGCTTTCTAACACAGTTTTGTGTATTACTCTGAATTCCATTTCCCTACAGCAGCTATAGCAAGTCATGCATGACACTGAAATGTGCATTACAAGTTATTTCGGTGTATAGGAGAAGTGCAATGATCTGCGTGTAATTTGGGTGCCTGTCTTTATTTTCAGCTGAAAGAATTCTCTCAGTTGCAACAACGTAAATCCAGCATAACTCCATCACACTGCTGTAACACAGATAGGGCTTCTTTTGTGTTGAAACGACTGCAGTGAACAAGATCAATTGCAGAAAGAATAGTTCTTTTTTAAAGAAAGATCTGCAAGTTCAGTACATAATGGGACAAATTAATCTCTGCTGTAAGTACACTCATTTCAGTGGTGCTGCAGCAGGGATGAATTCAGCTCACAGCAACTTTACGATAATTCATATATAAGCACGCTTTAAACAAACAGCATTGTCCAGGGCATTGCTGGTCTGCTGAGCCTCTGAGCTACCAACTGGCCATTGTGCAGCGAGTTTGTTTAGACAGTGCCATTTTGTTCAATTGGCTACATCTGTGGTATTTTAGTGACAGCAGAAATGTCCCCCTAACTACAGAGTGACACTATCGCTGCTGGACAGGACCGTTCTGACATGTAGTTCATTTGTGCTCTTATAAAATTATGACCAAATACAGAGAATAGTAAGTTCATCAGTTCTGGAGTGTATGACTCTTTAATTGAATTACCTATTTAAGAGAAAGGGACTGAAATGCTCTTACAGAACAGTCCTGAAATGTGACAAAGTGTCAAAGAGAGTGAAGGCCGAAACAAGCCAGACTCAGACCTTTGGGTCTTCCAAAGGTCACTCTGCTCAGGCTTCAACAGAGGGACACACAGGCTGTGTGTTTTAGGCAATCAGTATTATTACAGAGTACCTTGAAGGATGGCAATCCCACAAGTGATACTTCCAGTTTTCTAAATGTCACGGAATCACAAAATCAGGGAATTGTAGGGGTTTAAGGAGACCTCTGGGGATCATCAAATCCAGCCTTTCTCACAAAGCAGGTTCCCTACAGCAGGTTGTACAGGAAAGTATCCAGACAAGTCTTGAATAACTCCATCATCCTCACAGTGAGAAAGTTCTTCCTCATATTTGTATGGAACATCCTGTGTTCCAGTTTCTGCCTGCTACCCCTTGTTCTATTGCTGTACACCACTGAAAAAATCATGGCCCCATCCATTTGACTCCTGTACTTTAGATCTAATTTATAAACAGTGATGAGATTCCTGCCCAGTCTTCAGCTGAACAGCTCAAATCCTCTTAGCCTTTCCTTGTAAGGGAGAAGCTCCTGGCCTCAGTCATCTTTGTGGCCCTTCACTGGATTCCTTCTAGAAGTTCCCTGTCTTTCTTAAACTGAGAAGCTCAGAATGGCATACAGAGCTCCTGCTGTGGCCTCACCAGGACAGAGAAGAGGGGGAGGATCATGTCCCTCCACCTGCTGGCCATGTTCTTCATAATACACCCCGGGAAACCACTGGCCTTCTTGGCCACAAGGGCACACTGCTGGCTCATGGTCAGCCTGTTGTCTGCCAGGACATCTATGTCATTTTACTCAGAACTCTCCAGCAGGTCAGTCCCTAACCTGTATTGGTGCAAGCAGTTATTCCTCCCCAGGTACAGGACCCTACATTGCTCTTGTTGGAGATCTTTAGGCTTCTCCCTGCCCAGCTCACTGGTATGTACAGGTCTTGGCTCTTACACAGCCATCTGGTGCATCAGCCACTATTCCCAGCTTTGTATCATCAGTCCACTCTGAACATCCCAAAACACAGCTTCTAATTCTTACCTCTTGTTACACCATCTGCCATGAGCAAGAAATGTTTGACTCTTCATGTGTTTAAATTCCTTCCAAGTACTTCTAGGCTCCTGTTTTACCCACTCTTAGCCATCTCTGCCAGACTGAAAGAGTCCATCTCCTACATCCTCCCTTCGGGCTCCAGGCCCCTGACTGTCATGATTGGATCCTCTCAAATTTCCCCACATCCCTCTTGATCTGAGAACCATGAAACTGTGTTGCACTATTCCACGGGCTGCCTCACTGGTTGCTAGGACTGGATTTGAAGTTATTTGATCTGTTCCTAGCAAGAACTGTCAGAGTAATATCTTCTCTACTGCTCATGGCCTGTTTTCTCACGCTGCCCTGTTTCCAATTGGGTTTATTACCAGTGTGTGGTGATCAAATGTCCTGTTTTCACAGTTGTCAGAGACAGAGATACAGGTCTGGTTGAAGAGCTGATTATGATTCAGTCAGGTCCATCCCTGACAACTTTGCTATTGTACTGATGGGGCAGGCAGTGTACAGAGGAAGATGAGGAGGTCTTAGATGACCTTTTCTTACAGTGCTTTTCTTCTTGATCCCACCAAACCCCTGCCACCCCCATCCCCCTTCTTTCAATTTATTAACTTTTGGGTCTGTTCCACCATTCTGAGGCTATGTTGACCAAAGGGCAGTTTCATCTTTGAGATGTCCAGCAGTTTTGCCTTGCAATTTTCTACCTCTGCTTTACAGTGAAGTTAATGGTGTAGAATTTAGTCTTCTGCTCTCTCCTTCTAATATTGCCATTTGTTGCAGTGGCTCCCTATCTTCTCATGTCCAACTTCTTATTCTTCCTCAGCCACTGGTATGTCATTTCAGCTCACTTTTCTTTTTACTCCTCTTGCCTGTCCCCAGGTTCTTTCCTTACACAGTGAGCTTCTGCTCTAGCTTATAAAAAAAACAATGGAAAACCCCTTGGTCTCTATTAGGTGTCTGCCACTGTTTCTCCACCTTCAGATTTCATGCCAGTAATCCTTGTTTCCATCCCACTCTTCCTTTGCTCTACTCTGTTTTCCTTCCTTACCACTAATTCACCAAAACTGGTGCCAAAGTGTTTTTTATGACTTCTGCTGCCTCAGAGCCAGTGCTTCACATTTATACTCAACCTCTGAGAATGATACAACCAGCCTTCTTGAAAATTTGCCCTCTTGTCTTTCTGAAGTTCTTTGTCTTCTCCTTATCCCCTGCTTACCTTGCTAATAGTCTTCCATGTGTAGTTTCAATGAGTCATCAAAATTCTCTTGCAACTTTTGTTTTGTTTTGTTGGTCCTTTTTCTTACTGTCTCTCTGTTCTCTTACAGACAATGGGTGTGGGGGAACTTCTTGAGAATGTAGCTGTCATCTCCTTGAGGCTATCACACATTTCCAGAGGAATTTCTAAGATAGAACTGCCCTTTGTCTGACTTCATTTTGAAGATGTTTCTCAGTTCTGGATAGATAGTTCATACCCTTTGCTATCCAAAACTTTTGCCTACTAAATGCTTCCATCATGTTTGTCACTCACCGGTACCATCTGGATGCCATTTTCCATTGAATTATGTCTATGCAAATTTACAGCTGGACTTTGCCCAAACCATGGGTCTGTGACTGCTAAGAATGGTATTAGGTCAGTATTTCTAACACATAGAATGTGTGGAGTGTCTTGTTCTTGTCTTCCTCCAGCTGAAATTATTCCATAGAATCATACAAGTATATAGTCATTTGAGTTGGAAGGGACTTTTAATCATTATTTATTCCATTTTCCCAACAATGAACAGTGACATTTAAAGCTAGATCATAAAGCTCAGAGCTTGGTCTAGCTTGAACTTGAGTGTCTACAGGGAAGGGAAGACACCAAGGTGGGTTTTGAATATCTCCAGAGAAGGAGATTCCACAACCTCTCTAGGCATTGTTGAGCCATGACATCCCCTGACAACAGGCAGCCCACAATCCCTACAGTTTTGTGCACCACCCAGATGCAATCAGGGTGCACGGAATAGAAAGAAAACCAAATCCTGAGAGTTTCCCACCAGAGATAGTTTTCTCAAGTTTCTTGGGGCCAGCAGAGGGATGTATTTAAGCTTCAGAAAGGACTCTTTATACCACTACTGGTGCCTATACATCATGAATATCATAGCTACCTAACAGACAGGTGCACTGTGCCAGTTCCTGGGGCTCTCTCGCCAGGGTGGGTTGGCAGCATCATCCCTGTAACAAAGGTTAAACAACTTCTCCCACAGACCTGAGATGCGGAAAAGTTCAGCAAGCAATTTACAGGATGAAGAAGGATTGCTGGCTGTAGTGAAAGTCAGTGTTAATTTGTCCTTACAAATCATCTACGTGCTCTAAAAATCTCTTATTTTAAATCTACTCACCAACACCTAAATACAACTTACTTATAAAAGTGAGAAATCCTTTTCATTTAGGATCAGGTACCATTCAGCATTTTTCTGAAACCAACTCTCATGCAAATGTGCCTATTTTGCTTAACTCTACTGCGAACATTTCCTTAGCTTAATTGTAAGCAGTTTTGAAGGTGATTTCCTGAGACAGACTCAAAGATAGCTTAAAAGATTAAAAGTTGAAAGGTTACAATGTAAAGTTGATCATGAAAAATTAAACAGGCCCATGCAAATTCATTATCTGACAGATAAACTCACACAAAGAGGAGATATCGGCATAGAAAACTGATTAGTGATTCTGGGACAACTTCCAAGGACAAACTCTGCCTGTAAAATAAAATAATTTTTCTCTATTAGGTTGCCTAGAACCACCCAAACATGGCAAGTTGAAATTATATTTTACCTTCTTCATAGCTCAGAAATACTCCTTGAATTAAATGTTCTATCAAGACCCAAGTCTTTGGTTGGACTCTTACCCTGGTTCTGGTCCCCAGGTTATTCCATTTAATGCTTTCAGGCATCTCCATACTCTGCTTCAGTCAACAGTGTTGACATTTGCCCACACACTGGAATCTGCTCACTTCAGGATGTTTATCTGCCTTCAGAAGGAGCCCAGTCACACAGAGATCCTGTACAACAGTCTCTGGTTGGATTTTCTGCTATCTGTGTGATGGATCTTTTTACATCTGCCCTCTGGAGCAGCTGGTTTTGGAGCATGAAAGCTGGGATCTTAACACCTCCCTGGAGCAAAAAGAATCTGCTTGCAGAATGTATCCACGCGTTAGTTACAAACTATTTGTACTAGAAAAACAACAGATTAAAATCTGTGATTTGCAAAGGGAACTCAGTTATGTTTACAGCTACCAAGAAGAATAACTTTTTGCCACAGAGAGTCCCAGCTGGGCTCCTCATCTGGATTTTTTCTCCTCAGTACTGCAGAGACCTATCTTCTGTATTGCCACCAGGCACTGTGGCTAGCTGCCTGCTCTTCTGCCAACAGTAGACAGCTGAATTTTTGGAGCTTTGCTTTTCAGGCTGATGTCTGAATTTTGCAGGTAAGAAAATAAGATAAAACTCAGTCTATAGATGTGAAAACTGTAATTCGTGGATGGTCCTTAAGTACATATTAGGCATGGGTAACCCTGAAGAGTAGAACTAAAGGGTTAAGTCTAAAATGTAGCCTAGTTGCCAAGCAACTATTTTCACTTTTGTATACAACACTGTGTTATCACTGCACTGCTCGGAGATAGGCGTGAATGGCACAGTGAAGTGGGCCTGAGAAACATAATCAGCTTCATGCCTTGTAGTCCTGCAAGCTTGGCTGGTTTGTTTGGAAGAACAACAGCAAAATGCAGGACACCAAGCCAAAAAACATACATGGAGTTTTAAAAATCTGTCTGATTTGTTAGCTTGATCAAAGTTTTTTCTGTACTTCTAAATTCATTTCAGAAATGTGACAAATTGCAAACTGTGTATGTCAGCCCAACATCCTGATGAACGCCAGATGGCTGGAGTAACCTTTCCTACAACTGACCTCCTGCCAAGACTGATCAACACAGCAGGCAAACGCTGGTACTCACTCATTGTGAACTACAGGCAGTAACTTACTTTTGTACTAACTTTTTTCCAAAACGTTTCCCCAGTATTTTAGTGCTTCTATGCTCAACACGTCATACGGCTGCACTGAAACATTACAGATGGGGATGTAAAGAGAAATGTGTCAGGAAATGACCCGAGAGAGGCAAACCCTACACCTGCAGGCTTGTTTTGTCCACCATGAGAAGGCAAATTAGTATATTACTAATTACCTGTGTTCACTGGTTTTCTGTGTGCTGGACAAGAGACTTCCTAGGTTTTGAGACATTGCACTTTGTGGGCTCTTCCAAGCAGTGAGATTTTATTCTTGAGAAAGCATTGTGTCTTTGGCTAAACCCAAGTGCAAAGTCTTCATGAAACTGGGACAGCTAACAAAGGTAAGAAGAGCTTATGGTCTTGTCTTGAGATGTGACATTGGAAGCATATTATGGGATTTCTTCTGCACAATGTCAATGTCAAGACAATTATTTTTGTAGTGCCATTTGGAAGGCAGTCATAGATAACAGTCTGCTTTGGCAGATCTCAGGAAGCAGAGAGCAAGTAGGCTTGGCTGTGTGCGAGGCCTTGGAGGCCTGTGCTGGCTCTGGCATCAGGAAGAAGCTGCCATGCTGTGGACATGACTCCATCCAGCCTGCAGTGACAGAAGCAGTGCTCAGCTCTCAATCTTCCCATCCTGTGCAGATGTTTACACACCAAAAGCCACTGTCACAAGAGGCAACTTGCTGACGGTGCTAGCAGTGAGGTCAAGGCCTGAGAATGCACTCAGTGTTTCACACTTTCTCCTTCAGTACACCCACATCTGAGACTCCATCTGAAAGTATTGGGGACTAGCGAGGAGGCAAGAGGGTGCCTCTGATCTGTTGAAGGAGAGAATTTTAGCATTACCAAACTGCTGTTTTCTAAAAACTGTAACATTCGGGTTCTACGGCAAGCTGAAGGGAAAACAGTTTATAAAAAGAGAGCAATGCTTTCTTTGTCTTTTTAGGAAATTAGATATTGGATTCTTGTGCTAAAAGGTCATGTTTCCTTGATGCTGTGCCACACAGACGGAATTGGAGATGTTTTCTCCTAGAATGGACTTGCTCTAGATGCTGCACACGTATGACATATGTGTGCTGCAACTACAGGTCAGTATGAAAGATATTAGAATACTAAGAGATACTTTGAGATGTAAGAGCTGATGATGCAAAGACTGAGAGCTGTAAAGGTACTGAGAACTATGACAAAGAGAGGTGCAGAAACAGTGACAAATTGGCTGTCAGCACACAAGGCTGGGAAGTTACACTGTGGTTACTTTCCAGAAAAGAAGTTTCTGATGTCAGCTTTATTTTGAGCAGAAGGCAGAAAAACAATCCCAGCAGATAAAAATAGGATGTTGTTGTATTTAATCATTTTACTTCAGTCTTACTGAACATTTCTGATTTAACTACTATTACCCTCATGCAGGTTGTGAAATACATGTCCAAATCTGTTAGAGGCAAAGCAGGCAATGTCATTAGAAAAATTATCTCAGGCTACCTGTGGCATCTTGTACTTAGTTACACATCAGCATCAGTGCACTTGTGTGAATAAGGCTTACAGAGTATTTACTTCCACGAAGATATCATAAAATAGAGCAATTCTGTCTTAGGTGAAACAAATAATAGATATTATTGCTCAGATCCCAACTCAAACTTCCACACTTCCATTGATGAGACATCCACATCTTCCAGGGGAAGGGCTCACACCAGGGGCTCAGTGGGTTTCCCCAAGTGAGAGGCTAAGCATCATTCTATTGAGAAAGCCCTCCAGTTCTCCAGTGCGTGGCAAACTCTTTATTTCTCCCATGTTTTCTCATGGTAAATTCTTTTGTAAAAACACCAGGGATGAGGTGGGCAGGAAGGTCCTGGGGCTGGTGAGCCAATGTTCAATAATCAGGTCAGTCTTTACAGGTTTCCCAGGGAGTGTCTGGGTTTGCGATCACATGTAAAAAGCCCTTCTCTTGAGGAGGCAGCAAGCTTAAATGCCTGCTGTCCTCTGACATTTCTCTTCCTCCAGCTTCTGAGGGCAACACCCTGCCTTGAACCTTAATTGTCCTGGGAGCTTTGATGGAAGGCAACATCCTGTGATCATTACCCACTGAAGTACAAACTGTTGCTGTGATCTGAAAGAACTTTGAATTGCTTAGGGATGTTTTCTGTTGCTGGCAATTGGTGCTTCTAAGACTGTGCTGCAGTCCCAGACTAAATCCTTTCCAGCATGCTTTTCCTTGACTGACCTTCCCTTTAGCTTATTTCCTTTTAACATTTTTCTTTTAAAACATACAAAATCACCATGTTGATAATTTAGATGAAGCACTATATTACAATGGTCTAACATTGTGCTAGTTCAGCAGTAAATCAGGCAGCTCCAGGATATGGGAAACCATGGACATGATTTCTGATAACACGCAGTAGCATTTCTTTCTTTTTGACCTTGATGTCCCTTTCCTTCCAGTAGAGCTGTGTGAAAAGGTTTCTGATCTAACTGCCACGTCTTTAACTCCTGTTTCTGTCATCCATAACTCAGCACGGGTGAGGCCGCATCTTGAGTATTGTGTTCAGTTTTGGGCTCCTCACTACAGGAAAGACATTGAGGCCCTGGAACGTGTCCAGAGAAGGGCAATGAAACTGGTGAGGGGTCTGAAGCACAAGTTTTATGGGAAGCGAATCAGGGAGCTGGGATTGTTTAGCCTGGAGGAAGCTCAGGGGAGACCTCATTGCACTCTACAACTTACTGAAGGGAGACTGTGATGAGGAGGAGCTTGGCCTCTTCTGCCAGGCAACAAACAGGACTTGAGGAAATGGTGGCAAGTTGTACCAGAGGAGGTTTAGATTGGACATAAGGAAAAACTTTTTCTCTCAGAGAGTGGTCAGGCACTGGAATGGCTGCCCAGGGAGGTGGTGGAGTTGCTGTCCCTGGCAGTGCTCAAGAAGCATCTGGATGAGGAGCTGTGAGATACCGTTTAGTGGCTTGTGGTGGCAATGGTGATGGGAGGATGGTTGAACTGGATGATATTGTAGGTCCTTTCCAACCTTGTCATTCTATAATTCTATGATTCTATGAAAGAAATGCAGAAACTGGGCAAGAAGATGAAGTGCTGTGGCCACACAGCAGTCTGCAGCTGCCTTTATAGTTTCTCCTATGTGCTTTGTCTTGTTCCTTAAGTGTCAGACATTCTGGACTGTTGCCAGATATTCAGAGTCTAAAATAATAGTAGAAAGGAGTTCAAATCACAAAAAAGCCTGTGTGGAAAAGCAAGTGATACCAGCAGACGTATGAATCTCATTTCACCGCTGCAGTCACCCAACTAGTGTCAGGGCTACAAAGTTTTCTGACATACAGTCAAGCCTATGTCTGTCTTCTCCAGGAATTCCTGGTTCAACACAGACATCAGCACTTCTCTGTGACCAGGGTAGACAGTATTTATTTGGGCTCAGACATTTCATATGTTAACAGAAGAGCTGATGTAATAATTTTCTCTGTGAATTTTGGTGTGTGTGATGCTAATTAGACACAAACTTTGTAGATACATATTTAAAAGATAATTTGGTTGTAATCACCATCAGCGACATTCTTCATCAAGGAATTCAGATTTTGTGGTTGCAAAACCAGAGAAAAACTGAGACACGGTTTTAGATTTCAGCTTTGCCACACATTTCCATCCAACCTTCGCTGAGTCATTCAATCTCTTTTGCTGCCCCCATGATTTGCAAATGAGCAACTCTCCTCTCCTCTCCTCTCCTCTCCTCTCCTCTCCTCTCCTCTCCTCTCCTCTCCTCTCCTCTCCTCTCCTCTCCTCTCCTCTCCTCTCCTCTCCTCTCCTCTCCTCTCCTCTCCTCTCCTCTCCTCTCCTCTCCTCTCCTCTCCTCTCCTCTCCTCTCCTCTCCTCTCCTCTCCTCTCCTCTCCTCTCCTCTCCTCTCCTCTCCTCTCCTCTCCTCTCCTCTCCTCTCCTCTCCCTTTCCCTCTCCCTCCCTTTCTTCCTTCCTTTTTCCCTTCCTTTTTCTTTCTCTCTTTCTGCTGTGCTGTGTGGGTGAGGAAGCATTGGCACAAGCTGACCAGAAGCTGTGGGGTCTCTTCCTTGGGGATCCAAGCTGTCTGGATGTGCCCCTGAGCACTCTGCTCTGGGTGTCCCTGCTTGGGCCAGAGGGATCCAGAGGTCTCTGCCAGCCTCAGCCGTCCTGTGATGCTGTGATTCTGTGAAAGTCTGACATGCAATGCAAACTTCAGTGATGCTTATAGCACATAGATCCTTTGGAACAAAGCCAGACAATTGTAAGCAGAGCTTTATTTCAAAAACCAAAAACGGAACAGAAATGTCCTGAGTAGGAATGGTGATGTTCTCCTTTATTCTAGAAAAGGAAGATACTGCTATATTTTGTCACTGCATTGACAAAACATTTTGTTGTGACCTACCTAATCCAAATTTACAATTCACATTTCATAATCTTTCCAAAACATTTTATACCCCAAGTCAGGAAGACATTTTTGCAACTTGTTTAAATAAATGTGTTTAAAGTCTGTAAAACCAAGAACGTTCTGTTTCCAAGGTTCTAATGATAATATAGGGTCATGAGAATTGGTTTACAGCTGGTCTCCAGAACCCTGCCAGTGATAGGTTTCTTTTTAGTAATATCTAAGCTTGACAGTCAAGGTTTGAGGTTACCAGATAAGCAGTGCATCATCATAAAATCATGGAATGTTTGGGTTGGAACAGACCTAAGATCACCTAGTTCCAATCCCCTGCCATGGACTGGAACATCTTCCACTAGATAAGACAGCTCAAAGCCCCATCCAAAATGACCTCGAGCACTTCCAGGGATGGGGCATCCACAGCTTCTCTGGGCAAGCTGTTTCAGTGCCTCATCAGCTTCATAGTAAAAAAAAGTCTTCCTTATATTGAATCTCCTCATCCTATCACTTCTTTGAGTATTCTTCGACAGTCTCTGCTGTCTCGTCAGGTACCTCTTGATCATCTCATATGCTAGAAATACTTTGTGATATTTTTAACTAGAAGATTTGATGGAAAGTTGGAGACGTCAAAATTGATGACAGTATTTTCAGAGGTTTTTTTCTACATTTTGGCAAGAAAAGGACAAGAAAGCAAGAAGTAAAAATAATTAGGAACAGAATTGGACGGCACATTTTTAATACACTTTTAACAATATATATCTTGAATTCATTAAATACATAGTAAATATTTTATCTTATTAATCAATGTCAGTTTCCAACTTGAGTTGAGAGATGGATGTGGAAACTGACTCCTCATGTGAGTCATAATGAGTACTGCGTCCTCATCCCCAAGGATGAGGGATAACTGAAATTGGCTGAAACTGGCTGGGAAGACTTGCACTTAGAAAATTAAACTTCAGTTTTTCCTAGTTGTCTAAAGAGATCACACAGGACTTGCTTGAACAAAGCATTTGAAAATGCAGTTGTCATCCATTCTATTCCTCCTGCAGCTGAACACTTTGTTTATTTTATAATAAATGGTGACATTTGGTCATATCATGTGATTAAAAAGGATTCATCACACATTAGAGCCCATAATCGCAGCCTATAGTCTCAGTTTAACATTTCTCACTGGCATATCCTACTTGACCCTGCTTACTGCAGCACTTCTATTATGCTGTCTAAAAGGACAAGAGGACTGAACTGAAACAAAAATGCAGGGGTGAACATTGCTTTCACACTCACAGCTATGTGTTCAGTACTATTATAGCTCTAAATGAATAGAAGAAATCTGGAGTCTGGCCAATGCTGCTTAACAGAAATCTCCATCTTCAAAAAGAAAAAAAAAGTCCTGATGCATTTAAATTAACAGGAATAACTAAAACAGGAAGCAAGAACCTTCTTTCACAGAAATACAGGACTCCACTCAAGACAACCAGATTTAATATGATGTCAGCCTTATACGTCCTGCACTATTTCGTGGCGTTTATTTTCTTTCTAGGAATGTGGGTGATATATGCTGAGGATAAATATCAAAAGGTTGAAGAATACTGATTAGGGAGGTTTATTATTGGTAAAGTAGCATTGGCACATTGCTTAGGAAACAAATCAAGATCAAAAGTTTACCATCATGGTTCAAATTTGTTTCACATATTTTGCTGTTAACATCATGAAAATAGCTTTCATATTTCTAATGAGTGACAAAACAAGCAAGACAAAACATATCAGAACAGTGTGAAAGCAATAGGTAGCAAGGCACTGCCTGAAGATGAGTCAAATGACAGCAAGCTGTGCTCAAGCTGAGATGCTGGCAGGAGTGGGGACATACATCCCTCCCAGCCCGTGGAGTTGGGTGCACGGTGGTGTGGTGCCAGGGTGAGCTTCTCCTGTTTTGCTCCAGGGCTGAGGATTTGATGTGGACCATTCTTTATTTTTTTTACTTCATAACTTAAGGAGAGCCCTGGAGAGCAGCAAGTCTGAATGAAAGCTCTTGGGATGGTGCACTGTGTGCTTGGGGCCGCTCTGTCCTTGTAATCCCACTTCTGGGCTCTGCATGATCTACCTGCACACATCCAAGCTATACACCCATGGCTGAGCTAATTTAATTCATCTCCTTAATTAAAACTTCTCCAGTTTTACTGAAACTCAAGTGTGCACAGAAAAACCACGGAACATCCTACAGTCCAAAGTATTTCACATTTCCACTGGAAAAAAATTGCTCAGGTTTTCAAAATTAAACAAAATTTTCCCCTCATTCTTCTGAGGCGATTTAGCCTTTTTAGACATAAATCTTCATTTTATCTTCTAAAGTGCAGGTTTCAGGGCTGTTGTGCAGTGGATCTCTTCCTTCATTGTGGCTGATGATACCCTGGCTTTCCATAGCTTTCATGGTCCTGCTGCTTCTTGGCTCTCCTCCTCTCTGGATCTGGCCCCATGGATGTCCATCAGCCACCATTTCTTTTTTCTTTCAGTCATGCTTCTGAGCCCTGAGCAGTGTCTGGTGAGGGAGTTGATGTGAGCATTTCTGCAGCTGTCAGTCTTTCTCCCCACAGAATGGGAGCCCTTTCTTGTCTCTTCCCCACCAAATCATATCATTGTAGAATCATGGGATTGTAGAATCAAAGAATCACAGAGTCATAGAATGTCTTGAATTCAGAAGGATCTCAAAGATTGTCTAGCTCTAAACCCTTGCCGTTGTCAGGGCTGCCACCCACCAGATCAGGCTGCCTAGAGACCCATCCAACCTGGCCTTGGACACCTCCAGAAATAGAACATCCACAGGTTCTTGGCAGCCTCTGGCAGTGCCTTCCCATCCTATCAGTGACGTTTTTTCCTCTGACATCTAGTCTAATTCTCCCCTCCTTTAGTTTAAAACCATCGCCCTTTTTCCAAACACTGTCTATCCAAATAAAAAGTTGATTTCTCTCTGGTGTCCCTCATGTTAAGCTTTTCATCTCCCAGGACCCCCAAGCTCTTCCTGGCAGGGCTGCTCTCAAGGAGTTCTTCTCCCAGTCTGTGTATATATCTGAGTCTGCCCCAACCCAAGTGCAACACTTTGCACTTGGTCCTGTTGAACCTTATTCAGTTCACTTGATCACACTTCTCAAGCCTGTCTAGGTCCTTCTGGATGACACTTTTATAGCTAGAAGACAAAGTAGATGAGGTAAAAGAAAGACTTTGAGAGTTATTTGAGTCAGTTAAACATGCTGGGAATGGGGATTCAGCTCATCTAAGTTTAGATAAGAATATAACTATGCTGTCTTAAAGTCAATGGCAGGAGGCAGTCACTTCTGCGTGTGCATGATTCATCTGTTTTCCTTTGTCCCATACTGAGATTTGCATGAAGAGCTGTGCCCTAAAGCTGCTTATTCTCATACTGAATGAGAAAATAGTCAAGGAGAGATCTGATGGTAGAATCACAGAATTGGAATATCCCAAATTGGAAGGGCTACAAAGAGGGTGAAGGGTCTAGAAGGAAAAGCAAAGCACATAAGGAACAGCTGAGATCCCTGGGTTCATTCATCCCAGAGCAGAGGAGGCTGATGGGAAGCCTCATGGCTTCCTACAGTTCCTCCCAAGGAGGCTACTGCTCTCAGACAGAGTTTTATTTTGGGGTGGTCCTGTGTGGATTCAGGAGCTGGACTCAGTACCGTGGGTAAAGCTGTAATGATATTTCTGTGTATCTTTAGGTCAAGAAAAATGTCTGTAATCCAACTATCTGGCTCTTCAGACCTGGAGCAGATGAGACAAGAAACTACAGAGTTTGGAATTAGCGACTGAATGTTTTTGCTGGAAAGAACCCATTCCTTAGACTCACTGGATGCGGAGCTCAGGGCACCAAACACCACACAGCTCCCAGAGGGATCCCAGCTGTATGCATGCTATTGTTTTTTTGTGATAAAACTCCTCTTTCTTGATGAAAAACACTTTCCAACAAGTCATGTTCTCCATATGTCTTAGAAGGAAATATGGACAGGCATCTGTTGGCCTGCAAATGTTACTTGCTATAGTTTTCCTTCCTTCTCTCAGGCCCAGCCACCTCTCCTCCCAGACTACCAGGACACAGTGTTGTCTCCCAGCACCTCTCCTTCCATGCTAGGGGGAGTCGGCTGTTTCAATCAGCCCTTCTTCAGGCCTTGTACCCACACACCAGGATTATGTCTCCTCTCTGTCAACTGAGGGGCCACAGGACTCCTCTGTTGTCCTGGGAGAGGAAATCCCACCTGTTGTTCTTGGATGGTACCCTGGGGAGGAGCCATCACTCTTACAGTGTGCTTTGCTCTGCTCTGAGCATCCAGAAACCCACGTGCCTGATGGCTACTGCTGGAGCACGTTTATCCCAGCACATCTCAAAGGTATCAGGAAGGCAGTGACTGATTTGTCATCTATTTCTTGAGTCATCTTCCAAGTGAAGAAGATCTGTAGGGTCCCAAGGTGTCAGAGCCACAACAGTGGTACTTCACAACAGGCAGCTCCCCAGGGATGAGTTGCAGCCAGGAAAACAGTGAGACTGCACTTACCCGTGGCTATATTTGGAGTCTTCAAGTACCATTTGCAGATGGTGATTGCAAGAGATGCTGGTCTGCTTGGCTGAAAAGAGTTGATTTGTTTTTTTTTTCCCCAGATGTTAAGACAGGATTGATTTTAGATGTTGATGTCCACAGGTGCACTTACACAAGATGTGGGGCAGTGAGTCCCAGAAAAGATGTGGCGTTCCTGTGTCTGTCAACTCAAATCTTCACACAACTCTCCTAAATATCAGATTGTATATTAGGAGAAAACTCTTCTCAGTAAGAGTGGTGAGGCATTGGAACAGGCTGCCCAGGGAGGTGGTGGAGTCACCATCCCTGGAGGTATTTGAGAAATATGTGGATATGGCACCGAGGGACATGGTTAGTGGGTATGGTGGTGCTGGGTTGATAGTTGGACAAGATGATCTCAGTGGTTTCTAATCTTTATGATTCTGAGATTCTACAAAATACATATCCATGGGGAGACTTTGGGGAACAACAATGCAAACCATGGCAGACCAGCATCCAAACTTGGCTTTCCCTTGAGGAGTTCCCACGCCCGAGGGCCACCAGCCCAAGAGATTGCCTGGTGCCACATCTCAGCAACCAGAAGGGAAGACCAGCCTGAAGGGCTCCTGGCATAGCAGGAGTAGCTCTCTCCTCTCTGGTAGGTATCATTCTTGTTGGGCAGAAGGCCCATGTTGTGTCTGGGGTTACTGAGGTCAGCTTTGCAGGTACATTTGGGCTGGAAGGGTGGAAACATCTGCACTGAAGGACATAAGGCAGAGAGGGTCTCCTCCTGCACTCCGAAGCCCCACTTCATTCATCTCTGTTCTGTCAAATAGGAAAAAGAGAAATGTGCAGTGTGAAATTCCCCGACTGGTTTTCAGCTGTTTATTTTTGTGTGAACTTGTCTGGTTAGCATTGGCTTTTTCATGTCTGCTTCACTGTAGCACATCTGTATTCCCCAAACCCAGCAGTAACAGTACACTATTCACTGTACAAAAGGAGAAAGTCCATGCTCCAGTTGGAAATGTTTGGACAAAAGAGAGTTGAAACTGAATTACTGTTTTCCCCTTCGTTATTAGAAAAAATGAATTATGAAATCATTTGCTTGTTAATACTAATATGTATTTAGTGCACTTCTTTTCAAGCTAACATGAAACTCTGTGAAACCTGCATTGTTAACATGCCTGATTTTGTACCGAGTTAACAGAAATGTGGTTACATCAACCTTTCATTGTATGAGGTCTCAGTTATGCACGGCAGCCTTTGTTATGCACTGACTGTGCGCTCACTCACGTGACTGTCTCACAAACCTCACACAATGGCATAAAAAGGCTCTCTTTTCTGGTCAGCAACACCAAAAATGGAGTAAAAAAGAAAGGAGAAGATTTAAAATGATTACCTTCAGTTGCAAGAGGATGTATTTCAGTAAAAATAGTTCTGATGCATTATTTATCATTGTATAGAATCACAGCATCATAGAAGCGTTTGGGTTGGATCTTTAAGATTATGTAGTTCCACATTTTATGCAATAATGCAATTTCAACTTAGAAGCTGACAGCATCAGATACTGTTAAAAGAAGTGATTTTGATCACCCCATTTCCTACTTCAAAAGAAATCCATCATCAGCTTCCACAGACAGAGATCTGCTGTCACTATTGCATCTGTCACGAGCACTGCTAGAGAGATTTCTGTTTAGCTGGAAACTTTTACAACACTTGGAATACTGAACAGTTGAAAATTATGTGGAAAATGAGTACAGGTAGCAAATTAGTTTAATATATAAGGTATGTGCCTGCTGACACAGATTCTTTATTTTCTGAGTACAATTGCTGAACTTCTTCTAACCTAAGACATATAGAAATCAAACCTGGCAGGTACTACAGCAATGTATAGTCAATGGTGTTAATGTTCCCAATTGCAGAAAAAAAAATGTAACTGATTTGCATCCTGGCTTGTATCAGCAATAGTGCAGCCAGCAGGAGCAGGGAGGGGATTGTCCCTCTATAGCTGGCACTGGTGAACTCACATCTTGAGTGCTGTGTTCAGTTTTGGGCCCCTCACTACAAGAAAGATACTGAGGGCCTGGAGTGTGTCCCGAGAAGGGCAATAAATCCATGAAGGGTGTGGAGCACAAGATTTATGGGGAGCACCGGGGGAACTGGGATTGTTCAGTCTGGAGAAGAAGAGGCTCAAGGGAGACTTTATTGCTCTCTACAACTGCCTGAATGAAAACTGTGGAGAGGTGGGGGTTGTCCTCTGCTCCCAGGTAACAGTGATGGGATTAGAAATAATGGCCTTAAGTTGCACCAGGAGAGGTTCAGGTTGGATATTAGGAAACATTTCTTCTCAGTACAAAGAGCGAGGCTGCGGCACAGGCTGCCCAGGGAGGCGGTGCAGTCACTGTCCATGGAGGTGCTCCAGAAACGTGGAGATGAGGCACTGAGGGACGAGGTCAGTGGGCACGGTGGGGATGGGTTGACGGTTGCCATAAATGATATTAGCATCTTTTCTTTTTTTTCAACTGTAATGATTCTGATTCTCTAAGTCTTATGGTAACTGAGAAACATAATCACCATTGAGCTGTGCCCCAAAGCTCCCTGAGACCAACATCACCGCTTTGATTTTCTGCAGCCACCTTTGGGCTTTCCAGCACCTACCAGCAGTGGGTGACACCGCTGCCATGAGATGTCTGCAAAGAGTAGAATACGAGTAGCATTTTTGTATTAAAGAAATATTGGCTTATGTTGGGGGCAAGTATCATTATGAGGCAAAATACTTAGTGTTAAAAGAATATTACCCATTAAAAGGAAAAGTTACTTGTCTCCAAGCATGTTATGTGTGCTCACTAATGAATGTGAGCCGATGGGAAATGCTGATCGTATGGCAATTTCCTATTGTGCCTTTTGCTGGATTCATGTATGTAGTCACCATAAGCACCATTCGTAACTAGCATATGAGTAGAATCATGGCAGGAACAGGCTGGTATTTCCTATCTGGCCAAATAAGCAAAGGCAATTTGAGGAATTTGCACTGCAGTTCAAATAAGAGCTCCCTCCTTTTCCCCTGTGGGAAACTTTCTTTTGCCAGGTTTCCAGTACTCTCAATCAAACATCTGGTAACCTACAGAAGGGGTCTGTTTCCTACTCCCTGTGTTCACACTTCTTACTAGAAAGGCTCTCTTGCACTATTGCCACCAGCAGAGGTAAGGATTAGCCCTTCCATGCTTAGGGTTACGAGATTGGGAGGCAGGTGCATGATGCAGAACTTGGCCCCAGAAGGAGCTGCTCAGTGTTGGCCATGCTTGTGGCACATGTCAAACTCCAGAAATCACAAAGGTTATTTGGTTCTTGCATAATTTAAGGCAGCCGCATCGCAGGTGTTTCTCCTGAAGAGGAGATGTGGGGAGTCTGCGTGGACTGGAGGGGTGCACAACATCTCCACAGATGTGCAGGAGCCATAGCTGTAGTTGCAAGTGAGCTCAACAAACTTTGGCCCTTGAGGCAGACAAAGCAGCTCAGGTTCTCCATCTGGAAGTCTTGCCACGTTTGGCCAGAAATAATGCCAAGAACTGTAACTATTTCTAATATGGTCTCCTGTCTGATGCTCCTTGCTATGACCACACAGGCCTCCTTCTGAGCAAAGCAGTCTCAGTGAGACTTTCCCAGCAAATGAGCATGCATACATGTCTGCCCTTGGGTGATATCTCACGGTGATATTTATCACAGAATCATATAATCATTTGGGTTGCAAGGGGCTCTTGAAGGCCACCCCGTATCATGAGCAGGGACACCTACAGCTCCATCAGGTGCTCAAAACCCCATCCAGCCTGACCTTGAGTGCCTCCAGAGATGGTGAACCCAACACCGCTCTGGCAACCTGTGCCAGTGCCTCACCGCCCTTATTATAAAATATTTTTCTTTACGCCCAGTCTAAATCTCTCCTCTTAGTTTGAGCCCATTTCCCTCTGTCCTATCACAGCAGGTCCTGCTAAAGTCAGAATCCCTTCATCACCTGGTGCATTCGTAGGAACTTAGGGTTTCTCTTTTGACCAAATGCAGCTGCTCATGGACTGAAAATGACTGAAAAGATCAATTTCATGTGCTTGATCTCCCTTTCTGTACCAAAGAAAGTTTTTTTATTCTTAGATATTAAGCACAATGCTGATGATAGCATTGAGTTCTCTTTAATTTGACCCAGTTATTTGGGTATCCTGAGATGGGCTCTTTCTTTCTACCCTAGCCAGTTTTTGTCATCTTAATGACAGACAGAGAAAACAGACCTTTCACAAAGTCCAAACCAAGACTTGTTGTAGTCTGCACTGACACAATCTCAGTGTGTGGGGCTGGTGGGGCTACCACTGCATTGTCCTTGTGAATGCAGACCTTTTTCAGCAAGTCGTCCATTAATGAGAAGGAACAAACAGATGGGAGCAGCCAAACACAAGAGTGAACCTATGAGTGGGTTGGAGGGGCTTTTCCAAGAGCCAGGATGGTTCTCCATGGCCAGCAGCAGCCCCAGGCCTCCTCCAGCAGAACAAATGCAGCCCATGTCAGCCCTGAGCATGCTGCCAGCACCAGGAAATCTCTTTTTCTCCTGACAATTCCTTTCTCAGAAGAGACAGTAATGTGCAGCACTGCCCTGTTAATTCAGAAGTTGTTTTTAAGCATTTTGTATGACTAGTTGTATTTTCAGGATGCCTGTTGTGGTGTTTCCAAATCCACCTATTTACAGCCTTTGTTTCTCAACAGGACAAAGCCGTAGATATTAAGAAAACAATTATTTCTTTTCTCTGCATTATAGAATCACAGGCTTGGGGAGAATGGAGCCTTTTGCAAACATAACATTAAATTATGTCTTATTGAAGGATAAGGAAGAGGTAGAATTATCATTAGAGCTCCTTCTCTGTCCATGCTTCATTCATAGGATCACAGAATGACTTAGGTTGGAACCTTAAAGATCACCTAGTCTCAAACCCCTGCCATTGGCAGGGCTGCCATCCACCAGACCAGGCTGCCCAGGCCCCTGTCCAACCTGTCCTTGAATGCCTCTGGGGATGGAACATCCACGAATTCTCTGCTCAACCTGCTCCAGTGCCTCACCACTGGGTAAAGATTTTCCTCCAAACATCTAACCTAAATTTCTCCTCTTTTAGTTTAAAGCCATTCCCCTTGTCCTGTCACTACTAGACCATGTAAGAAGTCCATCCTCCTGCCTTCCCAGAAGGTCACAGTTAGGTCTCCACATAGCTCTCCCTTCTTTAAGATGAACAAGCTCAACTCCCTCAATCTTCCTTCACAGGAAAGTTGTTCCAGCCCTTTGATGATCTTTGTGGCCTCCTCTGGACCTGCTCCAATAGCTCCACATCCTTCGTGTGATGGGGGCCCCAGGTCTGGATGCAGTACTCCAAATGGGACCTCATGGGGGCAGAGCAGAGTGGAACAGTCACCTCCCTCTCCCTGTTCCCATCCCTCCTTTGATGTAGCCCAGGATACTGTTGGCCTTCTAGGCTGCAAAGCACACTCCTGACTCATATGCCAGAACTCCCAGGTCCTTCACCACAGGGCTGCTCTCCAAGAGTTCTTCTCCCAGTCTGTAACACATATTTGGGATTATCCCAAATACTTGACTTTGCTGATCCTCATTAAGCTCTCATGGGCCACTTCTCAAGCCTGTCCAGGTCCCCCTGGACAGCATCCCTTCCTTCTGTGGTGTCAACTGCACCACTCATCTTGGTGTCATCAGCAAACTTTCAGATGGTGCACTCAATCCCACTGTCAATGTCGTTGATAAAGATGTTGGAAGAGCACTGGTCCCAAGATGATCCCCTGGGGCACAACACTCATCACTGGCCCCCACCTGGACATAAAGTCATTGACCACAACTCCCTGGCTGCAAACATCCAACTAATACTTTATCCACTGAACAGTCCAGCTTTTGAACCCACCTCTCTCCAATTTAGAGATAAGAATGTGGTGCAGAACCACATCAAACGCCTTGCAGAAGTCCAGGTAGATGACATCCTTCGTCCACTGCTGCTGTCACTCCATCACAGAAGGCCACCAGGTTGGTCAGGAACAATCTGCCCTTGGTGAGGCCGTGGTGGCATTCTCAGATCACTTCTTTATCTCACATGTACTTTAACATCTCTCCCAGGAGGACCTGCTCATCGTACTCCATCCTGCTTTCAATAGAAAGAACATGGATTTAACTGCCTTTTCCATCAGCAACAGACTGAAACAGGACAGTGAGCATTACAACAAGGAGGAACTTCATATACTAAAACAAAGTCTGCTAAAAAGGAAGAGCAGTGTATGTTCACTACCACTCATGTCTTTGATCTTCCATCCCAAAGACACCTCTGATGTTCTTTTTGTGATTGTCAGCTCTATGGGACACATCTCCTGTTTTCCCACCTATTTACAGCCTTTGTTTCTCAACAGGACAAAGCCGTAGATATTAAGAAAACAATTATTTCTTTTCTCTGCATTATAGAATCACAGACTCACACAGTGAGCATTTGAAAGGCAATTAACATTGTAATTACTCTACAACCACAAATTTCTTTTCAGTAATTTATGCTTAGTTCAGTAATTATGACACATAAGCTGCATCTTTCTCATTTGCCAAAAATAACTGTACATTTATTTAAATGAAGAAAACCCACAAATGACTTTTTGTAAGAATGCACATTTTTCACACCAGGCTGTGAAAATTCTGTGTATTTTTCTCACTGCTGTCTTCTCATTTCCCCAGTATCTTGACGCTATGACTTTACCTGTGAGTTATTCAACATCAGAGCTCCAACTGAGGAGATGCAGAGCACTTTCCAGGTGCATTTCTCAGCCACGTTGCCCCTTCATGCTTCCCTCTCAATGTGGAAAGCGAAGGTGAGATTCAGATACACACCACTAGCTTGGTAGCTCTGTGCAGGGCAGGACATGGCACATTTTTCTGTACAGCATTTTGTCAGGTAACACTTTACTCTGACCTGACTCTAGTCCAGCTGCTGACAGTTCTCATAATAAATATATATTTGTTCTAGTTATTATAACATTTAATGCCGTTTTGCTTTTCTTCTTCCAGAAAGAAGGCTTTTTATTGTATTCTGCATTATTGTTCCAATTTAGGTATTACAGGTATACATACAGCCTTGACTCATTTTTGACTACAGTACTTCAGTAGTTTACATTTGGTTGAATCATACAATGCCCGTGAAAAACATTATTGCTGGTGATGGAATAGCTCCATCTTCTGGAATAAAACTTTTCTTGTCAGCTATCTTCACGTTTCCAATTTGGATCCATATTTCAAAATTACTTTAAGTTATAACTTAAATATTCCATGATGGAAAGTGAGTCCTGGGTAGAAAATGTGAGGATTTCACAGTAATAGTATGATTTCTGATAAAATTTGGGAATTATTCATTATTCTCTAACAATACTGAAAATGTACATCCATTGTTCAGTATACCACACTAAACAATTTAGGTTCTGTTTAACCAGTCAACACACACATTTAACTTTAGTTCTGATCCAGGGTACTTTAAGTTTCACATTAAAAATATGTCATTTTACAGAAGTGCATAGGGAGAGATGCTCCCCGGGAGTTGGTGCTGGGGCCTGTCCTGTTCAATGTCTTTACTGATGACCTCAGTGAGGGCACTGAGTGCACTGTCAGTAAGTTTGTAGATGACACCAAGTTGGCAGGAAGTGTGGATCTCCCTGGGGGTAGGAAGGCCCTACAGAGGGATCTGGACAGGCTGGACAGCTGGGCTGAGGCCAATGGAATGAAGTTCAACAATATCAAGTGTCGGGTCCTGCACTTTGGCCACAACAACAGTAGGCAATCCTACAGGCGTAGGCCAGAGTCACTGGAAGACTGTGCAGAGGATCTAGAGGTATTGGCCAGCGCTCAGCTGAATGTGAGCCAGCAGTGTGCCCAGCTGGCCAAGATGGCCAACAGCATCCTGGCTTGTATCGGCAATAGTGCAGCCAGCAGGAGCAGGGAGGGGGATCCGTCCCTCTGTACTCAGTTCTGGTGGGGCTGCACCTTGAGTACTGTGTTCCGTAGAGGCGGCTCAGGGAAAACCTACTGCTCTCTACAGTTATCTAAAGGGAGGTTGCAGTGAGAGTTGATCTCTTCTCCCATGTAACTAGTGATAGGACCAGAGGGAACGGCCTCAAGTTGTGCCAGGGGAGATTCAGGTGGGATGTCAGGAAGTACTTCTCAGAAAGAGTGGTGAGGTGCTGGCACAGGATGCCCAGGTGGAGTCACTGACCCTGAAGGTGTTCAAGAGACATTCCGATGTTGTACTAAAGGACGTGGTTTAGTGGGGGATAGTGGTAATAGGTGGATAGTTGGACTGGATGATCTTTTCCAACCTTAGTGATTCTGTGATTGAATCTCATGCTGAAGTACTTTGAATCTGAACTATGGAGAATACAAGTGATCCTCTTTTTTCATAGCATTTCAATGAAAGATTAAAAGAAATATTTCACATTAAGCACAATGCATTTTAAGCAGGTAAATGGTTGCTGTACTTAAAACTTAACTTATGGTCAAGTCAGGTGGTCAGCTGGAGTGGGCAGAACAAAATGGTGATAATGATTCCTTATTTAACTTCTTCCGTGTTACGTGGACACATTCTATGGCTGTTGCTTCAAAAAAAAACAAACCACACCAAAAAACACCCTTAAGTTCTTAAGCACTCACAAAGGGAAGAGTACTGAAGTTAGAACTGACCTACCGAGTGTTTCCTCTGCTATTTCTTGATTCCATGGGAAGGATGGAGCCACCAGAAAGAAACAAAAAATAAAAGATGTACACCTCCATCTACTTTAGAAATACTGGTGTATCTAAAGTCAATACATATCCATGGACAGACAAGAATAATAAAAATTTAAATGAACTTGCTTTACAAAACAAAGCAACCGAAGCTTTATTTCTCTGTATAGAAAGATGAGTCTCCAAGTGCATTCTTCTTAAGCTAATGAAAACGAAAGTCATGCAGCCTTTGCAAGAAATGAGCCCTAAGGCGGTATGTGCGTATATATATATATACACACACACGTACACACATACACATATGCATATATATATACACATACATACACAGAAAATTTCCCCCTTTAATAAATGATTCTTCTCAACATACTTGAAGTCAGTTAAGAAACCAAAACTAATGACTACTTTATAGGAGAATATTTTACCACATTTTTTTTTTCCAGAACAATAGCAAAATCATTGCATGAGCCACCACATTGCTCGCATCAGTTAAACAAAAGCAAGGAACAAAACTTGAGCAGACCTGGAAATCAGGCTCCTTATGCAGAATAAGCACAATGAAAGGATACAGAACACACGAAAGGCATTTTCTTCAAAAGTTTACCAGCGTTCTGCAACATGGCGTGTCATATGGCTTTTGTATGGAGGCATTAGTTAAAAGAATTTCCCCGCCCACTGTCAAGTACTGACTGTATTTAAGGACAGCAATGCAAGAACAAACAAGTTCAAATTCAGTATACCATATTACTTTATGTAATACAGCATCAAAATTCATTTCGCTAAGGCTACAAAGGACAGATTTACAGTGATATGAGGTACCAGCATTTATGGTCAGAAAAGTAAAGACAGAAAAGAATTATACAGCATCGTCATCAGACATTTTCCTCTTTTTTTCCCCACTTTTTCCTTTGATTTTTTTTTTCTTTTGTCTCCCTTTTATAAACAAAATACATGTCATGATGATCACATGCTTTAAGCTTATGTTCATTTATTTATATATGTATATATATATTATTTGTAGGGGGCAATTGAGAGAGAGTCACAAATAAGGAAAGGACACTAAGGTTTTAATAAGGGCAACAAAAAAAAGAATGTTTTCACCAGAATAAATTCACATTACAGTACACCAATATTGACAGCATTCTCTTTCGTCTATTTTTGGTACAGAAGATGGAATCTCTCTACATAACCTTATAAGGCTTCAGTAACTAAAAAGTAAAAAACCTATTAGTTTACAATTTATTTAAAAATTCTCAAAGACACAGCAAGTTCTAAACTTTAGTAGTGCTACCCATACACAACCATTCGGTTTAAGGACCCATTAAAAGAGAGTGTCCTTTCAAGGGAGCTTGCAACAGCAGAGTTGTGCAATATGGATGTCTCTTACTACGAGAAAAAAAATTACACATGGCACATTCTCATTCGTATTTTGCAATGTAAAAAGTTACAAACATACCTAGTCAAATAAATAATAAAAAAAAAAAGAATCTGAAATGTGTTTGTTATGTATCCTAGCATCACTACGCAGAATAATGGAAACTTTCACTCACAGACTATTTACATGTTAATACCCAGGTGAGGGTACACAATGCTACAAAACTCATAAAACAAAGGGTAAACTTGAAATGTTCTCCATAATAAAAGTCTAGCAGCATGACTCTATCTAATGCTGTTTGTTTTCTTGACTGTTTTTTGGAAGTTTGTTTTAATCTATGTCTTCATCCAGTTCATAATTGTCTTTTTCATAAATATCTTTTACTAAAAGAACCCGTACGAGCATGTTTTCCAAAGTGTTGCGGTCCAGTGAGGTGGAAGTGTACCAGACAGAACTATCTGAGGAGACAGAGCATTCTGGCTGCAAATAGAACACGTCCGTCCTCTGATTCAGATTCTGTGGGCTACAATGGAGAAAAATAAGGGGCATTAGGATAACAGTTTTACACGATGAATGAATACATTAATATTTCTGACATTCTCTGTTAATAAAACTCTACTTTTACCTTGGCCTGCTACAAAATGAAGATTACTGTGGAGAAAGGCTATTTTGTTCATAGAGCTGTGCAGCCAGCATGTTCAGGACAGCCCAAAGCAGATGCCTAGGACTGAGCAAGGGTATATGAGACTGCAGGCTCTTCCAGTTTTGCAAAACTTTGCAACTCTAGGACTTGCTAAAACAGAAGAGACTGGGCTTTCCTTGAAAACCAAGGATGGTAGCTCTGAGGTGCATGGAAGTGCACCAAGAAACTAAACTCCTCCCTCCTCCTATTTATTTGAAGAGCTGGTCACTAAGTCTTAAAATACCTTAACTCTTGACCTGTTATATCTCGCAGTTCATACGCTTGCTCGATCCAACTGAAGCATATCTTCTAACCCCACCAGCAAATTCTTTTATTTTGCCCATTCAGGCAAGGAAATATTTTTCAGTCCTGCACACACAGGTACTCAGTCGTGCTGCCTCTTCCATGAATACTGTGGACTTTGGAAATCAACTGCACATCACGTTGCTTTGGTAAAACTATCAAGGTCATCTTCCCAGACTGGCTGATAAAATTACAGGTGTTGCTTTTCACCCATTTGGGTAAATTTTGGTTTCTTCTGCTCTTACATAAGTCAGATTGTCAGATTAGAAGCCACAATGTGACGTTTTTATTATATTCTAATAATTAAACTATATTCAGTTTCTTCCTACATGTTGGACAACCCAGTATTTTTATAGGAACAAGCAATGGTGTATTGCATATGGCTGCGAATGAGAGGACTCACACATTTCAGCTGCAATTGTCCACTGGTTGGCTCGTGTATTTCAAACAGCTGGCATTACCTCAAGCTTTACAATAGTTCACATACAATACATTTTAAAGTATTAAATGCTTTAACAAGATTATTTCAAAGATGCAAAGTACAAATAGTAGAAGTGGAACCAGGAGAAACAGCCTGCTGCTCTACGCAGCACTAGTGACCAGCATCTGTAGGAAAGCAGGACTAGCTGACAAACCTGAATTTTAATAACTTCAAGGTAAAAATCAACTTAACTGCACTATGTTTCAAACACTAACAGCGTTCAAAATAGAAATTAATTTAAGGTAAGCTTAAGTTATGGCAAATAGTGGTACACATTTTGATATACTGGCTAAACACAGCCCTGTGATCAGCAAAAATATGCAGCTGTGCTTTCCATTTTGATACAGGAACTTAAGAACAGGTTTCAAGATTTCTGAATAAAATTATCAAAAATCATTAGTTTCACAAAAACAAGGTCAAATCTCCCCACTATTTTTACATTTTTGTCGCCCTTTTTTATGTTATAAAAGTTTTGCTACTTATATACATCGATTACATATATTATGTGCAGCCCAAGACAATTCCTCTTCACTCAAAGTGACTCAGGGAAACCAAAAGGTTGGACACTCATGGTCTACACCATTCTTCACTTTTGAGAGTAAGATATTACTTCCCAACACAGGTTGGATCTCATACTTCATCTGATCTACTGTGCTGCATACACAACATAATTTTTCTTCTCTTGCATCACTTGCCTGTATTCTACGCAGTGGCTGCTCCAATTTAAGAAGAACATTTCCCATGAAATCCTGTTCTCAAACGCTTCCAAAACACTTAGCTGCTAAATTAATTTTTTGCAAGATCTTCCTAAATTTTCTTTTTAATGTATCAATAGATTGTTAATGTATTATTAATTAATTCAGAGATTAATGTAGTTAATCTCTGAACCGATAGGAAGGAAACAAGCTATTTCTAAAATGCAGAGTTAACGATGATTATGTTTTTCCTTCTGCACAATACTTGTAGAAATGTTGTCAAATCAGGTACCTCAAAAGTATCTACCTTTCCAATTTGTGACAACTTAACATGAAGCAAATCTTTTCCATAGAATCAGAGAATCATTAAGGTTGGAAAAGGCTTCTAAGATCACCCAAATCCAACCATCCACCAGCCACTAATACTGCCCTCTAGACCATGACCCCTAAGTACTACATCTACCCTTTCCTTAAAGACCTCCATGGACAGTGATGCCACCACCTGCCTGGGCAGCCTGTCCCAATGCCTCACCACCGTTTCTGAGAAAGAAAATGCTTCTAATACCCAACTCGAACCTGCCCTGGTGCAACTTACATCTCCTGTTCTATCACTGTTTCCAAGGGGAAGAGACCAACCCCCACCTTGCCACAACCTCCTTTCAGGCAGCTGTAGTGAGTGATAAGGTCTCCCCTGAGCCTCCTCTTCTCCAGACTGAACTGTCCCCACTCCCTCAGCCACTCTCCATAAGACCTGTGCTCCAGACCCTTCACAGCTTCATTGCCATTCTCTGGACATGTTCCAGAGACCAAATTTTCTCAACAAAACTCTTACTGAAGAGACATAGATGTCACAAACAACATTCCAGTAGCAAAATCTACCAGGTTCCTTGTTGCTAATTCTTAATTGGTAATTCTCTGCAGAATGCTTGGGAATTTTGTGTAAGAAATCATTCCCAGATGAAGCCCTTGACACTACTCTGCCTGCTTCCACACTTTGTGCAGGTGTTGTCCAGTTACAAGACTGGAGATTTCAGTGCTTTCATTTAAATATATTTCTAAGAAGAATTCAATATATTCCCTTTGCTTGCGCATATTTAATGCGTTGTCAAAACATTTCCCTTTTGTACCAGGTCTTCCCTAGGACTCCTCCTTTTCACCCCATATCATACATACCTTTTAGACAGATAGCACTCAAACAGTTTCACAGGGCATCTAGTTGGATCAGACGTGTTTTCAATTTGTTCAAATACTGGTTCATCATCTTCATGTTTCCTTTTTCCAGTAGTAATTTTATCTTTAAGAAGAGAACCAACAACATCTAAGCCACAACAAAGTTATTTCACATTTTTCAGTAAACACCCCAGAGCAGACTGACTAAAATCCAACCTAAGTACTGCAACACAGTTGTCACGCCTACATTTATCTATGCACTGAAAACGTAACCCACATCAGCGTCTCAGCACGTAGCATGGAGACCAGTGGGCTGAAAGGGATCATTTAATGCAGTGACACTGTATTCCCAACAACACAATCCCATTAAAGACCCAAGAGCCAAGAACTGAACTTTACGCAACAGCAGACCTCTGGCTCCTGGCAAGCTGCCCAGATGTCCCTCAGATGAGTGAAACGTGGATGTTCCTGCAATACTTATTTTGGAACTGTCATAGTACCTTCACTATCAGCTCTGCACAGGGAAGACACCTGATATCGAAGACAAGCTTTGCTTTCCATTGTTAGAGGATTTTTTTTCCACTGTCTGAAAACAGTGCCAAAAGAAAGTCTTAAGTGCTGCTCCACTGTTTTCAGACCAAAATACTTGGTGTTAAAGTAGAACAGAGTATTCAGAAGAGCAACTGGCGAATGTGATCCCAGCTGTTTAATCCTCCATAGATAATCCTCTTCAACTCGGGAGAATATTGATCCTGCAGAAAAAGGTATCAGAAAAAGTATAATGGATTAGCCCATAAATTGTCCGGGTGTAATAATAATAATAATAATAATAATAATAATAATAATAATAATAATAATAATAATAATAATAATAATAATAATAATAATAATAATGAAGTTTCTGTTTGCTGTACAATTTAGTAAAATGTTCATGACAGAAGCCTCTCACAAGCATATTTAATTAAATGCCTATAACCCTAAAACCACCCTGTGAAGACACAGGAACCCACATTTTCAGGAAAGAACAAACAATATGCAATTTCACACAGAACGTATTTCTTACATGCAATCCCCTCGTATTATAACATAAAAGCAAATGTTCAAGGGCCAATCCCTTAGTCCCTTCACAAAAAGCATATTTTTGAGTTTTCTTTATTCTGCTCAGGCAAGGTCTCTGCATAGATACACCTTCTTTCTTACTGCTCACAGATATCTCACTTGGAAAGAACTTCCAGGCCATGTGGATGCCCATAAACAGAGCTCTCCTAGGCTATGCAGATAAAAAGACAATGTCAAGTAAAGAGAAGAAGGGCTGGTAAGTAGGAGCCCTCACTCACAAGAAGTTTATGACAGAGATGGAAGAATGGATTCTGTAGTTTAGAGCCAAAATGGATCTGCTGGGAAAAATTTTCTAGTATAACACACTTCTGTTTTCTCTATGAACTGACAACACTCCTGAGCAAAACGTTCCAAGCAGACAGTTCTCCCAGTCCAAGTAAGACTTAATATGTAACTCATTGGTCCAGCATTTGCCTGGCTCATTCCCAATTTGAGATTCACTTGAGCAAAAATAAACTCAGCTCAGGTAAAAACAAGTCAAAAACCAGCCAATTTTGCTGGTTTTCTCTCCTCTTGAAGACCAGTAGTCCATTTCAAATAAACAGATTGTGGCAAAAACAACTCTTGTTATGTGGATTACCATGAAACAAGATAATGTTTATAAGTACAGTCTTAATTGAACTCCTGTATGAAATCTTCATGATGTTTAATCAATTAATATCAATACATATATCAATATGTATTGATATACATATCAGTACAAAATCTTTCTACATAGCTGCATGCTTAAGAAAATATAGCTATTAGGAGATGAAAAACATACATGACCAAAAAGCAAATTACCATCTGGAAGTATGCTTGGTTGCCAACTTCTAAGGATTTTATTTAATTCTTGTTCAAACGTCTGGTAGGTTGGATCAATAAATATGTTGTCTTTTCGATTACTTCCATATAAATACTACAGAAAAAAAGTGACAGACAACATTTAAACATCAGATTAGAACGAATTCTGTGCATTGCTTTTCAGCACAATACTACTAAAAACAGTATTTGAAAATACAACAAAATCCTGCTACACACTGGAAAAGCTTTTAACTACAATGCTGTACATTTCTAACTAGATGTGAATCATAGATTAATTACAACTTAACAATTCTCTCTATAATGTTCTTGTATCTGACACTGTATCAGTGAAGAAGGAGTCATTTAATTATATACATGTATATTAATTTATCTTTTCCTACAGCTGGGTCATCAAAGAAAAGAAACATGCAGCAAGAAAACACCATTTATATGTGAAGTCTGGTATATAACAAATGCATCTTCAACAAGCCTGAAGAAAAAACCCAGCCCCATATATTTGTGGTAATGATATCCAGCAGTGCAAGAAAAACAATAGGTTGATGTGAGGCACCTGCCTACTGTGCAGTTTATTAATCCTCACCCTCTTGACCTTACAAACAAACTTTTCTGCACCAGGAATTAACGGCTGAGGGCAACGCTACTATTTGATGTTATCCTCTATGGAGACATTTCTAAGAAATGGAGGATTGGCTTCTTAACATTTCCACTTCAGTGTTATCTCTGAGTGGACAAGCCTGCTAGTGAGCACAATAAAAGTGACAGACACAAGGAAATGTGCTCAGTTCTGGAAATGGCATCTATTTCTGTCCACGTACTTGAAATAACATCACATAGCGCTCATTTTTACTTGAGTGGTTCAGCACATCTTGATTTTCCTATCTTTGTGTTTAGTTTTAAAAGGAGGAAAATTAATTAACACATTTCCAAGAAGTTTCCAGCACATCTTCAATCGAATGGAGAGCAGGCAGTACAGCTAACAGCACATTCAAATGCCCGATAAACCCTACTGGCCTGAATTTTCCCAAATCACCCTCATTATTAGACTCATTATTAAATTATGCACTCTTGTTTCATTAGCATTTTGCTGAGCATATGAGGCAGAGAATGAGGGATGAAGGAAAAGGTGAGCAGCTGAAGAGGCTTCAATTCCCCCTCTCCCAGTGCACCCAGACCAATTTTCTTCCACTGCTGCAGACACTACAGACTATCCCCCTCAATGCCATGAGCAAAAACCAGCCTATGCTGGGACAAAGAAGGAAGGCCACTATGCAGCAGGGCTGCTTAGGCAGGCTAATGCCTTGCTCTAGAGGAACCCTTTCCACTCAATGCTCACCTCATCATGCAACAACCTTTATTTTAGGCATGATATTTTTCAAGAATAGTACTCTGGGTTTACAAAAAACATTACTGAACCAATTCTGTCTGCAAGCAGAACAATTTCAGCTTCAGATGAACCTGAACTGAACATGGCTACTGGTTTCATTCAGGGACTATTCTGCTTTAAAAAAGTTTTCCACGTGTTTCATTTAAGAAAAGCAATTCTTGTGCAAAGTCAGAAAGGCAGCTTAGGGCTCAAACAACTCCTGAGCACTTTCACTGGGCTCTAAACCATGGCACAAGCAGGAGGAAACACCCCAGCTTGAGCCAGGGCTTCAGCACTGAGAGTGAGTGCAGTCACTGATGGAGGAGAGAGCTCTTTTTCAAATCTGCATCTGCCACATTCTATTCCTTTGGTGTATTACTCTTAAGTCAGATATCACTGGTCCTGGCAATATCTGATCTTCTCTGAGCCCCTTCTGAGTTAAACAGCGCCAACACCCTTCATAGAGCAACAGGTGATTTATCCCATTTTTGGGAGTACCTACGTGGGGTCTTTCAGATGGAAAGAAGGGGTAGGAAAATATTGGAAGGCAATGGAGTTTTGTTGCATGTTGCAAGAATTACATCACATTCAGTGTACCCACAGCTTGTTTCAATCTCTTTCCAAAGCCTTTAGCACACAGGAGTTGGCTGCAACCCTTGACAGATCACATGCTTACGTGTTTTGCTCCTCTTGCCCCCGTGAAATACAAACTCATCAGAACAGGGAAAATCTTCCTACCAGCCTGAATGCCAGGGGCACAAGTGGGACATCAACAGGCAATGAGATGAGGCCAATAACACCACCTGAATTAAATACTGGACACTAAATATAAGCAATATTTAAAATAACACAAGTTCTTCCCTTAGTGTTTCAGTGCTGTATGTGTGTGTTAAGGGTCCTGATATTTGCGTAGTAGCACACACACTGGTTCTGATGAAGTGAAAAGTCAAATTTTATGCACCATTAGTTTTCACAATAGACAAAATACACAACATCAAAGGCATGAAGAAAAAAGTGAAAAGAAAAAACACTGCTATTGGTTAAGTTCTACTTTCTAGACACAGTGCTCTCTCTCTGTTTATCAGCTCAATAAGACTGTTTTCAGTTCAACAGAAAGGTACAGAGACAGTAGATCATGCGAATGCAGTGGCAGAAGCTAGCTGAATTGAAACATGCTTTGTAGCAATACTGACTAAAATACCAATGGCTGCTCGCTTCTCAAATTTCAACCATGTCCCACATATCAGTGGGACACAATATCAGCTAACTCCTTAATTTTGTATATTCTTCATACAGAAAAGTTATTGGAGGTACTATTTCTTTTTTCAAAAAGACTTTCATTAAAAGCAGAACAGCAGTTTGTGAACATTTGGCTTTCCACATCCCATGCATCTTTTTGTCCTTCAAATTAAACAAAATTTTCCATTTCTCAGCTCTGAATATGGTTTATTTTATCTACGATTTGCCTTATGAACCAAAAATTAAAACATCCTCTGCTTAAAAGATAAACTAAAGTGTTTTTTTTTAAATATCTAACGTTACTGCTTTCACATGCATCTAAACTGACTCCTTTTGGCTTTGAAATATGATAGAATTGCAATTTGAGGGAGCTGGCGAATGGAAGGCAACAATTACAGCACAGTTTCCTATGTTCTGGAAAACTGTCCCCGTTCTCAGTAAAATAAGACTCTCAAAACAATGCTTTAAATAGCTTGTTTCCACTACCTGCTAAGTAACAGAGTTAGTAAAACCTTCACATCTCATTCCTCATTTCATTCTTCTCTTACATTGAGCCATCTTCAGCAATCAGAGTGAAACACAGCATGGAAAGCATCATTACAGACTACAGTTTCCTTGCTTTAACCCAATGAGAAGCTTAAAACTGTAACAGCATACCAGCCTACATTTGAGTTTTCAAAACAGGCCTGTAGACTCGTTTACTATACAGACACACTTCTACAATGTGATTTCTATAGCAGCCTCTCTGAGTTTCAGACCATAGCAATTATATTTACAATATCTCCTAGCCTCCTCTCATCAAACAAATTCACGTTATCTCCATTCTCCCACTGAAAAAGATTAGAGCCAAATCAGCAGCTCCACTTCCCATCTCTACAGCCTCTACTAACCTCCTGAATCCCAAGACACAGATAATAGATGCTGTCAGGTGCATAGTTCTCTCCATTAGGCCTTCGAATTTCATTGACAAAATGGGCCAACCCATAGTTTAACTCAGCTGAAGTATGTGATAATAGATCTTCCTTTAATTTCACAGACTTTGCTGTAAAATAAAGACAAAAATGCTACATTATAAAACAGTATTATTACATGATGGGGGTGGGATGGGGTATTTTTTGGACTGGAGTGGGAGAAACTAGTTTGACATCCTCTACACTAACCAATGAATGAATTGAAATGTATCTAATAAGAAGATCAAATGTTAGGTCTGCATTAAAATAAACAAGACTACCAGAGTAAACTCTAATTAACCAAACGCAGTATCACGCACTGAAGAACTCAGGGTCATGCACAGCTGAGGATGACGCAGAGACAGGCAGTAGCCCAAGAAACTGAAGGGAATGGAGTGGCAGAGGAAGACCTTCAGGAGAAACAGCAGCATCCAGAGATCCAACAGCATAACACAATGGTGCTAAGACACATGTGGGAGCTGAAGAAGAGCAAGAGCAGCAGCAGTCCTTCTTTTTCCCCTTAATGTAAATAACTCTACATACAGAGGAGCTCTGCAGAAAGAATAGCAACATCCCACAGGAGTGGATGCCACACTATTGCCAGATCTCCAAAGCCACGTAATGCCAAACTATGATGAAGATCTCTTCATCCTACAAAGAGTAGGATGCCTCTCCCTCACAATTTAGAAGAAGCCCAGAAAAAGTGCAAACTCTGAGAAGAGTCAGAATACAAGGAAAATCAGGGTTCAAACAAACAAAAAAAATCAAAACACTCATGAGAAGTCAGAAGAGCTAGAAAATGTTTGTCCTGGCTTGTGCTAGACATAAAAGTCTCAGTGCACTGAGTAGAGAACATTCTTTTATGAAAAAAATAAAGTGTGGCACCTCTGTGGTAAAATAATCCTTGTTATTGTAGGAACACCAGGGAAGAACGAAAACTACTAGAAATTCCAGCTTAAAATCAGGCAAGATCAACAATTCTCACTACCAAATAAAAAAATGGATGCCGGATTTTTGGAAATACATACTTGATTTCAGTTCCTCTAATTCTGGAAGCTCTTTGTCTAAATGCTGAGACTTCACCCAGTGTTTCCATGCATTCACACCATATGTGTATTTGAATGGAAAACTACACTCTGAGTTTTCAGAGCTATCATCGTGTGATTGGTACTCCGACACTGCTCTCCTCTTCACTCCCTGTCATTGAAACAAAGCAACATTAAGGCACACTCACTAAGGTTTAGTATCAGCTTTGTGTCCTGCACCGGAAACTCTATATTTCCTGTTAGTTTTTCTTTTAAATGAAAGAATTTGGCTAATTTGTTTGCAATGTCTAAACTAAGATTTTTGACTAAAATTTTAGAGAAATTACAATCAAATTAAAAGGAACTTTTAAGGTCATTTTATACAGCAGGTGCTATAGCTCCATTATAAGCTACAGTGATACCAACATTCTGCTATTTCACTAGGAAAAGAAATCGAGAGTTTTGTTCCATGTAGAGTGTAGAAAAGAATAACTGAGAGCGCAGGAAGTATATAAAATACAGAGGGTAAAACACATGGCAACAGTTCTACCACTGCCAGTCCTCTATAGCAAAAATGGGATCAGAATTTAGAAACTGCGCTCCTATTAAAGCCAGCAGTTAACTGCAGCAGACACAGGACTTAATTATTTTAAGTATATCAATTTACAACAAGGAAGATTGGAAACCAGGTATTGGTAAGCAACTGAACATTGCAGAGCAATAAGAGAGCTACAAAAAAAAACAGACATTTTTTGCCCACTTAAAATTTGTGATGCTTTTATAACACGATGTTACCTTCTTTTTGGGACGAGGCCTTGGCTGCTCCTCATATTCTTCCCCAAAAACAGGAGGCAATAAAAACTCATTTTCTGTATCAAGCTCTTCAGTTGCTGAAAATACATTAAAATAAAAAACTTATTTTTACACTCCTTTTGAATAATACCGGTTTGAAAAAACAATGAATTATATCAGTGAGTATTAATGTAAAGATTCTACACAAAAGCACATACATGAAACATCAATGACAACTGGATTCTGGCAAGAGGGAATAAATGTATTTGTATCTCGAAGGTAAGGCAAAACCATCAGAGTGCTTTTTCTATGTATGTTGCAAAGAACGCAGTGTTGAACATTTCCAAAAACCATCTCACATCACTAAGTCAGCATTTCTTGCCCCAGATCCTTACACAACTATTCCTGCCTGGGAATACACAGCAACTGTTCCTGTCTAAACATCTTGGAGCATCAACTCTTTCAGATAAGCTGTTTTTAGTCCGTATTTACAAAGGCACTTACCAGCCTGTGACAGATGTTATATTTACATAGATAAACAGATAAATATTATTTTGATATCATGCCACTGAATATTTCAGGCTTAGGACAAAGGACTATTACGTCAGACAACCAAGCAGAATGAGGAGATTTAATTCTACAAGTTCTAAATTTATTTACTTTACTGAAGATGCTTTATCTCTCATGTAACTATCAATGACTTCACTAAAAACAACACTCTTCTGAAGATCATCCCAATTTCACCACCTTGCTACTCAAGACATCATTCAAACTATTACCAAGTTTAATCATAAGGAGGAAAACTGGTCCAGATAAAACAGAACATAAATGCAATGATTTAAGAACTTTACCCCAGACTAAATACTAGCCTTCCTTTCGCTATCTAACATGAGAAGCACTTAACACAACTCTCATAGAATCACAGAACAGCTTGGGTTGGAAGAGACCTAAAACATTTAGTTCCAAATCCCCACCACAGGAAGGGTTGCCAATCACTACCATCAGGCCAGGGCCCCATCCAGTCTGGCCTTAAATATTTCCAGGGATGAGGCATCCAAAACTTCTCAGCATCTCACCACTCTCTCAGCAAAAAACTTCCTCCTTTAGTTAAAAATCATTCCCTCTTGTCCTATATCTATCTAAAAACAAGTTCATTTTCTCCCTGCTCATAAGCTCCCTTTATGTACTGGAAGGCCACAACCTATTATAAACTAATATCGTTTACTATTCCACTTCAATTTCTTCCTTTTTTTCCCCCCTTCTCATATACCAAGCCTTGCTTATAAGGAGAATTAAAGAATACATGTACCGTATCTTGCTAGTAAAATTCCCCAGAGCAATGTCAATCCTTTTTCATAATCCCAAGAGACAACATTCAAATTAGACACGCAGCAAACTGAGCAACTCAGTCTGAGCAAGAAGCGTGGTTATCTACAGCACAAGGAGACTTTCAACAGCAAATACAGAAGCTAGCCAGGGAAGGTATGAGTTATCCACCCAAGAGAAGCTATGTCAAGGGAGGTTCTAACCACCCGAGGGTTTTTTTGGATCTCAGATTGATTAGGATATGGTGAAAGGCAACAAAGTCTATTTGCCTGCATTATGTAGATAGTAGCAGAAAAATGCAGTCAACAAGGGTCTCAAAGCAGGGATTTTCATGATATTTCAAATATTACCTCTTTCAAATACGTCATATAATGTCTATTCCATAATATTTCACAATGTTTATTAAAATGACAAAAAAAATACCTCTTGGAAAGTCTATTTCAATATCGAGCTCTGGTTCATATGGAACATCTGGCAAGCTTGTCTGTGCCTCTGTTTCTGAATTTAGTAGATTGGACTCAGCTATCACACCTGTAAATAAAATTAAATTAAATTAAAAAGGAAAAATTCATGTACTTTAACTAATATGGATTAGCAAAAAACAGGCAGATATATAGAGCGCTATAATCTTAGTGGTACTAAAACTGCTTTTTCTGCTCATCCCCATCCTTGGTTTTGTCATTCTTAGGATATCAGATTTACCTCTTCAATCTGATTTCCCTAAAAGAAAAAAGTTACTAGCTCATCTCTCCTTCACTATGATGAATTTCAGTGTACAGAAAATCAAATACCAGATAATCTGAATCACATCAACTCATCACAGAATACAAATTAGCTTGAAAAATGTAGATATTTTTCTATGTGATTTTGCCAGCAACAGAATGGACTTTTAAACCTGTGAAACAGATCCTACAAAAGCAAACAAGGAAGGCAGGCTGACAGAAAACAAAAGCTTGACCTCTTTACAACTTCTGGCAAGGATAGATTTCCTCAGTTTTCTGAAAAAAAAGCAGGCTCTGATCCCATACATCTACTCAATCAGCTATCTGTATGTAGCAAAAGAGAGCAAGGAATTACAAGTGAGAACACAGAATCACACACAGATTGGTTGAGGTTGGAAGGGACCTCTGAAAGCAAAGCTCTGCCTACAGTTGTCTGGCTTTGTTGCCAAAGGGTTGCCAAAGATGCTGTAAGGCAGAGTTTGCTCTGCATTTCAGTCTTTCACAGGATCACAATGTCACAGAATGGCTGAGGTTGGCAGTGACTTCCCGTGCCCAGGACCACGTCCAGTTGGGCTTTGGACGATCCCCAAGAAGACCCCACAGCCTCTGTGCAGCCTGTGCCAATACTCCATCACTTGTGCAGCACAGCAGTGCTCCTGGTGTTCAGAGGGAACTTCCCGTGCTCCAGTGTGTGTCCACTGCCTCCTGTCCTGGCACTGGGCACCACCTGAAGAGCCTGGTTCCACTCTCTTGTCACTCCAGCTATTTCTGGACACTGATGGGATCCCCCTGAGCCTCCTCCAGGCTGAGCAGTTCCAGCTCGCTCAGCACCTCCTTATGGGAGAGATGTTCCAGCTTCTGCAGCATCTTGGTGGCCTTCTGATGGACTCTTTCCAGCATGTCCATGTCAGTCTTGTACTGGTGGCCCAGGACTGGATACAGTATGTCAAAACCTTGCAGTGCTACCAGAAACATCAAGGTTTTGTGAAGGCACTGGCAATTTTTGCAGCCCTGCTGACCTCCTATATAGTGGGCCCAAGTCTGAAGTTTGCGTTGTTTATCAATGTCCACTGAAACATCTGTTTAAAGAGCTTGAAAATAAACTTCACTACAATCACAGAAAAATCTTTAAGTCTGATTTATTGAAGAGAAGGCAAATTCTCCTGAGAAGATGCAGAAGAACTTTGACAATGCTGACAAGCAGAGTTAGGAAAGAGGGACAAAGAGATGTATGCATTGCAAAAACAGTATTACAGGATATGCAAGATTTTTTTTATCTTTGGCTGTTAAACTATCCTAGAGAGAGAGTTCTCTCTTTTTAGGCGAGCTGCTAGAATTAGAGAACTATTCCAACATCACAACCTCAGTGATGTATCAGCTGATGTATTACTATCTTAAAGGGGATGACAAATGTATATGAGGATTAATCAAGAGCCAGAGCAGCATTAAGTAATCCGGTTTTGTTGACCACAGTTCCACTTGTGGAATACATATTCCTCTATGTTTTAGCAGCCCACGTGCAAAGTAAAACGTGCCTTTGTATTACCACAAAGAGGCTAGGTCCCTTTTGTGCTCAGAGAAAGCTATGCTTACAGCATTGAGACTCAGTATGGAAAACATCCCCCCTAAAGTTTTGGCTGAGTTTCTGGAAGGAAGAGTGGTCTGGTTATGGCTTACATTGAGTTACACTGAGGAGAAAATGTGTGACAAGCAAGGAGTACATTGCTGTTTTTAAAAGAAAACTATGGGTAGAGCACATCAAAGTCACACAGCAGACTCCATAAAGTTTTCTGTATTTTAACTGTGTAAAAATGTTCTAAAACTACTTAAACAATTAGGATTTCAACCCAATATAAGAGCTCAATAATAGCATTGCTGTACAGAAAGAATCTTCCCTAACATCAGAGACTGTTTCTCCCTGTTCACACACATCCCAGCACTCCAAAGAACCAAAGACATGGTAATTAACTCACAGGCCACATCAGAAACTTCTGCTTTTCCCTCATGTTCAGGCACCATCCCTGACAAGGTCAGCAGCTCCGTCTCCAGAGGATTTGAGGGTACTTTCCCTCTCAGGTCTTCTATTGCTGCAAAGATTTTCTCAGTGCTGTCCAGAGTAGTGGGCAAGAAAATAGGAACCGGCACCTATGTAGACACAGAGGACAGATAACTAGAAAAGAAATAACAGCTGCTACAAAGAGTCAACTGCAAACAACAGAGGAATAACAACTCTACGCTCCTGTTCTAGAAGAGGGTTGAAACAAACTAAAAACATATCGCTTCAGTGTGAGCTCAAAGAACTGCTGACAGATTAAATGATCCCGACCAGAAGGGAGAGCAGCAAAAGACATATATAAGAAATACAACAAAATAAAGCGTGCATGGTAAAAGCAGAAAGGATTTTGGGTATCTCCACCTCTATGTGACTGCAACATCAGACTAACAAACTGGACAAATCAACATCCTGTTCTAGTGACTTGTTTATGAAATACGGAACTCTAGGAATTTAGAGTTTCTTTCTCCTGTTTGGATAAGATTTGGTATGTAAATGATAAAAAAATCAACTTAAGAGTCATTTTCTCAGCCCAAGATTCCTTTCTTGTTTTTCTTCCTTTATCCTCTCTGTCATCCCCCTCTAACACAGCTTTCCCACTACAAACAAGAACAAACCTTCTTGTTTAATGCTTATTCAGAAAAGAAAAACATCACCCAGAATCTTCCCTAACAAGTTCAGCAGCATGAGATTTTTACACTTGAAGAAGGCAGACAGGTCCTAAAGAGCACTCAGGAAATTATACGCCACTGTCAGATTTTGGATTCTAACTCAATAAACAATACAGTGGTGCCCTTGCAGTCTTTTAGGTGGAGCAGGAGAAGAACAGTCAGCAATACAAAGCTGTCCCTTGCACGCATGTGAATGGACACCAGCATAAATGTAAGGCTGAAGTCTCACTTACAGGAACAGGAATTGACGTAGGAACAGGAACAGTTTGGCTATACATGTTCATAGGCACCGGGACATAGATGGGTACAGGAATAGGCACTGGGACGTACTCTTTTTTCCAATCATCTTCTATTAAAAGAAAAAAGAAAAAGGTAAACACTGCAGAAACTTGGATATATTTTACACCTGCAGGTTCGGGGGAAACAAGTCACTTATTTGCAATATCTTCCAATAAAATAACAGTTAAAAAGAAGCCTGCAATGATGAAATTAGTGGTTAACAGGAGTTACCTGTTTGACAAGACTTTGTCTGCATGTGAGGTTTACAATATGTGGCTTTTGTCATTGTCAAAGGCTTGCACAGAACGGCCTTGTTCTTCATCTCTCTGTTAGGGGTTGGAGAAGGCGGTGGTGCTGACCCCTGCAGACAAGCAAATCAGAGAACACGTTGCTGTTGCACTACATTGATTTGAACACAAAGTCTTTTTAATTTAATCTATCAGTCAATACTCTCCAAGCATAAGATACTAATGTGGAAGCTCACAGCACTCAGCAGCATTATGTTTCTTTATTTAATTGCAAGCTATTCTGCACAAGCTGCACAAGCTGCCACTACCAGGAGTGTCACACAGCTGTTTTTTGCTTGGCCTAGGCCAGCATTTCAATTCCTACCATTCCAATTCACAACTTCTGACACTTTTTTTATATTTTAATTCCTTGTCTATGTGAAAGTACAACTTAAACTACTTTATTATTCAGCAATAACTTCAGCTGTAAAAGTAATCCACTATGAACAGCAAAACAAACTTTTGGCTCAGGGTCTGATCTTCTTAGGTAGGCCACAATCCTACTTAGGTAGGCCACAATCCAAAATCACCTACCAAAAAAAAAGAGTATTTCTAAATAAAACTTTATTGCTACACTTTTTACTATCCAGAGGATGAACAGTGAGCTCCCCCTGCTGCCTCTACAACAGCATCAACATATTGGGAAATACCACACAAAGCTCAGTGTTCTTACAGTCAACAGGTAAAAATATTTTGCTCCAAAAATGTGTTTGACCACTAGTACCAAGACTGCCACTTTCATTTTATCATACACGCTAAGATTAGCCTCACATGCCCTCACATGGAAAGAAAGTGAAGTCACAAGAATGGCAGGCAGCACACCTTGTAAAATGTGAACAAATTACTGAATCACAAGTAGTTTTTATCTGGTGGTCCATCATTTTTTCTTTTAAAGATATTAACATCATTGGAAGGTATTAAATCTAAAATACTGTGTTTTTAACATGATGGTTGAACATGCTACTAAATATGTCTTCAGTTACCCAAGCAATCTTACTTTGTGTTTTCCATTAACATGTTATAAAATGCTACCAAAATACTTCGACTTAAGTCTAAGATTTAGCTTACAGAAGCCTGTTTTCAGGTGAGACAAATTTTTCCACTGAGAAGTAGCAGCTATTGAGATCTTCTGTGTGAGAAAACAAAGCCAAGTTTTAAACAAAATACACTAAGCTCAATGTTCAAAATTATTACTAATAATGAGATTAGGAAGAAATTCTTTACTGTGAGGGTGGTGAGACACTGGAACAGATTGCCCAGTGAGGTTGTGGATGCCCCCTCCCTGCAGGCATTCAAGGCCAGGCTGGATGATGGGCTGTGAGCAACCTGGTCTAGAGGGAAGGTGTTCCTGTATATAGCAGGGGGGAGGGGAATTAAATGATCCTAAATGTCCCTTCCAACCCAAACCATTCTAGGATTCTGTATTTATGACAAGCTGTCAAAAACTGATGGACTCCAAACGAAGGCTGCTGCTCCACTCACCGTCACAGACAGCACTCCTGCAAGGAGCTCATGCTTCCCCACATTGCCACCAATCCGACCCCGTGCACCTGTACCTAACTGTTCTGCACTCTGGAACTACAGTTTAAGAACTGAAACTTTGTTTTCATCCTTTCAAAGCTGCGGTACAATCTTCATATTCCAACTGGCCAAGGAAATTCTCTTCCCTTTCTACGCTCAATAAGCACATTTCATCTGTCTAAAGAAAAGAGATACACACACTTTGTGAACTAACTTTTGAGCAGCGTGTTCATGCAGCACAATATAAAATTTGTGGATGCTGATTCCTTTTTCCAAAAGATGTTGAAAAGAACACATGAATGTTTAAGATGTTAATTTCAGCTACCGACTTAACAAAGACTAACAAAACCCCCAGTTATGCCAGTGTCATTTTAATACATTCATTTTAATAGCATCACTTGAAGCCACCAGCAGCTCCATTTCAAATGCATCTAATTAGGTTATATATATATATAATACAGATGTACTTACTGTTACTTTTGTTCGGGGAGTTTGACAGCCCTGATCTAAAAATGCAAGAAAACATTTTTTAGAGTTCTTCTCCCTCTTTCAGTATCAAAGCAAATATCAACATATATCATTGAGTACCATTAATTGAACAGTGCTGCTCAGCACTGTATGGCAGGTGAGGACTGAGCTTGACGCTTCTCACTACTCCACTACTCCATGCTTACACAAAGCCAAAAGTCAAATCAGTGCTACAGTCAGCTGTAAGCAAAACTTGATTCAGAAGGTAAATACTAAAATATTCAAATATGAAAGCAGCCACACAAATAAGCTGTTTTAATACAATTAAAGGAGATGTTGATTTATTTTCACGCTGACATGCAGTTTAGATCCCATCTAAACACAGATTCTGCTCCCACCAGAAAACTAAAGGCACCTATTGCCAACAGAACAAAAAAGCAACACACAGCTCATGCCTGGATACTTTCATTTTGTTTTGTATATGATGTATTTATTTCCTTTTAATTCCTTTTACTTCTTTTTTTTTAATTCCAGGTTTGTATATCTGCTATCTGTGACCAAAATATGCTTTGAAGAAAAACACTTCTCAGAGCAACTAATCACAAACTGAAGTACAATGAGAGTAGAAAACACTTAGCATTCCCATGACTAGAATGATGCTTAACCTAAAGAGGTTTGTTTTTTATAAAAAGTGATTATAACAGAGTTCAATTACTGATAGCATCTCAGCTCTTGAAAGAGCAACAAAGTAAAGGTTAGTATAAGAGATACAGAGCAGATCAGAAAGTTCTGCCTCTGGTGATCACATAAAAAAGAGCAGTCTCTAATGTAAGCAAGTTTGTTAAATCAAATGAATAGCTGAAGCAGTTTTGAATCTTTGGTTTAAAACAAGTATTACGCTTGCCATTTAGCAGCCACGAGGCAGCACGTACCATATTGTAAGTTCTCTGGTCCTTTTTGGGTTGCCAGATTCGGTTCATTTTGTTGACAGTAGAAGCGGAGCAAACAGTGCTGATCGCAAAAGTGTTTCATTTCTCCACGCCACTGCACTTTCTCTCTGAGAGTTCCTTGTGACTTACAACAGTCACACCGTGCAGCCTTAATGCAAAAAACAAACAAACAAACAAACAAAAAGATTTGGACATTTGTAAAAAGTCTTGAGAAGAAATTACATTTACTCTGTAAAAGGTTACATACCTAGGATTACTAAAGCACTCCTACTGCTACACAGTTAATTCTCACTTGTGTAGGCCATACGACATTTACACAACCCTCGAACTCGTGCAGACCAACACACTCGTCATTTCACCTTCAACTGTTTGCTTAGTGCCTACAGCGAGTATGCTGGTTCCACTTAAACATTAAGTCCTTAAAAACTGCTCATTCCTACACATTCAGAAGAAAAATGAAAACTGTGTGCAATTGCTTTCATTAATTCCACTGAAACATTCTGCAAAACAGGCGCAGAAAGAAACAGATTCCTTCATAACTTGCTTGAACCCATGACACATGCTGCTGTCTTCCTGCTACCTCACCAAGGTTTCATAGCTGTTTGTTTTTTTTTGTTCATTTATGATTTAAACAGGATAGGAACAGAGTAGTGGGAAGGACTAGAGGGAATGGCTACAAGTTGCACGAGGGGAGACTAAGGCTGGACGTTAAGAAATGATTCCTTTCCAAAGAGTGGAATGGGCACTGAAATGGGCTGCCCAGGGAGGTGGTGGAATCACTGACACTCAAGGTGTTAAGGAATGTTTAGATGTTGTGTTGTGGGACACGGTCTAGTGAGAGCTATTGGTGGTGGGTGGACGGCTGGACTGTTTGATCTTATAGGTCTTTTCCAACTCTAGTGATTCTATGAAACCAAAATCAGTTCTCTAGGGATTAGGTCAGGGCCCATTGGTGGCAAGAACTTCTCTGTTCTCATTATTTTCGTACTTTGACAAGTTCAGATTTTGGCTAATTAGTTCTTCCAAGTTTCTCTCATTATTTATTTACAACAAAATGAGCTCCAATCTAAGGAGGATTCATAGTAGCAAAAAACTTGAAACTCAAAACTGTGTTCTTCCACATTCCTAACTAAACACTGAAGAAACATATGCTGCACCAGGCTAGAAGATAACTTCATGAGGGATCGCTAACAAAGACATTTTTCTACTTAATTGGTTCCATTGAGTTTAATCAGCCATGATACTGTCTATCTGAACAGCACTAGCCCCATCTTTAGATCTTCAGCAAGAAGGGGTTGTCTACATTATTCCTCCCCTACATATTTGCTTTCAATCTTCATCCCAAAGTGGTCTTTAAAACTAAGTGGAAAAAAATAAATGCTTTATGGATGCTTGGGAATCCAAAATAATTTCATCTAACAGTATAGCCAGGAGAGGAAGAGGGAAATTTTGATAGAATGCAACACAAAACATTAGTATGTAAAACAACAGACAACACTGGAGTTAGGCACAAGGCTTGGATGGCTGAAAAAGTGGTTCAACTGTAATTCTCACGACTCCAAGTATCAACAGGTCAATAGCTTCACATTTAAAAAGTAACTAAATTTGAGTTCCTTTTCGGTACTTGACCAGTTCAGCTCCATTCTCTGGCAATGCAGGAAATTCAGGTCTCAATTGCCATTCCCAAATATTTAAAATGATACTGTTAAAAACAATTCTCTCATTCCATAAGAAGCTTCAAGTATATTATAGATATACATGTATATATTTAATATATTTATTAACACGTTTGTTTGAAGGAAATATGTATGTTTTAACCTGTCTGGCAGCAATTAAAGGTGCCACTGGAAGGGGAGGTGGCACTTCTCCCTTTCTGTGGTGCTGGCACCAGCAGTTGTGCTCATGCACCTGCATAGTACAAGGTCAGAGACCTGTGACACCCTCTTCCTCCCTCACTTTGTTACATTTGTCACTTTGACTTTCTGCTGATGCTGAGCCACAGTTCATTCTGCAGCATAAGATGTTCTCAGAAGGACAAAAGAGTAAGTAAGCCGCACTCATGGAAGTGAGAGTGCAAAGTGTTGTCAGAAAATAGCCTAGGTTTATCAATTAAGGAAATGGTGAATTTGCACCTTAAGTGCAAATGCATCTTTCCAAAACCACCAAGAAGCTGAAATACTGGTGGGAAAAAAATAAACTTGCATAATTTGCTCAGGTTTTTTTTGTTTGTTTTCATTTCATTTATTAACATCTCAAGCCCAGCTAACAGTGATCATTAAGAATAACTGCTGACCCACATATGGAAAAGTTCACTTATCCTGAACTGCTGTACACAGCTTCACTATCAAAGCATCACTTCTGTGTCTTCTCTGTCCTATAAAGAAAAAAAGTGCTAAGTAATGTAAAATGCAGGGACTAACACTGTATGGCAGGTGCTTGTAGCTACTAATTGTTTTCTCCCTCTCCTTTTTTTTGCTCTTTCATTCAAGATTTGAATAAGCCAATTATTGTCTTTCCCGGGCTGCAACTAAGGTTTTTAGATTCAATACAGTAAAATCACCATTCCTTGGCAAGCCCAATATTCCTCTGTGCGGAAACTTCAGTTTTCATCTCTGAATTTAGATTGCTAATTCAAATATTTACATTGTGATTTCTGTAGTCAATACCATGAATTTCTCTGTGCACTTTAGTTTCCCACACTACTTGCTTACTCTGTCAGCTTCCTCGACCACGAAATTACTGAAAGGAAAACTGACTTCAGAATGTTCTGCTTTCTTCCTTCCTTAACCTTTCAATTTCTTTTCATTTAGAACACTGACAACTAATACATGAACTGAAACAACCCCCAAAATGCCTACTTCCAAGTCCTTTCTGTGATCCGTCCACACCTAACTCCTTCTCCACTCGTGACTGGTTTTTGGTCCAATTCTTTCCCCAGGTCTGACTTCAACAAGTTCTAATTACCAGCACCAATCTAAAAGTGTATAAACCAACAGCGTTTGCCTCAGAGTTGGTTCAAAATCTAACTCTTTATATGTTTAATTTAAATGAGCTCTTGAATCTTTCACTGGCCCGTTCCCAATGTTCTCTGTGATAAGGACTGACGCTAATTTGACATTATCTTAGCTGTCTATTTTGAGCTACTTTGGTTCAATCTACATTAAGCAAGAAGCAAGAGGTGTTTCCAGAGAGTCACTGATTCTAAGAGAAAGGAGATCAACCGATCTAAAAGCATACCTCATTGAAACTGAGATACCTAACTGTACAGTGGCTATATATTTGGACAGGAGAAATTCTACAAGGTTGTCTTGTTGCCTTTACCATTCAGATTAATACCGGCTGCACTATTTCAAATCTTACAATGGTTGCCAATTATGGTATCTGCAGCTCACTAGCTACAGTAATTTTGCTTGTGCTTCAGACTGTGGCTCCCCAGTTTCACATTTAGTCTCAGCTATAGACATCTCACCTCTACTAAATATGCCATTATTACCAAACATGTTCACTATTCCACTGCTGACCTGAATGACCTCTATTTGCACTTCAGCTATGTTACTTTCAGCAATACTTCACAACATAAATATTAAGAAACAGACTTCCGCAGTTCTCTCCATACAGAATATTCTTTTTAAAGGTACTTTCAGTTCTCTTGTACGAGAAACAGCAAATGATCAAAATCATCATCAAACAGGCTACTAAAATATTTATACTGACATCTAAAAAATGACAGGAATTATCACCCTAACCACAGCATGCAATTTGAGTTTACAAGAGAAGCTCTAATAACAACAGGAGCTAGCCTCAAGACACCAGAAGTTTTTATTCTATTTGTAGAAGTGCTTTGGACTCCATACTGCAGAAACTTCCTCTGAATTTGGCACCAACTGATAATTTCATCTGTCATTCACCAGATGGTGATGGCTGAACTCTTCTTCAACATATCACACAGGAATATCTCTAGATAAGTCTGATGTGCTTCTACCACTGATAACTTTTTCTAGCCTTCTGTGATGAGAACTTTGGTGCTCAGGGAAGTTCTTGCATAAATAATTAAACATTTTTAAAAGTTAAGATGTTTTCCAGATAATTATGTGAGAAAAATGTGTCCAGAAAAAAAAAAAAAAAAAAGTAGACAAAGAAGATGGAGACAAACACTTGTTTAATGAACACGTTAAACACACTGAAACACTACTAGGTTACTACTTATTTCTCTTCATGTACACATTTATTGCAACTTCAAAATAACACTACACATTGCGTAAGTGAGACAAAGCTCATACACAGATATCTATCCCTTTAAGAAGCTAACAGACAGAACAGCAGATGAAGTTCAAATTGAGGGAGGGATCCATATCTCATCTGTCTTCCTGTATTTTAACCATTATCTATTTATGGCTAGGCGAGAATGTTCACTAACCATGCACAAAGAATCCAGCATGTCTGGAACGACTGCTGTAAAAGAGGTAAAAGTTACCTGCAAGAATGTAAGGGGAAAAAGGACAGTTCTAGCAAAATACATGTACCAAAGCCTATCACAGGTCTTCTTTAAGTAGTTAATTCCAAACTCTTATAATCAGAACTGAATTAGGCAAAGACTAGGAAGTATTAGAAAAAAATAAAATTTAACCTACGATTGAATGCCATGTAACACCAGTTCCACTAGCAAGCATGAAACCACGTATCACTTCAGCATCCTCCAGAGTACCAAAAGTCACTAGTTAACAGTGTGCTTAAATTACCTTTCTAGGGCATGTCTGATGTTCCTGTACCAAAGTACCAAAAGCATTTCTTAAGCAGACTTTAATAAGCCAATTAAGTTACTGCTTTATCCCACAGATCTGAAGGATAATTTGAAGTTAAAATTTTTTTGAAAATCTGAAGCAAAGTACAAACTTCCGTATAAGTTTACCGCATTATGAAACTAGTTGGGTACTCTCAACCCCCAGACTATTATCTGTTGAATCCCTAAGGGATCTTTAAAGCATACCACAGCTTTATTAGATTCACTATTAGAAGGCACTTTTTACAGAGGGATAAATTTTATCCCACACCTCAAGTTCTAAGGCATACTGTTTAAGTATTATTGAATGGAATGACATTTCAGTACATCCAAGAACTCCGCAGCCAAGCTTTTCGCCCTGTTTTTGTACATGAGACCGAAGATTCTGGTCTTCAGTAGTTTTCTTTCAGGAATTTCTAAAAGGACTCTATTTACATAACTCAAAATGAAGACTTCACAGTGTTGGGTGGTAACACTTCTGGAACCTGCCATTCCAAAGTATCAAATATATCTTCAGACCCAATTCTGTTATGGTAGGTAGATCATCTTGAATTACAGGACTAACATTTCAATCGTTTTACTGACTTTCAGGCTGTGCCACGGGTCTTGGTAAAGTGATAAATTTGGTATTGTTTCTTTTTGCTATTGCCTCCACAAGTGTTGCTCTTGGCTTGATACTATCAGTGTAGCTTTCCAGGATGTTCACACCAGAGATCAAATATTTTATCTACACTTCTAATCACAGGTTAAACCCGGTCCAATCTCACCCTTCTTTCCTTCCAAAAAATGAAAGCAGAAACTACTTAATGTGAACTCCGTGCTGATTGTGTTGCACACAGTAATTAAACTTCCAGAGATTTAGAAATAGATGCCATCACATTTGACTCAAACTTTTATTAGAAATCCATTTGGTCTTGTTTTTCCCCTTGCCATCCTTTCCACTGTGAAATAATGAAAAACTGAAAGCCCTGCAGTTCATGCTGTGGGATCAGGGAAAAGGCAAAACAAACAAAAACAGGAAGATGAAGAACTGCCATCCTAGTTTATCATCAAGGTGTCATCCAGCAGCTATTAACAGTGTTCTCAACATTCTGAATACACAATTAAGCAACTTTGACAAGAAAAATATGATATCAATTGAGGGGGGAAAATTGTGACTGTAAAGTACGTAGTAGGTTTTTTTCTGTACAAGACTTCCTTGCCAAGTGAATCAATAAATCAGCTGGTAGAAACTCTGCTCTAAGTTCTAACAAAACTCAAATGACGAAATTAATACACCTGCTTTTTCGTAGCAAATGCTTTGCTGAAGTAAGCCATACTTGCTGCACAGTCCTTGAGATATCCTCACATGTGCATATTTGATTTTTTTTATTATTTTTTAATTATTTTTTTTAACTCTGGAGCTCTTTTCAAAAATTCTGAGTTACTTGCCTTGTAGTACCAGTCCTGAAATTTTTTACAGCACTCTTCACTGCAGAAATCTCTCACTACACCATCAAGTTCCTTAGTTGCTCCCTTTTTGCACAGCTGTGAGCAGTAATTACAAGTTACACATCTCAGTCCTAACCGTCTTGCAAAGTCTTGTTTATATAGCAGCTTGCAGCCTGGAAACAGATTTTAAACATTAGGAACAAAGTAATTTTTACAGAGATATCACAGTTAAGAGTTAAATACTGAAAACAATGGCTAACAAGTGGGGCTTAAGAAAAATTCAAGTTGCATAAGACACTGTATTTCAAGACATTTTTACCTGAAGATCTTTCCTGCACAACTCTGTGGTTTCATGTGATATCTGCATCTCTCACAAAACACTATGCTTGAATCTATGCTTATCAAACCCCTGAATAAACAGTCAGAAAAATTACACGATTTGTTTTTCAGACAGACCCCTGCAGAAACACCGTCTCGGAATGAAATTGTTCAGTTACATGTTCTCAGAATGCTAGATATCCAGACAATGACAAGCAGAAATTGTAAGCTAGGCAACACTATGCTCTAAAACAATACCTATCTTCAAGTACCTTTTTTCTATTAATACTTTCATTCATGTTAGCACAACAAACCACTTTAACAACTCATTCATTTTTAAGAACACAACATGATGATCTAAGAACTGAAGAGTTTCCTGAAGAAAAAAATAAATAAATAAATGAAAATGCAACTACAAAGTAAACAATTACAAGTTCTGAGACTGTTAATGCTCTAAGTTTACAAATTCAGTTTGTGTAAGATCTGTATTCAACACATCTTATTGTGCTCACATTAGGTGGGTTAGTTTTTCTTATTTACATTTGCTATGAAGTCCTAAGTCCAAGGTCATCATTCTGAGAGCTGAACTCTTCAATAATCTGATCCTCCCTCAAGCAAATTGGAAACCACATTCTAAAGTACTAAATGCATTAAAAGATGAATACCGCAGATATTACACAGCCTATTTGAGAACATAATGTATTTAAACTACCTCAAATCTAGTGTCTGTTCAAGTTGATGTTTAAATCTCTTGTGGCTGTTTTTATGATCTTCCAAATATATCAGTACCACCAAGACCAGAACTCAAGTCTTGCAAGTACTTGCTCTGCTGGGGTATACTGTCTAGCACATGCAGACTTCTGTACTTCTGCTAACTATGGAAATTCAATAAGTAGTACATATTTCCTCTAGCATACAGAATATTGAAATATCATTTAAAATACTATTTGGTAATTCCAATTATCTGCCTTGTGCTGTTGTCTACTAGGGAAGAATTTGGTGTTCTGAATTTCAGTGAAATCTGATACCGATTTAAAGATCACTAAAAACACGAATGCAAGTGGAAAATGCAGCAGACAGCATTTTTCAAAGCAAAAGGTTACTGAGGAATTTTAACTTGCAACGCTACAAATTCTGCTAAAAATTAAATTTACTAGCAGTGTCAAAGCAATAAAGTCACAGAATACACTGTACATAATAACTGCGTTTTCAGTTGATTTTTTTAAGTTTTAACTCAGATCCCATAACAACAGAATAAATAATATTAACACACAGTACGCAGTGCAGAAGGTAAGAGCCAAAGCAAGCAGTCATCCTTACAGTGTAACTAATTTGAAAGTTAAATACACTGCTATGAAGAAGATAATAATCCTGAAGGCTACCGGCATGTGCAAGCAATAACTTCAATGTACTGGTTAAAGCACAGAATATTTCTTGCTAGTATTTCTGATGGTCGTATTTCTCATTATTGTATGTGGCATCAAAGTCTTTCTACCTTTTTTTTTTTTTTTTTCCCCACAGAGACAGCTCAGCACCACAACTTCTCTTCAGATGTGCCTTCGAAGAGCCATTCATTGCAGCATCCGCTTTTTAAGACCAAAGCTAGCAGAAGCACTCTACCATCAATCAGGTACACTAGCTGACTCTATAGCCTACAAAATGAATTGGTAAAATGTACATGTTTCTTGGGTGCTAAATTACGAAGAGTGAAGACAACACTGTGGTTACACTAAAGGAAAAAAGAAAACTGGGAAATGTTTGATTCTACAGTCAAGCATCTCTTTGACTGATGAAAAATAATGAGTAGTGAAAACTAAGTAGGGAGAGACGAAAGTCCTAAATTTAGCCCTGACAAACTTTTATTTATTTTTAAATCACTGACTGCGGGACTTCTTGATGAAGGATGCCTCTACAAAGATAGAAATAAAGATGGACAGAAAATCCATCTTTATGAAACCTCAGATGTTGATAGAAGACAAATACATCTCTGAAGATTTCTACCACAGAAGCACAGGCTTGTCTTTCTGCATCATCATAAGCAAAATTCTTCAAGAATACTTTTTTTTGTTGTTGTAATATGTAATACGTAACATAATCCACTTATAAGGGAACTTTTGACTGCTTCAAGCTCTCACAGATTCCAATGAAGTGAAATAAAACGCCTTTTTACAGAAATATGAAAGCTCTTCTTATAGGACATATTTTAATTAGGCCCTTGGTATTCTGTGCATACCTGAATGCAATTTTTTATCTTAAGGTTACGGTTTTGATTGGGTTGTTAGCATTTTCCTTGAATTATGGAAAAAAAGTGTTCTCCTTTGATAAAACAGACTGAGTTCATTCAGGCAGCTTGATCTTCACAGTGAACAACAGAATCCCCAATTAAAAGAGGAGTAGTGCCCATGCTATCTTTGAAGATGTGACCAAGAAGCAGACCTTGACTGACAGAACATTGTGGATCACGGAATTACAGAATCACGGAATTATCAAGGTTGGAAAAGACCTAAGAGATCACCCAGTCCAACCATCACCAATACTTCCCAGCTAAATCATATCCCTCAACACAACATCCAAACGTTTCTCGAACACCCCCATGGTCGGTGACTCCACCACCTCCCTGGGCAGTGCATTCCAGTGCCTGACTACCCTTTCCGAGAAGTAATATTTCCTAATGTCCAGCCTGAACCTCCCCTGTCACAGCTTGAAACCATTGCCTCTAGTTCTATCACTGTCTACACAAGAGAAGTGGCCAACCCCCAGCTCACCACAACCTCCCTTCAGGAAGTTATAGAGAGCTATAAGGTCTCCCCTGAGCCTCCTCTTCTCCAGGCTGAACAATCCCAGTTCCCTCAGCCGCTCCTCATAAGGCCTGTGCTCCAGACCCCTCACCAGCTTCGTAGCCCTCCTCTGAACGCGTTCCAGGGCCTCAATGTCTTTCTTGCAGTGAGGGGCCCAATACTGAACACAGTACTCGAGGTGCGGCCTCACCACTGCCAAGTACAGGGGGACAACTACCTCCCTGTTCCTGCTAGTAACACTGTTTTTGATGCAAGCCAGGATGCCGTTGGCCTTCTTGGCCACCCGGGCACACTGTCGGCTCATGTTCAGCCGTGCATCAACCAGTACCCCCAGGTCCATTTCCTCCACACAGTCCTCCAGCCACTCCGCCCCAAGCCTATAGCGCTGCCTGGGGTTGTTGTGGCCAAAGTGTAGGACTCAGCATTTGGTCTTGTTGAATCTCATCCCATTGGCTTCAGCCCAGCTCTGCAGCCTGTCCAGATCCCACTGTAGGACCTCGCTACCCCCAGGCAGATCCACACTCCCAGCCAATTTGGTGTCATCTGCAAACTTACTGAGGGTGCACACTCAATGCCCTCATCCAGGTCATCAATAAAGATATTGAAGAGGACAGGCCCCAGCACCGACCCCTGGGGAACACCACTCCTGACCGGTCGCCAGCTGTATTTAACTCCATTTACCACCACTCTCTGAGCCCGGCCCTCCAGCCAGCTCCTTACCCAGCCAAGAGTGTACCCATCCAAGCCACGGGCTGCCAGCTACTGCAGGATAATACCGTGGAGACAGTGTCAAAGGCTTTGCTGAAGTCTAGGCAGACCACATCAACAGCCTTTCCCTCATCCAGCAGATGGGTCACTAGATCATAAAAGAAGATTAGGTTGCTCAAACAGGTCCTGCCCTTCATGAACCCATGCTGGCTAGGCCTAATCCCCTGGCCATCCCGCACATGCCGCATGATCTCCCTCAAGACAATCTGTTCCATAACCTTCTCTGGAACTGAGGTCAGGCTAACAGGCCTGTAGTTCCCCGGATCCTCCTTACAACCTTTCTTGTAAAAGGGAGTCACATCAGCAAGCCTCCAGTCTTCTGGGACCTCACCAGTCAACAAGGAGAGCTGGTAGATGATGGAAAGCGGCTCGGCTACCACCTCTGCCAGTTCTCTCAGCACTCTCGGGTGGATCTCATCTGGCCCCATGGACTTGTGGCAGTCCAGCTGGAGTAGTAAGTCTCTGACCGTTTCTTCCAGAATCACAGGGGGGCTAGCGTGCTCCCCAGCCGAGACTACCAGGTCAGAGAGAGGAGTACCCTGAGTATAACTGGTCTGACCTTTAAAGACAGACATAAAGAAGGCATTCAGAACCTCTGCCTTTTCCTTATCCTCAGTGGTCACGTTCCCAGCCTCATCCAGCAAAGAGTGGATATTCTCCTTTGTCCTCCTCTTACTGTTAATGTATTTATAAAAGAGTTTCTTATTCCTTTTCACCCCAGGGGCCAGGTTAAATTCATGCTGGGCTTTTGCCTTTCTGATTTTACCTCTACACACCCTAGCAACTTACTTGTATTCATTCTCAGTTGCCCGTCCCTCCTTCCACAGGCGGTAGATTCTCTTTTTCTCCCGGAGCCTCAAGAACAGCTCCCTATTCATCCACACCGGTCTTCTTCCCCGCTGGCTCATTTTGCAGCTCAGGGGTACCGCCTGCTCCTGCGCCCTTAAAACTTCCTTCTTGAAGAGCAACCAGCTCTCTTGGACCCCTCTGTTCGCTAAGACTGAATGCCAGGGGATTCCCCCTACTAGTCTCTTGAACAAATCAAAGTCCACCCTCCAGAAGTCCAAGGTAGCAGTTTTACTATTCCCCCTCCAAGCTCCACCATGAATCGAGACATTTATCATTTCATGGTCACTCTGTCCAAGGCAGCCCCCAACCTCCACATCTCCCACCAGACCTTCCCTGTTTGCGAACAGCAGGTCTAGTGGGGCAGTTCCTCTCGTGGGCTCTCTGACCAGCTGCATCAGGAGGGCATTCTCTATGCACTCCAAAAACCTCCTAGACTGTTTCTTCTGTGTTGTGCTGTACTCCCAGCATATGTCAGGGAAGTTGAAGTCCCCTATAAGGACAAGGGCTGACAACCGTGCAGCTTGTGCCAGCTGCTTGTAAAATACCTCATCTGTCTCTTCATCCTGGTTTGGCGGTCTTGTCTGCCTTGTCAGCCCTTCCTCTGATCTTTACCCATAGGGATTCAATGTTATCATCCCCAGTCACAATCTCAGTAGCATAAAATCATTCCCTAATGTAGAGAACCACACCACCACCCCTCCTTCCTTGTCTATCCCTCCTGAAGAATTTGTAGCCATCCATTGCAGCACTCCAGCCATGGGAGCAATCCCACCACGTTTCCGTTATGGCAACTAGGTCATAGTTTGCCTGCTGCACTATGGCTTCCAACTCTTCTTGCTTGTTGCCCATGCTGCATGCATTAGTGTAAACACACCTCAGCTGAGCCCCTCGCCTCTCTCCTAATCCCAATACCACTTCCCCAGGCCAATCTCAAGCAGGCTTGGCTTTATCCCCTTCCCCCTTCCTATCTAGTTTAAAGCTCTCTCTACAAGTCCTGCCAGCTCCTGGGCAAGTATCCGTTTCCCTTTTGGAGACAGGCAATTCCCATCAGCCGACCTCAGGCCAAGTGCCGAGTAGACCGCCCCGTGATCAAAGAATCCAAAATTTTTGTGTTTGCACCAGCCTCTCAGCCATGCATTTATAAGATGGCTTTTTCTGCTCATCTCAGTGTTTGTCCCTGCCACCAAAGGAACACTGGCAAACACTACTTGTATGCCCGCTCCATAATGAGTAAACAACAGGCAACAGTTCTCTGATATGTCCAGTATCAACATCAGAATTGTACAGGTGTGGTCAACATTTCTGCCACTGGAACTCCGGGTTCATGAATAAGCATTGCTTAATACCAACAGCTGCCAGCCCCGTCACTTTTAATGAAAAGGTACATTTAAATTCTAAACCCTTCAGGATTTCTGTTATAACACCAGGTATGCCAGTTCAAACGTGACGAGGTAGAAGCCCCCTGGAGCTGTAAGTGATTCTATGAGATTACTTCTAGTCATTTTAAAGAAAAATTAAGTGCAGGTCATTTGGTTACAGCTATACAGGTAATTGATTATATTCTTCAACAAGGTTTTAACACAGGACCTACCCTGAGACCAATACTCTACGAGAAATCACTTAAACAGCATTTTATGATGTCTCTCCAACTCAAAATTCAAGCCAGACATGAAAGAAGTTGCTAGTGCCTGCTAAATCAACATAACATATCCTCCACTAGGCTTCTAAAATCATGGCTGCCAAACAAAATCTAGACCCAAATCTATCCTTTACTTAAACTCTAGATTTCAGCTTCCCACATCCAACTGGAAGGAAAACTTAAGCATCTGAGCATGTGCAACACAGATGATTGTAAGGATTACAGAAAAGTTCTTCCAAGCCTTCACCTCAGACAAGCTAAACATCAATAGAGATTTCTCAGATCTTTCAGGTCCGGTCCTGCACAGTTACTCACGGCAGAAAACATGCTTCACTTGACTGCCTGCAGACTAACACAAGCAAGCTACCAGGGACCTGGTCCTATTCTGCTAGTGGCAGCTACTTGAATTACTGCAAGTTCAGTATACTCACACATTAAGAAGTTGTGAAATAGAATTACTTCCAGAGTCACCACCATCCCCTTATTATCTTAAAGAATAACATATTTTATACAATGTAAATGTTCCATCCTAAAAGTAAATAGTGTTGTTGGTTTTGTTTTTTTCCACACAAAGACTGTGCTTAGATTACCTCTCTTTCTTCAAGCAACACAGCAGACTCGCCATTATCTCATCCTGTAACTTAGCTGTAATCCAAAACCACTTCATCTAGATATGAATAACAGGCCTTGATAAACTCTGAAGCTGTATACCAGCTTCATTATGTTGCCTTCCTCTCTACTGATTTGAGTTCAATAGCCATCTCTTCCACCCCCTTATTTCTATCACCCCCAGTTTCTGACTTCACAATATCACTATCCTTACGAGAAGAGATGCAAAGCATCCAGCGTTGGGTCTTGCTGGGATTATCATTAAAATAGATTCCAGTCTCTCTGTGAGGTTGTGAATTCTGCTTCCTTCCACATCTTCTGCTGAAGAACTTTTTATTATTTTACCATGCAAATACAGCTCAATTTCTACATATTCTAAACTTACCCTAGTCAATATTTCAGATCTTAAGTTCTTTTTTTCTCCTTCTTCCTACCCCCAATTCAGTTACTCAGTTTCTCAGTTTCTGCTTGTTATTAAAGCTTTCTAAATTTATTATTCTCTCTCTTATTTATTAATAAGAAGCATATTTATCAGCTTTCCTCCTCTTGGTCTTATAATTTCAGCACCTTCAATTGCCATCATCCCATATTTGTAATAGTCAATGTTATCTTTGTATAAAGAACTGTCTCAAACTTCTTCAAAGACAACAATGGAATTAATACTGAAGAAAGCAAATCTAATGAAGACTTGTCAAACAACAGATAAGGTTTCACATCCCACTTTTATATTTTTACCATGTTAGAAATTAGCCCTACATGCACCAAAAATTTCAGATTCAGCATAACCTGTACTCAAAATTCAAACAGTATCAATGTTCTTCTACAGACAGAAGATAAACTTAATAACCTCCACCTTAGTGCACCTCTAGCACTCAAAATTTTCAGCTGTAGGAATGCTGTCAGAAGTATCAAAATCCACAGTAATATGTACAATTTGTAAAGTAAATGCAGAATATACATAACACACCCAAGCTCTAATTGGAAACTACATCCACACAGCCAGATTCTTCCACTCACAGCATCCCAGAAAAACTGACTCTTCAGCTTTTCTGCATGCATTTGTCTGAGAACATGGATCTGCTCTCCTTCAGCATAGTCAACAGCTTTCACTTGCTGTTTCTGCAGTGAGACAGCTTATTAAATATTTCATAAGGGACTTTCCTAGTTTTAATACGTTCTTTTCTACCTTAACTTCCCCTTTCCCCCTTTAATCAGTTTAAGAGTATCTTACAGTAGCAGAATTTCTAACAGTCATCTGCAGCTCAAAAATATAATACCAGGCAACTAAATAAGAAAATGTGGCCTGAAGAACTGCACTGTGCCAGTCTCAGCTCATTAACAAAAGCTGTCATTAGCTCAATTTGATGTCAGGGATATTCCATAACACATTTTGTTTGTAACTGTCAAAGCATATTGTACTCTCAGGAAAACTCAGGCACCTCAAAATCCCTCTGAAGATGGCTTCCATTTGGTACTAACCAACCTGCTTTGTGGAAAAGAATCGGTTTTCCCTCATTAGCAACATTTCACTTGCAATTGTGTTAATAGATTTTTGAGAATCCTAAGTTCTACAGCATTTAAGATATTTTGCTCTTCATTTGTTCAGTTTTGACATGGTATTCCAATACATCAGTGAATAAATTCTCAAAAGAAAGCCACAAGGAAGCTGATAATTTGGGTTAGTTCCTAGAGAGATTTGTTGTGCATTGCCAAAGGATGCAGTCAAAAGCAAAAGCAAACTCTAACAGAGCTGTCAAAGCTGAAAAGATACCATACTTTAATATGGTAGGCCACTGTAAGAGCTGCAGAGCAGGAGATAACAGCTCTGTGAAGCACAAACCTGAAAGCTTGTCAAAGAAAATTTTTATTATGCAAAGTAGTTAACTGAGATATAAAATCTACACATACTAAAAAATAACACTTTATCCTGTCAATACATTGTACACTACTTACCAACCTTTGATAAGACTTTATGAGATCCCTTTGCAAAATAGCATGCAAATAAGAAATTGTGATTGACAAAAAATGGCCATAAAAACAAGTTCTTTGTTACCACCTTCAGGATTTTCTATGCATGACTTCATACATCAGTATGTCTGTACTTAGCTGACAATGTAAACAATTTTGGATGTAATTTCTTAATGTCTAATTTCAGCTAACTAAGTCTTAACTAGGTGTGAAACTTCCATGTGTAGGCATTTCTAGGTTGTTTAAAACATCAGTGTTTAGGCTCTTCTCAGTATCTGTAGCATTCGCATGTAAATCTAAAAAATCAACTAAGCATTTAATAACATATTTAATGAACTACTCTGCAGAAATGTCTGAAAAGATGCCAAGCTGAAATCCACAATGCTGTAACTAAGTAAGTATCTTTCCTAGACAAACTAAGATTAGAACTCACAATTTCCTCCATTTTTTCCACTTGTCAGCTCTGCAGTGAAGGGTTATATGCTACTTAGGTGAACTATTAAATCTTGCAGAATCTTATACTTCGACGCACATAATTCCCAGAAATATAGTAGGATGCTATTAACATTATTATACTGTTGTAGATTTTCTAATTGAGCTTTACCTATATCACCCATTTGAAAAGAATCCCCAAGCATCAAAAAACGGAGTCACTCCACAGCTTACTAACCCTTTTCCAAGAAGCAGACTATTGCACGTGAATCAGTGTTACTAAAATTAATACTATAAATTATTGAAATGACTATGTTATTTAAATCATAGCACTTAGTTCTATGGAAAATATGAATTACACGCCAAATAAGCCTATGAAGAAGAAAGTGATGAAGATGCATATTGTAACACATTTCCTTCGCTGAACTGCCAAAGACTGACTTCTTGTAGAAAACCTGTAGAAAGAATCCTATCTTCAATTGCCTATCACGTGGGCCTATGAACTGGGTTGACCACAATGGCCATCTAGTTTCAACCCCCCTGCTATATGCAGAGTTGCCAACCACCAGACCAGGCTGCCCAGAGCCACATCCAGCCTGGACTTGAATGCCTCCAGGGATGGGGCATCCACAGCCTCACTGGGCAACCTGTTCCAGTGCGTCACCACCCTCTGCGTGGAAAACTTCCTCCTAATATCTAACCTAAACCTCCCCTGTCTCAGTTTAAAACCATTCCCCCTTGTCCTATCACTGTCCATGCATGTAAACAGCTGTTCCTCCTCCTGTTTATACACTCCCTTCAAGTACTTGAAGAGCCTTCTCTTCTCCAAGCTAAACAAGCCCAGTTCCCTCAGTGTTTCTTCATAGGAGAGGTGCTCCAGCCCTCTGATCATCTTAGCAGCCCTCCTCTGGACCCGTTCCAAGAGCTCTGCATCTTTCTTGCGTTGGGGGCCCCAGGCCTGGACACAGCACTCCAGATGGGGCCTCCCAAGAGCTGAGTAGAGGGGGACAATCATCTCCCTCTCCCTGCTGGCCACTCCTCTTCTAATGCAGCCCAGAACACAGCTGGCCTTCCAGAATGCAAGCACACACTGCTGGCTCATGTCTAGCTTCTCATCTACCAGAATCCCCAAGTCCTTCTCTGCAGGGCTGCTCTCAAGGAGATCTTCCCCCAGTTTGTATAAACACCTGGGGTTGTCCTGGCACAAGTGCAACAGCTTATACTTGGCCTTGTTGAACCTCCTTAGTTTCACGTGGGCCCACTTTTCCAGCCTGTCCAGGTCCCTCTGGATGACTTCCCTCCAGTGTATTGATCACACTGCTCAGATTGGTATCATCTGCAGACTTGCTGAGGGTGCATTTGATGCCATCGTTTGTGTCACTGATGAAGATGGTGAAGACTACTGGTCCCAAGACTGACCCCTGAGGGACACTGCTTGTGACCAGCCTCCACCCTGACACAGAGCCTTTGATCACCTGAGGAAATGGCCACAAGTCGTATCAGATGAGGTTTAGACTGGACATACGAAGAATCTTTTTTTCTCAGAGAGTGGTCAGGCACTGGAATAGACTACCCAGGGAGGTGGTGGAGTCGCCATCACTGGCAGTGTTAAAGAAGCATCTGGATAGGGAGCTAGGAGATATGGTTTAGCAGTTTTCTGTAGGTATGGTAAAGGGAGGACGGTTAAACTAGATGATCTTATAGGTCCTTTCCAACCTTGTGATTCTATGATTCTATGATCACAACCAGCCAATTAATTCTTAATCCACCAAACAGTCCATCCTTCAAATCCACACCTCTCCAAGTTAGAGAGAATGTTGTGGTGAAGGACCATGTAAAAGGCTTTGCAGAAGTCCAGGTAGATGACATCAATCACCCTTCCCCCATCCACCAAAGCTGTCACTCCATCATAGAAGGCCAACAGATTGGTCAGGCAAGATCTGCCCTTGGTGAAGCCATGCTCACTGTCTCAAATCACCTCTTTGTCTCATATGTGCCTTAGCATAGCTTCTGGGAGGATATGCTCCACAACCATGTCAGCCATCTCTCTCAGAGCCCTAGGATGAGTAACATTTGGATCCATGGACTTACACACATTCAATTTCCTGAAGAGGTCTCAGACTTGTTCTACTGTTACAGATTGAAGGAATCTGCTCCCCACAACCTCACCTAGAGGCACAGGGTCCTGGCAGACCTGGGAAGCCTGAGGCAAAGCACTCACTGAGTAATCTCAGCTTTTTCTATGTCTGAGGAAGGCACCTCCCCATTACCTCTCATCAGAGGGGAAACTTGGCCTGTCTCCTCCTGCCTATGCAACTGTAGAACCCCTTCTTGTTATCTTTCACATCCCTCGCCAAGTTCAGCTCCATCCACAGCTTGGCTTTCCTATTCCTATCTCTACACACACGGACAACAGTCCTGCATTCCTCCCAGGCTACACAACCCTGTTTCCACTTCCTGTACATTTCCCTCTTTTCTCTCAGATTAAGTTTCAGGTCCTTGCACAGCCTCGATGGTCACCTGCCTTCCCTGCTTGACTTCTGCTGGGGAATGGAGAGCCACTGCACTGTCAGAAAGGTGTCATTAATGAGCTGCCAGCTCTGTTCCATACCCGTGCCCTTAAGAACAGTTTTCCAGGGGAAACCGAGGGTTGAATGTAGGTGCCAGGCTTCACCCATTTTGTAAGTGCATAGAAATAAAGAAACGTATGCATGTGTAAAAAAAAACAAAACAACTCAGGTCTAAAAAATACGAGCAGAGAATGGCACTTTCAGTACTCTACTAGGTAGACATAAGCAGTCAAGTGGTATTTGTGGTTTTCCCATGAGTCTGCTTGAAGATGAACAAGCACTCTTAAAAAGATTTCAACATCACCTTGTTTAGCTTCTTCTGATTTTACTTAGAGGCCTCCTACAAACACAGATTTGAAACTGGCTAGAGTTTTCCCATTAAGATCTTGATTCCTTCCAAAAATGCAATATCTTTTCTGACTTTGGTATTTCTTCTCAAAATCATAATACAGCATCTTCTGGTGAAGAATAACCATATGCTCACTGAAAACATCTTTGCTGCTGAAGTTTCTAGAACAGACTGCAATAACAAAACTTGCATGGGCCACAACTTCTCTGGGCAGCCTGTTTCATGGCCTCACTAGTCTCTCACTGAAAAATCTCCCCATCATCTAATCTAAATCTGTTTTTTGTTTAAAGTAACTTCCCCTTGTCCTATCACTACCTACTTGTGTACAAGGTTTTCCCTCCTGTTTATGAGCTCCCTTTAAGTACTGGAAGGTCACAACATGGTGACACTGGTTACGCTGGTGTATTCTGTAATCTACAGGCTCAAAGAAAGTTGCCTTCATATTTGAATATATTCTGTGAAACTGCTATTCACAGAAACAATTTCTAGCTAGGTGTTATTGAGTGTTGCAATATACTCTAAAATTGGGTCTTTTGTCCTTTTTCCTCTCCAGCTACCACTCTGCAATCCAGAGCACAAGAATGTAGTGAAGGTGAAGACATCCATGCCACCACCACACTCCATTCAACGGAAACAAAAGATTCCAAAGTCCAGAGCTATAACAGATATAGGAAGGAAGATGCCTCCAGCCACACACTCCACTCCTCCCCAGGCTAACAGGATTCTTGTACAAGTAAATTGGAAGCTTATTAAATAATAGCGAAAGCATTATCATTCCATTTATTTGAAACAAAATACCACATCCTCTCAAGATGCTGTTAAAATTCTAAGATCAGGATTAAATACCGGTTATCAAAGAACGCTTCACCCAAAGTGGAAAGATTAAGACTATTTTCTGTTTCTATTAAGACAATATTTTGATGCAATTTAAAATATATATATATATATATATCTGTGTGATTTGTGTAGTTTTGTCTTTGTATAGTTTGCTTTCCTTTTGAAAATCCATATAATCAGTCAAGAATATTACAGTGATACTACCCAACCTACACCAACAGGCAACGTAGAAAGGTTATTTAAAGAATAATTCCAATGTTAATACAGACTGAATTTCCACTGTCCTATTAAATTTATAAGATATTAATCAAACAGAAGTCTTGCTATTACTCAGTGTTGGTAGAATGGGTATAGGTTCTGCTGTATACATTTCAAACCAGGCTTTAAGTCCTGAAAAACTAAACAGGCAACCACAAAAGCAGCTCAGATGAATTAATAGGCATATATACAGTAATAACAATGAAAATTTCTGGTTCAGCCTCAGGTACAACAGAATGAGCTGGTAACTTACACTTTAATGTTCAATACTGGTACAGTAAGTCAACTGCAATAAGACTATAATGACCTCAGGAAAACATACAAGCCAAAAAAACCCCCAGCTTAAATACATACATACCTTCACTACAAAACGGTCTTCTGATGCCAGAGAAATTCACAGTCTCATGCAGTGTTTTCTCCTCTTGACAGTATTCACAGTACGTAACTATACAGTGCAGTTTCTTATAATCATCAGAACATGCTCTGCTGCAGAACTGATACACTTTATTCTAAACACAAAATTACAAAGCATCGGAAAGAGGGTTAACATGAAATCTTAAGATCTGGTAAGTACAATTGCAGATTTTTACATGCTGTGTAAACAACCATGAAAGCATGCAATTAGGGCATGGCTTCTAATGCTAACAATGAGCAAAGCTTGCTCAAATGCTACAAACAGTCATCAATTCATATGAAAACGCTAAACAGAAAAATATGGCAGTCACTCTCAGCACATTCTCTTCTGATACTTCCGTTTACAGAGCAGCATAACAACAGTCTATTCATGCAGCTATGCACTACAATGACTAAAGACAAAAGTAGATTACAAATTTTCAGCAGAGGTGAAAAGTTACACTTTTCTTTAAATTCCACAGATGTGCTTTTATTTGTTACACGAACAAATAATATGGATGTTACCCAAACCAAAGTTGGATTATATTCTCCAGAACCATTCTACAGATTTTATTAACTTAAAAGTCTCTGTGCTTTATAAAATAGAAAAATCATAATGCATTTAAAGGTTTAAACTTTTGTAGACATTTCACTGTACTAAAAATAATAGGGGAAAAAACCTTACCTCCCATTCTAGCACTTCTGGCTTTGAACAGAAAGAACTCTTGCAATAATTGCATTTCAATTGAATATCACCAGGAGACACAAACTGACCATTTGTTGAAGACTGATCACTGAGAGCCTGAAAAACAAAAACATACACATATACATCACTACAATTAAAGTTACTTTGAAAATGCACTTTCTGTTCAAGCCTACACTGCTTGAAGTTTACAGATAAGCACAGGAGCACATCTAGGCAAAAGCACAGCAGGTTAGTCTTCTTCCTTTTCCTCATCATCTTAGATTTTCCACACTTGAACCTTTACACTTGCATTTTAGGTCATATTTCTTTTATCTTATGTTTCTCTGTCTGCTATTTGAGGGAAAACAACAACAACTACTACAACAAACCCCACCCTCCCCAAAGTGAACATCTGTTAATCACAAAACGCTTGCCCTATTTTGGCCAAATAATTTCAGACAAAGACCTACAAAAATATTTTCAAATCCCAACCAGACCAAAGCAGATAATCACTACCTTCCCTAATAATATGACTTAAATGAAATCATTTTTAAGTAACAGGCTATTAGTGATAAAGCTGTATCTACTCAGGTATGTCAGAACTAGCTAATATTCCTACTTGGCTTCAGTGACCATGGCTGGAAGACACAATCCTTCGAACAGCCAGGCCCTGAACAATTATGGGTTTTTCAGATCAAGAGAAATACTGTAGATTTCATATGTAGGAATAAGAATTTAATTTTGTAACTTGAGAATTCACTTTGTGCATTTCTGCAGCAATCATTAGGTAGAGAACTCTATAGCATAAATAGCCTTCCAGCAGGTCTTGCATATACTTCCCAGAAAATCTTTTGTATCTCCCTACATCAACCAACCACTGGCATGTTATTCATTGAGCATTCAAGACAAGGCTTTAGTGATCACGTACACCTAAAAAATCCAGAATACAAATCTCTTATACGCATCTTCTCTGCAAGTTTTCCCATATCACTCCCAACAAGACATCTATTAAAAAACAAGACCTCACTACACACATTTGTTACTACCTCTCCACTTCATACTACTGAAAATATGAGAGACTTCAGTGAAGTCACAAAAGCATTTTGAGGTCAAGGCCCAATCTGTGTATTTGTGCCTTTGCAGGCTTCCACACAAAGCAAATGTCATTCTCAACACAGGCTGCCATGTGGATTACATAATCGCAATGAAAACCCTGTAAGTTCTGGTTGAAAACAAAGAGAAATCACAAAGCAAATATACCTACTGTATCCAGTTCATGAAGGAAGGAAATGTTAAAGAACTCGCAGATGTGACAATCTGTATAAGAATACTGATGAGAAAGGAAGGAATGAAGATCAAATATGGTGAGTGCTTACCAAAAAAAAAAAGAAGTAAATGTATTTTTGATGCCTGCAGTTACCATTAAATATAGCACCCCAAAGCCCTACTTAGAGGGCGAAAGCATAAAAAATAAAATATCAATTTTTGTTATTTTCACCTCTATCTCTTTTTATTTATTTTCCCAACTGTTTACTGAAAATTCAAGCCCCAACTGGTCTAGGGGACTGGCAGTTGAAAAACTAAAGCTGAAGATACGAGAATCACCTGGTTTTAGGCTGTTTTAAATATTTTAGACTGTTTTAAATATTCCTCAAACAGTCTAAAGAATAAATACAAAATACAGTATCTTACAAATGCAGATAAAATCGGAGTGATTAAGTATGGTTCTAAAACGACGTGTGGGTTGGTTTGTTTTATGTTTTGTTTTTTAATCATAAACACAATTTTTATTTATATATTTATTTAAGAGATCAGTAAAGGACTAAATACACATGACTGACAGTTCTTAAACAAGCAAAAATAATTGTTAAACCAAGAGTTAAATCACAACGTGTTTTAGTATGTCTCCATAAAGTTCCTATTGCATTGCTTGCAATTAAGGACTGTTTCCGCATAGTGTTTTAATGAGTCAAGATGGCAATCGTAGTATTTTCACCATCCTGTCTTCCCCCTGCATTACAAGGTACCTGGAACAGAGACTTAGAGATCTTTAGGGATTATCTGAAAGCATTATTACACACACTGAAGCACTGAGGTAGTAAATTCATTAAAATCTTTCACAGATCTCCCTGAGAAGGAAGACCTCATCGATGTTATGCTTTATCAAATACATACTTGAAATCATATCCATGTATGTCCCTGAATACAATCTTAAATTTCTGTCCTGAACATGAAGGGCATGGGAAGAGCCAAGCAAAACTAAAAATCACTATACAGCCCTTTTCAGGCTTCAATACAACCACTATTAACTGTTGTAAGATGTCAAATCACAACTGAACACGGCAGACACTGCGCAGAAGTGTTCTGAGAAGACCAGTGCAGCAGTACAGCTTCTGGCCTGCCCCTGCCACTCCTTTCACCCCAGTGGTAAGTGACAGAAGGGTTATTCTTGCTCATGGCAATGCAAAATCAAACTATGGAAACATTTATGTACGTAAGTGTATATGCTACACAGAAGGTATAGTAGGCAGTCTAACTGCAATCATTTTCTTTCTCTAGTTCAAGTAAAAGAACTTTAGAAAGAATCAAACTGTTCATTAACATGAAAGAGCAGCAAATACATACAAGAAATCTTTTATGCAGAAGAATAAGGTCACCCATCAGGACTACACACAAGCAAATTTAGATACTATAAGTTAAATAGGGAAGGAACCAAACATCTTCCTTACCCTCACACACATGATCCTTCCAAGCTCAGCATGGAACCCTCAATTATTTTTATCACAATCCGATTTAGCACGTTATTTCTATAACATGCATGCCAAGCATCAGCAACATGCTTCCACTTCAACAAGTTCTTTTTTGAGAGAGAGGAAGATAAAGTGAGAGAGATACAAGGAGCACAGAGAGCAGGACCCAACTATGAAAACACACAGTGAGCAACCAGCTATACACGCACATCCACACAGAAAAGTACTTTTAATTCTTACACATTATAGTTCTACAATTCTTCATATGTATCCACAAACTGAAAAATAAGTTTTAGCAAGAATTTTCTGGAAACTTGCGAAGTTTTGATAAGATAGCTTGTTTTCAAGGCATTTAGACTTTTACTTTTGTAAGACATTTGTACTAAGCCTCCATGTTCACAAGAAATAAATTAGCAATGTTATGCTTCCTTAAGAGAAAAGTTCAGTACAAGATCTTGAACTGACCCAGTAAAGTTACTGACAGCAAAACTGGGTTATAACAACAAAGCTTTGGAGCAGTTCTGCTCCTTGCTCTTCAACACCATCCTCCAACAGGAGCACAAAGAGCAAGATACAGCCACACTATTCTACAGCCAACTACTTAACAATCATATCAGTCAGGCTACTTCCCCTTCTTTACACTCTTTATTACAGAAATTAATGCTACTGCAAACTGTCTGCATGAAGGGAAACACAGATCTGGATATAAGTTGCACAACAAGCAGTTTGGCTAAATCTACAAGTATTTTAATAGATTAAAGGAACAATTAGCTAGAAACAAGGTTATTCATAAGATAAAATAACCAACTCAAAAATACTGCAGCCAAAATTAGGAATATAAACATTCCGATCCATCTGTAAACCAAAAGGACTAAAAGTCTTTGCAGAAGGGAGGCACAGACCCTGAACAGCAATTATTTTGCTTTGGAAAGGATAACTCCTACAAGACTGAAGACTATAGAAAAAATAGCACAGTAAGAAAAATGGATTAATATAATATCATAAATGTAAAACACAATTTATCCACATTAGTAAACAATGAGAAGTATGGAGAATCATAATGCATCAGTTACTTTTTTCAAAAGATCATTGCAGAAAGTACTACAGCATGGCTGAATGGAACTAACTAAACCCAGATTCAGCCCCCACTGTGTCTGATACTTAAGTATCAGACTTCCCATGAGAACACATCCAAAGGTCATATCACACTATATAATCCCGTTTCCACCTAAATACTAAATGAACAGAAGAAGCTCTTCTCATATGATCAATTCTCATCTAAAGGTAAATACGTTTTGTTCTTCTAGATATTGCATACATGGAAACTATCAAAAGTTAGAATCTGATAGACCATCTTTCTGTCCTTGGTCTTACTGAGAACTTATAGACTGTACAACTGTTCTAACTAAACTCCACTACAACATTAGAGAGACAATACGTAGTGCTGAAACCACATCAGAAGCATTACAAAGGTCTCAGTAAGATCAAGAACCCACAATACTTCAAGAGATCTGTTACATTTAGTAATGTAGCCAAATGCTGATTTCTCTACAAATCTAAGGCGGCCCAGGCTGCATTTGCCATTTGCTAGCTTTATTTTTCTTATTCAAATGACACCAAGTTTTCAATCTGAGAGCTCTTTGGGCTGCAATCAACTGTAAGACCCCAAAGAATGAAAAAGAGGTTGAAAGAGTCTGCAAGTATAACTAATTTGTCTTGACATACTAAGAATACAAAAACAGTGCTCTGTGACAGAGGTTAAGGGAGCAATTAAGAGACTGGTTTGCAGAAAACTCCCAAAATATAATGACAAATGAGAAACCTCTGTATGGGTGTAACCCTCTCTTCACAAGATGAACAATTATCAATCACACACCATACATTGTTTTTACATACAGTGTCTTTGAACTATTCCTTAATATCCTAGAGGTTAATCATTACAATGCGTTTTTACATATGCTTTAGATCATATTTAAATAGGACACTTTGAAAAAGCACAACAGCCTCTTACAGTCTGCTTATCATTAGGCTTGCAATACTCTGGTTTCTAGACATCGTTTAAACAGCTGGTTCCATCCACAGAAGTTCAAATGACTTAGATCCTACCTTCCATTTCAGAGAGTCACTATTCCTGATGCCACACACCTTTGTTAGCAAAATATTGTTCAACATGAGAATTTTGTGACTGCAGTTAGCAGAGATGAGATGAAATTTGTTAACTATCAACGCACAATAGCAAAACTCACCTCCACAGAGAGGCTGGAGTGGGAAAAATAAGGTGGGCAGTGGTACTGGGTTGCATTCTCTTATAGCATCGAGGAGAAATACATTATTAAAATATTAGCCAGTGTTATAATGAAACAGCAATTTCAAAAGAAATTGTTATGAGCCATAAGCATCTATGTTAATCAAAAGTCATAAACATGTATATAAAAGCAAATTAGTTTAATGTGCAAATACTTAACACAAACACAGGTACACAAATATTAAGGGAGGAAAATATTTAACACAACAGCTAACCTGAAATTTAGCTACACAACTGGAACTGCAAAAGTTGTACAGTTTTCCATCAGGCATTGTGGCTTGATACTGAGGTAAAGAGTTTCGTTTACAAAAGTGGCAAATAATTTCCATACCTAAAAGAAAAACGTAGTTTACAAACAAAATTAATACAAAACAGTAATGCAAGAAATACTGGGTTACAGGTCAGCTTTTCATTGTAAAAAGCTAATTTTCTGTTTTCCAGTCAGCTTCTAAGTCACGTAACGCAAAAAATCTCGGAGAATTTTTTTATGGCTGAATTCTTCCAGTAAAGCTCAGCACTGAATGTGAAGCAGTACCACCTTCTAGCAAACTCAGTACAGCACTGTGAACTTAGGAGTCTGATGAACCGAGATTAGGTCTTCTTTGTGTATTGAAGAACACAAACGTTAAACTTAGTTATCCATTTCTTTCACCCAGGTTCAACATCTTTCTTGAGAATATCTACACACATTATAACTTCTTTCATCCTTCACCAAGAGACAACAGCTTGAGGAGATAAAATAGAGTGGCCCCAAGACAATAAAATACATTAATTTACAAGCATGGTAGCTGCACTGTCATTCTGTGGCAGACCAGAACAAACTGCGTCTCAACTTTGTTCTACCCAGAAGCCTTAAAACTGCTGAAGAGATCCGGAAATCATGCAACAAGGTCAGCGAGAAGTATCTTCCACAGGTTCCTCTACTAGTGTTAAATATAACACCATCTTTTTATAAAATCTACATTTAAAACCTGAGGTCACTAAGCATCTTCACAGAATCATTCTAAAACAAGATAACCCGCTCCCACTGTTCAAACAACAACAAAAATCCAGTCTGCACTTATCAGTGATGAAAATCTATCATCCTTGTCACTTACTTTGTGATTCTGCATGTTTTGATTTGTGTGTGTTCATGCATGCAGTTGAGCAGTATGGCTCCAAATATCCATTAGGTCCTATGCACTGAGTCATGTCAAAAAACCTGCACTGAGCTCTGCAGCCAGTACAAGATGTTAATTTGCCATATTTCTAAAACATAAAACAAAGCAAAACAATTCATTAGTTAAAACTATGTTTGGCTTTTAGTTTTACATTTTAGTATAACAAATACAGAGGAAAACTTATTTACTTCTGCAGTTCTCTGCCCCATCAGAAGCTCCCTATATTAAACTGACTCTCACAGTCAACTTCTCAAGTGCAGTTGGCACTATGGTTGGGTCTTTCCCTCCTGGAGGGAAAATGGTTAAATTTCTGTGTAAAAACAAAAAACAAACACACAAAGTCTGAAAAAATAAAACTATTAATAAAGTAACCACCCACTACCTACAAACTGTGACCTGTGACAAAAGAGTACAAGTTCTGATGAGTCACAGAGTTTAAAACAACAGTTTTGCTCTCCTTGCTGGTGGGACAATGATTGCATGGCAAGAAAAAGCAGTCTGACGTGATGTAAATAATGGTGATAAACCTGCGCAAAAAGCATTCTATTCCTCACCCAAACATCCTTAATATTACTGAGCAGGAGTTACTTGAAGAAGCTGCTTAATAAAAGCATTCACTGGAGAACTTTTCTAACTTCTAGAGTCTTTTAGTTCTGGTCTGCCACACAGAAAATAAGTACTGCAGAGTCACTGTGCTCCTCATTCAACCCATCGAGGAACTGCAACTCCTCACACCCCACAATGCACTGAATTCTGGCATCTTCCAATAGGAAGTTCTCAACAGAAAGGAATAAATGCTCTGCAAAAAGCAAAGAAAAATACTACCAAGCAGAAATGCCAACGGTAAAGCAAGAAGACAAAACTCAGTAATTCTGACCCACCACTTGCACTATTTAATTATCAGTGAAGTACACATCTCATGCACCATAAAGGAAGGTCTAAACACCTTGCCTGGTCAGAGAACTCCTAATTTAAACAACGATGAGTCATATCAGACAGACAGACAGACAGCTTATTGAGTATCAGAAAATACTCCACGGACATTTCTTCCACGGAGTGGGTGCAGCACCTTGCAGAGAACAACACAATTCCAAGATACTACAGCAACTTCGAAATTTGCACATGCCACTTAAATGAAATTTTTACTGTGGATTTTCTCCTAAAAGGAGTCTGCACCCAGATATCAAGCTTCTACCTATAGGAGAGTATTTTACATGGTTCCTTCACATATCCTTCCTTCACATCTTGCTTTAATTTTTTGCCTTTAAAAATATACCCAATCCGGTACCTGATAATGCTTTTCATTAGCCGCAATACTGGAAAAATTCATACTAGATGCCAAGATCAAAATGCAGCCACTGACCTACAAACTGAAGCTATTCTGCCAATACATGCTCATCTCCTCTGGCTTGAAGAGACAAAGCTGGAAATTAAGAATTCTTTAGGCTATGTCAGTGAGAATACAGGTGATCACACTTCACACCAAACTTCACTTCTTTGAAAAAGTCCAATGAAACACGACCATCAGAAACCTACACGCATGTATAGTCTTAGTATTTCTAGAACAACACAACATACAAATCTAGAAGTCCTGGTGGAAATATGACGACACAGCTTAACAAACAGCATTCAGCAATATAACCAGAAAACAACAGAGTTAAGTGGAACCTTCACAAGTTCTTAGTCTGAAATAAAAATCAAACAGGCTATAAAACATGGCAAGACAAAAATACTTTTATACTTAATTATAGTAAGCTGCTCAGTGTTTACTAAACTTACTTTGGAAACGGTTGCTTCCAAAGACTTGCCATCATCTTGTTTACGCTGAACTTCATGTATTTTTATTACTATTGACAGCATTCCTTAAACTTATGTTTGAATATAAAAATTATTCAAAAAAACAAACAAATTCAAGTGCATCTGAAGCTGTTAATCGATCAGAATTAAACAGCTGCACTGAAAATATATTTTAACAGTCCTACACAAAGGCTTCCCCATTTACGTCTCACGGTACACAGGTATCATTACATTTGTACTCTGGAACTCACATTCATCACAACAGGTTGCCTTTCATCTCTGAGAATCTGCAGCATTACTTTCATCCTGTAGGAGTAAAATTTGAGAACCCTTTCTCTAAAAGCATTCTCAAAGCTGCAATAAGCAGACAATTCACTAAAGCTAAGAAGAATCACATAAGCATATAGGATAGAAGAAGATTCCTGCAGCACATTTCTGACCCAAAAGCAAGACAAATGATAATGACAGACCAACAGTACCAAGAGCAGTATTTTGAAGGGCATTACAGATCAACTGTTTGTTGTGTTTGTTACCTTTTTTAAGATAAGAATTCACTCGAAGTTCAACAGAAAGATGAAGAAGACAAACAAAAGGGGATGTCTCTTCACACAACAAGGTCATCACTTCTTACTGAAGAGTGCCACAGACACTAACACTTTGTGTTTACTGGGAGTCCTACAAGCACTCAAAAGATCCACTAAGAAGAGCAAGCAAGATCCTTTCTTCTTGAAAGTCAAAAGCTCAGGAGAAAATACCATCAGCACAGCTGTCTGGTTCTCACTCTTCCCTGAATGCCCACTTCCACGGCCTGCAGGTGTCACAATTCCAGATTTGAACCAGTACACCTGTCCTCATTCCCTTACTATGGAATACTTTTCTTTCCAATTGAACTTAATTTTTGCCATTCACAAGGAAAAGGGAGTTTAGAAAAGAAAGAAAACTAAGAAAAACAAAGCTGCATCAGTGTTGTTAGTATTTTGTGGTCATGAGTCAAAAAACCTGTATTAGTAGAGATAGTAATAGAATAATGAACAGTGAAACCTTTGTTATTGACTAAGTAAGGAGGGAAAGAAAACACAAAACTTCCTGATTTCATTATAAACATCACTGCTTTGTTCCTCACTTCGGAAGCACAGAATCACATAGACAGGACAGGACTTCCAGAGATCTCCAGAGATCAAGTGCAACGCCCTGTTCAATGTAGGTCCAGAGCTAGTTGCTCAGGTCTTGTTCAGTCAAGTTAATCATCTCCAAGGATAGGCATTCCAAAATCTCTTTGAAAAAAAAAAAAAAACAACACAAAACAAAACACCTCTTTGAAGTATTTCATCAACTTACAGATTAAAAACAAATGACAAACAAAAACCCACCATTGTATCCAATCAAAGGTCCCTTTGTTTTAAAATAGCGCTTGTCATCTCTCATCCTTCCACTGTGCACTTCTTTAACAGCCCAATCCCATCCTCTATTTAACCACCCACACCTCCATTTGGTATTCTCAAACCTGAACTCATCTCTCAAAACCTGTCCTCCCTGGCCCTTGAAAATATCTTGGTAGCTTTCCATTGGACCTACTTTAATATGCCAATGCTTTTCATCATAGAGAATCCAAAACTGCATACCTTGCTCCAGAATCAGTCTCTGAAGTACAGATAAGAGGGGAAAAATAAGTTCCCTTGACCTACATGTCACCCTCTTGCTAATACAGCAATAAGTTGCCTACAGAGGCTGTGGAGTTGCCATCCCGTGAGATACTCAAAACTATGGATTTGGTCCTTTCAACCTGCCTCCAGGTGGCCTGCGTTGAACAGAGGGATGGACACAATTCTCCAGAAGCATATTCCAATTTCAGCCATTCTGTGATTCTGTGGTATTGCCCAGGATGCAGTTGGAAGAGTTTACTGCAAAAGTACACTGCTAACTTCTGTTCAGCCTGTCCATCACAATACCCAAATCTTCCTCAAAAGCTGCTTTCTTAGCAGTCGTCTCCCATTCTAAATGAAAAACTGACTTCCCCTTGCTCTCTCCATGATACCTCAGTGGCGGTTAAAAACGGTAATGGGTAAAATGTATGCATTTCAAATCAGCCTGAGTTTCAAAGCTTCAGAGATGGAATGAATTCAGCATCAACCATCAAGATAGAGTAGTAAACGTTCTCCTTCCATGTACAACTTCCTGCAAGTTCAAAAAGCTCCATCTCCATGCTGTGCCTATGAGTTTTTACAGTAACCTGTGAAAAATGTGAAATTACCATCCTTAAACATGCACGTGAAAATTTAAGTAAAAAGACTGTTACCAAATTAGTACAGAAAACAGCATCAATTGGATTGCTATGTAGAAAAAGATAAGCTAATAGAGAGGCAAAATTCCTAGAAAATGGCAATGATCACCTGAGAGGAAAACTGATGCCCAAGTACACCTCTCCCTCACTCATCCTCCTAGATTTTTGTTGGATCTCATCAGTTTTTGGCCTCTCACAAAGCACAGAGTTTAAATACTGAAACAGACATTCTTATTTTCATTCTTTCATTACGTGTTTGTATACATCAGACTTCCTATTAGACTTCTAGATTTATTCTACATCATAGAAGTCAGGTCTATTTCATGATGTGTATCTCATGGTTGGCAATTTCAGGAAAAAAAAAAAAAATGAAAAAACGTTTCACACAGCTTCCAATTCTTAGGATTCAATAGTTCAGCATACATTTAAAATCCTCATTCTATCAGCGAGGACAGCGTTCCACTCAGATTGAAAGCTATAGAAATCTATCAGGACAAAACAGAGAATTAACTGCATGTGCTCCAAAAATAAAGGTACTGCTGCAACAGAAATGCAAACTTCTGGAAATAAAATTCATTTGGGAGGTGTGTGATTTATATTCCTGCCATTATTAGCAATAATCCTTTCAGAACTAGTCTTCCTTAATATCTTACTGAAAGGTTCAGGTTTAGAGCTCCTCTTGCATACATCCTACTTAAGGAAACATCAAGCCCAAGAGAAACTATCAGAATAACATAATTTCCCAGCACTTTAAAAGTAAGCCTCACTTCTGTTTGCAACTAATACAAATTGAATTCTCCTTCATTGGCCTTTTTGGCTGCAAGAGTATACCAATAAAGGTTATCAGTGCCTAAGATCTAGGCACCTGTGCTACAAGCCATTATTCTCCATTAAGAGCAGCAGTATTATCTCCTTTATGTTCCTTCAGAAGGATGAAGAAAAGCTGCAGTGTAATAGAGTGCTCTTGCCATTATCACTCCCATGCAAGGGCCAGGAGACTGAGAACACTAGAAGACCATTTGATTGCTAGAGTGCTATATAGCAGCACTAAGATTTGTTTAGAGACAGATGAAGTGCTCTACAATTGAACTCATATGGTCCACATAAGAGAGATCGGTACATACCACAGCTTTATGAAGTAACAGTTAAGTATTAGAAATAAGATTAAAAATAGGGAAAGCTTCTAGAAAATAGTCTGGTGCAGAAAGAGTCAACTTGTGTTCAAACAGAATGGTAAGGGATGGAGAAGAGAAAAATTATTTAAGTAGAACAGTACAGGTATTCACTACACAGAATTCTAGGATCATACAGATGCATTAGTAAGGTAATAAAGGAAGCATCAGCTAAACTGCTTCAGATTTATTTGAAAGGATGGTCCAGATGGATCCGGAAGCAGCACCCACATCTAAGAAAAGAACCAGATGTCAGCAGAATCTGTAACGGCAAAGAAACAAGGAACTATATTATTTATTCAGCCTTTTGTAATACCACACTCAGACTATCTCTCAATCAAGAACAACTGCAAACTCTTCCCTGCTCTAATTAGAGACTTTAAGATTACTAACACCTCAAAAGCATTCACACAAGCCTGAAGACCAAAGGCTGAAGTACTTGCTTCTATGGCCCTTGTACATGAAACAATTTGCGCTTCAGCTGAACAAGATGAGCAACCAAATGAACAGCATGTGCAGGAACTTTTCTCTGGCATCACTCACTGCTGGTGCTCCCCTCTCTTTTTGTCAGTTTCATCTCTTGACAAACATCAAGGGAAATCAGAGCTGAAAATCCCTTCTTCCCTTACCTCAAAAAGTTATTGACTAAATTAAAACTTCTCCTGTTTCAGCTCTGTGGTTTGCTTTTTCTCAACCTTCTTCAACGATCCCAGGTGCTGCAGTACATTGACGTGGCTATTCCCATTCTAACATCAATACCTACACACATCACCTCCTTGCTTCTTCTCCATAGTAATCTCCTGTGCTTCCATGCAGACCACATCTCAAAAGTCTGTTGTAGGTACTTCTCTTCAGAAACATATATCTGATGTACCTACTTCACTGTATTTATAAAGCATGGGAGGGGGTTGGAAATATCCTGAGCACTTACTACTAGTACATCTATGTGGTGTGGTTTTTTTTGTTTTGGTTTTTAGTTGAAGAGCAACAGAGTTTGCATTTGAAGAAATACATCTGAAATAGTAAAATAAAGGGTATTAGAATAGAATATCTTCCAGAGCAACTTGATTTGTATCAGTAACACAAAAAACTGGAGGTGTAAAAACCAAGAGACCTCAAAAGAACTGAAAAATAACAACAAAAAAACCCACAAGAAAAACAAAATCTGAGCAGGAAGGACATTAGTCTTTATTTGTCAAGAAACTGTCATTTAAACTATGGCAGATGAGGTAGAAAACATCCAGTTAATTCAGTTTGTAGAGACATATACAGTATCAGATTTGACATTATTTAAGCTGAGTGATAAGTAAGACAGAAGATTACTTAATACCAGACTAAGTATTACTTGAAGTTTAGACACTGGGAAACGTTTTTCCACTAAGAGTGTGACGAGGTGCTGGCACAGGCTGCCCAGAGAAGCTGTGGATGCCCTGTCCCTGGAGGTGTTTAAGGCCAGGTTGGATGGGGCCATAAGCACTCTAATCTAGTACTTGACCTAGCAGCTGGCAACCCTGCCTGCAGCAGAGGGGTGGAAGTTGAAGACTGTTGAAGTTTCTTCCAACCCAAGCCATTCTACGATTCTATGCAGTCAGACAAAAGTGGTTTACAACCTGAGAAAGAGGGTGCACCACTAAATCAGTCTGACTGAAATGGCTGCCAACCGTAACACTGCCTCTTTGAAGAGACCAGAAATAAGTTATAAAAACAAACAACACAACAAAACTGAGAGATCGATCAGTATTTCTAAGGGCCGCTCAGCCCTCACAGCTACTGGTTTTAACAGCTGTATTTACTGAAACAGCCATTTGTAACAAGAGGGTCAAGAGCAGTGACAAATGCAGGAAACAAATGATATAACTACTTGTGCTACCCCAAAAAAACATTAAAAAATTCACCAAATTAAAAAAATACCCAATCAACACCCCCAAAAAACAGAAACAGCAGTACAAATCAGTTCTAATACCCAAGAGACATGGAAAAACCACAGATAATGCATGAAACAAGTTAAGAACCCTAAGCACTTGACTGTAATACTATGCAACGAGACATTTTAGCAAAGCATTTAATAAAATTTAAACTAGTAGATATCAGTACCTTCTATGAGAGTGAATATGAACTTTAATAATAATACTAAGTTGTAGAACAGGTATGTATATAATAGCATAGAGTGAAGGTTCCTCAACCTCTGTACACATAAAGCAGATGGAACAAGTTTTAAGGAAACTTTCACAGAATAAATTGTTAGGCAAAGGATAGCATTCAAAGTAAGAAAACACAGCTGCCTAGGTTGGGCTTTTCCTATTGCTTTTCTGTAAGTGAATAGATAGCTTGAAGGGATGGCACAGCTTGGTTAGTCATGAAGCCCATTCAAGAAGCCATCATCTAAACAAGCAAGACAATCCAATATAGTTCCATTCAGTGCTGAAGGAAAATTTTCACTAGATAAATGATACTGCAAAGCTATTTTTTCTGACAGCACATGAGGACCACTACTTTTTAGAAGCACCCGAAGCAAAGAAGTCCAATGATATTTTAACAAGAATTTTAGTTATGGAAAGAAATAAGAAAAATAAGCAACAAAGAAAGAAAAAAGGAACATTAGTAAAGCATCAAACACCTTTCATGCCAGAATCAAGAGCACTGGGCTGATAAGGCCAGGAGGCAAAGCAGTTAAAGAATGCAGCTGGAAGTCAGAAGGTGCTGCTGGTATCACAAGCCAAGTCATGGAATTCACTTGTTCCTTAGAACAAGGTTGCCAGATCCACACCTGCTCCAACAAACCACGGCACAAACAAGATTGAAACTACCTTGAAAATGAAGGTTATTGGTTTTTTTTTGGTACAGAGTATCTACAATGGTACCTGGAGCAAAACCACTGAAACGGTGTATGTAACTGCTTTGGTTAACATGTGTTCATTGCAAGCATACTTGAGGTCTGCTTCAATTTATTGCACATATACTAAGTTTTAAAACAGGTAATTTCTTGTTTAAATTACGGGACACCTACTCAAAGGCATCAAAGTATGTCAGCATTTGCACAATGTTGTAGGCAATGTAGTCATCTCCTCGCCAGATACTAATCTCATTCATCTCCACGGTTGGTTTTGGTTTTCTTTTTGCATCTTTAAGTCTTTGTCTCCCCAGACGTGATGGGCCAGAAACTCAATAGCTCAGCTCAATACAATCAAGTAGTACAGTAGTAATAGTCTTCAGGTTAACAAAAAAATTAAATAATAATAATAATTAAAAAATTAATCTGCTTCCAATAAGGATTTTCTCTTGGTATTATTTTATCTATACTGTCGTAGTGACTGTGTTTTTAGGGAGGAAGTTGTTTTAATGTCATTTTCCCTTTTGCTTGTATTTATTTACAATACATTTTTTTTAATTAAACAGCTTGACTTGCACTTAGCTGTTTCCCTGGCCTGCTACTTTACTATCAGGAAACTATCCTGCTCTTGCATATAGTTAGCAATCACTAGTTAGGCTATGAATACCTAAACTTATGTGGGTTTTTCCTCTCTGGAGTTCTTACACAATTTGTGCTCTCCTATTTATTTTCCATAGTAAAAGAAAGTTAAACTCTGCAATTTCATCAGCTGTAGGCAAGAAAAGAACCATCTCCTATCAGGAAAGCAGAAAACAGCACACAGAATTCAAGATCACTTGTCTCACAGTTTTAAAGCAGAGTTTGAAATAGTACATTGAAAGCTACAGGCACCCACGGCTTTTAAACACGATTCAGGCACTTCAGAGAAAGACCTAATTCCCATGGCAGGAAATACGCTTATTTCCCTGCCTCCCACCAAGGCAGTCTAAAGCAGAGGAAAGAAACTCTTCATAAACAATGGATCACTTGCGCCCAGTGGCCATTTCAATAGCCACAGTAATGTTTATTGTGCACATCTTAAAAAGGAAGAAAAACTGTCCATGATAACTTGATAAAAATTGATTGTTTAAATCAGTGTAAAATTTATTAAAAGAAGTAGGGATGAGGTATATATATAGGTACAAGTAATAAAATCCAGTTTTCATTTATTGCTGCTACAAAAGTAAAGCATAGTGATAGTCTTATGACATTTACAACATGAACTGCTTAACACAAAGCTCGTACCAGCAAAACCTATTTATTTTACAGTAACGTAAGAAAACATTTGCTGAAACTTATGTGACACACAGTAACAAGATGTATAGCACAAGGCTGTAATCAAATGACATCAACTTTTCCTACATTATTGACTCCAGTTTATTTCAGTATGTAACAGCAACTCTCCCATATTCTGTCCTTCTCTTAACAGCCGAATCTGAATCAAAAATTTCCAAGAAAATACTGTTACTACTGAATAAAGAAGCCTATAATTTACCCATCGTGGCCCAATGAGTTTTCATTTTCCAAAATCTGAATTCCTTTTCAAAAACAGAATTCCTTGAATACATTCAGTTCAAAAACCTTAATGGAAATGGAAGCTTAAATGTACCTCGCTAGACAACCAGTTACTTTGAAATACTAACTGCTGCGCCCTGAGCAACTTTGACACCTACAACAACAAACTAAAAAAGCTCCTAATTTAAAATTAGTTTTCTTAAAAACACTCTCAAATTCTCATGCTCCGTGAGCATTTGATATCTAACAGTGATTAATTACATTTAATCACCAGTCCAAACAAGATGTACATAAGCACTAGAGTTAAGCTTCTCACAGCCTGTTACAGTTTCCCAGCACCAAGAAAAAAAATATTAAGAACTTGTTTGAACGAAGCCTCCTGTCAGAACTGAATGCACCAAAATGTTTCTGAATTGTATAAGCTTTTCTTAAGGATCCGCACAATAAACGTGCAATATCTACCACTACTTATGAAGATTCCAATGCTCTGCAAACTGGTCCTCCTCCCCAAGTCAAACTGGAATATGCAACTTGCTACGCTACCCACATCCTTCCCATTCTCAAATACACATCTAAACACAATGTAAAAAGAAACATCTGAACAGAGTACAGTCTGTAATAGAAGTACAGATTTATCATTCAACCTCTCAAAATTCCACGTTCATTTCTTAATTCCATATGCAGTGCATGTTACACTGGTTGTGTGGGAATGTCTCAAGTTCAAAGTTAATCTCATGCCTTTTTGTTTCTTCGAGAGACAGTATTCACCGTTTCTTCAAGTCTTCCCATGGCTTCTGGGCATGCCTATGTTTTTAGTATCTTGGAAACCTATCAAGTCCCTTTTGGATTAGCTGTGACAAAAGAACAATGCTCATGTTATGTTTTCAGTTACGCTATTTACATACGCATGTTTCCAGTACTGCTGTTTGCACATTGCATATACATAAGAGCACACAACCCCAATAGTAGCAAAACTGAATGTCCTAAGAGAGAATACAAACATACATGATGCAACATCATGGAACTTATAAACATCCAGTGCTGGCTTCTTGCTTCTCTTGGGTCACTGGTATCTTAAAAACGGAAGATGAAGAACAAACCCAAAGCAAAGTGCAGCACTGAAGCCATTCACACAGTCAAGCAAAGGCTTAAAATCAGGTAAAGAAATTAATTCCTAGTAAAACAGTAATTTCTGATTTCATAGCACTACTCCTAGAAACTCAAAGCAGTATATATTGAGAAAAAAAAATAACAAAATCTCCAAAACGCACATAATCCTCCAAAGTATTTAATATTTCAGATATTCTGATTAAACCTTCCTGATTTAAACCTTCCAGCAGTATTAGCACTGGTTCAGAGCTAAGTTGGCTCTGTAAAATGTAAAGTGCATCACTACTCACCATCAGATTTCTTGATTTGGAATTATTTTTAAGCATAAGAACAAAAGAAACCCAAACCAAATAAAAATGAAAAGAGAAAATTTAGGACACAGAACAATGAAAGTAACTACTGATTTCAAATCTTATTCTGTACGTTAAAGGAGATGAGACATAGCACAGGTACACAGTCAACGTGTCAAACTATTCTCACAGCAACATCCAACCTACATGCCCTGCGTATTTTTCAAAGTTTCAATTGCATGCAAGCCAGTTTTTCTATCCAGCAAAAAACACTGCTTGGGGACTAGTAAGTCTGCATGACAACCTTGTTATTAATACACTCCTAAGTGAGACACCCATGAGAAAGAAAGAAATTAAGAGAAGGTTAATTGCAAAGCTACTTGGTTTATAACAAATAGGTACTGTTATTACAGTAACAACAAAAGAATGCCAATAGTAAAAGGCCCACTTGGGTTAGTTTGTCCCCATTTGCATTCTTGCATTCATTTCATTTTTATTTTCATTTTTATTACTTAAGACTTGGAAGATTAAAAAACTGTGTTACTAATAACAGCTTACATTTAATGAGTATTAATGCTTGTTTCATTTAAATTCATAGGTTAAGAAATAATTACCTGCTTGTATTCACCAACGCAGTTCTGACAGCAGAATCTTTTCTGCTGACCATCAATAGTAAGAGTATTGTTTCCAGCTCCTTTACTGGGTAAATACTCCCCACAATGCTCACAGCAATTCATTATTAAACCATTTGCCATCCTGTATCTATTGAAGCAGTGGTCACTGCACAGCTTGTGAGTCATATTTTTAAAGCTAACTTCATGACGAATCTGAAAAACAGAAATAAAAGTACTCCATCACCACACAAGCACAAAGATGCCTTAGAAAAGCCAGAAATCTTACATTCAAACACAATAATGAAAACCAGATTTTACTAGCTCACAGAATTATTTAAAGACAGACAATATAGAAATAGAAATTTATTTTCTTCCTGAAGTTCTAGAAAAAAACTTTAAGTCACTTTTGTTCCTCTTGCCTACAAGCAAAGATCACAGAAGAATGTAATAATTGGGCATATGAGAAGAATGGCAATTTTATAAAATATCCCTGTAGAGAATGGTGAGAGATACGCATTAAAAGTTGTGTAAAGTAGTAATCTGCACTACAGTGGGTCCAGTAATGGCATCAAGTAAAAAAATAAATAAATAAATAAATAATATATATATATATATATATACATAAATATATATAGAGAGAGAGAGATATGAATTTAAAACTAGGTTTATGGTATTTATTCCAAAGTATGCACATAATATTTCAAAATATACAGTAAAAAATTCATCTGTGTATCTTGACTTCTTAACTGACAATTCTTCTATTTGCGACCCTGATTACATTTGCAAGGCTCAGTGACTAATAAGACTGTTGAAAGTAACCATTTTTCTTAGAAGTCCTACGAAGTTAACTAAAGTAATTTTAATCTAAACTATTTTCTCCCTTCATTTTCTCTTCATGAATATTAAGCCTATAAAAACACTGAATCATATTTTTCATCTCCTTATTTTCAGTTCTCTTATTTGTAATCTGAGATTATTAAAACTATTGTCATTACTGAGGATAAGAACAGAATCAAACAAAATCAATCTGACCTCGGTTAGTTTACCACAGATAGTGCATCTTGATTTATTCAAAGCTCCTTTTGAAGGATTCTGTTTATCTTCATAGAAGGATAAACACGATGTACTGCAGAACTCCTGGAAAGACTCACTTGAATCAACTTGAGCAACGATGGTACCTTTCATTGTTGTTATATCTCTGAAAGACAAAAAAAATCCTCTAGAGTGTACATATATAAACATATGTCCAAACAAGAAACCTTTACAGATTGTAGCACTCATTCTTCCTTTTTATACTTTCATTTCAAGCCAGTTTTGTGGCAGAGTTGTTAGTCACATGCCAAACAAATAACATCTTCTGTTAACTGAAATGATTAAATCTCCACCACAAGCTTGCCCAGAAGCCTTCTCACTTGAAAATTCAAAAACAGTTAATACCACAGAGTTCCAAATAATTTGAACAGTTTAGCTGTCCACGAAGCTGCACCCACTTAATGCATTAAACCAAACAAATAACCGTCAATAATATCGATATGAAATACACAACACAAATCTTCTTCTCCTCTCTTCCCACAAAAATTACTTCAATCTTCTTTGATCTTCCACTGTGTGCTGCACATGTAACAAGCGCCGCATTCGTCAGCCAGCCTTTCAATTCAGATCCCACAGGTTTGTAAGGCTGTCCCCACTCACAGTTTCACTCTTAATTCCAAACTATCACATTCTATAAATTAGAAGGAAGGAGAAAAAACAGATATCTTCTCCTGTGCCTGCTAATCCAAAGGAATATTTCATCGATGTACAGAAGTGCTACTAGCAGAGAAAATAAAACATGGGCTGGCTAAGTTTGGCTCTGTATTATAAGTGACCATGAGCTGTAAAAGACATGCTTCACTCATTCACAGGAGCTCCAACTAGGATGAGTGGGATAAATGCTGTATGCCTCCCTAGACAGGCTCCTCTGAAAGTAGGCCTACAAGCTGGAAATGGACTCTATCAAGGATTGTAATGACAGGACGAGGGGTAACAGCTTTAAACTAAAAGAGGAGATATTTAAATCAGATATCAGGAAGAAATTATTTAATCAGAGAGTGGTGAGACACTGGCACAGGTGCCCATCCCCTGAGGCACTCAAAGCCAGGTTGGATGGGGCGCTGGGCAGCCTCAGCTGATAGGCAGCAGTCCAGCCCATGGCAGGCTGTTTGAACTCTAAGGTCACTACAAAACATTTTATGATTTATGCAAATGAAGTCATACCATCCCCTCAGCATTAACCACTTGCAAGTCTGCCTCCCACTAAAGGAAACTAAGCAGCTTTTGGTTTGCCTTTCAGCAAGCTAGAGGAGATTCAGGTTAGGATGTGATACATTTCTGGTCAGCAAAACAAAGCCAAAGCTGCCCTGAGGATCTCAGAGTTCCTGGCTGGATTCTATAAGGGCTTATAAGGACAATGAACTCTCATCAAAGTAGATGAGTCTGAGGTCAAAAAGTATTATTTATATTTAAGGGAGTTTTAAACTGCATATGAAGAAAAAGGCTTTGATTTTGGTTTATTTGTGTTTTGTTTGTTTGTTTACAATAAGGGTAGTGAAGAAATGAAACACTTTGCCCAGCAATGTGGTAGTTGCACAGTCCCTGGAGACATTCAAGGTCAGGCCTGAAAGATACCAGGTCTGCTACCTTGGAAAAGTTCTTCACTTGGCAAAGTGAAGAACAACATCACCTCAAGAAGCATCTAAATGTGACTTCACAGATGTTCTTTAGAAACCAAAAAACTATGCAAACTATTGTAAACAATGAAAAGAAGCCAAGAATCAGTTATTTTCCCATCATTCATAAATAAAGCCTTTTCATTTGCGTGTTGCTGCTTACAATGCGCTATTAAGTATACCCAAGAACAATTCTCAAGAGAACACTAACTTAGCCATGAGTTGTCAAGATTTCAGTCAGAAATAAAAAGATTGCTCTTCAGCTTCACCTATGATACATGTGGTGGAATATTTACCATACAAAAAGAAATAGGTGCATAAAAAAGGAATTGTACAAACCATCAGAAAGAGTATAGTGCTCTTAATTAGCTCCGTAGAGGTAATTGCTCAGGGAACTGGAACTTTTACATCTATTTTAAAAGAGCTAAAGTGTTAAGTCTGAGATATTTACTGTGTACCAAGATATGAAAACAAAGGGTATAAATACTTCCTATATTTTGATATTAAGTCTCATGAGAAATGAAAATAGATAGATATGAATGAATACAAGCCATTCATCCACCTCACAGCATAATATAAATCTTCCATTAGTCTAAATATGTGATTCTGCGATTATGCTACAATCATCTTCTCCAAAACATACATTAACAAAGGCAGTCTTTACTCAAAGTCTTCTTTAGCTTGGTAAAAATTAATCATTCAATTAGTGTCAGTGCAGGGCGTACTAGGCTGAGATTTTACTGGAAAAGATACAGAAAAGTATGAGCACCTCAGAACTAGGATACCAACAGAACAAAACAGTACAGCTAGTATACCCAGCACTGGGAAAATAAAATCAGATAATCAGAGTGATTTGGGTAGGAAGGAACTTTTAGTTCCAATTCCCTACAATTCTTTAGACCGGGTTCTTCAAAGCCCCATCCAGCCTGGTCTTCAACACCTCCAAAGATGGGACATCCAAAACCTCTCTGGACAACCTGTTCCATTGTCTCATTACCCTCACAGTAATGAATTTCTTCCTAATATGTAGACTAAATCTACCTTCTTCCAGTTTAAAACCCTTACCCTTCATTCTGTCACTACAGGTCCTTACAAATAGTCCCTCCCCAGCCTTCCCAGAGGCCCCTTCAGATACTGCTATCTTGGAAGATTTCCCTTTGGCAATTTTGAGCTATGAAAACAGTGAAAAATTACAAGTCAAACGTACCCAATAATTCAGAATAAGCCACTTTGAAGTACATTTGTCACCCTTTCTACTATTCTCTTAAGCTATAACTTGAAAAGTTGTCATTGTTGCATATACTCTATGGGACAAATCCAAAGTTTCTCCTCTACACACAGTCAACAGTGAAGAGTCCCCAATGTTTCTCCCAGCTGTTTTCAGTTTCTACTGTTTTTAGACTTTGTACCTTCTACTTTCAAAATGAATGGTTTCTGTGTAAAAGGTCTACTCTGTTCATGAGAATTTTTTATCTGAAGAATGTATTCTACCACAGGATATAACTCAGACAACCCTCACCTCCTTGCCTCCCCCACCAGCCCCCCCTTTTCTCCATCCTCAAAATCCCTAGTTTGTGTTTGTCCTTCACAGAAATAACCTGCCCTACTCCGAACTCAGTTTGACTTCTTATTTTGTTCTTGTGTAAACAATGAATTCAACATTTCCAAATGACATTAAACTGACAGTATATAAAGTACCTGTGTAGTCAAATTTTACATCATTAAAAGTACAATTATGAATGCATGACAATCTCAAGTATTACTGGATTTTGCTGCTAACGCAACATAAAATAAAATAAAAATCCCTTACTTTCTGCACATGACACAAAGTTTCTTTGGAGCAGGTTTGTGTGAGAATGATGAGAGGCAGGTGGTAGAACAAAAAAGATGAGCTGATCCTTTCCGTTGATATGCAGTCTGTCCCTTTTGCAAAGGCTTTTTGCAGTTTGCACACGTAACTTTAACCTGTTTAGAAGGCGGTGGCTGCTGAGTAGAAGGCTGGAAGATCTGTTTGGGTAGTGATGCTACTGGTGACAAAGAATCCACACCTGGTTGCTTTTGATTCCTAGGAAATGAAGCTGACTGGGATATCCAAGAATCTTCAGTAAAGAAAGAAAAAGTTAAGTGAGCAAACACGAGCATATATACAGAGAATAGTATGGTCATAAAATATGTTTTTTTCTGGAGCTGACAATTTTAGTGGCATTTTTGAAATTCAGATTTAAAATTCACTTTCACAGTACCACACTCCACTGCTGAAAAAAGCTTCAGAACACAAATAAGACTCTGAATGGTCCCATTCTACACCTTACAACACGTTTTGCAGACCTCAATTCACTTACACCGTGTTTCAAGTAGGCAATTCCATCTCCAAACCAACAGAACTGTAACTACCAAGGTTCAAGACACAAGCTTTCCAAATTTATCAACAAAAGTATGAAACCTTAAGATATTCGTTAGTTATTTTATTCTCAAGTGAGCTTTAATACACAACTGATGAAGTTACTTAGTCCTGTCTCTGTAGCAAACCACAGAGTTGAGGTCCTCCACAGTAGCACCCTGGTCTAGTCTGCAGCCCAAGAATTGTACTGTATTATTTCCATCTATGCCACTGATTACAGTTTGCTTTTAACATGACAGTCTTCTCAACACAACAAATAACACTTAATCTGCAATGTAGCACAGTCATGAGAGTTTCAAGTTTTTTTCAGTAGAAAATTACATTCCATTAAGTCCTGGCAGTAAACAATTCCACGTCCTTCTACTACAGAGCTCACTAGTCTTCCAACTGTATTTTTAGATAGTAGACTGCTATGGAACTATGTCACTTTTGGCAGATATTTTATAGCATGACATTTTGCAGATTAATTTGCATATCTACTGGATAGAAAATTTTACTCAAGTTCTTTTTTACGCACCTGAAAACGCTGCATGCTTCTGGTTAAACTACACCATCAGTATCTTGGTTTGAATCAAGAAACACAGTTTGGACAAGAAAAATATACAGTTCTGTCCTCCAATAAAATTTGAATTCTAGGCTTTTCAACAGAACATAAGCTTTCATTTTAATAACTATCACCACAGTTCAGGAACTTTGGGCTTCTGAAGGATGCCAAGAATGATACACCACTTGAGTGTAAAATAAAACATAAGTAAGAACTTCTTTTCACCATACCAAACCACTTACAAACACTTTCAATAGTATGCGTCAGCTATCCCACGTACTCTCATAGTACTTGGGACTTACCTTTCAAGCCTGAGATTCCAGTCATTTAGACAGGTATTTCACACACACAGCTACCACTCTATTTGGCAGTAGCTCTGCTGCTGTTTTTAAGTGTGAACATAATTTACTGCAAATAAATAGTAATACTCAAGTCTTCAATAACCTATTCAGTAGGTTCCCGGAGTGTTAAAATAGGACTATCAAGTAAAAAAAGATTACTTTAAATTCTAAAACTTTAGGGCACTTTAACCTACAAACTCCAATAAGTGCCTACAACTTAGGCACTACCTTGGTCCATAATCATCCATTAAACTGTATGAGGAAACAGTACCTTCTGTTTTCTAAACTAGTCTTACCCACAAAGGGTTTTACTAAAGTTATTTTGCTGCATATTCTGGAAAAAAAAAAAAAAAAAAATAGCAACAAAGCTGAAAGCAAATGGAAGATCCCCCAGAAAGTGGAAGATCATTTCCCAGTGCCATTCCCTGCCAAGGATGGCCTATTTCTCAGACATTTAAGGCAAGTAAAAAATTGACTTACCTCCTCTAAGTGACATTACATTGCATTTCTCCTTCAACAAACATCACAAGAACATCTAAATATCTTTTCCTTTTCTGTATCACACCTTCATAGACAACATTTCTTATCTCATGACTTTTCTTCACGTCTCATTTTTTAACTACACTAACTCCCCCCACTTAAATACTCTACAAAAGACCTCTAAAATTGGCTTTTCCTGTCCTTGAACTGAGACAATATATCACACAACCTCAACTGCTTTCTGATCAGTTTCCACGCTCCACTGCTCTTATGTCTTCATCCTGCAGGTTTCTATCTCCAGTTCTCCCTTCTAATGGTCAAGTTTATGAGACCACAGTTTCATGTGCAATTTCTTCTTACCTACAATGGCTATTTCTACTTTTTTTTTTTTTTTAGAAAAAACTCATTCGTACTCTAAATTGCTATAAAATTATTCCTTGCTCCCACTTACACCAATACATTCATTTGTAGCATTATCTTGAAAAAAGAAAAAAATCAGCTTAATGAAATAATACCTTTCAATTATTTATTATTATTATTTTTTAATTTATTCTACAAAGTAGAAACTACCAGCATAACTTAGGGCAGAAGTAGAAGATAGTTATGAAGTTTTGCAGAGTCATGCAGCCCTTGAAACATACTCAAGTATGTCTGCATTAATAACCTGGTTCACATTTAATTTATCAATTGTTCATTCTGTTCTTGGAGCAGTTTTGATGCACAAAAATTAGATTCCATTCAGAACAGCAGGACCTGAGTTCCATTCCAAAAGCACCTGAAATACGTGCCTCAGAGCTTACCAGGAGCATTAAGTTCTGAATTATTACATAGGATGTAAGGTTCTGTATTACACACCTACCTCCACCCATACAGTGAAGGCATTTAGCCCAAGGAAACAGAATAACACCAACTCATTATAAATCTTACTAACCATATTCAATGGATTTGTGCCCACATAAAATTGACTTCTTGAGAACAACAGTATCAACAACTCTGATTTACTGTTTTTCTAATATGTAGATGTCACATGTCCTAGTTCCTTTCTTAACAGGAAAAAAAAAAGTATCAGGAAAACAACATCCTATGTTTACATCTTCAAGGCTTCAAATCCTCCATATAGAAAGCAAACAAATCACAGAAGCACAGAGCTGTTGAGGTTGGCAGGGACCTCAGGGTCCCTCTGCTTAACCCTCAAGCAGGGATCCCCAGAGCATGGTGCCCAGGATCACATCCAGTTGGCAATGAAAGATCCCTAAGGAGGAGACCCCACAGCCCTCATGCAGCCTGTGCCAGCTCTCAGTTATGTGTACAGCACAGCAGCACTCCTGGTGTTCAGAGGGAATCTCCTGTGTGCCAGTTTGTGCCCACTGCCTCTTATCCTGGCACCGGACACAACTGAAAAGAACCTGTCTCCATTCTCCTTGCTCCTTTAGATATTTGTACACATTATTATTTTTGCTGAGAAGCTCGTACAAGTCTCTAGAAGAAAAGGAAGCAACTTCTGAGGGAAACAATAAAATAGAAATATGTATCTTGAAAATCTTTCCTGTTTAACAACTTTATCAGTGACATTGAGAGGGGGACCGAGTGCCTCCCTCTACAAGTTTGCTGATGACACCCAAGCCATGCGATGCAGCTGACAACTGAGGGACAAGATGCCATCCAGAGAGACCCAGACATGCTTAAGCAGAGCCCAGGTGAACCTTATAAGGCTCAACAAATCTAAGTGCAGGATCTCTCTGAATAACCCCCACCCACTATCACTGCAAGTCAGGGAATGTAAGGATAGAGCACAACTCTGACTTAAAGGACCTGGGGGTACTCAGGGATGACAAGCAGGACACGAGCCAGCAGTGTGCCCACACAGCCCAGAACGCCAAACATACCCTGGACTGCATCAAAGCAGTGAGGTCAGGAGGGTGAGTGAGTGATCCTGCCCTTCTGCTCTGTGCTGGTGAAACCTCACCTGGAGTACTGCCACCTGTTGGAGTGTGTCAAAAAGGCGGCCGCAAAAATGACCCAAGGGATGGAACACATCCACCACAAGGACAGGCTAAGAGAGCTGAGGCTGTTCAGCCTGGAGAAGAGAAAGCTCTGAGGCAACCTGAAAGCAGCCTTTCAGTATCTGAAGGGATAATCGGGGATATGGTTTAGCTGAGAAGTACTGGTGATGGTTGGACTGGATGATCTTTTAGGTCTTTTCCAACCTTGATAACTCTGTGATTCTGTAAAGGGGAGCTGCAAGAAGGAATGGGAGACTCTGTCTGTCTGTAGAGTCTGTTGTGGTAAGACAATGGGAAACAGTTTCATACTAAAAAAGAGGAGATTTAGATTGGATGTAAGAAAAAAGTTTCTTAATAATAAAGGTGCTAAAGCATTTGGAACCAGCTGCCCAGGGAGGTGGTGGATGCCCCATCCCTGGGAACACTCAAGGTCAGGCTGGATGGGGCTCTCAGAAACCTGATCGAGCTGTAGGTGTTCCTGTTCATTGCAGAGTCGGACTACGTGGCTTTACAGATCCCTTCTAGCCCAAATGATTCTGTGATTTTAAGTATAAAAATCTGCAAATGATCCGAACCTACCATTTTCCAGGATTTTTCCTTCATTAAAGCTACTACTACTACTACTTTTCTCCAGTTAGTTTTTCCTTTATGTCCTTGATCATTTTGCTCCTTTCTCTCCTTCACCATATTGCCCTTCTTCCCTTTTACCTATGGCAGTCCTTTCTGTTTACTTCAGAGCTTACTGCTCTTGTTTTTGCATATGAAGACCACAGGCATAAGAAAATCCTGTATTTGCATATGTGAAAATAAATTTCTCATATCCACTTGCAAACTTATTTTTTACCCCCTTCTTCATACCTGAAAAATTTCTGTTCAGTCCCTGTCAATCACACCAAAAACACAAGTTCAGTCTTTTCAGGGAATGCACATGTTGATTTTCTTATTAAGAAAAACAAAGGCCCCATTTTGAGGTAATGAATGCTTTGTCATCCACGACTACATCACCATCTCTGATGACACAATAATCGTGATTCCACACCCACATCAGAGGAATCAACAACCAACAGTGCAAGTTTCACAAGACTCATTTCTGAATTTAAGTTAGCCACTGAAACACCCAGACAATCCCAATTCCCCAAACTTCAACTTCAGATGTCAAATCTTGATATGAAATTTAACATGAATACAACAAAAAAGAACACAAGGTAACATCTGACTTAAAGGCTTATCGTCACACTGCCATTTACAAAGCAGAACACAGAAAATACTGATACTTTGCAAAAGTACATTAGGTGACATTATGTCCAAACGAAAGAACTGCGCTATATAAATATTTCTCGAAAAGTACATTGAAAATCCATGTATTTCAATCAGCATATTACAAGTTAAGCAACATAAATAGTGCCTACCGCACCTGGATTCTAACTGAAAATATTTTATAACTACCCTAGCTAGTCTGAAGCTAAGCCTTTTGCAAAAGTGGTCATTCTTGTTTTTCCCCCCCACACTTCTTGCCCAGCTGGAAAGCAGAATATTGACATACAAGTTCAAAATATTTTGCATTACTTTCACTATTCTACAGAATTTAAGGTTTCACATTTCAAGACCACTGACAACTGTCCCATTTTATTTTAGTAAGTCTTGCTTATAAGACACAGTATGCTGCTATTTACACAGAGATAACAAAATCATACAATGAGGTCTTCCTCCATCACCTAGAAGAAGTTTCACACTCATAGGCTCTCATCCTGATGGGGATTTCAACCACCCACGCTTCCACTGGCAAGACAACATAATGAGCAACCCAGGAGACTCCTGGAGTCCACTGACAGTAACTTTCTGGTTCAAGTAGTGGACAAACCAAACAGATGTGCAGTGTTGCCAGACTTGGTGCTCACCAATGTGGAGGAGCTCCTTAATGATAAGGCTGGAGGCAGCCTTGGCTGCAGCGACTATGCTCTGGCTTTGTGATCTCAAGGAACAAGGGCCTAGCAAAGAGTAGAGGGTGAACTTCAGGTTGTAAGGAATTGTTGAATGAGATCTACTGGAAAGAGGTCCTTGGAGACAATAGAGTGGAAAAAAGACAGTTACTCCTTAAGAATGCCTAAGAGTGCAAGAGCTCTTTATCCCTCAGAATATAAAGCACGGGAGGCAAGAAAATAGCATGGCTTGGCAAGCACCTGCTGGTCAAACTGAGGGAAAAGAAGGACGCATCACCTGAGAAGAATACAGGGGTGCTGTCCAGACTTGGAGATGGGATTAGGAAAGCCAAGGAACAGATGGAACTGAACTTGGCAATAGATGTTAAAAACAAGGGGAAGTTCTATGGGTACATAGGTCAGAAGAGACGGAACAAAGAAAGCATTATCTCCCCTGCTAAATGAGAAAGGAGAACTGGCTACAACAGATACAGAGAAGGCTGAGGTACTCAATGAGTTCTCTGCCTCAGTCTTCACTGGCAACCAGAATTCTCACATCCCTGAACATGATCCTCTAGGTGGGAACCAGGGGAGCAAAATCCCCTTCACTGTAATGACAGAGAAGGTTCAAGATTGACTCATGAGACTAAACATGTGCAAGCCCATGGGACCAGATAATATGCATCCCAAGGTCCTAGGGGGGATGGCTGAGGTGGTTGCTGAGCCGCTCTCCATCATATTTGAAAAGTGGCTGTCAGGAGAAGTTCTCATGAAATTGTATTTTACAGTATTAACAGGTAACAAGATAGCAATTATGGTGAGTGTAACTGAGTGCAGGAAGTTGAGCCTACAAGTTAAATCCACTTTGTTAAGCACTGTAAACACTGAGAATTGCTCAACTATCATGATACATTGCATACTAACTACTTCTGACTAACAATCAAATCTTCCAATTCAGTTTTCTGCATGTCAAATTATATTCAGATGGCACAACAGATCAGTAAGATAATGCTTCTTTAAATAATATTGATGCATTACACTAATCACAAAACTACACAAAAGGGTACAAAAGTTATTTAGGTACATTACTAATAAGAGGGGAGCAAAGGAAAATCTCAGTTCTTTACAGTACACAGCGGGGAATGTCATCACTGAGGACAAGGAAAAGGCTGAGGTTCTCAACACCTTCATTATGTCTGCCTTTAGAAGCTAAACCATTTATCCTTGGAGTATTTATCCCTCTGACCTGAAAGTCTCACTTGGGGAGCTGAAGAAACTTCCCCACGATTTATGTGGAAAGAGTTAAGAGAGCTGCTTCTCCACCTGGACTGCCACAAGTCCATGGGACTGGATGGAATCCACCAAAGGGTGCTAATGGAGTGGGCAAAGCTGACAGCCGAACAGCTATCCATCATCTTTCAGTGCTCCTGGTCAATGAGAGGGTCCAGAGGATTGGAGACTTGCCAACATTACTTCCATCTACAAGAAGGGTTGTAAGGATGATCTGGGGAACTACAGGCCTCGATGCAAGGCAACATTACAGAGCAGACCATCCTGAGGGAGATCACAGGGCATGTGTGGGACAACTGGGGAATCAGGCCCAGCCAGCACGGGTTCATGACAGGCACATCCTGCTTGACCAACCTGATCTACTTCTATGTTCAAGTTACCCACCTACTGGATGAGGGAAATGCTGTTGACATAGTATACGTAGACTTCAGCAAAGCCTTCAACACTGTCCCCCACAGTATTCTCCTGCAGAAGCTGCCAACCCACAGCTTGAACAGATACACTCCTTGCTGGGTAAAGAACTGGCTGGATGGCCAGGCTCAGAGAGTGCTGCTGAATGCAGTTGAATCCAGCTGGTGAACAGTCACGAGTAGTGTTCTCTGGGGCAGATACTGGGGCCAGTCCTGCTCAGTATCTTTACTGATGACCTAGATGAGGGCACTGAGTGCACCCTCAATAAGTTTGCAGATGAAACCAAGTTGGCAGGAAGTGTTGATCTGCCAGGGAATAGGAAGGCCCTACAGAGGGATCTGGACAGACTGGTTAACTTGACTGAGGCCAGTGGGAAGAAGTTCAACAAGACCAAGTGCTGATCCTGCACTTTGGCCACAACCACAGACTTGGGGCAGAGAGGATGGAAGACTGAGTACAGGCAATGGATCTAGGGGTACTGGTCAATGCTTGACTGAACATGACAGAAATAGTGTTGCCAATAGGAGTGGGAGAGCGGTCATCCCTCTGTACTGTGCCTTGCACCTCGAGTACAGTGTTCAGTTTTGAGTCCCTCACTACAAGAAAGACATTGAGGCCCTGAAGCATGTTCAGAGAAGGGCAATGAAGCTGGTGAGAGGTTTGGAGCACAAATCTTATGATATGAGGCTGAGGGAACTGGGAATGTTTAGTCTGGAGAAGAGGAAGCTCAGGGGTCCCCTTATCACTCTGTACAATTGCCTGCAGGGAGGTTGTGTTGAGGTGGGGTTTGGCCTCTTCTCCCCTGTAACTAGTTGATAGGATTAGATGGAACAGCCTTGTGTTGTGCCAGGGGAAATTCGGGTTGGACATTAGAAAATGCTTCTTCTTCGAGCTGCCCAGGGAGGTGGTAGAGTCACCGACTCTGAAACTGCTCAAAAAATGCTTCGCTGTTGCACTGACATGGTTTGTGGGAAATACTGGTGATAGGTGGATGGTTAGACTGAATGAATTAAGAGGTCTTTTCCGGCTTTGGTGATTCTGTGATTCACCATTCTTTGAGTGAATAAAGGAGTACTCTCAAGCCATAAATGAAACTTTGCTCTTTAGACAGAAATATTTATACCTGAAAACACCTGAAGCATTACCGCACAATGACCTGGGATACCTTACCTACACAAAACATCAAGTCATTGAAGATTTTCTTTTCTGGAGTTGTAGATAAAGTTGTGATAAGGATGAAGAGAATCAAGATCTTCTATAAGAATTAAACTACTGCAGTTCAACTGACCCCAAAAAAATTCAAACAATTTTAAGGAAATGGTCAGAATTCTAACTTACCAGGATTATGATGAGTCACAGATTCTCCATTTTGAAATACATCTCCAGCCACATTCATTCTACCAGGATTGAAAGGTCCTACACCAGTCTTGGTCTGTGAAGTTAAAGATGGGGTGTATGTTTGCATATTAACACCAAAATTACTTGACTGCAGTCCGTTAGATACATCTCCCAAGTTGGCATTCTGCAATGATGTTACATGCGTAATCATTAAGTTCATGTCACGCCCTTCAGCATTTTCTACATGACCATCACTCACAGAGCTCATAGTACCTGTTTCTAATGTAGTTACATTAGCAATCTGAATGTCAGAGTCTGGTTCTGTGGATATACCACTACTACCAATTCCTGAATTTACCTTACTTCTTGAAAAACTGGAAGCTGAGAAATCCATATCGTTGGCTCTGTTTTTACACTCAGGAAGTCTTCGCTCATTAAAACTGGAAGCATTCTTCTCTTGTCCTTGATTTGTTTCAATATCTTCTTCATCATCAATAATAATAGTTTCGCTTATACTTCCCTTTTGAGAATTCAAGTCTTTCGGAGGAGGAAGCATTTTGCAATCATCTCCTTGAAGTTCGTCATTTTTTGACAACGCAAACGCAGTGTTCCTTTGTTCTGCTATCAGTGATGTAGAATTTTGTGGCGTTTGTACAGGTTCAATAAAAACAACATCGTCATCATCTTCTACTGTAGAGTTCTGGAATTTACCCGGTCTAGAAACTAAAGAGCTTGGTGGACTAGCAAATGTATTTCCTACATTTGCAAGACCTGCTGCCATGGTGGTATTTGCTAGAAGGTCAGGAGTATGTTCAGATAGTTCTAAGCCTCCCAGAGAGCTTGTGTCCATTCCAGACCTGCTGTTTGAAGAAAAACAAAGAAACAACAACAACAACCAAATGTCAGAGTACGACATAACTTTTCAGTAACAGCTCCTAAAAATAACTACAGATTCCCAAAGAGTTGGTTGAAAGGGACCTCTCAAGATCAACTGGTCTAACACCCAACTACACAATTTATAGTTTTAGTTTTTATTCGGTTTTCTTCTTATCTTGGCTAATACACAAAGAAAACCCACACAGTTTCTCTATGGTTTCTTATTTGAATATCTTAACGTTCATTTCATTTCTAAACCTGCAATAGGAAGTGAAAGGGCCAATACCAACATTTCCCACTAAAATAGCTTTCAGCAAAAAACACATCAGAAACTGAATTTTTGTTGGTATTCACTACAAGATTTTCGTTTCTCAATCCCTCTCCTGAGGGACTCCCTCCACCCACAGATACAATGAGCCCATAAGATTTCTTTTGCTAGACTGCAAAGCAAGATCAAGATTTAGACCATCAGAATAAAAAAACTGAATTCCTATTGAATTCCATTGCTATTAGAAACATTAGCAACTTTCAACATCAACAGATTTGTTAAAAGAAATAAAAAAGACTGAAGCCGTATCAACGCACATCATTTTCGTCTAGCAAGAAAATCTAAATCATTTTGCATGCTAATAACTTTCAAGTTCAACTGACGTTCCCCCACTCCCACAAAGGCAAATCTCCTTATGTGGTCCCAGTGTAACTGAGACAGAGAAGCAAAAGAGATACGGAATCGCCACATGCACTGAGAATATACACATTATTACAGGTGCACATCAACTTTACATTTTTAGCCATTATCAGATGTGGCTCATCTGTGGTCCTGACTAACTACTTCCTGTTCCACTTTAGCTCTCAACAGCTTTGATCTCTTTCCTCTCTAACAGCAAGCAATGCTTCTTCAGGCTCCCTCACAACAGCTACTTTGCTTGTGGGTTTCAGTTTGCATTTAGTTCAGATTGGTCAAATCCCCTGTTCATAACTCTATCATCACAAATTAAACACTGATAAGCAGCAAACAGAATATGTAACTTCTGTACCTCTTCTTACCTTCTGCAATTTCAAAAAAGCATATGATTGTTGTTAAGAGAATTAAAATTTCTGTAAAGAAAACTTGTACTAACAAAATAGTGAATTAAGCTGACCTTGATACATACAAAAGGAAATACAGCTAACATTATAATTAAGGTATATCCGAGTATACACTGATGTGCGACATCACTGAGCATTTATCAAAAGCTACAAGTAGCTTTCTGTGCATTCTTATAAATTCTTTATTAAAGGAAGTCAAAATATCCCACTCAAATACTTACCCATCCAGAAATCCACTGCAATCTGTTTACCTTAGTAAGTTGCTCCAAGATCTTTTATTTTCCTTCCTGTGTGTGTGGCCTGCTCTTCTTGAACCAACTTGCTGCCTTCTGCAAAAGCCGTGTTCTGTTCTGAAACAGTGTTAAAACAAACACTAAATACCTGAAATGGAGCATACCTTAAAACAGCGAGAATGTCTTCCACCAACTCAGCTCATGAAAACGACAATTTGGAATTTATAGTTTAAGTCAAAACCTGATTTTCAGCACAGCTGTCCTACAGTAATAGGGAAAATGTTGTAGTCACTATTAAAGCAGACAAAGTGCTGCTTACTCTCAATTTTTTACTGTTAGTTCCATTTACAGGATTATTTGTTTGGGGCTTTATAGGTAGAAGTAAAAAGTACAGTGTTTGTTAAGACACAGATACCGTTCCAATTACAAAATCAAATACTAGAATTAAAGAAGTCTGTTTATAATAGAATGTAAAGAAAATAAATGATTTGAGCAAAGTGAACTATTGACAAAAGAAATCTTATCAGTTAAGTTTCCTTGCTTTTTATGGCGTCAACTTCCACAATGCCCGTAGCATAACATACAAGGTTAAATTCACAACATGACAAAAGAAAAATTACAGATCACACATTTCAAATCAGGCTTACATTACATTGTTAATCATTTTCAGATTGTATAGATGCACTGCAGTAGTACTTAGCACAGGTTCAGGCATCCATAGCTTATATTAACACACTTGACACAGGAGACTGAAAACACTCAAAAGTTCAAGCCTGTATTCATTCCTCAGGTTTCACAACAGTCATTAGGTTTACCAGGCTCGGCAGCATTTTTACAATAGGATATCAACATATGTAGTTATCTACTGTTTGAAGACAGGCCTTAAAATCCTCAGGCAGTAAAGAGGCCCAAAGAAATACAGCACAAATATTCTTCTAAGCATTTAGAATATTATTCAAGCCTTCATGTCCATTAACTGGAGCTGGCAGGGGGGAAGGGGAATACAAACAGCAAAGCTGTGAACCAGATTAATCCTAGAAGAGAGGCAACCACCTTTTAATTCCTTCATATGTTGTTAGCCTTACAGCCAAATGCCATTATGTAAGAGCATCTGAAACACTGTGAAGGTAACATTCAATTGGAACGAAGAGTTTTCTTTTACAAGTATCATTATCATCAAAACAGCTGGCTTGTACCTTCCTGGAAATCAGTCAGTTACACTGAAGATTAATTTAATCCAATATTCTCTTTTACCTATCATTTTTCCCCTCAAGGGCTGATTAATTCGAAGTCAGACTTCTCAGCTTTTACTGATAAGAATGTATTCAGTTCATTGATTCTTAAAAGTTTCCCAGTTTTATTCCATATATTTTCTTTCTCAACAAGGATGAAAGCATCACAAGCACGTAAAGCTTTTAATGAAGTTTTAAATATACCTGAACAGATGGGAGCAAAGAGGAAATGAGTCCGTGCCAAGACTACACCTCAGACCTGAATCAAACCTTTGCTATTTCTGTTTTCAAAGATTCTCAGTAGAAATGTAGATGGAGTTATTGCTTTTGCTACAAATTATGTGCATGGATTATAACAGTCTGGAAGACATCTTTTTGCCTAAACATACTTATTTTTCCCCATATGGGCTCTCAGGAGGCTTTAGTGACCCGTGTTAGGTATGACAAACAGAAACATTCATTTCCTTAACTGCTGGTACACAGTAAGATCAGCTGATATTTGCACACAAGTATCAGCTTCTATCTTTGCAAAACTCAGCAGCAAAATAAAAGTTTTCCAAGTTTGTTTCTTTCTTTAAAAGAAAAAAAAAAAAAAAAAAAGTGATTTGCAAAATGACAAGAAGTTTTCTACAAATGCTGGTACGGAAAAGAAACCCAAAAACCACAGACAATTTTGCATTCAATATTTCCAAATGAAAACTAACAACAACAACAAAAAGGAGTAACTTACAAGTATAGGTTTACAATAGGAAACTAGGAAAAACTCCATACCCCATAGCTTGTTAAACATATTTCACTGCTACCATAGAAACGCGATTGCTAGAATCCTCTGAAATTCATTAGACTCATCACTGGATAAATTGCTAAAACTCAGGACAAAAAGAGAATCCAAAGCCCAAAAAGCTACAGACTGGCAAGATCAATTCTGCAGACAATTTATGTTCAATACTGTTGCTAAATGAACTCAAGGTTCTGTGGTACTACAGAGGCACCAAAATGATAGCCGGATGGAAACACAGGCAGTACACACCAGCCCTTCCTGAACCATGCTATGTTCTCCTTTTAAATTAGGTTGCACCATTGATGCATAAAAGTCTTCATGCTAAAATAAATCACCATCTCATATCCACATTCAGGGTTTAATTGCTGAAGAAATAAATGGCAAAATCCAGGCATGACTCTGGAAGGATGACAAATTTAACAGCTTTTAAGACAGCCACCTAGGTAATGCTTCATAAGCCAAGTCCTTACAGTTGGAAAATAGAATAGTTTCGAATTTAATAGGAATTGAAGAAATTTGGGAATGAAAGAAGGTAATTAAAAATAATCAACAAAAAGCTGGATTTTCCAAGCCAAAGTCTCTACTATGTGCCATTAGCAATAACTGGGATGAAGGTGACAGATATGGAAAAGCACAGTCATGGTTATGTACCCTTGGAGCAAAGTCATAAGGATAAAAAGGAGTCACTGAAATCTGACCAAAAGAACAGTTTCTTCAAAGCAGGACATTTGAAACAGACATTCAATGGTGGCCAAGAAGGCCAACGGCATCCTGGCTTGTATCAAGAATGGTGTGGTGAGCAGGACTAAGGAAGTCATCCTGCCCCTGTACTCGGCATTGGTGAGGCCTCACCTCGAGTACTGTGTCCAGTTTTGGGCACCTCAGCACAAGAAGGACATGGAGGTACTGGAGCAGGTCCAGAGAAGGGCAACGAGGCTCGTGAAGGGCTTGGAGAATCAGCCCTATGAGGAGAGACTAAGGAAGCTGGGGCTGTTTAGTCTGAGGAAGAGGAGGCTGAGGGGAGACCTTATTGCCATCTTCCAGTACCTGAAAGGTTCTTACAGTGAGAGTGGGGCAGGTCTCTTCTCACTACTGACTTGTGACAGGACGAGGAGAAATGGCCTCAAGTTGCGCCAGGGCAAGTTCAGGTTGGATATTAGGAAGAACTTCTTTACAGAAAGGGTGGTTAGGTACTGGAATGGGCTCCCCAGGGAGGTGGTTGAATCGCCATCCCTGGATGTGTTTAAGAGCCGTTTGGATGTGGTACTCAGGGATATGATTTAGCAGAGGTTTCTTTTTTGTTTTTTTTTGTTTGTTTGTTTGTTTTTGTTTTTTTTTTTAGAGATGGGGTACTGGTTAGGCTGCGGTTAGACTTGATGATCTTCAAGGTCTTTTCCAACCTGGGTAATTCTATGATTCTATGATTCAAACTAAGACCAGCATGTGCAAATGCTCCCATACAGAGCCTTAGAAAAAACGAATGCTTTTGAGAGAATATATAATTAAGACATCTTGAAAGCTAAAGGGATTAATAAAGTTCTGGAGACAGTGTAACACAAGGGTACAAACAACACAGAAACAAAAAAGAACTATTGATCTGTCCCCTAGAAGAAATACATTCTATTAAGAAAGCGCAGTATCTTAACTAAATTATTTACCTCAACAGGTACTATGCTGCAATTAATTTCATATCCACAAGAGGAGAAACAGCATATTAATGCCATAATGCAGTAACAGCACGGATGACAGAAGAAGTGAGACTGCAAATGCCAGACATAGAGTAGGCTGAAGACTTCAGGTACTGTTGTGTAGACCAAGGGAAGAGGACAGACAGACAAAAACGAGCAAACAAAAGAAAAAAACCACAGCCACCTAAAACCACAAAGATCATCAACAGAAGAAAAAGCAACGCCTGGTAATTCTGAGCCATACAACATGGCTCAAGATGTAATTATCCGGACAGCTCTCCAGAATAGCATATTTAATCCCAAGGGAATGAATAAGAAAACAGTTCATTACTTTAACTTCCGACTTCCGAAACTAGAACAACAGAAGAGCTAGGAACCAAGTTAAAAGGAAATGGAATGGAGCAGCCAGAAGAACAAAAGCTTTTTGAAAACATGAAGGCCATTTAAAGACTCACCAAATGAAGCACACAACTAAACTCTCCCAAAACTATAAAGGCTACTACCAAAAAGGCTCTGAACTAAAAAGTATCATGAAATTACACATGAGGAAAGACCTGCATTCACTTGCCCTATTCTTTATGCTTTGCTAGGCATAGTTCTGCAGCCTACCTTGAGCTACGTCAGAGCAAAGGTTTGTCTAACATACCTATTGTACAACAGCACAGTTTTACAAAAGACAGAGTACCCAAGAAACCTGAACCACAGCAAAGAAAACAGAGCAAGATGTTTGCACTGATGTTCAGTAAGGAAAACACGAGGGAGGACCACATCAAAGCTTGCTTTCTAAGGGTTAGTAGTGAAAAATATCCAAAGTGCTAATAAAAAAGAATTTTAGAACAAACCACCAGAACCACATGATTTTCACTGAGACTTCTAAAGGCACTCCATAATTTTGTATTACAGTTTCTGTGATCAATGACTTAAACAGAAAGTGATAATTAACCAAATAATTACAATTACCATCCTCTATCTGTGATAGAAACTACAGCTGAATAAATATACTGAGGAAAGATACAATAAATGGGGAAAGAATTGCATAAATTATGCAAAGGAAAGGCAACATCTCACAGTACTCCTAGGGAGGTAATTTGAAGAGTTCACATACACATTGACCAGTGCTGATTAAACTGGTACATAGCACTCAAGATTTCCAAAAGACATTCAGCCATGTTCCTGACTAAACACTACAGTGGAAATTATCCATAACTAGTTTTGAGCAAGGGTCCTCTTAAGGATTTGCATTACTTGGAGAGATGAGTATTGTGCATTGTTAGCTGTTATTTCAATAAGGAGAAGCTATCAATGGGGTAACCAACAATGAAGTGATACAGGTCAACATTTATAAAGCAACCCTAAGAGATACGCTCTACCACAGTGGGTTTCCTAACTGTGCAAAGTTATTCACAGTAGCTGAACACAGAGATCAACTGTGAAGAACTACACAAGAGTATCACAGTGCTAAATGCATAGACAGCATGGTAAGTGAAATTCACCCGTGATAAACACAAGACAGTAAGTCTTTTCTACCTGTTCACCACATACACAGAGATTCCTCTGAAGTTAAAACACCACAAATGCAACCTTTTCAAACTAGATCTGCTCAAACACCAACAACCACCACTGGTGATGATGGTAAGAATCACTGTTGCATAATGCCAGAAATGCAAACAATTGGACAAACTTTGAAAAAATGTACTGATAACCATTAACCACAGCAGTTCAAAGGAAGCTCTATAGAAGTACTTATCCAGCCAGATGCTGAAAATCAAAAGAATACACCTACAGGAAAACTGTGTTCTATGTGCCGAGTTTGTATTTCCAGACATTAATGCTGCAGCCGGAATTATGAACTGACAACAAACCTGATACAGCAATTACTCTAATGCAGTAAAGCAATAGTATTACATGCACAAGAAACATCACAAGTCTTGTGGAAGTCTTAATCATCTACCCAAGATCTGAATTTTGGCTTATGGCTGTTAAGCTGACAGTTGAGCCTCATTTTATTATTATTATTATAATTTAAGCAAAATAATCAGTATCACAAAGCTCTGTGAAACTGGTTCTACTCATCAATTCCTCACACTGACGCGCCTTTGAACATACCACCAATTTAATTCCTTAACTCACCTACTTTCAGGAGTTCATACCCTTCCTTGATGACTCTTATTTCATTAGATTTCTCAGAAGTCTAATTATAAAAAACTCAGTCTACTGCAAAGACAAACTGATACAGCTATCAGAAGCTGTTTCTCTAGCTTAACAGCATACTGTTACTTCTTGCTGTAACTCATGAATGTTGTACTCTCTACACAGACATGTAACATACATACCACAGCTTCCTCGGGCTTGTAACGCCAACCGACCCCCACTGGCTGACCAAAAACATGTGACAAACCACCACAAAACTGAGTAAAATAATTCAATTAAAATCAAATTAAGTGGCTGTTTTACACTTCAACTGACAGTCAAATAGCCCAACTACATGCACTCACGAGGACTGGAAAGAGAAATAATCCAACATTTTTCAAAGGTTGTGATTTATATCTGCTTTAAGGTTAAGCCTGAATGCTGATACTGCAGGCCAATTTCAATCTGCGCAGTGAATAATAGACACTGTGCATGGACAGCTACCTGTGCAAGTAGAGGAGGGGGAGGAAAAGATTAAAAGCAGTTCTAGTTCACCATATATAAAACTTGATTACCACAGGCAACCACATAATAAAATCCTTCTCATTAGTCATCCTTACTGTAAACATTCAGCATATTTGTGTTTCCTCCTTACATCCTTCCTGAGGGATGCCCCTCATCAACCCTAAGCATTTTTGGCAACCTCATGTTCGGCAGCTCTGATCTACTGCCAACTTTTACAGGTTTGACCTTACCAACAATTTGAATGCTACAAAAGAGCCACCTACTTATTCAGTCCACAGGTTTGCTTTATTATACAACCGTGCAGCACAGCTGTTTCTGCAGCCACGCTCACAGCCAAACAGAAGTTGTTCCAGCTGACCAAGAGTTTCTGACTTAACTCCCTTCCAGAAAGATCAGTTCCCTAAAACAGATTATCTGTCCAACATTAACAAATGCTCCTGAATATAACAGGGTTGGTGCCACAGCTATCAACTTCAGTGTCAAAACCGTTTTGGAGGACATGACAAGCCAGTATCCACAGAATGACCTGCATGGGTGACAGCAAACACACACCACTTACTGCGTAAAACACTCTTGCTCAAAAAAGCACATGACAGCTGACAATTAAGCAAGCAGCAACAAAGTGATTATTAAAATACACACCGACCTGATTGTGATCAGTGGATATGTAAGAAATCTGTAAGAAATCTGTAAGACTTCAAGCAAACCTCACATACTATATTGAGGCTGCAATGATAACTATTTAATCAGCTAACCAGCTTAACACACAGACTGGGCTTCTGAGTTCAACATAAGTACTCGCATAATTTGAGCTAACCTCAGCTGCAAGTATTTACAGCACCAAAGGAAAAAAAAAGTCTCTTAAAACATTAAGTAATTTCATTATAAATATACAGGTTGCTCTGAAATAATGCCTCCTCTTTATTTCCATGGGAACTACAACAGATACAAAGAGCATAATAACACTGATGGACTAAGCTACATTCAGCACAGTCACCACCATGAGCTATGCATTTTTGCCAGCAATGAACAAGAGATGGTATGCTGCACTTGTAAAAATGTGCACTAGCGGAGGTGACCCACTGTCACACTGCTGAAGCACACTACCCACCACCTCACTGAGCTCACAGCCACTCTTTGGTCTCCATAAACGTCCAGTAAGTGCTGTTGAACATCAGAGAGCGCCAATGCTTGTGCACATATGAATTCAAACCTTTGCTTCATGCTCACTTCCATGTCAGACACCACTGCGTCAGACAGCTCCTCTGCTGCCATCTGTCACGCAGCAACATAACACAATGGAACACTGATGGGAAGGCTCAGCCTCTACTGCCATCCCACCAACATCTGCCTCTGATGTTGTGGGCCAACATAATTAAACAGGAGGCGTGACTTTTGGAGTAGCCCTCTTACCACAAGTAAGAATTTTGGGAACAGGATATCTGTTCATAGATTAGACTTATGAACCTACTGTCCAATATCACCATTATGAAGAGCCTAAGTTCTTATTACTTCAGCCCGAATATCTATTGCAGAAGAATTTATCTTCCAGTAGGTCTGGATCTGTTTCAAAATTCGTTATTTCCCCACAATTTCAAATCTGTATGAAGAAAACATCTTACTAAAATCTATTATAGCACCCTAAATGTGCTTGTCACAGACTTCAAGGAATTGAAAAGCATATGCACAGAAAAACCTGCATACCAGTAAAGCAGCTAAAAAGAGTAAGAAAGCAAAAGCTACGCAGTGAAAGAGCCATTCTGAAGCATTTGAATCAGCAAGTTGTTTTTCATTCAGAAGATAAATTATTTAGACACAAACCAAGACTGAATGAAAAGTGAGAGGTAGGGAAATGCAAACTTCACTGTCTCCTGAGTACAGCAACGGTACTGCAGCCATCCATGATGTGCTGACATCTGGTTTCCAACTGACACTTCCAAGAATATCTGAGTATCTTTCTTTAACACAGCCTCCTCCTTTGGTCTTCCTTAGCAACCTGTGCTGAGAATTACTCCCTTGTATGCATAAACAGAATGAAAATTCAGGGTCAGTCTCAAACCTGATTCTGTTCAGGGTCATGAATTCAGGAGTGTCCAAAACACCGTGGATAAGTAGTACTTGGTGTAACCATGGCACATAAAAATCATAATGCTGACTATGACTTAACTAACCATGAAGTTTCAAGACAGTCATACTGACATGTATTTTCCCCCCATCTTAAATATGCACTTTCAATACATTTCATGGCTGCTCAATCAGGAATGTGCAGATTAACAAGAACCCAGCACTACCCCTAGCCTTTAAAGCCATTATGTATAACATGGTAGACATTTATTTATTCCTCTCTACTATTCAAGCAGCACTGTGCTACTTCAGGACATGTTATTACAAAAGGAATAGAAAGATAGACAAAGAATCCAAGAAGTTGTGTCTGTTCATCTATTACTTATGTTCAAATACATACCTATTTCCAGGAAAGCAGGTAACACTAAACCAGAGCAAGAGACTTGAAACATGACCTTAGTCAAAAGGGAGCATTACAGTAACAGAAGAAATACACTCTGCTAAAGATATAAAATAGGAAAAGGACAAGTGGGCAAGGAGAAAACAGGGAGAAATGGAAAAACTGAACACAATTAGTCTTAATACAACACAAAAAGACCAAAGTGTCAATCAACATAAACCAATTAAGAAATACGCACTGCGTATATGGGAAATATATATATATGTACACTCGATAGATTATGAACAGTCTAGAGAATAGTCAAATTATTTAGGTATCTGGACTAAGTAATGGAACACAGGCCACTGACAACAAAGGGCCTGTAGGTCACAGGACACATTTCAGTAATACTCCCTACACTTGCTCCACAAGGATCAATAAAGATTATAAATTCAGAATTCAAATCTCTGAAGTCCCTAGTTCTTGCCAGTATTCAAGAAAATAAACCGAGATGATAATAGACAAAGTGTATAATCCCTTCAATATGTCATTTAGTTATTACAGGTTTGAGGAAGAGCCAAGTTGGAAGCACTCAGGGCATAGACGCAACTGTAGCAAATGCTACAAATTTACATGTGGTACAGATACTAATGAAAAAAGACCAGAACAATTAGTCAGAATGCTCTAACTAATCAAATAAGCTATTTCTGTACATTTCATAAGAGTTAAGAGTTGATTTGGCTATACTTTTATATATACTTTTTTTGGCTATACTCGTGGTGCTCAGGGATATGATTTAGCAGAGGGTATTTAGAGTTAGGGTACTGGTTAGGCTGCGGTTGGACTTGATGATCTTCAAGGTCTTTTCCAACCTGGGTAATTCTATGATTCTGTGATACTTTTGATACAACTGTACTATAATCATAGTCACTATACTGATCTGTAATTACATACAGCATGTTTTCTTCAATGGTACCACAGAATATCCCAAGTAGGAAGGGATCCACAGGGATAAAACCAAGTCCATCTCTTGGTTCCACACAGAAACACCCAACATCCAATCCCAGCATCTGAGAACTCTGTCCAAATACTCCCTAAGCTCCGGCACTCGGGGCCATGCCCACTGCCCTGTGCAGGCTGTTCCCTGCCCACCACCAGCTGGTGCAGAGCCTTTCCCTCAGCTTCATACCATTCCCTTGGGCCCCATTGCTGTCACAAAGAGCAGAGCTCAGCACTTCCTCTCTGATCCCAGTATGCAGCTGCCATGAGGCCTCTCCTCAGCCTGCCCTGCTCTGCGCTGCACACACCAGGCCCACAGCTGCTCCTCACACACCTTGCCCTCCCAATCCTTTACCGTCTTTGTAGCCCTCCTTCAGACATCCTAAGAGCTTTATGCCCTTCTTATATTGCAGGCCCAAGCCCACACCCAGCACAGGAGGCGAAGCTGCACAGTACAGAACAGAGAGGACAACCTCTCCTCTCACCCAGAGGCAGTGCTGGGCCTGGGGCACCCCAGAACACACTGCTGACATACATTCAACTTGCTGTAAAACCACCAGAACCCCCAGATCCCTTTTTAAGGTGCCATTCTCCAGTTTCTCATCCCTAAATCTGCACACATAGCCAAGACTACACCACCCCGAATGCAGAATCTGGCACTTGCTCATCTTAATCTCATCTGCCTGCTGACTGCATGGGCCTTTGATTTGTCAAGATCTCTCTGCAAGACTTCTCTACCCTCAAGGGAGTCAACAGCTCTTTGTAATTTAGTACGATCTGCAATTGTACTTGGTATGTATTTCAGCCCTGCACCCAGGCCATTAACAAAAATCACAAAGGATGAGCAAGTTTGTGACGTTACTGATAAACTTGGTACATCCAATCACGTCTAAACCACTCAAATCTAGAAAGCCAAGCAGAGACAGAAAATGTGAATAGAAATCTTTAGTGAGAAAGGATGAGATCTACTAGATCTACTGCATCCTGCAGGAATACATAGTCAAACAGTTTACTAGCAAGAACTATGTTAATTCTGAAAGGATTAAAAAAAAAGTATTTCATTGGGAAGGTTAATTCAGAATGTGCAAGGTAATTTTAGGGAGTTTAAGCCACACATCATACACCTACATTTTATCAATTACAGATTTTATCTAAACGGCATGCTTTATTTTTGTGCTACAAGAAAAGTGAATGTCCAATATGACAATAAAGCACTGCTTATCATTAGAGAGCATCTTCTTGGTCAATAAATGATATCAGACTTAGCTTAAAATGCTGCAAATTTAATAGAATAGGTTATTTTTAAAGTGACTTCAGTAGGCCTCATCTTGGTAAATCCACCCCAGCTCAGAAGAAAGTCAAATCAGAAACAAGACCTCCCTGGGGAGCCTATTCCAGTACCTAACAGAAAGGGTAGTTAGGTACTGGAATAGGCTCCCCAGGGAGGTGGTTGAATCGCCATCCCTGGATGTGGTTAGAGCCGTTTGGATGCAGTACTCAGGGATATGATTTAGTGGAGGGTTTTTAGAGATAGGGTACTGGTTAGGCTGCAGTTGGACTTGATGATCTTCAAGGTCTTTTCCAACCTGGGTGATTCTATGATTCTATGATTCTAAGACCAATGACAGAAGCTGGGTTTTTCAGCTTACATCCAACAGTTTTGAGTATCTAAAAGGATACAGATTTTCCAGCCTCTCTAGGATACCCTCTCCCACTGTCAGTTATCTTTGCTATTAGGAATCCTCCCTGTTGCAAAGTTTTACCTGCCATCCTATCAAAGTGTACCTCTAAGAAAAGCTTTACCTTCTCTGTGCCTTCCCATTAAATAGCTGAAGACAAATAACATTACCCTCTAGCCTTCTCAAAGCTGAATATGCCCATCCCTCTCAGCCTGTTTGTTACACACCCCAATTCTCTTAGCAATGGAGGGACACCAGAATGGACTTCTTCCAGTATGCCAGTATCTTCATTATACTGGGCTGACCCAAAAATAGACTGACCCCTCTAGATGGGGACTCAGCTATCAGTGTAACAATCACACTACACCCAAACCGCTGGCTTCAGTCTTGCTTAATGCAGACAAGTATGCTGTTTGTCTTCACCCTTACAAGAGCACAATGCTCACATTCAAGGTATTGACTCCCAGAACTCCCAAGACCCTTCCTGCAAAGCTGCTGTCCATCCTATTAGTGCCCAGCCAGTACTATTCCCATACAACTTACAGATGATGATGTTATTAGTTGCCAAAAAGGATTTTTAATACTATCCCTGACTGGCACTTCCCTTTGCTTTTTCACTCTTAATTATTTTAATTCAACGTGTCATATACACTTCAGTACACCCTGCCCATGACACAAATAAATCAGCAGGGACAACTGATAGACATCATTCCTGCTACCTTGCCAGGTTTATCAGATACTGAAATCATAAACCCTTTTCAACAATGCTTTTAAAGTAAAATTTTGTTCTTTTGTTCTGATTTTTGTATGTGCTCAGAGGCAAAAAGTAACATTCCCCGACACACATAAGTGAACAAGAAGTTTGTAGATAGTTCGTTCTCCTCTTGTCTGTAACAATAACTAACATAACTAGCAGTCTTAGCCAGACTCTTTTTTCCATGTGAGGAACACCCAAGTTCAGCTAACAACTTGCTATTTTTGATCAAGTATGGACAAGCTTCTTGAACACAATTTACCTTCAGCAATCAGCCTTCAATCCATCTATTAATCCAAAAAGAAGAAAAACTGGATTTGAGAGTATGTGAGAGTACGTGCTAGATTCAGTAAAGAAATTTGCACAGACTACAGCCAAAGAGTCAATAAAGTCACCAACAAAGGAAATAAAATCTTACAACAAAAAAAACAAAAAACCACCAAAACAGTTTAAGTCTACAGTAAGGTCAGATGGACAGGACATGGGATCCAAGGATGCAATCAGCATTCCAAGTGGTTTCTTCAGCTGCACTCCTTGACTGGCTGTGAGTTACATTACACAATCAAAATTCCTATTTATTGAATAGAACAGTTCAACTAACTTCAAAAAGTAAAGGTAACTACCTGAAGATGACCATATTTCTAAGATCTGACAATCTTTTCCACTCCTCCGTAAGTCATTCTTGCAGGTCTTCTCTAAACTCTCCAGTTCTTTTCTATTGAAAATGCAGAACTTCATTCAGACATTAATTGCTGTCCTACACACCATATTACATAGACCAACTCAGTGTTTCTAATCGTTAACTCTTTGGGCAGAAGCACACAATGATGACCAAACACAGTGAAAATGTTAACAACTCCATAATGTATCCAATAAATTAAAACAATGACAACAACCCACCACCTCCAAGAAGTCCTTCATTGCGTTCTCCATTTCCTGTCATTTCCCAATAATATTTTTCCATGCATGTATGTGTATACGTATTACAGACAACTTCCTTTGTCTTTTCTAGGTAATATTTGGCTTCTTTAATGAGGAACCACCTAACAGAAAAAAACTTTATCTTATGAATGAACATTAAAATAAGCATCACAAACACAGATATACTGATCAGCAATTCAAAAGATGCCTGGTAAATCTGGTCGGCTTAGCAGCAGTTCCTAGTCATAGGCAAGTTGATTTATTAGCACAGGCCTTCTTTCCCTATCTGAAAAAAAAATAATAATAAAAATAAAAGGAAGAAAGATGCTGATACCACACCCATCCATGTATTACAACTCATTGTATGCCGCTAGGAGCTGAAGTTACAGACCACATTATGTTAGCCACTGTACCAAAACAGAATACGAATGTCTGCTCAAAGAGCAAACAACCTAAACATAAGGGACAACAGATGGAGCGAGACAAAAAAGAGAATACATGGAAAAAGCACTGCCATCAACAATGGTTAGGATTCTTGTTCCAAGGACGGTATGCTTAGGTCTCAAGAGTAACAAGAAAGGTATTCATTTAGCTGCTGGTTGGCTTTGTTTCCTGAATTTTGCTTCCTCTGCATTAAGAAGAAGGCCTTTACAAGGCAGATATATGGAAGCCCCCCCAAACATGAGGATCATCATAGGAGAAGGGACAGAGGGGTTGCACTGCCCATAATGACACTTAGCAAAGAGCACTTAAAACCTCATTAACAACAAAATAAGATCGTAACACCTTCCACAGCTAAGCCCCAAGTTTAAATCAAAAGCAGGTAACCCCTTCATTTTAACATCCATAAAATATAAAGACCAGGCAGCCAAGACAGAATAAGCATTACTACAAGATACAGAGAACAAAGACAAGGTATGAGATGTAGTTACATGATCCATTTAAATAGCTAAATAATAAATATTTAATTGTTTGTTAGCAATTAAGATATAGCTTACAGCCTGTCAGAAGAATAGAGAGCTGTGTGTCTAAGACAATAGCTAGACTGCAGGCTTAAACTAAAGGTCTGAAAACAACACCATCTACAAGCAATAGACAGCATGGAGAATTTTCCTCCTGGGAAGAAAGGATTGCCTTTGGGATAAGAGCCTGAGCTGAAGGTCAGGTACCCACAAACAACATGGCAGAAGCACACAGTGAGATACAGCTGGTAGAGAGAGCAAGTCTGGAAGATAGGTTTGAAAATCATCCATGTGAAGTTGACAGCTGATATTATAAATTAGAGAAATTTGGTGTAGTACTGCAGGCGAAAACCCAACTGGAGAGCTCTTACAGGCATCTGAACGAATGGACCCCGGGAAGAAGAAAAACCTTCACCAAGCTTTAACTTTTGGGGAAGAAAAGATGGCTGCATCACAAATGGGCCTCTGTTGAGAGCTCAGAATATCTGCAAGGGCTGCTCTGAAAGCAATGCCTTCTACTTTATTATGCTGACCCACAACATCGAAGGCAGACATTGGCACTGCAGCAGAGGTCAAACCTTCCCACCAATATTCCATTACATGTAGTTGCTGTGCGACAGATGGCAGCAGAGGGACAAGATGGCATCTGATGTGGAAGCAAACATGAAGCAAAGGTATGAATTTCTCTGTGCAGAAAAATGACACCCACAGACATTCCTTGATGCTTTTACTGAACATTTCTGGAGACCAAACGGCGGATGTGAGCACAGCGAGGTGGTGGGTGGTACGTTTCAGCAACAGCAACATGAAAGACAGTGGATGGTGTCTTTTGGATGGCCATGTCAGATTTTTACAAGGTCAGCATGCAGGCTCTTGTTCATCATGGGCAATAACACACAGCTAATGGTGGTGACAGAAACACTATTTTTCAATGTAGCTGAGAATTTGCTCTATCAGTGTTGTGCTCTCTGTATCTCTTGTAGTCTTCAATGAAATAAAGAAGAGGCGTTACTTTTGGGGTGACCTATGCATATCTCACAAAAAAAGCCTGAAGAATAAGATGGTACTATGCTTACTGAAAAGTCTGTGGTGCAGAAAAACAGGTCCACACTTCCCAGAATGACTGAGCCACAACTAGGCTAAATCAAAAAATCCTGTGTATATTGATCTTCTACTGGTTATGTTGTATTTGTCCATCTTTTCCCAACTAAAAAACTAAGGACGTCATGTAGAAGCCCTCATGAACAGTTCCATGGTGCCACAGTTACTTGAGTGGGTAACCAACACTTCCTTTATTACCATCACTATAAGAGTCAGATTGGTGAACTACCTCATCACATGATGATGCCAATATCTTAAACAGTTGATGTCTTTTCAACCCAAGTGAATATCACAGAATCATATCATAGAATGGACTGGGTTGAGAAGGACCTCAAAGATCATCTAGTTTCAACCTCCTCCCCCCCCCAGCTATATATAGGGTCACCAACTATTAAACCAGGCTGCCCAAAGCCTTACCTTAAATACCTCCAGGGATGGGGCAACCACAGCCTCCTTGGGCAACCTGTTCCTGTGCGTCACCACCCTCTGGGTGAAAAACTTCCTCCTAATATCTAACCTAAACCTCCCCGTCTCAGTTTAAAATCATTCCCCCTTGTTCTATCACTATTCACCTATGTAAACAGCTGTTTCCCCTCCTGTTTATACACTCCCTTCAAGCACTGGAAGGCCACAATCAGGTCTCCCCAGAGCCTTCTCTTCCCCAAGCTAAACAAGCCCAGTTCCCTCAACTTTTCTTCATAAGAGAGGTGCTCCAGCCCTCTGATCATCTTAGCAGCCTTTTAACACAGTATATTAAACAGGGGAAAAGATGGAATTAAAATGACTTCCTGCTTAGCATTTGTCAGAAAGAAATAAAACGAGTGGGAACTGTGAGGGTGCCAAGACATTAACAAGTTCCCCAGTGAGGTTATGAATTTCCCCTCCCTGGAAGCATTCAAGGTCAGGCTGGATGGGACTCTGAGCAACATGGTCCCGATGGAGGTGTCCCTGCCTATACCAGGGGGGTTGGAACTACATTAAAGATCCCATCCAACCCTAACCATTCTATGAGAGAATGCACTTACGTACAGCATAATACACAAATTCAGGCATTTGGAAGCCAGGTGACAAAAACGGAAGGACTCTGATAACTTCTGTAAGAGTTAAAGAGTTGATGGATTTTGACGTACAGTTTGCTACCTAATTAATTTATTTTAGGTGAAGTGGTAACATTAAGTGTTAAGTACTCCAAAGATCCAAAGCTATCCTTTCTTCACAACAGCAACGCACATTAAGTAATTACATCACAGAACATCTAAACCCATAATCTTCTTGTGTTACTGATACTTGATATGGTTGAGGAGCGCACCAATCACGTCCACGTCCATTTCAAGACACTTCTGTAGCCATCCCATTCCAAGACTGCACGCTCGCTCCTGTGCCCCTGCCTGAGCACTGCACCTGCCACTGCCCTGCAGGTTATTCTCCAGTGGCCAATAGTAAAAGCAACACAGAAGTTACAATGAAATTAACTCCAGAACACTTGGGAAGTGCGCAGACAGGGAGCTTAAGCATTAGGACAAACTTACAAAGCATTAATACCCTTCAAACGGAGAAGTTTCAAGCATGCAGTGGTGGCAGCCATATCTCTTGCAACTCTCATTTGAACAGAAAATTGAATAATTTCTGGTCATTGTGTTTATGTTTGATTAAGAACCTGCATTTGCTGTTTGCACTATAACCACTGACTGCAATAAACTTGCTCTCATTACAGACAACAGTCAGAAAACAACTTTAACCGCTGCCACATCCAATAAATGAAATACTTCAGGTGAAGATGTGAGCATTCCTTAATACAAAGTTATTATCTAATCCATCTAATGAAGGACAGATGTGGATTTCTATGTATCTGTTGATGCTCTCATCCATGTAGATTCGTCATCAATTTTTGCATTCATGAATCCCATGGAATTCTTATGGAATAGAATTAGAATAATTACATCTTTGTCTTAAAGTTGATGATTTCCAGAAGCTCGGGAAAGATAAGTCTGAAACTGCCAAAACAACATAAGAACAAAGAAGCAGAGTTGAAGTCAACACAGTCAAAGTGTCAACTGAAGAAGACAGACAATGCAACCGCAGTTCAGATTCCTCACACAGCTCTCTTCTATCCAAAATTTCTCTTACAAAACACTGACAAGTTCACTCATGTTGCTCCAAAATGAAGAATTTTAATACCAGCAACTAAATGGAGCAGATCATTTTACCATGGCCTGCATAGACAACCTAAAAGAAGTTAGACATAAGGAATGCTGGACTATTAGGGTGGGACCCTTCCAACTCAAACCATTCCATGATCTACCAGCTTCCTCTGAACAATAACCTCACAGAAATCCAGGTATCTTTCTGGAACAGCCATCAAACAAGATTAAATCACTTAAATTATGTTGAAAGTTAAAAGCAGTTGCAAAAAAAAAAAAAAAAAAAAAAGCTTCTGTCTGTTGAAAAACCCAACAATTTCTGTAGACAACAGAATTTCTACAGCATACAAGGCTGTAGCAGCCTCATGAGACAAATATTACCTCGAACTTCCCTGAAGAGACATCTAACTCATCCTGTCAGGCTCCTGAACTTCATATCCCAGTCCCTTCCTATAGCTAGGCAAATTTCATTATTCTTTGGGATGTTCACGTCATGCACATTCTCTGCAAACAGTGGATTCTTCCATCAGTAGTGACCCTTTATATAAACTCTTCACAGAACTCATCATTCTGCTTTTGTTGCCGAGTATATTGATTGGTTGTGAATTCCAGCACAAATAGACAGAACTTCAGAAATTCTCTATTTATTCCTTGAAACCAAAATAAAAACTCCTAAACTCCTGTAACAGTGTAAGACTGTTTGTGAAGCTGCTGGAGAAAAACTTAAGAAAGTCAGCAGAAGACTCCAAGAATTTCTGTCAGTTTTGGTCCCACACCCCTCTGCAAACTTGGACAAGCCCTGCAGAAGACAAAGAAACTTGCTTTCATTTATTCACTGGCACAGTGTACCCTTGCTGATGCAAATCCTTCTTAGCATATTATTACAGAGAAGCAACAGTAGAATGCAATCATATCTAGGGTCGAAGAGGATCAGTAGCAGTAACATACAGCACGTTTAGTAGATATTCAAATTAAAACAATCTTACATTTAAAAAGTGATTTGGTCTAACTACATCATAATGTCTCATCACCATCTTCATTTCACAAATTACAGCTGAGGAGCTTGGAGTACCCATGCAGTAGTATGCACAGAATATATGCCTGTCACACATGACAGCATGGCTACAGGATATACTCTTTCCTCCAGTCACATGCTTGAGAAAAGACCACACCACCATGACCACAGTTGGTGGAGGACCACGTGCCATCCAGAAGGATGCCCTTGTGCAATACAAGGTGTAACTTGCAGACCAGCTGGCAATTACACAGTGGTTTGCTGAATCTCTGCCCTACAGCTGCTCGTGGCAGCAGTCTCACCTTCTCAGAGGCAGCCACACAAAGCTGCAGGATATTTTTCAAGTCAGCTCCAGCCTTCAGCACTTTTCTGCTCTCTTTCAACGCAACAGACTCCCTCTACCCAAAGTGCTACTTGCCCTGACCCACGTCAGAAGCTACTTTTTTAACATGAAACACCAGAAAGAGCTGAACAACTGACTGGAAGGTATAATGAATCTGAAAACTTGGCAGCCTTGCATCCAAGGCATGGTAACAATAATAAAAAGAATAACACTCCTACTGATGATAACAAGCCATACAAACTCTCTGTGTCTTTCACAAGGTTGATCATTTCAAAAACTCAGAATTAATTCAGATCTGATGCCTTCCTCCTAAGCAGTGGTGCTTCCGTAGTGAAATACCCATGCTTTCTAGATGTAAGCTACCAGAAAGTGACCAAGCGGCAGCTTATGCAGACCTGAGAAATCCAAGTACAACGGTAAGGGGACAAAAAGCTGCCAAGCCACATGCAGTGGGTAGGGCCGTACCCCACGCTCCTCCCGCGCATGGCCCCGAGCACAGCGCGGCGCTGTTTGTTTTGTTCTCGGCACAGCAGCAGCCGCATCCCAACAGCTCCCACCGCCTCCATCCACACACACACACACACACACACACACACACACTGCTACTTTCTCCTCCACTGCACTACTTCGTAATTTCAGAAGCTCCCTTTTGCACAGCATGCAGCAAAGGAAGGTTATGAAACGGAACTGGACTAGGGGTAACCCAAAGCCCGGTCCTCCAGGGATCTACAATCAGCCTTCCCTTGACCTAACACCCAACAGAACAGCGCTTGGGGAGTACAACACAACAGCCGCTGGCAGGAAGCGGCAAGTCGCTCTACCGCCCCCCGGCCTCAAGGCACGAAGGATACAGGATTGAGGAAAAGGGAAGGAAAAAAAAAACCCACAGCAAACAAACAAAGATGGCAGAAGGTGCCTGGCCGTGGAGTTCAGTGCCCGCTTCACGCCTCCAGAGGGCACCCGCGAGGTGCCCCCCCCCTCCCGCCGAGCCGGGCGAATCAGCCCGTCTGCCTCCGGAGCGGCACCGCAGGACCGTCTGCAGCAGCGCCCACCGCGCGGAGGGGTGGCCACCTCGGGGCAGCAGCTGCCGGGCCCAGGAATGTCCCCACCCCACCCCGAGGCCCCTCCTTTTACCCCTGGAGAACAACGAGCAGGTCTGACGGGGGCAGAAATAGGTACAGAAATAGCACTCACAATGGAGCTCCCTCTCCTTGCCGCTCTCTGCCAAGGCTGCACCAAACCGAGCTGGAGCCTGAGGGAAAGACACGGGGTTATCGCGGGGCACCGGGCAGCGCCCCGGGCACGGCTTTCCCTCGCCCTTCCTCCCGGTCGGCACCGCCCGCGTCGCCCACCGCCACCCGACCGACAAACACGGACCCCCGGGGGAAATAACCAACAGCGTTGCCCCCGGGGCCGCAGCACGGCCACAGCACGGCCACGCCGCCCCCGAGGGGCCGCGGCACCGGGGCGGGGAGGGCACGTTCCGCACTAACTCGCCTCGGCGGGCCCCGAACCGGCGGCGCGGAGCGGCGGACGCGCAGCTCTCCCAACCGCCCCCCGCACGGCGTCGCCGATCTGCCCCCGGCCTCGGGTTTGCCCCCCTGCAGTCGGCCCGCGGCACTGCCGCCTCCCGGCCGCCATTAGCAAACCCCGGTCGAACAATACGGGGGGGAGCGCGGCGGCGGGAGGCGCGCGGCGCAGCGCCGGGCAGCGGGGGAGGCGGGAGGGAGGGAGACACCCGGCGGGAGGGGAGGGGGGAGAGGTTGGGGGGAGGGGGGCAGAACAACGACCGCAGGCCCAGCGGGGAAAGCGGGGGGAGTTCGCTAAGGGGTGCTACGCCGACGCCGGCCTTTCCCCAAACGCCCCGGCCCCCCCTCCAAAGAACTGCCCCCAGGCCGCCTCCTTTCGCCCACCGCCGGGCGGCGATCGGCGGAGCTGCCCCCGGCTCCTCTCCGCCGCCAGAGGGCCGCCCGGCCCGGCGGGGCGCCGTTGAGGCTCTTCCATCCCCGCCCCGGGGACAGCTCCGCACCGCCGCCCGCGTGCCCGTCCCCGGCCCCCGCCTCACCCGAGGGCTCCCCGCAGCACCGGACCCCCCGGGGGACACACGCACTCTGCCTCACTGCTCCGGCGGCTCAACTCTAACTCGGTCCAGTCCCGGGCTCAGCGCAGCTGCTAACGAAGGGGAGGAGGAACCGAGCCAACCGAGCTGAGGAGGGCCCGCCCCCGCCCCGCCATTGGCCGTCCCCGGGGACGGGCTCTCGCGCCGGGCCAGCTGATTGGGCGCTCCGCCCGCCCGTCAGCGCCGCCCGCAGCCGGTTGACCCTATGAACTGCCAATCTCCCTGCTGGCCGTGCCCCGAGCGCTTCCCACTTCGAGCCCTCAGGTCTGAGCAGCCCCAGCCGTAGCCCGCGGGCGCGGTGTCCGCTCTCGGCATCGCCGGTAGCGCGCCCGGCCCCGGCCGCCTGACTTACTTAAGCACGAGTCGGGCTCGCTGCGCTCCTCCGGCCATCCACCAGCCGTGAGGAAGCTGCGCGCCCACCCCGGCGGCGCTCGCGCTCCCTGCGGGCAGCACAGCGCGGAGCTCGGGACGCCCTTCCCCTCCGCGCCCCGACGTGGGGCTACTGGTTCTTATGGCGCCCCCCCGCCGGTCCCGCCTCGCAACCTTCCCCCTGAGCGGCGAGCAACTTGGGGCCGCCTTCAGGAGGGACGGCGCGTGCATAATGGCAGCGCTGCCAGCGGGGACATTGCCCATGGAAGAGCCTCCTCTGGGCACCACGTCTGCCCCGCCGACCGGCGCCTCCACGTCGTGGGCGCCCTCCCGCCCCCACCCATTGAGGAGGAGGGCGCCATGTCGGCCGCCATGGCTCCTGGAGGAGTGGTGGTGATGGTGGTGGTGGTGATGATGGTGGTGGTGGTGTCCTCCATTTTGTCGGAAGCCGCCGCGGGGAGCTTGGGGCCAACGCGACCCAACGTGGGCCGGCCATGTGAGGCGCCCCGCTCCGGCCCGCGGCGGGAAGAGGAGCCGGGAGCCCCCGGCAGCGCCGCGAGGCGGGAGCAGCGCTCCGGGCGGCGACGGGAGCCCAGCGCCGGGAGCCAACGCGCCGCCCGCCCTCTGCCAAAATGGAGGATGCGCACTTCCTCTGCGCGCCGCCGTCCCTCTCTCCGGCCATGGCACCCACGCCTGTTTCGTCGAGGACCTGAGCGGCGCGGGTTGTAGCGCGGCGCTCCGGCCCCTCTCAGCCCCGTTCCTTCATCCCATTCTGCCCCGAAGAAGGAGAAAGAGAGAGCGAACCCCCACCCCGTCCTTGCTAGCCGGTATCACTTCTCGTCAACCACGTGGCGCGGTGTCCCCTGGAGAGAGAGCCTCTGGCGCGTCCAGGGAGCGGTCCGGACTGCCGTGCCGTGCCGTACCGGGGCCTCCCGCACCGCCCCGCAGAGGAGGGAGCTCTCCCAGGTTACGGAAGGGGCTGGGTTGCGCCACCGGGCACGGTGGGCTCGTCTAACAATATTCTCGTGTGGGAGAGAGCAGAATATTTCTACCGTCTACTGTCACAATAACACAGCCCGGGGACACACGGAAGTCAATGGCTGAAGCCAAACGCCCAACACTACTCCTGGTCGTTGACTGAAATGAATGTCTTTTTCACACCACCCAACCTCTCTGATGGGGTTCTGAGGGCTGCTTGATGTTGGGGTTACAGATAGTGCTCGTTCCTGAAAGGTGGGAGCTGCTGGGAGAAAACCATCCAACAAAGCATCTACTGAGAAGAAAAAAATGCCAGAGAGGTGCTGCTACCCATGTTGGAGGGGTCTTCATATAACTCATGAGCTTTGTTCCATGTTACAGCACTGTCCAAATCATCGTGGTAGTCATTTATTTAACTGTTGAAATTTCAACACTAAATCTTATGTGTTCTGCCAAACCAGTGGTTCCTGACCACGTCTCCTTCGTTAGCCTTGGACACCTTGTAGGTTGTTAATGTCAAAGCCGTGTTTGGACATCTTTCACATAACGTATTTTCCTGCCTTTCCAGTTGCATGTAGTAGGTAGACATCTTTGTTCTATGATAACACCTCTATGTAAACGGGATCAAGTTCAGAAATTCAAGAAGACCTAAGTGCCAATTTTTGAGAGCTTCCATGCACAAAGATATGTGGCAACATATTAGTGCTTTTCTCATTCAGAACTCATTAAGTGCTACCTGTCATTCTAAGTTACTCAAAAATAGTAATTGAAGAGCACCTTCCTTTAACCACTGCCCTAGCAATAAGAGCACCTTCCTTTAACCACTGCCCTAGCAATAAGCATTACTTAAGAAAGTTATCAAAGACTTCTATAGTTATGCAGACTCTTTCCATTGATGTTTTCCCTAGTCCCCCTATAGACATATAACCCACTTTTGAGTTTATGTGTTCAAAAGTAGTCACAAATAGTGAAATGCAGCATCTATTTTTTCAATTAATTTTTCAAATGACGTTAGGAGAAAGGAGGAAAATGTCCAGACACATAGAAAGTTCTCCCTCCTCTGTAAAACCACGGTTATTTTGAAGAGCAAACCAGACCAAGTCATTCTATTTTATATTTTGAAAGCTAACATTAGTTCAAATACTAAGCAATAAAATCTCTTCATGAATGCCACAGATCCAAAATGGATGTATTTATAGGCTCCACACCACTGTCTCCATGGAAAGGCCTAATGTCAGCAACCTCACTAAAACCATCTTCCATACTGACTGGCAGTAGATAAATTCAACAAGGCTGAACTAACATGATGCTCTATGACTTATGAGAGGAATGACATCCTTCTATCTGACACAGGGTAAAACTGTCTCAGAAAGCAGACAACTGTATTTGAACTGGTCTTTGAGGTCCCTTCCAACCTTAGTCATTCTGTATGATTCTATGATGGTATTTTAAAGTGTTGGTGTTTGAGCAGGAATTTTAGGAAGGCTACCAAGCCAACTTTCAATAGATGCATAGTAAATAGGATCAGAATGCACATAAGGCTACGTCCTGCCATCAGCAATGTTTATTTATGATTTAAAATAGTGGGTTTTACACCAGAAGTAGGAGTAAACATATTTTATTTCCTAAAGGACTTATCCAGCCTGAGTGCTGCTCTGGTTCGCATCAGTATAATTGTCTCAATGTCTAGAATGGAGTTCTGAAGACTGGAAATACTTGAACGTGTTTCACTGATCCATGCATGTAACATTCCAACGGTAGTGGTTCTTGGAACTCTTCAAAACACAGACAGATACAGCTGATTTGAAGATTGGCTTGGAAAAAACCTTGTGTTTTGAAGGTAAATAAAATGTAGGTTTATAAAAATGTGCTTTTCCAGCACACACGGAGGGGAAAGCAAAGTCTAATCCGTTGTAAAATGTGTGGCCCCAATATTTCTTCTATGTCATTGTTTTCTTCTACACTGTCCTGTCCCACAAACTTTATTCTTCCTGTCTTAAACAGTTTTATTTATCTACTATCTCATGATTTTCTCTACTTTCTCCCTCTGCCATTTCTGATGGTATTTACTTTCTTATTATTTGTGTCCCTCGCTTCACTTCTTTGCTCTCTGTAGCCTCAGTCCTGTTGGCATTTTCTTTGACCATCAGAAAGAAAGATGAGGAAAAACTGTAGTATCATAGAATCATAGAATTATCCAGGTTGGAAAAGACCTTGAAGATCATCAAGTCCAACCACAGCCTAACCAGTACCCTAACTCTAAAAACCCTCTGCTAAATCATATCCCTGAGCACCACATCCAAACGGCTCTTAACCACATCCAGGGATGGCGATTCAACCACCTCCCTGTTGAGCCTATTCCAGTACTTAACTACCCTTTCTGTAAAGAAGTTCTTCCTAATATCCAACCTATGGATATGTGGTGGAACGTGTCATGTTTGCATGTTCATGGCATAGGAGGTCTGGTCTCATAGTTGATTCACCAATGCAACTTCAAGAAGTAGCAGCAGAAAGAAAAAGATGGGGAAAAAAACCCCAACAAAACAAAAACAGACAAACAAATTCTTTTAAAACACCTGTGATCAGCAGCATCTTCATCTTTCTGTTTTGTTTTGTTTTGTTTTTTCTATAATATTTCTTGTATTGCTGCTTTTGACATTCATTTGGAATTTCAGCTATTCTTTATAGACTAAACTATTAAGATAAAGACCATACATATGTCTATATTCATACGGTATGTAGCAGACCTCATATTATTAGAAAAAAATGAAAACAATCATTGTTTTCTACAAAATGTTACCTGTGGTTTTCGTGATGTTTTTTAAGCTACATACATTGTTTGTAATATTTATAAACATATGTCTGTGTAAATAAGTTGCAATCAGCTGCTTAATTTGCAACAGAACCAAAAGTGATCTTTCAAAAGTCAAATTGTGAGACGATATCCTATGGTGTACGATATCCTATAAGATTATAATTCCTTGCATGATATACTGTGTCTTGAAATGTCCCTGGTGCCACATCCCGCAGTTCAGTTTTGAAAAACTAAAGAACAACTGGGCATCCTCCTCACAGAAGTCATACCAGCACAGCAAAGGCTAAGCATGTAGTACCTAATAAGGTGCTCCTTATTTTTATTTGCAAATTATTTTTACTCACTTCTAAACAAATGAGGATTTTAGTTGGATAAATATATTGTCTTTATGGCTAAGAAATGACACTGTAGAGCAGAATACAGGGCCTTAAGACTGGAAGAGACATCTTAAGTCAGTGAGTCCAGTTCTTTGCTATTACAGGAAACTGTGTCATATAATCCCTTCCAGAAACTGTTCAAGCTTCATCTTAATGGTAGTTTGATATGTTTACCCCCTACTCCTGTTGCAAATCTGTTCCAGAACTTCATTGTTCTGGTGGTTAGAAAACCTTCTCCTAATTTCCCAGCTAAATTTGTTCAACAATCCATTTGCTTTTGTGCCAGTATTTGTCCTCTGGTTTAAACAGCTCTTCTCCCTCCCCAGTGTTTACCCCCTGATATATTTATAGACAGTAATCATATCCCCTCTCAGCCTCCCTTTTGCTAGTCCAAACAGAAATCTTTTAGTCTCTTCTTGCTCAACAGATCTTCAGATCTTCATTCCCGCACTAGTCTTTGCCCCTCTTCCAACCAAAACTTGTCTGCCTTAAACACGGGTTTAAATGCCCATAAAGTTGCATTATAAATTGAAGTAGTACATTGTACAATGCAGTAATATTTCCAGATCTCCAGAAAATATCTCAGTGTTTCGTGTATGCTTGCCTTTTTGTACAACTACATTAAGTAACCACCATCTAGTATAGTAACACAACTACATTAACCACCATCTAGTATAGTAACACCCATCTTTTTTTCTACCCTGCTCATTTACTGGGAAAGTGCTCAGTTAACAGCAGTGTTGTTGTTATTCTCCAGGTGTGTGACCTTGCGTTTTGTGTTGTGGTAGTTCTTGTTTCCTTTCGCTCAGTCATCAAGGTCTTTCATTGTTTTTCCATGTCATCCCTCTGCAGCTCCATGATTGCCTAACTCTGTGAAACCAGTCAATGCAATGAGCTTGTTTTCCTTAACCAAACAGTAGGATCAATCCCAAGAATAAATTTGCTAGCAGACACTCTTCTAGTCTGACACTGCTGTTCAGTGCTACCTGCTGCCATTTCCTTCATTCTGCTCTGACAAATGCTGTCCCACCTTTGTGCTTCTGGATGTGCAGCAAAGCAAAGCAGTCCTTTTATTTTTTTAATCCCATTGAAAGCTGTCTATTTAGTCTCAACTATGCCCTTAAAGTAACATCAAGCCTTTTCAGTTTCAAACCTCCTCAGCCCAGCTGACTTGATTATCTAAGTCCCTTGGTTTACCAAAATTCGCCTTATGAAACTGAGAGGTTTACATACAGACTTGCATTTGTTTACTTTCTGCTAATTGTACACTATATCAATTTCAGGATAATCTACAACTTGCTTTCTTATACTGTCCTCGAACGATAAGCCTGCCAACTCTAAAATAGCACCATTCTATGTTGGCTTAGTGACATTTTGCTGAGGAAAACTGCCGATCTGACATTCAGCTGTATTGGGGGTCCTGCTATCGTGATGAGTAACATTTATTCTCCAACGTACTAAACCAGTCAGGGACAAAACAATGTGAATTGCTTTTTGACACCTTAGGAAGTTGAAATGTCAGGTAGGTTCTAAAGCATCAAGAGAGGCATCACAGAAGGCAGTGCAGCCTGAAGGTGGGGTTGCTCTATTTCAGCACGAGGAATTGTTACATGACCCCAGCCTCTCATCTTACCGCAGCCTAACTTTGGAGTGGCATCTATGTATACGTAGGCATCTATAAGGAAAATTATCTTCTCATTCTAAATCCAATATCTTTCTAGGTTTCCATTAATGAAGCTCACATATTGTTTGATGACTGTTGTAAATCAAGTTCTGGATTTGGTAAATCAAACTTTTAAATAAAGGTCTCCTCCTAAACAAGAGATTTCTACAAGCAGGGTGAAGGTCTCCTGTGTTACCTGTAAGAGCAGTGCTGAAAGAGGAGGTGTCAGTACATAGGAACCTTCAACTCTCTTTCTTCTCACTAGATCTAGCATATACTTTTCCTTTGTTTTCCCGTCATTTGTAAAACTAAGGAGCTTGAGTGAGATCAGACTTCATGAGGCTTAGCCTGCGGCTTTACCAGGCAAGTTGCTGCATGATAAAGCTGTTGCCAGAAGTAGCGGTCTTGTTCTGCCCTCTGTGGTTGGCTATACATTTTTGTCACCTTTCTGTGCAGACACAAATATTCACGTGGCTAAAAACTGTCCAGTTTTCAGTGCATGTCGATCTCGCTTAATGTGCAACCAGGCAAGTGATACTGCCAGGTAAGAGAATGCCTATCCCATCCATGAGACTGCACAGCTAGCCTGTGCAAATCAGAGGGGTGCTACATATATGAAAAGGAATGAGTAGTCTTTGACTAGTGATCTGGCTTCTATTTTGTCTCAGCAGGACCTGCAGTTAGGTTTTTAATTAGTTATCAATATTGTTTAGCTGTGGGCAAAAATGCAAAATACAGAATTATGATGCTGATTATACTTCATAAGGCTTAAAATTTGTAGGCAATTAAAATATTTAAATTTTTATTGTAGGAAATCTAATGTAAAATTAAAATAATTAAAAATCATTAAAAATCTCCTGGTACAAATCATTGTGATGGTGGTTTTGACAATATTTTGACATCTATTTCGTAGAAAAAGACTGGAAAATTCATTATGTTTTGTACACCTTATTTTCCCAGCAAAGCCATTGTTCTTCAGTTTCATTCAAAATGTCTCAGCCTGTTCTAGCAGTGCAATGTTGCTTTTTTTGTCAGCTTGTCCTTTCCTTTTGGATGAGATCTGTGCCATGCTCCTTGGCAGCTCCAGATTAGATGAATGCATTTCTGTTTTACAGACTACGTGGCCATTTGGAAAAATCAGCTAGGGCGCGACATAACCAGGAAATCAGCCGCAGAATCTTTCCACATGTGCTTCACTGGACTACAAGGTGAATGAGAGAGTATGTTCAACGGTCACTCATTTGCCATGTGATGCAAAACAGGTGCCACATAAAGCCTTGCCAGTAGGTTGGATCCAGGTCTGTTTTCCACAAAGGCAGTACTGTGTGATAATCTTTGTCTTTGGAAAAGAACTCTTAAGATCATGTAGTTCAACCATCATCCCGTCTCCACCATATGCACTGACCACATCCCTCAGTGCCACATCTCCACAAGTCTGGAACACCTCCAGGGGCAGTGACTGCACCCCCTCCCTGTGCCACTACCTCACCACTCTTTCTGGGAAGAAAACTTTCCAACTGAACTTCCACTGGTGTGACTTAAGGGCCATCACTTCTCATCCTAGACTCTTGTTAGGACTGCTTACTGACCATGCCATTTCTTCCTGTAGAATAACTATAAAATGAGACTTTACTTTTGTCCAGAAAATTATTCATTTTTAAACATCTGTCATCAAACCCTCTTTTTCCACACACACGCAAGTTTTTTTCCTTTCTTTTTCCCATTAATTGATGCTCAGGTCTCATGTTTAGTCCCATCACTGGTGATATTTCCCCCATTATCTGTCCCAAATTCTGAATCTGTTGAGTTTTCTCTTCCCTTTTGTGGTCCTCCAATGTTCCATCATTCCCTTTCAATTTTCTAGTATCTCTTAGGGTATCTTCCTTTCAATGCCTTGCTCTTACTCTATTCATCTTTCACAAACCTTTTGATCATATTAATCTCTAAACTATTATTGTGCTTTTTGTAATAAATAAATATTTATTATACCTGATAAAGGAAGTAAAGGCATAGTAAGTTTGCAAAGTTAAATGCTTACAGGTTTGGAGCTACCTGAAAGGAGGTTATGGCAAGGTGGGGGTCAGCCTCTTCTCCCAGGTAACAGAAGTAGAACAAGAAGGAATGGCCTCACATTGCACCAGGGGAGGTTCAGGCTGGATATTATGAAAAATTTCTTCTCAGAACGACCAGTGAGAAATTGGAACAGGCTGCCCAGTGAGGTGGTGGAGCCGCCATCCCTGGAGGTGTTCAAGAAATGTGTAGATGTGATACTAAGGAAGATGGTTTAGAGGGCTACATTGGTGGTAAGTGGACAGTTGAACTGAATACCCTAACGTGAGAATAACACAAAATGTTAAAGGGCATTAATCAACATCATTCACCTTAACTCAATACTCCATCACCTCTGCCTCATTCAGTACATAAAGCGAATGACATTGATTAATGCCCTTTAACATTTTGTGTTACTCTCACATTAGGGCATTCAGTTCATGTTTTCTTTAAGAAACACAGCCAGATGCTCTAAATTATTTTGTCATTTGTCACTGGCAGATGAGAGCTTTACAAACTTTAGTTCCTTTACCACTATTTAAGCACAGAGAACTGAGGTACAGTTAGATTAGTGTCAAAAATCTGTTGTTTTGTGTGCCTGTTTTGTGTGCCTACTTTTGTTAAGGATATAGCATTTATTTTTACATTTTATTTGGCAATCACATCTGACACTGACTTCAATTTCAGTTGAGAAGTCTCTGGAGCATGAGGCTGGGTGCCTAGGAACTGAAGAATACACTCCTCATCACCTATTCCAAATAGGAATTAAATGAGTTCCAACCTTATCCGAGATTCAGTGGAGGACAGAGTCCAGCTACTCAGGAGGTGTTCACTCTGCTGTCCAAAGCAAAAGGCCGATGTTTTCTTCTTGAAATCTCTGTCTCAGCCTCTGCACCATCTGGTTTCTGTAGTTTTTGTACCAGATGAGCTCAGGATCATACAAACACCAGGCTACTTCATGACTTCATACTTTGTACACTAGGTATCCTCTGTACTGAAGGAAGGAATGCCCTATGGTAAAAATAGTATGTGATCTCACAATTGAAAGACTGTAGTATGGTACATGTATTCCAGGAGTTTGAATTGAGTTTTTGCAAGCAGCTCGAGCTCTAGTGCTCTCTACTTTTTGAATGTTCTGGTTCCTCGTAATCTTGATATTCTCTGAATTACTTTCAGAGGTAGTATCCTAAAAGGCAATCCAGGAAACTACCAACAGAAATTCTGTTTTGTAGAAGCAAATTGTCATCTTTGGGGTTCATCCAAAAAGTTCAGATCTCAGGAGTTCACAGAACAAATTCTGGTGACACGAGCTAATAGCAAATGAAGGCAGTATAAAGCTCTCATCTGTGAGTTCCATGGAACCCAATCATTAGGGACAGATAAACTAACATTTTATGTTGTCTCTTTGCCAGGTAACTTATGAATCCTGGATCCTAATCTGCATTCAAAAGGACCATACGTTGTGAGGGACACATCAGAGAAGAAGCTTACAAGGTAATCTACAGGAGAATGTTTAATCTGAGTATAAGATATACTTTCTTATAAATCCCTTTACAGCAGAGCTGAAGGCCATACATTCTAACTTTTTGTACTTTATAAACCTTTAATTTAATGGGGAAGTATAAGCAGAGATACTTTGCAGATTGAGGAAATAGAGTGTTTGACTCTAATTATGTTGGTAAAACAGAAGTATGGAAGAGGAGTAAAACTATGATGATATCTGTGAGGAAAAATCATGGGATTGAAATTTTGCTCTACAAAGTAAGTTTTCAACTTAGCAAATTTGAGAAGTCTAGAGATAGAGGATGATGTCCATTAAGCATATGACTAGGGCAGTAGTGGGGGAAATTATGTAAGGAATCTGTGAATGGGAAAGGAATGAGCCACAAAGAATTTTCATACTCTGTACCTATTAGGTCGCTGATAATAGCACAGCTCACACTGATGGCATAAGTTAGAGAACTGTAGCACTATGTGATCCAATAATACATTTTCTATCAGTAGGTCCATTCCAGCTGAACTACTCTTTTTATAAAACATAATGGGGAGTCTTCTTTGTTTTCTGACCATAAGCTAGTTGATTAATATAGTTAATTTGTAATGACATGTCACATACAGAATGATACAATCACTTGGGGGTACAAGAAAGAAATACGCTTTGTAGTACTTCTACTTGCAAGCTTATCAGTCTGGTGGCAAATTTGACAGTCTTTCAGAGGACAGGTGGCTCTGTGCTGGCCAGTGCTAACTGGGTCACAGGGAAATGCGATCCTTCAGCACGCTTTTGTAAGCAGAAGGACCACTATAACCCTTAAACATGAATAAAATAATGCGAACAGGTTGTGGTGTAGTTATATCACAACTGTGCTGTGCAAGGTACTGTTTGTACTGTAGTACGTAGTCCAAAACATAAGGAAAAACTAGAGGATATTAGTGAGAAAATTGCGGAGAACAAATAAAAGAGTGGAGAACTGCCCTTACAATTTGGTTTTCATCCCTCTAAACTGCACTGTCCTGTAGACAGCACAGTATTTCATCATCTACTTTTCTCTCACCACTGACTCTAGAAGTAGTTGTGACACTTATTCTAAATGCCAAACTTTTAAACATCTGAAGTAGCAAAACTGATCTGTTGTGGGAAACGTTGTACTGGGAAGCTCAGCTGGCTCTTGCTTCATACAGATCCTAACTTTGAGATTTTTCCCATGGGAAGCTTATACTTGGTAGTACCAGAGCTCCTTGTTAACTGCTTTGACATTGAAGTACGACTTACTAGAGCAAAACAAGGTATATGTTGCCCTGGAAGTACTTATCAACGTTTGTTATGTGTTCTTCATCACTACAAATCTGTGTTTTAATCACAGTTTTCTTTTTATCCTCTAAATATTCTAACATAGCTCACACAGGAGTCAATTCTGAGAAAGTCTTTTGGCAGCCAAGTTAATTAGGCAGCCAAGTGTCTATTCTGGAATCAACTGGGAGAAGGGATGCAGCAGTTCGTTCCGGCTTTCTGGTCAAGGAAGACTTCAATAATTATCCTTTTCTCATTAGCACTGGGCACGGGTAGTTTAACTAGAATCAACAGTCAGGAAGAAAAGTAGAAAAAACATCCTGTGACAAAACATCCTGTGACATGTAGGCCACGTGTGCTCTGATCAGTTTGTCAAAGGAAGACTGATGAGTTTCTTATTACTACCCATTTAGACATGATTATACATATGTAGATGTAACACAAAAGAAATGCAGATCAAAGAATTTAGAATGTAGAAACTACTAGAAAAGGGTTACCATCATTTTCTTTTTCTTCTCCAGTGGAAGATAGAATGGTTGTTACGTTAATCAGAATATATATTTTTGTATTTCATTGGAAGTGTGTGGGATTACATCAAGAAGTAATTGACTCTGTTATCAGTTTTTCTTCTGCAAGAAACAAATCAAGACCCCAACTTGGGTTAACTGCTGAAACTTAATAATGATGTTCTGTTTTCCACTCAATTTTTGCTGACCAGTTTCTATGAATTACTCATTTTGGTGGCAGATCTTTCTTCAAGGATGATTAAATTCCAAAATAAGCACATTTATAAAGAATTGTTCATAATAATTGTCAAGGTTTGTTTTGTTTTTCACAAGATTATTCTGGAAGTTATTTAAAAACACTTCAAAGACAATGCAGTCATTGGTCAAAGTCAGTGTGGGTTCATGAAGGGAAAGTCATGCCTCACTAACTTAATATCCTTTTATGACAAGATTACCCACTAATCATAGAATCATAGAATCATAGAATCACCAAGGTTGGAAAAGACCTAAAAGATCATCCAGTCCAACTGTTCACCTATTACCAATAGCTCCCACTAAACCATGTCCCTCAGTCGTTCCTTGAACACCCCCAGGGTCAGTGACTCCACCACCTTCCTGGGCAGTCCATTCCAGTGCCTGACCACCCTTTCTGAGAAGTAATACTTCCTAATGTCCAGCTTGAATCTCCCCTGCTGTAGCTTGAAACCATTCCCTCTGATCCTATCACTAATGACACGAGAGAAGAGGCCGACCCCCAGCTCACTACAGTCTCCCTTCAAGAGGTTATAGAGAGCAATAGGGTCTCCCCAGAGCCTCCTTTTCTCTAGGCTGAACATTCCCAGCTCCTTCATAATGAAATGAAGGAAAGATGGGTTTGGGGACTTTCAGAAACCATCTCATGGAATCTTGAATAAACTTCCAGCATACAGCTGGACATATACAGAATATGATATATGAACAGTTTCTTGAACAGTATGGCTAAATGTTTGGCTTCAAAGAGTTGCAGTAAATGCAACAGCAATAGTCTGACTGCCAGTCAGCCATAAAGGCCATCTAGTCCAACCCCCTGCAATGAACAGGGACACCTACGGCTTAACCAGTTTTCTGAGAGCCCCATCCAGCCTGACCTTGAGTGTCAGGGATGTCCAGGAATGGGGTACCCACCATCTCTCTGGGCAACCTGTGCCAGTGCCTCACCACCCTTATTGACAACAACTTTTTCCTGATATCCAATCTGAATCTCCTCTCTTTTAGTTTGAAACCATTTCTCCTTGTCTCATCCCAACAGACTCTGCTAAAGAGTCCGTCCCCTTCTTTTGTACAGCTCCCTGTTGGATACTGAAAAGCTGCTCTTGGGTCTCCCTGGAGCCTTCTCTTCTCAGCCTGTCCTCACAGGGAAGTGTTCCGTCTCTTGGATCATTTTTGTGGCCCTCCTCTGAACACACTCCAGAGCCATAAAAGAATAAAAGGCTCCAGAGCAGTACAGAAGTAGTTAACCTTTTGGAAAAGATCACTGTGATTTTCTTCTGCGTGGCGCAGGATTTTTAAACACAGGAATGCAATACTGCTTGAATATGGAGCAAAGCTAAACCAGTACATTTTGTGTTGTAGAGAGAGAGGGACATAAAATTTAATCTCTTGCAGCGTTCTTGATTTATATCCAAGGTTAACTAACACTGTTTTGAGATCTACCCTCTTTGCCCAAAATGCTGCATAAATTTGACTTACTAGCTGTTGACAAGCGTTATTCTATGTTCGGTCTAGCTCAAGTGGATAAAAGTAGCATTTTGAAATTAAAACCATATATATGTTAATAACTGTGCATATTATTTCTCAACAAGCAATAGACCATGTAAAGTAGACCACAGTGAAAACCACAGGGTTTCATTGCAAATGAAGAAGCAGATGCTGAACTCAGGAAGCCAGAACTGTCAAAGGATTTGCCAAACTAAGGAGTCAGTTATGAGTATGTCCACTGACAAAGACACAAAGAAGCAAAGAAAGCTGCAGTGCCTGCAGGGAGCAGGAGCGATACGGTCAAAAGCAAGTGGTGGTCTTGGAGTGGGAAGAGAAAGAACATGGGACAGAAAGCAGATCTCAAGAATATAATCAGTAAGGATCAAAACCAGAAGTCAGAGCCTGATTGCAGCTGAAGTAGGCTTAAAACAGTAAGGAACAAGTAGCAGAACTCCAGCACACGTGGAATGTGTGGGGGAGGCCTTGAAATGCAGAGGACAAAGCTTCGGGGCCAGCTTCTACCTTGTCAGCTTGTCAAGACTTGCTGTGATCAGCTACACAGCTTTCAGTCCTCAAAGCGAGTCCCAGAGTAATCTGACAGCAGGGCACAACAGGATGTGATTCTTAACTATTGATGCAATTTGGACCATTTACTCCTCAGTGGCACGAGTTGGAAACAGCACTTCTCAACTCCAAAGTATGTTTTGCAGTGTTCGGAGGATGGTCTTACAGCAAACAAAGCAAAGGGCTTCAAACAAAACAAAAGTTCCTCTGTGGACTGTGGCAAAACCGCTGATGAATTCCACCGGGGAGAAGCTGTCTTCAGTCATTTTGACTGTACAGTATGATTTGTTTCAGTTCGTTTCTGGGAATTACAGTGATTGCAGCACTTCCGTTACTTAACACTGAGGCAGAGTAGGTGAATTCAAATGAAATACACACAGTCAAAAAAAAATCAGTTGGGCTCCGCAGACCAAAGTTTTCAATTGTCATTACACTTCTGTAATCCAAAACGATCCTTTCATATCTTACTTGCATGTACATTGTCGTCATCCTCTGGGAACAAGATAGGCAGCAGTTTTGTACATGGGTGTCTCCAAAAGTAATGCCTTATATTTACTTCCATGGAAACTACAACAGATACAAAGAGAACAATAACTCTATTTGATAGAGCAAATTCTCAGCTACAGAATGTTATTGTGCAACACAGTTGCTACCATTAATTGTCCATTTTTGCTAGCAATGAACATGCAGCTGCGCCTGCATACGACGCTTGTAAAAATCCACACCAGAAGTGACCCATGGTCGCTGTCACCACTGCTGAAATGCACCACTCACCACCTCACAGTGCTCACAGACTCTCTTTGACCACAAAGCAGCAAACATCAATGGACGACAGTGGGCGCCAGTGTTGCTGCACAGAGGAACCTTTCCTTCATGCTCACTTCCATGTCAGACACTGTTGTGTCAGACTGCCCCTCTGCTGCCACGTGTCACACGGCATGTAATGAAATATCGCTGGGAAGGCTGAGCCTCTACTGCTGTACCATCAAGATCTGCCTCCAATGTTGTGGGCCGACATAATAAAATAGGAGGCATTACTTCTGGACCAGCCCTTGTATATCTTAAGATGAAGCTGAAAATGTTTGTACTTTTACTTCTAAATTTCTTTCTGTTTCTGCAGAAAACAGCCAAGTTTGCATTGGCAAATTCTGTGAACAGGAGGAATGTCACTCAGACTGATTCAGGAAGCAACTTGCTGCATCTGTAGGTAACGTCTACAGGTTTTGGTTTTCATGGCTGAAGACAGCTCCTGTGATGAATGGGAGCTGTATCCATGTCCCCTCTTTTGTATGCCACATGATAGAGAGTGCAGCTCAGCTACTGAGGCACTGGGAGGGATGCTGGAAGGGTTGCAGCTTGGACCTTCCACCCTGGTGTGTAATCCAAACAAAAGAGTGACAGATGTACAGATAGAGAAACAAGTGATGGTTTTGGACACTTACTGATAAAGACACAGAGACCAAAAGTAACAACCAACAGAGTAATGTGGTCTTACCACATTTTCCATTGGTGATGGCACGTTGGACTATCAGGAAGCAACTCATCATCTGCTGTGTGTGTCACAAACTGAATCCTGTGGGAACAGTGAGATGAAACATGAAACCAAATGTGCTAACGTTGGGTAGAATGTATGGTATTGCAGTAAGAAAAAGGGTGCAACAGAAGTGAATAGAACTGAATCCAACTTTATTTGCAGATAATGGATAATTTAGTAGATACCAAAGAAGAACCGGAACAGTTATTCATGGGAAAACTGACTTTATTTTGGGGAAATTTATCACTGGGAGTAGTAAAAATGGCAGCCATTGTCACGAGCACAGTGCAGTGTGTTCCACAGATGAGAAGAAATGACAGAATCAAGGAGAATGACAGCCATAAGACATGCAAAATAAGTTGCGTTGCACCTTTGGGAATAGTTAATTACTCTGTAGCAGCCTGTGCACAGCGAGGGATCAGAATGGGTCGGTGTGTGACAGTATGCCGCATTGGCTCTTTTTAGAACATCAAACACAAATCCTGGCACTTTCCAGATACTCACCGGTGAATGAACAATTGATTCAGTTTCATCTACTGTGCTGAATCTTTATATGCAAAAGGTGCCTAAAGTAGTTGTAAGTATTTTATGCAAATTCAGACACTGAGCTGGAAATAGAAAAGTAGTAAGGCCTAAGAACAAGAATTCCCTGAACAGACTGTAAGTGACAATGGCTCAGTTCAAATTCGAGGAGTTCCAGCTGCTTTTCAAGGAAACGGTATCAAAGTGACACATCAGCCTCTTACCCTCCTGCCATGAATGGATTAGTGAAATGATTCGTTCAGTCATTTGAGAAGGCAATCTGTGCTCCATGCCTGCGTGCTATTAGGCTTCTAGCTCAAGCTGGTTACAAGACAATCATCTTCTGTCTGTAGGAACACATGCTCGTGCTACTGCTTATAGGACTTAATTTATGGCCTCACCAGGATGTCCTAATCCTTCATCTACAGAAGGATCCTGAAAATAAATATTATGACTGACTTGTCACAGCTAAAAATGGCTGAGCAAGCAGTTTCCATGTGAGGAAAAAAAAAAAAAAGAAAGAAAAAAAAAAAAAAAGCAATTCCAAAGCAATTTCAAAACCTGGAATAATTAGGACAGAGGCTGGCGCTCTGCTTTACCGTGCTGAAATCTCATAGCACTAATTAAGTTGCAGAGAAAACAAGGAACACTTAGGCTGAAAGGGCTCTCAGGGTCGTGCAGTCCATCACTCCATCCCAATGCAAAATTATTTGTATCTGTCGCTCCTGAACTGCTCTTTAAAACTCATCAGCTTGATTTTAAACAACCTCCACAACCTTATAATTTTATTTCAACGTCTCCAACATCCAGAAGTTTTCCCTGACATCCAATTTGATTCCTTCTTGCTGGAGATCAAGACCATTTATGTCTCACCTTGTAAAAAAGGGACACGGAACTTGGAGTACTGCCTCCCTCCAAATATTGCCCATTGGTCTGTTTGAAATCTTATGACATGTATCTTTCCCGAAACAAATCTCCCTGAACTATATCCCTCATTTCTTTCAGACCATGTTTTCCACACCTACGTGTTCTTTAGTGTCCTCTGGGCACTTGCTAATTGATGTATGACTTTGCTGAGTGCCCAGAACTATACAGTCCAGCTGAAGAATCTTTAGTGCCATGTAAGATGGGGTTATTTCATATGTCTTGTAGACTGTATTCCTGCTGATCAGTCTCAGTATCGTGTTGGTTTTGTTCTTCTTTTGTTGGTGTTCTTTGGTGGTGGTGGTTTCTGCTTTGCAATGCTACTGTATGTAGATAACAAATCAGGAGTCTGACATCCTTCTTTGTAGAACAGTCATCCAAGCACATCGTTGTTCTTCACACTATGATGACTTTTTCCCATAGGCAGCAGCTTGCACTTCTCCCTGTTGAATTATATCCTTTTTTCCTCCAGGTTACTTCTATAACTTACCAGCACTCTTTTAAAATTGTAATCCCTACTAAAGATAGTTCAAACCTGATCAATTTTGTGTTGCCTGCGACTTTGTATTTTCTCTTTAACTACTCAGGTGTTTTTTGAAGTAGTGAGCCATGCCAGCTCAGTCCCTGCAGAACTCCAGTCAATGCACTCTCCACTCACCCACTTGGACAGAAACAATCAATAACAACTCTATTAGAACAGTTTTGCATTACAGTAGTTTGATCTGGGCAGTGGTTCTGTAGCTTATTTATTAGAATTTCACTTACAGGAGTATGAAAAACGTTAAAGTCAGCATAGAAAACATTGACTGCTTCTTCATCTGTAAGAACAATTAACCTGATATAGAAAGAAATGACATTATTTTGGTATAGTTTGCTTTACTGGTAGGATTTGGCTGTTACTTTTGTTCTTTCTGGTTCTTATGGGTTGCTTGTTCCAATGTGTGTACCCAAAAAAGCATTAGGCTGATTGGTTTAGAATTCCCTGATTTATCCTTTTTCTCATTTTTTGCAAATGTAAATACAGTGTCTTCCCATTCAACCTCTCGTTGCTTTTCACAAATTGTCACAGATGACTTCAAGTATCCTAGACTGAAATTTCTCAGGCACAGACAATTTGACACTCCACAATTTAAAGTATTTTCTGATCCATTCTAATTTTAGGCTGAATACTTATCCACAGAATGCAGCACTGTGCCACCATCTGACTCAATCAGCCGTGGTAGTAGAAACTGATGAAAAAAAGGCATTGACTGTTGGATCTGCTGATCAGTTTCCTCTGTATTGCTCAGTGAGCTAATGCTTTTCTTGATCTTTGTGTTACTACTAGTGTAGTTAAGTAGACATTTACCATTCCTTGATGTTCTTAGTTCACTATCTCTTGTTGTTCTTGTGCGTAGAATCATAGAATCACCAAGGTTAGAAAAGACCTACAAGATCATCCAGTCCAACCGTTCACCTATTACCAATAGCTCCCACTAAACCATGTCCCTCAACACAACATCCAGTCGTTCCTTGAACACCCCCAGGGTCAGTGACTCTGTATGTGTATGTCTTGGCCTTTCTTATTTTTGTATGTATTATACTTATGCTATATATTTTTATTTCATCCTTGGTAATTTGATCTTTTCTGCACTTTCTCTGTGGTTCTTTCTTGTTTGGGAAGAATGAGGAACTCATGATGCAGCCAGCTCTGTGTCTTTGTATACTCACTATCATTCCTATACAATGAAACAGCCCACATTTGAGAATGTGAAATATTTGTTTTAAGAACTGGCAGCTTGTCTCCAATTTCTGCTTGCTTTTGTTTTTTTTCCCTAAAGATCTTGGATTCCTACTTTCTAGGTTCTCTTTCCCAAGTGTTCTCCTAACCTCCCACTTTCAGACAGCTCCTCACAGTCAGTTAAATATATATCTTGTGGAAGCTTCCTTCAAGATGCTTTCCCCTTCTTTATCAAAGTGTTTTCATCAAAGGGTAGCCTGTGTCTCACTGTGCTTTTTCTCAACAAATAAACCTAATTAATAATCACTGTTACTATTAAGTGGTTGCTCAGAACCACTTGACTACTTGCCACCAGTTAATCACAACTTTCAGCTTGCTAATCTGCAATAGGTTCCCACCGTGGTAAAACCCATACACACTTCATTTATTCTTTGTCCAGAGGCCTTTAGCAGAAGGTCTCCATCTACCATCTGCGGCTCATGACAAAGGTAAATCTTTGCTTATTTCTTTATCTATCCTTTTGCAACAGGTTTTACCCCATTAGTATTATAGTTTCCTGAACAATTGTACCCTCTGTCATGCTAATTTGATCATAGCTCAAATCATATCTTAAGACTTCCAGGTCTTTAAACACAGTTACTTAGAAATTATTTGCATTTAGGTGGAGAGATTCATCACACCACCGGAAGGCCAAAGACTAATTCTTGCTCATACTAACCAGGAACACTCACTGTGTGGTTATTTTAAGATCTCCACATAATTCCTTAAGTTCTTACGCTGCAAGAACCCAGAAGCTTCCCTATACTCTTTCTTCTTCTACATTAAGATCAGTGAGTTCCCAGCCTAAAAGACTTGTCTGACAAATCTTGGTTTTACTATCCATACGTTTTTGAGAAAAGGAGGCTGAGGGGAGAACCCACTGCTCTCCACAACTACGAGAAAGGAGGCTGCAATGAAGGTTTCTGTCTCTTTTCTCAGGATAACAGCAAGGATTTAATCATAGAAGAGGTGGTTAGGCATTGGAATGGGCTGCCTGGAGGTGTTTAAGGAATATGTGGGTAAGGAATGTGCCTTAGTGGTGTACTCGGTAGAGATATGTGATGGTGGGATTTGAGCTGACCTAAATGATGCTACAACTTTGAAAACATCTCCTAGCCTTTGAAGTAGCCTATGGACTCAGGTATAACATGATGTGGATTCCCAGTAGCTTCACTGGCTCACAAGCTTGGCAAGAACAGTGGCACAAGCTGTTATCTCCTGTCAGACAAGCCCCAGGGGATGTCTCCTCTCTGGAACAACACAGTGACTGCAGGAATCCATTTCCTTACAGAAAAGCAGGTGTAGGACTTCTCTGCAGCCATGCTATGTGTGTCTGTGTGTGTGAAAGAAGCCATCTGTGACTTCTTTTGTCTGTTCACAGAGTTCTTTTCCTAAGTGGTGGTTGCAGCTCACATTTCTTATTTAGGTTAGGAAATAAAACACCCTCAACCACTCATACCCAAATCATGATTTTGGTATTTCCTTCACAAACACAAGACTGAAAACCTGCTTTTTGAGTTTTAAGTACAACATTTACACTGCCACTGGAGGTAGACAGCAGGCACTGAGATCTAATATGTTTGTTTAAGCTACTCCACATAAATTTAGCTCTCGGTGTCTTAAAAAACTTTAGAATGCATTATTCAAATCAGATAGTTCTTCTATCGTGTTATTTTGTAGGCTAGCAGTAGAACAGTGAGATAGAAGTTGTATTTTCAAAAGGGACACACTCCTGACAGTTTCTAGTGGACTTAATGGGAGCTGTTGATTCAAACTACAGACATGAAAACATGCTTAGAAACTGGAATATGAATGTAAGGTACTGACTTCAGATTTCTATTAGAAAACTGTCACGTTTTTAAGTGTTTTTAAGGATCCCGCTTTACAATCAGTTTCCAGCATACCAAAGAACTTACACGCCCTGAGATTAAAAAATGGCGTTCGCATGTGGCACATCCTATTGTGAGAATGAAAATTCACTTGAAAATATCCCTATTTACTTTCTCGGTACATAAGCTCAGAATCATTCTTTCTAATAAACTTCATACAGCTCTACTGAAATTGCTGTTTAGGTTCTTTAATTTAAAATAATATCCCTTAGTTGATTTCTGAAGATGCTCTTCCTCTGATTGATTCATAGAAACAGACCATAAGGCCATAGTTTCACAAGACAGTCAATCTCATTTTAGGAAGCCTAGTAGTATAGCATTAAAAGCATTGCAGATGCGTTATGCAAAGTCCTGAGTTCATACAAACTCACCATGCAACTTCAAGTGTACATAAAATATGTGAGGATTAACTTGGTCCTAGAGGATTTGATACTGGAGCAGGTAGCTCACAAAGCTACTTTTGACTTCATGGTGAATCAAACATCTTCTGTCCTGCTGTAGGCAGTGTGAAAAAGGATAGCTAACAGAAAAGTACCATGAACACTGTAGCAAGTGCTCTTGTGATATGATAGAAATGCCATGCTGTGTTAATGCTTGCCCTGCAATAAATTTGTACTATAGGGTGATCCAATATGTATAAATTTGGTACTGCATCTTAAGACTTCTCTTGATATTTGTAAGTAATCAGTATTCCAGTAATTGACTGGGCTACTTAAGTGCTCTTGAAATACACTCAACATGATTATTTACAGATTTATGACTGTTTACATGGGTGGATAGTGATAGGACAAGGGGGAATGGTCTTAAACTGAGACAGGGGAGGTTTAGGTTAGAGAATAGGAGTAAGTTTTTCACACACAGGGTGGTGGCACACTGGAACAGGTTACCCAAGGAGGCTGTGGATGCCCCATCCCTGGAGGCATTCAAGGCCAGGCTGGATGTGGCTCTGAGCAGCCTGGTCTGGTGGTTGACAACCCTGCAACAGCAGGGGGATTGAAACTAAATGATCATTGTGGTTATTTTTATATTATTTTATAATATTGATTATGATAATAATTCTATTATTTTATAATTATGATTCTATGATTACTTAATAACAACGTCTGTTCAAGCAAAACATCCCATCCATCATTTTTTGGAAGTTTTGGGAGTGGAAGTTAAAGTAAGGTAGAAACCGATCTTTTCAAATTAAGGGATCTTATAATCCAATCTCGTACAGTATTTGCCTATAAAACTGCATTTTGATATCTTCAATATTTTGGATCAAAGCAACTTTACACACAAGTCAGTGCTGTGCTGCACTGGGATTTCTTCTCCATCCTCCAGAACTCAGAGCTAGTCAGTCAAACTTTCCTGACCAAACATATACTGAGGTACAACACTGCAGGACTAAAGACCAAACTTAGACAGAACCTTGATGGTACTGACAACAATTCTAAAACTGAGTTGCACATTTCTCTACAGTAAAAGAACAGCGTACTGCAGTGAGATAGCTAGGAAAATGGGAGACCCATCCTAGCTTCAGATGATTAAATGGAGGTACAGTGTTCTGCCTCCTAACAATCAATTAGGTAACCATAGTTTCCTTTTTACTATATGGTTACCACCAAACAGTCTCTGACAGCTTTATCCGAGAGGTGAACAGAAATTGATTTGTATTTGCATCTAAAAGGAACTGCATTCCTTTGAAAACCACATTGTCTAGAATATGTGGTATGTGGGATACTAGGTGTGTCTTTGTAGGTGAATAGCTTTGCGACCCAAATTGACCCATACTGACCTTTAAATTGAACTAGATGACCTTTGGGAATCTCTTCCAACTCAAACAACTCAATGATAAAATCCATGAAATGGAGAAAAATGCAAAGTTACAACATGTAGTCCTATAAAAATATAGACTGGCAGCGGCTCTAACCTACAAGAGTGGCAGCTGATGTGATGCTGATGCTGATGGATGCTTTCCATTATTTTGCTGTGTAGCTCAAGTAGCTGGGTAGTGATGACCACTGAACCACTTTTAGCTGTACTTTCTGTAATTCTACGTGAAACAACTTGGCATATCAAGAAGTCCTTTATAATCTTTGAATTTGTTCCTTCTCTGAGTCTTCATTCAGTCTTAATCCCTCTGTGTCATTCATCCATTTATTTAACTTCCTGGAGAGTAAGTTTTGCGATTCATAGAATCATAAAATCATAAAGTAACAGAATGGCTTGAGTTGGAAGAGACCTTAAAGCCCACGGAGTACCAGCCTTCTGCCATGGGCAGGGTTGCCACCTGCCTGCTGGGGCTGCCCAGGGCTCCATCCAACCTGGCCTTGTGCACCTCCAGAGATGGAGCAGCCTGTGTCAGTGCCTCACCGCCCTCTGCGTAAAAAATGTCCTCCTAATATCTAATTTAAATGTCCCCTCTTTCAGTTTAAAGCCTTTCTCCATTGTCCTGTTACTATCAGAACATGTAAGTCAGTCTCTTTCCTGTTTCTAGGTTCCCTTCAAGAACTGGAAGGGGTTTCAGTCTCTTTTCTCAACTGCAGAAAAAGAATACTTGCTGCCTTTGAAGGCCTTGCAGAGTTCCTCTGTATAATGTGACCCTTTTCTGAACTTGTACAGCGTATTCAGTTTTCTTTTTGGGGAGGCTGTTTGTTCCTCTGTTCCTTAAACACTTCTGTTATGAGAAGTGATTCTTGATTAACTAAAACTTTTCTCACACTCTCAAAACAATCTGAGGATATTGGAACTGGCTTTCCTGAATTGATTTTGAAATACATGGAGAGTGTTTTATAACAATAAATAGAGTGCTTCTCACAGGCAGCTCTTCCCTGGGTTAAACATCCGTGCTGTCTGGATGGACTGCAATCTGTGTTCACAGATTTAAGCTTATTTTTCAAATGAGGCATCACCCATTTTACACAGTCTGGTCTTCTGAAAGTTCATTTGGTAAGAAGCAGTTCTTACTAAGAATGAAGTGTGAAATTTGGCAGTAAAGGTTTAAATTAAACTCAGCTTTTTTTTGCTTTTTTTGCTTTTTTTTTTTTTTTTTTTTCAGATTACATCCTGGCAACTGCTGTCTCACTAAAAAGTAGCAATTAGTGACCACTGTTATGTGTAGAGCATAAGAGGGTGTAACTGAATGCTCATCCTTCTGCATTTAATGTCATCTTATTTCATAAATTATAAGATCTTACAATGCAATGCTCAGTGTGCTTGTATTGGTGACAAGATAAACCCAATGGCACAAGGTTGACTTAAATGCTCTGTGTGAGTTGACAGACTTTAAAAATGAGTTTGTGGTATAATAACTTTTCTAAGAGAGTTGATGTTATTTTTTATCACTGCCTTATTTCAAAACATCACCCCAATCTGCCTCATTAACTAAAAACTAATTAAACAGTAAGCGTGTAGTGCATTACAATTTATATGGCCTTTGAAATTTTAGAAGTTTGAGTAGCTTTTCTTCTACCTTTAAAATCATTGTAGAGTTTACACAAGTATGTAGACAAGTGTGTCAATACACACCCTTCTGTTGGGTGAGATCCATCAGTGGCAACCTAGAACCTGTAGCAGTTGAAAGTCCAGACTGTAAGTACCTTATGAAGCTTGATATAACATGCTTTCCTTTGAAAGTTATTTTGATGAGTAGCACTTAAAAAAATGTGTGCTTCAAGAGCTGGTATTAAATGAATAAAAGCCAATTGTTTCATCCTTCTACACCCCACGTACAAGATGCACCGAACATTCAGCACCATAAAAATGAGCTCACAGATCCTGTCTCACTCCCATTCCCCTGTAGGCACAACACTGCCAGGTCATTGGCTTGCTGGGCACATGGCATCCCAGCCACTTCTTCAAGTCAACATACCCAGAACCAGTCTGTGCTGTGCACAAGGCAGCAGGAAATAGGCCTGGACTGCCTACATCCCTCTCTTGAAGGCACTGTGGATGTTCTCCAGAAAAACGTGTTAAATGGTAAAGGAATCTGTAAAACAACTTTATTATCTTTCATTGCCTGTTGCAAAAGAAACCTGTTCCCTCAGCTGGATCTTACAAGACTGAGCAGACAAAGGAACAAACCAGGCCTGGTGAAGCTCAGCACCAAGGGCTGAGAGGATTCTGTGCTAAGAAATGGCCACTGGACCCAAACTTGCCCTGAGATACCAGCATGGTCACTGCTTTACTGCCCCAAAGTGGAAAATATGTTTCTGAAGACTTCAGTGCTTTCTTCTATAGTTCAAAGTCAATTTTAAGATCATGTAAATCTTAGCCTAGCAGTTAAAATTAATTGTATCAAATTTGCTATACTTACTCTCCTAAATTTTGCCCTCTTATGAAAATAATGTGGATTCCAATGTTGTTGAAATTTGCAACCTACTCCCGTTTTAAGATGGTGGCTGGTCCCATCCCTCACAGCAGGAGAGAAGCCGCCATTGCCTGCGGGCCGCCATGTTGAGAGCAGGGGTGGGCGGTGACCTCAGCCCAGGGAGAACAAAGACGTGGATGGCTGTCCTGGAAAGAACGCTGTCTGCCTGTGAGCTCAGCCTGCTGAGATGAATGGAGGCGTTGGCATTGCGGAAGGGATCAATAATTCATGAGGATCCTTACAAGACCTTGTGTGCCAGCAGCTGCTACGGATAAGCCTGCAGCTACAGGGGGGAAAAGTCATAATTAGAAAATGAATTGGACCATCAGAGCAAAATAAGTATTTTAAAAGACAGCTCCTGGTAGTGCATCTGCTAAAAAGATGGTAAGAGATTAGAGTAAGAGATGTGTGATGCTATAGAAGGTTATGCAGTTGCAGACTAACAGTGAGAACTACTGTTAAACCTTCTGTCTTTTATGGAAGTGTTTAATTGCTTCTGGGAAAGAGGGTAGTGTGATGCAACCCATGCCAGGCAAAATACCATCTGCCCCCAACGTAGTTTGGTATTTTGACAAACCATCTCCTTGTCCCTCAAGCGGTCTGTCTCAGGAGTACGCCAGTCTCAGCAGCAACACAAAGAGGTAAGAGTGCTGTTCCCTCGCTGTCAGATGTAACACTTCCATCCAGCTTCTGTACATGTTGGTCCTCAGCGCTGTTCATGCACAATCTTTACCATCCTTCCAAATCAGGGCAGATTACAGTGCATTTGGTTCTTTATCATCACTGTTCTACACTTGGCCCTTATCTGTCTTGGTAGGTGGGCTGGATGCCACCACTTATTTTCCGTTTTGTCATTATTATTGACCTGTGTCGCTTCCTCTTACAATTCACATGACAGTGCAGTTTGGAAATTTCCTGCTTGCCGATTTAAATGTAATGAAGCGATGGCCAGCCTCATCATATGCTCACAGTGTGTAGTAACATCAGATCTTTGTCTCTGATCCTAGCAGAAAGTGCCCAAGGAGAGTCTCCTCACCTCTTTCTACATTCAAGCACATTTAGCATATTGTGTGATCACTGCGCTAGAATAAGAACAAGTGCTTCCATTATTCTGGTCACAACTGTCCTTTGAGTATCCATCAAGAAAGTCCATCTGTGAAAAGCTGCATTATTGACTTTTTGCGACTACTTCCAGTTTGGTTTGACGATATCTAATGAAATGGTACACAGGGCATTGGATATTGCAGGCTCTTGGAATACCACTGACTTCGTGGTGCTCCTGGATCATGACACAGTTTCAAAGTGCGCACAGTTTTACGTGCACTGCCAACTATGCACCGATTCCCAGCGAGTAGGTACAAATCCTTAACTAGGCTCAGGCATGTGTGCATCCCATGGTGTAAATGCTATTGGCAGTCGGTTTTGCATACACGTGGTGCTCCGTACCTTATTTGCCTTGCACATATTGCAATGTAGGTTGCATCAAGAATGCCTCATTGTGAGGCGCTGTGATCACGTGGGCTGATTTGAAAAGCTGCAGTAGGGAAATCCGGCTGTATCTTTTAAAGTCGTTTGTGTTCCTACATGCAGCACATTCAGTCCTTTGCCTGATTCAAAAATAAATAAAGAAATAAAATGACCAGAGTGTCCCAGTTTTTGTCGGAATTGGAACACCTCATGAACATTATTTGCTTTGGGGATTGTCCTGCTCACATTTCTTTTATAGAATAACTGGGATTCTGTGTGTGATAATATACTATTAATCATGGGAATTTCTGCTGGAATTGTTCCTTTCAGTTGAGGATTCAGAGTGCTTAGAAGTTAATTCATATTACATTACATTGCCCTTGTGAAGCAAGTAAACATTTCCCTCAGTGCAGAAACTGAGATGTTAAGAAGATGAAGATTTTGGAGACTGCATGTCTTATAGACACCAGTATAAAAATGGCTTTATTTTTGAAGATAGTGAATGCTTGCAGCTTCCACTAAGATTAACCTCTAACTTTTGTCACCTGCTATTGAAAATTCACTTCAGCAAATTGCCTTGGTGACAGGGTAATGCAGTAAATGTGTCTGCAGGAAGCGTCTGCCTTTGCTTGATCTGACATTCAAACTGAAAACCTCCCTTTACATACTTTACTGTGCTTACATTCCAGAAGGTAAAAATAACAAACACACACACACACACACAAAACACCCTCATATATGTCGTTGATCTGGAAGTGATGTTATGCTGTTATGCCTTAGTATCTGTGTGAGACATTAAGGACTGTTTCTGACAGATTTCTTTACTGCTGGTCAGCCAAGCAGTCTTGCTCTTCTGCAGATGTGATCAGTGACTTGCAGGAACTGTCCTACAGTGTGATAGCAGTACAAGGACACATGGGAGCAGCTCTGTAAATACTGTGGTGTCAGGGAAGCATGCAGGGCAACAACTGCCTGCTAGAAGGCTTAAATATGCCACCCAACAGAAACAGGAACTGGCTAGCTACAGGAGGGTCATCTCGAAGTGAAAGATATTTTTCTCTAGATCAGGCTATCACTGAAAGTTGCCTGACCTGAAGGCATGTAGAGTGGTGATTTATTGTGTTTGTTAGCTAAGCTAAACTGCCCCTCCATTTATTTAGGGATTAAAGCTTGCTTGAGAGACTAACTGGGACGCCTGTGGTCTTTTTTGTAACGGTCTTGAAAGAGAGGAAATTATATGAGCATTATGATATGGACCATAACACTGGGAAAATAAAAATAAAATAAAAAGATTGTGTCTACATTTAATGTTTTCATTGCTCTCAAAGTTTTTGGTTAATTTTACTGCAGCAATTCAGTGTGTTCGATTTCTCTGCAGCCTGGCTGATGGCTGAGCTACCTCCTTGCAAAGGTAACTTTACCTTAAATCCAAGAAGAGCTGGTAGCAAGAGATAGGTGCCTTATTTGTTCCAGCTCAGCCTGCTGTTTTACCTCATGTCCTCTCTGATGAGCTGCGTACCAGGAAGCAGGCAAGAACTGAGAGAGAGATGGCTCTCACTCTGTTTTAAATTGCAGCAGGGTGTGCTAGGCTTCCTCCTCAAATTCCTCAGGTGCAGTTGTCAAAGGGACAGATGCTTTGTCGTGCTCAGACAGATGGACACATCCGAATTCCTGTTCTCAAAGGAGATAGCATTCCAGGGCTCGGGGCATGTTTTCTTTCAGGAGTGTTTCTTCCTTGCCTGCAGGGAAGGTAAAGACTCTTTGACAAAGGCTGCTTCAGACACACTTAAAATATGGTACTACATTTAATTACGAGCATCTTTTTAAAACAACCATTCACTTGCTCCTTATCTCCCACACTCATTTATTTCTTTAGATGGATTATTTCCCCGATCCCATTAATTTGTGGCTTTATAAGAAGCCGAGAAACATGTTTAAAAAACCACCTGAGTGGTACAGTAAGAAATATCAGGGGAAGGAATGGAGCAGACATTCTTTATAACAGTGTAAGTGGCATTAGCCACAGTCACAAGATCTAGATTCTCAAGAGTTCTGTGAAGATGGAATGAATCTGTTCCCTGTGTAGGTCAGCACTTTTCTCTTAAACATTTGGCAAAAGATGATATGGTGAACTAAGCAAGTTTCAGAGTCTCTCAACTACGACAGTACTTGAATTCTTGTGTGCTAAACTACAAACCACAACCTACCTCAAAAATGGTTCAAAAGAATTGAAGTTAACCATTAGATATCATCATCAGAACTGTGTTTCAGCTCACCTGATTTTGCATTAGTTCAGAGTTTTGAATAGGTAAAATTTTTAGGTCACTGATTTTAGGTTAGTAGAATATTCTGACCTGTAGAAAATGCCCAGAGATTATAAATACTATTTCTTGCCTGGCTGTAAGAGTGATCGATGGACACAAATGAAATAAAACAGACTTAGATAAAAGCATTCAATAAACTACTGAAATAAGGAATTCACTCGTTTGTAACTTAAGTTACTTTTCTTCCTAAACACAAAACCAATCCTTGGCTTCAAAATGAAAAAGAAATGTATACTGATAAATATCTCATACTTTTCCAAATCTTAGTCACTACCTACTGCAGAGATTCTTGAATTGTTGAGCTTACAGAACGTTTTCAGCTCCAGTGGCTGAAGTAAGTCAGCTCACAGAGAAATATTCCCATTTAGAAAGGAAGAAGAAAAGGCATTACTGTGCAAAGATGAATCATGTAAGAAAATTTACAAAATAATTATCTTAATCAGAGATTAGGGAAGATGCAAATAATCAAATGCAAGAAACACATTTCTGTGGATTGTGAGAGAAAGGACCTGGAGAAAAACAGAACACATCGTGAGCCATCTACCACATCCGGGCAACAAACTGATTGTCCTTTAATTGAATACAATCCTTTAAAAACCGAACGGTTCTCACAGGACCACAGGGTGGCAGAGGTGGGCAGGAACCTCTGGATCCGTCTGGCTCAGCCGCTGCTCCAGCAGGGACACCCAGAGCAGGGTGCTTAGCGCCACATCCAGGAGGCTTTGGAAGATACCCGAGGAGAACACACAGCTTGTGGGCAGCCTGTGCCAGTGCTCCGCAGAACGAAATGCTGAAGAGGCAGAATCACCTCGTTGTTCACCACCTAACCAGCACTCTTCGACTGATTCAGTTCACTAACTCAGCATAAGTTGATTCTGCAGGAAAGGGCATATAGATTTCTGTTGGTTAGTGAGCTAACTAGCTCACAGATGAATCTGCCAAACATGAGCCAACATGAGTGCCATATGGCCAAGGATGAGGGGAAGGCAGGGAAGAGGCTAGCAGCAGAAGGAAAGGAGTGTTTACTCACTCTTTGCTTAACTTACTCCTATGATGATGAGTTAGAACAGAACAGATCCACTGGCTGTGGAAATCTATCTAGAGCGTAACATGAGCACTGTTACCAGATCAACTTCTTCCTTGCTTCACCAGGTAGATATTACCTGGCCAACCTGGTGACCTTCTGTGATGGAGTGATGGCATCACTGGACAGGAGAAGGGTGATTGGTGTCATCTACCTGGACTTCTGCAAAGCCTTTGATGTGGTCCTTCACTGCATCCTTCTCTCTAACTTGAAGAGGTGTGGATTTGAAGGTTGGACTGTTTGGTGGATTAAGAATTGGTTGGCTGGACACAGCCAAAGGGTTGTGATCAAAGGCTCTGTGTCAGGGTGGAGGCTGGTCACAAGCAGTGTCCCTCAGGGGTCAGTCTTGGGACCCATTGCTCTTCAACATTTTCATCAGTGACACAAATGATGGCACCGAGTGCATCCTCAGCAAGTCTGCAGATGATACTAATCTGAGCAGTGTGATCAATACACTGGAGGGAAGGGAAGCCATCCAGGGGGACCTGGACAGGCTGGAGAAGTGGGCCCATGTGAAACTAAGGAGGTTCAACAAGGCCAAGTATAAGCTGTTGCACTTGTGCCAGGGCAACCCCAGGTGTTTATACAAACTGGGGGAAGATCTCCTTGAGAGCAGCCCTGCAGAGAAGGACTTGGGGGTTCTGGTAGATGAGAAAAGGGACAAGAGCCAGCAGTGTGTGCTTGCAGCCCAGAAGGCCAACTGTGTTCTGGGCTGCATTAGAAGAGGAGTGGCCAGCAGGGAGAGGGAGGTGATTGTCCCCCTCTTGTATTGGTTTTAAATGTACAGATGGAAACAAAATGTACAGAAGGTATATAAGTGAATGAGTAAAGGGAAAACTCACCAACGGTGGTGCCTTGACTGAAGCAGCTGAGGCAGTCCTCCCTGGTGAGCGATCTCCAAGAGATACTGCTCCAGTGGGAGTCAGCCCTTAAATGAGGTCTCAGAGGGGATGGAGTCAAGCTCCACCCCTTCCGGGAGCACAGCTACATCACTCTCACCTGTGCTCCCACAGCTGACCCCATACTTGCCTCAGCTGATTAATCAGAGGTTCAGGCTGTGATTACCAATCTCCCATACACTCCACCCCTTCACAGCGTGAACCAATGATTAGGTGAGTTTTCCCTTATCACAGAGACCCAACGCGACGCTGATACAATTTCCCGTCGCACCGAATGCTGATGTTATTCAAATGATGATTGGATGGGTATTCACGATCTTCCGTGGGCCAGTGCTTGATAGATGTTACTGGAGACAAGCCATCTCGAGGTGCAGGTCCATTTGCGTTTCATCAGTCCACACAAATTGTTCTCTGATGGTCCTAGAGGCTTAGAATCTTAGGGAGAGTAATACAGATGTTTCAAGGGTACCAGGAGAGGAAGGTCTGCCCTCCAGGGCAAGATACAGGCCGTATTCTTGTCTTGGGTCAATACTTCTGCTCGCACCGGATTATGTCCCGGCCTCCGATACCATACCCTCTGGCCAGATATCTGTGGCTGTATAACTATATCTGGCACCAGAGGAGGAGTCCTGATCTGCCATAGGGACATGATGGGTGTCCCTTTAGCAATAAAGACCGGAGTATTGACCACGATGTCAGTAGGCCATGTACCTATCACCGAGGGGGTAACTGAACCTCCCACCTCCAATAGTCTCCCCCAAGGTGCAAGTAGGCCACACCACTTGGGTCCTACTTGCACCTTCCAGGGCCAATTTATCTTATGGATTCCTGGTTTTAGATTCTCAGGGGCAGGGAGCAGAAGATTATTGTCATTACCAACCTGCGGTTTTACCTCATTATCAGCACCTGTAATTTGAATCCTAAGAGGGGAGGCCCATATAGTGTGTAACATTTTCAGAGCACTGGGTCTGCCATCCCGAGGTCTTTCGTTCAAGTCCCGCAGGGTTTCGTATAATCTTTTTGTCCACCCCTGCAGGGACTGGGAGTCTGTCTTCAGGGCAGCCTTAAGAATACCATTGTAGCGTTCAATAAGGCCTGCCCCTGTTGGATTATATGGCAGATGGAATCGCCATTCAATGTTGTTCTCTTCTGCCCAGCGCTGTATCATCGCTCCAGTAAAGTGAGTCCCTTGGTCGCTCTCGATGACTTGAGGTGTCCCATATGCAGACATCAGTTTAGTGAGTGCCTTAATTGTATATGCTTGATTTGCCTTTGGTACGGGATAGGCTTGCAGCAGTCCACTTACAGTATCAACGCAGGTCAGGGCATATCTCGCCCCCTCAGACCGAGGGAGGGGCCCAATGTAATCAACCTGCCATCTCTGAAGAGGACTATATCCTCTAGCAATGTGGGATGTTGTTTCAGGCAACGGTCTTGGTCTCATCTTCGAGCAAGCGTCACAGTCCTGACATGCTTGGACGATATCAGATAGCTGTACAGGCAGCCCCCATGCTTTAGCAGCTGCCCACATTATCTTTTGTCCAGCATGCCGTAGCTTCTGATGTAACCATCGGGCAATATTTTCGGATTGTGAATTCCCAATCCATCGAACTCGGGCCAGTGTGTCCGCTTCATCGTTTCCTGGTGACTGCAGGGGTTGATGACCAGAGACATGGTAGACACATACCGTCCTGTGTTTGACTGTATTCCAAATGTCTACCCACATGTCTTTCCCCCAGATCGGTCGGGCGTGGATAGTCCATTCCTGGGTAGCCCACTGCGTAATCCACAGAGTAAGCCCCCGGTACACGGCCCAACTATCCGTACAGATGTTCAGGATGCCATCACCAGGTTCTTTAGTTATAACCATCCACACGGCTCGTAATTCTGCCCATTGGCTGCTCTGACCATCCCCCTCATCAAACCAGATTGTCTCAGTAGAGGGATGGTATGCTATAGCTCGCCACTTGCTCGGGTTGCCTCTGCTGGACCCATCCGTATACCAGGCATCTTCAGGAATAGGATATCTTCCTTCCTGAACAGGGCTCTTCTCTGGTGGAGCGACCATTGGTTCTTTCGGCGTATCACTGCGATATGTCACTGGGCCTAAGATCTTCTGTAATTCCTCCTTGAGTGGAGACGAAGACAAGCTGCTTCTTTGACTTAGATAGGCGACCCATCGTGCTACCGTCTGTGCTTGGGCCACCCCTGTCTTAGGAAGGTGAGTTAGATCTCTTACCCACCCCTGGATCGGTAATGTAGTTTTAACTATAACCTCTGCTGTTTGCGTTATTGGCTCTACCGCTTGTAACGCTGAATAGGCAGCCAATAACTGTTTTTCAATCATGCTGTATCTTTCTTCTGCTCCGTGCCAAACCTGAGACCAGAATCCAATGGGGGTTCGAACAGAACTCTGGCGTTGCCACAGGCCCCAGCCAAAACCATCCTGGGTAACATGAACGTCTAGTTCAGCTGGGAGGGTCGGATCAAATATACCCAATGCCTGGGCTTGTTTAACTGCCAGCTTTGCCTGTTGGAAAGCATCTTGTTCTACCTTCCCCCAGTTCCACGATTGACCCTTCTTGGTAAGCTTATACAATGGCCTCAACAACTGAGCTAAGTGAGGTATAAAGGAGCGCCAATACCCTAATATACCTAAGAACTCTTGTAGCTGTTTTGATGTTGTAGGGACTGGGAACGCTTGGACTTTATCCACTACTGCACTGGGTAGTACTTTGGTTTTTCCGGACCAAATTACTCCCAGGAATTTTACAGATAGCCCCGGACCTTGCACCTTCTGTGGGTTTATAGCCCACCCTCTCTTTTGCAGATAAGCTATCAATAAATCTGCTGCTTGTCTCACCGCCTCTAATGAATCGGACGTTAACAGGAGGTCATCAATATAATGATATAAATTTACATTATGTGGCTTCTGCCACTTAGCCAGATCACGCGCCACCAAATTATGACAAAAAGTAGGTGAATGCACGTACCCTTGCGGCAGAACCTGAAAAGTCCACTGCCTGCCTTCCCATGTGAATGCAAACTGGTCTTGTGATTCTTCACTAATCGGAATACTGAAGAATGCATTCGCTAAGTCTAGGACACAGTGATACGTTTTAATTTCTCTACTTAGTGTGTCCATTAGGGAGGCAATATTGGGTACGGCTGCATGAACGGGCGGCGTGACCTTGTTTAATTCCCTGTAATCCACTGTCATCCTCCATGTTCCATCCGATTTTCGCACTGGCCATATTGGGGAGTTGTACGGGCTATGTGCAGGCCTTATAATACCCACTCTTTCTAATTCCTGCACTGTTTTTGTTATTTCATCCTGCCCACCTGGGAGTCTGTACTGTTTTACATTAGTAATCCGACGTGGCTTGGGCAGACAAATAGGCTCATGTTTTGCATGGCCTCTCAATATTGTCTGAATTGCCCGGATACTAATGCATCTCTGCCGCAACCGGAACTCTCCCACTGTTGTGTGGAGAGCCAGACCCCACAAGATATCAATTCCCAATATGTACTCCGGAATTGGAGCAATAGATACCTTGTACTCCCGTGGTGGGAGGCGCCCGACCCCCAATTTTACCCAAGTTTGGGTGACTGGAACGGTCTGTCCCCCAAAGCCTCCAATCATTACTTTGTTCCCTCTGAATTTTGTTGGGTCTCCATAAATTATAGATGTTTCCGCCCCCGTATCAACGAGGGCCATAACCTTCTGCACATTTTCTCGGGACCAATATATTGTCAATTCCACATAGGGCCTCCGGTCCCGTCTAGAGGCCCTAGGGTGACTGACGTCCCTCATCACGCCATAAACTGGGCCAGATTCAAGTCTTTTACCTCTGATGCCTCTGGTACTGTGACCCGAGGCACCTGAGGTGGCCTCTTTTTCCTATTTGGCACGATAAAGTCTTCTAGATTCCAAACTGTTGTTGGTCGTCGTTCTATAAGCCTTATCCCCGGTCTTTTGGGGCGGTTTTGAAATTTTTGTTCATCCTTCAGCTGTTTCCACAACTGAAGCAGAACGTGATTGGGCTGCCCATCAATTTTGGCAAATTGAACACCTGCTCGGAGTAGATCATTAAACATTTGTTTTCGGGACACCCTAATGGGTCCCGCCCGAGGGGTTCGTGGAGCCGATCTCCTGGCTCGGGCTATTGGAAAAACTTCAGGATCTTCAATTACTCTAATATTGCGCTTGGTTCTTAGGCGCTCCGTTTCCCCCAGGTCCGCTACCAATTGGGCAGCATGCTGGACTGCTGCCTCTGCGGCCACTAGAGGATTCAATATAGAAACCAATGTTCCATACATATGTGAGGGAGCCTGTTGTAAGATTAGGTCCCTCATTCCCGCGGAAAACTTCACCATGTCCGGACTAACAGATACATCTTCATAGACAGCCTCTCGCATGCCTAGTTCCCGGATATAATTTTGTAGGTCTTCCATAGAAGACCACATTCCTGTATGTATTGGCATGTCTGTTTTATTTGACCATACCATACGGCAGGCAGCCATTATCCAATCTACGATCGAATGATTCTCTTCAGGGAACTGGGACCCTGAGTACAATCTCTGCCTCAGGGCAGGATGGACTGTTATAGTTGCTAGTTTAGATACCTCGGAGCCGTTAACTATTACACTTTCTGCTCCCGAGTCCCATAATCGTAACAGCCAGGCTGGGACACTTTCCCTTGGTCCTTGCCTGAAGCGCTGTACTAGATCCATAAGTTCAGTGGGTGTATATGGACGTGCTGTTACGTGTAAATAGGAGTCAGCAGGGGTCCATTGATCAGGAGGCACCCCTGCTGGTCGCTCCTGGACTTTTTTTGTTTTTTGGGTTACCATAGGACGGACTTCTAATAAGTCCGTCTTAAGTGGCTCTTCTAGGTCAGATTTAGTGACCTTAGTTTGATCCGATGTTTCAGGATCCTTACTATCATCCATTGTAATATATCTAATTTGGGGGGTGTTTGAAAAAAATGATGAATTTTTCCCCGTTAATAGATTAATTTCGCCCTCCAATTTTTCAATGCGGGCTTTTAATAATTGATTTTCATGTTCAATCTTATCTGATTTAACCTCTGCCTGATTTAAAGCATTCAATAAAGGCCAAGCAGCCATGGATGCAGCCATTTGCCTTTCTTTGGTTGTCAAAATATCTTTTTGCAACCCCTGAAAGTATTCAGTTAGATGGTAAGGGGACATATTGCCCGTTACCCGTAAGGGCCCCCATTGTTCGATAATCGTCGCTAATTGAAAATATGGGGACGCCTCAAACCCTGGTATTTGTCCAGGGAGGATTTTCCCTAAGGGGGTGATCTTCTCCCCCTTGAACCAACTAAACACATTCCATAGGAAAGACATTTTTTTTTTTTCCGATATTTGCAGGCTCCTGCCTGGCTCGCCAAATGTATTGGTTTTAAATGTACAGATGGAAACAAAATGTACAGAAGGTATATAAGTGAATGAGTAAAGGGAAAACTCACCAACGGTGGTGCCTTGACTGAAGCAGCTGAGGCAGTCCTCCCTGGTGAGCGATCTCCAAGAGATACTGCTCCAGTGGGAGTCAGCCCTTAAATGAGGTCTCAGAGGGGATGGAGTCAAGCTCCACCCCTTCCGGGAGCACAGCTACATCACTCTCACCTGTGCTCCCACAGCTGACCCCATACTTGCCTCAGCTGATTAATCAGAGGTTCAGGCTGTGATTACCAATCTCCCATACACCCTCTACTCAGCTCTTGTGAGGCTCTTGTGTACTGCATCCAGGCCTGGGGCCCCCAACGCAAGAAAGATGCAGAGCTCTTGGAATGGGTCCAGAGGAGGGCTGCTAAGATGATCAGAGGGCTGGAGCACCTCTCCTATGAAGAAAGGTTGAGGGAACTGGGCTTGTTTAGCTTGGAGATGAGAAGGCTTTAGGGAGAACATTGCTGTCTGTACTTGAGGAGAGTGCATAAACAGGAGGGGGAACAACTGTTTACAAGGGTGGACAGTGATAGGACAAGGGGGAATGGTTTTAAACTGGGACAGGGGAGGTTTAGGTTAGATATTAGGAGTAAGTCACACAGACACTAGGAGGAATCACCACACAGAGGATATTGATGCACTGGAACAGGTTGCCCAGTGAGGCTGTGGATGCCCCATCCCTGGAGGCATTCAAGTTCAGGCTGGATGTGGCTCTGGGCAGCTTGGTCTGGTGGTTGGTGACCCTGCCCATGTCAGGGAGGTGAAACTAGATGGTCATTGTGGTCCTTTTCAATCCAGACCGTTCTATGGTTCTATGATCAGCATACTGTACAGAATAGGAATCCATCCTTTTCATGAAAGAAACAGAACACAGATAGCTCTTTCAAAGCCCATTGTACTTTCTGCCTGCTAACGCAATGAAATCTTACTCAAAATCACTGGGGCAATGGAGAAGGCACTGAAAAGAATTGCACACTGTCCCCATAAGTCTTCACAATAACAGAGATAATCTATTCTTGGAACTACATTACTTCAACATCAACAATGTAATTGCTGGCTATGTGTTCTGCTTAACTATTATTTGAGCATTACATGTTTCTAACATCTCCAGCCTTCCTTCTCCATTTCTCCAAATGCATGAAAATGCTGTTTCATGCATTTGCCATGATACTCATACACCTAATCATGTTTTGGACCAAAGGTTATTTCCCACAGTCAATTAGTGCAGTGCCACAGCCCCCTCCCACTTGGTGAACTCTTGCTCCAGAGGTGGTGAGACAACAGTTCTCTACACCCTTCATCTAAATATATCATGGACCAAAAGAGTCATGTTAGCTCTGCATCAAGGTCTGTGCTGCACTTCCAGGGCTCCTCCTCAGTGGCTGGTAGCATAATCCTCATCTTCAGCCCAGCTCCCTTCCTTTGCTTACACGATCCCAATGATAAATTCTTCCTGCACCATAAATGGTGTCACAAATACCGAGGAAGAAAACACCCAATGGGTGATGGAATTAGTATTTCTAAGTGTGGTACCAATGGCAATTTTGAGCAATTATTCCACTGCAGAGATCACCATAGCAGGTTTCTGTCACCGTGGTGTATGATGATTCTGATGGCAGCTGTTCTGCAGAGCTCATAACCACAGACAGACTGGTGCTGGGTGCTTTCCATACTGTGCAAAACACAGAATGAAGAATAGAGGGGAGTTTGGAGATTTGGAGCAGCTGGTATCAGGGTTAAATAGTCAGACTGTTTAACCTTTGCCCATGTCACGTGATTGAGGAGGACTTAAGAGATGGGAACTGTAAATTTTCTTACATGATTCATTTTGACCAGAGGAAGGCAAATTTGCACAGTGGGAAGTACAAAGGGAAAGGCCTTGGGGGCCTGCAGGCCATTTTTGTCAGGTCAAGTGCCCAGATTTACAGCAAATTGCAGCCCCTTGAGTTTGCCTCAAGTTTTTTGGATAGAAACCACCTGAATAAAGCACGGATGTGGTGTGGTTTTCTTTCAGCATTCACAGTCCTCTTTGTCACCTACAAACTGCTCCTACTGACTGATCCCAGGGCCTGTTAGTTATCTTTATCTCTGATGTGCTGACAACACACCCAGTGGTTGCTTAGAGAGAGCTTTAAGGCTGAATGTATTTGGGGAATGCTTCCTAAGGCTTTAACTTCTCACTGTTATTAGTAGTTAAGAAGAGAGAAAGGAAGCCTACCCACCTGGTTTTAAAATAGAAAATCCAAGTCATCCTGTCCATCTGGGACCAGAGAGATAATTTCATTGTAGGCTTTCCGTCTTTATTTGCCTTTGATGTATTCCATTAAAGTTCTTGTTGATAATTCCACTGTTTGTCGCCAGATGGCAATACAATGACATCGTCTCGTAACCACTCTTGACTCCAAGTGGTAGTCGGGCATTCATCAGATAATCTCACAGCATTGGTCACTTTGTCAGATTGCATTGGGCACTTATTTCTCAACACTGTCACACCTATACCTTCACTGCTGGCATTGCTGGTGTTCGTAATATTTGAAATTTAACTTTGTAAGAATAACTAAGCAATTTAGGCCAAAACCTGCACCAGGCTTAATTTGTCCAGGTATCACCATGAGGAATATTGCAGACAGTCACTGTCTAATTGCAAGAGATGAACAGTAGCAGCAGCTCTTGCCGTGCCGGGTCTTGTACACACCTGAAAGAGGTGCTCCTCAATTCCCTTGCCCCACCCTTCCAAATAGGTTTGCAGTTTCTGGCCATCAGCCACTGCTGATGGAGCATTTCCTACTTTTTCAGTGCACAATTTCATGGCTCACCTTGTTTCTCTTTTCCTACCATGTTCTTCTCTCAGCTCTAGTGCTTCCTGGTATATTCCATCATGATCTGCTGCTGCAGCTTGACTCACAAATACAGATCCAAACCACACTTCATTGCAGACTGTAGGAAGTAAAAAGAAGAAACCTGGGATGTAATAAACGTTTTGAACAGTAACTACTATTTACCTCCTGATCCAGGACAATTGCCTCTGATGAGAAGCTGACTACAGCAGTAACACAGCTGTCACCGCTGAGGTGCGGTTATCTGAGCAATCAATCACTCTGAAGTTGTTTCAAGGGTAAACAGATAAATAGATGTAGTTTGGGATCTTTATTTGCAGGTCAGTGTTTGTGTCTCCCTGATTTCCAGCAGGACTCATGCATTTGGTAGGGAACTAATGCTGTGACAAAGGAAATGAGAAGCCAGAACAGTTGGATGAACAAAGCTGGATGGTGTGTATCTTGGACATGCAACCAAAACCCTGGTTAGTGTTAACACTTTAGCATACACTAAGTGGGCAAAATGATAAATACTGGTGATTTTCACAATTCTACATTTGTTTTCCACTACTCAAATGATCCTGTTGTCAAGTGAACAGTGATTGTGCTGTGGACAGCCGTGCATATGTAGAATATTGTATGTTAAAAAAATAAAAACCAGAACCATTTGCTAGATCATAAATCAAAGCTATACGTACTGCAGGAAAGGGAGACTAGTGCCACATGGAAGTGTGGGGTATATTCACAATGCAAAAGTTGCAACCTTTTTCTGGTGTTAAAATAAATTCTGTGCCCAAAGCAGTTTTGTTAGTACACAACTGAAGATTTCTGTTCTGGCCTTTCGACTGTTAAGTTGAATAAATTTAGACTTAAAAAAAAACCCACACAACAAAACTCGAGAATTGGAGGGAAAGCAAATTGCTACGCGATCCTAACTATCATTCCTTCAATCTTCTGACATGGCTTCCTTGTAGCTTATCTGCATACAAAGTATCATAAGCAATACCAAACTTATGTTGGGGGTTGGCAGAATGTTTGGCAGCGCTCCTCATGTTATACAAGTTGCAACTAGTGAGCCATAAAAACTGTTAGGTGTGGTTGTAACAAGGGTTGCATTCTGTCGCCCTTTGAAATGTTTTTGTTTTTCTAACTGGTGTTACACCTTGCCACAAAGATTCTGGGCAGATAAGTGCCATATGCGCTGTGGGGTTGTTTATGAATAAGCAAAGCCTTGAATGGTACAGTGTAAAGGAAGGTGAAGAAGTGATTAAATACAGCAGCAATTAGGTTATTTTTGTATATCATCCTAGAATGTGGGACTGTAGTGAGTATACAATGGACATGAGCCAGCAGTGCACACTTGCAGCCCAGAAGGCCAACGATGTCCTGGGCTGCATCGACACAGAGATGGCAGCAGGGAGAGGGAGGAGATTGTCCTTTACTCTGCACTCATAAGGCCCCATCTGGAGCCCTGTGCCCAGGCCTGGGGCTGCCCAGAAGATGGTCAAAGGGCTGGAGAAACTCTCCTATGATGAAAGGTTGGGGAGTTGGGATTGTTTAGCTTGGAGAAGAGGAGGCTCTGGAGAGAACTCACTGTGATTTCCCAGTACTTGAAAGGAGCTTATAAGCAGGAGGGAGACTGTCGTTCTATGGAGGTTGATAGTGATAGGACAAGGAGTAAATGATTTAAACTGAAAGAGGGGAGATTTAGTTCAGATGTTAGGAAAACTCTTTGCTCAGAGTGTGGTGAGGCAGTGGAACAGGCTGCCTAAAGAAGCTGTGGATGGATGCCCCATTGCTAGAGGTGTTCAAGACCAGGCTTTTGTGACCAAGTGAATGGCAACCCTGCCCATGGCAGAGTGGTTGGAACTAGATGACCTTTGAGGTCCCTTCCAATCCAAGCCATTCTATGAATCTATGATAGTGAAAAAATGGTTGTGTATTTGAGTCACTGTAGCTTCTTACACCATTAGTAAAACTGTCTGAAAATCACGGCAACTTTCTTAAACAGAGTTGGCAATAACAAGTAGACTACTGAGGTATCTCCCTTTTCCAGTCTACTGGGCTTTCACTCGCACTGTCCATCATTTCTAATGTGTCTTCCACACCACTTACGAAACACTTTTATTTAAATATACTGGTTTTCTCTGAGTAGTTAATTTTCTCTGACTCATCATTCATTACTGATTGCTAAATGTACTATAAACATACCTCTTTGGATCCCACGCTGCTGCTTTTTACCTTCCATGTTCTTATGCTGTCGAACTTCCTGCCTTTGCTGTCAGTAGACACCCATCTCCAGTCACTATTTTCTGATTTTCAGAGCTTTACATCTATATTTATTTCAATGTGCTAGACCCAGGACTCTGCTTCAGAAATAGGTAGGCTGAGGAAGTGATTCTGTCTGAGAACTCACATTTTTTTCCATATTCTTAAGACATGCTTGGAAGCTCCATGAAAGGAATGAGATCTTCCTTGTACCTCAAATGGAAAAAAAGAGAAGAATTTAGAGTGTTACCATCAAACATGGAAATGGATGCATATAGGCCCAGGAGGCCTGATGAGATTGTCCCAGGGTGCACAGAGAGCTGGCCAATGTCACCATAGAACCCCTCACAATTGTTTTTTCAACAGTCCTGTGAATCTGGAAAGGTCCCAATTGGCTGGAAGATGGAAAATGATCAGATTTTCAAGAAAGGCAAGAAAAATAGACCCTGCTAGGTATAAACCTGTCAGTCTCACTTCAGTGCATGGTAAAATGACAGAGAAAACTATGCCGAGAGTTACTGAAAAACATCTGAAAGTCAGTGCAGCCATTGATCATAGCCAATGAGAATTAATGAGGGGAAGGTCCTGTTTAGCTACTTAATTGTCTTTTATGACAAGATCACATATCTAGGTGACCAAGGGTTATCTTTTTGGATTTCAGTAAAGCTTAGGAAACTGCTTCTCACGGTATGCTTCTGGACAAAATGTCTAGCATATAGCTAGATAAAAACACAATGCAATGGGTGAGTAATTGGCTGACAGATCAGACTCAAAGTGTTATAGCAAATGGGGTTACACCAGGCTGATGGCCAGTCACTAGAGGGTTTCCTAGAGCTCAGTTTTAGGGCCAGTTCTCTTTAATGTTTTCATAATTGACTTGGATGTAGGACTAGAAGGTATTTTGATAAACTTTGCTGGTGACACTACATTGTTGATTCCACTAAAGTGTAGAGGTTTGCAGAGAGAGACAGACAAATAACAGGGATGGGCAATCTTCAGCCTCATTAAGTTTAAGAAGAGCAAGTACTGAATTCTGTACCTAGGAAGGGGCAACCCTGGTTATGCATATAGAGTGGTGGATGAAATGCTGGAGAGCAGCCCTGCTGGAAAGGACTTGGGGATACTGGTCAAAGCAATTTGAACATGAATCAGCAGTGTGATCTGGCAGCTGGAAGGGCTGACAGTACTGCAGAGTGCATCAAGCACAGCATTGCCAGCTGATCTATGTTGTACCAGTGCAGTCTCACTTCAAGTTCTGTGTGCAGTTTTGAGTGCCACAGTATGAAAAGGACATAAAACTACTGAGTACCAAAGGAGGGCTACAAAGCTGATGAAGGGTCTAGAGGGGAGCAGCTGAAGCCCCTTGGTTTGTTCAGTCTAGAGGAGACTGAAGGGAGTCTTTACTTCAGCCTGTGGTTTCCTTACAATGGAGAGCAATGGGACAGGCACTGATCTCTTTCTTGTGACCAGCAATAGAACCCACAGAAACAGCATGAAGTTATGACAGCAAAAGTTCAGGCTGGATATCAGGAAAAAGTTTTTCACCAGGGCGTAGCTAGGCTCTGGAAGAAGCTCCTCAGCACAGAGGGCACGGCCCCAAGTCACTGGAGCTCATAGGATCACCAAGGATGGAAAAGACCTACAAGATCATCCAGTCCAACTGTCCATCCACCAACAATAACTGTCACTAATCCACATCCCTCAACACATCTAAATGTTTCTTGAACACCTCCAGGGTCGGTGACTCCATTACTCTACCACCTCCCTGGGCAGCCATTCCAGTGCCTGACACTAATTCAGAAAATAAGTATTTCCTAATGTTCAGCCTGAATCTCCCCTGGTGCGACTTGAGGCCATTCTCTCTAGTCCTATCACACAAGAGACCAACCCCCAGCTCACTGCAGCCTCCCTTCTGGTAGTTATAGTGATAAGGTCTCTCCTAAGCTTCCTCTTCTCCAGACTGCATGGAGCCAGGAGCTGGACTCGATGATCATTACGGGTTCCTTCCATCACAGGATATTCTGAGTCTATGAAATTGTTCAGCAAAGAGTTCACGACTGTCGTGGAACTAACTTCTTCAGTACCATGCTTACAGTTGCTTTGAAAAAGAACAGCCCGTGTCATAGATTAGCTAATATTCACCACAGAAGATTCTGTAGAGGTGCTTTTTGTTGTTGTTTGTTTTTTAATTGCTACAGCTGCATAAATAAAAAAATAGGTTTTTTCTCCCGAGGTCTTGCTCAGGGTACAATGGAAACTGGAAGCAAGAACAGCTTCTTTTATCAGCTCCCTCCGAGGCCCCGGGCAGAGCGCAGAGCTTTGTCTGAAAGAAAGCCGCCCCCTCACACGGCGGCAGCTGCCGCGCAGGACAGCGCTGGGCCGGCATCCCGCGCAGCAAGGCCTGCCCCCGCAGCCGTGCCTCCCGCACCCAACAGTGGGCGCGTTCCTGCAGCCCGCGGGCCCTCCCTCTGCCTCCTGAGCCGCTCCGCAGCGCTCGGCTCTTCCTCTCGCCGCGCCGTTCCCTGCATTCTCCTCGGCGCCGAGCGCGGGTTCCGCCAGGCCGCCGCCCTCCGCTCGGCGCAGACCCCGGCACGGAGCTTCCCCGCCTCGGCACGGACCGCGGCGGAGCGCGCGCCATCGGAACGCGCCTCAGAACACCGCTCCGCCGAGCGCGGCCGGATTCGCGGCGGGTGGGTAAGGCCCGAGAGAGCCGCGCTGGCTGAAAGCGGCGGGGAAGCTCCCGGCTGGGCCGAGCCCCAGGGCTCTGACGATGCGAAGGCCGTGCTCCCGCGGTCTGACGCGGGCTCGCCCGGCTCTCAGAGCCGAACGGGAACGGCGGCGCCAGAAGCAGAGCGGCACGCCGCGGGCGGCCACGGCGCCTCCGCGGCCCCGCCGTGCCGCGCGCCACGGCGCGTGCGCAGCCCGCTCCCCCCTCCCGGCGAGGAGCAGCGAGGAGCGCAGTGCGCAGGCGCGGCGGCCGGTGAGGGAGCGCGGCCGCCGGTGGGCGGGGCCGTCCGCGGGGACGTTACAACTCGCCGAGGGCGGCCGCGGCGCCATTTTGAATTGGCTGCGGGTCGGAGGGGGTGGCTGCCCAGCGCGGCCCCGCGTCCCCCGAGAAAACCAGGGAGAAGAGAGCGAGGGCCGAACATGGCGGCGAATCGGAATTTGAAGCAAGTGCGGATCGAGAACAGCTCCCCGGCGGCGCCGCTGGGGATGGTGGGGGGCGGCGGCGGCGGCGGCCTGAAGGGGCTGCGGGGCCTAGAGACGGAGAACGAGGCGGCGGCCATGGCGCTGGTGCCGGTCAAGGAGGGTGGGGATGAGGAGCAGGAGGGTGGGTTCACCATCGACATCAAAAGCTTTCTCAAACCCGGCGAGAAGAGCTACACGCAGCGCTGCCGCCTGTTCGTGGGCAATCTGCCCACCGACATCACCGAGGAAGATTTCAAGCGCCTCTTCGAGCGCTACGGGGAGCCCAGCGAGGTCTTCATCAACCGGGACCGCGGATTCGGCTTCATCCGCCTGGTGAGCTTCGCGCGGGGTTCCGCGGCCCCGCCGCTGCCCTGCCCCGTTGTTCCCGGGGGGCGGCCGGGAAGCGCAGCCGCTGCCTCGCCTTCTCTTTTTGTCCTCTGCTGCTCGCTCTGCTCTCCGCGCACCACCCTCCCCTTTCCCTCCCCCCTCCCCGCCCCTCCGCCTCCCTTGCCCCGCGCTGTGAGCCCCCGGCGTTCCCCCCTCGCGGCTCTGCGGGTTTCGGGTCCCTCCCCTCCCCGTTGGCGTGCGGCTCGGGCTGCTCCCGCAGCTCGACGGATGCGAGATCTTGCGTGATCTGCTCCGTTCGTTGAATATACTTAAAAAAAAACAAAAAACAAAAAATCCTTAATTAACTGGCAGCGTTTTATTGTACTTTAGGATTCTCTGTGCCAAAGCAAATTTCAGTCTCCGCAGTTCACTATGAATATTTCCTCATGCAGTTAATTTTAAAGATTGCACGGTTTCGTTTTGAACTACTGTTGCTCCCGCGTATTGAAAGCTCAGAACGTGTAATTCACGCTTGTACCAGACTGGAAACTTAAATTGGTTAAATGTAATGAGATTGCGTTTTTTTGGGCACGTACAACTTGAGCGCTATTATTTCAAGTCGAACATTCAAAAAAGAAATCATCCTCGAGGCGTGTTATCCTGCATTCCCGTTTTTCAGTTCCATGTGCAGGATTAGTTTTCCTGACTGCCACATTTAGGATGCTCTGATTTGCAGAGTTCAGAGAAAAGCTTTAAAGTGCTTCGTGTGCCACCCCGACCTGGGGTTTTATTTGTATCTTTTGCTCGTTAAGATTTTTTTTCTTTTTGGTTATCAACGATAATTGCGGCGTTTCTGCCATCTGTTTTTATGGTGACAGAATACTCCCAACTGGAATTAACGATGTTCTGGAAGGAGTGCAATATATTTGCATACATTAGTCAGTTCTGCACGTGATAGAGATCAGCATCTATCTGAATGTCCCTTTTGCACAATATTAAGAGTCATATTTTTAAGCTGTTTATGTGGCTGGTCGAGGCACGGAGGTAATGTCTGCTGCTTAAAGAACTGTTTGAATATTTAGGATTGCAGATATAAAACTAATGGAGGATTTCTGAAATGAGAAGAAGGCAGTTATTGAGCTCAACTTGTCTCATGGATGAGGGTGCAGAAAAGCCATAAGTATGAGAGGAACGAATCCAGCAGCAGCAATGTAATTTCATCATTTCTTGATGGATTTTGAGAATTAGGCATAGATGGGGAGTTCATCCAATGGCAGCAACAAGCAAGTTATTTTCAGAGGATATTTTCATCTATTTAAAAGAAAAATAATCCCAGAAAGCAAACAGAAGCACCGACACCTTTGATCCTGTAGTATGATCTCTGAAAATACTGTTCCTTATGGTGTGAATAGGTAAATGCAAAAAGGTGTCGAATTCTCAACTGTGCTGAAAGCCTTTACAGTGCAGTACAGACATAGCTGTGATGATGGGAATGTTCTGCCCTCTAATGTGTAAGAAAAATTGGTATCCAAGTAACTTTTGTCAGACTAAATCGTAAGGTATGGAAAGAGTGTGTTATTCCAGTCAGTGGATGGGAACTTTTGGAGGGGAAAAATGCTAAATGACCTTAATTGAAACGAGCTCCTATTAGAGAAAGAAAAAACGCTACTTTTCTGGGGTTTGGAGGGGAGGAACAACTGCACAAAAGCCACGTCTGTTGTCTTTGCAAGTAAAACATACAATGTTTTGTATCTTGGAAAAGGAATCTAGGACACTGGCCGAAATAGCAAAAGCAGAACTTGATGGTACTATTTTGAAGAGCAGACCACTTCGAATTCGATTTGCTACTCATGGAGCTGCCCTAACGGTCAAGAATCTTTCACCCGTGGTTTCTAATGAGCTGCTGGAACAAGCGTTCTCTCAGTTTGGACCGGTGGAGAGAGCTGTCGTTGTGGTGGATGATCGCGGCAGAGCTACAGGAAAAGGTTTCGTAGAGTTTGCAGCAAAACCTCCAGCACGGAAAGCTCTAGAAAGATGCAGTGATGGTGCATTCTTGCTAACAACGTAAGTTCATGGGATTTTGTTTGCGTTTGTGTTGAGTGTGCTTTTCTCTTGTGAAAGAAAACAGCATTTGAGGGCGTTCCACAGTTCTTATTTTCAAGTGATGGAAGCCGTGAGGTCAGAAATGAAAGGTGCTTTACTTGAATGCCCAAAATGCATTGTTCTCCACACTGGAGAATAAAAAATTTAGCCAGTCTTCTACTTACAAGTAGTTTCCACTGAGATGGATTCCAGTCTGTTTAATAGGGCTTTTCTTAATGAGGCTTTCTTTTCACTGATTGCACTCTTCCTCATCCCAGTAATGGTAGGAAATTCTTGGCGAACGGGTACGCGACTTTGGGGAGTTTCCTTTAAAGTCAGGAAAATGTTGCTAGATTTATTTTCTTCAAGCAAGCTTCGTTTATAACTTTCACAGCTGTAGGATTTTTCTTTTTAAATGTAAACTTGGGTTTTGCACCACAAGCTGATGGCAGAAATTTCTGGAAGAATTTCAAGGTCAAGCAAGCCTGTGGATGACAGCACTCCTCTGTGCCATCTCTTATTTCCCTACCTGGTGACAAGAGTTGTTAACTGCTGCACTTTGTTGTACAATGGCCAGGGACAGCTTCAGGTGTTTTCATAAAGGATGAGTGAAATGGTAAATGTTCAGGAATGTATTTGTTTCTTCTTTTTTTTTTTTTTTGTTTTTCTTTTTTTCTTTTTTTCTTTTTTACCCCTTATAATTGGGGAAAATAAGGCTGCAATTTCACACTATTAAGGCTTGCTACTGCAGTGTTGGGAAGTTCTGATTCAGGCTGCTTTTACCTTGAGAGTTTTTCTGATACTTCCAAGAGCCATTTGTGCTTCCTGAAACAAAAGGAAAGTATGTGGCTGCTTCTGTTACATTCATTTTTGGCTGTTCTAGAAAGTGAAGGTGCTTGCTCACCTGGGTGATAAGAGCACCAGGTCCAGTTGAAGATAAGGCAGGACAGTATGTTGCTGTGATGAAATAGCAGGTGGAAAAAAGATTTGGAACTCCTCTTGCTCGTAGTAATACCATAAATCTTATATATGATTGGACTGAATGCTGATTATCTGACCTGGTGGATATGCAGTAAATTCAGTCTAAGTCTCTACTGTTATCGGCAGGCACCGGCAATTTGTTTTTACTTCTTGTTGTGGATTTTCTTGGCATTAGTGTTTGAGTGGTGGCATGGTGAGCCAAACCAGGCAACTAATCTAGTTCAGTGAATACTGTAATGTTATGTGAGCTATCCTCATATCATAGCATGCTATTCTTGGCATGAGAGATGTGGTAGGGGAAAGAAAAGCAGGGATACGAGGGAGGGTATTCTTGTTTTAGTAGCTACTGGCTAATTTTGTTTGATGGAAGTGATCATCTAACCATGACTTAATGAATAAAAAGCACTTGATATCTGTCTTCCAACTGCATGTTAGGAAACACAATGGATGCCTAAGCAAATGTAATTAGTATGTATCTCCTGCTGTGACAGTTTTTGTGCTGTGATAGTTTTTGTTTTGCTTCAAAATCAGAAACTTGATATTTTAGGGGAGATCTGTCTGAATAGAAAGGAGTAATTGTAGGAGAAATACTTGCATTGTTGTGCACTGTGATTCCAGGCTGTTGCTTCCCCCTCCCCCCCAATCTGCCTTGATGCCCAAAGATTTTTCCTAGCTGTCCATGTTCTTAAAATATATAAAGGTTTGGTTTTTTTTTTCTATGATTTGCAAAGTTGTTTTTTTTTTTTAAAAAAAAAGTGTGGAACAAGTGCTGGCATTTTGACAATAGGAGCTACGTAGCTCTTACATTTTGTTAAGGTATTGTTTAGATGCTCCCAAAACAGGCGTATTTCTTATATACAGTTGAGGGTTTTATTGTTAGCCACCATTCCACCATTAGCTAATACTTGACTCTGATTACTTCAAATACTGCAAACTTGAGGAATGCACTCTACATTATGTAGAAGTTATTCTAGAATTATCCTTGAAAAATGAGTGTAAAAATATCGAGCTGTTTTTAGTTGTAGAGTAACCTTAATTAGAATCTGTTCATATTACATAGAAATACAGAGCGAATATTGCTACCTTTTAGCCTTGTTTGTTGTGTACTGTTATAATCATGGTTCCCACATTGTCTAAATAATTTGTGAAGTTTTTGAGATTTTTTTTCAGCTTTAAATGTTTCTGTACTTCACAGCAGACAAAACTACATGGTGATATTTTCTCTGCAGAATAGCTAACTTGATTTGGGTGTAGAACCAATTGTCACTTCCACAGATGATAATTCTTCTTAAATAAGAAGAATTTGCAAAACAGGACTGTAGGATGATACATATGTTAGTTTCCAAGAGTGCTGCTTCACAATACCAAAGCAGTTTATTTTACTGTTTCTTTCATTATTCAGTTTTTCAATTGAAATTCTCTTCCAGAACACCTCGACCTGTTGTTGTGGAGCCAATGGAGCAATTTGATGATGAAGATGGGCTCCCAGAGAAGCTAATGCAAAAAACACAACAGTATCACAAGTAAGTTCTATTTGACTTTTAACTTTATAAAATTAAGTTACTAAGTAAGTATTTAGTAAGCTAGCATTTTTATTGCAGGTTGGTGTATGTTTATTTTGTACAGCCAAGGGGAAGCCAGATGTTAGGTCGGTTAACTTTTTCACACAGAAAAGTGATGTGTTGTTTCTGTATTCAGAACTAACATTAGAGTAGTTCAGTTGGAAGGGCCTTCAAAGATCGAGTCTGCTGCCTGAGCACTTGAGGCTGATCAAAAGTTACAGTGTTATCCAACTGCCTCTTGACCACCAACAGTCAGTGGGTGTGAACCACCCTCGTGGTAAAGAATGTTTTCCTTGTATCCAGTCCGAACTACTTCTGGTGGGGCTTTGTACCATTGGTCATCGGTTACTTGTAACGGTGTTGTGCCTCCGGTGGTGCAGTGGTATAAGTTGCTGCTTGCAACACCAGAGGCCCGGGGTTTGAATCCCTCCTGTGGTGTAAGTGGCAGAAATGCTGCTCTGCTACACAGAGGGCTTGAATCCCGGGAGTTGGACTCGATGATCTCTAAGGTCCCTTCCAACTCGCACGATGCTGTGATACTTCCCCTCCTTTTCTCTAAACTAGATAAAGCATGTCTTCTGCCTCCCATAGGATGTACCCTGCAGACCTTCTGCCACCTTTGTTGCCCGTCTCTGAATGCACTTGAGTACCTTTACATCCTTTTTATATAGTGGAGCCAAGAACTAAATGCAGTACTCAAGGCTGGGCTGCACCAGTGGTAAATACAGCAGGAGAATCGTGTATTGGAACTAGCTGGCTATTCTGTGTTTAATGCCCCGCAAAACTTGGTTTTCCCCTTGGCTGCCAGGGCATGCTGCTGGTCAGTGATGAGCTGTGGTCACCAGCATCCCCAGGTTCCAGCTGTTGAACCTTAAGATCTTTTAAGTTCCTTCCAACTTAACTATTGTAATGCTACATTGGTTTTTGTCAAAAGATTAACAAGCAACTTCTTTAGTATTCCTAATCATAGTAAAATGGAGTCTTGTTGGTTAAACATTCTGTGATTTTACTGAAGTAGGGATTCCTGGTCTGCTGAAATCAGCTGGAGCTTACTGCCAGTCACTGGTAGTCTCCTGTGAGCTTGGGGTGTGGTCTGATCCTGCAGACATGTGTACACACCCACAGAATTTTGTCCTCAGATTAGCACCACCTTGTTTGTGGAATCCGTGGGGTGTAAATCTTGGCTGCTTCTGTGGTTTGGATGTAATTTTGATCAAAAGAGTCTTAAGCATGAGGTGAAAGAGAGTTTTCCTTACCTCATTAGAGAATATTACTTCTAACATTCAAATTTGATTGCTATGTAGATCTTGCTGCTTGAAACTAAAAAACTTATTCTGGTAAGCAGGTAAACCTGTAGAGTAATACCTAACAAAAAAAAAATCATTGTTCTTTACAACATTAATGTTAGAATGTAAATAAAATGAATAGCTTCTTTAAATATTTAAGTATTCTTACTAACAGTCTGAACTGTTTAGTGAGCTTTAATATGCATTTAATTTCTTGTATGACTTGATCACTTTAGAAGGGTGAACCCAGTAAATCTAATGTCACAGCTAAATATTTTGTACCACGGTAATTAAACATTTTCATGTTGATTATATAACTTGAGTAGATACTTACAGGGCAGATTTCTCTGATCAGATTACTTACCACATTAACAGCTGAATTAAACTCTGACATACTGGTTTGCAACACAGATCTGACTTTGCATCAGATTACTACATTTGAAATGATTGTTTGTAAGTTCTTTGGCTGTTACAGCTGTTGATCTTAATGTGTCCTTCTGTACATTTTAACTGCAAAATTTTTATTAGGGAAAGAGAACAGCCTCCACGTTTTGCTCAACCTGGAACATTTGAGTTTGAGTATGCTTCACGTTGGAAGGCTCTTGATGAGATGGAAAAGCAACAGCGTGAACAGGTTGACAGGAACATTAGAGAAGCCAAAGAGAAACTAGAGGCAGAAATGGAAGCAGCTAGACATGAGCATCAGCTAATGTTGATGAGGCAAGGTAAAAAATCAGATAATGTATTAGTGTTAATTCTTTTCTTTTCACACATTTTCTTTCTGTAGCATATTGAGCTGTATGTTAAATGCAGAGATTTCTGGTAGATGCTATTTAATTAAATGTGTTGAACTGAGGCAAAGGAAGTAGTATTTCTCTGTTTGCATAGTCTTTGAGGGTTTGTGGTGATGGATTAAGAAGCTGAGAAAAGGGAGGTTGCCTAGGTGTGTTTTTTCACCTAAGTTTTTGTGGTGTAAGTAGTTTATGTATCAAGAATGAATGATAGCCTCAAATTCATCTGTAAAGTTATTTCCTGTTGGTGTTGCTTATGGCCATAGATGTGACAAAGCACTGTTTGTGTGCCCTGGGCAGGAAAAAAAAAAAGAAAATGATAGCTTATAGTTGTTACAGCTGTTTGTGCTCCTCCAATACAACCCAAAATAGAACAGCAGCTAATTTTATTCTTTTTTAAAAATGTTTGAAACCCAACTGAGAAATCTGTGTGCATGATTACTGTATGTCTAAGCAACTCAAAATAAGTCACAGCTGTCATTAAGCTACGTTATTCTTGGAAGTATAAAATGGTGTATCCCTCTTATTTAACTTTGCGGATATGTTCCCTTTCTGTAGTTCTGGGGGAAAGAAAGTCCTTTAGACAAACCCTACCCTTGGGAATTCCCGTGGTAGAGAAAGCAGAAACAGGGCAAGTACCTGATATTTACTGCTTGTTAGTCTTCTTCCCAAAAAGCTGAAGGCCCATAATTACTGCTATTTGCATTGCTTTCCAATTGAGAACTACAGAACACCATTTGGTTTTAGTTCTTTAGACTTACTAGTTCTTCTGCAACCGAAAGCTATCATTAGGAAGTTCACCTATCCTACTGTTTCTCAAGGAGCAGGCTTGCATTAAATGAGAAACTGTGTTAATAAAAGATTGTGTGCTGTAGTACAGAGCATAATAAAATTTTAAAAATCCAAACAAATTTCAAATGCCAAATAGTTACTGTGGCTCCTATTATGGATGTTGAAGGAAAAAGTTCTCATTCTTTTTAATATCCATTAAGATCCACTTTTACACGGAAAAAGAAAGGCTATTCCTTTTGATGAAGAGCCACTAGAATGAGGATCTTTTTGGTGCCAATATTCCAGTGAGAAAATAGGCTGTGGGAAGAGGGTTTTTCATTCTTTGATTATAATGAAATGCTTCTCTTTGGTACCAAACAACCTGGAATTTTGTGCAGGTACTCAGATTTAAGCTATGGATGTGCAGGAATTTGAATAGCTGAGCTTGTAGGCATGTTTCTTGTTTTATCTCACCAACTCTTCAGCTTCAATGTCTATGAAAATAACATATTGAGATTGAATTGTGATTTTTAAGAAAGATGCAGTGGAGCAGAAGGCATCAGAACCTGGAATGACTATTTTTGCATACATGATGTACAAACCAAATGACTGATTTCAAAAATTATTGAAGGAGTTATTCTGAAACATGGAATGTAAAACTATAGCACAGTAATTATTAGGAGCTAAAAAGCTGAGAAGAATAAGTTTACTACAGTCCATATACTTCAGCAGATGAAGGAAAACAAGTTTTAGTGAAATTGCTTTATCAGAGGTGTTGGGGCTTTCACTAGAACGTGCTGGCTGAAGCCACCTGAGTTTTCATGGCATGGAATTAACACTGAAGATAAGGGCTTCATTCTATCAATGTGTGTAATTTTTCACTTCAAAGTGTCATGTTTTGACAGATTGAGTCAGCAGTAATTTGTAGAGCAGAATACGTGTTTCCATGTGTAAGTAAATTAGCATGATATTTCTGATCTACATATTGCTGGGATGCTTTAGACTTGTGTAAATATTCCCTCAGAACAACAGTGAGATAATTCGACAAAGTACTGGAAGATTTGACTAGATTTAACCCGAAACGTCATTCTGTATCAGCCATTTGCTTTCCATTTCTTAGAAACTGAAAAATTAGCAGCTAAAACAATGAAGCTTTTTGGACTTTGTATTCCTGCTTGTAGGATTAACTCCTGAGGTGAGGGGACGCTTTTGCCTTCAGTCCTTAAATCCACAGGAAGTTGAATATTGAAGTTGTTTGTCTTTTTTTCTTTAGGCGTGAGAAGATGAAGAAGCTAATAGTCATGCTTTCTGTCTTTCACAGCTGTCTGCTTCAGTGCAGGTTTTTTTCTGTTCAGAGAAAGGGACTGCATCCAACAAATGTCAGTCCAGAATTAGCAGTATTACAAATCCTCTAATATGAGAGGCTCTGTGCTCAGCCTGAACACCTAGATCTTTATTTTTTGTCTAGCTAGTAAAGCTTTGTGTCAAGATTCTGTCACTGTCATGGGGTACCAAACCCAACTGTTATGCTGAGCTTTTAAGTTCTAACAGTTTCAGGAAGGGCAGTGATCAGAGCTTGGCCTTGAAAATTTTTAGAGATGTGTAAAATTAGGGCTGAAGAACTCAGAGGGGAGGAAATGATAAAATCATAGTAGTTAGTGGTAGAAAGAAGGTAGAAAATCCTGTTACGGTGTATTAATGTCAGGAAAAAAGGAATGATAGGTAAGTGGGAAATAAGATAAAGACAGTATACACCCTTCCCCCCAGTAAACAACTCTGAATGCAGAATGGGTTGATTCATGATCTCATTAATACTCTGAAACTATCTAGATTTTATTCTAAGGAGTCTGTGGCTGACTATGAAGATAGTGTTAGCCAAGTCTGCTGTAGTGTGCACTGTTGTAAGGAAATGGTCCTGCAGCTTTTTTATTTGAATGAAACTTCGTTTTAATCATTAGTTGATTCAAGTACATCGGCTTTGCAGAAATGGTAAAAGCAGGCCTGCAAAACTTGTTTGAGAGAAAAGATTTGTCTTGCCAATAAGGATGTTGTCTGGTAAACTTTGTTAAAACAAATATAGGGCAAAATTCTGGTGATGAAAAGAAAACAAATGCATGATATGTTGGTAAATGCAGCACTGTAAAAGTTTATAGTAATATGTGCTGCTGCAAGTTTGAAAGGTTTTTGCAGAGCTAATAAAAATGATTTACTTTCTGACTTTGGTGTCACACTGGATCAGGTTGCCCAAGAAGGTGGTGGATGTCCCATCTGTGGAGGCATTCAAGGCCAGGCTGAATGTGGCTCTGGTCATTCGTGACCCTGCACATAGTAGGGGGTTGAAACTAAATGATCATTGTGGTCCTTTTCAACTCAGGCCATTCTGAGATTTAATTAATGTGGTGAAGAAATGCATGTAAAAACGTGTGGAGTAGTTGAGCATAAAGCACATCCAATAGATGCCATGGTGGAATTTTCCTCGTGGTGTCTGCAAATAACATGGCTAATATCCTATGAAGATGGAAAATGCAAACGGCTGCTTTTATTTTGGCAAGAGGTTGAATTAATATTCACTGAAGAATGCATGAGTTTCCAGGCAGAAATCCGTATTGTGATTGGGCAGTATCAAATAGAGCTAAAGTTATTATTATTAGTTCTGGCTTGCTTATTAAGAGCTTTTCAAAGTGCTTTTCAAGAAAGAATGTGGCTATTATTTCTGGTAGTGTTAGCAAGAATAGTTACTGTAGGTGGCTATAAGCACAGTCATGGTTTCACTTGGTTCTGCTGTGTTGTGCAGTTGTCTGCAGTAGATGATAGAGAATATGAATTACACTTGTTAGCTTGCTAAAAGGACTTCAGCATTATGCAGCATTGTGGAAAAAATAGATACCTTGCCAAAGCTGCAAAACCAGGATGTGATTTAAGTGATTGAGACTTTCTTTTTTTAAACTCCCTTTCTCTTTGTTTGAGGGCTTCACATTTCTATGTCCATCATCTTTTTTTGAGGTGTAGCCAGTGTAGTGCCTTACCATGTGAGCCTTGGGTCCTTGTGTTTTTTTCATAAGGCAGGCTTAGCCAAATGGGAAGGAGCTGGTTAGATGTGTTGAGAAGTTGCTTTAATTTTAAAATTGATTATTGTTAATCTGGTAGTGATTTTTGTTTTGTTTTGTTTTTTTTGTTACCATGTTGTTAATTGAGAGCTTTTATCTACCTTACATTTTTAATCCTGGTAGATCTCATGCGGCGTCAGGAAGAATTGAGACGTTTAGAAGAACTTCGGAATCAAGAACTTCAGAAACGCAAGCAGATACAATTGAGGTATTTTGTCTTGTACTGTGTGAAGTTGCGGCAGTAATTTAAAGCATGCATCTGCTGTCAGCCTGCAGAAATTTGGGTACTTTGGTGTGCAGAGCTTTTAATACAAAATATAACCATCTACTGTTCAAAAGTGTAACAGGATACATTTCTCTTAAAGTTCTTGCAGAGAAAAATGGTCACTTATGCTAATAGAAAAGGATAGTTGCAAGTATGTCTAGTATTTTTTTCATTTATTTCAGCTCAGTTAGTCATTCTGTAAATGTCTGAGTTTTTTAACTAGCTTAGATTTGTCTTAATGTGAATGTTTAATATGATGATATATTTTTCAACATCTGATGGAAGCATAGCTGTAATGGAGCTGTATTAGAACACACTTGTAAAATGGGGGGTATTCATCTGCATGTAGAAGTGTGGCGTTGCTGATTTATAGTCAAAGTGAGATATTTGGGAGTGTTTTCTTGTGTTACTGTAGTGCTTTGTGGCACTCTGTTATCTTATGTATTGCTTTTCTCTTTAAGAGATGATTCTCAGGAATATGGGGGCTGCTCAGAAAGTAATGCCTTCTATCTTATGATGACCCATGATATCAGAGGCATATATTGGTGGTAATGCAGTAGATTGAACCTTTGCACCAATATTCTGTAATGTTTTGTGGCTGTGTGATAGATGGCAGCAGAAGGGTAGTCTGAACCTGCTTACTTCTTTGTACAGGTTAACTGTAACCAGAAGAACAAGATTATTAATATTGTGAATACCTGTATACTTGATAAACATAAACACTTTGGTAATGTTCAAATCCATCAGGTTGAGTAGCTTAGTGCCTTACACTGTATTAAAAATCATTAAGTAGTTATGCTTATGTGCTCGATGTTAACTCCTGAGACTGGTTGAGCCTGAGCAGATCACAAGTCTTAATTTATGTAATTTCTGAAAAAAATCCTAGACATGAAGAAGAGCACAGACGGCGTGAGGAGGAGATGCTACGTCAGAGGGAACAGGAGGAATTGAGACGGCAGCAGGAGGGAGGATTTAAGCCAAATTTCATGGACAATGTAAGTAGAACTCTGACTAAAGTTGAAATGGTAAATATTTTACTGTAGGTGTTTATTTTTTTTAATACTCAGTCTTATTGAACTGCCACCTTGCAGACTGTATTTCCTTCAGAACTCCATTATTCTGATGTGTGGAGTGACACAAATTTAGCAGCGCAATTTTCTTGAACTATGACATCACTGCCTTGTAGGAAAATAAGTCATTCAGCATTTCAGATAATTGAAGGTGATCACATTATCATTTTCCTTTTTTTATTCAGGAAATCAAATTTTCCAGGACAATCATTTAGTTTTTTTTAAGTGGAAGGTCAGAGGCTGGATAGTACGGGCATGAGGAAGTGCCTCAGTTGGGCTGAAAAATTAAGTTTTTAAACAATTATTACTGTAGAGCTTGTTTGATTGCTCATTATGTGTTATGCTTAATTTATTAATAATAATATACTTTAGAAACAGGCAGTGGAGTTTCACACGAAGCCTAAAATCCCTTTCTTTGAGACTTTACTGTAGGACTAGATGAAGAAAGTCTCCAGATCTGTACTGAAGACGACCAGAATGTTGAAAGGAAGAAAAAAATCTTTGCCACAATTTCTAAATTAAATAATGTAGCAGTAATGTATTTAGGTCTATTCGGTTGTTGAAATCTCATCCTGAGGGAGCAGCAAAATGGGGATATCAGAGCAATCAGCTTCTAAATTTTCAAGATAATCTCTTTTGATCATGGGTATGGTTTCTACCAACCAGACTAGTGAAGTGAGCACAAAGCAGTTAAATGCTTTAATTTTATGCAGTAAGGATACCCCATACTGCTAAAATGAGTTTTAGTGGGAAAGCAGTAAGTGATGCACATAGTGCTCCTCTGTACAGGTTCGACTTGATGCATAATGTGGAAACAAGCTGCTGGTTTCTCAGCTCTTTCCGATTTGTGCTTCGTGGAAGTAATGTTTATTTTACATGCTATCCAGTAACTCTGCCTGTAGAACTCTGAAGATTATACTAAATATGTTCTGAGGTATCCTAAGAGAGGATAGAACAGGAACCTTCTGTTTTCCCAGTTGGACTTAGGATTTTTAGTAAAGATAGCGAGGAAGCAGAATAGTTCCTTTGTGATGTTACCAACTGCTGTCAGTTGATGTTGCTGATATTGCTGAGAAACTCGCAACTGTTGATCATTTATTTCCTTGCGTGCTCACACTGTAAAGAAAACTGTGTTCAGGAATACATTTTGGGTGGGATGGTGATCTAGAACTCAAAACTTAAAAGTATTCTTTAGTGCATTCCTGTTAAGTCATATTTTGAAAGCAGCACGTAACAATCTTCTGACGTGATCTAGAAGTAATACTTAAGTGATTCTGACATAACATATTTTGGGGGCAGTCTGACTTTGTGATTGTGTAAGTTATGTGTCAAAATAATCCTGTGACTGAGCTACAAGATTGCTGTTCTCGCTGCTGAGAGCTGCAGGAAAGGAAAGCTGGCAGGAAAGAGATGGCGGAAGATCCCTTCAGTTCCTTTTGCTGATAGGTAGTAGCGTTTTCCCTGCACCTCAAGGCTGAAAGAGTGCCGAATAATGGTGGCCACAGCAGCCTCTACTGAATTGCTTTTTGCCGCTCTTTGAGATAAGGTTGCTTAGTCTGTGAGCTTGAATTGCTTGCCATTCTCATGCTGTTCTGCATATTTAAATTTGGAAGCCTGTGTGTTTAAAAGCTCTTCAGATTGTGTGTTGGACATAGAAAAAATCATAGCAGAAGAAAGAAAGAGGAATAGTTAAGTGGAAAGCACTTCAATCACTGTAATTTATGTGATTTTATACAATGAAATTCTGGGGGAGAAAGAGTTGTAGAAGAGAAAAGACAAGAGAAAGAATGATCTAGAGTGTGTGTAGCTCTCCTACTGAGTTTCATTTATTGGGATTATATTCATCTGGAATAATATACACCACAAGAATGTATAGGTGCAGTTGTGCAGTGCCTACCAAAAGAGATACAGGTCAACTGAAGAAGTATCAAGTACGGCCATCTTTTTTATGTCAACTGAATTTGAAGTGACATGTACAATAATTAAAAAGTTTTCCCAAGTTCTGAGTATTCTAGTCACATGATGACTACTTCTTTGATTCCAATTTTAATTCTTCCTCTTTAAGGGTTAAAGAACATTAGGAGTGATGCATTTATCTACTTTAACACGTGTTTCTGATAAGGGCGGCTACGAAACTAAGCATGACCTATCATTCTACAAGTGTTTGTTATAACGTGTCCTTAGATCTGTGTTGAGCTTGTGATGTAGGGAATGGAGGTTTGAAAAAAAGCCTTTGCATTTTGGATCTGATAAGAATTTTAAATCTTATCTGGAGATTGCAAAATGATGCATCTTTTTTTTCTATTTAATAGCTGAAGTTTTTTATTCTTAATTAGTTTACTGTAAACAGACTCCATGCAGTAGTTTCATCTAGTCCTAGATTACCATTGTGCACATGTTGAAAAAAGTTCATTTCAGTTTTGAGAATATAAAAGTTGCTTCTTGGTTAGCAAAACATTTTACGGCACTGGGGTGTAGTTTTCAATCATATCCAGTCTTGAACAACTCTTTTGGCTTAAATTATGTAACACGTTGAAGTCTTCTGTCAACCATATATTTAGAAGGAAACTGATAATTTTCTAATGCTTGTTTTTGTTTCTTAAAAGCTTTGAAAAGTAAGCTTCCTTCACTTATATCCTATTCCTTATTACTGTTCAGTATAAAAGGAGGACATAAATGGTAAGTGCGATGGCAACTGGAATTGGAACTTGTCACATAAGGCTGCTGTATCAGGCTTTCCTGTTTAAGGCTTCTTTCTGTGTCTTTTTCCTAACTTGTTAAACTTTTATTTTTCAGTATGACCTCTTTTGAAAAATTTGTTGTAATCAAACTTCATGCAGTCAGCAGTTACTTGGTTTAGTTGCAGTTGATATGAGTGTTTTTATTGCTGAAGCATACATGGTGATGTTGTATGTATACAAAAAAAAATCTGATTGCATTGACTGATAGTCCAGTGGGCTTCCCAGTGATGTCCAGACAATTCATCAAGCTAGTTGTGCAATCTATAGTAGATAAACTGATATTTATACTTCTGTATCTTTTAGAGTTTTCTACCTTGCTTCATAAAGGTTGTTTAATTGAAATCTGCTATTATACCTCAACATATTAATGCATTCTAATAAATGATGAGATATCTTAATCAGGAAGCTTTTTCCTGTAATTTTTATTTTGCATATGTCTTTTCTCCTGAAAGGAGAGCTTGGAGATAGTGATGAAAAAGAAATGTTGTTTTTTCAGCAGCACAAACATATTTTAGATTAAAAATATTCCATTTCTAAGTGCTTTTAATATATTATTTGCTATCCAATGGTTAGTATCCAATTGTGAATGGCTTATGCAGATATACCTTTATTCTGAATCAGTCTTTTTGCTAAGTAATTCCAGTGCCAGGGAATATTTTTAACTGCTGTCACTGATGTAGACGAGTGAAAAGAGAATAATGTAGATCAGGTTTGTATTAAACAGTATTAAAATAGTTTTCAGGTGTTTACAAAAGAGCCCCAGCTTTGTGGAATTACTGTTCCTCATATTTGTGGAACACATTTATTTCTATAATAGTAGTGCAAAATATTTTAAGGTGGATATTGTACTCAATGAAACAGCTACAGCATTGACCTTTAGCAGAGTTTACAGCTCTTCTTACTGATGGTTCGGAGATAGAATTGGGATTTTTAGTTGCCTCTGTCCTCTTCCCATTCCTGCAATGGAACCATCACCCTTTTCAAGTGTAACTTGCACAGATAAGGAATTGTTTTTTGAGAATTAATGAGTTTCAACTTCTGAAAGCTTACTGCTCGTACTTAATTTTTTTACTCTTTCTTTGTGTGAATTTAACTCTGTAAGTTTCCTTTTATTTTTTTAGACAAAAGCTCCACTATTTTAAGTATGTAGCGTTAATAGCAGAATGAATTGATGGGCACTAGAGCAGTGGAGGTTGCTTCAACAACCCAGACATAGTGGATTTCAAAGCTGTCACACAGTGGAGAGCATGAAGGTTAAATTAAAAAAAAGAAAGAAATCCATCAGAAAAGAACACATCAGAACTGCAGCAAAGTTTGTAGTTTGAGGAATGCCAGAATGTTGGTTAATGTAAATTGAGGTATTCAGTCTTTGTTCTAAGAACTGTCTCCCTTTAGAGTAGTTTCTAAATGAAGTTTCCTCCTCACTCCTACCAACTATTTTGAGCCTGCTGTGGTAAGTCTGAGGAATGGCTCATTTCTACATTCCCATACAACTCCAGTAGTAGACTTCCGTGAGAGAAGAATGTTAACTGGATTTTCTTACACCTCTGTAATTCGGTGGTAGGTTTTTGGCCATCTGGACTCTTCAGTGAACAGAACTGAATGGATCTTTTTCCATCTTCTAATCCATTACCAAGGCACCAGTTAGACAAGAAGTTTGCATTCACACTTTCTTACCTTATTCAGAAGAAAACTAAGTTAAGGCAGATTTCCAGTAATAAATTCATTAATAAGAATGTCCAGTACATCCTGTTCCGTGAATTGCTTTGGTATTTTGGAGGTTTAATTAACATTAATTCTGTGACTATTTTGGGATGATTCATAATTGACTTTCTAAACTGGTGTGCATAAAGGAGGTGATTATAATCATTTGAATGTTAGATTTTTATTAGTAATTCCGTTTCAGTATGTGTGAACTATGATTATTTTAGATAATGTAACTTTTCTTTCCTGTGTTAAGCTTTATTATGAATATCAAACACTGTAAAATTTGGATCTTCTACTCAGGTGCATTAATGCTTGCACAGAATGTTTAGAACATACTAATATTTACCTCATGTAAGCTTGTAGAGAGAACAAGTGACTGTTCTGAATTAATGTGCTATATATCATTAATGTGCTATCAAATATGCACAGATCTCCAGTACAAATTTACTTGTAGGCATTCCTGAGCTTGTTCTCATCTGCAGGAATCAATACAGACTTTTGTCCCTGTTTTTTTTAGGTTGTTCCTGTTTATGAATTAATTTTGAGTAAGACTGGTGGACCAGGAAACTTAAATGAACATTTATCTAAATATACCTTTTATAGAATGGCAAATGGCCATCAGCCTTGGTCAGTCGTTGTTTTTCCATGAGGCCTTAGAATAAGCAGATGTTTGTTGAATTATTAATGGAGAGTTCAGCTGCCATCTAGTGCTTGTTTATAAAATACTCGCCTAGTTTCTTCTTTTTAATGGATTTTGCTGGTGCAATTTAAAAAACTCCATTAGAAATCAAATACCAGGACTGTAGTTCATCTATTTAATGTAGTTTCTGAAACTCACTGCTGCCTGCACGTTTTAATGAAGCTATCTAACGAAGTTCCACAAATACTGAGTTTTCTTGGGTTTTCTGTCTTCTGACAGATGAGAACGAGGCTTTTGTAGAATAGAAAAAAAATCTCTTATTAATGTAATTGTTTTGTTAAATGCTGTACATATTTAAGAAACTAAAATTAACATTTGCCTTAACCATTTTCATTTTCTTTTCTTCAGCTACTGGACTTAAGTTTAACTTGGAGTTTGTACATGTATTTATCCAGACTAAGAAGAGATAACATTCAGTTTCAGTTGTCTACTCAGTACCTATTTTGGATTTATCCATTTGTGTGAATCCTGAGAATCCTACTTGAATTGAATCTTGCAGCCAAAATAAGCTTCTGTACATATCTAAGCTTGTCTTTATTCAAAGGGTCTGCACTGAAGGAAGAGTGAAACGCCTAAAGAGTGATAAGTGAGTCCATAGAATTCTAAAGCAACTGTTTGATGAATGTGAGGAGAGCTTATTTACACTCCTGGTTTCTTTCTCTTGGGATGCAGTGACCTTTGAGTAGGCTTGACCTTCTGCTTAGCCTCTGTGTTTTGCTTCAGTAGCTGGCTGAATGGAAGGCTTCAACAGTGATGATGCAGTGCACTGCAACCTAGAAAGGAGCTTGTTTCAGTGAGGTTACCTTTCCATTCATATCAAGCTGAATACTACTTTTTATTTTAAAATAAATTTTGTTAAAGAGCCTGAGACTAATTGCTGCTCTGTAGGCATTGAGCAGATTTACCTCATTACTTAATGCTTGTTTTGGATGACTAATTCTTCTGTGAAGAGTATGAACTACAAGTAATATTTTCATTTTGTCATTTTTCTTAAGGTTCCACTTCATCTTTCCAGAGATGTGTTGGTATTGTTAGATAAACTGATGTTTTTAGTCAGTATTTTGCTGTTTTTTTTTTTTTTTTTTGTTTGTTTTTTTTTGGAAAACATTAGATGTGTCTTCAACTGGCAAGTTTAATGTTTTGATTAATAGAAACTAACTTAGGTAGTTTTAAAGGGATCTGTTATTTTAAGATTCCTCATTAAAGAAGTTTTTCTCAGCCGTGAGTTCTGCAGCAGCTACTGACTTGTTAACCTCGCCTCACAGTTGAGTAAGATGGAAGAATATTTGTGTTAGTTTTGTTGTGTACATGACAGGAAGTACGCTGCTTTTCCTAATGGTACTGAAGGCAGTTCTCTTGATAGTTATGCTTATGGCAGGTTCGCTCTTGTCTCTTCTAAATGTTTTCACGCACAGGATCTGGCAAGGATATTTATAGGTCAAAATTATGTTCCTGGTTCTCTTCTGCATATGTGTTAGAGATTTGTAGTCTTTTTTTTCACTTGGTGTGTTTCCCCCATATATTTATCCTCGTGGAAACTTGTATGTTCTATAAGATAAACTGTTTTCTTCTTTGTCCCTATTACATTGGGATTCTTGTTGTCTCTAGCAACAATATATTGCATATAAACATAATAGTAGTTTAAATATCTATTGATGAAGGGTTACTGTATATGTACTTGAGTCAGGGGACTTACCTACAAAGTAGTGGGTTTTTTTTAATCCATTCAGATTTGTTTAAATGACCAGTTTTTTAAATTTCTTATTAATATTCTGGAATTGCCTGGTTCAATGTATATCGAGTTCTTGATTTGGAACTCTAATCAAATTATTAGTGTACCTCGTCTTCCTCCTGTTTCACAGTAAATGGCTTCCAGGTTGTATTACAGTGTTACTGGGAAGCTCTGCAGAAATATGGAGCCCAATATCATACCAGGATGGGTTTTTTTTGTTTGTTTGTTTTGGGTACTTTAAGTGCGGTGTGTGGACTGGCCAGAACTTTGCTGATGAACTCTTAAATACTGAGCGATTCTGCCTGTTAAGAACATTTATATCATTTCTAAAAGAAGTACATTTGTTTATTGAAAGCTTTTTGTGTAATATCATGGATAACACGCTTTGGCCTTGGTTTAAAACTTTGACTTTCAGCTTATGTTTTGTAAATGCTTGTGTATAGTAATTACCTGATGCCTCCAGCCAGCTGCTGAATGGCATTGGACTCTTAGTTACAATTCAGTCAATATATACCGTATTTACTAAGGGGAGAAAAAATAGGAATATGGAGCTCAAAAAAGAAACTTTTTAAGAAAGATCACTGTGGCTGTAACTGGTGTTGCTGCAAAAGTTACTTTAAGGTGATTTTACAATGTTATATTTGACATTCAGATTTTAAAAGTTATGTTTTTATTTAAACACATACTTCATGATACATCTATATTATTGGCTGTTTATTTTGTCTTCTAAATAATTATTAACAGCTTTCACATAATCTCATAATTCATCTTGTAGCTGGGGAGAATTGTAATTTTGAGGCATTCACTGTGATAATTTATGTAGGTTTGTTAGATGTCCAATAACGACTAAAAGGTAGCATTGTTTTAGAACATAATTTTCAGTTGAATGTTTAGTTTATATCTACATGGTGGCACAGTTAATCCAGATTTGGCTGCTGGTTAGACAGCCCTTTAACTCTGCACCTGCCAGGGTGAATTGTGGAGTACTTAAGTGGAACTTGTTCTGTGAAAGTAAGGTTTTTTTCATATTTCCATGGATATCTCCTAATCTATTTTGATATTTACCTGCTGCCATGCAATTTCTTTAGATAAAATAAAGATATAAGGCCAACTGTACATAAAATTATCTAATATGGCCTGACTATATTATGAAGTAATGTGGTCTAGAACTAGATATGGAGGTTGGTGGCCCTGCTTACAGGGGGGTTGGAGCTTGATGATCCTTGAGGTCTCTTCCAACCCAAGCAATTCTATGATAGTGGGATTATGTATAGCATTTGTGAGCTGGGACGTGTGGTAAATATTGCTTTCAGAAACAGTTCTTCAGGTAAGTGAAGAAGTGCCTTAAATTGAATACAAAAGAAAGAAAAGGGTAATGTTCAGAAATTGAAATGTATTTCATGTATTCATTTCATTATCATTTAAAAAATGAAGATATTAGAAGCAAGAGAAGTGTATTTAGATACTAGTTGAATGGATTCAAAGTAGTGCATAACTCCTCTGGATCTGGGTTAATTGACAGAGTGTTATACTGAGAAAGTTAACAATCAGAAGTTCATGTAAGGATATATGCCTTTTTCTGAAAGGATTTCCAAAGCTGTTAGTGATTACATGCTTTATGCACATTTGTTTTCCAATAAGTATTTCTGAATTTTATGTTTAATTATTGGAGTAGCACAAGTTTACCTTCCTTGTGAATGTTAGATGTTGGATCAAGGACATGTTCTGATAGAACATCTCTGTTCTTGTATACTCTCAGATTGTTCCCAGTGATGGCACTGGAAAAAAATCTGTCTTGCAGTTTTGCCTTCCATGCTTTATCTGTATATACATAGGCAGGGAAGGGGCTTGGTAAGCTTTTCTTTTTAGCAGAATAGGAGTAGGTGATGGTGATTGACTGAAGCATGTAATGAAGTGGATTTTATTCCTAGTCATTCTGGATTACATGTTGTTTGCTTGGTGCCATGTTTTGCCATTTGTTTATATAATTTTGTCTGCTGAATAACATTTTCTACAGGTTTTGAGAAAATGAGGAACTACAGCTAAACATGCCTTTTTAATCTGTGTTGTTGCATATGCAGTATTTTGTTGTATTACAAATGGTGGTGAATGTGGGAAAGAACTTTACATCATTGTTAAAAAATATAACAGTAACATGCAGAGAAGCAGCAAATAACTATAAGATGAACAGAAAAGACCTATCTGAATATGGGGCATTCTTGACTTTTTGGCATACAATAGAGTAGTCTGAAGATATGGGCAAAGTTCCAGTAGCTTAGGTGATAAAATATCATAGTAAAAACACAATTTTTTTAATGAACATGTATTTATATTAGTGCTTTTATTCAAATTGTTGTTTGTTTTTTGTTTGTTTTTTGTTGCTGTTGTTATTGTTTTGTTTTTGTTTTACAAAATACAGCATTCCTTGAGCTTAGTATGTAAGGTCACTAGATAAAGATGCTCAAAAAATAAGTGCTATAGCAAAGCAGCCAACTTTAGTATTTAATACTAAAGACAAGTGAATATCTTTGATGAGAATTGGAATCTGCATTATCAGTTGTTTTTAGAATAATTCGGAATTATCTATTCATAAATGTCTTGAATAAAAACAAAGACTTTTTTACTTTTTACTACCTTTTCTGGCTCAGATGATGAGTTTACAAAAAGGAGAAAAAAGAAAAACAAATGATAATTCATGTTTTTTTTTATACTGAAGCTCATTTCTACTTTGTTTGCTTTATTCCATGTAGTTCAGCACAGTGATTATTTTCTGCTTCTCTTGACAGCAGTGAGAAAACTTCTTCCTTCCCACAGTTGCAAATATTTCGGTGTGCTTTCCTAATCTATTTTTTTTTTTAACTTTCTCTTTCAAACTTACTTCATATTTTTGACATTATTTAAACTAATAATTCACTGGCAGCTACTCTACTGCACACAGATTCCACTCTATGATATTTGCTGTTTTCAGCCATTGCTCTCTTGAAAGAATCTCAGCTTCTAAGTTGCCTTCTTCCATCAGTATATTTTCTACAAGTTTTCCTTTCACTAATTGTGAAATACCAGCTGAATCACAGAATCACAGAATCACAGAATGACCCGGGTTGGAAGGGACCTCAAGGATCATGTAGTTCCAACCCCCCTGCCTAGCAGGGCCACCAAACATACGCCTTTACTAGATCAGGTTGCCCAGAGCCCTGTCCAACCTGGTCTTGAACACCTCCAAGGACGGGGCATCCACAACCTCCCTGGGCAAAAAAAAAAAAGCTGAAAAACACTTAGTTTGGAAAACCTAGTATGCAAAGTGGAAGTTGATGATTAGTGAAGTGTTTGGGAGTTTTTTTTTTTTTTTTTTCTTACAACAACAGTTTACTGTTTTTTGTCATGGTGTTTTCATCCATATTTTATAAAACGTGTTGTACTTTTGATTACGTAAATGCTCACGTTCTGCAAGATGTCACAAGTTTACTCTCAGAAATGGAATTAACTAGAAAATTTTTGATTTAAAAAGAATCAAGTGAGAGAATGAGGGAGACACCTGAAATGTAAGTAAAACCTAGAAGATAAAATATTTGTTATTCTGCATTATAAATTAAATATAAAAACAGTGTGTGAACTACTGCTTTTCATAAATAGCGGACGTGGAAAGTAAGAAAAACGTATTGGCTAATATGTAACAACAGTAAGTATTAATATACTTGGTGTGCTTTAGGTTAGATTTTGAGGTAGGTCCTATAAGTCACGTTGAAACTAGTCTTACAAATGGTTGCAGCAAATAAATTAGAGATGTGATAGAACATGATGAAAGAAAGCACTATTAATGCTTAACAGGTTTCATTAATAAGACCAATGTTGCTATAGATAGCAGTCTTTGAGTTTTAATGTGAACAATGAGATTGTCAGAATAGTGTTTATTAGAAATATGTCCAGTTATAGGATTTCTCACTGTTCCTTGGTGCTTACAAATAATTAAATGAATCATTAAGGTTGGAAAAGACTACTAAGACCATGTGATCCAAACGTCTATCCATCACCACCATGCCCACAAGACCATCTGCATTCTTATACCAGTATTGAACACATTCAGTAGATAAATCAACAAGATAACTTTCATTGTGCAACTAGTCAAAGACTGTCAGTTCAAAAAATAGTTTAAATATAAAATAATACTAATTATAGAATTAATGGATTATTAAGGTTGGAAGAAACCTTTAAGATCATCCAGTCCGACTGTCAAGTCATCACCACCATGCCCACTAAACCATGTCCTTCAGTGCCTCATCTAACCTTATCTTCAACTTCTTGGTCAAGTTGTTGACTTTACCACCTCCCTAGGTAGCACATTCTGATACATAACTACTTCTGCAGAGCAGACATTTTTCTTAATATTCAACCCGAACCTCCTCTGGTGCAACTGCCTGGGAGAAGAGACTGAGCCGACAACCTCGTTTCAGGGAGTTATGGAGATCAGTAAGGTCTCCCTGAGCTTCTTTTCCAGACTGAACAATCCCAGCTCCCTCAGTTGCTCCCCGTAAGTCTTGTGTTCCAGACACATCAACAGCTCTGTTGCCCTTCTCTGCACATGTTCCAGGGCCTCAGTGTCTTCTTGCAGTGAGGGGCCCAAAACAGAATGCAGCGCTTGAGGTGCAGCCTCACCAGAGCTGAGTACAGAGGGACGATCCCCCTCCCTCCTCCTGCTGGCTGTACTATTACTAATAAAACCCAGAATACCATGGGCCTTCTCAGCCACCTGGGCACACTGCTAACTCACATCAACTAGCACTGCTAGATTTTCTGAACAGTCTTGGCAGACACTGCTCCAAGCTTGTAGCGTTGCCTGAGGTTGTTGTGACCGCAGTGCAGAACTCAGTGCTTGGTCTTGTTGAAGCTCATATGATGGGCTTCAGCCCATCAATCCAGCCTATCCAGATCCCTCTGTAGAGTTGTCCGACCCCTAGGCAGAGCAACGCTTCCCAACTTGGTGTCATCTCCAAACTTACTGAGGATACACTCAATCCTTTTGTCAGGATCAGCAAGACAAAAAAACAAACAAAAAAGCTGGCCCTAGGACTCACCCCCTTGGGGAACACTAATCATGCCTGGCCACCAGTTGGATTTAGCTCTGTTCACCACTGCTCTCTGGACTCGGCTGTTCAGAGTTTGCATAGTGAAGAGTGTGACTATCCAAGCCATGGACTCCCAGCTTCTCCAGGAGGATATTGTGGGTGAAAGAGTTGGAGGCTTTGCTAAAGTCTAGGTTGGTTACATTCACAGCTTTTCCTCATCCACTAGGTCAAAAGATTAGTTGATGGCTGTGTCCTCTGTATTAAATAGTGGTTTATTTCAGGCAATTCTTAAACATAATTGTTTAAGCAGTGAGCTACCTTGATAAAGTGGAGGACTGTGTTTTTTTCTGGAACTGGAAGTATAGACTTAAACATCATTCATTATATTGAAATTAGAGTCAGATTCTACATTGAATCTAGCTGCAGGCAAATGATTTAGCAAAACAAAGGACGCTGGGAGGGTCAGTTATTCAGCACTGTATGCTGTGCCAAGAAACAAATTGCACACTTTGGTAAGTAGAAGCCAAGCAAAGTGAAGACCTTAACTTGCTACTCAGATAAAGGAAGACCTTAATTTGTGTTCCATCTTGTAAGGATCAAACATAACTGGTATTACATTATTGTGAATTCACTTCAATTTAACTTCTTTAAAACAATTTCATATGAGTCTGTAACAAAGGGGTGTGATCTCTCCCTCCTGCCATTTCTCTGCAGGTATCAGCCAGCACCAGCATGTGTTAAATGATACTAGTACGTAGTCCATCACTGCTTAGTGATGTTTTGTGATAAAGTGCTGTCCTCTTTGCTTGTTAATTCAGTATGAAATGTTTATGTTGAGAATGATGATATGATGCTGTCTTGCATGTTTAGTAATAAATTCAGCATTCAATACATCTGTCTAAGATTTAACTGGGAAGTGACTTTGAATTGTTGCTTAAAATGTATGTGTTTCTTAGGGAGCAGTTTCATCTTAAATAGCAGAAAATATTTTTGACTTTAAGTACTTCTTTATTCTGTGGTGTTCAGGTGCTGAGAACTGCCTTCAGTGAACTGAGTGTGCTGTACTAATCATGCATCTTTGTTCATAAAGGAAATGTTTTTTTGTGTGTGTGTGTGTTTTTTTGTTTGTTTGTTTTTGTAAAAGCCACACGATAATTTTTGCTTTAATTAGGAAAATTTTTCCAACTTGTAGCATTTCTTGAAATATATATTGGCATATATTTCATGCAACGCTTATTAGTATTTTTTTTCACTGATAAGATTCTTGTTGTATAGATTCTTTAAACATCTGGCTTAGTGTATCATTTCAATCAACTCTATATTACTTAAATTGCTGAGGAAGAAACTGCCTGCTACAGACTCATTGCAGTGTTTTTTTGCAAAGACCAACACCAATTCTTAACTTACTAAGCCTGATTATATTAAACCATTTGTATATAATGTATGTTTTAATGCTAAGCCTTTATCTGGTTTAATGCATTTGTATGCATAACTTTACATAATGTAAGGGAGGTTTTTAAACTTTCCTGAGTTGGAGCTGTCATTAGTAGAATTACTGTTTGGGCTGAACAAGATCCTTGGAGGAGTGAGTAGCTCTGGATTTAAGTAGCATTGCTCAGAATCACAAGTTCTTGCATTTTGAAATAGGATTGGTATTTTTCATGTGATAGAATAAAGTGAAATACTTTGTAATATTCTGACTTTCAGAATCTTATGTATAGATTTTGATGGAAAGAAAATCTAAGGGACAGGGTGCCAGAAGTGCATAGGCAGAAGGTTTTTTGTTCAGCTCTTCATTGGCAGCATAATTTCTAGTGAGCTGAAAATTGGAGACATTGGATTAAAACGGCAGAAAATTGTGAGGTAAACAATTTGTAGTCAGAAGTATCCCATGTACTCTTATTTTTGAGTGCCTAATCAGTAATGTTAAGCACTTAAGTAGTTTGTATTTAAAATATATGGCTTTGCATAAATGATCTTGTGTAAGGATTGAGGAAGATTGCGCCAAAATTACTTAGGTCAATGGAATTAAAAAACAAACAAACAACAACTATACAGAATTTAATGAAAGAAAAAGTAACTTAAGATGAAGGTAAGATTTACACTGAGGTTGAGAAATGTCTTACCCAGTTGTCTGCTATAAAGTCTGTAGGAGAGTTGAGTTCATTGAGAACATAAGTATGAATGTTTGTGTGAATCATATTTTGTTATATATGTAGAACTTGGTTAAGTGTTATATTTCTTAATGCTTAAACCTGAGTTGATGGGGTAAGTGTTCTGTTGTTTGTTTTTTTTAATAAGGCATTGTTTTATTGCTGTGCCTTATTGCTTTGGTGACCATCCTTAGCTGAAAGGTGAGTAGTTGTATGTGAATTGTGAAGCTTCTGGCCACTGATATTTGAAGAAAACTGGATAATCTACTTCCTTCATATTATTTTAGTATCTTGCTTTTTGCTTTTGTAAAATATTCAACCACATACATTCCGCTCCATAAATTCTTGACTGTTTTGTTACTACGAATATTATATCACTTGGAGGCAGAAATCTGTAGTTTCTTTAGATTGCCACAATTGCAAGGTATGCTTCCAGGAAAAGCAAACAAACAAACAAAAAAAAAACAACCACAAACACTCAAAGGTAAAATCAAGCAACAAAGCGAAAAAGAGTTTTATAACTAGTTGTATTCAGTGTGAGAAAGTAATTATATCTGGTATTGTCTCCTATATCTCGTCTGAACTATCTGTTCAAAACTGTTAATTTCATGGTTTTGTGAGTGCTTAAGAACATGCTAATATCTTTTAAAAACCTGAAGATTATCCTGGCAATCTTCTTACTACTGTCAGTGTTGATGAAGGTGCAGTGCTCAAGAAATACCAATTGCTGTATTTGAATTAGGGAAAACCTGTACTATATTAAATACACTATATTTATGCAATCTGAAAACAGTATTCAATGTTTTTGTAGATTTTATTCCTACAGTTAACGTTAGAAGGAGTTGGAAATGTGAGGAAATAAATTTTTAATGCTCGCACCTGGAGTAATTAATAAGCATAGTGCTATTGTTAGTTATCATCCTAGGTTTTTCTAAAAGCAAAATACCTGGATAAATCTGGCCCTTTAGATTGGTTTGCATTAGTGAGTTGCGAAATATCTTATGGAAGCCATGCAACAGGATTGGAAATCTTCTGACTTGTAGAAAGAATTGCAGTTTGAAAATAGAATATTATCATTGTTTGCATCCTTTTTTTTGAAAAATGGAGCTTCTCAAGAGTTGTTTTATGTTATTACTCTTCTGTTGCCTTAGAGCTTTTTCTTTTTTTTTTTTTTATTTTCCTCTTGGTCTCCCCTGTAACTGTGTATCATTCTTTTCTTGTTCTCTTGCAGTTTAAATTGTTTTTTCCAGGTACCAGCTGACTTCGGAGCTTCTTAACAGCTTGCCTGTGTATGTCGCTAGGAAAAACGCAATACTCTCACTGCTCAATTTTACCTTCCTCTAATGGATGGTTAGGGGTGGCTTCAGGGAGGGCCTGAAGCAGGCTGCTACTCAACAGGACAGTGGGTAGTGAGAAAAAGAAGCCCTTATAAGGCAACATCATTACCATTATGATCAACAATATCAGCCAGCAGCACAGTATTCCTTTCTTTGCAGTGTTTCAGGGACATGATGTGCAGTAGTCAGCCAGATTCATCTGCATTCTTTTTTTCATACTTGCCTCCTAAAAATCTGCTAGTTCACAAATTTATGGACTCTATCTGGATTCCTTTGAGTAAAAACTTTGGTAAATATAAATTTTTATATTTAATATGTTAAGCATTTAATCACTCTCATGATACACGCTTTCAGTTAATGCTGAATATTTTTTCTCAATAGGGAATTTACTTTAAATGTTTTAAATTTGCGTTAAGTGTATAATTCATGTCCCTTTTCTGAAAGTGTGCAAGAATGCTACAAATTGTAAGCATAAAACAATAGGAATAACGCTTCTTTGAAGCAGGTAGACTGATCAGCAGATAGAGTTTCTAAGTTCATTGGTCTGGCATCTACACCAGAAATACTTTTTTATATGGTAGAAATTCATCGCTAAAGCTACAAAATGATAAATGATAATTTTACTGTAATCATATTAACAACAGACTTCAATACAAAACAAAATGAAACACAGCTTTCAGTCCCACCCTTCCTCCCTCTTCTGTTTTACCGACTGGTAACCAAAGACTTGTAGAATTTCAAGCTGAGAAAAAACAGTAGTTTATTGGGTTGAAAGGAAGTGTAGTAGTTTGCCTTCTGTCTTTCTTAAGAAAAAAACTTCTTAATTCTAGGAAGCAGTAACTTTGTAGCTCTGTACTTGAAAGTTCTCATCTAATTGCCTTTCTACTTGGCCCTCCCTTGTATGATAGATTACAAATTAGAAATATGCAAAAAAAAAAAAAAAGCCTTACAGCTTGCAGAGGTATCACTCCTGATTTGATATTGAATTGAAAGAGTTGGAAGCCTCCCAGATTAGATTATGTGCAGTAATTCAAAAATCCTGTGCATTTATTTGTAGCTTTTGTACTTCTTAATACTTCAAACAACAAAAAAAATGTTTTTATTCACAAATGGAATCTAGGCATGCACTTGTGTGCATGGTCTGACTCACGGAAACCTTAACTGTGATGTCTTTCTACTGTACTGCGTGAGGGATTGATACTGGGATGGAGTACAGTTCTTTGCCCCCCTGTCTCAGAACTGAGGTGTAGTTGTAGGCTCATATCAACAAGATTGTATGCTCATTTTGCAACTACATATGTGATTGATCCAAAGATGTTATTTGAAAATGTTGGTTAACATTATTCTGAAAGATCTGACCAAGCAGTTGTAAACTCTTCCATAACAGAATTGTAATGTGGGTTCTAGAGTCAGAAGGAGATCTTATTGTTCATCTACCAGACTTTTGGAAACCTGGCTTTGTCTTTTAGTCACAAGGCCTTATTTTCTTTGTCACCACACTAGCCCTTATTCCTTTCAGAATCATCTAGTCATGTTGTATTAAAAATACTATGATGAATGCATTCTGAAATCACAGGTATTCTGTTAAAAATTGCTTTTAGCAAGACTGACTCAATTGCTTAGGATAATAAAGCTATTTACAGAGTGTCTGAACTTGTAAATCATAAGAGGAATTATTTTCAGAATCAGGTAAATTTTTGGTATGTATTTATTCTCTAAATGCATGTGTATTCACTTGAGGGTGGAATATATTTTAATGTTTCTTCCAGAAAATTCATGAGAATGTATTTCTTTGGTGCAAGTTTCATTGTTTTTCTTGAACTGTGAATTTTCTACTTCATCTTTTTGACATGAACAGTGATACCAGCATCTCTTGCCATCTGTGATAGGTGAACTTTATTTTCCTTGAAGTAATGATTTTTGCATGTTGTTTCACAGCAGGACATGGTCCATGATCAGTAGTGTCAGAACTTGTTAAATGTTAGATGACTGCACATCGATTGAATCAGAATCAATTTCACTTGCTTCTCTGTTTAGTTTAAATGCATGTTATACTGTTTACATTAATACTATATCTCTGTGCTAGTTTCTGAACTGAGACCAAAAGGTTGTGCCACAGCTTAGTTGAGTCAAAACTATTAGAACTGGCAAGTAGAACTGGCAAGTTGAATTTGCTTAATGTAACGTGTCAGACCTTGGTTTTCACTAAAACCATTGGTTTAAGTTGTAAAGACAGATTTAATTGTATTGTTGAACAATGGCCTGTAGGCAACAATGTGGTAAGACCTTCATTGACAATTCATACTGCTAGTTAATGAGGAACATTGACTGAAGGTGGAATCATTTGCAGTTGATTATTTAACTTTTTGGGAACTGAAGGTTGTATCTAATAAGTGAAACTTGTGATATTTAACCTTTAGTCTTCTAAAACTGTTATTCTGCATTGTGGAGTTCAACTTCTACATTTGATTTTATACAAGTAGGGGAATATATTTAACTTTATCCCGTATACAATTTCGTAATAATGGAAACTATAAAACCTTGACATTTTTCATTTTCATTGAATAAATGGGAATGTTTTAAATTCTAATAATGATAGGTTGATCATGAAAATTATGTTTACTTACAGAGAGAACAGGAAATGAGAATGGGTGATATGGGTCCTCGTGGAGCAATTAACATGGGAGGTAGGGATCTGAAGGAAAAAGGCTTCTGTAATGTAAAATTTCTTCTTCTTTGGGACTGTACATGTTACTCAAGTGTAATTTCATTAGTGGCAACTACTGGTAAAATGAAGTAAACAGTATTGGGAAATAGGAAATGATTTCCTTAAAAACAGCTTTTTTATTTCCGTTTATGTGTTTTTTTAAATACCCATGGGAGAAAAAAACTGTGCCAGATGAGAGAAACCAGGAGGCAAGGAAAGGTAATACTCTAGAGATTATGCAATGCAAGACAGGAAGTTTCTGTTTCAGAAGTGTTTGGTGTTCTTCTGGGGGATCTGATCAGAAGAATTGGAACTGTAACTGTGCAGTGAAATGATTTAGTATTTAAAACAGGTCAGTTCTTGACAAAAGTTTGATAAATAAGTGTGCCCTATAAACTTATTGTGAATCCGTATTTGCAAGTAATTCTCAGTATACTTTTGCGACTTAGACTATTGTCACTGCTAAAAGCCTTGAAGTTTAGAACTGTGCCATTTTAAGAATTAGTATTTGCCTTGTATCTGCAGACTTGAAACAGTTTGGAATGTTACTCAACCAGAATATCTGCTTTTAAACAAGACTGAAACATAGAATATTTCTTTAAAAATATCTTTAGGAAGCTTCCTGACTAGAATTAACTTAAAATGTTAAACTTAATCGGTGTTTTTTTTTCTGTATTTCTATTTTAAATTTGAAAGTCCATACCAAACTTCCTAAATGCTGTGGTTTAAGTCAGAGTAATGTGAATTGATAAATAGATGAATATACTTGCTCATTCTCCATTTTAAAATATACCGCTTACCACTTGATTCACTGAAACATTTATAACTGCAAAATGGAAACAGGCGTATTCATTTACAGAAGATGACAATGTCTTCCTTTGGAATTAATTCTAAAGTTAGTTTGCAGCAGCAGTCTGAAGCATAAGTTGATGACTTTTTAATTTCATAGTTAAAAGTTCTGCTTATTGTTTTAGTGGATTCTACTTGAAAATCTCTATTAAAATCTCTATTAAAGAGTCTCTGTAAGTATTGATATCATGCATCTTGCTAACTAGTGTTAGCAGTTTCCACAGGGTATATAGTTTTTATATATAGATTTAAAATGTATATTTATAGCTGTCAGTTCATAGCTTTCCAGGTTTTAATGTCTACCTGTATCCATCTTTGTCTTGCTTTGTAGGCTTAGTGCTATGACTATAGATTTTAAACTTGATTTAAAAAGAAAAAAACTTCTAGAACTAAATATGCAACTTCAAAATAAGCTGTTGTAACAGCTAACCCCATTTTTAGAAAGGGAAAAGTATTCTGAATAGGTAAAAATAGTGTTTGTCTCCACAGAACCTGAATTTTAAGTTAACTCCTTGTAGAGATCTTTTTTCCCCTGGCCATAAACAACATTGCCACCACTCAAAAAATAACCCCAAAAACCCAGAAACCTCAAAAGAAATTAATGAGAAAGGAAAAGAAACAAAACCAAAACCTTTAAATAGTAGACCTTCAATTACTGACGTTAGCATACTTTCTCACATTTCTGCTGGAATTGTAGTTTTTTAACTGGCCTTTCACAGAATCACAGAATCACAGAATCACAGAATTATAGGGGTTGGAAGGGACCTCTAGAGATCATCGAGTCCAACCCCCCTGCCAAAGCAGGCTCCCTACACCATGTCGCACAGGTAGGCGTCCAGGCGGGTCTTGAATATCTCCAGAGAAGGAGATCCCACCACCCCCCTGGGCAGCCTGTTCCAGTGCTCCGTCACCCTCACCGTAAAGAAGTTCTTGCGCACATTCGTGCGGAACTTCCTATGCTGGAGTTTCAGCCCATTGCCCCTAGTCCTGTCCCCACGCACTACTGAAAAGAGACCAGCCTCGCCACTATAGCTCCCACACCTCAGGTATTTATAAACCTGGATCAAGTCCCCTCTCAGCCTTCTTTTCTCAAGGCTAAACAGACCCAGTTCCCTAAGTCTCTCCTCGTAGGAGAGACTTTACATGTGACTTTTCTGATATGGGGAGCTGAAGTATCTTCAGTAATGGAAAACCTACACTATAGCAGTATTTGAAAGCTGGACACCTCTGAGATGGATTTAACTAGTGATAGAATGACATTTGCAGAACCACTCATTTTTATATCGTCTTTAGCAAGCATTTTCTGAGAGACATAACTGTAATTCTAGATGTAGCTAATAAATATTCTTGTAAGCTGGGAAAAAATTGGTTTCAGGAACTACCTTTGTATTGATGAGGGTTACTGATTGATTATCCACTGAGTCAGACCTTGGCACATACATTTTGGACACACAAAATACATTTTTTCAGTCCTGTGGATTGCTCAGAGGATTAGTCAGTGGATTAGTCTCTGCTGTGGCATGAGCTTGATAGACTGCTTTCTGTTTCTATACTTTGTCCAGTGAATAAACTGCTAACATCAGTGTGCCTCTGAAAATAATTAGCAGTTAAGTGACTGCCACTTAGATGTTAGAGAGCTTTTCTGAGGTGTAGATAAGAAGCTTTTGTGTCCTCTTACAGAAACTGTGCAGGACACCTCTCTATTATGCTCCCCATCTGCCTTCCTTATATCATAGCTGGTTGAAATTGGCTTACTAGTGCAGAGAGGGTTTCTAGCATAGGTTACTTTTGAGGAAGCATGCTGTGTTTGTATGGCATAGCATCAGTAAGGTTGGAAAAGACCACTAAGATCATCTATTCCAACCTTCAAGCAGTCACCCATGCTCACTAAACCATGTCCCTTAGTGCCACATCTATATATGGTTCATGAAAATCTCAGGGGACAGTGGCTATGTAGGATAAGAACTTGTTGCTGTTGAAGAATGGCTGAACAGTATCTGCATGTGTTGCAGGTTGGCTAAGTTTTATGAGCATACTGGTAAGCAAGTCATAATAGGTCACTAAGCACTGACTGGTTTTTGTTTTGCTACCAGCACTGAGCATTGCCATCATTATAGTCATATAGGATATGATTAGCCTTTAAAAATAGAGGTTTGTCCTTATTTTGTCAATTTAAATTCCTTCTTTTCCTTCTGCATTTAATTCTTGAATGATTGACATTGAACAACAGTTTTATGAGATATTCAGCTATGATTTTCTCTTGGATTACAGCACAATCTTTTACTTGCAAATGAACTGCTACGTTTGTGGGTTGATAAGAAGTATCTATACATGCCTTTATTTTGGCTCCGTGCTGTAGGGAGAAGTCTTTGAGTATCATCACTAAGCTCAGGAAAGTATGTGCTGCAGCATTGCTAGGGTTGTTTATCCTAAGCAGCTTTCAGTTGCTTAAGTCTGAAGTTTTAGCAACAGTACCTTGATATGGTGATTTCACTGGCTGAAATCATAATAAGTATGCAATTGAACATACATGCAGAAAATCAAAGTACTGTATTTGCACAAAATGAACTGCATATGGTGATGAACGTGTATATTACTGAAATTATGAGAGGTAAGAGATTTATATGTCAGAATAAAAGTGACATATTTTAGTCTGGCAACATTTTTATTTCTTGCCTTTTTCTTTTTTCTGCCTCCTTGTGTATTGCCAGGACTTGAAACACATACTAGATTCCAAAGATGTTTTCTTTCATTATGAAATTTTGGGTGCAGACTTCTGGTTGAATACTGTGTGTTACTGTGGGGGGAAAAGCTTGCATAACCGCAAGTCTTAGATTCGATGACATGTCATAATGGCAGATATAAAAGTTTACATAATCTGACCTTTTCTTTCTCATAACAAAAGTGATCCTGTCAGAGTGGTGATTTCTAACTCAACATTGTAGCTAAATAATCTCTTAGAAAGAAGTTCTTAAGCTGTGTGAATCACGTCTTTGGAGGGATTTTTGTCTATAACTATAACACCACCAACAAAATTTTTTTTTTTGTATTTTTACTGTAAAAATAATTGAAATGATATATTTCTTTATATCATGTAACTGATAACTCATTATAAAGTTGAGTATCATTGTTGATATTGCTTTTATATGATGATACAGTATATTATTTATCAGCTACAAGTAACATTAATGAGGACCGAACAGCTTTTGCAAATCTCTATTTAATACAGTAATCCTTAAAGAGCCAAGTTGCCTTATAGATGTCAATTGCTGCAAAATCATTTGAGATTTTTTTCTAAATGTAGAGTGCATAGTACATATATGCACTAAGAGAACACTTCATGTTCTGCATGGAAACAGTACAGCTATATTTAGCTGCAAAGTTCAGGCTTCTCAGCCACTGAAGGCAGACGATGTAATATAAAACTAATCTGTTTAAAAGCAGATGATTGAGATAAATGTACAGTCCCAAAGAATACGTATTTTTTATATTTCACGTATTGGAAGTCTGATACATTTGGGTTTTAAATTATAAAGTGTTTGTTTATTTTGTAAAATTCGGATAGGACAGCTCTAAGTGTAGATTGTTTTGCATAGATGCGTTTAGCCCAGCACCTGCTGGTAACCAAGGCCCTCCTCCAATGATGGGTATGAATATGAACAACAGAGGAACTTTGCCTGGCCCTGCAATGGGTCCTGGTCCTTCCATGGGACCAGAAGGAGCTGCAAATATGGGAACACCAATGATGCCAGATAATGGAACAGTGGTAACGTATCACAAATTTAATTACTTTGAATAGCTGTCATGTCTCATGGCACATTTTTGTTACCAAAGATATTTTCACACTGAGTAAGACCACGTTAAATGTTTTGACTTTGTTAAAAGTATTTGATAAAGGTTGTTTACTGAAGTAAATTACAGTGCAGAAGGAAAATGTTTAGTATTAAAATAGAATTAGGAAAATTCCTCTTTCTTCAGGAGAGGAGGAAGTTCTTTCATCAATAACCAGACTTCTGAAATTGAGGTTAGATTGCACGGTATTTGTGGTAAAACTTTTTGTGTATAACCTGCCCTGAAAAACGATGATAAAAGGAAATTAGACATGAGGAAGCAATCATGTACTTGAGTATCTGTAAGCTTAGACTTCTGCTGTCTTTTTTCCCCTTTGTAGAACTAGATTGTTACCAGCTTTTGTTTTTTTAATAAATGTTGGAAGCTGTGCATAGTGTGAAGATATCTTTGTGTAAACAGTCAATTTTTTTAATGTGAACTTAGTATTTTCTATTTCCTTCCTAATGGTGTTCAAAGCATGAGTTTAACAGTAGTTAATTGGAAAACAAGTATGCCAACAGCAGCTAGGCATAATTGTCAGGTCAGTGCAGGAAAGTAGTATTGCCCAGTTGCTGATAGTGCTACGAATGTAGGACAGACATCTGGATTTTATCAAGAGCAGATATGCCACTGGGCTGCAATTTAGCTCTTTTTGCTCTGGTCTTATAGCCAGTCACTTTTCCTAGCTGTAATGTCTTATGTGGAGAAACAACTATATCATTTTAGTTCTCATATTTATATACCTTTAAGTATACTTCTGTGAACAGATACGAGATGTTCTAGTGGTAGTGTGTTATAAAGAAGTATGAAGTACAGCAGTGATTCCATTATAATTTCATTGGAACACTGAAGCATTTGGTAGTTGTAGTTCATGTATGCCTTCTAAACGATATCAGTCTATGACTGAGGTATCCATATGATGTTGCAACAAAATCCTTTGTTTCTTAAGGGAAAATGAGATTTTGAGTGCAAAATACATAATGAGTCTGTTCTTTCCCAGTGAGAGGAGTTGATTGTGCTTCATATCATATGACTGGCTTGTTTTATCACTTCCGTAATTTCTCACAAGGATCAGGGACAGGTTGCACTCTTCAAAGTAAACTATTGGCAGAGATGCTTTTATTGAAAACTGCTATGCTGCCTGCCAGTCACCTCTTGAACATTCTTTTGTGGTTATATAGATGCTGAAAAGTGGTGCGAGGGGAAAAAACTGTAATTGTAAATCATGTTATCTATCTGAAATTGTTGTTTATTCTACAAAGTCATTCCAGTTATGGAAAGGATGTAGGGAAGGGAATTTACAGGCTTTACAAAATGTATACTAAACATAAAGCAGTTAGCTTTCATTTTCTTCTATGGGTTACTGAAGGACAAATTAGATGCCCTTTCATTTTGGACTTAAGGGTTTTTAGTCTGGGGGACAGACAGCTACAGAAGAATATGTCCTCCTTGTGTTTTTGTTGCCATTGGAAAGACACTTCAAAGATTGTCTGAGCTCTGTCTCCTGAGGCACTATCAGAGCTGCTTTCTGGAGAGAAACAGAGAATATGAGTTATAGACCAGAGGTGTAATCTTCTTTTTTTCAATTTGACTTTGTCTGAATTTTATTAGCTAGAATTTTTTTTATGTGGTTGTTCCACAACCATCTTATAAAATATCTTTGAACATAATGACTAAAATTAGCTTTTCCCCCTATGCTTTACTGTAGGTAGGTAATTAGTGTAGCTTTCTCTTTAACTGGTTTCAGTTGTCCTTGCTAAAAAGAGTTGTTTCTTTGTCCAATAATGAAGTGGTAAATAATGACCATGAGTAGATAATAAGCATGTGTTCATATCCATGCTGCCAAGCTGCAATAATTAAGATACTTTTCTGAACAGATTCCAACTAGTGCTGTAGATTTTAAGGTAATTTGGGACATTAACAGATCTTTATGCAGCTGTTGAAGTAATTTTTTTTATATGATATATGAACTTTTAAGTATTTCCTATGTATGCACAACCATGATCTAAATCATATAAAATTTATTTAAGATAGATACCATTACATATTTATCATTTAAGTGTCTTCAAAACTCTTGAACCCTACTATTATTACTGGAGTTAGACTTCAAGAAGAATTATTCTGTTTCAGGCATATAAATAAAGTGGTGTTTATTAATGCTCTTTTTGAACACTCAAACCTGGGCAGTTGTATGGCTCTCTGTTCAGAGGAAGTTCTTCTCAGTGGCTGAAGAGTTATTTCAAAATCTGTTTGTCCCATTTGTCTATGCATTTAATGCTTTGTCTTATGCTGAGGTAATGTTTCATACTTGGAATTCTGTTTTTAAACACTTAAATTGTGAACTTTAAGTATTCAGATGCATGTTTTCTGTTTCAGGTCTTTATTGCTATAGCCAAATAAGCCTAAGTACATATCTTTGTTAATGTTGGGTACAGAACTAAGGAACATGTGGAAAATTAACTAGATTTTCAACTTCTATTCATATTTCAGATTATACTTTATTTTTGAACAAACCTTAATCTGCCTATGCATTTTATAAGTAGTGTATTTGATTTGGGCTTTAAAAGTCTATTTAAAGATTACTAAAGCGCATTACAAAAGGCTGACTCCAGGTCTTGTGGACTGAAATACACTTAAACTACAAATAGGTGGATATATAAGCTCTAAGATGGTTTCACTATTAAAAGAATAAACCGATAGTCTCTATAAATAAGGAAATGTTGCTTTTTCTAGTTTAACAATGTTTCTAACTTCCTTAATGGAGAGCTATTATGGTTGGAATATAAGGCACAAGTAGAGTAGGGTATAAAATTGCTGTTCACTCTCTTGTGTTACATAGAACACATATATACTGCTTTGTGTTGAGCACCAGAGTTGGTCTTAATTAAAAACTTAAGAATTTTCTTTACAAAGTTGGAGCGTAACGTTAGCAGTCTCTGATTTCCAGATCCTTTTTGATAATAACTAATTGAATTGCTCCTTTCTTCCCTCTATGTGTGATCCTGATTCTGCTGGACTATCTGCTGAACTTCCTGACATCACCACTTGTGTAACTTGCATCACTTATGTTGTAACTTACATTTGGCATGTTCCAAATGGACTTGTTTTTAGCATAATGAGAGATTCCCTCAAGGAGGTCCATCTCAGATGGGCTCACCTCTGGTTAGTAGATCGGGCTCCGAAACTCCTCAGCCTCCAATGAGTGGTGTAGGTACCGTGAGTGGTGGACCTGGTGGCTTTGGTAGAGGAAACCCAGGGGGCAACTTTGAAGGACCTAACAAGCGTCGCAGATACTAAAACTTACTTCATTCCTTGCTGTTAAGAAATTCCAGTAACCATATACAGTGATATGCCTTTATAATTTTAGCTGTTATCTGGAAACGGTTTTATTGTTACTGTAGTCTTTAAAACAGTTTCTTTTGTAAAACTTTTTTGTATTCAGTCATAGGCTTTGTAGTATAGAGCAGAAATTATGCAGATTGTTATGTAAGGCAATGTGTTTGTGACTAGCAAAATACAGTGTGTGACTATGCTGTAAAACATGCGGTTATCTGATTACAATAAAATATAAAATTCACTCGAAAGGATTTTGGGAATGTTATTACAGATACTGAGTGAGAATAATTTTGTGCTTGGTTATAAGTGGCATCATTTTCATTCTTAGTATGCAGTTTCTACTTGTGTGTCAAATTCCGTTAGTGAATCTGTTCAGCTAGAGCTGCATGTTGCAGTACATGCTATGAACAATCTACTCTGCAGCTGCTTAAGTTTGCTTCAAGATTTGAAGAGCATAAAGTTTTATACAAAATGTTCTTTTAAGGATACTGTGTTTTTTTTAATCTCAGTCTCCCTCTGCAAATTTAGTCCGATTGTGTGTCCTTTCAATCACTGGAAACGTTTAACTTTGAGAGAAAAATAACCTCTGGAAAAGAAACTTGTATCTTTACTTTCTTCATGATGGTATGAATGAATTTATCTAAGAAACACTGTTGTGATCTGTGTTCTAATGATTGTTAAAGTATCCTGGAATTGCAAGGGAAGGAAGCATTTGTGCAAGCTTGTTCAAAGCCTTCTGATGTATGATGTATCACTATAGGTATACATGAGTACTTATTTCCCCCAGTGGTTGAAATGAAAGAAGTCTCTTATAACAATTAACTGTTCAAAGACGAGTGTAATCTGCTGAAATGATTGTTCACTCATGGGTAGAGAATTCATATGCTTCTGGAAGGACTGCACATTAGTATATGATCCTATGATTCTTGGCATGGTTTTACCAAACAGTATATTTGGAAAACACTCATTTTCAGCATTTCAGGCTAGCTTTGCCGATTAGTTCTTAAGATGGACCTAACAATAAAGCTGCTAGGAAGCTTGCTGTATTCAAACTTCATCAGTCATGGAAGGTGATGGAAAAGGCCTGTTGGTTCTATTCCTGTAATGGCAAGAAAGCAGGGATGTTTTTGGTTACTATTGCTTTTTTTCCTGTGTAATTATTAGTGTTCTGTTTTTATCTGTTCGCTTTATGTTTTTGCAAGTAGGAAAGATGAATATTATCTGCATGAATAGTGGTACTAAATTGATTCAAAACTAATTTGAGGTAACATTGTTCCCTAATTATATAAGGACAACATGTATGTAGCTCAAAGCATGGGATGCAAGCAGCAGAGAGCATGCATGTGTTATGTTCTAATATAGCAGTGATAGTCTTGGTAAACTGTGAATAAATAGTAACGGGGAAAATGCATTACTGGCATTTTGGAAGCATACTGTTTAAATTGTCAGTGTTGTATGGCCAAAGATAGAGATTGTTTTTGTGGAATTTAAATATTACCATGTATGTAGATACTCATTTGTGGCATTATTTAAGCACTTACCCCTCAGTTATCTCTAATGTTGTCTTTTTTTCTGCTCTCATTTAGGTGCATGCCACACCTTTATAGTTTGTATTGCAATAGCAAGATAGATTCCAATTCTTAAATACTGTTCCCTCCTTGATACGTGTATCATATTAGAGCGTTCATCCTTAACAAACACATAAACCTTATAACCAGTCTTACTGAATATACTATTCCTAAAACTGAACACTTGGCAAAATCACTACTATTCGTTAGGTGTGAATTATTATTTTTAGCAAATTCTTAAGCTTTCTACTTTCATGTTCTGTATTCAGTTGAAAATACACTTTACTAGTGTGTTAAGTGTTAGATTCTGTCCTATTTCATTGGGCCTTATTTTGAACATGACATATTTAATGGAAAGATAGTATTGGGGTCAGTTCTTTGGTAATTGTAAACTGTAAAACCATGAAAGGGAACTTGGTTTAAATAAGGTAACCTGTACCATGATTATGAGTTTTGTTCTGTTTTTGTTTGTTTGGTTTTTTTTTTTTTTTTTTTTTTTTTTTTTGAAGAAAGCTGTCATTCAGACCTTTTGACTGACTCCTATGTATTTCAGGTATATAAACTGCCATCCGTGTAGTATCTAGACATACTTCAGGAGCCCAGTAAGCATACCAAACCTGCAGAAGTGGTTCATAATTTCCTAGCCAGCCACAGACTGTTTTAAGTGCTTGTACTTTTGCTGAATTTTTCTGTTTGCAAATCAACATAATTTGAAGATTACTGTAGATTTCAGCTGATACTGGTGGTTTTCATTCCACAGTTGGGAGCCACTATCAGTGTAAAACTGTAGTACTTGGATGGCTGCTGCATGCTTGCAGTGAGTTTGTCTGCTGCCTTTATTTGCAGAGTCATCTATTCCATAAACCAAGCATCTAAGTCCAGAAGGAAAGAAATACAGAAATGTTGAATTTGGATTCATAAATAATTTAATGAATTCCATCTGTAGCTAATGATAGGCTGCCCTGTCTCTAAGAAAAGTTTTCTTAGTGTTCTCTGGACATACAGTCAACATGGCTGTATACTGCTCAGCAGTAAAGGCAGTGATTTTCATTTTGCCATATGTGGTAGTGACTGTAGCTGTACAATGAATATATAATTTCCTTAGAAATTATAGAGATAGAGCTTTTTGCTTGAAGGTAATGCCCACATGCTCAAAGTGGTTCATCAAGCTTAAAAGGAGTCAGTCAGTTCACAGATATGCTTGAATTTTGAACTTGGTATTTCAGACTGGAAAGAACAGTGAGGTCCTGACTGCTGTGATCTGTGGCACTGCAAATAATCTTGGAAGGGGTGTGAGGCTGGTGACTAAATTACTTCTTTTTATTTGAATCTTAGGTTATTTATGAATTCAGTGTAAAATACATGATACTCATAATTTGAGTATAATTGAGTGTAATACGAGTACATAACAGACAGTAAAGCTTTAATATTCCATATAAGTAAAACCAAGCAAAACCAACAAAGGTCCTCATAGAACGCTACAGTGTATTCTATTTTTATTGGAACAAAATGGAACGCATTTTAGAGTAATGAGAATCACTTTGTGCTCGTTCATTAGCTCTTGGTGATTACAGCGTGACAACAGTAGATGGCTGCCCAGGTTGGAAAAAGTTATTCCTGATTAAATGTTGATAAATAAACATTCAGAGTAGTTTGACGTGTGTCAGTGCATTTTTCCTCTCTAAATATTATATTTTAAATCTTTGAGAAACACTTCTCTCAAATACTCTCTAGAAAATTGTTAGGATTTTTTTGTTTTATTTTGGATTGGTTTTCTTTACTAGTGGGTATGGGCATTCATCGCTGGGGTGAAAGGAAAGCAGTGAGAGCCACTGAAACACTGTGAGACACTGTTAATGCAGTTCAGCAGCATTTTCAAATGGTCCAGCTGGTTAATTGCATTTGCATTTATCACCACGGTCATTTAAAGAACAAAACAATGATTTTGGTCATGAGTTGATTTGTTCATAGTATTATATTCCAATCTGCTCATTAGGTAGAGCACATGGATACCTTGGGATACTCAGTGGTAATTCATATACTTGAACTGCATTTATTTTGTAAGAAAAACATTAAAAATTACTGTGAATTATCTAATTGTGGTTCTTTATTGTGCACTCCTGTATTTTATGCAGTTGAACCTAAAGACACAGTACAGTGAAGACCTTTATTAGGATGGCGGTTGTAACAAATGGTGAAGACACAATAGAAACTAAATATTGCATGGACTTAATTTTAACCATTATTTAATTGAAGTTTATAGCTCAGATTCATTGAATGGTGTTCGGATCCAAAGTATATTATTATATTTTCAAGTTCATACCAAGCTAATTTCCACTCTTCATTTTTTTCTTTGGAACTTTAAAATATAGAATGGTAATCAGAGATTATTTTAATAAGGGTACTACATTAAAAATGCACGGACTTCTGTGAAGTGCTGATTATTGACCAGTTACAATCTGCCTAGAGATAACTCTGCTCAGTAGTGCTGAAGTAACTGACTGAAAGGACGTTCTCATGTTATTAAAAAAAGTATATCCACACAGCAACCTTACATGTTTTTGGTTTTGGTATTCAGCAGAGGAATAGTCTGCTCTGATGCTGTGAGGCTCAATTATTTTTTTAAAGCTGTGAGAACTAATGTATTGGCATGCATCTTAATAAATAGATTTTTAACAAGTTGATGACAGTTCCTTCTCATTTAATATGAGAGCTGTTGAAATAGAAGGGAAAGCCAAGTGGTGACTAATGAAGTCACTTTAAATAGAGCCATAGGTGTGAGTGGATTCTGAGTCCCATTCCCTGAGGTTTGGGATGGTGTGTATCCATACATCGTCTTTACACAGTTTGTATCCACCACGTCTTGTTAGTTCGTGCTTCACACCAAGACTGTGGGACTCAAGATAGCATTTGAAATACAAGTTAATTGTGTTCTTAGGTGCTCTGAATTTATTAATTTGGGCACTCTGCTGCCAAACAAAAATAAAAAATCTTTTTTTTGGATTTGGTGCTTTCCTTGGGGTGTTGGCTTCTGGCACAATGCAGTATCACTCCCAGCTTCTTGATCCATCAGTAGTGAGGAGGCGGTGAGTGTGGCCTGTGGAAATCAGGAGCTGGACGTTGCTCTGTTAAATTATTGGTTTATATGAGACTGCATCATCCCCAAAGCATTTGTTTTCATTAAAATCAATTTGATGAAGCATGAGAATTTAATAGAAGGAGCGAATACGAACATTTAATACTTAGTCTTACATAATTTTTTGCATAGGTTTGGCATGTTGATGCCTTTTGGGATGCACTGTAAAATACGATGTAGGTTGTCTTCCATTTTGGCTGCCTTCTGCTGTGAATAAATCTGTTGTTTTTGTTTGCTTGTTGCCCGTAGAACATTTTGAAAATCATAGTTTAAGACATTTCAGGTTTGTTTTCATAGTCATTTGCAAAGTACTAACGTTCATTAAAAAAAATAAAGTTATTTGTCTGAATGTCGTTGTAGGATAGAAAAAATAAACTGAATGTTATTTTTTTTTTGTGAAAGCAGTGTTTTTGTTTTTTAAAGCATGTGAAAACCAGCCTCGTGCGTGTTCATTCTCAGTGGGATAGATTTAATGGGTCTTTTCCATCTTGAACTTCCTTAAACTGTGTTTAATATAATTGAAGTTTGGTATTTATTTGATTGACTTCATCCCGATTTCTGAAACTGGCAACAGGTGGATGTCTTCAGGAAAGTAGTTAAAGAACAGCAGCCTCTTTCCCTCATTGAAGGAAACATTCAGAACAGTTTTACATTTAGCGATGAATAGAGGTAAGGTAGGTAAATATAGGTAAAATCATTTTTAAAGCTTTTCGTGATTGTTTTTATATACAAACCACATTAACAGAAAAACTGCTCTGTAAATGTGAGTAAGCTTGCTGATTTGTATGTAATTCTTCAAATAGGAGACAAAATGCTTATAGCAAGAGGTATGTGACTTGAAAGGAACTTAGCTGTGTTATTGCATACAAGTGTTGGTAAGATTTTTCACTTTGTGTTAGAAACTGGTTTGTCTATAGCTCTATTGTTTGTAGTTTCACTGGCGTGCTTTTATGTCTCATTTCTCTAGAGTAAAGTATAGCTATATAATATGATGGAATTTACATGCTCAATGTATGTGGGGCGTTAAGTGCTTGACTTGGAAGAAGCGTAGCATAAAGATGTCGTTCTTGCCATTGGTTTCTCAGTTAAAAAAAAGTTTGCACACAAATTTGAACAGGAGAAAAACGTGAAGTCTTGTATGTAAATGGAAAATGGGGTGGGGGAATAAAGAAACATTAAAAACAGGAGAATTGTGGTTTAATTCTATGCCTACTTGAGATGTACAAAATAACTCGAGTCCTTGTTTTCTGTGAAACCCACAAACTCATTTTTACTGGGAGGAATAGAAATAACCACTTACAGTCCCTTGGATTTTTTTAAACTGGGAGCTAAGTGATTTGCTAATGAAAATCAGAAGAACTAGAATGAACAGATAATTGGATTCTTTTTAATATTCATGAATTGTAGGGAAAGTCATTGCATCTGGATACGTTTCCTGCACTCCTCTTGAAAAGAGCTTCTGTAGGACATGGATTTTTTTGGCTGTTTACAGCAGCTAGATGCAGTCAATGTATAAACCTCACATTTCTCTCTTCTCCAACCAATGAGAATCCAAATTTAAGATTGTGCATCATTGCCAGATAAGCAGCAAGCAAAAGAAGGTATAAAAGAAAGTAAAATAGTATTCACTATGAGATATGGAATAGGGCAAGGATATTTTCATTAGATTCTTTTGCTTTTATTTCATTATAATCATTTATTTATGTGGAAGGGAAAGTAATTTTATTCTCACTGAATACTTGACAAGAAAAAAAACAAATGGTTTTCCCTCTTCAGATGGCCGTATAATCTTAAGCAGGGTGGAAAGAGGAAATGTAATTAATTTTGAAAGATGCAGAAACCATATTATTTTTGCAGCTGATTGCGCTTGGTGTCATTGACATTCTAATATGCTTCTTTTTATTTTTGAGCTCCATTGTAGATACTGCTTTACCTTTATTTACTGTAAAAGGATTTATTCTGCAGAGCTGTTGCTAAGCTTAAAATATTTGATCTGGCATAAAATCACAGGAAAGAACATATAAACCCGTTACTGGGATGCTGGAGAACACAGTCTCTGAACTGACAGCTGGAAGTGGTTTTAAGCTGCTTACAGGCTTTTAAATGTTTGTATGCTGATGAGAAATTTTGAACAAATTCAATACCTTTGTGAACATACAAAAAATAAATATGTGGCTGCAGTTAGGAAAAACCATTTGCGACTTGCTTGCTGTGTGCCATCCTTACATCTCTGTGCCCATGCTCACTGCTCTGAGCAGGGTAGGGGAGCCTCATGAATGTTATTGATTGCTCATTACATGGGGAAAGAAGGAAGAACAAGGGGAGGGCGGTGAGACAGGACTGTATGACTGTGGACTTGGGTTAGTTTGCACTGTATTTTCATACTACAAAGTGAATGTAATTTTATATATTCTCATCAAGTGAAACTTCATATCTTTTTAGAACTTTGAAGAAAAACTTAGCTTAGAAACAGATAGAAATGTATTTCACGCCTCAGATCTCTGAATAGTAAAGTTCCATTGTACGTTAAATACTTGACCTAGGAGGTCAACTATTCAGAATAATGAGGAATTTGTTGAGCCAAATTTGACATGAGCTTAACCTGTCCATTTTCTGCAGTTTTTGTGGTTGTATGCAAGTCAATAAAAGATGGAAAGTAGTGTTCTTCATGCTTTCTCCAAGAAAGATAATACATAGAGTTGCTTTATGGAAGCAAAACCATTCATATGTATTTTTTCATTGAAGAAAACTTGAATTGCTGTTACAAAGATGGGAAATAACTGTCTTTAGAAGACTGACGTTCTTCATTCTTTGATACAATAGCACTGCATTGTTTCAGATATTCTTGTAAGCACTTCTAAGGGGCGGAGCCTATGAAAGGTAAGCTGCATCTCCAGTTTTAAGCAACTCTGAATCAAAACCTTTTCCAGAAAGCCCAGAAGGAAAAGTGTAATAATGAAATGGTAGCTCATCTTCTGTTATGTTCCGGCGTGGAGCATTGTGCTTCTGGGACTCACAGCATTGTGCTGGTCCACATCTGAGATTTTGAAAACCAGAGCTGTACCAAACATTACAGAAGTTGTTTCTGACTTAGCGTGTGACAAATGCAATGATTACATTTCAAAAATGGAACGTTCAGAATTCTGAAATAAAACCTATAAAATGTCGTATGTTAAATAAATGGTCTATTAGTGAAAATTGTCGGCTTGGTGGAGCTGCTTGGTGTATGTGCTGGTTGATTGTTGCCATTTATGCTTTGTTCATAGTTTTTGTTATGTCGCTTAATGCATGTTCAGTTTTGTTAATTCTTGCATCACGCTTGTGTACAATTTCACCTTGTATTCAGAGTGCTGAATGCAAAAAAGCACGGAGGTGGGTACCAGAGCATCTGTTTACTTTTATGTAACTGTTTGGAAGTGTTTTTCCTTGCTAAGCTTGCTTTATTTTCTGTTCACCTTGCTTATTCTGTGCAAGATACATTTTCCTGTTGCATGTGGGGTAAAAGTATCAAGCAACTTTAAGTGTGTATATTAGGAGAGTGAGCTGAAATTCTGAGGGTGTTTCTTACTGTTTTTAAAATGACAGCTTAGAACAAAATCATTTGGAATATTTTTCTGCATGTCTACATGTAGATTTTTTTTATTATTATTATTTTTTATTTTTTTTCCTGCTTAGGGACTTTCAGTATTAATAATAATAAGGTTGCATTTGCATATTTAAAAACATATGTCTGTTTTTAATCACAAGCATGAGTGCAAGACAGTAATGTAATTGCAAATGACTCAGTGTCTGCTCCGAACAGTGCTGTTACTCCTTCAGCTATACTAAATGTAACAAAAATAGTTGTATCTTTTAAATGGAAGCATCAAAGAATTGTACTTGGGTGTACGATTGTTCTCTATGGGGAAAAACAGTACAAAATTGTGGAGAAATTATCTGATTTGAGTTGTGTTTTTTTACTGGCCTTGAATTTTTTGCCCTTTGCACAGAACTGCTTGTTATAAAGACTTAACAAAAATACCATTTGTCTTATTTTATTTTGTCTCAGTCATGAGGACTAACTGTAGAGGTATCTGGAAAATAGAATTGGCTCGATGAGGCTCATGTACCTGAGTGTGGATAATGCCATATGGTGTGAATATCATAAATAGGATAATAGAAATGATGGTAGTTACTGAAGAATGCTGCTGTGTTTTAAGTTGGATTGAAATTGGTCCTAAGCATTACTCTTGTTACCTTTGAAATATAGCCGTGTATCCTCTAGTTTACCATAAAAGTGAATTTTTAGGTGTCTGATATTGTCAGGAACTAAGCACTGATTAAAACAACTACATACAATGGTGCTCCCTTTGCACTTCTCCTTTACTGCTGTAGTCACAAAAGTACTCACAGGTTTGAAAGTGTTCATCTGTAGGTGTTTTTAGGGGAGTAAAGGATTCTTTCAGTATATACTGCTTACTTATTGAGGCCTTAAAATGGGAAAACTGGTAATGCAGAAAATTCTTAGTCTTACTGTAAAAAAAATAATGAAGTCAGTGATCTTCAAAACTACTGTGTCAAGGAAAGCTAATGGTTTGCTTTTCAAGATGGTGAGAAAACGTTTTTTAAACTAGAGATTGTAAATGCTTATGAAGTGTGAGAACTCGGAGCCTTTCGCTGGTTCTACATGAGGACGTTGTGGATCCCACGCCTTGGGTTACTTTTGTGAGAATTTTGTTGGCTTTTTTTTCCCCCTGCCGCAATTCACAAAGTGCTAGAAGAAGAAGTGTACAAAGTGTACAAAGTAATGTGATATACTAACTTTAGTGTCGAGCTGAACCATCTTTGAAGACTGTCACCAGCTTCCTTCCGGTGTCCTTATCCATTTTGTTAAGGACTTTGTTCCCTGTTTGGGTTTTATTTATTGTAAAAAAATCTTTGACTTTTTTTATGGGCTGTGTAAGACTATTTGGTCCTACAATATTAAACTTGATAGAAATAGGTTAAGAGTAAAAAGCATTGGCAAGTCATTACACCCCACATGTTTTATTACATAAAAGTAGAACATCAAATATGAATCCTGATAACCTTTATCTGAATTTCTTGAATGTTGTTTAGAGCTTTCCAATAAATGGAACTAGTTTCATGTAAATATAATGCACACTTTTGATGGACAAGATAAGTCTTCAAAGCTTGCATTTCATGAAGATATTAACGCTAATGTCAGGTTTGTTTGTTTGTTTTTTGGCTGCATGTCATGCTTTTCTGGCCCTGATCATGACACTGTATATAATGTAAGAGGAGAAATTGAAATTTATGAATGGCATGTAAGGAAAGACTGCATGTACAAACCAAAATCATGCTGGAGAGGAAAAAAAAGTGGAGAAATAGGTAAAACTTAATTTTCCACTTCTTCTAGTAGGTAATGTCGGTTGTGAGATTTTGATGAGATCTTGCTTTAAAACACAGATGCAAGACCTACATTCTGATGATTTGCCTTGGTTGTGACCACACAACCTGAATAGGACTATCAGGATTTCCATTTGTCATTCAGATAGTTATCTTGCCATGGTGATAAATCTGAGGAATAGATAGTTGAAGGTCAGTCCCTGAGTGCCTGTTACTCTGCCAATCTGGTAGTGCCCTCAGTTACCTCAGCAGTTGCTTTACCCGCCTCAGATAATGAAGTTTCTCTATGGCCACATTGATACTTTGATAGTTTTCTGCCTTTTTGGCTTAGTGAATTTCATTTGCACAGTGGCAACTGCTGCAGTTTGGGCATTGAGGGTGGTATGGTCATGAAGCTGCAGTCCATTTGGCTTTCACCTCTTCAGTCACTGCAGTTCACTTTCAAATAATACTTTTTATGGATTACAGATGTGAGTTCTCAATGAGGTGTAATTTAAAGCTATTATGTTTGTACTGTCTACAACATAAATTCCTTTGATAGCTTCAGACGCGCTAAGGAAAATGAACCTGGGTGATTATTGTAGTCGATTTCTCTAATTATATAATAAAAATCTGAACTCCTGGCTCTACTTTTGTGTCCAGGTGCTGTTTCATCTTCAAACTATTTGGATATCTGCATTCGTTCTAGATTGCACACTTTGACGCAAGCTAGAATTACTCAAATGTATGTGTAAGTGTACCATGAAGCGCAGCAATCAGGTGCTGATTGGATGAAAGATTTTGTAGAGCTTGAAATTGAAGTTAACAGAAATTAGATCTTAAATAACATGGAAACAAAGTTTTGAGAAGGCCAGAATAAAGAGGAGCAGAAGAGAAAAGCTAACTGTGAGCATTTCTGTTGCTGATCCATAAAAAACAATAGGTGAATCTGATGTTCTATTAGCCTTCTAAAGAAGTTTGCTCATCAGATGGTACACTGAGTTTTGGTTTGAAGTATGGACTTTGATGAAGAAACTGCTGCTTGCTTGTACGGAGGTTCTTTTCAAAACATAGCAAATTTGCAGCATTAGATGGATTGGTCTTTATTGCATACGTCAAAAATGGAAAACAGGTAATGAAGTAACTTCTGTGTTTTAGGCTACATTCGTACACTTTTTTTTATTGATGTGTTGATATGTTTGAATTTGTCACTTAACATACTTTTGATAACTGATTTTAAACGTGAAAATTACAGTATGAGCTTACATCTTGAAATCTGAACCAACTCCAGTGAAAAATCAGTCAGTCTGTGTTGGATTCAAAACATACGGGCCATCTGACCTACCTTTATATGTAAGTTGGTAACAAGAGGAAATTCCCAGTTTCTTGTATGTTCTTGGCTTAGTTCTGATCAAACATTGTTTCATTATTAAGGCTTTTTAGACTTCATTGTTTTCAAATGAAAGTTGTAGCTAACTGAAATGTCATTTTTAAGGGGTGGTGGGAGAGGAAGGGTTAATTTAAATACCGTTCCTAAAAAGTGCTGAAGTGTGTTGGATAGTTAGATCTGTCCCTCAGAGTTACTGTTAATATCGTGCTCTTCTCTTCACTAGCTTTCTTAGCTTTGTACGAGATATGAAGCAACGTTTTTTTGTTGTTATTATTATTTTCATTTATCTGTTCCACTTTGGGTAGGATCAAAAACCACCCTACTAAAATAGGGCAAATAAAGTAGTAGTAGGAAGTTGATAAATGTTAGCGTAGCATCCAGTAAAGTGCGTCCAATTGTGCAATTAAGGGCCAACTTGCCAGGCGATTAAGATTGCTTAGCAATCACAAGTTGGTCATTTCTGCTCATTAGTTTTATGTGGTGGAGTTCACCATATTAAATTTGCTGTGTGAAATTTTTTCACAGCTTCCTTATTCTAACTATGCACAGGTCAGAACAGTAATCTGTTTCGACTGGAGAAGTACTGGCAAGGACCAGTAGTATTGTATTGGAGCAGATAAGTAAATGCCATCATCTGACAAAATACAGTTTTCATGAAAAATGTTACCTTTATATTTGGCACTGCTTTGTGTTTTGCTAAGCAGGTAAGTCTTCAGTGCACTAACAGGACATTTGCAGGATACTTTGAAATTTGTTAATGCTGTTTTGTCACCTTTGTCTTCAAATACAGATTCTGTTTTCTGTGTTGTTCAAATCTAGTGTAAGGTTCTAATTTCTTAACAAGCATGACTGTATTGCAATGGAAGACAGAAGTAGCTATTTTCTTTGTTGTGATGAAGCAAATGGACATAAAATTTATCACCTGGCAGATATAAAAGCGCAGGAAGGAAATCTTTTAATTGCACAGGGTTTTTTTGATAGATCAGTGGGCAGTGGGCACACACTGGAGCACAGGAGGTTCCCTCTGAACACCAGGAGCACTGCTGTGCTGTGCAGGTGACGGAGCACTGGCACAGGCTGACCAGAAGCTGTGGGGTCTCTTTGGGGATCTTCTAAAGTCACCTGGATGTGGCCCTGGGCACCCTGCTCTGGGGGTCCCTGCAGGAGCAGGGCTTGGGCCAGAGGGACCCAGAGGTCCCTGCCAGCCTTAAGTCTTTGGTGTAAATAAAGCTTTGCTTTTCTTTGTCTATATGAATCAATGTAACCAGGCTTTTTACGTTAAATATTATTTACTAGGTTTCCTTTTAATACAAAAGTCTAAATCACCTAGTATTGCTACATTACATTCTCAAGTGGAATACTTCAAAGATGAAAGTTCTGCGAGTTCTTTGAGAAACTTGAATTGCAGCTCTGTAAAGACTACAACTGCAGCCTGCCCTTCCCTTGCCCCCAAGACAGTCTTATGGCGTCAGAAGTTGTAGCCCCACAGAGATCACTAATTCTTCTCTCATTATTTTGGAAGAGGAAGTTAGGACACAGGCCAAACTTGGCACCTGCTGCAAAAATGTCAGGTAAGGAATCTTAAAGGAGGGAAGGGGAAACATTGTGTAAAGTTATATCATGCAGCATTGCTAACATTTCATAAGTGCGAGCTCTGTATATCAGTTTCTTAATTCCTTAGTCGTGCTGTCTTTTTGTTGTTGTTTTAATATTGAAGTTAGATTATGCAAAATGCAGGAAGCTTCCCTTGAAAAGAGATTCCCTCCCCCTGGTTTTCTGAAGATCTGAAATATCCCCAGACTATTTAAGATCATCACATCCCAGCTACATGTAAATATTCAAAGCTTATGCTGTTGTTCAGTTGTGTTAAAATGTAAAATCGGAGAAAAATGGCATGTAGATTTTGTACACATCCTTTGTTACTTCAAACATTTAAATTTGTTTGTGAATCAGGCTTAGTCAGCATTGATAAAACTACACACATATTTCCTCTCTAGATTTTTCTGCATGGCTCTTTCAGTGTAATTGTAATCTTATTTGGGCAGTGCATAGTACAGTGTTGTCCTGACTTCTGGCTTTGTTGGAGCAGTAGGGTGATGCTGATTGTGCTTAAATACATGCTAGTTGTGCTGATCTAACTGTATCTAGCTGACATAATTTGTCCAAACTCTGTATATTACTATGACTCGCTGAAGTTGCTCTGAGTTTCTAGAGCTTAACATGAGTTCATGAAATTTTAACAGTACCTTCAGTGCTGACAGAACTGTTTTAGATGCTTTTGATCTGTCAGGTTTCTTAACTTGTCTATATCACTTACTAGGTGAAAGATATGGTAAAGGTTAAAGGTTTTTCCCTTGTTCCTTCCAGCTGCTTTGTACTTCCTAGCTGCTCGTGATAAGGTAAAGTATGGTGAAGTGCTCAGGAACTTTGCATTTCTTTTAAAAGTCAAGGGAGTTCTGGATGAAGAGAATTGTACTATTGCTTGGATTCTTCTCCAAAGATGAACGCTGGCACTGATAGTAGAAATCTGGACATGTGAAGACATTGTGGCTGAATTAATGATGACATGCGTAGTAGCTGTGAAAACCATTTTCTGATGAGGCAGCTATTACGGTGCTTCAGATACCTCAGCTACAGGCAGAGGTGATAGTGAGCAACGTAGGGGATGGGCCAGCAAGTCAAATTATGGGATGGAGTTGCTGTTCCATGTAAGATTATTTTAATGAATGCATACATTGAATGAATTCATATGTATGAATACATACATAGTTCACTTAATTTTATAAAAACATAATGAAGTATAATGTTACTTCATGCAGTAGAAGTTTGTGATGTTAAGAACTGAAGGACGCAGTTCCCTTCTGCTGATCAAACATTGAATTCTAAAGAATCTTTAAATTTTACCAAGAACTGGATTTGCCTTTATTGTTAACTGCTTAGTCTTACATTTAAGGATGTAATGACTCTTTTTAAGAAGCTTACAGTGCACTTTTGTTTTCAAATTTGGTCTTTGTTTCAGAAGCGCATAAGAAATCTTTGTCCTTTGTGAATACTTTCAGACATCTGTAGTTCTCCAAATACAGAAGAAAAACCTCTAACCTACGTGTGAGTGAGGTTTTGTTATCTAGGCCAAACAGGAAAATAAATGTCCCTTGATTATAGTGCTGTCACTGATACTGCTATATTATCTGTCACCTAAATAATCATAGTAGCTATTCTAGCAACTGCTACCAACTTCTCATTTTGGAAATCTTATTCCAAAGAAGAACTTTCCTTTTCTGTGTAAGATATAACTTCAGATACACTGTTGTTTATAAATAAGAAATAGTGAAGTAGATACGAAGTGCTTCTAGTAGTCAAGGCAAATGAATGGCTTGCTGGCTTGGTTCAAGTAGTATTTTCTTTCTGGGAATTAAGTCTCCCCTCTAAGCCTTAAGTTGGTAGTACTCAGTTACTTATTTCTAGTTGTCTGCGAGGGTATGTTCTTAAGGAGCATTTTGGGAACATGAGATAAGATGACACTGAGTTCATCTCCTGTGATCACTGGCAGCCATGCAATGAAGTCCAGTTAACAACTGGTTTACTCTCTAGTGTGTTATTGTTGTAAATGCATATTTTTGTCCACAGCAGTGGCTGTTTATGATTAAGGTGAGCAAGGCTTGACCAGACTTGAGTAAAAACTGTGGGGATGAAGAGAAGATGATTTCTTGAGCGTTTGAAAATGTCTAGCACTGTCTTCCATTAGTACGTCAGCCAATGTTGTTATCTGTTACCTTTTGGTAGGAAAAACTGAATACAGCTCTGCGGATCACCGGTTTCAGGTTCCCTTTGGTAGCCCCACAGAAATGACCACAAGCAATTGCATGTTATCCTGAGAAAAGCTTGGAGCGGGAGTCCTTTCTATGCTGTGATGGATGGTGGCTGTGCTGCTCTCAAAAGGATGCCTCTTCCTGCTGGGGCAAAATGTCACGTGGCCCACTTCAGTTCAAGTCAAAGTTTACCTATGCTGCTGCTCTGTTTTGCTAGGTAATTCTTAAAGTAGATGTAAAACAAATGGGGAAATGTAGGTGGAAGCTCGTTGTTATAATAGCCACAAAAAAATTGTGATAGTTTGTAGCAAACAAAAACAACACACACACATACACAAAATGTTCTGCTAGGTAAGATAGCAAGGCTGTGCAGCTGATATATGCTTTGGAAGGACTGCAGCAGTTTCAGTACATAAGGTAAATGTGAAAGTTCCTTCGGTGTTGTAGGTTGTCATGGCTGTTTTTGCCTGGCAGTGTGGAGCTTGTCTCCAGAGCAGGTTTGTATGAGATGGACAGTAGTGGAGAGTGTGTTGTTAAACTGAGCATGTATAGCTCACGTTAGATTGTACCTAGGGGCTGGTTTTCAGTTTTCCATGACAGTGACAGTATATGCACAGTTTTGATTTAGTTTATGCTTGTTGCATTGCGCACTTAACCATTTTAGATTCATTTTGCTTACCTGCTTACTGAACTTAAATTTAAAGAAATGCTGTATCATACAGTGGAAGATTATCTGAGTCTGTTAACTTGAAAATAGCCATTTGTTGTGTCCCTGTTAGCTCTGACACATCCCTTTTTTTTCACCATTAGCTGCCAGGATGGGCTCAGGACTAAGAGCAATGACTGTAAAAAGTCCCTTAGGCAGTGCAGGGAGCTTGGAGTGGTCTTTGTTTTTAGAAAGGATACGCTGCTGAAGCAGTAGTGCAGGGCCAGGTAACTTGCATTAAAATAGAAAACAACCACACACAGAAAAAACTCCAACTACTATGTATTTTTTTTTTTGGAAGTACGCATTGGATAAAGGGATTAATTGGGAGTACTACCATATAGTCTTGCTGGATGACTTTAGGGATGGTCTTCAAAAACAAAGCATTTACTTAGGAGTTTCGCTACAACTTTGTCATTCACATCTATGTTGTAGCTGGCAGGAATCTGTCTTTGCAGTTTTCAGTAAATCTTGAGTGGTCAAAAGTAAAAGGTATGCCTTGGCAGCTGCACAATCTGGAGACTGTCAGGCCTTTGGAGTTTTAGGGTTGCTGTTTGTACACAGGGGAGGGGAAAGAAAAGAAAGCCCAATTAGTGCTTTTTTTCATAATATTAAAATATAATCTGAAGATGAAAAATGTGAGTAGCTGAATTAGCTTCACCATTTGAAGGCACTGGATGCTGTGTTGTTACCATTATTTCTCCAGATGGCAGTTCTAACCTGACAGCCATAGCTGTGGCAATTACTTGTCTTCAACCTGTTAAGGATTTTAGTATTAGAGCTTGCAGAATGGCAGCTGTAGTTACCAAGGGTTAGTAGTACAGGCTCTGTACCACCTACTTTATTAAGAAAATATTCATCTGCTATGGAATAGGTAACAGTCTTTAAAATAGGGCATGTAGGAAGTTTCACTGTATATATGGGGGGGGGGGGGGGGGCAGATGAAAAGGAAATGAGAGAATTGATGATGTTGTCACCACTTTAAATAGGACTGAGTTATTACATTTTGTCAGCTGTGCTTTATCTCAGGTTCTAACATTTGGCATCATTCAGATGTATCTGATAAGGTAATGTTACCTTCACTGTAATGTTCATGGTTGTGCTGCAGTTTGCAACAGTCACTTCTGAGTTGTTCTTGGGGGCTATCCTGTAAGTGAAGCCAGCCTAATAGGTGTGCCTTGTGTGTGGCTTTCCAGAGTCCTTCTCTGCACGTGTGCCAGGTTTTCTAGTTGTCGAGCAAGACCTCAGGAAGTTAATAAACTGCTCGAAGGAGCCTTTACCTGAGAGGACAAGGAGCTCTTCAGCCTGTTGTGCTGCTGTAATCAGGGTCTTTTCCATTAGTGTTCCTCTGTATGAAGACTCCATCGTGCTCCTTAGTCCTGCAGCATGCTTCTGGGTCTGTTTCCCCAGCCTGAGCAATGCGTTGTGTTTAATTCATCCAACACAGCAGTACTTGCATAATATCTTAAATCTGAGGCATTTTTGGGGTTGTTTTGAAGCCTGAAAGAGTGGCACAGGGAAGTACTATATTTTAAGCACTAAGAGCTTTTGCATCTGAGCTCCAGAAGAAGCAACACAGAGTTTGAAGTGGATATCCTCATTACCATTTTGGGTTCTTACTTATGCAATTATGGTATATTTCCAATCAGTTGTAGTCACCAGTCAATAGGAATAAAGTTGCTTTCTGTCTTGTTCCTTCTTGTGACCACACTTAGCGCAAACACAAGTGGATCTGCAATAGAAGTTTGAAATGACAAATCTTAAACTTTTGCATCTGTTTCCAAAATTAGTATTGAAATACATTTTCATGAGACTTGTGCACAGCTCTGCTCCGAGTTGTTAAAGCTGGACATTTTACTCCAATTGAATTTTCACATAGAGTTCTGTTCCTGTTAAATATCAGTCTGAGGAACATGGAGGAGAGGCTGCCTTTCTGCTTATGTACCCTCTCCATAACCACGCTGAGAGTAGTGATGTCAGGTACTGTTAAGAGCACTGGGTTGGGTGCAGGGATCCTTGTTGTTTTAGTAGCAATAATATGATAAAGATGCCTAGATTTGTCAGGCCTAGCAGAAGAACGTGCTTTGTTTGCGTCTTTTAAAACCATACGAAGAGGTGACAGGACTCTGGAGCAGAACTGCATTTACTCAGAACTGAAGTATAAAAATTAGGAACTTCTGTTCTGGAACCAGCTGGTTTTTAACTGTGAGGTAGTAAAATTCAATTTAAAAACTTAAGAAGTCTCTGTAGGAACAGCTAAGTGTAAGAATGGGTATAGAATAAATGGATTTTTCTGGTAGTGTAAAGTATTACCAATGTTTATTTCCTCATATTAGATATGTGAAAGGAGAAATGACTGTTTCTTCTAGTTTGTGTCACTGCTGTCTTTATTTTTTAGGTTACTGTTAAAATGATAAAATGCTGGTGAAAATGAGCTTCTGTAGAATCCTGCTGCTGCCTTATGAATACGAAAGGGAATCCTAAACCAAGCTTTAGCACGAGGTATGTATTGTAAAAGATTGGGATTTAGTGATTACTGACACTGGGAGCTGGCTTTGTGTTCACACCTGCAACTTGATGCAGTTCTGCTTATATGCTTCAGCTAACACTTGCTTTCAAATGTGATGTGCCCGTTCATTGCCTAAGTCCTGTCATATGTTAACATATTCTTAATTGACTTGAAGTGTCATGGAGAAAAGTCATAGTGCCACATCAGCGCTGCCATATCTAAACTACTGGGTTTTTTGGTGCACTGCATGGAGAATCCAGTTTGTACAACCTTGTAATTTCTGATTGTGAACAGTCTTCAGGGTTAGCCAGTAGTCCTGTAGTCTGCAAGGCTCTGTCCATGGTGTCCGTACCACCTGGGGTAGAGCTCAGTTCCCACACATGGAGGTTTGTACTGTCATCTGCCCCAGGTGTTGGTAGCATCTCTGGAGGAATCACATGCACCAGGCAGGAAGTTGTAAAGGGAGATGGAAATGGCGCAGTTCAGCTCTGAAATTTTAAGTACCTTTTTGTAAAGTAAAAGTCTTTGTAAACACCGATGAGATTTAACTGAGATCTGCAAGCAGTACTGATAAAGCAAGAGAAATATAGCTTAGTTCTCTTATGTCCATAGTTGTGTCAACATTGAATAGAGGACTAATCAAGATATAGTAGGCTGTAATAATGGACTGGCCCTGGGGCTCCGTGTATCCTTCGTACTGATTATCTTCAGAGGAGTTATTGCTGATCAGATGGAACTGCTTACTGACATCTGTGAGTAATTGTGTGGAAAGTTACCAGGAAAAGTTCAGTGCTGCACTGGACTATTTTTTCCTCTAAAAAGCATAGGAAGGGCAACATGTGAAAAAGAATGTTTTTGCAGTAATAAATCTGAAACTATACTGTGATTATGGATATGGTGAATAAAACCCCACAGTTATATATGTGGTCTTTGCAAAGACAGATACAGTTCAAAATCTCTACCCAAGATAGTGTCTATGAAGATCACAGCAGGTAACTGCCTGTCTCATTTTTTCTACCTTTTACAGGTTACATCTTTCATTGAGGTAGTGCTGCTTTATAAAGGATTTTTCCAAAGAAAAATTTTCCCCTTAGACATCTTCCAGATGGGGCATTGGAGCTCTGCTCCCTGGTGTTTGAATCACCAAAGTAATGTGCTGGGGAGCTGGTAGTTACTGTTGCTGCTGGAAGCGATTTCTTTTCTGCTGAGCTCTGTGGTTATAACTCCTCCTTCACCTCTGTGACTGAAGCTGGCTCTCAGTCTTCATGTAATTACAGCATATCTGAGGTTGGACAGGTGCTAAGAAGATGGTATAATCAAACCCCTTGCTCTCCTCAAGATGTAATTTAGAGCAGGGTACCCAGGTACCTCTGGGGTATCTCCAAGGAGGAGGTTCCACGGCCTCTGAGCAGCCTGTGTTAGTGCTCTGTCACCTGGTGTTCCTAGAATCTTTTACGTTGGAAAAGACCCTTAAGATCAAGCTGAACCGTCATCCTAATGCTAAACTTGTCTCTTGTCCCTTCGCTGGGCACAAATGGGAAGGCTCCATGGTTTTTATACCCTTATCAAGTGCTTATAAATATTGATAGAATTGCCCCCAGCCCTCTACCCAGCTGTCTCAGTCTGTCCTCATGAAGGGGCTTCCAGTTCCTTCATTACTGGGTGCTACTGGGTTGCCACTGCACTTGGCAATTCCCTGTTGAGTGTTGTGAGGTTTGCACCAGCCATTTTCCCAGGCTGTCAGGGTCACGTTGGGATGACCCTCTGGTGTTTCTGATGCCTGTCCCATCATCTAGGTCATTAATTAACATTTTGAAAGTGACTGGCCCCAGTGCTGACATGCTGGCATACACTGCCCATTGCTAGGCTCCAGGTCATCTTTGTGCCACTGATCACAACCTTCTGGGCCTGCTCAGCCACTGCTTAGCCCATGTCATCGTCTGCTTATCCAGCCTGTGCCTCAGCTTGTCAATGAGGGTGTTACAGCAGATAACATCAAAACCTTCCTCGGGTCGGGGTAGGCACTATCCTCTGCTTGCCCCGTATCCACTGAGCTGGTCCCCTCATCAGAGAGGGCTGTCACACCAGGCGGGTTAAGGCCTTACACGTCAGCCCTCCATAAATGCATGCCAACTATTCCCATTCATCTTATTTGTTCTGAGTGGTGTTTCATCTCTTTCCCGACACCCTTTCCCCAGTTCCCTGGAGCCCCCCTCCTTCCCTTACCAAAACCAGGAGCAATGTTCGTTTCCTCCCAGGCCTCAGGAGCCTCTCTGGCTGCAGCCTCACTTTGGCACCAAGCCCCCTCCCTCAGCCCTGTTCTGTGGTGTTGCCATGCCCTCTACTTACTAAATGGTTCCCTGTTACTTTCCAGGTGCTGCAAAATCACACTATCATGTACACCAGGATAAGGAAAAAGTTTTTTTGTTTTTTCTTTTCTCTATCCTGCTGCCTTCTTTTCAGATGCAGGAGCTGATGGGGGCTCAGTTGTCTTCCTTTCCCTCACACATCAGACTGACCTTAAGCAAAGGGGTTATTTGGGAGCCTCAGTTCTGGGCACATTTCCCCAGTGCTTGAGCATCTTTCTGTGCTCTGCTTACGCCTTCCTTCCTGTGAAGGGAAGAGAGGAGGGCCAGGGCTCCCTGGAGATAGATGTGTCTTTGACTGGCTGAATAGTGACTCCTTGTCTCAGGGCAGTGATGAAGCCCTCCCCTTCTCTTTCTCCCACTATTCATTTATTTGTGTGGGTACCCTTCAGACCGCAGTGCAAACCTAGCTGGCAAAGTGATGTGAGTGATGACTTTATATTTGAGGCATAGCGTGCAACAACAAACTTAAAGCAGTTGCTAAGACCCTGAGTCAGCCAAATTGTAGTCACTTAAAATAATACAATTGACTCCTGGTCAGTAGAAGATTTCATATGGTTGCCATACCTGGAGGGGTGCCTGGCTCTGATTTAATTCCCAGGAAGGTCAGAGTTCTGTCTGCTGTCAGTGTTCCTCGTGATGCACGTAACCTCAGGAGCACAAGCTGGGATGAGCATTTCCGAGCCCTTTGGCCAGCTGTATTAACCAGCACATTGCTCTATAACTTGCTATTTGAGTCTTGCTGGTTGCTGTGCTTTGGTTGCAAAAGTGCTTTTTCAACAATTTCAGTATCTCTAACCCCTCAGGCTGAGCTGCTTATTTACTAAGTGTTCTTTATTGCATTAGGGTTGAAGGAAATCTTGTGGTGGCCATACAGCCTTATCCTCAACGATGGCTTTCTGCTGCGTGGTAACTGTGCAAGTTCATCTCTTCAAGTTAGAAGACCACTTGAGGTGAGCGAAGAGTCATTTTCAGAATAATTGGAACAAAGTGGTAGTTGTGAGCTGTGATGGCATCTCTTTCCCCTTACGCTGAACTATCAGTCCACTTTATGTTCTTCCCCCCACTCCTTGTTCTGTGTCCTCTTGGGCACGAGAAAAATGCTGCTATCCAATAAAACAGTAATTAGAGCAGTGGCTCTTTGATCAATTTGGCCCTCTGCTATTTAGCTTTCTCACCTGGGCTGTATTCTTTTGTCCTTGCAGACAGAACCAGTAGCCCTGCATGACCAGCGGGCAGTGATGGGAAGTTTACCAGCACAGGAATGGGCAGAAGGTGCATCAGAAAAACAGCCGGAAAGTCCAAATTGCAGGTATTGGGATGTTCAGTCTCCAGGGTTCAGCTTTTAACATTGTATGTAGCACAGATGATGGCTGACAACTTGGAGTACTGCAGTACACGTGTTGCAAAAGGGTGCTCATAAAGGCTTCACAGCTGTATGTGCTTTAACAGGAGCCACACTAAGTCATATATTAAAGTATCACTTACATGGCTGTCTGAATTTAGAAACACTGATTCCTCTTAACTCCAAGGAAGATAAAAATATTATCAAGCACTAAATAAAATGTGCCAAAACAGAAATAACTTTCCCATGCTTGAAGGAGCAACAGTGAATGTGTGTTGAAGTTTCAGCTTCGAGATTAACGCAGCACTGAAGCATCAGTTACCTGGAAAACTGAGCAACAGCCTGAAAAGTGAAGAACTGCTACCAGGGAGATCTGAAGTACTTTTAAGATTTCACCATCTATGCAGTTGAGTTGGATGATTAAAAAAAATCCCTGTATTAATGTAGTTCATAAGAAGGAAAAACAGTGAATAAAACAAAATGAAAAACATATTTTTTTGATGCCATGAGGTTCCAATGCTGCATTGTAACACAGCAGTGCTGTAATTCCTTTTTTTTCCTCCAGAGTTTCTGTTTCTAATGAAACTGTTTCAAATAAACTTCCTGTTACTTGTATATTAATTTTGCTTCCTGAACTCAGAGACGGTGAACACGAACTGAGCAGGTGATAGGAACATCCTAAGAGACAAAAAGCAAAATCTTGGGGACACAGAATAACTTAATGTAGCAGTACAGCAAGATCATGGAAACTGAGCTGAGGGTCGTGATGGCCACAGGGTAAGGATGGAGGTATCCAACACCAGAGACCCTGCAGAAGGACACCTTGTTACCCACCGAGCTCCAGCACCTGTGAGAAGCCAGGAACACAAATACTGAGGGTGCAGCAGTGAGAACAAGTGAGTTCATACCTTCAGAGCCATTAACTGCCAATGCAGAAAGTAATCCCAGCTGTTCAGTCATGCCGATAAATAGCAAGGAAAAGAAAAAAACAGGCAAGTAGATGAGAAGTAGTTCTGCCCAGTGATTTTTACTGTAGCTGTCTCTTTACCCTTTGTCACGAAAGCCAGCACTGAACATTTTTAACATGTCTCTTCAGTGGGAATCTTGAATTTATATCACCATCAGAAGAGGAAGATGGCTGCAAAATCCATCCCTCAATGACAATGCTATGAACACAGGTTTTCTTCCTTGTTTCTCTTAGACACTCTCCTGCACCTTCAGCTTCTCAAGACAGGAAGAAGCATTAAACCCAACACCAGCACTCACCATCCTCAGCACAATCTCTGACATTTCTTACCGTGTCAGCTCTTGGAGCAGCTTTTTGGTTAGATTGTACAGCAGTTCTGAACTGCTTCAAGATCATTACATGGCCCCTTCTGGGCCCACCAGCACAGTCCTTAACAGCTCAGCCCCCTCCCAGAGGCACACTGTACATGTGTACTCCTAAATACACAATGCAGGCCAAGGAAATGGTAGAGGAAAGCCGTCACTCCACCCTAAGGAAACACTGAAGATCGTATCCTGTCCACATTCATCTTCCACAACTATTTCCTAATACCTACGCTTTGAAATTCAGAAGAAAACCAGCAGCTGCTGGTAGGCACAGTCCTGATTCTCAGCCACTGCCTTCTGTGCACTGCAGTGTTAATGCATTGGAGAATGAGGTACCACAATTCGGAGAGATGCAGGTGACAAATCTGTTCAAAATTCAGACCTGTGAGCACACCCATCAATCTGCTTACAGGAAGACAACCTTGAATGACAACATAAATGAGCAGGGCGCAGTGCTGCTGTAGTTCAGTTTTACACAGAAAATGGGATGTTCCACAAAACCGAGACAGATTAGACAGATTGGTAAGACAGTGTGCTTCATTACTAACATTTGGCATCTCTTAGTGTGAAAGTTTTAAACTTTCAAGAACCAGAACTTAAAAGTGGTCATTGTAAGTTTTAATATAAAGTCACAGTTCTTAAAAGGGTACAACTGAGTGCTCACCATCAGAATGGTGCAAATACATTATTTATCCCCAATAGTTTCTTAAGCAATATAGGCACATGGTGTCATGTAAACTGCTTGTGGCAACCAGAACAGCAAAGGCACAATCTGTTTTTTTTCCTTTACTTTTCAAGATGATGTTTAATTTACAAAGAAAAATACTCTGTACTTCAGGCAGAAGTATTACATGTGTATATTACAGCACAGAACCATTACAGAACTGCTCTCATCTGCTAAAATGCTCACTTAAAGAAATAAAAAGATAGCAGCTCTTTGCACAGAGGAACTGAGTTTCTGAGCGAGGGCAGGCAGTACATGTTGTCATCAGTCAGGCTGAGAACATCTGAACTCCTCTGTACCTTTCAGCCTAGGAGAGCACTGCCCACACAGTTAAGGTAGTTTAGTTAACGTGTTTTCTGGTCTGCTAGTTCCAGCCATTTGTATTTGTTTTCCCATATGGCACCTGACTAACAACTCCGAAGTTAAGATGCTTGTATAACTATCAGTTGCTTCTCTAACACAAGATTAGTTTTAAAGCACTGACGTAACTAAGGAATCCGACTGCGGTGCTCTACACATCAAGCCTATCTAGACGCCTTTGTTCACACCTGCAGACTTAACTGTTGAGAGGGCAGCCCGCGGGGCACTCCTGCTTTCCCACCAGGAGACAACTGCAGTAAGTTTCAAACCAGAATGTGGCCCCCAGCAGTTCATGGTTAAGCGATGCAATGACTTTCAGGTGTGATTCCTGCCCGCAGCACTGAGAATACAATAGTCCTGTATTTCACACTGAAACATGGTGAGTTGAGTAAGTAGAAAATCATAGTTTACAAATGGAAAAGATCCTTCTATTAAAAAAAAAAAATCATTTCACTTTGTTACCTTAAATAGCTCTTATGTGCACCATTCCACATGGTGGAAAAGCTGAAATACGCAGTCTGGACTCAACAAGTTAGAGAGCATTGTATGTATTGGCACAAATACTTACACCTTTGTCTGTACAAACCAAAAGGGCTGTCCCAACCAGCACAGCATATTCAGCTGCTCTCCAACACGTATTTTCTGTATGACTGCCAACAAACAACATGCAGGTGGGAACTTGGGACTAAGAGTGTGGGTGCCAAAACGTTCCAAACTGCTTTGTCAGTCTCTAGACAGAGGAATCACAAATATATCCGAAAGGTGTCAGGCCACTCAACAGGCTCACAACTGTGAGGTCACTGCAGCTGCACTCTGTATGCTCCTATTAGCAGCTTCACCTGTAAAAGCAAACACAGGTTTGACATGAAAATAGGAGCATCCAACAGACAACACGGCTTAACTGAAAGCACACAGATAACATGAGTTATAGCACAGCAGACCACAGAATCACAGAATGGCCTGGGTTGAAAAGGACCACAGTGACCATCTGGTTTCAACCCCTCTGCCATGTGCAGGGTCGCCAACCACCAGACCAGGCTGCCCAGAGCCACATCCAGCCTGGCCTTGAATGCCTCCAGGGATGGGGCATCAGATCAGCGTAACCAAAGTGAAAGCATTCTGTACCTTGGCTGTAGGAGCTTCTGCTAGCCGAATAAAAAGCTTGTTAAGGCCTGCAGTTGGGCTGAAGGAATAAATAAAGTGACTGTCCTAAAAGGAAAAGAATCGACAAAGTTAATGGCAGGATATGGTCCAAAGTGCTACGTGAGTCAAAGAATATGACAAACTATGGTTGTCTTGGGGCAGATATATATATGTATTTTGAAAGTTGTATACATTGCAGAGAACTTTTAGTGCAATCTGCAATCACAGAGAAAACAAGAGGACGTAAGTGTGTGCACAGTGATACATGTGAGAGAAAAAAACCCAATAAATTTACATGACTTGTAAATGAGGAAGGTCATTAAAATATACTGAAGAATTTGCATTAAAAGGTGGAGAAGCAAGGCAAGCTGGAGAAAGGATAGTCCTTCAGATGCTGAATTCTCACCTCTCTGCCCCACGCCTCAGCTCTGGCATCACTCAGTCACAGGACAGCAGGGCCCTCTGCCTCCCCCTGGCCCACAGCTGCAGCCCTGCCTTTTACTTAACTCATAACTCTCCATGGAACCTGCTGCCCGCAGGCTTTGCGCTCCTCCCATATACCAAAAAAGCTTGATTTCAAAATTAAAAGAGACAAACCATCTGCACCAAGAAACACCACCGTAATACTCAAAATCCAATGAAGAACCCAGTGTTCTGCAGACAGTTTAACAGTCAATTAGTCATATGAAAAAAGATTTACCAAAAATACAGGGAGCTGGAATTTGTCATTTAAAACCACAGCTTGTACACTGCATGGTCCACAGAGCCGAGCAACGACTTCTTTACCAAAGAAATTTGCATGGAAAATAAAGAGAAGAATTCCAGATCCTAGAAGGGAAGGCAGTTCAGTTACACAAAGCTGGAATGGGACTCATGATTTAGAACAATTGCAAACACCGAACATTTGAATGCGAACAGCGAGGTACCTTTATCATCTGTGTAAATATTAAACTCCAAAGGAGCATCAAAGCAATACGGAAATCCAATCTCCCAAGCCAGTGAGCCTGAGCAGAGAACACAACTGAGCTGCTCACAAGGGTAAAGGGGCTTGGCAGCAAAATAAACCTTATGCAGGGGTCGGGAATAAAAGCAAAACAGATACAGTAATCCCTGGGGACAATTCACTTTGCAGCTTTCGATTTATCTACAGCTGGGGAATTCCATGTAGTCTGGCTTGTCTTTTCTCTTGGTAAGGAGTGCTGAGCTCAGTCAAATGTGGGTGTTTGCCAACTGCTCTGAAATTCAATAAGCAGCAGTATTCAGTACTTACAAGTACCCCGTTTTAGTATATAAATTTATATAATGCTTTCTAACTCAGTAAAGTGTATCATAGAAAGTGAGAAGATGTTTACAGCTCTGAATAAAAGCTGGACAAACACCTACTGAACCCCAGCTGAAGGAGCACCATTAATACCACATACTGTATTACGTCACGTCACGCATTTCATACAGCAGATAATTGAGACAAAGGCCAGTTTCTTAATGCACTATTTTGATTTGGGTTTTTGGGTTGTTTTTGTTTGTTTGTTTCTGAAGTACAAAGGAGCAGAAGCCAACACACGGCAAGATCCCTACCTTCTGGCACGTTCTGTGGGGGTTTATAGTTGAAGTCTGTGGAGAAGTCCGGCCCTTCACAGAGACGGTGACAAGCAATTGGGAAGACTGGCTCCAGCAAAACAAGGCGAGCTTCAAAATAGTCCCTGATTGTATCTTCTGCTACTCTTGAGAGTCTACATGAGGAAACAAGCGAGGCCTGTACTTCACACATTACTTCAGCAGTCTTGAAGACAGCTTATGCAAAGAACGATTCCAGATTTCCTTCCCGCATTCCCAGCTGTCAGGACTTCATCGCCTACATTCATACACAGATGAGCCCCAGGTCCCAACATTTTGTTAATAAAGCATTTTATCAGAGACCTGTATGTGAAATTCCATCTGCTGGGCCTCGGCGTTTTACTTTAGTGGACAAGCAGACTACAGCAGACACCAAACATCTCAGTGGCCACATACTTCTTTATGCAGAAAGGTGCTGCTGAAACACCAGTAGGCACCACAGGCTGAACAGAAACAGGGGATTGCTTCCCCCAAGTAAAATGACTGCAAGTACAGGGTAAAACGAATCACTCCTTTTATTGGTCATATTATCAGTGTAATGCAATTCCCAAATTAAGCTTCACTGAAACCACAGGATCGTTAAGGTTGGAAAAGACCACTAAGATGATTTAGTCCCACTGTCAGCCCATCACCACCATGCCAACTAACCGCATCCCTAAAAACAGCAACGGTTCCATCCTTTAGACAGTTTGGGAGATGGGGGCTCTTTGGGAAGGGTAGGGGGGCTGCCTGTGTAAGCACAGAGCCTGGCCTTCAGAAGAGACATGGAGTTCAACCAGCACCTTCATGTGCCAGCTGTGAAGTACTGCACTTCAGAAAGCTTCTTTGACACAATGAGTTTTTGATGGCTATGCAAGATAAAGCTCTGACCCTCAGCCTTGCAGCCTCCTGAGCCATTACTGCAAGCAGGGCTCCCCTCCACACTGCATGACACCATCATCCACAGAACCTGACCTTGTTTTCCACTGGAAGGAAACTACCAGAATGCCTCATCAGCACAAGCCCAGGAACCCACCTCACTCAGCTTCCAGTCCAAACTAAGGGAAATTACAGTTGTCTTTTCTGGTACCAGCCAACTGGTTTGGAAGCACCCAGAATCAGACACCACAGCCAAAGTACACCTCTGCAGATTTACTTAACCCCTTCTTACCTCCCATACATCTGCGCCCATAACATTCTGCAACAAGATCCACAACTCAGCTTTCCTGTGCTAAAAAATATCTCCCTGTTTCTAATCTATGGATCATTTCAATGGATGGCCTCTGGAACATGCCTTATGTTTCACTCTGCCCCTCCCTTCCCCTCCCCCCCCCCTTTTTTTCCATTCCTCAAAACAATTTTGAGCTTTTAATCTGTCCCAAGGGGACATGCTCACCTCATTCTGTCTGCTCACTGAAGCTCCTCTATCTCTGATGATCTCTACACTTTCCTTCCAACTTTTTTCCTTCATCTGTTTTTTCCAAAGGATAGCCAAAATGGGACGTGCTATTTAAGATGTTCAGGCAACAGGGATTTAGATTTTACTTTCAGCTTCACTACCACTACACTGGCTTCCTTTCTGATTGAAAAGAAGCACTGATTATTTACAATGAGTATAGAAGCTTTCTCAACTGGCAGGAGCCGTTTTGCTCATTACTTTGGTGATACCCCACAGACATCACTTTGCACTTATCAGTATTTAGTTTTGCCTGACATTTCACTGGTAAAGTTACACGTTTAAGATCTTACAAAACATGTTTGATGGCAGATTTTAAATAGCAGACGGACTGGAGAAGGCATCAAACAGTGAATGAAAGACTAAGTTCACTGAACAGCACGTGCCAAGCTTTATCTGCGTATTTTCTGTTGCCTTCAAAAACCTCACTGAACATGCCACAGTTTCCTTCTTAGAACCATGCTGGGGAAGCACTGGCATACTCCACACCTTCTACCCCAAACCTCTGCTCCTCCCCAACTTAACCCAAGATGATTACACACCTGGTTAATTCACACTTCCCCAGACCGAACTTCCAAGTACAGTTTACTCACGTTTCCAGATGACTCTTGAGCTGTTCGTACACCAGGATGTTGTTACACTGCTTAGCAAAATGCAGTGCACTGTTCTGATGCTTTGACAAAATGTTACAGTCCGCTCCGCTTTCAATCATAAGTCGCACGATGTCCGAATTTCCTCTTTTACAAGCCTGTGCCAAGCAACAAGAAAGGAGAATGGACAACACAAATCCCATTAAAGCAGAGCACGACACTGAAGAAGGCAGAACTGCAGAAACAAATTGCAATCCAAAGTTACGACTCAGAAAACAAGTGTAAGCAATCACCATGTGGATGCTAACAAATCACAATATACCTGATCCCACAGAAGCAACATCGGGGTTCCCAAACTGTCTTCACTTAAAAGCAACAAAGAAAACAAAGTTCTTTGAGAAGAGCTGCTCTGCAAGAGTACCTATAAACTGGTCCGAATAAATGCATTTCTGTGGAAGCATTCAGAAGGACTGCAGGAACACTTCAAGTGTCTGTTTCTTGGGATGCCAGTATAAATGTTACTTCACACGTGCAGAAAAGGAATGGAACTTGCCTCAAGCTGTCACTTTGCTACGTTAGACAGTCACTGTATTAACTGCATGCATGCCCAATCTGTCAGCACTACCCACAGCAAGAATGCCCAGGTGTTTAGGTGAAGACTTGAAAAAGACACTGGAAAACGTGAAGAAAGTTTTACTTTGGAGAATGCAAGCATGCTCTTGACAGCTTTCCAAATACCACAGTACAGAATATCCTTATGAAGCCTTTCATCAACTGACATCTGTTTGAGACCTGAGCTCTCATATTTTTCATACTTTCTCAATCCATAATCTTCCATCAACAAACAAAACCAAAACCAACGTTCACACTTAACAGATACAACAGAAAGAAAAAAAAAGAGAAACTGTTGGGACTTTTCTCTCCCTCTTTTTTAGGGACAAGAACCAACTCCTACAGTTAAGTAAGAGCGTCCTGATAAATGCACTTGTATGTTTATGGAGTCATTGGCCAAACTTGGTCCAGTAACCGACTGGAAATGAAGATGCTACTCTTCGTATCTGCACAGCAGAACAAACACGTGGAGTAAGTCTCCATAGGCTGCCAATTAGAGGGTATGCACAGCTGTGCATCAAACGTTACGAAAATACCCCTGAGATACTATGAAGGTCAAGCTGAGGTTCATGGAGGTAGTCAAATAATGGAGAGATTTTGCACGTCAGTGACAGAAGAAACCACAAGCGCGTCACTATTTTCTTTACAGAAGACACGAATTCCCTAAGCCTCAGGCAGGTTAACAGAGAAAATAGCACCATGCTGTCTGGAACAGAAAAGTTCTTGTGATCTCTCAAAAAGAGAGAAAACAAATTGCCAAAAAAGAGAGTAAACAAATTGCCTTAAACAGCCTTCACAAAAATACAGCAAGTTCACCAGGCACACAACCTTCAACAGAATTGTTGAACCAAAAGCCTGTTAAGAGAAGCACAGACTGCTTAGAATTTTCCCATTACAACAAAATAAAAACCAACCAAGCAACCAGCAATGACAAAACACCATTTTCCTGTGAAGACAGAGGCCACTCACAGCATATTCAAGTGGTCTTTGTCTCCACAGTTTTATTTCCCTGTTGACAGACATTCTTTCCCCTTCAGGACCATCTCCACATTTCTTTGACCCAAGCAGCAGAAGAAACCAAACCACACTTAACTCTGCATTGCACCATGGAGATACAACAGTAAGTTAGTAAGAAAACAAACTACTAAAACATTGCCTCACGTAACTGAGAACAGAACTTGTATTTAAATGTAGTCTACATCCCAGCTAAATCAACTCGGAAAATACACTTATACCTTCTATACGCCATTCATAATCAACAATAATTGGCAAACTAAATCAAGTCAGGACAAATACTGAGTTTACCTTCATTAACGCGGTTTCACCGCTGCTCTGCTGCATGTTCACATATGCCCCAGCTTCCAGAAGAATGGCCACTGTTGTTAGAAAATTCTTCAAAAGAAAAAAACAACCATCAAAACCACAAGACAAGTAGGTGTAACATAGTTCATTTTCATTTTAAAATACAAGCAAGATGCATGTCAGAACTGATGCTGTTCTCTTTCATTGCTCATAAAGATCAGTTCAGACTGAGGCAAATGCCACAAGCATTTACAACTCTTACTTTTTACAAAACCTTGTATAAACAAACACCCCAGGGGAAAAAAAAAAATGACTCAAAACCAAACAGTATGTCTGCATTAATCACCAAACAGGAATCAAGTTCCCTTTAGGCCTCATACCTCTTCTATGAAAGTATGTAAACCAACCTGAAAAAAAGATTGCCACCAAACATCCTCTAACATAGCAGTCAAATCAAGCTGGCCTTAGATTGAGCAGAGCTTCTCACTACCTCTGTAGCCCCACACTCAAGTAGCAAAATCTGCTTAATCACAGATCTGGTCTCCAAGTTGCACAAGTCTGGATCCCGCCTATCCAAAGAAAACTACAAGCAATTCTGCTGCAAGAACCTCAGCCCTGTGAAAGGGAAAATAGGCTTTGCATCAGCTTTCCTTCCAAGCTGCCTTGTGATATTCCCTACGTAAACAGGTTTTATTATCACCTACGGAGTTCATTTAGCCTACAGTAACCACAGCCACCAATATTATGCAGTGAAGGTCATCCTGCTGTATCCTGCTAATTATTTAGGGATCACCCAAGGGAGATGAAAAAAAAGATACCACATCTAAACAGAAGAGTCAAGAACTACAAATATGACAGTGACTGAGCCGACCTTTTCAGCTGCGTGTATCAAGGCAGTTGTTCCATTTTTCTGCCTGCCATTAACTTTGGCTCCCTTCCTGATTAGGACCCGGAGGAGGTCGTCATGCCCACCAGCAGCAGCAAGCATTACTAGAGTCATTCCACTGGAATCCTGCAACAACATCAATCATCACCATAAAAATCAAATCTCTGAATTTCACAGATCACAGCTGCAAGACAAAGAATGCCAATACAACAACAGGTTTCACAAGATTCTTCTCTTTTCACACATACCTGACCGCCGGACACTGACAAACTATCACCACACACTCCACTCACTCACAAACATCACTCTGAGCTCCAGAACACAAAGGGAATGGGCCAGAAAAAGAGGCAGCAACACATGAGACAGCAGGGAAAAGAGCGAGACAGTGGAAAAAGAAATGGGCAAAGCTGGAGAAAAACCCCCAGGGCTTAAGCCAGCTGCTACCACAGTGCTGCTTCTGGATCTTACTGGAGTAAAAATATATAGAGGTTCCTGTGAGAAGCCACTCTCACTTTTACATTTTCCACCAAACACTACAGTTCGAAAAGGACATGCTTGCCTTAACAGTTCATTTGGCATCTCCTGTTCTACCATGCAACAGATGATGAACAGTTCTTAAAATGTCAGATTTTAATTCTCAAAAATGGGCAAATTTGCTGCAGGTCCAGCTACTAGGATGCTTCTATTCACTTTGTTCAAGGAAACTGGGAACAAATATTAACACCTTTACTTGCTGCTCCTCTGTCACCCACTGTGCTTTTTCTACAAAAGCTGCAACTGGTCAGCAAGAGGGAACTTCTCACACAGCCCAAATCCACGCACTGCACCACTCAATAACTACTACAGAAAAATTACCTCTTGATCCAGATTATATTCCTCCCTTGAAGAAAGCGCCATCTTTACAGTCATATAATCTCCACTTTTGACAGCATCCCTCAGGAGTGCTGGAAAATCAATTTAATGCAGGTAAAGCATATTTCACTTTGAGATGCCAGATAAGAAAAGTCTGATCCTCCCAACAACTACTTACAACTGGATATTGGTTCTGCTGAGATGTGATTCTCATCTTCTCCATCAAGATGCTTTTGAAAGTCTTCGAGCGTTAGCCACTCTAACTGCATGTCCATACCCAAACTCAAGACTTGTTGCTTGCCATCTATCATATTTATAAAAGAAAACAGTAAGTAACAACTTATAAATTCCCAAATCACTCTCCGCTTGCCATTACTTCAGCAGTCATCGGCACAACACACTACTTTTCAAACAGACTTTGGAAGCCAACGGGAAATGATTCCACACAATGAAAGCTGTGTTGCAAGCAGATAAAAAAGGCTTTTACTTGAAAGAAGCCACTTGTTTGTTCCATGGCATTAGGCTGAAGCGATCAGAGATGGCAAACACTCCATAACTATAACAGCAGAAATACACCAGGAACACACTGATAGGTTGAAAAATTAGCAGTGAGTTTCAAAAGAAAATACTGGTCCAGCCTCCTGGGGTAGTGAGAACTGGAGCATTAAAAGATGCAGGCAGGAATGGAGTTAGTATCAAATGCAAGCGCTCCTCTATCTCCTAGATTTGGTTCTACAGCTCACCAGAGTTCTCCATTTGACACACATCCACTACTTCTCGACCACCTCCTGCAGCAACGTAATTCCATGTTTCTGCTTCATCTTTTATCCTCCTCTCCTTGTGTACTTTGCTGTCTTTTAATTTTAATTCTTCTATGAATTTATATTCTAGCGAGGGTTCTTCTCTTTTGCAGTTATTCTCAGAGTATTCCTTTTTTTCTTCTGAAGCTACATTAAACGTGTCAAGTGCACTTTTGATGTCCTTATAGCCTAGAACATTAAGACAGTTACCAAGAATGACTTCTTGAGCCACTAAAGGCTTTCACATAGCAAAGTTTAAATAAGTGACCAGAGTCCATTAAGTAAAGGTCTACTCTCTCTTCATAAGTTAATCATTGCTGAAGCACAGGAGCAAGCTTAACAAAAAAGCCAAAATCAGGGCCAGCTTGTTCACCTTCAGCGACCTGGTAAGCCTGGACTCTGACTGCTTTCTACTTAGCAACACCTTCTTAAGAAATGTAGTTTAGAACTATGCATCAATTACTACTTTGAAAAAACGTTTCAGTACCTGTGACAACCAAAAAGCACATGCTGTACACAGAGCAGCAATTAACCATCCGCCGGCTACTCTTCTTGAGCTCTGTCAGCATCTACTGGCCTTTAAGTGAAAGCTGTTTCTCTGCCAACAGCTTTTGAAGCACCTCTTCCTACAGCCATTCAGAATGCTGAAGGCAGAACTACCAAGTTCTCTCAGTTCATCCTTATCAGAGTGATAAGGAAACTTATACTGAATAGAATCACCCAGAATTTTCTTGAGACCAAGAGTGGTAACATTAATACCCCATCACACAACTAAGAACTGAAGCCCAACGCAGACATTTCCCATTTCAAGTCAGCTCGCTGTGATGCTCTGAGGCTTGTACAGTAACCCATTACAGTGGCTAAAGCAAGAGGCAGGACGTTTTCCTGAAGGGAACCTCTACCAGCTACTCCAGAAATACAAAGTGTGTATTTATAACGGCATCAAAATGCTTCTGCAAATAAACAGCAGTTGGGTGAACTCACTCAAAAAGATTGTTGTCACTGATGTGCTGAAGAGTTAACAATACTAAATGAAAAAGGGCAAGGTCTTGATTTGTCTATGAAAACACTATGGGCTTTATAAACTTTCATGCCTTGTGCAACCTTCTCACAAAGCCATAAAAAAGCAGGCTTTCATTTCTTAAAAGGAAAGCAGAAATTGCTTCTGTAGCACGTATCACAAACGTCATGCTGTATCTGCCCTTATATGAATGAGAGGAGAATGCCTTGAAAGGTGCTCCCCTTCTCTTTTAAGCAATTAGTGCTTACCTTTTACAACCTTCTGTTCTTTTCTGCTCTTTTCTTCTTTCTCAGACTCTTTTTTTACAGATTTTTCCTTCATTTCAGTTTTCTTTATTTCTTTCTCCTGTTATTAAGAAAAAGGATGAAATGAGCGCGGTAGGGAGAAAGTGGAAAATAACACTACTGAAATCTTATGGACAACAGACTTACAGACATTCCTAAGAAAAGAATTAAATGGCTGAGACAGGAGCTGCTCTGGAAAGGCTTCTTCACTACGAGGAAATGGTCTTCCAAATTAAGGAACTCCAGCTTGGAGCTGTGCAGCATCCCAGCCAGGTGAGGCACTCACACACAGCAAAACCAGCATACATTAAAATTAGGCCGTGTCACCATTTCCTAAAATGACACATAGCACACACCAGGAAACCACTCTATTTAACATTGAGTCTGAAACGTTAGCTGGTGAGTCAGTTGTGACTCCAAAGCAAGCAGAAACCAGAACCCTCTCTTAGAAGTGCTGTCTCTACTAAAACTGAGGTATGACGGCTGGAATCCCAAGGTACCAAATAAGGAGACTACAACTCTAAGAGGCACAGAAAAATATTCGAGTCCTTAGGTGATCACGGAATCACTAATGCTGCCATTTCTTAGAATGGTAGAAAAAAACAACAAATGAATTTGGTACATCATGAAGCCTTCCTTCTCTCCCCTCAAAACTCTGCCTTTTGGCAACAGGCACCATGAACCAGCAGCACAGACAGACATCACCCTAGGCAGGCGCCCACAGTAGAAGCAAACAACTGACAAGATTACCAGATACTGCTACGCATAAAGCCTGGTAACAAACTTGAGTTCTGTTCCAGATTTACTAATGTTGATGAGATGCACAGCATGCCCTACACGTTTATTTTTAGAAGGTAAAACAAAAGGGAGATAGGGTTCATCACACCAAATGTCTCCAAACAGGGAATACTGTGCCACAGACTGACATGACAGTGTTCTGTAATTGGAGAAGAGCCAGGCAGCTGAAACAAGGCTGCGCTTTACTTTCAAAAGAATGATCCACTTGGGCCCACAGCTTCATGACACACAGCACACCCCAAAGCTCTGCACTGAGCCCACAGGTGCTCTGGGCAGTAACTGGCCAGACAGAGACAACGCCCTTTCAGCATGCAGGAGATGGACGGCAAAAAGCAGAATGCCTTCCAAGATACACCTGGTGAGAAGGTGCCTGAAGAGCAGTAAGAAAACCAACCTTCCCCCTGCTGCTGCTCCCTTCAGATTTGAGGTGATGGAGTTTGCATACTGCTGGTAATAAACAGAATTCCAAGGACGTATCTGATTATCTGGTGCTGCTCTCTTATGAATACTATAGCCTCAAACTATGAGAAAATACTTAATGAAGGGCCATACCCTTACCGTTAGTGACTACTGTAAAGAAAATGAGTTAAATAGCTGTGTGAAACCAGCTATGCCCCACAGCTAGCTATTGCTTAACCTTGTTTACAAGAGCTTTTCACCACTAAGCTCCCACAAAAAGAGTACTTTGTGTAGCTCAGCTCTGAGGTTACTCCGTGCAATACTTCTGTTCTCTGTCCAAAACAAATCAATGTGCTTACGTTGAAGTGCCTACCCCATACAGACAACAGCCTCAGAGGACTGCAACTGAACCTACAGAAAATAAGACACTTGTCACCAACCAATTACGGCCTCAGAAGCAGCGGTACATAATGCAATAAGCATCAAGGTAGGCATGTGTAGAACAGACGTTTCATTTTAAGTACACACACATAGCAAATGGGAGATTCACATTTTCATACCTAAAAGCCACTCTTCTCTCCCAAAGCACTCCCCTCTTTCTAGTGTTCAAAATCCACTTCTCCCGTCCTGCCTACGGACCCTACAAGTGCACATTCCATTTGCTTTATCCATCTCATTAACCATCACGCTCTTATTTTTCCATCTGCCATCATAAACAGCAGCCTTTTCAGCTTCCTCTGCCTCAGATGTGTTTGATCTGATCCCTCCCCTGCGCTGCTCAGCGCTCTCACACTGCTCACCTCCTCAGCTGACTCCACAGCCTTGCGTCCTCTCTCCTCAGCGCTCACCTTTAAAGCCTTCTGGGCCAACACGGGAGCAGCTGATGCTTTCTCTGACTCTGCAGCCACCACTTTCACTTTTTCTTGACTTTTCTGCTTTTTGAGCATGCTTTTCTTCTCCAAATAGACATCTTTGATTTCCACTTTTCTACCTTCCTCTTTGCAATCTTCAATTTTCTGATTCTTTTTCTTCTTTCTTTTAGCCTTAACCTCGACGCTTTCATCTTCATTACTGGCTGACCCATCAAGCAGTCTGTCGGCAATGGAATCTTTTTCAGCAATTTCTTCTTCCAAACTCTCTTTTTCACTTTTTACTTGCTGTTCCTCCTCTTTATTTTCAGAGCCTAACCCTGGATTTTCATGATCAACCTCCTGAAAAAGTGCACCATCTAGAACACTGGGCTCTGCGTCAAACTGAGCATCTCCTTGCTTCTCCTTCCGCGACTTTTTACTTTCTTTAGAATCTTCTTTAGTTTTTACTTTCACATCTTTAACTTCTCCCTTCTTTTTCTTTACTTCCTTAGTATCTTCTTTCCTTTGCTTCTTTGGATCCTTTGAATCTTCCTTTGTTTCTGAAGTCCTTTTTTTGGGCTTTGAATCCAAACCCAAACTATCTGAGGAACCTTCACATTCTGTCCTGGCTTTCTCTTTGACTTTTGTGGATTTTGACTTTTTCTTCTTCAGGTCATCCACACTTCTATCTTCTCCCTCTTTTGACTTTTTCTTTTTCTTCTTTGGTGAAATATCCTCTTTCGTTTCGCTTTGCTCATCATTGTCAGATTCTGCTTCAAACAAGTCATCGTTTAGACAAAGTTTCTAAAATATAGGGGAAAAAAAAAAGAAAATATTTACTCCCCCATTAAACCACATCACTTCAATGTAAGTCGTACCAAAATGGCAGTGGTTGTGCTTGAGAAAACTCAGCTGTTTTTTATACATTGCAAATAACATCCCTTGCAGCCAAAGCAAAGTTTGTAAGCACAATTCGAGCTTACTTTCCTACATCGCATCATATTAGTGGCTACCTGAAGGAGAACCAACACCTAAAGGAGCAAAGCAAACCAACTGGACGCCCAGCAGCTCGATTCCACAACCAAACTAAATTGCAACTCTTTTACACCAAGAACAATTGTCTTGATTTCACAGAGTTTTCCTACGCATTTCTGCCAAGCAAGGTACCAGCTTTCAAAAATGGCTCCCACGTAGCACTGTGAAAATGACTGAGCAGTTAAACGGAATCAAACAAGAGAAAATGGCCTTCCTGCAAAAAAGCTGTCTGTGTTTTTCTTATCTGATGATCTACTGCTTCTTAACCACTAAATTCATCTGCTACAAGAAGGAGGGTGAAAAGAGCAGACGCAGCCTCGGTGCTAATAAGCCTGTGAGCAGGGAAAGGAGGTTGCTTTTGTTGTCAAAAAGTAATTAAAATAACCATACATCTTTGTCTCGGTTTCTAATGAAGCCACATTAAATTTTAAATGGATTCACACTCTATGAGCAAGACTGTAGATTTGAAAAAGCTCCTTAACCAGACAACAGCAACATGTCTGAGGTCTGCTGGAAGAAAGAGACTTCAGACCAAAGATCACCCAAGTCATCACTTCCAGATCCGAAACATCTTGCATTCCCACTCCCACCATTAGAAGAGCCTCGGCGGGCAGTATGTCCTCCATCAAGGACTGCAGGAGGAGGAGCACACCTGAAGGTCCTTTTTCACAGGCTTCGGCTTGGTGTCCACAAGCTTTTTTCTGAATTCAAGCAGCACTTCTTTGCAGTCTTCCAAATGAACCTCTGGTTCCCAGGTATCGTCATCAGAGGTATAGCCCTTCCACCGCACTTTGTACAGAATGACACCCTGTAAGAAAAGAACCAGAACACTGAATATGATACAGCACAGTGTTATTCCCTCCACTCAATTCTTCTGGCTTCTCTTTGGTGAAGAGGAGGATTTCAAACCTTAAGATCTGTAATATAGTAGCACTTCTCACTAAGGTCTGCATTGAAATTCATAATGATTTACAATCAATTCCACTTTTGCAATACCGAGAGTCATTCAATGAGATCAAGTCAAGTGTAGTTCTAGACAAAACTGAGTTACAAAGATATTGGTAAAAGATTGCAATGGCAGCCCTAGATCAATTCTTTCAACAGTATCTAAGCTGCCACTGTGGTTTCATCCTCTAATTTCACCAGATAACAAGTCTGTTGGCATTAAGGGGAAAAAGGAGAAAAATGAGGAACAAAAGAAGGTGGTGATAATGAGGGAAGCTTTTTGCTAAAGTATCTCTTGATTTTCTCCTGAATAAATCCAACAGCCCAAATCTCACATTCCTCAGCCTCCTTCCCCTGCTGAGAGGCCAGGCTTTAGGCCTGGTGGGAGCAGCCAGGCAAGCAGCACTCCGTGCCTTCTGCACCAACCTTCACTGAATGGCAGAGATGCATCTGTGATCCTGTGGGGTCAATGTGGTCACCTTCCTCCTCTGACCTTGCAGCCTCATTAAAAAGAGGTCGGGCAATGACCAGCAGCAAACTTTAAATCAGTTTTCCATTAAAAATTTCATAGTAAACACAAGGCAACATAACCATCCCAGAACTGATTTTCTAAAAAGAAAATCCCCCATTGAAGGCAGTATACAGCTTCTTCCATTTCTTGCAGGCGTGAGTGACTACCTGCCATGCCGTGCGTGTCTGCAGCACAGGAGCACAGCCCCCTTTGAGAGCCACAGAAAGGGCCTGGAGCAACCACAGCCCCCAGCACCAACACACGTTAAGCAAGCAAATGTCCTGTGCAGCCATGTGCTCCAACCCAGCCTGGAGACCTCCAGCATGCACAGCACAGAGCAGCTGCCGCCGGCCTGTACACAGCACAGACTGTTTCGGGAGATGTTACTCAGTATATATACACAGAATCACGGAATTGAGTTGGAGGGGACCCCTAAAGGCCATCCAGTCCAAACGCCCTGCAACAAACAGGGATGCCTACAGCTCCATCAGGTGCTCAGAGCGTGATCCTCCTCCCCAACAGGCTGATTTTCAGATCCCTCACTGTAAGAAAAGTGCTCTTGCTTTCCAGCCAGACTAACTATTGTGGCTAAACACTTCATACCTCCACAACATAACACTCTCAAGCCACAGACATCTTTCAGCCAAGACGCAACCAAAACACTGCAGCACCATAAATACATAAAGCAAGTCTTCTTTCCTCAAAGTCAGTGCTTTTCTATCTCTCATGCACCACAGAGAGCAGGCAGACTTTCACACCTGCATGATCCTGACCAAAGCCTGGCACAAAAATACGAGCTACTTAAAATAAACAAGTAGGAAAAACAAAAATTGCCTTTAAAAAGCTGCGTTTGTTATTTCTTGCTTCTGAAATTTAAACAACTTCTGAAAGACAACGAGGCCTCGGAGCATGTTCAGAGAAGAGCAACGAAGCTGTGAGGGGCCTGGAGCACCAGGCTTATGGGGAGCAGCTGAGGGAGCTGGGATGGTTCAGCCCAGAGAACAGGCTCAGAGACCTTATCGCTCTGCAACTGCATGGAGGGAGGTGTGGTGAGATGGGGGTCTCAGCCAACCAGCCACTGTGTAACAGCGACAGCACCAGAGGGAACGGTCTGCAATTGCACCAGGGGAGGCTCGGGATTTTACATTAAGAACAACTGCACAGGAGTGAAGCGGCTCTGGCACGGGCTGGGCAGGGAGGTGCTGTGCAGTCACCAGCCCCGGAGATATGGAAGAAACACGTGGATGCAGCACTGAGGGCTGTGGTTGGTGGGCACGGTGGGAAATGGGCTGGCGGTTGGAATGGATGATCTTAGAGATATCTCCAAACTCGGTGATTCTGTGCAAGGCTTCTATGGAGACACGCAGGCAGCTCTCAGCGGAATGAGAAGGCGAGAGAGCCCAGCCTAACAGAGCCCAGCCTAACAGAGCCTAAGGGCCGCTGTAGCCGTTATTTCAGCTGGAGAAATAATGGAGGAAGCCCTCCCGTTCGGAGCGGCCCTCTCTCAGCCCGCGCGTTGCTCAGCCCGGCCGCGGCTCGGGCACGGGGCAGCGCGCAGCTTCGTGCCGCCGTCCAAGAGCAAAGTCTGCGCACACACACCGGGTCCGGCCGCTCCTCCGGCCGAGGCGGGAAGACGCGCAGTCGCCGCCTGCAGGACCCCGCGCCGCAGAACCGCCCGCCCGAGCGCGGCTACCGCCCGAGCTCGCCCCGGCAGCGCCCGCCGTTCTCGCACGCAGCGTGGGGGCAGCGGCGGTCGCCCAGGCCCACCCGGCCCGGCCGCAACCGCTGCGCGGCCGAACGCGGGGCCCGATCCCGCGCCGGGGCGGCCGCTTTCAGCGTCTCGGAGCCGCCGTCCCGCCGCGGTCGCTCTCCCGGTGCCGCCGCAGCCCCCGGAGGGCAGCGGGCGCTGACGGGCGGCGGCGCCGCGCGCTCACCCCCTCGGTCTTCACGTCGAGGATCTTCTCCACTTCGAACACGTCCTCCTCCTCCTCGCTCTCGCCGCCGGTCGCCTGAGAGCCCGCGGCGCCGCCGGCCCCGCCGCCGTCCACCACCTCGTTTTCCCCGTCCCCGGCCGCCGTCTCCGTCTCCTCCTCTTCCCCCGCCCCCTCCAGCCTGGCCGCCGCCGCCTCAACCCCGCTCCCCGCCGCCGCCATTTTGGGCCGAGTTTCAAACGGCAATGGGGAAAAGCGGCTGCGACACCCACCGCGGCCAATCGGCGCCCGGCTGCCGTGACGTCACGCGAGGGGCGGGGCACACGCGGCCTCAGCGCGAGGCGGCCGGCGGCGCCGTGGGGGTGCGGGTCCGGGGCGGCCGGTGCGTTCTGCGTGTGAGGAAAGCGGTGGGCTTTGTCTTGCTTCGTAAAGTGCTTTGGGCAGCGCCGGCGTTCGGTGGCCATCAAAACACAGCGGCACTGAGCCGAGTGTTAACATTGCTCTTACCTTAAGCAATCCCAGTCATGAAGTGCTTTAAGTAGGAGGAGAGTTGCCGTTGGTTACATTTGATCCCCGGCATCATCTTGGTGGCAGAATCCCAGTCTGTCCCAAGTTCAAGTCGATAGCAAATAGATGGAAACTGACGGACTCCAAAGCCCAGTGAACGCCGCTGTGCGTAGAAATGGAGATTTATTATAATAGAGTCTGTAATATTGTTAGAGGTACAATGAAATGATTTCTTATTTGAAAGTGATCCACAGTACAGCAAACACAGCCTACATAACATGTCATCTGTTGGAGAAAACCACATCATTGTCTCTGCCCCATCTTTGCAGAGCCTTCCATACAGGAACTATGTACATACATGACCATTACTTGCACTCATCTGCACTATTCCAATCCCACAGTGAAGTTCTATTCTTTCACTTTTGTGGGTTACCCTGTGTGCTTTTATCCAACAGCCCGTGTGACTGTATTTGTGCTCAGAGCAGCCCGAGTGATACAACCATTTTTCCCTCTGTCAGGGAGTTTCAAGGGAGGGAAGAAGACCCTGCAGGGCTTGCCTGTCTTCTTTATTCACCTCTTACATTCCCTGATAAAGCATTAAGGATATTAGCTTCTCATTTTGGCACCACAATCAGTTGGTACCTGGCGTAATCCAGACCCACTGAAGGCCTATTCCTTCAGGCTCCTTTTCAGACCTTTGCCTTTCCTCTGTAACAAAAACATTCCTGCCTGACAATTGTTTGCTTCACTCCAAATGAAAGGGAATTTCCAGACACAGCAACTCTGCATCCAAAAGGTAATTCAGAAAACAATACATCATTTTACACGAATCTTTAAATACCCAATTTATGTAAAAAGCGAGATCCTGTTAGAATACTAAACTTACTTGGCATAAAAGCCCGTAAGAAACTGTTTTTCTTCCTAAAATTCAACAGCTGGCAATTCTGCTGGCAAGAAAAGGAATCTTGAAGCTCGCTTTGTGAGTCAAGTCCGTCTCAAGTCTGTTCCCCATTGTATCCCCACGTGCAGCATACGGTAATTGTTCAGTGTGCAGAAATAACTGGATAAAAGCAGCCCATCAAAAAGATAGGAACATACGTATTTCTTCTTAGTTACACTTTCCCATTTTTTGCATACAAATTGTCATACTGGATCACAGCAAAAGGGAGTAAAACAAGTCAGCAATCTGATTGCCAGGAGTTTCTGCTGGGGGAACACCTCAGTAGTCTCTTCACTTGGATCATATAATACACCTGGAGACCTCTTTCTTGTGTACAGATAGCAAATGTGTGGCCCACAATCTGGTTGCTGATCACCACATCACCCTCTAGTTTGGTCAGCTCACCAAGTGGTGATGGTTAAGGTGGAACAGGGACTTGTCCCGCTGCATGGGTCAAACCCAAACAACGAGACAAAACATTGCCTGCTTTGACTCCTACCTGTGGGATGCTTGGATAGCACCGGTTCAGTTCTGCTTGCCCTTAATTCACCAGCCATTCAGCTGGTCTGACAGTCCTGCAGAAGTTCCCACCACACTCACTCCAATTCTCCAAACCTCAATTAGTTTTAAGTTTTTTGCTTAATGTGCACTATTTGCATCTACTACTTCTGTCTGTCTTCCCCTGTGTGTTTTCATACACACTGTAGGAGCTCTCCAAGCTGCACACTGATGGAGGCTCTTTATCACTATGTCTATATCACTGCTTTTGGCTCTAATTTTACAGTTTCTTAGGCACCCATTAGTGAGTTGCCCATGACAGCAATAAAACATAACGTGACCTAGAGGCCATTATGTGCTTCTTAAGACCAGTTTGTAAGGGAAACAAAACATACATTTGCTTAAAATGCTTATTGCAGGACATGCATAAGGTAAAAATACTGTTTCCTTCTACATGTATTTTACTTTAAGTAATGCACAGAAAGACTGTTGGTACTGCACCTGATTTTGGAGATCAAACATTTCTTCCCAGATGACAGGAGTAATCTCAAGTTTCTGGTGGCTTCTTTCTTCCTCTGTTGTTATAAACCACCTTGGTTGTACCTGAAGAGGATGATCTTCACTCAGAACCTTATTCTGCCGCCATTTCCCATGCAGTTACATCACGGTAAGAAGTAACTGCATTAAAAAGTTTGAAAAGAAATTTCAGAACAAATTCATTTTTTTTTTCAAGTTGAAATTTGCAGATTTTAAGTTCGTTCTTTCCCTCTTAGAAAAGTATTTGCAGTTCCTCCGTTAGTGAGGCATTTTTTCTCCATTTAAAAGTTACCCATTAGAGCAGTAAGGAATGAAGGGACAGAATTCACGCTGTGTCATATTTCACTTTAAACAACAGTAATGGAAAAACAGACAAAAAGATTTCTCAAAGGAAGTTTCATTACCAGCCCTACCATGTTCTTGTTCTGCTGTGCAGCAATGAACCTTGAAACAAAAGCGTTTTTATGGCAAGTTTCATTAGGAGAACACAGCTTGGATTTCAATACGACACTCACAGCATCCTGCATCTAGAAGACTCCTGACAGAAGACTTACCAGCAGTGTGTAGCTCTCTAAGGAAATTTCATAAACAATAACTGCATATTATCACATGCAGTACAGCACCACAGCTGGATAATATACCAGAAATGTTAGTAACAAGAACATGCATCAAATGCAGGAATCCTGTAAGGTTCTCCTGAAAATAAGATGTCAGATCCCACTGGCTTTTGTTCCCGGTTCATGGAAGGTAAGAAATCAGTGTCTTGTTGAGCCATAATTTCCAGGATGTTTGGAACATCCGCAGAACAAATTTCATTGGCATCCTCAAATAAAATTCATCGCAGTTACAAACTTGAACATTCTCTTCGGTCTTTGTTTAATTCTTAGTTATGGTAGCTGTTAGACCAGAAAAATCTGTCACACAGAGAGAGTGCATTTCCTATTGTGCATTCAAAACATACTGAAAGCAGAACAAGCAGATACAGTAGTGCATTAAAAATACTCAGTGTATACCAAGAAGTAGTGAATCTAACTTCTGACTTCTGACCATATTGAGGATCAGTGTATTTCCAGTAAAGAAATTCCTAATAGTATAGGAATACTATAGGAATCCCAATCGTAATAGTAATTCCTAATGCAATCAAGTTTTGGCTTCCTTCTGTGATTACTACCCAACACAGACTCTCCTCGAATAACTTTTCCCATACAAAACCCATTTCTTCAGTAATTTACAACCAAGGTGGTCAGTTTGCTACAGTTTGGTATTGTGACTTCTTTATGAAGAAAGTTGTTCTGTGGCTCATGCATGAGGAAGGATTAACGAGTGTGCTTCATATGGCCTTGCTCTTTGAACAACTTGACTTCCACAGCTCTAGCACAAATTGCAAACCCTTGTGGCAGCTCCCAGCAGGAACGCACTGATGGACAGGGTTTTATTGGAAAGTGATGTCAGCAAAATGTGAGAAAGATAACAAAAATAACTTGCTGCACTGCAGAAGAAATAACAATATTTTCAGAAATCAGAGTTTTGTTTCTAAACTAATAAACATTGTTCAGCTAAATGAAGATTGGTTTTGATATGTGTAAGGTTAAAGAATTTAGAGTCTTCTGACAGATGAGATAGAGGGAGCAAGACATTTAACAGAAAACATACCCTCTTCTCAACAGCAATGAAGCTTGTAAACTGGGTTATAATTGAGTTCTCCAAGCTGAGATGTATAATCATGTTCTTCAAGATTTGCTTCTTCATCTAGATTGTTAAGGATTAAATGGAGGATGTAGAAAAAACATAATCAGATAAAATCAATAGATATAATAACTGAATATATAAACACAGGAATGTATTCAAAATTCAACTGAAAGAGATGTTTGTGAAAGCCTGTATTAATTGTACACATATAGCATCTATCCTCCAGTGACAGAAATTCCGTCTCCAAGATAGCAGACTGCATCTGACTTTCACATCTGTTCTTCTCTTTACTTCCTCTGTGTCCTAACAAAACCCCAGGAATTCTTCATTCTCGTTTGCTTCCATTCTTATTGTCCCTTATTGTCTCATCATTTCTGGTTTATGCTTTGTGCCTTTTTGCTCTGGTGGACTGGGCAATAGAACAGATGATACTGTAAAGTAATTAATTCCACAGGAAGCTAAACAAAAAAAATAATAAAGATAATGCCCCCTGAGAAAAGCAGAATCAGACAACAGTTGTGGGTGTGAGAATAATGTAAGTACTGACTCACACAACAACAACAAAGAGTTTAAACTCTTTTCTCTCCTGGTTTTCTTCTGCTTTCCTTCAGGAAAAAAAGAAAATATGAGGTGCTCTTATCAATTTACTTTAGTTCTGGAAACCCATGAACACAGATTCTTGTGCAGTGAGACGTAAATGACAGAAGTCAGTAGAACTATAGCTGTAGCATGATGAAGAGCTAACCGTGCAGATCTCAGTTGCAGGGGTAGGTTGCGGAATTACGCCTCAGGATAGAAAAAGGCTGTGGCTTGACAGAATGTGTCCTTGGGGCGTAGATACTGGTAAAAAAAAAACAAAGAATCTTTGTGGTGCTGAGGTAATCATAGAATCATAGAATTACCCAGGTTGGAAAAGACCTTGAAGATCATCAAGTCCAACTGCAGCCTAACCAGTACCCCATCTCTAAAAATAAACCAACCCACAACACCACGGGCTCTTACTTTTAGCCTGCCTGGTTCACTTTTATTAGCTAACTTAAAGGTTAGAATAGCAAGTTCTTTTGTATTAATTGCTATTTTACTTGCAACAGCTATTTTAGGCTTTCCAGCCACAGGCAAAACCAAAACACACAAATATATTTCCAGAAACCTTCAATCACGCTAGGTAGTTCTCAGCAGTTTCAGGTGGCAAACAGGTCTTTAGGAGGGAACAGAATGCAAATTCTACTGTGGAAAGTTTATCTGCAGTTGCAGGAGACAGAAAACTTACAAAAAAGAAAAGCCGAGCCTTTCACTGACCAAGAAGATTTTGGCACTTGTGTGACAGCACAGCTCTGAGAATAAAAACAGTTTCCATTCAGTTTCAGGACTTCCCTTTATTTAAAGACTGAATTGCCTCTTTTTATTTCTGTATTTATTTATTTTTTTTTTATGATTAGAATACTATTTAAAAACTGAAATAATATTCAGGTCTGACATGGAGAAAGACAATAAATAAATAGCATACTTTACCTGTGCTACAAAGTCTATTATCCTCGCCTTGAAACGAACACTTTCCAGAGGAACAGGATTTCCCAGTCTGTCTTGAAGACCAGTTTTCACTGTATTTGAAATATTTGCACTGGGTAATTCATAGCCTAAAGAAAAGAGTATGTGAAATGTTATAAGTGGATTTTTTTAAAGTATACATTTCAGAAGCAAGTTTGATAGTAATCCTATATTAATGGCCTGTGTTCGTGTATGCAATTCAGAACATGTAAACTGAAAGTAACGCTCCTTTTCTGTCATGAATGCTTGTACTGCATTTTTGAGCTGTACGCTGTCTAAGGGACCAAGAGCTCATGATAGGTCTTTAAGGCCTTACAAGGTCTTTGTTTAAAAACCTGCATTTGAATAATGAAAAGACCATTTGATGATTTATGTGGAAGTGCTTCCTGTGCTTCTCTTAAAACATGCTGTGACAGGAGGAGCTGCAACAACTGCTGGGAAATAGACCTGTAAGGAAATGTTAAACAGATGCCACATGGGAATGACCAATTTTTGTAACATCCACAAATAAACTACAAGTTACTTATTAATGTTAGCTGCATGCAAGAACTCTAACAGGAGTTGTGATACGTATATAGGGAATGCTGGTAGCAAGCCAGCATACAAAAAGAAAACATTCCTTCTCTCATTCTGTAAATGACATTGTGACTCCGACTCAGTGTTATCTTCCTCAATTTCCATCCCAGTTCCAGGCCAGAATTGTTTTATTTGATCTTCAGCAAAGCAAAACTTAACAACGTATCTAATTTTAACCTGCGTGGGTTCTGTACACAACAAATTCATCATCCTGGTAGAAACACAGGAAGGTTAAAAGCACTATGTTTGCTCTACTGTTACAACCATGAGACTAGTGTCAGTGACCCTCTCCCTTCCCAAAGCTCTGGCTGCTGGGGCTCAGGGCCAGCCTTGATGATGTGGCTGAGGGGCCTGGAAGAGAGCAGTGGGAAGACTCAGCAGAAGCCTGCTCCTTCTTCCTCTCAAGAGATACCTTTAAGCTGAGGCTTTTGCCCTTGGTTTCTTTGCTGAGCTATATTGCAGGTATGTTCAGACCCAGATCCTGTGGGCTTGAGTTCCCTGTCGGACTTCAGACCAGACAGACAAGCCCAAAATGAGGCTCCTCTGACCCTGACTAATGTCACCAGCAGTCACTGCCAGCTGCTCTGCTCTTCCTAATTGGGTGCTGAGGGACTGTGCCCCTGCCAGTGAAGTGACTCCCTCATCCTTACTCACTTTCAATCCAGCCCTGGCTCTGTCCTCATAGCCACTGGGTGCAAGGGCTGCATCTGTGTGCACACTCAGCACACCTCATTGTCAGTCCTTGGAGCAGGCTGAGAATTTCCCAGCTACTTTCTGCAAATGGACTGATTTGCAGCAGAGTAGCTGAGCACCCGATTGAGTGAACTCCTAGGCAGCTTAAAAATGAAGTGACAAATTAACACTGGAACAGTGGAGCTGTGGGAGAGATCCCTAGAGATGCCCCTAGGCAGAGCAGCTGTGCTTAGACCTACTAATAGATGCTGCTTGCAGTCCAGGGAACTCCCCTAGGTTGTTTGTGCTGTAAATGTAGGAACAGACCAAACCGTACAGAGATAATTAACTTTAAATTATCTCTAGAAACTGTTTCTGCACAGACAGGTAACTACTGGAGAGAGTGCAGTGGAGGGCTACAAAGATTAGGGGCGTGGAGCATCTCCTTTAGGAGGAAAGGCTGAGAGACCTGGGGCTGTTCATCCTGGAGAAGACTGAAGGGGATCTTATCAGTGCCTATAAATATCTAGTGGGTGGGTGTCAAGAAAATGGGACCATGCTCTTTTTCATGGTGCCCAGCAACAACAGACAACGGGCACAAACTGGAATGCAGGAAGTTCAACTTGTATGTAGTTTATGACAGCCAATAGAAACCGTTCGTGTGTATGCTGGATGGTTGCCAGTGTCAGCAGGATGATAAACGCCAGTTTTGTGAGTCTCATTTAATCCGGTTTAAGATGCCGTTCACAGTGATTGCAGTGGAAGCTATCACCATCTAGATGGCAATTGGCCTTCCTCTTCAACGTATTCTGCTCAGTTCCTTCTGTGAATATTACTCTGTTTGTAAGATTCCACATGGGAGTTGATTGTAGCCCTGTACTCAACATTGTTGAGGTTGCACCTTGAGTAATGTGTTCAGTTTTGTGTAACCGGCAAACTTGCTGAGGATACATTCTACCCCATCATCCAGATCATTAATGGAGGGATGAAGAAGACTGGACTCTGTACTGACCTCTGAGGCACTCTGCTCCTTACTGGCCTCCAACAAGACTTTGTATCACAGGTGCTCCAGGCCTGGTCATTCAGTTTTCGATTCACCTCAATATCCAGACCATAATTCAACAGCTTCTCTATGAGAATCTTACAGGAAGCGGCGTCAAAGGTAAAGAGGTACAAAACCCGGGCCCAGCTGGCAATGTGCCTCCAGGTTTTGGAGCGAGATTCTGCACTGTTTGATGGAGCTCTGAGGAAACTGTTTTGCTCAGTAAGAGTATTCCTGAAGAGCAAAATGGCAGAAACTCTCTAGTGATGGTGACAGAAGGTGAGGGAATGGCACAGAGCCGTGTGGGGGAGGTGGGGAGGAGAGGCGATTCTGTGACACTGCGTGCTTTCTGCCCACTTATCCTTCCACTCCACCCTTCCTGCAGTTATTTAACGATTAAAAGGGCAGAGCCGAGCCAGCTGCAATGAAAGCACACAGCCCCGCCCGCACAGCAGAGTAGTAACCCCGGCTTCGCTCCGCGCTCATCTCCTCACAGCCGCCGCCGCAGGGCGGGAAGGTGCGCAGCGGCGCCTCCCCCGGCAGCGGGACGGGACGGGACGGGACGGGACGAGGCAGGCCGCCCTCGCGCGCCTCTCGCCGGCCGTCGGAAGCCCAAGCTGGGCGGTTTGCAGCGGCAGCCCATTAACGGCGTTCTCGCCGCTCAGCTTCTCGGGAGCTGTAGTCCGGTTCCAAGCTGCCGCCGCGGGGCTGCGCGAGGCGGGCTGCGCTCGGGACTACGAATCCCGGCATGCCCCGCACCGCGCGGCACCCAGCCTGTGGCGGCGGGAGGCCGTGCCATGGCGGCGCGTTTGTAAGTGCGAGCGGCGGGCGGCAGCCTCGGCTTCGGCCTTTTGGAACGTAACGCTTTAGGAAGCTTTGAGTTTCGAACTCTGCCCGGACGGGAGTCCTGTAGAGCTCCGTGACAGTTGGTGTGGGGATCCCGGAGTGCCGCCGGGCTGTGGTGGTAGGAAGTAGAGGGAGAAGCGAAGGTGCAGCGTGTTTGTGGAGTTACCTTGGGAAGGCTGAGCGCGCGTGGAAATGTGCACGGGAAAGTGATGGTGTTTCCGTGGGCATCTCTGCAACGCCGCGTTAGTGCGAGGTTTGTGATTTAACTGCTTTTTTATAAACACAACCGGCTGGTTTTAACAGTAACTTCCTGATGCTGGGAGTTTCTTCCAGTAGGTCTTTTATTTTAGTTACCTGCTGAATTTCTCGGTGCTAAAAACAAGTGGGCAGCCATACCTGATCCTTGTGGCTGTACCTTTTACTCCCCGAACGCTACCCGATGCTGTGTTGTTATGTTAATATTACGTGAGCAATCGCATTGGAATAGAACTTACAAGATGCCAACTGTTGAAGATCTGAGCAGTGAACAAAACTTCCTTGCACACTGGATGTCCAACAGTTCCCGTGCTGGTGTCTTATTAGATCCTCGTTTTACTGGATTGAAAATCAACACAGAAAATCTGTTACCTGGACCTGAAAACGTCCCGGCTTTCCCTGTTGAAGCGCAGCAGCTATCAGACAGCTCTTCTGTGAGTGAGGACTCCTTGAGTGAAGAACAGTTGCTTGAGTCTGGCGGCTCCTGTGCACCAAAGCAAAACAGCACTGAAACATCTTTTCCAGCAACAGCACATAATGTAGGAAGCTCTAAAGCAGACTTTGGCCACAGTGAACTGGGCAGTCAGAATAAATCAAGTTGCAGCGATCCTCTATTACAAAAGCTTGAACAGGTAATAAATAAATGTTTTAAATTCTAGAATTTCGTGATATTCATAAATTAAGATTTATTTCATTCCTGTGCATCCATGGAATGGAACACCTCTCCTATGAGGACAGGCTGAGAGTGCTGGGGCTGTTCAGCCTGGAGAAGAGAAGGATGTGAGTGACCTGAGACTGGCCTTTCAGCATGTAAAGGGGAGCTACAGGAAAGAAGGGGACAGATTACTTAGCAGGGTCTGTGGTGACAGAACAAGGGGAAATGGTTTCAAGCTTCAGGAGGGGAGATTTAGGTTAGACATAAGGAAAAAGGCTTTAACAGTAGGGGTGGTGAGGCACTGGAACAGGTTGTCCAGAGATGTCGTTGATGACCCATCCTTGGAGACTTTCAAGGCGAGGCTGGATCAGGCCCTGGGCAGCCTGATCAGGCTGTGTGTGTCCCTGTTCATTGCAGGGGAGTTGGACTGGATGACCTTTAAAGGTCCCTTCCAACTCCAAGTAGATTCTATGATTTTTTTGTACCTGAAATTATTTGTAGAACATAAGCTCAAAGAGCAAGCTCTGAGTCAGTGAGGTATGCATAAAGGTTAGTGTCCTCCTCATAACATGTTACTGAGGGTCTAGTTGGTTTTCACAGGCACAGATTTCAGTTCAAAATTACGTTTAGTGCCAGCATATTTGCTCTCAGAATCTTCTTCAAAAGATGAAAATGGTTTTACAGTGTTTTGTTACTTTCTTTCTTGAAGCTGTATGGTTGGGTACTGGTTGTTACAGTGGTAATGCCCTCACACAGATACTAACAACACTGAATTTGCATGTTCATAGAGATATACATATATATATATAAATATATAAGCGCCTTCTGTTGGTTCTCATTGGGTGTATGCATACCCATATTCCCGGTTCTGTTTAGATAGAGATGTTGCTGTTGAAAGTGCTGATGTATCCACAGTATTGGGACAAAAAAGCTTGGAATTATAACCCTGTGATCTTACTCAGCCATAGGTTATCCTGTCAAGGATTAGGAACTCAACTCCTTGTCAGCTCTGCTAGAAGCTCAGTGCAAATCCAAATGTCTGTTCTTGCAAGTAAAATCTGGGAGGATGGAGTGAATGTGTGGAACAGAATTCTGCAGCTAAACTGTTACAAGTTCTCACTGTTGGCAGTATTTTTATTCACATCTTTTGGGCAAGTCAACAGTACCCAATGGCAGCTAAATAATAGACATTAGCTGGTTTACTTAAGAGGAACTGTTAAGTTTCCCTTCTTGGAAAGTTACTGACAATCAAATATATATATACATACTCACACTACATATATACACATATGTATATGCCCACATGTACATATTTATGTGTTTATAATATCATTTGTTATAGTCATGTGTGCGTATATATATATTATTTCCAAGATATCAGATAATTACAGTGAGGATCACTAATACATACATATAAAGAATGCTGCTATATATACTTACATATGAATAACAACAAGCTGTATTGATTCTGAGTTATTTTAAACTTTAGTAAAACCACCACATAGTAGAAGAGGGTATTAAAAGAACAGAATTTGAGTGTTTTTCCCCAGTTGCAGAAACGAGTATTTCAATTTCTATTGTTTGCGGGTTGGTCAATTAAAAGTTAGTAGATTGGGGTATAGTATTCACATACTGGAAGTAGTGTGTGTATTCATAGCAGAACCAGTAACTTTGTTCATCAGAGCACTTTATGTGCAACACCTCATGGTACAGTTAGATAATGGGACATCTCCAAAGCTTGTTGTCTTGATGATGCTTATGGTTTGGTACGTTCTAAATGTACTTATCCCACAGTATGTTTTTTTGTTGTTGTTATTGTTTTTTTTCCTCCCCCTGAAAAAGCTGAAGGAATTGCAACAACAAAAACAGGAACAGCTAAAGAAGCAACAGATGGAGCAACTTAAAAGGCTGATGGAAGAACAGCAGAAGTTACTTAGCATGGTATCTGGTCAGACAGCAGTTCTTGGTAAGTTGGGAAATAAAGCATAGGACATAGAATCATAGAATGGCCTTGGGTTGAAAGGAACCGCAAGCTTCACCCCCCTTCCCCTGCTCTGTGCAGGGCTGCCAACCACCAGACCAGGCTGCTCAGAGCCACATACAGCCTGGCCTTGAGTGCATCCAGGGATGGGGCATCCACAACCTCCTTGAGCAACCTGTTCCAGTGCATCACCACCCTCTGAGTGGGAAAATATATACTTTATTAAACTGAAGAATGTGATCTATTATTCTTGTTTAAGTTAGAAAGTGTATTCAGTGTTCATCTTAAGACTACTTGATTAGTCAAAGATAAATGCTGCACCATTTATTGACTGATTGCTGAAGGAATACTATCCCTTTGCCAACTTTAATTGTAAGTTAATGATGGGAACCCTTGTTTTGAAGAATATATTGTAAATATAAAGAGAGTACATAAAATAAGCAGTTACATTCCTCTCTGATTATCTGTTTCCTGTAGTACTTCTTCTTGCTTTAAGTCACCACTGCATTTAAATGAAGTGGTACCTCCGTGTTTGTGCTCACAGCACGCGTTTTTGTCGTGTGGTGATCTTAATGAGACTGGGGAGCTCATCTGTACTGATAAACATTTGTAAGCTGGATCAGTGTTCCAGTCCAATTTAGTTTGTACAAAGGGAGAGGACAGTCCTGGACTGGAAAAAGCCCTCAGAGTTGAGGTAGGGGTATCTTCCCTTGCAGGTAGTATCAGTCCCACCTGATTTAAATATTATGTTTCTTTTACTCAGCCTATCTAAGAAACTGAACTTAAGGTTTAGGTTTCAAACAAAAACTAGGTTGCCTAATGACTTCTTCTGAATCAGGAATCTAAGTATGGAGGCTGGCTCTTGCCCTCCAGAACTATTGTATATTTGTTGTATTCTCCTGTGGAATAGTTGTTTGTTTTAGTTTGAAGGCTGCACTCTAATGGCTGAAAGTAAAAAGCTCAGACCTGGGCATTCATTGGGCTTTCTTACAAGTCACAGTCATGAGTAGCAGAATCCCAAGGATAACAAAGCTCACACTCAGAGTAATTGGTCTCACATGCACAACACCGTGACATTATAACAAGAGTTAAAATGCAGACTGAATCTCATCTTCGAACAGACACAGTAGTGTCTGCCTGTAAAAAGCCAGGGCTGGCTGTGCCCCTAAAAATGCTTGAATTGCTTGAAAGATGGTGAAGATGACAAATATGTTAGTTAGTCATTTGGAGCAAAATAACTTGGAGCGTGTATTCCCATAGTTACTGAGCATAACTCACTGCTTGTAGTGATGCTTCTATACAAATGTCGGTTTAATTTGCTGAATGTATTTATGGTCAACTCGGAAGCTTCAGTGTTCCTGTGAGTGTTCTTAGAAGCAGCGGGAAGAAAAATCAAGTTCTTCCATCAGCATGAAATGTTTGCCTGTTCTAGTGGGGGAAAACAAAACCAAAAACACTACAGCTAAAACTTATGTATGATAAAGATTGGAAAAATGGTAAAATGACAGATACTGGATAGCTTCATTATTTGGTAAGTTGGAATAAACTGAAAGCATGCTTTCAAGTAGCAATTAGAAAATAATCTATATGAGGATATACAATGTCTCTGGACCAACTGTGTTGTGAGGATAAATAACTGAATTGGAATTAGGAATCAAGATGGATTGGCAAAGAGATGCTCTGGCATAGAGTCATAGAGTGCTTAGGGTTGGAAGCATGATTAAGAATTGTTTATACACCAGAAGAAATGCATCACAGTTCTTCACCTTTTCCTATTTTCTTAGTTGTACTATTGGCACGACATTAATATTTATGCTGTTATGACTGGAATTGTGTTTTTGTGGTTTTAATCAAGAAATTTAGTAAGGAGTTTGTAAATCTGTACAGGTTTCAGAGGAAAGACATGAGAATGCATTACAGGTATGAAGTATGATGAAAAGCTTTTCATCTTGGTCTAAGCAGATGTGAAAGGATGAACTGATCTTAATTGATAAGTTTAGCAGACATCCAAGCTTCGGTTATTTTACCTCTAAGCCATAAATTAGCCAAGATGATGAATCAGTACAGGATGCTGAGGTGTGTGTCTAGGGGTGAAAACTTACATGTGGTTGGATATTGCTTTAAAAAGAGTGCTCAAGTTCAAAGAAGAGTTTGGGAAAATCATAGGACTTCTTTTGTGTGGGAACTCAGACTATGTGACCATGAAGCTGTCATTTGGTTTTGATCTAATCTGTATGCCGCTTAAAATGTGAGCTGAAAGCTGATTTGTTTGTTGTTTGCATGCTTTTTGCTGGGGAAAAAAAAAACCCAAACCCAAATTCTGTTGATTTCATAGGAAAAAGCATGTGGTGTCCAGAACAGCAGATGGAAAAATTAACGGAGACTGAAGATCCACCTATGGATCCTTTTTGTGCGGAACTCTCTGAAAACACAGAAAAAGAGTTACGGGTGACTAACGCAGAGGAAAGGTAATTCAGAACATTATTTGATTAAAAACTATAAGTAACATATACTGCGAGTTGGGCTGAATTCTGATTCCTGATTAAGAGCCTGATATTCTCAATTTGTGTAGCTTTCTCAAGCAGGAATTACATTTTACTAGTACGTGGAGACCAGTGGTAAGAGAGGTTCTGGCTTGAGACTGTGACAGATGTGCTGTGTTGGCTGAAGAGGTGTGTGCAGCATGGAGTAATGATAGTGTAGAAGCACATTCTGGTATAGGCTTACTATACTGGCAGTTACAATTACTGTAATCAGTCTGATTTATTAGTCTCCTCTCCACTGTTACACAGCAAAAGTAGTGATGTGGAGGAGGAGTGTAAGGCCACGACTTCTTAGTTTGCTAGAGTTATGTTTGTGTGCATCTATGTGTGGCTAAGAAATAACAGTGCTTGTGGGAGAAGCCTTCTCATGGATGTTAAAAGCTTTATTTATTTATTTTTATGGTGCTGATGGAATAAAGTAGTGGTTGGCATTGTTTTGAAAATCTGCCTTGTCTGCCTGGTCATATAAAAAAATACTTGTTTCAGGAGGTACTGGGTTGACCCCAGGCAGCCGCTTGGTCACCCTGCCTCAGAATTCAATGGAGGTGAATTAGAAGAGGAAAAATGACAGTTGTGGGTTGAGATAAAGACAGTTTAACAAATGAAGATAAAAAGAGACCCCAATGTTAAGAAGGCAGCCACTCTTCATCTCCCACAGTCAGACTGATACACAGCTGGTTCCTGAGCAACAGGTAGTTTTAGAAAACCAAGTCCACGGTTCTCACTGCTGAGCATGATGTTGCATGGTGTGGAATGTCCTCTGGGTTGCTTTGGGTCAGCTCTTGTGGCACTGTCAGCGTATTTGCTTGGGGGAACGGAGTGGGCGTCATGAGAAAGCAAGGAAAATTTTGATGCTCTGCAAGCAGTGTTCAACAGCAGCACAAAAGCTGGACATTATCAACACTGTTTTGGTCACAAATTCAAAGCAGCATCATACAGACTGCAGTGAAGAAAGCTTATTGCATCCTAGCCAGTACGCAGGCTGATCGCAGTAGCATTTCTGTGTATTGGTAAGGAGGAGATACCATAGAAGTTATCAGTATGACTAAAATCTGAGTGTGAGTTTGATGGCTCGGGCAGAAGATTGGCTCATCAAGAAAAGTAGTGGAAGATGAAACAGCAAAACCTGCATATGCCAATTCTTTTTTTTTTTTTTTTAGATGCACACGAATAACTTTATCAAAAGATAATCAACTATGACTACAATGCATTTTTCAGATTAGCTTTGCTACTCAGTAACTAAAGTACTTTGTAATTTGTCATCTTTTATGTAATTGTATCCCAGGTCTTTGAATAGCAGTGATGCTAAACACAGTTAAATTAGATGGAAATGTAAGAGTTAATTTTTTACAAATTGCTCTAGACCTATTAAAGCTGCCATTCAGGAGAAGAAACAGACATTTGAAGAATTTGTGGAAGAACAGATGCAGATAGAAGAGCAGCGTCTGAAGCAAAAACAGAAGTTACAGGTTTTCTATTCGAACTTTCATTTTTTTTACATATCATACCATGGTGTGACGGGTGCTTTAAAAACTTAAGATAGCAGGTTCTGGCATCAAAAGCTAACGCTGCAATATTTGCTTTGTAACAATTTATGTTCATAATAAAACAGTAAGCCCCAACTATTTGTTTGTCTAAGATGCTTTTAGAAATCCAGTAGAAGTAAATGTACAATATAAATTCCTACTAATATGTGGGGTTTCTTTGGAAAACAACCAAATCAATTCAAAAACCCAGCAACTTAAAACTGCATGAGGGATTTTTTAACATTGTATGTATGCTAATTTTTCCTTATCCACTTTCAGGAGACGTATGGATCGGCCATTCAAAAACCAGTGATCAAACAACCCTTCCTAAAAAGAGGAGAAGGCTTAGCAAGGTTCACTAATGCCAAATCTAAGATAACAAAACTTGGGGAAAACATACTGAAACCTCCGCAGAGAGCCTTAGATGACAGAAATGTGAGAGTGGACAGATCGCAAATGCAAAAGAAAAGTCTGCCTTCTGGCAAAGAACTGGTTTCTGGGAGCCCTCTTACACCACGTAAAAAAAATAAGCAGCCTGACAGAGCAAAATGTCCCCTTCAGAAGACTCTGGTACTTAGGAATCACAATGGAAAAAATTCCTTGCCACTAGAAACAAGAATGCAACCAGGAAAAAACCCTGATGGACAGATTAAAGTTTCTTTCTCATCAGAAATCAACAACAAAATAGAAAATAAAGAGAATGTAGTGGAATTTACTAAGACTAGCACTGGCAGCAAAATCAGAAACAAACTACCTGACAGAGAAAATCTTCAGATGGCCGATGCCTTTTCTAATTCTAACTGTTCTGTGAGTCCCTCTGCAAAGGATTCAGAACTGTCTTTTGAAGTTTCATTTCAGAATAAGTTGGAAAACTGGGAAAAAGAAAAGGAAAAAGAGAATCTGGAATTAGATGAATTTTTGTTTCTAGAACAGGCTGCAGATGAAATATCTTTCTCAAGTAATTCTTCATTTGTGCAAAGGATTTTAGATCAAGATCAGCAAACTTCACAGGGACGCAGAATGTCCTCTACGCCTATCAAGGCAAAACAGCAGCAAGTAAAGGAACTTGCAGCTGAACTCAGTAATAAGAAAAAGGCAGAATGTGTAGCAGCAGGAAATAAAAATGATAAAGCAGTTAATCATACGGTCTCAAATTCAGAAACAGCTTCTAGACTGAAGGATCCACTGAATAAAGCAGATAGTGTGATGTTTTCAGTTTCTTCCACGACAGCAGCTCCTGCTTTAAAAAGTACTCAGTGGATTGTAAATGAAGACAAAGATGAAGAAAATGGTGATAGTACTACAGATTCTGAGCAAGAATTTGAGACCACTTTAAAATATGAAAATGAAGATGTTAAGACATCCTTTGTGAGCCACAGAGAAAGCGATCCAGAATTGTTAGATTATGGAAGTTCTGCTGAAGATATCGGCAAAGAAAGCAAAAGTGGAAGTGCCAACCTTGACTTGTCAGACAAAGAGTCAAACCAAAAGGTTAGGAAAGCTTCAGACCACCAAAGTAGCATGTCTTGTGTAAACAGGAATAAGTTTGAGTTTGATGATGAGAGAACATGGAGTGATCTTGATGAAAATTATGCTCATGATGATTTACCTGAAAAATACAGTACGATGCCCTCGCAGAATGACTTTTTCAGTAAAAACAATACACCTTTCCCAGATAAAGCACTGAAGAGAAAAGTTGCCTCAAAGAGGGGGGAAGAACCATCTAAACAGTCTGCAGGGGATGGTGATTCAAACGGACCTCCATCTAACCTGATGGTGAAACTGTTTCCCTCGCTGAAACCAAAACAGAAGACAGGCTGTCATCCAGAGCATGAAATCAAATCGAATGTGGAACAGGAGTCCGGAGGTGAGGGAACAGCAACTGGTGGGAAATGTTGAAGAAAACATGTTTTACAAGTCTTTCCTTCTAAGGCTTAATGATCTAAGGCTTGATGATCTTCAAGGTCTTTTCCAACCTGGGTAATTCGAATTCTAATTAAGCTGCAACTTGACGCTACACCAAAAGGTACAGACTTCTACTGCAGGGAATGGCACCTTTCATCTCTTCTGGTTGTGTATGGTGCCAGATGCAGTCATCACACAGCTTGCAGAATAAGTTCAGCAAAAACTTGTATTTATTTTCACTCTGAAGGCTTGTTTTTTTTGTCTCATCACCCCATTCAACTAACTTAATCTGAAGGTGCTTGACCACTGTTTCAAACTCAAGGAAAGAGACAAAAGCATGTTGAAAATGAAGCAGTGCTTCCCTTTCCACTGAGTGCATCTACAGTGTGTTTGGGTAATACCATGCATTCCTAGTTTAGATTGTTCCTGTAGTAAAACAAGATGCATCAGCGATGTCTGTTTCCTCTCTGTTGTATAGTATGTAGAGAATTCACCTGGAATATGGGAAACAAGTTCATTTTTCTGCTCTTCCAAAATTGATTTCAACCATTTCAGCCATACAGCTATGATACGCAGAAGGGCTGCCTCTAAAATCTCCTGTAGAAGCTGTGACAACACAATGGCATAGTCTAGCATGTCTTTTCTGTAAGATGGTGAGGTGTCAGTTTCAAACTCTACACCAAATAATGTTTAGGATTTTTTCTGTTCTCTGAGAAGTTCATATGAAGCAGAAGTGGTAGCTTTAGTGTTTTATGGAGAACTGTTTATTGGGCTTTTGAAACATATCTGCTGGGTCTTGTTGCTGGAAGTAATGGTAGCAGCATTTAAGAGTGAATGAGTCAACTGACTACACTACATCATCAGTACTTAGGCTATTTTGCATGCTCAGAAGCAGACTATGAAAGCCTTAGGAGTGTTAAGCAGTGACTGAACAGGAAACTGGAATGGCAGAAAGGCCCACAAATATTCTGGGCCTCTACAATGCATTTCAGGTCAGTGCTAGGTTTGAGCGGACTGTGCTGTGAGTAAACTTGGAAAAACTTACAGCTGTAACTTTCCTCTTTGATGCTTTGCCCTTGTCATATCTTCATTTCATTTCTCTACAGGTCCTTCACATTCTGATTTCTGATATATGTTTAGTTCTGCAAGATGTACTTGATGAGGAACTTGAGTGTGTAACACAGGGTACTTCAGAATTTCACTTCAGTACTAGAATTTTCTTGCAATGTTATTGCTATCTCCAAAATAGTTTATATGTTTTTTTAAATTAGCGTGTTAATAATTCTTCAGTCTAATGGATGCCTCTTGATAACTTGAATCTGACTGTCTGACTGTTCTATGGCAGGAGCCACTGTTCCATCACAGATACTGAGAGAGAAACTCACTGAACTGGAAATGGAAATTGAGCGCTTCAGAGCTGAAAACACCATTCTAACTAAACTTCGTGAAGAAAGAGAGCATGCCTTGGCAAGCATCAGGTAATCTTGAATTGAAAACAATTTGGTGCATTCATTACCATGGTATGCTCCAGGCTATCACACTGTGCAGTTCTTACCTAGACGCTGTTAAAACAATACAGGTAAGTAATTAATGTATTTTACTAACAGTGGAGACACAGATCAAGAAACTGGTTGTTTCTGTATGTATGTATTAAATTGTTGTTATAACTCACGAACAGACTGCCAGTCTAGCAATAACGTTGAGCACTCCTGCTGCTTTAATATGATATCATTAAAGGCTATGCAAGTGAGAATTTTCTCATGTATACTTTTGCTCTGAGCAATAACACAGTCCTAAACTGGTCTCCTAAAACAGATTTCACATGACTGTGATTGATGCTGTCCATTGGGATTGGATGTACAAACTGAATATTATTCATTTCAGCTAGGGGAATTTTAAGCAGTTAATACAGTCAAATAATTCTGTGGAGACTTAAAAGTGGCATACCTGTTTCTGTCAAAGTCAATTTTGTTTCATTTGGAAACAGCATCACATTGTTGGCTAATGTTTAATTTGTGACCTGCTATTGGTCACTGGTTCTTTTACACACAGCTTTTGGGGGAATGGTGTTCCACTGCTCTGAGGGATATTGGCAAGCTTTCATAGAATCTAGAATCATAGAATGGTTTAGGCTGGAAGGGACCTCAAAGATCATCCAGTTCCAATCTGGCCTTGAATGCCTCCAGGGATGAGGCAGCTGTGCCAATGCCTCACTACCCTCTGAGAAAATAATTTCTTTCTAACACTTAGGCAACATTTTCCTCTTTTAAAGCCATTCACCCTTGTCCTGTCTCTAGTAGACTGTATAAAGTTGGTCTCCTTCCTGCTACTAGGCTCCCTTCACATACTAGAAGGTTTCAATGAGGTCTCCCTGGAGCCTTCTCCAAGCTGAACAAACCCAACTCTTCAACATTTCTTCACAGGAGACGTGCTCCATCCCTCTTATCATCTATCTTTGTGGCCCTTCTATGGACCTGCTCCAAAGCCTTCTTGTGCTGGGGGCCCCAGGCCTGGATGAACATGATGGAGCCTCAGAAGGGCAGAGTAGAGGGAGACAATTCCCTCCCTCTCCCTGCAGCCATTCCTTTTTTGATGAAGCCTGGGATACTATTGGCCTTCTGGGCAGCAATTGCACACAGTGGTTTAGCTGAATCATAGAATGGCTTGGGTTGAAAAGGATCTCAAAGATCATTTAGTTTCAAACCCTGCCATGGGCAGGGTTGCCAACCACCAGACCGACCAGGCTGCCCAGACCCACATCCAGTCTGGTCTTGAATGCTTCCAGGATGGGGCATCCACAACCTCCTTGGGCAACCTGTTCCAGTGCATCTGAATGGAAAACCTTTCTCTTAATATCTAACCTAAACCTCCCATGTCTCAGCTTAAAACTATCCCCACTTGTCCTATCACTATCCACCCATGTAAACAATTGTTTCCTGTTTATATACTCCCTTCAAGTACTGGAAGGCCACCATGAGGTCTCCCTGGAGCCTTCTCTTCTCCAAGCTAAACAAGCCCAGCTCCCTCTACCTTTCCTCATAGGAGAGGTGCTCCAGCCCTCTGATCATCTTAGTGGCCCTCCTCTGGACCTGCTGTAATGGCTCCATGTTGTTCCTGTACTGGGGGCCCCAGGCCTGGATGCAGTACTGCAAGGGCCTCACAGGAGCTGAGTAGAGGGGGACAATCACCTCCCTCTCCCTGCTGGACGCCCTTTTTTTTTACTGCAGCCCAGAACACAGTTGGCCTTCTGAGATGCAAGCGCACACTGCTGGCTCATGTCCAGCTTCGTGTCCACCAGGACCCCCAAGTCCTTCTCCACAGGCCAAAGCTGAAGCTTTGCTAAGTTCTGAATAACTTTTGTGACTAAAGGTACGAATCTAGAAGTAGTTGGACATTGAACGCGAGCTGTATGACAATTGTTGGACCTAATCTTGGAGGTCTCCTAACCTAAATGATTCTATGAAATACTGCTCATAATTCAGTCTTCCAGTGCTAACGTGCTGGGTTTGACTACAAAATTTAGAGCCTGTTTTCTCACCCCAGATTTGTACAGTTTTAGGCTAAAACAAAGCTTTGTTTTGTAACTGTAGGAAAGAAATTGCAGACTTTCAACAGCAGAAAGCCCAAGAACTTGCTGAAATAGAAGAATATAGAAAAAAAGAAATGAAAAAACTGCAAAAGGAGCGTAAAGTTTTTGAAAAGTATACCATAGAGGCTCGAGCAATTCCAGACAAAAAAGAACGTGATGAAATTCAGGTATGAAAATAACAGTTACCATTATTAATTTACACAGGAAAGCCAAAATTCATTTAAAGGCAACTGAGAACTAATTCTAACTGAACTTTTCTAACTTAGGCTAATCATTAGAAGGGTTGCAGTTGACTGGCTTAATTGGGAAAGCAGCTGCAGTCTTCACAACATTGTTTGGTGGTTTCAAGGAGGAAAAAAAAACCCAAAACAACCTCACAAGTATTTTTGTCACATTTTTGTGCACAAAAACTGCATGAAACCATGGTAAAATGATCTTCAACTTTGATATAAAATTACATTGCAAGTTTTGATTTGTGTAATATATGAAGATGCAAACTATGCTTACGTTTTGTTTGTAACTGTTCCAAAGTAAACATAGTTAGCATCTATAATTTTCAGTGTTTTGTGATTATTTACTCATGAGACTTTAAATGCTGGTGATAAAGAAACAAGATCTGTTTGTTCCTTCTCTGTCAAGATTCATCAGGTACTCAGCCAAGTTGTGTCAGACTTTACACGTGGGTGTCATTTCTTGATGCTACTTCAACAGACTTTGTAATGTTTGCAAACTGGTTAAATGGATTCATGAGTATTATATGTGACTGTGTCCTCCCTGCTTTCCCATGCCAAGATTTGTTAAGGGTCCTTTTGAGTGTAGCCTTAAAGACAGCACATTTCTGCCTCAAGTGTGTTTGTGCTGGCCTGACTATGAAGTGTAAAGGAGGCTGAGTGATGATCACAGGAGCTCTTGTGACTGAAGTTGAGATATTCAGCTTGGAAGCCTGAAGTTAACGCTTCTCTTTTCACAGAAGAAAACCTTCCCTCTCTTAATCCAATATTTTCCTAAAACATTTAAAATCTTTTGATACGTTAAAAATTGAAACATTTCACAAATATGTATTTTTCTAAGGCTCTAAAACAGCAGATGGCAGAGTTACAGGAAGATTTTAAACGGAAAGAAGCAAAATGGTCAACCACCCATCGACGCCTGAAAGATCAAATAGATGCTTTAGTAAATGAGAACATGGAGCTGAAAGAAGAAGTCAAAATTATGGAGAGGTTTCGTCTGGAAGCCTGGAAAAAAGTAGAAGCTGTCGGAAGCAAGAAGAAAGTGGAAAATTCTGGGATGACTTTAAAAAGAACAGAATCTGTAGTAAGTTATTTATCTCTGTGTTTTGGCTTATGAAATTGTAATCTAATAGGCACAACCTAGACTTCTGATTCACTAATCCTGGGGTTCCACAGATGGTGCCAGACAGAATTTGTTTTTAACGGCACTTCCTCTCCAAATATAATTCACAGAATGGTTGAGGTGGAAGGGGCTCTCTGTGTGCATGCAGCCCAGCCCCTGCTCAAGCAGGGACTCTCAGAGCAGGGTGCCCAGGGCCACGACTGAGTGGCTTCTGCATGTCTCCAAGGATGCATCACTGTGGGCGGTGCCCTCTGCCAAGGAATTCAGCTTCTTAGAAATTCAAACAATGCAACTGTAAGCAGAAAAAACACACAGGTGAGATCTGAGAACCTCCGTACCTCGAGGATCAGCCAGGCAAACCAGGCAGCTCAGCTCTGCTTCAAGTAGTTACATGGGATGAGGTTCAACAAGACCAAATGCTGAGTCCTGCACTTCAGCCACAACAACCCCAGGCAGCGCTATAGGCTTGGGGTGGAGTGGCTGGAGGACTGTGTGGAGGAAATGGACCTGGGGGTACTGATTGATGCACGGCTGAACATGAGCCGACAGTGTGCCCGGGTGGCCAAGAAGGCCAAGGGCATCCTGGCTTGCATCAAAAACAGTGTTACTAGCAGGAACAGGGAGGTAATTGTACCCCTGTACTCGGCATTGGTGCGGCTGCACCTTGAGTACTGTGTTCAGTTTTGGGCCCCTCACAGCAAGAAAGACATTGAGGCCCTGGAACGCGTTCAGAGGAGGGCTACGAAGCTGGTGAGGGGTCTGGAGCACAGGCCTTATGAGGAGAGGCTGAGGGAACTGGGATTGTTCAGCCTGGAGAAGAGGAGGCTCAGGGGAGACCTTATAGCTCTCTATAACTTCCTGAAGGGAGGTTGTGGTGAGCTGGGGGTTGGCCTCTTCTCTCGTGTTATCAGTGATAGAACTAGAGGCAATGGTTTCAAGCTGCAGCAGGGGAGATTCATGCTGGACATTAGGAAATATTACTTCTTGGAAAAGGTAGTCAGGCACTGGAATGCACTGCCCAGGGAGGTGGTGGAGTCACCGACCATGGGGGTGTTCAAGAAACATTTGGATGTTGTGTTGAGGGATATGGTTTAGCTGGAAAGTATTGGTGATGGTTGGACTGGGTGATCTCTTAGGTCTTTTCCAACCTTGATAATTCCGTGATTTGATTTTGAAACATAACTGTTATTTTGGATTGCTTGCACCAAATTAACATCCTGTAGTTCTTGGTCATGAGGCAGCAGACAGTTCAAAAACAGCTTTTGTGCTGCATCACACAAGCCATTCTGATGGCTTAATCTCAAAAATGTATTGCCTGTGAAGAAAGCTTGCAGTGAATTTCCTCTCAAATGGTGTATAAATCCTATTGCAACTGCATGAAGAGTTATGAATAAATGTCACATAAACCACAAGGATAACTTCTTTACTTCCAGTGTCTGCAAAATAGAGGCCTGAAAAGTGAAACTGGATCTCTGCTTCTTCCAGCTCAGAAGTGTGGCAAGATAAATGGCAAAAGTTATCCAGAGGCAAAAGGTACACATTTGTCACGTTGGTTAATTCTCTAACAGAGAAAAGAAACGTGGATTTATTGCATGTGTTTAAAAGACCATCTAAAACTAGATGAGGCACAGCTGTAATGAACTTCAGTGCATAGACAGACACCTCCCAGGGCAAGATTCTGGAGACAGCTCTTAGGAAGCTGTTCTCAGAGTGAAAGTGCTTCTGGTCGTGTTGGTGGCAGGTGATTTACCTCCCCCCGACAGCTGACTTATGGGGATTTTTTTTTCTCGTGAATGCGCTACTTTCAGTTTCTGTTTCACTTAAACAGTGTGGGTGTCCTGTGCAGCTTCACCTTGTATGTGATTTTAACATTTAATCTGTACTTTACTGACTGAAATTGACTTCATTGCGCTTATCTGAGTAGGAAATCTTCCTAGAGGACCTGCATCAGCACCTGCTAAGGACAACAGCAAGTCTGAGACAGCGACGACACTCGAGGATTCTTCTAAAACGTTTATGGTAATAAGTCCTGTATCCCGATTTGGTTCTTAAGGGAGGAGTACCTTTCAGTACTGAACATCTGGGAGGTGACTTGGAAAGCTGTTGAGTCTTTTTATGTTCCTTAATTGCAATGCTGTTGTTGTCATGAAACTGGCTACGTGGTAGTCAATGCAGAATGTTCTACCTGTGTCTGTGGGTGAGGTAAGGGAATAAAATAATAACCTTCTACCCTCCAGAGTTTTGCAAAGTTTTCCATTTTAAGAGGCTGGCTGTTTGTACGCTCCACGTAGGGAAACCATGCAACAGTCCTTCATGCAGCTGAATTAATTCTGGAATGCTGTGGGTAGCAGTTGGTGTTAGGAAATTTTGTCAGTTGTTTCACACTGTCATATGGATGACTTCAACCAGTTGGCACCATGTCACAGCAATGGATTTCATTTTAGTTTGGACAAAAGCTGACCACGTTCAAGATTAGTGCAGGCCTGAATGCATCACTGTAATTATAGTGGGGCTGTATGAAACATACACTTTTACGACTTCCTATAGTGTCTTCCTGCTGTCATGCTCATTTCTTGAAATGTCTGTCAGCCTATGAAATAAAAGATGTATGAAGACGGAGCCTGATTTTTAAGTTAGTATTATTGCTGTCATTTCAGGATACTTCTCCTGATGAAGCTCTTTTGTCGGTACCACCTGGACCTGCATATCCAGACAGTGAAGAGATACAGAAAGAAATCGCTCATCCTGATGGAAGGGTAAAATGAAAGCGTGGAATTTGAAATTCCACAACACCTGAAGTGAAAGGTCAGTGGGTACCTGAATGCAGTGCCTTAATACTTAATACATCTGTAACCTGTTCGTTAGGTCGAAAAGGTTTTGAAAAATGGCTGTCACCTCATATTTCTTCCTAATGGGACGTGGAAGAAAGTGGGTTCTGATGGGAAAACAGTAACAATAACCTTCTTTAATGGAGACGTGAAGCAGATTATGCCTGATCAAACAGTGGTATGTATGTCGCATCTTCTGCATCTCTCTATACATGCTTATATGTGTGTATACACTCAAATTCCGGCTAGATGTGTTAATCTCAACTGTCTTCTTCAGATTTACTATTATGCTGATGCTAAGACTACACATACTACATACCCTGATGGCTTAGAGGTCCTGCAGTTTTCAAATGGACAAATAGGTAAAGAAACCATCCAGCCCAAACAACCCCCGTAACTATTGTGGTGTGTGCATGTGTAGATACACACGTGTATCTGTGTTTATATAATAGTAACTCGTTTCCAAATGCATTCTAGAGAAACATTATCCTGATGGCAAGAAGGAAATTACTTTCCCTGATCAAACTATCAAAAGTTTATTTACGGATGGACAAGAAGAAAGCATCTTTCCAGATGGCACAATTGTTCGTATTCAGAGGTAAGCTTTGTATTTTCAGGCACCCTGGCCTGTTGACAAGGAAGCAGTAGGGAAGAGCTCACTGACAGAGGCAGTTTATAGTGATATGTGTTCTGTAAAACTGACATTTGAATATACGGCACTTGGAGATGTGCTTCCTGTTTGATGCTTATTTTTTGTAGCCTGAAGGAGGTAGAGGAAACTGAACTCCTATGTTTGATACACTAACCTGAATGACTTCTCTGACTTGCATGTCATTCTAGAGAACATGAGTACTCAGCTGTACCTCATGCAGGTCTCAGATCAAGCTGGTGGTACTCAGAATATTAAACTTCTGAAGCATTGTAGCAGCTGGGTTAGACCAGAGAACATGTGGTGGATGCTGGCAAGTATCAAGAAGCTGCATGAGTTTTGCAGAAACGTGCTTTTGAGTATCAACAAAATGGCATTTAACAAACAGATTAGATTATTTTCTTCATTTCTTCCTTTAGGCTCATGTCTGTACTGCTTGTTCTGAGAATAAACTCAAGCCTGTTCATAGTCCTTATAAGGGTTTTTACAAAAAAACATCTTATGTATGTGTATTTAATGCAGAGATGGAAGCAAAACTATAGAGTTCAATAACGGCCAGAGGGAACTACACACATCACAGTTTAAGAGACGGGAGTATCCGGATGGGACTGTTAAGACTGTGTACTCAAATGGACACCAGGAAACAAAGTACGTCTCTGGGAGAATAAGAGTAAAGGACAAGGACGGCAATATTCTCATGGACACCAAGTTGTAGTTAACACTGATTCTGTCAGCACAACAGAAATAATGTACATTCCTGTAAATAAGAAGAGGTGTTCCTCTAAACATATGCTGTGTGTACACTTAGTTGTTTTTAAATAAACTTTATTTTTCCTTGGGTGCTACTACCACAGCTTTTATTTCTAATGTTTTGCTTGTTTCTCCTTTTCAGAAGGAGTCTATCAATACACTATGGTCTCATATAGCTTGATGGGTGTTTCTCAGATCCTTGGCTACCAGTGAAAATGTGTCAAATAGCTGCAGATGGCTTCATTTTTGAGAGCCAGAAGATTCTTCAGTCTAAGATAAAAGGTTGTGCTGTTGGAAACCCTGCGTGGTTTATTATAGCACAGTGTTGGTTTTGCTCACTGAGTTTAAGGCCATCTGTGCCCTGGGGTGCACCAGGCCCAGCACTGCTATCCATGTGAGGGAAGGGTTATTCCACTTTGCTATGTGCAGATTCACCTTTTGGGTACCCAATATGAGGATGTAAAGCTATTAGCATCCCAAAAGAGGAGTTGGACTGGATGACCATTGTGATCCTTTTCGACCCAAACCAGCCTTTGATTCTGTGAACCCTCTATTGCAGTGGATGCTGACATTTAACTCACTTTCTTTTGTGCAGTAGAACATAAGATACACGCCTGCTTCCCCTTGTGCTGTGTGTGTCCCATTCCCCCTTTTCCACAGGGAAAGCAAGCTCCAGTTACTGTACCTGCACCCTAGTTTACTGAAGAGGTAAGTTAACCTGGACCAGGACCAATGCTAGGAGTTGTCTGGTTGTCTGCATGGGCCAGCACTGTCTTTCCTGGAAGTCTTAAACAGCAGTTCTTCATGTTATTACATCTGTCTCTCTTGTAATTATAAATTGCTAACTCAAATTAAGGACATTACGTTTTGAAGGTGACAACAGCTCTGTATGGTATTTTCAAAGCCACACAGGCCATTTCAATACCACAACACAAAGACCAGGAACTGACCTTTTCCCTGCTAGTAAAAACACTGTAGACATACAGTGCATCTGTGCAACTGTGTGCAAGATGGTGGCTGTGATCTCCTCAGATAAGTTTTGTGCATGCATGTTCTTCATGGATATTATGAAGAGCTGTTTTTCCATACAGGTAACAGAGCAACACGTGAGGCAGTGACAAAAGCAAAAGCCTAAAACCTGACAATGCTGCCCTTCCTCCATTTTGTCTCATCTTGTTAAATTTGCAGTAAGCCAAAAAATAAAACTCGTGCATACTGAGTTCCCATTACTAACACAACTAACACAAAGATGGGGGAGTTCAGGTGAAGGAATGGGCTTCAGAGAGATCTGAGAAAGTAAAATAATGCTGTTCTGTTGAAGCAGGCTCTCAGGTTCTCCATGTCTAACATTTCAAGATCTGTATTTTGGGTCACTGGTCTGTGTCTTTCCTTCATAATTTAAACAAAACAGTCTATGAGCTGAGCCCTGAACATTAAGGGGATGTAGGTGTGTATGCTCTACTATTAAGGTCTGAATGCTTCTATGTAGAAGAGAAGAAACCATCTTTCATGCTGAACAAGCTCCTCTTTATTCTACTGCTTCCAACTGAATGAAGAGGTGCAACAACAACCAGAACACATCCATCTTGTACTGGAACCAAAACACAACAAGCAAATATGTTTCACAACAACAGCAGTAACATTCCCCTCTCCCACCTGTTCATTCCTAGTTCCAGACTCTAGTAGTACTGCAGCACTGTCATCTAATGTGCCTGAAATATAAACGAGTTACACCTAAGTATCATCACCCCTTCTATTATAATGGGATAATATATCGATATAACGAGAACAGTGGTGCCCAACATTAGTTCTGTATCTCTTTCTTCACTACTTCACATTCATTCCATCTCTGCTCTCACAAAAACAGCTGACGGAACAATACATAAGGCTTTAAGGTCGAAGTGATTTAGAATAAATTCACTTGTTTCAAGATTCCGAACTAGAGAAAACAAACATAGATGGAAAGAGTGCTTAATAAATGGGAGGGAAAAGGACTGTGCGACACTGAGTTGGTTCAAAATAAACAAAGCCAACCACCCCTCCAAAAGCCCGAACAAAGCAGTCCTTCAGTATTCTCTGTAGCCAGCACATACTGGAAAGGTTCCCTCTGATGTGTTTCATGTTTGACTGGATGGACATTCATAAACAATCCCAGATTTCAGTCTGAGAACCACTGGCACAGATACCGAGAACAAATGCTGAAAATGAAGAATAATGTATTAAAATCCCTCAGGAAGAGGATTCTGCTGCTCACCTGCAAGTTACCCACTGCACTGAGTAGCATTAGGAGTTCTGCCAGTTACACTAACACTTCTAGGAGCTGTTGTTCCTTACAGCTTTTATGTGGGCTTCAGTAGTATCTAAATAACTAACTCCCACTTTTAAACAGATTTCACTAGAGAAGTAGGGACAGAAGAGTTCTTTTAATATATGTCATCTGTTTGTGGCCAATTAACAACAGATGGCAATTTTACCCCAGCTTAAAGTTTGTGAAATTATGGCCTTCATGATGGTACAAATTTGCAGCTCTTATTCGCTGTACTTACATTTCATTCGTCCAAATCTGCAAGTCCCATTTCTATCAGCTTCATATGAACCAGTTTTTGTTCACTGTCGTACAGGAAAATTGTGACCTTCGGTGAGAGAGACTGGAAAACAGAAGTTGACATTTTTCAGTACTGTAACAATAAACCCCTTCGCATCTCCACACTGACCAACAGTAACAACTTCACTGGCTCAACTCACAGTTCAATGCAGACACAGAGAAAACAGAGTATTTCTTTTTTAAGGAAAGGAAACTGGTTGTTAAAGAAAAGGAATGCTCAGAAACATCTTCATTCCAAGGAAAAGGAAAGAGCCAAATGATGCTTTTCCTCAGCGGTAATTCCTTTATAGTAAATGGTTCACGACTGTAAATAATGCGGGTCCACAGCAGAAATAACAGAAATTATATCAAGACTGCTAGAACGAATTTCAGGCTGAGCAAGTGTGAAAAGAAAACAATGCTTCTCACCAGTATGGAAGCAGAGAGCTGCCTTCCTTCCGTGGAGTCCATCATAGCCCACAGTGCTTTCACGCTCCATTCCGGGCAGTAAGGAATTCTTTCTACATTTGTATCGCTTAATGAAGGTTTGAAGCCAGCCAACATGGCGTGCACTGCCCGAACAGGATACCTCAGCACGTGAGGAGGTATTTGACGCAATCTACAACAAAGAAAGAAAAGTGTTTTCCTGCAATAATCCACCTGTCTATCACAACCATTAGTAAGGATAGAAAGACAACTCAGTGGTTCATGCAAAAGATTTAAGGTGCAAAGGCTGGGATCACTGTCCCTGCTCTACAATAACCTGCTGGTGTCACACCAAACTCATCCATCTGGAAGGCCAGGCTCTCAAAGGACTTTAGTGCGGCAACTACCAAAAAGAAGAGCCAGTTCCATACAGAGTTTTACATTATCATTTCTCCATTCAGCTCAGTCTTTCTGTCTCAGAAAGAAAGCAATGCGGAAACTGAACAAGAAGTCTCTCCCCAAGATCTTAACTAGTCTGAGAAGCTGGGCAGCTGTTCAAATCCCCATTTTTCTTGTGTTACCTTAAGCAAGAAACTATAGATACTGAATGAGCTCAAGAGCTTCTCAGTATGACTGAACAGTATTTTCATATTCAAGAGAGAAAATCTGAAGAAGTTTAGGGGACCCTAAAAGTCTTAAGTGCTTGCGATACCCAGCTGACACCAGTGCATGGGGTTGGTCTCCCTGGACTGGCTCAGCACCAGTCAGAACAGGGATCTACTGATAAACTATTACATACGTATCTATATGTTAGGAGTACTGCTACAAACACAGGCTTATACTTTTAGGTACATGCACACACGCACACCCATATTATACACGCATTTGCTTTTTCTTATATATTTACTTGCTTGTTGGGACAACTAAAAAATTGCCATAGTCAACAAACTGAACCAGGATCTTAACGGTGTCAGTTTCTTCAACAGACTGGAGCTTTCCTCTGTACCATAAGCTATCTTCGTATTCTACAAGGCAAGGCATTTCTGTAAAAACAACACAGAAAATTCAGGTTTTCTTCTATTTCTAACTCATGCCATTACTTTCTTCTAGGCATCTTCCATTTCCCTCCGAACTCTAATTCACTACCACTAGTATGTGATTATAGTCCAGTTTCTTTACCAGGAGAAGATTCAAACTGCTCAGTACTGGAGCTTTACAACTTTGATTTACTTTCGAACTTCAACAGAGAAGACAGAGTCTGGAACATGAGGCAGATACCACGTAAAGTCCCAATCAGAATTTTACTAGTTGGAGAAATCCAGTGCCTGCACTAACTGGTTTCTTCACAAAGTCTGTCTTTTGCCTAAACTGAGCAGCTCAGACTTGAAGTGACACTATGGCTCACATCGCTCCAACTCTTGGCTATGTGATCTTTTGTAACTAATTTCCTTTGAATATCTGACAGAAAGACTTCCACAGTTACAGCTGCAGGGAAGAGCTTTATTACTGTCACACGCATTCTAAACTCTGTTCATCAGCTTCAACAGGCAACAGAAATTTGAGCTCTTTCCATTATCTTCCAGTGGAGAAGTCTGACACAGAAGTCTCCATTTAGCCTATCACATCATCATCATGCAGTTACACACTCTAAAATGTAGACTGTTATTCACAGCTACCCTCAAACAGAATTATTTCTGTTATTTGAAAGTAATTTCAGGTTTTGGTACATCCACATGGAACAAGCAGGGGGAAATAAACACACTGATATACCTGCTCTGAAGTCTGTTAGAGGGGGAAGAGTATCCACGTATTTATTGCACCACTTCAGGGCTTCATCGAGGCTCTTCAAATTCGAGAAACAGCTGGCATCTCTCTCTGTGGCAGACTGCTTGCTAAGGTTCTCAGAAGGATTAAGGCAGATATATACCTATTCAAGAAGACGCCATCTGATGAACTTTGCAGGCTTCTTTTAACCTTTGCATTTCAGAGATGGAGGATTATTGCAAGTGTATTTGTTCCCATGATGGAACGTTTCTGCACATAACTGCCTTCTCCTTTCCTCCACTTAGGAGTAATTTTGTACTCATAATTTTATCCCCCCAAACCAGAAGCAAGTAACCACTGATCAACACATTTCAATAACAAAAAGAGTGAAAGGAACACACGTACTAGAAAACATACCCATGTAAGATTTGATAGCTGTGCCTCACTAGGATTCCTCCCTCCTGCTACCTGATAAGTGATCTCACTTTGTAATGGCAAACCAAAGATTAATTTTAGCACTCCTGAAAGGAGAACTTTTGAAACAGTGTTATATTTGCTGTGCCAAGGCGTTCCAATCCCCTCATGTCTCATTAGGTCATCAGCATAATGCTGTGGGCCCAAAGAACAAAAAACAACTGAAGAAATCCACCTGAACCATCTCAGAACATCGTAATATCCTACAGATAGTCCCAATAATTAATGAGTAAAGTTATTTCTGAGCCAGGAAGAAAACTAGTTTTCTAATTTGTACCAAGCATACATTCAAGCCACAACTCCATCCTGCAATGGTACTTCAAATACAAAGAACCCGGAGTGTAGCGTTTATGACTATATGCTATGATCAAAAGCAAGAGTTCAAGTAATGTGCACAAAATGAACAAAAAAATCCTCATCATGTTTCTCCCGTAAGAGAGGAGGAAGATCAGACAGTCAAAGAAAACCTCCAGATCCTTCCATCCTGCATTTAGTCCAAACAAGACTATGTAGAATACACATTTCTGGAGAAGATGCTTTATATGTGTAAGTAAATTAGTGCAGTGAATTTACATCAAATCATTGTGCTGAATTTAAAACAATCACTTCAAGAACATAAACTCGTTCTTTTGGTTTATCAAAATGATGTGTACAAGTGCTTGTACACAGATCAGCACACTCAAAAAACATTAGGTTCTGTAGCACAATCAGCTTCTCTCTACTTCCTGGTTTTGTTTTTCATCCAACATTAGAAGCCCACACAGGCATCTTTTATTTCACCAATCAATATTCAGCCTTTTGCCTGGGAGACAAGAGAGGGCAGCTCTGTGGTTCACAAAGAAAAGTGCGCAACATCCCAGCAATTTCATTTTTGGAGATTAAAGAAGAGAAATACCCTTAGTGTTCTGTGAAACTGAAACCCAATGACCAAGCTTCTTACTATACAGTGTTAACACATGTCACACCACAGACTTCTATTTCCTAAAATGCCCTTTTTTTTTCATCCCCAGGTCAATGGGCAGTATTTATTTCTCTGTTTGCCTGGCCCCCTAAGAGTATTCGTACTAAGAGTTCCCTCAGCTGAACTAGCTGACCACCTGCACCATTAGTATTAGCATTCTGCAACACTGCTTTTGGTATTTTCTGAAATTCTAAGCTTCACCAGCACGATGAGGCTGCAGTGTCTGCAATGCATGTGAGATATTCACAAAACATACCTCCTTAGGGTTCACAAAGTGGGTTACCCTGACAGGAAAGATATCTCCTTGAACAGGTAGCGGTGGCAACTTGTAGGAAGGTAAAACTGGAATGTGTCCTTCAGCCAGCACCTAGACCAAGACAAACTTCCGTCAAGCATCATTATGTCATAACAAAAATGCAAACTGGTATCTGTAAGATTCCTGGTTCAAATGCTACTGTAATAATATCATTCTAATAACGTGAAACAGCATGCTGCTGATATACATATACATATAAAATCAAGAACACTGTGACAAGCAACTTGATTATACCCAGCTATGAAGATTCACTTACAATTCAGCTTGTTCCCCTGCTGGAGCAGAGGTTTGGCCAGATGGATCCATAAGTCCCTGCCAACCTCAGCCACCTCACAATGTCTAAAGAACTGGATTCACTTTTTTTCTGCTGTTTGTTTTTAAATGTTTTTTCTTATTGTCGTTGTCATTGGAGCTCTTCTCTCTTCTGTCCTAAACTGGTCAGACTCTCCCTGATTTGCCTCCAAAACCAGCAACAAAAAACCAACCCCCAAACCACCACCACCCAGTCTGTCATTCCCAGGAACAGGTTGAGATGGAACTGAAAGAGCAAACCTTGGCTCAGATTAAGAGCTTAAATCTGCAGACTTCAGAGTCTTGCTGTGAAGGCTACAATATGCATTGCAAAATACAAGTACAAAATAAATGCATCAATAAATACAGAAGTGGTCAGTTTAAGGAATTTTGAACTGATTTTGTTTCAAATGGCTGGAAATAGTTTATACATAGTTAACTACTAATATAAAAATATATACAATACATATTTCTAGAAGTCTAGTCTGAGCTCAGAATGAACATTAAAAACCTGCCTGTGGAATGAAGCAGGATCACAGCCCCAACAAGTCTGAACACATGAGCAGGAGGCAGCACCTAGCAACATGGCTCTTACAATGACATACAAACTAAACTTGCAGTCCCCCAACAGCATATACATGTGTGTACATATACATACATTACACACACACATATGTATGTATGCAATCAATGTATACACATGAACAGACCCACATACATGCAGACCTACAATAAACTCACTGCTCTAAGCTTCCCCAGGACACTTGGGGTGCACTTCCCTGCTCCTTACAAGGAAATCTTCTGGCTAATGACTAAGCTAGGACTGCCCTACGGTGACAAAGCTTGTAGTACAAGCAGCTCCTAAAAACAGCTTCTGCAGCTCTAGAGAAAAGTATCTTGAAGACAAGAACACACTCTATACCAACACATGGGTGTAGAGGACTCTGCATACCCAGATTATTACCATTGGTAACAGAATTAGAACACAGAAGTACAGCACAGTGCCTATCAGAATGCTTACCTAAAACCACAGATTACAAACAATGAAATGAGTTACAAAGCTCTATAAAACAGTAAAACCTATAATGGATATGCTTTATATACTGATGATATCCTTTAGTCAGTGTGGTCTGTCGCTGGGCTTGTGATGATGGCTGTTCAGTCTCTACAGATAAACCCAGAGCTGCAAGATTCATCCACCTGTTATTCCAAACAGCCTTGGAACCAGCCTGATCTCTGGATGGCTCGCTCCTTTTCTGGCTCAGGATATGGTCCACCTCTGATACTCCTTTTAAAAATAGTTTTAGAGGAACATAAAAATTGAACAGAAATGCAGACTAAAAGCCCATTTGCAGTATTGGGTTCAAGAGCAAACATTTGGCCATTCGCTATTCCACACAACTTCAGCAACATATCACACCTACATTAGTTATGCTCAGGAGCTGCTATACTTGGTCTTGCTGCAAAACTACCCAGAAGTGTAATAACATAATCAACATTCACAGTAAGTAACCGTGCATTTCTTTCAATAACAGCAGAGACAAAAACCTCACCTGCTTTGTTATTTCCTGATCGTGATCAACAACACAATACTTCTGCTCTGCCATGAAGGAAGAAACTGACATTCCACTGAAATACAGGTGGATGGACAATTTTCCCCAGGGGCTATCAGGGAGCTCCTAATAGTAAGAGGCAGAATAAGATTACAACAATAATAATGGGGGTCAGGTTTTAGAAACAGTGGCAAGGAAATTCCAACCTAACGACATCATGAACATACATTTAGAGGTACAAGCCCAATAAGGATGGCTGAACACCAACAAGGACAAACTGGAACATAATCTCTCTGTGGAATGCTAGCACTGACTATTCAGTGTAACACTGTAACATTATCTCATATTTCTCATTCAATAACAAATTCCTTCCTTTCATGACTGGAAATTTTGTGAAATTTCAGTTTTTTTGGACAATACAGATACTTATTTGTAATGCTAATATTAATTTAGACACGACCATGCTTAACTATGCCTAATTTTCATCACTTAGAAGCTGGGTTTAGAAGAATTTACCATGTCAGAATGACAACAGAAGGCAAACATCAATAAATCCTTTACATCACAAGGATATATTTCAAGTCCTGAAAACCATGTGAAAGCTTAATTTTCCAAGCAATTTTAGCTTTGGATTCTCTTCTCATTCATAACAAAGGCAGCGGATGAAAAAACGTTTTATGTAAGTAACACACTTATTGCTGCCTTCTTTCAGCTGGTGTTCATAACGCAGGTTTAGAAGTACAAACAAAAAAAAGATAAGCCTCATTCCACACCAGTGATGAAATTAAGTTACCTGAACATGTATTTCAACCTCCTCATTTCTAAGCAGCTGTTGAAGGAGATCCACTGCATCCTGCTGCCAAGCATTTCCAATCTATTTGGTAAGAAGAAACTCCTGAACATTAATGCGCTGACAAATAACATACTCTACTATTCCTAAAATACTATTGCAAAAAAATGCGCCTATTATTGAACAGCTTTGAATACACACACAGAATTAGTCTGGTTTAGAAGAATTTAACATTTCCTGCTATTTGGTACATTCAGGCTTACAGGGTGACTGCGCTGATTCAGCCATTTTCAAATCTTGAAGTGGCTGAGAAAGAGAAGATTCCTTCTGAGTTATCATGTATGTGTGTAAGTTACGTGAAAACATAGTCCAAAGACACAGAATTATACTCAAATATAACTGAGAACAGAAGACAGAATACTTCACATGTTAAGTAGTATCTATTTGCCTCCTGACCACAGACCTATAAGCTTACCTTCTTTAATCTATCAATTGAACTGCTGAAGTCTTGTAGCAATGTAAGTTTTCTTGAAAGTCAGCTGGTTATTTCGGTAGTCTACACTTAAACGTGCCTCTTAAAAATGAGTAACATATGTAAACATCTTCACAGTTCATCACGTGAATGACTTACCGAGTCTAACAAAACAGCCTTGTAACAACTACCTGTATTAGTTTAGCAAAACAAAGAGCTTCCCATGCAACTCTGTTCAGAATGACAGAATCACTTTCCCAAGAACTGGAAATTTATGATTTCCTGATCATTTTGCAGTAAGAAACCCAGGACTTCCTTCTTGTTGCAGCTACTGGAGAACAAACTGCCACTCTGGAGCAGCATTCCTCCAGACAGTGCAGTATCATGTCTCACAAGGACTTTGTTCTAACGACAGCTGTGTTTGAAGCATGGTCACTTCCTAAAGCAATCTAGGACTTTCTGATAGAAAACTGCCTGCTGAAATGATCCTCTCCAGCTACTCTGAATACTTTGAGGCAAGCAAAAATGCAAGAAATGACTCAACCTTTACATGACAAAGCAGTATTATCAGTCTGAATAACTACCTACTAAATACTAAAAAGCCTCAAAATTGAGCATTACTCACTGGTGTTGTCTTGTAGAGCTGACATGGTATGCAGAATGGAGGAACAGAGGTAAATGATGTAGTGGGACGCAGGTGACACTGAGGGACCCTCTCTATGCAGCCATTGTCTACATACTGTACCTGTATGAAAAAGCTTTTCTAAAATCACTCCTGTTTTTAACGACAAGTTTAGTAAAAGAAAGGGTTTGTTTACAGCATCTGCTTTTCTGGAAGAAAAACAACCATTTGCTGATATGAGTGTAATGTGACAAAGTGGAAATGAAGGAAAAGACTGAAGAACCACCACGGTAGATCAGAATCTTACCTGAAACAAAATCTGCCTCTTCTGTGATAATCTACAGCAGCTTAACTAAAAATACATTGTGAACTAGGAAAGCATCAGACTTGCTGTAATAAAAAAGCACGTGCAGACCAGAGAGACTAGTTAATAGTAACTCGGAAGTAGAAAAAGGAACTCCATACCACAGCAATATAAAGAATTCAAACAGAATCACTATTGGCTGAGCAGATGGAAACTAAAGCAAACAATATTATTAAGGTGTTCTGCTTATGTTCGTGACAAGAATGTTAAAAAAACCGAATGTACAGGGGAAATCAAATGGGATTACTTGCAGCTAATCAAGGGACTGAAGACAGCTTTTACTTAAGAACACTTATCAGTAACAGGGAAACTACAGGAAAATTTTGAAAGCTTTAAGATAATAGGTGAGAGTTTTTTCGCCTTTAAGATAAATATGAAATCAGAACACTGATCAGCTTTAAGCAGAACGAGCATCTGGACAGGTAGGTCAGCTGAACAGAAAGAGGTAGAAATCTGAAGTGCTGAAATATTATTTGCAAATATATAACATAAACAGGTCCATGTCCGCACACACCCACATAAGACAAACAATCTAACTTACCTGCAGAGTACCACCACCGTGTTCTACAACTTTACCTCGATACCAAAGGCTATCTGACCCTCTTATGACACAAGCTTCCTCCTTTTTCCAAGAGTAGGGCTCCAGAAGACCAAGGCACTTAAAGTTACTTTGTATTTCAACCATCAATTTCTTTAGTTCACTTACTGGGGGTAGAAAAAGCGGTGCAGTATGAAAGTCAAAGTCTGTACAAATTATTCTAATCACTAAATAGAGACCTAAAAGAGACAGGGCATTCAAAGACATGTATAAGCACTAAGTACGTCTTCTATTCCAAAACAATGTTTTCCAAGACGGTTACAATAGGCAATGCTCAATTTGTATCATAAGCAAATCAGCTACCACTTCCACAAGAAGGAAATTGCTTTTCTCATATTAAGCCCATTAGTAATTCTGGGTTCTAATCTCTGAAAAGATGGGTCTATAAACTTCACAGCTTGACAAGAGGAATACGAGAGTTTCTGCATGAAGAAGCCAGAAGATTCTCAGACACAGGAGGACAAAAGCCATCACAGAAAAGGTGCCCAAAAAATCTTGCTCAGCAACAGATATAATCTACAGGAACAACTGTAAGAACACAGTGCTGGACCAGAGGAGTTACTGTAATTTGCTTTCCATACAGTTAAATATATCTGTAGTGTGACAGAAGGAATCTTCCCTTAGCAAAATTCTTTTTCCTCACCACAGTAGATTACCACAGTACTGAAGACTAATGCTGCACCTGCCAGATTAAACTGCACCTTTCAAAGGGTTCCAACAGAAAGCAAGCAATACAGAATCTATCATACCAAAATTATTAAGAACAAAAAGCTCTTTGTACTGGGCTCAAATTGAAGAAAAATAAATCCAGCAATATGAGAGAACCACACATGAAGAAAATAAAACGCGTGCTGCTTTAGCCAACACAGTGTAGAGAAGCAAGACAGGCAGCCTGACTGTCCCGATGGTGGGACTCTCGATCTCTGGGGTGATGAAGGACAGGACGGCTGATCTGGGTCTGCTTAATGGCACGGCGCCACCTGGTGGGGATCTGGGCTTTTTAGTCTGAAAGCAGCAGAGCGCAATGGTTGGCACAGCCTTCACCCACAAAACTGAAATCTTACCTTATCTGAAGCACAGCAATCCTTAAGAGGAATCTTTCAGAACTACGTTTCAATACAGAACACATAAAACACACCTGGCGTTTTCTGATACACTAACACAATCAGAATCACAGACATGCATGTGTTTCCTTCCATGAAAACTTACCAGATGATTTTGGTATTACATAAAAAGTCCCATCATCTCCAATGCAACTCACTACAGCTTGAAAGTTTCTTTCTTTGGGTATAACGGGCGGTTTATAAGTTTTACTCATTTCCAAAGGCAGTCCGGACTTCTGTTCATTCTTTGAAACATTACTGTCTTCCTGTTCATCAGAGCTGCTTCTTGCACATGCAGGTTCTGAGTTGCAACTGCTCAGCTGTGGGTTCTCTTGCTCCAAATGGACTTCAGAATATTTCTTGTGGACTGCACGAGCCACAGCAGCTTTATCAGTTCTAGCACAACCAAAATTGTATATTAAATGATGAAGAATTTGGAAAGCAAAAACCAAAAACCCCATAAAGTTGTCAAATCCTTGATTACGTAATGCCAAATCTCACATCTACCAACTTAAATAGAAACATGGAACACGTAAAATTATTAAGTTAAGTGAGTAGTTGCTTAAGATGGTGTTTTGCTGCTACATACAATGTTACAAATGATAATTCAACTTTCATGTATCATTTCACCGCAATATAGATCTACGAGTCTGAAAGGATACAAAAGAAGTATCCAAACCTCGTGTTTCTAAAAGCCAAACCCTTTTCAACAAGGTGTTCCGAAACATCAATCAGCCGTCCTGCCTCATCCTTCCAATGGATCTTCACAGGCAACACGCTCCCCTCAGTGGTTTCCTGCAAGAAATTACAAATGCTGAACAACACAATTACGTGCATTTCTGCTCAACTACTGACACTTCTTTCACTTCATCAAGGCAGTCTGCCAACGAGACTCTAACATCTGTGCTCCAATCAGAACATACATCTCATCTGTTTGCTGGGTTCTGTCAGCAACCAGAGACCGTGAAGATGTAAATACTGTTCTTCAGTACCTAAGTATACCTAAAATGCTTTTTCCCCCTCTATGCTGGGTACCTGAATGCTCCAGTGAAAAACAAAAGTAAAACAAATGAACAACAAAAAAGCCTTGGAGCAAACAACAACCCAGGTGTGATCCTCTCAGGACTCCTTTCAAGAGCGAAAATACTCAGCAAAAAAAAAAAAGGCAGAATGAAAATGACCTCTTGTAGTGCAGATCTGGATTACAAACCTGTATTATTACTTTTGCTTTTGCCCCAGTTAGGTAGTAGGATATACACTCACACACTGTTGCTGTCCACTGCATGCTTCCACCTGTTGGTCTAAAGGAAACAATCTCCTTTACTGAAAGAGAAGGCAGTGCACCCAAACTTTACCCCCAAAGCCCACCCTTTGCTGAGGTACTGATGTTCTTTTTAGACTGCCTGTACTGCCAGGGGAAAAACCAATCAGACCAACGAACTTCAAACCCTGTTATGGTCAACATTAAAAAAAAGAAGTTACTTTGCCTCTCAATTCATAGGACAGAAAAGATTCAATCCTGTATGTCCCAAACCTTAAACTGAGAGCTGCACAACATGAAAGTATGGTATCTGTCCTAAAAGAATCAAGGGAAATGTATACTTCACCTGCAAATAGCCTTTCATACCCCTCCATGGAACAAGTATTACAAATATGCTCTTCACAGTATATTAAAAAAACCAAACAAACCACAAAAACAGAATCGAGGGCGGAATACCCCATTTCTCTTCCTTGTCTGCAGCCGATAAAGGAAAGACCTCCTATACACCTTCATGAGATCTAATTCGTCTCAAATTCCAAGTCAAGGAAAACAAGTCTTCAGAGAAATAAGGAAATCTGTAACGTCTGCCCAGCGTTTTATAATTCACCCTACAAAACATTCTTTCTTTGTGTATCACATTTTCACTGGTATCCAACATAACCCTTAAAATTAATAAGTTAGAACTTTGCACCAAGAAAGATAACAGAAGGCTGCCACCCTGTTTCTTTATCCATCCCACCCCTCCCCCAAACCACCATATTCAAATCACAAATCATCAGCACTAATACAGGAAAAAAAAATAAATTATGTCACTATCAGGTTTTTGATGTTGTTATTTCAGCATAAAGGTAAGGAAGGCTACCTTATATCTGCTAAGGCACATTCTATTGCTAATGTTTCAACACTCTTCATGTCTTCCTGAAGTTCTCTCAGACAACCCACATCCACTGTTTTTTCCACTCCAGAATCATAGAGCAGTACCTGTTACAAACAAGAAATACAATGAACCAAGCACACACACACACGCTCGTGGTAACCTGAAGCATTCCTGAACAGGTAAGCAAAACATGTTTGAAGCAGAATTAAGTGAGAAGGCAGATGTTACACTCACATGGCACAGTACATCACCACCAGTTCAGAGTTCCAAGAACACGATTACATTTGTTCCTGTGGTGTAGCACTCAGTTCAATTGGCCCCAATTTTTTAAGCAAGGATCATTAAGTTTGACTTAAAGACTCCCAGGTTCACATTTAAACCTTGTGATCTTGTGATTCCCTTGGAATCTAAGGTAATTTGCTAGGCTGTAGGCTTGAGAATCTATGCCATATTGCAAAGCATAGTGTTAACATACACACAGTCAACCTCAACCACCTTTTTCAGTTATCAGGTTGCCTGCAAAAAGCATCTGAGCTTTGATGGCGCAGGAATTTTATTCACAGCCTGACAAAAAAACAGAAGGCTGTATGAGAAAGTATTAATGCAGAGGCCTGCAGACTTCATCGAAGAATTCTTACTTTAGAAAAGTAAGAACGAGAGATTACCTCAGCAGTTGTTTCAGAGACAATTCTGCTTATCCGGCCTCTACGCCACTGTTTCAAATCATGTATATAAACAGCACAGTGCATGTTATTTTCCCACTTCACAGCCTGTGGCTGGGATTCCTTGTAGAACGCATCCATCTTCTCCTGTAAACTAATATTCAAAAATACACTTTTCTAGTGGTAAGATGTTCTCAAATGAATGAAAAGCATTATTTAGCCAATGACTGTTAACTACCATCGTGTAAAATGTTATTAGCTGTTTAACAGAAGCCTAAGGTTGTAGTTTTTCTTTATGGCATGTTAGAGATACATGAAACAAAGCTGTGAAACAGACACAATCCAATTCAAACTCTTCAACAGCTGAATTATTCAGAGAGATTGTGGACCTTCTGCATCCCATTGTCTGAAAAACAGATTGCTTTCTCTTAACATCAGAGGGTGCAGTATTCATTTAACACCACGACTAACTCAATGGCAGACTTTAATTAATTAATTACTCTAACTTCAAAATTAAATAACACAAATACTTTAACTCTAGAAAATTTAAGTACCTTTTCATTTTGCCTTCTGATGACAGCCACTGAATAAAGATCTTACTTGGAGACACAACGTGACTAACTATCACCTGCAACTCTTGCTTAGAAATTGATCTGATATCCTGATCCTCCACAGTTTCCGTATTTGCAGGATTTAAAGCTGTCAGTTTTTCAGAAATTTCTTCCAGAGAAGTGTCCCATGTTTCCCTGGGACTTGCAGGATTATCTTTAACATACCTACGTGGAGCATAAAATAATCAGAATCCTTGTATCAATCAGATGCATTTTCAACAGTCAAATATTGCTTAGTAGTCACAATTCAACATGACACGAATACTTCAACATGACACGAATACTTCAACATTTAGAGTCAAAAACAAAGAATAACATAAAGAAAGCTAAAAGCAATCCCAGCGAAAGGTAAAAGCATTTCTAAATGCTCCAACATTCAGGATGGTAACTTATTTTTATTCGTCTTCAGGAAACGTCCTTGCAAATCTTTCTATAAGACAAAAGCACAATCAATACAGGCTACAAGAGGAGAAGCAAGTCTGATATAAAGCGGACTGCCAAACATTTAATGCTCACAACGTGGTCTCCAGAATATCAAAGTATTAAAATCAAGCTTCTGGAAATTAGTGTTGCTTGAGGGAAATTTTCAAATTCTGCTTTTAAGATGAGTAAATATTCTTTTCAGAAGTGATAAATATTAAGAATAATAATTAAGACTATTAAGTCAGCGAAGTATGTATCTTGCCAGCATCCCCTGAGAACACAAACACAACACAACAATTTTCCTTATTAGAGAACTGAACTCAGCATGGTCATGTGAAGAATACCTTGATAAAAAATTGTTCTGTGTGAACTGAATGGAATAAAGGCATCAGAAGTTGGCTGCTATTTGTCAATTCATATGAGCAACAGCCTGGCCTAGTAAACGACTGCGAACAGCATCTACCAGAGACATGTAAAACTGAGCCTGGAAAATAAATCTCTAAATGCAGAACTGACTTCTAGGTAACAAAGTCTCAAGGAAACAGCAAGCATGAGCTTCAACTACGCTTTTGGCCTTCCAAGAAGAAACTCTCTTCTGTTTTCAGAAATCCAGCACCTATCTTGTCCTTTACAGGTAGCAAACTCCTTTATCAGAGAGAGTTTTCTTTACTGTTTCAATACTTAAAAGACTGGGCAGATGTCTGAAATGAAGTGACACTGGGAGTGAGGCTGAACAAGGGAGGACAGGCATTATGTCTGCCAACAGCCGAATCTATAATGAAATATTTATGCTCATCAGCAAGAAATCAAGTTAAATTCCCCAAGCTGAGTCTGTCTGCTAGCAACAGTACTTGGTAAGCACTTTCCCCATCTTTCATTTTGACCCCATTAATTCTCTTATTCCCATTTCTGTTTTACCCACAGTACAAATAAGGAGAGCAAAAACAAAAATGAAATTAGTGAAGTTGCAAAGTAACTTGTATTTAATTAAGGCTAGGAAGGCTAAGTATGGCTTTCATTATAGCTGAATAGCAACACAAGAAAATATAGTAGTGACAACAATACTGCCTTTAAGGTCCAAATAAAGCCATCTAGCTTTACTAAGACTTATTAAAAATCATCAGCGGCTCAAGACAAGCATTCCTAGCATTTAGTTTATTTCTGGAGTAAGGTGAAAATCCGCTTACTTGCCATCTCCTGAAACAGAACAGAAACAACAAGACTCAGGAATTTTTTTTTATTTTTTTTTGAAAGAAAACCCCATAGTTAAGAATCTTTTTATTCTTATCAGTTCAGTAGTAAAAAAAAAAAAAAAAAATTAAAGAATAATTGATTTTCCTAATTGCAACTCATGGATTATCTTTTCTAGAAGCAAACAAATGTGGCAGCGCTATCTCCATACCAGCCTCATCTCTCCCATGAGACTTCCCAGTTCTTCGGTCCGTAGCTGACATAACCTGCTATCTAAGAATTTCTTCTCTGTTATTAAACTGAGCTTCCAAAGAGATGAGGTACTTTAGGCACAGGCTAAACAAAAGTGGTAATTCTTCTCTTTGTGTAAGGGAATGTGAACCACAGTAACCAGTTCGGGAAGATTTGGCATGTTACAAGCACATGAGAAGCATTATACAAACATTTTATCTACTACTTCTGAATCCATCACACTTTAGCAAAGTACCTATTAAGCAAGATTTGGTTTGAAAATTCAGTTACGTAGCAGCAGAACCACAACTTATTTCAGTTGACGACTCTTCACAATTGTGGTAAATTCCAATCACCAAAGGTGATACACTCTGAAGCCAAACGTGTTGTTATATAAATCCAGTATTTCCAAAAACTTTTAAGTAATGCACAGTGTATTTACCCAGGTATATAGGACGCAAGGTCTTCTCTGACTAGCTGGCAGTTAATGCTTGAGCCTCTTCCACAAGCAGCATGGGAGTCAAAAAGTTCAACAGACAAAATATTGCCTAAGGTCTCTGAGAATTAATAACACAATTAACAAATAATAATATTAGCCATCGAAGATTGAATGAAGACTATCGGTTCAGGGACATGGCAAATAATATGAAGAAAAGTCATATTCTGGAACTAACCTGACTGATGATTCTAAGCATCAACATTAAGAGACTTAGCTCTGCACATAATTATAAGACCAACTTAAAAGGCACTAATAATTACTGGAAACCACCTGCTGCATGTAATTTCATTTACTATATGGGCTCTAAGCCATCACTGTATGGGAGCGGAAAAATAATTACCTATTAACAGTAAATGGTATAGAGAAAATATTCTATGGCATATATGTACATATAAATTATATAGCAGCACACACACTCTGCAATCCATTTTTTGAGGCACAAGGGGAGGATATTTTAAAACAGCAGTGATCACATCCACAGCTACCAATAAAGTCAGAAACTGTCAAAGACAGCTACAAGGTTTGGAAAACAAGCTGATCTTAATAAACCACATTACTTAAATCCCTTAATATTGGTGTGGCTCTAAGAAGAAACAAAAAGAACTTTCATCACAGGTGATGCCTGTTATGTCCACTTCAGTCAGTTCCTGCCTGAAATCACTCACGCTTGGCTACTTATACCACCTAACAGTATGAGCATTTCAAATGAATGCTGTTTTTAAGATATGAAAACCATGTTTCTATATATGAGAAAATTTAACAGTGTTTGAGCAGAAATTGATACACTCTTGGTAACTTACCAACAACTGAGCACACCATACATTTATCTTCAGTCATTTCTTTGAACCTTCCCGTGGTTTCTCTGCTCCACCCACCTGCTGCTTCACAAGGTTCAATGTAAGCCAGCCTGCACTTGATCACCTGAAGAATAATCAATTCTCTGGTACCACATACATCGATATCATCCTATTACAGTAAAAATCACAGCCATGTGAGACAGCAAAGACAACATGACCCAGGCTTTTGGTTCCAGATTATTAGTATCTAAGACCCTCGTGGTCCTCCATCCCTGCAGCTGGACATGAATCTCAGAAGTTACACACATTCTTGCTAAAACAGAGATTAACTCTCCTCATCCCCTGTTTATGGTTAGACCTTAAACTGACTGCAGACATCAAGAAAGACTAACACAGAAGTAACAGGGAAAACCTTCATCCTGTTTTGCTCAAACTTAATGTAGTGGCATGTACTTAATGCATTTAAGCTTAATATGGCTGTACCATTGTGGAAGAAAAAGTGCTGTGGAAGCCAAACCCAACACTACATTAAGCACTGCTTTTATCAGTGTCAGCAACATTTCTGCAGCAGCAAAGTTCACTAAGATGCTTTCAAACTGTACTAATGGCCTGAATGAAGTCCAACTTTTCCTGAAATAGCCCAATTCAAATTGTAACAACCAACAACAGACCATCACTGCTGATACTCCTGCCCTCTGAATGCCTGGTTTTATAATGTATCATTCATTTTTAAAAAAAGGATTGGAAATTCTTTGAAATTGGAAGGATTTGACATTAGAGCAATACATAAGCAGGCCTGCAGATCTTTATACTTAACTGTGTTGGAAGTAATAGTGACAGGAAATTATTATTCCTTATGCAAACTTTCAAACTACGTAACTTGCTAGACTGTAACCAATAGATAGCACAAAGAATGCTGAGAATGATAAGTTGCCCTAGAACTCATATTCCCTTCAGTATCAATACCTCTGTGGTCCACTCTCCTTCATGCTCCAAGTGACATGACCCAGTAGTTGGTATTCAACAGCTGAAAAACGCCTTACAGATTTTTCTGAAGGTTTATATTTCTTACCTTACAAATATTTTTAAGGTCAGTAACAAGTAACCAACTGGAATGATGAGATAATGCCTATCAAAATCCAAGCACCTTTATTCATTAATCACTCTGATCTGCAGTATTAAGACATTGCAACTGAAAGAACATTCGGCTGTTTTCACTTTTCCTTTCCCTTGCTGTCATAAAAGCAGAGATATTTTTGCTGAAACTTTTCTCAGAAACATTCTGTTCAACATGACAACAACCGAACCCTATTTTCACTAGTAGATGCTGGCTGACCTTGGTTGCAGCAATCACTACTTCTGTTGCCTATGACAGGTCATCAACATATGAAATTCTAAAGTTCAGCATCAGAAGTATTAGCAACCAGAACAGTGGAGGAAAAACGATCGTCTTCTGCTTATGTGCATTTTTTACTTTCTCATTTCTCTTCCCACTATGATTTCCCCTTGCTAAAGAAGGAGAAGCTCCTACAAGATGCAGAAGTCAGGAAAGCAGCAGAATTCAACTGCCTTGAACCAAACAAAAATGCAATTACATTACCTTATTATTTGGAAATGGAAGAGTGTAAAAATTATCCTTTCCATGGGATAAAGAATTTGAATAAACATATACACAAGCCATCTATCCCAAGGTAACACTAGATATTATTTCAAATGCAAATCATCTTATAATTTTAATTACCACAATAGTTATGAATCTACGCCCAAAAAACATTTAAAATATTCTATCACAAACTTCTCTCTAAAGGAACTTCACATTTTATTTACTTCATAACTTCACCAACTCTGTAACCCCTTTCTGTCCCTTGGAATTTATTTTCAGTACTTAATTTACCTTTCCTGGAGAGCTCAGAAACTCATCTGCTGTATCACATATGTCTGTAAGAGGTACGTTAGCAATGATGCCCGAGTCAATGTCCTTCACTACAACTTCTTCATGATGTGGTATCCCTTCAAGAAAAACAACCCACAGATGAAATCAAATTATTAAAACTAATGACTATCAAAGCTAAGCTAAAGCACTAGAATTTTCAAGAAATTTACATCCTAATGAAAACACAGTATTTTCAAGTACTCCAAAAGCTAATTATTATTATTTTTAAACAGCCTGTTCTTTCAAATTCCTGAAACAAGCAGATTTAGGATTCTAAATGATCATTTCCAAAGATGCTGCCACATTAACTACAAGTGGATACATACTCAAGTATGCATACAGGCATGTTTAACTTAAAGATCACCACAAATAAATGCACTGTCTTCCCCTCATCCCTCATGTCTTGGAAACTACTGTGGGAAACCATCAACCCACACTAATTACAATTCCAGATTGGAAATGGTGGACAAATCTGAAGGTCAAATTGCAATACGAAGTGAAACAGTATGCAATTATATAATAGAATTTCAGTAAGATATTGACAATAAACTGCACCTTTTTGAAAAAGAGACTATGGGAAATATCCCATTAATGGGTAAAAAAAATACATAAATACACATCAGTGCTGCTGAACTTATGAACACAGGTACAAGCATGAGACTGCCCAGTGGAAAACAGCATCCGATCCTTCTCACATCATCTCACAGTGGGCAACTCTGCTTTACTACAACACCCGATTCTACACCTTAGCACTACAGCAAAAGAATCAATGCTTCACCTATGATCTGTGCTCTGTACCAATTCCCACTTTCGTGTTTTGCAACGCATGCTTTACCTTCAACCGGGCGAACAATTGTCTTGGCTTTGCTATCCTGATGTTCGTGTATTTCCTCAGTTTTCTCTGGAAATGCTAAATCCACCTGGCTACCTGCCTACAATAATAAAACATTCTGTTATATGTCAAACGTTTCCATATTTCTGTAATCGCATTTTTACTCTTTTAAGGGATACTTTTTTTCTGGTAATGTCATGTTCCCCTGGAAAAGTAGTTTACTTTAAGTGTCCGTAACTAAAGAGCCTAACTGTTATTGACTACTGCCATGTTCCATCACTACTCTAAGGAATGAAACACTACATACCCACAGAAAGAAATACTGTAAAACACACATAAATAAAGACCTTTATGCAATTCTAGAAATTCTAGAAATTAAGTTTGTAATAACAGTGAAATGAACAGAAATTAACTAGAAATTTTATCTCAGTTAAAGTGTACTATAAATAGCTCAACAGACAAGTGTTTGTACAGACCTCGTTTCTAAGCTTACCAATTGGAGATAAAAGTCACCTGGACTATTAATACAACAAACTGTGACAGGGATCACTTCTCTTTCTTGTGGCATCTTTGGTGCACTGTATGGCAACACTGAATTATTTTCTGAGTGGTTGGGAAGATGGGATTTAAACCTAAGGTAAACAAAAAGATATTGAATAAGTTATGCAGAAATGAACTGAGAGGGAAGGCTTTCGGACTCCTGTTGATTTCACTAAGAAACACAGTATGATCTCAACAGAAACTTGTTCCAAAGTCCCATCAATAGCTTGAACTCTCTTCAGTCTGTGCCACCAAGTCTCATGTTGCTCCTGCCACAAACGTAATGTAGTAATAAGGATGTATGGTAGCTGACTCCTAAGAAGACTTATTTGGGAAGCAGTATTGTACATTTAAGTTGTCTTAAAACACCACCACCCACTAAATTCTACAACACTGACGAAACCATTTTCAAATCTTCTTTCTCACATTTAGTGCAGAAGCAGTAAAAATTAACTCCAACTACTATCACCACAGCTAGTTATCCAAACATATACACTTTTCTGTCTGCAATGGAATTTCCTAAGGCTTGCAGACTACTGTATGCAAACACCAAAGCATTCCCCTCTCTCCTAACCCTCCAAAACAACTTGCTTCGTAAACATTACTTTGTAAATATGCCATTTTCATCTATGACATAAGAGCAAAAACCAGAAGAGTCCACAAACCTTGCCACGTCTAAAAAAACTAATGCATCCTTGAGAGATGCGGGCATGTCACTGCATATTTTATTACATGGAGGTTTTCTTAAATCCACAATGAGAACGCCGTCCTCTTCTCTAAATACGGTCATTAAAACAACTTTATTGTTCACCATTCCTAAAAATTTTTCCTTTGCTTCTTCTCCCCAACCTTCACTCTACATTAAAAAGAGCAAATTGTTACTGAAGATGTTGGACACTAATAAGGCATAAAAAAAATAAGTAAGCACAGATGCAAACGAACAGCAGTTTGTTCAGCATTTCATCAGAACACTGAACCGGCAGCACCAGACAGTACTTTATGGGGACTTCTAAAAGTATTTTTAACTGTAAAACAAAGTGAAATCATGGGATGCAATTTCTACCATCTCTTTTGAACTCAACCCTCAACATTTCATGCCCTCTGATTTTTTTTGATAGACAAACTTGAACAGCCGTATGTTGTTTCATCTCATGATTTGCACTTCTACTCTCCTGATTTGTCTAAGAGTTTTTTCCTTACTCTTTCTATGCAAATACACAACCTAATGTAGTCAGTCGGAACATTCCTTCTCTCCACAACACCCTTTGTCATGTTTTATCTACCTTGGAGCATCCTCTTTCAGTTTACTTCCCTTGGATCAAACTAAAGCATTTTGCATTTGATGGCTCTAATCTCTCTTTTTTGGGTCTTAGGATCCAAGCATATACACAACGTTTTATCCAGACCTGTGAAAATTGTTCCTGATCTGTCCTACTTGAAAGCATTTCAGAAAATATCAGGTTACAAACAAACAAAAGAAAACAACCAAACAACAAACCCTAAAGAAATGATAAATCAACCCTGCAGTTATACTGTCAGAAATGCATGACTACATTGCACATAATCCACTCTCATACCAATGCGGAGAAAATAAAAGAGTGTCTCTCATAAGTAAGTAAATATTTAAGAAAGTAGTGTTGCAGTGTAAGCCTTGTAGAAAAGGGGCAAACTGTACTCTGCTTGTTGTTATAGCAATAGACAACAGATGTCACTTCTTAAATTGTGGCACAAAATTTGAAGTAACAAAAGGAAAACCTCTCAACAAATTATCTTAAAAATCCTGAGTCGTTTCTCTTGGTTTGGATGATTTTTCAACGTTATTACTCGCACAGCTGTCAGCCAGCCATGAAATAAGTTCTATTATTTGTCTTTCACTTTGATAAGCCTAGAGCCAAAGAAATGAGATTTAAACCCAGAGGCTTTTAAAGACAGACTGCTGTATGTTTGCTTCCAAGTAAAGCAGCATATCCAGTCTTTTAAAGATATATATATGTATACACACACACACACACACACACACACACACACACACACAAAGGTCTATACATATACACACTCAGTCAGAAGATTTCCTCCCTCTACACTGGAGTAAGGTATTACATATCTTTCACTGAAATTCTTTAATAAAAATCTTAAAAAAAAACAACACAACGTTATCCAGTAGTAGAAACAGTTTTTACTTACTACGTTTTTAGGAACAATATCTTTCAATGAACACGGTACTGCTAATGAAGGAATAGCTGCAAGTTCAGCCTCGATATGCTCATCAGGCTTCCTCAGAAGCAAACAAATGTCATCTGTTTCAGTAGTTTGCAGGGCAGCAAGATCAGGCCTAGGAGCATACCTATAGCAAGTAGAAATAAAAATACTACCAATCTAAGAGGAATGCCAAGAAAAACCTCAAGCCCCTCTCTACCTCCCCCCCCCCCAAAAAAACCCACAACAAAATAACCAAAGAAAATAATAAACTTGAGAAAATGACTGTTGTAACTGGCATAACACCCTAATACTGAAACTTCTATAACATTAAGAGCCTGAATTAAAAACATTTCTTCAGTTTTAAGCATTCAGAATCTCTACCTCCACAACAGAAATCCAAGATACACATGTTAATACGTGAACATTTGTACACGTGCCTACTTACACAACCTCCCATTATTTTCCTCTATGGGAAAAAGCTACGTACAGAACACCAGCATCATGTGCATATCCAATCAGCAGCTTGTGCCAAGAGTATTGGCTGGCTGAGGATTTGTTTCTTCAGAAATCCTCTTGAGTACCAACAGTGAAAGGACAACCATTACAGCCAAAATTGTACATCTGCAAACGTACCTTGGGAAATTAAATACTTCAGAACTCCCAAAATCAACCAGAAATATTTCAATCACCGCAATATCACAAACTCTGCATCTCATTGGACCACCAGTCTTCTGCTTGCTTTTGGTTTTTATGGGAATTAGTTTAGTTATAGTTCCACGGCACCACATTCCAGTCTCCTTCCTTTTTATAAAAACTCTAACACCTTTATGGAAACAATTTAAAAAAAAAAAGTAAATTAAGGATTTACAAATATTTTGTGCTTTAATACAGCTTTATACAGAATTACTGCATTAAGACAAAGCAGACTTAACTAGCTGAAGAACTAATCTGGTCTAGTCATTAAAATATGCACACTCAAAAAGACCTTAACAGTTAGAAGTATCACCCAACACTGGAAAACTTTAGCAGTGAAAACCTCTGTCGCTCACAATTTCTGAAGCACTGAAATCATTAAGGAACTGAAGATGTGTTCTTTTCTTATGTATGATTTAAATCCACTTAACAGAACAGTACAGAATAGCACCCCTTTCCAATCCCCCATTAACTGCAGATCCTTGAACATCCTAGACTGCTTTCCAAGGTCAATGAATGGAAAATGGAAAGAAGAAATAAAGAATGAATATTTTAATAAAGAAGATATTATGCAAGGTAGTATTTTATAGCTAATTCAGGCTTAAAAAAAATGTTTCAGACAGTTAATTTACCTGGTTCCAACATATCTGAAGGCAAGAAATATGAACTTTTATTACAACAGAAATTATTCAATTTCATCTCCAAAAAAGCACCTTCTTTCTTCTGTGAGTAGCGCCGAATATAGAAGTGGCATGGATTCACTACATGACTTACAAACACTAATTCTGTTGAATCTGAGCAAGACAGAGAACACATAAAACACCATTAAAGTGGTTCCAAGAGGTATTAATGCACCTAACTGGAAGAGCAGGAATCCTTAAGACTTCTGTATAACTATTGTGCCACTGTGTGAAGATCAAAATACCCCGAAGAACATCCTGAGTCGGAGATGACCTACAAGCACAACTGAGTTAAACTCCTGGCTTTGGATTGATGAAACTGTGCGTCTGAAAGCATTGTCCAAATGCTTCTTGAACTCCAGCAGTCCCAGTCATCCTCCAACTAGTCAAAGAGATTCTCCTCTGTTAAACACTACTTCTGACTTGGCATCCTAAGTGCAGTTAACTCCTTTCAATTTGAGATCCAAAATGCTGAAGGAAGTGGATAGGTCTGAATGGTTTAGAATGGTTTAGTTCCTGCAATGGTATTTAACAACACAACTCTTACAACAACTGGAAAGCCTCATTACTACAAGCAGCTGCCATCTCTACTGTATCCAGTGCCGCCTGCATGACTGGCTTGGGTGCATGTAACTTACAAGTCTGAAGAACTCAACTCCCGTGCTCCTCTAAGTCACAACCAACCATGGCCAAAAATGATATAAAGAATCCACCACTCAAAACTACCAGAGAAAGTACGCTAAACTGTACTTTTCAAACTTAAGAAATGTAGCATCCAGAATAGACCCGTTATTCTAGGACATCTCCAATAGTGAAGAACAGCATCCAAGCTGAAGTCCAAATGAGTTCAAGTACAAGTTCACTCATAATCCAGAACACTAAACAGATATGGAGAGAAGCAACAGTTCAAAACTTTAATAAACTACTGACTTAAAAAAAATGGGTCCAACTGCCCATAAGATGCACTAATACACTGAGTGTCTGCCATGTGCTGAGAACACCATCAATGTTGAGTTTACAAGAGTTGCTTGGGGACTGGTGTATTACATCTTCCAATTAAGTATGAAGTTCAGGTTAGATATTAGGAGCAATTTTTTAACAAAGAGAATGGTGACACATTGGAACAGGTTACCCAAGGAGCCTGTGGATGCCCCATCCCTGTAAGCATTCAAGGCCAGGCTGGATTTGGCTCTGGGCAGCCTGGTCTCGTGGGTGGCAACCCAGCACATAGCAGGAGGGTTGGAACTAGATCTTCACAGTCCTTTTCAACCCAGGCCATTCTATGCTTGAAGGATGATATAGTTTGGAATTGAGATGATCAGGAACACCTCTGCAGAGTAAAACTGCTGGTGCTAAGCATGACATCAGCAGGATAAGCAATTCCCAGATTGATTTAACTGAAAGTAATTCATGTGACCCAAGAGTGCTCTTACATGTGAGCAAATACACATTAATAGGCCAAAATCAGAATCTCTGTTTCTAAGTTCTAATCTCAATTAAAACGCTGATGCATATGTCTAATTCTGCAAGTAATTCCAGAGCTTTGCCTAATTGTCTACAGGGTGGGTTATTTATTTATTTCTTTTTAAACAAATTATCTGTTTACCAGACAGAAAAAAAAACAAAACAACCAACCAGCTTTTTGTTCAGAGCACGTTTCCTCCTTGAAAAGTTTCTTCCTCTGTTTTTCATGATGATTTTCTGTGGGCAACTCTGTTTTATTGTTTTAGGAAAAAGAAAAGAATTCATTAATTCAGTTTTTATATATATATAGTAGAGCAGCCAACACGATCAAGTGATTCATATTACAGTAATAAGCTACAAAAGCCACAAAAATTTCATAACAGTTGTATCCATGCTACTAGAGCACTTGTTTATTCCATCAGAAATTATGTTTCCTGCCTTTGCAGTACACTGACAATACAAACAAACAAAAGCCTCATCCATCCATCCCAAAGCAGGCATCCTCTCAACCACTGAGCTACTTAGACTGTTACTCCATTTCAATATTCAAGAATGGTGTACAGTGCTTGTACAGATGTGCAAGGACACTTTTATCCATGACTACAAGCAGCTGCTAAGGCCACCAATGTCACCTGACATCTGTCCTCTCAGTCTCTGCTGTTGGCTTTTTGCCAGTTTCTTAATGTTTTACAGCTTTTGGATATTTACATGGCCTTTAAGAACACATAATCTGTACCCCAGCCTACCAAGTAGGTCCTCTAATTACTGGAGATTTCCTTGAAGGCTGGAAGAATTTCCTGTGATGCCTAAACTGCTTGTAGAAGTGACCTTAAGATTCAGCTCTAGGAGGATCTTGTAATTCCTACAGGCAACATGACAGCAGTATCCCTGGAATACATACTTCTGGAAGGCAATCCAGAACATACTCTGCCCTGAAGCATGAAGGACTGCATTTATCTACCGTGCAGCACTCAGCAGCTGATGCAGAAGTTTTTATCTACCACATCATGAATTCTTGCAAGGAGGTAAATGGAGTGACAACAGGTAGCAAAAATATTCAGCGTTCAGTGACAGGAACTGCTATAATAGCTGGTAACCTGCATTTACCTGTAGTTCAGTGAAATGTGAATAGAAAATAGTGTATTCTCTAAGTTCTACTGTTTCAGAGAGAGCACAGAACCTGCCAACATAGGCAGGAATCCCTTTGCTCTCAGGAAACAGATATACTGGGATCTGAAGAAACTAGTATTTCCCAATGAACATAGGAGGAAGCAAGACCACTGAAATGAAATGTAAGGGCTTATCATCATTATCAGACTTCCCTCATTCTTTTAGCTCTGAACTAAAAAGAATACAGACATTTAGGTCCTGTAGAAAGACGAGATTATTCACTGCTGGAGCACACATAGCAAGACCTTTGAAAAACATCATCTGTAAAACAAACGCCTCAACTTAGAACTGAACACTAAAGAGCAGTGAAAAAGACAAGGTGAACAGCTTGAGGAAAGAAAAGCATTAGGGAAGGACCAGACCCAACCCCAAATATAAAACTTACCCATTTAGCTAGACTGGCTTCTAGAAATAAACCCTTGCCTGCTCTAAGAACTTAAATAAATCAGTGATTCATGCAACATCCTTATTACCAGATAGCAAACGATCTCATCTACCATTACTGCTCTTTTCCAGTCCATGAAAAGGCATCCGGCAACCCCAGGCTATCATTCACTACAAACACTAATCAAGACTGATGATTTGATGTCATAATAGCCATTTTCTAGCTTTGAGTGCAGGTAACATCTTCCACCTGAAACACACTGGATTCAACAGTATCAAACGATAATGTATTTTTCCATAAGCATTGCCTGAGATCATTTGAAAACCTAATCCTGACTTTCTCTTAACAGCCTGCAGCCTCCGTCACTAAATCAGTACCAACTCAGCTGTTACTGAAAGCAACAAATCCGTACCATTCAAAGCTGACAGAATTTCAGGTCTTTCCCACTTCAACAGCAAACCATCAAAAAATACTCTCTGGGTACTCCACAAATTCTGTAGTCACTCAAACTACTCTCAAACAGTGACTGTTGATTATAAAATCTTTCCATCTACTTCAATAACATCAGTTGGTTATACTGCCTGAGAATATTCAACTCCCTCGTAATTTCTGAATTTATTTTTTTAAATCTAAATGAATACTACTCTTCTCATTTCCATCAGCTGTGCTAGTTGCTGACCAGCCCTGTGGTATTTTTATTGCCTGTTATCTAAGTGGAATTTTTCATGTTCTGAGTTGTTCTTAGTGCCTTCTGCCCCACTACTGTGCATCTCCTTGACTCCAGCCTGATAGGCTCTGCTGGAATCATTCAAGTATGCCGGAGACTTTCAGTACTGCAGGCTCCAAAACTGCATACTGCATTCCAGATTCAGTCTCAAAAGTGCCTATTAGAGGGAAGGGTCACTTCCCATATCTGTCAGCCATTTCGTTAATAACAGAGTCCAGAAAAAAACCTGATAAACTGAAGAACTTAACTGTACTTGCCAGTCATGACAATGCCTTAGATTTAGAAAGCCAGGGAACTGCCAGAAACACACCCTCCACAAACCAGCGACAGAAAGTCTAAGAGGGCCTGAACGATTGAGAAGGGCAAGGGGCATTTCTAACTCTTGTTCAGGAGAACTTCTGCAAGTTTTCGCTTAGCTAAGCTAAAGAAGGACAAAAAACGTGTACTGGAGTAATTCAAAGATCGTGAAATACAAGCATTATTAAAGACTTCACTCTGAAATAGCTACGAGCACAAATGATAACAATACTTGACATCCAAACACTGAAAGCATCAGGTATTCAGAAGCTTACTTTCTAGATCATCTTCATATATCTCTTCTATTATAATGTCAGGGCTGGATGGAGTCTTGGATACAGCATGAATACTCTGATGAGGTACCACATGAAGTGATTCCTCAATCTTTTTCACTCCTTCATTAATACAAAGTTTATTAGGCAGAGCTTTTTCTTTACTTTCTCCTTTGTGTACTGGCAACATATTGTCTACAGGTGACTGGTTATCAGAGCTTGGTATATTTTCTCTGTCATCAAAGGCAAGAGCACGTTGTCCATTATCCTCACTGTATTTGGGAAAAATGAGATAAATTAACGCAGTCTGTCTTCAGAGAAACACACAAGTCAAAGTGCAGGTTTTATTAAAACATCACTGTACGCTGAAAACACTTCATAAATGCTGTCTGAAATAAACTCCATTATATAGTGTCTGAATATCAGGACAGCAGAACAGTAATACAATTTCTGGAGCCTAAAAAGGATTGGCACCTACTGAGTACACATTCTTGGGCACAGCTGAGTACACACAGAATGGAATATTGGAGAAACATTAGCAGCATGATAGGCAGCTCACATTAAAGTCAAAAGGCCTTCTAGATGCCCTACAGTTACAGCATGTAGTAACACTTTTTAATATAACTAGAGCTAACCAGGGAAGCCCTCACAGCAAGTTCATTTCAAATTCTCTCAAGCTTTTGTCTAAAGCTGAAAGAAAAAATAAAACCAAGAGACAAATAACGTAAAAGCAACTGTAGTCTTGAAAGTATTTTCCTCCTTGTTCATCTTAAGTCATTTATTTGGGTCTGTGATAACCCAGAATTGAAGTACAAAGCCAAAACACTGCGAATTCCAGTGTTTGCCACTGATTTGAAAGACTTACTTGAAGTAACATGAGTCAATTTTCATATGCTGAAATGATAAACATTTCCATTGCTATCCATAAACACCATAAGTGAAAAGCACACAGCATAAAAAAATATTGAAAACTTATTTAGGGAGACAGTAGTTGTGTGAAAAAAGAAGTACAACAGAAGCGTCAAAACTGAAACGCTAATTGGATCAACTGAAGTACTGACTGAAAGACAAATAGCTCAGGTTTTAGTTTGGTTCATTATACATTTACAAACTAATAAGCACTAGCTTTTTTCCCCCCATTTACTCTCCAATACACACTTAACCATTAGAAGATTAGTGTACTTAGTAAATTACTGTACCTGTTAACACTTCACTAAAAAAAATACTTACAATACTGATGCTTCCCATTCAATTTTCCCCATATTCTGTAATAATGACATAATCTCATCCGTGTTCAGTATGAATCTCGAGAGAAAAACAATCACAGCCATCACCACAAATGTATTAAACTGCTAGTGATACAGACGTGATGCTTTTCAGCACAAAATTGACATAGACAGGTAAAAGAAGAGATTAATTACTCCAGTTTCATTCTTCCACTCCTGTGAACTTTGATGCTCATTTGTTTCCACATACATATGTAACAAAAATTCTCCTGCCTTCCCTTGCTTTTTATTGCTCATGCACTGGGCACTCCAACATTTACTTCCTCAGCTTCTCCATTTACTCAACCCATCACCACAAATCTCTTCTCAGACCCCAAGAAACATTCATCTCTGCAGCAGGTAAGGACAGTTTTCAAGAATAAGAATTGAACATCTTCCCTTTAAACTTCTAGTTGTAAGGGGACTAAGCTTAGAAGGGGCAGATTCCTGTCAAGAGTATTTTCGATGCATATGTACTTTTCTACACATCTGCAAATTTTAGGTGCTTTCTCCTGATATCTCAGATGAAGGCAATTCTGCCTTTCCAGCAATGTATTTGTATATGTCTGAACTAATGCTTTTTTGAACAGTGCAAAACAATCCAGCTTGATTTCTGCTGCTTTACATTTAACAGAAAAGCTTTTACACTCAAAAAGAAACCAAACAACAAACCAGTGAATTCATTTAACTTGCAATATACCACCAACTTCAGTCCTTTACCTTGGAACTGGTTTTTCCTTCAAACTCTTCACTCTTAAGAGCTCAGCATCAACTGGCAACGTTAAATCACGAATAACCTGAAATTAGCAAGCACAGTTTTGGTTGGTATTATACAAAAAGCAAGTCATGCAGGAACCTTTATTTACAATTTGAAAAGGTCAGAATGAAATGTCTCTAATTCTACAGAAAAAGTCTCACCCAGAAACATGCTCATTAGAAGGCAGTAGCCAGTTCTTAGTTAGGCCTTCCTGCATTACTAACACTCACAGCTGGGGACTCTGTAACCACAGCACACAACTAGAAGCAGGAGTTGGATTATTCTTTTGCACTGAGCCACTTGGAAGGTGACTACTAAATAAAAAGGTGGACTTATGGGAGGATAATGGTGGGCATCAAATACCAAAAAGAAAGGTGTAAGGGATAAAAACTTCCTTTCTGGGTCAGACGTGGAACACCAAGCTTCTGCACATGGGAAATGACACTGGACGCAGGAAAAATGACAGTCTAAAAATCAAACTGCGCGGAAAAATGGCTAGGGATTAATAAATAATGATTCCATGATTTTGCTTAACACAAGGATTAAAAAGCTCCAAATGAAATGCCCAAGTTCACAAACAATTCCTCCAAGTATCTTTTCCCCTCCATTTGCAAAGAGAGGTGATGTCACTGGATGGAGCTTTGGTCTGACACACTACAGGAGGTACCATGCATTTCTGTTACTAACAGTTATAACAGAGGAATCGTGGAAGTGAAGGGCTAGAATGAGTGAGAAGGCTGGAGACCTCCAGAATGGGCAAGGCTTGAGATGAGCCTGAAATCTTGACAACACTACCATTTCACTGAACAGTTCTGTCTTAGTTTCTTCTCATTCTCCTCCCACAACCATTACAGATAACGGAAGCACACGGAGGCACAGACCATCTTTTTTGTTTCATGTCAATAGCAAGATTCAGATTTGTGATCAAGACCAAACTGGAACTGGCAGGGTGCATGCAGACGTGTACAGAACACGTAACTGCAAAAATCTCAGTTCTTAAGTCAGCAAACCAGAAAACAGAGTATAAAAATTTTCACATTCAGATCTATATTGTCTGTTACCAAATTTTACCTACCTGAGTCAGATCACAATAGGTTCTCACAGAAGGTGTGATCTTTAATTCCTTTGCAATCCTAATGGCACCAATCAAGCATTTTTTCTTCTCTTCAATGTACTGCTTAGCTGTTGCAATACCAACGCTGTAGTCGTCAATGCTCTTCACTAATTCTGCACGCAGTTTCCTTTTCCTGTATAAAAAAAATTACTTTTTTGAGCACTCACCACATCAGATTCAAACTCCTGACTACAAAATACAATTACTAGTTATTATAACTGGATGCATCTCACATTAACACTGTTTTCTTCACACAGTAAAAGCAGACAACATAGAAGGCCAGTAGAGACGTCACAGAGAGCAAAGAACTTTAAGATACTTTCCAATGTAAAGCCCTTTCCTTGGGAGGAATGATTTTTTCTATATTTAAAATCATAATCCCTCTCAAGCCTACAAAAAATTCCATACACATCCAGTAGACAACTGAACTGTTGGATTTTACAACCCAGAGTTTTAAGATCTGCCTTTCAGATGCAATACTAAGTACTAAGCTTTGCAACAAAAGCATGTAGCACTGAAAGTATCTATATATAAATCTGAGAGACAAATATTCATAAAGATGAAGAAATATGAATCTCTGGGCTTCTAATCAACATTTACAGAAAGTACATTTTTTTTAAGCTTTCCTTGCTGTTAAACTGACCATCTTTAATACTACAAGATTTTTTTTTCTTTTTCTGAAAAGCAATGGCTGTATATGCTACTGTTTTCCAATTACACAAACTAGCTCCAGGAACTAAAATACCATTATGAACAGGCAAAAATAGTGCAGAAAATTGAAGTAACACCAAGCCTTTTGAAATGGCTTTGATGAATATTGGAAACTCTTGAAACAACTCACACACTCCATACAGAAGAGAATAATACCTTGACAGGACAGAAGTAGTAAGTTCATCAAATTTTCTATCCATAATTTCTGCAACTTTGCCTCCTTCCTGCTTCACTTCCAGTTCCAAGTGTTTTAGCACCTATTTCATTCAGCATGGAATAAACATATATTTGTTCATTATTCATGTTATTTTTTCCCCCAATTTTAAATTCAGAACAAAACAATAATTAACAGAAAGACAGCGATAAACAGCAGAAAGTAACACTGAAGCGTACTGTGGTTTGTATAAAGAAAATAAATCACAAGATGATTATATAAATAGTACACAACAAGAGTCAGGAGCCTGTTAACGCTTACTGGTTTATCTAACTTCTAATTTCAAACAAAAACATAGGAACTGGCACCCATGAGGCTTCCTCTGAACACCAGAAGCCCTTCTGTGCTGTGTGGGTGACAAAGCACTGGTGCAGGCAACCCAGAGCTGTTCATTCTCCTCCTCAGAGGTTTTCCAAAGCTGCCTGGATGTGGCACTGGGCAAGTCTTAAGGACACTTCAATGCCATGATTACTAAAATGAGTCTGGCTTTAAGCTTTTGGATCACTGAACATTTCTATGCCTGTCTACCTTAAAATACACATAAAACCTAAGTAAATAGAAGACAAAGAAATGCAAGTTTTAATTCTTAGTAAATGTGCCATGAAAAATTACAAAAGAAATAGTAATTGTTAATGAAGCGTACAGTACATCTAGTGAAATCTCTTAACAGCGTTATCTAGTATTTCAGAATTCTTTATTGCATTGTGAATAAAAATACGTGGACTTTTGTATCATGTCTGTTCCAGGAAAGCACTATTTTCTGTTGCCCACAGATAATTTCCACCTTCATATCCAAAACAAAGAAAAATAAAAGAGTTAAGTCAGAGGTCAGAGTGTAAGTGAATGCTGATTTTCAGCCTGATTCAAGGAAAAGCACGTGTAACACTCAAAGACTGTCTTATATATGGCTCTGCTCAATGTATGGACTGACCCAGTAACTTTGAGTTAACACACAGGCACAGGTACTCCATTTGCTCTGGAGTTTAATGCAGTACACCCACAGTGTGTTAACACCTAAGTACAGAAGATGTTGAAACAAAGCCACTGAGAGCATGTTTTAACAATGCACTTGTGTGCACACACTCTAAACAAAAAGCTTTCACCTGGGGATAATATTTAATTAAGAAAATCCTGTAACGTTATTTCCACCCACCTCATGCGCATTTTGTAAGTAGCTGAGATTACAAACACCTGCCCACAAAGCTTTATCAATATCTTCTGTAGTTTCATTCTCCTAAGGAAACAATGAATAGTGAGTTGCTTGAGTGACTAGAACACAACATGGGTTAAACTTATTTGCCATTTTGACAGACAAGCACTTGAGGTGGGCACCACTATCTCCTTAAGGAGATGTTACTGCATCATATTCTGCTTAATGCACATGCTTTATTTGCACGCACACAGAAAAATAAAGAATCAAACACAGCACATGAAGGAAAACCAAAACAAAATTACTACTGCAAAGCAAAGAAAGAAGGCCAAATTGAAGAAAGAAAAGAATACAGTTAAAAACTGAGTCTGAAAACCTGAAATAGTTCTGTTTCTAACCAAATGCTAGGGTAAAAGGAAGGAAGCACTGCCATTACAGCAAGATCTGGGAGAGGCAAACATCACACTAACATTGAAGACATTTGTTTACACCTTCATCTCTGGAAGGTATTTCCTACTATCTCCGAACAGTTCAAACCAATTATGTGTCCTTTTTTATGAGAACTGGCAGAATCATAGAATCACAAGGTTGGAAAGACCCTACAAGAACATCCAGTCCAACCACTCCTGCCACCATTCTACTCACTAAGCTACTAAACCATATCTCACATTCAGAAAACCCTCCAAGTCACACTTCCCTATGCCAACTGACACCACCTCTTTTTTGGAGATGTAAGAAGATGTAATAGGTAAAAAAAAAAAAACATGGAATGACTTAAGATCTCAGACTGAAGGGAATCCAAAGATGACCTAAGGCTACCTGCTTTACTATTCTGTCAACATAAACATATAGTTTAAGGTTTATTTCAAATAGACACGCTCCAGAAATCTTAGGGAAAAAAAAACAACACCAGCTTTTCAAACTTTAATGGTCACTGCTACAAAAACTATGTAAGAAACCAAGACAGACACTTACAACTTAACATGCTTTCAAGGTAACCTTACAGGATGATTTCCATTCAAGAAGTAGAACTGCTGGAGGATATACCAGTAACTCCTATTTAACAATCACTTTAGAAAACGCACAGAACTACTCCACCTTGCCTAAAACTGCACAAAGTTCATTCAGACATACCAGCTTAGAGAACTTACAGATGTCCCTTAAAACAGTTTAATCCAAGCAGTGTTTTACCTAACAGTCTTGCTGTTATCTCATTAACAAAATAGTTGCACTTGAAATCCACGTCAAGTCTGAACTACAGAAGTTGCAAACTTCTGTATTTAAGTAGTGCAGTAATAACCATGCATACGAAAATATTAAGTGCAAATATAAAGAAAGGGAACATGAACACACTGTATCTGTGGATGTAGCCAGAACTAGTTTAAGCTTCTGCCCATTGCTTGAGGAAACTGAGCGCTGAACATTTTTCTCTCCAGTGATAGATCTGAAGGGCCTGCAAAACAAAACTTCAAGGAAAAACCTACACATTTTCAATAAAATAACAAAAATCCCTCCAGAATTTTAATACTCAATTGGGTCTCTACAAACATTTCATTAAACACACGTACAAAGAGTTGAATTTACATGGTGATATACTAGACATATCTCATGTTGAAGTTTCCTTCCTACCACTATCATCTTAAAATTGATCTGCAGCATCTACTATTTTATATGACGATTTTGGCAAGGCAGAACAAAAGTTTACAAGGCAGTAATGACTTTTTGCTCTTGATGAAAGTAACACGTATAACTATTAAGACTCCAGCATTTATTTTTCATTTGTTACCGAATCATTTTATTTCGGATATCTCGTCAAACACTGATGAAGCTGTTAAAAATCTTTCTAATAAATGACACGTACAGGTAAGCTACTTATGTAAATTAATGTAATTTACGTGTGACCACAAAGCCTTGCTGTCATCTAACCTTCATAGCTGGAACTGGTCACCTATGCAGAATATGCAAAGGCACCAGGAGGGGCTGGAGGACACAGCTCAGTGATGCAGTGCTTGGGAAGTCTCAGCAGTTCTGCACTCTCCCTCAGATCCCTTATCATGGAGTTATCATGAACACTATTTAAAACCTTCAGGTCCAAGTATTTTTGAGCCAAAACAGACCTGTTTCTCCTTGCCTTTCAATGAAATATGACTTGCATTTGAACATCAGAAATGCAGGAAGCCCTCAGTGCTTGTCTGATGCCCTCAGTTGTGATTTAGCAGCACTAAAGAGCAATACTGGGAACACATTAGCACTAATATGCTTAAATCATTAATTAAAATAATAGACCCAAGAAGTTAATCAACAAAAAGCTGTAGAAACTGCTCAGTCATTCCCACCACCCTCCTCCCACCCTTCGTGGCACCTAACAACATGAAAAAATATGATTTACCTTTCTGAGGTGCCATCATCCAGTTCAAGTTTAAAATCAGCTTTTGTCTACAGAAGGAAAAAGCAGTTGTTCAAATACAGATATAAATCCCAGTTTAAAAAAATACAAAACAACCATAAAACACCCTACAAATCCACTTCTACCTTCAGCAAACTGCCCCCTCTACATATTTCTATAAGAGCAAGCTTCACAGCAATCACCGCTCACAGGAACAACCAGTGGTGCAAGAAAACAGATCTCAAGCCGAAGTTCTGTAGCCATTATTTACCTGTGATAAATAACATTCCTAGCAAAAGTAAAATGCTCCTTTCCTGTTTGCTTGGTACTTTTCCCCACCACTACACAAAACTAATTAATGCAGTATGTTGGGAGCATTTGTTAACTTGTTTTTCAATAATTTTACTAAAATAACTTAAATAAAATTTAACAACATAGCATGATTACCTTAAAGGCTTAATGTATTTGTATTCTGCAGGTTGGCCAAATCTGAGTTGCACAATGGATGTACCAGAACGGCCACATCCTGTCTTTCTGATATATTAAGAACACCTAAGAAATATTCTGAGGGTTTGTTCAAACTACAGACTTCTTCCAAAACGGTATCAGCATGTTGTAACACATAAAGGATTCGTAAGTACAGCATTTTCTTAATAATGCTAGAAGAGATATATTTCTAAGGCATATACCACTGTTCTAAGCATGGGGGTCTTCTCCATTACATAATTCCCCCCCACAATCATTGAATGGTTTGGGTTGGAAGGGACCTTTAAGATAACCCCCTGCTATAGGCAGGGACACCTCCCTGTAGACCAGATTGTTCACAGCCCCATGCAGCCTTGCCCTGAATGTTTCCAGGGAGGAGGCATCTGCAGCCTCACTGGGCATCATGTTCCAGTACCTCACCAACCTCACAGGAATTTCTAACTACGTCTAATGTAAATCTACCTACTTCCAATTAAAAGCCACTTGCCCTCATCCTGTTGCTACCTGCCTTTATCAACAGTCCTTCCCCAGCTTTCCTGTAGGCCCCCCTCAGGTCTATAGCTGCTATAAGGTCCCCTTGAAGCCTTCTCCAGGCTGAACAGCCCCAGCTCTCTCAGGCTGTCCTCGTACAGGAAGTGCTCCAGCCCTCTTATCATCTCTGTGGCCCTCCACTGGACTCACTCTAACAGCTCATTTTATTTGGAACTGACAGAAGAAGGAGAATGGTTATGTGTACTGGTTCCTTTCTTACACAGTAATGTGCAAAATGAAAAGGTGGAATGGAGCTGGCAACAAGGAACACTAACAAGCAACTGTAAGGAGTAAGTTTTCCTAAAACCAGGCTTTGAACTTTGCATAGCCATGCTGCACTTGTAGACATGCTAGCAAATACTTGGTTGGAGAGCTGGAGGCCACAGACTGCTCATGCTTATCTCTGATGGGCTGAGCTTACTTTAACCACATTCAACAACAACCTAGAAGATCTTGTAATACCACTATTTCAGAGCATCACGATGACTTCTGAGCAGAAAGCTTTAAATCAACCTACTTTTGCAGAAGATGAACCCAAGAAGTTAGCCTCTTCATTGTTCACAACATCATACAACTCTGCAAAAGCAAGCATAGATAGCACTTGACTGTGAGCATTTAAACTGGGAGGGATCTTGACCAGTTAGACAATCATGAATACATGATCACTACAGCAGTTTTGCATGTAAACTTAGCGAAGTCAACAGAAATTTGGACACTGACATATGTGATGGTGTATTTTGAAAACCATCAGACATGTCCACTATGCAGCCCGGCACAGCTCACAGTGCCACCCAAACCCCACTGTAGAGGCAGCAGCTCTACACCATACAGCAGCACTGGGCACGCATCCATTGCTCAACAACAAGTGGACTGTCAGTGCAATATTAACACTGTGGTGACTTGAAACCACTGCAGGGAGGGCAGTGCTGACCTGAGAGATGGCAAATAGTTGTTTGCATTTTGAGACACTGGCTAAATACAGTGCTCTGAACAGCGAAGAATTCACAGCTATGCTTCCTGTTTTAAAGAGGGAATGTGAAAAAGGATTCAAGATCACACAGAAATACGGGTATTTATATCAACTGAAAACAGCGTCACAAACATTACCTACAAATTTTCAACTGGAATGTTTAGAGTTGCAATCAGATATTCAACTCAATAGCCCAATCATGCCTCTTTACCAGAATTCCTAAGTTCTCTCTTAACAGAGAAGAGAATCCTTTGTTACACAACTATGCCTTATCCATGTCTCAACTTTTTGGCAGTACACACATGTGAAGAACTGCTTTCACAGATGAAGAACAAGAATATATGTCAAAAATCTCTGATGAGCACCTTGAGAACTGAGAATTGCAGCTATTTCTATTAACCAGACTCTATTAACTCATTAGTTTCACAAAAACAAGGTCAAATATTCCACTGTTCACATTTTTAATTTTTTTAAATTATAAAAAAAAAGAAACAAAAACAAAAAAACAAACCTGAAGATTAAAATAAGTTTTGTTACTTTTGGGGCAGTCCTCACAAAATATATAATGTAGCTCATGTATATAAGTAACACCTCCTACTTTATGTTGTTGGCCTACAACATCAGGCAGATGGTGGTGGTATGGCAGTAGAAGCTGATCCTCCCCAGCAATATTGTTACATTTGTGGACACATGACAGCAGCAGAGAAGCAGCCTGACAAAATGGAGTCTGACAAGTTCCTCCATGAGGATAAAATGGCACCCACTGACATTCACTAATGCTAGCTGAATGTTTATGGAGACCAAACAGTTCATGTGAGCACAATGAGGCAACGCGTGATGCATTTCAGCAGTGGTGGCAGCGGGTCACCTCTACTGGTCCAGACTGTTACAAGCATAGCTCACAGACTCTTGTTCATGGCTAGGGAAAATGCCTAGCTCATTGTCATGACTGTGTTGAAAAACAGAGTTCTGCAGCTGAGAATTTGCTGTCAAACAGTTATTGTGCTCTCTGTAGCTGTTCTATAGAAATAAATAGGAAACATTATTTTCAGAGCCTGTATATTCAGCCCAAGACAATTCCTCTTCACCCAACGTGGCCCAGGCCAAGCCTAAAGGTTGGACAGCCATGCTGTAAGCACACACATATATACACACAAGAGTTATATGGGAACTACAGAAAACTTACTAATGTTTAATGATTAGGTACTTAATACTACTACTACTAAAAAAATATGACAGTGAAAATAATAAGGCAAAAGAAAACATACATTTAAAATATACAGCTATACTAAGAAAAAAAAAACATGTTTCATAAAGTATTTGCACATACTCGTACTACATACTCAACAGAATTTACTACTTTTAAGAGAAGGCATCAAAGTAACCTCAATCACACCTTGCAGCTGACCTATCATCACAGAGCAGGTCAATGAATAACTAATACTGAATCATGCAAAAGTGCTGGGAATAAGACAGCCAAAAATTTTACCTTTCATACTCATACCTTGTGAGATACGACTCAAGTCACTCCTGCAACTTAGTCCTGTAAAGTCCTCTTCCAGAATCTTAAGGCATTGCCTTCAGAAATAAAGGTTTAAAACCATTAGGGACATCCACATAACACAAATACTGCTTTTTTCCGGTCCTCTTAGAACTCGGCCTGCCCAATTTTACCCACTAGCGTTACACAGAAGGAAGGTTTGGTACATGAGAAACAAACCAGGAACCAAAAAGTGACTCATCCCTTGTAAATGAAGAATCAAGTTACCCCTACAGTAACACTTCATCACCCACAATGGCAGTACTGGAGGTTTTAGGGAACCAGATCACTAAAACCACCACTAGGAAACTGACCGTGTAACTATACGAATCACATCTATCCCATATAGAGATTCAACTCATGATACACTGAACCTAACAACAGGGCTATCTACCTGAAGGATACTTCAGATCAACGTGAGATATTCATATCCTAACACCTCAGTGCTTGAAAACATCCCAAGACATTCATAACGTTTTCCCCCCAGCCTCCTATGTGCTAAATGCACACATACACCTGACTGCTAACTTTACAGACATTACAGAAGAAAGCACTCTCACAACACAACACCACACAGCACAGACATTAATACACACATCCCCTCAGCGCTGTTTCCCAATAATTATAATGTCAGAACTTCAATCAGACACCTGACAGCATTCAGCTTTCTCCTCTTCTGCTCCTCCTCGCTACCACCATCCACAGGGCACTCCTGCTTTCCTCTCAGCATGGCGTCACACTTCTAATAGAGGAAAAACAAACTTAGAAAGAAGTGACACACACGCACCAACACTGCTGGTTACACCCCGTGGCAAGGCTTAAAAGGAAGAGACACAGAGTTCTAGAATATACCACTTTTCCCCTTGAAATAAAACCTTCTGACCGTAGCAGGAACGAGGAGAGGCGCTCCCTCCTCTCAGCCGGCGCCCGGAGCCCCACCGCTACAGCGGAGCATCCCAACACCGAGCCGCACCGCGTTCCCGCAGCGCCCGTCGCGGCGACGAGTACCCGAAGAGCTCCCGGCCCGACCCCGCTCCGACCTCAGCACCAATCACCGAGCGCCTCGTCCTCCTTTGCTCCCGGCGCAGCCAATCACAGCGAGGCGGGAAGTCGGCGGTTACTGTGGGCCGCGCGGGAAGAGTGCGCCGCCGCGCCTTGTGGCCCTGCTCGGCCTCGCCTCCTCACGTCCCCTCCCCCCACCGCCTGTCCGCCTGCAGGTGATGGACCGCTTTAGACCGCATACCGCAGTGCCTCATCTCCGTGTATCATGGACACCTCCAGGAACAGTGACTGCACCACCTCCCTGGAAATGTGTCCAAATATCCAACCCGAACCTCTTGTGGCACCACTTGTAGCGTCTTACCGTCCTTGTTTCTGCTCGCATAATGTTATGCTAATTTCCACATTTCAGTTTAATTCACCAACAGTAAAACACAGCTAGCACCACTGATATCCCCTTTCAATTTCAGAAGCTTTTCTTGCCACATCATAAGCCAGGTCAGATTTCAAAGAGACAGGTTTCCTAAGAAGTCCTTGGTTATCTGCATCTTTGCACTGTTCATGCAGTAAAAGTAGGTATTTTATTATTATTATTATTATTTTTTCTGAACTGAATGGTTTTTAGGCTGGAGTTTGATGAAGAAAATAAAGCAGAATTGAAAACATGACGTGATGGTCTCTTAGGTTTCTTTTTTTCACGATAGAATCATAGAATTGTTTGATTTGGAAGGGATCATTAAAGGCCACCTAGTCCAACTCCCTGCCATGAACAGGGAGACCTGCAGCCAGATCAGGAGCTCAGAGCCCCGTCCAACCTGACCTTAAGTGTCTCCAGGGATGGGGCATCCACCACCTCTCTTTCCATCATGATTTGGTTGTGAAGAAATTTCTAGAAGTTATCCTAAGCTGATTCAGCAATCTATGCAAGAAGCCCTCTTTGTTAACCAGGACCTGATTAAACTCGAGAAAAACACCAGATTATATTCCAGTTTTGAAGAGAAATTCACAAATACCTTTGCTTTCCAGACAGCTCCAGCAATTTCACAAGCTGCTGTCTTTGTGTTCTGCATCTCCATCTCTAGCACACAGATGGCATCGTCAACATCTAGACTCAGAAAGTGGCCTACTTTTAACTTTCCACCATGATTTGGAATCTATCACCTTTTCAGTGAGATGTTTCTACACAAAGGTAGCTAGCAAACTGCAATGTAAAAATAAAGACGTATCACTGTAAAACCAAACCCACCCATAGTACATAAAAAATGTACTAGAGAGGGCTTCTCTAAAATATTTTCAAAAGACATAGATGAGAACTGAAATATACATTGACATCAAAATTCATAGGCTCAACTTTGATGCAACTTCTATGGCACATTATCATTTCCACATCTTTGATTAACTCATGTTTGACTGAGCTGATCCCCTTCTTTCACTATAAATCCCACTCATCTTTTCGTTTAGATTGTCCAACCATCACAATGAAGTTAACATCTGAGTTTTCTCATCTTCTCTTTAGCTTTGAAAATTGCTTTCTCCATTTCAAACTTGAGAAGTGAACTGTGAACGTGAAATTTGCCCTTTTCTTCTATACTCTGATCTAATTCCTTTTTTAAAAAAACAAAACAACCAAAACCCTCTCTAATAAATGTTACTTAAGAATATATGATGAATAGTGGATGATGGATTAAATGTAGGGTAGTTAATGTCAGATCTGTTTTGAATGTACCTGAGAAAGTGAGATGAAGAGAAAGATTTTCTTTGATAAAGATCTGAATGCAGTTTAAAACCAAGAGTGCCTTAGATTGTCTAGTAAGCAGCACAACTGGCTCTTTGACGAGTAGTCTAATTTGGCCTACTTAACTCTTAGGTTAAATGATAGCTCATCCTTTTAACTTTGGTTGCATTTAACAAATGAATGAACACTAGGAACAAGTGTTTGTATTAGCTAAAATTTTATGCCAATTGTTTTTAGTGTATAATCATTATACTTTCCTATTGCTAGTTAAAATTCATAAAAATATAGCTATGCTTGATGTTCTCTATGCATCTCCCACAAATTGGAAGGAATTATAGAAAATATACATATACGTCATTCTATCACGTGTACCTTGTTTGTATGTATGTCAACACGTACACAAAACAATAAACATGTACTTCATCTCTTCCTTCAGATTTCTGTTCATACCACTCTGAGAGTATGAAGACAAACGTGGCAACATGGTTTAATATTTTAGAACAGATAACAGTAATTACTCAGAATAGAATGAACGTCTTTTAATTGTGAAATTAGCTATTGAGAGAACATCACCATGGTTTCCTGATTTTACGCTCCAGTGCTTAAAACGCTATGTTAAAAGTCAGTCTATTTGGGAACCACAAGATGGCAGCATGGATTAACCACGGGTGGACTCGCTTGAGGGTGATCTCATCCTCTTCAGCAGCTTTGTCTACAGTAGCAACTACAATACAGTACAATGGTAACACTGAACAGACTATTTTCTTTGGTATAAACAGCGTGGTTATGTTTAAAAATCATAGTCAAATCTAGGCTAAAAACACATATCTGTTCTGTAGGTCACCTTTCCAGCCTGGAACATGTAGCAGTTGTTATTTCTTCAGCTGCACCCTTTTTTCTCATCCTCTACGTCCTGTCCTTTCTCAGAATAAAATTTGCTTTCTGAATTTAAACACTGAAGGCACTAAAGATGGACTTTTTTTTTTTTTTTTTTTTTTCCCTTTTGTTATTATTATTATTATTTTCCTTTTTGTCAAATTCTGCAAAGATGTGTCTTTGTTGCTTGGTATGTAATCACGATGGGAAGCAGAAAAAGTTTTCCCCTGAATGTTGTGGGAAGGGCTACACGTGGGTTTGAAAGGAGACCAAAAGCAATGTCTTAGAACTGTTTGTACATTGGGGATGTGCAGGTTTATTGGAAGAATAAATTTATCAATGATTCCAGAGCATTAACATTTGAATTGTCTGCCTTCTGAGGCTTACATGAGCTAGACAAGTAATCTCAGAACATTCTGGTGCCTAACAGAAAGATGCTGATACTGGAGGGAACACAATGTACTTGGTCTCAACTCATCACCCACAGTTTCTGCTTTGTGATATTTTTAATTTTCTTTCTGAAGCATCCCAGGTTTATGTTATATGCTACAAAAGAGATCAGACTTGCAAAGAATGCCAGTTTTTGTTGTTGTTTTTTAACCAGTACATATATATTAGTGATTTCTAAAATGACCCAATTTGCCTGATTTCTTCTGCAGCATCTTCTTCTGTGAAGTTTCTATCATTATAAGTAGCTGACATGCAGCAGCATTAGTTGCCTACTGTCATTCAAATAAACATTCATGTGTACTCATCCTCAGCTAATATACGGCTCTCACCACTATGCCCAAACAGACTTTTCAGGATCGGTTAAAGCTGACATAAACCCGTGTTGTTTCTGAAAAGTAAAGTCTTGCCTTTTTCTGCTCCCAGATGTGTATTTACCCTTCCCTTGTGTTACCACTAGTGTTTCTGGAACCATGCAGTGAGCTGGATCCATATGTTGCAGTTGTATAACTGTTTAGATCCCCCACAATTCTTGCACATATCCTTGCATTTAACGAGGCAGTCTGTGGCTGTTCTCAGTGGGCATTTCCTGATACTAACAGTTATTTATTGCTTATATTGAGTAGCTATTATGTATCTCATTTTCTACAAATGAAATTAATTGCATAGTATGCCAGGTGTTCTTTTCTCATCCACCCTGACAGTTAAAATAAACCATCTGTAGGTGTAATGGAGGTTAGTTTTGTCCTTCACTGCTGATCATAGACTTCTTTCATTATATGCATTTTTTTTTCTTGACTTAAACAAAGTGTAAGAAATTTGGTAAATCTGTCTCCAGATGTATTAAGAAAAAATATGGCATGAAAACTCTTGGTTATAAAAGCTCTTGATTAAAAATATTACTGTGATTTTTATAAGATGCCTTTCACATTTGAATCAACCTTTCATCCCTTAATGTTCCTCTTCCAGGCTTTTTACTGTGACTGTGACACAGTACTTCTTGTTGAACTTCCAGCTGTTTTTCCATGTAGGAAAATGGCAGTGAGAGGTTGGATTGTGACTTAGCTTTGTCCATTGTGCTTAGCTGCCAGATCTGGGAGCCCAGCACAGGTAAGGCTGTTGCAGCTCTGTGTCTCCAAGTCCATCCACTGGCAAGGCTGAGCAGGTATTCCCAATTCATAGAATCATAGAATCATAGAATCACCAAGGTTGGAAAAGACCTAAAAGATCATCCAGTCCAACCGTTGGACCAATTCAATTTTCAAAAGACTATGACCACACCAGAGGAACAGGGGACAGACATCTGGAGAGAAAGGCTCTTTAAACAAGCAGAAACCTTTTTCTGTCTTCGTCATTCAACTTCTAAAACACATTTCTTTGGCAAGACACAAATTTGGGCCCCAATATAGGAAGGATATCAGAGAGACTGCAGTGCCCTGTGGGGTCTAGCTGAAGGCTTTATGTAGCCAGTGAAGTCTGTCATTTGTTCTTTCAGTTATATTTACGTGTGTAAAAGATCTTGACATCCTTCTGAGATGCGGGTTGTGTATCAGCCACAGGCAATAAAATTGCATCCCAGATTGCAAACCAAACTTTCCCTTTGGTCTTTAAAACATTTAAGAAACTTGATTTTACAGTAAAAAAATCCATCTAAAATTTCTCTTCATGAAATATTCTCTTCCCCCTCCCCCCCCCAAATCTTTGTAGTGTAAATTACTGCTTAATACAACAGCCAAAAAAAGAGGGTATGTTCTTTGGTGAAAGGAACATGCTGGTGAGTAGGCTTATAATTTGTTTTCACTCAATCATATAGGGTAACTTTAAGCTGCTCCTTTATTGTTCAGACCATGTTAAAACATAGCTCTAAAATAAAGATACACAGCCTTCAGGAAACCTAAGGAATAGCAATATGTGAACAGCATGTGAACCCAACACTGAAAAATGCCAAGCAACACTTTTTGGAAACAAATATTTCAAGTGCTTACATGTGTGTGTATCCCAAAATGACTATAAACTCTCCAGGAAGAAGAAAACTAGAGCATGGCACCGTGCAACTGCTTTCACTAATCAAGTGTGTTGATGGATGTTATTAATTGTGACTTTATTGTCTGTGGAACAGAATACTGCAGAAAATATCAAAATGCACAGTGCAGTATAAGATTGCATGTAGTTTTGACTGCCATATTTCTGCTCACGCATGGAGGAACAGCTCCAGCTATGTTTTACAGAATTTGTTTGCAAAATGGTAAAGACATGGTAACCCGGGCAGCCGAGTGCCCTGGTAACCTTTTCAGTCCACAGAGAAGCTTGCAGTATTGTTTTTTCACGTATTACAGTCCAAACTAACTGGATCGAAGGTAGTTATAACACATATTGCAACCACATGCCACAAGTCAGTGTGACTGTTTTTCAAAGATGAAAATTATTAGCCAGTCAAAATCAGTGTTCTTGGAGCCAAAGGCTTAAGAAAAACATAAGCACTCTGAGAAACAGATGTGGTCTCTTCTTGAATCCACAGAGACTATGTATGAAAAACATGAGAGATTTAGCTTATACCTTCACTACAACTTTTTGTGCAAAGGTAACCAGAATGTCTCACCTGCAGAGAAACTATTCCTCCTCTCTGTTCTCTCTGAGTGTCTTTCCAAGTCAACATCTATGCACTGTGTACCATGATGGATGCTGAGATGAATGCAGTGATCTGATCCTATGAGTAAGATAGCTCCCAATAATCACTGACCAAGATACTGTTCTTATTTGCTAAAACAGAAAGAATGTGCGGTTAGAAAGCTGGACCAGGAGTGGTTCAGATTGCATATTAGGAAAAATTTCCCTACTATTTAAACACTGGAACTGACTTTCTAGAGAGGTGGTTGATGCTCCATGCCTGACAGTGTTCAGGAGACATTTGGGCAATGCCCTCAATATTCCTTAATATTTTGTTAGCTCTGAGATGGTTGATTGATTGATTTTGTTAGCTGGGACAATTGGACTGCAGAGGTAATTGTTCCTCTGTACTTGGCACTGGTAAGCCCACATCTTGAATACTGCGGTCAGTTTTGAGCTCCTCGACAAGAAGGAAATTGAGCAGCTGTATGCATTCAAAGTAGAGTAACAAATGTGGTGAAAGGACTGGAAACAAAGATTTATAAGGAGAAACTGGGGGAACTTGCACTGTTTAGTCTGCATGAGAGGAGCTTGAGGGGAGACCTCATTGCTCTACAACAAATTGAAATGAGGTTGTTGTGAGGTAGATGTTGGTTTCTTTTTTTTTTCAAGTGAGAAGTGACAGGCACCAAGTTGCACCAGGGGAGGTTTAGATTAGATATCAGGAAGAGTTTCTGCACAGAGAAGGTGGTTATGCATTGAAATGTGCTGCCCAGAAATGGAGTAGAGTTGCCATCCTCCAAGGATTTTAAGAGATGTGCTGGTGTAGAACTTAGGGATGTGATTATGTGGTGTATTTGTGGTGCTCAGTGATGGTTTGATTTGATGATCTCAAGGATTTTTACAACCTAAGTGATTTTCTGATTCTTTAATAAATATTGTTCATGATGGCAGAATTTGAATCATCGTGTTGAGGCTCCCTGTATCTTGCTATAACAGCTTGTTTTCATGCACTGAGATAGATGTGGTAGTTTCAGATTTGGGACCTACAAAAATACTGAAGTAAGTTAGTCTGGAGCTACCCTGTGTTTAAGTCTCTTATTGTAGGTGGAATTATCCTTGAAACACACCTGATTGCCCCTGACCTTCATCCAGGAAGTTGTGTCATATGCCTAGTTTTAGGACTATGAATAGTCTTCTTAAATCAGTTTGCTTCTTTGAAGCTAAAAGAAACATTCATATCTCTAGATTAGGCATTCATGTTCAAAGATCTTGTTTAAGTGGAGGCTATGATTCTTTATAACACACCTGATTTTCATGTCACTAGTTTGACTGTTTGAAAAGGCGCATTCCTGATCTTGAACTGCAATTGCAGGCTTTTAAAATTTGCTTTTTGTTTTAAATCATTTTCTGTCCATTTCCACATTTTGGTTTTCATGTGGCAATGGCTGAGGGCACATCAGATGAACTGCTAGACAGAAGACCTTGAAATGGGAGAGTAAGTCATGTGCCATGGAAAAGCTGAAATTCTGTTAGTCTCAGTGCATTTAGCTCCATCTATTTAGGGTGAGAGTTATCAAATACTGCATACTACATCTGTATATCTTCTCCTCTTATTTCCCTTTTGAATTTTAGTAGTTCCTATTTCAACTGTCAGTGGTGCTAGAGCCGATTTCTCTTACAGATCTGGTTTTCAAACAGAAATTGTCTCAAATTTGTTATAATTTGTGGAAGAGTCACCATTATAAAATTGATATGGAAACAATAGGGCATAAAAGGGCATAAAACCTTTCCTTAATATGAAGAACAAATGTGATGATAAGTGTTTTCATACCTTGAAACAAATGGAAAATTAAAAATCCTTGAAATTAAAGAGCTCCTGATTATCCTGATTCCGAAATGAAGATTTATTTGTACAAATACTTTTGCATTGAAATGCACTGAAAATGGGGATTAATGAAAGGAGAACATGTGCTATTCATATAGTTAATAATGTCTTGTCTGATGGTTTTGAGCTTGGAATATGAAAGTTGTGAACTCAGAGTGTAGTATCATAATCTCCCACTTATTCCTAGTATAACCTAAAGCCAACTAGGTTATCCAGTCATCAGTTTTCCTAGTGTATTTTTGTTGTTTTGTGATGCCTTGTCCTAAATCATAGATAAAGGAGTTAGTTGGAAGTGTAGTCCTACCCATGAGAAATATCACATACCGTTTGTGACAAATTCTGTTGCTTAACAGGAAAAGTATTACTGCCCTGTTCCACACCCATTCCAACCCCTGGCACTGTAATAACTAAGAATTCTTGTTATCCTAGGAAAGACGAATAAGTGTTTTACTGAAAGATCCTCCATGTGCTAAGATTTTTTCATGTTATTTATATGTTAAAAAAATGAAGAGTAATGAATCAATGACAAATGGACAATCAAAATTTCAAGAGACTGCACGTTCTCAGGAATGAAAGCATTTTAATTTAAAATCTATAATTCCCTATACAATTATATACATTATATTAAAAATGCAAAGAACTTTGTGTTTGTGGTCCCAGAGGAAGCTATGATTGCATGCCACTTGTACCTACTGCTCCCAGAAATGATTGCTGTATGGCTCACTTTTTGAGTGCACATCTGCTGCTTGAGTCTCGTTACTATGCATACAGAGAATTCTCACACTGAGAACTTAGCTTGAATAAAAAAATAAAATAAAAAAAAAGATTAAAAAAAGACCTGTACTTTGAGTTTCACTTTCAAAATACAAGAAAATAAAATGAGAAGAAAGGCTTTTTGTTTACCTTGGCTGATATTGCTGGCCACTTCCTCTTTCACATACCTATCTGTCATTCTGATATTTTCTAGAATAGTGATTGAAATGTAAAGCTAATAACTTTTCTTGGTGAAAAAGCTACCAATTAGTGCATTCATATGATGCTGAGTATAAAACTGAGGTTAATAATTGCAGTGTGGAACACCAAAGAAAATATGACTCCAAACCACGCACAGGAGCATTTGTTCTTTTTGCAGTTGAACGTAGAGATAAAGGTCACTGTGAATGGTTAGAAATATACAGAGATTTCCATAGGAAGACTATAACCCTGCAGCTTAGGGTGAATATTGCTGATGGAACAAGTATATGATATCTTTCTGTGAGATTATACGCAGGCATATTCATTCATTTCTTTTAACATAAGAATGAGAAGGCATCTGATAAAATGACCAACTGGTAGACTTAAGCAAGAAGCACTTTTGAAAATAATCTATAATTTAACAATAAAAATTACTTTTTAAAAAATTCCTACAGAAGTGTAAATATATTAAAATGTGATTAATCAATGTGATGATCCATGAATTGAACTGTTAGGATGATGCAGACATGACCTGCTGTAGCTCTTGTAGTCTCTAAGTGTTGCTAGATATCAAGTCTGCTAAAAGAAGCATCATGCCACCCTTGTCCATTTTTATGTATTTGCTCTAAACTGCCACTTGTGGCCAATGTAAGAGATAAGACCACATTCTCAAACTGTCTATTGAAATGGAACAGTATATTTTTGCTTGTATTCCCATACCAGTATATTCTGAACCCAAGAATCCAAAGAAGGCCTAGTAGATAAGTTAACATTTTAGAGTTACAACAACATATAGTGCCTATCTTTCTGGAGAATTAAATTCAACTGTGGCACATGATGATTTGCCATACATACCATAACAATTGTACACACATACTTACTTCACGTATGTGATTAGTTTTTCACCAGTGCCCAGCTCAGCCCCTCAGCACTGGAAGAGAGCCAGACGAACCCATCCCCTTCAAAACTCCAGCATGATGCCATATGGCGTGGAATAACACTTTGGCCAGTTTAAGTCAGCTGTCCTAATTCTGTTCTGTCCCAGCTCCCTGGGTCCTTTGCTACAAAAGGCCTTGGCTCTGTATAGCGCTGCTTAGCAGCAGCTATAAGCATTGCTGTGTTACCAACATTGTTTTTCTCCTAGAACCAGAACATACTCTCATACCAGACACTCTGAAGAAAACAATTCTGTCGCAGCTGAAACTAAAACAGCTAACGAGGACATGAGACCCAGTGAAGTGCAGAATACCACCTCTCTGCTACTACGGATGAAAAACTATCATGTCTGCAAACACAACAGGCATTCACTATGATACCTCCAGAGTTCATTTTAAGTGGATGAATACCTACCTAGCTGTTTGCAACCTAGACATGATTCATCCTCTTGTAACAACTGAAGAGGAACAGTCACTTTTAGAATACCAGTGATGAATGACACTGCCTATTCTTCTCAGTTAACCACAACAAGAATTTGGAGACTAGTTTAGATAGAGAGGTTACAAGCTCTAGCTGAGGGGAATCCCGCCCATGTGGTTCTGTCTATTGATGTGGCTAGAAAATTGTTCTGTTCTATCCAGCCTGCAGAAACTGTCAGGCATTCAGCGTGCACATCAGCCATGTACTAGGTTTGGGATTTACTAATGCTTGTAAGCATGGCTAAGAGAAGACTGAAGGGTAATAGTTTACTAAGACTGAAAGTTTGAACAAGCACACAGAAGTGCATATAGTGCCTGAAATCTCCATCCTCAGAGAAAAACAAAGGTTCAATTTTATGCTAAATTTTATGTCTTTTCATAATGAAATTAATTCAGTGCAAATGACAAAGAAGTCTGACCATAGGAAACATACTTGTTAGAGTACCCATGTTTTAGCACAGCGGCTAAGAGTGCATTTTCATGCTACTGTGTTGACCGTCCCTGTGCTCCTGAAGTCATGTTTTTATCCACTTTGATGGCAGGCTTCAGTACTGTTGATCTGGCTTGAGAATGTACTGAAAACCATCGTTCAAAATGTTCACATCACATACTGCAGCTTTTTTGTTTTGTTTAGGTTTTTCTTTCCCCCCACAAAGTGGACTGTGGTGCCAGTACTGATTTATCGTCATTCTTTATCCAAGTTAACAACTAAGGCCTACATTGTAAAATTTATTTACAAATGTCTGTGAATTGAATTAGTAGAACTGAAATTCCAGAGGCATTCAATTAAACTAATAATGTTACCTGAAATTACATGTCAGCCTTTTGCTGAGTTTGAAAAGACAATACAGATTAGTTCAGTCAGTTTGGCTTTTAATGATTTTATTTGTTTTGCTTTGTTTTATTTAATTTAATTTCATTTTCTGTTTGTAATCAATGTTATCTATAATCACTTGATAAAGATTTCAAGCAAACAACAACAATAAAAAGCTGGTGATAAGAAAAACTTGTTTGTATTTTTCTAATAAAATTTAGTATTATCCTTCTAATTGTTCAAGTGGCAGGTTACATAAACATTTATCTTTCTGGTCCCTTAAAGGCTTTTTTCTTTGCCTATTAAGTATTTTGCAGAGGAAAACATGATCATCAAGCCAGCAATCTGCCTAGGATTTCAAAATGGCAAGAAAATAAATAATTACACATGATGAAAACATTTAGGGTATTACAGTGCAATCACTTCATATCACTGGCAGATGTATTTCAGGAAGAAAAACAGCATTGTGTAAAGTCTGGTGCTACAGTAAACAAAAGGATTTAAAGACCGATGGATATTGCTCTCCGTCCTTTCCCTAGGATAAAGTAGAAATGGTAATACTTTAAAATTAAGTTTTCTTCTTCTTCTTTATTCATTTATTTATTTATTTATTTATTTATTTATTTTCCTTCACAACAGGGGAACCTGCAGATGGCTGATAAGAAATAATAAGACTTTGGCAATTCATAGTAGATGTTATTGGAAAGTGTAAACTAGAGGGAATTGGGCTCCTAGTTTAGTGTAAGGATTTCCAACATTACCTGCATTTGTAAACGTTATCTTGGACACCCACATTATTGAGAGGAGGAGAGCTACTTAGACCCAGGCTTGACTCATGTGATGTCTTTGTGTAATATACATAATTCCCACCAAAATCCAGAACAGCTTTTATTGTCCCTTTATTTGTTATTCTATCCTTGCTCTGACTACACTGCTAATATTGGTATCAAAGAAGGAAGTGAAAATAATCATTTAAGTTCAATTAGCAGATCATTAGCAGGATATCTCAATGAAAATTCATTATTTGTGGCCATGCTATAATAGGAGAGAACTCTAAAGAACATTCAGTATGGCATAACCCTTCATTCTCAGAGAAAACTCAATAATCTACTGAACATATCCCATCTGCATTCATCTTCAACACCTGTTGACTCACAGGCCATGTAGAAAGATGTCAAGCACCATTTTGAAAAGCATGATATGCTTGAAAGCATATATTTACCTGGATATTAATGAGATTGTAGAGTTCATATCTATTATTCCTGTCCATATCTCCAAGATAAATGTGTGTGTAGCCATTCATTCATCCAGAAGAGATGATTAAGGATACTGACTAATTGTATATGCCTCACACCCTTTGTACAAGTTCTGTTCCCTATGCTTTATTAACGAATGCACCATTGGAAAATCCAAGATCAATGTTCTTATTATGCAAAGGTCACAGATTGCATTAGCATTTGCAGTACAGCAGTTTTTCTAGCCATTGTGCAAGTCAGTCACTTGCCAGAAGAAGCCACCATACGAAGAGCCTATAATCTCTCTCACATTCACTCTGGCGTAGGCTCAAAGTGTAATCTATCAGAAGCCAAGAATTTCATAAGAACCAAGAAGGAGGTATTAACAGTTTTGCTCAGAAGTCCTCCAAGATACCTATTTTCTACAAAAATAGGCTTATGGAGACCTTCAGAGCAGCAGCATAGGTTGAAGCATTTAGCTGCCAGCATGTCTCAACAAGTTTCTATATGTTTGTTTCCAGGATACGTTTTGTGGCTACCACTCAAATAAATGTCACTGCCATTCCTGAAACAGCAGTAACTCTGCTCAAAAGACAAACGGGAAGGGAAAACACGACAACTTTTTTGGAGTTACCAATCCCTACAGAGGTCAAAGGATGTTGACGTTCAGATCTTGATAATGAACATGACATTTTCACAGCTACATTATCTTCTCTAAATGTCAGAACAGGGTACTCCAGTCACAACACATTATTGCAAAACAATCAGGGCGCTCAGAGGGGATCTGCTGTTCCATTCCCTCACATCAGCTTTGTGTCAGTTTGACTTCACTCGCATTAGTGAAATTGTAAAACAAAAAGGAAAAAGAATGCAGCAGAGGATTGGACCCAATAATGAATTCTGAATTTCTGTGGGAAACATTTCCCTATATAATATATCTTAAGTATTGCAGGAGCTGTAAGCATGATTAAGTTTTAGTAAGAAATGTAGTCCACTCTCTAACTTTTTATACAGAACTGGGACTTTTCTGATATCTAAACCAAAACTGACACTTTCTTTGGTGATTGGTACCCCTGTAAATGACCCTGAAAACTTGAACTAGACTTGAAGAAAGGCATTTGCAAACTGGTAAACAGAAATTGAAAAGTGGAAGCAGAAAATGAAGAATCAAACCTCGAAATATTGTTGTGTGTTCATCAGCACAAACATCACCACAGAAACCATAGCCTTTTGGTCAAAATGCTTGGCAGCAAATATGAAACAGATACGGGCATATGGGCAATTAGCTCATATGAACTATATTGATAATACCATCCTCATCCACTGTATCACTTTTTGCAAGACATCTTAATGAACCTAAAATAATCTCTGTCTCCTTATCTCTATTTGTTTGTCTGGCAAATCAAATTATTAGGTTCAGAACAATAATTAAATAAATACCTCCTTACAGAATTGATAACTCGCTTGTTTGCAAACTTGAGTTAAAAATACATATACAGAATTTAGCAAATGAGAAACTACCACTGAAAGCAAAGAAAATGACAAGGGTGTGATAACATAATGAACTGAATATGAGCTGAGAGCTATTCAGTTCTAGGTGAGAGCTGAAATGCAATCTTGCAGTGCATTAACAAGCACTATTCATTAATAGTGGTGAAGCGGTGATTATCCTGGTCCTTTGTCCAGTCCTCACATCACATTGACAAAGTGTCAGAAAGAAGTTCAAACAATGGTAGCATATCCAGAAAAGGCTTTGATATCAAAGAATTAAAAGCTTGATCTATGCAGTTTATCTAATGCAAGGTGAACAGAGCTTGGTCAGTCTATATATTTCTATACAGCAGAGAAATTTCTAAGAAGTATATGGATCTTTAAGATGAGAGACATGATGTGATTCAACATGTAGATACTGGAGACTTTGTCCTAAAAATAGGTGGAAAGTGCTAACTGTGAATTTAACAACTTGCTTAGGAACGTGATGGATTTTTTTATAATTTACAGTCTTTAAAGCAAAGCTAGATGCAGTTCTAAAGGCTGTTAACATGGCAGTTAACAGAGTATAGTGAATAATAATAATGATTATTTGTCATGAATTACTATTTTTTCTAATTCAGGGCATACCTGAACAAGAGATGTCATAACTAACAAAAGTTACAAGACAAAATTTATTGCAAGATCTTTCAAAATCAAAGTATTATGGTTAAATGCATTGACCTAGGACATATTTGGACAGTTTCAGTTCTGGTCAGCTTGATACTGTTTTAAGAATGTCACTTATTGCAAAGAATATGTCACACTGTTCAAAAGTGTCTTCCCTGTTAATGTTTTCCACCGTGTATTAGAGTTTAAGAAATGGCGCTACTTGTAGAAAACAAGTAAGATGATGGCCATTCACACATGAGACACATGAACACAGCTCAGCAGGATGCACAGATACCACAGTTCAGGCACTGAGTTCTAACAGCCAGAAAAGCAAGAACAGTGGGAAGTAGCTTCTCCTTACTTCCTTTTTCTTGTACAATCTGCTCTTCTGTGTGAAACCCTTGTTCTGATAAATGATATTTTATAGTAGCATACTAGCAAGATTTAAACATCACCTGCTCTTTATCATATGTAATCATAATCTTTAACCTACAAATTACTTTCTTTCAGAAGATGGTTACTGAAATCTGCAATTCATTACACAGAGATGGGCACAGAAGTAGTAATGCAAAGAACCAGTAAGCATAATATTAATAAAAATCTTTTAATAAGTCATTTCCTAACATAGCAGCCATTTGTTGAAGCATTTAGATCTCTGGTGGGTAACCTTACACCCTTCTAGCATCCTCCTTAGAAACCTCTTCATCAATTGTTAGTAAAAAGAGACAGGAAAAGCAAAGAGCTCATGGAAAAACTCAAATGGAAGAAGAAATTCTATAGAATGTGGAAAAGAGATCTGGCCACTTGGTGGGAATATAGGAACATTTTCATGGCATGCAGGGATGAAACAAGGAAGGCTAAAGGCCCACTTGGAATTAAATCTGGGGAGAGACATCAAGGACAACAAGAAAGGCTTCTTTACATATGTTAATAGGAAAAGGAAGACTTAGGGAAAATGTGGGACCACTGGTGAATGAGGTGGGTGCCCTGGTAATGGAGGGCTGGACACCTTCTTTGCTTCAGTCTTTGCTGCTAAGTCACCATCCCTGGATGTGTTTAAAAAACATTTGGATGTGGTGCTCAGGGATATGACTTAGCAGAGGGTTGTTAGGGTAGTATGGTTGAGTCATGGTTGGACTCGATGATCTTTAAGGTCTTTTCCAACCTGCGTGATTCTCTGATTCTCTGATTCTAACTCTGCCCCTCAGAAATCAGGTGATAAGCCCCTCAGGTGATAAGCAGTCTGGGGAAAGGAAGGCCTTACTTTTTTAGAAGAGGATCTGGCCAGAAATGGTCTAGGGAAAATCAGCATGCACACATCCATGAGCCCTGGTGGGACGCACCTAAAAGTGCTGAGGGATCTGGCACATGCGATTGCCAGACATCTATTATCTTTGAAACGTCTTGGGGAATGAGAAGATGCCTGAGGACTGGAGGAAAGGCAGTGATGTCATTCCAGTCTTCAAAAATTGTAAGAAGGAAGAGCTGGGAAACTGCAGGCCAGTCAGCCTCACCTCCCCCTGTGAAAGTGATGGAGCAGCTTATTCTGGTTAGCATCTCCAAGCAAGTGAAAGAAAATAAAGTTATCAAGAGTAGTCAACATGGATTCACCAAAGGGAAGTCATGCTTGACAAATCCGGTCACCTTTTGTGATGAGGAAAGGGTAGAGCATATTGTGTACCTTGACTTCAGCAAGGCTTTTGACACTTTCTCCTATAAGATCCTCATAGATAAGCTTAGAAATGGGGAATAGATGAGGAAATGAGGTGAACTCAGAACTGGCTCACTGGCAGAGCTGAGATGGTTGAGATGAGTAGCACAGAGTCTCTCAGAGGCCTGTAACTAGTAGTATTCCCAGGGGATGATACTGGGGCTGGCCTTGTTCAACATCTTCATCAGTGGCTTGGATGATGGGATAGAATCCAATCTCAGGATTAACTAACTGCACACATCAGCACAGGCTAGGTAGGGGCTGACCTACTGGGGAGGAGATCTGTGAGAAGGACGTATTTGTCCTGGTGGACAACAGGTTGGCCATGAGCCAGTGCAAGTTTCAGATTACAGCATTTTTCAGAGATGTCTCCTGTTCTATATGTAGCACCCACTGGTTCTTCTGCATCTCTTACATAAAGGCCAATACCTTTTGTGAATTGTTTAGTGAAATTCAAGCTGGAAGGCACTCCCTGGAGAAGGTCAATTGCAATTAACTTCACCAGAAAGCAGTCGGCAGCTTCTCTTGCAGTGCTTAGCTATTTGTCCCCATGCTTCTTTGAAACATTGCGGTATGGTGTCAGGAGCATCTATTGGCATCTTACTTTTAGTTAATGGCCTGAAAGCCTATACAACTTACACATGTGAGACAGATTTTTGTGGGCTTATATGATGGTAAAGGGGAGATGCATTTAGTTATCTCTTTTCATTTAGTTTTACTTGAGACATCCCTAAGTGTCAAATTAGGATACTAATTTGCTGTAGAAAGAAACAAGAAAAAATCATACCATTCCTTTCAAAACAGTTCAACTGTATTTATCAGAAGTCATACTGCTCAGAATGAGGCCACCTGATTATTTGTGAAATGATAGAATATTCTGTGTTGGAAGGGAACAGGGTGGATGTAATGATCAGATTGCAGTCCTAGTACAAAGTGTGCTGAAAAACACTTGCTCTTACTTCATTATGTCTAAGGCAATTTGAGTTCTTCCTGTGCTCACAGCTACAGGCCTCTGGCTTTTTTTCAAGAGTTGCCATTCACATTTTTCAAAAGGAAATTTTGCCTAAGTTAAGATCGCAGTTTCAGAGTGGGTGTTTAAAATTCTCACAGATGTCTTTACCACATATAGGGATTGAATATTACAGTGACACAACCTCTGGGAAAGGACATGAGCTATATAAGCCACGGAAAAACTTTTCTTAGGAGAGAAAAGCACTGAGAAACTGTACAGACAGAAATGAGTGTGGACTGGCATAAGCACGAAGTGTCGTGCATCTTCCTTTCTAAATTCTACCATTTTGTTTTTTTCAAGCTCTTATATGCACAGAAAGCGTTAGTAGATTAAAAGGACTTGTGGTGAGACTGAAATCACCACCTTGCCACTTGCTAGGACTGGAAGTGTTCCTGGTACGCTACTCGCTGGATTTGGAGCATTATATTTCAGTAATAGAGAGAACAATTTTTCTTAGGTGGATAAACTGTGAGATATTAAAGAATAAAAATTTTATTCATTAGACTATAGGAGGCCCATGAAGCCCTGCTAATAAGAAAGGCCAATACTGGGTAAGAATATAAGAAATGAGCAGCATTTAGTTATGCTAGTTTTCTATTATTTTGATACGGAGGCTTAGCAATTTCCTGCAGTAATGAAGATGTGGTTGACTGTACTGTAACCTGCGATACTTCATCTTCCAGTACTTCGAAAACAATGGTTAGTGTTTATATGAGGTTATTTAATTACTTCATGGGATTACTTAATGGTCTTATTCCTGAGTGGCAGCTCCTATCTCAGAGACTGGCATCATAAACATATAACTAGGATTTTCTGCCTCTGTGTCACTTAAGATTTGCCTGCCCTGAATTCAGTCTTCCATCTCCTCTGTTTCTCAGTGGTAAGGCCCGTCTGCATTTTTGCAGTCAGATGGCATTTCTGTTACCTTGTGAAATCTGGGGTTGTTTAACAAATGGTGACAACCTTTATGCGTATCATCTACCTGTTTATAGATATGGGGCACAAGGTGGCCAGAGGCAGAGATTTATGGTGACTTCCCACAACATTAAAACTCAATAAATATGCTTACGCTTTGTTTTCAAGTCATTAGCTATGTGAGGACCTTTCCTTTTGTCTGTGTTAGTTTGTTTCTTTTGGAGTGGAAAATAAATCGCATCAAATATATTTCCTTTGTCAGCATTTTTATTGCAAGTATAATCAGAGAATTCAAGTAGATTCTTGAGATTCTTTCTGAAGGCTGTGTTGACATTTCCCACTGGTAATTTTAGCTTTCTACCTACCATCATGACTCCCTGCCATTTTGTCCAGTTGTTCATGTTCTTTCTTATTTCACCCCATAACCACCTTTATAGGTACTCTGAATTGAGGCAGATCTTCCATGTACTTACAAAGTCTTTTGAATGGGTACCAATGTCTCCTCAGTTTCCTTCCTTCCTTCCTTCCTTCCTTCCTTCCTTCCTTCCTTCCTTCCTTCCTTCCTTCCTTCCTTCCTTCCTTCCTTCCTTCCTTCCTTCCTTCCTTCCTTCCTTCCTTCCTTCCTTCCTCTCCTCTCCTCTCCTCTCCTCTCCTCTCCTCTCCTCTCCTCTCCTCTCCTCTCCTCTCCTCTCCTCTCCTCTCCTCTCCTCTCCTCTCCTCTCCTCTCCTCTCCTCTCCTCTCCTCTCCTCTCCTCTCCTCTCCTCTCCTCTCCTCTCCTCTCCTCTCCTCTCCTCTCCTCTCCTCTCCTCTCCTCTCCTCTCCTCTCCTCTCCTCTCCTCTCCTCTCCTCTCCTCTTTTCCCCCCAAAGCAAATACAGTTTTGAAACACATTTAGTTTTAGTTTTTCTGCTGTGCCTTCAAATCTTTTTTTTTTTTTTTTTCAGAGTCTTTCTGTTGTAGCCTCATCATCTATCATCTGTGCTGGTCTCTGATCTATTTCTTGCTCTTACACTGTTCGAAAATTTATGATGTTTTTATTCACTACCCCATCTCAGTTCCAGATATTTGTATTCTTTTCTCTGCTTACCTGAACTCTGAGAAAGTTTGGCAGCTATCAACACAAGAACTGTTATTTGCAGAAATACCTAGGTTTGATTCTTCTTTATAACACGTCAAACTAAGAACAACAGTAGGATCACTAGAGTTAGCAATACTTCTGAAGGAGAAGAACTTGCCAAATCAGAAAACCCCACAACACCAAGGCACTGTCTTACAACAGTTTTAATAAAGAAATAATGCAAATACATAAAAATTCAGCTTAATGTACCTTTTGATTCCCATCAGAACATAATAAATGTCTATCATGCTCAAGGCTATAGTCTAAGTATTGCATCTCTCAGCTTTTATGCCCAAATGCTTCCTTGAGTCTCATGAAGCTAAGATGGGAGACCATGCACCCTTCGGCAAAGAGTCTCTGACCCAGCTACTGACTTGTCCTGAACAGAATTTGGTCATGTATGTTCTTTGAGACACACAGTTTTAAGAAAGAAAAAATTCCCTTAGCGTTCTTTAGCTTTTGAGGTTCTTGTTTTTCACTAAGGTCGTCCATATGATTTCCAAAATATGGGATAGAAAATTATCTGCAACACTTGAAAATGGAGTCTTCAAATTCTTGCTTTCATCTAGAAGAATACAGAAAGAGAGTAGTGTTGCTGAAAGCAGCATGAGCATACCTTGATACATCTCATACGGTAGGTAGCAAAATGCCTTCCTGTTCTTCAGGCAGTACTAGCATTTCAGGCATTCACTTCTCATGGCCTGTCCATGAGCATAGTAGTGATCTGGCTATCCAGGTCTGAAAGCCTGAGGTGCCTGTTCTTTCTTACATGCTTTTATTGCAGGCCCAGCCATTGGGCAGAATGAGTTACATTAAATTACAGAACTGAACGATTTGAGGTGCATGACATAAAAGCTTTTTGCTCTCTATCATGTCAACATTTCATATCTCAGACACTATTCCATCTATTTTGGATCACACGTGAAGCCATTTAAATGAGGAAGAAGTGATAATATATGCTGTGTGAATATAAACAGACTTCAGGAGTCAAATTTATGAAACTTCTTAAAAACAAATTTATCACTTGCAAAATTTACAATTAATGAGTCTAAATGAGCAAAATTCTGTCTCTTTTCCTAAGAATGGAAGCAGACTGCTCTTGAACAGACTGATTTCCCATATTGTCTTGAGTGATTGACAGTGATGTTGAGTGAGCATTGATATTTGAGCTACAGTGAGAGAAACCAAAAGAAATCTTCCCCATCCACTACCTCAGTCACTATTTTGTTTTTAAGCTAATATGGGAAAAGCTTCTGCCTGCATGCTACAGAAAGTAGATGTAAATGTGTGATAAGCGGGGGATACTCATGATAAGGATTTATTAAAATATGAAATAATATATTTGTAAGAACAGAGATTGTCATACATAATTGCAGTAGTGCTGTATCTGCTTATAAGATATATTACTTTTGATTACATTCTTCATAACTACCTGCCTATGAAAGATGCGTAAAATGATATATATGTATATTTTCACATCCCATGGAAATGGCTGCATCTTTGCCTTTTTGCATGAGTGTTTTAGAGGTGCATTACCTCAGCTGTGTGTCTGAGAGTTTTGCATCTTTGCCACTTCTTTATCAAAATGCAAATGAGACCGTTCCTACTTCTGTTTTGTATCAAACAAACATGGGATCGCCTCCTTTACCAAAAAATATCTGTCTGTGTAGGTTGCTGAGGTCTTATTCCTTACACAGCAGAAGTCCCATTACATTTTCTCACTTTCTTAAGGACCTCTTGTATCATAATTAATTTAGAACAGTTGGGATACTATTCTTGACAGGTTAATAGGTTCTCGCTATGAAGAAAAAACATTCCATTTTTCTGTAGCTCCACACCAGAACCTTGTTTAGAAAATCCAGTGGTGTAACTGTAGACCTGCAGTGTCTTACTACTTTTGGCAAAGATAGAAGAGCCGAAGCCAAAACCAGGATTGATACATACAACAGTGCTCATCCTAAATGCTCGTGATATGACAAAATGCTTTGTGGTAATGAGCACTGTTATATTACATAGTCAATTCTAAGAATAACCAGGAGGAACACAGAGACCTGCAACACTGACAACTGATGTGCTATAAAATGTTCTGAAACTGTAAAAGATTATATGTAAATACAAGCATGTAGTTGTAAGGAGGCAGAATTTTTTGTCCATTTAGTGTTATTTCTCTCTGACTTCAGTGATTCTTGCCTAAGTTGTTATTCTTCCTGTTATTCATTACCCAAGGATTGGCTCAGAAACCGAAAATAGGTCACATCAAGACAGACTATGAGAAGAAGTTGATGGCAATATGGGGACGAGATTTTTATTTTAAAAAGTGGGTAAAGCTAGTTCCAATCTTATTTGACCGTTAACAGATGGGAAAGCTCTCCCATTCCTGGCAAATTATTTTAGCAATCTCTCTGAGCAAATGCATACGGGGGCGGAAGTTATGATGCAGTTCGAAAGTAGAAAAATCACTTAGAACTCAAGCTTTATATATCTTAAGCTATTATGAGCAGCTGTGAAAACATGTATTTATTTTGACTATTTGCCTTTACTTCAGAATTTGTAACTGGAATGAGAAATCACAGGGTGTTCCCTTTCTATTTCCTTTTTCAAGGATTTGTATGCAGAGCTTCTCTGCACCTGTGGATGCCAGAGATATAAGTAATGCAATTAAGGCCTGATCTAAATTTCACAGAAATCAGCAAGTGGCTTTCTATTAGCTTTATGGGTCTTTCTGGTGAGACTTCTCTAGCTTTGGTTCAAATATGATGCTGTACAATTTTGCCTGTTTGAGGGTCTTTCTTAGAATCTGGAGCAAGAGGCTGTGATATGCCTGAGAGAAAGTTCCACATCTGATGCCTTGTGGAGTTGCAACACCGTCTTCTAAAGTAAAAGCACAGCGTGAGGTGCCTAATATCTAGACTGCAGTGGACTGTATGAAGATGCTGAGCTCTTGGACTACGCTACTCTGAGCATGCACCCATGTGTCAAGACAGGTTGGTGTACAACCTGTTCAACTATCCCTGTTTTGACAGGGATAGACCAGAGCTTTCTGACTTCTCTCTTGGATTTGAAAACATAAGCTTCCTTCATGATCCCAGTGTGAGCGCTTCTGCATCTTCTTAATTTTACATTTCCCTCAGTTATTCTATATCTATTTCACCCCTTTTTCTTAGCAAAGGAAGGAAAGCGTATTTAAAAAAAATATATCTGAAGTGGGACTGCTGAGTATTTCCATGTAACTGTCTTCATTGCTTACAAATTAAAAGGGGAAAGTTGTCTTCTGCCAGTATTGCCTGGGACAATGCAGGGATCTCCATGGGCTGAAAGTCAATAGATGAGGCTGCTGGGAGACACTTGCTGTTGCAGGAGTGATTGAAACTTTTTGGTGCTATGGGGTTTCCTCTGAAGTGCTCAACAGCTGTAGGCTCTACTCTGTTTTTCTGGTCCCTTTCATAGGAGAAGAAATCCATCTTTTCAAAGAAATACGCTTTGTGGTATCTGTGGCTATAAGATGCTAATCTCTCTGCTTATAAACCAGTGTGAATCACTACTTGCATTTTGACACTCGATAGAAAAGACTTCATGTTTTTTAGCTATGGCTGATGAGATTTCATCTCCAGCCAGTGTCTTCAAGCAACTCCAAGGATCATTATTGCATCCTCAAGAATTTAATCTAATTAATTTACAGGTAAAGTTATATCTATAAAGTTTGTGAAAAACTAAGTTGCTTTTAAGGTTTCTATGGGCTGTTTTTAAATAATGAAATTTTGCTTTTTAGGATACAGTATCTAGTTTGAAGAAACCATATATTTAAACCACTAAAATCTGCACAATAACGTACAACACATGTTTTTTCTTTGGCAAGAATGAAATAACTTCACATATATCAGAAAGGATATTTTTTTGTGCTTACATCAAATTGTGAACTATTCTACTCTGTTACATCAGTTTTATTCCTGAGGAAGTCTAGACTGAGAGAATCACCCTTTCATGAAGAAGTTCCTTTTTTCCAGCATGATTTGTGATGTGCTGAATCTCTACCAGGTCTGATTGTGCCTATATTGAAGATTCAAGCTCAAGTTTTCCTTGAGGCTTTGCAAGAGGTGTTTGATGGTTTGAAATTAGTTTGTATCTTCTTAGCAATAAAATAGGAAAAACAAGTGGAGAAAAGCTTAGGCTGCAAAAGCAGCAAACTTATTTAGTCCAAAAATGTTGGAATTGCATCTTACTGTCTTTAAAACTTTCATTCAAGTTACTGAGTAGATGCTAAATCAGTTAAATTAATGTTGACTGTACTCTAAATCCTGAAATATCCCTTCTTTCAGCTGTAATGTAGTCCACAACATCAGGTACCTTGATATCTCAGGATGGTGTGATGAGGCTGAGAGGGGTGAGGCAGGAGCCAAAGGTCACCTCTCACAAAGTGCCTCAGCCTTCTTTTTCTTTAGCAGTGCTCTTATTTCTTTATCTGTTTCTTATAAAACCTTCTGAATCTCTTGATTCGCTTTTATTTTTCTTCCCTCGTTCTCTTCATTGTTCACCTCTCCTTATCAGCATCTATCCACAAATGCAAGTGCTGGATAATACTTCATGAGTGGTAACTTGTATTGGGAAGGCCATGGAGAAGACTCAAGTTGGGTGTCAATACTGATGTACCCAAATTGCTGGCCTTTCATGTGAGCAGCTCCTGCTCTCTTTGTGTCTGGGATTGGGAAGACCAAGCTGTGCAGAGTACTATACTATCAGTGGTAAAATTAAATGCCTCTTGTTACTGCCTACAGTCTCCCATAAAATATGTCTCAATCTGTCCATTTTCTGTATGAAAAGCCTTACCCAAGTGCCTGCAATGTTTTGGGGATATGAAGACAAGCTTAGTAAAAAGTCGAATTACCAGTGAGTAGTGGTGCTGGTGTGAGTAGCTAGTAATACAGAGACTTAATGCAGTGTCTACTGCAGAAGGTCTACAGGAAGCAATTTTGCTTCTTTACTCTAGACCTCACCATTATGAAGCCAACCAACTTAGTAACAGCCATAGTGTAAGTATTTTACTCTCCATACTCCTTCGTGTTTTTTTATTCACTTTGTACTGAATTAATTAATTTACTTTCCCAGAACTTAAATAATAAAACCAGTTATTTTGAGGGAGTCAAGCAAATTGCTTCTAAAACATGCACAAGTGAGGTTCAGTGCTTAAGGGTGCTCAGGGATTGCCTCCGAGTTATGTGGTTACATCAGAGGGCTCATTCCTTCCCTTCACAAAGCTTGCATGCAGGGAGGCTTTATATGGGTGTGTTAGAAAATAAATCCTTTCATAATAAGAAGTGCTGCAGATAGATATTATTATTGGTACCCACCCAAATCCCTTTCCATGCCAACAGTGCTGGTGTTTCATCTGCTGCAGAGGGTGAGCACTGGGATTTTGTAGCACGAAAGTGACGACCCTGGAGAAGGAGTACAGAAGCTGCCCTCCAGATTCTCTCCAGATTCTTCCACTTCTATCTGTCTCATATTCTTTATGGCTCTTTTAGTACTTGCTTTCCATTTAATGTTTGGTGTTGTTCATCCCATCTTCCAGTCACTTCTTTTCTCTACACCACCTTAAATGTCACTCTGTTTCTATAGTCATTCAATTACCTTTCTCAGAATAAACTTTTCCAGTCATTTAGGTAAGACATTGCTCATATCCATTGCATTTTCATATTTATTCATCTCAACAAGCTGAAGTCTTCAAAAAAATACGTAAAGATCAATTGGAATGCAAATAAATACATTAATCAAATACCAGTTCTTGGAACTGAATATGTGGCACTGAGTTTGCAAATAATCCCCCTACAAGTTTTTGTGGCATTACATTGGTGTAATTCTAACTCAACATGTTCCCCAACATGAAACAGTGACTGATTTAAGTTTAAGTATCCAGCACCAGGAATTGCTCAGAGCTGATGTCAGCAAAGGGCTTTCAGTAATTTCAGAGTGGGGATATTTGTAAGCTGAAAAAACAATTTCAGTATGTTTACTGTTAGGATTAAAATAAGTACTCTAAAAGCCTTTTAAAAGACGCAGCTGCAAAGTGTTAATAGATGAAACTGATGAAGACTTCTGTGAAACAACAGAAACTCCACATGTATTCCTGTCCTAAACCAAATCTGACTTTGATACCTAAAACACATCTCCCTTGGACTATTGTCAGTGACAGCAGAAGAAGGTCGTTCTTACATTGTAGGGTACACAGGTGGCCTGTGTCAGTGCAGTCACATTTCTTGCTTTCCAGATGACAGAAGTTCAATCTGAAATGGGGAAGTGCTATGTAAGAAAATGCTGGAGAGATCTGTTCATTTCTCTCACCTCCAGGTCTGCAACAGCTGCAGCGTGTGAGATGTGGGTGCCCATGGAATGGCAAGGTGTGATGTCTGCAGGCAGTGGGGTCATGTAAGGGCAAACTGAGAGCACGGACTTCTGTGGAAGAACAGCATCATCTTTGGAACTGCAGAAGTAGAAATGGGGGGAAAAATGGGCAACGGTGCAGTTAGAAAGTAATAGAAAAACATCTGCAGTAACGTAAGAATTCACCACCAGGAGAGATCTGACTGAAAAAAAGAGATATGTTTTTAAGAGCTGGATGTAATTAGTGGCAATCATGGGTTCACTATGAGCAACAACTGTGTTATGGCCATGAAATACAGAAACATGTTCCCATCATGAACAAGGCAAGATGTTTCCATTGGATATAATGTCATCAACAAGTGCTCCCTTGGAGTGTTGTGCAAGTGCTGAAGGAATTCAGTCACAAAGGAGTGGGCACAAGGGAGGGCTTTCATGATGGAGAAAGCAGAAGAGATATCTTCTGAGAGAAAATAAAAAGAGCTTGGTTCATCTTGGATGAATTTAGCAAGTGAGCATTATTGTTCTGTATGATTTAACTGGAGGTGGCAGAAAGGAGGGGAGAGGGGTAAGTGAAAGGGCAATACAAATGCTGGAGAAGGAAATAGGATTAGTTAAACACTACTGACAACTTTGGTGCAAGGCTCAGTGATGGGTTACAGTGAGGCTAGGCAAATGGAGGGCCTGGCAACTTCTTGTGGAGCTAGAAGTGTTAGAGGAAGCTCTGGGTAGTGCCTATCTGGGAGGCACTGGTTAAGCTGAGAGGCCAGGAGGTATAATTATGGCTATACAGTGAACTTTGGATGTAGTGAAGGTGATGGAGATTATCAGTCTCTGTAAGTTCTGGAAAGCTTTGCATGTTGGTTGGGAGTTTGTCACTGTCCTGTGCACTCCAGGACAAAGGCAGATCTTAGCCCACCTTACTCCTAAGCATTCACAGACCTGCCCCTCACTCTTCAAGCCAACTAACTGCTCCCTCCCATGCTGTGAGAGTAAATTTAAGTGGGAAATGAAGAGAACACTTTTTGCCATCATAGAAGGGAGACTCTGGAACAACATGAATGGAGACAAAATACCTAACAAATTTTGAGAGAAAACTTCTTTACTTCATGAGAGTCTTTATGAAACATTTAATGTACAGTAAGGCAAGACTCAGTGATCTTGGACATCTTTTCCAGTTTTGTATTTCCACAAAAAATATTATCGAGTTCTTCCACCTATTGCCTTAAATACAGGTTTTATGCTTGAAAAAGAACAAGACAATGACAGCAGTGCTAATGTCAATACATATCAGTTCTTTCTACAGAGACACCACTAATATAGGCAGCCAAAGAGGTGCCCTGGAAACTGAAGCACTTTTCTGAGAAGATCTGACCACCTGTGGTCTTCTGTCTGCTTTACTACAGATCTGACTTACAGCATCTTAGACCCCTTCTCTGTAAGTCTGAGCCAGAGTAAAGTAGCAAAGTTGAATAAAATGGTCCAACCTTGAGGTAGGTCTCCTTTTCACAGTGCAACAAAGGAATGAAGGACTGGCTCCATTCCACATCTCTCTTACTCTTCGTCAATTCACTCCAAAATATTTCTGTGATTCGTATCCTTTTCAGATGAAGAGATATGGAAAAATTGTTTAAACTCACATTCTTGTAAACTTCATTACCCCAAAATTACGATGCGCCGAAAATGCAGGATGATTTTGTCCATGTAGGTAAGTACCTTTATGACTGCGTGAAACTGAACAGCAGTTATCAGTCAAGTCTGTCATCTTCATCTGCATCATTAATTATTTTTTAAGTTTTGCTCAGCGGGGCAGCTCTGGTTGCGAGGCTGTGATTAAAGCTTTGGACAACTATTCTGACAAATGGCTACCCTGAATTTTCAGCAGACAGCACTTCTATCCTGTCAGACATAATTCTTCCGAATCAACAAATGTGCTTTGGGTATATACTTTGAGTACACACTATGGTGAGAGGTCAGCTGTGATGTGAAATAGAAAACTGTGCTGACACTGGACTTGTCTTCCCTCTGCCATGCCAGAAATAGAGGTTTATCATCTGCAGCCTTCAGAAAAGACCCTTTGAAAGAGGCTTTCAGGAGGTTTTCATGAGGAGGCCTTCTTCTGTCCCCAAGGAAGATCTCCCACCTCATTTAGAGTACCTGCCCAAGTGTAGATTGCAAATCTTTGAGGGCAGAAGAGCAAAAGCTGCAATGGGTGTTGAAGCATTCAGTCCTTCCTAAGCCAGAAAGCTTTCTGCAAGGCAATTGGTGTTGGCAAGAAGTGCAGCCTCCACTCCAAAGCTATTCCTTGCATAGTTAAACAAGCTGTTGGACTCTTTTCCAGGCAGCATATACAGTTTCACTTGGAAAGAGAAAATGAAGGTCAATCCATCAAGACCGTGATCCATCAGTAAGTGGGTTTTCAGGCGGAGAGGTGGGCTGGTGGTTACAGTACAGTACCCCAAACCACAAACCTCATCCAGATGGGGTCATGTCACAGGTTACCCTAAAATCTACCGGCACCCATGACAGGGGTATAGATGGCCTGCAGGGCCGCTATCCCAAAAGGAAAAGAAAACAAGGAAAAAGAAAATAAATACAGCGGCAGCGATCTAAAGAGGCACACTATTTTACTAAATACTATATCAGAATACAGAATAACACAATATAATGCAATATAATTGGAATTAAGGCTAACAAATCAAGTAAAATAAGAGAGAGTGAGTCCTGAAACCGAGAGGCCTACTGTAACTCTAGGCGAAACGGCTGGAACGCTTCCACACACTCCCCCATGGCTGGCAGGATCCGAGAGAGCGAGTCCAGCACTGAGGTGAGATTATATAGTCCTGGTCATATGACTGACCGTGGTGCTCCCTGGGACATGTAGTCTTCTTTCTATGAGCAGCAGATTCGTCAAAATTATCTATGCTTAACATGATGTTATGATGTGGAATACTGATAGCAAAATTACAAAATTGCAAAACCATGACATTCCACCCCGTATTCTACATCATTACATTATGCTTATTATACGCACACACACACATATATAGTTGTGAGCAATCAGCAAACTTATTGTTCTTAACAACTTATATCTATTTCATGCAAATCCATAAGCTGAAAATAAAACTCAATAACTTAACACACTATTATTTACTAACTCGAGAAAATGGCAAAACTGCCGGAAAGAGGAACATGATAACGGTGGAGGGAAAAAGGGGAAAGGCAGCACTAGTGGGGCCTCCCTCACATCAAAGTGCACTCATCCTTTCCCTAAGCTACAGGGCCGCTGCACGGAGGACTTCTTGGGACTGTCCTCCTCTGTCTCCATCAATCTGGATATCAGGTCAGGAGCCCAGAGCATAAGCAGAGGGGAGAAGTAGACCAGCATCACAACTGGTGGTATGGCCATTCTCCAAGTATCTGTTCCCTCCGGTGGAACAGAAAACATCAAGGAGAGGCTCATCAAGAAACTCCCCAGCAAGTGATCATAGTATCACAGTATTGTGCGAGTTGGAAGGGACCTTAGAGATCATTGAGTCCAACTCCCGGGATTCAAGACTTCTGTGTAGCAGAGCGGCACTTCTACCACTTGCGCCACAGGGAATTTGAACCCGGACCTCCGGCGTTGCAAGTAGCACTTCTACCACCGCACCCCCGGGGCACACGATTGTACCAGCAGCTTCACATCCTGGCCTGGAGAGTTCAGCTCCAAACCCTCGTAAGGGAACAGTGAACTCAGGCCTCGTGGCTGCAGGATGACCCCCCTCACTGCGGGGTGGCTCACTTGGCACATCCACACCATCCTCACCATGGGCTTCTGCTTCATGCCCAGGTGACAGGGATAGGAGTGGAACTGCTGGGGCAGTGTCTGGAGTACCATGCCTCCATAGAACTTGCTTCTCCAGCCCTAATATGGTATTTCGGGTGATAGCATGGGGTACTGCGTATGTTTCAAGCCACCCAGTGGTTGCCTCCACCATGGTGAGCACATAACGCTTACCATTGCGAGATCATGGCAAGGTGATATAATCAACCTACCATGCCTCCCCATATTTATATTTTTGCCATCGCCCTTCCCCCCAAAAAGGTTTCCTCCTCTTGGCTTGTTTAATTATGGCGCATATTTCACAGTCATGAATGACCTGAGCAATAGCATGCATAATTAAGTCCACCCCTCGGTCTCTGGACCACTTGTATGTTGCATCTGTTGCTTGATGGCCTGAGGTCTCATGGGCCCATCGAGCTAGGAATAATTCAATCTTGTTCTGCCAGTCTAAGTCTATTTGAGCCACCTCAGTTTTGGCAGCTCGATCAACCTGATGGTTATTTTAATGTTCTTCAGTAGCCTTACTCTTAGGCACATGAGCATCTACATGGCGCACCTTTACAACAATGTTTCTTATTTGGGCAGCAATGTTTTTCCACAGTTCAGCAGCCCAAATAGGTTTACCTCTTCGTCGTTGCCAGTTGTTTTGTTCCCACTGCTGCAACCACCCCCATAAGGCATTTTCCACCATCCATGAGTCAGTATAAAGATGAAGCATTGGCCACCTCTCCCGTTCAGCCACATCTAAGGCCACCCCTCATGCCGGACGGCTGGGCCTCCAGCGGGCTGGATGGGGGCAGTGCAGTTCTCCTGCCCCATGGCCATAGCGGTGGGCGCCTGCTCAGCCTGGAAGCGCACCAACCCCTTCCAGATATGGAACAGACCCACCGGGAGAGCCGAGACCGGTGTTGTCCACTTGGGGTTGCGCTGCTCCGCTACAGGCTGCCTCGTCTGGGCTCGGGAAGGAGCCTTGCTCTGACCGGAGGTTGTTACACTCGGACTGGAGGGCGTCGTGCTCAGACTGGAGAGTGTTGCACTTGGACTGGAGAGTGTCGTGTCCAGACTGGAGGGTGTCACACTCGGACTGGAGGGTGTCACACTCGGACCGAAGGGCATCTCGCTCAGACCGAAGGGCGTCTCGTTCAGACAGGGGTGTGTCTTGCCTGGACCAGAGGGCATCAAGTTCGGACCGGAGGGTGTCACGCTGATATAGGAGGTCATTTCTCTCAGCTCTGAGACTCTCCATCTCAGTTCTGAGACTCTCTATCTCAGCTTCAGAAACTTTTTCCCTCTCTGCCTTTTCAGCTCTGAGACTCTCTCTCTCAGCTTCAAAATTGAATAAGGCCCAATAGGCATTAGCCAGGCCCCAAATCATTTGTGCCTCCTGAGATCTGCCTGTGCCGCAACATTCCTGCCTCAAATATGCGATCAAGCTCTCAGGATTCTTCAAGTGTTCAGGAGTAAAGCTCCATGACGCTGAAGATGTCTGCCTTTTTAAAGTCTCCTCAAAGCCTCTCCACACTCCCTGCCACTCAGTATTCTCTGGTTCTGGGGAAGATTTCCTCAGAATGTTATAAATCCAGATACTGAGTGAGATTAATAAAATAACCAACAGTATGTTCAGGGAAATTAACAGTGTGGTCAAATGGGCATTCAAAAACTGCATAATGGATTCAGGGAAGGGACAAGGAGCATGCAGTCCCCTGAAAAGCAGTTTTACTAGCAGTTTTGACAGAGCACACATTTTTTTTCCTCTCTTCAATAACGAGATAGCAGAGCTAAAAGTTTACAAAATATTCTGGGGTATTGGCCGTCCGCCTGGACTTTCAAGGTCAAGCTCCCAGGTGCAGAAACGTAAACTTTAGATAGCTCCTTAACGAAAAAAAACTCATAGCTCTGTAAAAGCTAAAGGAACAGCAGGGAAAACAGCAGCTTTTGCAGTTTTTCCCCACTTTTGCCCCTTTTTGCCCAAATTTCTTGGCAATCTGCCCGCATCCTCCACCAATTATGTCACAGGTTACCCTAAAATCTACCGGCACCCATGACAGGGGTATAGATGGCCTGCAGGGCCGCTATCCCAAAAGGAAAAGAAAACAAGGAAAAAGAAAATAAATACAGCGGCAGCGATCTAAAGAGGCACACTATTTTACTAAATACTATATCAGAATACAGAATAACACAATATAATGCAATATAATTGGAATTAAGGCTAACAAATCAAGTAAAATAAGAGAGAGTGAGTCCTGAAACCGAGAGGCCTACTGTAACTCTAGGCGAAACGGCTGGAACGCTTCCACACACTCCCCCATGGCTGGCAGGATCCGAGAGAGCGAGTCCAGCACTGAGGTGAGATTATATAGTCCTGGTCATATGACTGACCGTGGTGCTCCCTGGGACATGTAGTCTTCTTTCTATGAGCAGCAGATTCGTCAAAATTATCTATGCTTAACATGATGTTATGATGTGGAATACTGATAGCAAAATTACAAAATTGCAAAACCATGACAGGTCAAATGATTTGTTTTATTTTTTTATTATTATTATTTTTTTAAATGAAGGGGGAGAAGAAAGGTCATGCAGAAATTCCAGCTCTTCCTTCTTGTTTATGAATGCAATCAATAGATCTGCTTTAAATTAAGGAGCCAGTCCTTCCCGTCTGCTGTCAAAGATTAATGTCAACATTAATGAGGCCAAGCTTCTCTGGGAAAGTCTCTCTGTGATCAACAACTGTGATGGGAATCAAACCCACGAGTGCTTTGAACCCCAGTGACACTTGTTACCTTTCGTTCTTTGAACACCGCAGCAAAACAATGTGATTATGTGCCACACGTCAAAGAACACATATTCAGATGCAAACAGAGATGTTTAGTTGCCTGTATGGGACTGGTTTGAAAAAGGGTAAAGCGTCCATATCCCAGATTGTGTTATTCTGGAGCAATAATGCTCAACCCCTTTGAAAAAACCAAATCCAAGTAACCTTAAACCAAGCACCAATCTGAGTGAAGTTTTATGAAAACTGTGTATGCCAGTGCTTTTCCCACATGCAGATTGAAGCTAAGAAAGTATTTGAAATGCCAGAAACAATTTAGTCTAGGTAGGAGTGTAGCTGGTTTTTTCTTTAACTGGTCAATCCTGTGATGGATACGTGAATATTGTGGTATACCTTTCAAGGTGTCTTTGTTTTTATTAGCAGGACATGCACTGTGTAGGAGATACAACGTCTGCAGGTGTTTTACCATAGGTGTCAGCATGTACGCTCACATGGCAAATGCCAGTCCTGCACGGGATTTCCCTGCTAAATGTTAGTGTTTAGATTTATATCATACAACCGGTTGTTCTCACATCATTCTTTGTGGGCTCTTTCTGTGGGGCACAGCGTTCCGATGCTCACTTTGCATTAGCTTGCACCACGCTCCATCAATCAGCAGCACACAAGACCGAGAAGCACATGGGCTTTTATTGATGTCATTGCTGTAATGATGATTACCCAGGGAAAAAGGGAAGACAGTTAAGAACACAATCAAAATGAAAAGATTCTTATATTAACGTGCTATTTTAATAAAGTAGTCTGGTTTAAGTAATTACGATTACTCAAAAGGTATTCATTTTAAGATCCAGGAATATAAAAAGGTAAGGCCAAAGCCCCATAGTATCTGTGCTGTTACTGCAGTGCCTATCCCACGGTCTGGACAATAATGGGAAATCTCTTTCCACAGTATTTGCTTTGCAGTAAATGTAGTTTCTTCACCATGTTTAAACAACGTAAATCAGTCCCTCCTTCTAAAATTGGAGTTTTCTTTACTTCCTTTTACGTTACGAAGAAAGGTGAATTTAACTGTTTATGCTAAATTTCTCCAGTTTCTTCTGTATGAAAATGACTTCCAGGGGCAGCTTCTATGCAAAATGTGCAACAATTAATGATCATCAGTATTTTGCCTAATGTACCAATATCGTGTAAACCATAAAGATTAACTGAAATTTTCCTTTTATGCTTCCATGATGCATAATGTGACATTGCACAACAAATCTAATTTAGTGTTGCTCTGCTGTTTTTGAAATACCTATTCACCAGCAGTTTGTCATGCGTGACTAGTAGGACAGTCATAGTGAATTTAGGCTGTTTTGTTCCGTTACTATCTCATCTAATTTGTTTAAGCATGTGGCAGAGAACAGCATCCACAGATAGCAGTAGATTCAAACTGCACTTCTGGGTTCACAGCTGCATGCTTAATTTAATTTATTGTAGAAAAATGTTTATCTGGTCCATCTGCCTCTTTATGTCAGATAAATTATTTGGAAATTCCTTTTAATTTTACTCTGCTTCATCTGAAACCTCATCCTCAGGTATGGCCACTCGGCTTGCTGTGCTGAGTGCTGCCCTCATTCCCAGAGAACACCTTGCAAGAAGTGCTTGGTGCACCAGAAGGGCCAGCCATGGGTTTGGTGTTCTTGCTGTGCTGACACAAACCTTTACCCTGGCTTTGTGCAGAGGCGCTCCCCTCTGCATCCCTCTGGCTGTGATCTTCTGCAGCAGCTGCCTGCAAGCATACCTGTAGCTCTCTGCATCTTTAATCTGCAAGACTCCGCTGTTTTGTTTTTTTTTCTTTTCTCTCAGACTCTGCTATTTTTTTTTTTCTGTAAAAACATTTTGGTCACAGTTACATAAAAAATGCAGGGCAAAGTAAGGCAAGAAATTTGGGCTTGCTTTGCATCCACAGCTGGTAGTAATAGAAAAGCTGAAACATTATCAAGTTTATTGTGATACGGCTTGAATAAAGAGCTGTGATTTTGCATAGAGTCTCCATGTTTTTTTAATAGAAAGCTCTAATGTATCTTTCTGTGCAATTTCATTAAAAAAGCACATGCTTCAGTTTTGTTTGGCAGGAAACAATGGGCACTAACAGCCCAGTGACCAGCATTTGGCAAGTGCCGTGTCCAGAACACGTACTTTCTGGGTAAACATGCTTCATGGAGTTAGGAAACTGCTGATTTGGTGGTGAAAATACTGTGAATATCTTCTCATGTAGAAAGCATGTGGTGCCTTTCTAATAAACCTACAGGTAGAGTATGTGTCATTCTTTAATGCCGCTATGGGGAAAATTGCAAAATGGAAAAAATACTAATAAGCTTTTCCAGACGGCAGTATAAAAATATTATTGCTTCTGCTACCATGCCTGCTATTTATTATATCTGCTGTTACGCAAGCATGGCTTAACTGTATCATAAACGTCCCTCAGTTCTGTTGGAAATGCCTCTGATGGAAACACGGAGAAGGTCTTCTACAGCTAGCTTGAGAGTGTGCCTCATTTTCTTAATTTTTTGTTAGAGTGCTGGGGTTTTTTGAGGCAGGAAGGCAAAAGCAGAGACTCAAAACACACCACACACAAAACAGAGGCAGAGACACTGTTTTAAAAACTGGTTTGGTTAAACTGCTAGGCTCACTTCTTCTATTGGCATGACAACAAGTGATGACATCGTGTGTGCTGCGGACCACCAAAGTGTAAGTGCTCTGGAGGACAGTTTCTCTATGCTTGGTTAAGGTAAGTTAGGGAGTGCAGGGGAAAAGGCACATTCCTTGGGTAGCCAGGTTGAAAATCATTGCAGAAGAGGGAATGATGCCCAAGGGATGCCCAGGAAGGGTTTCAAGTGGAAGCAGGGGACTGCAGGCAGTCTTTATGATGGACTCAGCCTGTCATTGTTAGTTACAGCTAAGTGGGCTCTTCATCAGGAAGAAAGTGTTGGAAAGGCCCTGAGGGCTCAAAGACCATTGCACTGTATGTCCCCAGGAGGGATGAAGTTGTTTGCACAAAAAGCTAGAGCGGATGGCCTCTCTCAAAGTGACAAGGATTGTAGAATCAAAGAATCATAGAAGAATCATAGAATTGTTTAACTTGGAAGGGACCCTTAAATATCATCTGCCATGACCAGGGATACCTACAGCTCCATCAGGAAAGCCACATCCAGCTTGACCTTGAGTGTCTCCAAGGATGGGGTATCTACCACCTCTGTGGGCAACCTGAGCCATCTGTAAAAGACTTCTTCCTAACATCCAATCTAAATCTCCCCTTTTTTACTTATAAACCCCTTCCCTTTGTCCTATCACAAGAGATTTAGTTGAAGAGACTGTCCCCTTCTTCCTTACAGCCCTCCTTTTGATACTGGAAGGCTGCTCTCAGGTCTCCCCGGAGCCTTCCCAGATCTCCCAGTCTCCTGGATTGCTAATGAGGGGCTTCAGGGCAGCGAAAAGAACTTTGCTTGTAAGTGTAGTTTTATAACCTGTGTTTTTTTAAATCTGTGGTTGAAACTGCAAATGCAGTCTACCTGTTCTAGAGTATCTCTGTGACTCTGTAATAAAAACAATGTTCTGAGCAGGTTTGTTTATTTTTGTCCTCTGGTATTGGTGAATACATGGTATTACAAAAAATGCCTGGAATTCTTTTTTTCCCAGATTTGGTTTTCCCAAGGATACGCCAATGTTATATGTATTTGTTGTCAATGGTTTTGACTTGAGTCATTACTGAATCCGAGAGCTGGTTCTTCTGCCTGCTGCTGTCTTACTTGCTCTTAGACATTATTTATTTCTGGACTGCATTTCTGGGAGAATTTATAGAAGAACAGCTTCTGGGAATCTAGTCCCTGCTCTATACCAGGGCAGATGAGTGTATGGCATTTCTAACTGATTTCTAGTTTTCTTGATGGCTTGCAGTCTGCACTCCCAGGCCAGTCAGTTACCTCCCACTGTGTCTCTTCCCTGCAGTCCTGCGATTCCCTGGGACTGCAATCAGATGGTGTAGTGATGGCATGACTAATAGAAATGAAATAGATATTGATATCCAGCAATCTATTAATTAAAGAGTTAGGGCAGAAAGAAAGATAGCTTTTATTTGCTGAGGGAAAAGGAAATTAAACTGTGAGCTGTGTGTGGCATCAGAATTCATACACATAAAGGAAACTGGAAGCAAGTGATGACCTTCTGCTGAGCTGTCTCAGTTAGCGCTGCTTCAGCTAACATGGTAAAAAGCTTCAAAGAGACTATCAAAACTGAAGGTAAAAATGTTCTCTTTCCTCCTAATTCTCAGCAAGAGAATCTGGGTTAGAGATGGAGCTGAGTTTACCAAGGAACTTTCACTTAATCTGCACATGAACCATCAGAAAACCCGAACACTTCAGAAAAGCAACAAGAAAGAACCTTGAGAGACTGTTTCTCACATCCGTCTTCCCTAGGACCTGTGTAGTTTTGTTAGCAAATTGTCTGAATTTTTTCTCAAAGCTCAAGCTGTGCACATCCCGTAGCCTCTCTGCCGTACTCTTCCAGCGTACATCTATGTCCACACACAGACAAAACAATTGTTCCTCCAATCTGCTCTCTTCCATATTCCCCATGATGACTCCCCATGCACAGTGCCTGAAGTTGGTGATGGTCCTCTACTCAAAGTCTCATAAAAACTCATGATATTTCCAAGCTACAATTCTTATGACTTGCAAAATACACCCTTGCTTAGACTTGCTAGTAGGATTTGTAGCCCTTATATAGCAACACGAAACAAGAAGGTGCAAGTGATTTTGCAGAAGTTAACACATGACAAGATTTCAGAAAAAGCAATAGTAAAACCATTAAATAATCAAAATCTTCCTTTAAATGGGCAGTTTGTTGATGATGATACTCTCTTAAAGTATTACACGGGATATTTTGAGGATGTGGTTGTGAAGGGTTCGCTTTTATAAGCTGTCCTTCCTTTCTGATGAATGACTTCTGTGCTCTCGTACAACACAGCACTGTGCATTCCTTGGGCTCAGACAAACACCATGGCAGAGCTGTGCTGCAGAGGACAATGCACTGAATTTTACTGGACCAGAACAATACAGTCAAATAAACTTTCAGCCTCTGCTTTACTGTGCACTTGTGAGAAGCTTCTTTAGGGAGCTAGAGGTCATTGCCTGGGAAGCTGTGAGGGCTGTGAGATGTGGCAGGCCTACTGGGAGTGCTTTGCATTCCCTTTTTCCACTAAACTAGAGCTGCCTATCTTGTCTTCATTGGCAAAAATTTTCCTACAGTAAGATGCGAGACATCCTTGTTCTGATTTTGCCTACCCTTTCCAAGTGTGGGTACTCAGTACCACACATCTACAAAGAGACAGTCCTAGCACACTCTGGGAGGCCTGTCCAAACTGCTCTATGTATATTTTCATGCAGTGTTCCTGTAAATGTAAAAGAATGTGGGGATGCTAAATTTCTACTGCTTTGAGAGTATTTCCTTCTCTCTGAGATTCAGAATTCCTGTGTTTACACATAAAGGACTTTGCAATCATGCATATACAAAGAGCCTCACTTAAGTTCCTGGCAGCCTACTAGAGTTCTGGGAGCTGGAATAGGTTTTACAAAGATAACATGAAGGTTGTCTGCTTTAGGATCTCTATGGAGTTGCAGATAAAGGTTACATGAGTCTTTACGGGAAATCTACTGATTTGCCCCCTTCCAAACTGTTATAAGTAGGAGGTATTTTCATATGGGGACAGATTATAACAGTATATATGGACAAATGATCTCTCTCTCTGTTATTTTGCAATGTGTAATTTCATTTGGCATTGCAGAGACATTACTTGAAAAGCACATTGTGCTTTGGCCCAGTATTTGTCATATTAGGAAGAAAATAAGAGGAGATGCATAAATGACTAACGGTTGTCAACCTGTGTTAAATTGGCCAGGTTTGCTGTCCTTGCCTTCACAAGACATTGGGAAGTTTCTCATGCTGTTTCTGCCAGTGAGCTGATACATTTGTTCTGGTAAAAACTTTGTTTAAAATTATAATTAGAATACATAAATTACTAATATGTCTTAATCCAAAAAGGAATTCATTTAAAGACTATATCGTTAAGTTGGAGCCAAGTACTTTGAACTAGTATCCTCAGTAATGCAAAGTCACTATTAGTGTGGCTTTGTTCGCGGCAAGGTGGACTTCTGCCATCTTCTTGCATACAAGGAGAATCACAGAATAACAGAAGTATCGAGGCTGGAAAAGACCTCTAAGACTGTCTAGTCCAACTGTCCAACTACCCTCAGTCCATCAATATAGCCCACTAAACCATGTCCCTAAGTGCCACATCTCCACATTTCTTGAACACCTCCAGGGATGATGACTTCACCACCTCCCTGGGCGTCCTATTCCAATGCATTGACACTCTTCCAGAGAACAATTTTTTCCTAACATCCAAGCTGAACCTCCCTGGCACAACTCTGAGGTCATAGGCTGCTGCCGTTATATGGGAGAAGAAGCCGACCCCCACATTGCCGTAACTTCCTTTCAGGAAGCTGCAGACAGTGATAAAGTCTCTCCTGAGCCTCCTCTTCTCCAGGCTAAACAATCATCTCAGCTCCCTCAGCCACTCCCCATAAGCCTTGTGCTCCAGAGCCCTCACAGCTTCATTGCCCTTCTCTAGACATGCTCCAAGGCCTCGATTTCTTTCTTGTAGTGAGGGGTCCAAAACTGAACGCAGCACTCGAGGTGTGGCCCCACCAGAACTGAGTACAGAGGGACGGATCCCCCTCCCTGCTTCTGCTGGCTGCACTGTTGCTGATATAAACCAGGATGCTGTTGGCCTTCTTGGCCACCTGGGCACACGGCCAGATGGGACGCTTCCTCCTAACTTGGTGTCCTCTGCAATCTTATTGAGGGTAAGCTGTACTCAGTTCTCTCATCCAGATCATCAGTAAAGATATTAGAGATCAGACTCAGTTACACACACACAAAAAGATTTTTCTGCTTCTGAAATCTTTCCTCCCTATTTAGCTATTGAGGTCATTGCAGATGAATGTCTGTGCTATGACCCTCAACAGAAAGAAATGCTTCTATCCAAAACAGACAAAAAGTAAACTTAATATTGAATATTGGTAATTAAAGCAACATTTATCCAGTTTTAATCTCCCTCCTACATTAAACGAGCCTTTTCTGCTACATTTTTGAGGCAAAACAGTCAGAATAGAAATTAAGAGATTTGGAAAGCTTTAGAACTGAGCAACGTGCTGTGAGCGACTTGTTTTCCTTTGTCCACACAGCTGCCTAGAAAGCAGCACAGAGAGCAGTGTGCGAAGCACAGAGACAAAGGAAAGCAGCGTGGCTTCGGAGGAGTGGGAGCCAGCTTCCCCGTGGGCTTTGAAGATGCAAACTCCAATCATATCATTATGGGCCAGTTTCTGCCTGCTCCTGGTGCTTTACCAGTATGACCAGGGAGAAGGAAGTGCTTGATAGTGGCTGTCATGCCGTGGTCTTGCTGGCTGCTGGCTGCTGCTCTTTGCCATGGCAACAGTTGTGTTGTCTTTATTGCTTTCAACCTTTTCACATTCTTGCTGCGCTTCCTCTTGATTTGCTGACACAGGCTGTCACTTAGCAGTAATAAAGCTGTCAATGGTATCAGCGACCGATCTTTTAATAAGGTATCAGGAAGTCTGACAAGAGCAAGGGGGTGCCAGATTTCCAATGACAAGTTAATTTATTCAAAGCACTCTGAACATTATTTCCATTCCTATGGCATGCAGATGATGCCCAGCAAGGCCAGTGTCACCTGGATGGGATACAGACGGCGGAAGAATTTGGCTTGCACTCATCCTGGAGGTAAGTGATTTAGCAATGAGCCAAGCTAATAGCTAAAAGCTGTTCACTAAATATCCCAAGGCAGAGCCTGTAATTACTGTTTGTTTAAACAGGCTATGAATTAAACTTTCAATTCCCAGCACACAGATGAGCTGTGGTGGAAGTCCTGGCCCAGCAGCAAGTTGTCCTGAGAGCATTCATTGCCAGAGGGTCCTGGGAACAGGTTGGTGTTGAAGCATCCAGTACGGCTCTTGATCTCAAGTATTTCTTAAAGAGGACCTATAAACAAGAAGGGAACAGATTCTATACTGGAGCCTGTTATGACAAGGACAAAGGGAAATGGGTTCAAACTTAAATAGAGGAGATATAGACAGAATATAAGGAAGAAGTCTTTTAAGATAAAGGTGGTAAGGCACTGGCACAGGCTGCCCAGAGAGGTGGGATGCCCCATCCCTGGAGACACTCAAGATCCAGCTGGACATGGTTCTGAGCTCCTGATGGAGCTGTAGGTGTCCCTGCTTGTGGCAGGAGAGTTACACCAGGTGGCCTCTAACGGTCCCTTCCAATCCAAATGTTTCTTTGATTTTCCAGATTGGAAATCGATGGCAAGTAGACTTGCTAGGTAGTTTATTGAAGGACAGACTGAAGAAACAGTTTTTACATGGACCCTTCAAAGCTTTCAGAAGTGGTCCTCAGCTCTGCTAAAAGCAGATCTGTTATAAACAATCCCCTGATAACTGTGTACAGGAGAGAAATTTTGCTTCACCGTGTAAGAATTGTAGCTGTAAATTTAGTTATACATTATTTTTAATTATCAGCAAATTTATTTATTTATTTCTATCTTTTTAAAGTGCATAAATCAACCTGTATACAGAGGGGAGAGTTCATTGCTATATGGAAGGGAAGCTTCTCAAAGAGGCATTGAACTAGATATCTCCAAAATGAGGCGTTCAGACCCACCAATCACTTACCATAGACCAACTAATCGCTGGATCATACAAGATGATACAGAATTTGGAAACCTTTCACACATTCCATGAAGATTGTTGAGGGATTTTTCCTGAGACTGGGTTGCAATCACTAGAAAAATCAAGTTGTTATCTCTAAATCTCAGGGAAGGCCAGGTGACCATCGCTGATATTTTAACACTCTTTGCCACATTTTCTTTGTCACTTGCGTGAGCAAACACAGAAGACAGAAATGCTTATCAATTGAAGTGAAAGGCAAAGCATAGATTGCATTATTAAATAGAGTATATTTGTTTATTTTTGTAATTTTTTTTTGGAATCAAGATAGTACCAGGGCAAGAATATTATGGAAAATGAGGGCACCCACAAGGAAACAAACTGGATGTTTAAGAAAACAACCATTAGTAATCCTTATATTTCAATATATAGGCCAGTCACGGGGTGTGGTATGACTGAATATTTCATCGTGTATTTTTCTCTGAAGCATTAGCTAATTAATTAAATTGGACCGATTTGTTCCAGTGTGTCAATCTCAGTGTTCATCTGACAGATGAAAACTGTGCATCGCAAAACGTGCATTTAAAAATCAGCTTGAGGATTTCGTGTAAATTGTTTTTTCCTTCTTTTTTATTTTTGACTCTCATGGAATACCATGTTACCAATGCCCCGAGGCTCTCTCTGTGACACAGCCCTTCCTGCTGCTTTGGTGCCATGTAGGATGTGCAGCATCTCAGGAGCGTGGCTGCAGACCAGGCATTACAGCAGTGCTGGTGAATCTGGCTTTGGCATCCTGACCTTTCCTTATGATATAGCTTAACAAGGCAGAATTACTATCTGTTTCCTACTCCTCTTAGTGGATTTTGATGTTCAGAGGCAGTGGGTGGAATGTGCAAAGCATGGCTCAGGTTGTGCCGTCTGACCCTGTACATTCTGCAGTCTGCTTTTCCCATCTACCCACCATACTGTTATATGTGTCCTAACTCTTATCCTACCAAATCCCTGCTGACATCTTTTTGCATGCCTGCTGACAGGGGCATTGCTATTTTTGTTCTGTTTACAACAATGAAGAGTTCTGGCTTCAATTATGCTGGTTTCTGAGGATAGCCACAATTAGTTTCTCTTTTCACTGTAGGTATTCCATGGGCTGAAAGCAGAATTAACTCACTACTGTGAGGGGAAGGTGCAAATCCATGCCCTTGTCTTCTCTCAGAGATCTCCCCTCTTGTCAGAGGAAAAGCTTCAGCTGTATTGCAGAGCTTTTTCACTTTACCTCTTGGAGAACATTAGTTTGTCTGAGAGGATCAGCATTGCTTCTGGTAAGACAAACCATTCATTTCATAAATAAATATTTCAAGCTCAAAGAGCATAGATGCAGCTTAGATATAAGGAAAAAGTCTTCTGTGATGAGGGTGGTGAGGCACTGGAACAGGTTATGTAGTGATGTGGCTGGTGCCCTGGATCAGACCCTGGTCAATGTGGTCTAACTGCAGTGTCCCTGCTCATTGCAGAGGAGTTGGACCAGATGGCCTTCGGAGGTCCCTTCCAACTCTAAGGATTCTGTGATTCTATAAAGCCTCTAACTTACAGCTAGTCACCAGGAGGTATTACATGACATTACATGACAGATTCTTCTCTGCATCCTTTCCTCTTTTGTTGTCAAAAACCGACTGTGTGCAATCCATAGGATAATACCTAATACCTTTTTTTTTTTTTTTTTTTCTGTGAAAAGCAGAATTACAGAAGACTTAAAAGCCAGCACCACCAAGAGCTTGAATTTCAAAGATTTAGAAGCATGTAACTTAAGTCTTCCTGCAAGGCTAATAAAGGTCTAGGCTTTCTAAAGGTCTGGGACTTTGACATTTGTCTGCTCGATCCTTCTGAAAATGGTGCACATCCTAACTATAAGGGAGCATGACCTGACAGGTCTCTTGCTGTTAGCAATATAAGCATTCTTAGCTATGTCCTTGTTTTAAGAACCGATGGATGTCAGAGCCTGAGCAAGAGCTCCACTGAGCAAATACGAAGAAGAGAACTGAAGTCCTACTGTGATAAACAAGGAAGGCAATAATATTGGCCAGTAAAATAAGGTGCTAAAGGGTTTGAATTCATAGAACATCAGTACTGTGTTGTACTGTTATATGACTTTCTCATTGTACAGATTACACACTCATTCAAATTGCCAACATTCAGCAAAAACTCCCAAAGTCATAAGATGACAGAAAAGAGATTATCACATAGTTGCGGTGAAAGCTTTGAGTTCTCCTGATGAAATCCAGAGACTAGAACAAGACTAGACTTTCAGCAGCAGTGGACCTTCTGGGAACTGGCATTTAATTTGCTTCTTCATTATCAGACTGCTGTGCCATATATAAGCAAAGTACTGTTTAAAAGACTTTTCTAATTACAGTAACTTCTTAAACTTTAATGAAAAATTAGGTTTTATTTAACTGCTCCCATGAAGTTTATACAGCATTCATCCAGGATAATTTTTCTCTTGTCTTCTTGATCTGGGAAAAGATCTCTCCCAGACTACAGGACAGTTATTTTGAAGGAGAAGAGATCAAAGCATTCATTTTAATTGCTTTAAATGGACTTGAGAAAACAATGAAGACTGTTCCTCCTCCTCCTTATTCTTTTGATCTGTCGTATTAAGGATTTTTTTTTTGTAGGCTGTTTTCCAATTGATATATGCCCTCAAATCTAGTTCTTAATTAGAAAGATGGCTGGCATTCATTATGAGAATACACCTCTATATCGCACATACATTGCTGGGTTTATCTCTGCTATCATCAAGCTGTCTGCAAGACATGGATCTGGTTTAAGGTAGTAATCAAAGCTTCCTCGTTCTCTCTTCTGGAGAGCGATAGGCATCTCCAAGGCATGGAGACAACCCACTGTAAGATCTGACCTGGTCATGTTCACTTTAGTTTGCTAGAAAAGGCAATGGCACTTCAGCAGATTTTTCAGACTCGAGAGAGTTCCTCTGTCAAAACACAAGTGGCTGCAGAAGATCCCAGGTCTGGTTTCCTGGGATCCTAAATCAGAAACTGCTTTTGGAGCGAGAGGGATAAAGTGTTGGGAAAGTAAACATTTCTAGCTGGTTTCTGTTGGAGCAGAACTGAAAATCACCATCTTTGGGGATGTTTTCCCTTCAGCAAACTGACAAAATCTGAAGAAAAGTTGTTCCATTGGGGCTCTTTTTACATGTAGCTTTAATGACATGAATGGCTTGGAATTTGGGAGATTTGGATTCAGTTTCCAGCTTTGTGTCTGTGCGATTGGATGAGTGACTTCATCTCTGTTTTCTTGATCCTCCTTTTCTTTTCGTATGTTGTCAGAGTATTTGGTGATCTCCTCTGCTATGCTCTCATGACTAGGGTGCCATTATGGTAAAAATAATGATAATATTCACTTATTAAAGTGGTCTGCTGCTATGCTGTATCATACGTTATGGAGGCAATAAATACTTCTCCATTTCACACCTAATCAAGTACTCATTTAAAATAAACTTCAGTGTAATTCAATACTGTATTTCTTAGTTTAAAAAAGCTATATTTTTATCCTATCATCATTACTGTTATCTGAATACTTAGTGTAAACTTGCTTTTCCTACAATGATGTGTGCGTTTGCATGAGTAAGATTATAATACCCAATGGTAATTATGCATGTAGACTGAAAGTTCAACCAAGCCCGAACACCACATATGTCACTAGGTGTGAGTAAGATTAAGTGGAACTGCATGTATTAGCTGCACTCTAAGAGTCAACCTTGTGCTCAACTGGATGGCAAGCAGCTTAGGATGTGGGGGTCCTGGTGGACACCAAGCAGTGTGCCCTTGCAACCCAACAACCTCAGCTACATTATGCAGTGTTGGTGGGGAGTTGAGGGAGGTCAACCTTCACCACCTTTCCCTTCTGCTTAGCTCTGGTGACACATCTGCACTTCTGTGCCCTGTTCTGGGCTCCTCAGACCATAGCTGTCCCTCAGAGGGATATGGACATACTGAATGTGAGACTACCAAACAGTGACTAGGGGGTGTCTGTTGTAGGCGGCTCTTTGTGAAGAAGGCTGGACTTGGTGATCTCCAGAGCTGTTCTGTGATTCTGCCATTATTAGCAACGCAGTCACTGTAAATACAGTGAAGAAACCTACAGCAAGTTGATTGGGGCTGTGTCCAGTTAGGTTTTGAATTGCTCTAGGATGGTGAACCCACAGCCACTCTGAGCAACCCCTTTCAATGCTTGAATACCTTCGTGCTACTGAGCCTCCTTTCTCCAGGCTGAACAGTCTCAGCTTTCTTAGCCTCTCCTCATATGAGAGACTGCTAGCACTACAGAGGAAGCCCATTAAACATGACCTCTAACTGTAAGAGCTGATGCCAGTGTTAGCACCATGCCTTGGAGATAAGAATTACTATGAACACTTTTATATTTCACTTGCTTTGTATATAATTACTTTACTAAAATTGGCTAATTTCATCTTCTCATTTGTGGGTCTCACTGTTTTCTTCCACTGTTTGGCACCGGAATAATTAACTGTATGGATTCATTCTGACTTTGCTCTATGTGTACAAAAGGAAAGATAAGCCCTTTTTCAAGCAAAGCCCATGAATCTGTTATTCCCTTCAACTTCAAGAGATGCATAATTCCTATTTAGGAACAAAAACCTGTGCTTTGTTCCTTTGTTCCCCCCAGTGACAGGGGCTTCCAGTCACACAGCACACAGCCCAAGGTGCACTTTGCTGCCAGGTGATGATGTCTTTTCATTTTTACAATAACATGCAGCAAGATGAAATACATCTGAGACTTTTATTTTGTTTTGTTTTTTAATGAAATGAGGATTTATTCTGGATTCCATGCTGCAGTGGATGCATGGATTTCTAATAGTTGTAGTAGTAGTAGTAGTAGATACAGAACCACATGCTTCTCCACTGAAGCCAGAACCAAAACTCATTTTAATATCAGCAGTTCTTCCCTTCTCTGTGTTTCAGCCTGTGAACCCATGCATACTGCCTGGGTTTAGCTAGGCAAATGCTCTGACAAATGCAGTTCAGAAATTGTAGGGCCCAAAGGGGCCATCCTCTTGTCTCACCTTTTCATACTGCTAGTCATAGGATTTTGCTGACTTCATGTACGAATAATCTACAAAACTGTTTCTGGAAAAGTAATCAATCCCAATTTTCAAGTATATATAAGAGAGGACTGTACTGTAATGCCTAGAGAACCCTTCCTATGGCTAATTGCTCTTTTATTTGACTTTAGGCTTCCACCTACTCGGTCTCATTCCATGTGGTTTTTTCCACTGTAATGAAAAAAGTAGAAGAAACTGCCAAAGAATCCTTTTATGATATTTCTGGAAGTATTAAAAAATGATAATCAAATCTAAAATGTCCTTCTTGATAAATTGAGAGATTATGTTTTCTGTTTGGCAGCCTTTAGACTGCATAATACTTGCCATGTTGATATTGTATGGCTCTATTTTGTTTAAAATGTCATAGAGTCTTAAGTCAACTTGCTTACATAAGTCTGCTGTTATTACATCAACACTGTACTTTTTATCAACCAAATGTGTAATCCAGTGAAAAAAATTCCTTTGGCCGTTTCACCAAATCTGTTTAAATCAATACTGATATTCAGAGGTTGCACGAACTTCTGTCATTCTATATAAACTGAGTATATGCCACGTGCTTTTTATATTTTTCTGGGGATCAGTGTCAAGCTGATAAGCTTGTCAGTGCACAGGTAGTATTGACACAACACTATTTCTCTGAATGTCAAGACCTTATAGAAAAGAATGCCCACATTGCTTAAAGACTGAATTAAATACTTCAGTGTGAATGAGACAGAAAACAATTAGGTTGGCTCCTTCAAAGCCTCACGTGGTATTTATGCAGACATACTTAAATAAACGGTGATTGACATTGTCCCCTGTTGTTCTTGAAATTAAATTGCTTTGTCGTCATTTCATATCAATAGTTATTTAGTTTTTCCTGGTGAAGAACAATATTTACTGAACATTTCTGCTTAGTTTTTATAGTTACCCAGGATTAACGTTTATAAACAGTTTAGAACTTTAATTATTTTAACATTTTCTCTTTTTCTGAACATGCGTAAAACTCAGCAGATTATCCATAAGTCTGAAACCTGAGGAACTGTCTTTGTGGCTTTGTTTTCCTTTTTAATTTCCTTACATTTCTAACTTAAAATGTGAATGTGTTTATTTACATTACTCCTATTATCCCAGTTTAATTTCTGTAAGCTAGCCCAACGTACTAACCAGACAAATCCCACTCTTACTTAGAGTGTTGTGGCATTCTGAACTCCTTTCAGTTCTCATTAACTTCTTTCTACTTAATTTGCTTTTATTAACCAGCTTAGTGCAAAACAGTTTCTGGATCTGTGAAACCAGGTCTTTCAAGATGCCAAGTTTGGTGGTCAGGACTGGAAGAACTGCAGCCAATGCATGAGCACTTTTTCTGAAGCAGCCACTCCAACTTGAGCCATCTTTCTTATAATCAGCTTTATTTTCTGTGTCAAGACAAAACCTAATATAGAATTTTTCCACATTTTCCATGAGTTAGGAAACTGAAGTACACATTTTTAGAAACCCTCGGCATGGCTCAATACTGGCAGCATGAAAAATTGAGCATATGTCTCTCAAATCAGAGGCACTGTCAGAACACTTTTATTCCCACTTTGTGAATTATAATGCTATTTTTGGAGCTCATATGTAGCAGATATCAGGTACTGTCCTCTTACATATGGCTTTCTATAGAAGATGATGAATTTCTAATTGAAAGTTACAGAGCTATGGGGACAGTCAATGCCATTTTTTGGCACACAGAGTAGAATAGCAATCCTGTAGATGTCCGCATCTGCTCTAGTAATGGTTGCCTTGCCTCCTTTTGTAGCCAGCAGACAGGCACACTTGGGTCACAGTCTTTTCATCTTAAACCTGGAGTCAGAGGCACTGTGCCTATAAAGGGAGCTGAGCTGGCAACAAGGAATCTCACCCAGAATCTCACCCAGGCTGTCATTCCATGATTGGGGAATTTGGTCCACCCCATCTGGGCCATTTTTGTTTATAATGCCTACCACACAAATTATGTTTGTGCAGCTGAGTCATATCAGGAGAGGCTTGTGTAGCTTTAACCTTACCAGCCTAGTTCAACCGCATGTACTTGGGTACACGTCAAATTTCAGTCATCTCCCTACTGTAACTAGCTCTGGACATCAGCACACCCTGGTCTTGGAGTACCGGTTACTACATATTTAAGCTATGTCATCATGCTAATAAGATGATTTTTTGCTTTAGAAGATGTTAATTAATGAAGGCAATCTACCATCATGGAGGCAAATCCTACGCCCTTACTCTTCTTTTAGACTAACAGACAGGATACAGCCAACTTCCAGGGCTTTATAGTCAGCAGCTTGCTGTATGCTTTGACCTGGGCCCGAAATCTGTATCTTGGTTTGTGGTTATTAAGACCTTTTGAGTGAGGTTCTCTTCTCTTTATCTGAATAAATCCACTAATTCTGTAGAGAGGCACATAGTACTATTACACAAAGCATCATTTGGTGTAGTTATAAACTGAACTTGTTTTCATTCCCATTATATTTATTGCTCTCCTGCTCAGATTTGCTTTCCAGACGCTCAAGGCTGTGATTTTACTTCCTAGGTCATTCCAGCCTTCTCTTTGCAAAAAGGGCATTTTCTTTCCCTAATCCTTTTGTTCCTGGTGCTTTTCAGTGCATTCTGTGATTATTTGGAGTGTTTTGTTCTTCAAGGCACACAACTCCAGAGAAAAAACCCTGCTGTTAACGGTTACAGAAAACAAAATTACCGTTAGTCTTAATATCCTGGTTTCCCATATTGGCAGCTGTCAGACAATGAAATACCTTTGTTCCTTTCACCTACGCTGACAAAGAGGACTTTCATGTAGCACTCGGAGTGGTATGTGGGTTACACTTGCCCTCCAAAATCTGCAGTCCTGTAGGTGGATTCTTTCTAAAGGCTTTGATCTTTGTGGAGCAGCACTGTGAGATGGCACAGCCCCTTCCTTAAGGAGCATTTGAGATGATAAACAATTCAAGGAGTGCTCAGGGCCACCAGCTATGCTCACTTTCCCAGTCCCACTAAAATCAGTAGGGCTGTTCCCTGGAGGAACATGTCCTTCCCCTGCTAGGGTGTAGTGGCTTTAAGCCCAAGAAATTTTGCCTCCTCTGGACTAAATCTCTTATCACTCCTCTGCCATGTTTCTTGTCTCCATTTCCAACTGACTTCTCTAAGTCTAGATCCTTGTATTATATTCCTCGTACCCTGCTCATCCTTGTTTCCTCATTCCCATTTCCTTTTCTCCAGCTCCTTGCTCCATTACTTGAATTCTGAAGACGGAGCCTTGTTTGGAAAGTTAACCAGATGCTGCCTTGCTGTGCCCTGTGTGAGGAGAGGAGTGGGAACATCCTGACTGCTAATGGGACTGGGAGAACTGTGATGTGTGAGCACTTGACTTGTACAGCTGGACCCAGTGAGTAAAAGTTGTCTGTGGCAGCTCAGTGTATACCATGAAGAAAAGTGAGGTACTGCATCATGTGAGGAGCTGGAGAGCAAAACTTTCATCTCTGCTTGCTCCTACCAGCTGGGTTGTACTTCAGAGAGATGTAGCAGACCATGATAGACAGGAATTAATATTGTGGTGTTCCCCAAACCAGACTTGTATGGCCAATCCAGACGTTCTATTCCTGAGGAAAAGTTGCCTTTTCTTGCTTCCACCGCCAGTTTGGCAGCAACTGCTAGTACTGTCTCAAGAAGTCTGAGAAGATTAAACTACAAAGTGCTGTGAAGGTCTACGTCTTCTATCATTTTGATTTTTGATGCAATGAAATTCGAAGACATTGGGAAGTGTCTTCTTTGCCCAGAGTGGCTGTGGATGCCCTGTCCTGGGAGGTGTTCAAGGCCAGGCTGGATGGGGCCCTGAGCAGCCTGGTCTAGTTCTAGATATGGAAGCTGGCAGCCCTGCCTGCAGTAGTGGGGGTTGGAGCTGAATGATCCTTGAGGTCCCTTCCAACCCAAGCCATTCTATGTTTCTATGAAGTTAAGTGACTTTTGTTGAGCCACCCAACAAGGCAACCCGCATCCTTGGGATCTCAGCCCAACAACCTGCTTGCATCATGCTCACTACTTACATTGCATCTTTGGCAATCTGAGTAGAACTTTTTACCTTTTCTTATGCATTACCATAAATACTGAGATTTTTACTACCTTTATTATTTCCTGCACTGCTTTGGAGTCCAATAAAAACAGAGTTGAAAGCAACTTCTTGTGGCTTTCTGGATCATTGTCATCACCTCCCTGCTTTCCCATAGGGGGAACTGAAGGAAATGGCTTTAGAAGTCCTATTCTTAGCAGCTATCGAAAAATGTCAGGAACACCATAGAGCTGCCTGTGATAACAAGCTTCTTACACCAGCCCACACAGAGAGAAATTTTTAGCACTGTGATTTCTCTCAGAGCATATTTGTTTAAAGCAGAATCTCAGCTGGTATGAAACTAACCTGGTCTGCACGAAATGGCATTTAACAAAGGTAATAGCTGCAGCTGTAACTGTGGTAATATTACAATTGAAAGCCTTCATTTTCCTAGAGTTTAAAGCTGATTCAGCTGGACAGACAGATTTATAACCTTTTTTTCAGAAAAAAAAGGATCTTATAATTAATGCAGGTGTTTTATCAGCACTTTGATTTCAAAAATTTGACATTATTTCAGAGAAATAATATTACAACTCATGCTAATGCTGCAGACATAGGCAAGGCATAGAAAGAAAATCAATTATTTATTTCCTGTTTCTGGGATAGAGCTTTCCTGTTGTAGCAAGATCACCAAAGTTTAAGATAGGAAGTGAAAATAAGGATATTATGGTTATCTGCTGGCAGGCAGTTGGATATTTATACTGATTTGAGCTTGGAATCAAGCAAACAACATTACATTCTCCTCTTTTCCCTTCCCTTCCCTTCCCTTCCCTTCCCTTCCCTTCCCTTCCCTTCCCTTCCCTTCCCTTCCCTTCCCTTCCCTTCCCTTCCCTTCCCTTCCCTTCCCTTCCCTTCCCTTCCCTTCCCTTCCCTTCCCTTCCCTTCCCTTCCCTTCCCTTCCCTTCCCTTCCTCTTCTTCCTTTTTCCTCTTCCTCTTGTTTCCACTCCTCTCGGCTAGGCAAGCTAGGCTATACCTCTTAGGAGCACTGTACCTTCTAGAGTGAATTATTTGTTGATGAATGTGCAGTATGGTTTATCTGTCCTTTCTGGTGGTTTAATTTGTGACATTTGAGAAGGTATGCAGATTTACATGGCTGTTGGCTCTTTTTGGAGGAGGGAGGGCCAAGGAAATGTTCTCTGCCCCCAGAGAGCAGGTAGAGAGGGCTTGAATTACAGTGTGAATGCACTTCATCACCTCCTGAGGAAGTGTATTTTTTTTTTTTTTTTCTGTGCAAAGAAGCTTTTGCTCTTACTCTGGTAAGGTTTATTAGGCTATAGAAATGAAGTCTCAGCCAGAGACTTCATCTAGAAGTAGGTGCAAGCTGCAGTGTGTCTTAGGGACCTACCTTGGATCTCATTTCAAATTCATTACTCATGGGAAGCCTAAGGGAAGGTGTGGGAGAGTGAGGATGGTTTGATTTGCTTCTTAGCCTTAGCATGCCTGAGGATACCTCAAATGTGAAGGCTATGTGCTAACTGGCACCTCCTGATCCTGAGCCCTGGAAGATTCATGTTCAAAGTGTTGCTTGTTTAACACAGCTCATTAACAACACTGTTAATATTGTTACAAAAGGTGTATTGTAATCCTAGAAGGAGGTAACAAAGCTATAGTGGCCAGACCATAATTTGTGGGAATGGAGTCTTCTAAATGAGCTCAGTAATGTAAGTGGCTTGGGGCCTTTAGAGCTTTCTTGTTTTCAGGAAATCAAGTTTTCATTTCTTACAGCACTATACAACCATACTGAGTTTCTGGACAACTGAGAGTGGAATATAATTTAACTATAGCAAGGAGTTTGCTGTTGGTATCACATGATTTTCACTATAGAAACAAGGAAAATGGGACTGGATGGGGCAAAAAATGAGCAATCATCCTTATATTTCATCTCAGAACTACTTTATATGTGTCAAATAATGTTGCTACTTGAATAGAGTTAAACTACTACTTTGGAGAAGCTTTAGCAGAAACCACAAATCCAGAATAGCAGCCTTGCCATTCTTCCCAGTGCAATGCAACATTTGCAGTGCATGGTAGGACCGGAGAGCTTGGCATAGCCTCTGTCTATCTGAAAGAGCATATGTGAGAATGATGCGAAGTGTGGTGTCAATCAGCACATTTCATTTCTCTTTAAAGACTTCACATCTGTAATTACTGCAGTGAGTTTCAAATCTCAGAGCTGAAAACATCGCTCACACTGTGCTTGGGTTCATCTCCTCTGAAAGATGAAATGCAATATTCAGGTTTGGGAAATTTCTTGAATTACCTTAAATAAACCTGAAATAATGAAACTGCAGAGGGCTCTGCAGCAGTTGGATCAAATTCAATCCTTTTGATAAAGATCAGCATTTAATTTTCACTGAGAAGGATAGACAGTAGAAATAGAAGTGTTTTGTTATGATGAATTAATCTGACTGATTGTCTTCTTGTCCTGCAGCAGAGTTTTCTGACTGCTTTGACCAATTGTAAAGTCAGCACTTCAAAGAAAGACCTTCAATAAGTTTTTCTGACATGCTATTCTACTGTCATGAGCTTTCCAATTTGTTAATACTTGCTAATGTTCAGGCTCCATTTTTCTTTTCAAATCTGTATGGTGATAATCCTAGCTCTATGAGTTACAGCCCAAGCTTACTCGGAATGTCAGGGCTATTAGTAGTGTCGGTCGAAATGCAGAATTCCCATCTGTGAAGCTTTTTCTTGTTGCAGCATTTGTCTTTGTTCTGAGCTTGGAACTGAACGTGCCTTTTTGCAGATAACACAAAATAAAATATAAAATTAATTGTATGTTGTATTGAAACATCTTATTTTTTATCTACAAATCAAATGGTTTCCCCTTTGTGTTTTAATGAGCACTGTCATGCTCTGTGTCAAAGGGTAATCGCTGCATACTACTGAAGAGTGCAATTGTTTTCAATACTGCTGTGTCAGCCTTGATTTTCCTCTGTATTGAAAGCATATGATTCTAGCATGGGATGCACTATGAAAAGAATGAAATTTCATGTTTCTTCAGAACAGTGTTTTCTGGGAGAAGGCTCTGATCAGGTCTTGTCCCCACAAGAGTTAGGATTCAGATCTCTCCAAGAAGCAAAGCAAATTAAAGCTGGTCAGCTAGAGAAATGCTGTCCAGGTTTCTTCCTCACAAATAGCAAATGTGAAGGCACTTCAGAATTAGTTTCTGCACACATTTTACTATCTGCAGCTCTCAGTCTGTAGCTAATCATAGCACACAACTGTGTGATAGCTCTAACTCCCCTCTGACTTACACTGCTGCCAATTAGAAACAACTTCACTGAAATCAATGCAATTACAATTGTTCTGAATGGAGGTTTGGGTCCCTGATGTTGGAAAACAAATTCACTTCAAGGATGCCATAATATTCTGAGCAATGAATTAGTGAAGAAGGCAGATGGTGGGTTGGAGTGATGAAGGACATGTGGCTCTGATATTACCCAGTGCTGAAGGTTGCTGAGTTCCTATAGTTCATATATTCTAGAATGTGTCTATAAATGTATGATTTTCTTTTCTCAGATATCTTACGTCACATTGAAAGCAGACAATACATCCCCTTTTAGTAAATTCCAGTAGGTTAAATATTCTGCTAAGGTTGTCACTTCGTTGTCTGCCTGCAATAAAACCTGTTTGGTTCAGATGGGTGACCAAAGAGAATAATTTCCAGTTCATCAGCTAATACATTAGTCAGCATTCTAGAATCCAAGACAAAATGTGGGCTGTGCAGAATTAGTACCGCCTATCTCTCATCTTTGCTTTCTGCTCTCTAAAAGATACTCAGTGCACTAGCTCAGGAGCTGCATAAACCACCTGTGAAGTGAGAGACTTAGCATCAGTGTTCAAATACTAATTCATGGTATTAAGCAGTTAAAAACTGCAAAGAAACTATCGTTCTCTAGAGATTTCCTCACTGACCTAATAATTCTTCTGCAGTTATGTTCCTATTAGAGGGAGAAGGGAATACTCTCAGTCATTGCTTTGAGAAGAGAAACAAATCTGCCTCCAAACACATTCAATGACTTTCCTTCAGCCACTGATGTCACTAAGATCAGGATTAGCACTTATGCTCATTTGCACAGAAAACATCTACCTGTGAGGCCAGACTGGTGCGATGTGTTATAAATTCCCTAATTCCCCTTTTAATTAATGAGGAGTCCAGCATTCATATGGAGATAATTGTGTGTAACACATTATTTGTATTTCATTAAAGTAGACTGCACCATTTTCATTTGAGAACAGGTTCCAAACATCTGCTTCTAGAAAGCATTATTGCTGCTTGTTTGCAAAGGACTAACGGTGTGCCAGATGCTTTGCCAGCAGAGAGGAGCCTGATCCAGGTTCCAAGAAGTTTGCAAACTCAGAGGACCAAGGGGGATAAAGAGGGATGAAAAACAGCAGTGCCATTTATACAGAACTTCCTGCAAACCCATCCAATCTCTGATTTTTGCAGTGATAGTGAAAAATGTCATTTGTTGAATATGTACCGACTACACAGACTAAAAACTGCCAGGAGTATCCTTATCCAAATCCAGGTCTTCCTCAAAGGGATATATTTTCCTCACAGCTGACAAGAGTCATCTCCACAAGGTGAAGGCTCATATCCCTTTGCCAGTGGCACTGTCAGTGCCCCCCGTTCCCTAGAAAGTGGTCCCAGATGCCTAACTTCATTGCCTACTAGTTTCAGGCTGCTGGCTCCCAGCTCACTCATGATCAAGGGTTGGATGGATATTGTCTCCTCTGTGAGTTCTGTGTCTTCCTCCTCCCATTCCTGCGATGGCCCAGCTTTGTGATCATCCTCTTCTTCCATCTCCCTTTTAGTAGGAGTTTCTAACCCTACTAAGCGAGAAGACTTTCACAGCCATTTTGTTTTGTTTTGTTTTGTATAGGGGGTGATGAATACTGGCACTGGTGTGTTCTCTGGTTGAGCTACATGGCCTGTCACAGTCACAGGAGCAACCACAGGGCCTGTCATAACCACAGGATGTGTTGTGAGGGCTGAAGCAGTCACAGGGCTGGTTGCAGGGGTTAGAGAAACTGCAGCATCCATCACAAGGGGTGAAACAACATCAGGGCTCATCACAGGGCTTGGAGGAGCCGCAGGAATTTTCAGGAGCAACTGCACAGTCTTTCACAGGGGTTGGAGGGCCTGCTGAATGTTCACCAGATGCAGGGATCTCTTCCCCATGAGGGTGTGTTGAACAGGGCTTGGTAGGCATGGGCTGAGCCTCAGCAGTGATGTGTGTCTCTCTAAAATTACCAGGGTGGCAGCAGACCTTTTCCAAATGTTTTACTAGTTTTTAAGGATTCTGTAGCTCTGCTCCAAGGACAATGTAAGCATGTTGTTTCGTCTCTTCCTCCATTGGAGAGAGATGGGCACTTCCAGAGGATAAGTCATCATATCCCAAACTATTTCGGGAGGAAGGACAAGTTCAGGATTCTTCTCTTGTCAGCCTGGTGCTTCTCTCTCCGTTATCACAGCAGGATCCTGATGCTGGCTCACACTACAGGCCTAACACTTGTATGGCTGCAGTTGGAGGAAACCAGTCCTACCCTGGTCTCATCCCATGAACAGTCCTCCTGTTCCTCTAGGAGCTGAAGCAACAAAATGGGCCCAAACTTCAGGAATTTGACCTACTTGGCACAGGTGTAGAGGTTTGTTTCCTACAGAGGGCACAGATGCAGTCACTGCTGCCACATGTGCTTAAGACAACTCTGCTCCTCCAAGTCAGAGGCTGGAAGAGGGCCTGTGGGGGATGACCAGCAGATCCCTTGTCCTATCATTCTCTGTGTGTATCACTGAGACTCTGCTCACTGGATGGCCATGTGTTCTGCATGCTGCTGCTGCACTCAGCATGGCAGGAGAGGGAAGCTGTGGAGTGGATTTCAGCTTGCGTTGTGCTTCCAGCAGTATGGGTTTCAGGAGCATCCTATCTTTTTAAGGGCAGCTGCCTCTGGTACATTTAGTATGTAAGCTTCTCCTTGAGCAGAACATGGAGCTGTGCCTCTGGCACCCACTGGCACCCACACAGAGGAAGCACAGCTCTCATATTACTGCAACATATGGCAGAGAATATCGTGCATCAAGATTGTTAAAATAAACACACTTGGGACAAAACAGATAGGAAAGAAACGTGGGAGTAAAGCCGTACTACAGTGTGAAAGAGGATTTTTGGAAGTAGTGCAAAAGAGGCACCCAAATAAAAAACATATCTGATGCATAGACTGAGAAGGCAGATAGCCACTGCTGGAGGCTGTGTCTGGGAAAGGCTGTTGCCAGAGCCAAGTGCATCTTTGCTGCTGTGCTGTGAGTTGGCGATGAGATGTACTGCCCACATGATTGGACTCAGGCACTGATGGTGTGTGCTTTTGTCCAGTGGTCAGATGACAGCAACCTGGGGGGCCTGTTGATATCCTGACAGCTACAGATATAATTCAGAGGAACCTAGCCAAGCTGAAGGAGTGGGTTGATAGGAGCATTGTGAAATACAGCAAAAACAAACAAACAAACAACCCCTCCCTCCCCCCCAAAAGCCAGGTCCTGCCTCTGGGATGGAAGAGTACAGAGTAAAGTTCAGAGGAGGCCCCTGAGATGGTGGGGGCTGCAGCACCTTCCCTGTGAGGAAAGGGCTTTTTCAGCCCATCCCCTGTGTCAGCATACCGTGTGCAGGCTGCCCGTGCTGCACAAGGACAGCTACCTGAGGCTCAGGAGGTTTGTGTGTGACTTCAGGCACTGTGGTCAGTGTGCACTGCAGGTATCTTCCTGTAAAGGACAAGTTCCCAAGCAGAATCATATTCGAAGCAAGATGGAATAAGGCCAGATGTCACTAAGGACAGCTGTTCTTCTGCTTAGACTTGGAGAGAAAAGAGCGTTCTTACTTAAGAAGACTTTGAGTTCATCTGAGCTTTAAGTAAGTGACTAAAGCCACTCTTTTCAACACGAAAAAAACATGTGTTTGAGGTATTATATGTACTTAAGTGGTGTTTATTGCCTGGAAGCCTGATTCCTTGTAAACATCTCAGCTTTCTTCCCATGAAGCCGCAGTGACCTGTTGAGGTTCATTCCTGGTTAACATCACGGGTAGTGAGAGGAAGTCAAACATTTCATATGAAGTAGAGCTGATCCTGCATTTCTAAATCTGCTGACCACCACATTAGGGAAGCACAGAGACATGACCCAGATGAAAAGCAATCATAAAAATCTGCTGTGACGAATCCATGAACGCATCCCAACTGTGGCTGCTGGAACTACTCCTGTTCTGTAGATTGTCAAAGGACATGCAGCCATGGCAATGCTCTTGTGCACTTGCTTAACTGCTTCCTGCGTTAACCTTTTCATCTGATCACCTTTCCACTGGGAAGGCAATTCTGCTCTTTGTCATCACTTTCTGTATCCATGTCTGTAGGAAGCCGAAGGAAGGAGGCTGGCCTTTAAGCTTATCAAAGAACATAAGCACTTTTTCTGGTAAAACATGAAGAACCACAGGAGCTTAAAAGTTAATTTTCTGGTAAAAACAAAACAAAACAAAACAAAACAAAAAACAAACAAACACAAAAAAAACCCCAGCAATATTTATTTATTTATTTATTTAATGCAAAAGACCACTTGTCTCACATCTTGACTAATACATGCCTTAACAGCATATATATGCAGGTATCTATAAGACAGAAGCAGCAGGGGGCTGGCAAAAACTACATGTTTTTCAAAGTCTAGTTTTCTGCCAAGGATCACTAATGCTTCAGTCTGGAATCAGTGTCTTCAGGGGGCTAAGGGAAGAAAAAGCTGCACGTATAGGAAGAGAGGCAATGACTTTAAGCTGCCCCAGGGGAGGTTCTGATTAGATATTAGGAGAAAATTCTTCTCAGTGCCTCAGTGGTGAGGCAGTGCCACAGGCTGCCCAGGGAGGTGCAGTCACTGTCCCTGGAGGTGTCATGAAATGTGGAGATGTGGCACTGAGGGATGTGGTTAGTGGGCATGGTGGGGATGGGCTGACAACCAACTAACTGGACTAGATGATCTTAGTGGCCTTTTTCAACCTTAATGATTCCGTGTTTTTATGGTTCTGTGTTTAGCAGCAGAAAGCACTGAGGAGTTGGAGCTCAAAGCCTGGCTGCAGTTCAGTGTAGTATCCAGATCTGGTAGCATAATTGATCTGGTTGACAAAGACCCTTAATTCATTTAGGGTTTAGCCGTTACTTCAAGCACAACTGCTAGATATTTCTTATCTCTGTAAGTAATTCCTGGAGGTGGGTGCAGTTATGGCTCATTTGAGAGGGTTCAGAAGCTGTGCTTTGCCACTGTGTCATGTGGCAGGAACACAAGCCAGACCAGGTAGTATTGAAGGAGAAAAGAAATTTGCATACTTTACAGTGAAGAATTTTGGTTCTTTCCAAATTCTTCATCCTGAATACTTAACATGTGATGGAAACCGATGCTGATTTGGTACAATATAATGCAAACCCAGTGCATTCTGAAGAGTAGCTATGACAACTGTTAGGTTGATAGTGAGCAAAAGCAATTCTCCCCTCATGCTGAATGAGACTATCTAATTATTTTTGTATACTGTGTCTCTAATGTTACTATTTTTTTGACTTGGACTCTAATATTTTTGGCTTTTTGGTGTGTCTGTCTTTGTATTTTGTTTTCAGCAGAGCCCAGTCCGCTACATAAACAGTGTTCCAAGATCCTAGGATGAACCAACGATTACTATTTTGGCTGCTGTTACTTGCAATATCATCTCATACATCACCTCCTCTGAAATGAAAATTTGCCAGAATTTCTCTTCAGGGACTATAAAAATATTTTATTTCAGGAGTATCCCTTTGATTCATTCTGTTTTGCCTTTAATATTGCCATTCAGCATTAAACACCGTGCGGCTTATTTATCATTAAATGCTCTGCACAGTATAACCCATTATTAGGTCACTGTTTTATTACAGTAAATAAACAAACAGAAGTGCATCGAAACAGCTCACTTGGAAGAAAAAGTGTTTGACATACAGTCACAGTGGAGCTCTTGCTGTTGCTTAAATAAAACCTACCACCATTTTTCTGTTGAAAGTCTTCATGGGACTGGACATATTTCATTGAAAAGCCCCATTTCCAAGTGCAGGTTTCAGCAGAAAGCCATCTAAAAGCAATTGCGAATACTCAGAATCTCTATATGAAATGTTAGAACTCACTGACACGTACAGAAGCATCCTAGGTTAGAGGAGAGGTGCCACCCACTACTGAAAAGGTCAAGCCTGGTGCAGAAATAAGAGACCACAATCACTGTCCTAACAGCGATGGGTTTGTCAAGTCCTGAGATGGGAGGTGGTCTTCTGTAGTCAGTGAAATGCTGACAAAGCACCGTGTACAGTTTCTCATTATGATGTCTGCAAATCCTGTGTGCATACAGGGAGACGTTGGTGACTCCAGCAGGTCATGTTCACACACTGAAAAGATGAGGCAGGCCAGTGATACGATGCTGCAGCCCTCATTCATGCCTGTTGTTATGGGCTTTGGGTACAGCCACAGCCCATCCCTGTTCTTAGCGGTTCCAATGCTCAGTGTGGGGGCTGCCTGGGATGCTCCTCAGCCTGCTGGGATCCCTGGTTGGTGGGGTGGGACAGATTCTGGCTACAGCCATCCCTGTGGAGCTCCCACCACCCCTGGGGCCCTACGAGGAGCCAGGATCTGGTTACAAGGATTCTGTGGTCAGATCCACTTCCTGACACGTGCACCTGAAATCCGTCTTCTTTGTTCTGCTCTGTCCCTGAGGAAAATTCAAGCCCACCCCGGACTGGCACAGAAATTAAATAAGAAGAACTATTTGAAAAGATTCCAGTCTGGACTTCAGTAAAATGTGAGGCATCAAGTGGAATAAAGAGAGCTGGAGAAATCGAATGGGACTTCTGCTGGAAGGCAGAGCACATCTGCTAGCTGGGGCTGGGCTGGGATTTTTCTCCCTGTGATGCAGCTCTGCCCAGCAGTCCAGGTGCATTACACGGCATGCTTATGACTCCTCTGAATGGCAGAAGCTGGCAGCTGAAGCAGATGAAGCCCTGGTCTTTTTTTGGCACAGCAATTTCCATGAAAGCATGTAATCTGAAAAACAATACATTATCTCTTCAGGGCTCCCTCGTAAATAAAATCAATTGCTATTCAATGTGTATTTCTTTCTGTATTTAGATGAAAGGGTATTTTTTCTGCAAAATACAAAAGCAGAAATGCTAGCAACTCTGTCTTCATGGCAATTTCTGCTATAGTGGATCTATGATTAAGAGGTTGCTAAATTATTTCAACATTTATTTGTGCTTTCTGTCAATCCCCTCTGGTGTGCACCTTCAGTACATTCTTTTCTACATCAAAGATACTCCCAGATTACCTAATTTACACACACAGACTGAGTTATTATCTCTGTTTTAGTCATGCACAATAGCCTTTCTATGGATACATAAATTGAATTTCATGCCTCTGTAAATAATTGCTTACTTCAGAAGTTGCTTGCTGAAATTCTGAATGATTTATTTTATTTTATTTATTTATTTATTTATTTAATTTATTTTTTATGGCCTGAAAACCAGTGGAGCACCTCATGTGTAGCTGGCGTTTCATCCTTTCATTGGGTATTGCTGACCTTCCATCCTCTGCTTTGGTTGCCGTAACTGTTTCTCTGCTGAATTTTCCTGAATTCACCCTAACGCTCAAATGTAGACTTAATATTGAATTCTTGTGGTTCTCCCTCAGACATCTTCCCTTATACCCTGTAATGGGGTACCAAGTCAGCCAAGGCTCTCAAGTGAATATGCATATGCATTTTTCATAAGCTAAGCACCTTACACAGGACTCACCAACTCAAATGACTGGCTGACCTCCCCACATGAAGGCTTCTTTTCACTTCCTTCTGTTTACATGTTCGTCTCTCTTCATCGTTCCTCCCTTAACTCTTAGGTTTACCAGATGCTATGAGCCTAGTGCTATCTCTTCCCACCTGCAGCCTGGCCAGAGGTAGGCTCTTACCCTGAAAGAAACATGGGATTTTGCTTATGTGCAGGCTGACAGGAAGATTCTCAAAGGATGGTCTATTGTGTGCGAAGCACCATATAAATACTACAGAGTTGCAGTTGAGATTGTAATGATTTAATCATGCTGAATTTCAGTTCAGCCTCCAATCTTACCTACTCATTTTGGCACATTTATGTTCTTGGTCCGGTTCCAGAGATCTTCAAAAATTAGATTTTTGAAGGAATATGGGCCTTGGTTTAACTATTGTCTTTCTAAATGACACTAAGAAGGTGTTAACTGTCTATCTTTTTCTTATCTGAGCGGAACAAAAGAAACATTGTTTTTGTGAGGTCTGATACTAACAGATGAGCTCCCTAAAAATGTTTCTACGCCACCAATCTGAAGCCTAGCAGCATTTATTGTGAACTTATGTGATGTTAAGAACAGACTTTGTATTTTTCTGCTTTCTTGGTAATTTTGGAACAACCCCCTTCAGCTTTCCAGCTACACAACTTCTAGATGCCATAAAATGTATTATAAAGCCAACCGATTCTGACACCTTTTTCATTCTGCTCTTACAAGTAGAAAGGTTACATTTACATGAAAGTACATTTGAATTTTCCTATTTACAGAATAAATCTAACTATATGTAAAAAGAAGTAAAAAGGCCTTGTTAGTTATTTACCTCTTCCATATGTGATATGTAAGGCTTTAAGAGAGGGCTTTCTAATGGGACTCTTAACATTAAAGCTCTCTAGAATGCTTGAAGATAGACATGTAGAAATATGAGCTGGAACATACCTAGTAAAGTAAGAATGAGAAGACTCTTGTTTTTCATGTTTTGTTGCTGTTGTTTGTTTGTTTGTTTCAATATTATTTTCCCTTCTGTCTGCAGGATTCTAGATGTGACCTTTTCATCTCAGCACAGCAAAGCCACGGAATCAGGGTATGAGACAGCTCTTGAGAGCTCAAAAAGTAGCTGTGCCAAAACTGGTTTTCCAGAGTCTATGCAGTCAGATTTCACCAGCCAGGGCTGAAATGTCTTTCTCGGATGGATGATTTTATCCAGAGCAACAGGTGAAATGTACACTGTGAGTCTATAATAGCTGCTGTTAATCCCTCATTAGCTCTCAGGTGGAAAGCTTTCTTCTCAGAAAGAGTGGTGAGGTATTGAAACAGGCTGCCCAGGGACATGGTGGAGTCATTGTCCCTGAAGGTGTTTAAGAAATGTGGAGATGTGGCAATGGCGGGACATGGCTACTGGTCACAACGATGGTGATGGGCTGGAGGTTGCACTAGAATCATAGAATCATAGGATTACCCAGGTTGGAAAAGACCTCAAAGATCATCAAGTCCAACCGCAGCCTAACCAGTACACTATCTCTAAAAACCCTCCACTAAATCATATCCCTGAGCACCACATCCAAACAGCTCTTAAACCCATCCAGATGGCGATTCAACCACCTCTCTGGGGAGCCTATTCCAGTACCTAACCATCCTTTCTGTAGAAAAACTTCTGTAAAGAAGTTCTTCCTAATATCCAACCTAAACTTGCCCTGGCGCAACTTGAGGCCATTTCCCCTTGTTGATCTTGGAGGTCTTTTCCAACCTTAATGAGTCTATAATTCTGTAGCTATTGGTTCTTCTTCTTTATTATGAGAATTCACAGGTAACTGTTTTTGTTCTTTCTCTACCCCAATACACCAAACCCCCTCTCTCCAAATGTTTTCATCTTCTTTGTATTATTCCTTCTTTCTTATTCATATACATAAATGAGTAGTATCTGTTTCATGTTGTCATGGTTTTGTGCTGTCAATATTCTACATCATGACATCATGTGCGGTATGAACTGTTTTGGTGGTATAAGAAAGTGTAACAGAGGGTATGTGGAAGTGTAACAGAGGGTATGTGGAAGTGTAACAGAGGGTATGTGGAAGTGTAACAGAGGGTATGTGGAAGTGTAACAAAGGGTATGTGGAAGTGTAACAGAGGGTATGTGGAAGTGTAACAAAGGGTATGTGGAAGTGTAACAGAGGGTATGTGGAAGTGTAATAGAGGGTATGTGGAAGTGTAACAGAGGGTATGCGGAAGTGTGGAAGGTTCATGCTCCAGATCTGTGGAATGGCAGCATCCCGAGTACTCAGCCCTTGGAGGAAACTACATATCCCAGGGGACAACGCGGCCAGAGATGAATCACCAGAGGAGGAGGACACACATATAATCTCGCTCCCAGGCTGGATCGTCTCTCTTTTCGCCCTGTCTTTCGCTTTGGAGCGCTCCATCCCTGCCGTCTCGCTCTATCAGCAACGTTCCAGCCTGTCGCCTAGAGATTGCAGTAGGCCCCCGGTTCTCCGGGACTCTTTTTCTCTCTTTCTTTTTTCTCTGCCTTGTTTGATATAGTAGTTGTAGTTATATTGTATCATATTGTGTCTCGTATTTAGTAAAATAATTTCTTTCCTTAGATTGCTGCCGTTGTTTTTGTTCATTTCTCCCCTTCTAGGGGCAGCAGCCTCTATCACGGATAAATCTAGATAACCCGATTACACATGTGACACCTCATATATTAGTAATTCCCAGGTGCTCATATTGATTTGGCTACTGCTTGCCACCCCTAGCAGAGTGGCGTCCAGCATTCTAAGGTACAGCTGGACTGATGTGGGAATGCCAGCTAACAAAGAGCACATTTGCAAAAGAAGAGTGCGTTGCAACATCTGACTCAGATCTGCAGAGGCCATTAATCCACAGTCATTTTATGCTAAGCTTCTTAATTCAAAATACACACTAGGACAGATGGAGAAGAAAGGCTAGGAAACAAAAAAGCCTCCGGTATTGACTGCGGTGCTGCAGACAAAGCCTCCTACCTGGTGATATTGCTGTCTCACTAAATGTATTTTTCAGCTTAGTGTTTGCTAAACAAAAACAGAGGCTCTTTTATTTAGGAACTCATTCCACTGAGCTTTGTGTTCACAAGGCCTAAGGATGCTGTTGATGTCCTGGGCAGCATTTTCTCTGCCTCAGAGGAAATTGCTCTAATGTAAAAGGTTGGGTACATGCTATTCCAGAGCTCATAATAGCTGTCATGCTGGCTCACACAAGCACAGCACTATCACTGAAATAATTGTCTTGAAAGCTTAATAGGTAATGGAGACCACACTCAAATGTGTTAGATACTCCTGCATTATCAGTGCAGACACTTTGATCAGAATTTTGGTTGCAACAAATGGAAATGGAATTGAAATTTCCCATTCTGGACATTTATACTCCTGCAGGTTTGTTTTCCTTTATACTTAATAATTCCCCTTTCTCTGACACCTAGGCATATAAATGTTGTGGATTTAGTGTAGTTTTATAAAGGCCCGACTATTTCTTCCCAGCTGCTGTTCTGAGGAGGCCACGCATTTGTTCACATACTGCTCAGCAGATGGTTCCAGCCTGCAGCAGGTAACACCTCCCAGCTGTTGTATCCTCCAGCGCTTCTCCCAGGAATCATTTGGTCTCTTCAGAGGCTATTTGTGGTAATGTTCACCCATACAGGAATGAAAAGCTTGTCTGATTGCAACAGACACAGCAGGAGATAGCAAAATCTAAAACAAAACCTGTACTGTATTCTACAAGCAGTTGCGAGCTGGTACCCTCAGTTATGCTAGTGTGAATTGCAGAAATTGTTGGATTCCATAGCATCTATTTTATCCTTTCTCCTATTTGGAAGAAAGAATGGTATTTTTGGCACTGGATTTGTAACTTGAAATATAGGGTCCTTAGTTCACCTTGAGCAGGAATAGGTTACTTCATTCTTCCTCTTCTGGTCTATGTAACCCAGTTTTAACATCTACGAAATGTGAGAGCATAGCTCATATTTCCCACTCCTTTTCCAGTTTCTTCCTCCTTTCCCAGTTCACAACAGCTAGCAATGACCAGGATGGCACCTTCTCTGCTGCACAATGGTCGCAGATGAAAAACAAAGTGAAGCCATCACATTTCTCACGTGTTGCTGCCTGGTTTTGTATCACAGTGGGTTACAGTCACTATGGGTCAGATTCAGAGCATGCTATCCTCTCCAGTATCTTCCTCCTAAGATCTAGCACGAGGTCTTATGCATCATTTTTAGCTTCAGCAAAACAAGTTTGCCTTTCTGATTTCTAATGCTTCTAATGGTCCCCAGGGATGTGGTAAGTGCCCTGCCATCCCGCGTTCTGCAGCTGCCTGTTATGACTAACTCCAGTTTCGTACGGCTCTCTCTGGCTTCCTTTGTGCAATACTTTGTTGAAGTTGGAGAGTTATATTACTTCTTATTGGCATGAGTTTACATCTCCAGAACCCCATACGTTGTCTAAGACTAATCCAATTCATTCCTTGCTGACAGGAATATGGGAGGGACTGTCACGTGCCAGTCTGAGATGTGATTTCATGCAGTCTCTCCTCAAAAATGCAAAGCCAAGCAAATGTGTTACAGAACAAAGATATTTTAAAGATTGTGGCTGTTGGGAAAGCTTTGCATCATAGCACAAAATCTTCTCCTCCAACATCAGAGTACATGAAAAAACCCAAACTTCCTTAGAAGGGGACTTTCTAGATGACATCTCTTACGTGGTCCATGGTGTACTTGCTTCTCTTGAGGAACCATACATGGGCAGAAGACCTAGAGGCACCTGAAGTATCCCTGCCTCGAGGAACTGCTGATACCAACAAGCTTTTACACCAAGTACAAGTTTCATAACACACAAAACTGGTATAAAAGCAGCACTTCCTCTCTCCTAGCTGCTGGAGCACACTTGTGCATGGAGGTCTGAGTGACTGTATCCCATGTGTTGCTGCTTTTGGTTTGCGTCAGGTGTGACATTGATTTCATTCAGGTGTTTAATGCATCACATCTTAAAGCACAGATTGGAAAGGAATGCTTTGGGTGAAATGCTCTCTTTCTCTTATCTCTCAGATACCAAAATGCTGTTTTCTACCACATGAAAACCACACTTATTTGACAGTTGAGAAGATAATCTCTGTCTATAGGTAGAGAGAGGATGTTTAGCACTTTGTAACCATGCAGCCAGCAGTCACCTGAAAATGGCAGGGAAAACATAAGAGTGCAGGATGATCTATGTGAACACCTCTGTGTGGGCAATTCTCTGCTCTCTGAGTAGGCAGGGCACTCACACAAACATTTCTGAGCACTTTCTGAAGAGGTGAACTGGAGATCTGATGGGTACAAGGTGCCTCTCTGCCTTGCACCTGGTTTGCAATGGAGGTATGATGGGAGCCAGGTGTACTCCTACTACAGACACAGAAAGCTCTGCTGCAGCACAGAAGAAACTGCTATGCAAAACAGATATTCAAATACCTTTAGTAACCTTATATATTTATTTATTCCTCACTTATTTGTAGTCCAAGATGCAGAAGTCACTATGTTGGGCTTTGTTGAACTCTGTGCTGTTTCTTATATAGATTATTTTACAGTACACTTACACTTTGTTGAGTATCATGAGATACCCTGCTTGTCCATTTCTCCAGTCTGTCAAGGTCCCTCTGAATGGCAGCACACCCATCTGATGTTTGAAATGCTTCTCCCAGTTTCATATCAACTGCAAACTTGCTGAGGGTGTAATCTCAGCATCATCCAGGTCATTAACAAACAACATTGGTGTTGGCCCCAGCATCAGTCCCTGAGGTACACTGATACTTACTGGCCTCCAGTTGGACTTCATGTTGCTGATTAGAGTCCAGGAGTCCAGCCAGTTTTCAATCCCTTTCACAGTCCACTTGTGTTGTCCATCATCTATCCACTTGTTGACAAGGATGCTGTGGGAGACAGCACTGAATGCCTCGCTTACATCAAGAACAACATCCACTGTTCTCCTTTTCCACTGAGCAAGCTTACTTCTTGTAGGTGTACATGGTGGCATTGTTACCTGTTTCTTAGGTGTAGGCCTGCTTGGAGTTCCCTGCAAGCGCTGTGGGATGTGAATAGAGGCAGGTCAATTGAGAGGGAATTAGTCCCCAGTAGTGTGAATGGGAACTACCCCAGACCAGTTATCACACAGACACCAAAATCAGCATAGACGTAGCCTAAGGGTGGGAAGCTCTGAATCTCCATCAGATGTTTCTGGATCTCTCCCTTGGCATTAAGAGACTTATCTGTAAAACAGGGGTACCAGAATTCTGTGGAGCAAGTTTCCCTTTTTGTGTTCCAGGCTAACATTTCCACAATTCCTCAACCACCAAAAGGATAAAAACTGCCCGTGTTTTCCTCTGAAAGCTTTTCAAATGTACAACCCCTACATTCTACATAGTAGAGATAAGTAAAAACAGATTCAAATTATCTCTCAAAGCTCGGAGGATAGCTAAGTTCTCTATGTGAAGTAAGGGGGTGGGCTTTAATTTCCACATTGCTATTCATTTCCTGGGTGCTGTTGGAATAGATTATTTTTTTTCCACTGTGGCATATTATAAAGACAGAATTGAAGTTCAGTTTTGTATAATGAGACAGAACAGGTTTTTGTCTCCTGTATTTTCAGTCAAACGAAGAGCAGAAATTACAAGAATGCTCATGGGACACGCTATTGGTTTCGGGGATAGCACCGACAACGAACAAAGCTAGAACTGCTTAGGAGAAGATTTGCAATTTATTTATTTTTTTTCCTTCATATTTAAACTGAGCCTGATTATTTTTCTGTTCTTATTTATTTATTTAAATGCCCAGATATAGGCAGGAGAAATTGTTTTTCACCCAGAGTTTCGTGTTATGGTAGAAAATGATGCAGTGGTTCTTTTTACCTTCCAGTATTTTACACCATTCTAAAACCACATCTAAATCGAAAGAATATCTCGGTTTTTGAAAGAGGAAATGTTTGCAACTGCCAATTTTTAATCCACTGGTGCGGGAAGCCAACAAAAGCTGTGCAAAAGAATTCTCCTCGTGTTTACATTTATTGAATTGAGTTTATTCAACCACCAACATACCAACTACTTCCCCAGAAATCTGCATGAGAGGAAATACAATTAGTATTAGAACAAGGCTGGATTTGCCATACGAAGAGCTTGGGTACCTGGAGACTAATTTTTCTCAAAACAGTTAATTTCACAATCATTTTTGAGATTCCATTTTGCATGTGGTTTGAGAGAGTATGTTAGAGTTCTTTGGAGCTCAGAGAGCAATTACATTTGACATGTTGCAGAATGAATAGTGTACCCATTGGAACAGAAAATGATTCTGTTTGGAAGCACACTTGGCCCATGATTCATAAAAATACCAATAAGTTGCTGTGTGTTATGTGAGGTTTGGAAATTACTGTTATATTGCCCCTAATGTTTAAAGAATGCCTCTTGATTTTAAAGTACAAGTAAGAATTATGGAGGTTTGAAGCAACAATTTTACTAGCCTTGACAGTAGCCTTAGGAAGGTGCAGTCACAAAGGTCAGAGTCTCTTGACCTTTATAAGCATTTCTGATTGTGATAGAGCCAGTGCACTTATCTTTGATTCAGAAGAAGCTGTCAGTACATGAACTCCCCTCTGACTCGTGGATACTATGTGCACAAGCAAACCACAGCCTTCCAGTGCTTACATTGTGAAGCTACATCTGCATGGTATTGTATGATTGTGACTCTGTTTTGTACATTAAATGTTTCAAAATTACTTTTCTGTAAGAAGTAGAAACTACTGCAATTTGTAATTGTTTCCTGAAGTACTGCCAAAGGCCACTTAAAAATGAACCAAGTTCTGAAGTCTTCTATCCATCTTTTCTTCAGCAAATTCAGTGTTTTTACCCTTTATTCTTTTATTTATGTCTTAAATTATTTATTTATTGATTCATTTATTTCAGTGGGGTTTGGAACTTAAGTTTGAGTTTGCCAAATCATAGAAACACAGTGCATTCATTCATGGGAAGGACTCGTGAAATTGGACCAATATTTCAAAGAAATTATGAAGTTAGAATCTCGGTTGTTTTAACCACCAAAATGGAAAGATTATAACAAAGTACTTGGGAAAAAAGGTGAAAGAGGATTAAATTGAAAGTACTGTTTTGGTAAACGCTGAGTATTTCATGCCATGTGGTTGGGATTGATGGAGTGTAAGACTTACGCAAAGAAATCTAAGTAGCTCAGCATCTGACATGAGGATTAAGAAAAACATGAGGTTGGATGTAGACACATTAATAGGAAATTTACAGCACTGGGTACAGATAGAGGCAGTTTCAGATAACGTAGTGTCCAAAACTTGGCCTTTCCAGGTTCTAGAATTGTGTTTGCCTGGGAATTAGACCAACTTATGCTGCCAAAGAACCTTGTCCTCATGGTAGGAGTTGTTGGAAGTCAGCAGGAATTTACAGCAGTGTTTTCAGTAAGTAGAAACCAAATATTATTCATCAGAAATTTACAGATGGTACATAGGACACCAAGAGGATTTAATATGCTACAGGTAAGTGCTTGCACAGCCATAATGCTGCAACCGCTCTCTAGTTATCTATTCTCTCTGTTGGCACACCAATATATTGCCTGGTCACCAGGAAAGACAAAATGGATTTCACGGCCTCCTTCTGCAAAGGTGCCTTCTCTAAACAGTGAGAGGAAGAGGAATGGCTATGGTGCAAATCTGAGCAGTTCTGACCTCATCCTGCAAACAGTGATGGCACACACCAGATTACTATGAGACACTGAAGGTCACGTGAAACTACCTACCTGCCTTTGTGGGTCTTTCAAAGGGATTTGATGAAGGTGGGTGCTATTGCTCTTGTGTGGTGCACAGAGCTGAGCCGTGAGGGAGAATGAAATAGCAAGTAGTTGTTCTGAAAGTGTATCCCTTGGCTATCCAATCATCTCTGAAGACCTCAGGGATTAGATTTGAGAAAGCGTTGCTTAATTAGCTCATCAGGCTCACTGAACCTGGAAGCAATAGGGTTTTAATTCACTTTTCATAATATACTTTGCTTTTATGAACCTTATGTGAAGCACTCACTCTGTAAATAAATTATATTTGCCTTCTTTTTTCTTATTCTCCTCACACTGGTCCCTTTTAATACTCACTTGAGTTGCATTTGAGAAGTGAATAATCACAAACAGGAAAGACCAAAGCTCTTTAATTTAAACAAGCCTTATTCTGGAGCAGCAAATTTAGTTTCATCTCAACAAAACAAGACTAAGCAGTCTTTGGAGGCATTCTTATTAATATAGGAAAAAGGTTATTAAATCATTATTTTCTGTCTGCCCTAGTATCTAGGGACTATCTAAAGATACAAGGTTAACTCAATGATATATCAGTCAGGTATCTGCAGCTGGGACTTAAGTGGAATTCAAGGCACTTCTCCAGAGAGCAGTGAAATACTGTGCAGAGATGTCTCTGCTCATGATGTCTGAGAGAATCTGGTTGTTGGAAGCAAGGCAGAAAAACAAACATGACCGTGTTATTGTATGATGAGGCTGCCTAGAGGCAGAGGATTACTCACTGCAGTTAGCCTCAGTCCTGGTAAGGAACTTTGCCCATCAGGGAAACTTGTGATGCTGGAGCACTTTGCCTGAGATATCTGTTACTGCTGGTATAACTCTTTCATACCTGCAATTCACCACCTCTGTTGGATTTAGGCATTAGGCTGCCATACCCTTGAAAGCAGAAGGGTGCCCAGACTACGTGCTGCCGAATTCTCTCCAGTAGCAGATGGAACCAATGCAGGTATTGAAAGGACATCCAGCCCCAACCACCCAGGAGGGGCTGCTTGCTAAGCTTTCAGCTGGAGGATGTGACTGAAATGTCCTTCTTCTGCCCCCTCTGGAGCTGGGATTTTATAGAATCTTAGAATCATTGAAGCTGGAAAAGACCACTAAAATCATCCAGTCCAACCACCGAATTGATGACAGCAGCATTTCTAAAAAGTAGTGAAATCTCTAGGCTACTGGATCAAGCTGTATTGTTTTGAGAGTTCACTCAACATTGTGACGGGCTATTAAATATCACTGCGCTAAGGACAGCCTTGTATTCAGAGTACTCACCTGAGAAGTCAGGGATCTGACAATCTAATGATATTTGTTTGGTTTGCACATAAAATGGAAGAGCTTCAAGCATAGAAAGAGAAAAATCCACTGTAGAGTTTCTTAGACTCCTCGGGGATTGCAGCAGGCACAATGCCTGAACCCAGCACTCACAAACTCAAGGCTAATGCTGCATCTTCCTATTACTCTGTGGGGTCTGCATCTCTACATTTATTAAAAATGACCCAAACCAAAGTGAAGTGAAACAAAGATTTGTTTCAGGTTAAGCAAAACCCCTCATTCAAATCAAATCCATGTTTGCTGATTTTTCTTTAAACGACATATTAGTTTTTACAGGATCTTTTTTCTCTGTTTCATTCAATAAATCAAAACATCAGTTGCTCACACAGCCAGTTTCTTTGACAAGATACATGTAGGCTGAAGGGCTGGGGAGCAAGAACAGGATATTGTTGCCTTGTTTTCAGTTGGTTATGAAATTGGGCAACACTTCTGTTCAGGAAATCCAGTTCTCTCCTGGATTTCAAACGTTGCTTCTCAAAATTCTATGCTGTGGATGGATATCAACCATTTCTCTTTAGCAAGTGTGTGCCAGAAGAGTCTTACAGAAGATGTACTCTCCATTTTTACATGCTCCAATACATTCAGAAAGAGAGCTCAGGATTAAAATGCTCCCATAAAAAAGGACACATATTAAGTTCCTTATGGAATCATGTACCAAGAGCTACGTTTAAATTAAGATTTCAAGATTAAAAAGAACTTGTTTGTTTCATGTGCTTTCACAAAACCAGCAGGCTCTGCATTGTGTGTCCAGCATCAGGAAGGAGCAGCTTTCACTCCAGGCTTTCCACTAGGACCCAACCTCCATCTGCTGTGGGAGTTTTTATCAGCCTCAGAACAAAGCAAACCCCTTTTGAACTCTAAGAATCTTCTCCAGGATAGAAGAGTCCCAAAGTTTCACTTCACAGCATATTAATACAGGGGAAGAAGATTCCTTAGTCTCTTTAAATGTTGTGTTTCTGTTGGAAGTTTCCAAAGGAAATCAACCTGAGAGGAATACTGAGGACAGAAAGTAAAACTGGGTTAAAAAAGAAGATGAACAAAGTTATCAGCGACTGAAAATAAGACCTTGTAATAGCAAATCTGAGGATATTTTTAGATGCATGCACTGCTAACTATGGAGCTCATCAAAACAAGAGTCTGTTTCATCCCTCTTGTGTTTTTGATGGTTCATGTGAGATGTGACCAATTCTGCAGTCAGAAAAAATGAAGCCTCTTGTGAGATGGTCGCAGCAATGGGCAACATTTCTGTTCAGGAAATGTCGGCTCTTCCTATCACTGTGAAGCAGAATCCACCAAGCGTTGGATTGTTCACCCACTAATAGGGAATGTGAGCTGGGTTTAGACCGTCATGAGACAGGTTAGTTTTACCCTACTGATGATGTGTCGTTGCACTAGTAACATAACATCAAGTGCATCTTTGGAGTAAACCTTAGGTAGGCAGTTAAATATTCAGTTAAATATTCAGATGGAATACATTCAGGATTACAGCTGTCTGTGGAAAACGAGTACAATCGACCTAAAATGCTGGAAGAGGCTTTTCATTTCTCTTTTCATATTTTGTTCAAAAATATTAAAGCGATTCGGAGAAAATAATTCAAGCTTGTAGAAATCTGTACTGAAAGAAAAGAAAATCACGTAACAGCTGTAGCTGAAACAATACTTTTGACGTAGAACACTTCTGGGATAATTAAGCTAAATATTCTGACTGTGCGTGTGCCTCTAGGCAAACCCTTAATCATCTGTTTTTTTGTTACTGTAGGGGTAGTTATTTATGGTAATTTGCCAGTGATGAGTGGAAAACAGTGGTGCTAATCTTCATCTTCCTTCCCTGTTCTGCCAGGCGTGCTGAAATGCAGATAACACACTCTAGTGTATTAATCTTGTGAAAGGATTTATGGCCACTGTTCTTACTGATGCTAATGGAGATAACGTACATTCACAAATCTTGCAAGCCTCCAGATGGTAGCCTGCTTTCTAGCAGAAGATTTGATTGGATAATATTGAGAAATGTACAATTATTTGCTACTAACTGGAGGTTCCCTGGATAACCCATGTAAGTAAGCATAACTAAGTTATGAAGTATGGCAAGGGTTTCTCTGCATGGTTCAAATTCCACAATAGCAGGCCTATTCCAGCGAGAGGGTAACATCCCAACCTGGCACCCTGGTCTATTCTTTGTGAGGCAGGCCATGGGAAGCAATAGGGACAAACAGATCTCTCTGGCAGCAGGCTAAGCAACTGTCAAGAGATTACAGCAGATCCTTGCTATCTGCTCATCCATATGCAAACTCATGCACACTTTTCCTGCCCTACTTGAAGATGCTCTCATGAGGAAAGTACTGAACTCTAATCTCAGGAGTGATGTGTCCTGGCCCAGGCCGTACTGCAGCCCATCCCCTGTGCCATCGTGGCAGTGGCTTTTCCTGCCCTGGCCTGACCCGCTGCTAACAACCTAACATCACTGTGTGACCGGCACTGTCTGGGCTGAAGCCAGGGCACAGAGAGTGTGCTAACTCAAGTTATGGCAAATAATGGTATGCATTGTGATACACTGGCTAAATACAGTCGTCCGAACAGAGAAAAATATGCCTCTGTGCTTTCCATTCTAACACAGGAAATTGGGAATAGGTATTGAGATCGCTGAAAACATAATCAGTTTGTGTTTGTGACTCACTGAATGTGAGCAGAGTGAAGTGCTGCATTTCAGCAATGGTGACAGTGACCATGGGTCATCTCCACTGATGCAGGTTTTGAGAAGCGCAGCATACAGAATTGTGTTCATCACTGGCAAAAATGCGTTGCTAGTGGCAGTAACCATGTTGAAAAATGTTTTGTGGCTGAGAATTTGCTCTATCAAGTAGCGCTGTTGTGCTATTTGTACCTGCTGTAGTTTCCATGCTAATACAACAGGAGGCATTACTTTCAAAGCAACCTGTGCATATGTATATTCCTCTTCACAGTGCATCCCAGGCAAGCCAAAAGGTTGGACACCCATTGCTTAGAGTATCCTGGGTTGGAAGGTCCTGAAGTAGAGTCTCCGCAGATGCCTGAACCTCTAGTGCATCCAGGTGTGGACCTTGTACATTGCAAATACACTGCATAAGGCAGTTGGACTGCTGTGAAACCCACAGCTTTATCTGCTTCTTCTTCAGGCAGATAAGAGGATCAACAAATATTTTTGATTCAGCCACTAAGCAGTGTCTCTATAGCAATACTTTTCAACATCTGTAAGCCTAATTAATTTCTTAAGTATATAGTTTCTTATGCTAATTTGTTGTAACAAATAAAACTGTGATCCAGTGTTGTCTCTGGAAAGAATTCTGCTGAAATTGCAAAGAGAGCAGAAAAGAAGTGTTCTAAGTGTATGTGTTAATTACTATTTCTATTCATTAGTCCTTGAATAACCAAACCTTTGGAGCTTTAAAGTGGCTAGCTAGGAACTTTAACAGATGCGGTGAGAAGTTTTCTCATCACTTTATCCCAAGGCAAAGTTCTTTAGTGCTGCTGCGATGCAGTTTTCTTGGCAAATATAAGGCAATTTTCTTTGAGCAAAATGAGGATTTTTTGGCATAAGGAGTATTCCAGCTGGCAACTTTCAGAATCTTCACAACATCTGAGGAAGAAAACTGAAACGGGAAAAGAAAGCTGAGGCATCTGACACCACGCATGGCCTTTGCTTATGGGCTTTATTTGGGGGATAATGGACTTCTCCCCCAGCTCTATGGCACAGTTCATCTATTACTCATACTGAACCCATTTTTTAAGGCCAGATGGGGCTAATGACAGCTCTATACTTTTATAGCAGTCCACCTGCATACATCCATCTTTCCACTAGGCAAAACACTATCGTGGGATACAGAAAAGCAACGATACATTCAGCTGTGATTCATATTTTTGTGTAGATATGTAGTTTTGTAATCACCTTTGCATACGGCTCTTCCCTTAAGATGCAAAGTGTGGCCAATGCATGCATGTGAACCACAGACAGCTTTTGAGTAGAATTCATTTCAGGAGAACAGCCTGAGAGGTTGCCAGATCTAGTACTTATCTTGTGAGCACCATCCCATCAGAGCCAAAATTAGGTGCTTTCAGAGGTTGATTCACCCTCAGCTGTAGAGGGCTGTGCCTGTGCCTTCTGCTGACTCCCAAGGGAACATCACCAACTCTCTGTCCAACAGCTAATAGCAATGGCTGAAGTTTGGTCCACTGTTCCTCTAATCTGAGGGTTAAACCGAAATATCAGTCTCTCATATATTAGGGCTGTTTCTTTGTACATATTTTTTTTGCATTTGAATCTGCTTTTGTCTCTTATTCCTCCCACATCTAGGCACAGGCTTAGTTTTGACTGGTTGGAGGCTGGAGCCAAACAACTGATGGTGACAATCAATAAAGATTATTGCTGAGGGTGCAGTCATAAAACTGCATCACTAGAAAGAAAAAGTAGAGGTTGTAGACATTAAAATTCATGTTTATGGAATGTTTGCCAAAAAATAATTTATTAGACAAGTAACACTGGTCCAATTTTCCTGATAATTCTTTGTTTATATCATCCAGCATTCCTTCACTTATGGTGGTGATATATCACTTATTACTTTAGGACTATGCCAGCAAATAAGAAGACCATTTTAAGTACTAACAGGACCTCTGGGACACAAAACACTGTCTAAATACTTTGAATTCACCCTGCTTTAGAAACATAAAATAAATCACAAACTAATCAGATTCCTCACTGAAAAGCTGCCTGCAAACCATACGTATTTTTGAATCTAGTTTCTCAAAAATCTCCTCCTTATTTGAACAACCTTTTCCAGTGATTCTTTTCTAATCTTAGACGCAGCAACAAATCGAGCACAGTAATTTTATTCCTAACATGCATTAAAAGAATTCTAGCAATGTTAAAATTATAAACATACATTTTCAAGCATGTGTTTTGTTACCTGTGCACATCTGAAATAGGCAAAGCGATACAGGTATAGAACATTAACAAGAGAAGAAAGAACCCTCAGTATCATTCAAGCATCTGGAGAACCAATTATTCTTTCAACCGATGATGTCATCCTCCTAGTACAAAGTGTTGAGGGGGGCCAGGGGATAAAGCAATAACTCATCTCATGATCTTTATAATTTTTCAATGGTCTGGTTTGTCAGATTTGTAATTGCTATTACTGTACGTGTGCCTGAAACTGATGTGAAGACACATTTTAGGAAAAAAAAACAGCATACACTCTTGATATGTCGTGGACCTCAGGTGGAAACATTTGAGTAACTGCCTGTGCCCCACTGGGCTGACCTGAATAGTACAGTTCTGGCTGCTCTGGCAGAGCTCTATGTGTGAGTGTGCCACTTTGCTTGTGGGGAGAGAGTTTCTATACAGCTCTGACCCAGTGGGCATTTCTGTCCTACCTGTTTTCTGCACCTAAACCCACCACCATGCATTACTATGTAAAAAAGATAATGCAGCCATCCAGCAAAAGCCCCGAGACTCAATAGAAGCAATAGGAAGGCTATAAATGTGAAAGGACGACAATTTACAGCATGTAAAAACTATACAAATATGAGAACAGAACACTCATAAAATGTGACAGTTGAAGACTAAATGGAAAATAAGAGGGTGGAAGAAGAATTGAAGCATGCTTTGCAAAGCAGGACAGAAAATAATTTAAGTAGTTCAAAAGCAGGAATCCAGAAAGGAAGCTGATGAATAAAGTCTAAAAGGGACACTCAGAGATAGGGATAGAATAGAGAAGCACAGTGTATTCTTTGCATCAGTCTTCACCAGATAGAGATTCCTTGACAAACAGCTCAGAAGACCTACACTGAGTTGAGATGAAGATAGAGAGCATTAGCCTAAGCAGGCAAGGTAGACAACAATGAGTCACGAGAACTAGATGATGTGGATTTGAAGACACTGAATAACTCCCAGTTAAGTTAGGGGACAATAGGCCAGAGTTTGTGAGTTGTTACAGTCACTGGTCTTGTGGATATCCAGTGAAGATCTTCTCCACAACATGGCTCTGAAAGGGGAACTACCAGTGACTCTGACTTCCATCCCCAGCAAGAAGGAAAACCACAATGCAGAAGAGTCTCTGTGATTCTGCATCTCTTGAGCTGGTGGTACCCTGGGTGGGTGGTAGGAAATGTGGATAAGGAGGATACTCATACTTCACAGAATCATTGAATCACTGAATGTCTTGTGTTGGAAGGGACCTGAAAGATCATCCAGTTCCAACACCTTTGCCACGGGCAGGGGTGCTTCCTACCAGCTGAAGCTGCCCAGAGCCCCAGCCTTGAACACCTCCAGGAATGGGGCATCCACAACCCCTCTGGGCAGCCTGTGCCAGTGCCTCACCACCTTCTGAGTAAAGAGCTTCCTCCCAACATCTAATCTAAATTTCCCCTCTTTTAGTACTAGAAGGCTGCAATGAAACCTTCCCGGAGCTTTCTCTTTTCCAAGCTAAACAAGACAAACTCTTTCAGTCTTCGTTCATAGGAGAGGTGCTCCAGCCTTCTCACTATCTTCATGACCCTTCTCTGGACATACTCCAACAGCTCCACATCCTTCTCATACTGGGGGCCTCAGGCCAGGATGCAGTACTCCAGATGGGGCCTCATGAGGGCAGAGTGGAGGGGACAATATCCCCCCTCTCCCTGCTGGCCACTCCTCTCTTGATGCAGTCCAGGACACTGTTGACTTTATGGGCTTCAAGTGCACACTGCTGGCTCATTCTCAGCTTTTTGTCCATTAGGACCCCCAAGTCCTTCTCCACTGGGCTGCTCTCAATGAGTTCTTCTCGCTGTAATTGTATCTGGGATTGCCCTGATGCAAGTGCAACACTTTGTTGAATCTCATTAGGTTCTTGTGTGCCCACTTTTTGAGCCTGTCCAGGTCCCTCCGGATGGCTCATCCATCCCCTCTGTTCAGTCAGCTGCATCACTCAGGTTGGTGCTATCAGCAAACTTGCTGAGAGTGCATTTGATCCTACTGGATTCAAACAGGAATTCAGCAGATGCATAGATAACAGCACCAGAACAGGTACCACATTAGGTCTCGATATCAGATGATGGGGAAGTATGATAGAAAAAGACCACAGAAAGTGGCCCATATTCTGTTCTCCCGTTCTCTTGAAATAAGGTCTTCTACTGTCGTTGCTGTAGCTAGGTCAGATACTGTTCTTATCTATGTCCCTCTATAAAATACAAGTATATTTATTTATTAAGATTTATTCTCATTCTAAAATCCTTAGCAGTATTTTTGTCCTTTCAAAACATCAGAGTTCTGAAAGAGTGCTTGTTTAAAATATAGAAGTTTAAAATCTCACCCAGGAGCTGAGAGTTGTGTGGGGAAGAGTTTATTTTTTAATGAAAGCAGGACTGTCACCCATATATAAATTAGCGCAAGCAGAAAATGAGAAACCTGGGGCAAATTTAACTGCATGTGTCTAAGATCTGAAGCCCACAATGAAAGTGGCAATTTGGACTGCACGCGGGGGTTGTAACATGTCACCTGTGATTACAGCCGTCATGCAGCTGATGGAGCTCTTTGAGGCATGATTTGTCTTCACCTGCACAAAGTTCACAAAGCTGACCTAACGCCCACCTCCCATCAACTGACCTGCTAGGTACTTCAAATTCTGTAGCTAGTACTTGTTTCTACTGTTAAGTGGGGACATCCAAAAATCGTGCCCTGAAATATGTTTTGAAGCTGCAGTCGTTCATTTTTTCCTTTTCATTTTTTCGTTCCCACAAGACTTCTCCCATCGCAGGTGTTTTCTGATTTCTACTGAAAGGGAGATTGATGTTTGGACTAGCTGCTGAATGGCGTCATGATGTAATGCTGTTGAGAAACAAATGTTATTTGCACAGACGTACTTCTAGCACTGTATGTGTGGTATTACTGTATGCATTACCGTATACAGATATTTCCCAATCTTCCCAACCTTGACTGTCAGTCAGCTCTGCTGGAAACCTCTAACTATTGCAGTTAATAGATGTTCATATAGAGAAAAATCCAGGCAATCGTGGCTTGATCTGAGTTCTTCCACTGTGTCTGCATATGTATTCCTGTGTGTGAGACCACTTACTGCTACTCATCTGTATTTGTTGGGCAAAATGAGGTAACGTGGATTCACAGATGACAAAAATGTGCCTCTACACATACAGGTTTTAGTTATACAATAGCTGTTTTCCATTTTTTTCTTTCATATCCTGATCCGAAACTTGTTAAATCGCTATTAGAAAGCACTACATGGCAAATATAATCCTTACAGCTGTGTGTCCTAGATGCTTTTATGATGAAGAAATAACAGGAATATGAAATGAAGGCATTCTGTTAAAATGAGCTGCTTATTTATTATAAATCTCCACATTCTACTGGGGGAGCTGACAAACCAGCAGGGACTCAGAAAATCAGGGAATGCTGGTCCTCGTAGGAGACATCCTTCTTGTCCAGAAGACTCCTAAAAAACTGACAGGACAGAAGACTGTTCTTGACAGCTCCTACTTTGGAGATCAAGACAGCTAAGGTAGGTTTTCACGGTTAGAAGGTATAGGAAAAACATTAATGCTGAGCTTGCTCATCTTCATTGCAACAGAAGAAGGACGTAAAATCAAACTATTAGCACTGGCATACAGACAATTTAGAGGAATTTAAAGTATCCTGGGAAAAAAAAAAACAACCACAAAACAACCCCACCTTTAAATTATGTTCAGAAGCATTTATTCCACTCCTGATGTAAAGGATGCTCACTGTCTTTTGATAAGACACTATAATGAAGGACCTTGTAGGACAATGCCTTCAATTTTACAAGAGTTTGATGATTCTACCAGGCTCTGACAGGGGTTCCAGAAATGCTGACAAAAGATCTCTGTACCTTGCATGGCCCTGTATGGTCCCTGAGCAAATATGGCTCAGAGATCATGCCAAGTGTTCAGAGCCTCTCCCTAAATATGTGGAGGCAGCCTCTACCTCTAGGCTGCTGAGATGTTTGTGACAAACTTGTCACAACACAATCACAGAATCACTTAGATAAAAAAAATCCTTCAAGATCACCAAGTCCCACCATCAACCCGAAGTATGAAGCCCCATCACCAAACCATTCCATTAGTGCCAATAATGTCCAATCTAAACTTCCTATGGTACAACTTAAGGTCACCCCCCCTTCAGTGCAACCTCCTTTCGGGCACTTGTGGAGAGTGATGAGGTCTTTTCCCAGCCTGCTCTTCTGCAGTCATTCCTTGTATTCTAGTCCCATCCCCAGCTTTGTTGTTATCTCCATGTGCTTGAGCAACTCAATACCCTTCCTGCAATGAGTCATCTCTGCAAGTTATCTTCTGAACAGCCTTCATCTGGTCCCTTCCTGGCACCAGCAGTAGTATGAGTTCTCACTGAAGTTCTCTGCCTACCTCTGCCTACCTGCTGGGACGTTTATCCCCTCATCACAAAAGAGTTGATGCATCTTAGATGGAAGAATGGCCTCTATTGGAACAGCCTGTCCTCAGCAACAGATTGGTGCCAAGCTGGGGCAGGATCAGCCCTACCATCTGCCCTGACATCTCTAGGAGCAGTTGCTGAATGCTGCCCAAACAGGCCTCTTGCCTAATCATCACATCCCTCCCAGTGCTGCGTCAGGCTCCCAGCTGCCTGACATCCCACCCAAACTCCTTTCAATCTTCTGTACTTACAGTTTAATAAAGGTAACAACAGCCTTTTGCCTTAGGCCATCTCTGTAAGTCAAGAAAGAGTGCCCTGATCTTGTACATAGTGCTGTAGATTGCCTCCATTCTCTCTCAGGTTTGGTTAGTTTATTTGTTTCAGTTTTCCTCTGCAGCTTTCAGCTAGTATCAGGTGGGGGATACCAGATCAGCTCAGTCTGACCAAGGATCTGAACCAGTATGGCACAGCTGGAACAAGTTCTCTTTTTTGCAGCACAGCAGCAGCATGTTAGCTTTCAAGCCAACTCTTCATCATCCCTTGTGACTATCACAGATATAAAACTCATGTGACGTTGCTTGGTAACGCTCAAATGCAAGTTCTGTGCACATCCCGCAGACTGCACTGCATTTAATCAGAAGTAACAAGTACTATATAAATACATCAAACTTAGGGGCATCTGCTGTTAAATAAAAAAAGCAAGCATAGGAGTACAGCTCATTAATCTGAAATTCTCTAAATATTAAATAGAAATTGCTGAAAATGTGGCACTTACCATATGAGCCGAAAAAGTGGCAAAAAATATGACACACTGGCCATTGATAAATCAAAGAAATTAAACCTATGGAGTAAAACCAAGACAGGGTGAAAGCAGTTTGTCAGAATAAAGAGAACCAGCATCCAAATTAACTCAGGCAAGATCCAGAGTCAGGTCCCAGCCCCAGATCAAACCATTCCTCTGCACACAAACCTCCTGCTGTGGGGCTGAGCAACAGCTCATGGTAGCAATGCTGTCTTTCCCAGGAAGGGCTTTCAAGGCGTACATCAGCAGAAAAGATGTGAAGTTTGAAGCCAACAACAAGAAAACAATTAGAAACAGACATCTCTACTCAAGGACTCCACCAAGAACAGTACGAGTTTTTATTAGCACCGTAATCCCTGCAGTGTCGGGGGGAGCTCTGAGAAAAGTAAAGGAAAAAACACAATAGTTGGCACAAATTAAAATAACAACATGCTAGCAGACGTGTTCTGTGTGCATAGTGGGAAGCAATAAGCAGAGAAAGGATAACACAGGGCTAAATAAATAAAATGATTCAGACTTTAAGACCCAAAAAATGGGCTTTGGTTTATCTAACTTATTTTTATATTGTTCTGCCCCGCAGACTGGAACATTTCATGGTATTTAATGTATTTATGAGCATGAAACCTCCTGATAAAGGGATTATTCCTGTTTTACATGCGGGGAAATGGGATCTTACACAGGTATCCTGCAAGGAGGCAGTGAATCGAATCTGCTGTTGTCAGCGTGGGGCCAGTCTTGGACCACACTTCATTTCTTCACCGTAGTTTTTCTCTAATCTCATGTCATCACACAGTATATATGTTCTGGTAGACAAAATACATGTAGAACACCATCCTAATCCATTAGAAAATAACCTTTCTGATACCCAGATTTTTTCTGCAGCTGTTGAAGAAAACACCCCATAGTTACTGTGCAAACACTAATCACAAGTGTTCAACGCTACTTTTAATGTTAACATAAAACAATGCAGAGGCTGTGCTGCTGGACCATGTTCTTTTGTTTTCTCTCTTTCTGTGCTCTGACAATGGCTCCATCAAATGAAGAGCTTTTCTTGCACAGCTGCAGATATGCCCTAGTGCTGCTGTCACTGTAGGGATCACAGACTGTTGGAGCCAGTTCATATTCCTTCTATTTACTGTTCTGTGATTTTGTTCCTGAGGACTTCTTTGGCAAACACAGTCTTGATGAATTGATCTGAAGAGCCACCAAAGACAAATGTTGGCCTGGAGTTTTCCTGAGCAGTAATACAATCCTAGAGGAGACATGGAGCAATGGAGATGCCTTACCCACTGGTGAGACCTTCCTGTCAGGGAGGCAGCAGCTGCAGCAGGGCACACTTTTCCCATCCCCAGCAGCCCAGCATCTCCCTTACTGTAGTACTTGCTGAAATGCTCACAGCACTTCTTTTAAACAAGGAAGGCAACTGCACAGGAATCATCATTCATCACCAGATGCTCTGCGTCATTCATATCAGCATTTCAATGTGCTGTGTCATTAAAATTTCTGGAAAACTTTGGCTAAGATCTAATAGCAAATTTGTACTATTCATTTCTTCAGAAATACAGAAATACAGCATTGTCACCACAAATGTTGATGGACAGGGTTACCTGCCCTCTCCTCTCCTGTGCTCATCAGCCTGAGAGGCACTCCTGCCAGAAAAGGAAAGAGGGGGGTGTGAGGACCATGCTGCCCTTCGAATCACACAGCATAATGTCTTAATTTCACCTGAGAAAACATAAATCTCCCCTGAGCTGGTGTTCAGCATGAGCAGAGTTTGTAGTCTGGGGGGTGGTATAGTAGTGGTTGCCTTGGGGTAAAATCAACCTCCCCCTCTCAAATTGCTCAAATTTGGCAGCCCCTAAGAACACAAGCCAAGTGATTTTGTAACTGTGCCTTATTAAATGCAAGTTATAGAGAAAAAAAATAAAGTTTCAGAAAGTGGATAGGAGTGGTGATGAACTCCAGACATAGTCCTGTGCTGCAGGTGGTTAACAGGAACCTTCCGAGGAGTCGCGCTCACAAAGGTACCCAAGGGATGGTCTCTGCAGTTGTATCTGCTCGCAGTAATTTCTCCTGCAATTCTCATAGGCTGTGAAATAAATACAGGTTCCAATAATATAGATGGTGTGTGTATTTAATGATGACTGTGCTCAGAAAGTTTGCACTGTGTCAAGAGGGCCATAAGGTGAAGAAAGAAAGGGAAATGTAACCTGAAGGATATTATGCAGCTACAAGGCTACATTTGGATCGATTAAATGGATGAAAAGAGAAAAATCAAGGCAGGTCCTCCACTTTGGGATATGACCGTGATTGTACTGCTCCTAAATCATCCAAAGAAACGTGCCAAGCAAATGCCCAGACGGACATTTCCATTGTTCACTGACTGTCCTCAAAAAAGAAGGTAATCCAATGATCTCAGCTCTTTTTTCTCCAGGGACTGAAGAGTCCAAGGAAATCAGCCTCCTGTAACTTCAAAGTTCATGGCACAGGCTTCTGCTCTGGCTGCAGGTCCTCCATTCATTTCCAGGGTTACCTGAGATGCAGGTTTTGGCAAGGGTCTTGGATGATTCATCTGCCCCTCTGTGAAAAAGGAGCCTATAAAAGTGTTTCACACTATTTGTACCCTCAGTCAATGATTCACACCGCACATGATGTCATGATGTAGAATATTGACAGCACAAAACCATGACAAAGTGATAGTGGATGTGGGACACTGTGAGTTAAGAATGTGTAGATAACTAGGCTAGCCAGCATTATCCCCTTACAACCCAGGTTTTTATACTAAAGTCTGGTCTCCTCAAGGTTACCACTGTTAAGAGGGAAAAGTGATCTTATTGTGAGGTTTCAATGCTGAACCATTCTGTTTAGTTATTGGGCACAATGAAACTATTTCTCTGAACACAGAAGAAATGCAATAGTCATTAGCCATTTCTTGCCTCTGAGTTGCAGTTCTCTGCTAGTCAACTCTCAGCCCTGAAGATCTCCCCTGCAGCTTGTTCTGGGATCCATAGCATCCTACTTTTCTTTCTCAATGACAGCAGCTTTCAGGAAGAACAGTTAGTGACATTTCTTCACTGCAATGCTATTTTGTGTTAGGGCGTTGCACTAGAGTAGCCACAGTTATTTCAGCTACAAGAGTTCATAATGGAGCCTAACTGTTTCTTGGCAGTATCACCAGCCAGTGTCAGCAGTTTATACCCCATCCATAACAATGATTCACTGGGAACTACTGAAATAACTGTAATGAGTTAGCCATAAACTTTGTCATTAGACAAGATGGATGTGCAAGGACACTAATCCCAGAAGAAGCACCTTAATGATTGCAGAAGTCAATCACTCCAACACAAACGACAGCAATATCTGATCAAGTGAAAACAGTGAAATACTTTGGAAGTCTCCTCAAGATGAGCCTGGTTCCAAACCCCGCTGCCCACAGGCTTCTCAACAGATTTCAACTGGGATGGAATGTTACAGCTTTTACTCTTTGAAACTTACCTTAATTATTCTTTAGTTATTTTGCCAGCAATGCTTATTTGTTTTCTAATTTCTTCCCCTTCTCTTATTACATGAACTTACATTGTGTTATTATTGAATTTGTTCTGCTTATGGTAGAAAATAAATCGGAATCAAAATCTATTCATATGTTTTGGGATTTTTAATGAATTCCCTGAGGAAGCTGCCCTGAATCACGGTGCCCAGCCACTGGCTGGGAGGAGGAGCAGCAGATCCAGCCAAGAGAATATTGCTGTGAGACATTGCTGGGACTGATGAAATGCTGTGTGGCTCCTGGAGAGCCACTGTGGGCTGCCTGGGGCTCTAACTCTGTTTCAGCTGTAACTGATGAAATGTAAAGGCAAGGTAGTCCTTGTAACTCAGGTCTGGTTTATTCATTTGATGCTAAACTGCTCTGACAGGTCAGTGTTATGTAGAGCAGAGGAGGTCAGGATGAAGGTCGTGCTGGTTCACAGGGCTGTGCGACAAGGCTTGCTGGGGCTCAGCAGCAACACAGGATCACACATGAGCTGCTGAAGCATCGCTGTGACACATGCCCACCAAGGGCACCTCCATCTCTGTGCTTTGGGCTGGGTCAGCGATGTTCACATACTTCTGGAAATCTAAAAGCAGGTCATGCCAGAGGCAAGTTTCACCCTGCAACAGAGTGTCAAAAAAAGCCTTGGATTTGCAATAGACAAAGACAGAGCTGTTGACCGGAAAAGCCTGTACTGTGCAGAGCTCTTCCAAGCCTTTGAAGCAAGCCCATTGCCAGGCTCCCACCAAAGCTGCTTGCACATCTGGCTCCTGGGAGCATGGCCTTCCCCTGCCCACATTTATGCAGAGAGGAGCTCACTCTGGAGACTGTTATTGGAGCAGCCTGGTGGATGACAGGTTGGCCATGAACCAGCAGTGTGCCTTAGTAGCCAAAAAGGCCAATGGCATCCTGGGGTGCATTAAAAAGAACATGGCCAGCAGGTCGAGGGAGGTGATCCTCTCCCTCTACTCTGCCCTGGTAAGGCCTCATCTGGAATACTGTGTCCAGTTCTGGGCTCCCATGGTTGAGGGGAAATAGCAGAAAGATGAGAGGGGACTGGAAGGACAGAAAGTGCAAATCTGCTGCGGGAAGTGATAGGGAGCTGGGGAAGGACGCAGACAGACCAAGCGTCTTTGTAATACATGATAGCAAAGAAAGAAAGCCTGGCTACACCTTTCCCAGAAAACCGAACAAGCCAGGGAATATCTCTTAGAACTGTTCTGTTTACACTATCCCTGGCTATTTGCCGGGGATCATTTCCAAATGGCGACAATTTTGGAGGCTAAGAGATCTCCTACAGGCCACTTTGCCAGCTGGCCTTGCCTGTAGGAGGAAGTTCCAGGAGCATTTTCTTGACCAGTAGAGATGCCACCCTTTTGGACATGATTGTAGATCAGTGCCATCTCACAGCCGTCTCAAGAGCTCCTGGGTAAGACTGATGTGCCTGCAGTGATGTGTTGTCCTGCTTCACTAAGACAGACAATGGAGAGAGTGTTTTCATGGCTCACGTGATGTGGGTTGGGTTGACCTTTGTAACATGAAGTGTGGTCCCGTGGGCCACATAATGAAACACAATTCAGAGCATGTACGGCAGGCCTGATCCCTTTTGTCTTGGCACAAGGTTCTGCCTGATGCATGCACAGTACATACTACATCAAAACCTTATCACACTGGCTCAGAAACTTGTCCAGTAGGCAAGACCTGCTCCAAAGAGCTTGGGTCTCACAGTGGAACTATCTTGAATAAATTGAAGAAGTCAAATTGGAAAACAGTGGGACAAGGGCTGCAGAATGATGGATGAGATAATGAAAGCCCCATGTGACAGTGTGCTCAGAGGGATGAGGAAGGCCTCAGAAGATCCCAGAGTCATTGAAGCAGGTGCAGAAGAGCCACTGATAATGCTTAAGGCTCATTGTTGGGAGAAGAGGAAGGCAAAGCTCATCAAAGACTCTAAAGGTGGCCAGCCTCAATAACACAATGCTGACAAATGTAGTATCCTAAGAGATCCAGGAAAGAGCTCATAGAGGATTTGGGGGGACAGATCCAGAAAAACTTACAGATAGAGGGATGGGAGAAGGCAAGGAATTCACTGCATGTGTTTTGTAGGAAAAATAAGAATCATCAGAGGAATTCTGAGAAACAAAAAAAAATCATTTGGCTGATGACTTTAAAAGGGAATCTTTTAACTATAATGCCAGCTATCTGAAGTAGCAGCGTGCTACAGCAGAAACTGGTCTATCGCTACTGTAGCAGATAATCATTAATTTGTCCCTCCTTTCCTTCCTTCCTTCTTTCTGTCTTCCTTCCTTCCATCCTTCCCCGCAAACACGTGCAAACTGGGACACTGCAGGTCCAAAGCAAGCAGATGGCTTGCAGGCAGAAGGAGATGTTCAAGCCGCCTGGCCCAAAGACATCACTACGCATCTATTCAGACCAGGGTCTATTTTAGGCTTGGCCCCTTCCTTGGCACAATCCCAAGCACCTCCTGCATCTCTGACAAACTGAGGGCTGAGTCTCTTTTTTTTTGACAGAACTGGCACATGTTGTTCTTCATACAGTCTGTGTTTTTTTTTTTCTTTAGAGTAATTTTTACAGCAAATAGCTGGAGGAAACAATTTATTGCATAACAAGACAGTTTAGAAGCAGTGAAATGAAGGTGAGAAATGAAGTATCACAAACTAAATTAATCACAAAAAAAGAGGTTTGAGAGCGAGTTAGCTCATACTTTTGTGCCTCTTTTAAAACTCCTACTATTGCATTGTCAGGTCCTGGCATAGCATCATGTCTGGAGTTCCAGCCTTTGCTGCTGACTACAAAATAAGCACTCACTTTGGAGTGTTTTTCTCATTTTGTAAAACATCTTTGCCTAAAGAAAATCAACAAACAAGTGACCCAGACAGTCAGGTTCACTCACTCGACAATGCTGCACTGCTGGGATGCCAAGGCCTGACGTGGCTGTGCTGCTTCTCACATGCACTCAAACACTGCTTAGCTGGAGTGAGAGCAAACCCTCCTCTATCCATAAGCCTGGTGTAAAGGTGAAAGTTCCTCTCTAAAAAAGGCAGCTGCTGCACTGCCAGGTTGACATGAGCAGCAGCCACTCACCCATGATGCCCAAATTTCCAGCATTGATCTCTCTGGCACTGCTCCCAAAACACAAACACCCATCTCACCTTTTTCTTGAACACAAGCCATCAGCTGCTCTTCTGATGGTAGCGTCTCTGACATCAGTTTGCATTTCTCCCACTGCTCACACGTCCTTCAGGTGCTTCCTCACAACTGAAGCTTTTTCTATTAAGGCACCAAAGGAGCAGAGTGGTCATGCTGTGAGCCCAGGGGTTGCACATGGAGCATGCCCATGCCTGACACCGAGCTCTGGGACTCTCAGAAAAGACAGACATGTTTCCTACTCTTAGCCATTACGATATTTTGCCAGTCTTGAAACCAAGAGTGTCAACAATGAATGTAAGAAATGGCAAAAGGGAAGATTTTTTTCCCTTATCCTGTTCTTTCCTATAGACCTTGTTCTACCAGCATGATGAAAGGCATGAGTTCTGGCATGATGAAAGGTTGCTGTGTAGGTGAGTAGCTCAGTGGATGAAAGGAGAGCAGGACAAAGATTGATCATGAAAGATTACTTACAAAATATGTACAGGCTGGAAATATAAGTATAAAAAACTGTTTCAACCATTTGACACATCTGTATACCAACACATCAGCCTTGTTTACACTACACTGTGTAAGTCATGAATTTCACTCTTATATTCCCTTTACCTCTCGCTTTCTTCTTTTTATTTCTATTGCTGTTCAACAATTACCAACCCCACCGCAAAAGCTAAGAAAGCTGACACATATCCTTGGGTCTCCAGGAAGTGAGCATATCTACTGGTCATTTTCCCACAGCAGAAAGAATGTGCACTCTCCATCTCCTGTTTTGTGGCTCCCAACTTTGAATAGCCACCTCAGGTTTACTTGTGGCTGCAGGGAACACACTTCTTTCTAGAAGCTGTGTGAATAATTCAGTTGGTGGTACAGGGATTATTCCAACCAAGAAGCGCTCATCAGTACAAATTGCATGTGAGAGAATCTAAGGAAAGCATCCTGTGTTCAGTAACTGGATTAAACAGAATTCTGAATTTGAGCTGCAATCAAATAAAGGGTGGCTTTCTTTCTTTCTAACCGCCTCTATCACTGTAAGGAGCTGGTTTCTGTTCTCCATTTGAAGTGAGAAGGTCCCTTCACCGTACCACCTCCACCACCTCCTGATCTTCCCATCCCCACTTGAAGTGGGATCGCTCTCTGGAGCTTCCATTTCACCCCCAGATTTGCATTTTACCAAAGGGCTAGGCAGAGTGCTTCATTGCTGAGCTCCATCTCTGTCTTTTTCGTAGCATTTAAAGTGACACGTACAATCTGGGCTGTGTCTTGCAGTAAATCAGTCACTGCAAGAATGGTGGTAGATGAAGTAGGAGCCCTGACCTGAACTGTACCTCTGGAAAAGGAGTTTTCTCCCACAAAGTATCAACTCTATCCCCTTGAGGGCCTACTGCCACCCAAAATCTGAGTGTGGAGGGGGTTAAGGTGTTTTCTCAGGATATTTCAGATGGTTTGTGTGTAGCCTAGATCACAAGAACGAAAAGGTGAAGATAAGGCCCAACTAAGAAGACATCCAGAAAAGAAGAGCAGCAAGGGGGAGATTCTGGCTGTGATTCAGGAGTTGGAACAGAAGTGAGGATGCCAGCCCAGAGCATCTACTTGTCAATCTTCATCCCTGGATACCTGTGCTCCTTACTCCAGCATACACAGTCATGTCCACATATTCCATGGCATACAAGCCTGCTGCAAGTCCAGATTGCACATGGCTCTACAGAAATGTCAGTCCAGGGCATTGTTATTGTACCTTACTGTCAGGCACTATGAAGGGTTGTGCTTCAAAATGGCTGAGATGCAGGAAAAAAAAACACAACACATTGGTAGAACATTGCAGACATCCTTTTGTCTAGCCAAAAACCATTCACAGCCCATGGTCTATTTACAAAGGCAAATACTCTACATCTGGCTTTGTGCTCAAGAATATCCAAGATACATTTTCTCTTACAAAAGATGAAGGTCTTACGTTTGTGTCTCTTATTATGGGAAATACTGTTCCCGTCTCTGCTGTGGTCCTGAGATGGTAAGGGCTTGGTGGTGCTTTCAGGATCGGGCAGATCTTCTTTCACCCCAGGGCTGGTTTGCTTTTCTCATTCCTCTGTGTCCTCTGATGAATTTCTCTGTTTTCTTGAAAATGCTTCACAAGTGCTATCATGCCGGGTCTTAGCGTGTGTCTGGGCATGCAGTGTAACAGCCACGGTGAAGATGAACACTCTGCTTGGCAGTTGAACAGGATCCCTGGGACTGTGTGCAGTGGGCATCCCTGAAAGAATGGGAATGTGGGAGTGGGAAACTATTCAGCTGCTGGTAAACAAGCCAAATCTAGTGAGTGAAAATTGCTCCTTGTTATGAGTGACAAAGGCTACCAGCTCTTCCCAGTTAAGTCTTGCACCCAACTGGATCTGTTGTCCACCTTCTTGAATTTTGCCCCAGCTGTTGGCCATACAACTTGGAACCACCACTGTTTTTTCTGGCTCCTGCTTGGTGTCCACTGTAGACTTGAAAAGTGAATGTAATTAGTTAAAACCTTGGATTTAAGAGGTATATGCAGAAAGGTACTTTTGAAAAAGTATGTCAAAGGCATAAACCAGTGACTTTTTTCTACATCTTTTCAATGCGTTTTCCTTCAGTACTGTGCTTCATTTATCTCCTCAATCTGCTGTAGATTAACATTGGAATGGAAACTTGTGTAACATATTTTCTAACACAGAAAAAAGCAACTTGCTTACACTGATACTTGACATATCAATGTGCATGTCATCTAGAGAAAATGTCAATAGCTGGGACCAACAATTTCATCTCAGGGAATGAAATTAAAGTGAGCAAATATGAAATTGTTGCTAGTATCCATTCTCTGGAAGAACACGCTATTGAACATTGTTGTAGGTTAAAAAATAGCTTAAACTGTGAACCTTAACAGCAGATCATTGAGTTATATGCGTGGGTGCACGACTGTCCAAAAAACTGAACTGGGTGACACTGTCTCTGTCTCAACTGGGTGTCACTGTCTGTCTCTGGGGCATTCTGGGAGGGTCTCAGAGGGAATTATTGGGGCAAGTGTGAATCACAGATGACTTTTAGGATGGTCTGTGCAGCCTGAGTTAAGGTCTGAGTAATACACAACTCCCTTTTACAGTGTCCGGTTTAAGCCCTTCTTTCTCTGTAACAGAGAAATATTTGTTTTATAGACTAGTTACTGTCATCCTGTTTAACCCTCTGCTTGATGTTGTCTTTTATTCTCCTTGTTAAACCAGAGGGTTTAATGTTTATAACTGAAGAAAACTAGATCTCTGAGCATTAGAAAGCCCAGTTAAACTTTCCCAGGTTTCAAGGTGGCTCAAACTGATGTTTTATTGGTGAAATGGGAAATCTGTACTTCCCTGCTTTGCTGTTGGTTAGATGACTGGGAAAGAAGATTTACCCAAAATAAAGATCCCATTGTGAGCTTAATGCACAACTCACTCTTGTTGTTCCTGATTTTCAGGTGGTGACGTTCATCCACTGCCCTTCGTGCTGGGAGCCCCTAGGAAGCTCCAGCAGTGATGAACTTGGGAATTTTTCCATTTTAATTGATAATTTCTCCTCTCTGCTCCTTCATCATTTCCCACGGTGAGGCTTAAACCAGGCACAAACAGCACTGCTTCTCAAATAACCCCACTTCTGCTCTTACTTTCTACATTCAGCAGACTCGGGGTTCTTTGAAACATGAACAACCCCTGTGTATTATGCTTCTCCCTGAAATAATGCTTAAATGCTACCACTTTGTTCCATATGGAAACATGGGTTCTGTCCCAGCTCTCTGGTGCCCTCTGCTTCAGTGCAGGTGATCCTGATGAGTCTGACTAGTGAGTGCCCTTGAGACCTTGGGGGATGCACATAACTTGATGGAGGGATCTTGCAAACCTGCTGCAACATGTGTATGTTGCAATAAGGATGAGTGGATTCAAGCTTTGATGGTACAGCTTTGCCCATTCCTGCTATGAATGCACCTTGGCTGCCACAAAGTGCTTTCTGCAGCTCCATGGGTGGCCACTGTCACCTCCCAGAATTTCAGCAGGGAATTAAGTACTGATTTTTCTGGCATGACTACACCAGCTCTGCATGTGCTGTCTCATACTGCAGTAGGACTGAGTGGGTGATGGGCCAGGAAGGTGGGAAAAGCTACTTAAGCTCATGATGCCAGAGAAAGTTCATGTCACTACAGCTAGCTCCTTGGATAAAAAAGAGCTCCCAAACACTGGGCCTGGAATAGCCCTTAAAGGCATCACAAGATGCAAGAAGATTAAGGTGCTTTTTACTTGCTCAGAAATTTTCATAGCAGGGGACTTTTTGTTTTCCATAAGCTGCCCAGTATCTGTAGTGGGTACAACACATCTTCCCAGGAAGAAAATGCAGGGAGTATCACTGTTGTTCCTTCCAGCAAAGCCAGTTGTACTTCATAGCCAGATTCAGTGCCAGCATCTGTTCTGAAGGCACGATCTTGGTCTTTGCACGCTGAGAACAAAAATTAACTGCCTTCTTTGTGCTGGCTCTACAGAGTGCATCACCTGACAGCAGTACTGCAGGTCTGTTTATGCTGGTTTTAAATGAGAGAAGCTCTGTTGTATATAGTGATCCATCCTGAGCTAACTTCCATTTCAGTAAGGGAAAAACTTCCCCTTCAGTCTTGACAGTTCTGCATCTGGCTCTTGATTTGGCATTGCATACGGCAATTCCAGTTATCAGTCATTTTATCTCTCCTTACGGCTCTCTGTGTGTGTGCATATACACAGATGCCCATATCCAAGTGAGAGGAGCTCTCCTTCACCCCTGAGGCTCAGGGTGACAGGAATGGGCTGGGCTGTTCTCAGTGAGAAATTCTTGGAGGGGATAAAGATGAGCACAGATATGGAGAAGCACTGCAGTTTCTTCTTGGAACCATAATCCCAGAAACACATTTGACCTTTACTTAGCTTAAATAAGCAAAGAAACATAGAAAATAAAATAATACATTTACACTTAATTCACTGCAAACTAATGGTTCCAGGTATACACTGAATTGGCTCTCCTCACCATATTCTGGACCGATGGTGCTGCATTAGCCACGGTGGCTGATGTTCGGTGTTTTGGGGAACACTCCTTCCTGGATGCCTTCAGGTGCTTGATGCTTTACAAACAGATTCTGCTTCTATGTCTGTGTGCATTTCCTGCATGTTTGTATATCTAGTTCCTATTTTGTACTTGGCATCCAATTTTAGAAAGTAAATATACCATTTAATCCAAATATTCTTGTATTCTGAGCATTATATAATAATGCTTTGAACAATTTTCTCAAGAGAACAAGCAGCATTAAGGCTGTTCTATGTTAAAGCTTTCAAACATGTTTAACTTCTTTTAAGTGTCAGAAATGTGTTCTTTAAATAAAGGAGAGCTACAAAACCCTAATGGGGATTGGACAAGTACTTAAGCGATCTGTTTAAATTTCACCTGTTTCCATTACGTGCATGGCAAGGCATCCACACAGGCTTTCCAGGAGCTGCTTTATGTCTTGAGGTGCCACATACTGCTGTGACGCTTGCACGAAGGCTCCAAATAGTAAAGAAGTTAACGGGATGACTTCTAGAGAGAAGGGCTAAGTGCCCACAGAGGACTGCATGTGCTTCAAGTTGGGCATTTCTGATATTGCCTGTGGGTGACCTGAGAGCTGGCTGCTCACAAACAGAGAGGGAAAGGAAGGGAAGGGAATAGAGAAGGAGGAGGCATTCGCTTTTGCAGTCCATATTTGCTGGGAGTGGAAGTCAAAAAAAACAGTGCATTTTGCAGTGGGTTTATTAATCTATGTCTCACCTTGTTGCTATGCCTTATGTTTCATGTCCTTCTGGGAAACAAGTACTCTGCAGACAGATGTTGGATTTCAGGTTATTTCAGTTTATTTCAGTTATTTATTTATATTATTTATTTCAGATCTCTGAGCAGAGAAGGTGTTATTTGCATAGCCCTATGTGTCTATGGCCTGGTGCTGTGCTGAGGAGGGACTGCAGTGTGTCAGAAGTGCTGTAATTAATTCCTACTGGAAGGAAAACACCATTACAAATAATTCCTTAGGCAATAAGCACTCGCTTAGGGAGGAATGTGAAATTCCTTCCCTGTGCCCAGTGCCATATTAGCAGCTCGGGGTGGGCAGCAGCACCAGCTCAGGGTGGGCTCCTGGCAGCTTCTATGGTGCCTTCTGTGCTGTATTTCTTTGCTCCCTTGGCATCACCCAGTGTAGTGGAGCTGCCTGCAAAGAGCCCCAGAGCAGCCTGGCAGGAAGCTGCACTCACTGCCCTGTGGTTGGTGAGCCATCTGAGAATCACCTCACACCTGTGCTGTGACAGAGAAACTGCTGACACACAGTGGGACAGGAATCAGACCTAACACACCTTCATTTTGTCCCTTTGGTCTGCTCTGTGTATGAGCCAGCATTGTCCATGGAGATTGGTGCCACTGAACGTGGGCCGATATGAACAGCTGCTCAGGCTGGCAGTGCCCCTTTTGCCAGCGGGTGTAACTCTGTCTATGGAAAATGATTGTCCCCCTCAGGCCCTTGCACTGTTGCAAAAGTACTCAAGGAAATATAAAACCTAAGGTGCTGAAATGGCTGGCAGATCTATGAGCCAAAAATAAAGAACAAATACCAGCCCCTCCAAGAGCTTTGGCTTACCCACAGCTGCCACCACCAAAGGAGAAAGCTCTACAACAGACACCTCCAGCAAAATCCTCACTTAAAACCAACCTCAGCAAGTGGCATAAACCCACAGGAATCTGCCTTAAAGGCCCCCAATTCCTTCCCAACTATCCAAAAAAACTTTTCAGAGGCAATTAAAAACATTCCCCCCCCACCCCCACCCCCCTTTACTTTTGTTTTGTAAAGATGCCAAGCTCCAAAGATGGATGCTACAGTAATTAATGAGAATCATAGAATCATAGAATTACCCAGGTTGGAAAAGACCTTGAAGATCATCAAGTCCAAAAGAAATGGCACATTAGTTTTGCCTGATGTAAAACAACACACAGAAAGAGAGAGATGGTGACAAAGACACCTGCAGTTTGCATAAATGCACCCCTCATACTAGGGAGCTGATAGCATCTCACCTGGAGCCCATGGGGATGGGTGGGTGCCATGATGCCAAATGCTCCTGGGCACAAACAGCATTGTATGCAGCTGCAGAAGCGGGGGAATTGTCCCAGTCTGGGTCACATTGGAGGACATATTCTATGAGAAAATCAGAACAGTAGATGTATTTTCACCAGCAGACAGCCACGGTAGGAAGTGCAGAACAGAGAGTTTGGCTGTGATTTTTGGGTCACCGTGGTTCATGAAATCAGGCAGGTTCTGCTGTAGGCTCACTGTGTTCCCGCAGTACCACTGCCATGTGCATGCTATTAAACTTCCTGAGCAGAGATAAAGAGAGGTGCTGAGGAGCCCCTGGAAACATATGTTTCATTTAACGGTATCTCTAGGAATGCCTTTCTGCTTACATCAAAGTGCTGCTGACTTTCCAAGATGAATGATGAGGGGCAGAGGAGTATTTGTAACACTGAGGAACTGCAGCAAGATGGTTTGAAGTACCAGCCTACCACCAGACTACGAAAGCCAACATAACCTGGCCTTGAGGAGCATACAATTGGGGCTGACACAAGGCCAAAGCCCATGGGTGCTGGAGGGGTCAACACATCACCTGGGTACTTGCACACTTCCCAAAGCAGAGTTAGGGTGTGGGGACCCAGATCCACTTTCTGTGCAGTTGGGAAAACCAACTTCACATATAGACAGCTGAATATGTGGCCTGGAAAACCTTTCTGCTGCTCAGCACCCCATGAAACCGCATCTAAGTGCTGTGAGCATGGATTACGAAATCAGTGTGAATTTAAGGGCCGAATTCTTGGCACCCAAGTTATGAAAGTTGAAGCTTTCTGATCTAACCTATCTTGGGGATCTCTTTTTTTTTTTTCAGCCTTTGCCAGCTTTCTTTCTCAGTGTGGCTGCAATAGAATAATGACAAATGTTCCATTTTAATTCATGAGACACTTTGAGGGTATTAAATGTTACTCGCTATTAATATAGCAAGGAAATGCTGCAAGAGTTCCTAAACAAATATTATGAATAGAAAAAGAGAAAATGGGGTGCTGAGGAGAGAGTGAGTGCAGACATGGCATCTTTAACAAAGGAAGAATGGGAAGAGTGGGATATATACAGTCTGTGCTATATGTGTTGTTAATTGAAAAACTCAAATGAAATACAGACCAGCTTTGCAGGCAGCCCACTGTGTGAGCCTACCAGTACATGCATTTCTCATCCCCTGACATCCTGGAGATTTGGGGATTGGCTGATTTATGGCCACTGACTCTCTTTCATGGGCTTTATGTCAGTTAACATGGGTAGCACTAAATTCACTCTGGCTGTAAATCCTGAGCTAGTTACTCTGCTGCATGTGACTGTGCTTTGCCTGCCTGCCTGCAGAAAGCCTGTGGTGCATCCTGCATGTCCAGGCCACACTCCCCTCATGTTCCCAGCCCTGGTTGGCCTTAACTACTCACCCAAAATGAGGGTCCTTGGGATGGACCCACCCCACCAGCGCTGGGAGGAGATGCTGCCTTCATGACTGAACCATGTTGTCATAGAGAAGCATTAACTACAGTATTGTCCTCCAGAGGTCAGGAGTGCTGACAGCCCCATGGGGAACTCTGCAGTGTGGACATGTGTCACAGCTCTGTTTCACCCTTAGGAAAAGCTGCAAACCCTTCTCTACTGTACAAATGGAACTCATCAAATCTTGCAATGCCATGAAGTCTGCTTAAAATAATGACAAAATAAATGAATATGGTCTAAAGAGAGCATATGCTGACAATATGTCCAGAACCTAGAGTCATAGAATTACAGTTCAGAAAGACCTCTAAGACCATGGAGTCCAACCATCAACCCATCCCCACCTCTATCAGTGTCCCTCAATGCCGCATCTCCCTGTTTCCTGAACACCTCCAGGAACAATGACCTCCCTGGGCAGCCTGTGCCAGTGCCCCACCACTCCTCCTGAGAAGAAATAGTTCCTAATATGCAACCTGAACCTCCCCTGGCATAACTTCAGGACATTCCCTCTCATCCCATCACTGTTACCTGGGAGAAGAGGCTGTCTTCCACCTCACCACACCCTCCTTTCATGCAGTTGCAGAGAGCAATAACATCACCCCTTAGCCTCCTCTTCTCCAGACTGAACAACCCCAGTGCCCTCAGCCATTCCTCATAAGATTGGTGCTCTTCATGAGGTCCTTCCACCTTTCATGCTTAATTTTTCATGAGAGATGTTCCACTGTGGCAGCGGCAGAGGGCAGAGGGATGGACAGAGATAGTGATGTACGCAAGTGATGTATTCTTTTCCAGGAAAGAACAGGGGGCTCCTTCAGAGTTCCAGTGAACATGCTTCATCTCATACCAGCCATCTTGGGTCTCCTGCACTGCTAGAGAGACATAAACGCAGCTTGATCTAAAAAGGCATCTGAATTTTTGACAGTTCTGTTGACAGATGAATCTCATCCTTGCTGTGTTTTGCTCAGAGAAGGACACCGTGTGCACTAATGAGTTAATTTTTTTGTAGTAAAATGAAAGTGAAGGATCCAGAGACGACATTCCCTGCAAAACTTTTAAAAATGGTTACACAAAGGAGCTGAGCCATAAATGGAGCAGCAGACTCTTACATTTGTGGTTAATTCAGACTAGAAAGACTTTGAGGGATAATACATATATATATTTTAAAGGAAGGACCAACACACAACAAATTTCTCCTCTTTGATGAGATGGGAGATTACATTCCTTTCAACTTCAAATTTTATGACACGCTGTCAGAGCAAAGAGGTGATGAATCTTCTGTGTACAAACTATTCCCAGCTGCTGATAAATCCACGATCACCCAAGGCTCACCCTGGCTGAATGCAATCTCTGGAGCCAGATTTTGAGGAAAGGAAGTGCTTCTTGTTCCTAAGTCAGGAGGCTTTGCTGGGGGACAAGGAATAGTGACAACTCAGGGGATAATGGTTGGTGCTGGGAGGACTACTGGACAGCTTCCCAGGGTTTAGTGTGGAGAGGAACAGCATACTGAGTGTGGCTGAGGGAACTGGAATTGTTCAGTCAGGAGAAGAGAAGACTCAGGGCAGACCTTACTGTTCTCTACAACTACCAAAAGGGAGGTTGTGGCAAGGTGGGGCCTTTGCTCCCACATAACAGCAATAGGATGAGAGGTAACAGCCAAAAGTTGCACCAGCGGAGGTTCAAGTAGGATATTAGTAAAAATTTCTTCTCCAAAAGAGTGGTCAGGCCCTGGAACAGGGATCACCATCCAGGGAGGTGTTTGAGAAATGTTTAGATGTTATAACAAGAGACACGGTTTAGAGGGGAAATATTGGTGATAGGTGGATGGTTGAACTGGATAATCTTGGACGTCTTTTCCAATCTTGGTGATTCTATGATTCTGTGATTGCTGACACCCCATCAAAACTTGAGTGTAACAGCAGCCACACCTAGGAGAGACAGGATAAGAAATCCTAAAGACAGCCTAATCCCAGCTCACATTCCCTATTAGTGGGTGAAGAATCCAACACTTGGTGAATTCTGCTTCACAATGATAAGAAGAGCTGACATCGAAGGATCAAAAAACAACGTCGCTAAGAATGCTTGGCCAGCATTCATAGCAAAAGGTCAGTTTCACAGTTTTCATAGTGAAAGGTCAGTTTGGGCTACATGTTCAGCATCATTTTCTGATGGTACAGCCATGCAGCGTGGTCATCTGCCTGTGGAAGCACTGGCTTGTCCACTGCTGGAAATCTGTAGTTCAACAAGTCAAACAAGTGTACTGGGAGCAGTGGTTCCTGTCACAGGGCAGTGGGACAGGCCATTAGGAAGCAAAGAGCACAGATGTCCAGAATAAATATCTCTATGAAATACTCATGTTGTCCAGAAAACCACTAACTAAGGTTGCTGCTGGATATTAGGAAAAACTTCTTCTCCAAAAGAGAGGTGAGGCAGTGGCACAGGCTGCCCCAGGGGGGGTGGTGCAGTCACCGTCCCTGGAGGTGTTCAAGTGATGCAGAGATGTGGCACTGAGGGACATCTTTAGTGGTCAACATTGATGGTATTGCCACCAATGATCTTACAGATGTTTTCCAACCTTGATGATTTTATGATTCTGTTTTTCTGTGCTGTATGGGAGTGACAGATGTCTCAACACAGGTTACATGAGTTCAGATATTGAGAATTTCTTCCCAAGGAAGAACTGCTGGAGACATTTATTTTAAAGTAGTAGAGGGCTGAAATTCTGCAAAACAAATTAGGAGCTTGAGAAAGACTAACGCACAGTGCAGTTATGAGGCACTCGTGGGAAATAAAAGCAGGCTGTATGTGGAAATTTCTATGCTCATTTTTTTAACGTTTTTGAAGGGCAATCATATTTGCAAACCTTGCAAAGCACCCTTCCTTGCAGGCAATTTGCTAGCAGAAACAAAGGTGAGTGTGTTGTGAGCTGGTGGTCTCCTGGCCACCCTTTGAGAGACTTCACATCTTCAGCACTGGAATTGGAGACCTTCCACTCCTCCGTTTTGGTAATCACTTTCTGACGGGGAAAATTTGAAGTCGACATGCCAGAAATGGGTCCCCTGGGTCTCTTCTAAGGAATGGTGGCAGAGTGGGGAGTCCAACATGCACCTGAGTGATTGCTGCCTGCTGACATTTATTCAGAATCCTACAGCCTGGAAAAGCGGTTAGATGTGTCACAAGAAAGAGCTGCTCAGCTCTTACTGTGCTTTTGGCCATGTCAGCAGTAACAGAAATCCTGTCATGTTGTCTATAACCTTATCAATCAACCTGTCAAGGCAGCTGTGCTGTGCTTATCACCCTGCTATCAGAGTGCTTCAGCTGAGAAAATAATTGTAGTGTTGTCACCAGGAGGGCCTCAGAGTGCAGGACAGATGTAGGAGGAGATAATGTGCTTTATTACAGCAGCAGTCTGTGCTGATGAAAATAAATGTGGACCAACCATCCCCTCCCCAGAGCTGAAATGGGGCTGGTGGCTCTCCATCTTTTCTCATGTTAACATCCCCTGCTCTCCCAGATACTTCTTTTTCATTAGACACGAATTAAAACAGTCAGACCAAACCCAGAGCTGTTGTTCTGAACCTGCAGCAGTTTCTTAGCTGTGCCGGATCTAAAGAAAGGTCTGTCTTCCTCCAGGCTTGTTTTCTCCAGCAATGCCCTTCAGCCTCTCCCTTCATTTGCCTCAGTGTGGAAATGAAAAGTAGGAAACTGAATTCACTCTATATTTCATAGAATCATAGAATGGCTTGGGCTGGAAAGGTTCTCAAGGATCATCCAATTCCAGCCCTCTGCTATGGGCAGGGCAGCCACCCACCAGCTGAGGCTGCCCAGGGCCCCATCCAACCTGGACTTGTGCACTTCCAGGGATGGGGCACCTGCAGCTCTCTGGGCAGCTGTGCCAGTGTCTCACCACCTTTAAGTAAGAAATGACTTCCTAAAATCTAGCCTAAATTTCTCCTCTTTTAGTTTAAAACCATTCCCTCTTCTATCACCAATAAACCATATAAAGTCCCTCCTGTTTATGAGCTCTTTTCAAGTGCTAGAAGACCACAGTGAGGTCTCCCCTGACCCTTTTTTTCTCCACACTAAACAAAACCAAATTCTTTAGCCTTTTTCTGTAGAGGTGCTCCAGTCCTCTGATCATCTTAGTGGCCCTCCTCTGGACCTGCTCCAACAGCTCCACATCCTTCCTGTATTGCAGACGCCAGGCCTGGACACAGAACTCCAGATGGAGCCAAGAGGGTAGAGTAGAGGGGGTCAATCACCTCCCTTTTCCTGCTGTCACTCCTCTTTTGATGCGCCCAGGATTCTGTTGGCTTAGAAGTATCAGGCTGTGCTGGAGATCTAGAGGGCAACACACTATTACGAGATCAGCAGGAGCTTTCACTTCATTGCAGCTAGATTCATGCATGCCAGCCTGGCCAGGAGATGATCTCCTTTTGATTGGTTTTGCAGTTGCCAGAAGCACCACCCTAGGCTCTCAAGGCTGCAGGTGGCAAAAGGAAGAGCTGCCCTTGGGACTGTGTTCACAGCACCAGACAGTGAGCAGTGTCCAGACCACAGTGCCTGGGGAGCTGCAGCATGCCACAGACATCTCTGCAGCTTGCAGGATGCTGTTCCCTTTGTAAATGTGTGTGAAGACTCATCCACATTTGCGAAGGATGTGTGTGTATCTGACAGCAGTTCCTTTATCCTTATGGGCTCCTTCCAGTTGGGGATATTCTATGATTCTACGATCCTATCCACTGAAGTGTGTAGTGCATGTCTCACTGGGTCCCATTATTTGAAGTCTGAGACCTGTTCATCAGCACTTTAGGACAGTAAATGTTTTTCTTTGTCTGTTTCTTTACCTCGTTGAAACATCTGCTTCCCAAATGTACCCTCCTCATCCTGCACTGGGAACTGGCTCAAAACTAGATAGAAGATTTAATAGGTCAGGATTCTGATTTCAGAAAGATTTGAATACCAGCATGAAGGCTTGGGCTCTCTCTAATCAAACACAGTTTAGAGGAGAGACAGCCAAATTCTGATGGTGCCTGCATCTGAGAGAGGAAGGATGGCTCTTGTGATTCTAGGAAACCATGGAAGATGAGTGCACTGCCCTCTTCTCCATGGGCTTTGTGACCTCAGCAGGATGCTATGCCTCAGTTTCCCTATATTTATATCCAAAAACTCCTTGCCCAGATGGTGCAACACTTCATTCATCATTGGAGTCAAAGAGCTTGGAGCAGAAGGTGCTCTGGGCAGGTATCTGCATGCCCTGGTATTACAGGCACAGGGAGCACACTGCATTGCTCTGGGTACACCATGATAGCACATGGGAGGTGCTCCTACCTCCACCTCTGAGCTGCTGCAGCCGGCACACCAACATTCAGTGCAGTTCTTTATGGACTGCCAAAGAAACAAATTACTGCACACTACAAAATGAAACTGGCATTTTAAATCTAAAACACATGACATCAGCATTACATGTGGAACCAGATACCATCACATCACATGCCACCTCGTAAATATTCGGGCTGGTGGGACAAAAAGAAATGAGAGGTGGATTGCTGGCCAAGAATGCTCCCCGGGGTCTGCTGCTTTGTAAAAGCCTGCTAAGCACCACGAGCATGAGGACCATTCTGAATGACCCACGAGGAGCTGAATCCACAGTGCTGGCAGCTTTGCTGGGAGGCTGTAAGAGGGGATCTGCTGCATGAGATCAGTGGTGTGGGTGTGCACGTGTCCAGCACAAGGGCCACATGAAGGAACAGGAAGCCAATAGGAGGAAGAGGAGTAATATAATGAGCAAATTCATTGGGCGTGAAATCCTGGAGGGGTGTTAATGCTCAGTGTTGCTCTCTCTCCCACAGAGCATCCTTCAGAGAAGGGAAGGGATGCTCAGAATGTCCAAAAAGCAGCACCGCTGGCACCAGCTGAGGAGGATGGGGCTTCACAGTCACCTTGCCAAGAGCTCAGAATCCTGAGCACAAGTTGGATGCTGTGGTTCCTGGAGCCAGCCCCCATTGCAAAACCACACACCCCAAAGAAAACTAACCTGAGTGAACTAAGGGTTGGATTAAAACAAAGTTCATTGATTTTTCTTCTTTTTTTTTTTTGTGACACTGGAAAAATTTTCATTTTCCGAGAATGAACTCATCCAGGCTCCAAAATAGCTCAGTACATTAGAAATGCAATTTTCCCATTATCTTTCTGCACAAGCCCTGTGAGAAATTCTATTTAAATCACATTTACATAATTCTAAGAATAGAACATTCTGCACTTAATATCCATCCACCCATCTATCCATAATTTATTACGGGTTCACCAAATATTTGCCCTTTCTTTCTGAGAGGAAGAAGGATATGAGTTCGGACAAGTCTTACTTCATTACTTGATGCTAAGCTTATGAAAGTTTTGGAAAGCATTCTTATTATGAGGCACTTAAAAACTGCTCCTATGGGCAATGAAAGAGACTTCCAACACTTCTTTAATAATCCATATGCCAAACGCAATATGCTGCAATAATAACTTGTTCCCTGGTTTGGGTTAGAGGGGACCTTAAAGCCCACCCAGTTCCAGCCTCCTGTGTCATGGGCAGGGCTGCCACCCACCAGATCAGACTGTCCAGGGTTCCATCCAGCCTGGTCTTGGACACCTCCAGGGATGGGGTACCCACAGCTTCTCTGGGCAGCCTGTGCCAGTGAGCACCCTTTATACTTCACCCTTCTGAAGGACTGTTCCCCAAACTCAGCAAAGACAAATGGAAGTGATGCCTGTTGGTGCTCCAGGCCATGGAACACAGGTGGGTGATACATTGCGTGTGTCCAAGGGGAGAGGGCACAGGGCTGGTGTGCAGTGTGGGACCTGATGGTGGACAGCTGGCAGGGCTGTGCCACAGCCATTCCCAGGAAAAAATGTTTGGTGTCACCTTGAACAATCTTGTTGGCATTTTGCAGGCGTTTTGCTACCTCTGTGTGTGGCAACAGGACAGGGAGCAGTGTTACCTGACTCAGATAGGAGACACCTGTGCAAAGTGAAACTTTGCTTGGGTAGGGCCTGAAAGCCCACCTGCTGTCTGCTGAGCCTGTGGAGGGGTCTCCCTTCTTGTGGAAGGGTGGCTGTGGTAGCCTGGGGTCAACTGGGCCTGGACAGACCATGGGAGCTGTACATTCAAACCTCTAGCACAGCTGCAGCCAAGAGAAGGGCAGTTTTCATTTCGCTTCTTATGAACAGCAAATTTCCAGCAGTAACAGTTATGGGGGATATCTGCAGAAGGTGACCTGCAGAGGGTCACACACTGGCAGGCAGGGAACAAGACCCCATTATTCATAACTTTTATGGTATTGAAAGGCAGTCTGGGGCTGTTTGGACAGCTGGGGCTGGGGGGCAGGAGTGGGGCAGCCCTGGGGCTCATGCACCTGGACATGCTCGAGGAGACCCATTCCCCATTACCACAGCCGTTTCTCTCTCCCTTCCTATATAAAATACTTTCATACAGGCATAAGCACAAGTGACCAGGTACTTTTATGTGCAGAATTAGTTTTCATTTAGATTTTCTCTTTCAGTTTGCATTTAGTTGGCTTGCAAGTGGTAGACAGGACTCTTCCTACCTCCTGATGCCTTTATTTCTAATAGGAATGTTCTTCCCTCTAATGCAACCATACAAACAGCCTCTAAAGAGAGAGAGTGACTGCTAAGACAAAGAGACAAGAGATGGCTGCCAAGAGATAGAGGGCTCTGTGAATGCAAAATTTTGTTTTCACAAAGAATAACAGGGACTTTTCCTCCTGTCATGTTTTCATTTGTACCGAGCCACAGCTTTATTTGTAAGAAGTAATTTCCAGGCAGAGATGCATTAATTTTGAAATTGACTGTGTCCCTGCAATTACTCGGTTGTATTTCTAATAAATACATTTAGTATAAACCAAGAGAACAGAGGTGGCTCATTTATGAATATGGCTTTGTGGTGTTCCCACAGATCTCTAGCTTTTATCTTTTCCCCTGCAGAGTGAAAGACAGAGGTAGTGTCATGTCTTCCCTTCTCTGCTGGTAGAACAAACCAAAAATGCTGATCTAGTGAAAGAAAAGTACCAAATGGAACAAAATAAATGTATAGCAAAACTTTCATCACCTTTAATAACCACAGAGAGGATTATGGAGGTTAATAAAGTCATACTTTGGAGTACCTGTTTATCCTGACCTCCATTTTTGGTCATTTAACTACTGCAAATACCAGTTAATTCAAGTGGGAAGAGAATGGCCTATTCTATTTGCAGGTGGTTAGAAGAAGCAGCAGGAGAAATGTGGGAAGCAGGAAGATATATGCTGTGCCACAAGAGTTTGGTTTGTCCTACTGCTTTATTACTTGACAGCATTTATTTCTTAAGCCACACCTATAAGTAAACCTGCTTTTGCTGTGGTTGAGCAATGCTATCCCCTTCCCGTGGGTGCCAGCATGCTGCATACTGCAGGTGGGTGTATGATTCTGGTGGCTATCCTGCTTATCACCCTTTTATTCAGGTATGGGATGGACACATCTCAGATAGTTGGGCTGCACCACCTTCACTCTGCTGTAACCGAACACCGAGCACAGCTCAGCCCACCTCTGCCTGGAGGAAGTGGGTGTTTTTTGAGATGAGCCATGCTCCAGGAGGCCATGGTTCTGCAGGGGCGGTGTTGGGCAAAGCCACCCACATTGTCCATGCTGAAGCACGCAGCTTGGTGGACAATGGAAAAACCCACATGAGCATGAATGATTATTGTAGGCATCACAGTGCTGATCACAGCTGATCCCCTGCCATGGAGATGGTTGCCACATCCAGATCCTAACATCTAACCTAAATCTCCCCTCTTAAAGACATTCCCCCTTGTCATATCACTATCAGATAATGTAAGAAGTCGGTCTCCCTCCTGTTAATATGCTCTCTTCAAGTACTGGAATGCCACAGAAGGCCTCCCCAGCCTTCTGTTCTCCAAACAGAACAAGCCCAACTCCCTCAACCTTTCTTCACAGAAGAAGTGCTCCAGCCCTCTGATTATCTTCCTGTCTCCCCTCGGGACCTTCTCCAAGAGTTTTGCATCCTTGTGCACAGAGCCCCGGATCTGGATGTGGTGCTTGAGATAGGGTCTCATGAGGGAGAGTAGAGAGAGTCAGTCCCCTCCCTCTCCCTGCTGCCACTCCTCTCTTGATGCAGCCCAGGATGGTGTTGGCCTTCCAGAATGGAAAGTATTCCTACTTGCAGCAAAGGCAGCAAAGCTCGCATGGCACTTAGGAAACATCTCTTGGCACTGCTGATGGTGCTCAGTGAGTATACAACTAATGGTTGGTGCCTGCACACTGTCACTGGGAAGCTGGTGATCTGTTATGCTGTGTATAAACACAATTATAACATAAAGGGACACCATCAATCTACCCCCTCATACAAACATATGCATATGCACAGAATGTCTGCTCAGTGAGACTGTTTCCTTCCAATGGCTTCTGAAATAGAGTCTTGTCACGGAGTTATCTAGATCAATCTATGTCCATGACAGGGGGGCAGTAGGCCTGTGGGTCCCTTGGCCCCCCAAAAATGGGAAGGGACAGGGAGATGGGAGCTGGGCTAAAGGAAACAAACAGAAGTGGCAATGACCTAAGGAGAAAAACTTATTTTACTAACTATGATATTGGAATGCAGGATAACACTATATAATACAATCTGATTGAAGCTGAGGCTAATAAATCAAATAAAATAAGAAAGAGAGAAGTTTCCGAAGACCGAGAAGCCTACTTTGAAATGGAAGGCACCACGGCTTGGAAGCACACCCACACCTGCTTCCAGGCAGTGAGAGAGAGCCAGCATCACTTCCATGACGTGCTTCCCTCTGACCATGAGGTCCTCTGGGACGCGTAGTTCTTCTCTGTGCTCCACATGATGTTATGATGTGGAATACCAATAGCAAAAATTACAAAACCATGACAGGTCTTTGTGAAAATCCCTGTTTTGTGCTGTAGCTGAGAAATGTGATGATGTGCCTTGCCTTGGCTTAGGTGCTTCTCTGAGAGTGAGCTGGTTTGAGGCTGTCATGGTTTCATGGGTCTGTGGTTCCCCCTGCCCCGCTAGTCATGGAACCAGGCCAAATTAGTGTGCAAACTGTTGGCAGAGACAGAAACAACAGGAGGCAGCTCTTTGTGTATCTGGGGGAATTCACTTTCTACTGGTCTGCCTCCCCATACCACTTCACCATGTCCTCAAGGTTCAGGGAAGCTCACAGAAAGCAAAGAGAGGACATGGCCAGGGAAAGTCCCATTTCCAGGGCAGCCCCTCGTTGCAGTGGGAGAGGGCAATGAGGAAGAGTAGAGCTCAGCTACTGACAGCAGCAAAGTGTTGTGTTTAAGCATATGGTTAGCTTGAATCATAGAATAATAGAATCTTTAAGGTTGGAAAAGACCACTAAGACTAATCCATGCCTGTGACCACTTTAGACCACATACCTCAGTGCCTCATCTCCATGTTTCCGGGACACCTCCAGGAACAGTGAATCCACCACCTCCTTGGGCAGCCTGTTCCAATGCTTCACCACTCTTTCTGAGAAGAAATTGTTCCTAATATCCAACCTGAGCCTCCTCTGGAAAAAACTTCAGGCCATTCCCTCTTACCCTTCTGCTGTTATCTGGGAGAAGAGGCTGACCCCCACCTCACCACAACCTCCTTTCAGGCAGTTGAGAGCAATAAGGTCTTCCCTGAGCTTCCTCTTCTTCTGACTGAGCAATCCCCATTCCCTCAGTTGCTCCCCATAGTACTGGTGCTCCAGATGCTTCATCACCTTGTTAGCAGCGCATGGTGGCTGCTGGTGGGAATACTATCCACCTCTTCTGAGGTAGAATTAATTTCAATACTTGCAGTATTTCTGCTAGTTATGACATCACATATATATAGTATGGAAAATACATTTTTTTCTTCTGAATAGTTCCATTGAACATTGATCCATGGACTTCATGATCAATTAATGCCAGTGGGGAAAATCTGTAAGTTCACTCAGAATTTCCTTATCTCTTTACACTGCTACTAGATTCTCCATAAAAAAACCTCTAGGCCTCCAGAAGTGTGTCTGACCTTGAACTGTCACTGCTCCAAGAGACCCACCTAATCCTACAGAAGACTTAAATTGTTAACATATCCCATAAGATTTGGTTTTCACACAAGCTCTTGTAATGGGTCACAGAATCAAAGAATCACAGAATCCTTAGAGTTGGAAGGGACTTCTATAGGTCATCCAGTCCAGCTTCCCTGCAATGAATAGGGACATGCACAGCTTGATCAGGTTGGCCAGGACCTGATCCATCCCCTCCTAGAAGGTCTGCAGGGATGGGGCATCCAATGCATCTCTGGCAATCTGTTCCAGTGCCTCAGCACCCTGACTATAAAAGACATTTTCCTCATACCTAACCTAAATCTCCCCTCTTTAATCTTGAAGCCATTTCCCCTTGTTTTGTCACCACAGACCCTGCTAAAGAATCTGTCCCCACTTTCCTGTAGCTCCTCTTTAGATACTGCAAAGCTGCTCTCAGGTCACCTTGCAGCCTTCTCCTCTCCAGGCTGAACAGCTCCATCTCTCTCTGCGTTCCACCCCTTGGATCATTTTTGTGGCCCCCCTCTGGATGCACTCCAACAGGTCCATGTCTCTCCTGTACTGAGGACTCCACATCTGGATGTAGTACTGCAGGTGATAATAAAATAAATCCCTCCTTAGTTTAAGGCCTTGATCTTGAGATGGTTACTGCCTTTTAACCAGCTCCAGGAGCGACTTCTCTGGATATTAATACACTGGATATTAATATAGTAATAGTAAAAATTCTTCAAGATTACATAAAGTTTATGAGCTGGTTTTGCATCTTTTCTTTTAATATAAAAAGTTTTTTAAGTGTAGGATATGTGTCTGGTGGTGCTTTGCCTCTGACCCCAGCGAGGAAAATGGAGTAACAGGGATCTGGCCGCTTTTAACAGTTGTTTGCTAGGTGTAAATGTTTCTCAAACTCACCAGTTGTTTCTTCTTTCTTCCTTAAGTGAAGAGGCAGCTTGTCATCTCCCTGTCTTAGTGCACCAGCCACCACCACAACCTTCTTGGCATAACTGAACATTTCAGATTAGGGTGGGCACAAGGCAGCCCTCTAACAGTGTGATTCTCTCCAAAAAATCTAATCCGTGACGTGAATGATGAGCAACTTGAGCAGTGGCATCATGCCTAGAAAGAGCACAAGCTCAAAATTTCTGTTGTTCCTCAGAAATCCTAACCTAATTACAAATACAGTAGTCTTTGCTTCTAGTCTTGGTTTAACTTCAACACTGACCTTCACTGAAGGACAGGAGACCAGATGTACTAAGTGCGAATATAGAGTGCAGTGTTCAGGGAAGAGACATGAGTTTGAAATCCTGTAATTTGCTCGATGTTGCAGTAAATTATGAGCCAATATCCTTTGTTAAAGACCAATTAATCACTAAGAAAAATTAATCAAATGCATTTTAAGCTTATATGCTAATTTTCAAATCCCAAATGAATTGTGCTACTCCAAAATCACTATGTTGCTTAGCTGCAGAGCTAGCTGAACATACTCAGGGAATAGTATGTGCTTTTTGAAGCCGTCTGCTTTGGGTGTTTTAAAACTCTAAGATGAGGTTCTCAATAATTTTGCTGGACAAGAAGCAGTCACATTTCAAATTGTGATCATCTGTCTGAAGCTGGAAGCACAACGAGCATCTTAGGCAATAACAGTTCCCAAACTCATCAGAACTTTTCTTCCCATAAAAGCCTTCTCAAGGAGGAGCATCATACCTGTCATTGAGACACAATTCTTACCTCTAGAAATGAGTCCAAAGCTTCATTATTTAGCCTTGATTTAATTAAAAGCAATTGGAATATTGGCAATGGGATGTTGTACCTTGTCAGCCCAATCAGCATGAGGCCAGCACTGGCTGAATGAGTAACAGCCCATAACAGATTGGTTTCCCTCCTTGCATCTTCCGAAGTTGTGTCTACTAACTACTTCTGGAAATTACATTCCATCAAATTTCTGTCCATGTCTCATCCTGGACTACAAGAGTCTTCCTGAATTTATGTGGCTCATCTTTTGCTTCATTTGACTATACTGAGATCCATGAAGAAACAGTTCAAGGTTGCAAAGGATGCCCTCCAAATACTCTGTCATTGCTGGAATATCACTAAGTATTATCAAAGCACAGAATCACAGGATATCCCAGGCTGGAAGGAACTCGCAAGGATCACTGAGTCCAACTCCTGGTGCCACTGAGAACCACTCTAAACCAGGGCTTGGGACTGAGATCCCATGGGTGTCAGCTAGACTATCCGTTTCTAGGATTATTTTCAAAAAACCAAAACAGTCCATAATCTTCAAATTAGCACTACCAAAGTGCCAGAGTATCTAACCAAGCAGTCATTTCCATAGCAAACCAGATCACCTCCACAACCCTCAGTAAGCATGAACCTGTCCAACAGACTTCGGCCTTAAATATTTTGAGGGAGACTGGTATACATTGTTAACTAACAGAGATATGGAGCCCTTTCCTGTTTGAGTGCAATTTGATGTCTGCTTTTAGGTATATGGCCCCCTACAAGTGTGGGCGCCCAACATGCTGGGTGGAATGGGGAGAAGGGGGCAGAGTGTGAGACCAGGATGGGGCTGGTGGAGGAAAGAGCAGTGTCTGTTCTTGTCTAATTTCGGATCTCGGAAGAGTATAGGTTGCCTTAAGGCATCCAGAGGCTGCCTTAGGCTTGGGCTTGTGGAGGCTTCTTAGGTCTGCATTGCTACAGGCATACCGATATAGATGTGGTTTTGTTATCTTGTTTTATTACACTGGCTTTGGCAGCACTGTGATCTTTTTCCACCTGAAGAGACTTGCAGTGTCTGTCTAGCTTGCTGACTGGCACATTGCAGATCAGCTGTATTCTCGGAGCTGAGTGGTCTCTTCTGCTCAGGCAGTGATTGCTTTACCCTTCCAACAGAGGATAATTACAGAATCATAGAATCATCTGAGTTGGAAGGAACCCTTAAGGACCACCTGGTCCAACTCCCCTGCCATGAACAGGAACACCTACAGTTCCATCAGGTACTCATAGCCTCATCCAGCCTGACCTTGAGTGTCTTCAGGGATGGGGCATCCACCACATCTCCGAGCAACCCATGATAGTGCCTCACCACTCTTATTGTAAAAAACCATTTTCTTACATCTAATCTAAGTCTCCCCTCTTATAGTCTGAAACCATTTCTCCTTGTCCTAGGGAGGATCAGTGAGGAACCATTCTGCTAAGTTCTACAGTGTTTGGTTACTTGTATTCCTTCGGCTTCTACATGGGGCTGCTCAGCCCTCTTGGTCTGCACTTCCCTCCGAATCAATGGAGTATGTGCAAACAACCTAGCTAACAGAAAAGACAAATCAGTGCAAAATTGATGAATATGAGCTGTGAGTCAGACCCACTGATTCGATTTAGCCTGTTTATCACAGTGGCTGCTACTTTGGGTCTGACTTCAGAGGTGACTCACATTGTACTAGTTTTACTTCCAAAAAACCTGCCTGGAAAATATTTTGATAGGGCATCTCAAGTAATTTGCAGCATTTCTGTTAGAGCTATATTCTGTGAGTGACAGCTAACCTTTGCAAACACACTTCAGAGAAGACAGAGAGGAAAAGGATAAATCTGATTAATTTTGCCTGAGCTGAAATACATGACAGTGGCTGGAACAAAGGCACTGCTCTACCTGAACCACTGTGGTTCTCCTTGGATGGACCTTAACTGTAGAGACACAGTCTTTCACAAGGCGAGCATTCTGACAGGTAACAAGCCCTTGATTAACATGAGCTACCTACATAATTAATCACAAGCCTCAAATTAAATGGCTGGGGAACTGATTCATATCAGAAGCTGTGAAGGTTATTTGGGTTATGGGCACTGATCTGCAATGGAAATCATCCAATGCAGGTTGCTGGAAATCAGCTTGTGTGGGATTGAACATAGCACTTCTCAAGTCAAAACTGTTTCTGGGTGAAGATAAACTGAAATCTCATGTTATTCTGCAAGAGAATTTAGCTGCAGCAATCACAGGATCAGAGAATCATAGAACAGTTTGGTTTGCAAAGAACCCGAAAGCCAACCCAGCTCCAGCGCCCTGACATGGTCTGGTTACCACCCACCAGCTCAGGCTGTCCAGGGCCCATCTAACCTGGCTTCCAGGGATGGACAGGGCATGCACAGCTCTCTGGACAGCCTGTGCCAGTGCCTCATTGCCCTCTGAAGTAAAATGATGTCCCTGAAACAATGCTGTTTGGTGTGGCATCAGCATCTGTATCTGATGCCTGTGGCTTTCAGCCATCATCATCATTGTCCTATTTTTCAATCCCAAATGATGTTTCACAGCTCATTCAGCCAGATGAAACCACTGGAACCTAGGAATGGCTGATTGCAGGCAGCACATGTGAAGGGAACTACACCACTCACTGCATTATGCACTGCGGAGCATAGGTGGCTGGCGGCTCACTTGCCCTATTTCAGGGCAAGGTCTTCCTTTGCTGGTATTTAATAAAGACAAGCAGGATAACAAAATATCTGGTCTGTTAGTTGATAATCTGCTGGCCAGCCAGAGAGCGATGAGGAGTTGAAAGTAGTTCAATAAATTTATCTTACCACAGTATGTCTGCATGGCTGGAAAACTGTATTTTCCACAGCCACTTCCCTCGAGAGTCCCCAGCCTTCCAACATCTTGGTTGTTTAGGAATCATAACAGGTGAGTTGCTTGGGTAACCAAAATCTGCCCGACCACCTATATCCAGCTGCCTGGGAGACTCTACGTTCCAGAATATGGATCAGTCCTGGAAAGAAATCTTAACTGCATACGGCACAGCTTTACTGTTGCAGGCTGCAGCAAGGTGCTCACAGCAAGCTGAGAGCTGCATGCAGTCTGCTTGTGCCACAACATATGGTGGGGACTCATTGTGGTTTCTGGCCAGGGTGAGTCTATCAGACAGCAGATTTTCCCATTTTACTCACACTAAATGTACTTTTATTACACACATAGAGAGGAAATACCCTCTCTCAATTCTGTCATTGCTATTCCAGACTGAGTGGAAGGGTTGGTGGATTTGTGCAAAGAGGGAACATAGGACACGATCTCTGGGTCAGGTGGCCTTCATGCATCCTGCAACAAGCAAACACGGCCCAGTTTAATGTCAGCTTCTTATTAACCACCTGTTTCTCCTTAAAACTAATGAACCATTTGATGTCATAAAAATCTTCTAAGAATAATGGGGTTCCTCAGGCCTCTAATATTTCTTCCTAATTTGAAGCCAGATGCTCCACAAATTGTTCTCACAGTCATGTCTGTCTGCTAGCTCTCCTGGAGCACACTAACAACCAACATTAGAAGCTAGAGTGAGCTTCTAGTGCTTTCATTTTAATTTTGGTATCTCCTTTCTTGTTACTGAGAGATAAGATCGATATTCTTGAAAATATTTGGTAACTTTTGGTAAGAATTACACAGGCCTCTGCTGTAGGCTTCAGAAGCAGTGTCCTTGGAGACACCGGCCAGGTCCAACCACAAGCTGTGTAGCACAGAATTAACTGTGCTCTGGGGGGGAATAGGACACAGCCTAACAAGTTTCCTCCCCCTGGAAGATGCACAGTTCCATTCCTGCTCAGGTGAACCCATTTACAAACCTTGCTGTGCTGTTGCCCAGGGCATTCATGTCTGTTTCCATGAGTGTGGGTTTTGCCTGTCATCTTTGAGTGCTCTTCTGGACTCCGTCTGGGCCTCTAGCTCCCTATTGTAGGTCCTGATCTCCATGCTGTTGTCCAAGTACTTCCCTTCCCACATCCCTTTTTTGGTAAGGAAATGCTGGACTCATTTGAAAGACCAGGAACACAGAGTCTGTATTGCATGTAAATGACTTTGAAAAATGTACCATGAAATAGGGAACTGGGTGCAGGTAAATCCTAGAGTACTACTTAAATCTCTGGACCCTTTGCCCAGGGAAGCTGTGGTGCCCCATCCCTGGAGGCACTCAAGGCCAGGTTGGATGGGGCCTTGGGCAGCCTGAGCTGGTGGGTGGCAGCCCTGCCCATGGTAGGGGGTTGAACTGGATGAGCTTTAAGGTCTCTTCCAACACAAACCATTCCAGGATTCTACGATTCTTCTCTCAAGCTTCTGATCAGTGCTCAAAAATGAGACTCTCACAAAATCAGTGAGAAAATGCGTTAACCATTGGGTTCAGTGAAGTGACTGAGGACTTCATTTAAGATTTCATTGCAGCCACTGCCTTATGCAGCAAGATCAGTAGCAATCAGTACCTCTACATATAACTGATCCTACAGCATGGTTAGATTTATCATCACCTACAGTCAGTGCATATTTTTATTAATTTATGCTGGATTACTATAGCAAAGCTGGATTTATTAAATTCTTACTCAGTCCCTCTATAGAGCAGTGCAATGCTTGGTGGCACTTGCATCACATCTGTGTAACCTAGTTCATCTTATAATGTATATCCCTGGATACATCATACACCATGTTCAGAGTCTTGTATTACTGTTCTGCCTCAAACCTGATGTTTCATTAGTAGTAGATTGAATGCTCAAATAAATTTTGGCACCAAAATCTGGCCTTTTTCCCTGGCAAATGCAAAACACCAGACATCTTACAAATACAAAATCAAGTAGATGAATTTTATCCCAGGAACTTTTAAAAATCTCTGTAACCTTTCCTATGCTGAGATGCTAGGCTACAAGGTGCAATGACCAGAAGGCTCCTGGGAGCAGAGTGAATGAGCTGCTGCACTGGTTTTGGATTGAACCGCAGTGCTTTTCAGGACCACTTTCCCAGTTGCCCTGTCCTGAATGTTTTGAGCTGTAAATTCTGATTTGGTGATTGTGTGGAAGGTTTTATCCTGTCCCCTGAAGATACAGCACCAGAACTCCTTTGCTCTCCCTGATCCACAGAACAGATGTCTTCCTGGTCCCTCTTAATCTGATCACTTGTGTTGTGCTACAGCATTTGCATTTATGCCTACAACCATTTTTAGAAGTGTGATGAATCATTTGTCTTTGCCTGGAAATGTACTTAAGTCTTCCGGAGATTTGTCTCAAGTCCATCTTCTCCCTTCCACTCCAAAAATCTGCATATGCCTCTTCTCTGCTTCTCAGCTGGAAAGCTTTACCGAGTTCAGCACTGAGCTACTCTAAGAGCTGCTGTAACATGATGTTCTTTTGAAAATGATCATTTCCTCCACTTTCTCCAAAAAGACACACGGAGTTAAAAAAAAAACGTGATCTCCTTGCTCTGGGTGTTTGTGTTGTGGAGCTTATCAGCAGCATGGACTGAGGGACTCTTGTAGCAGGTACTGTACGAGCATGGTGCAGATGGTGCTAATCCAAAGTGTTTACAGTCTAATTGCTATGCCTGAGCACTCATTAGTGAATGGGCACTTTTCCCAGTCCATGGTGTGGGGTTATAGGTAAGTCTGGCCAGCTGATCCCACTAAGCACACCAGCACTTACCTGCTCAGCTTGAGCACCTTCCTAATGGTATGGAGATGAGCCTTCCTGATGGTATGCAGATGAATGGGAAGGATGCTCTCTTCTATTACTGCCCCTGGAAACATGCAAGCAGTGGTAGCAGTAAGTAACAAAAAAACCCTGTGTTTACCTAAAAGATAAGCTCTGTGCCCAACTGGGGATGAAAATAGGTTCTCAAGATTCACTTTTCTATCCTTGCGTAGTTTCTTCCTGCTGTACAGGTTGCCCTGTTTATCTCTTGTTTTTCATACTCACAATTTCCTTTCTCTGAAAGTATCTGCAAATAGTTAAATGGTGCTAATATATATTCACCAAGGGATGCTGTAAAGTTTTTAAATGGTGATTGGGTGTTTGGCAGGCAAGAGGCGCATTGCTCTGTCTTTCCATGATCTCACACATCACATAAGGGTGAACAAGGGATTTTCTAAACTGTGAAGTCCCAGTGCTGCTGTCATTTGGCAATGCTGGAAACTTACATTGAACAGCTCCTATTTTTATTGGAAATATTTCACTGCGGTAAAAGGGGGTTGAAAAACAAAATGCCATCCATTTTCCCAGCCCCTGAGGTAGTATTCTGCCAATCAGGGTTGAGTGGCTCTGGAGGATGCTATGGTTGGGGGAGTCTGCATTGCTGCTCTGGGTGTTGGAAATTCACCCTCAAACACAGGATTTAGTTGGGATATGATTCATGCCTAGGCCTTATATTTTCCCATTTCATTGAGCTGAGGTCCACCCAGAAGGGACAGAAACTGACACACTTCAATGCCTTTATCCAGGTAATTGAAGAAAAAAAACACACATTAATAATATATAGAAATAAATGACCTCTCTGTGTTATGTACAGCCCAGAAATGTCCCTCCACATAAATGATTATGTCCTTGCTGTAGCCTGTGCTTCTGAGCACTTCAGAACACACAGGGCAGATAAACAAGAAAATGTGATCTTTTCAGATGCTTTCTAGTTTTAGCTGCTTCCATGCAGAGTGAGTGATTTCTCTTCCTCCTAACCTATCCTAAAATACACTGGTGAGGAGTCAGGGCATGCTGCACTTCAGTGGTTGTGACTGGAACAGCTTTATGTTGATGCTGAGCATATGTTTATGTTTATAATAATGAAACATGAGACTCATTCCCCAAATTAGCCCCATGCATATAAAGCCAAGGGAATTACTCACTGTGCATAAGGTTAAACATGCCCACATTTGTGCAGAAAGGGGACCTGTGCTTGCAGCCTGGAGCGGGGCAGGCTGAGGGGAGGCCTGATGGCGGCTGCAGCTCCTCACAGGGAGCGGAGGGCAGCGCTGAGCTCTGCTCTGTGTGACAGCGACAGGGCCCGAGGGAACCATGGAGCTGTCAGGGGAGGGCAGCTGGGGGTGAGGGAAAGGGGCTGCACCAGAGGGCGGTGGGCACGGGAGCTCAGGGAGCATTTGGACAGTGCTCTCAGACGCTGGGATTGGATGTTGGGTGGTGCTGTGGGAGCCAGGGGTTGGGCTCAGGGATCCATGTTGGTCCATTCCAACTCAAGATATTCTATGACTGAGTGTTCCCACACCACATATCACGTAGAATTGCTGCCATGTACCGCCAGGCCCTATGCTGACAGGTTTCCAAGGAGATGTTACTGCAGGATGGTGACTGGTAGGAGTTTGAAAGCGTGCTCCATCTGACATGTTATTTAATATTGCCAATACTAGAGCTTTGTGACACTACTCATTTCTGGTCAAACTTAAGTCAAAGACCAACAGGTATCTTTGCATAGTGGTGTGAGTTTGGGTGCTTATATGCTAAGTGATGTAAAAAATGCAGGTGAAAGTACAGAATCCAGCTTCAGTTTGGTTGAAAAACTTCAGCTGAATCCCTGAGAATGGAGATGGTCAGAAAATCCAGTGAGAGAAAGCAGCTCTCCAATCTGCTGGTCTGTCAGCAATGGAAATGTTCAGCTACTTTGCTCAGCACTCATTGTGGGGGCATGGGGAAAATTACTGGCTTATTGTATAGGAAACTCACATTTATTTATTTTTTTCTTTCTTAATGGTGACATCGCACTGAATAGTAATGAGCACAGAATATACAGGGGACACTGCCAGGTTAGAGAAGCAAACTCCTCTCTTGAGCCCATAGGAGAGACCAGTGGAGAAGCCATGCTCACCTTCTTGCTCAGGATGTTCACCCATTTTCCTGCCTGTACTCATCCTCACAAAACATAGATGGCTGTATTTTGTTGAGTGGCACGGCAGTATAAGGTCCTTAATTTTGTCTGTATTTTGACCCCATGCCCTTAGAAATTGCCAAGGAGCGCTCAGAAACCCGCTTGCCCCTTGTCCTTTACCTCCCTCAAGAGCAGCTTGGCACAGAAGAAGTAACCAGCTATATTTATAGTCAGAGATATCTAATTTAAAATCTTCCTAATTATAAGGATAATGAGATAACTTTGAGACAAGTTTAGAGGAGGATCCACCTAGGACGGTGTGGATGTCTCACAGTCCATGCTGGCCAGATGCTACCTCCCAGGTTGCTTCCCAGCACTGTACCTTTATGCCTCCTGGTGCAGTGTGGCTGCTGACCTGTCTCAGCCTCAGCTTCAGACACAGCACATGAATTTCCAGCAGTGTTCCACAAGACTCTGATTGAAGAGGGAGAAGGAGGCTCTCCAGGTGGTAGAACTTTAAAAGCAAATATAATATAATCTTGCATCTCAAATGACAGTGCTGAATCTGCTTGTCTGTTCCTCAGGTCACTCATGCCAAAATCACTCATGTGTCACTTCACTGACTTTGATTTTACTCTTGTTTCATGGACGAAGAAATGAAGAGTGGGGCTGGATCACTGACCATGATTTCAGGATTAGGCTGCCTCTATGAAAGTGCTTTGGCTGCATGCTTGTGCCTTCCAGCCCATGGAGAAGCTCTCGTGAATTACAGTCTCTCTCCAACTAGTGATGTAGGTGATATCTGGTAAATCTGCTCACTGGATGAGTAGACAATGTGAAACAGTGGGGCATGGTTCATTCAGATGCCAGGGGTGTATGTAACACTACATCACACAACTGACTGATTTGAAAGGTCAGAAAGCACAGCATAGAATAGGCAGAAAAATGCTGAAAAGGATTGAGAAATGGCTTACGGATAAAGGTGATACTATTTACAGGGAAATTTTTAAGTACCTTTAATTCTGGAGCACTTATCGTCATCCCCTTGAAGGAGGTACAGGGAAAACAGTGAAGGAGAGGGATGGCAAAAGGTGCCAGCCCAGAGCCAAGGTGCCTTCACACAGAGCCTGAGCCACTGGGCACCAGTCCACGTCAGCTGCTGGCTTGATCCAGAGAGCAGAAGAGGTTTGTGATCAGAGCACTCAATCTGTGTCTGGGGGAGCCAGGGCAAAGAGAAGAACTCCCATGGGTTCCCCGCTGTTTGCAGAAGGTATTTAAGCCACTGGTTTCAATCTATCCAATAAATAATTATTCCTTCCAAAGAGGTAGCTTCCTTCCATAGGTAGCTTCCCTTTGTTAGCTGTGTGGCTAGGTTGAGTAATGCTAAAGCCACAGTTCAGGACAGCTTGGAAAGACCCTACAGAAGGAACATCACAGCTTCAAATCCTTTATGTGAGAGTTTGCAGAATTGGGATAATGCGTCACTCCACATGTACCTGGGCTGTTGCCCTCTTTGCGGGCGCTTCTGAGACCTTCTTGGATTGAATAAAAAACACAGGCCAAAATGTGCAAATATGGGTCACCTAGCAGAGCTATCTGGCCCCATTATTGTCTTTCCCAACACCATTTTCAGAGAAACTTCTGATATGGTAATTAGTAGGTCTAATGTAGCTATGACAACATTGCTTTTGGAACCTCAGGCCTTTTTCTTGTTTCTTCCTCATTTTTAGATATAGCACATTTTCTTTTTTCAGCTCCACACTAAGTAACATCAAGCTGCAGTGAGAGTAATTCAAAAAATAACTTAAAACAGCCGAGGGTTATAAAAATAACTGGTCCTGTGGGTAGCATCCAAAAGACTTTCCATCACGATGAGTGATTAGAAGGCTCATATAATTGTCTGTATGCAAATTGCGTGTCACTAATTCCTGACACTCAGAAATCTTCAGGTTTTAAAATTAAGATTATTTATTTGCCTTCTGGCTGATTTGGGGACTTCCACTCTGCAGTCTCTGTTGTTTCAATGTAGATATTTTTGAATGATTTTTTATAAAACAAGCTATGAATACCTTGTGTTCCCTGGATTTCAAGAACTGTGGTCTTAAAATATTTCAAGGATTGGGCACGAAGGCTAGAAGGAACTCCAAAAATCATGTGTTTTCCAAATAAAGAGAATACACAGATTTTAGTTTTAAACCCTCCGTTTTTTAGGACTAGCACATACTGCTGCAGTCAGGTTGTTCACCAGCACTTGGCCACACAGATGTTTGAGTCCACAAGCATCTCCAGGAAGATGAAGCACTGCTCAACACTTTCACCTCTGCAGGGTGATGTTCTGCATCTTCAAAGTGCTTCTCAAAATGTTTCGTATTGCATCAAGGTGGCTTCCACAACCCACCACGGGCCATTAGGTAACTGTGCTGTGCTTGCCCTGCCGAGTCCTCAGCTCCCAGCCTTGGAGACTTGGCAATGAGAAAGTTTATTCCACTGTGAAGCCCCATATTGGCATCCGATGAGGGATGAATGTGGCCATGAGTGGAGAGTGGGTTTTACGGAGAGAGAGCAGGGGCTGATGATCTCCTCGGCTTCTGGGGAAAGGGACTGTAATGAATCCTGATGCCCAAGGTGTGACAGGGTATGTTTCTAGTAGTGCTAAATGCAACTGATGCTGTGGGAATTCAGCAAAGCCGGGAGCCAACCACCTCACCTCTCAGTTTTTCCCATGTAGCTGAAGACATGCATGTTAGACAATGGTGAAGAACAATTTACAGGAGCAGTCTTTAGTAGCAGTTAAATTGTCCATGGCCAAACTCTCATTAAAAGTTTATCACCCTCAATGCAGAGGACTTATTTAGGGCAAGAACCTATTTGACAAGCAATATAAATGTGATGCAACAGGGATATAGCTGAGTTATCAGTTCTGGTACCAAATACAAATGTGGCTATAAGTGAGTTTTGTGTATACCGTCATTGTTTAAAAACTGCATTCAGGCCAGGCTCTCCTTGATTAAGAGCAGCCAGATGGACACTATAAATCAGTGCGAAAACTTTGTGCCAAACTCCATGCTCGGACTGATTCATACTGATTCATTCATTTAATGTCACAAATGAGATTTTTGCAAATGGAGCCCAGATCAGAATTTGGCCTTTTATGTTTGTTTAGATTAAGAAATTTGGACAGCAAAAGGCCGCTTATGTTCTGGCTAGTAGGCTGGGTATTACAGCACTCGAATAGTAGGAAGCCCAGACAGATGGTTACATGAATCACAGCTAGGCAGGTCTGATTATCTTGATATTTTCCATGTGATAAAGCAGAGAAGTGCTGTGCCATATGGTGGAATATTGTTGAGGGACCCTCAGCAGCTGCACGGGATGTAAGCACTTCCATGGGCAAGTGGCATGCTGCAGCACTTGCTCTTGGGATGAGTGGGGAAGGTGGAGAAGCAGAAACTTCCTGGCACCACCAGAGATCCTGAATTGAGAATCTGGGAAAGGGTGAAGGAGGAGTAAAGGCCAAGGCTGGAGGGTGGTGATCAGTTGGGGAGGACAACCGCAGGCAGCAGCCCATGCTGGGAGCTTCTCAGCTGGAAAGTGGGTTTGCAGAAGAGGATGCGTGGGTCCTGGTGCCAATACTATGCTTAATGCAGCCCAGGTTACCATGAGCCTTCTTTGCAGCAAGAGAACATTGCTGGCTCATGCTCAGCTTGGTGTCCACCAGGACCCCCATTTCTCCAGCTTGTTGAGGTCCCTCTGGATGGCAGCATAACCCTCTGGTACGTCTGCCCCTCCTTCCAGTTCTGTTCTCTCTTTCTGAGGGTACGCTCTGCCTCATCATCCAGATCATTAATGAATGAATGTTGAGATGTAGAGTCATAGGGAAAGAGAAGGTAAATGAGTGAAGGTGAAGGAAGCAGGAGAAGTCTTGTGGGGAGTAGAAAGGAAGCCAATGGCTTCTGTGGGGTTGAGCATCTAAAGAAAGTACAAAGGAAACAGGAGAGCAACACTGCTGATGGAGAAGAGACAGATCTGTCATCTCTCTCCAAAAGATTGCTGTTGTTTTGCTGGACCTCACAGTTATTTCTTACATGCTACTTTATGCTTCTTTGTGCTAGCCTGAGAGACGCAGAAAAGGGGAAATTGCCTAAAAGGAGCGGATTTCTACAGACATCAAGGAATGGTTTTTCAAAGTGATCTTGTGAACAGAGATCATTTACAGCCACTTCACTTTCATGACACGTTGGCTAGGGTTGCTGCTCTGAGGCTTTCATTTTGTGCGTAGTAAATCTATTTGCAGAATATCATGTTTTAAAAAATACGTACTACTAAAAACGTGCAAACTTACCTGTGTCAATCAAAGGATGAGGTGAGTTTATTCTTCAGAAATTCTTTTGAAGTCAGGCAATGATAAGTGATACAAGAGCTCTCCAGCAGTGGTAAAGGAGGCTGTGGGTGCAAACTGTGCAGGACCCATCAGGATTAGCTCTGCCTTCCTGTTGGCACTGAATTCAGAGCAAAGTGCTAAAAGACAGTCAGAAAAGATATTAGCAACAGCTCTTTAGTTAACTGAGGGAACAAGGGCTTGCCTCTGGGGCAAAATATGTAGAGCTGCATCACAGCTTGTCTGGCATTTGCCAGAGAGGATGCTGGTTTTATTTTGCAGAGGCTGGCAGGAAAATCATGCATGTTTAAATTGGGGAAGTGTTGTAGATGTTGTTTGTGTCTGGTAGAGGGTGAAACAGGGAAATGAGGAATGAATTTTCTTTTGTTTGGGTTCTGTGGTTTGATTGCTGAAGCTTATGGCTGGCTGTATATTTAGCAGACCTCAAAAATACAGTTAGATGCATCAGTGAGCAAGTGGAAAAGTACAGGAGACAAAGCATGAGAGAGCTGCTTTGGAGATCCCATGCAGCCTGCTGGGCTGTGATGCACTGAAGCAGGTGCCCTGCAGTGCTGGATGCAGTCAGGCATATAAACCCCACAGGACAGAGCAAGCCAGCCCCAGTGAAACTGTGTCGATGGCCTTCAACCACAGAGACCAAAGACCTCGGGCCACCAGGAGCCACCCAGCCTGGCAGGACAAACTGGAACGATGACTCTAGACACTTTAAAGAGAAAACCATCAATAAATGTCTGCAAGGAAAGAACAGAATGTGTAAATAGCCAGAAGAAACTGAGATGAACATTTTCAAACCAGGTGCCAAACCTTACAAATTCGCATCAAGCACAAGTAGGCACTCTTGTTGACTGATGCCCAGCAGCACAATTCCAGAGTAATGCCATAATTTCCATCTTCATCATAAAGGGAGCTCTGTAATGGCTGCTCAGAGTACAGATGCTGTTGCAGTTTTTCTGTTTTTGCAGTGGAGTTACATGTTGCTATTTTCTTCTAAGAGCTGGAGTAAATTCATTGCATTAAAGTCATTACTCCATAAAGTACCTGACTGTCCTCTGCATGCTGAGGAAATAATGACTGTCTCTGTGATGTTAGAACATCAGACGGATTGCACAACAGAGGAACTGGGACCTTTGCATGGAGAAGTAGATGTGTGCCACGAGCAATGGCTTTTGGAGCTAGCAGACAGCTTTGTCAAGACACATGGGACATGTTTGCACAGATGTGGAAGTGCCAGCAGTTGCCTAACCTCTTGCCAGAGTGGTTAATGAGAAAGGTCTAAAGGATGGAAGTGGTGTGGAATGATTGTGTCACACTCTTCAGCTGTGGTTGTATATCACAGTATGTAGTGTGGAAGATAAGAGTGATAAATCTGTCAGAAAAGCAGGTTTTAGAGTAAGAGAAGGGATTTGATATTAGATTTATTGTCTGAGATATCCCTTGGAGTGGTTTTGGCTATCTGTTAGCCAGATAAAATATTTCTCACTTAGAGAGGAGGCGTTCATAGTGATGAATGTACCAACTAGAGGAGCAGATATTAGCAGAACCAAGGAAAAGGACCAATTTGTCTTCTCTAGACAGAAGTTTGCTGCTTCTGGTAGTTCATAGCTTCCATCTTCTCCACATCACTGCACTGCTTGGTTGAGAAGCATCTGTAGGTAAGCCTGGAGCTCAGAGACCATGCCAGGAGCTCTGTGCCAACAGGAGCAGTCCCAAAGCAGCACCAGCAAGGATGCCCACGTGGGCCAGGCCACACTCTGCCTTCATCAGCAAAGGCACAGCCTAATCCTTGCTGCCATTTCCTGGAGAATCCGCACTGCTGCTCATAGCAGCTGGTGTGCTGGGCCCTCTCAGACCCTGAGGGAGGGAGCATTATGGGTTTGCTAAAATCCCACTGTTTGGACACCTGCCTCCAAGGACTGGGTTAGCACCCCCCTCATGACTGGTAGAAGACTCCAGGAGTTTGGCTCACCTCCCAGCCTCCCAGAATTGTGAGCAGGAGGAGCTGGGAAAGCTTGCAGAGTCAGTAGTACATCACAGCAAAACCTCCAGGACGTGGAGAAGGTGATAGTGCCTCTCATTTATCCTGAATAGACTTTCCTGTTAACCCATGGGGAAAAGAAGCATGTGGATACTGTTGTATGGCATTAGAAATCTGTTGATCTGCCACTGTCATGAACCAGAAAGCCTGGGTTAGTATGAAGCAACTTGGAGATTTTTGAGATAGAAATGAGGAAGACAAACACAAGATGTTAAGAACCAACCCACCAAGGACAAGGGAAGCCACATCTTCTCCACCTCTTCTTCCACCTCTTCTCACGAAAGGAAGGTCACTACAGACAACTGCCTGCAAAGATACCATTTGTTATTATATTGTGTACATTGCTATATGTAGATGAAAACAACCATAAGCAATTGGAAAACTACGTTTTTTTTCTTTAGTTACTTACATAGCTGAACTTATCAATTAAACTCTGTTTGAGTAAGTGTCCTAACTCGACTGAATTGATCCTCAGATTCCAGAACATATTAAGCCTTGGCCTGCTTGGGCTGTTTGTTTTGTTTTTAATAAGGGACTCATTGAGTTAGATCTCCTTCAGACTTGAGTCCAGTTTCTCCCCAGCTTTGTCCCTTCCCCTGCCCATCACCCTTCCATTTTCACTGGGTACAACCACTTCCCATTCTGCTGCCTCAGGCTCCACTACAGTGAGCTGAGCTCAGTTACCTGAGTGTTACGCTATCAGAACAGAAAATAGTTTTGAGATGATTTGTTGACACAGGAGTTTTTCACAGGATAACTTAGTTTAGACACATGACCAGAATTCCTGATCTGCTATCTATTGGAAAGCTGTAGCCCCTAATGGGTGACTCTCTTCACATCTCAGCAAGACCAGGGAACACAGAGAACAGTGCCTAGTGAGAAGCAGCCCCTGTGCAAGTGCAGAAAGCTCACTTGAAAATATTTCTGAGCAAAACATACAAAAATGCTGAATTGCACACAGCTGTTGTCCTCGCCTGCAGGAAGACAGATGTGAAATATTGCTCTAGCACAGGCTTGTCTGTAGTGAAAATCCCATGAGGAAAAGAGATGAACCATTTCAGTCCCCGTATCTGGTGTGATGACTGTGCCAGCGCCGGTACTGCACAGCTCTCACCTCCACTTATTAAGTGGATGCCACAAACTCTAAATCAACTAACACTGTCTCTGACATCTTGGTTATTACAGGACCAGACCAAAAGATTTATATCTCGATCTACGTAAAGTAGTTACAGCCTGTCTCTGCTGAGGAAAAGTCACAACTGCAATTTGATGTCAGTTTTAAGATTTGTTTCTCCCTAAATCCTGCTCATCACGGTGATTTAATTCAGTCCATCTCCTATCCTTACCACCAGCTGCTCAGAGATGCCTACTCAGCTTTCAATCAGTTAAATAGATCTTGCTAGCAAGTCCCACCAGTGTTTTCATGCTATCAAGGCAAACATGGAGACTATTTGAAGAAACCTGACTTCAGAAATATCAGAAATATGAGCTGCCCCCTTCCAAACAACCAGTTCATTTTTACATTACACACTAAATGTACATCTTTCATCTCCTCAATCAAATGCATTTGTAAGACATCCAAGGACAAAATGTGTATGCATATATACAGCCCCCAATGCTCATAAATACATGAAAATATAATTTATTTACATGTACCTGTCAGCTCTCTGCTATGTATAAATGAGTTTATTTCCAAATCTGCTCTCCTTGCAGTTAGCAGTGGCCTGTGCAACCATAGAAGTACCTGAGTACATTCAAAGTCATCAGAAACTCTACAGAGGGAAAAATGCTGTCCAAAGATAACTTATTCAAAACTCAGAAAGGTTGAAAGCACAGCCCTGCTGAAAAGCGATTGTGCCCCTCTGCTCTGTGCTGCTGAGACCTCACCTGTGTCCAGATGTGGAGTCCTCAGTACAGGAGAGACATGGAGCTGTTGGAGTGCATCCAGAGGAGGGCCACAAAAATGAATCATGGGATGGAACACGAGGGCATGTTGAGAGCTGGGGCTGTTCAGTGAAAGCTCTGGGGAGACCTGAGCGCTATCTTTCAGTGTCTAAAAGGGGGCTGTAAGGAAGGAGACAGACTCTTTAGCAGGGATAGGACAAGAGAAATGGGTTCAAACTAATGGATGGGAGATTTAGATTGGATATAAAGATGTTTTTTATAGTAAGGGTGGTGAGGTGCTGGCACAGGTTGCCCAGAGGGTTGGTGGATGCCCCATCCCCGGAGACACTCAGCATCAGCCTGGATGGGACTCTGAGCACCTGATGGAGCTGTAGATGTCCCTGCTCATGGCAGGGATGTTGGACTAGGTGGCCTTTAAGTTTCAACTCAAACAATACTATGATTCTAGGACTGTCATGTTTCTCTGGTGAATCTCTGAGCTGCAAAGTAGTTACTGTTACCCAGTTGTCACACTTTTTAAAAATGCTGTGCATACAGGAGAAGAATTTTTAAAATGGATGTAAATAGAAAAGCTGAAAGAAGTCAGTGCAGCAAATCTATCACAGACCTTACACACCCATACTCCAGACACTTCATTTTCAAATCAGTCGAGGCTTGGTTTTCTGATTAAAAGCTACAGCTCTATGCCAAAGTGTGGTAAGTCAAGGCACGGTGGTAAACCACAGCTCTGCAAGAAGGAAGTTCTTGAAACAGTTACAGCACTGGCATGGCAAGTGTATTTTACAAGTACTAGATCTGTTCTGAGAGTTAGGAGAGAAATTTTCTTCAGCTTGCAAAAGTAAGAAACATCTGGGGGGAAAGGATGAGCTTCTCACTGAGAATGAATGATAAAATAAACAAACAACCTAAACCACGTGGAAAAATATCATGGCTCCCTTGCATATGTGCTCTGCATCATAGGAAACGTGTGCATGCGTAATAAATGATTGGTCGGGTATGAAACAAACGTCTCTCCCCTCCATAGGAATGTAACACTGAGATTGAACATATAATCATGAAACATCAAGAGGGCAATGGAATTATGTGCAATAAGCCACATGTGTTTCTAAATAAAAGATCTTGCCAGACAGTCTTGATTACATTTATGATGGAGTTTTACCATTACTGGACAAAGACAATGATGTAAAGGAAACGTACTGTGATTTTAGTAAAGCAAATGATAGGGTGTCTCACACCAAAGAATAATAACCAGAATTGGCCTGGAAACGAACGTTGTCACATGAACTGAAAGCTGGCTGGAGAACTACAAACAGTGTTATAAAGAATAACTACACAATGAGTAGAGAACCCTCACAAGGGACCAGAGAGATCGGCCTTTGATTCATTCTTACAGAAAAACTGGGTCTGAAAGGCAAGGCTGGGGAGAAACAACTTACAGAGCAAGCCAATATTGTGCCCAGAACTGAGCCTGTCTGCTTTTTGCTGTCAGCTGTCCCCACGTCCCTGCAGGCACGGGCACTGCAGGTGCAAGCACTGCTGAGAACAGATGAGTAATGCCAGCAGATAATTAGAAAAGTGAACAATTAATAAAAAGAAAGAAAGAGGAAAATGCAGTTTTTTTACACCTGAGAAAATATTCCTTTCTGTAGGTAACTGCAGGAGGTTAAAAGGAAGAGGTGACAATGCTGAGAGAAAACCTGAAATTTGAAGTCAAACAAGATCAAAATTCTCAGAGGTTTTCATGTCTCACCACCTCCACTGTCCCTCACGGGCAGCTAAAATACCGGTGACTTAATATCAACCACAACTATTCTGTTGAGCTACAGTTCATTTTTAGTTCTGTACTTAGGACCATTTGGTGAGTACAGTATCGTGAGGATTTGACCTCTCCCCAACTTGGTGCCACCCAGAAGTGAACACTGCTTCTTTGCTGGTCGGTATGAGAGTGTGCACTGCAGCTGATTTAATGCTGACATCTGGGACCTGCAAATGGGTGATGCCCCATGAGGGGTGCTGAGTGGCACGTGAGCCCGAGAGTTCCTCAGTCAGTAGCTCTCACCTGACAGCAGCCCATCTAGCAAGCAAAATATACCCGCTCCACATCAGTCAATAAACAGACCAGAAGGAAAACCAGTTGAACAAGGTCTGCTCTGAAAGTAATGCCTCCAATATAATTATGTTGGCCTGTGACATCAAAGGTATGTTGGTGGTACAGCAGAAGTGGTTGAGCCTTCTTCCATTACATGTTATTGCTGTGTGACAGATGGCAGTGGAGGGGAAGTCTGACAAAATGGTGTCTAACATGGAAGCATGCATGAAGCAAAGGGGTGTCGCTGAATTCCTCCATAAAGAAAAAGATGGCATCCATTGACATTCATCAGTACTTGCTGAATGTTTATGGAGATCAAACAGGGAGGAGGTGGGTGGTGTGTTTCAGCAGTGGTGGAAGCAGCAGTAGGTCAGTCACCCCTGCTGGTACAGATTTTCACAAGCACAGCTTGCAGGCTCTTGTTCATCACTGGTGGTGACCATTGAAAAATAATGTTTTGTAGTTGAGAATATATGCTCTGTCAACTAGTGTTATGGTGCTCTTTGTATATGATGTAATTTCCATGAAATAAAGAGGAGGTATTACTTTTGGAGCCACCTATGTGCATTGGAAAGCCATAGGTATTAATTTAGCAGCAGGACACTGTTATTGCCTAACAAAAAGACATTTATTTTACAGACAAAGTTCATAGCATTGAAAGCACTGAGTAAAAGAAGCAGCTTTTTGCAATCAGCCTGCTGTGACTGCTTGCCTTTAGGTGCAACTCTCCAGCAGAGTAAATCATTATTATTCCCATTGTTATGCACATTATTCATTTGTTAATACTCACATGCCAATTAGCTATCAATTCCCATTTGCCAATTAAGCAATAAAGCAATCAAATCCACAGACTGGCAAGGCAGGCTCACCTTGATATTAGTCTCCAAGACACTGAGCGTACAGAAATACCTGCATGGATTTGGATGAAAGCATATCTGGGAGGGCTTGCCTTCCTTGCCAAGGCAGCTATGCTGAGCAGTGGCCATGCCACTTCTGCAGCCCAGTGCCCTGATACCCAGTGTAGTCACCCCAGGGCAGAGGGGAGAGATGCACAGGGCTTGAACAGGAGGCAAAAGCAGGGGCTGCAATATCCAGGCTAATGAATCTGCGGGTCATCTTGATCTGCTCTGATGTAAAAGCCAAGACTTGTGCTACAAGCAAGAGACTGACATTATTCTACAGATTAGGACTTACAGGGCACAGGGTCTGCTTCGGTGCCCAGAAAGTCACCATGTCTCATAGAGAAGCACCTCCCAGATTTTCCTGCAAGGTTCCAGCACAACTTGGCGTTTGCATTCAGGCCTCGCTCCACCTATCTAGTGCTGGAAGGGGGCCTTCAATGAAAGAAATCTTTCATTTTAAGGAGCCTTTTACATTGCTGGAGAGATCCAAGAGAGCCTTGCAGCAAATGGGAAGCAGGCTTTGAACTGGGCAACTGCAACACCGCTGTGCTTTGGGACCTGCACACCACAGCAGTCAGGCCTTAGGAATTCGCAATGTAAACTATTCACAAGATGCGATGGGGGAATTTTTATTATTCTGCCAATAGCAACTTTTGGATAGAGAAGGCTGGGAAAGCTCTGGCACTGATGAAACTCCAAAGGCTTCCACTGATAACACTGGAGGCCTGTGGACATGCACCAGCTTCTGGCGCCGGTCCCTCCCCAAATTCAGAACCGCCCCAGAGACTTCATTAACATCGGACTGCAACTCTCTGCTAAGGAAATGTGATTTATGAGCAACTCACATGTAAATGCAGAGGCAGAGATTTCCTGGAACATTTTTAGTGTGTTTGAATGCAGGTGGAGAAGGAAGGTAAGCTGGGAAAAGCCAGGGCTGCTGATGACTTAGTGCATGAAATAACCTTCATCTGGCAGCTTTTTACTTTTCCTCATCGATCCAGTGAGGTAACTGTAAAATTATGGCATCCAAATAACATTGAAAAGCATTAAATAAAGCACAGGGCCAGCATGTATTTTAGAGCAAGTGGATAATGTGACATCAGTGTCAGTTCAACCTTTTGAAACTCACAGAAATGTTCTGGGAACATTAAAATGTACGTCATTATGTCATACAGTGAAGCATTAAAATCCCGCAAATTCTAGGCTGTGCTTTCATATGCATTTTAATTTCATTTCGTTGAAATGGACTTTTTTGCTGCCTTGGTTACCAAAACTGGTCAAGCAAGCACACAGCTTGGCCAAAGCCCATAACTCACTCGTTTTCTTGACAAACTTCTCAGGATCAACAGTTTCCACTGACCTGTAAGTCTGTGAGCCAGTCGCAAACCTCTTTTGTGCCGAAAGGCAGCAGAAGCAGGGGGATAGGCCTACAATTGTTATTTCACATTTCTGTTTAACAAATGCACTGTGATCTTCTTGACACTAATTTGGCAGTGAGCACTAATGCTGTACTGCCAACGCTGTGCACGCTCATGTCTATGGTTATCTTTCAGCACACTTGTCCCCTCGGGCAGCTCAGCCTCCCCAGGCACTCATGCTACCACACATCCCCACCAAGACCTCCTCTTCCCTCCCACTGTATGAGCTGGCTTGGGGACCAGCAGCATCACATCACCAGCCTTGCATCTCCCTTCTCACTCCATCCCTCTTATTGCACCACTGCTCCAAACTCTCAGTGTTCAGAGTGATGAACGTTTTCACTCTTCAAGAGAAAGGATTTTGTTTCCAAAACAGGTTAATGAGAATTTTTAGATGCCTTTCTCCCCTCTGTCATCTACAAAAATTTCATTTTTACAAGTATTTTCAAAATGTTCTTTGTTTTGAAGGTCAGGGATTTAATACTGTTGCAAACTCTTTTCTGAAGCCTGAATACTAACATACTTCAAGTCCACAATGATTAAGGGGAGCTATAAGGAAAGGAGGGGGGCTATAAGAAAGGACAGACTCTTTAGCAGGGTCTGTGATGACAGAAGAAGGGGAAATGGGTTCAAGCAAAAGAGGGGAGATTTAGGCTGAACATAAGCAAGAAGTTTTTTACAATAAGGGTGGAGAGGCACTGGCACAGGTTGCTCAGAGAGCTTGGATACCCCATCCTTGGAGACACCCAAGGTCAGGCTGGAAGGGGCTCTGAACACCTGATGAAGCTGTAGGTGTCCCTGTTCAGAGCAGGGGAGTTGGACCTTTAATGGTCCCTTCCAACTCAAACAATTCTATGATTTTATGATTCTATGATTCTACTGTCCAGTGGTTTAGTTTTCCCTCCAATTGTATACGCATCAGTGGTGATCACCTTTGTGCTAATTTAAAAGCAATAGCCCTTAGCCTGAGAGCACTGTTCTCAATAACCAGGGCCGCTATCCCGCTGACTCAGTAGAAGTGTTAGGTCACAGCTTTCACATTGAGAAACAAGTGCAGTACACATACCTGTCGAAATCTTACCTAAACTTACGTTATCCAAATATCTTAATAGCTTTACATCTATTTGCTGGCTTCAGCAGCTACAATGGCACTTAGAAAACACAAAACCAATTAATTTCTCCTTGCTAAGTGTCTTTCCGCATCATGGGAAACAACCAATGTTTTATAAAATGCTAACACTGGGCTGCCATCCCCCCTGTACCCTCCATTCTGCAGCTAATAAAAAAAAGCAGGAAAACAGTTGCTTTGGAGGTGGGGTGTGAAAGGAAGAGAAACACGTGCACACTGTCCTCGCAAACAAAACGTGCCATGTTTTGGAAACCGTCATTTAGAAAGGCTCTGCACCAGATGGAAAGAACTGAGAGAACAAGATTGATGGGAGGTTCAAAACTTACGAAATGCAAGGAAAAGCTTTAGGGGTTGTCATTGCTTACACTAGGAAAGAGGATGTGGGGAGATAGATAGTGTCCGAATTCATAAAAGGAAGCTCTAAGGAAGAAAGAATCTTTTTTGTATCCCCTGGGATTAGGACAAGTTGTAATAGGCTTAGCAGAAGAGAAGGTGATTGCAGCCAGGCATCAGGAAAAAGTTCCTAATTGCAGGGACAATGCAGAGACAGGCTCAGGAGGGAGCCTGCAAATCCCCATTGCAACAAATTCTGAAGAAGTCATCCAGATGCCCTTCAGGAAAGACACAGATAAAGCTCTTGACAGTGTGGTTAAGTGATCCACCGTGGCCCTTTCTAAATCCGCTTCTTCAGTGTTGGTGTCAGGAAAAACTTAGATCCGCTTCAAAACCACTGCTTTTTTTCCTTAAAGCACTGTGATATTGGCACTAGCAGGTGGGAGCTGAAGCATGGCAGTGGTGGTGGCATTGTCCACATGTCTCCTGCTGCTGGTGGGAGTCCAAGAATTAAACCCTTCTGCAGTGCAGAAAAAGCCAGTCCCTGTTTTGGAGTCTGACAGTCCTCATTGTGCATATCAGCTAGAAAATCCAGGAATTTCCATCCTTGTATAATGGACCATTTAATCTGTAAACCATCAGCAATATGGTTAGAGGCTGAGACAGGCAGGAGAGCCAAATCCTCACTTGATGTAGTGCAGTGAAGTTTAAGCTCCCACCTTGGCTTACAGAAGCTGAAGATATGTCCATCAGATTATATTGAGTAATTCAACACTTCATACAGGAAATATATAGCTATTTCCTCACAGAGTCCCTGTCTGCAGGAGGATGTCTAGCCCATCTTTCATTTATCTGAGTCAGTTTTGAAAGCATCCCACTCTTGCAGTGAAAAAAACAGAGTGTGTCATGAAAGGACAACTAAAAATCTTGCCCGTAATTTTTTAATGTCTCTCATTCACAGCTCAGCAGTCCTACAGGTTGTTAAAGAGAGTTCCCTGTGGTGAATGGAAAACTGTAAATCCAGAGAGGGACCAGAAGTGCAATACTATCCATCAGTGTGTTAAAAACACAAACTGACAAAAAATATGGCCCTCTGGGTTCTTAAACACACTCAAAGTAAAATCCGTCTAGGCTATGAAATAGGAAAACTGATGCCTGCAATGGATCAAGAGCAAGGATGATAAAGTGATAAGTTTTATGGATGACTGATGTGGTACACTCGAATGGACCTCTGTTTGTGGGAGATCCCTTCATGTCTCCTGTACAGCCAGCGTCAACAATCTGCCCTCTGTTTCCAATAAATCCAAGTCCCATCAGCCATAAAACAAAGGTGCTCTATTCTTGATGCAACCCCAATCTTTTCCCATTCTAGTTACCAGAAAAGTTCCTGTTATGGATGTATAATCCTCACTGGGCACATATATGCCAACTTGCTCACATTATGCAATTTATTACTCTGTGCCTCAACCCACCAAAATAGGAATCTGGCTGCTTGCACAGCCAGTGCTTTGTGAAGCTCCAGGGAGTCCATCAGCAACACCTAGCTACGACAACAATAAAGAATGGGTTATTTATGAGCTGTGTGTGCAATCACACTTCTCAACTAGAACTTTAGGACAAGCATCTTCTAACACACACTCATCAAATTTTAAGTGATAGGATGTCTTTCTCAAGAACATGTTGATAAATAGGAACCAGTCCCACTGCTGAGCATCAATGTAAATGCCCTGGACTGTGGCTTTTCAAGGAATCATGTAGTGAGATGGGTACACAGTGAGGTCTATGAAAGTTCAAGACTGTACTTGATCAGATGCGTGACATGAATATTTTGTAGGTAGACAGCCTTCCCCTTAGTGCATCTGCATGCTGTGCTCAGGACTGCCATGCAGAATTAGCTCTGGGTATTTGCATTGCTGCCCATCTAGATGAGGCCAAAAGTTAAACAGCTCTGGGTGCAAGTGCAGATTTACATCAGAAATGTTGCCCACAAAGGGAAGAGATTAGGCCTTATCTTAAACACCATGCTATCCTTTCATGTCTAATATTTTGCTCTGTGCAAGGTCTTTCCAGATGAATATTCAGCCAGTGGCTTTTAACTTTGCCTCACAATTTCCAGTTGAAGGGCTGTGCTCTGGAAGTGACCAAAGGAAAATCTTCAGTGCAGAGAAGCCTGAAATAAGCAATCTTATGAGCCTATTAATGCAAACAAAGGAAATAAAGCATAAAAATCAGAAGTAAGATACAGAAAAAATACGGAAAAGACGAGTGGCAGGAAATCCCAGTGTCACTTGCTGATGGGTTCTGTTGACATGAGGCCATAAGCACACTGAGGTGCTCCTGCCAGTCATTATTTGCTCACAAGAACCATACCAGTTTAACTACACCAATTATAAAATCAAGCTTAATTAAATTGGAGCAGCATTTGCATGCAGGAGACATGCAGCCCTTCAAAGGCAAGCTTTTCTTTGATGCACTGGACTCAATTTCACATGGCATATATAATAAGGCTGAAATGGATATTCAGAATCGCAAAAGGCCTGGCTGTAATGGTCTTTCCTTCCTGGTGTATGGGTAGCAGTTGTGAAGGGGATAGAAGAGCTTGGTCAATGGCCCTGAAATAGAAACCTGAAACCTGGAGGTCTCTGCAAACATGTGTAGGGGCAGAATAGGGTATTTTCTGTTAATGCTAATCTGCATGCACAATATGTTAATAACTGCCACAACTTGAATTTCTGGACCTTTGTGAATTCCACTTAACAATTGCTTACATAGCACCTAACAGTTTTATTAGCAAGCCACTATCAAAAAGAGGACAGGCTTTCTCTTATCAGGGCCCTCAGGGACCATGGAGCATGGAGGATGACAAATTCCATCTCTCCCTAAAGCTGCTGTACTGAAGTCCAGAAAAGAAGGCTTCTAGACATCATTTGCAAGGAATGCTCAGATTTACAGTGGGGCTGCTCACAGGTGACAATGTGGAGCTGTTCAGACACCCATCCTGTTCTCCAAATTTCCCTCTTCTCCTCTGCTGTACCTCCGCTCCCTGTGAGCAGCTGCAGCCGCCATGAGGCCTCCCCTCAGCCTGCTCTGCTCTGGGACAAGCACACCCAGGGACATCAGCTGCTCCTCACTGCCTTCATTGTACTCCAGACCCTTCCCCATCTTTGTAGCCCTCCTTTGGACTCTCCCTAATAGCTTTATGCCCTTCTTACACTGTAGGCCCAAGCCTGCACCCAGTGCTGGAAGTGAGGCCGCACAAAGCAGAGCAGAGGGAACAGCCCTCTTCCCACTGCCTGTTGGCAGTGCTGGACCCAGGGCACCCCAGGGCACAGTTGGCCATCTGGGCCCCGGGGCACACTGCGGACTTATATTCAGCTTGCTGCCAACCAGAACCCCTGCATTACAGCTGTACGTCTGTATAAGCATCCATGATGCACAGAGAAGCTTCTCCCATTTCCCTTAACCAAATGGCAGGATTCTGCTCTATTTATCTTAGTGAGCAGGTGACCGAGTCAGTATTGAACAAACACTGTAAGAAATGCGTTTATGGGTTCCGATGAAAGAACACCTCAAAGCGTGTGTGAGCACTGAGGAAAGCTTGTGGAACATTTCTTTTGCAAAATAAATACACACTCACTGCCTAATTTCCAAATCGGCACCAAGAATATCAGTACTTGCTAATGTCTCTGGGGAAGAGGGTACCGAACTGCTAAATACACTCTGAGCTTTGAATAGTCATGGTGTACAGCTTCCTCCCTACCCCAGCAAACCTTCTCTCAGCCCTCTTCCAGCTGCTCTGGGATCAGCCCCACAACAGATGTGTTGGGCCAGATGCTGACAAGGTTGGGATACAGCAGCTGAAAGACCACGCGGATCCAACAGTGGGAAATGTGTAAGTACATGTGGCCAAGAAGGCACAGGGCATCCTGGCTTGCATCAGCAATAGCATAGCCAGCAGGAGAGCAGGAGCAGGGAGGGGATCGTCCCTCTGTACTCAGCTCTGGTGAGGCCGCACCTCAAGTGCTGCGTTCAGTTTGGGGCCCCTCACTACAAAAAAGACATTGAGACCATGGAATGTGTGCAGAGAAGGGCAACAGAGCTGTGAGGAGTCTGGAGCACAAGGCTTATGGGGAAGGGAGCAGCTGAGGGAGCTGGGATTGTTTAGTCTGGAGAAGAGGAGGCTCAGGGGAGACCTTATTGCTCTCTACAACTACCTGAAAGGAGGATGTGGTGAGGTCAGGGTCAGCCTCTTCTCCCCAGTAACAGTGATAGGATGAGAAGGAATAGCCTTAAGTTGTGCCAGAAGAAAGGTTTATTCTCTGGGTAGCCAGGCATTGGCACAGGCTGCCCAGTGAGGTGATAGAGTCACTGTTCCTGGAGGTCATCAAGAAACATATAGAAGTGCCACTGAGGGACATAGTTTAGTGGACATGGTGGTTGACAGTTGGATATTATGATCATAGAGGCCTTTTCCAACCTTAATGATTCTATTATTCTATTCAGTGATTCTCTTTCTTGTCCTGGAGGACAGCAGAGGCAGCCTGGCAGCTCTCTGAGCCTCAGACATTGCCACGGTGTTATCCAAGGGCTACCTCCAACTGGGGAAATGCTCATAAATGTGGATTTGATTTTGGTCAGGAAACAGTGAACTGCTGGGCGCAGGAAAGCCCAATGCCTTTGGGTGAGGAGGCAGCAGCACTCAGGCTGCATCCCAGGCATTAATATTTCATTTCCCCTTTGCTTGCACCCACACAGTTCCCCTGACTTGCAGGAAGCACCACGCACGCAGAGCGCACGTGCTCACATCAGTCTCAGCAATAGGATCACCCGAGCACTGTCCCATGCAGCTGATGCAGCTCACAACTCAGTGAGGCGGCTGCATGATGCTGAACCAACCACTGCCATTCCCCACTGCTTCAGGTGTGCACAGCAGGAGTGACTGCTACCATGTGCACTGCTGCACCCAGAACCAGGAAAATGACCCTATAGAGCTGAACTGAATCCCAGCACAGGAGGAAGGTGGACATAAGGAAAGCTGTGTGATGCTCATTCAGCATCCCCCCAGATGATTCCTAGCTCCCTGCCGCATGGCAGCACCCCGTCGGCACACCCAGGACAGGGCACCGGTGAGGACTCCAAACCACGGAAGGCCTCTGGGGAGGGACCCTGCCTTGCAATCACCTCGAACAGGAGGAGGGAGAGCGATGTGCCACTGCCGCACCCCTGGGATAACGCAACGTGCCCCCACAGCCACGCAACGCCTCCTGCTCTGAACAGGGTAACCCAACCTGCCCACCACTCCGCAGGACACGCGCACGCGCAGAACCGCGAGAACGCGCCGCCGACTCCGCGCGATAGCGCATGCGCGTCGCCCCCTCCCCTCCCCACTCCCCCTCCCTGTCCCCCGCACCGCAGAGACGGGCGCGAAACGGCGGTGGGCGGGGCTTGAGCGGTGGGCGGGGCTCGCGTAGGGGGCGTGTCCCGAAGGGGCGTGTGCCATCGCGGCGCGCCCTGTCCATGGTGCGGGCGGCGGCGGCGGCGGTTGGGGTGACGCCGGGGCGGGAGATCGGCGGCGCGGGGCCGCATGGACGTCATGTCCCCGCAACAGGAGCACCTCGGGCCCAGCCGCTCATCCTCGGTGAGCGGCGAGAGCAGAGTGTTCGCCGCCGCCGACGGTAAGAAGGTAAGGCTGCTCCTCGGGAGGTCGTGCGGGAAGGTGTCATCCGTCGGCGCGGTTCTCGTCGCCGGGCACTCCCCGGCTCCGCGGCGGTGCGTGAGGAGCCGCCGGGGGAGTTGGGACCGCGAGTGTCGGAGGGAGGGATCGGAGCAGGCGTGTCCAGCCCGTCGGGGTCTGCGGCAGAGCTTTGCCGGGTGTCTGAGACCGGGGACAGCCGAGGGTGTCACGTAGAGGTACAGGGGTGCCGGGAGCGTCAGCCCGCGGTCACCCGGAGAGCTGGGGAATGCGGAATGCCGGAGCTCCGGGTCTGTGCCGTATGGGTGTCCTGTGAGCTGCTGTGATCCGGCTGTGTGAGTGTCCCGGGGGGAGGTTTGGGGGGCTCTGTGGGGTGCACGGGGACTCCGTGGCGTGCGTGTTTGGGATTTGCTGAGCGAACAGGGGAAGGTTTGCACCCGATTAGGGGTGCTGGGGGCTCCCACATGTGCTTCGGATGAGAAAAATGTGAAGGCAACTTCCTGGAGAGGTGCCCTCTGCTTTCTCTGTCGTGACTGATGGGGACGCTTACAACCGGCTGTAGCTGTTCAGTGTGCCAGTTGCATCTGACACCATCAAGTGCGGAATGCTTGTTCTTCGTGCAGCTGAGGGCTCATTTCTGCCTTACACTGTGCTGTATTGAGTGAGCTGCTGTGACCACATTCTTCCCACTGTGTAGAAGGAGAACTCTTTCCTCCTTGGCTTAACAAGTACCGTAGTGGTTTTGTACCAAAGTGGGGCTGGGTGCCTTCCTGCCGTACCCGTTCTGCTTCACAGTGCCATCTACATCTGTGCTCTGTCTGCGTTTAGAGGAGCACAGTGTCACCGGCTGCCAAACACACTGGGAGGATTAGGACATGGCCGGGTTATGGTGTCCTTTATTAAAGCTGTCCACTTGATGCCGGGTAGCTTGTGCCCAGCCCTGCTGCCAGTGATGGCTGGGGCTTTGTGGCTGAGGGGACCCCCAGTTCCACTGCTCCTCCAGAGCATCAATCTGGGCTGTCCCTGGGATGTGTCCCCGTGTGTTTCATCCCACCAAGGCATGTACCTGACTGCAGCCCCAGGGACATACATCGCAGGGCACAAGTAGAGTGCAAAATGGCTGCTTGGGGGGTGCTTGGCCTGACTTCTGCCTACACCTTGATTTGATACGTTTCTGAATAAAGAGTGTGATACACCTACATGAAGGGGTGGAGTGTCTTCTGCTGGACAAATGGATGGAGTGAATGCTTGCCCTCCCCAGTACTATTTTAGAACCTGAGGCAGCTAAATGTGGGACTTTGATCGTTCTACTACCACTTCTTTGATTTTTGCTGAAGACACCTTGCTGCCATGATGCCAGACATCACCTGAAATGAGAAGGGATGCTCAAGTGCTGCGGAGGTGAACACTGCTTTCCTACAAATTCTTTGATTCAGCTTTCTGAAGACAAGAACTGAAGGTAGCACTTGTGCTTCCTGTTCCTGCTTCCACTGAAGGAACGCAGACCTCATTTTTGCCAGTGCTGACAAGGGAGCGGGGATGTTACTTGTTACGGACCTTGGCAGCTCTCTTGGAATTCCTCAGCCTGCAGGCACAGACAGTGGGGGTACATAGGGAATCCTCCTGCAGCCGCAAGCATCAGTCCAGCCCCTGTGCTCCTCCAGAGTCCCAGAGCTCCCTGGAGTTTCCTCACAGGCTGCCTCTCTGTCTGACTGGGGAAGAAGGTCCCTACCTTCGTGTCTGTTCAACACTGGGCTAGTCCTAAATCTGCTTGAAGCAGGATCTCAATGGCAGTTTTGCTCCCCGTTTGCTATGGAGTTTCTGAATACCTCTGTTTTGAGCTCCACACAGTGCTAAGGCACAACATTATTTTGTCAAAGCAAGAAGGCTTTGTTATTACAGGACATACTGCGCTGCTTGTAGCAGTTATATGCAGTTGTGCTGATGAGATCAGCTTTGATACTGGTGACACAGCATGGCACGTTTAAAGATATTGTTGCAAATACATACTTAACATTCACACTGCCTGTGATTCTCTGTGCTCTTTACTGAGATCCTGGCCAACAATCTGTGGGGCTGCAGTCAATATCACACCACACAGTGCCAGAAATCTCAGCTCTCCAGGAACAGTTCTGTGACAAAAATGCCCCCAAACATGGAGTGATGAGCCACCAATGAGCATTTCTATTTTATTATTTCAATTACACCGTTCCCAAGTTGTTCTTTGATTGTCTGAATTCCTATTTTATCTTCCACTTGGCTGTCACAACAAAGCTGAAGGATCACACCATAGGACCAGGAGATAGAAGTTGTCCAAAACTCACCCCGTTTGCTTTATGGGACCACTTAAACTACTGTCTTGCAAACACTTCCTCTCCTTTTCTTTACGTGTAAAGCAAGCTGAAATGCTAGCACACCTCACAAATACTGGGAGCTTCTCCCTATTAAAAGCTTGTAAGGCATTCAAGACACCCTTATGGAAGGTGACACCGAAGCTCAGTATTTTAATTGATGCTTTTGGAAAATTCTGGGTCACGTTCCCTCCTTTACTGGACTTAACTGGGGTCACTGGACAGTGGTTGACCTGCAGAGTAGTTTTTGTACTGGCTGTTTAGTAACCAATACCAGTAAATTGATGCAACTCTGAAGTGGGCTGAAGTAAGATGAGTAAAAGCGATTTTACTGATGGAGCTTATTTGTACAAATGTATCAAAACAAACGATTCAGCATGTCTTCTGTGCCAGTATATCTGTGTCAGCAGTAACAGCTGCGGTCATTTAATTGTATTTATAAGTTTCTGGAGTTTCACTTCTCCCTTCTTAGAGGAGTTAGATTCCAACCAGTGCTGAATATTTTACACAAGACAATCTTTGGTAACATAAGCAATCACTCTTAAGATTTTTTGCTGCCTCCTTGAAAATTTCAAGTGACTGCTTATAATTTTTGTGAGGCTCAGCAATTTGTTATGTTTATTCATACAACGTGTACAAAAAACTTAACCGTTTTGTATAGTAGTGTTTGTGGAGGCTTAAAGCACGGTATTCTATCACCATTAGAATGTTTCTTTGTAATTCTGATCACACATACAGAAACAGTTTACTGTCAGGAAAAGGAGGGCTGTGTTCCCAACCGTGTACTAAATAGATGAAATTCAAGCAAATTGAATTGGAAGAGTAAAGGCTGTCTCACGTAACCTTCACCCTGTCCTCTATCTTGCTCTGTGAAGATGAATCAAGAATGTGTTTGTCATTGTACTTGATGATACCTTGGTCTCACGTCCTTGAGTATATATGGTTTTTGACATAATGCTCCTTCAGGCTGAGATTTCTTCTTCCTGTGAGACTCTGTCCTCTTTCCTGTGACTGTGGCTGACGATATGGGGGGCTGCGGTCAGAATCACAGCACCAGAAAGCTCAGCTTTTCAGGAACACTTCTGTGAAGTAAGCGTTGGACGCTGGACAATTCCTGTCATCCTGCAGACATACCCTATAGCATCTCTGATGAGAACCAGAAAAGCCCCTGTTAATGAAGTCATCCATATTTGCCCTTCAGATGGAACCACCTTGGTAGGCACTGCTGACTGGTGATGACTTACAGCGATGAACCTTTTATTAGGTTTATGATTTAATTCAGAATGAGAGTTAGCTATCCCTCTGTTGTCTGTTCATGTGAGAAATTGAAAATCGTGTATAAAACAATGTGATCTAGCTCTTCAGTGTCCCAGTCTTGTGGTTCTTTAAATCCTGCACGATGGTGGTAGGAAGGAGAAGGACTCAACATGTCATATGGGGCCTAAGATAATAACAAATCATTGTCTGTTTACATTGTCTGTTCGTTGAGGCACTGGCACATGCTGCCCAGGAAGATAATGGAGTCACTGTCTCTGGTGATGCTCAAGAAGTGTGTGGATCTGGCACTGAGGGACATGGATAGTGGACGTGGTGAAGATGGATTGACTGGTGATCTTAGTGGTCTCTTCCAACCCTAATGATTCTGTGATTGTATGATACTCCCTCTGTCATCAGTGAACCGCTCCAGAGAATGGCCTGTCGTACAGAAACTGTGGCAGAACCATATCTGTATGCTAACACTGTTCTGTGAGGCTTGGTAGGAAAACTTGGGCTCCATCAAAAGCACTGAATCTGAAGTCACTGGTCCAAGCACTGTGGATGCAGATCAGCAGACAGCAGGACCCAGGGGCTAAACATTCAATGCTGACCTCCTCCACGTTCTTAATAATCTTCCACATGTGCAGCTTTTGATGTAAATTGGTGAGATCTTGCCAACAAATCTATATCTGTGCTTCCAAAGATTAGTATCTTGTGGGAGATGGGTTAGTAGGACATCTTTTGCACACAGTTTCTTTCATCAGTTTTTATTTCCACCTTAATGTTGGTCTCTATCTTCAGCTGCTGGTCCACCATTACCAGCTTTTTCTTCCTTTCTGTTAGTAGTTCTTTCCTCTTGTGCCCCTGCAATCATTTTATCCACAGTTATCCATCCAGAAATAGCTTTCTTTTAGGAAAGTCCATGTAAGTACAAGTATTCTGCCAGCATAAACATAAGCACATAGTTTTGTCACCTGCTCTGCCGTTATGGAAAATGGGACCTGGCTGTCTCTCAGGCACACAGGCACACGCTCTGCCTCCTGAGCCAGCCATTTACACGCAGCCATCTTCTCACCCTCTTTATAAGGGCTCAGGAATGTTACAGGTCACTGTAGGGCCATTTCTTGCTCTACCCAAGAATAAGAGATTCTTGTTTCTGGTATTTTTTGGGCATTTGTGCACTGTAAGTCTAACAAGTGCTGGATTATGGCATGGAGGAATATAGGATTTATTGTTTCTTGTACGAAGCCTGGTGATACAGGGGAAATAGAGATGCCCAATTGTCTTTGAGAATTAACGGCTGGGTGATGGGTGTTGTTTTGATGTTTCACTGTTTGTCAAGCAGTTAGCTGAACGTTATTGCACAGATCTCTGTAAAGGTTTGTGTTTGTGCTTTGGTTCATGTCTAGCTAATCCAGAAATGTGTGTCACAGATATGTTTTGTTACTCGGACAACAAGAACAGTTTGCATGGGTGAATGGTTTGCATGGTTATTAACTTAGTTTCATATAGCAGGCTTTTTTAAAATCAGACTTCTTTTCACTAAAATAATAAAGTTGTGAGAGGGAGAGCTTAGCCACGTGGGAGCAATCCTCAGCTCAAGGTACTGGTCCATCCGAGAGCTGCTCCTGTCACCCACTTAAATGACCTGGGCACACATCCCAGCCTTGACCCACTTCTGGAGCGAGCTTGTAAGTCAAGAGCCTAAAATCCTTTCATCTCTGGGGAGGGTTTTAGAAAGTGTCTGCACAATGCTGAGGAGGCATTTCTGCTGTGTTCACCTGCCAGCTAGGAACTGAGTGCATTTCTCAACTATTTCATATATGAATTTTGTAGACAGACATCAGGTAATATAATTTTCTCATCCTAAGCTCAAAACATTCACTATGAAGGCAATTGTTCGGTATGTTATTAAGCTTAGAAATTCTTCTGTTCCCTGTCCTTTGCTCAGATAGCAAGGAGAGAATTGAGCTGATTAATTCAACCTTACCAGTCATCTTAGTTTTTTGGTGCATTTAGTGGAGGAAGTCAGCACTTCTAGGTCAAGACTCATTTCATCTTTGCACAACTCGAACAGGATGGACGAACTGTGCACCGAACATGTCCTTTTCTCTCAGCTAACTACAAAGGCATTTTTTCAGGCATTCTTTATTCAATTTATGTTCTGCCATTCTCTTTCCAAGCTTGATATGGTTAAGCGATACACACAAATCACAAGAGAGCGCTTTATCTTCAGTTTGACGGTTTCTTAAGGATCTCATGCAGATGTTGCTGCTTCCCTTTTATTTATTTATTTATCTATTGGAGGAGAAGGAATGGGAATGATTTTCTTAACTCCAATATAATAATTTACCGTAGTATCAATACCCACTTCAACCACTAGCCAAATTAGCTGAATGTGGGCAGTCGGAAGCAGATTGTTCATACAGTCACAGACTTGTGAACTACTTCTCAAAACTGTACTCTAACTCTGCTCTTGGTTAAGACTCTGATTCAAGAAGAGCCACAGCATATTTTTAGTACTGTTTTGCAGGGTTACTATCCTCAGCATGGTGGGCTGATCTGCTCGCAAACCACCTACCCCCTCAGTTTACAAAATAGTGGTTCAGAGTGCAGGTCTGATCGTTATCTGCTGGAAGTTCATTCTTTTGAGATCTATAGCCCTACATGTGTTTATACCAGATGAGCAACTGGCCAAACACTGAAATGTTGTTGGATTCCCAATTCAACTACAGAAACAACCCTTTTTGTTTCTGTCAAGAAAGAAAGGAAGGCAGCCACCACCAGAAATGCAGAAAGTATGAAGTTAAACCTGAACTGGAAGGGAGGAGGTAGGGAACTGAGGCTTTTGAAAGCAAGGAAGGCAAAGATAACTCTAGTTTGTCCTGACTGATACAAGATGGTAATCTTTGCATCTGGCATACTGTAAACATTAATTATGGATACTGATTTTATGATACATTTCACATGGGTGTGACTCAGCCAGCAAGTATGAGGATTTCTCCCTGTGTTGACCTTTCTAATATTTACATGAAAAAATGGGAGGTTGTGTTTTGGGACACATTATGAAATGCTTCTCTGTGTCCCATGCTTGGATTCTTGGTTGTTGCATCTCCTTTTGCTCCCAAACATCTGCTTTCACTGCAGCTGTCCAGGATGTGTCTGCTCCTCTCTGCACTGCCAGGGTGACATCCCTGCACATGGAAGAGCAGGGAGATGGAGGGGAGCAGACATGTGGGTCCAACCTAGCCAAAAATGCATTTGTCCTATTCCTCCTCAAAATAAATCAAGTCATTGTGATGGTTTTTTATTTTCTCAGATTCTGTACATGGCAAAATAAAAACAAAATGACCCTTCCTGTCTATTGTTAATGTCTCTGTGTAGCATTTTTATTTGCATGTGGCTGACCTGACTCACTTCATTTTTTGCTCTGTAAACTTTCCTTTACCAAATCTCATCAGTGATCTTTGTCATATCTTAAAGCTATATTTCTGTAAGCTCTATCTGTATTAAGAGGCTGCTCAGAGAGGCTCTGGGAACTTCTCCTTGGGAATAACGCTGTCCTGGGCCATGATGCCCTGCTTAGACAGGCCTGCTCTCAGCAAGCCCGGAAAGGCCCTGAGGTCCCCTGGGACCCTCTCCTGAGTCACCTGAGCTCTAATCAAACACGCTGTAGTCCTTAGTCCTCAGATATTAAGGCACTATTCAGCGCTGCTAGCCCAAGTGTGAAAAGAGTGGCCGTAATTTACAGACATTTGGGATGCAAGGACAGGGCCTTTATACATGCGGAAACAGCCTATGATGTGAGGATATGGCCTCAAGTTGCACTAAGAAGGGTTAGATTGGGTGTCAGGAAGGATTTCTTCACAGAAAGGGTGACTAGGCATTGGGATGGGCTGTCCAGGGAAGTGTTGGAATTGCCGTTCCTGGAGGTATTTAGGAGATATGTGGACACAGTGCTTAGAGATGTGGTTTAGTGGTGAACCTGCAGTGTTAGGTGAGGGTTGGAGTTGATGATCTTAGGGGTCTTTTTCAACCTAAATGTTTCCATGATTTCAAAATACTGCATTTTTTTTCAGTGGCTTTCTTTTCAGACCGGACCAGTCAAAGGATTTAAGTTCTCTCTGGAAGCATCACCAAACCTCCACTGTGTTCACAGGAGATGAGATGCTCCAGTTTAAACCACCCCCTGAAAGCCACCTACCCAAAAAGAGACTTTCAGTACATTTGTAACTGGGAGTTGATGCTTTATATAAACTCCTACAGAACCTGATGGTTGAGCAAAATCTGTGGCTTGCTGTCTGTAGACTATTAGACACAGATCTCTTTATGCCTTCTCATTTGTAGATACTTTGTCAAATGCTAGCAGCTTCTCAGATTTGCCAGCAGTGAGATCTAATGATTTCATTCACTAGAAAAATGTATGATTTATTCTATTAGTAATCTATTAAGCTATTATTCAGTTAATTTACAGTTGGACAGAAGATATCTATATAGTCCCAGACCTAATTTATCTGTCTTGAGAAGGTTATGCCTTAATGAAAGAAACAGCAAGGTGAGATCATTTTTAAAGGTGAACTGAAATTACGTGGTTGAATTTACTGTTGTGTAATAGCTGTAACTGCAGATCTAACAAAATGAGTGTACTTGCATAAATAGGGAACCAAATAATGACAATAACAAATGCACTGCAGTGAGTGAAAGAGAAACACTTGTCAAAGGTAAAGCACGTGGTTCTGTAGGGTGTCTCCTCTCAGAGTGGACCAAACCACGCACATGCCCAAATAAATGTGTGCCACATCCTGAGCACAAATTGGCAGAAGAACCAGTTGTTCCCGAACATGTCTGTTCCTGGAACTCAGTGATTATATTTAGGATAAAGGAAGAAAATCTTGCTGTGCAATTATCTGCGAGCAGTGACTGCCAGAGGTTCCTCTGATTGTGTGCTCTCAGTGGTGTGCAGGCTGATGTGAAGGACCAGCTCAGGACATGTTCTGTCTAGGTCTCAGGAGGAGCTCAGCCCCCTCTGCTTGTTCACCAGTCTATTATGAAAAATATTTGAGCAAAATAAGGCAACAACTGTGCTTTGATGGAGGGCCTGTGAGGGCAGAGGTCACACGCCTTGGCAGCAGCAGGCCGCACCACTGCTTCCTACAGCAGCTCCAGTGCTCAGGCCAGTACACCATAGTCCTATTTCTAGCTGCAGGAGGGAGGCAGTGTGGTGATGAATACGTTTCTATGCAGCAAAATGTGTGTTTCTGTCTCCAGCACATGCTTTTGAAAATTTCTGCCTCCAGGGAAAGCAGCTTTGTCTATTTGCTCAGTATTTTTATTGTGGTATTCGACTTCACTTAGTGGGAATCCATGCTCCCTTGATAGCTATTGACATTTCCATCTCTTACCTATGCTTTGTTGTTGGTTTTTCTTTCTGCTGCTTTCCCTGTGTTTCCTTTTGCCCATCCCCTCCCGGTTCTCTCGTGCCTTCTGAAAACTGCCCTGCCCTCCCAGCCATGATCAGGAATGAGAAAAGCGTCTTTAATGACTACTGAGAGAGAGGAGCAATGTTCCAGTCAGATCAATAGGGAAGGAACTTGCTCATACCTCTTCAGAGTTCTAAAGATTTTGGAAACAAATGTAACCCAATAAACTTAGGTGGGTAAAATCCAAACATTAATTGAAAATATATTGCAGGGCTGGTACAGAAATGTATCGAGTATTTGAAATTAGATCCATCATCTGGATGCTTAGTACATATAAAGTAAAATAGATTCTTAAGGGTCAAAAAATGATTGAGGAAAAGCTCTGGATGTTTATTTTATGTATGCAGTACTTCGGATATCTCTGTATGGATGCTAATTGTCAGCTTCTCTGTATCACTGGCTTTCAGGCCATGCTCCTATTTTTCTCAGTATATGGCATTTTGCAACCATTTTCCACTCCCAAGGTTTCTGATAGCGATAACTCACCCTTTTTCCTGTGGTCTGAAATTGGAGTCTGGCTGCTACAAGTCTGTATGCACGCAGTAATGATTCCAAATCTCACCTACAATTTCTTTTTGTTTCTCTTTCCAAGCAAAAAATGAAGAGTTTGGCCCAAAGACGCCAGTCTGCACCATCCCTGATCTTCGTCAAAGCACTTAACAGATCTAGATCTGTCTCAAGGTGAGTCAGTGAGTTCTGCTGGCTGTACATGCTGTACCAGGTATAACTCAGGCATGGTAATTGTGGAACTGTACAAATCACTTTGAGCTGTGATGGACTGCTATTATGCACTCTCTCTAGAGGTCTGGAAGCCTATGCTGGTCTAGGAGAATGCTGTGGTCCAGGATATGGTAGTCCCAGCCTTGTCTTATCCTCCTACCATAGCAACTTGTGAGAGAGAGCATGTAAGTGTGTGCACATGTGATGTGTTCAATGCTTCATTTCTGTGTCTTCGGCCAGGATCAGCCATTTCTCCTCCCTTCCCACCCTAGTGTAAAGCTGCCATAGAAATGGGAACTTCTATGGAGCGGTTCCATTGTCCAGCTTTCTCTCCTGACCTGCCATTTGAACCGTTCTGCATACATAACTTTTATCTTCCTGCACTACAGTTCATTAGACTTTAAACTTGCAAAACATAAGTGTTTATCAAGAAGTGAACCATCTGGTAGGTTGTTAATGCTTCCAGCTGTGTAGAGCTCTTTACTAAGAAACATTATTGATGAAAAATGAAGTATGGCTTTGTAAGGAATATTTTTTTTCCTACAGTGTGTTGTGTTAAATAATCAGTATGTGAGCTTTGGAAAGTCTTCTGTGTTTGATCTAACTAATACCTGGTTTCATATTTGTCGTCTCTCAGAATTTCAGAAGCTTGTGGAAGTATTTTGTGGAAACATCAGAGTTGCAAAATAGGAAAGGAAAATGAGTAGAAACGACTTGCACGTCTTTTTACTGGCTGTGACTTGAAAGAGGAAGCTGAGAACTGAATTTCTAAAGGTGTTTGCACCTTTTTGTGTAGTCTGCTGGCCTCAGCTTAGGGCTGAGAGCCAGCAGCGTGTTCTGGTTCTGGCTGTAAAATCTGTTCTGCGGCCTCATTTTTACTTTGTTTCCTGGTCTTTAAAATAAATGGAATTGGTGTTCTGTAACCCCTTCATGGGATTACTGAAACGTTTTGATTGTCTGTACTATCCTACTTATTTTCCATTTACTACTATTTCATTGGATTTGTAGTTACACTCATAGTTGTGATACCACCTCTTGGGCATGGATCCCACGTTCATAACTGAAACTCTGAAATTAGAGATGGACTACGGCTATGAGGAGCAGCAATACCTGGAGGGTACAGGAGGCAAGAGATGCAAGCCCTCCACCCTTGGATGTTAGATTTTCCTACCATTTATACACCTGTGTTCTCATAAGCCTGGAGTCATAGAATCATTAACCATGTAATGGTTTGCCTTCGAAGGGGCCTTAAAGATTAATTAGTTTCATAGACAGGGATAGTTTCCAGTAGACCAGTGTTGCGCAAAACTCCATCCAACCTCGTCCTGAGCACTTCCAGGAATAGGGCAATTGTCTTGCCTTGGAACTGTCTTAACACTCGGTCCTCAATACTAAAAAAATGTATTATTTTCAAAGTTCATATGTCAGAGCTTCTGTCATTTGCCTGCTGGGTTCAGACATGGGCATTTTTCTTCAATTCTGCTTTTTTTGTTGTCCTTGCTTTATTGTCTGTTCTATAAGTGTCAGAGGTTGGCCATAGCTGGAGGAGCCACTGAGTGGGATAATACTCACCACGTAACTTTCACCTAAGAATATTTCACTGTTTCTAAAGTGTAAGTATGTCTTGCTTGCATAGCCCAGGGCAGAATTCTTTCCAGATCCAGATTTAGCATGCAGAAGGATTTTTTTTTTCTTTTCATAAGGCCAGTTGGCAGAAACTTTATGGTGGAGAGGTCTGAAGAACGGGAAATATTGCCTCGCTCTACAGGAAGAGAAACACCTTGCCTGATTGATCCTGCCATTTCCAGAGAAGTTAGGTGCTGCCCGCAGCCCTGCCTGTCCTCTGTCTGGGGCATGCAGCGATTTAGCTGCTCCTCTTGTTTCCAAGTAAAGTCTGTGGCCTTAACAAGAGGTGTTTGGTGAAGTCTGAAGACCCTGGAGGCCAGAGCAGGTGATTTTGTAGCTTCAAAGCCCGTCAGTGAGAGAGTAACGCTCTTGATGATGTAGTGTTTATTATTGTTCACAGGAGCAATAATTCTCACCTATACCTGACTTCCTTGTTTGGCTGCACAAAATACATTCCTCTTCATCACTAAACTGATGGATGAGTTTGAACTTTCCACTTGGTTTGTTGTGTAAATGCTTAACTCCTGTGAAGTGCTTTCTCTTAAGGCAAGCTAGAGAGCAACAAAATGACTTCCCGTGCTTTCTAATCTCCTTCAAATGTTTTATCTCAGAGCTGTCTTAGCTCTTAGTTCCCCCTCTTGTAGACACAGCCAGACTGCAAAATCCATTATTCTCCTCTGGCAGTGAACCTTAAGAGCGGGACTCCATTACACTTACTTGTTAATGGTTGATTAATGACTTGTAGATGATAAAACTCCTATCTGAAGTTAGCATACATCTGTGAGGGATTTATATGAATCCTCTCACCTCAGCAGCTGGCTCACCTCAACATTTGTTGAAATTAACGAACAAGTGCAAAGTTTAAAAGGGCAGGAAATACATATAAGCACAAGTCAGCTTGTATTTTTACACTGCTTTATATGTCAGGTGTCCTTGGATTATATAGAGGGCATTTTCATAAAATGTGGTGGCAGCCATTTTGGACAGAAGTACCTTTGGGCAGTTTAGAGCTTATTAATTTTCAAAGAAACCATTGTGACATCTGGAGATGGCTGTTATAGCGTTAAGAGGATTGAGTTTTTTAAATGGTTGTGTTACTGTAGCTCTTACGGCAGGAGGATGTAGGTGAGATGAGTTGATCAGGCTGGAAAAATCAGACCCTGTTTTGTGCCTCTGTGCTCTTCTTCAGTCTTAAAAGAGAAGGAAATTGGAAAGTCTTGTGTGTTCAAAAGCTTGTCTTCTTTTTCCTCAGCTATATCACTTGGCTTTATGAAAGTTAGGCCTTCCTTACAGATCTTGCCTTGCCACATTGGCCGTGGAAAAGGCCAAGACACTTCGCCTATGGAGGGGTTCTGAGATGACTGTGAATGGCACAGTGGTGTACAGATGTACAACCACTCTGCGGTCCCTGTTTCACTCAAGTGTATCTGTAGACAGCAAGGGAAGATAGTAAATAGTATAGATATTCTAGTGGAATATAGGCCATTACTTCCAACAGATGAAAATATGCAGACTATTCATTGCCTCCTGGTTTTGCTTCTCTTCCTCTTTTCTGAATAGTTTATCTTTCCTCACAAAGCAGTGATGAATAGGCATGCAAGGACTGTTTCACATCATCACATGTCCTCTTTGGAAGCAATTTGAGCAGAGTTATTCTAGAACACACCGAAAGAGTAAGCTTTTGGTATTTTTCTTGGCTGATATTCAGATGCAGAAAGTTTGATTGTTAACTACATTAATATGCATGAAATCAGCAAAGGGTTTGGGTTGGTTATATTTGGACCTGGACCTGTTGCACAGTTGTAATTTTCCCTTTTTTTTTTCCTTTATGTCCTGCACAACTTAATGATATACTTCGGTGCAAGACAAATTATGGGCTTGAAACAGAAATGTCTGAGACCTTGATTTAAGCATCAGGTCTTGTCTCCTCAAAATAACTGACGTTAATAATTGAGACTTGTTTCGAACAAAATTTTCAGCCTTTGTTCTGCTGTCCTTCAAAATAGTTTTCACATGTGACAAAGCCCAAGCTAACGAGTTTCTGCTCTGTTTTGGCGGACTTCTGTTCATATGGAGAATACTTGACAGGACAGCCAAATTCTGTCTTGCTTTTGCTGGCAGCTTTCCTTTTCCTCCTGCACGCCCCCACCAGATCTTTGAAAATGATATTTTTACATGCTTAATACTATAATTATTTACATGCTTTAATAATGTCATTTTACATTGCTTAGTCTTCATGACCATTTATAGGTACGTGCCTCTGCACGCTAAAGACATTAAAATATCAGTAATTAAACTACTCTTTATTGCAGAGTTAAGAGTCTTTATGATATTATTTTGGTATAAGCAAGAAGCAGGACTGGTTTTAAAATAAAATCAGGAATCGTTTTTAATGGCTTTTCAAGCAAACCTTTGCAGAACCTGAAAAGGAAATACCTAAAAAGTCAGCCCTCCCCAGTTTTATTATTTGGATTTAAAGTCAAAGAATTTAAAGGTATAGACTGGGTATTTCAGAAATCTCCAAGGGTGTTCTCCTGTCCTGCAGATAGAAGCAGGGCTGTGCTGCTCATGTTGAAGCTGCTCTTTCTTCTCCTGATGCACAGTAGATGACTGTGGTGTGTTATCTTCCAGGGGCCAGTGCCAAATGCTAAATATCCCAGATAACGAAGATCATATGTGTAATCTAGTAATGCGTTCCACTTGGCTCAAGTCAAATACAAAGTGTTCCCGAAGTCTTGTACATTGTGTTTTCAGGGTCTTAGTCAGAAGATATGTGGATGATCCAAGCTATGTGACTGGTTGAAGACAAAAATAGAGACTTCTAATAAATGTAAATTGCCAGGAGGCCCTAAATGCCTCCTTTTCACAGGGGAGATGAGTGCTTGGTGTTTCAGAAAAATGTGATTGTGAATAGGAACGGAATAAGTTCACTGTGAGTAACTAACTTGTTAAGCAGGTATTTCGCTTGTAATCATTCTGCTCATTCTTCGCTCGTTTCCATGGCAGCAATTAATTTTTCCTCTGCAATCTTTGCAAGGTGCATTGGGTTGGTAAAGCTCAGCACCTCTCTGCTTCAGGGGCTGTGGCAGGAAGAGGCCCCAGGCAGCCGCCATCTCTTCAGCTCCTGGGGCACTTGCTTCCATGTAGCCCCTGAATAACAGTGTAGGGGGAGGATTGGGAACAGCACGGTGCCCGCTGGGCTGAGGGCCTGTTCTGAAACTTCACAGCTTCTGTTTTTTGTGAGAACTGCAAGCAAGTTTCATTAGAAACCAAGTTTCTAGTCATCAAGATGGAGCAAAAGTCATATTCCCAAAGACTCATCCAACAGCGCAGATGAAGAGCCCTTTATTTCTGTATTTAATTTTTAGATTAAATTAAATCTCAACATTTCTGAATAGGATTTTTTTTTCCGAAATTTTCTGCTTCATGAAAAGTTCTGATACTTTAGCATTCTATCTTTACCTGAATGAGCATAATTCTCTGAATGAGAACTTCTCCAGAGTTCTCCCATCAGTATGTCCTGTTTCCATATGCAAGGCAAGGAAACATGAATTTGTATACAGTGAAAAGTTTAGGAAAGACAAAGCTATTTTGCTTCAGATTGTTCTTCCTTTTTAAATTAATCACGCTTAATTAAAATAATGATGATAATGTTATTCAGCACGAGCCAGCAGTGTGCTCAGGTGGCCAAGATGGCCAACGGCATCCTGGCTTGTATCAGCAATAGTGCAGCCAGAAGGAGCAGGGAAGGGATCATCCCCTGTACTCAGCTCTGGTGAGGCTGCACCTTGATTACTGTGTCCAGTTTTGGGACCCTCACTGCAAGAAAGACACTGAGGCTCTGGAGCGTTTAGAGGAGGGCAACAAAGCTGGTGAGGGGTCTGGAGCACAAGGCTTATGGGGAGCAGCTGTGAGGGAGCTGGTGTTGTTTAGTTTGGAGAAGAGCAGGCTCAGGGGAGACCTTACTGCTCTCTGCAGCTGCCTGAAATGAGGTTTTGGGGATGTGTAGGTCATTCTCTCCTCCCCTGTAACCACCAATAGGACTAGAGGGAATACCCTCAAGTTGTGCCAGGGGAGGTTCAGGTGGGACATCAGGAAAAATTTCTTCTCAGGAAGAGTGGTCAGGCACAGGAACAGAATGCCCAGGGATGTGGTGTTGTCACCGTCCCTGGAGCTGTTCAAGAAACATTTAGATGTTGTAATAAGGGACATGGTTTAGTGGGAAATATCGGTGGTTGGTGGACAGTTGGACTGAATAATCTGGGAGGTCATTTACAACCTTGGTGACTCTATGATTCTGTGATTCTGTGAATGTACTAGTTGTCATTTTTATAGTATTTCTAATTCATCTGTTATTTAAGCCAATTATTACACTGGAGTGTTGTTTCTTTAAACCATGTGCTTGAATGAATAAGTTATTTTTATGTAGTAATAGCCGGGGATAAAATTTTATTAACTGTTAACAAGGAACAAAGTGAACTTTCTGAGGCCTCAAATGGCCTTTTAACTCCGAGACTGGCATTCCTGTAGCCCCGCTGTTTTTTCTGTTTTGTTTTGTGTGAGCATGTGTGCGTATGTGTGCATATGTTTGTTTTTGATAAAACACATCAGGTCTTCATTTATTACATACAAAGTGGCTTATAACGATGTTTGTACATCTGGAGATTGAAATGAGCAGGGGCTCTCAGAGATCTGCTGCCTTTTTATTAAAAGAAAGGGAGTAAAGGTAAAAAAGACTGCAGGCTTGGAAGCAGGGTTTTGGAAGGATTGGAGTTTAAATGAGGGATTAATTTTACAATAAATGACTAATAGTTTAACACCCGTGCTTTGAGCTGATTCCCCTTTGGATGGAGTTGTGACAGTCTGAAGACAAAGGAGGCGAGCGGCTCTGCTCAGCGGGAGGAGTGCTCATCCAGATGTCTCTCTGCCCACGTCTGCTTTTGGATTCGGCCCATTTAGGGGCTTTTTGGATTAAGCCTTGAGATCTGGCAAAATGCAGCCCTCGTCCAGCCATTGTGTATCCCTGGTTTTAGACAATGAAATCTCTGCCAAACGACAGTCTGGCCAAACAGTTTGGGCAGCAGCATACCTGAGGAAATCACAGGACTGACTTGCTCAGACTTCTTTGTGGCCGTTTATCTTGTGTAAACAAGCAGAAAGCCTCTAATGATGTGCAGGCTGATGTGCAGCCTCTGGTGCTCTCACCTCTGACAAGGGCCAGCATTAAATATGCATTGAACTCTCCTCCTGGCTGATAGAGCATTGCTTCTCCACTTCCAATTGCTTTCTCATAGTGTACAGAACTGCTGGGGGGTGAGTTTTTAATCACGCTGCAAGAATAACAATCTATCTTTGGATTTCTTCTGTCCTTGTGTCTGAAGTGTTTGAGTACCATGGGCTAGATCCAGTGAGGGATAATGCCCTCAGGAGCAAGGCATGGGGATAATTTAGGTACCTGAATTTAAAGCCATCACTTAAAAAACACCTCCTTGGTGGCTGCCTGATTTCCCAAGTGCCTCTGGTCTTTAGGCACTAACCAGCTGACAGGAAAGCTCTCCATATACTAGGAAGTTGTGCTTCTGCATGACAGTTGATGGCACTGAACAGGTCAATGCCAAAGAGCTGAACATTGTCCCCTGGGGTGCCCCGTCAGCCATTCTGCTGATCCCATTTAGCCTGCCTGGACAAAGGCAAGGGATGTTTCTACCGTGTTCACTATTCAGGTCCTCACTGACCACCTCTACTCTTTGCTAAGCTTCTGGCCATGAAGCCTGTGCTCCTTCACTGGAAATGGATTGCCCAGGTTCAGTTCTTTCCTTCCTCAGGCAGCTCATCTTTCACTTCCCAAAAGAGTGATGCAACTACTGTATCTGTTCCTGGGATTTTTATTTTTTGCCCGTGGCTCTCTGATATATCCAGGTTCAGCCTTTCATATCCATAGCTCAGAGTGGTTGTATGCTTCCCACGTATGTAATTACTTATTACCATCAGGTGTGGGGATGTGGAGTGCCCTATAATATCTTTTTCCCTCATCACAGGCCACCAGTGAGGTAGAATTCTCTGACTAACCTACCAAAACCCTCTTGCACATGCAGGCAGGTAGTTGTAAGGGGTAAACAGGTATGTGTGGCTGCCCCTGGTGTGGCTGCTGGCTGTCCATAGGAATTTGGGTCACACACATTCAAGGACTGGCAGCAGCAGGCATACCAAATAATCTCTTCACTGTAATAGGATAATTCCTGTGCTGCAGTACTAGTATCAAAACATGAATTAAAGCCCTTGAGGAAAACCAAAGCCAGATTTGTTCCCATTAGAGCCGGGACAGGTGCAGTGAAGTGACAGACCCATCTGACACAGGCACTGTCCCTAATAAGAAAGCGGTCTCAAAGGACCACTTTGGAGGGGGGCTTATCTTGTAAAGGCAGTGCTTGAGCTGTTTATGGGTAATTTTGTGTGTGATTACTTTGTTTACCGTCAGCAAGTTTCTCCTGAAAAGGGCATCCAGAGAGCAGCTTCTGGTGGATTCTAATCATCTCTGCTTTGCCTGGCCACATTTTTTGAAGTCTTGCACTGTTTTGAATGCTTCTCTTAAAGCTTGTTGTGGCGCAACTGCGGTCTCTCCACATGTGTTATGAGCTGAGGGGTAGAGCCTTGGTGAACCACTTGCTGATGAATGGCAAAATCAGAGGCTAAAGGGAAATCACTGCTGAGCAACAGGGCTTTCAAAGAGCCAGAACCACCCTTCTGATCTTACCTGGTAATTGCATGAGGTGTCTGGCAGGCAATAAATCTTCAGGCAGTCACCTAGAAACTCCTCTGTTTCCCTGTTAGAAGGGCACAGTCCCACAGTAGCCTTGTTATTGTTCATTTACTTCCTACCTAACAGTTAGCTGCAGATAGTGGAAGTGGAGTAGCTGCAGGCACACACTTACATGTGCGCTCACTGACAGCCATAAATGATGGGCCAGAAGGAATTTCTGAAGATGCTCACACCAAGCTTGTCATATGTACACCTCAGCTTGACAGGGCTTGTTTCTGCTGAGCTCTGCAGCATCTCCTGGCTATTTTTGATAGCCTAGAATTCCTGGCTAATGCATGACCTCCGCTGAACTCTTTCAGTGCATTTTGTGAGATTTGAAACCCCCATTAGAAGGAAGGGTTAATTTCATCCTTGATGTAACTCTCAATCAGCTGAGTTGAGCTAAGCTTCTAAATTTCCCAATTGTGATTAAGTTGATTAAATGTCCCAGTTGTGATTGCTGCTTTACAAAATGTTATGGTAGGACATAATCCTCATCCCTTCAGGCTACTAAAATAATACTGGACCTATCTGGGGAGACACAGGTAAAGCTGGAACCCCAAAATGCTCTCCTATATGCCAATAGCATGGGTTCAAAGGAGCCAGTGTGGAGGTGGCAAAGACTCCTCCAGGCTTCTTGTAGTCCATAAGACACTCCAAAACAGTGAGAGTGCACTGCGGAAAAAAGGATCAGTTCTTCTCAAGGCCAAAACAGGTTTCATCGACTTCTGCACAAGGATATGTCCTTCTTTGCACTTCTCCCCCTCCCAGGAGGAGCTGGACCAAAACCCCTTAGACTTGGTGGTCTCCAGTTGGCCTATACGGCAGTACTGGAGGACACCCACACAGCAAGAGCTTTTCACTAGGTGTTTACTTAACCTTCACTAAATTCTTTTTGGGTGGAAATAGGCAAAGTATGACTGAAACGTGTGGTGCTACTTTATACCAGTAGAGAATGTTGCCCTTATGCTAAATGTTCAGGGTAAACACCTTGCAGCTGTTTGTTAAAATAAAATCATTTTTAAAAAGCCTGGAAGTAAACCAAACCACAGATGTGTTTCCTGTCTCCAGCCACCACGCTGTAATACATGTTTGCTCTGCAGGGAATATTGTCCTTTTGGCTATGCAGGAATTACTTAAGTGCCGTTTGTTTTCTGATCAGCTGCCAAGCTTCCATTCTGAAACGTGTGAGGATTTTTTAAATGCTGCTTCTTACCCTAAAGCTATTTGATATTTTACTGCAAGTCGTAGTTGTGTACTGATTTTTGGAAGACTACAGTAGAAAAGTGCCCTTACACGCTTTGGCACCGCTAACAACCAGTGTAAACCATGCCGATACATTGTGATAGCTTTTATTACTTCGAAGTAGATTTTAATATCATGCAAACGTGATTCCAGATGCTTAGGAAACAACTTTCAGAATTCTAGAATAATTTCAGTTGGAACATTTTCACAATATATTTTGAATTATAATATGCCCACTGAATTTGAGAAGCAGAAAAGCAGTAAAGAAGTTGCAACCAGTTGCACATTTATGCAAATAGAAGCAGACATTTTAGCACTTAGAAAATAACTAATGCTCTTTAAAAACCTGAGTAGATCTCACTAGCTTCACTGTACAAAAGCTACTGTACGTGATGGCAATGGCCTATGAGAACTTCAATAGAGTGCTTGCAGAAAATAGACTTGCTATTTCTGGAATGCTGTACTGCTTTCACAGAGTGCTGCTTCAACTCTGTGTGCTTTACCATAGGTGTCAGCAAGCAGACCTGCCCTGCATCCTGAAAAATAAGCCCTTAGCAGAACAGGGATGAGGTTGACAGCAGGTTTTCAGAAAATGGGTTTGCAGTCTGTGTGATTAAGGAGAGTTTTATACTTGTCTGTCCAAGTCCCTTCTATAAGTAGTCAGTTTGAGATTACAGCAGCATCCTAATTTTCTGTCAGCCATCACCTACCTTCCTGGAAAGCACTCCTACCCTCCAGGCTGATACTTTTTGTACTTACTTTCCCCCTCCAGGTATAATTACCATTTATTATAATAAGGTGCTGCATAAGCTTAGATGTAAAGCTGACTCCAAATGGTGAGAAGCTGAAGTGGGAAGACATGTGGAAGATCCTGGGCATATGGGTGGCTCTCCAATGCACTGGTTGTGGCTGAAAGGCAGCATGTGGTTGGCACCTTTAAAAATGCAATGGATCATTACTTTAAAATCTAACTGTCTAAATAAGGTTCTGAGCCTGTGGATTGCCTGTGGCCGAGAAGAATCCTGCTGGGGACAGGACAGGCAGAGCAGTGGACAGGCCTGCTTGCTGGCATCCTTCATCATCATCTTCCTTCCATGCAGTGGTATGGGTTTGTGCCAAACTAGAAGCGGTGTCACAAGGACACCTCCAGCAAGGCAGCGTTAACATGCAGAACCGTGTGTTATATTTCCCAGTTTCTGCCTCTTTGCACCTGCAGCTGGATTTGAGAAAATAATAAAGTACCTTCACAGGGCTTTGATTGTCCCACAGACGCTCTTCAAAGACACAGTCCCTGGCTGATGGAGTTCAGATGATCTGCTGTGATAAACCAGTTGCGCCCCCAGCCTTTCTAGTATGGCCAGGGACTCCTTTCAAGCCATGTGCCTTAACAAGCTATCAGCATGACAGAGGCTACATTGATCAAGAGCATAAGCAGGACTGTTCCTGTTGTCTTGCATTCAGTCCCAAGCATGGCTGCTAAGCTTCAGTATATAAGAAAATCTTTCTCCGCATTTTTTGCTTTTTTTTCTCTTTTTCACACATAGAATGTGATGATCGGTTACTGTGATACTGCCAGGTTGGCGAGGATACAGTATGACACACATCCAAACTATCATTTATGATGAAATTAGGTAGATGTTGAAGTCTTGAAATGTTAACACTGCACTTGAGTGCACTCTAAGCAGCTGTGGGACACAGGTCAGTGCTTACTGATGTGTTACAGGTCTGGGTTTTATTCCCACCTTATCTCAGAGAAAACAGGACTGCACACCACCATGAAGCTATTATCTTGTGATTAGTTAAAGAACAGTTATAGAGTGGGTTGGATTGGAGGGGGCCTTTAAGGTCATCTAGTTCCAATCCTCTGCTATAGGAAGAGACACTTCCCAATTGATAAGGTTGCTAAAAGCCCCATCCAACCTGGCCTTCAGTGCTTCCAGGGAGGGAGCATCCGCAATGCCTCTTGGCAGCCTGTTCCAGTGTCTCACCGCCTTCACTGTAAAGAATTTATTCCTAATATCTAGTCTCAATCTACCCTCCTCCAGTTTAAAGCCATTTCTCCTTGTCCTGACACTACATGCCATTAAAAGAATCCCTCCCCAGCTTTCCTATAAGCCCCCTTCTGGTACTGGAAGGCCTCTGTAAGGCACCCCAGCACCTTCTCCAGGCTGAAGAGACCCAGTTAATAATACCGTAATAAGTTTGTTATCTTGGATGCAGAACACCTTCTAACCATACAATGTGCATAATACACCTTATGCATTAAATGATTTCCACCAGTAAACAATCCTAGCTTCAAAGCTCCGGTTAACAAAGCCAGCGTCATTAGCAAAAATATGAAGCAAACATCTATTAAGCTGACATGGAATTTTCTCCTGACAGGAAATTTTATGAACTTAAGTGTCAAAGAAGGAGACACAGAAAGAAAGTGCAAATATCAGTAGCTGAGCTCCAGTGTGAGCTCCATTAAGAAAGTGATAGGATTTAATTTTTCTAGACCAGAATTGTTTTGAGGGACGTCTCTGCTGGTCACAAATCACGTGTCGGCCCTGACTGATATCTGAAACGTGGGCTGAGCTGCATACAGTTCTGACTGTGCAGATAACTGTTTACCCCAGCCTTAGGAAGGTGTGAAGAGCTCCAGCTTCTCTCACTGGGTTGCTCCAATCCAGCACTCTGACTCAGTGAAGAGAATGTAAATGCAGAAGCTGAAAATTAATTTGCTGCATTTTTTTCCTAAAGATAATTTGCCGATTCTTTAAATCAATCCAAAGCATGACCCTGAGATAAACAGAATAATCCTGTGGTCTGTGAATGCTGTGAGCTCTGGCATCTGCTCTGCCTGGTGGGCTCTGCAATTTGGAGTAGACGTTAGAGTTGTGGCTAAAATGAAGTTGGGTTTATGCCATGAGCTGCAGGCTCTACAGGCATAGGGATGAAACTGGGAAGAGCCAAGTGAACTGGGAAGAACTGAGTCTTTACCTGGGCTTCAGAATGGGCACAAATATTGCACGTGGGAAAATATTTTACTTGATATACCTATGTGTGGAATGAGCCTAGGCTAAGCTGTTCGCTCTAGGAGGAATTTGGAAATGTCTGATGTAGGCGTAGCTGCTGGGCAGGGTTTCACCTGGCTGGACTGCTTTGTGTTCCAGCCCAATGTGTAGCTGCCATTGCCCATCTCTGCTAATGAAACTGCATTTCTCACCTACCTCCTGTGTAGGACTTCTGAGATCGCTCAGTCTGGAGGAGTCCCAGGGGAGACATTATTGCTCTCTACAACTGCCAGAAAGGAGGTTGTGGTGAGGCGGGGGTCAGCCTCTCCTCACAGGTAAGAGTGACAGGACAAGACTTAATGGCCTTAAATTGCACCAGAGGAGGTTCCATTTGGATAGCAGAAACAGTTTCTTCTCAGGAGGAGCAGTGAGGCACTGGCACAGGCTGGAGGTGGGGAAGTCACTGCCCCTGGATGTGTTCAAGAACCGTGAGATGCGGCACTGAGGGAAGCGGTTAGTGGGTGTTGTGGGGATGGGCTGATGGTTGGACTGGAAGATCTTAGTGGTCTTTTCCAGTCTTCATGATTCTATGACTTCAGAGGTTAAAGAGCAGAATGTTGTTTTATCTCCATAGAAATCAGCCATGGAGAGAGCATTGAGACTGTGTCTTTAGAGGAAATAGATTTCTGCAGCTGCTGAAGCTGTCATCAGCTGAGAAAAGTTCTAACAGAGGACAATAATGAGAACAAGGTGTGTGGTTAGGATGGAGCACAAGCAGTGTGTGAAAAGAATGTAAGGAAGCTGAGAAACCTGCAATAGCTCATGCTAGCTTAGGTACATTGGGGTACAGATTGCTTCCCTAAATGACAGATAGGGTGAAGTCATCCACTGGAATCAGAGGGAAGTTTCCCATTGGCATACATGGTCTTTGTATCATTGATTTCATAACAGCTTAACATAGACTTGAAATCTCTGTGGGTGTCTATAATTTCTTCCATTGCTTTCACTACAAATAGACAGTTAAGCTGACGTCTCCACCACACTAAGAATTAAAATAAACACACTGGGGATCATGTTGTTCAGATACCTGTTTTTCTGAGAAACCCCATGGAAGTTTCAGTGGGGGAAGAAGGAGCACTGCTTGCTCTTTTGTGGTTGCTGGTAAACACAGCATTGCCCGAGTGAGCGTGGATGTGTTTGCTTTCATGCTGGATGCAGCGGGGATGTTTGGCTGACTACTGAGAGCTTTCAGCTTCATGTGTTACACCCACAAAATTGAAGCGTTCTTTTAAATCACTGTGCTTTGGAAAAAAAAACAAAAAAGGCACAAAATACCTATTCTGATTAATTTGAAAAATAATAGGTGTGAAAACTAGGCCCCGAAAATGTCAAGAGAAAACTCTTCAATTATCTTTTCACTAATTCCAGGCTGCAGAATGATTTTAATCTATTCCCGAATAAGCTGGGGGTCCCTCTAGATATCCTCAAATAACAGAATTTACTTCTTGGTTAAAATCAGGCATGAAAATTTCAGACCCTCAAATAGTACCTTTGTGAAGAAATACCCAACTGAGGCTAGACAGGTGCAGGGGGAATGCCATCTAAGTGCCGATGTTAGCCTAGCTTCCACATGAAGCAGAACATGACCGCTGACTTCGCAGGATGACCCCGTCTTTCAGATATCAGCTCACAGCCCCTTCTTAACAAATGAGGATGAAGGTCGTTTTCCTTTACAGACTGGGAATGTGTTACTTTGTGGGGTCCCACAAGTATTGATCTTAGAATGAATTTAGGAGAATGCAGAGAATTCTGAGAAGGCCCGAGATGACCGGCATACTTTTTTAACGATGTCATGAATCAGATTGGCATAAGCACTGATTTTGGCATTATTCTATTTGAATGAATTTTTGAAGAGCGTATATGTGACTGCTTAGCATTTTTTTTAAAATGAAGCCTATTTAATGGCCTGAAAAATCAGCAAGCCATTAAAAACCGAACTTCATATAAATCCCTGTGCCTCAGGTTACAGCTTATCTGCATTTTCTTCAGCGTAACAAAACTCGTGTTTCATTCTTGTCTTTTAAAAATGGAAAAAAAGGAACATCAATGGAGAGGATCAAAAGGATGCTTTTGATTTTCCCCCATGTTCCTGAGCTGTGAGGCTTTAGGAGGCCTGGTTGAATAAATAGCTTTGATTTTTGTCTGCTTTGTTTCAGAGAAAGAAGAGATTTTCACCTGGTTTTATTTTGCTTTTTTTTTTTGGTCAGGTAAACTCCATTAAAACACATCAGTCCTGTTTAGAGTTCAGATGATCAAGATGTGTGGAAAGAACTAAAGATCTGAGTCAAAGGGACTTCATTAAAATAGCTGATTTATATTATTGCATTTTCCTTTTCTGAAACCAAGTTTGAGCCTTGCTGGCATCAGTAAACCTCGTACACCCTCCTTCACTTATCTGTGTGACAGAGGTTTTGCTTAGTTTAATTTGGCATGTTCGTGGGATGACAAACCAGGCCAGTGAAATGTGGGAACAGGAATGATCCAAGTTGAGTTGCCTATATGGAAATATTCGAGGCTGAGTCTGCAGGAATTTGAGTATGGTTTAATGAACATTCGTGGTTGTTTGGTTGCAGCAGTGGAACATGAAAGGTTTTGTTCTGACTATCGTCATTTTTCCACTTAACCTTTGAGATAAAGACCGGGCATGATTTCTGCACCGGCGGACTGGCCATCTTTCTCTATTTCTGCCAGTCACCAATGAACTGCTGAACTGGTCAGTTCTCATGCAGGTGGCATGTTGTGGCTTACACAGTGTGTGTCAGCAACACCCAGTGTGTTGGACCAAAGTTCCTCTCTGTTTTTTAACCCCTGCCCTCGTGAGCACCCCTTCTGCTTAAGAGCAATCAAATAACCTTGGTTTGCATTATTCATCTAAAAGATGTTTTTCTTCTTTCTCTCTTCCCTAAAGGAGCAGGTAATTAAAGACAAGAGGGAAACTGTCAATTAAGTTGAGGAATTCCTTCATAAATTCAGGCTCCCAACCAGAGAGGGGAAAACAGAAAAACCAAGATGCTCACCAGCCCCTTACAGATCAGTGAAAGTGTGTCCTGCTAATGTAGGCCAATCTGAGAGCTTATCCTTTCTCTCCCTGCTGTCAGGATTTCCTAAATAATTTCCTGAGTAATCCAGCTACAGGCAGCAAGGAGAGGAGGCTGGGAAATCAGCCAGGCTGTAAGGGAGGTGTAAGGAGGCTTGTAATCTTCTTCGAAGATTTTCTCTGCTCACTCTTGTTTTCTTTCATATCCCTCCTGTGTGTTTTGGGGCTTTCACTTTGTAATGTCCATTTCTTCTCTCAACAAAACCATTAGGTGTTTGTCTTTCATTCCAGTGGGTATAGGAATAAACTGTAAGCTCAAAGCTGCTCCCTTCAGGCTTTTCTTGCCAAGGCGATCCAACCGAGATTTAGCTTGATTTTTCTTTTTCTTTTTGCTTGTTGAAGAATATATGAAGTATATATTTGAATAAAAACAGAACTGTTTGTTCAGCCAAAAGGAAGGGTTTCATTTGGAAAGACCTCTAGGGAATGCAAGTAATTGAAAAAGTCAGATTACAAGATCTAGAGAAAAAATGCTGATGGGTTCTGGCTTTAATCCAGAAGTTCCTCAGGTAAAGCACACCGTAGTGCAGGAAGCCCAGATTCGGTTCTGACATCTGCTGGGAGAATTCACGTCTCTGTCTGTCCAGTGGAAAGATGCACTCAGGGAAATCCTGCAACCTGCTCCTAGGAAGCCCTGTGTATGGAGAGCCTTCAGAAGATGCAGTGTTTTCCCTAAGAATTCAAACAAAGAGAGTCTAATACAAATAGACAACATGGAGAAGGCTGTATTTTAATCATTGTCATTTGATAAAGGCTGTCAGTGTTCTTGTGCTGTTAGAGTCAGCAAGGACAGTCCCCAGGAGGTTTTACGTCAGAATCAAACGTCTGAATTGCCCTCAGTGTCCCTCTAACCTTTTACAGAAACGTGGTCAAATAAATGACCTTTTTGCAGTGGGTGTGAACAGTCTCTGCCCAGTCCTCACTCACTGACACCTGGGTTAATTGGGTTCCTTTATTCCCTCTGTTTCCTTTTGCAGGGAAGGCTGTTTCTCCCCCATCAGCCCAGAGGCATGTCCCCTCGTGCAGTCCTTCATGTGCCACAACAGGACGTTCCTCCTTGATGGCCACGTGCAGCTGAAGACAGGCCTGCAGACCCAGGAGCGACACCTCTTCCTCTTCACAGACCTTCTGGTTGTTGCCAAGTCCAAGTGAGTATGGCACGCCTTCCTACACAGTAGCCCTTTTTCTCAGTAGAGGAATTCCTTCATGCTTTTTTGGTAGTAAATCTCCCCTAAATCATCAAGCAGCTTTTTGTTCGGTCAACATGAGTTAGGTGTCTGAACTCAGCAGTCACTTTTGTAGACCCTAGAACCCATAGAGTTCACAGCACAGCACAGTAGCAGATGTTCTTGAACACACTGCTTGTATCAAATTCCCTGCCTTGCAAACTGAGTGTTGTAAACTCACCACTGCTCAGTGTGTCCCTTGGGATCCCTTGAACTGAAAGTTACTTCAGAGTCATCATCAGTCCTATGGGGTTGCTGTGTTGGAGAGAGGCTACAGGCTTTCACACTTACCTGGGAGCTGCTTTGATGCTCTCCAGTGATCATGGAAATTTTAAGGTTGGAAAGACCACTAAGATCATCTAGTCCAACCATCAACCCATGCCTGTGACCACTCTAGACAACGTCACTCAGTGTGACATCCGCCCTTCTCTTGAAAACCTCCGGGAATGGTGATTCCACCACCTCCCTCATCAGCCTGTGCCTCACCACTCTTTCTGAGAAGAAAGATGATAAGCAGCTGATAAGCAGCTGCCTAAGAACAGAAGTCATAGGCAGCACCACAGTGCTGTGCCAGGAGCAGCATGGGGCTGGGAAGCAGTGCTCAATGGTCTGGGCCGAGCTCCTGTGCAGTCAGGCTTGCTGCTAAGCTCTGATTGTTCACTCTACCATTCACAATTAAATCAGATTTACAAGCTGCGTCTAGCATGCCAGCTTCATGCAGCATTTGTAGTTTAAGGCAATTTTAGAGGGTGCTTTCGCTTGTTGTTATGGGAAAATAACCATAAAGGATCCTGAAACAGCTTCATTCTCTGTTAGGCACTGTTTGTAGTCTCACAGGGTGGGTAATCTCAATGTGAATCCTGGGCTTTTGCGATGTGTCTCTTTGCTTAAGCAGTTGTTTCAGAGGCTGCCGGGAAAAGCCAGAATAAATCTGTGTTTTCAGTATAAATCTGAACAGTGTCTGTTTGAATCACACACAGTGAACGCAACCCCCCAGATGAACTCCTTCACCTTATGTGGTGTGACAACACGGAGAGTACTGTACCCAGACATGCTCTGCTAAGGGTGGGTGTGAACACTGAGATATTTACAGGACATCTTATTGCTCTAGCAGTAATATAAATGTTATTGCCTTTGTTTGTGACTGTGTTGTGTTTAGGCTGGGATTCATCTCAGTTTAAGCTTTCAAATGCTTATGAGTATTCGCAACTCACCTGGGTTTGTAGGTTCCTTTGTGTCAGCAGGGGAAAGCCAGCACCTCCCTGTGGCAAACCCTTTAGTAAACAGCATCAGCAGTGGAGAGGGGGGTGGTCCCAATGACTGCTCAGTGGTATCATCTCACCACCTTAGCTGTGAGCTCCTGAGCTGTGGAAGGCTGAAGCCAGGTGAGGTGAGTCCCTCCAGTCAGCATGCTGAGCCCCAGTCTGAGCTGTGTTCCTGCAGGGCTGGCTGGCTCCCAGTGGCATTGGAAAGGCCTACTCTGTGTCACCGCTCCAAAATACGGTCCCCAGGGAGTAATAACAGCTCTTACAGCACTTGATTTAATGTGGTGAGGAGTCTGCAGTGTTTGATGGAGTTGGAACAGAACAAATTGTGCTTCTGCATGTGGAAAAAAAAGGGGAGAAATAGTATTTGGAGTGATATCGCTTCATGTATTTTGAATTATATTCATGCATTTTAAAGAACTCATTGGGATGTTTTCTCTATAGCTTCCCTGACAGCATTTTTTTTAAAGCATCAGAGCTGTCACTAATGAACACTGTATGAAAATCAGCATTTTTAAAGGTACCACACACTAAAATACCATTGCTGATTCCTAGAGGAAAACCTGAGGGGGTACATACTGCTCTGCAGCCGTAACTAGGGATTGCTGTTGACTTTCCAATAATGGATACAGAGTCGGACCACAAGGTCACCAGGATAATGTGTAGACAGAATTGATGATGCAGCTGAGTCTGACTTAACTTCAGGGTTATTCCATGTGCAGGTGCTAAAAATTTGCCGTTTTCGTTAGGCAGTTTTTTCAACTTGGAGCCTATACACATCTAAGAGATGGCTCTTACGTGCAGCTCTGAACACTGTCAGTGCCAGCTGAGCTGGAGGTAGCTGGTCCCTGCACAAGGGAGCTCATGTGTAATTAGATTCTGTGTGATTGGCAAATGGGCATACATTCTTCTAAAGAGAAGCAACAGATATCTTGTGTCCTCTAAGCTGGCTGAGCAAAGTCCTGCCCAGCACTGAGCTCCTGCTTAAAAGGAATGAATTGGCATTTCTCCCATGGAAATGTGGGGAGGCGAGTCCTCTCCACAGCTGATCTCGCGTGCCTTTGGACAAGGTGCCTATCGGTCCATTTCCTGGTACTTTATAATCATTTTTGAAATGCAGACTGTTATCTTTTCAGTTCATCCATTAACCCAGCTTGTGAAAAATCAGACTAATACCCTGTGCTTGTCTATCTCCTGTCTCTGCATTTAATGCCTTCGTGTGAGGATTGTCATACATTAATCGATTGAAAGGGTTGGGTATTTTTTTCACTAAACCTATACTAAGAGTGCAAAATTGTATGCTGTTTTCCATTTACTGATTAGATTTCTTCCAGAGAGTGTGTGTTTTAATTCAGCAGAGTAAATATTTCAAGGACGTTTCAGTTCACTGATCAAGGTTTCTCACATAAGCTTTTGTAAGGGAAGGAAATGGCCTCCTCTTTCTTCTCCATAACACATACACACATAAATACATTCATTTTAGGGTTATTTTCCGAACTTGGCTGGACATAGAAATTAATGGTTGAGTAAATACGTGGAATTACGGTAGCGATTGCCCACTAGTTCCATTAATGCTTTTGTCAGAAAGTCCTATTAAGAAGATTAGCAAATCTAGTGAGAAGTTAATCTTCCATCTGTTAACAGCCTCAAGGTATCCAATTGCCACTTACAGAAAGCCAAAGGAACTGAGTTTGCTCTGCAGAGGTAAGACAACTCAGGGTACATCGGTACCTCCACCATTGAGGAGCATGAATTTTCTTTGATCTCAGTGCAGATTGGATCTGCCTGATCTTTACGGGACTGCTTTAAAAAATTATCTTAGATAAAGATCACCTTTAAAAAAATGAAATACTCTTTCCATTTTTCCAGTGTTCAGCCGTGCTTCTACCTTTGTCAGTAATGATAAATTCACTTCTAGAGGTAATGCCTTGGCCCTTAAATAGCCAGCCCACCTTTCACCAACACTGAGAACTCATGGACTGCAGAAAGGATGTGGCAGATGGGGATAAAATTATACCTCAGGCCCTTTAGATGTTAATGGAGGCTCCCGTTTCAGTGCCTCTAGAAACCAGGCCACTTGAATACTGATGATAGCTGAGAGCTGTGACTAGGCATGGCAAATAGGGTAAGGATATACATCAGGAACGACGGGGTGAGCAGCTCTGTGCTTCACCCTGCCAACACCTGCTGCTGGCACTGCGGGGGCCTGGCTTTATGAACTGTAAATGCTAATAAGTGAAGCAGCCAGTAGAGAGTTCACTGTACTGAATACTGGGGAAAAGGAATTGAGAAAGGGAAGCTCAGTAGGCTTGTCTCCAGCATAACCCCAGTCTTAATGGTGCTGCCAGGCCAAGCACCCATTTATTTACATTTACACTACAATTTATGTCTATATTTGGCTGTAAGTCTCCATTTTTTACAGTTAATTCTGTGGACAGTCTGATGCACTCCTTTCTGTATTCATCTTATCTGTTAGATCACAAATTGGCTCAATGATGAGCACATTGAAATGTTCTAAGCTTCTTTTGGGCAGGGTAATAAAGTGTAATAGCTTAAAGAGAACTGAAATGTTCAGCTGGCAGGAAACACTACGATATGGCTTAAAAAATGCAAGAACTTGAGATGGTATTTTACAGTATTTTACACTGTGCTCATTCAAGTACATCTTTTTGTTGTGGTGTATATTGGAGGTCTTTTCTTTCCCAGCACTATGAATGTAGCAGGGCTATCAGCAGTGCTCTGTTCAGAGATACCTGTCAGCACAATGTCAGCTGGACCAACTGAGGTACTGCATGTTCATCTCAGCCCTCTTTAAAGCTGCAAACTCCAAGTATTTTCATGCTTCAGACTGCATTAGTTCAGTCTGTTCTAATCAAATACCTTGTAAACGAGACTAATCTCTGAGAAGGTAGTCTTTGTGTACCAGAGCCCTAACAAAGTGCTTACCTGGCATATTTATTTATAGAGCACTAATCACCATGCTGCCTGGCACTGTCCCCATCCACATTTGCAATAGCGTGATGAGCTGACATGCTCTTGTTTGCAGTCCTCGGATTAGAAGGGCCTTCAGGGAAGGGCCATTTCTTCTTCAGCCTTTCCCTGTTAGCACAGCAGGCTTGTGGTTTTAATGTACATTAAATTTCAAACATTTAGGAAAATCATGTAATATACCTTCTTTGTAAATAGGCAGATATTCTGAGAACACAGTAGTGTTCTTATAGGAGAACAGCTTTGCAAAAGTGGACCTGGGGGTCCTGATGGACACGAATCAACAGTGTTCCTGAGCACAAGTCTGCAGTGTGCCTCTGCCATTAAGAAGGCAAACAGTACTCATAGCTGCATTTGGCAAAGCATTGCCAGCAGATCAAAGGAGGTGATCCTTCCCCTCTCCTCAGCTCTGGTGAGGTCACATCTGGATTGCTGGGTCCAGTTCTGGGCACCCCAGTAGCAGAGACATATGGACATACTGGCGTGAGTTCAGTGAAGGGCTGTCAAGATAATGAAAGGACTGGAGCACCTCTGCTGTGAGGAGAAGCTGAGAGAGCTGGGTCTGCTCATCCTGGAGGAGAGGAGGCTCAGGGGATCTCATCAGTGTCCATAAATACCTGGAGGCAGGGTGCCAAGAACTGAGGGCCAGGCTCTGCTCAGTAGTGCCCAGTGCCAGGACAAGTGGCAATGGGCACAAACTTGAGAGCAGGAGGTTCCCTCTGAACATGAGGAAGCTCTTGAACCAGAAAACCTCCAGAGGTGCCTTCTATCCCTAGCAATCCTGTGATGCTGTGAAGTCCTGCAGCTAGTTTGTGGAGGCCTGACATGACCCAAGCTGTTGAGTCTTTCCTGAGGACTAGCTTTTTCAGTCTGGTCGAGTTGTTGCTTTTCACAGTCACCATAGTAGTTGACCATGGAGCTAAGCAATCATACTATACTGTTAACACCTCAGCAGAGCTGAAATCACTGAAGTCAGAGGGTGATTTTGCCTGATGGTGAAATTTGGAGGTGAGCTCCAGTCATGGGCAGTTTTGTCACGGAAAGCAAGATGTCAAGGGATGTCCCAAGCAGCCTATTTATCTCACATATCAATTCTGTTGATCCCACTTGGATCAGAATTTGTTACATTTTCACATGCAAGCCAAACAAAACGTTGGTTTCTTTAACTAAAGCAGAAGTGCTCTTTCCATCGCTTCCTTTCAGATGCGCTCAAAGGAAGAGGAAACCCTAAGTTATTTAACCCCTCTCGTTATGTATTCCTGTGTGTGACAAACGTGTGAATTTCTGCCATCAGGTCGCACTCTCATTTCAAACTGAAGTGCCAAGCACGTCTCTGTGAGATGTGGACAGCATTTTGCACAGAAGAAGTCTGCGAAGGCAGCACCGACCCAGACAGGTCCTTTGTTTTGGGCTGGCCCACCACTAACTGTGTGGCAAATTTCAGGTAAGAAACAAGGTATGTTTTATTTAACAGGTTCCTGAAATGCGTTTAGGCTGAGAGGTAGAGACAGCCATAGAGTCATTTCAGAGCCAGTGAATATAGGAAGGAAGAAGTATAGGAAGGAAGACTCTTAACATAGTTCCCTCCACTGCTGTGAACGAGTCACCCTCTCTGCCCCATCTTCAGTCTCTGCAAATGTAGCAGTGGATCTCCCTTATCACTTAAAAAATCTGAGAGAATTTGTGATTTGGCACAGCACTTTCTGTGCTGCAGACTCGCTCAGTTGGGAGTCGCTTTTTGTTTGTTTTTAATATAATTGGTTGCACACTTCAGTTAATTAATAAAATGAACTAGAAATAGTAAGCAATCAAGCTAATGATAGGATCCAAGAGACCCTTGCAGGACAATTTCAAGCAGAAGTGCTTGTACTGGAAGTAGCAGGAGACACAGAGCAAAATAGTGATTTTTTCCTATTTCTCTCTTCATAAAATTGTGCCAGAGAAAATGTCAGATCTCCTCCTGAAGCAGAATCACTGAAAGACTGTGGTCCATCTTTGCAGCAATGGCTGCAGAACACATAAGGGCTATAGAGGAAATGTCAGTGATTAGACTAATTGCACTCTCAGTGGGAGGGCTGTGTCCTCACTGTGAGTGAGGGAGTGCACTGTCACCCTTGAATCCCAGATAGTGGCTGTGAGTTGGAAATGCATTTTCCTCTTTACCATCAGAGTGCAAAAGCTGACACGTGTGGCTTGATTTGTATGTCACGTTGTCCTTAGCCACAGATATCCACAGAGAGTGCTGGGCACAAACTGCTCTTTGTTGAGATGTTTGTTCTGTTTTGACTTTTTTTTTTTTCCTGGCTTAATAATCCTGAAACAAAACTGAAATTTTCCATTGATTTTTAATCGAACTCCTGCCGATAAACGTGAGCTTTGATCTGGAGACAGTATGTGGTTCTTTATAGCTATCAGAAACTAGGAGAGTATGAAAGCAATAGCAGCAACCCAGAATCAGAGACATATAGAAGGGGAATTGTTTTACGTCTGGAAGCACATAGAAAATCTAAAACACCATGCGTGAGTCCACAGATAGCATATCCTACAGAACTGAAGCAGCCAAAGCAGAATCACAGTCATAGTGTTTGTGAAGTGCGTGCCCCTGAAGCGGCACCATTCAGTAGATTTGTAGTTCCCTAAATGCCTGCTCTGACAATATGAAGAACCTGATTTGCATAAGTAGCAGTGGGAATGGCAGCTACTCCATCTGGGGCAGGATTTGGATCAAGGAAGTTGACACAAAATTAGGTTAAATTCCTTGTGCTGTCCTATTATTAGCTGCATTTACCCAGGTAGGTTTGTATCCTTGGAAGTGTCGAAACAAGACAGGTGTTAAAAAGTCCAACGTTAAGCATTTCTGAGTGAAGCAGTTTATATGTGTACTTTGTAATTGGGTGGTAAGCCAAGTAGCAAACAAGAAGATAAATGGTGGAAATGGAAAGAAACCTATATGCCCGAGGAAATACCTTTATACTTTTAAATTAAGCTATCATTTTTAAGCAGAGTGCTCTTCTCTTTGGACATCGGTTCCTATCTGAATTCACAGTAAAGCTTTGATTTCTGTGATCAAGATAACAACAGGGGCTTTTGATCTCCCTGGCAGCCTTTCCTGTTGATTTTGCAGGGAAGCGGGTTTTTCATTCAAATTTCAAAAACCCTTTTATTTTTGGTATGTATTTGTGGCACTTGCAACCAAGGAGCAATCCATTTCGCTGCGGTTTGTACAGGAGCTCTTTTGCTATCAGAATGACAGCTGATTTGTCTCTCTTTTTCTGCAATTCTTGCAGGTCTGCAGAACAGAAGGAAACATGGCTCTCCTTTTTGCAAAGGTACTTTATTATAGAGTCTTTGAAGGCACTGATAAAGGTCCCAGCCATCTAGACCAGTGATTCCTAAGTAGTGGTACAAATGCCATAATTATAGAAGCTCTTCCAAAGAAAGAAAGAAGTCATTCCACACCTTCTCCCTGCTGAGAGCTTTATGTGCCCTTTGAGCACCAGTTACTACTCAAGGAGGAAAACTTTTTTCCCTGTTTCTGCCCATGGCCCAACAGAAAATGGGAGCTATTTGTAACGTGTTTCCTTTCCTTCACTGTTGAAGTTTACATTGCCACCTTCACTCTAGTTGAGACTGTGGCTCTTTTGAAATTGATGGCATCTAACAAAGCCCAGCTCAGAAACCTCTGTTCTAACCTATCTGCAGCTCATGGCAGTGCAGAGCAGTGGGGCTAACTTCGGTTGTATGAAATGTACCCTAAGCCAGAGGATATACACAAGGGTCTGTGTAAACAGAGATCTCATTTCAGTCAACATTTTGAACAGAATACTACTAGAGGTGATTGTGTTTTCTCTACACCTAAACTTTCTGTCTTTATTTCATTCTTTGCGGTTCACAGGGCTGTTCAAATCATTCCTGCTGGGGGTGATTTATAATTCACTCTTCTCCTGTTCAATCTCTTTCATTGTTCTGGACGATGAACTGTAAATGATTTCAGCAGAAGCTGATGGTACAGCTTGAGACATTACAGTGATTAGTAGTTTTATCTGCATTTCTGTTTAAAACTGTCCTGACTTTGCTGCAGCCCGTTCTTCACAGTTAGGCTTAGTTGTATAGACCCTCCTGTTTGATGACTCCGATCAGGAATTCACATCCTTCATAAGTAGTTGTCATGTTCTCAAATAATCACCGAGTTATGCCACAACCTGATTGAGCTACAGATGTCCCCATTCATTGCAGGGGAGTTGGGCTAGGTGGCCTCTAAGGGTCCCTTCCCACTCAAACAGTTCTGTGGTTCTGTGGTTCTAAGGTAGAGTGGTGCCATGTTGATGGGCTCTTTAAAATGAAAACTTCAGGGAAGTCTACATAAGGATTTTAAATCTGGTTCTTCTGCTGTTTACACTGATTTCCGCAGTGTAGCAACTTGGACACAGCAGGGTATTTCTAGGTACTATGGTCAGAACGTGCTGGAGGCTTTCCTTTCCTCTGAGATCTTTCTATTGCAGTAGATCTGAAAATGATCTTCCTACGTAGTTTCTGCTTGATTGCTGTTTAAATGTTTGTCTTTATGTTTACTATATTAAACATTCACCTGTTTTGCATTTGTTTTGGCAGTCGAATAAGGGAAGAGAAAGAAAAAGACTATCCTAAAAGCATTCCTCTGAAGATAATTGCAAAGGATGTTGGAACCTGTGCATATGTAAGTGCTCTTGAGCTAATCTAGGGGTATAAATCCACATCATCTGTAAATCCTGTGCATGTCAGGGATGGGAGGGTTCTTTTGGGTTACAGCCTCCTTTAAGCATCTAGCCCCCTCTAGAAGACTTAGAATATGCAGCCCTCAGGTGTGTGCTTCCTGTCTTTACTAAGTGAGTTCTTTTTCAAAGACGATGTTCTTAGTAAGGAATGGGTTGGTCTCTTCTCCGAGGTAACAGTGAGAGGATGAGGGGGAATGGCCTCAGTTTGTGCCAGAAGAAGGTCAGGTTGGATATTAGGAACAATTTCTACTTAAGAAGAGTGGTGAGGCAATCACCATCCTTGGGGGGGTTCAAGAAATGTGGAGATGTGGCACTGAGGGATGTGGTCAGTGGGCATGGTGGGGATGGGCTGATGTTTGGATTGGATGATCTTAGTGGTCTTTTCCAACCTTAATGATTCTATGATTATAAATACTGGGTCCAACATACAGGCTAAAGGCTTTAGAGTTAAGTCCCTCCCCCCCCCCCCAACCCATATCCAAAAGAATTCATGCATAAACATCTTAAGAAATGCTGGTACAGTGTTCCTTTTTTTTTGCTTTTCAAACTGATTTAAACTCACAGCTGCCTTCATTCAATTCTGCAATGTTGCAATGTGTTTTATTGTTTATAATGATCATAAAGCTGTAAAGCTGTGTACACGAACACTCTGAAATTGCCCTAAATGTGGTTTTCATCAGCTTGGGGATGTTGGTACATTGTGGGCACAAAGGAAGTTAGTAGAGAAAGACAGTCCTCCACAGAGTGATTTGCACCTTTTTTTCCAAGCCATTTTTAACCAATTTAAACAAAATTCTTGTAGGTAGGCAGCTCCGCAGGGATATGCTGGCATTCAGTGGTAATCCATCTATTCTTCCTCTGCTTCTTTGACATTTGTACTTTCCTTCTAATGGTACTTTTAAGACATGTATCTCATGCTCAGAAGCATAAAGAGCATTTTCAAGGATGTGAGAAGTTTTCACCGCAGTTAGACTTTGTTGGATGTCTTTGCTCAACACTGAATTCTGTACTTGCAATGACAGAAACATAAAGAATTCCGCCTTATTCTGAAAATCATTGTCAAAGTGAATTGTAATAGAATTGCTGAGTTGCAAAGAGAAATGCTAATAAACAATAATTGTGGTAGTCCAAATGAAGGACTGCAGATCAAGGTGGGCTCAGATGTAAATGTCTACAAAGCACACCTGCACCCAGATGTTGCACTCTTGTACCAGGGTTGTTTTGGGGGATTTTGGATGTCTTTTCTCCTTTGCTGTAGTTAACTCATGTGCCAAATACAGTTTCCTGATTCTAGAAATGGTTCTTGATCCTAGAAATGACACACTGCAGCCTAGCCATTACCAGTAATAAAGCTGTGGAGGAGCAGATGGAAACTTAGTGATGCCAATAGTTCTTATGGCACTCCGCTGCCTGTACTACAGCAGCTGGGGATGCCCGAGAAATATTCCTCTTTTTTTGGAGGGTAGGGAAGGGTAAACACAAGGCATAAACCGTTTTATTATATTCTAGCCCAGAGCAAAACTTATGCAAATGTGCTGACCTACTGCTGAGAGCCAGATGTCAGTGCTTTGGGCAAATGTTAAATTTTTTATGGTATGAGCGTTCAGATATGTCCTCAAGCAAGATGTAGAATACTCTCACTACTTTCATTTGATTGCCATGGCAGCTTGTTACCATCAGGGACTTACACACTGTACAGCTCAGATCTTGTCTAAATACAGGATGTCAGGCGGCTGTTTCACCTAAACATCACATGGCCAGTATAAAATTGATGTGCTGCATGGAGCTGCAGGCTACAGCAAACCGTCCTGGGATGGGCAGGGACACTGACATCCTGGTTCTGCACCCTCCTCCCAAATCCCCCCCACCCTTTCTTTGGGCCATTGGATATGTCTGGGAGGTTTGGCAAAAGGTGTTCTGGACATGCTCTCCCCACCTGCTTTTCTGCCATGCAAGGTGATGGCAGTGGTGCTGTGCATTGCAGCGGGGATTGGAATAGAGTTGTAAATCCTGGTGTGCCTGAAATGTGTGACATGCAGCGTGATAGTGCAGAGCAACATCCCATGGTGCAGGAGGAGGCCTGGCTCCAGGCAGCAGGTGCTGAGTCTTGCCATTGCTATGTAGAAAATAGGCCTTTGTGCCCACTTTGTTCTTCTTTACTGCTACTGTGCAGAGGCAGGAGGGAGCTGGAGGGGCAATGTTTTTAACTGGAGGACACATTCCCAAGAGGAAGTGTTTCTGGTATTAAGCCAGATCTAGCTTTGAGAAGACTATATAGAAAGTGGCAAAGAATATAGAGAACAGCCTATGTACAGTGTTCTCTTACCAGGAGTTCTTCAATAGAAAGGGAAGGAAGTGATTTACAATTGATATGAAGCCTGAAAAGCACTGAAATGTTTCTTTTCTTTTCAAAGGGGACATGCATGCATCTCGTCCCCAGGAATCATGGCACTGTGCCCTTCTGATGGAGCTCTCGGGGAAGCAGGGAGCAAATACAGGCAGTGTGTGACAAGGCAGAGGAGTCAGACCTCTGTCTCAGGCAGCTGGGTCTTTCTCTGCGGTATAACTTACTTATTCAGCAAAATTTTAACTCCCTTTTGTTTTAGCAATGAATCATGCAGTTATTGGACTCTTCAAATACTCTGTGCAAATCCAGTTTTTTTAATGCCATTTTGCCTTTCTCCTTTTTCTCTGTTCGCAGTCAAAAACCCTAAATGTAACCAATGTTGATACAGCCAATGATGTCATTCTCATGGCCCTGCAGCAGCTGGGAATTTCTGTGAGTACTTGCACTGGTCTTAATGCGTCGCTTTTAATAATCAAGTCTTCTCTTGCACCTTTTCCAAGACTTAGGATGTGAACATAAATTAAAGCCTTTATCATTAGCAATTCAGTGTTGTTGGAATGAAGCGATACTTTGCCAATATACAGACCTCCAGAGAACATCAAATACCTTAAAAGTGTTGGATAAGTCTCCCATCCCTGTGATGAATAAGTCGTGTTTGGAGTTGCTTTTAAATCCATTTTTCTGATAGGTAAGAGCAGAATCTTGATACCAAAAAAATGAGTTTGATGCAGCTCCTTTTGTGTACTTCATTGTGAGCAGGAAGCCTGCTGACCTGCTTGCCTGTCAGTTTCATAATATGCAGAAATGCATGGTCAGCTGTGTCCCCAGATCACAGGCACAAGCACTGCTTTTGCATGTCCAGATCAGACCCTGTAAACACCCACAGATCTTTGGTGTCACGTGAGATGAGAGTAACTGAGTGATCGCATGGAATCAGAATACACCCAATTGAAGCAACGGTCTGAAACTGTCTAAGATACCTCAAAATAGTACATTGAGTACATGCAGAAATTCCCAGTAGATACTGAATGAACTCCCTTTCCCCTAAAACGGAAAAGGAAGTTCCTCAGATGGCAGTGGGAATCATTGCCATGGGCAAGAATTCCAACTCCCTTAGCCTTTTTATCCCATCTTTTCACTACACATCTGATCGATTCTGATGGTCAGAGGAGCTCCTGGATGACAGGTTTTAATGGCCTACCAGTTGGCTGTTTGGGTAACAAGGTGTTTTTGAACTTGTTGATCTTGGTGTCTGTGTTGTTCTAGATGCAAGGAATCTGACAAGGCTTCCCTTACTGCAGCCCCGCGTAAGAAGTCAAGCATGACCACATGCTACTCTTGCGCTTCCCTGAAGCTTCCTGAGACCCCTTGCCCAAATTAAAGTAACCCCAGAGTTTGCCTTCCCCAGCATTCCTAATCCCTAATTTGCACAGGCTTTTAGTGTGTCTGGAGGGCTACGTTGCTAGCGTGGTTGTTCCTGGGTGCAGCACTTTCTGCTGTTACAGCTGCTATGCCCCATCTACACCAGGGCTGTGGCCCAAGTTCGCGATCCTGCTTTATGTCCAGTTAAGGCAGCTCTGTATTTCATAGAAGTGGACACGATGTGAGCTAAAATGAAGCCCGCTGTCTGCCCCAGTCTGTGTCAAGAATGAAGACCACACTACATTACAGCTGCGATTCTGTATTGCAGTACATTTCATTTTTACCTATTTCACAGACATCGTTTGCATTTCCTCATTTCTTTTACAGAAAAATCAGGAAGATGGTGTTACCAAAAAAAGACTGTTGTGTTTGGGGTTCATGGGAGGAGGAGCTGGCTTTGGTGCAGCTCTGTGTTCTGTTGCATGTAGCACCGTCAAGCCATTCCTCCTCTTTACAATCTTATTTCAAGCAGGAAAAAAATAAAAGAGAAAGCCTTCTGCAAGATGTACAATCTTGCCCACGGAATCATTTGCTCAGAGTAATATACTGCATCTCTTCACTGCATCTGCATAGCATAAAGCCTTTTTCATTAGTGGCAGATGATCAGATTAGCAATAAAATCAGACGAGCTAAATAAATTAAGCTGCAGTCTATATATCACCCAGCTCCCCCGAAGGATTGATCTGACTGCGAGGGAGCTTTTCCTTATGCACCATCTCGAGGGGCTTTTTATGTCCAGAGAGAGCCACTTGAAAGGAGCTCTATGACTTTTCAATAGCAGTTCTAAAAACTACATTCCCCATGTTGTGTGGTTCATGTTACTTTGGCTGAGCTTACTCTGTTTTCATGCATCAGGGTTTTTCCCTCTGGTTTCTCTGATAAAACGACAACCAGTTCTCACAAAATGACATTGAGCCTTTCTCCCAGATGTTCAAGGGGAACAGAAAGAAGGGCTTTGGGCTCCCCAGCTCCATAGGTACACTCACTGCTTTCTCTGGGACAACCACAGTTCCAGTGACAAATGGCCTCATAAAGCCCATAAAGGACAACATTTGCAATCAGGAGATGAGCCCTGCCTGCCTCTTCCCTTCCCTGCCCCCTCTTCCCAGTAACTAACCCCTTCATATATATATATATATATATATATTTAAAAGGAAAAGTAAATACTGTTCTTGTGCTCCTCAGCTGTATTTATTTGCTCCTGGCGGCTTGCCCTGAGGCACCAGAGATGTCTCCAAAGCCTATTTATTTTCCTTCTGCCTCCTGCTAGCTGACTTAACAACAGTGCTAATATTGACCAGAGAGCTCTGTCAGTCAGCGAGCGAACCGCATGGTCTTTATGGGGTGTATTGGCACTATTGTGGGTGTGTGCAGCAAGCAGGAGAGTTTCAGGAGCTCTGGGACACTGCATAAAGTTCCAGACAGTACCTGACAGTGGGCAAATCTGTTTACAAAGAGGTAGGATTTAATTGTTGAGCTTAATGCTGCTTTGGGGTATTTATCATCTTTTGTAGCCAGAGAACTTTTAGGCTTTAATTATCCTCACTGAAAAGGCATTTAAGGTGCAGTAGTTCACATTTCATATGATGTAGTTATCCACTGCACTGTTGTCTTTCCTTCTGAAAGTGGTTTGTATTAAATGTCATTCTTTCTGTCTGTATTGCCTCGCTTTATGACACTTTCATATCTGAAATAATGTGCTATTCTCCTCCTTCAAGTAAGCTGTAACATTGACTCGTGTATTTACGCTAAGGGCAATATGTAGAATGTGCTTTCAAATCAGCAGTTTTACAGGCTTTGCCTAAAGTTGCTCACATTCTCCAATCCTCTTGAAATTGTCTCCTTTGATGTAAATTTATCCTCCCCACTGTGTATTATGAAGGAGGGTTCCGCAGCCTTAAAGCAGCATCCAATTCTCCTGAGCCCTTACAACCCCAGCATCTGCACAGCAGGGCATACAAGGCTGCGTGCTGAGTGCCACAAGTCCCTTGGGTACCAGCTGGGATGGCTGCAGGTGAGGGGGCTGCATTCCCCATGGTAGAGAATTCAGAAACTCGAATGGTAGCAACTTCAGGCACTGTGGAAGTAAAAGGGGCTCCACTGATGTCAGTGGCAAGGTGCAGGTTATTGTTATATTGTGAGAAACCTGACATGAACTTATTTGTAGTGGCTGGCAAACTTATTCTTGATTTTGCTTCCAAAGGGCTCTGAGAAAGACTACAAGCTGTGGGTGATTTCAGGAAGAGAAGACGCTCCGTACCCTCTTATTGGTATGTTGGTGACATCATCTTATTTTGCAGCTTTCACTCATTGTTTTTAGTGCTGAAGGAAGCAAGAAATGCAGAGAATACTGATGTGCAGTTTCCTCTTCTGTTTTTTGGGTTGTTTTTTTCCCCTTTCTTCCTCTTATGTCCCTGTCACCAAGCTTGCCTGTTTAGGGAGCTAAGCAGATGCTGATCCTTAGTTCTGATGAGCAACGTGTCTGATTGTGTCACATTCACAGAGACAGAAAAAGCTCATTTATTCCTGCTCTGTTTTTGCTATTTTTGGCTGCACAAGCCTCTGTCTTTCCCAGAGCCAACCTCTCCCCTCAGCTGCCTCCTCCCATGAAGCTGCTCCAGCTTTGCCATATTTCCTCCTACAGTCCCATGGCATTGCTTACTCTACTCTCCTCCTCAGCGCAGCTCAGCTGAGTTTTGAGAAATGTTCTGTGCTTCCACAGCTCACCTGATTCCAGTGGGCCTTTGCAGACCTGTGTTTCTGCAGATCTGTATTAGTGATAGGACAAGATGCAGTGGCCTCAGGTTGCACTGGGTTGGTTCAGATTGAGTATTAGTAAACGTTCCTTCTCAGAAAGAGCGGTGAGGCAGTGGCACAGGCTGCCCAGGGAGGTGGTGCAGTCACTGTCCCTGGGGGGGGTTCAAGAAATGTGGAGTTGTGGCACTGAGGGATGTGGTCACTGGGCACGGGGGGGGTGGTTGGACTGCATGATCTTACAGGTCTCTTCCAAACTGAATGATTCTGTGACTCTCTTACTGGCTGGCAGCTCCCCTCTGACTAGGAGCAAACTGTTCTTATTTCTTATTCCCTTTCTAAAATGCTTTTCTAAACATTCTGTCACCAGAAACCAACCCAAAGCTGAGAAGTGATGAAATGGGCTGATTTGATTTTGGCCTGTGGTTCTCCGAGAACAAATCCTCCCATTATTAAGAACCTTTCCCCCACAGAAATCCAGCATTACTTGTACTATATAAGAGTTCACACATAATTAGAATGAGAAAAAATCGTGGAGTTTCTATTTTCCTCCTGCAAATCTAATTTCTGTGAATCTTAGCATTCCTTCTTAAAGCATCCTAAGCTACAAATGCTTTGCTGTAGTCAGACAACAGTAATATGTATGAAATGTCTAACCTGAACACATTATGGACATTGCAAGTTGTTTTGTCTTTGAAATGTACCAAACTTTGTCTTGTAGACTATTATGTGTAGCTCAGTCAGATAGAAACCCAATTGTAGTTTTAAATACAGAACCAGAGCATTTAGAGATGAAGCAGACCTGTCTGCTCACTGGAAGTTTGAGGTGCAAGCTTTGTAAAAGAAGAATCTGACATCCAACTGATGCTGCTCCTGATGTTTACACAAAGGTTTATCAGATAAACCTTTTATTGGCTTTTATCAGGGCTGCACATTTGAAGCAGTTTGACTACATTTCAGTTTCACCCTACCTACAGTCTCAAATAGACTTACTTCCACTATCAGCACTCAAATTTAAGTACAAGGTAACTAATTTAATTAACTAATACATTTCAGACTGCCGTGTGTTTAGACAAGTTCAAAACGTGTCTTTCTGCTGGCATTTTTGAAAGCTCCTCCAGAAATGAGTTACCTCTGCACAGTCCCAAAAGGTGCTGTTGAATGCAGCTCACCTGCAGCAGCCCTGGGACTTGTGTTTCCTTCCTCTCAGCCTCAGGCAGGAGGTGCACTTGTGTCTCTCCTGGCTTCATTACCATGCAGAGGCAGGGAGCATCACTTCTGTAGTGGACTTGTTTGTTTGTTTTGCACACTCAGGTGACAGATGACTGCTCCCAAAATCTTGTTTCTTGACAGAACTGTATGAGAAACCAGCACCTAAACCTTCAGTGTCACATGTAAAGCAAGAGAAAGAATAAACACGGAACACACAGTCACTCATGTTCTTCTGATGGGCTTTTATGTGATGCAGCTGTACTAGGTCCGATGGCACCTTTACATCTGCTTAGTTACACTGAATGCAGTAACTCCATATCTGCCCAGGTATTATTTATGCCAGTGTAAACACGCAGAAAAGTGACAGTTCTCAGGTAATTGAGAAATTGCTGTGGCCAGCATGTAAAATGCTTTTCCTCCGAGGCAGATGGGAGCTCTGAGAGCCTCCAGCCAGTCCGGCCCACATGACAGGAATTTCTTTTTGCACAGGCCACGAATATCCCTTTGGGATCAAGATGAGCCACATCCGCGATGCCATGCCCCATGGCTCAAAGCACTGTGCCTGCCCCAGGCAGCTGCAGGGCTCCTTCCTGACAGAGCAGCTGCCCCAGGAGCTGCAGTGCCAGTTCGTGCTGAAGCCAAGCCGCCTGGCCGAGAGCCCGCCGCTGCACGGTACGTGGTCTGCCGCTGCCTCCGGAACGCAGAGCCTGCCCGTGGCCTGGCAGTGCTGGGGGAAGCCAGAGTGCTGGGATGGAGGGTGGGCACTGAGAAGCAGCGGGCAGATGTTTGTGCCAGCTGCACAGGGATTTTGCTGTGTGGTTCTCAGTGATTTCAGCATGCTGTTGCCTGTGTGTTGTTTTTATAAGTTACAGTTTGACAGGCTGCCTGTCAAGAGGTTGCTCTAAAAGCAGCCAAAGAAAGACAAGATCTTCCCCCTACAGGTTTTTGTAAGTCTATTAAAGGAGCTTCTCCATGCCGCCCTGTCTGTGCTCTGCAGCAAAGCGGGGAGGTTGTGTGGTTGTGAAGCTAAGGCTTCAGTTCTGCACAGAATTCAGTATCTTCTGTCTGAACAAGGTACCAAGGACTGCCTGCCTCCCTTACCAGCACCTGTCTCATGGTTTAGCCTGGGCATGAATTTTTGCGGTTGACAGTCAGCTAAACATAAACTAACAGTGTGCCCTGATGGTCCCAGGTGGCCAAGAAGGCTGATGGCGTCCTGGCTTGTATCAGCAGTAGTGTAGCCAGCAGGAGCAGGGTGGAGATCATCCCCCTGTACTCGGCTCTGGTGAGGCCGCACCTTGAGTGCTGTGTTCAGTTTTGGTCCCCTCACTACAAGAAAGACATCGAGGCCCTGAGTGTGTCTTGAGAAGGGCAGCAGTTCTGTGGAGGGTCTGGAGCACAAGGCTTATGGGGAGTGGCTGTGGAAACTGGACTTGTTCAGTGTGGAGAAGAGGAGGCTCATGGGAAACCTTGCTGCTCTCTACAGCTGCCTGAAAGGAGGATGTGGAGACGTGCAGGCCAGCTTCTTCTCCCAGGTAGCAGCAATAGAGTGAGAAGTAATGGCCTCAAGTTGCACAAGGGTAGGTTCAGGTTGGGTATTAGGAAAAAATTCTTCTCACAGATGGTGGTGAGGCAGTGGCACAGGCTGCCCAGGGAGATGGTGCAGTCACTGTCTCTGGAAGTGTTCAAGAAGTGTGGAGATGTGGCACTAAGGGTCACCATTAGTGGGCACGGTGGGGATGGCTTAATGGTTGGACTGGAAGATCTTAGTGGTCTTCTCCTACCTCCATGATTCTGTGGCACTGTACCTAGATGCAGTGAGGGAATACTGCTTCTTTATTTCACTGTTCCCTGTGTAAGGTGCAGACAGCAGTATTTTCTCCTGCCTTTGGCCTTGGTCCTGCAAAAATATGAGCACCTGCTCTCTGTTTTGCGCTTTGTTGTCAACGATACAGTGACTGCTCACTGCTCACGGGTAGAACATATGGGCAGATCTTTACAGGCTGGGGCGTTAGGCTATAAACACCATGAGACAAGGATGCATCCCACAGTGTGTTCTTATTGTGCTTCACACACTATCACGCTAAGCTTAGTTGGGAATTCTGCCCTTCCTCCCTGTTGATGACTCCATATCAACAAATATAATATATGTGCACTCTGTTATAGTCTGCAACCCCCAATAGCCAAGATCTCCTAAAATGTATGAGTAGAATCCATTTGTAATGTTTTGAGAAATTAAATGTAGCAAGGCAATATTAGTACCTGTTACAAATTGTTCCGGAAATTGATTGTGTTTTTATATAAATTAATTTCCTTTCCACACTCCTTTACCCCCCTCTCCCCAAGTAATTTGTATCATGTATTACTTCACAGCATATTTCAAGAATGAGGCAATCTAGCAGAGGGGTGTAATTAGGTTTACAGGCCCCGCTTGGCAGCTGACATTGACTGGCAAGAGAAAATAGGAATGCAAATCAGCACAGATGTGATGTCGGCAGCACGGTGTGAGCTGTGGGAAGGGGCCAGGCTGGCACTGGGGCGGCCTGTAAAACTGAAGGAGGGCCAGGGCCACACGGCTGGAGGAGAAGCTGTGTGTCCTTGTGCCTTACCTGCTTCCATCCTCTGCTGATGGAACCTAGTAGAGTAACGTGTAGGTCTGGTTGTTGCAAACCAGATCACCTTGCTGTTCATCATGCTCTTCCCACCACTTTCTCACCTGTTTTGGTTTTGGATAAGGATGAAAGGTGTCTGTGTGCTAGCTAAGGCTATGATTTGGTTTTGGGCTTGTCTTCAGGTCAGCAAGCCAAGCAGTGTGGGACTGCTGGGGGACCGCTGGGCACAGCACCACATATAGGGTAATTTACAGGGAGGAGGGTTTGGTCGCCCACACTTTGATGCCCATATGCTGTGTAACCCTCCTTCCCTGCTCCAGAGAAACTCGCCCCAGGCAGGAGAGGATTTCCCTGCTCCTCAGCAAGTGGCTGCTCTTCTGGTAGTGGTGCTACCTGAGCACTAACAATATTCTATTTATTTATCCTGAAAACGTGATGAAACCAGAGACTTGGAATCCAAGTTTGAGCAGCATCTTCAGCCACCTCTCCCTGTAACCACAGCGCAGACATGGCGTGCACCCTTGGCAAGTTCAGAACCATACAATTTTTAACCAAATGTTACCCTGGCCGGGATCTCACATTTGTGGGGCTAAGCAACTCTGTGCCACCAAGCCCATCCTCCTCCTGCCACCCCATTGCCATCACCTGTGGTACACCAGCTCCCCTGGCACTGGTGTTGCTGGACCAGATACACAAAGGGGAAGCTTCTGCTACAAGGACAGGCTGAGAGAGCTGGGGCTGTTTAGCCTGGAGAAGAAGGGCTCTGGGGAGACGTGGAAGCAGGAGGATATGAGATAAACGGACACTTTAGTAAGGTATGTTGTGACAGGACAAAGGGAAATTATTTCAAACTGAAAGAGGGGAGATTTAGGTTGGATATAAGGAAAAAGCTTTTCACAATAAGGGTGATGAGATGCTGACGCAGGCTGCCCAGAGAGGTGGTGGATGCCTCGTCCCTGGAGATGCTCCAGGTGAGGCTGGACGGGGCTCTGGGAAACCTGGGGGAGCTGTAGGTGTTCCTGTTAAGTGCAGGGGAGTTGGACCAGGTGGTCCTTCAAGGGCCCTTTCCAATTGAAATGATTCTACGACTCTATGAAACTGCTCAGCTGAATCATGTGAGGCCGTATGGGTGGTGACAGGAGGACACAACTGACTACTGGCTGTCCTGTGAGATAAGAAGCTGTGTGGACACCCACTGTGCTGCTGTAGCTGTGTCAGCAGTGCTGGCAGGATAGCTGAAAAACCTACAGAAGAATTTACTGTGTAGGAACACCACGATGTTTCCCTCCTGCAGCTTTTCAACACGTAACAGGACCAGCACCTTGCTGCTGAACACGGCCATTAAGTCATGCTCATGAGCACACGTCTAAAGAAATACCATAGATGCTAATTTGCCTTAAGTTTGACTTGAAAGAGCTGACTGATGTCAGTGACTCGTCTGTCATCCAAATTGTTATTTAGTCGTCTGGTAAAAGAGAGAGCAAATTGTCAGCGAGTTGGTCTCAATACAGAAAGAAGGTCTTTGAAAACTGTTTGAAAGGATTTGGTCAGGAAGGACACTGTGTTTCTAAGCAGATCTGAGGTTTTCTTTGGAAGTTCCCGATTAGTCTGTGAGAAGAGGAAATGAGCACTTGTGCAACTGAGATGCTGCCAATGAAGAAACCGAATCCCCTGTGTGTAAGATATGAGCCCAGCTGATCCCTAGGCAGATGGCTGCTGTTGTGAGCTCCAAGCAAGATGGGCAGCCAACATGGTGTTGCTTTTTTTTCTGATTCTGGGCTAGAATAACCCACCATAGCAGGCCCTGGGGTGCACTCTGGTGTCTGCATATGGGAGCTGTGTCTTCCACAGAGTGATAACTTGCATCTGTCTTGGCTGGGAGCAGGCTGTACACCAAACGTAGCTCTGCAGAGATTCAAGAAGAGAAAACGTATGTCTTCCTCTTCCCATTTGCTCTTTACCCTGACACTTCCCCCCGCTTTGAAATAGGGATGGGAAACAAATGAGTTCTGCTGCTCAGTGTGTTGATTTTGTAAGTGAGGTGGCATTTTGCTGCCTGGCATTACTTGTTGGTTTCTGTCCTGGTGTGCTGAAGAACACCGATTAAGCTTTGCCTCCTGTTCCAGGAGAGCTGCATTTAATCGCAGTTACCCATTGCTCACATCTTCCATTTGGGCCGTGACTTTCAAGAGATGAGACTGAGAAAAGTTCCTTATTTTAAGACTGTTTTTCTTTCATTTCTGCTACTCTTTTGTTTGTTTGTTTGTTTGTTTCCCTCCAAAATAGAATCTCTCCTTCATTTTTACTTGCTGATACACAAAGCTGTCAGAAAAAAACACACCAAACTATACTTGTGATTATGTGTCTGGAGCTCTGAGTGGAGCAAGCCATAGTCATGTGCAAATATCCTGCTCATCTGAAAGAAAAATTATTGTTTTGAAAGTTGTGCTCACATTCTCCCAAAACATGATGTGTCAAGTAAAGCCACAGACACTGCCAAGCTTATATTTCATGGAGCTTTGGGCTGCTTAAAATGTATATCCTCATTATTTTTTTATGAAAGGAATTTTTCATCAGGCTTTAGTATGGGTATGTTCACATTTTGAGTTAAACTGTAACTTTTCATCCTGTAAATCGCTAAAGAAAAGCCTTCCACCCATTCCCTAAGGGAACATGATCTTCCAGATTGGAATGATGTATAACAAAAATCACTGCCTGGGCTAAAAACCACACATAGTAAAGTATAGGAGAGAAAAATCTGGTATTATGTTGCAATCTGTACTTCTGCAAGTATTAGTTCTACCCTCTGCCCTCTACAACAGCAGAAGCTCATCACAGCACCAGGGGAAGTAGGGTACCTCTAGACGGTCAGCCAAGGGGAGGCCGGTGGTGCTTGTGTGTGCACTTTTCCCAAAGAAGGTCTGTGGTTTCACACCTGCAGATGGGAGATGAGGCCCCGAGCACAGGCCAACCTTATGCAAAGTCCTCAGGCTGAGGTGCTGACACTGTGGTCAGGCTGTGCGGTGTGGCTCTTGGTGATCCTCCTGAGAGCGTGGTTGGGCCGCAGTCACACGCACACACACAGGTACGCACGTGGTGGATTAGGCTGAGCCGGATGCCAGGACGTTGGTTCAGTTCATGACATTTTTTCCTTTGATACCATAGCAACCACTGCAAAACAAATACTGGAATTAGAATTGAAATGCATTTCTTCTAATAAACACCTCTCTTTTTTCACAGACTTGAGCCAGAAGTCATTTAAAAGGAAAAGATCCATCATAAATTGGGCTTTCTGGCGTGGCCCAGGCACCCACTTGGACAACGCGCCCCTCTCCTCGACATCTGCTGCCCCTGGGAAGCTCTTTGGCCTGCTGCTAACAGCCATCTGCGAGGACGACAACCTGCCCAAGCCTCTCCTGGTGAGTCCAGGCACAGGGCTGGCTCTTACAGCAGTGGAATTTCTTCGTGCAGCCAATGAGAACATGGAGATGCTGTGGAAATGGGACACTGCAATTACTCAAGCAGAGAAAACAGCAGGAAACCTCATCTATGGTTCCCAACAAAAACTTTGGTTTTTAACATATGCTGTGGTCAGGCCTGGTTAATGCCAGACAGCTTGAGAAGCATGTGACTGCTGTGTGCTGTTGCTTCTCTATAGCCCACGTTGTAAGGCTGGTTCCCAAATCCGCACTTACGTGGTGCAAATAAACACCATACTCACACATACTTTTCAAATCACTCATAAGGTTTCTGTAGAATTCCCAACCCCGAGCAGGTGATACCTGCTGTCCAGTTTAGGCAGCCCATGCTTGCACAGAAATGCCACCTGCCCCCCAACCTTTCCAGAGCCTTTCTTGAAGACACCCACCCCAGGGCAGACAAGCACTCTGAGTCCTCATTTTCTTCTTCAGGAGGAGTGGTGAGGCAGTGGCACAGGCTGCCCAGGGAGGTGGTGCAGTCGCCACCTCTGGAGGGGTTCAAGAAACATGTGGCACTGAGGGACGTGGTTAGTAGTATGGCAGTGATGGGCTGTATGGATTGAATGATATTAGTGGTCTTTTCCAATCTGAATGCCAATCTGGATGATTCTGTGGTTCTATGATTTTGGGTCAGGAAGGTATCCTGTTGTTGATGCAGCAATTGAAATGTTTGCCAAAGGGAGAGAGCAATTCCCACCATGGACCTGCAGGATTGGACTCTTTGTTTCATCAGACTGGCTTCCAGCTGGAACAACGTGAAATCAATGGGGTTACATCAGTTTACAGTAACAGATGTGTTTGTCTCTAAAGCTTGTGCTTGATGTGCTGCTTTATCATTTCCTGAACAGTGAATCACACCAGGACTTTTCAGGTCTTTTGAGAGCATGGGTTTGCTATTTTCTTTTGAGGGGGCAGTGTAAATTTTCATCATTATTTAAGCCCTCTAGAGATGAGCCCTGTGAGGACCTGGTGTCTCTTTCTCTCCCTTTGAGAGGGGAGACAAAGCTGCACTTAGGAAATTTCTCCAAAACAGAACTACTAGGAAAACTGTATCTGAAGAAAGTGCGGAGTTACTAAGGATAGAATCAGAGCTTGGTAGATTTTGTGGTTTGAATCTTAGAACACTGTGTTTATGCCACAAAATGTAACTTGCTTTTGATTTCATGCAGCATCTCTGGAGAATGGAAAACTGCATTTGAGATACGGTGTGGGATTTATCTGCAAGAGAAGGGAGATATTAGGAATGAATGTTGCAGGCGTGTTTGATATCTCTGCTGCAAAGCTCCAAACTTGATTTCACAGCTGAAGGGCTCTCTGTTAGTCGTTGCCTCACTGAATTATCTTCCACCATTAGCTTCCTTTGTGTAATCTTTTGGATTTACTACTTTTTTTTTCCCAACTTTGATCTTGTGGCTGCTTTATTCCAAATATATTTTAAAGGTGTTTGTTTATGCAGTGAGAGGTGTTTTGTCAGCAGAGCTGTAGATCCCCACAAAATAAATGTAAATGCTGACGTGAGTCCTGCTGCCTTGAGAGGGGCTCCTGCTGCACACACATTGCTTTCCACTTTACAGGAGCGAGAAAGAAACATTAAGAAAGCAAAGATTAAAAATACAGCTTCCATTAGTGATATCTGCATTAATGTGTGCCAGGACCAGACTCTGAGAGAAGCCAGAAGCCTCTGCTTAGCCATTACTGCTAGAGTGGCTTGGTTTTGTGATGTCAGCCTCTCTCCTTTTGTACCTTTTCTCCCCTTCCCTTTTGATAACTCAGTCGTCAGACCAGTGTGTGCATGCACATAGTTACAAAGGCTGTGTGCGTGTGTTTTCCCTCAGAAGAGATAAAGGTGACAACTCCCACATTGCTTAGAGTCATAGAACCGCAGGATCATTAAGGTTGGAAAAGACCACTAAGATCATCTCGTCCAACTGTCAGCCCGTCCCCACCGTGCCCACTGACCACGTCGCTCAGTGCCACATCCACACATTTCTTGAACCCCTCCAGGGGCAGTGACTGCACCACCTCCCTGGGCAGCCTGTGCCACTGCATCACCACTCTGAGAAGGATTTTTTCCTAATATCCAAACTGAACGTCCCCTGCTGCAGCTTGAAGCCATTAACTCTTTCTTAGAGCAAATCTTTGGAGAGGTGATCATGGGCATGTCAGAGAGACAGCCCAAAGGAGCCAGCAGCCAAGTCCAGCCTTACAGCTGATTTCACCAGCAGCCCTGAGCTGCTTGCAGAGTGCCATTCTGCTCCCAAGGCCCAGAAGGGGCACAATCCAGCAATGATCTGATGGAGAAGTGCAGGTGGATATAAAAAATCACTTTCCTAGCAGGTGAAATCTCCTTTTATACAGACATCAGGGTGTCAGTCGGAACAGAAATCTTCTCTGATCGGTGCTGAGATTGAACATGCTGGTGAGCAGGGAGGGTTTTTTATCTTCCTGCAGAGGGCTCTGCATTAGGCAGACAGTAGCCTTTTCCCATGCTACGGCATTGATTTGTTTGTACAACTTGGCTAAAACTTGCCCAGACCCTGGAGGAGGTCGTCCATGAGGTCAGTGCTCAGCAGTGGTGGCACAGTGTTTTTGAAGGGATGTTTACCAAAATCAGCACCCCGGGCCATAGCTGTGCTGTACAGCATGGCATCATCTGGAGGAGAGCCCTGACCTGTGTCTGAACCTTCTGAGGACTCAGAGGTTTTTGCCTGTGACCAAAGTGGTAAAACAACATTACTGTGGTAAAACATGGTTCTGAGAAACCCTCTCTGCCTTTTAATTTTGTTTAGGATATGCTTTCTCTCCTGTACCAAGAAGGCCCTTCCACTGAGGGTATTTTCAGACGCTCTGGAAGTGCAAAAACCTGCAAAGAGCTCAAGGAGAAGCTTGATTCGGGAGCTGAAGTGGACTTAGCCTGCGAATCCATCTTTGTGACAGCATCTTTGTTTAAGGTATGTGAGAAATGTTCCTTTCTCCCTTCTCAGGTGAAAGCAGCACAGATCTTAGGCACAAACAAGTGGGTCTTTTCGCCCCAGACGGAGAAGAGGAGTGGGCTGACACATTCACATCATTCTCTTAGCCTCACCTGCAAGTCAGTTAAATACCAGACAGGCAGATTTGCAGTCCTGTTTCTTTATTCAGACCCTTGCTAGTACGTAATGTTGCCCGACAAATCTCAGTTCATTTTCTCGTGGATTATCTTCTACAAACTCCTGTGTTAAAAGCAATGCTGCTTGTGCAAAAAGCATCACGAGCCTTCACTAAAATGTCAGCTACAAGGAACATACCTGTCCTCACATTTTATTATAGCGTGTCCATTTATGTGTAGTTTTTAGCTTAAAAGAAATTGTAATCATCCCCTCCTCATTCTCAAGCAAACATTGCTTTGGACAGAAAAAGAAAACCAAAACAAAAAAACATAACAGAATTACACCAAAAAAAGCATTTCTCTTGCTGCCACATGAGAGGTTTTCATGGGTAAGATACCACTGCATTGCTGCTGATGGTTTAAGATGTGCATTTAAGAGTATAGGGGTCAGCATCATATTAAGAGTGAATGTGATATTTGTACAAACTATGGCTTCCCAAACCTTAACTAGTTGTGGAAGCTGGGATTTGGGATTTGGGAAGCAAGAATTTGGGCTTCTTTCCAAGCTGCAGCAGCTTACCTGCTGCTATTTGAGCTTTTCGGAGACAGGAGCTAGAAGACTAACCCTGACCAGGGTAAATATTCCTTTACCACAAGGGACTGTGCCCAGAGGAAGGTAGGCAGGGGGTGCCTATGGTCTGGTGGTGTTGAAAGTTATCAGTTGAGGGGAACAAATTGGCTATGGATGAATTCAAGAGATAAGTAAATGCAGACATACAGCATCAAAATAACCAGACCCACTGCAGGGTTTTTTTCAGTTCACCAACAGCAGATGAAGCATCCAAATGCCTCTGTTGATAAGAAAGAGTGAGGACAGGTCAGGAAAAAATTCCATTTTAGCATAATCCAAAGTGCTTCTTTATCTGAGATAGTTTTCTGCTGGTTTTGGTTGCTGTGTGGATCAAGATGCTTATCAGTTAGTTCTGTCCCACTGAAACATCCTCTTATATCTGCATTGCTTCTTCCTATTTCCTCCCGCCCTCCAGAACAGCTGTTCACATTTTATTCTTCTTTTCTCTGGATAAGGATTTTCTTCGCAACATCCCAGGCAGCATTTTGACATCCCAGCTCTGTGATAAATGGGTCTCTGTGATGGATCAAGGAAATAATGAAGAGAAGATAAAAAGTATCCAAAGGTAGAGTTACGCATATTCTCTGTATTCTCCTTCTGTCAAATGATATCCCAGAATACAAAATCCCAAACATTGCATTCAAAACTTGCAATTAAGAACTCCACCAATTTAAATAAATGCTAAAATACCTTTGTATATGACAGAGAATTTAAACGCACATATATATTTAAGCCTATATGGGGCAATTTCTGACTCTCTTTTGTCATAAGTTTCTGCCTTTTGCGGATGCCAACAAATGAAACATCCTTTCATAAGAAACATGTATAATATTTACAAACTCGCTGTCCAAGACCTGGATTTCTGCCTGATACCAAAACCAGAGTTATCCACAGGGAAAATGGAGGTCCTGGGGGGAAGGGGAGCAAAAATCAGTTCCTCATATTTTCCCCCACATTCATCTCTAATGTTAGTGACTGTTTGGAAGATAGAATTGTAAATGAAACACTGGAGCTCAGTGACAAGGAAAGCCTCCACACTGCTAATGATACCAAGCAGAAAATGGGCAAAATTTATGTTACAGGGAACAGAGCTTTGTACACCAGTGAAACTGGTGCATATTTACATACATACGTACCTATGCCAACTAGATGGTGGGTAGTGACAACTGGACTTTTTGGTTCAGTGAACAGTCAACTGTCAAGCAATTTAGGTGAAATACAGAGTTATCTTAAAGGTTTTTACTTTTTCTAGTCAGTAATTTGAAGAATGACATTGGTACATGCTTTCAGGTTAATAGAACAACTTCCCAGAGCTAATGTTGTTCTCCTACGTTACATCTTTGGAGTACTACATGGCATAGAAATGCGATCTGAAGAGAACCAGATGAATGCATTTAACCTTGCCATCTGCATTGCGCCCAGCCTGCTCTGGCCTCCTGCTTCCTCAACTCCTGATATAGAAAGTGAATTCACAAAAAAGGTAGGAGACACCACAATGTAGCAAACACAGATAACCATATTCCTGTACAGTCTATTGGTTGCCAAGGTGAGAATAGTTGGTACCTCTTCAGATCAGTTCTCATCCTCTTATCAGCGCTTCAGAAACATTCATAAGTCTGTAATTATTATCTGTCTATGAAAAGGGGAGAGAGGTCATAAAGAAATACACAGTGCATTAGCAGAGGACTTCTGTCATTGAAAAGATCCCCATTTGTGATGGCCTTGAACAGGACAGAGTAAAAATGAAAAAGATATACGTGGGAAGACCAGCAGTATTTGGACTTTAGTCAAGGGTCAAAGGGATGTAGATGGGAGAGAGGACTGCAGTGGCTGTCAGGGAAAGAGATAATGGGATGAATGCCATCTACCAGCTACTCTTTTGATGAAGAAGGTGGAATTTGGCATGATGTGGGAAACATTTGGTAAAAACAACTCTAACGACAGGATATAACAGACAAGGCAGGGTGTTGTTGAGGAGATGCCACCTTGCTCTCTCTGTCTCCCTCATCACCTGCAGAGCCACGTCCCTGCATGCCCTTGCTCAGCATACCTGAGAGAGCTCAGGGATGGCTCATGGCAAGAGCTCAGGGCTGGGCCACCAGGGGATGGTCTGCCACGGGTCTGCTGGGGAGAGCACCTCCATTTAGACTATTTTAAACACTTCATGGATGAGTAGCTTGCTTGTGTTCCTCCTCTGTAAGATGAGTTTGCCCTGAATAAAATAATTCAAGATGTGACAGGACATCTCTCTCCTATTGCTTTGTTGCAGATTTCCAGTCTGGTGCAGTTTCTCACTGAGAATTGCTGCAAGATTTTTGGAGAGGAGATTAACTCCCTCTTTGGAGAAATCCTGATGACTTGCAAGAGAGAAAGTGGCTCAGGTAACGAAGATGAAGTTTTGATCTTATTAGCTAATCCCAGACCAACAAAGATCGACTATAGTAAGTGGAAGGAGGCTGTTCCCTCTTCACATGGCGTTCCCATGTACTCCTGTTGTCTTTTCCTTACCCAAAGTATTGGTGATAGTCAGTGATCCATCTTACCACAGAACTAAACCACACCACAAACAGCTTTCCCTAAGAATCCCATGCTCCTATTTGAGTCATCTGAACCAATAGATGAAAAAAGAGAGAGGGAGCTTAGGGGAAGGTGGGGGGGAAATAAATGAAGAAAGAAGGAGGAAGGGAGAGAGCAAGAAGATTTCATCTCAAATACTGAAATTGTGTTCTAGTGTCTTCTCAGTATTTCAGAAAGTCGGTGATCAACAAGAGTTAGGGTACAGCTCTCACTCTGTTATATTATGCTGTTTATCTTGCTCCACAGCTGCTGCTCTGAACAGCTTTTCTTGTATTCCCACAATATTAGGGCTGAAAGCATCATTTATTGTCAAGAGAGAGCTCTCCAGATGTTTAATGGAACAGGCAGGTTTTGCTTCTAGAGCAGCAAAGTCATAGAAGTGGGGACTGAAAATGGCCATCAATGTAGTTGTCTGATATACAGTATGTTCCAGAATATCATACTTACTCTTTTTCTCACCTCACCTCTCAGATCATAGAATCATAGAATCACCAAGGTTGGAAAAGACCTAAAAGATCATCCAGTCCAACTGTTCACCTATTACCAATAGCTCCCACTAAACCATGTCCCTCAACACAACATCCAGTCGTTCCTTGAACACCCCCAGGGTCAGTGACTCCACCACCTTCCTGGGCAGTGCATTCCAGTGCCTGACCACCCTTTCTGAGAAGTAATACTTCCTAATGTCCAGCCTGAATCTCCCCTGCCGTAGCTTGAAGCCATTCCCTGTGGTCCTATCACTAATGACACGAGAGAAGAGGCCGACCCCCAGCTCACTACAACCTCCCTTCAGGAAGTTATAGAGAGCAATAAGGTCTCCCCTGAGCCTCCTCTTCTCCAGGCTGAACATTCCCAGCTCCTTCAACCTCTCCTCATACGGCCTGTGCTCCAGACCCCTCATGGATTTTGACTGGAGGCTCAGGCCTCTCCTTAAATGATTTGTAAAGCTGCATTTCTGCAAAATAGATTTTGATACAACAGGTCTACAATGAAAGTGGTAATGGCATTTGTCCTGGTATGCCAGACTGACTCTGTTGATATCCAGAACTCTTCATGCACGACCTCCAGTGGAATTTGGTGAAATTTGACCTGTGCCCCTACCCAAAAAGAGAACCATGAACTTGAGTCATCAGTGTGCCCTTGCTGCTAAGAAGGCTGATGGTATTCTTGGCTTCATTAGGCAAAGTATCGCCAACAGGCAAAGGGAGGTGATCCTTCTCCTTTGCTCAGCACCATTGCGGCCACATCTGGTGTGCTGGGTCCATTTCTTCGTCCACCAGTACCAGAGAAACATGGGCTTGCTGGAGACGGTACAACAGATGACAAGATGATTCAGGGTCTGGAGCATCTCTCCTGTGAGGAGAGGCTGAGAGCTGGGACTGCTCTGTCTGGAGAAGAGGAGGTTTGGGGAGATTCCATCAGTGTCCATAGAAAACTGAAAGGAGGATGCAAAGAGGACATAGCCAGGCTCTGCTCAATGCCAAGACAGGGAGGCAGCTGGCACAAACTGGAGCATAGGGGGTTCCCTCTGAGCACCAGCTGATGGAGAGATGGAGCACTGGCACAGACTGCCCAGAGGCTGTGGGGTCTCAGAATCACAGAATCACAGAATGATCTGGGTTGGAAGAGACCTCAAGGATCATGAAGCTCCAACCCCCCTGCCTGGCAGGGCCACTAAACTTCCACATTTACTAGATCAGGTTGCCCAGGGCCCCATCCAACCTGGCTTTGAACACCTCCAAGGACAGGGCATCCACAGCCTCCCTAGGCAGCCTGTTCCAGGACCTCATCACTCTCCTAGTAAAGAACTTCCCCCTAACATCCAACCTAAATCTACCCTCTTTCAACTTAAATCCATTTTCTATTTCTCCTCCTTGGAGATCTTCCAAAGCTGCCTGGTCATGGCCCATGGGCACCCTGCTCTGGATGTCCCTTGCAGGGCAGCCAATGGACCCAGAGGTCCTGCTCAGCTGTGCTGGGACTGAGATCTCAAACCCATGGCAGGTTAATGTGTCTGAGGAAGTTTTCCAGCAGGCACTGAGGCATGGTAACTACCCATACCTGAACTCAGTCTGCTGCAAATGTGAGATAAGTCAGCTTAGCATAGCCCTGAGCAAAAGAGATTAATGTAATTCCAATTATCACATCTACAGAGCAGGGTACATGTGTGCAGGGCTTAGCTGAATGAAGTATGCCCTGTTTTCTTCAGTTGTTTAGAAGAGAGAATGAAAGGTTAAATGATGTTTTCACTGTTCAGTAACAAAAAGAAAGAAACATTCAATAATTTTCTGATTTAATATGCTATATATAAATTATTGTTCAGAGCTGGATTTTTTTGTACTACTCAAGTCTTCACATAAAAAAAAAAAAAACCAACACCAAAACACAAAGAAACCTTGTTTGTCCCATTACTCTGTGTTTCTTAGCTGAAGAGAACCAGAACTGCAACTTACCACTAATTTCAAGTATTTTTAGACAGCGTTTGTTTCTGAAATTACTGACATTTCTGTTCAAAGAGACTTTAATAAATGGCCAGTGTTCCTAAAATTAAAGGATACTTGCAAAAATAAATGCATGTAGGCAGGGTGGTTTTGTCACTGACATGCTACCACTTGGTTTGTCCTTGCAGATGTGGCTTCCCTCCATCTGAACGACTCTTCCTACGACAGCCTGGAAAATGAGGCAAATGATGAAGCCGACTCCTCTTCCAGCGACTGGATCAAGAACCGAGATCAGGATAACAGGAGCAGGGAGTCCATCTTCACCTTGAGTGACGGTGATTCAGAGCAGACTGAGGTGGATGAAATCCAAAATAAAACCAAATCGAAACAGTTGACAATTTCTGTTGATGTACACCGTAAGTTTGCATCGCAAGAAAATTCAGAGAAGGAGTCTCTCTGCTCCAGCGCATTGGGCTTCACTTCGGCAACTACCTCAGGTGTCCTCAAAACCTTAAGGAGACACAGGCGCTCCTCAGAGCCCGCCATCGGCCTCCTTGCCCCCAGTTTTGCCCACGCTGGTGATGGTCATGAGAAGGCAGCACGCAAAGCCAGCTGTGATGTTGTCCTCTCTTATGAAGATGAAGACTATCTCCATCAGCTTCGGTCATTGCAAATGGAGGGACAAAAGCTTATCAATCAGAGCTTGATCATAGGGATTAACGTTGGTAGAAGTGACAACACAAACCAAAATCTTGAAAAGAAAGACTTGTCCCATTGCCTTCTGCCTCCAACGCCAGAAGGATTAAATATTTGCTCAGGATTTAGCTCTTCTAGCCTGTCTTCTCCCGGCACATCTCCATCTCTGTCATCAATGAGCTCCCTGGACAGTGCTTTCTCTCAGTTTTCTGACCAATCTGTATTTACCCCAACTGAAACCTCCTCCCCTTTTGATATCAGCACTTTTCAACCAGTAAAGAAACAGGAAGAGACTGCTGCTGAGCCTCCTGATGACTATTTGGTTGCACCCAGTAGGGTGCCGCCATCTCCACAGCCTACTGAGGCTTTGGCAGAGGGGAGCTTGCTGGAGCCCAACAGCAGGCTGGCACCTCTGAAACTTACTGCAGGAGTCGATGGCTATCTGGTTAAGCCCAGCATTCAGCCATTACCTCTGAAAGTCGCAGAAAGAGACAGACTTCATGATCTGAGATCAAAGAGGAGGTCTAGGAGAGGACTGCAGCAATCCAAAGTTTGAAGAGACTGACCAAAGCTCTTTTTTTGCAGAGGAATCTTAACACTTAAAATAAACACCATAAAGAAAATGCCTTCGGTGTTAACGCGTGTTCATTTTAAGTTCGGTATCCAGGTTGTTCAAATCCAATTGAGCAGTCCCTGAACTCATGGGTTTTCTTTTTCCAGGAAACCGTTAAAGTTCCTACATCACGCTTTGCAAAAGGCTATTGTAAGAATAATCCAAATTGCTGAAAGCAAGCAAACAGAAACTCCTGAAACTCTGACGAGGTCCCAGGCTCTAAGTAAGAATGCGCCCTGCTCTCAGAGCCCCTTGGGCAGCAGGGCTCCTGCTGGGACACCCCATGACCACTTGTGTGTTGAGCCTTGCCCATGTGAGTCCCAGTCGTGTGTGCTTTGACGTAGCGTGCAAAGTCAGTGTAGATCCCATAACTGTGGTATTATACTACTGTTTTGAAACCGATAGGAATGACCTTGGTTGTCCTCCAAGGAATAAGTGTATTGTTTTCTGTATGTTTCTGGGGTACGTTCGATAGGTGTAGTTATTTCTTTCATGCTGCAACGGAAAGAAAAGAAATAAGCTCAAAAATATGTAAAGATAAATGCTGAAGCTTGTAACTAACACCTCCCTGCTCTGTGTGTCATTTATTGTGCTTTGTTGGCTGTTCTGTTCATGTTTAAGTTGTGAATAGTTTCTTAACATCGCTGTAAATGGCGTTATGTATTATTGCAAGCAGAACACATGTAATTTTATTATGCAGCACCTAAAACATCATATAATATATTAAAAGTATTGCATTATCTAAATGCTTTGAGTTTGTATAATATATCCTGATAAATTTTGCTATTATATATGTTCTGAAAAAATGTGTATTTTTGTACTTGCAAAAACTGCTGCTAATTTTATGAGTTCTGTTCTGTTGTTACAGCACTGGTTCTGATGTGTATGCATTCAATGCTATGTATTAAATATTATTTGTTATGTCATCCATTCAGTTTATGTTCCCTGTGATGTTTTTTAGGTGGTTATTTCTAGTTCTGCAAACTATCACCAAAGCAAAAGTCCCCGCAGTGCTACCGTGGATGTTGCCCAGGAAAGGAGGGCAGCATTTTTTCTCCTCTATGGGTGCCATCAGTCAAAGTGCATGTTGTCATGCTCTTCACTTTGGCCAGTTTTCATATGATTCAAACAGGAATTCCAACCATTCTGCTCTTCCTCTGGAAAAAAAAAAAGTAAAAGATTGTTTTCTGCTAACGGGACACTCTTGCCAATATGGAGGTGCAGAGATACCTTCAGGCAGTAGATACTGGGGCAGGGAGAGAGGAAGGAGAGGAGCAATATCTGTTATTTAACATCAGCAGGATTACGGAGGAGGCAAGAAGGAATGACAAGGTTAAAGAAAACACATCCAGGCATGTGTGCGTGCATGCAGCACTTCTGAAATTGCGTGCATTCATGAATTAGCCTTCCATTCTCAAAAGCTCTCCCCCACTCCAGTTTGTACAGTCCAATCCTGGAGTTTCAGATCCTATTCTATTCAAGTACCCTCTGGTAAAGCTACTTATGCTCCCCAATTGCTCAGCACTCCTGAAAAATGCAAACACTGCCCAGTGCTATAAGCCATTTCCAGTTGGTCTCAGTTAGAAAGCTTGCTAGCTCAGTACCAGACATAATGGAAATCTCCATCAGCTTTGGGGTGGGTGTTCACAAAGTTAAAATATCCTTACCTGAAGATACAGAATCGAAGGTTGCTGGTTGGGTCTCTAACCTTGCTTGTGGTTCTACCAGTGAACAGAGAGGTGTTTGCAGACAACTTCGTCATGCAATTAAATACCACGCACTTGGTACTATACCAGCATGTTTACGAGCTCAAATACTTAACTACTAATTCTTTTTTTTTCACATTTCTCATATTTATCTATTTTAATAAAAAATGGCACTATGCAGCATCTGGTCTGTAATAGTCACTTTCCAAAGGTAAAACCCTTCATGTGTATTTTGAGACCTGCCATCTAACAGCTCTGCAATATGCACCTCCTTCAAAGCAAAAGAAAGAAAAAGAAAAAAGATGTTATTTTGAAATAAAACAGCTACTCCGCGTTTCTATTCAGAACAGCAAAAAGCACATTGCCACCCTGCCAAGATTACATCAAGGAGCAAACGCTGATTCATTGCAACAATAATAAAGCTTTAGAAAAATCTCTAGTCTCTACAATATAAATGTTCTGTCCTAGAAGTGGTATCTTCCAGCAAGTCATTTATCTCCTCTAGGCTGAAGTTAAAGTATATCCAAGAGCGCTTCAATGTGAAACAAATTACGTGTCAGCTTTTGAGCTGTAGCTAATGTTAGAGTGCTTTCAAATTTAAACATATGGTGAACAAGCTGGGTGTAGACCCAGCGCAATTTAATACACGCTCCTGTCTTGAAAGACATGCACCCTGCTGCTGCACAAGGCTCATTCTGTGGCAGTCACTAAAACGAGCACTAATGGAGAAAATCACTGTCTGCAGTGCTTACTAAAGGAATTAAATGCTATTGAGTTCTAAAATGAATTGTACTGAGCCTTTTCAGAGTGTTGGATGTGACCTTGAGGACTCCAATATGTGGCGGCTCCAGGTGTGCTGTGGTTGGGGAGCCAACATCCGTGTACCAGGGCTCTCTGCTGGTCTTTCCCCTGAGCATCAGGGAGGTGAGACAGGAATAATATTTCAGTCATCTGGGAAATACTGAAAGTGACCTTCGGAGTGAAGCTGTCCTTTGGCCATGCTTCCAACCGCCAGGCTTCTGCTAACACCCACTGGTACAACTTCTTCCTTATTCTTGAGACGTACTTTTACCCCAGGATTTGGTGGTCTACATTCCCTTTCTAGCTTTGCTCTCAGTGTGCTCTGTGACATTTGGCACTCACCTGCCTCCTCTGTTCCCTGTTTCCATTTGTATGACTGGTCTTACAATTGCAGAACCATAATAAAATCTAGGTTGGAAAAGGTCTTCAGGATCACCAAGTCCAACCATCAACCTGACCAACCAAGCCCCATCATTGAGCCGCATCCCTTAATGCCACAACCACGTCTCATAAATGCCTCCAGGAATCAGGACTGCTCTGCACAGTCTATTCCAGTGCTTTACCTCTCTCTCCAAGAAGAAATTCTTCCTCGTGCCCATCACCTTAAGAAGGACATAGCAGTATGTACACAAAGATGGTTGTTCTATTTTCTGTCCCCTGAAGCCTGATTTTCATCCATAAAAACATAGCAGCACAAGATTATTCAGGACGGAAGGGACCTCAGGATGTCCCCGGTCCAACTCCTGACCTCTGGTGCAAACCCTCCTGGGATTTGTAATTCTACGTAGCCAAAGGAAGGATAGTAGCATCCCAGCGGTTCACTGCTATTCATCAGGATGGGGGGAATTTAGCAAAAGGTCACTGTCTGACACCTGAATAAAGCCTGTTGGAATAGACAGTGCTGCTGATTCTGAGAATCTAAAAAGTTTCTATGAAATCAGCAAAAGCTGTGTCTTACACTCAGCCTTCAGCTTGTCTTTATATTCAAATTGTATGCTTACAACATTATGTAACAGATACATGCACCCTGGACCCCGAACAGCACAGTACAGTAGGGAGATGTCCTCAGTGACACCACTGAATGGTCTGATGTACTCACAAGGCCTGAGGAATACCCTGGAGGAGGACCCCATTGGAGCACACTCGGGCCCTTCCTATGATGTCTGCTGGTGGATGGAGCCCCCAGTAAGTGCTCAGGGATCCCAGACAGCTTCCTCTCCCTCACAGAGGGTTTCCCTTGCTCCCTGAGCTGACCACATCTCTGTATGGAGGCCACTGTGGGGATAAACTAATTGACCCACCGGTGTCCACAGGGAAATGCAGTTGGTTAAAGGTGCTGAATATTTCTCTTAGGATACGGCTGTCACACAGAGCCTAAAGGTTCTGGACATCACTGTCCTTTATAAATATGTACAATTCACTTCGTAATGGGTTTTTCTTAAGAGCAGGTTTGCTCCAGGCCTTATTTTGTCTGGATTTCTTAATGGCTTCGCTACAAATGTCAGCAGTTCCTTGAGGACAGGCAGTCTGGTAGCTACTGCCAGCCGCATTCAGTTGAATGTTTCAGAGTTTAGCCATTTGGTGACCTTATTGTAAGGGAGGTGTTTTCAATGCAGAAATTATTTCTTTGCACTTGATTGTCTTGTCACAAACTATTTCCTTCAAACTGCTGCAAATCTGCTCCGTAAGGCAGCTGTAATTCTGATGTTACAGGGGAAGGAAGGCTCAGTCCTCATGCTTTTCCTCCTCCTTTGTTAATGCAAGTGACCAACTGAAAATGTCGTACTTGGACAAACCAGCTTTGGATGAAATGCCCTTGAAGGCCCTGAGACGAGCTGTCCCTGTAGCAGAGCTGAGCGAGGCAGCTTGGCAGAGCAAGAGGACAAAAGAAGGCAGCGTTTGGGTGCTCTGTTGGCACAGCTGCTTACAAAATGAATGTCTGGACACCACTGTCCTGTTTCTATTAGTGTTTTTGACTCCACGAGTACCAAGGTGAGCAGGCAGCCAAGGATGTCCAGGCCTCAGTGTCCTTTTCCAGCAGAAATGGGTCTCTGTGGATCAGAGCAGTGAAAGATGCACTTCATCGCTCCTGCCCATCTGAATAGCTCCATGGCACAGTGTCTCCCTACTAAATATTTGCAGAAATGTGCAGAGGGAAAACCAGGTCCATACATTTTTCTCTTACTATTTATTTCTAAGATCTATGCAAACTCAGATGAATTTTCACTGCCCGCAAGAAACGGTTCAAGGGTGAGCATCCAAATGATGCTGTACTCCTCCGTAGAACCATTAAACCTTTAAGGCTGGAAAAGGCTTCTAAGATCAGAGGCCCATCCCCCACCATGCCCACTGGCCATGTCCCTCAGTGCCACATCTCCATGTTTCTTGAACCCCTCCATGGACAGTGACTGCAGCACCTCCCTGGGCAGCCTGTGCCACTGCCTCACCACTCTTACTGAGTATGAATATTTCCTAAAATCCAACCTGAACACCCCTGGGGCAACTTAAAGCCAATTCACTCTCATCACAGTTTGTGTAAGAAGAGGCTGACCCAGACCTCACCATGTCCTCCTTTCAGGCAGAGAGAAGTAAGGTCTCCCCTGAGCCTCCTCTTCTCCAGACTGAACCATCCCAGCTCCCTCAGCCGCTCCCCATAAGCCCTGTGCTCCAGACCCTTCACAGCTTCATTGCAATAAGAGTCTGCAAGGTGAACCTCAGCAGCATGCCTGGCCTTGGGCTTGGCTTAGAGTATAAATAGTCCCAGAGAAGCGCAATAATGTCATCTGTGTGCTTAAATTCCTCACTAGGCAAAAGCCCACGTGCCTATTTTCTAAATAAATTAGAAACCAAACCAGATGTTCCTGCGTTCCTGGAAAAATTGCTCCCTATCAAGTTTCTGCTCTCCACTTTAATTTCTATTGCAGAGATCTCTCTATTATTTCGTAAAGTAGAGACTTAGCAAATATTTCTTCATTGCGGTGAGGACTAAGAAAAAGTGCTCAGTATTTGTGTGTTCCCATTTGAAAAATGAAGAATGTATCCAATAAACCATTTGGAAAAGCCAAAGTCTGAATGTTTTGCATTATTTTTTTACCTTGGGACACGAGTTTACAATAAGCTTGTCTGAGGTGTGTAAACCGGGCAGCACAGCAATTAGTTTATCACACAGAGACTGGAGGATCCAACTTCTGCCATGAATGTTTACTATGTAAATTCTTCACTTTTCTCACCTTCAAATGGAACGTAAAAGCCACGGGTCTGTGAACAAAGCCCTGCTCTGATGGGAGACTTGTAGTGTTCACACAGCCCACATACGAGTGCACTCAGCATCCCACTTGGAATCTGTAGGTTCACATAAAGAAATGAACGCTCCCACATCCGATTTTCTTCCATGGCCATCCCAAAATCAGGCTCTGGAATGTAACAGAGCCAAAGTGTGGGATTTATTGCAACAATTCTGTGCCATGCGTTGAGCCAGGAGATGGGCAGCCTGCACACAGGGCTGGGCCTCGCCTGCCAACAGAGATGCTCCCACTGTCTGTGAGGGAGGGAAGGTCTCACCTCCTACATGGGCATATGTCAGGGTCTCTGGGCAGGTTTAAGAGGCTCATTCTCAGGATGATGAAACTTGATCCTAACCATTTCTATAAGCGTCATGCCCTCAGCTCATGCCATCTCCCGAGCACCACGTCCCAACTGATGGCAGTGAAGCCGGGACCCCAGTCAGTGCATCTGAGTGCTGTCTTCACATAAAGCTCGAGGGACGTTCGTCTGAGCACCCAACCAACCCAAGGTAATGCATCAGGCTGCAGGCAGAAGGCTGGGTTGCTGTCATATATTTTCCTCTCAGCAAATGTGTACAAAATAGGTCAGTCTGAATGTTACAAGCTCAGCCTGTTTCCTTGCTGATGCCCGATTTCAGCTTTTTCTTTTATGTAGGTGTTATTGATTACAAGGAGCTGACAAAAACATGTACTTAAGATTCCTTTTTCTGTCAGCTTATGTATTTCCAAAGGAAAAAATACACTTGGAATGATCTTTTTTAACAGAAAAACAAAACCTTCTAACAAAGGTGACCTTATTCTTTAGAAGAAACAAACAAACAGAACAACGACAAAAAGCAGCAAACAGAAATGTTGTGTGAAAAGCCTGGAAAACTCCCTGCTTTCATTCGTTTTCCATGAGACTCAAACCAAAGATGCAGTGATGTGTTGCCATGTGCCCCATGTTCAGGCTGCTGGAGAGGGAACTTCCACATTGAGTGCAGCTCTGGAAGACCCTATAGGCGCCGTCCTTGAGAGGCTGCCCAGTACTACTCAACCCAGGGGCTTCACTGACAGACACATCACAAATAGTGATGGAATTAGAGCTTTCTGACCAAATACCTCAGAGGAACAACTCCTTCCAGTGGTGGGATCCCGGAGCATGAAGACAGGGCAGCCCACACACCCACCCAGTGCTGGGACCATCCATGGAGGAAGAGCCACCCAGCAGATTTGGGGCCGGAGATGGCACCTGCACTGCCTCCTTCCTTGGGTACAGCCCTCTGCCTTTCAATAGCCTTTTACTGGATGAAGCTGTGTAGGAGAGGTTTATATTTGTCCGGATACAGAATGGATGAGTTTGACAGGTAACACAGAGCCTGACACCAAAACCAGCACAAGAGGGTGTCAGCTGCATCTCTGCTTTGTAGGCTTACTAATGTCCTGAGTCGGAAGGGACCCATGAGGATCATCGAGGCCAACTCCTGGCTCCACACAGCACCACGCATCCTGATCCCCAGTGTGTACAAAAGGCTGGGTATACGTACATGTGTGTTCTATGTATTCACAGATGAGGAGCGTGCCCAGCATTGCTTTGTGCTGTTTCCCCATTAGCAGGACACAGAGGCCATCACCCTCCTCCTGCCGCCCCCAGCACACTCACACATGCTCACAATTAACAAAAGCCCCGTGCTGCAGGTTGGCTGCACAGATTGCTGAAGGGACGCCGCTGTGTGCAGCAAAGAGCAGCAGAGGAAGCCGATGGGGTTGGCCAACAGGAAAAATAAAAGGCTGCATTCTTCAGATCATTTACTTGCAATGAATAATTCAGTGCGCCTCTGCTGTGAAGCTGAATTAAATACAGAGCACAGTCACCATGAGATGTCCAAACACAGGGCACTATTCACTCCTAGCACAAGGAAATATTCTTTACTATCATTAATTATCTTCCACGCAAAGCCACAGCCATTTCTGTACGTTGTGAGAAAGAGTAAGAGGAGAATAAGAGCAGAGAGCTGCCATCCCTTCCCTCGGGTTTCCTTTCTCTCTGCAGATATGGGCTGGAATGGCAAGGAGAGATGTGCCATTGCCCCACAGCCTCACTGCCACAGCTCAAGGATCCTCAACACAAGAAGAGGTCAATACCATAAAGGGGTTCCCTGAGCAGCTCCGAGGATTTGGGTTGCTCTGGGTAAAGCTGAAAGAGGCAGAGATGCATTTGCCTTTGGGAAATGGGTTAACAGCCTGGGTGCCCCATCTACCTTCTGCATTTCCTAGCACTTAATGAGCCTGCGTGCTAATTAGCTCTCTGAAGTCTCTTATCTGAAATGCCAAGCTTTAGTAAAACCAGAAATGCAGATGCTTGGCAATATTGTTATTATTGCTGCGGGAGAGACTGGGGAGCAGCTCTTTGCAAGCAAAACAGGAGGCATGGGGCTGTTGTCTGGTGGCTGCACAGCTTGTCTGCACACCGTGCTCTTTGCAGATGATACTGTGGGCTGCAGGCAGAAGTGGGCGAAGATTTGTGGTCAAAATATTTTTCTCTAAGAAAATACAATTTTAAGTTAAATTGAAACACCCGATAAGTGCATATCTATTTTGCTTCATCGTTTCAGTTTAAAAAGCACAGAAGGTCCTCCTCCCCTCATTCACAAAAGTCCACATTTCTTCTGCTACGAGTCACAGCAGATAGCTGCTCAGGATACAGCTGGAAGGAAACAGTCCTGCCCAGGACTTCTAGGACTTCACAGGGGCTTTCAAGCAGGAGGGGGACCGCCTTTTTACAGTGGGAGATAGTGGGTCATTTTGATATTAGATTTTCTTGCTGTTATTTGTTTCACAATGTAGACCCCTAGTTTCACACCCAGAGAACTGAGTCACTCTCTGGAGATGCAGAAGTGAACAGGTCAGGAGAGAGCTCCACAGAGCTGCTTCCCAAGCAGACACCCACAGGAGCTCTCATTTGGTGATTGCTCTTCCAGCGCTCCTTTTGTACGTGCCATGTTTCCTGCCCACAGTCAGCTTGCTTTGCTATTGTACCATCAGAAATCCAGACAGAGGGTACCCACTGCCTCCTGCATCTCCTGCTATCCAGGTGACTATCAGAGACTATCAGAAATTAAGAAGGAAACTGCTCACAGGACAGGCAGAAGAAACAAGCAATCAGCGTTTTGAATACCAGATTGTACTGTTAATAGTTCTATTTGATCGATACATTGTTCAGAATCAAATACATTGTTTTTTCCCAGTTTCTACCTATATTTGAATTGGACAGATTCTGAGCCACCAGTACACATGCTTTTGGGTCCTCCCATTTTTTTTGCTGCCTGTGACCGAGCACCAGGTCCCGCATCAAGCAGCATGCTGGATATGGGCACAGGGCACGTGTTCCATGAAGCTCCCTGCTCCAGCCTGCCCAGAGAGGTGGTGGATGCGCCTTCCCTGGAGACACTCAAGGTCAGTCTGGGTGGGGATGTGAACGCCTGATGGAGCTGTGGTGCCCTTGTTCATGGCAGGGGAGTTGGACTACATGGCCTTTAAGGGTCTCTTCCAACTCAAACGACTCTGATTTTATGATTATGCTCCACTGGGGAAGGGGAGCAGTGATGGGTGCAGCTGTGCCAGCGGGCAGCCAGCAGAGGGGCTGCGCTGCTTACTCACTGCCTATCATTTTTGAGCAACTGACTTAAGTCTTCTTCTTCCAAAAGAAGAAAACTCCAGGGAGAGCTTCAAACACTTCTACAATATGCATTTGACTAACCGCATCAATTTAATTTATTGCTATTTCTCACATCCTTTCATTTTCTCATTCCTTCTCGTGCTGGTTTTGGGTAGAGGATTAACCAGGCAAATCTCTGGCTTTATCCCTCCCTGCCTCAGGCTAATGAGCAAGCTGCAGTGCAGTGCCTTCAGCCCATCTCCTCATTAAGCCAAGAACATGTTTTGCTCTCTCAGGGTGGCTGCAGGGCTCTCTGCGTCCAAAATTGCTCCTGTGCTCATTAACATCTGAGGATGCCACTCAGCAGCGCAGACAGCAAGGTGGGACGGTGATCCTTGCCCAGCCCCAGCAGCAACCCTCTAGATTTGGTTTGATCCCCTTCACTTAGAACTCGGATTGAAGGCCATCTGGTCATTGCCACCTCAGATTTTCTTCCAATCCACCCTACACCATTTTAATGCAAATCCTGCCACAAGAAGTGCTGCAAAGCAAGGCTCTGCCTTATACAACAGCCCCAGGGACACGGTGCAGAGAAAGGATGCTTGTGACCACCCAGGGACTCGCAGAGTTAGCAATAACTGCAGTAAAGCTGGGGTGAGAGAGGAGCACCCAAAGTGGGGAGCTGCAAGAGTTCACCCACTCTCAACTTCAGACACAAGGAGACTAAGATTCAGGCAGGGCAGCATCACCTGAACTGGTGCTGTCACAGGGAATGGAAGGAAGCAGATGGCTAATGGAGTCTTTAGGATTTAGGTGGAATTCTGGTGTCCTTAGCTGGAATTTAGATAAAATCCTGCTTCAGGTGTGACTTAGGACTGTTTCATCTGTGAAGTGCATTGAAGAGCAGTCAGAATCCCTCCAGAAGTGGCCTATGCAGAACAGAGTGAAGCAGCAGAATTTTGGTGCACTGCACATCCCAGAAGCTGCCCGAGGGCTCCTTGCCAGCAGCAGGCTGCACCCACCCCTTGGCAGCAGCAGCCACAACCAACCACGTAAGTGCTGCTTTGAACTACTGAGGTGGCTACTGCATGTGTAGGTGCCCTTGCAACCCCTCGGGCTGCCCAGGGGTGACCTTCTCCTCATTTAATGGGGAAAAAAGCCAAGAGTGGGTGTGTTGGTGGAATTTATCAGGTAGAAACCTGGCTCAGGAGTAAAAGTCAGGTCTCCTCATGTTCAGCTTTTCTGGCCCCGCTCAGGAGCTCCTACATCTCCTTGAGCTCCTGAGACAAGCTATGATTTTAAGCGTAATTGCTTTCAGGAGCCATTAATTCTATTCTTATCTTACACTGTAACAAAAGCTTACCAATAACGTCATTACTACTGATAGGGAATATCCACTAAATGCATTTAAATAACACAATTAATGCATTACCCTTTTTATCCCATGCGCTGTTTGATGTTTGGCCCAAAAGGTGAATGTCACATTTCCTTTCTCAGCTCTATCGTATTTATAGAGGACATCTTTCAAAGATCATTTCCCCAGAAAGAGTCACCATTGAGAAGGGAGTTGTCATAACATGGAAAAAAATAAAGCAGCACACACACACACACACACACACACACACACACACACACACACACACTGACCTCACTCATTACAGATGTACATTGTACAGAACAAGAGACTTTGAGTAAATTTAGGTGGATCTTTCTATTTCATTCAAAGGACAATGATTAAGCAGAGGGGGAACACATTGCCCAAAGAAGTGGTGGATGCTCCATCCCTGGAGACACTCCAGGTCAGGCTGGATGGGGCTCTGAGCACCCGATGGAGCTGAAGGTATCCCTGTTCTTGGGGTGAGGGGTGGGGAGGGGGAATAGATGGCCTTTAAGGATCCCTTCCAACTCAAATGATTCTATGGTTCTATGATTCTATGACATATTATTGCATCTTGTTGCATAGTTACTGCTAAAACTGGGATAGTAAAAACTTCTGAGCACAGACATCCATCAAATGTAAGATTTAAAGTCACTCTAGGGCACAGCTAGGCACTGCAGGCCCAAGGCAGCAGATAAATGTGTTGGGAAGTACCAGGCTGGTCCTTAAAATTGTAAGAAAAGAGACCAACACCAGAGAACTAGAGATGACAGGCCAACAACAAACAACAAACAAGCCAAGATCCTGAACTGAAGAGATTAAGAGTCAATCTCTCTGCTGCAGCAAGCAGAAATGGCCACAGCCATGGGGTTCTCACCATCCGGGGCTCAGCAGAAGAGATTCTTGTGATCATGGAGCTGCTCTGTGGAGGTGAAAAGATTTGCCTTCATCACAGAAAAAAACAAACAACCCTTAGATACAGAGCCAGAGGTAATTAAAAATTCCTCTAATCCTCCCACTCTAATTTCCTTAATTTGATATGATAGAAATGATTCTATCTGAGTATTTATGTACTTCGTACAGACTGACGGGGGGAAAAAACCAACAGCTTCCCACCTAAGATCATAAGATTCCTTCTCCTTCGGAGAACATCTTGAGGAAAGCTGGATAATTACAAAGTAGCTGAAAGATCACACCTTGAAATAACTTTCCTTGGAACTACCAGTTTTACCCACAGCCTCTCTAGCCCTCCAGGCACTCCCACTCATACAAACTCACCATCAAAGCAAGATACCTCATGTCCAACAGACACCAAATGGAGACAGATCTTGCCAGATCAACTACAGAATTAGCCAGTTCAGAGCCAGGTGCAGCTTCATGATAGAAACACCAAAAGCTATGGGGGATTGTCGAGCTCAACCAAAAATATTTTCATGGCAAAAAGTGTACTGTGTCCAGATGTGGAGCGCTCAGTACAGGGGAGACATGGACCTGTTGGGGTGCATCCAGAGGAAGGCCACAAAAATAACACAAGATAAAGCACCTCCTATGAGGACAGGCTGAGATTGCTGAGGCTGTTCGGCCTGGAGAAGGTTCCAAGGTCAACTGAGAGCAGTCTTTCAATATCTAAAGGGGTTGTAAGAAGGAAGGGGACAGACTCTTTAGTAGGGTTTGTTGTGAAAGATCAAGGGGAAGTGGGTTCAAACTAAAAGAGGAAACATTTCAACTGGAGATGAGGAAGACATTCCCGTCCATTCTCGTCCATACTCAGGGTGCAGCTGGACGGGGCTCTGAGCACCTGTTGGAGGTGTAGGTGTCCCTGCTCATGGCAGCGAGTTGGGCCAGGTGGCCTTTAAGGGCCCCTTCCAACTCAACCGATGCTGTGGTTCTATGATTTTGTGGTCTGTACCTTCTCCATGGTCTGAGAGATTTCAACTACTCTTACTGCCTCAGCCTCTCCACCAGAATAACGCTGTTTGTTTGGAGTAAAGCCACTGCTCTGATCAGGTTTCAGAGTGGGAAGGGCTGGTTCTCTGTAATAAACATGGCCATATTTCCAACTAGGTGGTCTGCTAACAATTATTATTTCTCCTTCTCAGCCTTGATCTCTGCAAAGCTTCTTCAGATTTTTTTCTTTCTGTAGGACACAAGTCTTGCCTTCTACAGCAACGTGGCACCATCAGCTCATGTCATGCTTGGACACACTGGCTCACATTCATCTCACCAGAAGCTCTACATTAAGAGCAACCCTTGAAACAGCTCTTCAAGTAAATCCTTGCTTGCAGAAACAATATTAAAAAATAAACAAGCATTAACAACAAACTAAACAAAGCAAACCCACCCCCACAAAAAACAGATGAGGACAAAATCACTGACATCGGGGAATTTTTAGGCTTCTTGACATGCTATTTCCTTATGAGCAAATGCTGTTGAGAAGCAGTAATCTGACACATGTTCAGGTGGACCTTTTCTGTACAAATTTCTTGTGTTGACTGATTTTTGCTTATAGATATCAGATGCACAGTTCCTTCCTTTGCACCAATTCCGTCTGCTTTCATTTCACCAAAACAGCCGCCAAGTACTTCACAGATACAGAGACTCATAGAATGGCTTGTGTTGAAAAGGACCTGAAAGATCATTCAGACTCTACCCCCTGCCATGGGTTGCTTGACACCCACCAGCTGAGGCTGCCCAGGGCTCCATCCAGCCTAGCCCCGATCACCTCCAGGGATGGGGCACCCACAGCTCCCTGGGCAGCTGTGCCAGAGCCTCACCACCTTCTGAGTATAGAATTTCTAATCTAACATCTAGCCTAATCTTCCCCTTTTCTAGCTTAAAACCATTCCCCTTTGTCTTGTCATTATTAGACCACATGAAAAGTCATTCCTTTCCTTCTTGTAAGCTCGCTTCATGTCCTGGAAGGCCACAATGAGGGTCTCCTCAGAGCCTTCTCTTCCCCAAGCTAAACAAGCCCAGCTCCCTCATCTCGTCTTCCACAGGAGAGGTGCTCCAGCCCCCTGATCATCTTAATAGCCCTCCTCTGGACCCACTCCAGCAGCTCCAAATCTTTCCTATACTGGGGGCCCCAGGCCTGCGCACAGTACTCCAGATGGGGCCTCACAAGGGCAGAGCAGAGGAGGACAATCCCTTCTCTCTCCCTGCTGCCTCCCCTCTAATGATGTAGCCCAGGGTGCTGGTGGCCTTCTGGGCTGCAAGTGCACACTGCTGGCTCTTACCCAGTTTTTTGTTGGCCGTGAGCTGATGAAATGAAATCTCTGATTCTGGAGCAGTCTGTCCCACCTGACCTTGAAAAAGCCAAAGGACGTGCCAGGCCACAGGCGGTATTTCAGCTGCTCAGCATCAGGCTGTGGTTGATCAAGGGATGCTCTACCTGACCCAGTTCTGAATCAAACATATCCAAACCGATGGGATGCTCGCACTCCATCCAAGGGTTTGCAGAAGGAAGGACTCTCCTTCCTAGAAAACTCAGACTGCAGAAGAGGAAGGGAAAGAGAGGATGCGGGATCCCAGTGTAGCTGCAGCTCCAAGATGCAGGAGCACATGGACACAAACCTCCCAGGGAGCTGGCAAGGGGGCTTGGCCAGGGATGAAGGTGGAAGGTCTCATCTCAGAAGAATGTTCGACAACAGAGGAAAAGAGCTGTGAGAGAAAACAAGTGGTGTCATAGAGATGAGGCATGTGGTAGCTGGGAGGGAAGGGGAAGTTCGTCCAGGTTCAGTTCCAGGGGATTAATGACTGTCAGCGGGGAAGGCTGGCACAGGATTCCTGCTTCAGGTTTCAGCACTTTTGTTCCTCTTTCTTCCAGCTTAATTGAGTTATGATGATCGCAGTCATTGCATTTTTCAATGAGAAGGCAGCTCAGGGGCTGGGATGTCCTTCTGCAATTCCAGTTCCAGCAGCCTGCATCTGAGAGTTGCATGGAGGAGGAAAAAGTGCATTTAAGCAGAAAATGCTAATATATTTTAAATAAACCAAGTTATTCTGATGTGAAACACTGAAGTCTGAGGAGTTCCTGAAGAATTCTGCCACACCGCCTACGCTCTGGATGGGAATGTGCAGCCACGGCTCTGGTGCAGGATAAATGGATGAGGCTGGACACAGCAGTAAAGAGGTAAAACCAATTACCTGGCAAGAGGAATTAATTACTGGAATAAAAGTGTGAAGTAATCACAGAGCATTCGCTGCAATATTTCACTGCCTCTATGAGCAGTTAACAGGCACTGTCAGCTGAGCAGCTTGGGGCCTCTCCCAGCACACCATATAGCACCGCGCTCACCATAAATAACAGGTTCAATACATCTCTGCTTCCTTCCAGCTGGACCTCCAGGTCCCAGAGTTTTGTAAAGTTAACATTCCCCGAGGGTCAGGTACCAGAGATGCCTGTGCTCTAGCAAAATCTTTTCTTTAAAGCTTTTGCAAGTGTGAGATGAATGCTGGCTCCAAGCCCAGCGCTGCCCAACACACAGGTTTGGTTGGCAGCTCCCAAATGAGGCACTGCCTACCAGAACCACAGGATGGGGCTTCTCCTCCTCCTCCAGATACAGAAATATACAGGAGGGTGCCGAAAATTTGTCATCACTTCAGGCCTGGAGGGAGACGAGCGTTATTTGAGTTCATTCCTGGGAGCACATTTTGCTGGCTGCTGCTCTGACTGTCGGCCTCAGTCTGCAAACACTTGACCCAAATCCAGGGACGGAAGGAAAAAGCCTTCAGCCCATCCTCACGGCCTGCGCCCCGTCCCTCCAAAACAAACAGACCGCTATGTTTTGGCTTAGCAAAAACGTTGAAATAAATTACGTTTGATACAAGTGATAGCCCTATTTCAGAAGTGCAAGCTGCAGTACTCCTGCCAGAGCACGCTGTGAGCACCAACACACACCGCACAGCCAGCAATGCTGCTCCCCCCGCAGGGCGCCTCCAGGAGACTTCGGAAGATCCCCAAGGAGACCCCACAGCCTCTGGGCAGCCTGTGCCAGTGCTCCATCACCTGCACTGCACAGCAGTGCTCCTGGTGTTCAGAGGGAATCTCCCGTGTGCCACTTCGTGCCCACTGCCTCCTGTCCTGGCACTGGGCACCACCGAGCAGAACCTGGCTCCAGCCTCTCGCACCCTCCCTTCAGTTTTCTATGGACACTGATGGCTGAGCAGCCCACGATACTACTTAATTCTAGTAAGCTGGTTCATAATGTTTTCCAAATCTCTTAGTTACCGAAGATGTCCTAAAGTGACCTTATGCTACAGGTTCTGAAAGATCGCAAATATTACATTGATATCCTAAATGTCAAAAACACCAATAAAACCGAGATGTTTGGCTAGAGGTGGCTGGGCAGCTGCATCAACTTTGGGTATCTGCTATCTCTAAGGCTGGAGCACCTCTCCTGTACACAGGCTGAGAGATCTGGGCTTGTTCAGCTTGGAGGAGAGTCCGGAAGGAGGGGACCAATTTCTTTACAGTCAGATAAAGAGAACAATTTTAAACAAAAAGAGAGGAGATCTAGGTTAGGTATTAGGAGAAAAGAAGCTGTGGGTGCCCGTCCCTGAAGGTCCTCAAGGCCAGGTTGGATGGGGCCCTGGGCAGCCCCAGCTGGTCAGGAACAGGAAGGCAAACCTCAGGCAGGCTATACTGAGCACTCTTTTTATCCCTTCTCTTGTCTTCCAGAGGTAGGACGCATACCCATCCTTCTGGGCTTGAGGAACAAGGAGGGATTACAACACTGGCAGCACTGCTGTGATTGCACACGGGCAGTGTCAGACAGCACTCAGCTTTCCTGCTGCTGGGCCAAAGTCAAGAGAGCTTCAGAGCTGTGGAAGAGGTCCTGGTGGTACTGCTCAGCACACAATGAGGTCCCTTTCCATGTCTTTGTGCGACACAGGAAATCCCCATTCCCTTTTCATACATTTTCAGATCATTTGAGGAAAAAATGCTATAAGTCATCTACAGCAGCTGCTTCTTAATGTTTTCTGCTCCTCAATACCTTCATGACTCAGCTTGAGCCTCTCTTCCCCCTTCTTCTCCCTTGAAGACTTACCATGGATGAGGATTTTCTTGGTCAATCCTGTTTTCAAATACCGCATTGCCCCTTATATCCTGCCTAGCAGCAACTAGGACATAATTTCACAAGCACACAACATCCAACACAGAGGTGGAGGGGACTGCTGGCTCCTGCAGACAGCTTCTTACCTGTCCATAAGCGAAGCTAGCAGGACTCCCACCCAACTGGGCTTTAAGGAGGGATGTTGCCCAGAGCCCCAGACATCACCCAGGAGGGCAGGAGAGGTTACCGATGTTTCCTTTTGGCCTGGCTTGCTCAAGCTGCAAGCAAACCCAGAGGGCCTTTCTAGCCCCAGAAACCACACAGAAGTCGTGCAGGTCAGAAGGCCGTTCTCTTCCATTGCTATAGATTCAAAGATCTGTTTCTGCCCCACCACGTGCTGCAAATTAGAGCTTAGAAACAGAGGAAACAAAACCAGTTGTTATTTTCTCATTTTTAAGAGGGCAGGAGAGACCCACCAACGTAATGTTTTAGTGAAGTTAGGTGCATCCAGAAAACCAGTTACCCATAATCTCTTTTCAGACATAGCAGTAAACAGACACCTTTAGTTTTGATGCTTTGTGTGTGACTGAGCAACAATTCATACGTACATGGGACTATGCACCACTAAGTGAAGCTTCACCTCATATCCAGAAGCACATCCCAAGGGAGCACAGATCAATACAAACAAGGTGTGTCAGAAGGTGGTATAAAAGAAGATTTATTTGCAAATCACTTTGACAAAAAGGAAACAAGTATGTCTGAGATGCGCACGGTGGGGATTCCGCACCTGTTCTTTTGTCTTCTGACACTTGTATTTATATGAACCGTGGAATTCTTACAAAGTTCAAAAGGAGCTTTGAAGGTCTTTTTTTCCCCCTTTTGTCTCGTTCTGCTGTTCCCTCCACTGGCACACTTAGAGGAGACTCCAACTCTTTATAATAAGAAGCAGCACATATAAACCAAGCTTGTTCTGTTGTGTTTTAAGGAAAACTTGGACAATAGACTTTTCCCTTTTGTTCAGGACAGCGTTAAGCACCTCAAGATTCCCCCCAGGAGAAGTAATTCCCCCCAGTGCTGTAGTAACACAGAGAGTCCCACAATCAAACACACCCCACCCTGAAACGTCACATCTCTACTGAAACTTCAGGTCCTTTCTCATGTAAGATGCAGCACATCTGGTTATGATCAGAGTTTTCTCTTGGAAGTTGAGCTGTGTTTCATGTAAAAATGATAAAGGTTTGGTGTTTAATAAGAACTGCAGTGTATAAATGAACCTGGGATAAAGGCAATACAGACAGCGAGCTTATGTGATTGTGGAAGGGTAACCTCTAAATTAGAGCTGCTCACAGCAGTTACAAAGGAAGACAGCAGCATCTTCAGAACACTTCTTCAACCAACCTCCATCTCTCCAGCTTTCAAAAAGTCAGGACATTTCAACTCTGAAGTTGTACTTCTGATTAGATGAGATACAAAGCTGATTTCCAACTCCTTTATGTTCTCTGAGCAGATCTCGCACATTAAGCATACCTTGCTTTAGGGGAAAGTCCAAAGTGAGCACCACAGAACAAAGGAATGTCTGCTCAGAGAGGAAAGCAAGGACCCCAAACTAGGTCCACTTTTTTCCTCAAAACAGCTCTAGAAAATATTTCTTTTTCTAACAGGGACTTTCTGTCCCCAACCCTTTCATCAAGTTCAAAGTAATTCCAATACTCAACACTGGAAAAATAGCACTTTGTATTTTTTTCCTTCATAAATACAATAATGCAAGAAAAGATGCCTAGGCATCATTGTCACCAGTTCAAATAAGGCATTAATGAATGCATTAATGAATGCATTAAAGCATTCAAATGTAAATAAACGTGTTACATAAAGGTAAGCCCCGAATCTTTAAATAATGTTATAACAGTAGTAAGTGCTGTATTAGTGACAGCCACTGCATTCAGTTATCTTGGCAACAATGAGCAGGTAAACCAATGCAAGCCTTAGCCATTATTTTATTTTAGCCTACTTTAGAACAACTAAATAAGACCCAACTGAGTTTTCTCAGCCATCGATCTACATAATAATCCACCCCAGGTGTCTTCCCACCTGTTCTGAGAAATCTAGTGCATCTTCATGGGAAAAATATACTTGGTCACATCAATCAATTCAATGATTCTGGGAGCAAGGCACAGAACCCGGGATCTTCCTCAGGCTGGATGCCTTAGCTCACATCAGACTGATTCCTGAGCAAGATCAGAACTGAAAAAGTAAGAGACGAGGATTCAGAACAATTTTTATGCTGACAAACCTTGCTCTTTTTCAACCTCAGTTCAGCCATCCAACTTCAGAGAACGGTAAGAGTTTGCATTTACTTCCTGTTTCATACAGCTCCAAGCCTTTACCTGGAGCCCTTTCAACCTCCACAGCTGCGGCACACTGCAACAACCAAACTGCACATGCCCAGTTCTGTACTGGCCCCTCGTTTTTACGGTTTTAACAGTATTTTCATGAGATGGGATTTGCCACATCTCTTCTAAGTTACAAAAACTGGAAAACAACTACCAGAAAATCCACTACTTGCAAAGGAAGTATCATATTCACTAAGAAATCCAATCAGTTCTGAGCATGTATCTTTAAAAGCAACACGTGAAAAAGCCCTTCTGCAATCTCACAAGCCCAGCTAACAGATCTAGGCCTGACACCCAGCAGTGTCCAGGGGGTCTGCAAGTCTTGTACAAGTGATTCAGTTTTCAGTCATCATTAAAGGTTTTGGCAGAGTAAAATTATACGAAACCTGTAATACAGTTGTTAACATTTATAGTCCAATGATCAGTTAGAAGTATTATTGCATCTGAAGCGTAAAAATATAGGAGGTTCTATAAAGAAAAATTAAAATAGCGTTGATCTAGTACTGATAGTCATATAAAATTAACTCACAATTATGTAAGTTTCCATATTTAATTACACATTTAAAAATAAGTTATAAAAATAATTAAGCTTCTTTAAAACTCCTACGATATTTTCTTTTAGGAGTTTTTACTCAAATCTACTGTTTGTCTAGCATCAGCAACAGCTTCTGGTACTCGAACAGTCATATTATCCATTGACTTCTTCAAGCAGATCTGGCAGCCTAAACGCGATCTGTAAGGAAATAATATTGGTTTTAGTTCTAGCCAACCATGCACCTACCAGTATTTACAGCCCCACTGTATCCCCAACATTTAGCCAACCCAAACAATTTATGGTCCAGAAACTGACCCCCTACTACTGAATGGTCATAACCAAGAGAAGCAGCAAACCGCTTGCATGAACACAAATATAAGTCATATCAATCATGGGCATGGATTTACATCCTTAACTTGGGACATTTACGTTGGGAAGTTTAACCTGGGTACTTCCCACTTGCTGAGGAAACGTACAAATGGTGACCCTTCCATTTTCAATGACTTACTAATAGTTCAGCCAAAGGTAGGGACAGACACTTGATCTGCCACAGAACACTCAGCATCTCTGCAGAGACCAAGGCAATCGGATGGAAAGCTTCAGTAAAAGCAAGGACTAACTTACCCACAGTCTGAAGACAGCTGAAGAAAACTGAGCACACGTTAGTACAACTCACCTGGCAGCTTAGGTTAGTTTAACTTTTATAGCTTCCCAACAAGGTACAACCCGAGTGAGAAGAGATTAGGAACTTTTGGGTCACTTGTATCATACTAAAAGCTCATACCCAAGTCAAACATTTTGGATTTTTACAAAATTTCTACCTGGAATTCTATGTTTTTCCTTAAATACTTACAGGACAAAATACCTATTTATCTCCTCTTAACACAGTTAGCACTTAAGCAGGTATCTAAGAAGAAATATCTTCCTATGACTTAAATTAACAAAAGAAACACCTCTGTGGTAAGGTAATGGAGAGCGTGCATGAGCTGCCACATGGGGCACATTAACTACCTCCTTACATGCACAAATTATAGCTTCAGCAACTTCTAGCGTCTAAAATTTCATCTCTTCACAACTCGCTCACTGCGAGCTTAACACGTTTGCCAGCAATTACACACATGAAAGAAGCCTGACAACTTTTTAGCAGTTCATAAACAGAAGAGAATTACAGCTGAGGATCGTTGGAATTTTTAACACAAGAAAGTGGATGATGATACTCCATGAAAAACAGGAACATATTCTGAAAAGCATCTTTAGGGTCCTAAAAATTCACCCACCCAACCAAAACTTTATGTTCACAGAAACAAGCAAACATGGCTTGTGTATTGGATGAGGCAGATTTAAATAGCTTCTTAACATCATTTTTAATCTCAATAGTCACCACTGAATTAATTCTCTCTTCCATTTTTGCTTCTTCAGTCCAGCAAGGTGCAGCACCTTTCTCCACTGTTTTAACATCAGAGCTCAAGGCTCATTCCCTGCTTTTGCAAGGAATTCAGTTAATTCAACCTATACACCCTGATATTTAAGTGCTGAATCCATAAACTTCAGCAAGGATGGGCAATATTCCATGTCACCAGTTGAAAAATAATTTCATCAGTATAAGAACGTAGGCATAGAAATCATTTTAAAAGTACCATTACATTAATACGAACACAACACTTTCAAGCACATAGTGATCAACTGTTAAAGTTCCCAACTCAGCGCTAGATACAAAAGTGATGTTAATGACTGTGTACATCAGCTTCTAATTACTAGAATATCTGCATAAAATACCTTACCAGAAAATTTCAACTAATGAATACGCAAACATAACAGTAGCTTTAAAAATTAAATCATAAAGTACATCTCTACTCTAGAGATCTGTTTGCAAGGCTTAAATTGACTGAAATTTGTTTCTCAAAAATAACCAGTGCTAATTGCACGTGTACTCTGTAGTGTAACAATACATTTAACCTCATCTGCAATAGCACTTTGTTCTGAGCCTGCTACATGGCAGTACAAATAACTACATAAAGCTAACTCCTTCAGTAAGAAACAACCTTTTCCTATTCAAATTCTTCTACAGCGCTTGACATGGACCTCTGACCCGATTCTCCCCTCCCCTGACAGCCTAAGAAGGTTGGGCCCCCCAAAAGAACAACTTCGCCAACTCCTTCCAGTAGAAGCCATTCAAGCCTTCACCATTTTTACAGGTTTTCCCTTGCCTCCTCTCACTCTGCTATATGTTTTATGGATAAATTTTAAAAGGCAGTAAGTCGGTGCTGCACAAGTATAAAGACTTATATAATAGTTAATCTCTATCTAGGCACTGTACTAATTTCTGCTCGTTTCTTTTGTTTGTTTTTGTGTTTTTTTTTGTTGTTGTTGTTGCTGTTTTTTCCACCTGTTCTTATCTCATATGACAGACATCCCACTCACTTGCTTTTTAAATACCAAACTTTCAAGTGACATTCCTGGAAAGACACTAGCTAGCTGACAGCCCATTTCAAGTATGTAAAGCCACCACTGTTCACCTGCCTCTCCATCATTAAGACAAGCACACCCAGCAGGTCCAGGGACTCCTCACTCTACTCTTCCCTGATGGGACCACATCTGGAGTACGTTGCCCAGTTCTGAGCTCCCCAGTTCAGGAATGACTGAGAACTCCTAGAGAGACCAGTGGAGGGCCACACAGATGACTGAGGGCCTACAGCATCCCTCTAAGGACAGACTGAAACCTGGAATGTTCAGCCTGGAGAAGAGAAGATAGAAGGGATTTTATCAATGCTTATAAATATCTACAGGGAAGGTGCCAAGTGGACAGGCTGTTCTATTTTCAGTGGTGCTCAACAACAGGACAAGGGGCAACAGGCACAAACTGGAGCACAGGAAGTTCCATATATCATGAGAAAGAACTTCTAAAGTGTAAGGGTGACAGAGCACTGGGACAGGCTGCCCAGAGACACTGTGGAGTCTCCTCTGCAGATATTTAAGACCCACACAGACACTTTCCTATGTAATCTACTGTAAGAAACATGTTTTGGCATGGGAGTTTTATTAGGTGATCTCCAGAGGTCCCTTCCAGCCCTATGATTTTGCGATCTATTAACATCAAATTCTATTCCTGTCAATCAATTGGAGAAGATTCCCCAAGGTTGTTTTTTTCCCCTACCAGTAACACAGTACCATATACCATCTTTGTCATCTTAGTCTTCATCTTTTTTTTTCCCCAGGTATTTCATAGATATGGTCAATGTACAAAATCTAGCACACAAGTTTCAGATCCCACTTGACCACTTACATTTACAAGACAGAAAAGTACTTATATCATGTTGAAAAACAGTATTTTTTGACTAATTAATGGGCCTTTGCTCTTACCCCGCAGCAATCCAGAACTCAGTAAAGGAGTCTGGAAGCCAAGCAGCTTCTGATAGTATGAAGTATCCTTCATGTTCTGTGATCCATTTAAGAACTCCCATATCTGTTACTTCTGTCTAAATAAGCTCTGTTGAATTCTTTCCTTACTACTATTTAGCAATAGCTAAAAAAAAACAACAGGCAACAGACACAAGCCTAAGGAACCCAGTATGGAACTAACTGTTCTCTATAGTCAATAATGATATTTTAATGGTTAACTTGCTACCTTCCATTCCTATAGCTTGGAAGCTGGTTAACTAATTAAACCTCATAAAGAGTAGCTCAGCAATGTCATATGAGTTCCTTTAGAACTCCTGGGTGAATACCACCTACCCTTTCCATTTGTTACTACTGATTTATTTGTAACGCTACTACTTCCACGGACACATAAGAGAGATCTTTCAAGAAAGCTTTCAGTGCATGGAGATCCTGTAAAAGCTCCAGAGAAAACAATGCAAAAAAACATCTGCTGTGACATTAGCTCTTTGCATTTTAAGTACAGCATCTGCATCATCTATTAATTCCTCATGCAGATGACCTTTTTGCTTCTGATAAGAACAAACAGCCTGCTGAAAAGTAGAAGAGGATTTGTTTGGCTTTTACCTCAGTATTTTTTAAACATTTAATTTGCCAGGGTTTGCTTTCCTTCCCTCTCATCTTATTACATTGAATAACCCCTATTATTCTGAAGTATTATTCTGAAAACAAACAAGTTTGTTTTAGCCTTTTTAATCAGTCCCTCATTTTAAGAGGTATTAATACTCACAACAGCTGCTAGTTGAAACTCCTCCAGTTCCAGAGTCACTGACAAGAAAAAACTTTTAGCCTTAAACTTTTACTGCAATGCTCTGCCCTGTCTCTATTACAAAGCTTTGTACTAGCATAACACCAGGCAGCCTGCAGTAAACCAGAGGATCATTTCAGCACTGTCCTTCAGAAAGCTGTCCTTTCACACATGAAAGATTTCTGGCCATAGAAATGACACCATGACAGGAAAAACCAACAAAACACCAAAGTCTTCAGAAGGTCTAAAACTTAGTTTCTCTCAAAATTCTTTGGACTAAACTAATATTTAAACAGAGAACTCTGGCTTCCTACTGCTTTTCAGTTCTTCAATTAAAAAAACAAACAAAAAAACAACTTGTTTTAAGCCTTTAATTAAAAGATGGACAGAGAAAAACAGAAGCTGAAACAGGCTTCTTAGCTTGACTTCTTTGCCTTCTCTATCTCCTAAAAAGATAAGATTTGGCTGAAATGAGGAAAAAAAAGTGTACTGTCACGCAGAAGAGATTTGTACAAGATTCCAGTGTTACTGGCAAAAGGAGATAAAAAGCTTAATTCAAAATACCTCCTTGCAGACACACTGAAAATTTAATACTGTACAGGCCAGGTATAAAACCTTCTGAGATCACTGGAAAGACTCACAGAAACTTCAAGAAGCATTTCCTTTGAAACCTGAAGGAAAGAGCTAATAAAACTCACTCAGCACAACTGCTTATACCTCATGTGGCTACATTCTCTGAGACAGGCTATGTGTACAGCAGCAGGTAGCCCACGAGGAACTGGTGTGTGAAACAAAATGCTCTGAAATGAGAATGTTATGGGGCATGTGACAGTGGGGAAGATAAAGAACAGAGGAGTAAAACACTCTGACATGAGTGGAGACACAGCCACGTGGAACACCTCAGCCTGGAGAAAAGAAGGCTCAAGAGAGATCTTATCAATAGATACAAATGCCTGAGAAGCTGTGGAGTCTCCTCTTCGGAGATATTCAAAAGCCTCCTGGACGTGGTCCTGGTGACCCTTATTCTGGGTAGCCCTGCTTGAGCAGGGGCTGGACCAGAGGAGCCCAAAGATGCCTTCCAACTTTAGCAGTTTTACAGTTCTGCAAAAGGAGGGTCTGATACAAACTGAAATACTAATGTAAACACATCCATAAAATAAATTAACTAACTGCTGATTGTTAGGATCAGAAAACAGAAGGGAAGCAAAAAGGAAGTTCAGACACAGGAACACAAAAATGGACAGCATTTTCACCAACATTTCATCATCAGTACCAACATTAGTATGAACTCAATATTTCAACTTGCCAGTCCTACCCATGTAACAGAATGCAGCTATTCACTAAAAGCTGATTAAGGTGCTTTAAGAACACTGGACTGCTCCACTTGCAAACCCTCCTTTCCATTTACTGATGTAGCAAAGCATTACATTGCCTTACGTTTCTGTGAGACCATACGCCAGGTCTAGCATGTCCATCTCTTCATCAGTAATTGCATCTAGTTTCTCAAATATGTGGTCTTCAAAGATTAAATGACAAGTTGAACAGGCTAATGTTCCTTCACATGCACCTAAAGAGAACAGCAAGTTAACAGAAAATTCCAGATAAGTCAATTTCACAACAATACTTTAATATAGAACATGTTTATGCTAACATAATAAACAGCGTAACTCATCACCAGGCTGTAAGAAGCACACGGAAAGCACTGTGCTGCTACACTTCAGAATGGTATTAGCAACACGTCTTCAAACCCAACACGACACTGTTCTGCATGATCCAATTATGAAAATATATCACATCTTCATGTACATAAAAATACATGTGGGAAACTTTAAAGAACTGTAAAGTGCTGAATGTAAAAGCTGTCACATCAACAATTTGTGTCTTTTAACATTGGGGAAAATAGTAATAAATAAGTTAAAAAGAAAAATCACACTAAGAAGACTGTTTAAACAGCAAAAGGTCTTACTGCAATTGCCAAGCAGCAGCAAACTACTCGAGGGCAGCTGAGCTTTACAACAGTTTGATTTCAATACACACGTTTCTACCACTATTACTGCATGTAGGATGCCCCCTGGTGATAGAAGTAAATAGATAACACCTGCATTTTACATTTATTTCCTCATTATCCAACGCCCCTCTCGAAAGAGCACTATGCTTCTACATTATTTCCAGTGCACTACTTCTCTGCTCTAGTATGATGCTTCATTATCAAATTATTATTGAAATTATGTTATATATGTTCTAATTAAAGATTGGTAAAAGTATCTCAAATATTTTGGATATTATTTACGATCTATTAACAACATTATCTTTTTTACTCCACTTTACCATAATGTTTTAACATGGCTGAAATTAATGTGAAATGAGAAGACCTTAATTGCAGACTAAAGAGTAGCCATACACCTATAGAATGGATTTATTTAATGACATCTAACAGTAGCTATGTCAACGTGCTGTGCATTTTTTGGTTTATTCTTTGAATGTAAACAACCCTTAACAATATTCTTTAGAATCTTAAGGATTTTACTACTAGCAATGACATGTATTCATACTTGAATAAAACACACATTACATTTCAAGCTGTGCTGAGCTAGCGTACTTCCCCCCACTGTGCAATTTCTCTATGCTATATATATTCATTCATGCAAACCGTAATCCCACTTCCTGCTTTACTTTGCATTATTCCTTCTTAAACTCTCATTAATTTTAACATATGCCCTGAAAGTTTGCTTTGTATAGTCAGAAGCCTGTAACTACCAGGGAACTAGCTGTGGAAAGTCCAGAGTTTGGAGGAAAAGGGAGGTTTAACTTCCTTCTGTTTTGATTTTAAATAGAACTTGTAGTGAGTTAGAACACCCCAAACACATCGGTCTCCTTTACCTCGCTTCTTTTATAATAAGTTTCTGCTCTTCTTTGCAAACTGACATAATACCCGGTTGTTTCTTTCATTGGCCATTCAAATACTACAGCAATATGTGCTACAAAAAGCCAAATAACAAATTCAGATCACACAACAATAGAGAAGTAACTCATGGTTAGAAATACACCATTTTAGTGTGGCCTTCAGAAGCTTTCAGCTCAAATCTCCCAAGTGGCATCTCTCATCTTCACAGAGAAATTGTCCAAGCAGACAGAGATTGGGTTAGGAAAGTTAAAGCACTGATAGAATTGAATCATGCCAGAGACACAGACGGCAACAAAAAAAGCTTCTCTAAACATCGCCAGCAATAAAATGAAGACTAAGAAAAATGTGAGCCCCCTCTGGAAGGAAACAAGAGCTGGTTACGTGGGATACGCAGAAGGCTGAAGTTCTCAAACTTACTTGCTTCAGCCTTAATCAGCAACTGTTCTAGCCACACTGTCTAAGTCACAGAAGGTAAAGGGACTGGGAGGATGAAGAACTGCCTGCTGCAGGAAGAGATCAGACTCAAGGCATCTAAGGAACCTGAATACGCACAAGTCCATGGGACCTGATGGGATGGATCAGAGCATTCCAAGGAACTGGCAAAGCTGCTAAGCTGCTATCCATCGTACTCTTAAAGTTGCAGCAGTTCAGTAAAGTTCCCACTGACTGGAAAAGGAGAAATATAACCCTTATTTTTTAAAAAGAAAAAGGAAGACCCAGTGAACTACAGGCCAGTCACTCTCACCTCTGTGCCTGGCAAGGTCACAGAGCAAATCCTTCTGGTAACTATGCTAAGGCACATAGAAAATAGGAAGGTGATTGGTGACAACCAGTTATGACTTAATTAAGGGCAAATTGTGCCTGGCAAGTCTGGTAACCATCTGTGATGAGGTTACAGTGTTGGAGGAAAAAATCATCTTCTTGGACTTGTACAATGCATTTGAAACTACCCCAACACAGCATTCTCGTCTCTGCACCAGAGGCATGGATCTGACAGATGGACCACTGAGTGGATAAAGAATGGGCTGGATGGTCACACCCAGAGTTGTGGTCATGTCTAGGTGGAGATCAGTGACAAGCAGTTGTCCCTCAGGGGACTGGCACAATTTAACATCTTTGTCAGTGACATAAACAGTGGAATTGACAGCACCTCCAAAAAGTCCACAGACAACACTCATCTGACTGGTGAGACCTAGATACAGCAGAGGGAATGGATGCCACCCAGAGGGACTTGGATAATCTGGAGAGGTCAAACCTTATGAAGTTCAACAAGGCCAAGTGTAAGGTCCTGCACCCAGGTTGGGGCAATTCCAAGCACAAATACAGGGTGGGAGGAAAATGAACTGAGAGCAGCCATAAGGTGAAAGACTTAAGAAGGGAGGACTGGGAGGGGTGGGGGGGGGGTAGGGAAGTCAATGAAAAACTCAGCATGGGCTGGCAACATGCAATTGTAAGCCCAAAAATCCAACTGTATCCTGATCTGCATCACAAGAAGCCTGGACAGCAGGATAAGGGAGGTGACTGTCCCCATGTACTCCACTCTTGTAAGACCTAACCCTGCAGTACTGCATCCAGCTTTGGGGGCCCTGTTCTAAGGACATGGAGCTGTTGGAGCAGATCCAGAGGAGGCCACAAGGATTATCAGAAGACTGAAGCACCTCTCCTGTGAAGACATGCTGAGAGGGTTGGGGTTGTTCAGCCTGGCAAAGAGAATGTTCCAGGGAGAACTTATAGCAGCCTTCTAATATGTAAAGAAAGGTGCCTACAGGAAAGCTGGAGAGGGACTCTTTATCAGGGAGTGTAAGTTATAGGACAAAGAGTAATGGTAAATTTAGATTTGATACTATGACAAAATTATTTACTCAGACGGAAGTAAGATACAGGAGCAGGCTGCGCAGAGATCTGGTGGTTGCCCCATCCCTGGAAGTGTTCAAGGCCAGGCTGGCTGAGGCTTTGGGCAACCTGGTCTACCAGGAGATGTCCTTGCCCATGGCAGAGGGTGGAACTGAAGGGTCTTTGAGGTCTGTTCCAATCTAAACCATTCTATTATTGCTTAGATTCCTCCTTGACACCATTCTGTCACAATTATCCTCCTTCAATTCCTTCAAGCAAGGCTCACCCCAAATATCTTTAAGAACTAGATCCAAAATACTCTATACACCCACAGGAAAAAAAAAAAGTATTTTCTTTGGACTCTTTTCCACATCCAGGTTTTATAAATACATTCATAAATACTTATGAATGAAATGGTAAAAGATCCTTATTTCCAAACACTGAATATAGTATTCAAGGAATCCACTTACCAAAACCATCTATGTCTAGATTATTATCAACAACAACATCCAGCAATGAGTCTCCAGGTTTTCCTTTGGCTGTTAGCTTGTCACCATCACGGTTTATGAAATGAACAGTTATTTTATCTTCTGAGCTGAAAAAGAAAAGCACATAACAGAACTAAAGAAGCAAATCCATTATATTTTATATCTTTACATTTGACTGAATACTGCTCCAACAATAACTTCTATCAATGGCAGGAACACAGAACTCTAATGGAGTTACTGACTTTTCAAAGCTGTAATAGTTATAGGCATTCACTGGTGACATGAAACACAAAGACATGAAAAACAACACCAAAAACCCCTTTGCTTATGTTTTGTCACTAGAAGCCATACAGAATCCTGATGCTTCACCTTTCACCAAAGGGATTCAATGCTTTCTTTTAGACACACTATTTGTATTTTCGCCAACTAAAAGAGCTGACTTGAAGTACTTCACATTTCTCTGGGAACTCACACTTTGCATTTACAAAACGATCTGGCAGATAACACTAAAAACAATTATCAAGTTTAAGATCTTCCCATGCACAGTTAGAACTCAAGGCATTTCATTACCTCTACAATCTAATTCTGTTATCCTTCCAATAACAGAAGTAGTCCAAAAGTATTTACCTTTTTTGACTGCAGGTTCTCTTAGAATTTCACCTTGTAAATATTTCTAGTGAAGTGCATCAAAATTTCAACACAGACATGAAAGCAAAGTCTCCTACTTTGCTTTTCAGGCAGTTGCGTATACTTAAGTTTTTATGCAGAATGCAAGGGAATTATTTTTCTTAAGGCTAACGCTTTTGATATGGAAAAAAATCTGGTGTTCCATATGGTTTCTTTTCACAAGCAAATTAAAGGACAGTCGTTAATATAATAGCAAATAAAACACAGTTCATTAGAATAAACTGTGCTCTTTATCAGAGCAAGCAAAACTCACTAGAAAGGGAAGAAACGCGCTGAGAGGTGAGAGATACAAGTAAAACAACTGAAAGGTAATGCAACATCTATATCTCAGTGTGAAATCCACACTTAAGAACAGCTCACTTCATATTACATATGCTCTTTGTAATAACTGTGAGCTCTAAGTGATCTACAACACAGAACACATACAAGCCTGAAAAACCAAGCCACCTCCTAGGAAACTTGTATCAGGGGAGCACTTCCAGCAAGCCATTCTGCAGAAGTTTAAGTTACCACTATGCTCTTCTTTCCACTCCTCTGCTCAGCCTTCCTGCCTCCCACAGCAAGAATGAGGAAACCAGCACCCACCTTCCAGATACACAGTGCAAAATCCACCGCCTTCATCAACAGACAACCTCACTAATAGGTTTCGATTGCATCTGCAAAAGCAGAGTTTCCAATTCTGAGAGCTAAAGTAAACCAGCAACAATGTTGGTTTGAGTTTGTTTTAGGTTTTTTGTTTGTTTAAGTTCTTCAAGATGTACTTCCAGAGCTCACTGAAGCACTCATTCACCAGAACATTTCTGTCAATATCTCCTAGCAGGAGACAGGGATGCAGTTACATGGGCTTAAGATGTCTATCAATGCAAGTGGTAAAAATGCATTCAATATCTAAAACAGACACTTTCTCCCACTACAGAATAAGGCAATCACCAGTAACACAGCCCAAATAGCAAGATGTCTGACTACAATCCTCTGAGATGACAGGAACCTTCCTAAGAGTCTCCTTAAGAGGCCCTTCGTAGGCAGGTTTTCACAACACACCTGAACTATCTTCCTCAGTGATTACACTTCAGTCTGGAATAACAGCAGTGTCAGATTAACCACAGATCTCCCATCCCTCCTTTGTTCACTTCACCTCTAGCACTCACAAGTGCCCTGCAGTGAACTGGGCTGGAAACAGAATGGGCTAAAAACCAATCTTGGCAGCCCTGCAGCCATATGAACAGCAGAACTGATACAGTCAGATCTACCTGTTACATGACACATCTGTTTAAAATGAGAAGACAGGAAAAGCACCCCTCTTTCTGCAGCCAACATCTTACACTGGCTTCTACCAGCTGTGGGGCAGCAACAGGGCTGGGCATGCCCAACTGAAGTGCCGTCTTTAAGCCATCAGTTTTTGTTAAAGAACATTACCAAATTAATCCTTCCTATGAGGATTAATCCACCTGGTTGATCACTGAAACTGAAATTTATTTGTAACAAAGTTTAAGACTCTTTGGTCTCCCAGTAGTATCTGTCTTCCTGGTGCTGGAACAGGCTGCCCAGAGATGTTGTGGATACCTGGTCCCTGAAGGTATTCAAGTCCAGGTTGGATGGGGCCCTGAGCAATCGATCTAGTATTAAATGTGGAGGCTGGTGGCCCTGCATGTGGCAGTGGGGTTAGAGCTTCATGATCCTTGCGGTCCATTCCTGTGATTCCTGCACAGACAGAAAGTTTAATTTCCAAATCACCGAGGCTTTACAATACATAAACCTGACTGCTGAAAATGCTTCCAGAAGTGTAAGTACATCACTTGTCACAGGGTCAGAATGGACACTGTGCACATCTTTTCAACGGAGAGATTCCACCAGAAGAAAAATCACACCTATGTGGAACAACTTTAGGGTTTATAAGTTTCAAGCAATGTGGCTTTTATCTACCCAGACATCATTTACACGGGGAAAGAAGAAAAGCAACAGCAAACAAACAACAAGAGCAACAAAACCCCCAGCACTCTGTGAACTGCTCACAGAAAACTAACATGAAATATATGCCAGGTCTTGTGCAAGCATGAATAGCCTCAGGGTTCCTGGAAAGAACCAAACATATTTCACGTGATTCACTTAGAACATAAATATCGCAATTCATACTTAGATTAACTTCTTTTTTTTAAAGCTATATGTTAAAAAAAAAACAATTCATGTGGTTGCCACAGTACTATTAATATTGTTATCAAGTGTCACTAGGGTACCCTAAATTAAGCATACAGCAAATGAACTGAACAGTAGCCGAGAACTGTTAAGTGCTGTTAGTTGTCCCTCCTTTGCACAAAAGCTGAAAGAACACCTCTCCTCCCTTGAAAAGGGTATCCTTCCCAGTCTTCAGCCACTACCTGCATGATAAGTGTCATGTGTACTCCTCCAAACAGAACTGTACCTGAGTGTTGCACATGGAGAGACCAATTCTATTATTCCCAGATTTACTGATTAAACGGCTCGTCCAACAGCCCAACCTGACTGTCAGAAGAATCTACTACGCAAGTCTTAATTAAAATACGTAAGTTGTAAATTGAAACTAATCCTTAAAACATACAGCAATTACGTAGCGTAATAAAAGCACTGTATGAGTATCTAAACTGCTGTAGGAGAACTGCTAGAGAGCTGCTGTTCCCCACTAAATGCGAAGTGGGGATAACAGGAAAAAAACAGACTGAAGAAAAAGATGGGAATGAAAACAATGCCTGCTGCCTCACTGACACCCTTGGAAATCTCTGCTCACAAGAATCCCTGCTGCTGATGACTTTATACAGCTAGGCTTTCAATTCCTGGACAAAAGTATAGGTAAGTTTACACGTATCTACTATCATCAATCTTTTTATTGGGCTGACACTGGCTGATTACACAAAGTTAAGGAACCAGGTCTTAATACAACATCCAGAAAAAGTAAGACTTAGAAAAATAACCAGCAGAAAATTGAGGAAGTACTTACAATCAGGTAAGAAAACATTTTCCCTTTACAGTAATCTATTTCCTCCCATTTGTACCTAGTTCAATCACTTCAATTTGTTAAGTCTTGGCAATGCTTTAAAAGATCTTTTTTATGTTTTGACCTCAAAACAACAGATAGCCTGGGCAAGTCACTGGAGACTTATTTTAAGGCACTGGGCTGGGTCACTCAGAAGAGATCTAAGTAGGCATACAGGAGACCTGGATTAAAAACTTCTTTGCACTCTGTATTAAGAACATTTTCTGGAACAAAATAAGAGCAGCTACAGGAGATCTTAAAAGCAAACTACTGAAATGACTCCTATGAATCTATAGGAGTTGGACTTGATGATTTTTATAGGTCCCTTCCAACTTCCAACTATTCTATGATTCCAACCACAGTTGTGAGAGCCACTCAGCAGCTGGGAGCAGTCCAGGCTACACCCACAGTGCTGGGCAGCTGGCTGGGGTCCCTGCTCTAAGCCAAAGGGCCTGACAACCAAGGTAAGCTGGCCTTTAAATCTGTATTTTCAATACTGGAAGCAGGCTGTTTGAATACTCGAGGTACAGAAGGGAAGGCAGTCTTTGATGATACTTACTAAAGTGCAAACCAACAGGTGAGGGCTGTGTGACATTATAAGACAGCCCGGTCAGGGCTCCACAGCTGTAAGTACAAGGGCTTTTCAGTGAAGAGCTATGCTATAAGCAAGGACGCGTCTCCGCGGTGCTCCCAGCACCCAGCCTGCTAACGCACCGTAGCAGCGAGCATGGCGCCGCACGGTGACCTCCCCGGGAAAGCCCAGCAGCTGAACTCCGCACTCCGGCTCTACCAACACGCATCGCCCGCAGCCCGGTCACAACGCAAGGCCCGTCCCGGCCGAGCTCCGGGCTCCCCCAGCCACCGGGCACGACGGGATCTCCAGCAACGCGGAGCACGGCCTGACGGAGAGACGGCAGAGCCTCGAAGCCGACACGGAGCCGAGGAGGCGTCGGAGCGGGCCAGGACACAGAGAGGGCACGGCGGGAAGGTCACGCAGCGCCGCCCGGCACGACCGCCCCGCGGCCCCGGGCTCCCTCAGCGCGGCCGCCCCACGAGTGAGCCCGCCCGTCGCCCCAACCCGCTTACCTGCGCGCCGCCCGGGCCGAGAGGCTGAGCGGCCGCAATGACCTCACGGCCGCGGCGCTGCAGCTCGGCCCCGTCCCCGCTGCCGGTAAGACGGAGAGGAACCAGCGGCGGGAGGGGGCGGCGGCGGCCCGGAACAGCAGGCGGACCGGTGCCGGAGCGGCCATGGCGTCGGGCGGGCAGCGCGAGGCCTCGGCACCGGGAGGGGTGGGGGCAAAGTCTTGGCTCTTACGCCTCCGGCGCAGGCTGCGACGACTTTCGTAGCGGTCTACGCTATCCACGTAACGCGCTACCCGCCCCCTTCTGGCGGCATCTAGAGGAGACCGCGGGGTGGGAGGAACGGCGGTACGCAAACTGCGCGACGTAGCGCTGCGTAGCTGCAGGCGGGACGGGAGAGGCGCAGGGCTGCTCGTCTCCAGGGCCGGCGTTCTCGCGTCGTTCCCTCAGTGCCGCCGCAGGCGGTGACAGGTCCCTGCTAACAAATCCAAGCCCTGCTTCTCCCGGGAGGTTCTCCCGTGGAGCTCGAGGTGAGATGGTCCCCTCCCCGGTTTGTTCTGAGCGACTTCTTGACTCCCCAGGTCCTCCTTGCTATTTGTTCTGAAAGGAGATGAGCTTATAACACACAGGTATCAGCAGGCGGCCCTCGGAGGATTTCTCAGGACGAGAATTCAAGTATCAGTATGGAAACGTTGAGATTTCCTCGATGTTACAGACCATTTGTGGCCCTAAGTCGGCTTTCTGCAGTGCACACGTTGGTCTGCAAGTTTTGACCAGAATCATTGTGTGATCATTTTATGAACCACGTGTCCCTTTTCACTTCTTATTAAAGAACTGTTAACAGGATGAGTTCTTGCTTTCCTCAACTGAACACAGCAAGCTCTGAGCTTTGTTTCAGTTCCTTCCATGTGGGACCTACATCCATATGGTGCTTTCATGAAGAAGGCCGTTTCCATTAACCAGCTTTACCCCCATGTTCAGCACATTCCCAGCTCTGTCATTGCCCTCAGATGACCATGGTCCTGAGCACGTCACCCATTTGTAAATGTTAAGTTGGCAGAGTCCAAAGTCAGAAGCTTCACTGATTAGAGCTGTTGCAGTAAAAGCTAGAAGTGAGGTGCTGTCTCTCCTTCCTCCTGGGGGCCTCTTTGAAGCAGAAGTTTTATGCTGGCCCTTGCCTCCTGCACAGTGCAGCCATGTAGCAGCTGTATTTGCATTGTCTGACGTCTCCAAAGGTCTGTTTGGCCTTGACTCAGACTCACTGACTTAGCATCCTGATAAGGCTTTAGATGTGCCTCGTCACCGTGGCCTTGCTGAGTGAACAACTAACTGCTGCTGACCCTGACTGCTATCTTGCAAACCAATTTTGACTCTGGCTTGCTGCTATGCTCCCTGACTCCTTGGTGAGGTGACTGCTTTCCTTGCCTCATTGCTCCACTTGGCTTCCAGCCACATTCCCTTGCAGAGTTACCATCTCTTGCTGTTCCCTGACGTCTCCCACACCCAAACACAGAGCCCTCCTATGTTGTTTCTTTGCATTTTCTATATAATGTATGCTTTTGTGGTGGGCAAGTTTGAGAAAAAGGCAGAGCAATTTGGTCAGGATACCCAGATGAAAAGCAGCAGACTGAAATAAAAGAGACAAAAATAATTCATGGTGTGTGTATATAAAACATCTTTCTGAACCTCACATTGCTTGTGTAAAAGCATTGTTGCTTGTCTGCATGACATTGTAAGGATAAACATTTTGCTATACAAGCTTCATCTTTCCTATGTATTTGTGTAGGTTCTAGCATATTGGGAAACATATATATATATTACAATTACGTACTCCTTTGTTTTTAAGCTCCTATTTGCAGGAGACCAACAAACCACTAGATGGCAAACAATTTCTACGAGATAATACCCATGTATTTATACAGTCTTCTGCTCCCAGCTTTATAACTGAGGCTTTGGGATGTAGTGCAATGGAAGTTCATAGGAATCTGGGATGAAGATGATGCAGTCCTGCTCGCCTCACCCTCCCTTTTGCTGTTTGGTGTTCATGCAGCCAGGTGTGGAGAGTGTTCTGAGAGGTTACCTATGCAAAAATAACCTAGCAAAAAACAAAAGGAAGCTGAAAGGGCTGTTTCCAGCCTTTTAAGTTCCATCAACCAGCTTACAAAACAAGAAAGTTTATTCTGAGAGCAGCTGTCTCATCTTGGTTTGTTTTATGCTGCTCAGCAATGGTATCACATTTCTCCTATCTGGCATGAAATTCCAGGGTTCAGGAGGACAACAACATTCTGCATGTATACAAATGATCATCAGATAATCTCCACAAGTTACTGAAGATGACCCCGGTGACTCCTGGTTTTTCATCTGCAAGAGACATGGTATGAAGACATGTTTGTGACATGGTTGTTTTTATGTTGAGAATAAAAGTGGTTTGTAAGCCTTTCTGTAAGGGCAGGTTATCTGAGTGCCATCAAAATCCATGTGGGGCTGCCAAAAAGTTCTGCAGTTAAAGGGTGATTTGGATTTGAGAACTTTGTTTGTTGCTGAGGATCTGATAACTGCAGTACAACAGGGCAGGAAAGTGGTTTGTTTTCAGTTGCTTTGTCTTTGCTGCTTTCACTACAGCAGCTGAAATGCAGTGGGGAACAGATAGAAATGTTTGGAGATTGTCATTCAAAGAGGTGGAGCTCTGGGAATGAGGCAGAACCCAGCTGGAGCCCACCTCTCTTCTCTGCACAGTGCTGTTATGAACTACATGTAATACATTTTACTCTCTTCCCAGATGTCTTTACAATTGTTCTGTAAAAACAAATGCAACTAAGAGTAAGGCAAATCTCTCCATTAAGCAAGGGCATTGATTCTGTCCTGTCATTTCCAGGTGGAGTGAGTAATATACAAGTACTGCACGTTGGTCTTTGTTATCTTTGAAGAATACAAGCCTGCTAGAAAGGAACGCACTTACTTCTAAAGGCAGTCTGTTAGTTTGTGCTGAGAAGTAGCTCAGTTACACAAGAGAAAACGTTTGGTGTGGGATTTGTTAGGGAAAGTGAAGTACAAAGGTAGCATAGGAAGGCTTGCAGGAGCTCTGTGTGCCCGCCAGGAGGCACAGCAAGCTCGGGCTGCAGCTTGATCATAGTGCTGAGCAGAGCGGTAATGAAGGGAGGCAAAAGTTTTCATCTGGTTTTTTGCATCCAGAAGGAGGAAATGGGGAGATTTCTAATGAATATATAGAATAAAAATGGGAATTTGGAGAACTGGCAAGAAACTGGAGTAATCAGATGCATGTGTGTTGAAACTATCCTCCGGCCAAGGCTGCGAATTGAAATACATTTTGTTGCTGTTGTTCGCTTTCATTAGATGTCACAGTTGGTGTGACTGGAAACAAAAATGTGGATCAATGCATAAAGCAATAAAGTGGCTCTTCTTCTTAAGGTGTACATAAGCAGCTGTGTAAGAGAACTTTCCAAATTAGATACCTCTGTGCACATGTGGAAAAGGACCAAGTTGTGATGCTGCAAACATTTATGCATGTGCATCATCATATCTGTTATCTATCAATACATACATATAAAAGACTGAAAAAGCAAAAGCCACACGAAGCAGATATGGGTGTACCAAAAGGCACTGCATGTTTGGGACTGCACAGAAGTCTGGTTTGGAATAAGCTTATCAGTTATGTTTTGTCTCCAGTGGTGTAACTGAGTTAGGAAAAATGATCCCTTTTTCTGCCAGCCTTGGAGCATGCAGAGCGCATCTGGAACCTGAACAGTGGGGCACTCAAAGCTGCCACATGTTATCATTCCTATATTTTAATCAAAGCCTTCTTTGCATCATTTCAAAATCAGATGGTAAGTGAGGAATTGAGAATCAGAAAAGAAGCAAGCAAGAAGTTCTTTTCCCAGGCTTGAAAAGAAAGGAAATAAAAGCACGGAAAGGAAATGAAGAGAACCCCAAACTATTATTAAAGTCTCACGAGTGTATTTTTTTTTTTTTTTTTTTTAAATTGCCAGTCCCATGACTTTCTGGGAACTGATTTATTGAAAGCCTTGGTTTGGCAATTCTGTGCTTGGCTAGCTTGGCCTTTGCCCAAGTCCCCTTTTTTTCTTGGCAGCACTTAAAACAGTTGAGCTGTGGCCCATGCTCCTTAGTAATCCAAGATTGCTGTGTGCAATGAAGAGCCCTTCAGCAGAGGAAATGAGCACGGTGACCTCAAGCCCAGCTGGCTGCGTGTGCTGTGGGGGGCTGCACCCCAGCACTGCCCCCTCGGTGGGCTCAGCGCATCTGGCACTCTGCAACTGGTGCAGAAACTCGTGTTTATTTTAAATCCCGCTGGTTCAGCTGGCAGTAACCCAACCGCTGGAAACTCAGTTGTTTAGAGAGAGCTCATCTGATCTTTCCAATTATTTTGCATTTGCATGAGCTGCTGTACAGCAGACAGCCGCAGCGTGCAGCCGTCTCCTGCGGCAGCTGACGTTCCGCTGGAGCAGTGCCGCAGCAGCGCCGGGCATTAGTGGTCGCTCAGCGAGCTCAGCAGGAAGGCAGCAGTAACACAATGCTTCCAATGTGCTTCACTGGCTTTGCCAGTCCTCTCTCATTTCAAGGCAAAGCATTGCAGGTGTATAGAGAGAGTATAGAAGGTTTGTTTCTCTTGCGCTGCTTTTAGGGCTTTCAGCCAAACTCTTGGAACACGTCGGGTTTGGTAGCCCATAGCGGTACCACTGCCATTCCAAGCTGCTGAGGTAGCACTCTGCCCTGTTACCTTTTAACACACTTAGGTTTTGTATATACAGAATCACTCAGTACTAAGGCTTTGTTTTAAACTGCCAGCTGTGAAGTTAGCAGCATCCATGCCGGGACAGCAGCACAGAGCCTGGCTGACCAGCACAGTACTGGGGCTCTGGGCATTGCCCAGTGAAGGACTGTCCAGCTTTGGTTTTTATGCCCTGTGTGATTAAGAGTGATACTTTTAGTACCCTCTTAAGAGCAGATGGTTAATGGTTTGCTGTGAGTTTCTGGTCTCACTGCAGCTGATATTCCAGCACTGGTGCTTGTTGCACGTGATAGTTATGTGTAGGCTGGTGTCTTACTAAGATGGAGGAAGCTTAAAACATTCACCTATATAATGAAATAGCAATTGCTTTTCCAAAAATTACTGGCTGTTAAGCAGAGGGGAGGTATCTCCTGAGCTGACATTGTTGTAGCTGTTGCAGACCTGGTTGTCTATAGAACCTTTACCGTTTGTTAGCTGGGACTGACAATTATGTAATCTGAATGTGTTTCCTCTTACACCTCTTATTGTCCCTCAGCTCTGTGCTGCTGAGGCCTCACCTGCAGTACTGAGCCCAGAATGTGGAGTCCTCAGTGCAGGAGAAGCATGGAGCTGTTGGAGCACGTCCAGAGGAGGGCCACAAAAATGATCCAAGGCATGGAACACCTCCTTACAAGGACAGGCTGAGAGCTGGGGCTGTTCATCCTGGAGAAGTGAAGGCTCGGAGGTGACCTGAGATCAGCCTTTCAGTATCTAAAGGGGAGATACAGGGAAGAAGGGGACAGACTTTTTAGCAGAGTTGGTTTCAATAGAACAAGGGGAAATGGTTTCGAGCTTAAAGAAGGGAGATTTGGGTTAGATAGAAGGAAAAAGTCTTTTACAATGGGGGTGGTAAGGCACAGGTTGCCCAGAGATGTGGTGAATGCTCCATCCTTGGAGACTTTCAAGGAGAGGCTGGATTGGGGCCTAGGCAACCTGCTCAAGCTGTGCATGTCCCTGTTCATTGCAGGGGAGCTGGACTAGATGGCCCTCAGAGGTCACTTCCAACTCTAAGGGATTCTTGGATTCTCTTGTTGCTGGTTTAATAGTTCAGAGAGTATGTATGAAACACTACAGTCTCCAGCAAACATATGAACAGTTTTGTTCTAAAGACTTGTTCCTACTGCACAGCCTAAGTAAATCAAGTTTTTACATGTACTATTATGAATACCGTATTTTACTGAATTGAAAAGTCGTAGGTTCAAACACATGGACACAGAACTCTGTGCTTTTATTTGATGCTTGTGTTTAATGATTATGGAGGTGACTGTCCCTCTGTACTTGCCACTGGTGAGGCCACAGCTCAAGTACTGTATTCAGTTTTGGGCTCCTCACTACAAGAAAGACACTGAAGCTCCAGAGAATGTCCAGAGAAAGACAACAGAACTGTGAAGGGTTTGAAGCACAGGGTTTATGGGGAGTGGCTGAGGGAGCTGGAATTGTTCAGTCTGGAGAAATGGATGCTCAGGGGAGACTTCATTGCTTTCTGCAGCTTCCTGAAAGGATGAGATGGAATGGGCTCCATTTACACTTTGGGTTGGGGAGGGGTGTTCAAATTGGTTTATAGCAAGGATTGCTTCTCAGGAAGTATGGTGAGGCAGTGGCACAGGCTGCCCAGCGTGATGGTGCAGTCACCATCCCTGGAGGTGTTAAAAAGATGTGGAGTTGTGGCACTGAGGGATGTGGTTAGTGAGCATGGTGGGGATGGTTTGATCACTGGACTGGATGATCTTAGGAAACCTTTCCAACCTTAATGATTCTATGATTCTATTTGAGTATAAATACAATAGAAATCACCCCTGTGCACCAGAGCCTGACCTCTGGATCTGCTCCAGACGAAGAATGCGGAGCTTTCATTCAAAGAAGAATGAGATATACTCATTCAGTATATGTCATCATTCAGTATAATGTCATCATTGCAGATGGACAGTTCTGCAAACCAAAATGCATATGACCAATTCTTCAAATACACCAGGACTGCTAATGAGACTCATAGATCATAGACTCTGTTGCTATATTTTAATGTATGTTCTATGTCTAGCAGGACTGTTGCCGTGATCTTTCAGTATTACATAAATCTACCAATGAAAAAAAACACTAAGGTAAAAAAAAGTTATTTTCTCCCTTGCCACTTTAGCACAAGTAGTGTGACTTGGCTGCTACTGATAGATGAACTTACCTTAAAAGCCAGATTCTATTCTTCCATATACAGTAGTGGGAGTAGTGCCATGAGAAGAATAAAGAGAATATTAAAAACAGCCTTTGTAAATGCAAAGGACTTTAAAGAATTTGGGGTGGAACTGTGACAAAGCCTTCCATGAAGACTGGTACCTCTCTAAGAGCCTTAACAGCTGAAGGTTGCATTTTCAGTTATAAAATGTAATTGCTAAGAAGATCTGTAAGCAGGAATCTAATTCAACATTCGCATGGGCTGTTGCATTTGGGAACAGGGTTTTTGGAGCCCTATTAGCTGTACAGTAACACCTGAAATGGGTCTCTGCGTAAATGAAATTCCCAACAGCCTGTGTTGTCTAGAACTGACCTCCTACAGAAATGAAGGACTTTCTCACCAGTTATGAAACTTGTATTTCTTACACTCTCCTGAAGGGAACTAAGAAATGACCTTTCAGAAAGAGTTAGGAACAATTATGTGCACTTCAGTAGTCTCTTTGAAACTTCGTTTTATAGAATTAAACCTTAGAGATTCTTCCTCCTGTTTTTCCTCGAGGCAAGTACAGTTTGATCACTGACATGCTCTCCCTGTGGGCTAAACCTAGTTTTATTTCAAAGAAAATGCTGAGCTCATTGGAGCATGTAACGCGCCGTACTGCATGATGTTCATTCAGCCCAATTGTGCACATGTAACTGTTGCTGATTCCCAGTGCTTCTGAGAGGAAGCAAAAAAAACACCACCCAAACCCAACATATTTTCAACAGAATTGGGGTGACAGAATTTATCCTAGCTTGTTTACACCTGGTGTTCCAACCTGTTTTCCAGTACCTTTAGCATCAATATCCAGAAATAGTAATTGAAGACGGGAGAATATTGCACTTTCTCTGAGACCCTCACTGTGTGACATCAGTCTTACAGTCTATCTTGTTCTTTAATGAAAGGATGACACTTGGCTCCAAATAACTAGTTTTCAACTTCACAGTCTGCCTCTTCTTGTACGACAAGAAAACTCACAAACCATGTTCTCTGTTCTACTTTTACATCTGTGAGCCCTATGCTATATCTTGGCCCAGAATTTATAGGGAATATTTACTAAAAAAGGGACCTAAGTAATACTATATATGCTATTTAGAAACAAGAAATCATGTAGTACGTGGTACAACAAGACAGAACCTTGAAAGGAGGAAAGTAGAGGAAGGCCAGTGGGACAGCAACTACTCTTTTCCCAGAGTATTAATTTAGAGCTGTCCTCTGGCTTGTTAGGGCAGGCAACAGATCCTTACCCCTCCTTACTTTCTTTGCTAGTACTTTCTGTCAGGTCCGCTGAATGACCAGCAGCAGTTTAGCCTGCTGTATGCTGAAATGTCACCACTCAATTTTAGTTGCTTCCAGTCACCGGCTGTCCTTTCCTCCTCACTGTCCTACCAGTTATTGCTATTTGTTAATCTCTCATTAGTGATGTGCTTTTCATAGGGAATCACATACAAAGCCACAAGTAATGCTTGTTGCCCAAGGAAGACTTTTTACAGAAAGGGCTGGTTTCATTTCTTTATTTTCTTGTTTGTTCCTCCTTCAAAGCATCAGGTTTCAAGTTTGAATCTCTTCTTACTTATTCCATTTCTTAGGTTAAAAGTTCTAATTCATTAAATTCTTTTTTTTTTTAATTATTATTATTATTTTTTTCTTTGTCCGTGCCCATCATGTCTCCCAGTGTAATCCTGCAGTCCTGTAGGCTCCTGTCCTGTTAAGGGTGGGGACTGAGAGTGGCTTGGTGGGCAGCTGGCAGCTGTCCTCAGTCAGCCCACCTCTGGTGATCAGCTTTGTGCACATTTTGGCTCAGCTTGTGTGATTTCTACGTGTATCAGTCGAACACCTCGCTGATCAGAGCCACACACTTTACTGCCTAAATGAATAGCCATGCTTTTTTTTTTTTCACAGAACAGCTGAAGTTGGGAGGGACCTTGTGAGGCCATCTTGTACTATGCCCCACTCAGGCAGGGTGACCTAGAACCATTTTTCTGGAAGCAGTATTGTTACCACATCACATGCAAGATATAAGTCATCTGTACTTTCTTGACCTTGTGTAAATTTCATTGGCCATTGTGCCACCTCTTCAGAGCTGCTGAAATTCCTGCAGTTGTATGCAGGCTGGCAAGAGAAATGAGGCCTGCATGAGGGCTCAGCTGGAACAATGAGGAACAAAATAGTCAGCTATAGTTCGGTGACAGGATATCATATAAAAAAAAGGACACACGTTTAAATTAGCAAATGTGCAAGTTGGCAAACATCCATCCTTGTGCAAATCTTTAGTGTTACAATGATGACCAATCAGCAGGGCAATCAGGGTAACCCTCCTCCTGGTCTATAGGTGGGAACAAGCAGAAACATGCTTTGTTTAAAAGATTTTTATGATTTTAACTTCAGCAGCACCTGAAGTACCAAATCTCATACAATCATAGAATCATAGAATTGTTTGAGTTGGACTATTAAAGATCACGTAGTCCAATTCCCCTGTAACAAACAGGGACATGTACAGCTCAGTCAGGCTGATGGAGCCCCATTCAGCTTGACCTTGGGTGTTTCCAGGAACAGGGCATCTACCACCTCTCTGGGCAAAATGTTCCAGTCCTTTTTCCTTATAACCAGTCTAAATCTCCCCTCTTTGAGTCTGAACCCCTTGTCCTATCACAGCAGAACCTGCTAAAGAGTCTGTCCCCTTCTTTCTTATTACTCCCCTTTAGATGCTGAAAGTCCACTCTCAGATCTCCCCAGAGCTTTCTCTTATCCAGGCTGAACAGCCCCATCTCTCTTAGCCTGTCCTTGTAGGAGAGGTGTTCCATCCCTTGCATCATTTTTGTGGCCCTCCTCTGGATGCTTTCTGACAGGTGCACATCTGTCTTGTACTGGGGACTCCACATTCTGGACGGAGCACTCCAGATAAGGCCTCAGCAGCACAGAGCAGAGGGGCAGGATCACACCCACACCCTGCTGGCCACGCTGTTTGGGATGCAGCCCAGGATACAGTTGGCTTCTGTATTCTCTCTTTCACTCTGTTCACCCCTGAGCTTCATGAATGACTTATCATAGAAAGTCATTAACAGAATTCAGACCCTTAAGGGATCTACATTAAACTAATTACTCATTTCAATTGTATCATATTTCATTGCATTAGTACTCACAGTATCTCAATTCATTTGGTTCTTCAACTGCCAGCATTCTTTAAGGATATCCAAAGATTACTATCTTTTAATAATTTTTCTAGAAGTAAATACTGCTAAATCATTCAGCCCTTCTTCACACATAGTGAAATGAAAAGGAGCAGCTTTTAAAGATACTGTTGGAGTAGCAGCACACTGAATTTCTTGGAGTCATAGAATTGTCTTGCCTTTCTCCCTTTCCTAAGTAAAGTATTTATTTCACCTTGCTGAACTTTACTCAAGGCTGATTTGATCTGATAACATTAAATTGCAACATAATACCTGTACAAGAACATTTGCCCTCATAAGTCCAAATTACCTTCCAGACTCAAAATTGCATCTTTGTAGGTGTGCTAATGATAAAGCATTGAGATATTCTAGCTTCTGCAAATGAAGTCTTGATACATTCATCACTTGCAGTGATAGGGAGGTGAAGAAAATAATTCCATAGGGGTACTCACTGAAGCAATAGAGCTGTAGCTGCTTGTAATGACACATGATTTTTTCTTGCATCAGCTCAGCCTTTTTGTTCTTCAATTCCTTTAGAAGCCCAGAACATCTGCTGACTCGCTACTTTCTACTCTGTGCTAGCAGATCAATTCTGAAATAAACCAGATTCCAAAAGAGGCATAGCACTTCAAATAAGAAAGGAATTATAGAATCATCACAGAATTGTAGAGGTTGGAAAGGACCTCCAGAGATCATCGAGTCCAACAACCCTGCCAAAGCAGGCTCCCTACACCACGTCACACAGGTCGACGTCCAGGCAGGTCTTGAATATCTCCAGAGGAGACTCCACAACCCCCCTGGGCAGCCTGTTCCAGTGCTCCGTCACCCTCACCGTAAAGAAGATCTTGTGAACATTTATGCAGAACTTCCTATGCTCCAGTTTCTGTCCGTTTCCCCTTGTCCTGTCTCCACACACTGCTGAAAAGAGTCTGGCCTCGCCACTTTGCCCCTCACACCTTATATATTTATAGACCTGGATCAGGTCCCCTCTCAGCCTTCTTTTCTCAAGGCTAAACAGACCCAGCTCACTGAGTCTCTCCTCATAGGGGAGATGGTCCAGGCCCTTCACCATCTTTGTGGCCCTCTGCTGGACTCTTTCCAAGAGATCCCTGTCTTTTTTGTACTGGGGAGCCCAGAACTGGACACAGTATTCCAGACGAGGCCTTACCAGGGCAGAGCAGAGGGGGAGGATCACCTCCCTCGACCTGCTGGCCATGCTCTTTTTAATGCACCCCAGGATGCCATTGGCCTTTTCGGCCATGAGGACACACTGCTGCTTTTTTGTTTTTTTCTTTCAGCAGAACTTCATCATGGAGGGCAATACACAATTCAGCTGAAAATAACATCAGTAAAAACAGCCTTCTATTTTCTTCTAACTAGAACACTTTCCTAGTGAGTTGGGGAGACTTGTGTAGTTTCCCCTTTGAACAGGTGATAGGGTTTTTTGTTTGCATTCACGGGCATTTCTTCTATCTTTTGTGATGCTGGCATACACCTCAGTTTTCCCTTTCCTAAATATATGTAAACATTCATGGAAATGCTCATGTTAGAAAATGAGCCTTGGCCAATCTGTTTGGAAAGGGTTGAGGGGAAAGGTGGACTTCCTTTTCAGAGTTTTGGCACACCCATTTTGGTAGAACAGGTTGATGACAGTCTTGAGGCAGTGCCTGGAACTCTTAACTCTCACAGCCTTCAACACTTCTGTTTCTTAACAAGGAAGCCAAGAAAGTAAAATTGGAAGGGCACTGGTCTTAAAAACACTTCACTCCTATCAAAACTCTCTGTTTTTTAATGTCATATTGTTTATTCAGAAAAATCGCATGGCTGCATCTTAGGAAAGTGTTAACATGTAATTTGGGGAGGCAGTGTGTTGAATTAGAATCAAAAGCATTTGCTTTGGCTTTAACAGTTGCATGTATTTCACAAGCTTTCAAATGCTTGCATCCAATTCCGTGGTAATCATATTCTTTCTTTTTTTGCCCATAGAAGTAGTTCCATCAAAAACATTGCTGTTTGAGCTGCTGCTTTTAACTCTGCCTATTACCTTACCTCCTCCTATTTTATTTCATTACAAATTCTTAACATTATTTAGCTGAAATTAATATCTCCAGGATTACCAACGACTTTCATTTCCAGTACTATGGACCCGACCCAGACTTGGCTGTATTACAGATTGAATAAACACTGTCCCTAAAAAAACAACGCTGTCACTGCGAAACAACTTGCACTTGTCATAGTAATTACAACTATGAATGAGATAAAACCATGAAGTGGCCAGCAGCAAGAACTGCAGCTAAGTGTCAGCTGTTAGATGACAACCTTATGTATCAGTGAAGGCATGTTTGGGTGACATGACACAAGAGGAGTGACACAAACAGATCTGTCCCAGCTGGAGTACAACAAATTAGACAGCTTGCCCCGACCTTAATTGCAAAGCAGTTTAATTTGTTAATGTGCCCTTTGTGCAGTTATCAGCAGTCACAAAACCATACAGTGATAACGGTGGTTAGAATAATGGATGAAATATAATGAATGGGTGATCCAGATTTTGTATGCAAAATTTAAGTTGTTAGCAAATTACTACCTCAGAGATACAAGTACTGATTCACTTAACATGAACTGTTAAGACCATAACCGACACAGTTAAATGAGCACAGTCCTCTACAGTGAATTTATTACTTTCAGTCTTGAGCAGAAATATATATATATATATATATATATATATAATTTGGCCCTGAGATAGGCTGCCATCACTGCAGTATCTTCGCTGTATCAGAGACTAAAAACCTATGAGAAAAACAAAGATGTGTCATTAGGTTATCATATGTGAGGTAGTAGTAAAGCTTTCAGGCTATTGACTCACCCGGGTCCTAAACAGTACAGACTGCTTGCAGAAGCAATAACCATTAAGAGAAGCAGTTCTTTCCTGAAGTCTTTCACTGGCAGGAACTTACTGGACTGCAGGAGAGACCTTTTGCCAACGACACTGCAGATTTTCAACAGTAAAGGTGGCTGCTGGCCAGCAGAGTCTCACTGTGAATGTTAAAGGTTAAGCCTGTTCAGCTAGGCTATTAAAACAAAAGGCAGAACCGCTTGACACCAAACTAGCTGCCAACACAGCAGTTCATTAGCAGATAATCCCGAGTACTGTTTTACAGGCATTCTGACCAGGCTTTGGAGTCCTGGTTTGTCCTTTCTGTTTTCTGTGCTCCTGAAGAGGAGGCAAAATCTCTCTTCCAGCTTCCCCACTTTTTGCAGACTGGGGCTGTCCTCCCTCATCACAACACTTGTGAAGGGGAATATCCAGCTGCAGAGCTCCGGACATGGTTGCCTCCTGGGGCTGAGGCAATCAGCAATAAATGTTTGCAGAGGTGCTGCAAACTGCAGGGCTCCTAGCACTAGGAAAAGGACAAATTCTTCCCATAACCATACCACGGTTGGCCTTTTGAACTTGATCAAAGCTAAGACTACATCAATATACTCAATATTGGTAATTTAGAATATCCAGCGCCGTTACTGGAATCCTTGTATTTTTACTGAAATTCAGTACTTTCTGCAATTGAATACATTAAATGACAGACAAACTTAACATCAGACATAAAAAAAACACCTATTACTTCAGACATTTACTGTAATTTAACCAAGTAGTTTAAATCTCTATGAATTGGATTCATCTAACGACCACAAAATTCCTTCAGTTCCATTTCTTTCCAGCAGAAACTCTAAGGGGCAATAGTTGTTGAAAAAAGAAATGTTATCAATGTACGTTAAGATAAAAACACCCCGTTATATTCAAATATTAACAAAACATTAAACAATTTGGTTTTAGGCCATACAATTAGTAACAGTTGAATTACCCTGCAATATATTTTTATGATGTGAGGTTTGCTTCTGCAAACATATTAATAGATAAGTATGTGTGTACTGAGTCATAGGCACACATGTTCCCAGAAAGAGTGGCTGGGTTCCAGACTTGTAGAGAAATCCATGTATAACTTCTCATGTTGGTGGCGAGATCTGGGCAGAACCACACTACTGTGCAGCTGATGGCACAAATCTTGATTGAATGACATGTAAAAGTGCTCTGCTCCTTTCCAAAATGTGTTGTCCAGTAAACATCCCCTGGACTGCACATTGAGCATTAACAAAAGTGACATCTAACTACTCACAGTTGGGTATTCACTGACCGACGCTTTCTGTCTTTGCAGGTACACTAAAAATAAGATGCATTGACTTGGAAACCTTTCCTGTCAGCATTGATTGTAGCATTGATTCCTCAGATAAGGCACTGAAAGCTCAGAATATGATTTTTAACGAAGAGCTGTATGTTGGCATTACTGCCGGAAGATAAGCTTTTATATCTCGCAGTTACAGCGCTCTTATCAGTAACTTTATAACCCACCGCTTCAAGAACTGTAATTTAAGTTATATGGATATCTGAAAGCTCTCTTTATTGACCGTAGCTCCTTCTGTAGTTTCAATTTCATGACTAAACAGTTCAAACACTAACTGCACTTTTGTTTTTACTGCCCTGCTTTATCAGGCAAACTGCAACTTTACACCTTGTTAAGGAAGCAAAGTGAGAAGAAAACCACACTATACTGTTAACGAGGCAGATAAGACTATTATTTACGTGACTTTTTTTTTGAGGAATATCATTCTTCGTGCAACTGGAGCAGAGATAAGGCATATCCTAAAATGATAATGTGCAAATTGGAAAGAGCTTTTTCACACTCGCTATCAGCATGAAGCCCTGACCTCAGAGCAATAATCCCGTACCTGAGCCAGTTCACAAGGCGCTGCTCTGGAAGAAAAGCCAGCCCCTACCTCAGTTAAACACATTTTATCTGCTCTGTGCTGAATCACAGCTTCTGGTTCAAAGCAAAGCTCCTGCCTTCAGGTCACCGATTGGAATTGGGTCTGGTTTTCCATCGAAAAAACTTATTCATTTCCACCGGCACTTGCAGGCCATCTGAGAGGGCAGTGTGCGCTTGTAACCACGCACCTGTGGAGGACATGAGGTACTTCCTAAGTTCAGCATGCAGCAATACGTTCTGTTTTCAACCTGGCTGTCCGTGAGAACAAGCACAAACAGCAGAGAGAAGGGGTTACCGGTTCATTGGGAACAAAACCGATTGGTTTCCCGGTCTCCTTCCAACCCCCCTCTCAACACGCATCCCTCCCCTCCCCTCCCCGCGCCGAGCCCCGATGCGGCGGGACACCCCGCCCTCGGAGCCGCACAACCACGCGCGGCTCCCTCCGCGCCGCCGAAACTCCGCGCCCCTCCGCCGGGGCTCCGGGCAGAGGCTTCGCGCCGCCCAGCGCGCACGCGCGTTCCTCTCTACGCATGCGCGCCGCGTCCCGAGCCGCAAAATCTGATAGGGGGGAAAATCTGAACGGCGGCGGCCGCCGCCATATTGCGGAGCTGTCAGCGGCCGCCGCGCTCGGCGCCTCGACCCCGGCGGCGCCGCGAGCAGCGCGGGGCGGCCCCGCAGCGCCTCCTGCCCCGCTGCCAGGGGGGAGCTGCGCGGCGGGGCGGGGAAACGCCCGTCCTCGATCCCGTCGGTCGCCTTTCCCGCGCCTCGTCCGCGCTCCGACGCCGCGGGGGGGAGCGGCAGCCCCAGGTGAGCTCGGCGGGGGCGGCGGGCCGGGTCGGGCGCTGGGCCTCGCGACGGGCCGGGCACCGCGAGCCGCGAGGGCTCCGTCCCGCCGCCCCTCGGAGGGAGCCGTGGGCGTCTGCGGGAGCTCCCGCTGCATTATTCATGGGCTCCGCGGCCATGTGGCGGCTGCGAGCGGGAGCGATAAGGGATCGCTTCATAAAGGAGCGCTGCGAGCATCTGTTGCTGTCTATTGTTTCCAACAAATGGACACTTGAAGAGTCCTTGAGTGCCGACCGACGTCACGGGCTCGGCGGCCCTCAATGAGCCTTTGTGCCTCGTTTTTGCCCGGCTTCACGCTCTGCGCGGGCCGCGGGCGCTTCCAGTTCACCTTTCGCTTACAGCCCGCCGCGGGGAGGGCAGCGTGCTGCCTGCAGCGCTGTGCCGCCCGGCCGTTTCGCTTCTCTCAATCCCCTCGTGGAAAATTACTTCTGTGGCTTCCGAAGAAGCGAACCGGCCGTGGGCTGCAGCGGGGCTGTCATTTCCCATCAGCTTTCAGGGCGCAGCCTTCCCGCGAGCGTTTTCTTTCTGAGTTGTGGGAGTTAGGAGTCTGAACTCGGCTTCGTTCTGCGCGTGTGACGCTGAGTCAGGCGCCAGAGGTGTCCCCGCGCCGAGCTCGGCCCCTCGCCATGTGTCACGGCGCGGCGCTGCCCACACGCGGGTGCCGCAGCTCTCGGTGCGTGGGCACCGCTCTGCAGCGCTGCGTCGGGCGGGGGCGTGGAGCTGCGCTCGGGGACGCGGCCCCGCTTCTGCGGTGGGTAACGGAGGAGCGATAGCTGTTGGGTTGTAACTCTCGTCTGTATTGAGCTATCGATTTAGCAGAAGAGGGGTTGCGTGAGAAAAATAAACGGCGGTGTTCCCAGATAAGCGGCCTCCCGGCGGGCGGCAGTCACAAGGCAGTGGCACGTTTCCAGCTTTGTGCCGAAGTGACACAGCTCTTCTCTCAGGTTGGGAGGCAGGAGGGCCGAAGTACCGAACTCGGCGTTAAAAACCACGTGGAAAGGGACGCGATGTGACACGTCAGGAGCTGTCCAGAGAGTTCTCCTTGGGTACTGACTGAAAGAAACGGTATGAAAGTGGCTGGAGGGAGAACAGAAAGAGCTCTGGTCGTTTGCTGCTGCCATCACAGTAGGGAGTGTTGCCGGCCTTGCTGATGTTCAGAACTGCCGGTGTGCAAATGTGGTGAAGCTGTAGAGTGAGAAGCTGGCTCACTGCGTGTGTGGTGAGAATGTGGATTCGTCCACGCAGTGTATGATTGGGGGTGACGGGTAAGGAATGAGAGAGGTGAAGTTTCTGGGGGAGGCAGTTCCTTGTGGATAGAGCAAACGAAGTGATTTCAGCCATTGTCGGGATAGGTATGCGGCTTTATTCTTCTGAGATCTTCAATTGCTGCTCAGCTTTTAAGAAGGAGCACTTGTGTTGGCAGGGGTTAAAAGGGAAGTTGTTCAAGGCATTTGCAGCTTTGTATTGGATGTGTTAAAAACATCAAAGCTGTCCTATCGCTTTGTATTGCCTTAAAAGCGTGTGGGTGTAGAGGAAAGGGAGGATTTTCAAGTTTGTAAATGTAACCAAAACTTTATACTAAGTTGTGAAGAAAGACCTGATTGTCCAAAGATACTGTGCATTAAAGCAGCACCCGGTGTGTCTCACCAGCTTTTCCCAGAGCTGGAGGGACCTCAGGAAGCTTTTTCTGCATTGAAGGGCTGCATCTTTGGGTAACTCTAGCAGCAGGCTTATTCTTGGCTCTGCTTTGAATTAAATAACTTTCTCTTTCGGTTTTAGGCATTTATTAATTACACAGTGAAATGAAACCTTCAAGTCACGTAGTTCAGGGAGAAACAGTTATTGCACTGACTCAAGCAGGGAGCACTTTGATTTAAGAACTCAAGCTAGAGTGTATGGAGGCCGATGTGAGGGCTTTTCTGTGTTTTATGGGACTAGTCCTAAGAGATTTGCACCACGTTATTCGGAGAACGCAACCTCTGGTTTTTGAATGGGACGTACCCAGGGTTTCAGTTATGCCACAGTTCCTTTCTAGTCCTATTTTTAGACAAGTTTCTCCCCTTAAAACAATAGAGTACTTGTGTCAGTCACACTTCATTTCCATTTTTTTACTTCTGTATCAGCTGTACATGGGAAGACTGTGTGGTGTTGTTGTAGAACTCATCGAGATCTTGACTGGGTGCCTTAAGCAAAAAACTGAATTTAAGATGGCAGTTTATAATTATTAAGCTTAATATGCAAGTTGTTTAACACATCTGTCACTAACTGGTAAAACTTCAAGCGTTGCATAAACATCATTTGGCTGTGCTGTGTTCCTTTCTGTTTAACTACTGTGCTGGCTGCTGCCCAGTTCTCATTAGTACTTCTGAAGTTCTTGGGATCTCCAGTTGAGAAGAAAGCAGCTGCATCTTCAAAATGGGTCTGGCTGTAAATATGTTTAAAGCATAACAATTGTCCTGGTTATATAGTAACTATATTCAGAGAATCAGCAAGTCAGGTATGGTGGGAGTGGGGAAACTGGAGGATAATAGTGTTCTTTTGAGGAGGTAAAGGTATAATACTCCAAGTATTGCTATGTAAAACTCTGTAGTATCTGGCACTTCTCATATCTCTTCTTTTTAAAAAATTATTATGATGTTTTATGTACAGAATTTAGCTTTTTTCATTTTATTCCTGTTCCTGGAACATTGCTTGTCCTGGTTCCACTGTGGTCTGCCTGCGTCTCAGACAGTTGTGTAGGTATCTTTTTACTTGACTGACAGGTGCACATAGAGGTACAGCCTGTGGCGAATACACAGCTTTATTGGACCTCACCAAGTGTGTCAGGAGCTGTTGAGCTTAGTGGAAGGGATGGTTGCCCTGCAGGTGTTCAGGGGCTATGCTAGAACAGAGGCTTTGTCAGAAAGCTGAGGCCAAGCGGGTGAGTACAGTGGCCTGTAGGTTTCCTATTGCTGCCTGTAAAGCTGTTGGAGATCACAACCATTGCAGTGCTTCAAGACTGCAAAGAAAAAGTGTAATTATGATAAACAAGTTTCTGTAAATGTGTGAGCTGGTGTTACGTGGCTGTGGCTGAAACTCTGTGGTCCTGCCATCTGTGTGTACGGGCAGGTGTTGAGAGCTTGAAGCCTGGGGAGCACCCTGTGAAGTGACTTCTGGAGGAAGGCCCTGCGCTGTCAGACAGGGCCCTGCTAATGCTGAGGCTCCGTTTTCCATCATCTCGGGCCCCCTGTCCCCTCCTCACCTGCCCCCTGCCCCGCGGCTGTGTGCATGAATGTTTCTTTTGAAAACAGCTGCTGCATAAATTATCTGTCAGAATTTTGGCATCGTGCGCTTTCTGCACCATCGCTTTCTGGATAAAGCTTGCTTTGTCGTCTTTCAACAATTGCTTTATTTGTTGGCTTCTGTGGCATAACTGGGAACATGGATGATAATGACTTCAAAAAAATGGAACTGCTATGTTGTTAAATGAATGGAAATCTCAGTTGTTCATTTGAAGAGAATTTCTGTTTGGGTTGTGATGCGCGGCAGCTGACCTCGTGGTGACTCAGTGCGGAGATGGAGCACAGCAGCACGTGCCGTGAAGGCCTCGAGGCCTGGGGAGCTGCAGCAGGAGCTCCGCACCCACAGCACCACGGGGCTGGTGTGGAATGGGGGTTAAGATAAAAACTGAACATACGTCATCAACTGAGTCAGAGCAAAAAGCTTAATGAGAGCCAAAGTAATTTTGTCCACTAAATGTAAATTGGGTACACGTAAATGGCAGAAGTGAGCTCTTACTGCCGTGATGATAGTGGAGATGACAGTGTTTTGCCTGGCGGTGATATTTGGTTTTTTCAATCAAATATTTTCATTATATTTGTTTTTATACTAATCAATGCCGATAATTGGGGAAGATGGGGTGGTTTTTCTATCTGCTGCTTGATTTCGATTTTATTTATTTATTTATTTTGTTCCATTTTGAGATCTGGGAAGAACTTGATTTTTCTGTAATGATAATAATTAGCTGCAATGCTTTTGCGTAACACTGAGCATGAAAACATGTAGACACAGACTGCACTATGTGCAGATTTATTTCCATGTTACAGATTTCCAGCTAAAATCAGTGTTGGATTCATGGGACTTTTCCTTACAATCCAACACAGTTCGGACCATCTGCAGTAAGAACAGGCTTCAGCACAGTTGAGGAAACTTATATTTTTCTTTTAAATAAATGAAATTATGGATTTAATCTAAGATACAACAGCAGATGCTTCAATGAGAACTGAGATATTGTTTACTCTGTATGCATTTATTCTTTTTGGTTCTCTTTGCTCCACAGTCACCTGTGGGGCTGGCAGTGGCACCATTTGTGTTCAGTTATGGACAAGAAGATTCTTCAACTGGTGGCTTTGTTTTATTGCATGCAAATAGTATGTGTTAACTGTGTAAACTGAGTTAAATTATATGTCTACCAGCTGTGGTTTGATGACTTAAAATTATCCTACAGAACGAAACGTTGTAATGACATTTCTTATTTAAACGGTTGCCCCAAGGTTTTAGAGTCTGTTTCAAATAGTAACGTAGGGCTGGTTCATAGCAGTTGAATAAAACATTGAGGTAAAACCAAAAGCAAAAAGTGACTACCTGGAAGCATTTGCGATGGTATGATGGCATGGCACAATCCTTTTGGGATCTGGTAGGCACATTTCTTCTAGAAAGGCTTCAGAAAGTGATCAGTTGGTAGCACAGCCCAGCCTTGTGTGCTCATTTGTTTTCTGGAGCCTGAACTTGAATAATAGCCGTAGTCCTACCACACCTCTTCTTTTCAATGCAAATACAGGCACATGAAAGCAGTCGTGCCACTTAACATTTGTTTCAGTGCTGTTGAGTTGGTGCGCTTCTAAAATGGTGGATGAGATCCTAAGTTAGCTTTGGAACGGTCAGTTTTCTGAGCTTAACTCTAGGGCTGAGCCTTTGCTGGCAAGAAGGTGAGCGTGGGGGTTGCTGCGGCTTGGAATCCTTCCTGCTGATAGCAGAAGTTATGGCTAAAGCTTTTTCTACTTCTTATTTTCTGGGGGCTGTTTAAGAAAGCAGGGAGGAGAGAGAGAGCAGTCTCTTCTGTGAACTGAGTGTGTGCTATTGCGTTTTATCAAAGGACAGCGCTGTATGGACCCAGGAAACCTCATAGAAACGTCGTTTCTTATCTTACATCATTCCCACGCTCCTCCTCCCCCCAAAGCTCTTTCAGTAAAAAATAAAACCAGGGAAGATGTAATTCTGGAGAAGTTTGCTCAACTTTTTCAAAATTGTATCGAACTGTGCATTCAAATAGTGTAAAATAACGTTAGTGATACAGTCCGGTACTTCAGAATATCCTTTACAAACTATAGAGAAAGAAAACCAGGAAATACCAGAGCCCCTTAACTTGCTCTGCAAAGCTTTATTCTTATTTTCTGTATCTTTATAAGAAGCAAAGGAAACATGACATATCTGAATACATCTAACAATACATTTGCTTTTTTTCTTTCTTTATGATTAAGAAATCCATTATACAGAAGTTTGCTTCTGATTAACAAATCACTTGAAATACTTTGGTTTTGTCTCTAAACTTCTTTAAGCACTTTAGAGAATATTACCTTTGTGGTGTAGTGATAGGAATATGACACTGGAATCTCAGATTATGCTGAACATCATCTTCTTTTGCCTTAGCATGAACGATACTGCAGTTCTGTTGTTTTTGAAGGCAGTGCTACCTTTGGTTCTCATTGCAGAGCAGCAGCAGGGCTGGTTCAAAGAAGTCAATACTTTAAAAATGAGCAGGAAGGTGACTGTTACTTAATCCTTCTAGGTTGGGATGAACAGAATCAAGGCAGAGTGTGACCTCCCAGCCACGTTACAAGCATTGTGGGTTTTTTTTGCAAGACATAAAGACCATTTTGAACTTGTTGAACACAACAGTAAATAATTTCATAGCCATTCAGGCATTACTTACAGCCTCCTTACAAAAATGAAGAAAACCTGCTTTGCTTAATTTTTATTTTTATTTTATACCATAATGGTCTACTTGTGTGTATCTTCATTTGGGAAAAATGAGTGTATCGTGTCTTTCCAGGGAGAAGTGGATGCTTTTACACACAAGAAGCAGTGGTGATGCTTAAAGGACACGTTAGCTTTTCTTTGTTTGCACGCAGTTTCAAATTTGGCTGGCACTGTCAGTTTAAATTGCAGCTTTGGAGTTTCTTGAGCAAATTTTTCTTCTCGTAATGTTGAAGGCTTTCAGTAGTGAAAGATGCCTAATATCACCTCTTCTTTAAAGAACTTGCAGCACTTGGGGAGCTATCTTAATTCTAACTTCAGTGGAGTATTTTATAAACGCTGGAAAGGGAGGTTACTTTCTAGAAACCTGTAGATTCCAGGGGTGGGTAACTCAGCTGTTTGTTATTGTTACCTGCTGAAAAGGGCATTTTGTATGTGTAGAACACCTGTTTATCCCTGTTGGCATTGGTACTGTTTGCTGGGATATATGCAAACTCTGTTATTATTGGTTTTGAAACATCCCTTTTTACATTTGTTTTTGACAGAAAGGAGCAAAGAATTGATAGAAGACTGAAGTGGACGAGAGAAAACAAGCAAAATGCCGAAGCCAGTAAGTTGCTTTTCTCTTACTTACCTAAAATTTAACAGAATTTTCAGTTTTTTGGAGTGGTAATTCTCTGTGGAGAAGGATCTGGGTATCCTGAGGTGGACAGCAGGCTGGCCATGAGACAGCAATGTGTCCTTGTGGCCAAGAAGGCAAGTGGTTGCCTGGGGCACATTAAAAAGAGCATGACCAACAGGTTGAGGGAGGTGATCCGCCTCCTCTGCTCTGCCCTGGTGAGGCCACATCTCAAATACTGTGTTTGGTTTTGGACTCCTCAGTTCATGACAGACAGGGAGCTTCTGGAGAGAGTTCAGTGGAGGGGCACGAATATGATAAAGAAGGGCATCTCCCTTATGAGGAAAGGCCAAGAGACCTTGTTTTGTTCGGTCTGGGAAAGAGAAGGCAGAGGGGATTTTATCAGTGCTTAAAATGTCTGACAGATGGGGGTTGGGTGGTTGGGGCTAGGCTCTTTCCAACAGTGACTGGTGGCAGATCAAGGAGTAATGGGCACAAACTGGAATAGAGGAAGCTCCATATGAACAAGAGGAAGAACTTGTTTGCTTTGAGGATGGTGCTGGAACAGACTGCCCGGAGAGGTTGTGGAGTTTCCTTCTCAGAACCCACTTGGACTCTTTCCTGTGCAACTACTGTAGGTAACCTCCTTTAACAGGGGTATGGCCTGAAGGATCTGCTGAGATCCCTTCTGACATCTGTGATTTAGTGATTTTAGAACAGCTCTTGTTGTTTTGTCCATGTCCATAGTATGTTTCATAAGATCCCATAATATACCAGTGGAGTTCAGCTGGGTAGTTTAATAGCAATGTGTGAGATGGTACCTGGAAGCTTGGTGCTTTGAGAAGTTGTCAGTTTCACACTTGAAGAGGAGAGTAGTGCTCACAGTCTCCAGTTGGCCTGGTTGGCTGGCAGGGGGGGTGGTCTTTTATGTACTGTTAACTGTGAGGTGAGGAGGCATACGCTGAGTGGAGGAGGCATGCTTTGTTCTTGACTCAAGGTCTGTTAGAATAAGTGGAAAGTTTTGCTGTAGAGTTTACAAGGGAAAGACAAAACACATGAAGTGTCAGTAAGGTGGTATTTTTACTGTGGTAGGTGGTGTAATCTAGAAGGTAAATGAAGAAGGGAGAACATCTATTTTCAGTTAAAATATGGCTTCATCCACTTTGTGTCCAGGGAAAAAAAAAAAAACCAAACAGTTTAATTTTTGTCTTGATACTGACTTTAGAATCCTTTAAGGATATACCCAGTATTCAGCAACTTGATTCTTTTGTTGTTGGTGTAATATTGTATGTTTAGTTCTTTGTCTACCATGTGTTAAATGACTTCTGCTTCATTTTGTTCCCTTACATTTAGTGAGCAAAACATTCAGAAAGGGAACTGAATTGTCAGAAGATTTTCTCCTCTTTTTAATTGACTTATGTAATAGTCTTCAGGCTCCCTTTCTTTACTGATGTTTCATTGGCCGAAGGTGAGAGAATACATACATATATTCTTTTATGGAGGACTTTATGTAAGACTTTTCAGATGTTGGCCTTCTCCTGCTGATGTTGTAGGCACATCTGAGATCTCACCATGTGGAAAGATTCATTAAGAAATGAAATTGATAACTTTTCTGGAAAAATGGCATATGGATTTTTTCTTGTAAACGTCATCTTGCAGCAGTCGTACCTTGTGATCAGTTAGTGTAGTAGTAGCACACTTGCCACAGATGAAATAATTTGACCTGTAGAAGTCAAACCTCAGATTTTGCTCTGGTAGTTTCCTAAATGATGGGTTACTGTGAAGCTGTCTCTGTAAGTTGACCTGTTGAGGTTTTGTTCCCTCAGACACTGCAGTATTGATCCCAATGATGGTTGTTGGGAAATCCAATGTGCTTGTAAGTAAGTGAATCTGTGCATATAACTCTAAGCAGATTCTCTCTGTGTTTTGGAATGAATTTTATTTTGATGTTACATGTAATGAATAATGAAGTTGAAGATCAGTGTAAATCACTGAGCACTTGATTACAGGGAGATAATGGAAATAATTGCAGGATTTTTTTCTCGCTTTTATGTGGAAAGTTTATGTAATATTCCAAACAAAATTAAACAAAGACCGGTGAAGTATTTTACCATGGAAAAATTTTGCTTTAAAACTCAGCTGTTTTTCCTGGAAGTTTAGCCTCTGTCTGCAGTGAGGTTTGTGGCACTGGGAATGATCTTCTTATATGTGGTAATAAAGGTCACTGTTCTTATGTGAGTGGGATTTTCTCTCAGAGGCTACTGGGTTAAGTGGCTGGAGTGCAAAGTAGTGTTTTGAAAAGGGTATAAGTGACTTTAATGCATTGTTGTGAGATATTAAGGCAACATGTGCGTGAAAAATAGCCACTGTTAAAACATTTTCTTGTTCAGTTGCTTCTGTAGAAAAGTCTGTTTATGTACTTGGTGTGTATTTGGAACAAAGCAGCTCTGTTTTCAAGGAGCTTGCTCAGCATCTCTACTTTTAAAATAAGTACTTTGGAGACATTAATATTCTCAGTTCTGCCTGTCAGTGCACAATTAAGTTGCATTTAGTTTTAGTGATCCTTCTGGAAAAAAAGAAATTACTGACTTGTGTTTAATTAGGTCTTTGTTACTGTAATCAAAATTGGGGCTGCTCTGCTTGGTAGGGCTGTTTGCAATGTGCTCATTTCTCTGCCCAGGGAAGAACAGAGCATCTGTTGAATCTTACTTGCAATGTTTCATTCCTAAAGGAACAGATACGAAATGTTTCTCAGCTCTCTGCCTCTCTCTCAGCTCTTCACCAAAAATAGGAACGTGGAGTCTAAAATTAGACACCATTAGTTACGTAAGTGTTAATCATTTCATAGGCTAAGAAGATTAGGTTTAATTGACTGAAATTTTAGTTGCATTTATAAGGTGTAAGAGGAGTTAAAATTATCGGCTGTTGGTTTTGTTTTTTTCCTGATAGTTTGCAGCATTTCTGTGAAAGACTGCAAGGCATGAAAGGGAAAGATTATACCAGGCTGTCACAGGGCTACGTGTTGGAAGATTAAAAGCAGTTCTTTGGGGCTGTGGCATTTTATGGTATTGTGTATCTAGGAGCAGCAGCTATCACACTGTGGAGTAATACGGGTATTTAAACCTGGAATCGGTATTTGCAGAATGAAGTTAATTTCTGCGAAGTGGTTGAATTGAATGGTTTATACTGTAACAACGCTCTGATAAAAGGTGGATTTATTTTGCAGGGCAATCTTTGGATATTCAGAGCATTAGTTATGGTTTGGACACGTGATTTATTTTTGCAGCAGAAATAGTCAATCTATGTCATTTTTGAGGACCTTTTTGGTTGGTTTTTTTTTTTTTTTTTTTTTTTGAGTTTTATTAATGTCTGTGATACATGATTCTGTAGCCATTTGTTCACAGTGCCATTTAATCCCTACTATTTTACCTCATCTCATTCTTTAGTTTTTCTCATTCATCTTTTCATCCCTCTGTCTTGAGGCTGATGTAGATAATGCTGTGTGTTTATGTATTGCATAAAGCAGTGGGACTGATGTATTGCTCCTCCATAACAACAATACTGTTTGAAGCAAACAAGATACAGTAACTGACTGAACTCGTTTGAAGAAACAACTTCTGCTATGTGCATTTTGATTATAGATGAGGACTGGGCTATTTCTATGGCTTTTACATAAAACTAACTTGCATTGCGTTCATTAAAACAACAGAACTGTTTTTCACATGATTTTAAACAGTTTTCCTACTGTATATTAGTGCCAGCTCGGCTTCAGGCTTCCTGATGATACCTGAAGCACCACAACTCATTGTAGCAAGCAGTGGCTAAAGGACAGCAACAGCTCTCTTTTTTTCCCTGTCCATTTGTTTCCTTTGCTAACTGTGGGCAAATGAGCCAAGCTAGTGGCTTTAGAAGCTGTGAGATAAGTCTTGGTAGTCTAAACATCAGTTTAATGCTCTTAGGTGGACCTTTGCAATAGAAAAACTCAGTGCACTTTATGGTATGATAATCTTAACTGTTTTGTTTTTTATATGTTCCTGCTGCATCTTTGTTCATAGAAGCAGCCAGCTGAAGAAAACACTGCACCATAAGTATTTCCTCTTAGGAATTTTTAAAAGTACTTCCAAGTTACTCATTAACCTCCCCTTTTATCTTCTCTGTCACTTTAAATACAGACAGTGCTTGTCTAGATGCTTGGTTAATGTAAATTAACCTGTAAGTATGTAGAGGTAGTATATTCAGGGCGATATTCTGCCAGAAAGAGGCAAACTCTAACCATGTTCTTATCTTGCCTGCATGTTGGGGGACGGATTTAGTTGTTTATCTTCAAATGTCACTCTTTACAGCTCAGGAGCACACTTCTTGCCCTAACCTCCCTGGGTGAAGATTAGTGTGCTCATATATCCGAACCGGGAGCAGAAGAGATGTCTTAAACCCTTTGCATTAAAACTCTGCCTAGCTGCATGGATTGAACATTGGCAGCATCAGGGTTCTCTGTACCCTGTGTACTGCAGTCGGTGTTTTCCTGTGTCCACGTGCTGCATGCCAGGTCTCAGTGCTGCCGGTCATTGCCCGGCTGAGTCTCCGTTGTGCCGCGGCCTGGTTTATAAACAGGGAGCAGTCTCTCACCATACAGACTTTGTAAATCCTCCTTGGTCAGGGCTACCCAGTGGTGAAGCCTCCAGTTGCATTTTTAAGTATTTCCTACCTATGACCACATGGACTTTCCTAGGTCAGTAGTAAATGAAATAAACTGTTGAATTGCGACACCAAATATATGTTAAGACAATACAACTTTTTAAACATTAAAAAAAGCTTCCTTGGGCAAACTTCTTTGGACTGCAAAAAGCACCTGGGGAGTTTCTAGGTTAGGTTACAGAGTGGCATCCTTACAAAGCATCTGTTCCCAGTGCCTTGTGGCAGCTTCAGTAGTTCAGAGGGAACGAGCGTAATCCTGGTGAGGGCTGGACTGAGAAGCTGGCATAAACTAATTCTGTGCCTTGGGCAGTGGTAGTGTTAGAACATCTGCAAGAGGCCCATCCTGTCTCCACGCTTGTATGGTGAAGTTGGTTCAGCTGTTATGTTCATAGTGGTGTTTGTCTTCATAAATTGTGGTTCAGGTGATGTCCCTATGCACCCCCAGTGACAGTTTCCCTCAATGGCAGTCCAGTGCCCAAGTCACTGGGCTATCTCTCTCCCCACTGTCTGTCTTAATGCACTTTGTCTGCAAAATAAAGCTAATAGTGCAGCTGAAAGCAAGTGGTATGGCTGGGATTTTGGTCGGAGATCAACCTTCTGGGTTTGGTCTCACCTTTTGTCATCAGTAACTTTGTTTTCCAGAATGAAAATAACATTGTTTCAAAGCTTTAGCTATAAAACTGCAGAAGGTCCGTAGTTGTATGCTGAAATCTAAGTTGGCCCAAAGGAGTGTTAATATGACATCTATTACTTTACTATTTATTTCAGCTTCTGTAAGGGATGCAGACTCTCAGGCTGCAGCTTTTCCATTTCTAGAAGGACTTTTTAAAAATAAGGGTATTTATGTAAGAAGTCCCTGTTGCAACTTCACAAAGTCTGCTGCAGTTAGTTTAACATTCTGAGCTTTCTAAATCTTCTGTGGCGCTTCTTACTTTGGCAGTGCTGTTGTTACATAAGAGTGCTTTGGCATTTAATAAAGTTACATTTTAGCCCTGTAACTTACTGCTAGATGTGCTAAAGCAGCCTTGCTTCCTGAAGCTGAATAAAACCGCTTTTTTTTTTTTTTAAAAGCAGTTTCCTTTTGTAAGGAGGATCAGAACATACAAAAACACCTCTTGTTCTTTGCCCACAAACACCTCCCTCTAATATTTTCCAATAAGAATTTACCATCTTTTCTTCAAAGCCTTCAACTCTTGTTCTTTATCAGTATTTGCGCACAAAAAGTTTGTAACTCCCTGCTATCTTCCTTGTTTGTAGGTCTATAACCTAGAGGTCCTCTGACTCCTGCTGCTCTTGTCTTGTGCTTCTAACTCATGCCCAGAGTTGTTTACCTTGACACTAGGGACAGGGGTGAACAACCTTGAACTGTTATGTAGGGACCGAGTTATTGTCCACTTTCCTGTTTCCCATCATACGTCTGTTTTCTGTGTTCTCTCTGACCAAGACTCTTCCAGACTTGCTTCTTAAAGTATTCCACCTGGTGGCAAAATTAGGGAGACAGGGAATAGAAGTGGTTTACACAGACATAGATCAAGTAGTGTCAGAACCTGTAATACAAGTCCTAATTTATTCCAGTTCCATATTTTATAGAAGACAAAGAAATAAGAACATATCTGTGTACCTTAAGTAAGTCTTAACATTTTTTCCTGCATTTATAGCAATGTAAATTTGACCTTTAATGCTTTATACTCTTCTCTGAGCATAAATAAAATCTAATAGCCTAGCAGTAGGGTGGGGGACTCTTCTAGCAGTGAGAAGACAGCACTGTGTATTTGGTACTTATTTCTGTTTCATGAAAATTCTCACTCCTGTGTGTACCACCTGAAGAGGACTTGGTAAGGTGTGTAGGTTTCTGGATACCACCTGGAACGTTTGACTGCTTGCTTTGGAGCAGACAGAAACAGCACCTGTTGGGAGTCATGAGGAAAAAAACTCGTGGAGTGCCAGTGGGTTTTCTGTCCTGTAGTGAATTAAATGGGATCAGTATACATAGAGCTGACTTGTGCAATTCTTCTTTCCAATGATAAAAAGACTATTGGTTCACTTTGGGCTCTAGCCCTTTACCTGTGTAAAAACACTGAGTCTCTGAGTCTGAGAAATGGCAGGACAGGATGCTGCTTGGCTTTTTGTCCTGTCAAGTATAAATACTGTGAAGTGATGATCGGTGACTTGAACTTTTTCTGTAGCATGTATCTGAGGAGTCTACCAGAAGATAGTGCTTAATGCCCGAGAGTTTAGTACTCATGTCAGCTTTCTCATTAAGGTGGCACATGAACTTTGTTCCATGGTTTGATCTTCAAACCTAGCATGGAGTATTATGCAGGGTATGCGTTCATGTAAAATAAAAGATTTTTGTCTATTGTGTTCTGTACAAGACTATTTAAACTATTGAATTGACTTACTGTAGGCTGTTTCTTGCAAGGTAATCACTGTATATGGAAGTATTGCATCACTACAGTGTGATTTAAAACTTTCATTGTTTCCTGTAGATCAATGTCAGAGTAACCACGATGGATGCGGAGCTGGAATTTGCCATCCAACCCAATACAACAGGCAAGCAGCTCTTTGATCAGGTAACTTATTTGTGTTTCTATGTGCATAAATATGCCTGTATATGTAAACAAGCATGTGACATTGTGGACATTAAAGCAGAGTTTGATACAGTGGTGCTGTTCTCTTGTATAAAGTTGTGTGTTTTAATGTAACTGACCTAAGCTATGCTGTTGATTAGATTAAACTTCAGCATTAATAGGAAATTATAAGAAAAGGTTGAGGGAACTTGGCTTGTTTAGCTTAGAGAAGAAAAGGTTCTGGGGAGACCTCATTGTGGTCTTCCAGTACTTGAAGGGAGCATTTAAATAGGAGGGGGAATGCCTGTTTACAAGGATGGATAGTGAGAGGACAAGGGGGAATGGTTTTAAAGTGAGATGGGGGGGGTTAGGTTAGATATTAGGAGGAAATTTTTCACACAGAAGGTGGTGGCACACTGGAACAGGTTGCCCATGGAGGTTGTGAATGCCCCATCCCTGGAGACATTCAAAACCAGGCTGGATGTGGCTCTGGGCAGCCTGGTCTGATGGTTGGTGGCCCTGCCTATGGCGGGGGGGTTGAAACTACATGATCGTTTTGGTCCTTTTCAACCCAGGCCGTTCTATGATTAATCCAAATGGAATTCAAAAACAATTCTGCATAAATAGGTGAACAATGAGGAGTCAGTTGAATATTATGTATAGAACTGCTTCACAGAGTTGTAGAATGAATCACAGAATAGCCTGGGTTGGAAGGGACCTCAAGGATCATGAAACTCCATCTCCTCTGCTGCAGGCAGGGCCGCCAGCCTCCCCCTTTAATACCTGACAAGGCTGCCCAGGGCCCCATCCAACCTGGCCTTGAACACCTCCAGGGTGGCATCCACATCCTTTCTGGACAGCCTGCTCCAACACCACACTGCTCTCACAGTAAAGAACTTCCCCAATCCAACCTAAATCTTCCCTCCTTACAGAATCACAGAAAGTGGTTATTCAGAAGTGCTTCAAAGTAACGTTATTATGTGGTGATTAGACAAAAATACCAATTGCTGTAGGATAGTTAGAATTCTAATATGTGAGGAATTCTAATATTGTGAGGAATAATTCTAATAATGTGAGGAATTCTAACAGCCTTCACTGTTGTTTAAAAACTTAGGAGAGAGAGCATTTTTTTCTTCAAGAATCTGTAGATGCTTTATTGACTATTGAATGTTTGAAAGTAGTGCTGTCCTATAATCCAGCTGTGGTTTTGTTGTTTTTTTGGGGGGAGGGGTGTTTGTTTTTGTTTTTAACTTGAATTTCAGAGTGAAAAATTACAAATTGCAGCTTTTAATGTGCTTCTGGTTTGCAGGCCCATCAGAACTACACCTTTTCACTTGTCTGTATCTTGGAACCAGTTAAATGAGCTACATTAATGGTTTCCTTAAGAACGTTGTTCTTACATTCATTCTTTGTGATACTAGTCATCAGAACCTTGAAATACGTATTTTTTTTCTACAGCTGTGGAGTGTTCTAGAAAATCTTAAAAGGTTGTCAGTGTCATTTCTTTCTTTCCTTGAGGAAATAGAAAGTACAGTATATAATCCAGGCTCAAGGTACATGCATTCAGTTAAAGAAAATGAAGAAGCATTCCAAAGTATTCTTCAAAAACAGTTCAACTGTATTAAAATATTGTTTTAGTAGGACTGTTGCTTCTGTCCACTTCACTGTAGATACTTTGATCATGTAGAGCTGAGCATTTTTAGTCTGGAGAAGAGGAGGCTCAGGGGAGATCTCATTGCACTCTACAATTGCCTGAAGGGGTTTGGCCTCTTCTTCCGGTCAACAAACAGGACCCAAGGAAATGGTCACAAGTTGTATCAGAGGAGGCTTAGATTAGACATAAGAAAGAGCTTTTTTCTCTCTTGATGAGAGTGGTCAGGCACTGGAATGGCTGCCCAGGGAGGTGGTGAAGTCACTGTCACTGGCAGTGTTCAAGAGGCATCTGGATGAGGAGCTATGAGATATGGTTTAGTGGCTTGTGGTAGCAATGGTGATGGGAGGATGGTTGGGCTGGATGATCTTGTAGGTCCTTTCCAACCTTGTCATTTTATGATTTTAGAGAAAGTGACATTTTTAGAGTTTTTCACTGTGCCAATTAAATGTCTCAGTTCGTAAGTTGAAGGGATGAGAATTTCTTTGTTTTTAACACAGCCTTTTACTATGTAATCAAATAAATTTGCCAGTTCTGTTAGAAGCAGATGTGACAATCTTCAACCCCCCCCCCCCCATTAACTACTTTCAATAGCAGTGCATCTTCAGGCTCAACAGAGGAGTACACTTCTTGTCTCTCTGAAAGCCTTGAAGGGAGGGGAACGGATGCATGGCCAGCTGTTTTGCTTTTTGTCTAGCCAGTACTACCATCAAATAGTAAGTATGATATCCTGTGACACAAAAGGCCAAGGCTATTGCTTTTCTTTTGCCAGCCTTTGCTATATCTTCTGCCATGCAGTATTGGGTGCGGTGACATTCTGCCGTGTAATATCTTATACCCAGGTAATCAGTTTCTTCCAAATTGGGCTTTTGCAAGCAGGAAACAAAGATACAGCTGTGAATTCTTCTTCCTTTCTGACACATTTCATGTTCCCTACAACTTTGTTCCTTACCTCTCTGTGTGACTTATACCTATTATGGTTGACTTGTGCAAATTTAAGTTGAAAAGCTTTAAATCAGACAAAACCAGCTAGAATAGATTTGTGTTGAGAGAAATATTTTCAGTCTGATCTTAAATTTAGAGTGGATTACACAGAGTGGTGTCATGAGCTGCCCCGTGTTGTCAAACCAGCAGTCAGTGGCTCTTTCAAATTTGTAGATACTGTTTCCTGGAGTTGTTGTTTCCCATTCTGTTTTGTTTGTCTTCATCTGCTAGCAGACAAGAATTTAGTGTTCTGATGGCTTTTTCTTTTCTGTTTTGAAACGTACTGAAGTTCTTGTGTATTGCACAAGCCTGTTTTATAGTAACTGCTACTCTTTCAGACTCCTACTATATCCATAGTTCTTTCATTAGTCCTTTAGTCCATGTTGTCAGTGGTCAGTATGAGCAAGAGAAGGTCCATCCTCTTTCTCTCAACCAGTTGTTTATCTGTGACTCCTTCTTAGAAGAGAGGAAGTGCTGAAGTAGATGCGTTTCCACAGTGTGAGGGTTTGGTTTTTGTTCTTTTTCAATAAGGCATTGGCACTAAGCATCAGAACTGCTTTGCTCTAGTTTCAGTTCAGGAAAAGTTGGGGGTATTGTCTCCTTCATCTCAAGTTAAACTCCAGATCTCCTTTTCTGGTATCTCAGAAGCTTCCCTTACAATCTTTCAGAAGTTGGCTAACTGCATTTCCTGCTAGTTTGTCCTCTTGTGCATGTTTTGGTTTGCCAAAGAACAGATCTGTCTCCAGGAGGTTTTTATTACCTGTTAATTGCCAAAACTTAGGCTTTAATGGTGGATAAATCTGTTTCATGGATGTGATGAAAATTTGCCTGAGGCTGTCGGGTACATCTTTTGAGGCAGAACTATCAATCCAATTTTGAAGTTTCCTATTGTGTGCTTATTTTTTATATATCACTCTACTACAGTGTGTAAGTGCCTGCGTTATCCTGATGCAAACTTTCAGAAGTGTTTTTTTGAGCTGAGATGGCAGTGATAGACTGTATTTTTTTTTCCTTATTTTTGTCTGAAATAGAACAAACTAAGATGTAATCTGAGTTCAGTAGTGATTTATGAGCATGTGTAACCATGTGTTGTAGTAGAGAAACTGTATAGATTTGAGTGAGTTGCAGGGCCCTTTTCTACTAAAGGGCAGCATGCAGCAGGTGAGAGTGGCATGTTTTGATGGGAGCGTACGCACTTGGCTCTTTATGCCTTATGGGCAGTGTTGAGCATCTGAGGTTCTTGGTGACTTCTGTTGTAACTCACAGTGCTGGTCAGCTACCAAGGCTTCACTCCTATGGCTACAAAGCAAAGAGCATTTTCAGAGTTGTCTGCTGAAGTCGTTTGATAAGTATTGTACAGGCAATCTGTGCCAAAGGGAGCAGCAGGGCTTTAATTTTCTGTGTTGGGACACCAGATATAACACAAGACAGTAGCATTAATATAAACTTGTTCTCGTCTGATGTTCCAAAGTAGGAAGATAAAGCATAGAAATGACTTCATAGACTTCAGAGGAAACACACGTTTCATTTAAAGAGTCATATTGGATCCATGTTGTCAATTTTGTGCTTTGGTGGAGCCTAAAGTAGAAGGGTTGACAAAGAGAATAAAAAGCTACACTTATATTGATGCAAACAACCATACACATGTGCAAGAAGTGCTGCTTTCTGTTGGCTTTGAACCTCCTATCTAGTGATTTCATCTGATTCCCTTAATTGATGTGTTAGGAAATGGTTAATCAATATTTCTCCTATTCCCCTCCTACTTGCCATGAACATTGTAAGAACCTGTATAATATTTTCCCCTCTCTTATTTCTACATGTCAGTGGCTTATGTTCTGGTCTTGTTTATGCTGTAGTATTCCATATCCCTGATCCTTCATTTGAATGTTTCTGAAGCATTTCCAGCGCTGCTTTTGTAGGGCAATGTGATCAGTTTGTATATAGTATTAGACATCTGTGAATACCATAGATTTGCATGATAATACAAAGCATTGTAGCTTTTTACCTCTACAGCAACTGCTTTAACATAATTAAAATGTCCCCATTTATGCAGGTTATTTTGTTTTTATTAAATTTCATTTTTTATTGAAGTTTATATATTTACTGTCTATTCAGAGATCATCTTGGAAGGTTTTCTACAGATTTTGCCACATCAGTTTCATTCTTTTTATTGCTTTTGGATCACATCCAGTCCGCTGGGACTTTCCTGATGGTTGCACTGCAAGTAATTGCTATCTGTTGTGGGGAATGCTTATCTTTACTTTTTCTTTATCTAGTTCATCTATAAACATGCTTTTCCTTTATTCAAGGACAGTTTTCTTTCTTTAACAGCCGTTGTCTAAATCAGAAGCTGCATAGGCAATCCCTGTTTGGTTTATCAGCCAGATCATTCTTATTCTTTTATCATCATCTTCTGAAAGATCTTGGAAATACTTAATGGAGGTGATTCATACTCTGTACATCATACTTGTCCAGAGGTATTATTCAGTGGTATAGTTTCATTGCTTGTCTTTGGTTGAAGTAGACTTGCTTGGTGGTTGATCTGCAGGTAACGCCATTTCGAAGATCAGGATCCTGTTTGCAGCTTTGTATTTCTCAGGGGCTGAGTTTGATACATGCATTAAGTTGCACACTGGGGCTGTTCCTTTGGCTACAAGGCATTTATTTTGAACGTATTTTGCTTCTGTTGCCCATGTGAAAAAAGTGGCTTATACGAGGGAACAACCATAAAATTCCTGTTGCACTAATCATTGTTAACTGTGGATTGTTTTTCATTAGGTGGTAAAAACTGTTGGTCTTCGTGAAGTTTGGTTTTTTGGGCTGCAGTACGTGGACAGCAAAGGCTACTCAACGTGGCTGAAGCTAAATAAAAAGGTAATAATTTCCCAGCACTTAAGCAAATATAAATATAAATAAACCTTTATAAGACTTGCTGCTTTGATGTTGTGGTGAGATTTATCAAATTTAGGCAAGTAGTAGCTTCTTGTTTGCTTTAAACGACAAAATACAGTGTTTAGAAGACTCTCATCCCTGCTGTCCATGCTGCTTTGGATGATGCTCAGGGTACAGGGTACAGTTGACTTCCATGCTTGTCCCTGTACTCCCTTTCACACTGTTTACCCTGAGCTTCCTGAATGACTTGCAATAGAAAGTCATTAACATCCTTGTGGCCCTCCTCTGGACCAGCTCCACCAACTCCATGTCCTTGTGTTGGAGGCCCAAAACAGTACTCCAGGTGAGGTCTCACAAGAGCAGAGGGGCATAATCATCTCCCTTAACCTGCTGATCACACTTCTCTTGATGAGAAAGCTGAGCTCCAATAAAATGGAAAATTAACAGATCTGTTTGTTTATAGATTATTGACTAGACAGCTGTTTAATACTTATAAGCTGATCACATCTGATCTCTTCAGGGAAATTGTGATAAGGTTTGTCCATAAGCTCCTCTAAAATGTGATGAATGGAACCATGATTTTTTTAGAGGAACAAAGCACATATACTTAGCTCAGTAGTTCAAAGGCTTCTTTTAAAAGAATAATTCAGCTTTACCCCTAAGTTAATATGCTGTAATTCTTGCTACCGAATCTTTATTAAACTTATTTTGTTTCTTCCTACAAGTCATTAGTGTCAAGTTCATGGTATTTATTATGTCATTTAGTGCTTTTCCTACGTTTTCTTTATTTACTTATTTTTCTTCCTTAGGTAACACAGCAAGATGTAAGGAAAGAAAATCCTTTGCAGTTTAAATTCAGGGCCAAGTTCTTTCCAGAGGATGTATCTGAAGAGTTAATTCAGGAAATAACACAAAGACTTTTCTTCCTGCAAGTCAAAGAAGCTATCTTAAATGATGAGATATATTGTCCACCAGAGACGGCTGTTCTTCTTGCTTCTTATGCTGTACAGTCCAAGTATGGAGATTACAATAAGGAGATACATAAACTGGGCTACCTAGCGAATGACAGGCTTCTCCCTCAGCGGTGAGACAGTCCATAAATGTGTTTTTGCATTGTTTGCTCTTTTTGAACTTGATTTCTTGATGACTTATAGTGGCAGTAGTAAGTGAAGAATGTAATGGTAGCTTTTTTTAAAAGGGTGCGTGTTTTGCTAGTAGAATTTACAAGAGCTCATCCCAGTTTAGACTAAATATGAAAGCATCACAACTGTGGGTTTCTGGAGACCTATTTCTTGTCCCATCCTCAACCCGCTGCACAGATTTAGCCAGTGAAATTTTCAGAGTACTGCAGAAGACATACTTACCTATTTATATACTATATACTTATATATATACTATATATATATAGAGAGAGACATACCTATTTATATACTATATACTTATATATATATATACTCTCTCTCTCTCTCTCTCTCTTTCTCTCTATGTATATATATATATATACACACTATGTACTTACCTGGAGGCTTGCCTCTGCTGAGTTAAAATCTTGTTCTTTAAATTATTCAGGTTTTTTCTTCACAGTGTTTTTGTGCAAGAAGTTTTAGTAAATGGTAGTAAATTCATGAAAAATAGCTGGAAAATACATTTTCTGCCATGTGTTTAACTTACAAATGCTGACCTGGACAGAAAATTTGGAAAATGAATTCTTATCTTTATTGTTATGTGAATGTTTTTGTGTCAGTTGTTCATGTAAGTACCTAGGGAAGGTAAGCACCAGCATTATAGTGCCGAGTTGTTTTTCTTTCCTCCTCGCAGCTGAAACTGTTCCTGACATGCATTGGCATAAGGGAAGAGTTACAACAGAAATTTGCGGAGCTAGATAGTTTTGTTAGTGTAAATAAATCCGTGACTGTGTATTGTCAACAAATGTATGCTTACTAAGTATGTAACTTTAGTGCAGCTTCAAAGAGATGAGAACTGTGGAATAATTTCAGTTTTCCTTGAAATTCATAGACTGTCTTTTCTAATTCAAGAATGAGAAGTAGAAATTAGTTTATTAGCTAAGACTGAGAATCTTCTAGCTAGTAAAAAAGAACATTTTAAACTGTGATAAATGTTTAAAAAAATATTTCAGTGTTTCAGGTTTTAAAAAACCTTGGGTAAATGTTGGCTGCTTACTTCCTTCTTATTGCTGTGCATTCCTAAGGAATTACTCTTCTGGAGCAATGTAGAAGGCAAGGAGACTAAGAATCAGTACAACTCATTACTGAATGTAATAGTTTGCAAATCTTTGTCTTTGCTCAGTTGTTGACAGCCTGTGGAACACTGGAGTGCTCATGTACAACACAGATTCAAATACTTCAGATGCTCCTTTTCAGTAGATGTACGGTCAGATGCTTTCCCAGCACATTTTCAATGAGTTGTGTCAGTTTGTGCTGAGTGGGCACATAGCTTTTGTTCTCATTTTAGCAGTTAGTTACTCCTGTTTTGCCTCCTGCCACCAGAGGTTTCCTAGAAAACTATCAAGTACTTAATAAAAATACTTCAAAAGAACTTATGTCAAAAATAGTTGCTGCAGGAAGCAGGTTGGCTTTTCAAAACTCGTGGAAAAAGGTGAGAGGATTTGCAGTTCTCCTTAACTATAGAGCTGCATTCACTGGTCAGAATATTGTGGATTTCTTGGCTCAAAGTTATGACTTGGGCAGCAACAAGATAGTAAATTTGTGTGTACCTGCTGGCTGTTTTATAAGTAGCATGTGAAGGGAGAACTAAATGAGGAGATGGCTGTGTAACTGGATGTGGAGTAGCAAATTGAGCAAGTGTGAGACAGACATCCTCTATAAAGATAAACACTGCGTTAGTATCTTCTGCATCATGCTGTCTATTTCTTATTGTAGTTCCCTAGAAACACAGGGAAAAGTAGTTTTATTGCCCTGATTAAATAGACATGAGGAAAAAGAACTTTTCTGACTACTTTTAGTAAGATTATCTTGCAATCCCTTTTTAGTTAATTGCTCTTTAAAGTAATTTCTCTAGGAATGCTTAGAAAGTTAGGTGCACAGATTAAAAGAATAATATACATCCATAATTGCTCCTTGCTGTAGGTAAAGCTCAAATCGGCTTTCTTTCCAGAACAGCAGAATGAAAGCTTGAATGCATCTGTAAATACTTAAGTGCCAGTTTGTGGTGTGTTTGGGTGAAAAGATGAGCAGTATATAGGAAGTAATGTTTAAATTTCTTCAGGCATGTGTTGTGCCACAAGGTTTAAAATTAAGTTTAAGAGATGATGTGATAACCAGTGTAATTTAATAACAATTTCTATCCACAGTGTGTTAGAACAGCACAAACTGACAAAAGAACAATGGGAAGAGAGAATACAGAACTGGCATGAAGAGCACAGGGGAATGTTAAGGTAATTACATAGAAAATGTTCCGAGACCTATAATGGGTATTTCTTCTTATTATCAAGATGTGTTTTGGGTGGTGGCATTTTTGCTTGGAAACTTTTCTTCTGCTCTGGCCGGCATAAGCAGTTATCAAAAACTTCCATGGAAGTTTGGATGGGAGTTGAATTTCACGTTGGATTGTTGGCTGCCTCTGTGATTTCTGGTAAGGCTGTCCGACTGCCTTTGGTTGCAGTTGCATACCTCTAAAAATGTCTCTACTCCTCAGGCTGAAAAGACAAAGTGCAGAGATTTAACTGGGTTTGAGTGTTAGGGTGTAAAGTGCTACAAGTATTTAAATCAGTGTACATGTGAATTTCCAAGAGATGTTTGATTCCTAACTAAATTTCCCACTAATAAGTTCTCTGTAGATCCCCTGTCCTTATGTTTTATTTCTGTCTTGTCTGTACTATGAATTTACACTTTTTTTCTGTTCTTTTTATCAGGGAAGATTCTATGATGGAATACCTTAAGATAGCACAAGATTTGGAAATGTATGGAGTCAACTATTTTGAAATAAAGAATAAAAAAGGAACTGAGTTGTGGTTAGGAGTTGATGCGTTGGGTCTGAATATTTATGAACATGACGATAAGTAAGTGGTTAATTTTTACAGTTTTGTCTTAGGAGATCCTACCTGAGATTATACAAAAACGGTTTTTTTAATAATATTTAGCAAAACGGGTTATCAAAGATCTTCTGATCTGTGTAAATGTAAATTGACTTTGCTAAGTATGGATATTTGTAGCAAGAACATTTTTATATAGTTTTTCCTGTACTTTTCCTCCCTCAAGATTCTTTTAAGTCAGGGTGAAAAAGACATGGAGAAGATGAACATCGTGTTTGAGAAGTTTGCAAGAATTGCAATTATATGAATAGAGCTCTTAGAACAGGCAGAGCTTTGGTATCTAAAAATGAAACCTTCTAGACATCAAGGAAAATAGATGGATCTGTTCTGATAGAGATCAGATTCTGCCTTCTTGGATGGGGTAGAGCTGAAGTATGTGGAACTTAATACTGAAGAACAGACTCATTCCTTTGTTTCTTTTCAGACACTTCTGTTAGTGGTATCTGGTCTTAACAGTACTTTCACAGTGATTTGAAACAAAATGTGTCAAACACCAGATAAGAGCTGTCATCCGAACTGAAATTTCATGCTTGGATGTATATGCTCTTTAACAAAATTCTGTGAGCCTTAATTGCCATTAGATGGCAACATAACTCCTGGAAGATGACGAAAATATTCAGGAAATGTTCAAATGAAGTTGAACAATCAACCATTTTTTTTAGTATTTTAACTCAGATAGCAATCAGATACTTAAACCTTTTTAACCTTTGAATTAACGTAATATAAACTCAGAGCTTTCTGTGCTGATGGAGTCAAATATTTATATTTAACAATTTAAGAACTGTGTTTCTTTTCAGGGTTAAAAGTTTGCAGTTGGTGCAGAGCATTGTAACTGCTCCTCAGCTTAATTCTACTTATAATGCAGGTGGATGAAATTCAGTGTGAACTTGGGAGATATAATAAGATGTATCTTACAGCTGAGTTAAACCAAAGTACAGTGTTCCTGAAGGCTGATCTAATTTCAGTTTTTGGAATGTTCGACTTTTCTAAAATTATATCCCCATTGAAATAGTTGTCCATTTCTCTGAAGAGCAGATTATACCACTGGTTGATAAAGAATGATGGTATTTGGCATATATTCAGCATGTATTTAATGGTAGTAGAATTTGTCAATACTGAAATTTCTGAATTCTCCTGTTGCAGTGCTATAGGAATATGAAACTTACTATTACAAACTCATCAAATGAGTATGTGAAATTGTCAACTAAAATATGCTTAAGCTGTTGTCTTGGTAGGTTCTGTAGAAGTAATTTAATTGTGGCAGTGAAAACAGGATGAGAAGAAGGCTTGTATGTCAGTGGACATTAATGAAATGCCTTTCTTTTTCTTCTTTTAATGAGAACTTTTTCTCTTTGAAGGCTGACACCCAAGATTGGTTTTCCTTGGAGTGAAATAAGAAACATCTCTTTCAATGACAAGAAGTTTGTCATAAAGCCAATTGACAAAAAGGCCCCTGTAAGTTGTCTGTAGAATAGTATGCCTTTTTATGTGGAGGGTTTCAAGCCTGAAGGAACCTGCTGTGGTACTATAACATAAGCAAGTACTGTTATGCCTTTTTTGTATTGGTAGAATATTCAGTAATCAAAAAGAAATTCAAGTTTTGTGTGGTACGTTTTTATTTTCACTCTCTTTCTTCTTGTTGGCACGTAAGATTTCTGTGTTTTTGGTTCTTTTTCCCGTAAGCCAGCTAATGTTTTGTGATGAATTGAAAAGCTGCTCTGTAGCTTGCTGAATTCCCTGTGCTCCTACATCCTCTTTCTATTTTTTGCTTGGATTACAGTAGCAACTTCCATCAGACTCTATGGGGCAACACATAAGGTTAACTTGCATTGAAGCATAGAAAATAATGCTACTTTTAGAAGTTTAAATAGTTTTGAGTAAAATAGCAAACCTCTACACAGAGGAGTACAGATGGGGTTTTGAATTTATCTTCCAGGCTCCTTATGGTAACTGGATTTTGGAGGAAGAGTATAAAGACACTTGTAAATTTAAATGTAACAATTGTGCAAATGCAGTAATACTTTGACTCATCACAGCTGAGTTTTTTGATTAATGGATGTGCATATTTTTCTAGGATTTTGTTTTTTATGCACCTCGTCTGAGAATTAACAAGCGTATTTTGGCACTGTGTATGGGAAATCATGAATTGTACATGAGGAGGCGGAAACCTGATACAATTGAAGTGCAACAGATGAAGGCCCAAGCTAGAGAGGAGAAACATCAGAAACAATTGGAAAGGTAATTAACAAACTTTCATGAAACAGAAGGAAAATTCTTCTATCCTTTTCGGGATACTAAGTCATAGAATATCAAACATCCTAGCATTCTGGAGAAGGCTTTTGCTTTCCTTTCTGTAATAGGTAAGCTGGTTTGTTCACTGGCATGGTTCACCTGTTTTAATAGGAAGCCGTTTCCCTTTGGAGCTTTCAGCATAGTAATAGTAGCTCTACTGTTGTTTCTCATTAAGTTTTTTGTGAAACATTTAAAGTTTCTGTTGCATGATTCTTAGGGATTTTTATACTACACGTGAACCATGAAAGCAAGTCTGGCAAATAATATAACAATTTACCTTTCGCGTATTCAAAAAGTGCAGTGACTATTTCTATCCTGGAACAGCAGTCGTGTGAAATGCAACTATAATCTTAGCTTTACCTGGTTGGACCTTAACCAAGGTTGCTAATTGGCTCTGTTCATAATTTCTTATCATGTACTGTATTTTGAAATGGAGAAAGTTAGTTATTATGTTTGAGTATGAGTTCAAAACATTGAAAATTAAGTATTTCTTTATTACTCGAGTAAACTGAAAACAAGTGCTACCGGAATCCTCAGAGTAGAATTTAATCTGCTTAATGTTTAAAAGGAAAAAAAAAAAAAAGGCCTTTTATTATTTTCAGGGCACAGCTTGAAAATGAGAAGAAGAAAAGGGAGATTGCAGAAAAGGAAAAGGAAAGAATAGAACGTGAAAAGGAAGAATTAATGGAACGCTTAAGGCAAATTGAGGAACAAACAATGAAAGCTCAGAAAGGTGAGCCTCTCGCTGCTCCTGGATTTGCTCTGTCTGATAACGTTGCTTAGTTCATTTGGGTAGGGCAGTTCCACGGTTTGTGTTTGGTTTTCCTTGTGGTGTTTTATTTGTTTGCTTTTGTTGAATTTTAATAGCAAGACAAGATAGTGGCGTTTATGCTTTAATTTCAGGAGAGCTGTTCTTTTCAAAGTTGAAAGTTGAGGTATGTGGGTAAGGGTTTTCATAATATAAAAACGATTTCTAATATAGCAAGAGTCTTAATTTCCATTTACAGAAAGGAAATAATACAGCATACAGTTTAACTCAGATTTATTGCATGGTTGAAGTGCTGAAAATCTGAGGCTGGAGGAGGTAGGGGTGCTACAATTACTCTGAATAATTCCTCCAGGATTTTGTTGAATTTAGCTTTTCATTTGGAAGTTCCTTATCCTTTTGTTTTCCTATTCCTTTGCTGGTGCTGAGAACTTTAAAAATTTGAGTCTTAATGGATTTTAGTGAGTAAACCATGTGTGGTCAATAAACAGCTTTTATGTTGAACTACCCTGTGCAGTCACTCCACTGCTTCCCCTCTCCTCTCATAGAATCATAGAATGACCTGGGTTGAAAAGGACCACAATGATCATCAAACCCCCCTGCTGTGTGCGGGGTTGCCAACCACCAGGCCAGGCTGCCCAGAGCCACATCCATCCTGGCTCCAGGGATGGGGCATCCACGACCTGTTCCAGTGCATCACCACTCTCTGTGTGGAAAAACTTCCTCCTAATATCTAACCTAAACCTCTCGTCTCAATTTAAAACCACTCCCCCTTGTCCTGTCGCTAACTTTTTTTTTTTTTACTTCAGATTTGCTTTGTATTCATAGAAGTTCCATTCTTCTCTCCTGTTCGTAACCATTGGCTTCAAGCACGATAAAAACGATCACTGTCTGTAGCTATGCAAATCTGCCTATGTTTTCTCTAGCTCTGCCTCCATAGTGCCCAATAAAATAAGACTCTTGCCATGTTAAAGTTGTTGAACATTTTATTTGGAATTACCTTCAGTCATAAGTCACTAGGACAGAAATGGTTCTTTTAATTTAACATCGCACTCTGAAGAAGATTGTTATAAAGAGAAGTATATAAATATAAAACTATCAAAAATAAGTAAAAGGGGAAGGGGGAAATCATTTATCAATTCTGAACAAAGTCTCTTGTATTCTGGTAGCTTTCATAGGGAATATAGTCTGTCTGATGTACATAATACATGTTACTGGCCTTTTTAGCATTCTTTTACATATGGATTCATGTTTACATAAATGGTGCCTCTGTTCTGTAGGTTATGTGGCAGCTTAGTGTTCTTCATCTTCACTGGGAGGTTTTGTCTTTTCAAATCATGTTTTTAAACATTGGTACATTTGATTTAGTTTTGTGAGTGCTGTGGTTGTACAACTTGCCCTACTTGTAATGCAGTGCCCCTGATTTTGGCCTTCAAATTTTGATCATTAAAAACAATTTCCTGTTCAATTCTGCCCTCGAAATTACAATACCGGTAGATTATTGCTTCCTCTTAGCTCCCTTATGTCAGGGTTCTGCCCTTTTGCTTGCAATATTTTCCTAACCAGGCAGCTAGGCGACTGTTATCCCTTCCTTGATTTCAGTTTTTCCTGTTTGCACTTTCTGGAAGTCTCTTTTCTGACCTCTCCAATGGATCTCAGGTCATTTTGCTGGAAGTGCATGTCTAAAATGTCAACTGCATTTAAGATACTCTTGTAAAGCATTTCAATGGAGTAAGAATTCTTTGGCTTTTTTGTGGTAAAAGGATGATTTCACATACGTAAAAACATGTCTGTAGTGACTGGTGTGTGTTTATCTATTTATTTTTATCAGGAAGCTGGTAACTTTCTGCAACTCTTGAGCTGTGAAGTGAAATATATCCGAAGTGTGTATTAAAAAAAATACTAGACATGGAGTGCACCGTCAGGGGATGTGATGGCAGTTCTTGGTTTAAGTCAGGCTCACTTTAGGTAGTCTTGTAAAGCTTTGTGGTAGTTGTTATCTGTGTTACATATGAGTCAGAATTAAATAAAGATATATTGGCTGCAAACTGTCCCTTTGGCAGAGCTGGAGGAACAGACCAGAAGAGCTCTAGAACTGGATCAGGAGAGAAAACGAGCGAAAGAAGAAGCAGAGCGCCTGGAAAAGGAGCGCCGAGCAGCTGAAGAAGCTAAAGCTGCTCTAGCCAAACAGGCAGCCGATCAAATGAAGAACCAGGAGCAGCTAGTAAGAGCTTTTAATCTTGCACTGAAACAAATGGAAAGATATTATTGAAATTTACACTGGAATTTTGGTCACATCTATTTTGTAGAATGAACAAGTATGTGAAATACCCCATGCTTTGTTACAGATTGTTGTGGGGCTTCAAAAAAAAAACAACCCAAAACAAAAAGAGCCCAAACCTCTTAGATTTTTCTCTGTTTAGAGCATTATCTTCTTGCAGTCTGTGCTAGATGACTTCTTTTTGAAGAACTGCACGTGGTAAATGAGAAGGGAATGAAAATTTTATAGGAAAATATTTCTCAACTGTAAAACAGCTCTTGGTACTCTTTAAACAGCAATGCTTGGGGCAAGATTTATCTTAACAGTACTGAGATTATCATCTAAAGTCATCAGCTTTTTGTTGAGACTGTTAGAGCTGTATTAAGCTGAAGCAGTGCCAAGTGGTAATTTGTAACTGCAGGTCTTTATTTCCCAGCAAGTTTGGAAGTGCAGAAGATAGATTATTCCCCATCCCAGACAGTCTCCTATCAGACAAAAATACCGATTCTCTCCATCTGTCATACATGTTTAAAATTTCTATTTTTAATAAGCAGAGCAGTGATGAATGATAAATGACTCTCTTCAAAGGCTCTGCTCTCTTCCACTGCAGAGCTGAAGTGGTGTTGAACTAAAACTTCTGTTTGTTTTTGTTTTAGGCAGCAGAACTTGCTGAATTCACTGCCAAGATTGCACTTCTGGAGGAGGCCAAGAAAAAAAAAGAGGAGGAAGCCTCAGAATGGCAGCACAAAGTAATGAGCTCATGGTTGTGGGAAGTCAGACCTTAAGTGAAACTAAGGGAGATAAGTGCAGAAGTACCTGTGGAATTCCATGGCATTGGGTCTCTTACTCCCTTCAGGCTTCAGAGAGGGTTTTCTCCTTTTTTTTAATATATTTTTTTTTATTTTTATGAAGCCACTTTGCACTTATATTTAACTCATAGACTGGAGAGGGGGAATTCTTGTCACAAATATATGATCAGAGATTTAAAATGGCTTTCTTATGTGGGGTGGTAGACTGAAGCCTTGTGCTTGAAAAGAAACACATTGAAAGGGAGGTGTAAATAAAGTAATAAAAAGTCATGAGTGGCGGTGAAAAGATGGATCAGAATCAGAACAAAGGCACATAAAATGTCACTAGTCTATAATTTATAGCGAAATTCTCAGCTCTTCTGGGGCCACACTTGGGGTACTGTACTTAGTTCTGGGCTGATGAAGGAACTGGGGCATCTCTCCTGGGAGGAAAGATTTTACAATTGGTTCTTGTGAATTTTTAACTAGTTTAAATCAATTTGAATAATGTTAAGTTTTGTCTACTATATTTAGGCTTTTGCAGCCCAGGAGGACTTAGAAAAGACCAAAGAAGAACTGAAATCTGTGATGTCTGCTCCTCCTCCGCCTCCTCCCCCACCAGTTATTCCTCCAACAGAGAACGAACACGATGAACATGATGAAAACAATGCTGAAGCCAGTGCAGAACTGTCTTCTGATGGTGTCATGAATCACAGGAGTGAGGAAGAACGGGTAACAGAAACACAGAAAAATGAACGTGTTAAGAAACAGCTCCAGGTAATGAAGGCATATAGTTGTATTGACGTAATTCAGGCCTTGGGTTTTCATTCTTTATTTTTAAAAGGTCTCACTGAAGTGTTGGTGTGCCAAGGAAGTACCCTTCTTATCAATTACTGGGTTTATTAAACAGCCAGTATCATTCATAGTGTTACAGAGCAGAATAAATGGAAAGACCAGATGCGAGATTATGCTTTGGAGCTTAGAAGTATAACAGTGTTGTCACGTTGGACAGTGAAGATTTCAAGTGATTGTATAATGGCTGGGATGTGGAATGTTGGAACGTAATGCTTTTGTTTTGAGTCCTGAAGTCTATTAATTAGTATGAACAGATGCTTGCTTAATAGTATTTGGGTTTATTTGCTGCTGCTCAGAGGCATCATAAAAGTAGAGGCGGAAATATTCCCCTTGAGGATGAATCTTATTTCCCTGAAAGAGCATTTCCTCTTAGATCTGTCTTATCTCTCGAAGTATAATAACAGTTTGCCATGTTATGAAATATCTGTTTGGGAAGGAAATGGAAAGTTGTTGCTTTTCTGGCAGCAGTATTTTAATAGCGTGATTCCGTAATGCATCTTTTCTACTTGCCCAGTCATTGACAGGGAGATGAGTGTGCTATCTTTGGTCAAGCAGAAATAGAAATCACATAATTTTCCTGTCTTATCTTGCTGGTCCCTCTGTTCTTGAATGTTAGGTTGTAAGGTTGGGGTTTTTTTTGTTTGTTTGATGCTCACTTATCTATAAGGAAGGCATCTTGTGCTGTCATTGTCTTCGTTCTACAGTCTTTTTGATAGACCCTACAGCTTTAGGTACTAAACAGTACAGACAGCATTTCGTTGGTTGACAGGAGTAGGAGTCCCTATCCAAGCTGCAGGTTAGGTATGATCATAAATTCCAGAATCATGAAAAGATTAGTTAAAACACTTAAATCCAAATATTTTATTCAACAGGCTTTAAGTTCTGAGTTGGCCCAAGCCAGAGATGAAACCAAGAAAACACAAAATGATGTCCTTCATGCTGAGAATGTTAAAGCAGGCCGTGATAAGTACAAGACTCTTCGACAAATCCGACAAGGCAATACAAAGCAGCGTATTGATGAGTTTGAAGCAATGTGAGAGCTGTTATTTTGCATATATGTTCCTCATAAAGCTGAACCACCAACAGAGAAAAAAAGCAGGCCTTTGCAGATTTGATGGATTGCACCCCACTTTGCCAAAGCACTTAATACCAGTTTGACTACTGTGGTTCAAGACAAATTTGGGGGAAGCTATTCAATAGTAAAGCAGTCTGTCATCCCTAGCTTTGCAGGGGGAGGGTGTGGAGAATAATAGCAATTTTTTTTTTCCCCATCGTGTCTTCAGTTTTGTTGCTTTGTAGTTTTTTTCTTTGAAAACTGATGTGAAGTGTACGATGATTGACAAGTGTACAGATTGCTGAAACATTAACAAAGAATAAAGGAGCTGAACCGAAACTGGACAGGTACTATTTCAGGATGATGAGGTTTAACGTTCAATTTTTCACCATAGCTGCACCATGAGGAGTTTGATATCACTGACTTTCTTTTGTTTTTTTGCCCTCCCGAAAGAAATTCTTCGGTGTTTCATGTCCTGTCATCATTGATGGTTTTCTTTGCCTACCTGTTCACAAAGGTCTGGATGGCAGGTGGTGGTTCCAGATGTTTTTCTAAATGGAACGCTACCTGTAGGCAGCACACGGCTGCTGATAGGCTGGAATATGTATTGCTTTTCCCTAGGCGATTTTTTTTATTTTTATTTTTTAGATGCACAAAAAGTGTTTAAATGCAACCAATTGCAAAAACAACAACAAAAAGCTTTGTATGCTATTTGCTTGTAATTATTTCATTTGCAGTAGGGAGACCCTGGACCTTTCTGGCAAGGGAGCATATGAAAACATCAGTCCCAGGGAGGGGACAGTATCCTACCTCACTACTACGTACATGATGACTGGTCCTTCAAACACCATGAAAAAGCTCTGTCACTGTGTAGTAATATCATCAGTGCTAGGAGCCCTCGCTCCTAGGGTTTTCTTTGACATGGAAATGGATTTATAGTGCTAAATGCTGTTTAACTGCCTTTTGTTGAGTTTAAATTGTAACAGCATCTTGTGTTTTTTTTAAAGCTGTAACCTGTCACTGGTATATTATCTTCTGGGAGGGGTGTAGGAAGTGCATATGAGTTAATTCGGTGTTGGATTTCCAAATACAAAATGAAAGTTCCCAGAATTGGAGTTAGAAGTATTTATAGCTTCAGTTTTGAGTGAAGCTAGCATCGTAACTGTCGTATCTGATGTCAGATCATGAAGTCCTTTCCTTCTTGAAAAGGAGGTTTGCTCCTTTTTTCCTCTTTTTTTATTTGAGAAATCCTAGGAAATGAACTTGAGAAATATCTTTGCAGTTAATGTGCAGTTGTTCCTTCTGTTAGAGTACCTTAGTAAATACCTACAATGGAAGAACCCTGCTTTCTCTGAGGATGGTTCAGCTCTTTTCTGTTTGATATTATGCACTCATAAATTTACACTTATCTATTAAAATTTGCCATTTTATTAAACATTGTTTTTCATGCACAATAGGTTTAATTTTCTTATGAACAGTCCGGCTAAGTTTGTTTTATTTTGCAGAGTCAAAGGTTGGCTATGTGGGGTGACACCACGAGATTACAATAAAAAACATGCATATATCTTTGGTTTGTGGGGCTAAACCTATCCTGTTAACCTGGAAGTCTGGCGTGCAGGTGGTGCACGCGACCTTCAGAATGCTGCTTGGTGGAGGCTGGCGTTTCTACTCGCAGCGCTTTGTAAGGGTAGTCACTGTTTGACGTGAGCAAATTCCTGAAGTGTTGGGGTGATTTGTCATAGCAGGTGAAATACGGAGCTTCCACTGAGCCCTCGTTTTGCCCTGGGAAGTGTGCACTAACATTGATACGTCGGTTTCAGCATCGGGGGGGGAAAAATAACAGGAAAGTTTGCTGTTCATAAACCTACAGTGTATAGAGTAGGGCTAAATGGATTAGATCCATTTATAAAGCTGTGTGATTTATTTTTTTTTTCCTAAAAACAACCAGGAACAACCATTTGTAATCCGGATTCTCACAGTGAACAAAGTGGTAATAGCTGCTGTCACCAGCAGCTGGGAGCGCTTACTGGGGCAGGAGTACTAAGAGTACATTGAATGACTATTTGGTGAAGTAATTTTCCACATGCTTTTTCCTTTAGCATCCTGTTTTGTGTTGTACAATTAAGCTACAATTACATCTACTATTTTGGATAACATTCGTTGGTTAACAATAAAGAGATACAGTAAATTTCTCTGAGGTCCACTGTTGTTATTTAATGCACTTTTTTCTTCCTCCCAACCAGCTTTGCTAACTGTATTAAGCTTTTTCCAGAGCAGCACAGCAGTGTTGACCATCAGCCTTTTGTCTCACAGGTCGGTCACATTGAAATATAGAATCAGATTGTTGGATTGTATCCCTATCGAATGGTTTCTGCCTGTGAAATGAGCGCATACAGCTGGGAGGGAGCGCTGCTGGTTGTTGAGTCAAAACAAGATCTGAATTATTGGAGCGAATGGGTTCTGTTGAAGAGTAATTTGGCCATATAAGAGCTATATGAGTAATGTAAGAACTTTCAATCACTGCCTACGCGTTGCTTAGCCCCAAGGTAAATTAAGTGTAATTATAAGTCAGTGTCTTGTCTTAAACACAAAGGAACTTCTTTTTATATGACTTTACGCATTATAGTAAGTAGTGCTGTCAAATATACATGGGGCCTGCATTCTCTGCAATGGCAGGTTTGTGTTTTCTCATCCCTTTGGTGGTACACTAACAGAAGGGCAGAAACAGTTCAGTATAAAGAGTGTGGATAACTCTAAGCAGATCTCACCTGAATTAGACCTCCTTTCAGGTGACATTTTATTCCATCTTGTATTTGCCCTTGTGCTCAAATGCAAGCACATAACCCTTTTTATCACTCTACGTAGTAGAACTGTTATGATAAATTAAAGCTCTTGATACATTTAATTGTGCTTGGTATTTTTATGCTTCCTTCTTGGAGCCCCTTGTGCAGAATCCTTAGGTTTGAGTTTATCATCTGTTAGCTTCTGCATGGGGATGTAACTTAAGGATAATGTGCTTGGAAGGGGAGGTGTGTGCTCTGAGAGCGTTACTTCAAGTGTGCTCTTGAGGGGGAGAGAAAACAATGTAGAGCAGCGCTACTATTTACGGGCCACGTTAATAACATCTTTTCCTTTTGAAAGCGAGCTTCTATACAAAGCGTGATTTTCTGCCTTTATGTGTGGAATATATGACAATACCCTCAGTTCTCCTTAGCCACTGAGTTTGTTTCAAGAACTGGAGGCCTTAACAGAGATGAGAGCTGTGGGATGAGGTGGTTGATGGCTAGCATTTGTAAGTGCTTTCTATGCAGAAATACCAACACAAAATAGAATGTCTTCCTTTCAAAAGAGTCTGACACAAAGTTCACTTTAACTGTAGAAATCGCCCAGTAGCATAATGTATTTGGATAAGATTTTTCAGGAAGACGTGGTCAATAGTAATGGAATAATGGACATACCTTTGTGACTCCGCTATCTGTGTTAGAGGTGCAGAGGATCTGCCTCGCAGCTGCTCTGTGTGCTGGTCGTTCAGCTGGGAGGAGGGTGAGGAGGTGGTTCTGGCTGCCTGCCCTGCTGGCTGCCAGCTGCCCAGTTTCTGTGCTCTGCCCCAAGGGGGGCCCGCAGCAGCTCTCCTGCCCACTGCTTGGTTGGGTCTGGGGAGCCGGTCAGTAGCAAGGAGCAGGTCAGGGCTGAAGGAAGCAGTGCCGTAGTTAGCAAAGGAATGGAACGTCTGGAAATGCTGGGATTCCATTAGGGGCTTCTCTTTGCGTTTGTACGTAACCTGTCAGTTTCTGTTCACAGCAGTAGCTTCTGCCTAAGCAGCAGAAGAAACAAGGGGAGGTGGAAGTGCACATCAAAGGAGGTGGCCTGATTGATGCAAAGGTTTCTAAGCACGTGTGCATAACAGTTAAAGTTCCATGTGCTCTGTGGATAAGTGGATCGGGTGAAAAGGCATCAGGTTCAGAGGTGGAACAGCTACACGGCTCTTGTTTGTTTGTTTAAAACTATCCTGTTTACACCAGAGGGCTTGCTGTTCTCTGAATAATTTCTGAAGGCCCATAGGAAGCCTGCCCAGCACTGGGAGATCTGAGTTCTTTAAAACCTTGCGTACCCAGCCAGGCCACTGTATAGCTGGTTAAACTTCAGCAGAAGACACGCTCTGCAGTCTGCTGATTTTTGCCTTCAAGCACTTTTATTTCACAGCACGTGCTGTGTGCACACACTGTTCTCACTGCCCCGCTGCTCATCCCAGCAATGTGAATCCCACACGTCACCGTGCAGAACAGTGATCTCACGGCAGGCTCTGAGACCACATATGAGATCCCACAGAGTTCTGCTTCTCAGCTCTGCAGCTCCCTGTGGCCTCAGCTTTCATGCTTCCTAATCACCCCCATTTCTTCACCAAATTTGGTACAAGATTTATCATCTTACTACATAACATCAGTAGTTTCCTGCTAAACTGAGCTTCCACTAGAAGGCTGATTTCTGTCGAAGTTTCCTTAAAGCACGTTATCTTGATGAGTAGAAATAGTTTAGGTTTACTTTATCTAAGCAACACTTCTAATTAATTAATCTCTATGAATATGGTAATTGCAGTCCCATTGCCAGAACAAGGCTCATCTGCATCAGGGCTGAAGCTGAAAACTTTTCTGCTGAGTGCACTTGGCTCTTTGGTGCAGGAAGTGCTATGGTTGGGTCGTGGTTGGACCTGATGATCTTTAAGGTCTTTTCCAACCTGAGCAATTCTATGATTCTAATTCTAGGATTCTGAGTCTAGAATGTGTAGGTAAAATACATCCAGAGAGCACAAACTGGTCTGTCCTGCCTTCCTCTTTGTTACTGGGAATGAATTAATTTGTATTTGATTGGATTCGGTGTTCTGTGGATTAGGGATGGGAAAGCAGGGTTGTTCACACATCAGAGAAGCTCTGAAACAGAAACATTTATGTTGTTAATCTGCACCTCTGCTTTGCTTCCTGTAATTGGTAGTTCTTCAGTTTAATTCACATTTTAAGTTCCCGGATCTCTTGTGAGCAGTGCTTCCAAGTGCCAGTTACACTTCTCTGCATCATTATAAACACAGCTCTTGCTTCTTTTGCCTTTAGGATCTTACATGGTTGGTTTTTGCAGAGCACGGTAGCTCGGAGTTCTTAAATTCAGAACTACTTCTGCTTTTTGGAATAATCTCTGGGCTAATTTTGGCTACATGTTCTTCTACCAGACATGCATGGTGGATTGGTATGTGCCACCTTATATTAGAAATAAACATGTTGACTAATTAATAATTCCTAGTGGCATTCTGGAGATGTCAAAAAAACAGGCATATTAACGCTTTCAGAAAATCAGGGAAGATACGAGTCACTATTTCTACCCATGAGGCTCAACTGTGAGCCTAAACAGGTTGCCCAAGCAGGTTGTGGATGCCCTATCCATGGAGGCATTAAAGGCCAGGCTGGATGTGACTCTGGGCAGCCTGGTCTGATGGTTGGTGACCCTGCACACATAACTGAGGGGTTGAATCCAGGTGAGCGTTGTGGTCCTTTTCAACTCAGGCCATTCTATGATCTGTGCTCAGCTCTGGTGAGGCCGCACCTTAAGTACTGTGTTCAGTTTTGGTCTCCTCACTTCAAGAAAGACATTGAGGCCCTGGAATGTGTTCAGAGAAGGGCAATGAGACTGGTGAGGGGTCTGAAGCACAAGTCTTATGAGGAGTAGCTCAGGGAGCTGGGATTGTTTAGCCTGGAGAAGAGGAGGCTCAGGGGAGACCTCATTGCACTCTACAACTGTCTGAAGGGAGACTGTGATGAGGAGGAGCTTGGCCTCTTCTGCCAGGCAACAAACAGGACCCGAGGAAATGGCCACAAGTTGTACCAGAGGAGGTTTAGATTGGACATAAGGAAAAACTTTTTCTCTCAGAGAGTGGCCAGGCACTGGAATGGCTGCCCAGGGAGGTGGTGGAATCACCATCCCTGGTAGCGTTCAAGAGGTGTCTAAATGAGCAGCTATGAGATATGGCTTAGTGGTTTGCTGTAGCTACAGTAATGGGAGGATGGTTGGACTGGGTGATCTTGTAGGTCCTTTCCAACCTTGTGATTCTATGATTCTATAATTTTAACCAGCACCTGGGAGAGGAAATCTAGTTCTGTTGCATAGCTCATCTGTGTGGCTGGGCTATGCAAGGGCTGTAATAGAATCATGGAATATCCTGAGTTGGAAGGGACCCTTCGGAATCATTAAGTCTAACCCCTCGCTCCTTACAGCACCACTCAAAAATCAAACTATGTCTGAAAGTGCTGTCCAAACATTCCCCGAGCTCCAGCAGCTCAGCGCCGTGCCCTGGTGGGCTGCCTGTCCTATGTCCTAATGATTCCTATGCCCACCGCCCTCTGGGGCAGACCCTTTCCCTGATATCCAGCCTGGGTAGGATGGGTGTGAGTGCTCACACAGCAGGGCAGCCAGGCACAGTTGCATGTTGCTGTAGTTTTGCTCTTCAACACAGCAGCTGAACTCGCAAATATTTTCCTGCTGATTCTCATGTGAGAGTCACAGCCATGTTTTTGCCTGCCTTCAGAACCTCTGCTGCGAGTCACCCTGATGGAAACTGGCGCGTAAGCATTGATACCTTTGAGGAGTCACCCAATGGCTCTTCAGCCCTTGCTTTCAGAATGTAATGGCAGATGTGCAGGGGTTTAAAAATCTCTTACCTGACCATCTGCTTTAATAGTGGACTATGAGAAGGAAAACCTTTCTAAGGGTGATTTGTATACGATGCAGGTGACTTTGTATACATTTCTTCCAGTTTCTGAACTGATTCCTGCTTCCTACCTTGTCTTACTCTCAGAGAAGAGAACACCACGTGTTTCTTCCTACAGTCGTGTCTGCTGTCAGTAGTTCTGCTGCCTCTCATTGCATCGGCTGAAGGGTGAAATCACCGCATCCCTCCCCAGCGGTGGCACAAAGCTGTGCTGTGCCTGAGATGCTGCCCCTCGCTTTGCTATCAACTAATGGAAGGAACTATTTGTGGAAGGAGTAGTGCTGTAGGGAATAGTACTTGCACCTAACTGAGCTTGGTAATTTGTGTACTTGTGTGTGTTTATATGTACATATATAATGATGAAACTGAAGGTTTCTAATAGGGTACGTGGCATCGGGCCTTCTCATGGCTGTATTATAGTGAAGTATGCAAGTTCCTTAGTTTTTGTTTGAATTTTGATCTTGAGCAGGTGTAAAAAATGAAGCTTTTCAAAGCTAACAGCACTTAAAAACACAGCTTGAAGTATTACAGTGTGCAGAGGGAGTATGGCTCAGTTTTGCCCTTGGTATAAAAGTGAGGTTTATCTCCCTGTTTGTTCTCATCCTCCTGCAAAGCCATTTGCCGCAGAGCTCACACAGCAAGCAGCACCTGCGCGGCACTGCAGAGGGCTGCCCGGAGTAGTTGTGGCTGTGACTGAACCTTCTGCAGACGTGTGCTTTGCGTTGGGTGTTTACGCACAGCACGCCCCATTTCAGCCGCCCGTGGAAGCAGTCCTAGCTATCTATCCTATAGTTGTCACAGCTGTGATGAGCTGTCTGTGTTAGCGAACTAATGTTGTGGAGCTGCCTGGGTGGGTGTTAGGGTGTGTAACGGTAATGGGAATGTTTGCTATTGAGACTCTACTGGTGCTTACAAAGAAATGACTCTGACAGGTGATTGCTGAATAAAGTTGGACTTGCTTTTCATGCTGAAATTCATTATAGTCAGGTTCTCCATATTCCTGCCGAGGACTTGGCTACAGGAACAACATCTTTCCTCAGCCTTTCTTTGCCGACACTCCCTCGTTCTGCTCACATCTCTGAAACAAAATCCGTTCAGCCGCGAAATGTGGGGACGTGCTAACTCAGGGCAGCTACAGGGAGTGAAGTGTGGCTCTGTTGATATTGCTGCGTAATTCTGTTTCTTGCTTTTGCTTCTCTCTTTGCTAAATCTGCTTGATTTCTCTGTGTCTTTCTGTGCAGGTTACAAAAGTACGATCTCTTGCAGCCCTTAGGATAGGAACGAGGTAGAGATCAGCAGAAGACCTGGGGTCTGCCAAGGCCTGCTGTTGCGCCTCTAACTCTGGACAGTTTTCAGCACTTTACCTTAGGTGCTGCCTGGTCCACAAAGGCTTTTCGGGATGGACCAGGAAGCGCTATTCCAACATCTCGTTCATGTTTGGTTCTCTCACGCTCTCTCAAAATCTTTCCTTTGTTGTCTTTTTCCTGGGAGAAAATGAGCTCTTAGAAGTACTGAAGTTGTTTTCCCCCATAAAACAGGAGCTTATTCTGATGTATTATTAATCTTTAACATGTGATGGAACGTGTTAGAGTGAGCAGTGATGTGACCCTGCCAAGTGTTGGGGAACTTGAAGGCTTTGACCACTGTGTGGGAAGCCTGACTATATCCAGCCTGGGTAGAGCGGAACGAAGGTAGATACTTTCCAAGTTTTATTGGTTTTCTACACCATTTCTAATAGCCTTGATGATGCAGGAATACTGTCAGGTATTTTTTAATGTAAAACTACCGATTTGCTATGTCTGTACATACGTTTCCAGTGTAAGAACCTGTTGCTATCTGCCTTTTGTACGCTATTAGAACGTGCATACTGTGTATACGTAACTGCAATGAATTGTGCACCCTGCACAAAAGCCTGAATAAATGGGTTTTAACGTTAATCTGAAGAATCACTATTCATTTGATGGTCGGTCTTGCTAACGGTCAGATGGTAAAGATTTCATTTCTTGGAGGACTTTCGTTGGTGCTGCCCACCTGTGACTGAGTTACTGTCCATGAACACTGCGATCAGATAAGCCACGGAGCTGAGGTTTGAAAAGAATAAATCCTTCCTGAAGGAGAAGATGGGAACTGGTAAATAAGGGACTTGATAACTGAGTGGGTGGACTGCCGAATTATTGGGAAAACTTCTGTGTTGGTCACACTGTTGTCACACATGCTGGCTGCCCAGGCTGAGATTTGTGTGGGTAGATATCAGAGCACTTACATGTGAGCCCATAGATGCCATACGCATGTATCTGAAATCCTCGGCCAAAACTGCTGGAAGAGGGAGATGCCACAGTGGTCCCTGACGCTGCTGTTGCTAAGCCTGGGTGCTGCCTTGTTGCCTGGGCTGTGCCTGCTGTAGCACTGCAGGGAGCTCTGCTGTCCGTGCACTTTGCCACTCACCAGACTTGGGAGTGCCTCTGCAGGAACTGCACCTGGAAGCAGCCTGCTCGGAGAGCTTGTTTACTTCATTTCTAACCGTGATAGGTAAGGAGGCACTTCAATGCAAATATACCTGCAAAATGCTCTTGAGGGTTTTATTTACTGTTGCGTTGCCTTTGCTGATCCCTGCTGCCCACAGTGCTTTATTGGTTCTGTTGTCTGTGTTCATGTTCACTAGTGGATGAGCTACTGTGCTACAGAGAAGGAATTGCACAAGGCAGTGTGTTTTAGCAGCTTGAATTTGGAGGGTGCGGGGTGGAAGCGATTTTTCGTAATATATCTTCGTGCTGCATGCTTACAAGATTAAAACAGTGCCTCTGGTGACGACCATGGGAGGTTGACCATAGGGGTGAGTGAGAAGGATTTCACCTTGGAGAGGGCTTTGTTATTGCTGGGATGGCAGGCGGGAGGTTACCAGCGATACGGGTCTGCTGACGTGTGGTGCTGTGTGCTGCCTGCTGGGGGTCGTACAATGAGGGAGGGGAGGCAGGAGGTGCAGACTGCAGGCCTGCAGGCAGCCATCATGGAGGAGCTCGGCCTGCTCCCCAGGGCGGGAAGCAGCGTGGCCTTCAGCTCAGAGCTGCGCTTCTCTTCCTTGTGTTCTCTCAGCAGAGCCCAGGTTTCTGAGCTTGCTCAGCTCCTCACTGCTTGGATCGGGCAGGGTAATAACATAACTTTACGTACACACACGCATTGCTTGGCTTCTCCATGTGTATGACTACCTGTCTGGTGCTGCTTTGCTTTCCCTCATTCACGTACACTGGCAGGCACTGGGTACTGTTACCCACTGACTGGTTCTCAGTGGCAGAAGGCTGGGATGGACATGTTACCTTCCAATAAAATCCCATTGGAGGCTCATGGTAGGGTAATGACCCCGCTGCCCTGCATGCTGTGCTATGCTTATGCTTTCCATTTTAATCATGCTGATGTTTTCCTTTCCCTGAAGCAGTTCCCAAAATGCTCCACGCACAGCGCTGGCACTGAGTCCTGTGTCCCAGCTTTGGGTGCTGACTGACTTCAGGTTGGGTGTGAGGGGAAAGTTCTTCTCACAAAGAGCGGTGGTGCAGTGGTACAGGCTGCACAGGGAGGTGGTGCAGTCACTGTCCACGGAGGGGTTCAGGAAATGTGTGGATGTGGCACTGAGGGACGTGGTCGGTGGGCACGGTGGGGGTGGGTTGGGGTTGGACTGGATGTTCTTAGTGGTCTTTTCCAACCTGAATGATCCTGACGTTCTGTTCTAACAAACTGAGCCACCTCACAGTGGGGAGGGCTGAGGGGGTGGGCCTGCTCTGCACACCCAGGCCTGCTGAGCAGAGGCCTGGCCGCAGTGGGCAGTAGTCACTCTGCAGACTGGGACAATCCCAGGGCAATGGGGAATAATGATTGCATCTGAAATTAGCAGAAAGTAGAACTTAATTCAAGGTTTGTATTAAAGAAATATGAATTGAATCCCATGGCCTTTGTGTGGCACAGGAAGGCTGGGTGGCCCCGCACAGCCCTGGCCCCAACCCAGGGCAGCTCTCCCTCCTGGGCATATCAGGTCACCAGAAGGCAGCAGCAGCCCTGGGTCAGCCCCGCAATCGGGGGATCTCTGTAACATGAGCCTGGTCGACGTAAAAACCTGCTGCTAACGCTGATCACCATCTCCTTGTCTCCTGCTCCTGTTGCCCGCGCTTCACTGGTTCATGTAAATTAATAGCGGCGTTTAATTTCCTTTGTACCCACCTGCTGCTCTTGGCACGCTCGTCTGTGAGGGGAGGGAAGAAGGGCCAATGGCGGCATCACCTGGCTCTGGCAGCCCTCAGCCCCTGGGACAACGGCTCCCACCTGGGGGTGGCTGTGGGCCCGGGGCTGCCATAGGGATGGGGGGTGATCCATCAGTGGGTGCAGATGCAGACATTGCTGCCCTGTGCTTGGGCACAGCCTTACAGGAGCATCTGTGTGGTACTAGAAGAGCTACTGGGATGCAGGCTGTCTGCTTTTGGCTTTTCAGCTCCAGCATGGCAGCCCTTCAACTCCAGCTTAACATCTCTGTGGCCATTGAGAGCTGCTGGGATCCCTGACAGGCTCTTTTTTAAAGACATCATGAGATATGTTTTTAGCCTGATAATGTGTTCCCTATGGTAGGCTTCCCAAGCTTGCTTTGCAGGATGCAAACAGGCAAATCCCTGTGGGAGTGAGCACCTGCCAGCCTGCCTGACCCATCTGCTGGGCCTCGATATTCCAGCTTCACTCCATCTCCCATTGCCCTGAAAGGAGGCAAACCCACACAGTGTGCTCAGCCAGGGTGCAGCCAATGCGTGTGGCTGTGCAGAGTGCTTGCATCAAGTGAATCATCAGTGGGCACAGCTGCTTAAGGGCAGTGCTGTGTTGGTTTTCAGGCTAACTGCTCGCCCCATTTCACCCCTCTCAGCCTCACTCCTGGCTGCAGGGCTGACAGGGCACCCAAACACAGCAGGCCAACCCCAGCCCAGCAGTGCAATTCTGCACAACTGCCCACAGCTCCACGTGTGCTCAGCAGTCTGCTCCCTCAGCAGAGAGGCTTCTGTTGTACCTTCGCATTGTGAAATTCTGATGTATATCACTGGAGTGATGCACTTCAAGATAAATAGATGTGTAGCAATACTTGAAGGCAGAGCAGCTCTGCTGGTGCACAGTCTTCATCCAGATTCTGCTACCACGGACTGCCATGGCTGTGTGCCCGAAGCCCCAGCCCTCTCACCAAGGACAAGGACTGGAAGGAGCCCGCTAAATATGACTTACTGCCTTATCAATGAACTGACGCTGTAACCACTGCACATGTTTCAACCTCTCAGCTGTGGCACTGTTGGGTAAGTTGACTCAATGGGAGCCGCTGTGCTGTGCAGGTCAGGACACAGAGCTGCTGTATGCTCTGCTGCCATCGATGCTGCTCTCAGAATTCTTATGTACGAGACAAACAGCCCAGCAGTGAGGAAAACAAATCTTTATTTCTTTTCTCTAAAAGCAGAATCCAGGTACATGTTTTTGGAATGGTTTCGATGGTGGCTTTAAGATGCGAGCGGTCACATCACAGAAATGACACAGAACAACCAGTGAAGGAACGAAGGAGCATTTGACAATTGCTTTATCAATTAGTCCCGACACGGCTCTTAACTACTGGCTTTGCCAGAAGTGCCTTGAGGACAGTAGAAAACCCCACCTATTCAATACAAGCACAGAGATAATGAGGGAAAAGGAACTACTGAATGCAATTATTGCTTCTGTAGCTGCATTTCTGTTTCCTTGCACAATGTTCCATAATGCGCTGGCACAACATTTCGTAACACCAGCATGATTAAGAGTGTCGTTCATATAAATAGAAAGCAACCAACCAGCCAACCTAACCTTTTAAATCAGACTTCACTGGAGAGCAACAAAGTTTGTCCTGCATAAACAGAGGTTTGCCTTTAGAAGGCATAGATAGTTACACCTGTGAAACAGTGAGGATGAATGTGCTGAGATGCCAATGAACAGATCTGGTTTCTGTGTGCTTCCAGCCCCTCATGTAGCTATTAGATCTGAGGGGGGAAGAGAACTATTGCTGTCATTTCCCCTTTAGAGGTGCAAGGACAGACAGAACAACAATCAGTTCAAGCGTAATTTAGGCCAAACCTTTAAGACTTGGAAATGGAAGGTGGAAAATGATTTACAGCATGCTCCTAACTATCAACAACTCAATGTATTCAACAGTGCCTTTATAGACAGCTCCCATGGATCTCACTGCCTTGTAACGATGCAAATCCCAACACACACACACAGCAGTACGATCCATGTGCACAGCGACACCGCACATGGCATCGGGCAATGAGATGACCAGCTCCTGATGAAGCCTTAAGATACCCATGACTATGGGCAATGTACTATGGAACATCCACATGTGGAATCTGAATGCACCTCCTGTTCCTCACCACAAGGTTAGCTGGAACCACCACCTCACACAGATGGTGTTAGCACTGGTTACACGGTTAGTCTAAACAGTGTGTGCATACATACATACTAAAATTCAAAGGAAACTCTTAAATTGTACCTCCTGATAAGTTACAGAGTGTATAAAATGCACAACTTGATGCTTATAAAACCTCAGCCCTTTTATAAAAGCAAACAAACAAACAAACAAAAACCCCAACAAAACAAGGCCGTTTTAAGCTTTAACCCGTTGTTCTCTTCATTTCAGCAGCTTAAGCTCCTCCACTCAATACAAGATACCCTCCTCCGTGGCCTTATAATGCAAGGAATAAATTAGCAAGAGTCACGCTGTAAATCAAAATAAATAATTTCGACATCACTTTTTATTAAAAAACCGTCTCTTTAATTGCACAGTATTGTAAATTTTCAGTAGCAATGCAAAGTCAGTTGGGTGTTTTCTAAATGCTCCAGACAGCAGGAAAGCATTGTACCACGCTGCACCCAGCAGCACCAGCCTAGCCCCGTCCCACACCCATCGCCCTGCTGTGCTGTGCGGGCCACGTGAGGTACTCAGTGTACACAGACAGGTTTGGGGCTTTGGGAGAAGCGCTCCTCATTCGCCACCACTTTCCCAGCAGAAGATGGGACAATTCAACAAGAGTCCAAAGGCTGTCACCAGGCTGGCTCTCCTTCCCGGGGTGTCGCACGCACACTGCACGCTTCTGTCTCTCCTCACAGCAGTTTTGCAGCAGAGGACCGAGTTACAGTTCAGACAAAGCAGAGAAAATGGGGCTCCCATGGCGATGTGGTCTTACCTCAGCGCGTTAGCAGTAGTTGGCACGCGGGGGTAAGGTATTGAAAACAAAGACATTCAAAGGTGTTTGTAAAAAGACATCGTAGCAATTAATACTGTCACATCCCAGGCACCCCAAGCTCTTAGTCAGGTGCCCACGGGATGCATTTAAGTACTCTAAATACTGTCAACACCCCTTGTACAGAGAACAGCAGTGATAGATGCCTGACATCGATGTGCACCCAACATGGAGCAAGGGAGCTCTCATGCTCAGGTCCTGCTTGCTCACACAGAGCTTCTGCAAAGCACCCCAGTGGCTCTCAATGCAAAGAGAAGGAAAGCAGTGGGATGGGGCTAACCTGAAGGTGCTTTGTTCTCCTCTGTAACCGCAGCACTTGCAGTGTAGACAACATTGACAAGATACCCCTTACCATTTAAGTTCAGCTACTTGCGTCAGTGCAATTCCACTGACAGAAGCACCGCCTGCCTGGTACCACCCCTCCTCACATACAGCTGCTGCTGCTCCCTGTACAGATTGGTCTCCACCTCCTCTTCCTCCAACACTCACAACTACAGCAAAGGAAGAACCAAGCCCTATGGTTTGTCCAGCACTCATTTTGTTTACCCAACACAACGGCGTCTAAAGGGAACTAGCACATCATTGCACAACATCAACTATCACCACATAACTCCTGTTCGTACACTTTCAAAGTGTTTTTAGTGCTTCGGCACCAAGCACGGAACGTACAATGGGAATTTTCTACCAACCAACACACTCGCAGGGGTTCAGTGCTGCATTAACATCAGTGGAGGCATCGACACTGGTCACCCCGTGTCTCCTGTTGGCTTCAGCAGTATGATGTGAAGCCTGGAGACCAGAGGGACCCGGGCACACGGCACAGGGTGTTCTGATGCTCATGGGATAGGGGAGATGAAATGCCTCTACTACAAACACACGTTCCTGTTCGTGTTCAAGGAATTCAGCTTTTGGCAGAAGCCAATTCCTATGTAAAAAATAAATGCAGAAACTCATTAAAAACACAGGTATAATAGCTGCATTATTAAAACAGCTGCATCTACACTATGGTGTAGTACTGAAGCGTAATTCCATTCAAAAAAAAATCTTAGGTGTACAACCCAGATGAGACCCACTGACCACTCCAAACCTCAGCACCTGCACTACCTCAGCCCCTACGCTGCAGCAACGCCCTGCAGGCAGCCACCAACCAAGGCGAGGGGAAGGCTACAGCCGGACGGGCAGCTCCTGCGCCGTCCCTCGGACAGGCGAATGCAGATCCCACACCAAATCAGCAGTAAAAGCCGTCTGGAGCACTACTTCCTGAAATAGTTTGCTGAACACGGTTCAGATTATTGGATATGTCTATAAGCACAATGCTCTTTAGAAGCATTTACGGTTATACCCAAATCCTACTCGCTGCAACACACGGTGTCGCACAAGTAGTGAAAATGTCTTCGTATTCAAAGGTGCTTGGACATCATTTTCAGGCAGCATTTTACCTTTATTTTAGTGAGTTCACACTACGAAGATTTTAGGAGGAAGAAGATGCCAATAGTTTCTTTAGTTTATTTTTTTTGTTTGTTTTAAATATGTGGAATTGAGACAGACACCTGAACAAATGACTATTTTTACTCACCTAAATCTATGCTACGTCTGAAATCTCTAATTTCTCAATAAGAGATAAAATGTTGCCCAAAAGCCTATAGTCAGTCATACGTTTGTGTTTCTACTAAATCTACAAATCAAAATAGTTCTCAGTTAAAAAGATACAATTTGTATCAACAGTAAAAGGTACTTTCTGGTTCTTCAGGGCCTTTACATTCCGGCAAGTGTACCAAAATGATCAGCAGTAATGGTGCAAACCAGTGGTTTGTTAACACTGAAAAAATGTTACAATGGATGGAAACCTAGAGCTGTAGGCAACTGACTATGTCATGTAAGAACCACCGACATCAACTGCAAAATCTATGTCTATTTTATATATATATGCACATATATATATATAAAAGCTCATAGGTGCTAGTAAAACCCGTGAGTTCAAACCAGAAATATCCCTTACTAGTACTAGAGCAGACTCGCTTGGTCTGTTGCTAAGACTACGCTACCTGTGGCAAGAATCGGCCCTGCGACGCAGCGGGCCAGGAACACACACAGCCCCTGCTGCCCCCCACCCCCCCTCCCCATCCACAACACAAAGACAAAAAGTTTAAGTTATTCTTTTGAGCTACAATATCGTCACCATAGTGCAGTTAATCAATGTTGCATATCCTCAACACACAAACCCTTTCCAGGCCAGCCTTGATAAATAACAAGTAAAATCAAACAGTGTATTAAATACAAAACTTGCATTGAGATAATTAAATTCATTTAAAAACAGGTAAATATTTTATGAAAAGAGTATTTTATCCAGTACACTTATGCAGCAGTACAAAGAAAAACACGTGAAACATCTGAACAGAACCCTAGAAAGTCAGGCCCCTCTCTACTGACCAGGAACAGCACGTGGGGATGGAAGCAAGGCGGCCTGTTTCTTGGAGGTACCAAGTGTTGGCAGCTTCTGCTGGGCTCAAAGGGGGCTGCGGATTCTCAGCGCCTTTGAAAACCAAGCGATAAGGCTTTCACCTTAGCCATAAATTAGTAGAAAAAAAAGAAAAATAAGGAGTATTTTTCCTCTGATTGCATTTGATCTTACCAATCAACTGCATCGCCAGAACGTGTAACTATTTAAACAAAACAAAGGAAGCAATGAAAAGTGCCATGCTATAAATTACTGGTATACGGTTACCCATCTCACCGTTCCTGGTAACTCAATTACCTGTTTAAAAAATAAAGTCAGTGCTGTAGTAAATCTTTGTTTCCTATAAATAGATCATAGCACACACACACAAAAAAAGCCCACAAACAAACAAACAAACAAACGCAGTGTTGTAAAAAGTTCAAAAACTTGGCTTGAAAATCGTCTGCTGGAAGTGGCAAAATCCTCCCTCTGCAGGTTGTTTTAACACCGTGCAGGACCAACAGCCAGCAAGTTAAAAAACAAATCCCAAAATCGCAACAACACGTAACAAGGATAGAAAGTGCTGCATATAAACCCCTGATGCACCAAAGATTATAACCAGAGACCACAGATCTTTGTATATATATACCTCTATATATTAATTTAAACTGGAGCTTTCTCCAGCCATGAAAATAGCCTTTAAAAAATTTTCAAACTAGAACACAAAACGTATCAGGTACTCCGATGCATGGGGCTATACATACAGACTCCGTATTACAGTATTTCACATAAATGGATTACTATATAACCTCCTTGCTGAGAAGGAGATCCCAAATGCTATTGTAGCAAACCTCCCTCAGCGTTAGAGCTGAGCTGAAAACTACTGGACACCACAAAGATGCATCATCTCAATAACCTAGCTGAGATTTCTCCACTAAGATGGCTGCGGCCAGCTGCTGAGCGTCTGTCACGTGAGGGTTCTTTTTCATGACAATCCTCACAAGATCTGGGGGGAAGATGTTGCACAGGTTGATGTACACCTTCTCCCTGGTGTCTTGGTGCCTCGCGGGGTCTTGAGGGATTCCACAGTACGGTACGCGCCACGTCTGGTCCTGCTGCTCCGGTAAGCTTTGGAAGGCAAACTGCTCGTAACACGGCTGTGTGGGGTTACTGGGCAGAGAGTAGGTCTGACGGTAGCCGTAGGCATCCATCCCATAGCCCTGCCTGTCCCAGCTTCCAAGTCCATCTTGGCCAGCAAAAGGCTTTCTGTGTCTCAACGGAGAATTATCGTACAGACGCGAGTCTGAAATGCTCTCTATCCTCGTGGACACAAGGGCTCTCCCCATGTGCATAGTCTTTGAGTGTGACGAGCTCTGAGGCGCAGAGTAGTCGTTTGGACAACTAGAACGAGCACCGATGGTTGGATGCTGGAGATGCACAGCCATATACGGAATTGGAGGTTTGTGGTGATGCTTTGGTTCTTCGTGACTATAACTTTGCACTCGTGTTAGAGGCTCGTGGTAGCTCTGTAGGAATGGCTGAGAGTTAAGGCGGCCATGCGGGTGCATATGTTGGCACTTCAAGTTCTCCTCCAGCTGTGGGTCAGGAGAGCTCATGTAAGAGCGATCGCTGTAACCCACATAGGAATCACTGCTGCCACAACTAACACTCCCTTCACTGCTGCAGTCAGAAGCTACTGAGCTAATCCTGTAATCTGTGTCCAAGGAGAAGCGCCTTTCAGGGCTGCGTGGGCCAGATATAGTCAGACTTGAATACGCATTCAGCATGGAGTAATACCCTACATCCACCGGAGACTCGCATTTTGGATACTGGTCATAAGGCATTGGTGTTCCGTGATTTTTGGTTGCCATCATCACTGTAGGATACTGTCCCTGTGGTCTTTGATCCTGAGGTGGAAAATGCACTCCAGACGGAAGGCCGTTGGTTAAAGGTGCAGTACTTTGGGGTTTTGCAGCAGAGGAACTTGGTATACTAACTAACGAAGGTACAGACCTGGTTTCTAATTTGTTTTTGGTGGGAAGCTTTTCCTCCAAGTCTTGATAGACTTGAGTCCTTATACTAGGATCCGATTGCCTCTTCGGAGTGGCACGCTTAAGCTCAGAAGTGCCATCATTCTTAGTGCTACAGGGAACACTATTGCTTTTTACCAGCCCTCCTTCACTTGTAGTTTTGGCAGCTGTACTTCTAGACATGGCACGAAGTTCATCAGCTACAGATCGCTGAGGCTGATTTCCCCTTTCTGGATGATAGTATTTGCATTTGTGTCCGTAGGTACATTTCTTCCCTGTCAGAACAAATACAATGAGATTTATACAAAAACATCAACAAGAAAAAAAAACAAAAAACAAGAAACAAAAGGTCTTAATGATTAAACAATGGAAATGCTTCTCATTTAAAGTTTTACTCATAACTTGAAAGACTGATCAGAGTGCACCTCTCCTATGAAGAAGACGTGTTGAGAGTTGGAGCTGTTCAGCCTGGAGAAGACTCCAGGGAACCTTATAGCAGCCATCTAGTACCTAAAGGGGCCTACAAGAAGTCTGGGGAGGGACTTTTTACAAAGACGTGCAGTGACAGGACAAGGGATAACAGCTTTAAATTGAAAGAGGGTAGATTTTGGTTAGATGTTAGGAATACACTCTTCACTGTGCGAGCAGTGAGGCGCTGGAGCAGGGTGCCCAGCGAAGCTATGTATGCTCTATCCCCGGTGTTCAAGGCCGGACAGGGCTTTGGGTAATGCATAGTGGGAGGTGTCCCCGCCTATAGCAGGAGGTTGGAACCAGATGATCTTCATGGTCCCTTCCAACCCAAACCATTCCCTGGTTCTATGATACTGTAAAGATCTTGTGAATCTGTGTGATGCAGGGTGAGATTTAAGATCTCCTTTCTTGTATTGTGGCTAAAAGAGGCAGTGGTAGTACTCTGCAGCAACTGCTCTAGTACACAGACCAACGCTACCAGACACAGTTTGAGTTGAACATGTCACCAGTGTGTATGCAGACACTTGCTATACTGTGCTAAGAAGATATACAAGCAGGAAACTTAATGTGAAAGTTATGGAGCCATAAGAGCAGTAGACATTCAGCTCAGTTAAGATGGTCGAGTGCTGGCAGAGGATGGCCAGCAGCTAAACTTGAGGAAGCTCAATCCATTTTCTGGACAAAAGTCCATTACAAAACAGCTTTCTAGAGCCCAGAGAATCCAGGTGTTGTTTTAGATCTCTCAACCAAAGACTGATGAAGTCACTCCTTTAGTTCCACTGGTAGATAGAACTGTTCCTTAGCCAGCACATTAAACATATCCCTTCAGTCTGCAGTAACCCCAGCGCTCAGCATTTTAAACATTCTGAGGTAATAATGTAAAAACCTCCATCTAAAAGTTTTAATTTTGGCAGCATTGAAACAAAGCAGGCGCTGAGTCACCAGTTCCAGCAGTACAGAAAGCTGATGAGTAGAAAATCAAATTACCATATGGACACGGCTGCTTCTTATGTTCTGGCACAATAGGCTTCTTCCTAAGAAAATTATCCAGGCTTGGGCCGTGGCGGCCAAGAGGGTCATCAGGAGGCATAAATCTATAAAGCAACAAAAAAGTATTACAGAAGCAAACGCCTTTTCACACTCCTCCTGCAATAAGCAAGAACCTCCTGTCGCTATAACCTGCCATGCTAACATCTTCACATTTGGATACTCTGAGAGCTGTTTTCGTGACAACAGCTGCAGCTTTTGATGTCACTGTACTGCAGCTGCACAAGACCGACTTCCTGCTGCAGCACTACCTATCCCACAACAAAAAGCCAACGGTAGTAACTGCAAGTGGATCCATCACAACCCGGGCTGTTCTGCGACTTCAGGATTTAGGAGCCACAGGCTCTCAAAACTGCTTGCTCAGCACATCAAGAGAATTTAAGTACAACACTGCAGCGCACATAAAACATAGCATACACGTTGGTATACAACTAGAAGAGGCATACATTTTTACAATGAAAAGATATAAACACATTGCTATGCAACAGCTCTGGCAAAGAAGCAGAGTTCAAGTACTTTTAATCACAATACCAAATACATGACCAACTGTTCCTTCTATTTTCTTACATGTACGTAATGATTTGGGTGTAAGATAACAAATTCATACAAATCTTCAAACTACCCTTTCCTTGGTTACTTTAGTGGCACACGTAAGGATAAAATGACTTACTTGTCATTAACAAACGAATACATTAGCAAGCGTTCATCTATGAACTTCTTCCACTCAGGCTTTTCGTTTGCCAGATCCCTGTAGTTATCGTTAGAAACAATGATGCCATCTGACTCAAAGGCCAACTTCACTATGAATCGGTCATCGTAGCACACCACCCTTCTCCCCTGCACTCGGCGGGACGGTGTGAAAACAAGAATCTTCTCTTTCTCTAATTTACGCAAGATTTCTTGATCTACAAAGAAAAGGAATCAAAAGTTAAAGAAGAAATAAAATGACGAAGTATTTGTTTGATCCCCAAAGACATTAGGTTTTAGGAAGAAACCCCAAGCATTTAGGACTAACCGTCTTTAAAGGTTATATTCCAGCAGAAGGTGTCTGATGTGTGATACTCGAAGTTGGAGTCAGCAGCCAACTGACAGTACTGAGAGGAATACAAACACAACGCAACCCACAACAAATGGAAACATGGAGTGACTACTAACAGCACCCACAAGCATTAGACAGCCTACATTCTTTACAAACACTCAGGCTCTACCCAAACTTAAAACACCTCCTAATAAGGCTTAAGATGGCATTTTGTTACCAAATTACATCCTGAGGAGCTCTGAAAGATGAGCTCAGACTGACAAAGAGGGTAACCAGGACTAAGACTCCGGCTGTAGCACCACAATGCTAATCACTGGGCCATCCCCACCTTGGGTCACTCCTACTGCCTTCCACTCTCCTCACAGCAGACAAGCTATGGAAGAAAAATGCTATGAAAGAAAAATAAACAGAAAGCTATGCAACTCCTAAAGCTGCAGTAGACGCTTGTACGCTGGATGTGAGTCAGAGCCCTTAACAATGATTTAGATCTCCAATAACTATTGTGCAGTGCAAGAAACCTGACAGGGAAAATGTTCCACAGGAAAAAGAAAAAAGAAAAAAGACTCCAATAGGAAGAAATACAGCATTAATATGACAAATAAGCGATATATTTCATGCCAACATTATCTGCTTACTAGAAAAGCCACAAGACTAAAAATGATGCCCAGCCTTTTTGCAGTCATTTTTCCCCTATGCAGCAAATAATACGTGAGAGTCTGAAGGATGGTGATTTTTTCCCCGTTAAGAAAGAAGAAATAATCTGTCATGTCCAGATAAATGGCAGGTAGTAATAAGAAAGATGCAGCTGCAGTTTATTCCAAGAAGTTCCTCACGAATACGGACAGTGTGGAGCCATCCCCACGTCAGTCACTTCAGACTTTCACACAATTCAGGTGGTCACATGTTTCAGATGTATGTCTGGAAATGGACAGTCAGCACAATGTGCTTCCGCAGGCTGGCAGCAAGCAGGCACCCTGCATCCTGCTCGGGAGCTGAAGAACTCCTGCTTCACAGCAGACACAAAGAACAATCCATGATTCTACGGTTCTTCTTTGATTTGCCTCCCATTTACCAGCTCCCTGACGACACACAACAAATTCATTTTCCATTGGTAGGAAAATAGTTGACCCTAAGAATTTCTCAAAACTCCTTTTTGGGATTCTAGTCCTGGCCACAGCTTCAGTAAATGTTACACTGCAGCTCTAAGTAGTCAAATCCTCATTACTTAGCCAACACTCTTCTCATACCTCAAACGCTTATATATTGTAATGACTTGACCAAGACCAGCCCAAGCCTCGAGACAGGTTAATCCATCTTCTTTCTCAGGTTATGGTTTTCTTTATTGCCTTTGCAATAGGCTATATCAAATGTTTACCTACATTTATGTTCTCTTTGAAGGGGAAGGCCCCACGCTGCCTGTGATGAGGGCTAACAATAATAGCTTCCCAAACCCTCTTTCTGCCTTAGCATGGTATGTTCTGGTAGCAACCAAGCAAACGAAATGAAGCGCTGTAAAGGTCTTCCTAGACCTTCAGAAATACATGTGGAAATCAAAACATGCTTCCATATTCCTTTAGTAGCCATCGCTACTATTCTCATAAGCTTCCCTTCCTTTCAAGGCAGACATTTTTAAAAGGTTAAAAAATAATAACAATAACAATAAAGGCTGTGATTCTCCTCTGTTTCAACTTCACAGCAGCAGGAAGCCAACCCTCCAGCCTTCATAGGGGAATCAAGGAGCTGGATAAAGAAACAACTGCCTCTACATCCAATTGTTTGGAGGGTGAACACATGCAAAATAAAAGAGATAAATAAGTCAGCAGCCTTCTGACTCGTTAACAGTAATGTTCCAAAGGGGAACCGTTCCGCTCTGCCGGGATCATTCCCTTTGCTCCCAGCGCAGGGCAGTGACTCACTGCAGGTGACTGCAGACAGGGCAGGCTGGCAGACTCTGCTCACCACAAGAAAGATCATTCCGTGAATCACAGCCTTCAAACCTCTTTGCTGCCAAGGCTACACGGGCGTAACAGATTTAAAAATGGCAATTACGTTCCTGAAGACATCAGGAGCAGCATTAAAGGAAAATGCAGAAGGCGAGCAGAGAAAGAAGATTTGGAGAGGACATTACTTTGTCATTTTCTTTCCTGAAGACTGCAATGAAGTCGCTGCACCAAAGATACCTTCTATTACGGTCTTTTAACAATTCACCCGCTTGCCCAGTAGCACCCACACTGAGCAAAGCATCCCACAAGCCAGTGAAGGCAGAGCACAGCTTACCTGTGATAAGGGCATCAGGTCTCGACTGTTCTTTCCTCCACGCTGGCACGAACACGGTAACATCTTTGTGGCCTCTTTCCAAAAACCAATCTACTGCCAATTTGATTCCTCGACAGGAAAAGACTTCTTTGTTCCCGTGGCTGAAACACACATCAGATTTCCTTATTATATGACTTTGCTTTTCTCTGAGTGCACATGGAGCACGGTGAGTTGCACATCTCCCACCCAATGTCACGTTATTCACGTGCTCACAGGTTTCTAAAAGCAAGCAGGGGTCAGTCTGAGCCTTGACCAAACACTGCCATCAATTGCACGGCATGAGAGAGGGATAGTGAATCTGTGGAGTACTGTTAGCATCTCTTTACAGACTCAGTGAATAAGCAAAAACATAAGCAGAGTGTTAAAAATCCTCACAGCCCGACCAAAAATCTGGTATATAACAGCCATAATGGATAGGGGACACAAAAAAGAGTAAACTTCTTAGGAAACGCTGGCAACAAATAGTGAGCCCCGAGGGCGTGATGGCAGAGCCCGGCAGGAGCCCAGAGAGCTCCCCTCAAGCTCTCACAGAGAAGGATTCCAGAACCAGGCACTGTACAGCACAGCTCAGGCAAACTGGAGACACGGTCCAAAAGCAACAAGAGAAAATGAAGAATTTGCTTAGCGCTGCACTTAGGAAGGTGAAATTAATTGTGGATTAAAAAGCCGTGGAGAGGCGCAAGTTCAGCAGAATATGATCAGACACGAGCAAAACAAAAGCAGCGCACCCGTTGTGCAATAACTGTCTGAGGTAAAGTGAGAGACGCAATTATTTCATGTTTTAAAGGTAGGTGACGCCTCGTCTGACTTCCACATCCAATTTCAAGCACCACAGAATATGAAATACACAGGAAAACTGGAAAAAATCCAAAGGAAAGCAAAATGAGACCTATGGGGAAAGACTGAAGAAAGTGCATTTAGTTAATCTAGGAAAAACAAGCCTATGGAGGAACAAAACTGTCTGCAATACACTGCATGTAATTAAAACAGAGGATGGCTATCAACCATTGGGCCCCCGTGGGCCTGGGGAGGCTGCAGAGGTGCCTTAGGGAGGATGGGCTGGGGCCTCCCCATGCTACACACAGCCGGTTCCAGCCTTTTTTGCCTGCAGTTCTACTTGGTAAGCAATTTCCCTGCCCTTATTTTGAGTTTTCTTGTTCTTGTTCCTCCTGCTTTTCCCTGCTCCCCAGGGTGCCCACCAAACAGCCGGGTGGGTGCTTGGCTCCTGGCCCCAGTCAGCTCACAGCAGTCCCACTGAGCACTGATGGCAAAGTCAGCACAAAAACGTTGAATAATACGCTAGAAAAGGCTTTCTAGCGGACTAATGGGACAATATGCCTAGAAATGAATTGCAATCTCTTCAGTGGATGCTTTTAAGTACAAGTCGGATGAGATGGCTCAGGTCCATGTTCTGTCCCCATCCACACGAGGACATCAGCAATTTCCCCGAGGTCCCTCCGGAGCCCACAGCTCTGCACAGCAGAAGGGATACAGAGGATGACAGCAAGCTGCTAATAGCAGAAGGGACACATGGAGTGACAGCAAACCACTAGCTTTTGCCTCACTGGCTTGCCATGTCCTGTATGAACACCTCCTCATCTGGCTTTTGAAAGGTAAGAGAATTCAACCACCAAGGAGTGATTTGTGAAAGGGACAACATGAACAGTGCTAGTCACCTAAAAGATCCTCCAGTAGCAAGTTTATAGGGAAATACAAACCCTAGAAAGTGATGTAAAAACTTCTGTTTCTTTTGGTTTGGCAGAACCTTCCTGAAGTACCCGCTGCTTCCACCTCCCTAAGATGCTGCACTGCCACGTGTTCCTTGACAGTTTGAAGGAGCCTGAGCAATGGCGCAATGGATGAGACAGCACTGTAACAGTGAGGAAAAAACAGAAGCTGTTTAGATTTTAAATGCCTGCAGATGGTGTGCTGTGCACCTTTGGAGGCACACAAGGCCAGGCTGGATGGGGCCCCGGGCAACCAGATCTGGTGGGTGGCAGCCCTGCCCACAGCTGGGGGTTGGAAGTGGATGAGCTTTAAGGACCGTCCAACGCAAGCCATGCTGTGATTCTACCATTCTGATGAGTCTAGGAACTGGAAGACGAGGAGTTGTGGCTAACACATCTCACAGAGCACTGTCCCCAGCAGAGGCTGTGCTGGATGTCTCAGATTCCACACAAAAGACCAAAAGAGACAGAGAGAAACAAAACCAAAAGACCACTACCGCTATTCCCAAGCAATTGCATTATGTCCTTTTCCAGCAGCTCTGGAGACAGGACCTGGAAACGTACACTCTGTACTAAGACACCGCAGTCGCTGCAGACTGTAAGTCTGTGGGTTTCAGCTGGCACAGGGACAGTTACTTCTGCTGAGCAACATGAGGTTTCCTCTGCACGTCTCAGCCTCCCTGGCTGCATGGCCTCCCCTGCAGAGCTGATACAAGAAGTTACCGCTTGCACTATCAGCAGGTCATGTGCAGCCATACACACACTGCAATCCACTTTAGAACAGTTGGGAAGGATTTGTTCCAGCTTCTAAATTCCAGTGAAATCACTGTACTGTTGTTACTCTAAACAATCTCTCCAGTTTCCAGCGGATAAAACCACTCTTCACTCCTTACAGAGAACAAGTGTTTTGTAAGAGTGCATTTCAGTGACAGTATGAACAGTACATTTCTTCCCATAAATGTGAGAAATCATTTCTGGAATGAGATGCTGGCCTGAAAGAGATGAGAATTCTTTCCTGTTGCCTCCCATCGGGCTGGAATTCAAGCCACACTACTGAGGGCACAGCAAGGGAAGGGCAGCTCCGCCTAACACACAACATGACAATCCTATCACTCAAAACATCAATCCGGAATATACATCAACTCTCACGACAGAAGTGGGAAGTATATTCCAGTGCATATAAACTTTTAGGCACTGCTGAGTAAGACTGGAAGTTCACGTAAATCTTCACATTTTTTCTGCCATTTTTCTGATACGTGCCCGTGCTCATATTGGAACTGACACAAAGCCCAGTTTAAATTATTAGTAAGAAACTCTGGAAAAGGTGTGGTTAAAATCTGTTCTTTTATTCTGTGCTGATGCAAATTCGATGCTCTCTTTCTCATGATCTTCCTGCTTTATGATGCGTGATATGATGAAAGGACTGAAATCACGCTTCTTCCTCTGCCTTTCTTCCTTCTGGTTAGTTGTAAAGAAGAGGAGAAATATTTGTACTTCTTGCATTTTTTTGCAGTCTCTTCCCAAATATTACAAGCATATGGACGCTTGGGGCGGTCAGGCTGACAGTGGTTGCGTATCAGTGTGTTCTGCTTTGGATCTGCCTGCTGACTGCATGCAAACCACTGCTTCGTGTTAAAGGAACACACAGATATTTCTTAAGCATCTATTACTATATCATACTATTCACGAATGATGTTTTTGTTATATCTGGTCTCTCGGCAGATGTGGCTTCACTTTAAAAGGATAAAAAGTAGCAGTACAACCCTGAATGCTTCCTGAACAACGCCAGTCGAGCATTTTATAGGCTAGCGGTTAGTAGAACAGTGGTAAGACATCTGATGAAATCATTTTTTTATCTTCCTCATTTCCTTATTTACCCCCACATTCGATTTTCAAGTGGTTAAACTGCTGAAAAGAGTGAGGTAGGCTCCTAGAACACTGACTGCTAACAACAGTTGCATGACTTGTGGTGTGTTCTCGTGCTATATTGAAACCAATATTTGGATCTCAGATTGAAAGCTGCAGGACACGCACACACTGACGACATCAGAGCTGAAGGCAACACTAATGTCTGTTGCAATCCATCCATAGGCTTTTATGTAAGCGAAAGCTGGACACGAGATACTTTGCAGGTAAAAGCATATTGACTAAAACCTGGAACAACAAAATGTAGATCAATCCAGCAAACTTAGAGGACTACCAAACTATTTTCTTCCGTCGTGTAACAGCAGGAAAACAGTCTGTAACAGGGAGATGGGAGATGAGCATTTCCACCCTGGCTCAGTGACTCATTATGCTGGCAGACTGGTTTTGTATCTAATCTCAACCCTTTTCTAAAAAAATACCTCTTTAAAGTCCCACCAATTTCCTGCCCACAATAATTCGTCCCAAAGCGCTTCTGAGCAGCCCGGATCTTCTATCTGTCCTGCACTTGCTCCTTATTTCACAGAACGGCTTGGGTTGGAAGGGACCACAAGGATCATGAAGCTCCCTCCCACTCCCACTGCAGGCAGGGCCACCAACCTCCATATCCAATACTGGAACAGGCTGCCCAGGGCCCCATCCAGCCTGGCTTGGTGCAGGTGTGATTTGGATAGAACAGTTTCCAAATGTGTTTTTTTTTCCATTAGACCATGACAAATGATTCCAATGCTTTGAGGTCTTTGGAGGAGCTCTGGAGGCTGTAACAGCACACAAAATGCCATTTCAGGGGTATGGAAGTGCTGCCGCCAGCCCCACACACGGGTGTCTGACCGAACCAGAGTCACGCATGCTGCAGCCAGACTTCAAACATGCAAAGAGAAGTTGCACTCAGAGCTGCCAGCCCCAAGCTCCCAGCCACATGATCATTACTTGTTGGGAAAATATTTTTATCTATTGCTCGGAGCGGTGTCTCAAAATAATCTCAGAAACAAGACAGACTACGGAGAAAATGCTGCTTTAGGCTACCAGTGAGATGGGTGCCTGGATCCGTCCGTGTTCTTGTGCCTACTGAGCTCAGCAACAGTCTGAGAAGAGGCTAACATAGCTAAACTGTCAGTGCAATTATCTTAATAAGTCTGCAGTTTAATTGCTAGATGGAAACTTCATCTGGCACGGAGGAGACAACTTGACAACTCGAATCATCCTTTGGTCGGCAACGCACCAAAGAGCAGCTGGCTCTGTTTTCCAGCTGTGGAAAAACTAAGTAGGATGGATATCAGCAAAACTTTTACTATGGTCAAATGACCTGCATCATGATTAACACACATAGCCAAGGCTCAATTCCTAAATGGAGGTGCCTAATGCTTGATACCCACTTATGGGCATCTCACACATCCTTTTGAACAACACTAGCGCTGTCACAGCTGCCAGACACCAATGTGTGCTTCTGCCCCTGCTGGGCTCCCAAACCATCCAGTTGGATGGATGTGAAAGCTGTAAGAAAACTGTAAAATGCCTTTGATACAATCATAGAACCATCTGATTCACAAGGGACCCTTAAATGTCACCTAACCCCCCTGCAATGAACAGGGACACCTACAGCTCCATCAGGTGCTCAGAGCCCCATCCAGCCTGACCTGGAGTGTCACCAGGGATGGGGCATCCAGCACCTCACTGGAAAACCTGTTCCTTTCTTAGGTGAAAGTCCCTTAAGTCAGAATCTTCCTCTCCCAAAGAAAAGTGCAACAGATTTCTCAGGTTGCACTGTCCCTTAGCAAGGACATACCTTCAATACAGGTCAAAGTATTCCAAAAGGGTAAGCAGAAGTTCAGTGCCTACATCAGCTTTAAATTCTAAGGGTGAATTTTTAAGACAAATCTGATTATTCAGAACAAGATTCTGCATTTCCACTAGCGAACCCAGACAGCATTTGATCAACATTTCAGTTATTTTTCCAATGTAATTCTGCAATTCTTTGAAAAAATATTCTAGCGCAATAAGTACAACCTCCAATTAAGTGCCATTCAACACTGTCTTCATGCTGCTGTCACTGTGAGCACAGCGAGGTTCAGACTTTCTTGTCTATGTTTTCATCACAAAGTTTTATGTAGATTTACTTAAAGCGTTGAATTTATTCTTCCCGTTATCAAAGAAAGTGAAGCACAACAGCCAGGTGAAGCTAACAGATAAGGAATAGAAGCACATGAACACCGTAGAGAAAAATATCCAGTTGTTTTTGGTAGCTAACAACGTTGTTCCCCATTCCTTACTTTTCTTAGCAAAAGCTCAACTTTGATTCCAGCAAAGGAAAGTATCACAGCAGCTAATTTCTGGCAATATTCAGAGTCCCAACCTTAACCTTGAGAAAGACAAGCAAGGAAAAAGGACTGTGCTGCAACGTATTTCTCTCTTCAGAAGGAACTTTCTGAATCCCAGCAGTTAAGAAGTAAAGATGGGGCAAAACAGAACCTCCAAGCTTGTCTCTGTTGTCTCATGGATCAACAGGACCCTGTCCCCTTCATTCTTGACTACTGAGTCACAGAAGAGGCAGTCTGGGATGCACAAAGAACAGGTCTGGGAACACACTGAAGAACAGAGAACAGACATGGGGGTGAAGAGCTGGTGACTGGTGTTTGCCAGATAGGCAAAGATCACCTTTTGCCTTCTTCACTTATATAAATGGAAAGTTTAGGTTTGCTTAAAGTTGAAATGGGGATATAGAACTACTATGGATGGAAATGTATTACCTATCTAGTATCTTACAGTAAATAAGGCACCAAGTGCATTTTTACGTCAATGGACAAATACTTTTCTCACCCTTCAGGATTAATGCTTTAAATCACCATTTTTCATTACAGTATCATCAACTACATGCAAGAAGAACACTTCTGTAGTAGGATTAGACATATCCAGTGTTCTACAATGACAGTGAATGTCACTGCTAAGGTACAATATAAAAGAATCCCAGCTCCCTACCACTCAGTCCAATCTCACCCAGTTGTGCTAAGTGCATATCAAGAGCTCTACAGCTGCTCTAGGGGATTATCTCATCTACTGTTCAGTTCCAATTTTAGATTTAGATACATGTGCACACAAATCAGTATCATCCCTTTAAAAGAAAACATGCAATTCTTTTTAAAAATAATAATTACAGTAAATGGTATCAATTATCGTGGTAAGGCAGCATCAAGGAGTTGTCTTATGACAACATGAGGTAAGAGAACAGCTCAGTATACCCAGTCCAGTGAAAGCAAATGGGAAAGCTCCCAGAAAACTCTCTTCAAAGACTAGCTATGGTCTTGCTTTTCCTGTTAGCAGCTCCAAAGTGGGTTAGTTGGCAACACTTTGGGAAGGAAAACAGGAAAAAAAAGACCGTGCCAAGTCATAGAAGTAAGGTTCTTGTAACAGTATCCTAGACATTCAGGTATCAACATTTGAATAAGACTGTCTGAACTCTGAGTGAATTCCTGTGTCTTCCTCAGTGCTTTAAACATCGCTCTTTTGCATATGGAAGCTCAAATTCTTTTAATATTGCCCGTTTTCTTGAAAGGAAGAGGCTACCATGCAGGTAAACAACTGGTTGCACATCAGCAACAGGGATGCACCTTTTATGATGTCTATGATGAGATGTTCGTCTCAGTGGATGAGGAGAGCTGTGAATGCTGTTTATCTTGGGGTTTAACAAATAAAGCTTTTAACACTGCCTCTGGTAACATCCTCACTGATAAACTAATGAAATATGAATGGCATAAGTAGCTGTGTAAGTACCTGGCTGAACTGCTGCACCCAAAGGGTTATGATTATTGACATAAAGTTCACTTGGAGGCCAGCCACTAGTGGTGCTTCATGTCTTCACTACTGACCTGGATGATGGGACAGAATGCACTCTGAAACAAGTTCACAGAATACACAACACTGGATGTGGCTGATATGCCACATAGATACGTTGCCATTCAAAAGGGCATTGGCAGGGTAGACAAATGGGCCAGTGGGAGCTTCAGCAAGTTCAGCATTTGAAACCCAACAGAACCTGGCCTTGAATTGACACTGCTCTGTACAGGGTGCCTGGACTAGAAGATTCCATCCAAACTGTGGCATTATACCATTTTCAGCTGCTGACAGAGAAATAAAGACCTGACAACTGGATTCTTGGATATAGATTAAATCAGTTAGTTATCACTTCATATACATTAAGGCCCTGCACCGTGCATTTCGTAAATTCACACTTGGCCTGTTTTATGTATCTGGTCAAGGAAGTAACTAAGAACAGAAGTCATAACCTAATTACTTACATCAATAACTGAATAAACATTATGGAAAAGCAGCTAAGCAGAAGCTACTTGGCCTCTCCTCAAATGCTGCATGCAATTCTGGACACCACAATATAAGGGCATAAAAGTATTAAAGCACACCCAAAGGGGGCTACAGAGATGGTGAAAGGTCTAGAAAGCAAGACGTGAGGAACAGCTGAGGTGCCTTGGTTAGTTCGGCCTAAAGAAGAGTGAGGGAAGGCCTTGTGGCAGCCTACAGCTTTCTCAGGAGGAAAGCAGAGAGGCAGTGTTGATCACTGCTCTCTGGTGATGGTGACAAGATCCAAGGGGGGAGGGTTAAGCTGCGTGTTAGAAAAGGGCTCTTCCAACAGAAAGTGGCTGGGCCCCAGAACAGGTTCCTCAGGGTACCGGTCATGGCCCTGAGCTGATGGACTTCAATGAGCATTTGGACAATGCTCTCAGAAATGTGGTTTCAATTCTATGATTCTGTGATTCTAGGAATTTTGGGTGGTCCTGTGAGGATTCACTAGTTGGACTTGGTCATCCTTGTCAGTCCCTTCCAACTTGGGATATTCTACCATTCTGTGATTCTACTTCTGGAAGCTGTTTGATGCAGTTAGTGGGAAATGTTGCACCAAAGTTCAGCCATCATGTCTAAGCTGTGCTAACTAGTTAAGTTTGCACAGGAGTTCTGTATTTCTGTAAAATGCATTTCAAATCTATTTTAGCATCAAAATAGTGTTTGTTATCTGCATGTAAGTCCCTTACAAATCAAGTTGGATGATACATCAGCTAAAAGAAATTGGAACATCCCGTTTAGAAAGAAACAATACCTGTAGTTTATGGGCTAATCGATTTTATTTAAATATATAAATACTACTGCGCTGCTCTGAAGAGCTGTATTGAAATTTCATTTGAAAGAAGCCTCATTTAAAGGTAACCCAATTGAATAGAAAATAATAACAAAAAAAAGTCTTCACCCCAGAAGTGTCTTGCACGAACTTTTATTACTCTGCTAATAGTTCATTAGGAGACTAAAAACGTCCTTCTATCCTGTGGTGCTAGTAGTGCTAGGAAGTGGACAATCCTCACAAGTTACCCAACTACATACTCATCAGTTAGTCAACTGATCTTTTATACAGACAAAAAACCCCACCTCTGAGCACTTCTGTGTTATCTCCTCTTTCATCACCAAGGAGCATGAACCTACTGCCTCTCCGCAGACAAGTTGATTGCTATGCACTTATATTGCTGGGGTCAGAATGGCTGAATGATGTAGATAGCTGTGTCATCTTTACTTATGTAAGCGAAAAGTCCAAAGACATAATCACAGCTATTAACAGCAGCAAAATCTAGCTCCAAATCTGATAACCAACAGTCAAATTTTACAGATAAACCACTTACAGAACAACCTGTCAAGGAAAAGTATCCCTTAAGCCACTTTCTTCTAAGTCACTGTGTAATCTTACATTTGCTTTGCCCTCCTGCATGCAACTGGATACAATTTCTCATAGCAATGGTGCCTAATAAAGGTTTGCTAAGTATACCAAAAGTTAATTAAGTATTAGACTGGCAGTGGAAAGGAGCGATTTGACAGCTGGTTACACAGGGAGACTGACACTGAACTCTTACAGACCTCTAACCCGATTACAAGATTGGCATACTGTTTAGATGAGGATGATGCTTGCAAGAGAACCTGCATACAGCTTTAGGCAATTATATAATATATCATACTATATATATACTGGTTCAAGCATACTGTCTGCTTGAACCAGACAGAGTAATTCTGTTTCCATTGAAATACAAAAGCAAAAGCTTCGCGGTCACATACCTCATTGCAACATTGCTGCCATCAATAACTATTGGCCTCAGGTTGTCACCATCCTCCGTCACATCCTCCTGCAGCGGAGATTCTGACCTCTGAGACTCTATGGAAGACACTTCACGCATTACACTAGTGTTAGCATTAGTTACAGACTGATCAGTCTCAGTTTTATTCCCAAGTTTGACAAGTTCTCCCAAAATATCATTTATTAAAGCATCAGTACCAAGCTTATTTAGTACAAGTTGAACCTGCTCTTCAGAGTAACCCAACTTAAGTGCAAACTCCAGTTTGGTTTGATATTCTTTCACCACATCAGGGGGCTTTTCGACTTCCTTCGGTACTGTCTGAGCCTCTTCTATCCGAAAGTCTTGCAAAATTTCATTTCTTTTTAATATATGAGGCTCTAAACAAGGAGATCGGCACAGCTGTCGGTGAGTCTTAGGCAATAAATGTGATTCTGATGCAGAATTATTCAGTCTCTCTGAATCATTATCGGAATTTGTGCTTTCTTCAGAGTCACAGCTGGAGCTTCCTGAAGTCTCCTCAGATGCCTCCTTGTCTACATCCTCTTTCCTAGAATTAACCTTATCCATCGTCGGCTTCTCCGCCATCGACCAAGGTACAATTGCATTTATTTGTGTGCCAGTGCTCGCCACATGAAGATGGCCTAAGTCACGCCCTAGATGATCCTTCAAGCCCATGAAGCTACTGCATGTACTTGACTCCACTTTGCTGTTTTTCTTGTATTCCTGAATATAGAGCGCTCCGTATTCCTAAAGAGAGAACAAAAATGTTGCAACTGGTTACACATCTTATTTCTTTTGTATTTTATTGTTGCCTCCTCAGAACTGCACTTAATCTCTCACAGCAAAGACACACGACTTGGTGGGTTTTTTGAGCATGGAATTTTTCTTTTTCTGGAAAAAACTTTTCAAAAGGAGCACACATAGCTAAGCTGAGTAACAGCTCATCACTTCTTAATGTATGAAATGCTTCTACTTAGCCATCTCCAGAAATGGGTTCATTAAGGGACAGAAGTGGGTTTATTGTTTGTTGTAACTCAGGACTCTTACCAAGACCTAAAGGTAACGCAGTATTTCTTCTAACTTTAGACAATATTGCAACAATAAAAGAAAAATGCAGCCATAAAATACATCTACCAGAAAAACCTATCAAACTAAGCAGCTTAGACTCTCCGTTCAATAGAAATTAGCATAATACAAGATTAGCTGGCTTATTAGGCAAATAAAGGATGCTAAAGTAAACAATAGTAACAGAAAACATAATTCTATAAAAACTTACTGGTCCTAAAAGATACTATCAATTAAACTGAATACACTCTAATTATTTCTGAATTTCCTTATAAAGTGATAGTTAAGCAAAGAAAGACTAACTGCTGTCAACAGAGCGCTGCATCACTAATACACACAAGGTGCAGAGGCGTGGACTGATCTCATGGCCAGTAAAGCCAAGGAAAGTCTTTGCGTCCACTGCAACAGGCTATCTGTCAAGCCAGTAAGTCAACAAAATTAAATGTTAATTTCAACTCTTGGACTTGACTTGTGCAAGCCATTTTCTAGATCCCACTAAACATACAGGGAGAAGATATGTAAAAAGAATGGAAGAAGAAAAATTGCAGTTTTTCTTGGGGACTTTTGGATCATGGCAGCTATATGTAAATTAGGCACCCATTTCATCAAATCATTACTTCTATAACGTACATTTCCAAAGGACATTTTTCTACCTTTCTCCCTTGTTTTGTTCTTTTAGGTGGGATTTTTTTGCTAAATGCTTCAATCAAAAAAGTAAAAGATTGTCCCTCACAGATGGACCGTACAGACCAATCACACTGCAGGGGTACCATAAAAGAGCAAACTTTCCATGAAAGGAAGAATATAAACCAAAGAGATATTCCACGCTTTCACCTTGCGAAGTAGAATATAAAAGTAACACACAGATGCAAAGGTTTTCACTTGAACTTGTCAGATGTAGTTCAGGCACAGTTAGTTTACTCATGTAGTTTTTGCTCAAAAAAATCTGTCACGAGCATCTTTTGTCTAACCCCATAATCCAGTTGAGACTGACTTCTAGGCAAGATAATATTCTACTTTAAAGTCTTCTTTCGACCTGACCTCATAAGAAGGGAGCAAGGCCATAACCCTCTCTCAAACAACGTACCAAGGAATATTACATTCCCTTAACTGAAGAGGCTTCACACAACACCACACACTAAACACAAGAATTTTGGAAACGAACCTTTTCACACAGTGATTTATTAACTAATGTAATGCACTTGGTAGCACGGTGCTAGTAACAAATCACAACAATATCCCAATAAAAGGATACAGTTAAAAAAACCAACACTACAGCCTTCACAGGACTGACAGCCGAAAAAAACCCCAACCCTCTAACAAGAAAAAGCTCTTGGAAGCAAGGCTGCTTAGCAACAAGCCTTAGTTGCTAGGATGCACTCCTTTAACATACCATCATGAATACTAGCACGGCAAAAGAATAATTTGGTATGAACAAAAGCCCATGAAAAAGAGCGGGACTTAAGTGCGTCTGGTTTCCCCTCCGAGAACAATGCAGCTGCCAAAGCAATCTGGAAGGCCCGACATCATTGTTCCCAAGCCCGCAATCTGCTGGGACTTGAGGAAGTCCCGTTAATGGGCAACACTCCTAAGCTGGCCTGAAAAGTTGAGCTGGCTCATGTACTGCTGGCACCGAGCGCGCCCAGATAATGGGGCGCTGCTTAAATCCGTGTACTGTGAAATGGCATTTCAGCACTGAGCTAAAAGCACAGAGTGGGATTTCTTTTTTGGATGTGGGGAGGATGAGGTTGGATATTAACATCATGGAATAAACACATCTTGAAGCGACCAAGTCACAAGGACATTTGTTTGTCAAGCATCAGTTAAAATAATACTTAAGTCATCTTCCAGTTGCTTCTTTGCTGAAGTTTAAGTTCCTCGAAGCAACTGCAATCATAAAACCCTTCAGCGTGATTAAAAACCTCATTGGCATATGAATGTATTCAAAGATCAGCCTTTATATGAAACATACTTTAGTTGATTTGCACATCATCTGCATACAAAAGCGGCCACGAGTTGAGCTCTGTGCCTTGTTGGAACGCATCCACCATGGTTGTTGCGTGTACCTCTTCTAAGTCGCTTCTTATTCTCTCAAGGGCAATTAAACGATTCACCTACAGTAAGCCCCAAATTGAAGACATTCTGCATAAGCAGTGCAATAATCCTGGCGTTTGGCCTATGTTCTGCATGCACACTTTTCAGCGAAACGTTTAGAGCATCTGAACTTTCACACCATATTTGTGGTCAGCAGCATCTCCTGCAATGCCATACTTGGGAGCTCCCAAGGCAATGCCCCATATGAGACTCGTGGATTAGAATCAGGAAAATCAGGAGCTCTGTTAGACACTGGAGTTGATAATTTTGCCTTGATGTGGTTAGCAAAGAGGCAGTCTATTTGAGCAAACTTATACTCCAACTAAATGCCAGCGTATCTTCACATAGGACAACCAAGCTCACAAAAACAAAAAAAAACAACAAAAAAGGTCAAGTTTATTCAAGGAGGAACATCAGATAAGAAAAACTCCTTTCATTCTTTATTGACAAGAAACTCTCATTACTCACGCAGGTTTTAAAGCAGGCTTACTGATACAGTGCAGGACAGATGAGAAAAATACCTGCTATGATTTCTGATTCAGCTGAGAGCCAAACAAGCAAACAAAGCCAGCCAAAAAACTCTTGTCAAGGAAAGCCTGTAACTTTTGGTTGTGCTCACAGTGGAGTAACAGAATTTGTTTAATTAAAGGTAAATAAATAAATGAGCAACTTCCAGTGTGGAGAAACTTACAGCAACACAACTTCTAAGAACAAACCAGAGCCTGATTGAAACTACAGCATCTGGCAGTGGGTTCACTGCTGAAGGCCTGAAATGCTGTATTACTGAGTCAAAGACATTGATCAGCACTGGGGATGAGCACTGTGCTACCACATGGCAGAGCCGTATTCTTTTTCCACTTCTGAAGTGATTGCTATTTTCCATGACCATCAACAACAATCCACTCATTAATTCAGTTCACACAAAACATTTCTGCTTCTCACAGGAATGCGGGAAAATAACTCATCTTAATCTTTTAATGCCTATTCGGAATATTTTCCACTTATGACTGAACATAAGAAAAGCATTTTAATGCAAATTTTGATCACGGAGGAAAATAAAAAGGAGGAAAATAAGTGTGTCTTGTGGCAAAGTAATAGAAATTGTGTATTCCCAAAAGACCTTCCAAAAAGTTCCCGAAGATACATTCTACAGTGAAACAGCTCGTCTTGTTTTCACACAGGAAGTCTTTTTTCTAAGTCTTCTAAAATGAAAATGGGAAATATTGCAATGGCAGTTTGTTGAAACGCTGTAATTACTTGTCACAAAAAGAAGAGCGGCGGTGATCAGAAAGGGGAAAAAAATGAATGTATCTGTTACCCAAACCGTAACGCTACGGCAACAATGCAAATAAAATAATGAATATGTAATAAATACCTACTGCTGTAGTTTCTATGTATTTAATTACCATTGTATTTCAGCGAGTGCTGTTGTCTGCATCATTCTGTCCAACAAAGGAAGGATGTCCCATTGAACAGATTGGTTAATGCTCTGGGGCAACAGATGTCTACTGGAACTGCAGGAGACCAGCAACTGGTGGCCTGCCCATCTTCTGAAAACTTTCAATAGACTCATGCATATGTTCACACAATAGGGCATGTGGTAGAAATGCAAACCTCTTTTTAACCCTTTTATATACGCTCTTTCCCTCTCAACAGATATATGAAGGTCTTTGTTTTTAGGGCTTTTTTTTTTTTTTTTTTTCCTTTTCCAGGATCCTTGGGACACAGCTCATGGCGTTACAGAGTTCTTCAGCCTAACATCTGAACTCAAAACATAAAACAAAACTGATTAGAAGCCTTACGAAATAACTGGGCTAGATCCGACACACTTAGGAATCGCTTCCCAAGTACAAAAGCTTTCAGTGGAACATGTTCCCACCTGAGAATATCATAATGGTCTGTATAACACCACAGCAGCTTCACATGTCTCTTGACAGAGCTCCACCTATTTTCACAAACATAAATATGTATCCATTGTATGGTATAGCAAGGAAAGTTGGTCTGCTTTTTAAAAAAGGCTTTTCTACCACTCAAAATTACATGGTCTGCTTTTTAAAAAGGCTTTTCTACCACTCAAAATTACAATAAACAACAGCTTACTTGCAGAAAAAAAAGAAAACAAAAGACAAAAAGACTCATCACTCAAAGTCAAAACCTTCCTTTACCTCCATGGGGCTAGAATAAAATTGGCTCCACTGATGGATACTGCCTGCCATTTCCAAACTCACGGAAACTTACAATTTCTAAAGCTTTTAGAAGTTCCTGGACAGAATGCACTGAGCTAGAAGACTGCTCCTGAATACACTTTAAGGTAAGTCTTCAGGTGTTTTCTCCTCCTTTTTTCCAGATGCCCAAAGCGTGCCAATCTCTGCTGATGCACACACACACGTTGTCAGAAGGCACACTGACCTGCTGGAACATCCGAAAGGCGAAATGTCCCATTTCTGCAGAGAGAAGCCCCTATACTTACGTTCGCTGGAAAGCACACAGGCATTGGTTTCTTGTAGCTGTTCCAGAAGCAACTCCTTAACACGATTTCAGCTGCAGACTTGAGGCGAGCTAGCAGAACAATGAATGGACGAACAGATGGACCCGCAATGTCTTTGCTTAACCTATTACCGAGAGGAAGGGGAGCCAATCACAACCCGCGGCGCTCACAATTAGTTGGCCGGGCAGATGCAAGGCAACCTCCCCGCCCTGCATCAGGTTTGGGGTTTCTAAGATAAGCAAGTTGATGTCATTCACAGGGGCTGCCCCGGGCAGCATGTGTATTAACGAGGGGTGTGCAGCAACAATGGGCCATACAAAGGAGGCTAGCAGGCAGCTGCTGTATGAGAGCCAGAGTCATTAGGGAGCAGGCTGCCAACAAGAAACACCTGGCTTGGGCAGACTTCGGCTTCTCCTCATTGTTTCTAATTCGTGAAACAAAGAAAGGAATTATTTTTGAGTAGTAAAAGTTGTGAGTTCTATCATAATAATGATAATATAAAAAAGCAGTCCTGAGAAATATAAAGGCTATTCAGGAAACTTCCTTTGTATGAAAGTATTGAAGAGAAACAAATCCATCACTAGCTATTTGCGTTCCCCTTTTCTTGTTAGCAAAATTAATCATATTGGTACAATGTGTGAAGAGCTATGAAAGGAGCCCACACCAAGCAATGAAAAGTATTCAGAAACTGCCTTCTGAATTTCCTGACACTTTTGTACATCAGCCAGTAAGTGTAATAGATGTGCACTTATGCAGAGCTATAGCAGGACTTGTGGGTATATTTCAGTTTTGCTGGAAGGCAAAACTGATTAAAGCAACCCCAAATAATATTAATACATGGAACAAAGAGTATTTTGGTGCAGTGGCATTGAAGCATTAGGACACTCGACAGAAAGGCACTGAGAACCACCCTTTGTCTGGGAGCCACTCATATTTGTTTGCAACAGAGCTTCTTTCCCTGTTATTTCATAGCTCTGCTCAGGATGTCAAGACCTTCCTGCTGCTTTGCAGGGAAATCAGGAGCTTGGCCTCAGCCAATGCTTTGTATGTTCTGCCTTATTTTCATGGAGGTAAGCCCCACTGAAACCCAAGCCCAGCCTTGCCCACCGGTCCCAATGCAACAGGCCCCACAAGACACACACTGTGCCATGGAACAGCAGCAAGCCCTGAAGCTCAATTAAAAAGACTGAAATCCCATACCATCGTGCCACTGCACTGATGGCCACATCACACACTCAGCAAGCACGCTGCCCAGAAGGAGCCCACGCTCTGTTCTCTCTGGGTTGCACTGCCCATGGCCAGCAGCAGAGCTGCTGCCTCACAGCCCTTCAGCTGGTGGCAGGAGGAGCTCCTCACTGATTTCTGCCACTGCAGCACAAAGGCTGAGGGAAAGCTACCCACCAGCCCAGTGGGAAGCCTGATCTCCAGCACTGGATTAAGCCTCTTTGCGAACAGCAAATAAAAGCAGTGATCTGAAAAAGCTAATCAGACCCTGCTGCGGTATTTAGACTACCTCAGTTGCTGGTATTGGATAACGTTAAGCATATTAAAACTCCTGTAGGCAAAATAAGAAGCCAGCCCGGTTCACCTATGCCCAAGAGCTGCACGCAGCATCACTTGGCATCAGGCATTAGTTCAGGATCTCCCTAACCAGAGCCAGGCACTTTTTGTGCTACCCTCAGCCAAAAAAAGCATTTCTGGTATGTAAGGTACCAGTTATGTCCAAATGTAACACGCTGAGAGCTTCACAGCACAGAATCGGTGTACGCAGGGATTCACATACACAGTTCAGGCAAATTAATGATCCGGTGTGGGAATCTGCCTTAAAAATAAGGGTATGAGCTTTGCTAGTTTACTTGCAAAGAAGCCTTAATGTGTTCTACAGTAACAAGTATAATAACAAACAACAATGCACAAAACCAACCCCCCCCTACACACACCACCAAACAACTTCCCACGCTTCAACATCATGTCTTCATGGAATCAGCTCTGACTGTCAGTTGTTGATCTTCACTCTAAATCTTCACTCTCATGCTGACTGAACTTAAGTACTTGTGTTACACTCTCTTATGTTAAATATTCCAGCAGGCTGCAGTTGCATGAATTAAGAACACGTTTTCTAATTCCACCTCTTGTATGATGTCAGCTACTTAAGGCAGCCGCCTGTACCTGAACAATTTTCTCAGCTCATCCCTACATGTTGTGCTGCCCAAGGCTTACAAGACATCACATCATCCTATTAAATCATGTCTGCAATGACAGAAAAGCCTTCCAACTGGGAATGAGGTGGTCAACAAAGAAACCTTAGTCAGAAACAATGTGGATCTCCCATCACATCTGTGATAGGCTACAACAGCATCATTAGGAAGTACGTGGTGCAAATGAATGAAGAAAGCTCTGCCTGGCTAAAACCTGCAAAGCCAATAACTCGACTAGTTGTGCAACCTCGTGTTGCCACCTTTCAAACACAAACAGTCAGTAAATTAAATCCAGTCACCAGAATAAATCATTTGGCAGCTCTTCCAATTTCTGGTCTTTCAAGATCAGGAAGCTCCAAACACCTATTTTTTGAGGTTCCCAAAGATCAGATGTCACAAACAGTGATCACTGGGTCCCTTATGCCATCTGATTGAAGAGTAAGGAAACACAAAGCCATGAACTGGCTGGACATGGCAGGACAGTCAGGGACTGGGCTGAACCGCATGGCTGAGGGGTCCCACGGGCCAGAGGAGAGAGCTGCAGCACCTGGGAAATTGAGATGGTGTGGGCTGAAGTCATAGGGGAAGTGCTACCATAAACGAAAATCAGAACAAAAATAGCTGCTACTTGCAGCCAACTCTTCTCATTTCAAACATGAAAACAAAGCCGTTTTTTAAGAAGAAATGTTTTTATGCGAGCATACAAAATGGTCATTCTGTAGTTCAAGTGGTATCATTGCAGCAACCAGAAAGACGACTTGTCCTATTACAGCGTTTCATTATCTTTTATTGTAGAACTTTATGCTGTGTCCAGTAATAAATGATGCATTTGCAAGAATAGACTGCACAAGTTTAAATCAATCACATACCATCGCATGTATGAAATAGAGACAAAGGTCATAGACCGAGACAAAGCCCACTGCTGTGTCATGGCAAAATATCCTACATTTACTATTGTCCTGGGGAGCTGCAAGGGAAAGGCTTGTATTTCAGATCATGAAGTGGAAATAAAACAAAAATTCCTCTTTATCAGTTAGCAACTGGAGCGGAACTAACTATCTCAAGTATAACACTTGGAAAGAAGGCTGCTTAGCTTTGAGGAATGGCAAATGGAGCTCACGGCAGCAGCTATATGGTCACTAAACCAAACAAAAACCCACCACCACTCCAGGCAGGGGAGTGGATCCAATGACCAGCATAAAACTCCCTGGAATTCAGAAAAACAACTGGTGTCATGATAAAGATGAGTAATGCTTTGCCTAGGGAAAAGGACTAGCCTTAAAAAAAAAAAAAATAATTGCAAGTATCGAGCATATTTTAAAACGTAGAGCTATTTCTCTATAGAATAACATATAAAACAACTTCCAAATACACTGAAGCAAGTAGCAAGGAGTTATTGCAATTCCAGAAGACTCAGCTGCCTGTATTTATACTTAACATTTAACAAAGCAGAGAGGCATTCCCCACCAGGCCATCACTTTCAAAGGGTCCCAGGCGGCCTGCAGGTTCAGATATAAGCCTTCCAGACGATCAGTATGGACTGAGCACAAAACCAGAGCAATGCCTCTCCATGGAACCACAGCACCACAAAACTGCTGAAGTTTGAAGGGCTCTGTTCTCATTGCACGCTGCCTTCAGGGATTTATAGACATTGACTGGATCCTCCTGAGCCTCCCCTCTGCCAGGCTGAGCAGTCCCAGCTCTCAGCCTTACAGGAGATGCTCCAATCCCCAAATCATCTTGGTGGCCCTTTGTTGGATTCTCTCCAGTATGTCCGTGTCTTGCTGAAACAAAAGACCGTAAGGCCTACACAGTGCTGTGAATTGTTCCCTGACACAGATCCTGACAGAAAGAAAATATAATGTCTCTTTTTCCTTTTAAAAATGCAAATACGGAAAAACGCAACAGCCACCGCCAGTGCTGAGTGCAAATCCAATTGTTTCATTTGTTTTCTTTAGAACTGCCCCGTAACTCAATATCTTATATTTCGGTCTGCCTTTTCTGGTGGTGCAAGAGCCTAAACTATCTCAAGCTATTAAGAAAACAACCCAGATTAAAAATCTCTAAAAAAGAAAGAGGAAAAATCACCCGCCAATAGTTACCCCATCCCAGACTGCAGGTCCTCTCCCGTTTTTACCCGGCCCGCTAAAGAAAACCAAGAAAAGCCACTTTCAATCTGGGCCTTCCGGCTCTATTGGGAAACTCTCCAGGTGGCTGCAGGCCAGAAAACACCCAAAGCCCCCGCATGCCCCAAGATGGCAGCTGAGCACCTTCCACCACTGTCAGCATGGCAACACCGCACATCTCCACCACAAACCATTGGACAATTAGTTTAGGATCAGGATCACCGCCAAAGACCACACCGTTAAAGTTCTTAACTTCTTAAAAATTATTATTGCTTATGAATTGAAGCAGAGACACTGAGATACAAATCACTCTAGAGACCAAAAAACAGTTTCCGGTGATATATGTTGGATTTGATCTCTTCCCACTTGCAGAATGAGTCACGCTGTCTGGGTGTTTTCTGAACATGAAAATCTGAACTGCCTAATTAACTTTCCTTGTGACAATATTGGGCGTCCAGACAATGCCTACAACTGTACAAAGCGTACGCCGTCATGCCTAGCAAAGTACTTCTATTCAAATTTGTTCTGTCAGAAGAAAATCCTCTAACAAAACTAACGTGGTTAAGTGAAAAAAAAAAAGAAAAACGAAGCATTCTCTTCATTTAAATACAAATTTAAGAGACTTCACTAGTCAACCTCACATCTTTTATCTGTGCCATGCTATTATTAAGAGTCTGAAAGGAGTGTCAGAGGAAAATAGGCTTCTCAAACCATCTAGCGACATGGACAGGTTGTGTTCCAGGTCAGGCTGCTGGCAACAGAGCTCCTTAATCTCCAGGGTTCCTGGACGGAGTTCAAGGTGTTGGCTGGATTCTGTGTAGCCCTAAATGGCTTCACAGGGCTATGCCTGTTTGAGAGACAATTCCTGCGCCTGTAGCACACTGCTGCAGTTGTCATTTTGGACTGGAGCCTTCTCCGAGGGAGCTGCCAGCAGCAGATTTTCTGCATGACTTTCAACCTTATAATTTATTGGGATAAAAAAGACAGAAAAGCATGTTAAGGTCCAAATCTTCACCCAGATTTTACAGTTAAGAAGCAAGAAAGACAGAGCTGGCAAATATGGTTTGCTGAGACGCGCTTAGTAGATAATTCTTTCTTACTTTCTGGGGAAGCTTTTAATAGAACTGACAAGCAGCAACAATAGGCAGCCCGTATAGTAAGTAGGTTACTGTAGTTGCAAATCCAAGTTCAAAAATAAATTAAGAGAAAATAGCTACACAGCAGCCTATCAGACTACCTGTCACTTGGGCATGGGATTTTCTTGAGGTTTGCTGTATTCCTGAAATCAGGAGAGCCCACCAGGAAGTTTGTAACTAAGCTACACACACCGTGCCTTTGAAATCCTAGTATTTTATATATTAACAAAACAGCTTGCCCCCTTTCATTTAATTATCTAATATATCAAAAAGAGACAAACCATCTGTTAGCGATTTTACATAATCTTTGTAGGTCTTTGGAGTCCCAGATGCACTTCATTCTAAGCTCAGAACGTTGCAACTTTTAAATTAGAAATGAATACTGAGGACAAAATTTCCTCTACGTTTAATACCCAGGTTGTGGTTTTATTGCTAAAGTTGGAAGGCAGACCAGATTTTTGTCCCGTGAGTGAATACCTGGTACAGATTCTTCTATTAAGGATAATATACTGCAAGCCTTTTTGGCCCTCAGAGCTCTCATTCTGTGAGTTGCAACTACTGGCTGTTATTCCTTTGGTGCATGCCTTTGAAGAGAATATTTCTGTCTTCTTCACACCCTCTCACTATGCGGCTGAGGAGAGCAATAAGAACTCCCGCAACTTCCCCTTACCGTGGCTGAACACATTTAGGTGTCCCAGCCTCTCTGCAGGCAAGTACCTCAGCCCCCACCCACCCTGGCAGCCGCTCTCAGCACTCCCTCCAGTAAGGCCACGTCTTCCGCCGTCCTTCAGAGACCAGAACTGGACATAGCAAGGCAAGCTCCAAAGTGCTAAAAAGAGGCAAACAATCGCTATATGATCTACAGACTTCATGCTTGCTAATGCAATACATTTGGCCTCATTACCTCTTTTTGCAACATCATCTTGCACTTACCAGGCAACGAGGCTTTCCTTTCCACAAAAGCATTCTGCATCAGCAGATGAACTAACCTGTACTTGCAATGCCCACTGGAGGCATCTGCTTTCAGCCCCCTGCTACATCTTCTTCCCAGTTCTCCCACAGGCACACTTAGATCCAAGACGCAGATGAACAATTCAAATAGCTTTCTGTACACAGAGAACAGAAAGATCAGCATCGGGATGACGACGTTTGTTCTCACAGTGAAGGGTTTCCTTCTCTGAGGTTCCATACATCGTTCGTAAAAATCTGCTGTCTGAAACTCAGCAAAGTGCTCTCATCGGCAGAGAAAGAGCCAAAGTCACTTCTATGTATCTGTCCCGTCTTGGTGGAATTCAAAGAATAATGGATTTTGGTGCAGCTCCACGTGAGCTACACTGCTAGCTGGTCTCATGAAAGCTGCCAGTTTTACGGAACAAATCAGATGCAGAACCACCACCAAACACCCAACAAAACCTCATGGGGAAACCACGCGTGGAACTAAGAGTTAAACTTTAGTAAAGTTCAAACACAGTTATTCTGAGTCTTGGAAAAATGCTGGCTGTGTCAGCCCACAACACAAGGACATGTGAAACTTCTGGGAGGAACTGCAGTTTCTCTCGTAACTCATTGGGCAAAGGGACGTTACCAAGCGCTGCTCATCGCACAAGGAATGGTCCATTCAGGGAAGGAGGCAGAGAGTTCAGAGAAAACCTCTCAACTTTGAATGACTTTGGTGATGAGGTCAAACTCCAGCCAGCGGGCACCACTGAATGCATTCATGAGCCACACAACCTTTTGGCTGGAACCAGCTGAAGGCTTTGCCAATACATGTGCGATATCAGATGTTATTATCCTCTATGTAACAGCTACCACAGAAAGCTACCAACAGACAGATGAGCAAGTGTCTGGAGGAAACTGGAGCTAAAGCAGAAAGCTCTGATTTCCATCCTCCTGCTCTAAGTATGGGCTGTAGCTCAGCAATACCTTCAGGAAGCCCAGACTGTAATCCAACTGCGACAGCACTGAAACAGCAACGAGTCCAACTGACAGCTCAGCTGGCAGCCAGCAAGGACAGCAGCAACAACCTGAGAGCAGCTGCTGGAGCCTTGTGAGCTCAGGTGCACTGCCCTGGGCATCTGCAGTCACAGCCCTTCCCTGGCCAGGAGAAACCACTTCCAGAAGTGCATTCAGCAAGATGAACAGTAGGTGCTGGGACTGCTGCTGACTGCAGAGATTATCTGAGGTTTTTGAACGAGTTGAATGCTTTAAGCTTGGAAGGCCTTAGGGGATGCTGCTGCTACAATCTGTGAGGCTCTCAGAGCCTCCACTTTTGATAGAGTGGAGAGCTCCATGAAAGAAAGCACTGACAGCACTTCACAGGGGAAGCGTCTCATCATCGAGGATGAGGATTTACTACTTTGTGCAGGAAAGATGAGGTAACTGAGCGCTTCAAACAACAGCTTTACAGATGATGGATTTGAGAGAGCTACCAAATCTGGGCACCAATTATAATGCAACTGGAAAGCCCAGTGACAAGGGGTTGCAGATAGCAGCCACTGACACTAGCGCCAGTTTGCAGAGCAAAAGTAAACGAGGACAGTAGTTTCTAGTAACAGAATTGGAGCCTCCCCCTCCAACCAGTCTCAGGCCAAGTGCCACATTTCACGAGCTCTGGGATAAAAGCTTGAAGTCACAGCAGAACAGAAATTTTCATCGCAACGTTTCGAAGTTTTATGGCAATTTTCTTCAAGAACTGACTCACTGATTTCTCAACTCATCACTTTTTATAGCTCAGCTGGGAGGATGGCTCACACACACGGTCTTTTAGGAACTGTCACGACAGTTTTTGTCAATTACTGAAGCACTCAAGGATTTCAGACTCTTACCAGCCTCGGAGCCCTCGCTGCCCACAGCAAGCGGATTGCTTGCCAAGTACTTGCAGTAGCAACAGAGACATGCTTCCTGCTCAGCACCTCCAGCTTAACCTATTTCCCCAGTCCTGGGCACTACTCTGTAACTTCCAACCTCCTCCTAAGACATTCCTTTCATACCAACAGAAATTACTGTATTTCTTCCACTGGGAGGATTACTAATGACCTTTAAACTCTCCTTCACTCCCAACCACTTAGCGCTGCGCTGTCTCTTCCTCACTTCTCTCAAAATACCAACTTCCATTTAAACAAAACCTCTCCTTCTGAACACAGCTTTAGTTTTCTCTTTGCCCACCCTCAAGGAAACCACATTTTATAAGAACACGAGTTAAACAGTTTGTACAATCCTGCAGAAGTTTTATCCTAAAAGAATTCAGACTCCAATTTCTGTTTTAGCCTCAAAATACTCTGGGCTCAAACAAAGATTTTTCCTGAGTTTCATCATACGACCTTTCTACATTTAAAGGTCAGGAGACCCTGGGAACGGTGTAGCGTTCTTTTCTGCATCTATATGCACATACACAGGTACACTTGAACAGGCATCTCCCTTCTCAGTGAGGAGGCTGATGAATGTGAAACCCAGAACACTACACTGGTGTCATAAATCAAGAGAAAACAGCCTTACAACAGCCAGGCAGAGCGCAAGGGGAGCCTGGCAGAACACAGCCAGCAGCTGCAGAGGGAGAGATGCTGTTCTCCTCCCTCAAGCTTCAGAAAGGTCATCTACACCTTTCCAGATGGGACTACACCAGTAAAGGGCTGAAAACCCAACTGCTCTTTCAGAACACTTGAATTCGGCAGCATTCAAGAACAAAAGGAGCTGGAGTTTATCAAAATGCTGGAGTAATTCCTGAACTTGGGGGCACAGCATCCTTGCAGGGTAGGAAAGTGTCAAGTGCCGAGTCCAGCACTTCCGTAAGCAAAATGCAGTCTGAATTTCTGGTAGCGTGAGCTCAGCCTCATACAAGAAATGTGATCTGGCGTGAAGTAATCAATATGGAAACAGGTAAAGAGAGCAATGCCTAATTCATCTGGAGCACAAAGCCCCAAGGTTAGGAAAACCTTCACCAACTTCTGCTCATCAATAAACACCATGGCATGGAACATGCTTTTTGACAGAGCCTCAAGCTGCTTCGCAGCAATATGTGAAGACGCAGAGCTTTACACTGGAAAACATCCACCCATACCTCCCCCCTCAAACTCCTATTCCACATGACATATAGAGGAAAAACAGGGAGGGGAAAGAAATTAAAGCAGAAGGAAGGGGGGAAAAAGAAGTAAAATTTAAGAGAGAAATGCCTCATAATTCTACCAGGAAGGCAATTATGAGCAGATTACAATTGATTTTCTATCTGTGTGCTAACTGGAAATGACCAGGAGGTATGAAAAATGACTCCACTTCTTGTTGCACCATCCTATCTCTGCTGTTGTCATAGACTGCTTTTAACGTGCAATTTAGTAACTAAAATGAAATAAGTGACAATTCCGAGCATAAAAATCGGGCTGGTTCAATTAATGGGTTACTCGCTCCAAACATATGGCAGTGGTGGTACGCCCAACTGTAAATATTTAGTGTGCTGGAAGACAGGAGGCATTTTAAACATAGCTATGCAGCACATAATAAGCGATATAATGCATAGCTGCACAATAATTCAGTCCAAGGACAGAGACATTTCATTCTTTTTTGCTGAAACCACTCACTAAGGTCAGCGTGCAACATCTGCTTCTTCTGGTACCTCCAGTGTAGTTTCCAGTACCACGCAAACAAGAAGTGTAACCACCTCACGGCTAATAAGGACACTGGCCAGCTGCCATGGCAACAAACACGACGGAAATGAGTGAATGAGGAAATATCTTGAATAACTTTAAGAAAAAAAAACCCCAATCACAAAAGCCCCTTTGCACTACTTCCGAGCTGCACGTGGGACACTGCTTCACAGAGCAGCAAAAGCAGCTGAATAATATTTACAGAACAGGAAAAAGGTTCAGTTTTACATCATAACCTCACTTGTTTTCCAGCCATCGCTTTAATTACTGTAACCCCCCCCCACCCTCCTTCTGACTATTGTTGTTCTTTCTCAATTATTTCAGCTTTTAAGAATAAATTAAAGGACAGACTAAGAGCAGATCCAAGGGCTGGGAGCCGAGGCTGGAAAAAAATAGTAATCAGATTAGGATCTGTTGTAATTAAAAAAGAAAGTGGAACCAGTGAAAAAAAATCTCCACAGATGGGAAGTACGGAAGGGTAGATTTGCTTTTAATTATTATTCTTTTTTCATACTTGCTCAAGCCAGAAGCTTGGGATCCGATGCAGAAAGCACTGAACAAGACTCAATGATGACAGTACCGTAAGAAGTTGCCCTAAGCGGCACATAACCCTGCCCCTAAGCACGGAGCTGCTTGTCCGCAGCCATTTCTGAGCACAACAAAAAACACCTGGGTCAAACGAGTTCCTCATTTCAGCTCAGGGTGACTTTTACTTGTCTTGTTCCAGTTCACTTCAAGAATATTTTCAGCTGCACGTAGGATATGTGAGATGTCAGTAAAGAAAACTTGGTAATGCTTTTGACCTACCTATTTAAAATTGAACAGCAGACGGTTTCATCAACTATTGAACTAAGTCTTCTATCTTTTCAAGTCTCATCCACTGCTAGCCTACTTTCCTTCCAAGAAAAACAGCTCTGGAATACCAATAACAAGTTTAAAAGCTGGTACGACCCAGCAAAGCGAGCAGTGAAATCACTCCAGCGGATTGCTGCTCAGCTCAACATTCAGCCTAAAGTGCACAATCTACACAGATGAGTCAGGTCTGGGTAATCCTTCATGCTCCATCTGGTTGAGTGTAGAGGGTTTGTTTTGAAACTGCATACCTTAAATAAACTCCACTTCTCTTTGCATTTACATCCTAAGACCACATTTCTTCAAAGCTTATTGAGTTGGACAATGCCTAAAAATAGGTTCTGTGGATCTTTATCTATCAGGACCTCATAAATACTAACTAAAGGATCAAGAATGGGAATGTTTATTGTAAGACCACTGAGTGACCACTGCCCTATAGATGTTTTGTGAGGTGAGAGCAGAGCAGCCACACTGAATAAAAAAACAAGGACACAGCGAAGTCTATGGAGGGTTGGGATATCTGGGTTTGGTTCAGCCACCTCCATTAGAAAAGAGTAAGTTTTGGGTTTCTCATCACTGTTCTAATAAACAAAAAAGACGGAGAGGTGAGAAAGAGAAAATACAAAGCCAGCTACCTATGGAAGTAAGGTAAGCGTACTGAAACAGCAGCAAACTTTGGGCTGAGAGAACAAACTGTCTTTAACACGACAGCATGCAAGAACTTCAGTCTGTTTGCTGCAGTACACTTGGCTGGGGTGGAAGCTCACCTCAGAGTGTTACCAGACAAACCAAGAGTGTTCATCAAGACTGAAGGCCATCCTGGATGGTGTGAACTCACTGGACTGCTCCATGCTGGGTGGCACAGAGACAGTGGCAGAGGGAGCACCCTCCCACTTCATGAACCCACACATACGTGGATGGTTTATTCTCCAGTTAACCGTGTAACTCCAGGATCCCCCAGTTATGAATGACACCTCCGCTCCTCAGAGTGCGAGGACAGGGCACGGCGCACAACACACGGCAACACACCTCCCGTCAAAGCAACACGCTGCTTAACGGGCTGGATTCTCCTGCTGCCTTTTGGCAGCGCCAGGGTTCCCAGCACCTCTTCGCTCCCCAGAGAGCAGCGCCGGGCAGCGTCCGTGCCCGGGCCGCCGCCATCCGTGCCCGCGCTCACTCCCACCTGTCCGCAGAACCGGACTCGGGCGGAGCTCGAAGGGCTCCCCGTCCGCTCCGGGCTGCGCAGCGCCCCGCACAGCGCTCACACCCGCGGAGCTGAACCCCGCCGTCCCACCAAACGATTATAACGCTTATATAAGCAGCAGCTCCCGGCAGGACGGGCGCGGTACCTGAGACAACTTTCCGATTCCCTCCCAAGTTCCTGGTACTCGGCGGCGCGGCTGCCTCGTGCCACGGCGATGGGTAGAGCGGCGTCGGGCGCTCCGCAGGGCTGCCGGGCCGCCTCCCGGCACCGACGAGGAGGAGAGGAGGAAAGTTTCCGCAGTGCGCGGTCCCGGAGGGCGGCCGGCGGAGCGGCGGGCAGGGCCGGCTCCTACCTCCGCGCGAAGCACCGAGCGGCGGCGGCGCCTCGTACCGCCCGCCGCGCCGCGGCCTCCGCCGCCGGGTCGCACTCCGCCAGGCGACCTCGGGGAGGCGGGGGGCGGGCAGGGCCGGCACAGCCCCGCCGCGGGCCGTGTTTACCCGCGCGGCGGCCCGGCCCCGGCAATGGGCGTCACCGAGGCGGGCCGCCGCCGCCGTCGCCCCCCCCTCCAACCCCAACCCTACCCCGCCACCCACCTGCGGGCCGCTCCGGCGCTGCGGGCGGGAGGAACGGCGGCAAGGTCGCCGTCACCTCTCCCGCCGCCCAAGAGCGCGGCCACCGCCCGCTTCATGCCCGCGGAGCTCGGCTCGCCCGGATCCTCCTCGTTCCCTCCTCCTCCGCCAGGGAGGCCGGGCCGGGCCGGGCCGCACCTGCCGCCGGGGCGCCCCGAGGCGGCGACGGGCTCCGCGCTGCGCCCGTTCGGCCCGCACTGCTCGCCGCGCTGCGGCCTTCCCCGCTGCCCGCCCTCCGCCGCCGCGCGGGGCTGCGGTGAGGCCGGTGGAGTGCCGCGGCGTTCCCCGGCTCCGCTTTGTGCTGGAGGGGCTGCGCCGCGTCCAAACGGGCCGGCTTCGGCCTGGGTGTCGGTCCTCCGGGCCCGCCCTGCCGCCTTCAGAGGAAACCTCTGTGCTTACAAACGTTTGCCGTTGAAGTCTCCTCGTACCTTACTGTCCTTGTCTTTACAGGTGAAGAAACGGAGACCGGAGAGCTCCTTGCCACGGATCGCAACCCGACTCAGCCACAGACTTAGCAGAAACCTTAATTTCCGTCCCATGCTCTAATTATGGGAGGTTTCCTCCCACCTCGCTGTTACTTTTGTGGAGATGAAGTAATCTCCCTCGCGCCATCCTACGGAGCCGCCCGTGTGCGTGCGGCCGTGGCTGAGCGCCAGGAGCTGGTTGGAGACATGAATGAAATCCGGGGCTGTGCTTGAGGTTTGCCGGCTGAGCGTAGCCGGGGTGTGACACAAAGCTGCTCAGGAGCTCCGCGTGTGTGCGGCTCTGCTGGCCTCCCATGCGCTGCTACCGCAGTTCCTAAAGATCTTTTTTCAGGTTCCCAGCAGAATAATGGGCTACATTTCTGAATTTTACATGTGGTAAATCCTGTACGGAAATACAAGCCTGAAAGACCATTCTGCAGGTGTATTTTTCTGATATAATATGATAAATTCACTTGCACAGAGGATTCTAGAGGAACAGACCGTGTCTCTTTCCTGTATATGTTTCGGTAAGCCCTCATGACATGAACTGTAAGAGCGATGACGTGGTTTTGTCTGATCATCTCTCTCAATTTGCCTGACCCATCTGGTGGCCTTCTGTGATGGACTGATGGCTCTGGTGGACAAAAGAGGGGCAAATGATGGCTTCTATTTGGGCTTGTGCAAGGCCATTGACATGGTCCTGCACCACAGTCCTTATCTCTAAACTGTAGAAATAGGGATTTGAAGGCTGAAGTATTCAGTGGATAAAGAGTTGACTGGATGGATGCAGGCAGAGGGTTGCGGTAAAGGGCTCTGTGCCAAGGTGGAGACTGGTCATGAGTGGTGTTCCCAGGGGTCTATTTTGAGACTGGTGCACTTCAGTGTTTTTATCAGCAGCATTAATGGTGAGATTGAGTGTACCCTCAACAAGTTCCATGACATTGGGTGCTGCAGTTGACAGAATAGGAGGAAGTGATGCTGTCCAGAGGAACCTGGACTTGCTTGAACAGTGGGCCTATGAAAACTGGATGTCAAACAAGGCCAAATACAAGGTATTGCATATGGGCCAGGGCTATCCCAAATACAAGTACAGACTGGGCGAACTCATTGAGAGCAGCTCTGCAGAGAAGGACTTAGGGGTCTTGATGGGCAGAAAGCTGGGCATGAGCCAGCAGTGTGCACTTGTAGCTCAGAACAGCAACAGCATCCTGGGCTGCATCAGCAGGGAGGTGGCCAGCAGGAAGGAGGGGATTGTCCCTGCTCTACTCTGCCCTCATGAGACCCCACCTGGAGTACTGTGCTCAGGCCTGGGCCCCACAATGCAGGAGGAACATGGAGCTGTTTGAGTGGGTCCAGGGGAGGGCCATAAAGATAGTCACAGGCTGGAGCACCTCTTCTATGAAGAAAGTTTGAGGGAGTTGAGCTTGTTTTGCTTGAAGAAGGTTCTAGGGAGACCTCATTGTGGCCTTCCAGTACTTGAAGGGAGCCTATAAGCAGTGGGGAGACCAACTTTACACAGTCTAATAGTGGTAGGACAAAGGGGAATGCCTTTAAGCTAAAAGAGGGGAAATGATATTAAGAAGAAATTCTTCACTCGGAGGATTGTGAGGTGCTGGGACAGACTGACCAGAGAAGCTGTGGATGCTCCATCCCTGGAGGTGTTCACGGCCAGGTTGGATGGGGCCCTGGGCAGCCTGATCTGGTGAGTGGCATCCAGCCCATGGCAGAGAGGTTGGAACCAAATGTTCTTTAATGTCGCTTCCAACCCAAGCCATTCTATAATTCTGTGCTTTAATACTGTTCAGTTTCTGAGTGTATCTCATCCTGAGTTTGCATAAGCATGATTTCACAGGGTTCAGTGCGTGGTGGTAGCTTTCCCTGCTTCATTACTGTGCAGAGAGATTTTGAGGTCACTGCTAACAAAAATGAAAGTGTTTGTACCCTTAGTCCCAGACATGGGGATGCCACTTCAGAAATACTGGAGTGTTGTCCAAATGTAACAAAGAGTATTAATTTGGAAGAGGAAACCAGTGAAAGGAGTAAAGAATTAAGACACTTGCAGTGCTACTTTTCTGCTTATTATGGGAGTCCTTGCCAGTGACTGAGGAGTGTATGAGTCAGTTAAAAGCACCACAATGCTGCAGAAAATGGTTTGCAATTATAAGAATAAGAGAGAGAGCGGAATTGATTTCCACAGTACTTACAGTCACAGGAGAGTTTCACTTTAGTTTTTTTTTCCTTTGTAAACTGTAGTTCACAGTGAGTTTGTCTAAGGGATCTTTTGGACCCCATCTCCTGGTTTGAGTTATGTGACCCACAGTACCTTTGTAATTGATTAAAACTGATTATAAGCATGGGTTAAGTTTGCTCAAATGTGAGATGAAATGAAATGAGCTGCTTGATGTCACTGCATTGCTCATTGGCAAAACCCTATTTCCTCTCAATTGACTTTAGTAGCAAATTGCTTCCAAATTAAAATAGAAGCGTGGGAGTCAGAATCAAAGATGTTTTAGTCTTGTGATCACAAACCCGTAGTGCAGCAGCAGTACCTGCAAGGGAGAGCCACAGGAGCTGCTGGTCTTCTCTCATAGTACAGTCAGGCCTGAATATCTTCTGTGTCGAGAACTCCACACACCTCTTTGCCCTCCCATTATTGTTCATCGTTGTGTGTTTTCCCCCATCTCCGTTCTTCAGATTTTGCAGAAATTCAGGATTTCAGTGGCTTGTCTGGGACTTTCAGATGTTGCACAACCCTTTCCTGGTAAGGAAATGGAGGAAAAAAATGTAATTCATAACTGACAGTGCACTCAGGAGTGCAGTAAGTGTTTATGTCAGTACGATGCAATAATACTGAATCAGGTAAGTTTGTAAACAGTGCTTTTTCTCTTACAACCATCCATCCTCCTGTACATATGAACTCTGATTTCCCTTCAGTCTTCTTTACAAAGCTGGTAAAACAGGCTTGCTCTTGCAACTTTGCGTCACGACTGCCTCTTCTGGTGTTTTATTCTGCTTCAAATTAAAGAAATGCACATTTCAAAGTTTCTTTACCTTCTCAGTTATGCTGGATGTTTTGGCTGCTCTTTCTGCCCTCCTCTTACTAGCTACAGATGTTTTCCACTTGTGTTATCTTCTGTTTGTTTCTGCATGGAGAATGCCTCTTCTTTTCCTGTAGTTTTTCAACAAGCTGCCCTGCTTGGCAGCCCAGGGCACTGAAGCACCTTGGCCTGAGAAAGCTGTGTGCCATGCATTCCTCCACAGAACCCACTTCTCTCAGGTAGCCCCTGCTCAGTGCTCCTTTGATCTGACTTGTTTGCATCAGGCGTGCTGCAGAAGATAATGGATTTCAGCAGAATGACTGGCTGCTTGTTGCCTTTACCTTCTAACTGCTGGTTTTCTCTAAGTCCCTATTATTAAGTTTGTTACCTATGGGCAACCTATTTCAATCTTCTGAGTACCTTTAGCAAGTAGACCCTCACCCAGTTACAGTCCTTGTTTCCATACTGACGTCTTTAACACGTGGAGATGTTTCATCAGCTCCCGCTTTAATCTCCCACTGACATTTTCTCTTTTCAGCCATCACATTTTGTCCAGTTACTTTTCCATCTCAGCACCTTGTGCCGCTTCTGCTGTGATTTGCGTAGAAAAGCCTACATACTTTGTGACAAAGCTGCTACGACAATGTACATTTTGTTAATTTATGTTACCACAGCAACTGAGTCATGCGAAAATGTAATGTCACGTTGTTTGATGCCGTATCTCAGTGTGCTCAGGGAAACAGGCTCTGTGTAGAGCTGCTGTGAAACCGGGGCTGAACTGGTTGGGTATCATTTCTGTAGTGTGGGTGTCAGGGGTTGTGGCGGAATGGATGCAACCTGTAGGATCCTCCAGCAATCCAAACCTGGTTCTGCTCTGTACTGGGAGGAAATGCAGACATGCTGGAGGAGGGGGCTTAGGTCTTGACAAACACAAATCTGATCCAGGAAACAAGGTACAGCCTGGGGGGGACAAAAGCAGGCTGTCAAACTTAGGCAGTTGTTAAAAATCAGACAGACTCATGGATAGGAGCAACTGATGAAAAAGTGACTGTCAGAAAGAAGCGTGAAGTTGACTGTTAAGCCACAAGCTGAACGTGAATCAGCAGCATGTGTTTGTGCGGAAAATAGTAAAGATCCCAGGCAGATAGATATGCATGCAGGAAGAGATCCACGTTCAGTGTAGTGTTGTAGGAGATCAGTATCAGAGCTGGGTTTGTGCACCAAAGCCCAGAGGGTTGTGAACCAACAGGAGACAGTGCAGGTAGCAGTAACAGTGAGCAGGGGGGCTGAGGAGACCAAAGGGCTGGAGCTGCTGGGTAAAGAGGGCAGAGGAACATGCTAAGGGTCTTCATGTGCTTAAAAAGCTATTGAGAGAAGAAGGGAACAATCTATTCTTGGTAGATAAAGTAAGCTGTAATGGACTTAAATTTCATCATGGAAGAAAAGCTTTTTTAATGGTAACATTAGTGAGGCACAGCGTTATGTTGCTGAGAGTATAATCTTGTCTCCATTACTGGATGTCTTTAAGTATGTAGTGGACAAGTAATAAGTACTATTGATCTGATGTTGGAATTGGAGGATGGATGAGATGACCAATCAAGATCCATCCCAGACCTATCTTTCTGTGATTACACATACTCTGAGGATCCTCATCAATTACCATTCCTTTACTCGGTCCTGTTTTACATTCTTTTTTTCTAAGTAGTACCCCCTCAAGTCATTCCTATGTCCTGTGCAAAAAATATTTGTCCCATTTTCCTCAGGTATAGTCAAAGATTTGAGCATTTCTTTCCCTGGCAGCCTGTAACAGACCCGGGTTAGTGACTTCTACTGCAGCGAGTTGCTGAGGTAACGATGATAATTGACTATGAGTCAAACATACACAAAATCATTTAGATGGCTGTTTCGGTCTATTCAAACCATACATGACATTAACATAAATTTAGGCTCTTGAGACAAATACTAGGTAAAATTACTCCATTTGTAAAATGTATTTGTAACCCAAAACCCATCTCATGCAAACTATCTTAATTTCCTCTGTTTTCACTACCAGGAACCCATAGAGGCTTCAGTGTACAGTGCTATGTTCTTTATTTCTTAGGCAAGACCTTTTTTTTTTTTTTTTTTTTTTTTTTTTTTTTTGCAGTGATGTATGTTTAAAAAATGTAGTTTAAAACCTACATACACATTTCAATTTAACTTAAACACCTTATACAGAGAACAGTGGGCATTTGTATACTTGTTAGATCCGATCAACAGACAGCACGCCCGACAGGTTTTCTGTTTCTTTCTTCATATTATCTAGTCTAATTAGACATTGCTTCTTTCTACAAATGGTTGCTGTTACAGGCTCAAATCAGCACATCACTGGGAGTGAACTCACGTACATTTTGGGCGCCCTGAAATAAAAAGGCTATTGCAGCAATCGCTGGTGCTTAAGACATTGCTTGTAGAGCTTTTAAAGACAGTGTACATCAGGAGTTTAAACTTGCCTTTTTCCCTCATAAAGATAATTTTGCAAATTGGATAGACATTTTATCCTTAAAGAATGAGGATTTTCTTCCTTTACTCAATGCCCATTAAGGATTAGAAGCGTGTTTTTGCACACATGGCATGTATTGCCATTTACCTGCACAAGCCTGTACACTTGTGCTTGTGCTGATCATTGTATTCATACTTCTGTGGAAAAAGAAGCAGAGAATAAAGTGGCAAAATATCATAAAATATCATAATAATATTGTTGGCTTTTTCCTTTATTTTATTTTATTTTATTTTTTTCCTTTCTCTTTTGTAACTATTTGGTGTCTTTGACATAGGATTTAAAGAGCAGCAGATGAAGTTGTCAGATGTCAGGTTTTGGATCAACAAAAGGAGTGACTCCCTGAATCTACCAATGCTTTCAAAAGGCAAACATGTATTCATGGAATAAGAATCCCTCTAGCAAGTTCCTAAGGCAGCCATGAGCTGTCAGCTCCCTGCTGGCATCTATGGGCTTGTTTGGTTTCAGTGCTTGGCAGAGGACTCCTTCAGCTGGCTCCTGCCAGAGGAAAGTGCAGGGCATGGCCGAGACCTCCATCCCTGTGGCTGTTTGTACTATGTTGTTTGTTTGCAGAGAGAGCTCTGAATGCCTTTAACTTCTCCTGGACTGTGTTCCTGCAGCCTCACAGCACTGTGGGAGACAGCAAGGCTGGGAAGTAATCAAAGGGATAAACAGGAGGCAGTAAGTTGTCTTTGAAGAGTCAGCATTTTCTGGGGTTAAAAAAAAAAAAGATTGCCACATACATCTGTGAACACAGACCAGCGCAGGCTCCATTTTCACCTTCCTCTCAGTCATGAAAGCCAAAGTCCTCAGGCACTCTGAGGCCACAAAATGGTATTGCTGGGATGAGATAGCCAGGGGAGAGCTCTTTGGCTGTGTCTGTGCAAAGCAGTCTCCATTTTGCAGCCCAGAGCCATTACCAGGGGCCTCTGAGGTGGGCTGGGGTGCACCATGAGCTTCTCAAAGGCATTCCAGAGCTCCACAGGAAGCAGGATTACTCACTGTCAGCAAATCCAGCGGCATAACTGGAAACTAGCCTGGGAATCTTCTTCCCAGCAGAGAATGGGAAAGAAGAAACCTGATGTTTTCAAAAGGCTGGCTGATGGGAATATTAAAGAGGCTTTTGCTCAGTTGGATGTGTGTGTGTTGGCTTCTGAGGCCCAGAAGAACAGGAGGGTTGCAGGGGCTAATGGGGACTTGTAGGAAAGCTGAGACACTGCAAACCAGAGGAAAGGATTGTTGGAAGTTCTTGTGTGAGAGGTTCCCTTTAGGCTGCAGAATATGGTGACAAAACTCAGAATTATCCTAAGAGCTTTATCCCTCCTTTAGGAAGGTCTTTATTACACCAGAAATTCACAGAATCATGGAATCATGCAGTCCAACTCCCTAGCCATGAACAAGGACACCTACAGCTCGATCTCGTTGGTCAGAGTTCCATCCATCCTGACCTTCAGTGCCTCCACATACAGGGCATCTACTATCTCTCTGGGCATCCTGTTTGGGTGCTGCACACCCTTACTGTAAAAAGCTTTTGCCATACATCCAGTCTAAATCATCCAGTCTAAATCTGCCTTTTGTTTTTGTTTTTTTTTTTTTTTAGTTTGAAACCATTTCTCCTTGTCCTATTGCAACAGACCCTGCTACAGTGTCTGTCCCCATCCTTACAACCTACCTTTAAATACTTGAAAGCTGCTTTCAGGTCTCCCTGGAACCTTCTCCATCTTTCTCAGCCTGTCCTCATAGGGGACATTCCATCCCTTGGATCATTTTTGTGGCCCTCCTCTGGACGTGCTCCAACAGCTCCTTGCCTCTCATGTACTGAGGACTCCACATCTGGACACAGTACGGCAGGTGACGCCTGACCAGAGCAGAGCAGAGGAGCAGGAAATGGGAGAGCAAAATGCCTTCATCCCATTTATTTAATTTTGGATGTTTAAATGTGAAGCTATAAAAATTAAAATTAAAATATTAAAAAAATAGTTGCAGTAGTATTTCAAGTTAAGTTAAAATCCATTCAGTACCAAAAATTAAAAGGAAAAAGTGCTTGGGTGATAACTTTCAGATACTGAGAAGATGACCTCAAGTTCCAGTGAACACAAACCTGCTGATACCCCAACACTGAGACACAATGGGTTTTATGGGCTTTACACCTGGGTTTTATGGGCAGGAACCCTAAGTATGCACAGACCAAATGCTGCTGTCTTGCTCCAGCAGCTGGTTCTCTGGTTCATATAATTATGGTATTAGTTTTTTGGGGCATATTGCAACCGTGGCTTTGCTTTGGGGGTAAGCATTACCTCAGAGAGGAAGGGAAAAGAGTCACAAGACTAGGAATGTTTTCAGAAATGTGTGTAATAAATGTGAAAGCTGATATAATATAAAAACTCTTTCAGTCCTTCTGCAGCCAATATGCTTCCTCTTAGCCATGTTCTGAGGTTTCACCTGGCAGTGTTCTTACTGCAAACTTTATAGCTCATTGCTGGGGCTGGTTGGTGCTTTTGCAAGGTGAAGTGATACCGTTCTGTTTTCTTCACTGCGGTAAATTCTGATTGTGTGATGCAAATCAAGAGTCAGTGTTGCACTTTCTTTCCTAAGTGATTATTTCATGTGTATTTCTGCATCACAATGGCTCAGCACTGAATACAACTGAGCAGCTACCACAAATGAACTAAATGGCTTTCAGTTGCAGTGAGAATTCATTTTTTCAGGAACTGTTCAGTGCAACCAAAACCAGTAAAGTGTATGACATTACCATTTTCTTAGTGGTTTTGCCTACTGTTAATGCCTGTTGTTATAGCATCTCTTCTAATAGTTGCTGTTTTTATACCTCAACTCCTGTGCAGTAAGAATTCCTCCCTTCCTCCCTTCCTGTCATCCTGCCTGTCTTCCTTCCTGTCTGCCTTTCTTCCTGCCTTCCTCCTTCCTGCCTTCCTTCCTGCCTTCCTGTCTTCTCCCCTGCTTGCTTGCCCGCCTGCCTGCCTGCCTGCCTGCCTCCCTCCCTCCCTCCCTCCCTCCCTCCCTTCCTCTCTCCCTCCTTCCCTCCCTCTCTCCCTCTCTCCCTGGTTGTACTGAGGTGGGGTCAGACTCTTCTCCCATGTAACACAATAGGATTAGAGAGAATGGCTTCAAGTTGCACCGGAGATGGTTCAGGTTTGAAAGGCAGGAAAACATTTCTTTTCAGAAAGAGCAATGAGGCCATGGCACAGGTTGCCCATGGAAGTGGTAGAACATCATCTTCCCTGGAGGCGTTCAAGAAACATGGAGATGTGGCACTGAGGGACGTGGTTAGTGAGCATGGTGGGGATGGGTTGATGGTTGGACTTAGATCATGGATGTCTAACCTTTTGGCTTACCTGGACCACACTGGTTGAGAAGGAATTGTCTGGAACCACATATAAAATATATAGTATTGTTAATGTATATAAGTAACAAAACATTTTATTATTATTATTATTTTTTAATTAATTAAAACATTAAAAAAAAGGGGAGCAAAAAGACAATAAAACTAGTGGGATATTAGACCTTTTTGTGGAACTAATGTATCGATGTCTGGTTTGATGGACGTGGTTGCAATTCTCAGTAGTTCTCCAGGTGTTCATCAGAGGTTTTTGATGAAGTTTTCCTCATCCTGTGCTTCATTCTTGAAAACTGTCATTCATGGTTTTGTGTACTGAAAAAAGGCTGTGACATGAACAGGGTGTGATTGTGAAGTGAGGGATATTTTGCTCTGGTAAGAGAGAGCTTATGAAAGTCTGGTAAAGAGACATGATCAGATTTTTGAGCTGAGTATCTGATTGCAACTCTATACATTCTATTTGAGAATTTGCAGGTAATGCATTTATAGTGACTGAAAATGGATTTGCAAACATAAACTGATTATTCTTTTGGCTATCTTGATACCTGTTTCCAATTTCCTTTATCAAAACAAAGCGTGGCAGCATATTTTTCTCTGTTCACATATCTGTGTTTAGCCAGTGTATCACAATGCGTACCATTATTTGCCATAACTTGAATTAGCACTGCACTGCACCCTCCCCAGCCCCTGGTTTCAGCGCAGGCAGTGCCAATCACACATCCATATTCAGTTGCTGTATGTACTTAGAGCCAGGCTGGGCTGCTCTGTGGTTGAAGAGCTGCAGTCATTATGTATGGAGCTGGAGGTGGGCTGCACTGCTGGCTGTCCTGGGCCTCTTGCAACCCTTGGGTCACAGGTTGGGCATTCCTGGACTAAATAATCTTTGTGATCTTTTCTAGCCTTAATGATTCTGTGATTCTATGATCATTTTACTGCACAGCAAGATCACTTCCATCTAAATTAGTACTAAAAGTGTTTGCCCTACCTCTTCTGGAGGACACCTCATGAGAGAGATGCCATACGCTCTACAGGCAGAATTCTCCTTACTCTTCTCCTTACTCACTGGTCTATACTGTTAGAATCACTTTGCTTGGAATCACTATTGTCAGATATTCAGCATGGGATTAATTCTTGAAGTGTAGAGGACTTAATGGTATGTATCTACAAATGCTGTTGGAAGAACTGGAGGTCTGGAGCTAGCGTCAGTTGTCTACAGATGGGTGATTAGAGCTGCCAGAGGTGAACAGACTGTCCCTAATGTGTAACCTTTGTCTAAAGCTGTTTGTGTCACCAACAGGACAATTTATTCCTTTTCTGTTTGTCAGACTCTTTACCATTGTTTAATATTTGCTATCATTCTGCCTCTCATCTTCTACAGGCGGAACAAATTATTTCCTTAAACATTCTGTATTCTCACATCACCCTTTTTGTTCCTCTTTGGACTCCTTCCATTAGTTCACGTAGTTCTCATAACAAGGAACTTGAAACTAAGCACGTGGTGGAAGAGAGACTGTATGGCATTAAATGTACACTACGGGAACCCCAACTTAACTTTCAGGATACAAAGTGAGGAACTTAATCAGAGGAAAAGCCCTCTTCCATTACATCACAACAGGAACAAACCTTTATGTCACACTCCATGCAGCTGTGTGGTTTTGGTTTCAGCCTACACCTGCTGCAAGTCTGATGCTGGGTGTCACTGAGCCACAGTGCCTGCAGGGAGAGCATTAACATCGGCAAGCACCACATCAGCAGGAGTGTGCTGGTTGTTTCTTGGTGATAGACACAATGCTTTAAAAAAGAAGCTCAGAAAAGCAAGATGCCAAAAGAGCTCTTAAGAAAATTATCTTGATTGCTAGTTTAAGGAGGTCTGCCTTCGTTCTTGATATTGCAGAGTAAATTTTCAAGTTCATGAGTGTAGGAGGAACACTGAAGGGATTTTTTACATGTATCTTAAAAGCAAGTTGATCTAAAAATATACTCCATTGTAGCTCAGTGATCAGAAATACTACCCTTTTCAGTTCTATTTTTATCAACAGCTTAAATGGTTTATTATAGTTTCTTAAAAAAATTCCTCGTTACTATTGTACATCTTAAGGCAGGGGATAATTGTTTTTGAGTCTTCCAATTGTTCGTGTGTCAATCTGTGAGAAACTCAGAACAGTTCTGTGAGAAAAGAAATGAGCAAACTTCAAATGGAGAGAGCCGTCCGAGGCCCACGGTAACACGATGAAATGCAAATGACCAAACTGATATTAGGACTGGGAGAGAATGCTTGAGTGTCTGCAAACCGGGTCTGTGGTAAATCTATACCACTTTGATCTTTGATTTTATGACCAGTATGATGCTATATTAACCATATATTGTACTATAATATACTTATATATATGTATAATCTATCATGATTATGTTTGTAAAGAGGATGAGTACAGAGCTACTGTCCTGAGAGAGGTGAGAGAGGCAGTGAGCTCTGTGTCATAGATGGAGTGCTGCAGGCTTCTTGTTCTTGGGGATGGAAGGAGCACAGCACCTTCACGCAGCTTTATTTCAGCTCATGTCCATGGGCACAGTATGTCTCTACTAAGTGTCCCATTTTCAGAGTTCTAGTGTTGAGAGATTCTGCATGAGATTGGTGTTCATGTTCTGGTGCTTTCTATCTGTGGGTAGTCTCACTCCACTGGCATTTTGGTTGGCAAATGACTGACCTGTGCCAGCTTATTGAGCAAAAGAATAGTTCTCTGCTGGGGAAAAGCCCATTCTTTAGACTTCTCAATGCTATGACCTGTTAGAGACAGAGCAGTGCGTTCCTGGGGAAATCTCATATCCTGTTAGAGGGAACTGAGGGAGTTCTGGGATGAAACCGCAGGGCTTCCATCATTCTCTTCTCTAGATCTTACTCAAAAAAGAATTATTTTCACATCTACTGTTTTTCAACAGGTAGTTGTGAGACTTTCACTTAAGAAACCACTTGCTATATTGTCATGACCATGATGGTCATGAATTTAAACCCAAAAAATGAGAACCTTGCAGTTTGGGCTTGGATTATTGGTCTTATTAACAGTTCATAAGCATCTTGCCAAAATATTAGCATAATGCGTACCAGGACCAGCTCTATGCATATTGCTGCATGGACCACACCTCTTTGTGTGCTTTCCTGAAAGCGATGCTGAAGGATGTGCTTGCAGGAGGACAATGCTCAAGAGGTGGTTTGCAGAAGGTTGTCTTGTCCTGTTATCTAAACACAGCAAGCTTAAATGAAACTTGCTGTTCTTGCCTCACAGAATTGCTCAGGTTGGGAAAGACCTTCAAAATCATCAATTCCAACCTCAACCTACTGCCATACTACCCTAACTCTAACAACCCACCACTAAATCATGCCCCTGAGCACCATGATCATGTCCCTGAACACCACGTTTTCTGTCAATACATTTTCAAGATCATCCACTAGCATTACTGCATGTATATTTGCATCACGCTTAATCAGTGTGATTAATCTGCTATTTTTACACAGGCAGCAAGCTTCTATATTAGGAAAACACCAGGTCTTTGCCATAGCTGCTGTGACACTTCTCCCTAAATCAGTTCTTGTTTTATGGATTAGATCCAATTTGTTAGAGATGATGTCATACCCTGGGGTTGACCGTCTTTTCATCTGAGAGTAGTTTAATGTTTCTTTTTTTAAAGTGTCTTACTATTTAAATGGTTTAAAACTAGATCTGTTAATTACCAATAGCAGTTTCCATGCACACGGTGCCCTCTATGACGGGTGAAACTTGATGTATCTGGACAAGCTGATTCAGACTTTCCTTGCTGTTCTGCTCTGTGCTCCTGACATATGTGTGTTGCTCAGCACACTTGTGGAACCTGCACTATTTACTAGAGCTCCAAGGAGTTTGAGAGGAAACGGTCTACTTCAGAATCAATACTAATCCTCATACACTTTTGCCTCTACTTTTCCAGCTACCCTAAAATCACTTATAGTATTGTGAGCATTGTTGCTACGTTTTTCTTTATTTCAAATAAAAATAAATTAAAAAGAACATATTACATGAAAGCGGATGTGAGGAAGTCGTCATTCTGCATATGGTTAAATATGTAAGGTTCTGTCTTGTTCATTAGGATACCCTGGAATTTGCCTTTCTTGAAGCAGATGCTGGTTTAGGATCAAACTTAGTTTGATGTCCCCATTTCTCTCCTTCAAAGAAGGTTTGAAAGACGCCCTCGAGGGAACCCCCACACAGTGCTGTGTGGTCTCTTGGACTACACTTCAAAGTTTGGCACATATTCCTATATTTCATAGCCTATGAAAATGGCATTTTGTATAAACATTTCAGTATCACTTCAGAGACAGGATGAGTACCTTTATAAAGAGTGAAAAATGTAATTACTTGTGTTTCTCTGACAATAGTTACGAAGGTAACAAATGAATCTGGGAGCTGCAGTGTATTGGTGGTCAAGGTCTCCTCTATTTTGCTGTGATCCTCGGGTCTGTCCTTCTGTCACATGGGATGACATGCCAGAAGGCTGATAAGAACTGCTTCTGTGCTGCTGGCAACCCATTGTATGTGAAATTATGTTTTACACGTGAGTATTTGCAACTTGACTTTGGAGGTGCCTGGTTTGACTGCAAAAAAACAACTTTGGTGTACAGTTTTTTTTCCCTTTCAGCAAATCTGGGCTGGGGGTTTCATGCCATGTTTGCCTCTCACTGCTCAGCCCTGGCCCAGTGTCCCTCTTGCTTCATTGCTGTATTGTGGGGGATGCATAAGAGCCTTTGGGGAGGTTTTATTTTAATTCTGTTATAGCAAGCTACAGTGACCCCAGCTGGTGCTGGAGTAAGGATATCTTACATGTGTTCATGTATTATTAAGAGCTCCAGCTAATGCTGGGGAAATTTATTACATATATATATGTAAATTTATTACAAACATATATATAACATACATATATGTGTATGTATAATCATATAAATAACCTGTGTATCATGTAAAAATAACTACTTTCTGCATATTAATCCGTATGATGCTTATTTTATTTAGTGAATGGCAATGAAGTCAAATGAGCGATGTTTTTAAATGTTGGTTTTTTTTTACTTTTTACTGGACTCCCAGCATTTATCAGAGAGGGTGGCATTAATTACCCAAACTGTGCAATGTTCTGCACCTGTTGCTTGTGCTATTTTTTGCTTTTATTTCTCAGGAACTCAGTACAGTACTTAACAACAGATTCATTTGTCCTGCCAGATTTTTCCCCCTTTGATGAACATAGCTTCATCAGGGATTACTTCAATGGAAGGTTATTTGTTTTTCCCCTCTGCTGGGTGGTTCTATACCGGGCTTTATGAAAATTTTATCTGTTTCTATGTCCAGATAAAGCTTTTGATGATAGCATCAACACAGCACCTAGCAGTGCTGTTTTCTTTTAAACACTGATTTCATTTTATCTTCTGTCCCCTTTTCCGCTCTCTATGCCATAGGATCATGTAGAACCATGGAATGGTTTGGGTTGGAGAGGACCTTAAAGCTCACCCAGTTTCAACTCCCTGCCATGGGCAGGGCAGTCCCCACCACCTGAGGCTGCCCAGGACCCCATCCAGTGGCCTTGAACACCTCAGGGATGGGGTACCCACAGCTCTCTGGGCAGCTGTGCCAGAGCCTCACCGTGCTCCGAGTAAAAAATTTTGTCCTAATGTCTGTTTTGAATCTCCCCTCTTTCAGTTTAAAGTCATCCCCCCCTAGCATTTCACTACGCTCCTTGATAAAAAGTCATTCCCCAGCTTTCCTGTAGGCCCCTTTAGGTACTGGAAGGCTGCTATAGCTGTCTCCATGCTTTGTTCCAGAACAGCACAGATTAGAAATACAGCGGACTGGAAGTTTTTAGTGGTCTTTTCCAATTTGCATGATTCTACGATTGTATTGACATCTATTGTGTAATCTGAATGCAGCCCCACAAAGGCCTTCCCCCACATACCCTGCTGTAGGAAACAGTGCAGCTGAACACACTGTGCTCGATGTCCTGCTCAGTCACCTGAAATACCAGCAGCTTCTCCTCAGTAGTGATGCTGTGGGGCATGACTCCTCATCTCTGTGCACTGACTCAGTGTCCTGCCAGCCCAACCTTCCCCTTTCTTGCTTCAAAGCCCTCAAGGGCAAAGAACAATTTACTCGTACTGGCTCTTCTTTCTTTTAAGAATGTAACAAATATTCTATTTCTTTACAGAGATGTTGTTTTTCATCTCACGTTCTATTCCTTTTTTATTATTTATTATTTATGTTTTTAGTGTTGTTGTTAGCTGAAAAGCCCTTAGTGGATTTTTTTACACAATTAGCAAGAAATGTCCGTTGTGGTGTTCACTGTGTACTTGTGCTGTGGATAAGTCACATTTGAGCACAGTGAAAAATGTAGTGTCATTTCCCACCAAACTTAATGAACAGAATCATATCATATCAAGGGCCAATCTGTAAAGCAGTGGCTTCTTTAGAGCTGATGAGAAATGATAATGTATTGCTTGATGTCTGCTGTTCACTTACAAAGTCAAGACAATATAAATCGAGGATAAGAAGTCCTCATCCCATTCACTTAGCCATCCAGTGAACCCACTTAGGTTTACGGTGAGGTGCAGCAGAGAAACATCCACTGCCCTATTTGCTGCCACCACCAGCCACAGGTAAAGCCAAGGACTGAAAGTAAAGGAAGGTCTTTAATCACTATACAAAATCCTGTCCCCCCCCCCCCCCCCCCAAGTAGTGTCCCTTGAACAAAGTCATAGTTCATTGCTGTTACACCATGCAGTGTTTCCTCATTCTGTTGCAGGGCTTGTGTTGCTGCAAGGGCATGTGTTTTGTGGCAGAAATGAAACAGGATAGGATGGTAAAGAAAAAGATAAAAATCCTAGTCATTTACTGCTATCTGACAGTTCTAATAACAGTAATTTAATAAATGTTTCAGCACTTTTCCAGCTGGCAGTAAAAGGTCAGTTCTCTGCTGAGAAGAGACTTGTATCCCAGATGTCCAGCAGGCAGTACCTGTGCTATGTGCAACATCCTCAGTTTAAAACCTGAGCTCTCTGAGTCAGATTCTGGCTCTGGAGCCATACAAATCCCTGATCCCATCCCTTCAAAAACAAGGAAATGACTCTAATGGACCTGCCTGTAATATGAGTAAGGCTGACATACTGATTAGTTAAACCAACTTCAACCTCTGTTGAAGTCAGTGACATTGCTGAATATTTACGTGTGTATGGAACAGGAAATCCAGCAGGTTTTATCAGCAGCTTCCCTTTGTTTTGAAGCCTGCACACTTTTTGCCTGGTCACTGGAGATGCTCCTTGCTGTATATATTTAGAAATCAGTACAACAGAGCTTGCTTTCTGCTCATGGCTTTCACTGTAAATTGGCTGTAATGTTTTATAACTCCCAACCAAAGAAATCTTTCAGGCTTTTGTTGAGTAAACTGCTTAAACATTACACCAAAGAGCGTAGGAAACCAACTGCAATCTGTCTTAAGTGGAAAGTCCACATTCAAACAGATGTTTTTCCTAGCAGTGTCAAAGAGGACATGCTGTACTCTTGACTACTAGGTGGGAACTAAAGGTGACATTGGGCACACTGCCCTCTTTTCTTGTGCCAGCTTCCTATGCAGCTGTAAAGAATAACAGGGCACTGTCTATTTGCAGTAGATGTAAAAAAAGATGCCATAAACAAGCCCATAGAAAACTGTATTACTTAGAGGAGAGGAGACACCAGTAGCACATCTATGTTTCAAATGGTAGTTTCCTCCTGATTTTTCCCAGCTTAATTTTAGTAGGGCTAAACTCCTGTTTTCAGACTGATTTGCACAGATGAGTTATCTGGCAGAAAGTAACACACGCTCCTGAAGGAGTCAGATTTTTGTAGCTGGTTCATAATTCACAGCATATTTAAAGCATTAAAAATTTACAGCAGAGAGAAAATATAGAAGGGAAGATGGGAAACAGAAGATGCCAAGGTAATCTCAAGATCATTGAAGTCACAGGAAAGAGATGTGTTGGTTTTCATAGCCCCTGGGCAGGTGCATATAGCACAGGATCTGTATGAGCCTAATACCCTTTATAGTAGCTTGGGAGCAGACATGTCAGATGGAGTTCCATCACCTCTTTGAACTGAGCCCTGTATCTTTATTAACCACAGCAGTTCCTGGATGCCTATATCACTGGTAGACACATTTTATTACATTCCTAAACTCATGTTTGTACCACACAATTGCCTGCTACTCTGGGTCAGATACTCTTAGCTAATCATATCTCTTTACATTGATATAGGGACATCAGCTAGGAAACCCAAAGGCTTTTACTAAATGAACCCTGTCATGACATCAGAGTACATTCTTACATTTGGACTAAAGAAGTAAGATAATAGATTTATAGGACAGGACTTTTAGTCTTAGGCAAAACTGTGCTCAGGGTGACTGGCAGTACTGGTGAAGAGCATCACTTTACATTGAATAATTATTTAATATGGCGTAATCATGTTAAGATATTGCAGTCATTTCCCAGAAAATAATGTATCACCATAGAGGATGATAAACTGACAGATATCCATTAATTTGTTTGTGACAGTATTCAAAAGGTAGAAGTTATTAAAGCACTGTTTTGATCAACATGACTTCACTGATTATATATCTCATCTATCTAACTGGGTTGATTTCCCACTATATTATTAACTCTGAAACTTGGCTTCTTTCAAAGAGTTATTTCTAAACTCAGCATTTCCATTACGCAGTTAATTCCATCTGTTTTTTGCACATGTACCAGCTACAGCCAAAAAGTCATGTTTGCAACATGGTACATATTACTCGAAGCATTTTCTTCCTGTATTGAATATAGAAGAATAAGGTACTTAAGCGTGTCAACTGATTAGTGGCAGACCCCCTTGCCTATTGCAGGCATGCTGGAGAAATACATGCCACAAGGGCATGAAGTCACCTTGGACATTTTCTCCTCTACCGCCACCAATCCCCCACCCCCAAATCCTATAAATCCATGTCTGTGGGACAAAGAAATCAGGGTGGGTAGATTCCATTTCACCCAATGTCAGTCCTCAAAAAGTGGAGGTTAAGCTTAGCAAATAGTGTCCATCCGTGGCCAGAGAGAGGTGGAGAAAGACATTTCAAAGGGCGATCCACTTCCCCTATTGACTGGAGTGAGAATGTAATTATTAACTCAGCTGGATGTCTAACTTTCAGACAGCTGTTGGCTGACATGAAAACTGTAGAAGTCCTAATCTGTAAGAACATTTGCAACAGCTCTGGGAATTACCTTTTGCTCTTTCCTTAGAAAATTGCTGCAAGTGCTGTGATATTAGGTGAAGGTCTATTGTAAGTAAAATTGAGAGCTTAGCACTAAGCCTGACATTTAAAATTCTTAATGAATAGAGAGACCTGGAAAGGCCATTTAAAATTATGGCACTTTCTGTCTGTACACTGAGTAGCTGCTGCTGGCCTGGTTACTAATTTCTGCGTAGGTTAGCAAGGTTCTCACATCTATTATCTTGCCCATTTCTTCTGGAGCAGAACCCAAGAATGACAAGTACCACTTCACATATCATTATCAGTCACTGCCTCTCTGTATGAAGTTACTGTAACTGTGGTTAGTTTTAATTGTAATTGGTTTTAAAGCCATTACAGGACAGGCTAGTTTGGACTTTGAAAGTTCTGGAGAGAGCTTAATGGTGAAAATATATTGCCAAATGCAGAAAGCTTATCATTTTTTTCCCCCATATGATATTACCTTTTCTCTATGTGAGATTTTAACATCTATTTTTCAGTCGAATGAATCACAGAATAGATTATACTTTCACTCATAGCCTCTGATTTTAGAGATTTTAGAGTTAGGTTTGAATCTTGAAAGGAGCTTGTTTTGCAGGCATACAAGCCTACAGCTTCTTTTTGATGGTGCTAAGAACCTCCATTTTCCGCTTAGGTTTCCCTTTACAAGTCCACGGTCATCTGTTGAATTATGAAAACATAGCAAAAATAAGGAATGAGCAGTTGATACCATTCAAGCCCTGTGTTTCATTATGGATACAAAGCTTTTTAGAAGTCTTTTAAATAATGAAATACGAAAACAGATTTGGACCACTGCCTTTCAAAGCTGACAAATCACTGGGAAATTGTTTGTCATGTTGGATGTTAGGAAAAACTGCTCTGAAGGATCGGACAGGGGTTAGCACAGGCTGCCCAGGGAGGTGGTTAAGTCACTGTCCCTGGAGGGGTTCAAGAAACGTTTAGATGTTGTCCTGAGGGATGTGGTTTAATGGGGGATATCGGTGGTGGGTGGATGGTTGGATTGGATGATCTTGGAGGTCTTTTACAATCTTGGTGATTCTATGATTCTACGATTCTATGAAGCTGAAATTATTGGAACTGACAAATGTGCTGCCTCAGAAGCTCTGAAAATCAATTTGTTTCATTCAGTTGAATTAAAACTCTAAAAACACTGACCACTAAATGCACTGATCTTCTGTTTAGGGTAAAAAATACATGCCTCTTGCTTCCCATGCTACTTTTTCCCCTAATTTTCCAATTAATGAGCGATCTTGGCTTAGACAGAGATTTGCTGTATAAATTTTATTGTGACCTTGAATATTAAATTTGTTTCCAGCAAGCAACACCAGTAAGAATTTGTGTATACATACCTGGGATTTCAAGGTTTGTTTTTGTGTTTTGTTCTCTTTACCTGATGCCAAGAAGACTTTTACTGCAGAATTATATCTCCAAGTCTTTCTAATGAGTAAGTAGAGTTTTACCTATGATAGGTGAGAATCATCCTTTTGGTAGGTGGTATTTGATGTTTCCAGCACTGTTGGGAAATTGTTGGGTAAAAGGAGTGGGAAACATCAGGGCATTTTGGGGTTTCTGGCTGGTAGAAGAAATGAAATGTTAGTAAATTTCTGAAGACTATAAGAGACTTCATGTGCTGGTAGGTAAAAGCAGGTTACTGCCCTCTTTAATCACTGCATCATAGAATGACTGAGGCTGGAAGGGATCTCTGAAGGCCATCGGGTCCAACCCCTGCTCAAGTAGGAATATAGCAGGCATGTCCAGGCAGCTTTTGAAGATCTTTCCCAAAGCCCTCTATCTGGCCAGAAAAAGCAGCTATTGAATTAGTTTCCCGTCAAGAAAATGAAGAATAATTTATTTGGTATTTAAAGTAGGAGTCTGCGCAGTCTGCAGATCAGGTTCTGCATCCACTTTCAGATCCGGTTTCTCAAGTTGGCTCTTGGATACTAGAATCAGTGTCCGTTTTCTAAAATATGAACATTTATCCCAAGGTCTTCACATTCAGATCCAACAATGCAAAAGTGAGACTCAATCAAAGACATACAAAAATTAAGAGATTAAGAGAGGATTTTGTGGCTTTTGTCTGTGTTATTCAGAGTGTGTCATTTAGATGGACCCAAAGTTTCAAGTCAGTTGTAAAATTTGCATTGCAATGTGAAGGAAGAGGTTGCAGAAATGGTTTGCTAGACAAAGCGATGAGTAAATCCTCTGGAAGAACGGGCAGAAATCAATGCACTGACTCACTGAATTAAATGCCATTCTAAGCATTAAACTGACAGCTGCTACACAATTAAGAGAGATGCCTATTCTTGGTGCAGATACAGTCAACATCTTTAAAAAAGGTACCATTACAGTATGCTTTGACATATGTTTCATCCTGTAAGCTTTATGAACCTCTAGCAAATTGGACAGCATAGAAAGGATTTGACCTAGCTGTCCATAGGCACACTGTCTGCTCTGGACTGAGGTTCCAAAGGCAGCCAGCAGCTTCCATTAAACCTGCTGCCCACCAGAGACACTGCTGCAGCTTTGTGCTATTGAAGGCTTCAAGCATGAAGAAGAACTTGCTCAGCTAAAAGCATTCTCCTGGCAAGGCAATGGATCTGGTGTGCAGACTAGATCCATGATTACTTTTTCTTACTCATTTACACAATGCCTGACAAAAAATACGCCTCTCCTCTTCTCTCCCCTGTCATTTCTTCTACAGGGTCTGTAGTCTGAAGAAAACTCTTCCCTTCTAAAGTGAAGTGCATTTAGCATAACCTTCCAGTGTTAAACCCCAGTCTGAAGAAGCCGCTGATTCACAGGGCTTAGAAGAATGCTGCCCATTGCTCATTATCATGCACTGCTATACAGCCTCTCAGATCTAATGAATGCTTTGTCATCCACTCTTTGTTACAGGACATGAGCAGACTTCCGTAGGATCACATGTAAGTGATGCAGTTTGACTTTCATTGTACTGCAATTTAAATCCCTGTGGAGGTTCCTGGTTTATCAGAGGTGAGCAGACTTGTATTTGGGGAAAAAGGGACACAGTTCAGTAAAAACTCCTCTCTCTAGTGAGATCAAAAGAAGAAAAAGAAAGCCATTTCAGTGAAGGACTAGGAATAAAGAAATATGTTCATCATCAAGACTTTGAGGTAAATAACAGAAAAATCTCAATTCTAGGCCAGTAGACTCAGAGTATTCAAGGAGAAGCCAGTTAAATTACAGACAGGCATCAGCTGTCAGATGGGGAAATCATTCTGTATCTGGACCTCTCCCACTCCATGAGGATCCTGAACCTATTCTCCTTGAAGGTACTCCCTTTAGGGGTATTTCTTCCTATGGATCAGAAGAGGCAAGTTAAAATGGAAGATACTTTGGTTGTTAAGCATGTGGGTAGCTGGGTTTGTGATGCTTGTGAGTGCAGCAGTGAAAGATCTCATGGGCCTCTGTGGAGCACCTGGGAGGAGGGTCTGCTTTGTCCCAGAATGCTCTGAGAGCCTTCCAGGAGGCCCATGAGATCTGCCACCGCTGCACCCCCAAGCATCACAAAGCCAGGTATGGGGGAGGGGTAGAAGTGCTGGAGATGAGATGGAAGTGGGAGGGCAAGCATCGTAACCCCATGTGTATCTTTGCTGAAATGCTTCTGTCAGCATGTGGTGGAACAGAAAGACTGAAAATGAGTCTCAGGTTGTGAGTTGGAAAAAGAGGAGAAGAAGTGATGCAGAGTTTGCACTCATTGGAATGCCAGGAAAATTCCTGAAGAGACGATGTGGGTTCTACATTTAGAAACAGAAGGTGGCATTCAAAACTGAAAAGGTTGGATGGGAGATTAACTATGAGACATCAAAAAGGTGTAGTGTCTGGAAAGGCATGAAAAGCTGAATCTTCAGATGATTGATGTTGTAGTGAGAACTCAGGAGACAAACAGGGAGGATCAGTCTGAAGAAAAAAAGCCCTATTTAAAAACCAAGTGTGTTCATGTGTGTAGACAAAAAGTGAAAGTGTCAGAGGGTATGTGCTTCTATTCCAAAGCTAGAAGCCTAAAAGCTGGGATCAGGGAACAGGTATGTTTGCTTTTAAATGTGGAAGTTGATTAGTAGACACGTCAGAAATGGAAAAGGTCATCATTAAGATCGTCTTTCTGTAACATCTAGGAAAAAATATCACAGAAAAAAAGGTGGGCTGCCTGGCTCTGATAGTGGTGCTGTGTGCTAAAGAAATTGTGAAGTCAAATCAGATGCATAAATTGTGTGTGTGACCCAAAACCACGAAGTCACTGCGAATTAAAACTCCAAACCTGGATAGAAAAATGTGGTATTAAGACTGTACTTGAACTTGAGGAAAATTAGAGAGAATGACCTTACCAAGCTAAGAGATTTTAAGGAGATGGCAAACACAGTAAGAATGAGATACATGTGTTGTTTTATATAAATGAAGTGCATGCCGTGTGACTGCAACACAGTGCTGGGAATGTATTTCTAGACTGCATCAGAGAGGAAGAGCAGCACCTTGTCATGGTTTTGTGCTGTCAATATTCTACATCATGACATCATGTGCGGTATGGATCCTTGGCTGAGGGTACAAATAGTGGTAAACTGTTTTGGTGGTATAAGAAAGTGTAACAGAGGGTATGTGGAAGTGTAACAGAGGGTATGTGGAAGTGTAACAGAGGGTATGTGGAAGTGTGGAAGGTTCATGCTCCAGATCTGTGGAATGGCAGCATCCCGAGTACTCAACTCTTGGAGGAAACTACATATCCCAGGGGACAACGCGGCCAGAGACGAATCACCAGAGGAGGAGGACACACATATAATCTCGCTCCCAGGCTGGAACGTCCCTCTTTTCACTCTGTCTATCGCTTTGGAGCACTCCATCCCTGCCGTCTCGCTCTATCAGCAACGTTCCAGCCTGTCGCCTAGAGATCGCAGTAGGCCCCCGGTTCTTGGGGACTCTTTTTCTCTCTTTCTTTTTCTCTGTCTTGTTTGATATAGTAGTTGTAGTTATATTGTATCATATTGTGTCTCGTATTTAGTAAAATAAGTTCTTTCCTTAGATTGCTGCTGTTGTTTTTGTTCATTTCCCCCTTCTAGGGGCAGCAGCCTCTATCACGGGTAAATCTAGATAACCCGATTACACACCTCAAGGAAATGACAGGTGGAGCAGTGGCTCTGCATCCAGAGCTGAATACACACCTGCTTTTAGAATATGACTGTAAGGCCACTGTGGTGGCATTCAATTTAAAAACCAACCAAACAAAACCCACAAAAAACAAGTGAGCAACAACAAACAAGACCCTAATCAGCAATATAAAGATGATATTTGTAAAGAAACAGGAATAAAAGAGTAAAGTGTTCGCGTATGATTTCTTTGAAGATATTAGTGAAGTGAGCAAATGCATCATAGAATCATAGAATCATTGAATTCCAACTCAGGTTGGAAAAGACCTCAAAGATCATCAAGTCCAACCGCAGCCTAACCATTGTACCCTAAATCAAACAACCCTCTGCTAAATCATATCTCTGAGCACCACATCCAAACAGCTCTTAAACACATTGGTTTTCTCAATAGCATTTTGTAGAAAAGCCAAAAGTTGGACTGCTCTCAAGTCAGTGCACCACAGGATCGCAGGAGAGCTTGGATTGGGAAGAAGCTATGCAGGTCTCTGAACCAGCTCCTGCTCCCTGCAGGCAGCCCAGGCTTCATCCACCATTCCATTCATTTAGTACAAAGGTTTTGCAACATGTTGCTTCAATCAGTGAAAGCAGCTTAGCTCTAGCGAATGAATTTAACAGCATTTGGAGCTGCTAAATAATACACTGCTAGGAATGTCCTGCTGAATAATACTGCCCTCATAACAGAGGAACAGAAAGTGACAAACATGGATCTAATTTTTACCAGGTGGAGTCAGAATTCTTTGGGCCACTCTCAACCAGCTGGAGGGACCTATAATTAGGAGGAGAGTGAGTACATAGATAAATGAACTGTGAAGACCAATATGTCTTAGGGACAGACTCTTTAGCAGGATCTGTTGTGATAGGACAAGGGGAAACGGTTTCAAATGGAAAGAGGGGAGATTTAGATGGGATGTAAGGAAGAAGTTCTTTACAATAAGGGCTGTGAGGCACTGACACTGGTTGCCCAGAGAGGAGGTGGATGATCTGTCCCTGGAGATGTCCCTAATGGTCAGGATGGACAGGGCTTTGTGCAACCTGATGGAGCTGTTGGTGTCCCTCTTCACTGCAGGAGAACTGGACTAGATGATCTTTAAGGATCCCTTCCAACTGAAATGATTCTATGATCTTCTGTACAGTTAATAATTAAGGGTCAGTGAGCGTGGGAGTGAAGGCAGTATGGTTCACGTACTTCGGTTCCCAGAAGACTTTCTGGAAGATCCATCATCAAACTCTCTCAAAGATAATGATTTGCCAGGGATCAAGTAACACATTATCTCATAGATTAATAGCTCATTGAAAGATGGGGGGCAAATCTGTCAGAAAAATGAAGGCATAGATTTAAAGGTATTGCAAAGACTTCTGAATCCCTGTGGGATTTGCTAAATCTCTTGCTGGAGGTGGGGATGTACTTTGGAGAAGATCAAAACTGTACTTTCATTTAATAGCATTTCCTTTGAGTGATATGTGACAAATGAAGCTAATGTTCTCCTGGTTTCTTAGTAGAAAAAGAGCAGCACAAGCAGGACCTCCCAAGTTCCTCTTTTTAGTTTTGATCCAGTCAGATCAGATGTCCTTTTGGTGAAAGTGATTCTGCGCTGTGAATGTTGGGATTTCTTTTCTGACATCTAAAAACTCCACATTGCTTTAATTATTATTATTATTTTGAATGTTCTTGTCTAGCTAACTGATTAAAAACACTTCTGGTTTGAAAAAAAAAAAGGAAACTGTTTTACTTCTATTAGGCTTCTGAAGTTAGATGTGATAAAAGTGATCCCCTTGGTGTTGGGAGGGTGCAGTGGGCAGCAGAAGATGCTCAGGCTCCACTGACTGCCTCACTGTGACCTACAATGAGTGCAAACCAATGATCACTCAAACCAATGATCACTCAATGAAAATTTTAAGGACAATTGGGGGGGGGGAGGGAAAGGTACATTTTGTTACTAAAATAAACCCATGAAAATTTAAATTAGAATGTGAAGGAAACTTAGAAATATTATTCTCTTATTTTGTGATGTGCAGCCTACATCATGAAGCTAAAAATGATACTTAAATTTCAGTGTTGCTATGGTTACTGATACTATCCTGAGTCTTTGGAGAAAAGGGAATGGCTGTGTAATGGTGCAGCTGTGTGCAGGAGATAACGTCTGACCTTTGTGATGGCCCTGTTTGTATTGGCCTAACACCAACTTGTGCGGCCTAAGCTGCTCTTAACTGAAGGAGCTGTAGTTTCATTTTTTGTCTTTGCACAGAGAAGTTTAAACTTTTTACAGAGAAGGTCGAGAGCTTTGGCCCCAGAGAAGACAGGATATGTTGTTTGTTCACCCTCAGTAAGTTTTCAGATGACACCGAGTTAGGAGGATGTATGCATCAGAAGGCTACCTACAGAGGGGTCTGGACAGGCTAGATTACTGGGCTGAGGCAGTGGGATGGAGTTCAACAAGACCAAGAGCTGGGTCCTGCACTTTGGGCACAACAACCAAGGGCAGCACCCCAGGGCTTGGGGCAGAGTGGCTGGAAAGCTGCCCTGAGGAAAAGGATCTGAGTATGTTGAATGTGAGCCAGCAGTGTGCCCCAGTGACAAAGAAGGTCAATGGCATCCTGTCGTGTATCAGCAATAGTGCAGCCAGCAGAAGCAGGAAGGAGGTTGTCCCTCCATACTCAGCACTGGTAAGGCCACGCCTCGAGTATTGTGTCCAGTTTTGGGCCTCTCACTTCAAGAAAGACATTGAGGCCCTGGAACGTGTCCAGAGAAAGGCAATGAAACTGTGAGGGATCTGGAGCACAGGTCCTGTGAGGGGTGGCTGAGGGAACTGGGATTGTCCAGTCTGAGGAGGCTCAGGGGAGACCTTACTGCTCTCTACAGCTGCCTGAAAGGAGGGTGTGTTGAGGTGGGGGACAGCCTCTTCTCCTAAATTTTATTTAGGAATAAATAAATAGAATAGAATGAAAAGTAAAGGCCTTAAGTTGCACCAGGGGTGGTTTGGGTTGGGTATCAGGAAAAATTTCTTCTAAGAATGAGTGGAGAGGAATTGGAGCAGGTAGTAGAGTCATCATCCCTGGGGGTGTTAAAGATACAAGAAGTAGCAATCAGGGTCAGTGGGTATGATGAGGTTGGGTTGATGGTTGAACAAATAATCTTAGAGGTCTTTTCTGTCCTTAATGATTCTATGACTCTGTGATCGTATGATTCTATGATTTACCATTGATACACAAATCACTTTGTTATATAAATACCATGATGTATGTCCTGATAGGCTTTCTTGTTAAGTTCAGTAAGATCCATACATTTCAGAATGCAGAACTTGTGTGTGTGCTCAGCAAGGATGATCTTGTAACCAGAAATATTTCTTTGAAGCCTTTCTGTATCCCCTTACACTCCAACCTCCACCAACCCCTTATGCTCCATGCTGTGAATTACAGGATCACAGGAAAGCTCATGCCGGGAAGGAATCCAGAAGTCTCTGGCCCATCCTGCTCACAGCAGGGCAGCTCTGAGGCCAGACCTGGCTGCTTAGAGCATCATCCCCTCAGGGCTCCAGAACTTCTAGTGTTAGTGTTTTCCCCTGCTCTGTGCACTGGAGAGACTAAAAGCAGAAGCAGCCAAGTCACAGAAGGCTAAATGGAAGGTGGGGACATACAGAGAGCTGCTGGCAGAGCCAGCAGCAAGGACCTGTCTCTGGTACTCAAACCACATCAATGCAATTCAACAAGCTGCTCTACTGGCACTGACTTTATGTGGTTTCTAAATTCTCCAGAAGCAATACAGCTGTACAACCCTTCACTGTAGGCAGGCCTTTTTTTGGGGTGTGTGCTGTTAGAGCAATGCCCAGGGAAAGAAAGGGAGATGCAGTACCGAGCTCCATCATAGCTGGCCCCTTAGTGTGGCTGACTGTCTTTAGGTCCCCAGACATCACTTTGTCGTGCCTGTGAGGCCTGAGCTGCCCTGAGGCCAGCAGAGGGCAGACAAGGCTTTTCACCAGTCGTAAAATCAGGTTAATCAGGTTGCAAGAATCGCAGAATCACAGAATGGCCTGGGTTGGAAGGGACCTCAAGGATCATAAGGCCCCAGCCCCCCCCCCCCCCCCCGCCCCCCCCCCCAACACAGACCAACCTCCCCACTTAATACCAGACCAGTTTGCCCAGGGCCCCATCCAACCTGGCCTTGAATACCTCCAGGAATGGGGCATCCACAGCCTCTCTGGGCAGCCTGTTCCAATACCTTACCACTATCATAGTAAAAAACTTCTTAATGCAAGAGAGCATTAAGATCACTTGGATCAACCATCATGAGCTTGAGGTGAGGATGGAGAGGATTTACAATGAAGAACTGCATAGAATCACCCTTGTTCCAAGCACACTGGAGAAGGTTGAAGAATATGTAGTGATTTAAGATGGATACAATATTTTGAGGGCAGCTTAACTTTGTCTAAACCCAGCCTAGCTGAAATCGAGTGGGTAGATGTTTAAATTCACACATAAAGTGCCCGTGTAGTTCTCATTTGCTCTCCTTAGAAATTGCCCCAGCTGAACCAGTACAACCCCTGGTGTGATATAATGAGGTCTCTCTCCCCAGATATGCAATGCTGATATAAAGAAGCTATACAGAAGTGGTCAATGCAGCATAAAACTGTCTGCAAACAAGATCTGTGGCTCAGCAGATTAAGATGGCCTGCTTGGGGATTTGCACAAGTTTAATTAATTTGGTTTGTTAAATGAATTTCACTTCATTACAGAAAGCTCTGATTTTATATAAAGCCTTGAGCCTGTTCTGCTCATGCCTTTCCATAGCATTGAGTTAACAGCTTAGGGTGAATGCTTTATTTGCAGCAGCAAATCACAGGTTATCACCAGGCTGTATGTAAATAAGGCCCTATTTGCCAAATGGATTCCCCAGAACACACTTTCAGGGGGTAGAGATGAAGTGGTGTCTGAGCTCAGTGCCTACAGCATCACGCGGGTGTGTAAGACCCAAGTTCACTTTAAAATCTTGTCTAAGGGGATGTGGTCAGGTACCTCCTTGGCAGAGCAGAGTGTTCTTCCCCTGAGTGGGAGAGAGTGAAAAATCCAAGGAAACTCACTGCTGAAATCAGGAGGCACAGTGCAGTCAGTGACCATTTTGGAGGCTGTGTTAGTTACTTGGCCATGCCTTGTGTGGGCAAAAGCTATGGCTATGCCAGCTTCTCCTTAGAAAATGGGACGATGCAGTAATATGAACCAAAAAGGCCATAAAAGGAGACTTTCTCTTCACTGTCCCTTTTGTCCCCAGTTCCCAAATGTGGCCCCTGACATGTTGTATTCACAAGAGCAGCATGTCAGTGTCTAGTCCTTCCATTTGCTTTGTCAGACTGTGCTGTCTGGCCAGCTGATGCTTTCTCCAGGACAGCACATCCCCTGGGCTGCCCATTGCTTTAGAACATCCCCAAAGAAGAGATCCCCCATCCTCTGGGCAACCTGTACCATCACCTGCACAGCACATCAGTATTCCTGGTGTGAGAACCTCCTGTGTGCTGCTTTGTGCCCACTGCCTCCTGTTCTGGCGCTGGACAAGTGTTGGGCGCTGCCTGTCTTTGCACAGCCGGCACTGAGAGACATCGGCATTGCCTTGGGAATTCAGCGCGTTTCTAAAGCATGCCAGCCTCGAGCAGGAAGAGCAGTGAGGTTTCTCAGCTTGTAGGATGGCTCCGTCTCGTGGGCTCTGGCGGTATTGGGGCTGAGCATCCCTCAGCAGTCTTCCTCTTTTTACTCCCCTCTCCTCCCCTCCCCTTCCCTACCGGTCACTTGTTCAAAGCACTGACATATGTTAGCAGCGCTGGCACACCGCACATATTTCTGGTCGTCTCTTTTTCCCGGAATTACAGAAGACCTTCTGATAGCTCCGGGAAAGAGAGAAAAGACAACAGTGCAGTGTCCAGCTGTCAAATCACACCGTTGCACATAAGCTGCATTCTTCAAACTGCATGCTAAGGTGCTGAAAGACGTGTTTGCTGATCACAAAACTGAACCCACAGAGGGTGGAACCTTTTGAGATTGGAGGGAGGACACAGTGGATGTTTTCCCACATCTGCAGTTGGTAGCAGCACCGCTATTCTGTGCAGGCGGGGGGAAGTTCAGAGGTCTTCCAGGCAGTGAGAAAGACAGCAAGTGCATGTTCCAGGAATACCTAGAGTGAGTAATAGTTGTAGTTCCTAAGAAAAACTGCAAGGTCAGTTGGTTCCACCTATTAGCATGCAAGGGAAAAGCTTGGTTAACTTTTGTTATCAGCGAGCCTGGAGAGCACAAAGTGAGGTGACAATGCCTGAGCCCCTTCTTGCCAGCAGTTCTGTCCCCTGGGAGGAGCTCAGGGTTTCATGGGGGTTTTGAGGGTGCAGTGACTGAGCCATATTGCACAGCTCACCATGCCTGGCCCAGTCCTGCTGTTCTCCTCTATCCCCCCTGCAAGGTGTGGGCTGTGATCTTTCCCCTGTTCTGCATGGTTTGGAATAGCTGCATGTGCTTTGGTTTACAAAGACATTATAAGAAGACACTATTGTGCCTTTTTCAGTCTAACCTAGATAGAGCTGCCTGCAGCGTCACATTGTGGCAGCACTCCCTGCTCCGGGAAACCATGTTTACCCTTCACTGGTTTTCACATCATAAATGCTTAGGATACAAGAAGGATGAATTTTGCAGAGGTTCAGGTGATTTAGGCCTCAGCAGACACCTGGATATGAAACCACATTAAGTACTAAGGCAGGACACCCCAGTTCCTCTGCCCGGCTGGTTCTGCCTAGTGCCTGGTGTTTTGGGAACAGGTTCAGGGGGAGGAATGGGCAGGAGGTGGCAGCTGGTGCCCAATCCCAGCACTGCCTGAGGTCCCAGATCCTCTGTGTGCTGCTGAGCTGAGAGATTGAGAAGCACATGATACTGGAATAAAATAATAAGAATCTCCCCAGAGTCAGTAAAAGAAAAGGATTTCACTCCCCCATGCTTTCTAATATAACCATGAAGAGGAGCGATTTTGCATAGTTGTACTCTTATTCTCCAGTCACCTGCTGAATATTTATTGCTCCGGCATCTCCTGTTCATAAATAGCTCAATTTGGGTGATTCGAGCATTCATTGCTTTAAATTGAAGCCAATAGTTACTGAAAGAAGGTTCTTATTGCACATAAGTTCCTCATATCTTCCACAGAAAAGATGATTACGGTACAGCTTTAACTCAGGGACCACAGCTGATGGTAACCATTCCCTGCCATGGGGAATGAGCCATAATTAATTAGCCACCTGGGAGTGATCCAGTTGCTACTGACAGGTTTCAGCCAAACCACTCTCAGGTGCAGGGTTCCTTTTCCTTGTGAGATGGGAAGCATTTCCTAACTGGGTGTCCTGGGGCTCCACTGGTCTGCAGGATAGCAGAAGGTGCAGTGCAGCAGGACCACAAGCTGAGAACAAGGACTGCATGCTTGTCTGTAGACGCAGAAAGAAACTGTATGAGTGGAAACAAAGAATAGTAAGCATTCAAAGCTAAAACTTTTCATTATTATTATTATTTTCCATTGGAAGTGAGAACTGCAAGAAAAGGTCAGTGTTAATGCCTGCAATAGGAATAATAACTGAATTCTGGAGCTGATCTGAGCACGAGCAGCATTTGCTCTGGTGGGATGCCTGTCCCAGGTCAGTCCTTCTGAGCTGGGACCTGCTTTACGGCAGGGTCTGTTATTGGAAAAATTCTTCTCCCTCTACCTGGTCAGAAATGTTGTGTTCTCAGGATGCATTTTGATTTTCTTTGGAGGCTGTTTTAGTATGTTTTTTTTTTGTTTAGTTTTGCCCAGACTGGTGGGAGGAGGATTAATGTAGGAAACAAAGCCCTAAGTCCATGCTGAGATTATGAATCACTGTTTCTTGCCTTAATTTGTTTAGGAAATGAGGTTTTTTGGACTATGTCTTTGCTCTCTCCCTCTGTTCTCTCTTTAGAAACTTTTGGATTAAATTTCTACGAAGCTGGGCAGGAGGGCAATTCTTGTATCAATATTACATGACAATGTGTTAAGTGAAGATAGCTGGAGATGCTTGGATTCTTATTGGATTCTTATTGACGGAAAAATACAACACTGAGGAGATCTGTTTATCCAATGACAGTGGGTATAAACTGAGACACAAGAGGCTCCCTCTGGACATGAAAAAATTCTTTCCATTGTGAAGGTGATTGAGCACTGGCACAGGTGGCCCGGAATGATAGCAGAAAAAAGGATCTAGAGATCCTCCTTGGGGATCTTCAAACCCTGTCTGAACACAGTCCTGGGCACCGTACTCTGGGTTTGGGTGTCACTGCTGCAGCAGGGGTTGGACCAGATGGACCCAGAGATCCCTGCCAACCTCAATTCTTCTGTGAAGTGACACCAGAGAATCTGGTCCATGTATCTGGGATTGAGAGAGAGCTGAGCTGCTGTATCCTTGGGTACGCTGGTCCAGCAGACCACCCTGGTCAGTGCCTGGACCTAATGATGACTTTAGCACCTTCTAGAAGAAAACACTAGACTCTTCCAAGGAGGATGGATGATGCCATCTGGGTCATGGGATGGCATGGCGCATAGGTTGACTGTATACATTCGTCTTTGGAAGGGGTTGAAGGCAACTGGTGGCAGAGTATTTCTGTGCTCCAGATCAACCAGCAGGATGCGGTGTGTGCTACCACAATAACAGAAATAGTGCGCCAAGCTGCTAATGTTACCCACATCTTCAGAAAAATGGGGTGGACTCTAAATATTTCCTCTACTTTTTCACCAAGATGGGTGCAGTGCTGAACCAGATGGGCGCAGTGTGCATTGACAAGAGCATTCTCTTTCTTAGAAGGGCTTTTGTTCATCTATCCATCTGCTTAGTATCCACGCAACAGTGAAATGGAGCAGCTTTTGCATATTTATACCCTTGTTCAGCCCGCAGCACTGTGAGAACCAAATGACATGATCAGAGAGAAGTTTACCCACTTAGAAACACTCCAGCAACCCTAAGCAGAATAAATGTGAAATGAATGTTATCATTTAATTATTTTTAATTGTTAGTAGAGCTTGGCAAATTCTGCAAAGAAACATTCATCAGTGTTAGCTCAAACAGAAACTGTACTTTTGCTTTGGTATTCGTGGCCCTTTTAATGGCATTCTGAGTACATGCATACAAATGATCTGTGCTCAGCTGAGTGTGAATTTGGGGTGGAGGGACCTTCCTTCAGAAGGAAGGATGGTTGTGTAAGATCCTGGTGGTGCTGAAAATGTGGTGATCCCAAGGAAGTGGTTTCAGGAGAGTGTTTTTGAACACATTCTGATCGGACACTTGGCCACGTTTAGGGATTGGATGCTGGATCCTACCTTGTGCCTGTGAAAATCTGGCCCTGTATGTATCCAAACAGCTTCCGTTCCCCTTGTGCAAAATTGAGGCAATCATATTTCTTTTGCCATCTGTAATTTCTCTTCTGCTGTGGGTAGGGACTGTATCTGCCTGAGTGCTGCTGTGGCTCTTAGGGAACATTGAGTTGCAGAAAAAGACTTGCATGGACTGAAAATCCTAAACAAGTTCTTGAAATATCCATTTTAAACTGCTTTGATTTCCTTTGGACAGCGTGCCATTCCTGGCAGGGCTTGTGTACAGGAAGGAAGAGCTGCCCATGAGCACATCCTGCAAGGTCATAGAATCATAGAATTACTCAGGTTGGAAAAGACCTTGAAGATCATCAAGTCCAACCGCAGCCTAACCAGTAGCCTATCTCTTAAAAAACAACCACGAAACAATACCACAACAACAAACCTCTGCTAAATCATATCCCTGAGTACCACATCCAAACGGCTCTTAAACACATCCAGGGATGGCGATTCAACCACCTCCTTGGGGAGCCCATTCCAGTACCTAACCACCCTTTCTGTAAAGAAGTTCTTTCTAATATCCAACCTAAACTTGCCCTGGTGCAACTTGAGGCCATTTCCCCTCGTCCTGTCACAAGTCAGTAGTGAGAAGAGACCTGCCCCACTCTCGCTGTAAGAACCTTTTAGGTACTGGAAGACGGCAATAAGGTCTCCCCTCAGCCTCCTCTTCTTCAGACTAAAAGGTCCGTGTGATGAGTGGTCTCCCCTTGGGCTGTGGTGCCTTGGGCACTACCTCCAGGCTGGAAGGCCTGAGAAATGGCAGATCTGTGGAAACTTCTGTATTCACAAAACAGAATCCAGGATTATTACCCAATTCAGACAAAATCTTTAACACCAGAGTATCTCAGCTTGTACAAAGGCCAGTGCAAATGAAGCCTGAATTGAGCTCTAAGGGTTTCCCTCAGCAGTACTGTCTGAGGACTGGATCTACTGTGCCTGAGGGATGGGGGCCTGGACTCCTCCTCAGTGCCAATTCTGCTGGCTGCTGTGACACTTCCCCTCCTGCTGTTTAAGCAGTGGTGACACGTGAAGAAAGGCTGTGAACAGGACATATAGAAACACATCTTCCCACACTGGGCTTTTCCCCAGCCTTTGAGCTGACAGCAACACTGCCTCAACCACCCAACCTCTGCCTAGGGTGTCTGTTTTGTGCCCTTGCTGCAGCCAGAGGCACCAATCACTGCTAGAATATTTAAGTCACATTAGCTGTGGGGGAGCACTTCAAAACTTGACAGTGCCCCTTCTCCTGACCAAGCATAACTTAGTGCTGGTGAAGAATTTGGCTGCGAACCTCTATCTCCAGCTGGAGCACAGACAACTCCAAATCCGCACATTGCAAAGCACTGTACCACAGAACAACTTCAAATGTACAGCAGGATTCACCAACACTTGCTCTTCAGTGACAGAAACATTCACGTTTTTTGTATTTTCTAATAGATTTGTGTAATATATTTGATTCATTTTGTTGTAATCTATGCAAATTTCAGTAATCATATAAACTTGTATAGTTTGTGAGAGGACAGTATTGAGAGGAGTTGTTGCAAGAACCTGTCATTCCCAGAGCATGCTATTTTACTGTATGTTAACTCAGGCAGCAAAGCAAATACCTTACTCTCTGTAATTTATTAGTTAATATTCCAGCCAGCAAGGCGCTATTTCTCTATGACCTTTTGTTTGCTCTCTTAATTCTGTAGCTTGATATTCATTTGTTCCATCTTTTACCACTAGTGAACAATTAATCTTTGTATTTGGAATTAGTATGCAGTCAGTAACTTCAGAGTGCCATCCTAGTGCAGAAGAATGACAGCTACCAAAATCCTCACACTTTCTAGGTATAGTCAGGCTTATTATGGATGTAGACTAACATTTCCCCTAACGCTTTGTTGTATCTCGGGTGGAAAAAGAATTGCCGGTGGCTAGTTTGTTCAGTATTACTCACCTCTTTTAGTTTCTTTTCATAGTTCCATGCTAGCTTGAAGAGACTTTCTGGAGTCAGTAAGGTGAGCTGCTTCCCTCCAAGTTATTCCTTGCCTTTAGTGGACCACCTGGAACACGAGAGAAACAAATCAATCAAGATCGTTGGGTTTCTTCTGATGATTTCTGCAGGTATAGCTGGATCGTGCCCTTTCCTTGTAAGCCTTTCTGGGGTTTTGTTGAAGTGTTGGCACACAGCCTGCCCTCTGACATCGCTACCTTTGTAGTTCTGGGTTTTCTGGTGAACTCTACCTGTTGTTTATCAGATATCTGCCCACTCAACCTAAAATTATGCCTAGCTCTTAGTTTCTACTTAACCCTTTTGGTACCTAGACTGACATTACTTCATTCATTCTCATTTCTGAATTAAAGGGCACATGAATCAAAACATCCCCAGAAGGTGCTACTGAAACTTGTCTGTTTTGAGACAGATTTTCTCAAATTTCTGTAACACACAGAAGAGCAAAGTTCTCTTTGCTCCATTTGATTGTGATGCAGTCCTAAAGTCTGCATTTCTCCTTAATGCACGGTATAGGGCACAGCTGTTCTTGGTGGCTCACCAGCGTCCTTGAGGGGCTCTTGCATTTGGATGAGATTCCTGTATCTGTTAGCATTTTGGAGTTGTATTCAATTCTTTGTGATCAGAGCTCCATTTGCTTGCTGTTTCTGTGAAGTGTTTGTGTGTCTGGGTAGCAGCTGGAGGTCTGGAGTTCTGCATGCCATCTATGCAGAATCACATCTGTCTGGATCAGGCTTTGCTACTTGTTCCTTTTCCACCTCTTGTGATTTAGTTAATTTGTGTTGTTGTTCCAAAAAGGCACAAAAGGGTGCTCTCTTCCAGCATTCATGTTTTTTAATTCAGTCCTCAGCAATGTGACATACTGAAATTTTCTTTTCCACCTCCGTCTCCAGTAATCCAGCAAAAACCTGTTTTTGATCCTGTGACTTCTTCCGGGTAGTCTCTGTGGCTCTGCAGAGAGCACACAAAGCTCTCACTAGATGGACTGAGGACCTTAGCACATCCAAGGCTGGTACATCTTCCTTTTTGCACTTCTTCATATCAGTATGAGAGAACTGGAGACCCATGAACAACAGAGGCTGTCCCACAAGGCACACTGATATGTGTGCTCAGGTAGGCCTGGAATTTTGTCTCAGAATAGCTTGAAATAACCACTTTGTAGGTGTCAAAGGCTGTGATAACGTTAAGAATTGTGACTTTTGGCATTGCAAAAGGTAATGAAGTAGTCAGGTACTCTAGAGGACTGAGTAAGTGTAATTAGCGGGTCTCCAGTAATTTGGCAGCATTGCACACTTCTCCCTTAACAGTGTTGAGTGTGCACGTCAGGACCTTCTCATATGTTGGAGGGTGTGCTGTTTAGGCATATTTGTAAACAGTGTGTAGAGTAACATTTCCTCTCCCTAACACATGACAAGAGAAGGTTTCCTGCTGTCAAGGTCTGGTTAAATTGTCTAGATACATGTGGTTTTAGAAGCTGCTAATTGCTTCTGTGTTTCACTGAAGATATCCAAGCTGATGCATTTGCCAGTGAATTCCCTACAGTAAGTGCCCCAGAGTAGATTCACCTTGTCATAGACAGATGGCAAACTCTCAAAGGAGGTGGCCAGTTTGTCATCTGCAGAGTTGCTAAAAGTTGCCTTATCAACATTTCTGTTCTTGTTTTTAAACTTCCTTGAGTTCTTCAGAAAGGTTTGTCACTGTTCATCATGTAATATGCTCATATTTTCAACTTATTCCTTGTCATCACCTTGTTCAAAAGCAAAACTCACGAGCTTTTGCACTGTAATGTCAGAGTTTGGAAGGTAGCTCTGCAGGGTTGCCTTTGCCACTGACACATCATAGTCAGTTTCAGCCGGGCTTTTGATGAGCTGGAGAAAACAAATTACATAGTTATGATAGGTTTCAGACTCTTTATCTCCTGCTGTTAACAGAATGGAGATGTGAGAGCCTGATCTAAAGTATTTTTAATATCTTCCTCTTTAATGTCATGCTTTATTACAGAAAGCATTTTAAAATTCAGTGGTTCTATTACACTGCTGTAGACTTAGGCCAGTCAGCTACATAACTAGAAAAGCAGAAGAGTAGATGAGCAGTGAATGGGTTGAGTTGATAGTATATATTGCTTTGAGTCTCCAGGTGTTTCTTCTACTCTGACAGGCAGTGCTATGTTGCTTGGCAAAGGCTGTCCATCTCCTCTGGAACTGATCTCGTGCTCCAAGTAAGGATGCCAGCAATTCCAAATTTCATATAAGCTTTTACTCTGGATTGAGGATTGCAGAGAAGCTGCAAGAATAACTTTACAATCAGTTGAACTTTTTCCAGTGTCTTTAATGAGCCAAAGATAAAATTGGGAAATTGATTATAATGTGTTTCCAACAGATACTTCTCACATCTCATTCTCTTCTACAGATCTATTAAAATCTGTTAAAGAAAAAATGGATTTGGCTCAATTTTTCATTAGGTTCTTAGATTCTTCTTCGGATAATTTCCTTGGCCAAGAACTCCTGGCCCTAGGAAAGCTTGTGTTCCTGGAAGACTTCAACTCCCCTTCAAAGGTACAAACTCCATGTTAACTAACATACATACTGTGTGAGGGAGGCTTACAGAGGAAGCTCTGTTTTCTCAGTTCTCCATTCTTCACTTCAGGCTGGGCTCCCCAGCTGGCCAGGCCATTATAACCACATAACCTGGATTAAAAATCAAACAAATAGCACAAAACATAAGAAAGAAAGTAACAAAAAAAACCAAACCAAACAAACAACCCCACAGCAATAACAACAACAAAACCAAAACCCTATAGCAAACAGCATGGTCAGTACGAGAGGCATCATGTATGTAGACAAAAACTGGAGCAACCTGCAAACAATATTAACTGAGAACAGGAGAGATGCCACAAGATGCCAAAGAACATATGAGATCATCTTGCTTGTCTTTAGGAGAACAACTCAGAGATCTCCACACAAGTGCCTAAAGCTACTTGAAATACCTAGAAATATCTGGGACATTTGTGCAGGGATAAGATAGACAGGGCTTTACTATTACTACATAAATGTGAGGATCTGAATCTCAAACCAGTTCTTATGAAAAACAGGATTTGTGTCTGTTCTTCTATGTGATACCTGGCAGAGGGTACAAGTCTGCACTGGTTATGGTAGCCAGTGGCAGAAATACAAGTAGGAAGCATTCTAGTGAAGGGGAGAGTCTTGAATGGACCTTAATTCACCTCTGTTTTCACATAATTCCTCTATTAAGAGAATGACCCAATGAGGTAGGGCCCCTGCAAGACATGAGGGCCCACTCTGGGTGCAATGACATCCTGAGCTTCCCTGGTATGGGTGATACATCGAGATCAGATCTCTCACCTTGCAGCTCACCTTGTTATCCCAGTGATCCCACTGTAGTTTCAGACTCCTGTGCTTTTCCTGTGCCCCCAGAGGCTGTTCTCCCACAGATATTCCCCTGGTCTGCATGTAACCTTGGGATCCTTGTGACGTCTCAGCCCTACAGGTGCTGCAGCTGTGTCTCCACTTGTGCAGGGGCATTCTCCTCTACAGCAGCCCTCCAGATCTGGTTGTCCTCCATATCCCTAGAGGCCCTGGTACAGGCTGCACAGAGAAGCTGTGGGTGCCACACCCCTGGAGGTTCAGGGATGTTCAAGGCCAGGTTGGATGGGGGCCCTGAGCAGCCTCAGTTGGTGGGTGGCAGCCAGCCCATGGCATGGGGTTGGAAATCGATGATCTTGGATGAGTAAAAATAAGAAGCAATTTCCCCCCCACCTCCCAAAAAAAAGCAATAACAAAGGGAAAAGAGATGAAACTAAATCTGCATCTTTTAGTCCTATTTTCCTTTGTTCCACCATGTCTGTCTCTGTAGAAATCAGTCTAGTCTCACATTGTATTTGGTTGTATGAAGTTACAACTCCACAAATTCAGAGAATTCAACTTTGCCTCCCACTAAAAAGATAGAAGACACAAAGATTGCTTTGGACCTTGCCTCCTCATCCTTAGCCCCTGCCTAGTCCTGGAAGAACAAGGTATCTTCCCTTTCCTCACTGACTCAGAACACAATGAAGTAAACAACGTCCATACCTGAGAAATAGCAAGCAAATAAATATGAGGCATTCTTAAATGCAGTAGAGCACAATGGTTGGACTCTGCCTGTCAAGGAGCATCCTGTTTGTAGGAAGCATGTTTGGTGCAAGAGGAAGGAATGAAGGATCAACTGTAAGAATGTCATCTGAGATGACGTGGGAGAGGCTGACATTTCAGTGAGCCAAGGAGGGATTGGCAAGTATGGCCAAGAGGTCTGCAGTTCATGAATTAGCACTGAAACATGCAATGTTTCATCCCTAATGAATTTCATTTCCCCTTGTAGGGGGGCCAGTGCCCAACCCCGTGTCCACAGATGGTAAAAGCCCTGAGTAGGACAGGATCCTCAGTCTTGCATTTGGTGCCAAGATTCATGAATGCCCTCTGGCAGAAAAGACAGTTTCTGACACCTTCTGTGAAATCAGATCTGCTGTTATGTGCCAACCAAACTGAGAGATAAGGCATCTCTAGGCTCTTTAGGAAAAACACAGAGGAGCTGCCAGTCTGCCACTGAAAACAGCTTACAAGAAGCACATTTGAGAAGCTGTCAGTATTGAGTTTTTTCTACTCTGTACAGCTGTAAAGGTGAGAAAGGAAAAGCTCTGAGCTTGAAGCAGAAATGCACTGCAATGTTCTCTTTCAGCATGTCTGTGTTACTGTATGGAAGCTCTTGCTTGATTTACACTCTAGAGTTTCTGTTGTACAAAGCTTGTATTTTAAGTCTATTTATTTGTTTATTTACTTATTTTTTAAGAATGCAAGCAACCACCTCATCAAAAGCAGACACTGGAAAAGTAAGATTCCCCTGCAGAGTTATCAGTGTTTGAAGCCTAAAATCCTGCTGAGAACCCCAGAAGTAATCATTACAATACATCATTTTAAACAAGCTCCTTGCATCAGGGGATTCTGCAAACAGAGCAGCAAATATTACAGAGCAGAATGTGTTTCTTTATCACAAAACAAAGATAAAGCCTGGTTTTGTAGTGTGAAGCACACTCTGTAGGAGATAATTGTCTCTATTCACTTTGAATTGTTATTTGCCATATCACATTAATGCTATTTCATCACTGTACCAAAATTTAAGAACAGGAAAGATCCAAGTTATCAAGTTAAAACCAGTATCGCTATTCCTAATAGCAATATAACGTGATCACAGAAGCTGTCATTTTTATTTGCTCAAGTCATTCTTGTCTGAGAAATTCTTTCGTGTGTATGTGGCAAAAGTCAGCTAAGAAGAGTCCTTCTGGTGGGTTTTCAAGTAGCAAAGTTATTAGTTGGGGTGAAATAAGTACTTAAGAAAACTGGAGCCCTTTAAACTAAAAGAAATTAAGTAGTTTGATATCTTCTGATCCTGTTGGAAACTGCCTCTGCTTCTTACCATCAGAAAGCAATGCCCTCAGGAATTATTTGTGTAGCAACAGATACAGTTTAGCTGACTGAAATAGAACAGCTTCCTGAAATGGGGTCTTGGTAGGTGTCAGACCTTAGAAGGATTTTAGCTCTGTAGAAATGCAAGTTGAAGAAAACAGATGCTTGAGAAACTAGCATCATTTGATATAGATGAATGAGTTGTGGATAGGATGACATATGTAGCAGGCAGCCCTTTACCAAGAGGATATTAAGGGATTTCGCTTGTTAGCCTATCCTGAAGACACGGCATTTCTGTAAAGCTACAATGCTTGGGCTTATTCTGAGGATCAGTTTTGGATAGGAACCAAGGGCAAGCTTCAATTTGTGAAGTCATAGTACCGTAAAAACAAGGTGCTGAAGCTAGTTTGATGTACCTGAGAGACATAGCTAACCCACACCATTTAGAAACTGTAGTACAGAGAGCAAAACTGTTGCTGGAAAGGCTTGAAAAATAAACGTGTAAAAGGGAAACTGTGTGTATATATGTAGGAATATATGTATTGACATGTTTCTGAATTTTCTCCATAGCTTGCCATTGCACTTAGCATCTTATTTGCCATGACACGTTACAAAGTTGAGCAGTACTGGAGTGTCAGGACTGACCGTGAGCGGAGGTTGGTCTTCAGGATACGTTTTATCATTCACTGGAAGTCTACTGCTTCTATTTAGTGAGGAAGAGTCATGAACTCATGTCTGTGTTGCACAGACATTGCACCTTCCTATGGACAGTTCTAGAAAGATTGATAGGACAGAAATAATGAAAAACCTTGTTTTAACTTCTGTGAAGTTTGCCTTCTCTTCTCCTGGACAGTCCAGCTTATGCCTTATGTACCATAAACATCTTCAGTTCTATCTGGAGCCTTCTCCGAGCTAAACAAGCCCAAATCCCTCAACCTTTCTTCACAGGAGAGATATTCCAGCTCTCTAATAGTGTTCATGGCCTTACTCTGAGCTAGATATACTATTGAGGGAGGATCTTGTTCCAAATCCCCAGATATCTTGATGTTCCTTTGCTTGATCTCTTACTTCAGAGAATCCTTATCCTATTGCATCTGCTGAGGAGTGGATGCTCCAGTGCAGTAATATTGCCCAACGCTGATATCAAAGCTTCAGCAAACCCAACAATTTGCAGGAGACATATGAAGCCCCCAACTTGGAGACTATTCTAATCATGGTGCTGTTTTCAAAATCGTTTTGCTAAACTATTAGGAGAAAGTGAATCATTATCAATGAATAATCACTCTTTTAGGAATCTGAAATAAAAACACCACAACAACCCCACAATTCTAAAATGTTTTGTAAGGCACAACAATATGTTCTCTGTAAAAGGAAACCCTGCAACGGCAATGCTGTGATTAAAATACCATGAGAAAGCCTTGATAAGCATCAGAGATACTGTAGGTGCCTCTTGTTTTAATGACTGATGGTTAATTATCATATGGAGCTCATGGATAATTCTATTTTGACAAATAGGCAGTTCTGCCCCAGGCCATCAGACACCGTACTCCTGGTGCTGCACAAATGGATGTGCGCTAAACGATGACAGGATCTGACTCAAAACGCCAACAGCAAACCAGAGCAATTGTGGCTGCTTGCTTTGCTAATTACCCCAGAGGCTTCAGCTGCAGGAGGAATCCACAGTTTGCAATTGCCCCACGGCACAACTGCACCAACAGCTGTGTGAGAGCTATGGGGTATGCACAGAGGAAGTGTTTTAATTCTGGAGTTTCCTGCTACTTCTGCACAAGATCAGAGGATGGACATAAACCTGCCTGCACCTGATCCCTGGCATCTCCCCTTGAAAGATGTACATAGCACATGCACACCCTGCAGCTGTGCACGCATCTGTGCACACTGAGGCACCACTCAAGTAGCTCAACCAGAAAGATGTAGGGCAGTGGTTCTGAAACACCTCATTTGGGCTGTGCTATGCAATTGTCACAGCTTTCTCTAAAGTTTTATTTCACTGTTAGTATTTTCTATCCTAATCCTTCATGTCTGCCTTGCTTTACGACACTACCTAAAGCTCTGAGAATTATTCAGACTAAAATCAACAAAATCCATATGCCACTTTTGAAGATTAATCTGATAAATTGTGGGTGCTTCTGCTATATGGAGGCCCATGGGCAACGCTTGGAGCACAGCCTTGCAGATGTTTACTGCAGTTCATTCTTGAAATATTTAGCCCCGTGAATATCAACAGAAGATTTTCTGTTTTCCTGCCATACGGTTATAATAAGCAATAACCTTTAATGTTATTTTCAGTAGGCAAAGTTCAAACCACCATTCTGCTCTCCCAAGCATTTCAGCAAAGGTTATTGTCTTGCTGTGGCGCACTCCCTGGCTGCATCTCAACCCTAATCTTTCACTCTTAAGGACAAGGAATAAGCTTTTAACTCCTTCATGTAACTGAAGTCTCTGTTTAATTGTTAAAAATATCAGGAGAACAATGAAAGTCCTTCTCCTCTTTAATCTGAACTGAATTATTTTATCATTGCACTTACCACAGACCAATGTGCCTCTTTCTTTCCTTAGGGCAGAGAAGTGTTGTCTCTTTCTGAGGGCAAAAAACAATGTCTTTTCAAAGAGCAGGTCACTTTGAGGGTACATGGGCTGTATTCATGTTAGAATACGTGTGTATATCTTTTCATTTTGTCTTTGGGATTTACAGCACAGTTAATATTTCTCCATTATTCCTGTTAAGGACTTGCTCACCTTGTTTGTCATTATGCTCACACTAAAATAACAGACCTGACTGTTGCACTATTTTGTACTTTCTGTATGACACACATATATGTAACTTCAACAGAGATTCCACCAGCCATTAAGTCTCTCACTGGATAGTAGCCCTTTTGCCATGACAAGGTGGCTGACACCACTGGCTGCCTCCCATGATGACCTTCCTCTGAGTCCCATGAGATGCTCCTGATGGTAGGCTTTGCATTCAAGTTCCACTATACCTCTCCAAAAAACTGCTGTGTGTTAAATAATGGTGTATCCCTATTAGCAGTGTTCAGTTAATGGTTTCAGAATGGAGTTCTTCTGTAGGGATGCATTAGGCTGCAAAGTGCCAGGAAGCACTGCTTCTCTTGTTCATGTTACCAAGAAAAAGCATGTTGGCTGATAAACGACTGCAAACTACTTATCGGTTAGCAAGAAATAAGGCTTTCTAAAGATTAAGGCTTTCTTCACATGAAGGCTTCAGAAGTTTAATGCAGACACCCTCTTCAACCAACATCAGCACTTCAGTGAGCATAACTGAGAACAACGCTTCAGTCTGTGTACTCTCAGAGCAAGGCAAGATAAGAACCTCTTTGTTGCACGCAACCACTGCAAACCACCTCGCACTTGTTTTGTGCCTGTGAGAGCCAATTACCTCAGTTCTTTTCATCTGTCTCTGTGAAGGTTATTTGCTGTTCACTGCAAGTTATCTTCAAGTGTACTGCAGGCTTACTCATGTAATTTTCTGTTAATTACTTATTTACTTATGAAACGTTGCTTATAAAGAGAATAGGAGAACAATCCACCTTGTTTAAAAGCCAGATGTCTGGTCATATTTACTTTCACTATCTCCTGTTTTCACAGTTATTGACTAATTAAAGGCCTTAGCTGTTGCTGCCATAGGCTTTTAACTAAAAATTGGATACTTGAATAACTAGAATCATAAAATCATTAAGATTGGAAGAGACTTCTAGGATCATCTGGTCCAACCATCCACCAATACTGCCCACTGAACAACATCTCTCAGTGCCACATCTCCATGCCTCTTGAACACCTCCAGGGATAGCAGCTCTTCTGCATCCCTGGGCATCCTATTCCAGTGCCTGACCACTCTTTCAGAGAGTAAATTTTTCCTAATATACCACCTGAACCTCCCCTGGCACAACTTGAGGCCATTCCCTCTCATCCTATCACTGTTACGTGGGAGAAGAGGCTGACTCCCACCTTGCCAGAACCTTCTTTCAGAAAGATGTAGAGAGTGATAGAGTGTAGATATAGTGTACAGAGGCTCCCTTGAGCCTTTTCTTCTCTAGACTAAACTAACTAGAAAAGTCCTGAGCATACTCAGAAACCCAACTCAGATAGCATGGTTCCATTCTTCTCTTAGAAGTTTATCAGGTCTTCTCCTCATCACTGGAATTGTTTGTTGCTGATAGAGAGAGATGAAGTAACCACAGTGGTTGTTTTACTCCAAGTACTCAGAGACACCAACCTGCTGTTGGCTCAGTATTATGCTGAACAGGCAGCCCTGATGGCTCCTCTGGCATTTGCAGAACTGTGAGTGAAAAGAAACTGCAATGCTTGCCTATAACTATCAACAAACCTCTGAGCCCATTGTACAAACACTTTAGCCTTTAGCAGCACAGATAGATGTGGAGCTGGTGGCTATTGCCAAACATGCAAACGGAATCATGGATTCTGCTGCAGGATGTTTGGAAGATGTAAGTGATCATAGAGTAACACCTACTGCCAGGTTGCTGGGCCCATGCAAAGTCATGGTGACATAGAGATTTCCACAGAGCTTTAGAATTGTTGGACTGTAATTGTACTGTAACACACAGCAAGGAAGTAAGCATTCAGTGCTTTGCATTGGCACGGAGCAGAACATGCTAGATAGTAGGGTCACATCAGCAAGTGGTGGCACCCTTAATTTTATTAGTGTTAGCCTTCCAAAGTGCATTCACCAAGATGTGTTGCTTTGTGGCCAGAGTCACCAGCTCGGGGGCAGAGGATAAGTGTTCAGCCAAACCTTTTTTGAGCACTGGGCAAGAGACTGAATTCAGCAATATCTGATGCCTGCAATATTGGCTTCTGTGAAGATGACTTCATTGATTTTGAATATCTCTCCTGCAAGACTCCAAAACCACCACTTGACCTGGCTAGGTATCAGGGAAAGGTTCTTCATCAGAGGGCAGTGGCCATAGCGCCAAACTGCTGGAGTTCAGGGAGCATTTGGACAATGCTCTCAAACATAGGGTTTGAATGCTGGGTGGTCCTGTGTGAAGCCGGGAGTTGGACTCAATGATCCTTGTGGGTCCATTCCAAGTCTGGATGTTCTATGATTCTTTAACGCACCTAAAAATGCAATAATCTGTGAGGTGTCTTCAGGGCTCTAAATGTAATCAGAATTATTTCTTATTAGACTGAAAACTCTCCAGAGTATCAAAATAAACATAGAATACCACAATTCCATCTATTAAGTTAGCTCGTAAAACATTTTTCTTCAAAACTTCTCCTTCATGCGTCAAAAGTGAATAGAGATGTCCACAGCTGTAAGAAACCAACATTTCTAACAAAGATGTCCACAACTGCCAACATTTCTAACAATGTCTCTATAGTCTGTACAGTTTATGCTTTATTATTTGTTCACTGTCACTTTGTGATCTTTGGTTTATTCCATTAAAAGCTGTGCCCTTCTCAGAAGGAGCTACTGCTGTTTAGCCTTTGTTTTTTGATGAGATTTATTCAGGTAGTCAGTGACCTTTCCTATACGCCCTATTGATTGTCTAGAATGGCACAGCTTGACAAGGTGAAAATAGCTACAGTGTTTTATTGTTTCTAGTACTTGTTTATTTACCCGGTTATGCAATGCACTTATAGACTGGCTGGCTGATTGATTTATTACTGCTTTGTGCAGCTGCGAGCATCCTTCTGGGTGACCAGTCTGGAGAAGGACTTTCAGCAGCTGAGGGCTTGTGCCAATGTCCATGAATTAATAAATTACATGGAAGGCATTTTAGTCAGAATCACCCTTGTAACCCATGGCTGTCCATTTGCCATTGCATGTAAATGCTCATGCATGTTGAAAGCCTGCCAGCTGGCTATGCAGTGAAGTACTGCTGAAGCAGTGTAAAGGAAATAGGGAAAATATATTAGAAAAATATTGCAAAGGAGCCACTGTAGCTTCCAGCACCACTATGTAACAACCTTGCAAAGAACAAAGTGAGTGAGGGACAAAGCAATGTTTTCCTCCAGCATCAATTGTTCCCCTGAGACCTCAGTTGGCAGAGACTTCAGGCAAGTGGGCAGAGCAGCAATCTATGGCTAAAGTGTGAGAGCACAGGGTAGCTGAATGGGGAGGTTTTTGTAGCCCTGGCAACGCAAGAATGAGCCATTTCCAATGATCCAGAAACCTCAACATGGTTTTTATCTCTCCAGCAACCTCTGGCCAGATGTACCATGCAAGCAACACAAATCATAGAATCATAGAATCATAGAATTACTCAGGTTGGAAAAGACCTTGAAGATCATCAAGTCCAACCGCAGCCTAACCAGTAGCCTATCTCTTAAAAAACAACCACAAAATCCTTTGACAAGAGGTGAGGTCTGGGCTGTCACATGGCAAGAATCAAATGTAATTGCAAAGAATGGTCTTGAACAACCCCTGGTATTCAGGAGCAGGTAACAGCCACTGGAAGAGCAGAGGCTCCCGAGGAACAACAGAAAAAGAAGGTAAGGAATAGTTAGATTTGGAAGGTGGAGAGTATTAAGCTTAGAGATGTGTATGCTGTTCTGTAAGCAGTATGTATTTTCCTATACTTTTAGGGGAGAAGTTGTTAACTGATTATCCAAGAAAGAGAAAACTTCCTTCTGCCTATCACTATTCAGCCAGCATTGTATTTACTTGCAACAACCCATTACTCTTATCTTGCTCCAATCAATAAATGCTAATGATGCAAAGCTGTGGATGGTATTCCTGTTGGTATCTCGTTACTCCTCTTGGCTGAAGCTATATATGAAGGTAATTAGTGTGGAGGGGTAAACATTGTCTGAGAAATGACTGATCCCTGAACTCATGCTTAAAGGGATTGATGATGCTATCCCCTTAGTGGCTGAGACCAGGAGCCTTGAAACACCCAAGAGATAACTTTCCTCTGCTTCTCAATTCATCAGGGTAAACTCTGGAAAAAGAAAATGTAACAAGGAAGAGGAAGAGTTGTTTCCTACAGGAGGTGCTCAGTTCTGTCACTGAAAGGCCAAATTATGGAGTCTATAGAAGACGCTGGTTTAGGATCACAAAGGAAACAAGGAAATCCTAGAAAGTACAATCTCAGTATAAGACTTCTGACACTGGAGGAGAAAAAACCCATTGGAATGACTGTATGTGTTCCTAGGAAAGTTATGATTTCTTGAACAGAAGGTCTGTATTTGGGAAGAAGTTTAAGATGGAGCTGAGGGTGGGATGCTCTTATGCAAAGATAGAGACAAATAGACAATCTACATTCAAGAAACCTATAAGTAGACCTGAAGTTTAAATGGAGAAGAGGGATCTTTTGTCGGAAGAGGTGAACACAATGAATGGCTCAGTCTCTGAGAACTAGGAAAGCATTTGTGGTGCAGAAGTTCTGGGACCATCTGGTAGATTTATGTCAACTTGCAGAGCTGGGCTGGCTGGCAATGGGCACAGAGAAAATGGTGTGTGAGAAAATGGAGCTTTGTGCTACAGGGAGAGAAATTTCCTGTCTCCCCTGCACTAGGAATTTCATTAAAGAGAGTCTACTTTGTTCTTGGTTCATGAAGACAACTACTGCAAACTACCACAGCTATGTGTTGTAATACACTGATGTTGGCAAAACAGCTGGTGGGTAGCTGATGATGGAGATTTGTGGGGCAGTGTTTTAAGCAGTTTGTGTTCATGGGTTTTGTGAATATGCCTGAATTTGATGATACCTGGTGAGGTATAAAAACAGGCTGCCCAAGGAGGTGTTGGAGTTACCATCCATGGAGATTATTAAGAAAAGGGCAGATGTGGCACTGAGGGACATGGTTAGTAGGCATGGTGGGGCTGGGTTGATGGTTGGACTAGATGATCTTAGTGATCTTTTCCAACCTTAATGATTCTGTGATTCTATGATTTTATGAAAGAACTAACCAAAAAGGGAGGGGGAGGTACTTGATGGAGATTGCATCCTTTAATACTGGAACCACCTGGAAAAAGAGTTTCATTTCTCACTGAGTTTCAGAATAATATCCACCTTCTCTACTGCTCAGGTATTTTCTCATTCTCTTGTGTATGCTCTTTTATAACTCCTTCATACGGGAGTGTAACTCATTTACTCCATGACCCTATTCCAACGGTGCTAGTGACAGTATGCTTGGCTCTTTTCTCTGATGCTCAAAATGCAGAGCAGTTGCCAAAGTGAGACAAAATACCACCGAGACACAGCTTTCAGTGTCCCTTGTGACACTTGTTCCCAAAAATACCTATGTACTCATCCCTGTAAGAGTGGCTTTACATCTGTCTTTCAAAGTCAGAACAACACAGAGGCAGGAAATGCCTCACTTTATATCTGAATATAAATCTGAAGCCCAACACACTCCCCAAGCTTGACACAGTCTGAGGGACACATCAGCTCCATTCAGAGAGAACTGACTTGACCTGGCAACCTGTACAATGCTGCCAGTGCTAAAAGGAGACAGATCCCTGAGGTATCTTCCAGAGAGAGGTATGATGTAATATAGGATTATGTGTTATGCTGTGACAAGTTCATATTTAAGGGAGAATGGTCCATTTTGCTCCATTGCTGATATGATTTTTTCCTTTTTTTTGTGGAGCTTTTTTTCACATAGGCTGACTTGGGCATTATTTGTACAAATCATATACACTTCTTACACCATTTTTTTAATGCAAAGAGCATTTGTGCTATTATGCTTTATTACACACGCTATATTTACAACCTCACATTCCCCATTCTCAGTGAACAGAATGCCTCTCAAAATAGTGAAATATACTGCATGTACTCCTAAAATAGATAATCTAGGACTCTTGCTCTACATCACCAAGAAGATGTGCTCAATTCTACTTCAACCTGAATCTATAACAGTAACTGCATTGCACGTAATATAAGTGTTCTTGGAGTTAGGCTAGGCTGGATTTAAGGATAAGTTATCAAAATAGACACAGTTTTCATACCAGAAATCCTAAACATTCTATCAAACTTCTGAACCTCTGGCCTTTTCTGTCAAGATGAGTCTTAAAGCCCATTCAACTTGCATGGGAACATCTACTGATGCCCTTCAAAGTCACTCTCCTTACACCTTGTAAAGCATCAGAGATAGGATGAACATTAAGAGAAGTAGGTTGTAGTAGACTGGAAAAGACTCCTGCTTAAAGCTTTCCTCTGGTTGATACAAGGAAAGGGGAAATGTGTAGAAAGACACAGTGTTCCATTAGATTACTTTAGCCTATCTGAAATGTACATCATTAACTGGAAATGGGACATACCCATAAATTTTTCAGCCAGGTTTACCTTCATAACTCAGCATGAAGACCTTCACTGAAGACATGGGACAAAGTACATTTACGAATTCAACCCACGTCACCAAGTTTCTGCATGTAATGGATGCGCTCCAACCAGGTACCCAGTGCATGAGGTTTCAGGAGAGGTGAGTTACTGTCAATAACAAATACCGAGACACTGCACACTCATCATGATTAATCTGAAAGCTCAGACGAAACCTCATCTCCTGTTCTCTGCTCCTTTGTGTTCAGGCAGTGGATGGTCACAATACCCCTGGCAAAGTGGTCATTGCTGCAGAGTATGCACCCAAGGCATCTGTCGGCTGCGACTTCTACAGTGTGTGCCTTTGCAGGGCCACTTCTTGTCTTTCAACACTTGGTGGCACCAATAATATAAGGAATCGGGGCCCACTCTCCAGCCTTTCCTTGTTCAAAGTGAGTTGTGATCCTGGGAGAGGTGAGGTGGTATCACTTTGCTTGTTTACAGTCTTGACACAGTGAGTGTAAGAAAAACATTATCCTAGCAAGAGACCTCAAGTAACGGTAGGATTAGGAGCAGGTGAGGATATAAGATAGGAAGACTTGTCTGTAAAGTTTGATTACTTCTGCTCTAGAACAATTTTAGACTCAAAAGCCTAATCTGTGATTTAAGTCTTTTTTTATCCTGTTTTCCTGAATAAACCCTCTCCTCAGGCAAAGAAAAAAAAAAGAGGCAAAGCAACAGAGAGGCATGGCTGGTTGCAGGCTTTATGTTTCAGACTCCTGGAGCCAGCAGTGCCCCTCACAGCTATGCTTGTTCCATCCTTGGATGCACTGTCAAGTGCAGCACCAGCAAAGCAGCGAGTCCTCTGTTTCGTAGCTCATCCATCATGGGATGCTAAAGGCATCTCTTCAGCAGATGAGACCAAGTTATTTGGGAAAAATGCTCTGCATGCATTTTCTTCTTTTTTTCTTGTGGGGTCTGAGAAGTTTCTATATGTGAAACTGGAGGAAAGCCATGTGCTCATTATTGATTTCTCATTGCTGGCTATGATAAAAGTGCAGCAACATGAAGCGGAAAGTCAAAGAGGAGCTTCTGTCTTCCAGAGTACTTTGTATGCCTTCCTTAATGTCTGTCATTTGTGACCAGTGCCACTGAATGTACTTATCCAATAAGATGCCAAAATGTCAGCATTTCATTAAAATATGCTGCGCGGAATAGTTCAGTAAACTACTTAGCATGCCAAATGCATCGTAAGTGCCAACATATTTATTGTATAATGTTCTTAAGAGCTGCAAGCCTCTGTTCATTGAGAGTAATCAATTCTATTTCCATATGCAGTGGACCTTGAACCCTGCTCTGTGCACACACTGCAACAATTTAATTTCTTCAAGGGACTATCAAAGAAAGTAGATGCAATACCTCTACCAGGAGCATTGGCAGGAAGCATTATTGATATTCTGGGCTAAAAAAGCCCCACAGATCTCTGCACACTGTGGGAAGGATCTAAAAATACATAATAAAAGCGTGATTAGCACAATGTGTAACAAGGTGAGGAGTACATGCTGCTGAACAGAAATAAAGTCTCGACAATGTGAAAGCATCAAAGCCAAATAAAGTTATTCAGCTATGTAAGAGTATTAAGCTCAGCCAATGTGAAATAAAGGACAGTGACATTTCTTGGTGGAGCTGAAAAATCTGGCCCCAGCATCTGGTAATTAATGCTTCAAGGAGAATTTCAGTTCCCTGTTCAACCTTTGGCTCGCCTCATTAGATGTTGTCAGTCTCTTGGACATAGAAATCCCCACGTCAAATAGCATTGCTTCTCATTCTTGTGTTTAAACACTCAGTAATGACCTTCCTTGTATCTGGTGCCCCTTCTTTCCTTCTGTCTGACCACACTGAAGGAGCTTTGCTCCTGAGCCTCTTGGAGTGTTGATCCTTACTGGAGATAAGGTGCTGCCCCAAGGCTTCCACTGGGCCCCAAAGCCAGCAGAGGGTAATGAGCACATTCACCATCCTTGTGCCCCTGTCCTTTCCCTCCCTGGCAATGGGCTTTGATGCCCATCACCACATCTGTCAGGGCAGACAGAAAGTATACGTGATATTGTGTATCCCTTTAAATCCTAAAATGCCACTCTGGCTCTATAGCAACACTACCAGGCATCATCTGTTTTTTTTTTTAGAGCCAGGAGGCTCACTGAGGCCCTGCTGCAGTGTTTTCTAGCCACAGTTAAACAATTAAAATGTAGAATTGAGTCTGAGATGAAAAACAGTATGCATCTTATCTGTGACACCTCTTCCCAGCCTGTGCTCCCGTGAGATCTGCAAAGAGCTTTACAGCCTCAGAATTCTAACTGTGTGCTTGGATCCCAAAGAATGTGGGGAAACCCAGCTTGAAGCTTCAGAAATTTAATAAAATGGGACGTTCGGGGCTCACTGACACAGAGATGTGTGGTTGGCAGAGACGTGTACAGGTATGAACGTCCTGAAAATGACAGGCAGGACTCCTTCCCAAATGGAGCCTCCTGAGGTGCAGCTTCTTGACTGGGAGGTGGGGATGAGGAAAGAGAGGTGGAAGCACAGGAATAAATTCAGTGTCAACATGCACAGAAAGAGCAAGGAAGTCCACACACATCTCCAGACATATAAAAGGGAACCAAAGTAAAGAACTTTTACAGGTGTGAGGCCCACTTTCTGTCAGACAAATAGAGGCCTGGGTGAAGCAGTTTTGCTCCATGTGCTCACATTATTCACCTCTGTCCACCTGTCCAACATCTGGGCACACGATGCGTTATATGCTATGTGTACAAGCTATGGGTACATGTTGCAGCCCCTCTCCTGAAGCAAACTGCACAGCCCCTTCCTGGGTTGCAGGCCCACACCTCAGTGTTTTGGGTAGGGCACCTGAATGGTCAGCTTGTCGTGTGGTGTGAATGGCAGCAGAAATGTGATGAATGCATTCCTCTACTTCTGCATTATAGAAATAACTTTTTCAGCCCTCAGCTCTTCTGCGAGTGAAAGCCTGTTTTAACCACTTGAGAGAGGGTCTGACTGGCACAAGGAGCAGATCTGCTACATGTGGGAACGTGTGGTCCTCCATGGCTACTGCTCAGAGCAAAGTTTTCAGGCTGATTTTGTTTATTATTACTATCATTAATTTCTTCCTACTGCTCTGTTTCTTCCTATTAATACTTTTGGCCAGATAAGGAAGACATTTTAAGGGCTGTGCTTACTTCATCCATATTGCAGGACCCCACTGAGGTGCTGGTTGTATACCTCCTGGGCAGTTTATATGAGGGGAATCGATGCTTGGCAGTTACATTTAACCAGTATGTTTTGCTGTTAATCATAAAACTGACCAGGGCAACAATTGGCACGTAACCAAGCTGCATAACACTGCATCTATGACCCTGTATAACACAATTCCCATGTCTTCATTACCATAAAATATTCCTTCTATTCTCTTTTCTTTCCTCTCTTCCTCCCTCTCTAGAGGTCCCTTCCAACCCCTACAGTTCTGTGATTCATCTTTCCCTCTTCCTTCTTTATTTCCTTCCTCCTTTTTTTTCTTTCCTCTTTTCCTTCTTCCCTTCTTTCTTTCTTCTTCCCTTCCTGCCTGCATTAATTCCCCCAGCCCCTCCCTCTCTTCCTTTCCTCCTTTATTTTTCACTTTCTTGCATGCCCATGGTGTGCTGATGCTGGGACCGATCAGCATTGGTCTGTGATAAGCTGAGTGGCTTTGTGAGTTTGGCTTCATTTTGTGTGCTGCTATTGAAATGACATCCAAAGACTGCTGATATACTCTCTCCCCTTTTCTATTGCTTTCCTCATTAGCAGCAGCTACAGTTGCCAACAGGCTGTAGTGCAGTCAGAAAGGGAACGGGCACAGTGCAACTGAGAATACAGCAATTTCTTGGTTCACAGCTGCAGAAGCATTGGTGCAAGAAGGTAGGATGGAGCCTAGCAGCTTCTTCAGGTTTGTCACTTCTGATGGGCAGGACTTGAAAACTATGAGGATGTATCAGTTTTGGTTAAAAAAAAACAAAATCAAAAACAAACACACAACAACAAACTAAGAAGAAAGGGACTACACTTTCACAAAGAGGTTTTGTGACATGACCCCCTGCTCTCCTGCTGCTTTGTTAATTAGTTTTGCTTCTACCCAGCACAGCACGGAAGATAATGAGAGCCTCTTTCTTTTTGTTTGGTTTTTCTTTTTGCCATCTTTTTTTCAGTGGGACTGCAATGCGTGGCGCAAAGAGGAGGGATATGAGAGGAAGATGGCTGCCTTGGTGGGGATGGTAATGGCATATAGCCTTTGAAGCTCTGTCTCCTCTAGCCCAGCCACCCAGGACTGCATGCCATTTGCTCACCACCCAGCAATGTTTCAATTGCTTGCACTGAATTTATTTACTGGCAGGTGTTCCAGGGAGGTGGACATGGTATTTAACAGGTTCTAGTTAGAAACCTGTGTTCATTTTGACAGTAAATTGAATATGTATATGTACAGAGCACATATTAATAATTGTATCTCTGTCTACAGTGACTAAGTGTGAAATACTCAAGCTTCCACTTAAACTGCTAATTCAATATGCTGTTTGCTTTGAGCATACCACAGGATTAAAACTGCAGCTGAAGCTAGAGGTGAAAAAGAACGCTCCTGAGCACATCCATCAGCCTCTGCACTGCCTGGCATTGCTGTCCTTGTCTGACTGATAGCTACTCCCCTCCCATGGTTTTCTCCCCAGCCCCATGGGTTGGAGGATGTTCTGCTCCCAGGAGATGTTTTGCCCTCCTACTGACAGATGTTGCCAGTGCCTTTCTCTGACCCAAACCTACTTCCTATCTGCTTTCTATTCCAGTTCATTCATCATTGCTAGAGGCTCTAAATGTTGTCTGTCTGTCCATCATAAGATATATGGGACATCTGTTATGATTCAATTCATTTAAGTCATTTATATGCATTATTATTCTTGCCTGATTGCAGGCTAAAGTAACCCTGGCTTGTAGGGTCTCTGTCCTTTCCAAACTGGCTTTACAATCTTAGCATTTCTTGCTGCATCTTTCTTCTTAGTGTTTTGAAGAGTGTTGTCCCTCTTCATGCCTTCTGACTGTACCATGCATCCCAGAAAATATTTATTGAGAATATACAGTTGACCATTACAGTGCTCTCAGCTTCTGAAAGTCTGCTTTGGGGCATTCAGCTCATCCCTTCATCAAGCTAAAGGGGTTAGAAGGAAAAATCTTTCTCTTCTTTCGTAAGTCCTTGCTTTATTGCCACCAGACTTTGGACCCTTGGATGAACAGGGAGAGGCTGTGATTTTCCAACCTCGTGTTTTTTAAGTGTTAAGCTAAACCAATTCTATCTACTTTCTGAACCGAACCTTGACACACCACTGAATGAGCACTGTACATAGTTCTTGAAAGTGTTTGTGCATTCTGCATGTTACCTGTTCTTCAGGGTTGGCTCCATTTCCTTCCTCAGATTCAGCAGAAGTTTCCAAGAGATTAAATCTCAGTGCACTGGGGAGGAAAAAGCTGCAGGAAGACTACTGAACGTAACTGAATGTAGCTACTGTTACCAAGATGACAAAAGCGTGTCATTGCACTCCAGGGATGTGACAAAGATATGAACTGACCTTGGGCAGTCCATGACAGCCATTTTAGTCAGGGACACCATATCTTGGCCACTGATTGGGTTCCCTAGTTGTTTCATAGAAGTAACAGAGAATGCCACCAAAGTGCCCTGGATATGTCATCAAGCCCTGATTGTTTCTGCTGCAGCATGAAAAACGTGTATGCCCAGCTTCTCCCAGGTCTGCCAAAGTGAAATGGCTCTGGGAGCCTCTGATTAAACTACATTTCTCCTTCCACTTTGTGGCAGCTTTGATTCATGTGCATAAGCAGTGACAGCAAGGGACAGACAAACCCATATAATCTGTGATCTGTAGGAAAAAGCTTTGGGTTTCCATTGTTTTTGTTGTTGTTTGTCATTGTTGTTTTTAAAGAGGGGTGGAGCAATCTGTCTGGGGCTAAATCACCCCAGCATTGGTTTGACTTAGCTGACAACTGGCTCTTGCAAATGTTGCCAAATGTCAGCGAGCAGAAATTATTTCATGAGGCATTTAGATTCTGTACTATGTTAGAATTTAGAAGAGGCATCTTGATATCCAGTGATCCCAGTATTTCAATAACTGTGTATTTTGGTTTGGACGTGGAGATTGAGATCATCCCGTGCCTGCAGGGCAGAGTCAGTCCTCTGGCATTTTTACCCACTGAGGAGCAGAAGGAACATCAGCTACCTTTGCCTCCATTGCATGGAGAGTGACTGCATTTCACATTTTAGAAAAGAGATGCAAGCTGCAACAACAGAACAGAAAGAAGGAGCTGGGGATAAAAAGCAAGTGCCTCTCAGGAGGAAAGGCAGAGAGAACATGGATAAAACTTCTGCTTGGCTGCACTGATGTTTCTCTCTCCAGCAGTGCCCTCCCTAATCACAGCACACCATGCCTGCTCATGTTGCTTTCCTCACTGGCAGTTCCATCAGGCCATCTAATTAGGCAAGAGAGGCAGCAGGGGTAAATGAATAGTAAACAGCCTGCTCCATAAGTCTTGGCTCTGTCACAAACCCACTGCTCATTTCCTACTGACTTCCTTTCATCTCTTTGTGACCTTTGTTTCTGCAGTACTGCCTAGGGTTCAAATACGGGTGTAGGCATCCATAATTAATGTCTCTAAGAGCCACAATGAGGCACAGTTTCTCACATGATGTGGCCATGCAGCTAAACACACATTCAGGTCATCACCACCCCAACCACCATCCTCACACACCAGATCTTCACAGGGGCTTGGGATGTCATCTAGCCCATCCTCCCACTCCAACCACAGTTGTCTTAAATATCTCAGTACAGAGTACATACAAAGTGTGACAAAGGGGAAAGCAAGTCTGGATCAGACCCAATGGATGCTGCCCCACAAGCGGTAAATAGCAATAAGGAGACTATGGTCTAAATACTGGAGTAAAATATACACAAGGAGTATTAGGTTTCTGTTACTGCTGTAGGTCAAACCAAAGATTTAGGTATATAAACCTGGGCACTCCTTGAGTATCTTGCCTATAAAAGCCAAGAATAAGTGCAGCAGTTTCCCCTTTTCACCTACTGCAACTTCAATCTCTTAAAAACTATAAATAAATAAATAGTACCCTGAATACAATACAGAATTCAGCAGTTTCCCTTTTCAGTTGGCTAAGTGACCTCCTCTATTAAAAACCTCTTGAATTACAACTTTGAGAAGAAATACTGCAGATACTGTAGTGCGGATAAGTGGCATGTTGATAGAAGCAGGTTAAAATACTATGTTATTTTAGCAGGTGAATTTCTAGAAGACAGCTGGGAAAGCTGTCACAGCCTGAATGAGATCATCACTGAATTATACCAACTGAAAGACAGAAACATATAGCGAGTGGGGCCATAAAGCAGTATGCAACATTTGTGCATGTAATGCACTCTGACCTGAGCTCCAGTAATGCACTGGGGTTTGGACTTGGAAAGGTTGCCCTTAGCTTCTACCATCTTTGTATGGCAGCCTTCATCCCAAGGGCACTACCTAAGCATGTATTAATGTTTCTTATTCTGATACCTTTCCTTTTGCATAGAGAAATCTCATGTCTGGTTCTGATGGAGCTGGGAGCACGTCTTCCAGCTGAGAGTATTGTTGCAAATGCTGACTTCTCCCATGAACATGCAGCCCCCGCTGTCTCAAAAGAAAAAGCTGAAAAAAACCTGAGTGTCAGAGCTGCTCCTTAAAATATTAAATGCACAAATATTTTACAAATAGGATCTTAGCTGTGAACAATAACCTGGTACTGCCTGGGAGATGCAGACAACTCACATCATCCCCCCCCCCCCCCCCCCTTCCATATGAACTGTTGTTCTGTGACTTCCAGATGCCAAATACATTATTAATCAAGTTTGAAAAATATGCTGGAGCTTTCCTTCCTGGGAGGGAGGGTGATGCTGATCACCAAATGGATTTGGCATGTAAGTCACACTGCCACTAAGTGACTGATCAACATCCTTCACCAATTTTATCACATTTAGATCTTCCTTGCCTAGCTGGGAATATGTTACACTAATTCCTCCCTCTTCGATGCCCCAGGGCTACTGGACCACATCACCAGTGATACACCATTTCCTTGGCACAGGGATGGTGACAAACATGGACCCAATCTGCTGGGTCGGCAGCAGAGCTGACACAGCATTACAAGGTATGCCAGAAAAAAACATCCTTAAATCCTTCTGATTTTGTTTTGTGTTTGTGTTGGTTTTTGCTTTTTTTCCTATTTATGCTGAGAGCAGGATAAGGTGATAGAGGAAAGGAGAAGTTTCTGCTATTTCATGACTTTTTCCCAGCTTATTTTTTTTTATGTCACAGGCACTTGACCAACATATTTCTTTCTTAGCATAGGGCAATGGAGTCAGCAAAGAACAGACACATTGGTTGGATTGCTGATTATGCCCTATGTTAGCTGAGGGCTCTTGTTTCCAAACACAGTGGATTTCTAGAGCCTTACTATATGACCAGATCCACCAGGGATGGCTGAAGACAGTGGTCAACCTCTGATCAATCCTGAGAATTTCTTTCCTAACACAAAGAAATTCCCATACCCTTGAGCTGTTGTTCAAAACCTGATCGAGCTGTAGCTGTAGAGTTATGTGGTCATGTATCCACTGTCTTGGTCTGTACCCAAAGGGCCCAGGCCTTTAAAATCACAGCTGAGAGAAGTGGTGCTAAAGACCAGGTGTCCTTCAGTGGTTTCTGGGAATATGGCCCTGGAGTTCCTCTGCTGTCTGGTTCAGGGTGTCGTGGGTTAGCCTAAAATCTACCTGCACCCAAGACAGGGGGGCAGTCGGCCCGCAGGCCGCTGGCCCAGAAGGAAAAGAAAACAGGGAAAGAGAAAATAAATACAGCGGCAACGATCTAAGGAGGCACACTATTTTACTAAATACTATATCGGAATACAGAATAACACAATATAATGCAATATAATTGGAATTAAGGCTAACGAATAGAGTAAAATAAGAGAGAGTGAGTCCCGAAACCGAGAGGCCTACTGTAACTCTAGGCGAAACGGCTGGAACGCTCCCACACGGCTCTCCCCCTGGCTGGCAGGATCCAAGAGCGCGAGTCCAGCACTGAAGTGAGATTATATAGTCCTGGTCAGATGACTGACCGTGGTGTTCCCTGGACATGTAGTCTTCTTTTGTGAGCAGCAGATTCGTCAAAATTATCTATGCTTAACATGATGTTATGATGTGGAATACTGATAGCAAAATTACAAAATTGCAAAACCATGACACAGGGTGTAAAGGCTATGGCTGTTGTGCACTCACCAGATCACTATTCTGCAGTATAGAGAGGGAGAGAGAAAGAAATGAAGCCCTTTCCCTGCTGTTACGTTCTTTTAAAACACATTTAGATTAATCTCTTAAGTGTCTAGTTATACCCTGAGTATTTTACATTGATGCAAATATACTGTTGCAACCAGAATGTATACCACGCAACCCACAAATACATTCACACACAATATATCTTGAGATGCTTAATACTATTTCTCCACTTTCTTTATGTCTGCAGCTTCTGGTACATTAGAATTGTTTCTTGGTGCTTTGCTTAGCAAAAATAAATCAAGCTCAGCCACTCTGCCTGAGCCAATGACCATCCTTGGTAGATACCTTGCTGCCAAGCCATCCCCTATGAATCCGAGGGTTTGTTTGTGTGCGTGTGTAATTGCAGTGCCTCATTTCCTAATGAAGTGAGTTATTAGGAATCCAGCCAGATGAAAGCCCAGCAAAACAGTACCAGTGAGTTTTGCTGCTCATTTTTTCAAGACAGAGCACCTTCCCTCAGTGCAACCATCACCTCATTGCATGAGGAGCTCTGTAAAGGCAAGAATAAAATGCCTCTGTCTTAAACAAACAACAACCTGTGTATAAACTATGAGGCAACACATGGAAGAGTGAAATAGCAATATAGGCTGTCAAGAACGGGTCTTGGCTGCCTGCTCATTGCTAAGCTTTCTGAGAGCTTAACACTGGACAAGAACTTACACAATTCACTGTTGTTGGAATAAATCTAAATAGTGACAATGAAAGAACTTCAGGAACTTGGTAAATTAAATTACATTGAAAGAGACACTCCATGAAGACCACGACATTCCTTTCTTTAAATAGAAAAAAGATCTTCCTAATTGATGACTGATGGTGTTAATACAATGAAAGAATTTTATAACTGACGAGAATGTTTTGAAACATATGAAGTATACCCAGATCAACACATACCTTTACAACAAGAAAAGAACAAATCTCTGTCTTGTAAGAGTGTCTATTGGTTTGATCATTACTCACAGGAAATAGCACAGCAGTTAGAGCCAGTTCCTAGCAATGGAAAAAATATTAGATACATGGCCACATAAATCACTAAACGATAAATGAAAATGGAAAGTTTGGATTTTGCCTCGATTTTTCTCCTTTTTGTCTTTCACACACATTTATTTCAGGGAAGCAAGAAAGAGAAAAGATTTCATCAGCCAAAGTCAGAACATCTCTGGTGCCTGCAAAAAAGGCGTGGGTCACAGAAGCTGCTGAGCTGACTGCTGCAGGATGTACAAGGGGAGCTGAACAGAAGGCTTTGGATTCCATATACACCTGCTCTGCACCATGTTTGCTGTGAGCATACTGTCGTGTTCTGTATGATCCTCAGTGATCTTTCAAGATATACTGACCTTTGTGACAGAAAATACGAAGGACTTCTACTTTCCTTGGGATTGGATGCACAAAAGTTCAGTTAGGTCATGAGAAACCTATGTGTGAAATTCATGCTAATATGTCATTCAAACTTTTATTTTGCTTAGGTGACTTATTTATTTAAGCTACATGGTATGCAGAAATCATAACCAGCAGGGTCTCTTGCAATAATATTATTTTTTGATCGTGAACATCTTTAAAATGTTTATCAATAGGCAGGAGGCACACTTGGCCTATCTGTGTGCTTCTGGAGAGATACAGAGGAAGAGATTTTCCTGAACAGAAACTTCCCAACGATGCCTATTCTGTGGGATGTGATGCTCCAAAAACTGATCCTTAAAACAGACCGAGAATACTAAAGAAAGAGTCAGATTCAAGCTTTCAGGTATCTAAAAGACCATGGAAGTGAGTCTCAAGAACAAGACTTGATATGATCTTGAGGAGGCTCCAGTTATGTGCTGACCTTGCTGATGAACATCCAAGGTAAAAGCTGAAAGATGTGAAGTGGTGTTTTGCTGTCATCACTTTTATTTGGTGTGGAATAAAACAATTCTGGGAAATAAGCAGCAGGAGAGTAGCGATCAAACACTTCCTGTAATTCCTCACAACCCTCTCCTCAACAACTGCAATCTTGCAGGAGCTGCAAAAAAAATTGTGTGGCAGCATTTTGTAGTACAGCTGTTTCAGAAGTGTTCAACTGCTAATATGATGCACAAAACTGAATTTAGTAGGTTGATGTAGGGGGTCTTCAACCTCACCTAATCCCTTTCTCTTCCCAATCTCCATTGGCACTGTTTACCAGTGAACTTGCTCCAGACCATGGCAGCTCTCCTCCCTTTCAGAGGCTCTCAGTGCATTTGATAAATGGGCTTAGGCCCAATGAAGCACGTGGGAAAACTCTCACAGATTTCAAGAACTGGACCTCGTCCTTGACTATCTTTGTATCAGAGTTCTGCTTGAAGAGGCTCACAAGGAAATGGTATCTGTCATCTCTTCTCTGATCTTATCTACCTATTGAACCAAATACCAATAACACAGACATGCACCCTTGGAAGCCTCCATATGCAAGCTTCAGAAGGAAATGCAGTCCTGTACACTCCACAGCCTTGCCTACTTGCCTAGGATTTTTGAGCCAAACTGATTCAGATCAAAAGTGAAGGCTCATCCTGTGCCTATTAATCATCTTTCCTCACACAGCACTTTTGCAGCTGCCACCATGCACGCTCCTCGGGCACTGATCCACTCTTCCATACCTTCCAAAGTTGCACTGTAACCATTAGCACTGTTTTTTTTTTTTTTGTCTTGTAGTAGTAGGACAAATCTTCTAGAACAGCTATAAATGATCATTACATTACATAATTATCCTGACACTTCACTGCACTCTCAGTCAGTTAAATACTGATTTACACTCTAACGATACTTTAGTAATAGTCAATGCAATTAATTTTCCAACCATATTTTTGTAGACAATAAAGCTGTAAGGAGCCACTGTGCCATCTATTCAGACCGCTGCAGAAGTCTCTGGACTGCTACCCGAGCCTTGAAATAATGACATTAGACCTTGTACATATCCACCCTAATTTTGCAGCAATGGAGAGCACACTACAAGCCTTGGGAAGCTGCTCCAATGCTGCTCAGGAAAGTAACTAAGATCAGATGGTTTTGTGTGGGAAAATAAAAAATCATTTTGCATCTGTAATTACTATATAATTTGAAACATCTGTATAAAGAAAGATAAAAGGAAAGCATTCACATGCACAGAGAGTAGCATATGAAGAACGCAGGTTTCCTTTTATATCCTTATTACCATGTTTGATCCTCTCCAGCTTCTATAATTGCCCTCTGTGTGATTATCTTCAGCACAATACAACGTTTTTAAATCTGTGCAGACTAAAACTGTATTGTAATACAGTGACTGCTTTGTCTCTAATGGATCCTTTGTAAATTTGCGGTCAGCAGTAGCTCTATTTGGTAAATAATATAAAGCCAAGATGGGTTTATTCTAAGCAGGAAAAGCCTCAGGGTGACTGAGGTGTAAGAAACAGCTCTGAATGAGCAATTCAAATGGAGACAGCATTTAAATAATTAACTTCCTTTTGATAGGATTTTCCTGCTGTAGTGGCAGAAAAGACAAACAATTAACAACTGAAACTCTCTTGTCTGAGCCTTTTCTATATGAAATAATGAGATTTGCTGCAAGATGAGAGAGGCACAGGGGCTATTCTTGTAGCTGAAGAAGAGCCTCTGTATAAAGAAAAGAGAATGTTAAGGGTCTGTTGGCTGTTTGCATGGGAGTGTTGCATGAGTTGAGTAGTCTTCTTGGCGGATCCACAACCCTTCATTTATAGAATCATAGAATCATTGGAAAGCCCAATAAGACTGTCTAATCATCAACCCATGCCTGTGACTCTCTAGGCCATTTCGCTCAATGCAGCGTTAACCTCTTTCCTGAACACCTCTAGGGGTGGTGACTCTACCACCTCCCAGGGCAGTCTGTGCCACTGCCTCATCATTCCAGCTCTCCTTCATAGCAGAGTGTGGAGTGGATTTTCACATATGTGAACCATTGGCGGGATTGAGCAGCTCCGTAGGGTACAACCAGTGGACTCAGTGGACGCTGGACAGAATCAATGGTGTTGCTGATCCTCACCAAGTACCTCCTCTGAGCTGTTTCCAGATCATCTCTAAGCAATTATTGTCTTCTAGGAATGGGGCTGGAGGTTGTTCAGACAGAAGAATGAAACAGATGGAAATGAAAAGGGAGAAATTGGGGAGGGTAAGTTGCTCAGCTGCAATATGAGCATACTTTCTGAAGTGCTTTCCGAAGCATAACACATGATAAGAAGCAGCATCACCAGCAGCAGCAGCAGTTCCTGTTCCTAACTGCTATCTAAATCAGCATTGATGCACATGGGAGTCAGTCATAAGTCTGTTACAGAAAGCCATGCTGTTACATGGTATTGCCTGCTCAAATAGGAGATATCCAACCCCCACAAACACAAACTGCGTGATAACATCCACACATAGAACAAGCTAAAAAATCCTTTCAATTGTCTTCTGCTTGATTTGAAGCAGAAGGAGGAACAATAGACTGTGAAGCAAATGTCTTTTGCTGAAAAGTCCAATTGAAAAATGTTCCAGGGCCTATTTATACAAATCAGACCTCATAGCAATACCCAGCGTTTTGTCCTAACACTGTTATTTAAGAAATCATGTTGACCATTTACTGGATGACACTTCAAAAAACAATCCCTAGTTCTCCCCTGCAAATGCCAAGCTGAGAATTATTAATATCTTTGGTATACTCTTGCTAGCAAACTAAGTTTCATCCTAAACAACAACAACAAAAGAGAGTCATACTGAAAACAAGCATGAATAAAAAATTTATTGCAGCAGGGAGAGACCTCGGAGTAGCAACCAAAACTTGGTGTGATAGAGGCAGAATTACCACTAGCATCACAACCTCTGCTGAGGCCTGGCAGAGCAGCTGCCCCACTGAACACCTTGGAGAACTGGCCTCCAGCTGGTGGGGTGGCAGAACAGGGTGCTGCAGTGGGACCCACACCTGTATGTGAGCCTGGTGGGGCTTTTGTCACTGGTGTGTGTGTGTGTGGGGAGCCCCATGGGCAGGAGAGGGGTAATCCCACATAGTCTCTGGGGAGGTGGTGATCAGGTAACTGAGTGCAGCATGGATGGAGAGTTAGTTATGATGACTCTTCTGAAATGTGTAGATGCTTATTAATGTCTTTGTAGGCCTCTAGTGTTGTGATTTGTCTGTCATATTACTGATACTGATCTTGCACATGAAGTTCACTGATTGCCAGTTAATTATGTGCGAATAAAACAAAACAAAAACAAACAAACAAACAAAAAAACATCCTGTTTCAGTTCTGGTTTGATTTAAACCTCTGAGCTGAGCATATTTTTCCTTGTGCTAGAGTACAGAGCAGCTCTTAAGGAAAAATCAAAGGGTGACAATGCTCTAGCTCTTGTGCAGGACTGGACACAGCAGAAGACACAATTGTCTCACCAGCAACGAGAGTGGAATCCATGCTGGAGTGTGTCACAGGGTCTGGGTGAGGCTGTGAGATGAAGAGATCCATTGCAGCTCACTGGGGCTGGCTGGGAAGCCCTGTAATTCCCACACATGGTGGGAACAAACCATGACTTCCAAGGAGAGAGGCAACCAGACAAAAGCTTGTGAGCAGCCACATGCAGAAGGGCATCATGAAAACATTTGTGACAACTGGATAGTGAATAACCAAGGCTCTGGAAAAGACAAAACAAAAACCCAGTATTTTTCTACAAGTTGGACAGTGAAAATAGCTTTGGTGATATTTTCCCCTCAGATACAGCAGTCAGTGAATTGGAGTGAATGAGCACTTATACTCATTTCTCACCATGCTGAGGGAAACAACACAAGCAGAATGCCCTGCTCACCAGCTGAGGGGCTGCAGAGAATTGAGATGGAGTGAAAATCACTTATGGAAAAAATTAGAAAAGTAAATAGTAAATGCATGCAGGTTGGTGCTCCTGTCCACAAACGTTGCTTAGTTTCTCTGAGGCAGATGGCTGTGGTGTTAACAGACCCTTCTACCCAGCAGTGATTACAGGAAGAAAGAAAAAGCTCTTAGACAGCTATCATCTGTCATCCACTTTCTGTGGAAAACCACAGAAAATATTAGCTGAGCACTAAGTATGAATTTTGTTAAGACAGTTCCATCCCAGTAATAGTGAATGGAGCAAATAGGCAAAAAAAGTCCATTTGCAAGCAGGAAAGCTTTTGGGTAGCTCACCAGCAGCTCTAGCTAGATGGGGCTGTCCCGCAGGAGAGATGCTAACAGAGTTCCTGAAGTTCCCCAGTCCCCTGCAGCATGGGAATGCTCCCATAGGCACAGAAGGGTCATCATGATGCTGAGACCATTGAAGTTGTACACCCCTTTATGGGATTTTATGGGTTTTATGGGATCAGCCATCACTCAGCAAAGTGGGTATTCACTCTGGTCTCCCTGGCCTCATCACACAGCCAACAAATTGAAACAGAGACTGCGGGGATGCAATTAGTTGTGTTCATGCATTTCAGAAAGGGTAAAATCATGCCCTGTGCTCTCCAATGTCTCTCATCAGGTAAGAACCTCACTGAGCTCCAAAGGAAGTCTGGTCTGCATCCACCTGCCCTTTAGTCACTCAAGCTTAGGGAGCATTCTTTCCTCTTACCTTGCCTCCAAGTAAGAAGGATCATCAACTTGTATAAGACACTGTAAAGCAGCATCCACCCAAAGCTCTCATCACCTGGATGGGAAGGATGAAGAGAAGAGCCAGGGTCAGCCCATGTAGCAGAGCTCTGGTAGACTGGGATTAAGTAGTTCAGGTCAACCTTGATCAGATCCCATACCCTGAGACTCCTATGGCTCTCAGGCCTTTCCCGGCACTCCAACAGCTAAGAACAGGGTGCACAATGGTGCAGGACTCTTCCTGACTGCAAACACACAAAGCCCATAGCTCTGAGATACTTCCATGTGGGAATGCAGGGCTAAAGAGGACGAAGAACTAAGCTTCAATACAGAGAATTGCAAATAGTCAACAATTCAGCCTCAAGCTTATAAAATTATCTAGATACTAATCAAAGAACGCGAGCTCCTGGTGCTGCAGGAACTAATTTGGAAAGGTGCTGCTGCTCTCCCATCTTCCTGAAAGACCAAAAGCAGAGCTGAAGTCAGCTCTGCCCCATTCGTCCCTGGGGAGTGACAAGCAGGGCCATCTCAGACATCATTTACTCCAAAGAAAAAGTATTTGTTTAAATATTATGCAGGACGTGATTCAGCTGTCTACACCCAGGCATCTGCTGCCATTTTAGACTTCTGTCCAGAAATATATTTCAGGGTTCCAATCATCAAAATGACATGGGGGAACCACACACACCCTGCACTGCCAAGTCCCACTGCCTGGGTCGCACAGGGCAGCTGCAGCATGTCCCCATTGGCCAACACACCTACGGCTGTGCCTGCTCCTACCTATGGGCACTCATCTGAGGATCTCTGGAGACATGAGGAGGAGTGAGGGGGAAGAAGATAATAATAGCTGAATAATTTATTCAATGAGATTCATAGAATTTAGGAACTAATACATTCCATGAATAATATTTTCATTATTTTCCCACCTCCAGTGCTAACAGGAGATATGAATAATGATCGAAGAAAACCCGAATTACGACAGTGCTATTGAACTCTGTACACATACATTGCCTAAAATGAGGGGCAAACAGTTCTGCCCGCTGTCAGCTTGATGTAGATGTTTGCAAAAATTGTGAAGTATGTATTTGGCACTTTGGCCTTTCCTCGCAGAAAGTTTGCACTTGGATTACCTGACAATAGGAATCAATCAATAACACACATGCTGTTTCTTTCCCAGAAAATTGCTAACAATTGCTTTCATTCAGCACTTCAGAGATTACATCCCCAGAGACGGCAGACCTCTCATCCTTACAGCCCTCCCAGTGAGGAGTGGCATGTCCGTGTGCTTTGGGGACAGGCTCATTCACCAGGGCATGACAGTATACCTCTGACCTCTGGTAGCATTTATTGGCTGCACCCTACTGCAGCATCTGCAAGAGTTGGAGGGAGGATCTGGGGAACTCCAGGCCTCTCAGGCTGACCTCAATATCAAGGAAGGTCATGGAGCAGATCATCTGGACTGAAATCATGCAGCATGTGAGGGACAACTAGGGGGTCAGGCCCAGCCAGCCTGCATGTTCATTGAATGCACCCCACAGTAACTTTGCAGATGACGCCAAGTTGGTGGGAAGTGTTGATCTGCCTGGGGGTTGGAAGGCCCTTCAGAAGGATCTGGACTTGTTGGATAGCTGGACTGAGGTCAATGGGATGACATTCAGCTAGACCAAATGCTGGGTCTTGCACTTTGGCCACAACAACCCCAGGCAATGCTACAGGCTTGGGCAGAGTGGCTGCAAGACTACACAGAGGAAAAGGATCTGGGTTGGTTGACACTCGGTTGAACACAAACCAGCAGTGTGTCTAGGTGGACAAGAAGGCCAACAGCATCCTGGCTTCTATCAGCAATAGTGTAGGCAGTAGGAGCAGAGGGGGAATTGTCCCTCTGTACTCAGCACTGGTGAGGCTGCACCTCGAGTGCTGTGTTGAGCTTTGAGCTCCTCACTACAAAAAAGACATTGAGGAATCTGTCCAGAGAAGGGCAACAAAGCTGTGAAGGGCCTGGAGCACAGGTCTTATGGAGAGCAGCTGAGGGAACTGGGATTGCTCTGTCTAGAGAAGGGGAGACCTTATTACTCTCTACAACTGCCTGAAAGGAGATTGTGGCAAGGTGGGCTCGCCTTCTTCTCCCATGTAACAGCAATAGAATGAGAATAATGACCTTAAGTTGTGGCTGCAGACAGCTCAAAGGGGGAACCCAGCAAGGCTTTTCCCACTCCTTGTACTTCCTATCACACCTCCTGCTGTGCTGTGAATAAAGTTCATGTTGAAAACTAAGAGATGACATGAATTCTTGATATCATTCCACTGACAACAAATCCACACCACCTTTGACATCAGTGGTGAAAGATCAGGCTAAATTAAAACAAACAAACAAAAAAACACAGCCAATAATTTCCATCCTACAAAATTCATAATCTAATTGATAACTGCGAGGCACTGACTGTCATTCATCAGCTAAATGTCAAATCCATCAGCTCCTGGAGGGCCTCTGCTCAGTCTGAAATGAACGTGGCTCATACACGTATTTAATACTAACTTTGAAAGTGGAGAGGAATTAAACAGAGCATTAGAGAGGGATGAATAAATTATAGTGGCATTAATGAGGCTGATGCTTATATTTAAAGAGAAAAGTCCCAGAGGGCTCAGGGAGCTCCAAAGTTACTAATAACTTATTAATTTTGGAGGTGATAGCAGATAACATATTAAATGTGATAAATATAAATGTGCACTGTGATTACGGCTTCAGAAGATGAAGTCTTTTGGCATATTATACTACAGGGTATCATTTATAAGGCCAGAGAAAGAATTATTCTTTTTCATACATCTTTGGGAAAGATTGCAGCTGGATAGCTATATGCACTCCTAGGCATTCCACTACAGGATACTGCTAAACTAGAAGAAATTTAAGATTTCAGCTACGAGCAAAGGAGATGATAAAAAGGCTCTGATAAAATGAGTAGGAGACAAATCCTCTTCAGAAAGATGGAAGGAACCAGATATGTACAGAAATGAAAACTGATGAGAAATTATGTGACACTCAGAAGAGAAAAAGCAGCACAAACAAGTCAAATAAAAGTAATGGGGAAAGGATTTCTTCACCGAATGAGTGTGCAAAGTTACTGTCACTTCTTATCTGAAGCACAAAACTTAAGATGATGGATCAGGAAAAGTTCCCAAGGAGCCATTTTACTGATCAGTATTTTTTATTTAAGAACCTAAATTTTCTAAGTTGTGCTCTGAGGAATTTGTTCCTGCCTTTACTTCTTGACTTAAGACTGTCAAATATTTACATAAGCTGTACCTTCAGATCCGTGAGGATTTCTGCTCTGTATGGCTGTGCATGTGAGCAGCCAAATTGAGCTGCATATTCCTGCCACCATGATGCTGAGTCAGCCGCACACACCTACTGATTATGTTCTGAGAAGCTGGAAAAAGCTGCCCAGAGAAGTTGTGAATGCCCTATTCCTGGAGGTGTTCAAGGCCAGGTTGGATAGGGCCCTGGGCAGCCTGTGTGTTAACTCTGCCTTTGGCAGGGGGTTGGAACTGGATGGTCCCCTCCAACCTGAGCCGTTCCATGATTCTATGGTTCTAAGCTGGAGCTACAGAAAGGCATGTGAATAGGAGACAGTGCATAGTGAAGGAAAGGGAGCTTGGATGCTCACCAACCTCCTTCTTAATTAAAGTAGGAGGCAGTAGCTGGAGTTAGAAGAAGCGGTGACCAGCCGTGAATGGCCTTGTGCAGCACACTGGCTAAATCTGTGGGTTGCAAATAATAATAATAAAAAAGCTGTAATCTGCCTTTATCCTGCTAAGCCCCAGGGTGTGCTCTGGGCACTTTGACTTTAGAGAACGTTTGAGTCATATTAAAAAAAGGTCATTGAAAACAGAGTATATGGTATTCTACATTCACAATAAGAATGAAAACCGTAAATAAGAGCTAAACAGGAATTGCTCCTTGTAGAGCTCTCAGTGTGCTACTAGGGATTCCATCCTCTACTGATGGAGCTGATGGGATCTCTTTCTGTTAACACCTAGTGGATGTGAAGGAAAAGATAGGAAAGCTTCATAGAATATAAATGAATTTATGAGGAGTCCTCTAAAATTTATCTTATGTGAGGAGTTTCTGTAAACTGAATATGGCAGTACTATTTGAAATGAATTATTAGGAAGGATTGTAAAGTATCCATAGTGTCCTGAGTCAGAACAGCATCCTCAGGAACATCTCCCATGACAACCCACAGCCACAACTCTTAGCAGTCCAACATGATCCCTGAAGCTCATTTGAGTGAATTTGGGGTTGCTCGCTTTCTCTAATGGCCCTAAAGCCTTTCATCAGACAATCCTTCTATTTCGGTTCTGGCCTTACATACTGTGAAAGAAGTGGGATAAATATAACCGACAGTGAGCATCCACATCCAAAGGTCATGGCCGTGGCAATGACAGGATGGCCTGTCTGAAGTGACAGAGAGACCACCTCAGGGGCTGCACAGACCAGTGCTCTGTCTCAAAAGAGGACCTACATGAAGTCACAGGAATACAGGATTGCTGAGGCTGGAAAATGCATCAGGAGGCCTCTGCTCCAACCTCCTGCTCACAGCAGCCTCAGCTCTGAGGCCAGAGCAGTCTGCTCAAGGCTTTATCCCAATCTGGATATGAAGACATCTAGAGATTGCACAAACTCTCTGGGCAAGCCGGCCACTGCCTGACTGTATTCATAGAGAAAGGGCTTCTCCTTAGAGGCGGGCTGAACCCCTCCTGTTCCAATCTTGTCTGTTCATTCTCACTCTCATAGAATCACAGAATCATTAAGGTTGGGAAAGACCACCAAGATCATCTAGTCCAACCATCAACCCATCTGCACTGTGCCTTCCCTCCCTGCATGGCTGCGTAAGAGCCCACTTCTCCACAATGGCTCCAGCTCCAGTGTCAGCATCTTATTTGCAGATAGGCAGGTTTTTAAAGTCTTTTAATCATAGGCAGAGGACATCAAAAATGTTACAGAAGTTCATGAGTCATGCCCAAACTGCAAGGCACTAGTTTACAACTTCACTATGAAATGCTATGGGATGCTATGGGCACTGTGAACAAAATACCATCCCTTGTACAGAACCATCATCTGTGTAATGGAACATCCATATGATAAAAGCATTCACCATACCTCAGGGTGCGGACTTTGAACAGCAACCAGCAGCTGCACACTAATGAGTGCTTGATTAAAAAGTTATTGTAGAAGCAAAATATACGTTGTTCAATTGAGTCCAACCAGTGGGTGCAGATAAAAGGTTGGAATCAAGATGATTAAACTCAGAAAAGGTGGTATATTTTTGTCACCATAACATTTCAACAGCCACTAATGTGCCTGAAGCTAATAATAACACATTAGACCGCTGAACAAATCTAAGTCAGAGGTTAATACTAGAGTATATTTTTTCTAATCATTTTTTGTATTAATTAGTTCCAGACTGCAAATTGCTTGGAAAAGAAAACTGAATTTCATCTGTTTGCTCCCATCTCAGTGAACATGAGCTCACATAGTTGATTTTATGGTCCATTTTAATTACTTCAGGTAAGATCTGAGTAACAAAGTAAGGCTACATGCATTGCCAAATACCAACAGGATTTTACACCCAAAGGCTCATGTGATTAATTTAAGAAATAGTTTTTCAGAAACGATTAGATACTGCTCCTAGGCATGCCATAAGCTATTCTGTGGCTCTAGAAGGCTGCTATTCATATTTATCTCCATTCTATCCCGTAAACTGACATCTATTACTTTTCAGAAAAATACATAAAAAAATCGGTTTGAACTATTTTCCATTTTTTAGGTGAATAAGTAGATCTGGGTTAAAACTGAAAAAGAATTACGATCCTACACCCATCCCATCAGTCTTCTGTGAGGAAACCAAAATAGGCTCATGAACAAAAAATACACTGAAGGGTTAGCGTGCTCTGTAAAGGTGAAACAAGCCCTCTGCAGCATTATTTTGTCACGTGTAGAGGGCTGTTATTTTCTGAAATAATATTCATCTGTCAGCCAGGTGGAAATTCCTTCTACTTGTTTTGATCCAAGAAATGTTCACTGCCTCGTCTGAGCCATACGACGTATCCAGAAGGTTTTTCTTCAAACCCCAGAATGGTTTGTTCTGTATTGCAGAATCAGAGAATGGCTGAGGTTGGAAGGGATCGCTGTGTCCCTCTGCCCATGCCCTGCTCCAGCAGGGACACCCAGAGCAGGGTGTACAGGGCCACATCCAGGCAGCTTTGGCAGATCCCCAAGGAGGAGACCCCAGGGTCTGTGGGCAGCCTGTGCTCTGTCACCCCCAGAAGATGCTCTGTTCTCTGACTTGTGGAAGCCTTAGTTAACCCATTTGGCCATGACGCTTAACTTTTAGACAGCTTCAATTGTATGTGAAGATGTATGAAATTCTACTTACACTCAGAAAGCTCAGTTTAGAAGAAGAGCAAAGCAGTTATTGCAGAAGTGGTTCAGCAGCAGTTATAATCTCTGGATGAGCTCTTACAAATGCTTCTGAAGATGCAGAACAGCCCCTGGGAACAGTCCTACTTGTGCCAGCAGAACTAATCCCGTGAAGAGAGGTGCAGGGTTATTGGGGTGTGTGTAGCAGTCAACAGGAAACTCTTTTTGCATTTGCCTTGTCTGTCAGACTCAGTGCAAAGAAATTATTTACAACTCTAAAACTTAATTTTACTGTAACAGTACCAGGCAGTTCAAGCTGGAGGAGAAAAAAGAAGGGAAGGTTGTGCTTTATACATGAGGTGCTCTCTTCCAGTTAACCAACTGAAAAAGATTATGTCACCATATGATTAATAGCTAAACATAATAAGCTGCTGAATAAATAACCACTGTAAATATAGCTATCTTCACAGCAGGGGAAGCTTTAGCACAAATAACAGCAGGCAAGCTGACAGCCAGAGGGATGGCAGTATTTCATTTGCAGTCACAAATCTTAGCTGGAATGGCTGTGGTCAGCAAGAAACTGTTTCCAACATGTTGGTCTGGACCTTGGATGGGATCAGATTTACTGGGTGTGGCTTGAAAGGTCCATTGGTTTTAATGGACTCATAATGAACAAAGCAGTTTATAGTTCTGAAGGCCACTAGGAACAGAGAAGCAGGATGGTATGAGAAGCAATGATTTCTGATAGACTTGATAGGAAAAAAAGTATCTCGGTTACAGGTGATACATTGTTATTCTCTTGTGATATTGCTGGAGCATACAGCAAGTATAAACCCCAAATATCTCTTTATATCTGCCTGCAGGGACAATAATTAGCCCCCCTGCCTGCATCAGAAATAAAACTTCCTCTGTGGTTTTAGTTTGGCCAGGAAAATACACACTGAAAAAATGGGTTAGACACCATCTTCAAAACATAAAAGCAGACCACAAAAGAGCTCGAATTCCAGCTTGTCTCCCATCCCCACAGGAGAAATACATCTGATCAGATCCCCATTTACACCAGTCTCTAGGCTTTGTCTAGAGCCAATTCCTTCCCCAGAAGAAATCACATTGTCTGCCTCCAGCTGCTCTCTTCAGATAAAATGCTACATTCCCCAGGGCCCCGGGGCGTGGGTTTCCCAGACATCCAAACTCCTTTGGTTTTTGCAGAAGATTTAGAAAACATAGATATGTGAAGCTCATGTAGCCTCTCTACAGCAGGCTTTAACAGCAAAGAAATGAAGGTAAAACCAGGCATGTGGAGGTTCTATGCTGCACATGGCATGCACAGTTCCATCAGTATAATGCATTATTCCTGTACAAGAAAATAATGTTCATTGTGACAAAATGTTATCCAAAAGGCAATGTGGGACATTTACGAATGGCATAATTATAGCATTGTAAAATATGCGTACTTTTTTCTCTGTGTATGTATCAGTTTTTATATTCAAGAAGATAAATTCAGACTAATCCAAGTCCAGGCTATACACCCAGGAGGAGTGGGGAAAGCAGAAGCGATCGTACTGGAGATGATAGGAAGAGCTTGGCTTGTTTAAACAACAAAGACTGAGAAGAGATACAGTTTTGATTTACACATAGAATCATAGAGTCATTAAGGTTGGAAAAGACCACGGAGATCATCCAGTCCAACCATAAACCCATCCCCATCATGTCCATTGGCCATGTCCCTCAGTGTCACATCTCCTTGGATCCTGAACACCTCCAGGGTCAGTGACTCCCCCACCGCCCTGGGCAGCCTGTGCCACTGCCTCACACTTTCTGAGAAGTTTTTCCTAATATCCCACTGAAACATAACATCAAGGGTAGACACCTACCAGGAGAAAAGCTGCAGGGCTGTGCTAGCGCAAGAACAAATGAGTACAGCTGTGATTTTAGCAGAAAATTGAACGGTTTCTAACCATAAGAATGATGTCCTGGCAACAGCTTTCCAACAGGAGCAATATGAGCAAAAAATGAAGTGACTTTCAGGATGCAGTTCAGTACTTTCTAAAAGTGGAATTATATAACATGGAGGCATGCAGTTACAAAGAACTGAGTCTGATGAAACCAACAGTCCCTTCCTGTCTACGTTTCCCTAGCCTGCAAGTCATGATGCTGGTTTCAACACCCTGAAAGGCTGCAGGTTGTGCTTCTCATGCATCTCTAATTCTTTTCAGACAGAACCAGGCTACACGATGCAAGAAATGGGGACGGTGAGTCCTCGTGGAACCAGATGTCCTTGGAAAATCTGGAGAAATCTCAAAGTAGTTATTTAATTAAAACCACGTTTCCCAAGTGTCTCAGTTTTTGAAAGCTGACACATGCTGAGATTAAATTCAGCAGTTCAACATTCATCAGGGACATTCCTCCTTTTCAGTATCTAACAGGGGGCTATGAGAAAGAAAGGGACAGATTCTTTACTGGGGTCTGTGGTGATAGGACAATATGAAAAGGTTTCAAAGTAAAAGAGGGGAGATTTAGACTGAATATAAGGAAAATATATATATATATAGTAAGGGTGGTGAGGCACTGGCACAGGTTGCCCAAAGAGCTGGTGGATGCCCCATCCCTAGAGACACTCAAGGTTAGGCTAAATGGGGCTCTGAGCACCTGATGGAGCTGTAGGTGTCCCTGCTCATAGCAGGGGGATTGGACTAGGTGACCTTTATGGATCCCTTCCAACTCAAAGGATTTTGTGAGTCTCTGATTTATGTGAGTGCTTTTTAGCTAGAGATGGATGCAAAGACTGTGTTACCTCAGGGAGATGCTGAATCAGAAATACACTGCCACTGTAGGCCATGGCAGGCCATTTTGGAGGGCAACAATGGACAAAACTCGAAAGTTCAATGTGTGAACTCTTAAAACTCCTCATTATATTCTGCCCAGTTTGCGGAAGTTTGGGCTTTACAATGCTAGAAACGTGTCAGAACCAGCTCTCTTGTGGATCTCACCTCCCTTGGATCACTGCATTTCAGTAGGTCACTGAGTATAGAAAAACCCTATGCTATTCTTCTTTAGCACTTTGTTTCCTAACAGCGGCCAGAACTAGAAAAGTCAGAAGAGAATAAAACTGGAAAACACTACTGAGAATCAAATTAGCCAAAATACTCAAGATCTATAGAAAAGATATTTTTGAGTCCATTTTGAAAACACGGGCAATGTTCCCATTTGGAAAGCTAAGAGAATTCCTATTTTCTCTGTGAATTTTACCCCGCCCTCAAGCAATCCTCTGTTCTGTTGGAATTTCAAGGAAGTCTGCAAGTGTAGATGAATGAAGTCAGTTGGGATAAGATGGTGAGTGCTGACAGCAGCTCCTTGGTGGTTTGCTCACGTCAGCTCAGCCCATGGCATACAGGCTCCTGTGCTTCCCAATGTGACACAGGAGCAGGGTTTGACATGACACATCCAAGGGCAGCTCCAATAAACAATCATCCCTTGGGGCTGTACTCATAGCTGAACCAAACCCCAGCACATTTGAAGCTCTTGATCTACAAAACAAACTTGTGTAAATGTTTAATTCCTCCAGAAACAGAGCGGATTTTGAAGGCTGCTTAACAAACCTACGAAGCACTGCAGCATCACGTTCTGCAGCCTGGTGCTTGCTAACAGCAGCTGCTTTCCCATAGCGTGTAAGTGGAAGTGACAGTTTGCCATGACCAAGAGGACAGCTGTCCCCTCCTCCCAGCCACAGAGGGGATGAAAAGCATCCTTCTTGAATATGAGAGCTTCAGAAATGTAAAAACCCTTGAGATGCAGGGTGCTATTTATAACATGGCAGTGAATGGAGGCTCAGAGGCTTTAGCTGGAGCCAGAAATGGGGGTGAGATGGGAAGGCAGCTCTTCTCCAGTCACTTCTCCCAGGCCAAGGCTGCAGTCCTTCCAGATGCTCAGACTGGGGTGAAAATGAGAAGCTGCTTCATGCAGTAGAAACCTTTCTGCTCTGCAGGGATGACTTGGGCTGATGGCTTGGCATAGGGTCCTTATAGGAGAGTCCCAGTACTATAGATCTCAGTGATGAATTGGTGTGCACAGAGCCATGGGTCTGGCCCACACCCAAGTTCAGGACACCCTTGTTCAGAAGGCAGAGTAGTGTGTTTGCACATGTGAAACCTCTAGTTACTTTCTCTTACATGTATACTTTCATATATGCTGTGCCTGGTTTCTACCATATCTGATCTCAGGGAAGATGTATATTTTTCATCAGGAAGAGGCTGTTGTCCAGAATGGGAATTTGCTGAAAGGAGGTCCAAAATGAAGCCATTGGATGAGGGGATATGCAGATCCCACACTGGGCAACACCACGCTTGCTGAGCAAGAGAGCCACACATAGCTACTATCCAGATAGACAGTAGCTGTATAATTTTTAATATTGATCGCAGCTCAATTAATAAAAATACAGAATCTCTACCCTCACATTTTATAATACTTTTGATGGCATTTATAAGCATTTAATGTAGTAAACAGGTTGAGTTGGGTTTTTGGTGTGGTTTTTTTTGATAATTTAACCTTGGACAGCTTGGAGTTTAGCCTTACCCACAACAGCTCCTTCACTGCAGAAAGGTCTTAGGAAACTGGAAAAGGCTTTAAAAAAGTTTATTTTGTCTCCAGGAGGACATAAAGTACACATATACAAAGGACATGATAACAATATAAATAATGAAAGCTGTGGCCACGTATAAAGGATGACAAACACAAATAACAGACTGTGCACTGTTGAGCATCAGTAAAATTACTGACTTGTATGTAGTCTGTCCTTCTCTAAAATGAGTAATGTTAGTGATCCAAAGATCTCTGGCACTGTTGTTCCCTAGAATCAAAATACAACCTTACAGATGTTTCCATTTTCATTTTAAATTCAAGACAAGGGTATCTGCTGCAGCAAACCCTGAATACACCCAGAGGTGTATTCCCTGCTGATAAGAAACCCAGGTAACCTTTCCTGTAAAATGCAGCCCTCGTAAGATATAGGAGATGTAGCTGAAGCTTTGATTCGTCTGTAACCTTGTATGACATTTGTCCAAAAGCACTCTTCTCATCAGCCGCCATATTCATCTGGGGTCTCCAGATTCTGAGCCCTAGAAGAGACCACAGTGAAGGAAATTTTCCAGTTTGTTTTTCAGATCTTTGGTGGCAATTTTCTTTTTAAATCGTGGTCACTGTTCAGAATAGTTTGTTTTCTTTCTTCGGCTTTTATACATGAGGAAGAAAAAAACGTGTTTAAAATAGCAGCATGTACCTGCAAAGTCATAGTGGGCAGAAGAAAAGAAACAGCTTTTAATTTATTTTTTAAAAGCTTGGATTTCATGTTGACGGCGTCTGTTTAAAAATAATGAGACCAAATAGGAGGTGGAAAACATGCAAATGCACAAGGAGAAAGTTAGGATGGCACTGGTGGCAATTAGCTAACAATTATTAATTCCTCTGATACACATTGTAATACTGATAATTATGATTAACTCATTTTGTTTCACTGTGGAGGCTGTTAACATTTGATTTCCTGGGCTTTTCCTTGCAATTTACATTAATTACTGTCCACCTCCTGTCTAGTTTTCCTGGTGAAACTTTACAAAAATTAACTGTTTTCACTGTGCTTAACAAGCCTTTTCCATTTGACATTCAGTGTAATTGGCATTGAGATATTTTCAGTCCCCGTCTGCCCTATCATGCACTTCACAAAATGACAGTTTTATTGAAGGAAGTTTATTCCTCACTTTCCTTAACTTGGTGCAGACATGACTTTGTCATTTCAGAATTCTAAGAATTAGTTCATTTTCCACACAGATCCTCACCACTGAGCATAATTTGGCCTGTCCTCATATTCCATGTCAGTCCAGCATCCAAGCTCCTGATTCTTCTCTGTTTCCTTGTCTTTTCTGCTGAGTTGTTTGCATCTGCATCATCCACCCCCATACCACCCATTCCCTTAATCACACAAGAACCCTCCTCATCAAGTCATCCCAGTAAAGCCAATGAAGACTACTCCATTTGAGATGTAGACCATTACTGCAAATGATGGGTAATCCACATGATCAGCATGTATAAAGAGGCCAACATTTGACACTGCTAGTTTCATACAATAGGTAAACTAGTTTTCTTTCTAAGTTTAGACAATGGCTATTTCTTATGAGGCTCATATCCATCCCAATTTACAGTCATTCTGGACAATTAATTCCATGTGGGAATTTCCAGATTTATCTAGAAATGTGATGGGAGAAATCCACTGGGAGTCTTCATATTGTGTGCCCCGGTGGCGCAGCGGTAGAATTGCCGCTTGCAACATCAGAGGGCCCGGGTTCGAATCCCCCCTGTGGCGCAAGGGGTAAAACTGCCGCTCTGCTACACAGAGGGCTCGAATCCCGGGAGTTGGACTCGATGATCTCTAAGGTCCCTTCCAACTCGCACGATACTATGATACTATGATATTGGTAATACTGACAGAGCCTGGGAAAGTTTCAGTGATCCCTTATACACCGAATTTTGAAGTGTGTGGGACCTTTTGATAAGGATGCCAGACAACTTCCATTATAAGACTCATTTTTCAGTTGTTTATAAAACTTAAGCTTTTCTGTGTGTTTATACAGGGCCACGAGGAGATCTCCATCTCTCAGGGGAATGAGCAGCATTGGTGGTGAAAACCACTTGCATAGGGAGCACAAATGCAGCTGGGTCCCAACCATGTTCTGTGTGGGAAACCAGCGGAGCAGACAGTGGCTGATCTGCAAACTGCACTGGGTTTGCCTGCTTTGGAAGTCATAGGATCTCAGGTTTGAAGAGTGTAAGAAACCAGAGCTGTGGGCCAACAGTCACATGCCCCTTTGATTCCATCATTGAACAATCTGACCAAGCACCCCTGGAGCTGCCAGAGGGCTTTGCAGAGTCCTTGTGCAAACAGAGTTCCTTTGCAGACACAATGAGTTTATTTGCTTAATTAGATTTCCCTTCTTCTCTGATGGTAGACCATCCACCCATGTCTTCAGTGTCCTTCCACAGATAGGCCCATCGATCACTCCTGGACTAAGTATAGTAAATCTGTGATAGCACAAGCACAGCACAAAAATATGTTCGCTTACCACATGGTGATTTTAGCGCAACGTAAGTTTTTCCAGGGCTCATGCAAACAAAAAGAGGAATTACTGGTGTTACTACAGCAGTGTTTGCAGAAACTTAAGCAACCCATTGCTACTTCATCATTGGTACCCTACAGCAAATCACTTGTCACTATCTTTTCTGGTCATTTTCTTCTACAACACACTGAAAGCAACAGGATGGGAAGATGCTCGAGATTCTCGTTTGCCAGCTGCTGGATCCTTGGTTTGGTACCCAAGGATGTGAGAGAAGCATTAGGATGCTGAGAGACACTACTGAAGGAACTGCTGCTGTAAGGCAGTCTGGCCATTCATAAGATAATGAACTGATAAAAAGTTCCTCCTAAGTCTGGGGGTAAAAACTGCCCCATGGAATGCCAAGAAGGGACTAAATATGTAGGTCAGGTTGGGTGTTGCTGGAGAGAATTTCTGGCAAGGAGGGATTCCCAAGTGGGATTGAAGGACAGAAATGGAGAATGTTTGTCTAGCACTGGGAAATTTAGGGAATGAGAGAGAAGATTGTTGTGTTATCTGGTGAAATTCAGAAGCAAGAGGAAAAGAGGGTGAAATATAAATTTAAGACAGTTATTTAGGGAGCATTCTCCAAGGGAGATAGGAGCAAAAAAATTAGCTAAAACCTTTCAGTACAGTTCATCTATTCTTCTTGTTACTTTGCTAACAATAAAAATATTCCAGATGGATGTGTTTAACCAAATCCCTTGACGAGGAAGGTTTTAATTACCTTCCTTTGCTTCCCTGATTCTCTTCACCTTTATCAGCAGAAAGGATTGGGACCAAACCAAACTCACAGAGCCATTCATCATCAACCCAGGGGAAGCCAAATCCATGTGCAAATATTCTCACTGGCAGAAGGACAAATAAGTGCTATATGCCAATGCAATTACTTTGCCTGGACTTCCTGCATATTAATTCCCTAGCCTCATATTTTACATTACAAATGTGACCATAGGTAGGGTGGCACCTCCAGGCTCTGACTGATATCAGCATGCCATAAACTGTGGCAAAGTAATGTCTGAAGGTTTTGAGAGACTGTTGGATGTCATCCAGTCAATGCATGTAGGAAGATCTGAAATAGGCTACTTCTGCTCCCACAGATATGAATAACAACTCATCTATTTATATTCCCAGGAAGGCTCATGTGAATTTACTTCTGAAATGGAGGAGTATAAAACCCCTGGATTCAGAATCACAGCTTCCTTTGATGGTAAAATTTAGCTCACTCCCAATGGAGCCATGGATCAAAAGCTCTCACTGGAGACAGGCTGCCAGCTCCACTTGAGAAAAATGTGACTCTTCATTTCCCACTCTTGGCTGAGGTGGCTGAAAAGGTGTTCCATCTGATCTCACTCTCATTGTTTCTTCTGGTCTCACAGTGAAAGGACGGGTCTTGAGTCTGGATGGTTTTGTTGGCATGCTGTACTTCTTGTAAGACAGCTTGAGTTGCACAAAGAGCAGGTTTGGGAGAAACTCTGATGTGCTCTCTGGTGACCATGCATTGTAATCATTCATAAAAATACTAGGTTATCTGTGTAGACAACTGAGGCATCGGTATTGGAGTATTTATTCATACTTCATTAAATTCAGCACTTGTTTATTTTTTATAAGCAGGTGTTCCATTTGCAGGCAATAATGACAGCCGTTGAGTCAGTCTGACCTTTACCAGCAGGAATATGTTCCTGCAGCCCTTCAGACTGAGACGAGCTCCAGCAAAGTCATCCATTTTACACTCTCTGAAACAACAGTCCTCTTGCTCTCTTCTCAAACCAAATACTTATCTTGCTAATGCAAAATCACGTTTCTCAGGTGCTTCATTAATCACACTAATGTTCTTATATTATGAATTTCTAATCAAAACTCTGCCTGCCATATCAATACCCAATTGATTGTTTATGTCTATAGACCCAATGAATGCTTTGCTAGAATACTGATAAACCTTAAGTTTAAATAGCAAAATTAGATCATCTGTATCTAATAAAAAGATAAAATCAAGAGCCTCAGCACTAAGGAAACCAGAACAGCAACCACTTAACTTCATCCAGGTAATCTCTATGCTGAGTCTGATCATTTGTATTTGACTAGACAAATTTTAGAAAGGCATCTGAAGGCATGAAGAGATACAGAAACAAACATTTTCTTCAGTACTTCAGTAGCTACTCACTTCTCTTTTGCATATTTGTGCCTTATTTCTCATTTATATTTGCCTACCATTGCTTTGAACCATCATTTCTTGTTATGTCTTTGTTCATAATTAGAAGGTGTATTAAAGAAGAGTTCCATTCCTGGCTAATTTTCCTCCAAAGGTCACCTTGAACCTCTCTTTGCTAAGCTAAAGTGATGCTGCTCTTTATTATCTCTCAAGGAATGATAGTCCCTCCAAACTCCACAAATTTTCAAGGCTGCCTTTTTATGATTAGTTTAATATAAATATACCAGAACTGCATATCACTCTAGACCTGATCTAACCATTTTTCTACATAAAAGTAAAAGCCACCTTTTTACCCTTACTCATTACTTACCTCTATATACTGCCAAGAATTTCACTAAGCCTTTATATCATTAAATGCTGAGTAGCTCGTACATTCTGAATTCCGAATGCTTTATAGAATTACCTTCTAGGACCTATCTGGTAGAGCCATACCAAACCTTGTGGGCTATGCACAGATTTGCTTGCCACACCTACCACCTGCACACATGCAAATCTTTGAATTCTTTCAGGAAAATCTAAATATGAGTCTACAGCCAGCATAAGAATGGACCAATATGTACAATAGAATTGCTATCTTGTTTTATACAGAGATAATATATCTACTTGGTTATGAAAAAGATTAAGGAACTTGTATGGATTCCATCATCTGACAATCTGAATCCAAAAGTTATGTCGTATTTATGCTGTAAACATACCTGGATACATTCATGGTTGGACTAAATGATTTGAGAAGTCTTTTTCAATCTTAATGATTCTAAGACAGATACATTTTAAAAAGTGCTTAAGATTCTGCAAATTTCCCTGTCCTTAGCATGGAGAGTACACAAGCTTCCACTTCACTTATTGGTCAAGTGCTGGGTGACTCTCCAGTCATTCAGTTCAACTTACAGGAATTTGACGTGTGCTTATCTGGGAGAGACCAGTCCAAGAGCAGGTCCAAGACCAGTTCTAAGAGCAGGTCCAGTCCCTGCTCTTAGAACAATACAGAAATATGACCGGATTGGAATCTGTTAAAATTCTAACTTGGTTCTTGGAGCAAGACCAGGAATCCTAATACACAGCAAAGAGCTAACCCCAAACTGATCCCTAGACTGTGCTCAGATTAATTTATGACAACAAAGTTTCTGCTCTGTGCAGTAATCCCTTCAATTTAAATGAGTAACAATAAAAAATTAATGAAATGTAGCTTTATCTAGGGTGGAATTATTTAGCATAAACTTTGATTAAATTTTCATAAGATCCTAATTGATTTTGGCACATACATTTCATTGTCTGTCTACAGGAATTTGTCTAGTAAGCTATAATATGAGCTCTAGAACATTTTTTCTAGCTATATTTCAGTTACAGTCTATGCTTCCTTTTCCCCACTCCAGTACCATTTTTCCCAACAAGTGATTTATCTCTACCAACTAGCAACAGTCAAACAAACTTTTTTTGTCTCCATGCTGGATGGTAGTTAATTTTGACCTTTAACAAGAATCTGCTAAGTTACATCAATCAAGAAGTAACTTTGCTTGGGCTTTCCACTTATGCAGCTATATTGCTGTAACAAATATATGCTCATTAAAAACAAAACAAAGCAAATCCTCCTGAAAAAAAAACAACAAAACAAAACAAAAAACAAAAAAACCCACAACAAAACAAACAAGCAAACAAAGAAAAAATCCAGACCACAAGGCTCCTTACTGCTCTGTGCTGGTAATTAGACACAATTAACATTTCACTGGAGCTGTGTCAGCACAAGTGTGAATGTGGAAAAAATTGAGTACAGCAGTGATAGTTCATGGTGAACAAGTTTTCAATCACTGATTTTAAATTACACCATGTTATCTTCCCTTAGCTAAAATTGCAGAGTGCTGCAGATGAAATGTTAACTTCATTTTCTATATTTCACTGGAGATATAATTTTTCTACACTGAAAGCTCAGCATTACTAATAAAGTATAACCTTGTTCACACCACTTTTATATCACATGCTGAAAAGCATATATAAAAAGATCCTGCAATGCAAAAGGGAAATGGTCCAACTCTTTTCCCATTGCTGTTGTTCCTGAGTGGTGAAAGGGCTGAGCGATGCAGAAAGAGGGTTGTCCTGTGTCTGTGAAAGGGATGGGACTAGGGTCAGGGTGTTAACTGATCACACCTACTTATCTTGTCCTCCTTCCAGGCCTGGTTTCAATGCCTTCATGTCCCTGAACTATCCCGCCTTCCTCAGCTTCTCTTTCCAAGCAGCAAAGGCCTCAGTTGTGAAGCAGGCAACACCATGTAGGAGAGGCTGTTCCATTTGTGGGGGAGATTATATGGAGGCAGTGATGAGACCAATGCAAACCTGCCTCATGTCCCAGGAATCCCTGCTGGGATCCAGAGGCATCAGGTGAAGATGTGGATTGTGGAAAATAGGAGTGCTCAGAATAATTAATTGGTAAGACAAAAGATCAAGCTTTGCCAGCATTTCAAAGGTGTGCCATTCAGCATTGTTTTACGACATCTAGGTACTGAACAGTGTCTGGTGCAAAATTCTAGAGAACATTAGGGATCATAGAATCATTAAGGTTGGAAAGACCACTAAGATCATCTGTCCATCCACCAGCCCATCCCCATCATGCCCACTAACTATGTTCCTCAGTGCCACATCTTCATGCTTCTTAAACACCTCCAGGGACAGTGACTCCACCACTTTCCTGGGCTGCCTATTCCAATACCTCACCATTCTTTCTGGAAAGAAATTTTCCCTAATACAGAATCTAGATTCAACCGTGGGATCTCCACATTCTGTGAGCTCCCCTCACCATCCATGTGCATGGCCACACAGCTACCCCCTGGGTGCACCACAAGCAGCCCTGGGGGATGAAGTCTCACTCCTTCCTGCACCACACAGGACGAAGTGGCGTTTATCAGACAGTTGCTTCCTACATCTGGCCTATAACATGAATCTGGTCTTTTGCCCTCCTCACAAACTCCTTTAGGACTGTAAAATATCACCGCTGTGATTCCTTCTGAAGGAGATGCAGGTGGTAGCAGTAATTGTCACACTGTGACAATACCCAGGAGAATAAAGCAGCCCTATGGCCAATCTGGGTAGAAGCTGTAGAATTTGGAAGTGTCCTGGTTTCAGCTGAGACGATGATAACAGCACACAAATGTCTGGCAATGCCAGTGATGGCAGCTTTAACCCAACTAATCTGAAGTTCTTCACATATACAAGTGAATAATAGGTGAAGCAAATAAAACTCCAGGTTAAAGGTAATTCATCAGAAATCACTACCCTGAGCTTGTAGTTGTACAAATAATGACAACAAAGCCCAGTGTGTATACTGAGCTGTAGTAGTGTAATACCAGTAACACTGGATGTAAGGGGGAAAAAGATCTCAGACAGGCTGGTCAAACACTGGACCAGGTTGTCCAGTGAAGCTGTGCAGTCTCCATCATTGAAGGTACTTCTAATTCACAGGGATATGTTCTGATCTAGCTTTGAACTCTGATCTAATTTCAAAGCTAGCCTTGCTTTTATAGGTTGGTAGATCAGGTCACTTCCTGAATACCTCAGGAATGGAAAACACTCCGTGACAAAAAACACTCTGCAAGAAGAGTGACTTCTCAAGAGAGCTGACAATCAAACAGGAGGGTTGGTGCCAGGAGAGCATTAAGGTGATCCAGCTGAAGGATAGCAAGTGTGGTGTTGAAGGCTCTTACAAGACTCATAATAGCCTCTTGCCCCTTTTCTGTTAGTGCTTCCCTAGAGCAGTGCTTCACCTTGCAGAATGAGGACGTGGAACCCAGGGCTGAGTGTATTAACACACAGTCCAGTGAACAAAAGTGAGGTCTCAGTATGAGAAAGTGAGGTCTTCAGACATATCACATAGAGTGAAAACCATCATTCCTGGAGACCTTTGATACTATTCGATTTGTCTCTGGTGGCAAGGCATCAGCTGCAGACATGATTTCTATGACAGATAACTGACAGGAGAGCCTCATCTCACTCAGGCATGGCTCAGCTTTTCCAGTTGATGTGTCTGAAAGAACCCACCGGAGCTCAACAGCACATCCATCTTCCATCTGTCTGTAAGAGGTCCTGATAACCCTGAGATCTCCCTGTTTGCTGTTGTTGGAAACACCTTGTTTAAATCATTTTAGAGCACTGCAAAGAATCGCAGCTGGAAAATAAAATGCTTACTGTGCATTTTATGTAGATACAGAGATGGGTGAAATAGTATAAAGAGTAGCAGAGGATGCTATTTCTGGTGGTAGTCCAGGTTGCCTAAGGGAAAGGATGGTATGGGAGAATATGAGAATATTAGAATATGAGGATGGATGTGTCATATGCCCCCAGCTCCCCTTTGCAAGCAGTGAAGGCTGCAACTGGTTGCTGCTCTGTCTAGATCATCTGTCTATAGCTATGATCAGCTGCTGGAAATGCTGGAAGCAGCTGCAAAGTCTTTAAGGCCTTTTCAAGATGGGACTTTATGGGAAACTGGCACTTGTTTTAGCTGGTTCCAGCTGCTGCCAGGCAATGGGATGCAGTTCTTTCCAGCTCTGTGTGAGTAGCAGGAATGTGAAACACCATCTCTGCCCACCGTGAGGGCTGGGCCCAGGAGCTCACAGGACTGCCACCAGAGATTAATAAGCTCTTCTCTCCCTCTTGCACAGGAGCATTCTTGTCTCTGAGACTGAGGGTGTTTCTCTCTGCAGAGCACAAGATCCTGTTTCCCTGTGATGGCTGATGGCAATGACTTTCTTCAGGATTTGTTACAGCTGTAGTTGGCACAAGGGAAGTTAAATACTAATGACTGGTCTGTGCCCCCAGAGAAAACCCAGAGTCACAGAAGCATGCTGAAAGGGATGGTAAGACACAAAAGATGTAGGGTGAAGAAGAATGAGATATCCAGAGAGGAATGTGCTCCCATATGGTGCTACACTTTCCCTCTCTGCCCCTTGTAGCTGTCATAATTGTGGACAGCATCTCTGATAATGGGCGGGTGGAAGGCAGAGCAAGGCAGCCCTAAGCCAAAGATCTGGGTTCCTGATGCTGGGTCACACAGTGACATGCAGGCTTGTCAGCATTCTGATGGAGGAGCGGTGCCACAGGTGGCCAAGTGTCTGCTGCTACAGCACTTTGGTATGACAGATGAGCAATGGATCTAATTATATCACTGGAAGAAGAGAGCCATCTTGCACTCGCCTGTGATCTACGCTACTCATGGCAGAGCTGCTGTATAGCACAAGATGCGGAGGAGCATTAGCAGCTCTGCAGCGCTGCAATACATCAAGCATGTGCTCATTCGGTGGCCATCCTAATACACAGCAATGCTTTTGCCTGCTAGTCCATCACTTGAAAAAGGGACAGGAGGTGTAAAAAGCCTCAGTCAGATAACTGGACTGGGAGTGTAGGTTTCACACAACTCATGCAGAAAGCAATGAACTGTAGCAAGGGCTTATAGTCACTTTCTCCTGACTGCTCCGCAGCTATTCATAAAGAGCATGAAAGAACAATTCCGGCTGACTGCATGTCCTAATGCACTTATGTTCCTGTAATCATTCTGCTCCATCTCGATTATAACCGCATCACGTGGGGCAGCAAGAGAGCAGGAAAGGCAGCAGGAAAAAGAGGTACAGCTTTACAACAGCTACCTCTTGATAGAAGTGTTAATGCTGCAGAAGAAGTACCTGGGGAGGAAGGGTTGCTGTAGGCTGTTGCTCTGACCCCGCTGAGCGAGTCAAACCACCTGCAGTGCATGGCTCTGCGAGGTACACTTCCACGTTCCCACATGACCCTTTTCAGGAGGGTACAAGAGCTGCCCTTCACAATTTTACCAGTTTTCCATTTGCAGTTTATTTTTTTCTGATGTAAAGAAGTGAGAAAAATGAGAAAAGGAGACTCTTAGGAAGCTTGAAGAGCTTGCAAGAGCTAAACAGATAGTAACTATCAAGGCCAGGCTGGATGTGGCTCTGGACAGCCTGGTCTGGTGGTTGGCGAAACTGACCCTGGTGGGGGGGGGTTGAAACTAGATGATCTTTGAGGTTCTTTTCAACCCAGGCCATTCTATGATTCTATGACTCTATGAACTAAGACAGTGAGAGCTGACAGTACTTGACTCCAATAGAAAACCTCCATTGCTACTACCTCATTATCCCTCAGATCACAGTTCTTACAATGACAGAGTAACATCACGGTTTAACATGCTAATGTCAAAGGGACTGCAATAGAATCTAAGGATTTTGCTTGTATAAATCTGACACTGATAATTTGTAAACCACAATGTACGGGGAGTGATGGGCATACAGAAATGTTCACTCTTTGGTTTTCACTGTGAATGAAAAATCTGCTAATGAAAGTGAATTATCCTATAGAGTCTGCCAGCCATGCTACCCTCAGGCTCTAGAGGCATTTGAGCTTTTGGAAATATACTGTTTTGTTGTGGGTGTTTTTTTCTTCTTTTTAGAAGATGATTTAATGAAACAGGCAGAAAAGCAAGTGATACTGGTTGATCTCATTAAAAGGAAGAGTCTTTAAGCAATATGTTTTAAGGAAATGAACTAAATAAATCGTAACATAGGTTTTTAGTGATGCTTTCTCTAGGTATGATGGCAGACTTCATATAACTTCAGTAGTGAATCTATGTGCTCTACAGCTTATGACACAGCATTTTTAGTCAATGCAGAATGACCGTCTAACCTGAACAGCTTTTCTTTTTCATTTGAATTTCCCAGGAGCAAACCCAGACTTTTAGTGCCAGGTGTAGGCAAATTGTGCCAGAGGTGTGTGAAGGAGCAGCAGATGTACAGCTATGGATGCAGATGCAAAGGTCAAAACAAGCTCCAGTGTGAAGAGGTGTTTGGGATCCTGGGAATAGGTCTCGCATCCCCAGCTGTAACAAGCTTTGAAAGAAGATCATTAAGCAATAAAAGAAGATCAACACAGTTATCTGTTATCTGAAGCCCTTATGTTGTTGGTGTGATCAGGAAGGAATGATGTATCACTGGTGATTGTTATTGCTCTGCTGGATAATTACTGCTGGCATCATCTCCTGAAGTCTCCTGAAGTCTCTGTATCTTGCAGAATATCTGAAGAAATCAGCTCGGGAAAAATTTTGGAGATAGGGCTCCAGGCAAAGTTGAATGTACAAATAGATTTCAAAAGTCTTCATGCATATTTTATGTATTGTAGCAGTGCCCAAACCCTTAATTGCAGACTGATACAACTCCTCCTTACGTGCCAGGTACCTCACAAGTGCATAACACACACAGATGTTCTCACTTGATACCACCCAGGCACATTGGTTTTTGCTTTTCCTTTGTTTGTGCCACTTTAATTAGGAGTTACCAATGCAAATGTGGTGATGCTTATGTGTGGACAATGGCTTTAGTTTAAAGCTGTCCACTTCTAACAGACCTTCCCTGACACAGACGTGCTGCAGATCTTGCCCTGCCTCTTGAAATGCATCTAGTTTGTGCGCGATGCCTGGGATTTAAAAGGAGCCTATGCATATTAGTTTTCCCAATCCCATTATGTTTTAATAAGATTTCTACTTCTTAAGTGGTTGAGGTCTCTCAAAAGACTCACCTTAAATCCCCAGTTTCCACATTGCTACTACTCAATTAATTCTGTGGCAATTCCTTCCAGAAAGCTTAGTGTTAATTTGCATTTCCACTTTTCTTTTTTTTTAAGCAACTCCTCTCCTGCATTTTGATGGTTTAGAACTTTCTTCTTGCTTGACTTGTTTTTGCACTTCATGATTTTTTTATCATCCTTGCTAAGGATATTTCAGAATATAGAGTGACACTCATACCTGACACCGTGAACAAGAAAACTGATGAGTCATAGCAGCAACAATTTCCCACCTGCATCAGCATAGGAGAAATATCCTGCTAGGAATAACCGTGCACTTTACAGTTGGTTTCCCCCATTCCCATCACCCTGAGTTACAGATTTATTTTTTTCTGAAAAGCACATTTACAGGTCTATAAAAATAATAATAATAATAATAAAAATCTAGTTTTAAATAACAAGGAAAAATGAAAGCATGCTGTCCATCAGATATTGCCAGAGCTGCCCCTCCACCTGGCCTTTCCCTGCCAGACTGTATCCCATGCCTCTTGAGTTACCAACATTTCTGCCATAGATGAGATGAAGCCATAAGATGCAGGAGGATGCTGCAGAGTCCTGTAGGACTGTTACATCTCATAGAGTGTGACATGGGAGGAGTTCCCACACCTCCTTTATATTCCTCTTAAACCCCTGCCTCCTTGGCAGGGAAGTGCGTTGAGCATGGTGGGAGCTGGAGCATCTCCAGGAGAGGAACACCAGGGTGTCTAGTGGTTTCTTGCCACTGAGATCACTGGTAGTTCTCATGCATTTATGCCTGGGAAATAAAAGGGAGAAATTTCAGGTGGAGTCTCTCCCATTGCAGAAGAAGAGCCAAGCTGGACTTCATGACATGTAGGATGGCAAATCTACCCATTTCATAGGAAGCAAATCATGCATATGAGAATTTAACTGATGTAAAAGTCATCTGCAGTCACATCAGCCTCTTCCAGAAAATCATTCTTCTCTCTAAAAAGCAATTCTTCATATATAACTGCTAGAGCTTTTGCAGGTTTTCCTGTTTGTAAACAGTATGATGAAATATATGGACAGCTCAAATGCTGCAACGCTTGTGGCATCTTTGATGAATACATAGATAGATATGTTTCCTGTGTTCATTTTGAAATATTTCAGACATCTTATCACAGCAGGAGAATCTATTTTCCTCAAAATCACTCTGCAGAGTGCTCCTTGCTGGGATCCTGTCAATGCTTCAGGTTATGATCCTCAGCTTAGGCTTCTGCTCATCGAGTTGAACTTTTCATGACAACAGATCTGTTGACATTTCACCAAAGTATTTCACTTTCCACCTCATAAAAGCACACAGTAAAGGATCGGGCTGTGAATCTGTCTTGAAATCAAGGATAGAAGTATGGCCCTACAACTCCAGCTCATTACTGTTGGATGTTTGGCACTTTTGTTGGACTCTCATGGCTCAGGGGAGAGTTAAGATGGCAAATGCTGCATGACACCACCTTCTTTGTGTACCGATGTCAAAATGGTAAAGTGTCCATACTGACCTTGATAGTGAGAAGAGCTATTAGAAACCAATTTCTGTGTGCAATGAGCAATGGTTTGCTCTCAGTGATGCTCCTGCTATTTCACAATTACTGTGTCATAATAATCATTATCATAGAATCATAGAATAGCCTAGGTTGAAAAGGAACATAATGATCATCTAGTTTCAAACTCCCTGTCATGTGCAGGGTCAACCATTAGACCAGGCTGCCCAGGGCCACACCCAGCCTGGCCTTGAATGCCTCCAGGGATGGGGCATCCACAACCTCATTGGGCAACCTGTTTCAATGTGTCACCACTCTCTGTGTGAAGAACTTCCTCCTGACAAACCTCCCCTATCTCAGTTTATAAGCATTCCCCCTTGTCCTATCACTATCCACCCTTGTAAACAGTCATTTTCCCTCCTGTTTATATGCTCTCTTCAAGTACTGGAAGGCTACAATGAGGTCTCCCTGGGGCCTTTTCTTCTCCAATCTAAACAAGCACAGCTCCTTCAACCTTTCTTCACAGGAGAGGTGCTTCAGCTCTCTGAATAGGTTTTAAGTTTCACCAGGGGAGGTTCAGGTTAGGTATGAGGGAAAAAATCTTCTCACAAATAGTGGTGAGGCATTGCAACACTCTGCCCAGTGGGGTGGTTGCTGGTGTTCAAGAAATGTGGAGATGTGCACCTGAGGATAGTGGGCATGGTGGGAATGAGTTGGGATTGGACTGTTTAAACTTAGTGGTCTTCCCAACCTCAATGATGCAATTATTCCACGATCTCCTTCCAGTAAATAGACAATAGAAGGCTTCTTGTCATGTGCTTTAGACTGCTTTTTGCATTGTTGTTCAAGCCAACACTGGGGATAATAACAACAGAGCAGCAAATTAATATGACTGTAAATGTTTTATTAAAAACGAATGGCAAGATGTAAAAGCTGGCTCTCATGTGCTGCTTTTAGCTTGGATTTAAAGGGTTGAAAGACTAACCTAAGAGTAACAAATAAAATTCACTACACCTCATTTGATTTTTCTTCCTAGCAGTGCAGGCATCTGAAAATTATGACTTCTTTCAGAAGGTGCATATCTAATATGCTTCATCTGCCTGGATGATGATCTCTGCATTCACTAGGCTAACTGTACAAACATTATTTTCAAATTATCCTAACAAACCTGGCACTGTGCATAAAACTTGCTTGAAAATATTAATTATTTTTTTTATTTGCTTATGTGAGATCTAAGGAAGAAAGTAAATTATAAAATTGATGTCGGTTCCTAATGTAAAAAAGAAAGAAAGAAGGAAAAATGATAACATTTCAGAGAAATTGCTTTTCTTTCCCCTGCAAATGACATATGCGAGACAGAGGTTTTTGATAAGCTTCTACAAGCTTTCATGTCTATGTTTATGACAGAGCTGAATAACAAAAACCTGGCTTTTCTGAATGCAATCTGTAATTCTGGCTCACTGCTTTCCTCTTTGCAGCTTTTCTGCCACCATGCTTTAAAGCACAAGCTCCAGACTGGTGTTGTTTGGTTACTGTTAGTCATTGTGCCCAAAGAAAAACATCTGACTTCTTTACCTCTCATTTCAAGTTCTTGTATTCTTTTAAGTTCATCCTTTTTTTTACCATCAGCCATGGTTGCAGACATCCAGCAGCTTGTCAACATTTTCCTACTGCACTGATTCATCTCTCAGTTTCTTTTCATTTTTCCATCAAAAATTGTTTGTAAGAGAAAAACATTGACCAGTTCTACTGTGTTTCTCAGAAACATGAAAAGAACAGTAGGTATGAAGTCTTATAATGAGCTGTCATGTTTTCTCTTTTTCGGTGGGTTTCTTTGACCATAGCTGAGCTCACTGATTAGAATGCGGCAATTTTACTATTAGGCAAATACTGGAAAAATCTGAATGCCTGCTGTGATGAGCAGAAGAAGAGTGAGAGAAAGAGTGAGAAGAAATATTAAGGGCATTAAATGTTTCTGCATTCAGAAGAAACTCCTCAAAAATATAACCATAATTTCTGCTACCAAACAACAGTGATGCTATTGTGCTGGCGCTGGCATTTTGGTTCAAATCAGGAGTACTCTTTAAGCTTGAGGCAACAATCCCGTGTGCTGTGTCTGGGTCACCTCATGGATGGGCCTTTGGGTGCCAAGACTGAACTCCTTCTGGATGATAGGTCCAGGAGATAATTCCCACGAATTTCACCAACATCTCTAATGAGCACACATCCCTAGGGCCAACCTGAATATAGTTTGAAAGAAACTGCCTTGAACTGTGGGCAACATAGGTTTTCTTACCTCCTCTCCTCTCCTCTCCTCTCCTCTCCTCTCCTCTCCTCTCCTCTCCTCTCCTCTCCTCTCCTCTCCTCTCCTCTCCTCTCCTCTCCTCTCCTCTCCTCTCCTCTCCTCTCCTCTCCTCTCCTCTCCTCTCCTCTCCTCTCCTCTCCTCTCCTCTCCTCTCCTCTCCTCTCCTCTCCTCTCCTCTCCTCTCCTCTCCTCTCCTCTCCTCTCCTCTCCTCTCCTCTCCTCTCCTCTCCTCTTTCCATGGCCCAACATAATCAATGCAAAATCTCAATGTCTTCCAGCAGTGCATTAAGCAATATGAGTAACATTTGTCAACATTTACATAAAGGATAATCAAGACCTCATTGTTTCCAGGCTCTCCAAAACTGAACAAGAAGCTTCAATAATGAAACTCTCTTATTGATTCAACTGATCAAAATGTATTTGCATTAGTAGCACAGGATAATTGGGGCACATTATAACAAAACAACTGATTGGTAATGTAATGCTGCTCTGAATATGAATACATTATCCTTTCATGCATTTAATATTTCCATTAATCACTAACTTGGTGCCATCTCCAATTTTGCTGAACAGCCTTCAAGCTGGGAAGCGTGAAGCTTTTTAAATCTACTCTTATATTTACAGTCCCTCTTAGAGTGGCTGACAATATGAACCTTTAATTTTAAATCAGACTGAAAATCAGCATGAGATAATGCTTATATTTTTATTCTTCTTCCTCTTCTTTTCTTAGGGTATTGCTCATTACTTGTTTTCTTTGCAGAGGAAAGGGACATGGCTAACATAGAACTGCAGCCTTTTCCCTCTGCAGCATACATGGCTTCTGTTATCCTCAGTCAATAATATGTCATTGCTTCCAGGATTAGCTCTGATGACTCGTGAACATTTCTGATATAGAGAGCCCTATGCTCCTCCCGGCAGCAAACTCAGAAATCACCTGCGTCTCTGCTCCCCTTTGCCCAGACTGCAGCTGCTACTAACCACTGAAAGGAGGCAATCTATTTTCTTGCTGCTGTACCTGATCTCCAAGGAGATTTACTCCTAATGAACAAGACAAAAATAACACGAGGCAATGCGATGCTCCCAGTCAAACATTTTGAAACCAGGCACGCTCATGGCGTTGGGTGACACAGATGACATCACTGGGTCATCTAGACATACTCCGCTTATGAAATGTGGCATGCAATCAACAGGTATCAGTAAGGTTAATAGGGCTGCAAATGCAAATACGCAGTCCTCTGAGGACCAGTGTAGCTCTGCAGGGTGCTACCAGTGCTCAAACCCTGCTGAACGTAATTGGAACTGAAAGCACTCTGCATTTTTCATAAGTCTATGGTAACATTCATCTTCAGATCAGATCCTTTTTGCTAAGGGAAACCATCCCCCTTTTCCTCTTCTTGGAACTTCTTTGTTTCTTTTCATAGATTTCTTCCCTCCTCACCTGAAGCCTTGGAAGATAGGTTTGCATAATTTGCTAAATTAATGAGACCATCTGTTAAATTCTGTCCAGTAGTCCTTACTGTAAAACTGCATGTGTAGCTTTCTGGCTTATGCTTCATGACTGTTATTTATTTTATTTTTTTTTTTTTTTCACAAGGTGTATTTTGTTTTACCATAAAATCCCACTTACATAGGATTTTATTCACGGATACAGTGAGACTCCACAAGATCTCAATCCACTGAGTTAATAACTAACAGCTGTTGGCTAACATTTTAGAACTGCGCTGCAAATTCCTTTAATATCCAAAAGATCAAGAGTAAACACAGCCCTAAACCTAGAAAATTGCTGAAAATTCTGTGGAAACAAATTGATTTTGTTTCTACTCTGGAAATGGGTCCCCGATGCATCTATTAGAGCAGAAGCAAACCTTGCCAAAAAAGCGCTAAGCACCGCTTGGGGCAGTCAGTGACATCCAGCCCAGCCTCCTCCACTACAGGTCACCATAGGCAATTAAAACTGAGGTAAATTTCTTTCAGATTTTACACCTTATGGGATAAGTTCATCTATATATACAATTTCAGTTGTTTAAGGAAGTGCCCCTGAAGTGCAATAGAAGGCTGTGCATTAGATTATTTTCTTTTAGTTCTCTGTTTACTCAATAATTGTCATATGTAGAGGAGATTAAAAATATTTTTATATTCTCAGGGACCTTTCTGCAGTGTTATAAAATAAATGTACCATATTTGTCTTTGTTAATGGTACTGATCTGCTTCTATAAATGCTCCAGGTAGAAAATATGGACAATAGCTGCACTATTTTGTGAAATAATCTGACTCCATGTGGTTTTCCTCTTCCATGTCAAGCTCTCTGTTATCTGACCATAGGAATTAACTTCTTTCCAGAGATACAGCTTTATGATTTTGACATATTGTTATCATCGGCATACTCAAGAGAAGGATCAAAGCCATCATCTTGCTGGAGCTCTGGCTAACTAAGGTGAGTACTGGTCTGGCATTAATAGTCATGAATAGATGCAACAGTCATAAATAAAGTCACTAAAGGAAAGGCTGTTTCCCAGTCCCTGCAGAGGAATGAGATAGAGGCTCCAGAGATACAGTCTGTTGGAGACAAAAAAGACTGCGGTGCATTCCTCAGAGCCATACCACTCACCACTGGGCCCTGCAGACATCAGTTCAGCCCAGTCCTCCTTGCAGAGATTGCTTTGTGGTATGAAGGGAAATCTGTGCTGTCCCTAGCTTCTCATGAATAGAATAATAGAATTGTTTGAGTTGGAAGAGATCTTTAAAGGTCACCTAGTCCAACTCCCTGCCATGAACAGGGACACCTACAGCTCCATCAGGAGCTCAGAGCCCCAACCAGCCTGACCTTGAGTATCTCCAGGAATGGGGCATCTACCACCTCTCTGGGCAGCCTGTGCCAGTGCCTTGCTATGCTTACCAGAAAAATCTTTCTTATTCTTCAGTCTCAGCCTGCCCTGACATGACAATCATAGAATCTCTTTATTTTTGCTCCATTCACAGGTCACTGAGCTACTGCCTGTCCTCTATTGCCATTCTCAACATTTCTATGTGTTATACTTTGAGCTTTGGCGGAATTTGGCAACAATTATCAATGGGTAAGTGTGCACGTAGGGTAAAGGGACTCTCCTCACTCCCATCACTCTCTTGTTCTGTGACATATCTATGACAAAACCAGTGTACACCTCTGTATGTGACAGTAATACAAAGTGAGAGAAAACTTTTTTTTTTTTTTTTTTGCTATTGCAGAGTGTTCATTTCTTTTGTATCACCAACAAGTGGGAAAAAAAATGTGCAAGTCCCTAATATTGCTCAGACAAAATCTACAAGTGTTTCTTCCTTTTTTTTTTTTTTTTTTTTCCTTTTTCTTTCTGTTACTTGTTTTCACCTTAGCAAAACAAGAAATGTCAAGCCGAGGTTGCCCTTGCTTGTTGGAAAACTTTAAAGTTCTCAGTGGTGAAGCTGCACTGATGTTCTCATACTTTCCTGCCTTATTTTTCTCATTATCTGTCTTTTCCATGTTTAGTCAGACTGTGGTCCCAACCCCACTGTACCAGCCTGCAGGCAGACTGATGCCCAACACAGAGCAGGTGGGGAAAGAGCGCGATCTCTGCATGCTTCCTACCACTGTGGTAGATTTGTTGGGTTCCTATTTCCTTGGCTAAGAAAAGACCTCCAAGAGTATATTATTGTCATCTGGTGATTTCAGTCTTGATAGCACATATGGCTTTTCCTGTCAGAGAAGGAACTGAAGGTGCAACAACAGGGGACGCATCTATCCCATCATCGCCTGGCATTTCACACGAGAAAAACAGAGGAAATGCTGAGCTATTAACAAAGACTTCTCTGCAGTGCTAATGGTTCCAGTCAAATGGAGATCAACAAAGACTTTCTGAAGTGGAAAGAATAAAAATGCATTTCTGTCTTGATCCAATTTAATTTAATGGAGTACTGTGTGTGATTCTGTTTTGTTTCCAGGTGTCTATGGAGACATTCGTGAAGCTTAAGGCAAACTTCAATTTCTCACCTGAGCAGAAAATGACAATAAAAAGAAGTAAACAATAAAAAAAACAAATGTAGCTTTCCATACATCACAGAGAAGTAAAATAGGATGCCGTGTCTACTCAACCTTCTGACAGCTCTTCAGCTGTGTCAACACTGGTGGGCACAGACCTCTGTGTCCATGATTCCCTCACACTCCAGGTCAGCCAGGTGCAAATCAGCAGCTCTGGTGGGATAGATGGGCAGCTCTGGACTAGCCGAGTCCCAGCTTCAGCCAACTCTGCTCTGTTTCTGGCTGGGGTAAGCAGTGAGAAAGTTGAGCTACACTGCACCCACTCCTGGAAATAATGACCTGTGTCATTCAGTCTGTGTTTAGTGCTCACCTTCTTTCCTTTGTTTTTTTGTTTTTTTGTTTTTTCTTGTTTTTCATTTATGAGGTCAGTATTTCAGAGGTAGAAAATGAAAACAGCAGCTTTATGGAGAAGGGAGCTGTGACTGTGTCCAAAATTTAGCCAAACATTGCTGAACATGCCTAAGGTAAGCTGCACAACAGATCCTGGTTCACATCAAGAAAGCATGAGTTTACATCCTGGACTGAACTGCATTTTTGTGTTCAGCAAACAAAGTATGTGTGTGTTGTGCTCTTATGACGGAGATGAGTGTTAATATAGCTTAAGAAAAAGAATTCTGCTCACAATAAAGAGAAATGGCAAGACTGTCTTCTTGTGCAATGTGTGCGCTTCAAGCTGTCAAGATTTAGGAAAAAAAAGGCCACCTGTTTCCAGAGTGAAATTTTAGTGAAATTCTCTTCCAATATTTTCACACCTTGTTATTTACATTTCTCTCATCCTTTAATAAAACACACAGTGTTGAATTTTGAAGCAAGCTAGCAGCAAACTTCTTATGGTTTTTGGCAGCTTGTACTCCATATGGCCTGGACAAAACCATGAGATATTATATAAAAGATCCAATTCCACAAGTCAATGCATGAAGAATATTTCAGGTGATGACATTAAGTTGTTTACCAGGGCAAGTGTAGTGTCTCCCCAGGCCGATATCATCAAATGCTAAACTCTTGGTGGTTTTAATCCGTATTCATCAACTTCACTGTTATACTTAGAGCAGCTGTCTCACTCTCACAATACATGCTGCTAGCCAGATGGCCTCAGAAAACAGAACCATATGAAGTCTGATCCCATTTAATTCTTAATCTCTTCATGCGTTGCACTTTCTCGAGTTTGCATCAAAAGGAGTCATAATCTAGTAGCAAGAGAAGGGCAGTTTATTCAGTCCGCAGTTCTGCTCTTGATGTATGTAATGGAGAAAAGGCAATGGCCTCTCTCCAATTCACAACCTTTAAAACTTATTTGAAAGAGAGTTCAGCTGTGCCAAATAATGTTTTAAAGTCTTACAAGGTTTTCTGTCTTCATAGTGTGAGAATCCATGATGGAAGCTTCTGAGAATCAGAGAATGTAAGAGCATTGTTAAGGTTTTAGTATAAAGGACTGCAATATCTTTTTGCAAAGACTTCCAAAACGACTTCTTCATTGTTAAAGCTACATAGAAAGTATTTTACAATAAAGGTGATGAGGCACTGGCACAGGCTGCCCAGAGACGTGGTGGATGCCCTATCCCCGGAGACATTCAAGGTCAGGCTGGACACAGCTCTGAGTAATATGATGGAGCTGCAGATGTCCCTGTCCATGGCAGGGGGGTTGAACTAGTTGGCTTTTAAGGGTGCTTTCCAACTGAAATGATTCTATGATTTTAAGATTGTCACATCCTTCACAGAAGAATGACACTGTCTCCCACAGTATTCTGCAGAAGCTGGCAGCCCGTGGCTTGGATGGGTACACTCTCGGCTGGGTAAGGAGCTGGCTGGAGGGCCAGGCCCAGAGAGTGGTGGTGAATGGAGTTAAATCCAGCTGGCGACTGGTCAGGAGTGGTGTTCCCCAAGGGTCGGTGCTGGGGCCTGTCCTCTTCAATATCTTTATTGATGACCTGGATGAGGGCATTGAGTGTGCACCCTCAGTAAGTTTGCAGATGACACCAAATCGGCTGGGAGTGTGGATCTGCCTGGGGGTAGCGAGGCCCTACAGAGGGATCTGGACAGGCTGCAGAGCTGGGCTGAAGCCAATGGGATGAGGTTTAACAAGACCAAATGCTGAGTCCTACACTTTGGCCACAACAACCCCAGGCAGCACTGCAGGCTTGGGGCGGAGTGGCTGGAGGACTGTGTGGAGGAAATGGACCTGGGGGTACTGGTTGATGCCCGGCTGAACATGAGCCGACAGTGTGCCCGGGTGGCCAAGAAGGCCAACGGCATCCTGGCTTGCATCAGAAACAGTGTTACTAGCAGGAACAGGGAGGTAGTTGTCCCCCTGTACTCAGCACTGGTGAATCCACACCTCAAGTACTGTGTCCAGTTTTGGACCCCTCACTGCAAGAAAGACATTGAGGCCCTGGAGAGTGCTCAAAGAAGGGCAGCAAAGCTGGTGAGGGGTCTGGAGCATAGGCCTCCTGAAAAGAACCTGTTCAGTCTTCCTCTCTTCAGTGCCTCCGCACATTTTATACAAAGAATCAATTTTAAAAGGCTCGGTTTTATCCAGTGCTCAGTGCACAGTCCCACAGACCAGGGTACTGCATGCTCTCAGGACTGAAGGAATCCCTTCACTGAGATGAATCACAAGGAATTTGTTATTCTGCAGTATGTAACATAGGTCATGCACCTGCCTGTAACTTGTCAGAAAGCCACGACAGATAAATGTATAGTCAGAAGTGACAGCAAGCAGTAATTACAAAGTCTGCCCTATCTCCCTCAAACATTGTGCTACATATAAGGGCAGGATGCAGCTTTTGGGGGCTTGCAGGTGGATGTTACCTACAGACATGAAACTAATCAAGCTTAGGAAAAATACTTCCAAGGTATATTTTAATTCCCCACCCCTGAGGTCCCAAGAAGCATTTAAAAATGAAAATCCAAATATGACTTATTCTACCTGCCTCCACTTCCCTCTTGCTTTTTGTTGTTTTTCTTTTTTTCCTGCTGATTGATGTTTTTTGAAGAGATTCATGTAAAGGCTTAGAAGTATAAAGAGCTATTCCACAGACATCTTTGCTCCTGAAGTGAACAAACTTGCAATGCAACGGGCAACTAGCATATCATTTTCTTGTTCAAATATAAAAAACTGGAACTGAGCATGGTGTTGGCTGTGTCCCTACAGGACGGATTTAGGAGTTACCCTATTTACAACAATGAAGTTAATTCTGATTTATGCCAGCAGATGAGATTTTCAGGTTGGATATTAGGAAACATTTTTTCTCTGACAGGCAGTGATGCAGTGGCACAGGCTGCCCAGGGAGGTGGTGCAGTCACTGTCCGTGGGGGCGTTCAAGAAATGTGGAGATGTGACACTAGGAGATGTGGTCAGTGTGCACGATGGGGGTGGGATGATGGTTAGACAGATGATCTCAGTGTTCTTTCTAACCGTAATGATTCTATTATTTTACAGTGTGATCCTTTTGCATTGTTAATATCCATTCAGCGGGGATGCCAGTTTCACCAGTGATGTTTTACCTGTCCTGGGCTACATACGTAGTCATTGACTCCCCCGCTGGTGCCATAGTGAGCAGCTTGGGTAGAAATGCAATCTCTCCCACAGTAGCTGTGCTGGAGATTGCTGAACTGAGGCTGAACTGAGCCTGAACTCTTGGAGTTTGGTTCACCAGCTGTTTGCAAGGGGTTGCTGTGATGCAGGATGATATCATGCGACCACTGGCTGTCCCCGAGGAACCTGAGCTCCTGGAGTTTATCTTTGGAGTATGGCATTTAGAAAAAGCAACACACACTTATTTGCTTCAGTCTCGTGCATGAATGCAGTCATTCTTTAGGACTTCTTTGCAGTACAGGTTCTGTCTGTCTTGTGAGACACCAAGTTCACTTTTAGGCATGCTGTAATCATGCAGAATCTGCACCTTGCAGCCACTTTGTTGAATGCTGTCCCGTTGTTGTAGTACTAACTTCTGAAAGCCTCAGCTGCCTGCTTCCCTAGCGAGGATGGCAAAGCCACATGTGAGCGTCTGACATTTCAGACTAATCCAATCTGCATAAGGATACCTCAACCTCTGCTACAGGGCACTGAACTCACAGCAGATGCTCCTGTGGGAGTACAGGGCTGTGTCTTGTGTGGTAGGAACAGTGAGTTGGGAAGAAATGCCCAGCATGGGTCTACAGTGCACAGCTGAGGCATGGCCCTGTCTCACACTGGTGTGGGTTACACCATGGTACCTCTAGAAGGACATGAAAGTGCTAATTGCAAAGTGGATCCTCTGGAAGCAATTTTTACCTCACTGCCATACAGGAAAATCATAGAAGCAGATGGACAGCAGCCAGTGAAAGGACAGACACAATGCCCAGCTCCTCTGCCTGCCATGTCAGCTGAGCATCCCCCTGACCTTACCAAATGTGCCTGACTTTAGGCAGCTCGCTCTCTACTAGCAAATCAGATGAGCCAGGGAGCAGACACTGACCAGCTGGTGCAGCATGATTCATGGCCATGCAGCTGACCTCCTAAACCACCACCTGTGGTGGCCATATCCAAACGACCTACTCACAGCCATTCCTGGCCTATGCTGACCCTAGGATGGGCTCAGGATTGAACCATGCTGAGAAGGATGAGAAAGATAACAGTTTGTGTGGCTGTGACCTGGTGCTGAAGTCCATTTCTTGCCCTTGTTTTGCTGGATGAGGAAAGAAATGGAACTGTGGAGACCAAGTCCTTCTCTGCTCTTTCTCTGCTGGATCTGGTTTTAGCTGCTTGGGACAGGTTTGGGAAGATCACTGAGGACATAGGATGGTGGAGAACAGTAGAGAGCTCCTCACTCCTTCCCTGCAGGCCAGAGAGGTGGTGGCAGAGGGCTGGCTGAGGATGGCCTGATGCTGTATACAGACACACATGTCCTAACTCTGCCCTAAGTCAGTCTGGCTGTTGCTGGGGATGTAGTTCCTACAGCTGCCTAAGCACAAGACTGCAAACTTGCTTAGCCACTACACAATAAATGTTTTATCCCAATAGACCAGTCTCAGTTCTTACCCACCTAACAGCCAGCAAAGGCTTGAGTCTACATAGTCAAAATACATGGTGCTACAGCTCCATGACAATATTTCTGGCTTACCTGCTGTAATGAAAGCGTTGATCCACCACCACAATACTTCGCCCTTTATTAATTGCCCATAGACATGGAAGACTGAGCAATTGTGGTTTTCTGAGGAAACAGTGATTTCACAGGCTGGTTGTGTTTTTCCAACAAGGAAACAAACAGTGTAGGTCACGGAGATTCTGAGTTCCTGAGATGTATCAGTCAGTCACCATGGACAGAAGCAAACTGTAGGGTAACTCCACTGCCTTGATGTCTCACACAGATACATAATGTGCAGGGAAATGCTCTGGATCCAAATGTTTTTAAAGCTTTGCATTCACTACTGAATCAAAGCAGATTTTTAGGGGTTTTAGCCAAAATGGAAATGCTCTGCTTACACTGCCAGCCTACATTTATTCAGCTGACAAACACTGTTCCTAAAAAGGCTGTCAAATATGACTGTCATCTGAATCAAAGTAAATAAAGAAGCTGCCAAATTTGCCTTAAAAACACTAATAATTGCCCATATATTCTTTATTTGTGTCAGGTGATGGGCAAAGTAGGGAAAATGAGAAATGGGATATTAAAGAAAGCAACTGAGAGGCACTAAGACAGATAAGAAAAACTATAATTAATGTCGGTGCTGAATTGTAGGAGATTTGAAGGAAAATACATATTTTAATTTACAGAATGATCTGATCTCAGTATCATTACAAAGAAGCTCTCACCTGTTACTAATATTCTTCTACATTTCAGAGATTATAGTTACCTAAAAGAGTAAAAGAAAATGTATGAATCAGATGACTTAAATGTAGCTTGCCAAACAAATAGGAGGGAACATGGGGATTTTAATGAGCACAGGAGCTTTAATCAGTATGTGGTGATGACTTCTGAAACACAGCAGCATGTCTGCTGACAGCACACACCAGCTGATGCAGGGCTGCCAAGAGCAAATGTCAGACATCCGTGGGCTTCAGTTGTACTGAGGAAAATTATGTTTCCCGGTTTATGCATTTCTTGTACATCCTTTCTGTGGTACATGTTCTCAAAATCAAGCCCACATCACTGGGCAAGTCCAATAACCAATATGGACTGCATGATTACAACAATTTATGCACTGTACCTGTGAGTTCTCTGTACTCTTTAGTGATAGTTGCATTTTCCTTAGGACCTGGGAGAGTGTGTTTGTAGGAGGGAACTTGGTGCTTCTGTTGTGACTCTTTCTTTTGGGTAGGCTGCAAGGAGATGAGAGACCCAAAGAGTCCCTGGGGGCAAGCACACAAAGTGGTAACCTCAGCTGACACTGTCAGTTCCAGAAAAAATAATGGAGAAAACTAACCAATGATGAAATTGGTCAGCAAATCTCTTCCAGAAAATTTCTAGAAATTGGGCATTTTCTGGCAGATGCCACAAAGTTTGACTTGAGATTACTCTGACAGCATCCTCTGCCTCTGCTGAGAACAACTCTCAGGTTCACTCAGCTAAGTGAGTGAATCACTAATAATGAGAAGTATATTTGCCAATAAATTGGGGGTGGGGGGACAGTCTGTGATTCTAAAAAGAGGGTGAGGCACCAGCACAGGTTCAAGGTCAGGCTGGACAGGGCTCTGAGCAACCTGATCAAGCTGTAGGTGTCCCTGTTCAGTGCGGGAAGGTTGGTCTAGATGACCTTCCCACTCTAACGAGTCTATGATTCTATGAAATTCAGCTACCAGCAGCCTGAGGATCCTTTTCATTACTGTTGCAACAACTTTTAGTTCCTCAATTAAGTATTTATTTGAGTTCATTTCCCAGTATCTTTCTTTCTTTCGTATTTTTGTGATTTGGAGAGAGAGGAAACACATCAAAAGGCACAACAAAATAATAGCAATAAGGTAGAAAAGTTTATTGTGAAGAACTAAGATGCCTGAAGATATGTGGAAACTAGGTGGAACTACAGAAAGGAGCCACTGTAGCATAAAACTGATTATCTAGAAGCTGAGAAAGCCACAGCTGTAAGGAACAAAGCAATGCCTGGATCTGGTAAAATACAACACAAACTGTGTTCAGGAAGGTTTTTGTTCAAGTACATTGCACTACTTAGGAATGTTCATGTCAACAGCAAATAGCCTGCCCTGATGTTCTGGAGATACTCTTCTTAGTATGAATGTCTGCAATGGATGAGAGGTAAGGTGTTTATCATAGTCTTATTAACAGGGGTTGCTCTTAATTACTGTCTAAAGCAGTGTCTTCATTGTAAGACCAGAATCCCTGCTGAAAAAGTGTCCCTACTCACAGTATCAGTCACAAGCACTGACAGGGAGAACCAACTCAGCAAACAATTCTGCAGATACTTAGTGATGAGGAAGAACTGCTCTGCTGATAGCATGAGATCTTCACACCACCAATCCACAAAACAAAACAGAACTACTTTTATTACGCAGTGTTTCCAACTTGTTCTACACTAACAATTTCCATCAACTGTGGGAATTACCCTTTAAGGAGCTCACCTTTGCCTACTGATTGCAGAAGTGTCCAACAAGATTAGCTTTGACCTAATGTTTAGAGAGCTGAAGTTCAGTAAAATGAATTTTCACCCCTAATGAAAGATATGCAATTCCACTCAAAACTTCCTGCTACACTTTACCAAAGCATTTCTTCCCAAAAATGATTAGACAAAAATACAGATTTTACTTGTTTATATAGTGCTGGTGGGCAATAAAATCTTTGGTGGACAATTAAAACTTCTCTGTAATTTCCTCAGTCAGTATCTTCCCACTTTAAGTTTACTTCCATCACCCCTTAAACGTGTAAGATGAATCTGACAGTTGCCCTTTAGATGACAGTAAGACAAAAGACTGTGAGAGAGTGTCAGTAAGCAAGTCCAAACAGTTCAGTTTTCTCTACTGATATGAAATACTGTATGCTTATACTTCTATCATGTAAGTGGTCAGATATTCCACTCCATTGTTGTTTCTGTGGATGTTTTGTAATGCCTCGTCTGAGCTCTAGACATTTTCTATAACAGATAGTAATCCAGTTATTCATTCAGGTTCCATGGTTTTCAGTTGGTTACTCTCACACCTTACCTAAAACAGACCCTTGTGCCTTGTAGTCTTGCCATAAATCCAGATAGATTATACCAGTAGCTTCTTGCCCACTGATGTGTTTATACCATCATAAAAAAGTGGGTCAGGTAGGACCTGGCCTTGGTGAAGCCATGATTGTTATTCCATATCATCTCCCTCTTTTCCATATGCTATAGCATAGCTTCCAGGAGGATCTGTTCCATGATCTTCCCTGACACTGAGGTGAGGCTAATAGGTTGTTAGTTCCCTGGATCATCCTTTCTACCCTTCTTAAAAAGACAGTGTAGCAATGTAGCTGTAGCAGTGAGTGCTGAGTCAATGTATTGCCTTTTTTTCCAATCATCAGGGACTTTACGTGACTGCCATGACTTTTAAAATACCATCAAGAATGACTTGGCAACTACATCAGACCTTTTCTTCTGGACTCTGTGAGGCATATCATCAGGACCCTTAGATTTATGGGTGTTCATAAGTCACTAAATTGACTTGGAATGTGTATTTGTAGCACCCTGTTGCTCAGACTTGCATAATACAATCCCTGAAGGATGAGAAGATTTGCCGTGTCTACTTTAGCCCTTTAGAATTGTGTCAAATCTTACATGAATCATATTACCCTGCAAAACTCAAGAATGGGCAGAAAGAGTAAATTCAGCCACTGCAGCACAGAGGCAGGTAGGTCCCTAGGAATGTGTTGAGAAAAGCTTGTCACAGAGTTCCACAGTTTTCATTCTCTCTGGAACAGTTCTGTTTCTTGTCCACCAGAAATACAAATAGCTCCAAAGAGCAACTCCATTGTTTTTGGAACAGACCAGATCACACTGAGTAAATAACAGATATTATTACAGAAATGTCCCAGCCTGGGAAAATGTATTTTCCCTGCCTTCCAAAGCTTTCTTGCCAAAAACCCTTTTTGAAATGTAAAGCCAAGGGCTGAGCTGTTCTATCCACAGACTTAGCTGGTTAAATCCCATGTGGATGTAAATCATCACAAGTTCAGCTCTGCTGGAGTAATTGGAGCTTTACTGATTTACATCTGCCAAGGACCACTGGCATACCTGAGGAAGGAAACAGAACACCCTGGTAGCCATACAAATGCCTACATACAGTCCTTCCTTTCCTGCTTCACTACAGCTATGAGACTGCATTTTTGTTTAAATGAGAAAAGAGTTAATAGATTTTGTATATGGCAACATAAAGTTATACTAATGTGAGTCAACAGTTAGCTTAATTTATCTGTGACGTTAGGTGTTGTTGAGGAGGGGTTAATTCAGGAAAGCGTTCTGTTCAAATGACTTTTTGCTTTCATACTATTCAGCTTTCAAATAACACTACTAGAAGGCTCTTCTAGAATGTATTTTAACATGGAGACTTCAAAGTAGGCCTTAGAGTAACAAAACCTTACAGATGGTGACACTGTGGAACCACGGGCTCATGAATCCTGCAGTGGTGGTTCAAGAAGCTACCAACCTCCAAATGCATGCTATTCCCTTCTTACCTACTTTATCCCCTACAGCTGCACACAACTGACTCTGTACATCAAGCAAATGACCTCATATATTCTAGCAGAGTTATGTGTTAGAGCTTGAATTACTGAATTATCTTCTCCAGACCCACTGACTGGGTCACAGATGAGTGGAGGGAAGAGGTAGGAGAAATTGTTATACAACTACACCTATAAAAGTCTGTCAGACTGTGGCCATGTATGTTATCATCACAGAGCACAGAATCATCAGATTTTTAGACAGCAAGATGAATTTGCATCTCCAGTAATCAAACAATTTCATTTAAATACCTCTCAGCACCCTTACCCAAAGCATTTCATTGTAGTGGGAAGCATTTACCAAAGACACGTCATTTGCCTGTTCACATCAACCATTTGCACAGGTGAAATGCAGTCTTTCTTTAGTTAAAAGCAGACAATTTGACTATTGTAAGACTCTCTAACATACAAGAAATTGTGTGCTTTGAAAGTATATTAATTTTCTCAGTCTCCTGGAAAGTGCCCCCCTTGGAAATGCTATATCATACAAATAATGTAATGTGTATCAGAGCAGTTTCTGGTGCCTTCTTCTGAATTCTGTATGTCTGGCATTTTAGTATAATTAAGTCAGGCATACCTAGCACTGTATATTCTATCCAACAAATGTTACTTTGGTTGGAATCTGAGCTGGAGACTTGCACAAATTTGCAAACATTTGGGTCTGAACAGCTTTCAGCGTCACCTACCTGTGCCTCCATGTGAGTTTTCATGGCACTCTATGCTTGTGTCTTTGCTGTTAAGTGCAAAGTTAAGGCACAGCCCTGGGCTTGGAGGCCAAGTGATATGGAGCATCCCGGCCTCCCTGCAGAAAATTTTCCTTAGGCTGAGTTGGAGGACACAGCCAAGAAATGTATTACCAGATAAGCACTGCCCAGTGCTCAAGCTGAGTTTATGGAACCTATTTGTCTGTCAATTCAGCTTTGGCAGGGCCTGTCTGAAGTCAAGATGGGCTGTGACATGTTGAGTCCCACCATTACACCAAATAAGCCTGGTGGCTCCATGTAGAAGCAGATCTCTCCAAAGCTCTGTGTCCTCTGCAGATGCAGTGAACCCCAACAGTGCAAGCACCTCTCAGGAGAGAGAAATAACTGCTGCTGTTATGGTAGTGCTCCAGGAATTAGTTACCGTTGACTTACTTATCTCACTAATTAGTTTCTCATCATTAAAAAAACCCATTGCTTATTAGCAATTTGTGTTTGTGAGTGGGAAGAGCAGCTCCTTCAATGCAACAAAGCTTAGCATCACTTTTCCTGGTTCCTAGCTGTGAGGTTTTAGAGGGATTTTTGTAATAATCTGCTTATATTTGAAGCAGAGTTTTCTCTCTGCTTCTTGAAAGGAGAGAAGTGTCAGGATTTCCTAGTGTATCGTTACCCTTTTGTGATCCATCCTAACCCAGTGAACAAAAGCCAACACACTCCATAGCTGAAAAACTGTCCTACCCAGTGCTGGCATACAGTATCACAGAATCACATCATCACAGGTTGGATGATGCTGGCAGTGACCTCTGGGTCCCTCTGCCCAAGACGTGCTCCAGCAGGAATGCTCAGAGCAGGGTGTCGTGTCCAGGACCACATCCAGGTGGCTTTGGAAGATCCCCAAGGAGACCCCACAGCCTCTGGGCAGCCTGTGCCTGTGCTCTGTCACTTCCACAGCACAGAAATGCTCCCAGTGTTCAGAGGGAACCTCCTGATCTCCAATTTGTGCCCACTGCCTCCTGTCCTGGCACTGGGCACTGCTAAGGAGAGCCTGGCTTTGTCCTCCTGAAACACTCCCTTCAGTTTACTATGGACAACTGTGGGATCCCCTTGAGCCTCCTCTTCTCCAGGCTGAGCAGTCTCAGCATTCTCAGCCTCTCCTCAAAGGTTAGTTGTTCCAGGTCCTTCACCATCTTGGTTGTCCTTCGTTGGACTCTCTCCAGTATGTCCAGTGGTCTCTTGTACTGGGGAGTCCAGGGCTAGACCTATTCAAGGCGCAGCCTCATCAATGCTGAGTAGAGGGTAGGGATCAACTCTCTTGACATGCTGATGACATTTCCTAATGCATCCCAGGACACCATTAGCTTTCCTTGCACCACACTGCTGACTCATATTGAACTTGCTGTTCAGGAGGATCCCCAGTTTTTGAGCTGGATGGCCCCAGTACATCCTGGTGTGCCTGGGATTTTTCCTCCTCAGACGCAAGTCTTTGCACTTTTTCTTGTTCAGCTTTGTGAGGTCTCTGTCAGCTCATTTCTCCAGCCTGTGCAGATCCCTCTGGATGGCAGTGTGGCCCTCTGGTGAAACAGCCACTCTGCAAGATACCAACTTTAGTCCTCTTGGGCATCTTGTCAGCAGCAAACATTTGGCAGGTGATAATGGTCTTTGATAGAGTCCCACAGCTCTGTGACATGGAGAGTTCCAGAAAGAGGACTTCTCTCACTCAACAAGGAATCACTCTGCCTGGAGGAATCTCTCACTGCTCAGTTCCCCGATCACTTTATTTCTAATACCCACAAATGCAGTGGGAAAGCACCTACATTTGCTTAGCTTAGGCAACACTTCCCTTTTGCTCTGCAATACCAGTCTGTGCCTTTGGTAGGAACTTCCTCTTTTGGCTTTGGCTCATCATCACCAGTTATATACCAGTGATCAGTATACCCTACTCACACAAATAAAGACAGTAATCACTAGTGGGACTGACAAGGGGTAACTTAGAAGTAGTGAATTCAGCCTCTTTCTTTCTGTTGTAATACACTGGGAAGAGTCTCATCGCCAGTGCACAGACATACTGGCTGACTACATATGCATTACAGCCCTAAGTCCTGAGCCAGCTCATCAGCAGGTTACTTTTGGGGCTTCCTTCCCCTCTCAAAATACCTGTATGTCTATTTACTCAATGTTTATGGTTTTGTTTTTATTACTGTTTTGTTTGTTTGCTTGGTCTTCCCCAACAAAGCAACCAACCAGAACAAAGAAAAGCCCTCATGTTATGGAAATGATCGACTGATGTATTCTGTAGTTAATCAACTACACCAGATATATTCGACAGAATCACTCAGGTTTCATTTTCTTCTGAGATCCTTCATTTAGAATATGGAAGAGAAAAATACAACCTGGCATGCCATCCTAGAAATATTACCAGCCCCTTTTTGCTCTGTACTGCCTTGCTAAAAATTGTAAAGGGGTTTGTCAGCCAGATGAGGATTTGTCCCTCTTGCAGCAAGTCTCTGCCCTTGGTTCTGTCATTCATGGCATACCTCCACTGTGCTTTACTCCAGTGCTGTTCAGCAGTCTGTCCCTTGTTTTCTCCAATATTACAGCTCTGCAGGCTGCCTTGCTAAGGATAAATTGTGTTTTCAGGTCATTTTTATTTCAAGCAGCGAAAGATTTTTGTGTACAGGAACACATAAATTAAACATTATTAATGTTATTCCTACAATTGCATGTTCCAGTTCCTAGGCTTATTTTAATGATGCACATTATGAAAAAGCCATGTTGGCATAACAGTGAAAAATATGCCGCTCCCTATGACATTTCATTTTATGGGTCGACAGGAGAAGTCTACGATGATGACTAATTTCATGATAAGATCATGTCACTTATTGTCTGCCATTAATGAAATGTCATATGCAGTCACCTATTCTTCATTCTTGAATTCATTCTAATTACTGTCCTTAAATGAATGACTGTGACTGAGATACCCTGCAGACAAAAGGACTGTCTTTGCCTTTATCCTCTAATACATGCCAAATCCATGCAGCACAGGCTAGACTTGATCTAAATTAATGCAAATTCTGGTTTGGCTGTCAATTACACCCATTCTTTTAATGTATGAAACCATACATATCAGTGGGCTTTGTGCACTCAGCTTGATCCCTCCTATGGGGTTTATTTCATAGTACCTCATAGTCGCGGAACTCTTAATATAATCTAGAAATTTTCTTTCCATTTGGTTTACTAAGGTTTCTATTCCACACAGAGATGATTGAATAAAGTAACATAAATCTCCCAGTGATTAGAAAATGAGATCATTTATTACATGGACAATCAGTTTATTTAAAAAACATAATTAGTTTGTACCTCAGGAAACCTTTCCCCAGGTGTTATAAGCTATAAATAATTACTGACTCTCTTTTGGTGAAATTAAAAGCCACATGCTGCTGCCATCAGGAAGGTGTGATTTGCCAGAGAATGTGCACTCTGTTTTAACCCTCTTTGTTGTCACCAGATTGATTTTTCTTCCTTCTTATGCCTTTAGAGAGAGAAACAGAGAACATAGATCTTGGTGAAAATAGAAAAGCCAACAAAGCATAATTTAGCCACAATTGCCAGTGACTGTGAGAACCTACTTTGCAGTCCTTCTCCTAATAAAATGAAAAGCAGAATCTTCAGAGATGGTAGGTGGTGTTAATGACTCTGCTAGAAGCTTTCTTGATCCTACAGGCTGCATTCTAACAGCTTTCGTGACCAAGAGCAGCAAGACACGCCGCACACTTTGAAGAGCTGGGGCAGGAGGAACACATCACAGGTGGCTGGTAGTGTCTCCCTTAGAGGAAGACATTTTTGATTGCTGATGGATATGCACTGTTGAGTCACAGAGGAACTCGGTGACATTGAACCCTGGATGCTAACTGATGGTTCACACCTCCCAGCACACTCCCAAATCCAGAGATCTGCATGGCAGTGTCTCATGGGCAAATGAAACCATCTCTTATTTGTAAAATGGGAATAACATCTACTTATCTGGCAAGGTCTTATGAAGCATTCACACATTCACGTCCCTAAAGCTTTCCCAGAGCATTCCCCGAGTATGTCAGGCATCATGATTCACACAGATTATTTTGATCAGATCTCTACTTCTTGGAGAGTCCATGCATAGTCTTGCTGCAGTGCCAATAACAATGAAATTCACATTCTAGTCACATAGTAAATACACAAGTTCTGAATTAACCAACTATCTAGCTTTTCTTGATGGTCACCCACTTGTTGGAAGTCACTGGCAAAGCCAGACAACGTTATTGATAGTATGTTTACAGTGATGAAGATATTATTTGTTTCTGGCTTTTCCATTCTCTCAAATACTGTGGATTCTGCTACCAGCAGAGTAATTTCCTTATCAAGAATAATCAGTCATTCACTGCAATCTGCTCTCACCCTTAACATTTATTCTTTTCTTAATTACCATGCTGCCAGCTCTGTCCTTGTAGGATAAATTGCGCTGCCTCACAGTACACTTACAAAACACTGAAATATTAAATTCCTGATAAACAAAAGTTATGTATGTGTACAACAAGCAGAAAAGGAGCAGGTGGGGAAGGAGATAGAAGAGACCAGACTAGCAAGTTTGACATCTCCACAAATGGATGGTCACTGCTTGCTTGGTGGGGAGTGGTGGGGAGGAGGGGAGAAGAGCACAGAGCACACAGACTTGTTCAATCTATGTGAAGCATTTAATACCTAAGCCCAGGCCATCAGAACTAAACTAAAACAACTAAAAGTCTTCCACAGAAAGCCATAAGTTTGAACTAAGCTCTTGGTATCAGAGAAAATCAGCTTTTTATCAGCTCTTACAGCTGGTCTGATTCAGGAACAAGAAGGTCAAGTGACTTTGTGGAGATGACACAGTGATGGAGTGCCTCATTTCAGTTTAAACCTAGAACTATTCTGGTTGTCATATCTATCTACCTACCTAGGCACTTATAAAACATCCATCATTGTGGTATCTCAGCACTTACACAGTCACTTAAGCAGATGACCCTCCAAAAATCTATTCACCACCACAGCCTCACACTTGCTGAGTGAGGAGGGAGCTATTCTTTTTCATCCTCCCCCTTCTGTCTCCAAGGAACTGAAAGTAAGCTCTTTTTTTTCCCATTGCTATGGAGAAGAGAATTGCACTATTCAGGCATGTTAGCTACTAGCTGTGTGAGACAAACATCACTAATAAAGGTCTGTCCTATAATCTAAAAATAATTTCTGTGCCAAATAGAAATACCAATTCAAAGCAGAGCACCACATCCTTTTTTGCTAATAAATTTGTTATTTCTTATGTGCTGTTTGTCCCTGTCTGGAGTCAGAGAAATAAATGAAGACACAGTTATTCTGGCCAAATATGTTCTTTATATGCAGCTACCTCAAATAACATCTTATATCTCTCCTGTTCCCAACTCTTATGTCTCAAGCCATCAGCTTTGGCAAGAAAAGGATGTTCTGCCTAGTCACTGGTAGTATCCAGCTTTAAAACCTGACATAACATTTGCTTATGTTTATTCCATGGGAGGACAGTGCTTATCTGGGGGAAAAACAAATTATCTTAGAAATCGACATGCTTAAAAAGTCTATGGAAAGCACATAACAAACTAAAGAAGACTGTGTGAAACTCGAATAGCTAAATGCAGAACCAGCCTGAGAAGAAAATTGCACGGTGGAGGTGGGATTCAGGAGGAATTTTTCTACTAAAATATGACAACCCACCTACAATCATTCACCACCTTATTATTAAAAAAGATAATAGAGATAACGCTCAGAAGACACTTTCCATAGTCATTTGATTGCAGTCAAATCAAGAACCAAAAAGAGATTTCTGCCCTTTAGGTCTGTTGTATATTTTAGTAAACTGTCTGCACTGAATGTGATTAAGTGGGCCGGTTTTTAATTAATTCCTTTTTTTATTTTTTTCCTTTTTTTTTCCCCCTATAACTTTTTTTCTAGTTGCTTATTTTAACTTTGGCCTGCGTATACCTAAGGGACCTAATTTATGTAAACTACCCAATTATCCTTCAAGTGCTGTCTGTCTCAGCTGCAATTTATAAATGAATCTGAATCCAGGAGAGGACGTGCAATTATATGAATAATCAGAAAAAAAGAAAATGAAGAAAAACTGCAACATCTCTTTAATATTGTGTTTTCGAAACTTAGCCTTGCTACAAGCACAGATTTCCCAAACCAGAATGTATCCTTGCTTTCCCTGCCTCAGTCACACGTTAATTTCAAAGGCACCCATTGTAGATTGAAGGACACCAGTAGCCATTTCAAACTTCTGCTCAACAATGCTTATAAGAATAGAGTCTTCCTGGAAACTAGTGGGGCATCTCACCAGACAGTTTCAAAATGGTTAGATGAGAAAAAGGCAAGCAACGCATCTAGAATGACAGGACAAAAGGGCACTGAAGCAAAAGGAAATTCACATCTCTTGAAAGGCTTGAAATATTAGATTGTGCTACGTTAGGACATGTTTAGATGGCCCAGTCACTGTTGATGAGAGACAACATATTCCAGGAGAAGACATTGTTTCAATGATGAACATTCTCATACTACATGACTTTCTTAATCCCTCACGTACTCTATTATTCAATTATATGACACTTGAAAACTCAAGTCACTCAAAATGTTGAGGCCAGTCCACTGCTGTACAAACATACGTTGTCTTGCAGTGCTGATCCTGAGGTCTGTGGCTTGTACTCTGTTTCCTACAGTATCTCAAACAAGAAGTTTTAGAGGATTCCATTAACATATCAAAAGAGTTTGGTATCAGATAATCAGCTTCTTCTCTCCTTCCCCTTCACATTTGAATTGTACAAGAGTTGATAATTAGCTCTGAAGCATACGGTATAATGTTCCACCTAGATTCTGCCTAATTAATTTTGGTAATTCTGACACCCCAAAAACTACTCTGATTAAATTTTGGTCTCAACAACTTCAGCTGACAAAAATGTTCCATAAATGATTTACTGGTTCTGTGAATAAGTATTTCCTTTATGTGAACCTGAGGTTCCCACCTTTAAATTTTATTGAAAGTGCCACTTTTCTACACTGTGAGACATAAGAGGAAAAGTTTCTAACCTATTCACTCTATAACATTAAAGATTCCATTAGACATTTTTGCTTTTAGACCTCTTCACCTCTTTTAGACTTCTCCACCTCTTTTCCAAGGACTTCAGTAATGTTATTATAAATTGCTCATGATGTATTTTCAGACTATCAACTGTTCTGAAGGGTTGTCCTCTGCTCAGAGGTTCTCACCTTTATAAGTTGTCAGTGTTTGGTAGTAACAAGGAAAATATTAAGTTTGCACTTTTCTCCGGGTGTCATTATTGTTGCATCTAACTCAGGAGTTAGCATCCTACCAACTCTCTGTACAAGACTTTTCTACCCTCTGTCTCTCTTAGTCTCCATACTGGCCCAGCACTCCCTCTCTGTTTTGCTCCTGGAGTGAGCTGCCACTCCCTCCATGTCATCTATTTTTTTGGTTAATCAGATCTTGCTTTGGGATGTGATGCCCGGTGTAGTGCAGCACTTCAGAGAAAGCTGGCTTGCAGTGTGAGCCAAATTCTGTCACCTGCAGACACCAAAGGTGGTCAGAAAACATCATGCAGCAAATCTGCTGTGGGGGCACAGGAAAATCTCAGCTAAATAAAACAAAGGACTCTATTAGTTCTGGTTTTGTACAACAGAGACCACTCCCATTTCAGACTGGTAGTTAAGATGTCACGGAAGCATTGCTAAACATTGCGTAAGTTGTATTGGTGACCTTCAGCCATGTGGTGAGTAGAAGACTGCAGCTTTCTGATAGATAAAATCCCATGGTTGATATCTTCCCAGAATATATTTATAATGTCAAAAATGTTGTCAGAAATCCATGAAATTGTGCAGATTCACACACAGCTTTCCAAATATTGTATTATGTTTACGTGGAAGCAGACAAGCTGCAGGGACACTTTCTGTGTGCAGCACCCAGCACTGCCCCATGTCAGATTAGAGCACCTCCAGCTGCTCCCACAAGGACCTGCTGCTGGACGGAGATAACCTGTGAGTGATGTTGGATGCACCACCTCTGGGAGAACGGGTTGAAGGGAGAGAATCAGTGCTGTGCAACAGCAGCTGGGAGAGAAGGGTGAGAGATGGGGGAGAGCTGGGTGCTGGGAGAGCTGTGGCCTGTGGAAAGCTCATATGGGATCAGTCTGGCAAGGACAGCATCCTGTGGGAGGATCCCACATGGAGCAAGGACAGAGAGCGACTGTAGAGGAGCTGCAGCCACCATGAGGCTTCCCCTCAGCCTGCTCTGCTCTGGGCTGAGCACACCCAGGGACTTCAGCTGCTCCTCACACACCTTGCCCTCCAGACCCTTCCCCACATTCATTGCCCTCCTTTGGGCTCTCCCTAATAGCTTTATGCCCTTCTTAAATTGTGGGCCCATACCCACACCCAGTGCTGGAGGTACTGCACACCAGTGCAGAGCAGAGAGGACAACCCCTCCTCTCATCTGGAGGCAGCAGTAGACCTGAAATTACATTTAGTTCTTCAGGCAGAAGCAGTACTGCTCTATTTAGATTTTCAAAGGCTGCCCTGGCTCTTGCTCTCATCTTGCATGTTGTAGTTTTATCTTTTTATTTTCCAAGGTTGCTGGGTATTCCATGGAGATTCAAGAATTTAGATATATATGTATACATACACACACACACACATATGGATACTCTATGAATATACTCAGGAATCATAAACATAAATGTTCGCTTCTACACCATATTGTACAGATGTATAACTAGAAGATATGACACCCAACACAGTGTTTTATGTGTTCTACTCTTGTTTTCCAGCTCACACAAGTTTATTTTCTCTCTCAAGTTCAAAGTATGCAACTCGAAAAGTCAAGAAAATAAGGGATGTGTATCAGAGTATGTGCTTTGCTCAGCTTTGTGCTTATCTGATTTGTCTCTACAGCAATTTGTGCTGGTTAAGCCAAACAAAGATCTACTGTACCTTGACAGAAGGACCATCTGGAGTTCATTCTTGTAATTATTTTCTAACATACACAGTCCTCCTCTGGCAAATAGGTATTTTAAGGCATCACGGGGCATGTTCATTATCATACTGGGAATCAAAAGGCAAGTCTTATATCATTCTGAAAATGATATTTTGGTCATCGTAAGTACTCAATGCTGATATAGAAAAAGTGTGAATGAGTGTGTGTGTGGTTAAGATATAATTACATGGCTGCCCACCTGCAAGCTGGGAATTACAGATGACAGTCAGAGAAGATTGATTTTTCATTTTAATAGCCCAGAAACTGTCTTTTTAATTGCAACTGTTTCACCAATTCTTTGCAGGGATTGCATCTGGTAAAGGGAATTAAAGACATTCAGACTGTGAAAGAGATTGCAGTACAAATGTATTAGAATCAAGACCTATTTGCATCTAGATACACATTCTGATTGCATATTTTATAGGTGAGAAGAGAAAATGGCGTTGGGATTTTTATAAGAAGCACTGTGAACTGATAGTGCCCAAGCAGAATTTGGAAATTGATGTACCAGATGTAATCATGTACCTTTCTGGCTGACACTCAGGAAACATATCCTAGCTGGGTCTAATTACCAAAAGTAACTAAGCAAGTTAGAAGTCCATGATCAAAAAGACATTAAAAACAACAACAACAACAAATCAATAAAACAAATAGATTTGCAAAGGAACAGAGATAGTGAGTTGGGTTTACAAAAGCCTAGAGATCATTTCCAGTGCCTTGGCAATTCGGTCATTTTCTTGATCTCTAGCAGGTGACCGCATATTTAGATGCTTTGGTATCATTGAAAACCTGGCCCTGAGCACAGAAAACATGACCAAGATTGCCCTACATTGGAATAAAAATTTTACTTCATTTTTGGGAGCTTTTGATAATTAGCCATGCCCTGTCACTCTTATTTGTTAATTAAGGAAGAACTACCCCTAGGGACAGGATGGATTAGGTTAATTTTAATTGGTAATGAATTAATCCCACTTTAGATGGGAAATTGACATCAAGACCTCCAGAAATACCTTGCTGTAAAAAATTCTACTGTAGAAATCCTTCACGGAAGATTAAGGGAACAAAATATTACCCTATGTTACTCTAAGAGATAGTTTTGATGGTGTTTGTAGCTTTTCCTAAATGTTTATACTGATTTTGTCCCAAAACCTTCATTCACTCATGACAATTCACACCCGATCTGATTTTCTAATCTCCCTGTAGCCAGAAGTGTATTATTCTTTCATCCTACCAGTGATTCGGAAAGGATGTGAAATAAACACCTAAACAGAGATACCCACAATAAGCTGATATTACATTTTGTCTTTTGTAAGGAGAGCATTCTTCTCTTATTCCATGGGCAAACAGGCCTACACCAACCAGGACTTTATAAATCTTACTGGCATCATACTTTATCCTTCCATTTTAACAGCAGTGTGTAGTGGTAGCTTAATGCAACTGAAACTCTTTTTGCTTTCAGCTGGAGCTGCCATATGGAAACTTGTTAAAAGATCTAATAACTTTCCATAAAAACTGTCTTGATTAACGTTACTTATCTATTCATGCACATGTGCAGTAGTCCTCTGTAAGGATTTAGCTAGCTGTCCCAAAGCTTGCTGAGAACAAATGTCAGCTTGGACTGCCTGTGAGAAGTAATATGTGTAAAAGAAAGCTTACAAGGTCATTTACAAGGTAATTATATCTATTCTCCTTTCCAAAATATAATAACTAAATAATTTCATCCAGTTTGTATTAACTTGATACCAAATAACCTTTGCATTACATTTTTCAATTAAATCTCCCTTACATTATACACACGCATAAACACATAAAAGCCCAGCACAACATTTTGCATTGAAATTCCCACTAGTCAAAATGCATTAGAGCTGCCACTGGAGAAATGTGAAAACCAGATTCCTCCTTCAGATGATCAAGATCCAGAAATAAAATGACTTCAAATGCTGGAGATATATGTGCAAGGATTGAGCTTGTAAGCTTTGTTATAGATGCTTAGATAAAACTCTGAAATCTTTCTTTTCACTATTTTGAGTAGCTATGTGAAGTCAGACTTCTTTAAAGTTGGTAATTGAAATGTGATACGTGTATGGGAACTGGATAGAAATGTCACACTGAAAAGAAGATGAACAGCTGAAATGGAAGCTTCCTCAGATCCTAAATATTTCATTTCTACTCATGAGGATAGCTTTAGTGCTCATCATTTAAAATTATTCTGTTTCTCAGGTCCTGGTAATTTCCAAAGTGCAGTTCATAAGCTTTCTGCCCATATTTTATAAGAAAATGCCTTTGTGAAAAAGAAGGATCAAGGTAAAACAAGCTCTACGGCAAAGGCTGGGCAGAGAACAGTGGGTGGGGTGAAATCACATGAGAGGAGAAAGACGAAGCACTGAAGTTAAATTTGCTAGATGTTTGCCTTGCTCTCAGACCAGAAATAAAACATAAGACAGCATGTTTCTAAACACAGGGATATCTTACCTTTTACCAAGCAGGCACAAAAGGCTGTGGATTTTCTGAAATATGTTTGAAACAGTGGACTCGAGGTACCCTCAGCCTCTGTGCTCTGGAAAAAAGCAGCCATATCTGTGGGGTCCTGGCCACACATGCAGCAGGTATTTGCTAGCAAAATCCCCTAATCCCTGGAGTCAGCAGCACTTGTCTTTGTGTAGTCTCCAATTCCATGTTCACTCCAGTCCTCAGAGTGCAGCACCATGCATCCAAAACACTTCACCATCCAAGTGCAACTCTGAAATGGCTCACAAGGCACAAAGCTGGCTCAGCAGGCATAGCCAGGCTGGTAGAGCCAGGACTCTCCTCTCTGAGTGCTTACCTTTGTCTTGTAGCTTGTTTACAGCAACACCAGCTAGGATTGGCCCTCCAATAGAAAGGACACAGAACTGCTCAGCAAGGCTTATCAGTGAGGAGTTTCCGTGTTATCCATCAGTTTATCCAAGCTCTTTCTAAACCAACTGATGGTAGCAGCACACATCACCCCCCACAATCTCCTGTGGCAACAGACTCTAGAAGTTCATTTCATCCTATTAAGCAAAAGAGTTGCTTCATCTATTTAAAAAACAATATAATAGTGCTTCCAGTGCATATCTAGTAGCTACAGTTTTGAGGGACGTGGTGGATACCTTGTGTAAAAGGTAAATAACTGATTGGCTGAAGTTGGCAGGGATCTCTGAGTCCATTGAGCTAAGCCCTGATCCATCAGGGAAACCCAGAGCAGGGTGACCAGGTTTACATACAGGTGACTTTGGAAGATCCCCAAGGAGACCCCACAGCCTCTGGGCAACCTGTGCCAGTGTTCCATCACCTGCACAGCACAGCAGTGCTTCTGGTGTTCAGAGAGAATCTCCTGTGCTCCACTTTGTGTCCACTGCCTCTTATCCTGGCACTGGGCACCACTAAGCAGAGCCTGGCTCCAGTGCCTTTGCCCTTTCCCTTTGGGTATTTATGGGCACTGATGAGATGCCACTGAGCCTCCCCTTCTCCAGGTTGCACAGTCCTGTATATCTCACTGTTCATCTCACTTGTAGGGTACAAGACTCATGGTTATGTTTGACAGAAATGGTGAAGACTTCCATCAGGAACAGTAATCCCACTGTTTTGCAATTCTTCATCTCCATGATTCTGTTTTCCCCATTATACAAATTTGCTTTCACAAAATAAGCAGGATAATCCAAAACTGTCTCACTGGGAACTTCTATAGCTTTGTTAGGGTGAATGTTGTTTGTGCAACTGTCTTGCAGTGAAACACTGCAGCAGAAGATGACTTACCTTCCCTTTTATATCACAGAATCACAGAATTGTAGGGGTTGGAAGGGACCTCTAGAGATCGAGTCCAACCCCCCTGCCCAAGTAGGCTCCCTACACCACGTCACACAGGTAGGCGTCCAGGCAGGTCTTGAGTATCTCCAGAGAAGGAGACTCCACCACCTCCCTGGGCATATCTTCTACTGGTCCCCATGCCCTTACTTCAGTCATGTTGTTAAAAACTATGAGGAAATATTCACAGTTTTATTCACTTTGTGGGCATATACAAAAGGTTTCTGTGTCTCACAGAATGAAAAAATAAAAATTAAAAAAAATGGAGCCTTGAATATGGTGTATAAACCACTGCAGAATGACATAGTTTGAGGGATGAATTCGTAATGCAAATATCTTCCGACTTCAACTGCAAGTGGAAACAGAAACAACTTTCCAGAAGGCCATTTGCAGCTTGTTTTAACTAAAATATGGAGAACAAAGTAAATCTATCCAACCCTGCCATTCTGTTCCTCTGGTGAAAAGATTTACAGAGTCTCAAGGCAGTTAATTTCTCTTTCTGCGGAGACTAGCTACAGAGCAGGTAAGACTGCACTGGGCAAGGGATCTGGAGTAGAAGGGATCTGGAGTAGAAAAAACCAAAAGTAAGTTCTTCCTCCTCAAGAAAAACTCTGTTTAAGGCTTCTGTGAAGGCAGTAGCAGTGCCTTGCTTTGCCTGTGCTGGGGAGCTGTCAGCTGTAGGCAGGCTCCTGAGTCATCGCGGTGGAGCTGACACTGCCGGGCAGTTTAAACAGCCTGTAAACAGCCTGCAAACGTGTTGTTGTTGCTGGTCATTAACGTCAGCACCTGACAACAAGCTTTAAAGAGCCTCAAGGAGGGCGGAAGCTAGCTTCCGCCCACAGCTTACACCAGCGTGGTAGTCACTATATCTGCTCATAGTAAGCTGTGCTTATAGGTAGTGGCTGAAGTAGCAGGGGCTGTAAGTATTAGCCTTTAGTTTTTCCTACGCTCTTCTTGCTGTTCTTGGGACTACGGTATAATCATGGTCTCCACCAGGAAGAGATCCTACTCTTCCAAAACTGTGGCAACTCAGACAGAGGGCCAGGCCAGGAATGCCGCAGTTCAGGTTTCTGGCTGTATGGAGTGCCTGGAGTTGTTGCTGCCTGGGGAGGGTGGCAGGGCTCCCACCTGCGTGAGATGTGAGCAGGTGGACGAGCTGCTAAGCCTGGTGGTGGAACTCAGGGAGGAAGTGCAGCGGCTAAGGGCCACCAGAGAACGTGGGAGTAAGAAGCAGGGTGAGGAGTATGGAAAAAACACCAGGAAGGTGGTGGACCCCCTGCCCTACCACAGGAGGACAATCCCTACCACTGAGGAGGGCTGGCAGAGAATTCCAACTCGCCGTCGTGGGTATCCCCCCTGCCTGCCTGCCCCGTGTCCACCACTCTCCCTGAGCAATAGGTTTCAGGCACTGGAAATCAATCAGGAGGTGAGTGGAGAGAGGGTGGAGGAACTACCTAAAAGGGAACCCCCTAAGCTGAGTAGGTCCTCGGATGGTGATGATGGTAGTACTCCTCAGTTGGTGGTGTCCCCCAAGTCCATCCGTTCCTCACCCACCATTAGAACATCACCATCAAAGAAAAAACGACGGGTCATCGTTATTGGTGACTCTGCGCTGAAGGGAGCAGAAGGGCCAATATGTCGGCCAGACCCTCTACATAGAGAGGTCTGCTGCCTCCCGGGTGCCCGGGTTAAGGATGTAAGGATGAAGCTTCCTTCCCTAGTCCACCCCTCTGACTACTATCCCCTATTAATGTTCCAAGTTGGTAGTGATGAGGTAGGCAGAACTTCCATGAGGACTCTGAAAAAGGATTTCAGAGCTTTGGGGCGACAGGTAAAGGGTTCGGGAGCACAAGTTGTGTTCAACTCTATCCCACCTGCTTCAGGGAAGAATGAGGGATTCAATATAATGGGCCAACAGATCAATACCTGGCTCCGAGCTTGGTGTGCCCGGCAGGGGTTTGGGTTTTTTGACCTTGGGTTCCACCGGTCAAAAGGGATCTTAAGGAGAGAATTGGGTAGGTTCATCCAGAGGGCTTTAAACTAGTTATGAAGGGGGGTGGGGCAGTAGCTGGGGTCACCAAAATGGAAACTGCATGCAATGTCCCTGTGCTTGCAGGAGAGGGGTATGCTTCTAAACCCCTAAGGTCTTGGCCCTTGGTGAAGGAGGAGGATGACTTGCCTCCTTGTAGGAAAAACACGAGGGCTGGTGTTAAGCTGGTGGCTGTGGAAACGCCTAATAGTAGTCACAAGGCTATTAGGGCTGCTGCTGATCGCAAGGAGGCCAAGCTCAGGTGCCTTTATGCTAATGCACGCAGCATGGGTAATAAACAAGAGGAGCTGGAGGCCATTGTTTGTTCAGAAAATTTTGATATAGTTGCAGTCACTGAAACATGGTGGAATGACTCCCACACATGGAGTGCAGTGATTGAGGGCTACCAACTTTTTAAAAAAAATAGGCTAGGTAGGAAAGGTGGTGGTGTAGCTCTCTATGTTAAAAAAGATTGTGAATGCGTGGAAATCAATAATGATGATGACAGGGTTGAAAGCTTATGGATCAGAATAAAAACCAAGGCCAACAATACCGATGTTATTGTGGGAGTTTGCTACAGGCCACCTACCCAGGATGATGAGGTGGATGAGATGCTTTATAGGCAATTGGGGGAGGTCTCAAGGTCACTCCCCCTCATTCTGGTGGGGGATTTCAACTTCCCAGACATCTGCTGGGATTACAATACAGCAGACAGGGAACAGTCTCGGAGGTTCCTAGAGTGTGTGGGAGATAACTTCCTGACACAGTTGGTGAAGGAGCCGACGAGGGGAAACAAAACTCTGGACCTGCTGTTTGTTAACAGAGATGGTCTGGTGAGGGATGTAAAGGTTGGAGGCCGTCTGGGACAAAGTGATCATGAAATGCTAGATTTCTCGATCCTCGTCGAACCGCGGAGGGGAGTCAGCAGAACTGCCACCTTGGACTTCCGGAGGGCGGACTTCAACCTCCTCAGGACTATGGTTGAGAGGGCCCCCTGGGGAGTATCTTTGGAGAGAGTGGGAGCCCAGGAAGGTTGGGAATACTTTAAGGAAATTGTCCTAAAGGCGCAGGAGCTGACTGTCCCAAAATCGCGAAAGATGAGCCGACGGGTGAGGAGGCCGGGCTGGCTGACCAGAGACCTTTGGCTTGATCTAAAGAACAAAAAGAGAGTTTACGGTCTCTGGAAGAATGGGGGAGCTACTTATGAGGATTACAGGTTTGTAGTGAGGCTGTGCAGGGAGAAAATTAGGAAGGCCAAGGCGCAGCTAGAACTGAGCTTGGCTTCTAAGGTTAAGGAGAATAGTAAATGTTTTTATAAACACATCAATACCAAGAGGAAGGCTAAGGAAAATCCCCATCCCTTGTTGGATTCTGAGGGCAACTTGGTCACTGAGGATCGGGACAAGGCTGAGGTACTTAATACCTTCTTTGCCTCGGTCTTCAATAGTTATGCTTGTAACTCCCTGGGAACGCAGCCCCCTACACTGGTAGACAGGAAGGGGGAACCAAAAGAGCCTTGCGTGATCTGTGATGAGATGGTTCTGGATCTACTTAGAAAGCTGAATGTTTATAAGTCCATGGGGCCGGATGGGTTGCACCCTAGAGTTCTGAGGGAGTTGGCGGATGTGGTCGCCAAACCACTGTCCATAATTTTTCAGCAGTCTTGGCTGACTGGGGATGTCCCGGTGGATTGGAGACTGGCAAATGTGACGCCTATCTTCAAAAAGGGCCGGAAAGATGATCCTGGCAGCTACAGGCCCATCAGTCTCACCTCGGTGCCTGGGAAGGTTATGGAAAGGATAATCTCAGGTATCATCATGGACGAACTAAAGGTCAGCCATGGGATCGGGCCTAGTCAGCATGGGTTTATGAATGGTAGATCCTGCCTGACTAACCTGATTTCATTCTATGACAAGGTGACCCGCTTAGTAGATGAGGGAAAGGCTGTCGACGTGGTCTACCTGGACTTCAGTAAGGCCTTTGACACTGTCCCCCATAACATTCTGGTAGAGAAGCTGGCTGCCCGTGGTTTGGATGGGTGCACGCTCCGCTGGGTGAAGAACTGGTTGGATGGCCGGGCCCAGAGAGTTGTGGTCAATGGAGTGGAATCTAGTTGGCGGCCGGTCACAAGTGGCGTCCCCCAGGGCTCGGTGCTTGGGCCGCTTCTGTTTAACATCTTCATTGATGATTTGGATGAGGGGATTGAGTGCACCCTCAGTAAGTTCGCAGACGACACTAAGCTGGGAGGGAGTGTTGATCTGCCTGAGGGGAGAAGGGCACTACAGAGAGACCTGGATAGACTTGATCGATGGGCCAAGGTTAATGGAATGAGTTTCAACAGGGCCAAGTGTCGGGTCCTGCATTTTGGTCATAACAACCCCAGGCAATCCTACAGGCTTGGGGAGGTGTGGCTGGAAAGCTCCCAGACGGAAAGGGACCTTGGTGTGCTGATGGACAGTCGGCTGAATATGAGCCAGCAGTGTGCCCAGGTGGCCAAGAAGGCCAATGGCATCCTGGCTTGTATCAGGAATGGTGTGGTGAGCAGGACTAAGGAAGTCATCCTGCCCCTGTACTCAGCATTGGTGAGGCCTCACCTCGAGTACTGTGTCCAGTTTTGGGCACCTCAGCACAAGAAGGACATGGAGGTACTGGAGCAGGTCCAGAGAAGGGCAACGAGGCTTGTTAAGGGCTTGGAGAATCAGCCCTATGAGGAGAGACTAAGGAAGCTGGGGCTGTTTAGCCTGAGGAAGAGGAGGCTGAGGGGAGACCTTATTGCTGTCTTCCAGTACCTGAAAGGTTCTTACAGTGAGAGTGGGGCAGGTCTATTCTCACTACTGACTTGTGACAGGACGAGGGGAAATGGCCTCAAGTTGCGCCAGGGCAAGTTTAGGTTGGATATTAGAAAGAACTTCTTTACAGAAAGGGTGGTTAGGTACTGGAATGGGCTCCCCAAGGAGGTGGTTGAATCGCCATCCCTGGATGTGTTTAAGAGCCGCTTGGATGTGGTACTCAGGGATATGATTTAGCAGAGGTTTGTTGTTGTGGTATTGTTTTGTGGTTGTTTTTTTAAGAGATAGGCTACTGGTTAGGCTGCGGTTGGACTTGATGATCTTCAAGGTCTTTTCCAACCTGAGTAATTCTATGATTCTATGATTCTATAATTTGTCATCTGAAGTCCCTGTCTGCTTTAATTCATATGGGCTGGATGGTGATCAACAGAGCCTCAGTTTTGGATTGCTGTGTTTGCAAGGAAGGTACTATTTACCATGCTGAAGACTGTGATGCCCTCAGAGATAGAGATCACAGTATTGTTGGGAAAACACCTTCCAGATGGCAACACTTCCTGCTATCCAGGTAAACATCCAGATATTTTATTGACACAGTAAAACACTGGGTGCAATTTTTAGATATGGAACCAAAAGAAGTCATGCTTCTCTGTTTTTGAACCAAATGAGTGCTGGTGAGAGAAAAGGTGTATTCTCCAGAGCAGAAGGCCACAGCCCCCAACCATGCTGTTCCTAGTCCCAGTGTGGACCTGCAGAGACAGTGTGAGTGACGCTAACCCATTGCATAGCTGGGGAGCAATGCAGAGGTAAATCTTTATTGAAACTGGTGGCAGGCTGGGTTTGGGTGGAAATTTTTAATTGACATCAGTGCACCTGGCCTAATTCACAAATGCTTCTGGTCTCAAAGGTGGGATTAGCCCTGCTGTAAATGAAGACAATTCATACAGGCAAAATGGAAATCAGTTAAGTTGGTTTCTTCTGCAACTACTCTGAATTCTGCTTCTGAATCTTCCCAGTTCCAAGAGCGTTTGTGAATTTTATCCTCAGTGAGGCAGATACTAATATGTAGAACCAACGAGTCTATAAAGAAATTATACCACTGCTTCTGTAAAAGACTGTATGCTAGTGTATGTATGAAAGTATGAGTATGCACCTCTGCCAACTGGATACTTAAATTTAGCAGCCTGTCTGCCAGAAAAAAATCGATTTGTATGCAGTGACCGCCTCATATCTCCTAAACTCATGAAAGTTCTGGGTCTGAGAGTTCATATTGATTTTTTTAAAAATAATATCTGAAGTTTTATTCCTAGGAATTGATTTCAGCAGTCATTTAGCATTATATATCAGTAAAGTTGAGTAAAGTCTACACAAGCAGTTCTTCTTCAACACAAATTAGCTCTAATTTTTCTCCCTGATTAAGTATGACATATGTAGCTTTACAGTTTGACATTATGTAAGAGCTAAATCTATTACAAGTTTTATGAATTACAAGAAATGAGAAAAAGCCATTAATTCCTGAACTCTTGGATGATTAATACATGAAATTCTGCGCAGAATCAAATGATGATGAAAAGTTGCATTTTGTGTAACTCTGGATTTGGTGGTGTGGTTGATAAGTGTGCACTGCAGTGTGCTGCAGTGAAGTGCATAGGGACAACACAGGGGGTAGCAATGAGTATATCTGCCTCACATCAAAGATATCTCCTGACTTTATACTCCCAAACTACAGACATGTATTACAAATATAAACTGAATAATCCAGAAGAGAAACTTAAGCAGGTGTGAGAGATATTCTTTCTGATGAAAAGTACTTCAGCCCATTCCTGGGATTTACTCACATGATCCCTCTCAAGTTCCAAAGGAATTCAGTGTTTGATTCTGAACCCTAATGACTGCAGCTCTGATCCAGAACCAAAACTGTTCTTCTAAGGAAACCAAAGGAGATCTGTTAATGTGTGCTTGTGAGTTTCTGAAAATCGGGTGACTTTCAAGTGTTTCAAATGGCACAAATCAAAAGTGAGCAATGCTGGGTTAAGTCCATAGAAGGCTATCAACATCTAATGAGATCCTAAGTGTGTTTATCTATGTAAAAACAAAACAAAACCAAAATTCCCAAACCCTAACCAACCAACAAAACAACTAACCAATCAGCAACAACAAACAAAGGCTACTTAGTTGGTATGCCATTCTGGGGGCGCAAAGGATGGGAATTAATCTTGTCATGCCTAAATATCTGCAGAGTAGAAATCTGTACCTGAGCTAATTGAACTGATCTCCTTTTGTAGCCTTTGAAGGAACAATTCTATATGGAAAAATCTGAGCATAAGATGCTTGAAAGATTCTTTTTTTCTCTATATTGAGTATAAAGTGTATATCAGGTAGCTACTTCAGACAGACATCTGAAGTCTAGTGAGATAGATCCTACCTGTAAGAACTGCCAGCACCTTTTTTATCATCACTGAATTTCACTGAATTCCTAAACATCCAATATTGAACAACTAGAATCATTTCAGTCTTGTTAGTGCTAGACACTGAACTAATTCTGGTCTGAGTTCATACACTGAGTAGAAGTGAGTGGGGGAAGTAATGCAGTTCACCAAAGACACATCCATGTTTAGATATCTACATGTGCATCATTGCACTCAACAGATATCTAGTTAATAGCAGAACCCAGAGAAGGATTTAGTCAGCACCTGTAAAGAACAGTGATGGTTACACACAGCTACTAAGCACTTTCTTAAGCACGGGGGAGTACCCATCTGACTTCCAGCCACCACTCCGTCCCAGTGTTCCCTATGAAGATGTCTTCAGTGCCCCAAGGCATCACAAATGGCACTAGCCACTACTGCTTAAGTAAATTAATCCCACTCTCAGATGTTTGGAGTGACGCAAACTACTGCCTGTACAGATCTGTTATCACTCTCAAAATGACGTAACTCTTGCTCTTTTGATGTCTTATGTCACAAAAGGAAGCCATCATCCACTGCTTAGGTTTCATTTATCCATTCTACCTCCTGACTTCATGCTACCTTTGTGCACACAAAATTATTTGCAGGCTGGATTTAAACATCCATGAAGGATAGACCAAATCTTTGGTAAGCAGTTGACCATCTTTGAGGAAGCACAGCAGAAAGCTGCTGCTGTCCCAGCTAGGACTGATACTTGTATTTAACACATTAACTATGTCAAGAGTTTCCTAAGTTTGGTGATCCACTGTCATTTCTGAAGTCTTTCTTTATATAAATGCTGAAGTGACTTTTTTTTTTCTTTTTTCTTAAAAGTGTGTCTAGATCAACAAGACATAAAGGTTTCAATGCAGGAACTATTAGGTGGTGGCCTGTGTGTCATGCAGGAGGTCAGATCTGATAATCATAATGGCTCCATCTGACCATAATAATCTCCAAAATATATGAACATTTCACAAGGAAGAATCTGGTTAAAACATACAGATGGCTGCGAGCAAGATTTACTCTCTGACCTTCAGCTCAGTGTGAGCCATGCTTCAGACTTATGGCAAAATTCATCATAGTACAAGATTAAAGCTTTGGGTGGGACAGGGCACCATGTCTTGATTAAACCAGAAGAAAAATCGTAAATTGCCTGCTTCCCTCTAGAGTAGAAACTGTTGGTTTTTTGTTTTTGTTGTTTTGTTTTTTTTGTTTTTGTTTTTTTTTTTTTTTTTTTTTTTTTGTCTCCAGTCTGCAAATAAATATACTGCAGCAAATGTAAAAAGTGTATCACTCTTCTTTAGTTCCTGTTTCGTTACAGGTAAGAAACTGGGAGCATTGGAATCCAATACCATCTGCCCAGAGGCAGCACTTCATTGAGCTACTGAGTTAAATGTCACCTCACATCAGTTCATGTATCTACCTCAGCTGAAGGAGGTAGAACTGCTCACTGTTTCTCAGTGAGAAACTCTTAATACATCTCCCCCACTATTCAAGTTTTATCTTACTTAAGAAAGTTGTAGGTGGTGTAAAATGCATAGTATTCACAAGTTTCAGTCTTTGAAATGACATTGACGTGCCAAGCTGGTTTCCACATAGCCTAATACTCCTCCTCGAATTCCATTAATCTAGGGACAGCCCCTCATTTCCTGCTGATAAATTAGGAGCTCATGGCGCCAGACGCTGTACAAATAAATGCAGGACATAAAGATATCTCCAAAGCACTCAGAACTTCAACAGAGGTCAACAGGGGAGGCAACCACTGTGGAGGGAAATAGGAAGAAAAAATGAGCCTGGCTGTGGCCAGGTGATTGAAAGCACATCAGCAGGCAGTGTGAAGTTGTTGGGGGCCTAATGAGAAAGATAAGATTGTGAAGACAGCATAGAGTGTTGGCGGAGTTACAATGTCATTACAACTTGACTGTCCCTCAAGGACAGCATGGACCAAATGTATGAAAACAAATACTTGAAAGAAATCCAGGTGAGGTAAGGATGCTGGTAGCAGAAGTCAGGCTGGTTCAAACTGAGAAGGGATGCAGAACTGACCTTCAGCATAAGGGTGAAAGTAGCCCATGAAAGCTGTCAGACAAGAAGGTAAGTAGGCTGGATTTGCTGCAGTACTAAAAAGGAGTCTGTCGAGGATGTATAAAGGAGAATTACATGATCAGTGGTACAAAAGTGATCTTTTTTTGTAAACTCCATTCTGACTGGGTGCTGGCAAGACAAGACACTATTCAGCAGAGCACAGGAGAAGGAAGAATGACAGTGACAAAAAAGACGGAGACTCTCAGTTATCCAGAATCTTCATCTGACAGAACAAAATGTTGCTGAGTCCAAACATTGATCATTTTCAATTGGTCTTCTTAATTCCTGACACTTCTGTTTCTTCTATTTATAGTTGTGCTAGAAGAACAGAACGGGCACATGCAGAAATATCTCGAGCCTTCTATGTCAACAGTCACAGGCAGAACTCTCCCCAGTTACCCTACTCCACAATTTTACAAGGTGGAAGGAGTTCTGCCTGGGAGAACTTTGTCCTGGAGTCCTCTCATTCTGTGAAGAATCCTGCCCCTTCCCAGAGACACGAATCACAGCAAACAGTATATCTGTGAGAAAATATTTACCAGGGTTAAGAGGATCCCAAAAGACAGGGATTGTCTGCCTTCCAAATCTGGCCTGGAGCAGTTGATGATCTGACTCATTGTTCCAACCTTATGAAATTTCACACACTTCTCTTGGGATTGAAATCTTTTGTATTCAGCATAGCTTCCTACTGTCTCCCCCTTACATGGCTTTTCACATTATTCTAGATTCATATTACCAATGGATTTTTGCTTTCTCAAGTTTATTTTGTTATAGCATAATGTCTTCTTTCTTCCGGGCTGCCTTCCAAACGCCGCTTGTTGAAATTGGCTCCTAAATTTTAATTAAAGAAACCCTTTTTTTTGGCCCATAAATTAAAATGTTCTGAGTTCTCTTTTCTGTCCACTTCAAGGCATGGAGCCAAACATGAAATACTGAAAACTGCTCAGACATATCCTTCTTTCTTTCCTCTGCATCAGAGTTCCTCTCTCAAGAGACAGAACTAACGCCAGCAAAGTCCTTGCCACAGTCCTGTGACCTGCCTTTGGAAATGTCTCTAGAATACTCAGCTCATGGCAGGGCAGTCACAACAGTGAGAGCACACTGGCACATTAACTAAGTAAAAACCTGAGCTTTGGTGCCTTGCTCTTGAACTTCTGTACGGAATGATAACGGTAGGTGTGCACAGACGAATGCACAGCCACAGGTTGAGTTGAAGTTCCATTAAACATTTGATCCTACTCGCAGAAAATTAGATATTAGGATAAATCAGATTTCTGATAAAAATAAAAATTGTAAGTACTGTGATTTGATAGAAAAAGAGACAAATAGTGAGAGAAAAACATCTCCCGTCCTCTTTCCATTCCTCTCTATTAGGCATCTTTAGCTGTGTGAAAGGAACTCTGCAAGGAGGATATCAACAGCTTACAAGAGCAAAGCACACCCAAACACAGGATAGCTGGGATTTAATGAGATACCCATCTGAACTTGCCATCTCCAGATGGCACCCCAGTTCATTTATTTGCTGGCTGCACTGACACCATCTCTGAAGCAGAAGAGTCAGATCCTGTGGCACTGAGGGACATGGTTTGTGGCTATTGTGGTGACAGGCTGATGTTTGGACTAGATGATCTTGGCAGTCTTTTCTAACCTTAACGATTCTATGATTCTGTGAAAGCTTTACTTTCTCACTTTTGCAAATAAAGATGCTGTATTCACAGCAATAAACTGAATGCAAGAAGTAAACACAGTAGTAGTATACAGGTGAGTCAAAGCCTGGGACTTCTGCCTGAGAAAGCAATACTTGCTATTTATTTTAGCAAATAATTATTTACATCCTGACATAAAGAAGATAATGGGATCTACCAGCAGACAGAGGTTCAAACATTCTCACCCCAAGATTCCATCATACCCAAGACATTATCCCTTCTGGTTGTTAAGCTTTATTTTCTTTTAAAGTTCTGTTATTTCTTTTTGAAAATCATGTTCCCTACTAACCTCAGTGACACAAAACCAAGAGGCAACCTGGCCTATTTTATAGAGTATGAACATGGTTTGGTATTAATTGACAATTGAGTAAACTTTAATGACCCTGAACCTTCTCTTCTCTAGGCTGAACAGTCACAGTTTTCTCAGGCTCTGTTCACTTGTCACGTATTACTTATTTTTTTGTGTCTCTTCACTGAAATCTTTCCAGTATGTCTATTTCTCTCTTGTACTGGTGAGCCTAACACTGGATGCAGCACTCCAGATATTTCAACAGAGCTGAATAGAGAGGAAGGGTCACTTTTCTTGACCTGCAGATAACTTTCCTGGTGAAGTCCAACTATTTGAACTATCATACATCCATCCTGTTTTTTTCCATCTTCAAATTTGCTGAGGGTGTCCTCTATGCAATTGTCCAGGTCATTAACAGAGGTATTAAACAGTGTTGGCCCCAGAACTGACCCCTAAAGTACCCAGCTGGCTACTGGACTCCAGATGGACTTTATACTGATAATCACAACTCTTTGAAGCCAGTAGCTCAGACAATCTTCAGTGCCCTTCACTGTCCATTTATCTAGCTCATGTTTCATCAGTTTGTCAGTGAGGATGATATGAGAAAGAGAATCAGAAGTCAAAATAAACACATCCACTTCTTTCTCATCCACTGAGACAATCTCTGTAGAAGTCTATCACATCAGTCATGTGTGATTTGCCTTTTCTAAATCCATAACTACTCACAAACTCCTTGTCCTCAACATATATGTATGTATAAAACACAGCAATTCAAATTAATCCATTTCTGTACAAGACTCAAATAACCCAGATGTTTCTAGGCCTTAGACATAACTGCAGACAAATCTTTAATAAAATTTGCTTCACTTAAAATATCAGCCAAAAAAATAAAAAAGGCAACAGGATGTTAAAATTCAGAGAAATTTTGGGCAAGAAAATGACTCAAGGTTACATCATTAGGTGACTATAAAATATGCCAGCTTCCCAAATAGTGCACTTCAGCAGACACATCTAAAGGAGAGACACTGGAAGTGAAACATGTGCTGGACTCAAAGATTAATGCCAGTCAAAGATCCAGGCACAGGAGATCTAACTCTTTGGAACAGGTTTTATTTTTACTACTGACAACAACTTTGCACAAACAGCACCCTAGGTCAAACAGGCTTCTAGTTTAGTATAGTATTGACAGTGTTATTGGTATTTTCTTGGAGTGTGCTTGCATTGCTTTTGACACAATTAATACCAGCCTTCCGATACAAATGTGTGTACTGATCAATACTTACACATCTTTTTGAAAATAGAAACCATTTTACATACACCAAATAGGCACAGTTTTTAGTATCCCGAAGTCCAGTTAGCTTATACTGTAGCTCTTATTATTACAATTACTCAGCCACCTGAAAGGTTCCTTCACTCTAGATTTCACAGGTTAAATAGCCAGGGACTTGTGACCCTGGGCTGAAATGGTCCATGGTCATGGATAGGATTTTATCTTGTCACCATCTCCAGATGTTCTCTGAGATGTCTGGAGACGGTCATTCTGCTCAGCTGCAAATCTGCTACTCTGGTAGCCTGTCTGCTTCTTTTGCTGAAAATCCACTGTTTCCTCATTTCCAAACTATGTGCAGAAGTCACCCATGCCTTATGCCTTTTCTTTACAGTTCACACAAGGGCGCGTAGTCTCAAAAGTTTAATGTCTGTCATTTGTCATTATCAGTATCAGTACAAGCACTGTAATCCAGGAGAGTCCAGTTCAGCGTTCCAATCTGAGCCAAACCCCAAAAAACTACTCCAGATCAGGTCACCAGTTCACTGAAGCAGATCCAGTACCAGGAAGTCCACCTGCAGGCCACCATCAGGTTCAGGGAAGGCCAGGTAGCTCTGTGGGGATGGGACAAGGCAGGGCTGTGGGGAGCTGGAAATGAGCCCTGATGTGGCACTGCTGGAGCAGGGACAAGGGACTGCCTGAGCCAAAGGTGCCTGGGAGCTGATCAGGGCCACTGAATCCTAACTGTACACTTCAGACCTTGAGATTCTCTTCAGTAAGCGATCCTGCTCTGCTCTGCTTTTGCCTTCCAGAACACCATGATAATCATTTTATATTAATAATTCTAATTAAGCCAATTAGGCAAAATTAGACAAGTACCTTAAATGGCAGGAGAAAATTATTTACCTTATTCTACTGCCTGAGGATTCCTGAATGCACTAGAAAGTAAATATGTTTAAATGCAGCTGACAAGTGTTTGCAACAAGTGAAGACAGAAGAATTCTGACGAGTGCATAAATGTGTATCTTAATAATTTTATTTTCATTCAATCATTTCAGGGGAAGGGAACTATCGTTATTTTTCAGACTTAAACCTTACCCTCATCAAAGGCCAGAAGAAAAATGTGCAACCTTTTATGAGGCACCCCACTTCCCTACAAATCTGCAGTAGTGGAGCAGAGCTCTGTTCAGTAACAGCACTCTGGAGCTATATAAACTGGTCTGCACCTGGTAAAATAGCACCACTAACAAGACAGCTTTTGTACCAAGATGGTTAGCCTGGTTGATTTGCTCAGTGTTTGCTTTAAGTTAAACTTATGTGAAGGCAAGACACGTGTTGGCAGCTCCCTGGCATCAGAACCCTGGGGCTGGGCAGGGCACCCTCCAGCATCGACATCCTACAGTGTTGCTGGGGCAGGGGCTGATGCTACCTAGCTGGAATCTTGGTCCACAGCAGCACTTGGGAGGCCCCAGGGAAGTCCTACGGGTCAGTAAGACCCAGAAGCACAACTAGGACCCTGACGTGGAGAATTTTTGGCAGTAGTAATTAAATTGCCTGTGTCCTTTGGAACGCGTTTTTAAAGACAAAAATCTGGAGAAAAGAACCAGTACTCTCATGTGCCTTAAGGGAATATGGCATAAAAAATACATCACCAAACTAGCACCTGTCATGAAATATAACAAAAACCAAAACTGCTTTTGATGTCAGTAAACATTTTAGGGTTAGATCCGAGATGTCTAAACCACTGGAATTTAAAAATATTAAAATAACTCATGTAGTTATGAGATGAATGTCCTTTCTGCTTCCATCCTATCACACTTCATGTGAACTATCACTGGTAGTGATGGGTCCTCCTTTCTGGGGACTCATCTGACAGGACTGTGTTTCAAATGGAAGGAGCAAGGGATTCCTTCCTTTTCTTTTTCCACCTATATTTGCATCTCACTTGATAAATTACGTCAGGGGGAAATGCTCTGACAGGCTCTGTTTTCTCCAAGTGGAAGCAGGTCATGCTGGTAACAATTGGGTTTGAAAGAAATGCTATTACAGAGCATGGAGAAAACTGACAGCTTTACAAGAAAGAAAATGTATCTTCATATATATAAATATTGATATTTGTGTGCCAAAGAATATTATCAAAACAAGTAAATAAAATTTCTTATTGCAGTATATAAAAAGTGAAGGTTTGAATCACTGCTATTAGGGTTGATGCACATTCCTTTAAGTCATTTTTGTTTCAAGAAGATACAAATCACGTCTGTGAGCTCTAGTTACAGAATGCAAGAGAAGAAAATGAAAGAAGTTGCCTGCAGTCTCTGGAACATGTGATAATAAACACAGAGAAGGTGCATTTAGCTGTATTTCATCTCATCTATAGCACAGCAATAAGGATCTAGATCTTCCCAGGCCTAGCTTTACAAGACTTCAGGAGCACTGAAAAACTTATAGTGATCTAAACATCAGTTTGCATATACGTATGGAGGACGTTTTTGTTTTATAATGAGACACAGGCGGGGCTCCTTGGCCCACATCTTCTTAGATATTTTATATACTGGAAGTCTATTTGCACTCTACTGGCATTTTCAAAACCAATTATCATCTATCCCCATAGATAACAAAGGTTTGAAAGAAGCTCAAGAGAGGCCACCAAGATGGTGGCAGCTGGAGCACTTGCCCTCTGCAGAGAGACTGGCGGAGATGGGCTAGTTCAGCCTGGATGTATTCAGGTGAACCTGACAGAAGCTCCTGTACCTTTTTGGAAAGTCTTTGAGGAGACAGATTCAGGCCTTCTACAGTGGAGTATGACAAAAGAATACAAGACATTGGGTATACATTGAAACAAGAGATATACAGGCTGAGATTCTACATCAGCATCTGATTATACTGCAGGATGTTCAGTAGAACAGCATCTTGGAAACTGAGGCTATTGAGTTTGCATCTGAAAGAAAGAAAGACTTGTCCAGGTTTTATAAGTACATTTTGAGTAGTTGCAGGCTGCCCAGGTATCCCCACTGAATATTTCCTGGACTAAATAGGGCTGTCTACCATAAGACATACACTTTACTTCATACACTTTTGGACCCTTCACAACCTTGGTATCACCTTTCTGGATCATATCCCATTTCTTCACATCCTTCTTGAAGTAGGAGCCCAGAACTGGCCACAGTATTCTAGGTATGGCCTTACCAGAGGAGTAATAAACTGTGACAACCTACTGACTGCTCTCCTCTTAATGTAACTCAGTTTGGTTTATTACTACTGTTGGCTCATACTCACCGAACCTCTACCATAATCCCCAGTCCATCTCAGCAAGACACTAACTCAGTCAGTGCTCAGCCTGCACTGGTGCATAGGGTTATTTTGTCCACCTATAGAACTCTGCACATTATCTACTGCATTTCATAATGTTTTTCTTGTCCATTTCTGGACAGAAACTCTGCCATTCAGCATGTCAACCACAACCCTAAGTTCATGGCATCCACATATTTTTCCAGAGTAAAACTTTGTCATCCTCTAGCTCATAGCTACGTTATTATGTGATGTTATGTTATTCAGGTCCCTGATAAAGATACTGGACAATAGAAGTTTCAGTCGCAGTCCCTTGTGTAACACACTTGTTTCTGGCTCCAACAGGACATTTAGCATTTGTTTACTTTTCACAGAAGTTTGACCAAGGTCACAGTCAGCACTAGGATATGCTCAGGTCAATGTGAGAGCTGAAATGGGGGTACAGAGAATCTATCACAGTGGTCCTCAGTGATTTGTCAGACTAAAGCAACCCCTTTTCTGTGTCTAGAAAAGTGCCTGGAGTGCTCAAGTCCTTTCCCACAGTAATTGAAAATCAACAAAAAGGCCAAAACAAAAGGAAATGCTAAGCTGTAAAGGATCAGACCCAAGCACTTCCAGGGCTCCAGAAGCAGTGTGTGTTCTGTCTAGTTTCATTCAACATCTTTGAATATCTGGCAGTATAGGTAGGATAAACTTTAATCAAATGCGTAAAGGAGTCTTAACCAGGAGGTGACACAGCCATAATCTTAAACATACGAGAGCTATGTAAGAGGTATTTTGGTGGGGTTTAGGGAGGTTAGTAATACAAACAGGAATTAAGGTGAGATTCAGTCTGGAAAAACACACACTAACTATGGCAAACCTGAGATCAATAAAATCATAGCAGTTTCTGGGAGCTCAGTGTTTAATAAGAGGAAACAGATGGCCTAGGAATATTAGAGTGACTTCAAGACAGCTGGATGGATTAGCTGACCATCTAAACAGTCTCTCCTGCCTGTATATCTCTGTGATCCTTGCTTTCTCCTCACATTTCTTACTCCTGATTACTTTTCTTTCCAGCTGCTTTCAATCAGAAAAAGAGAGGAAAGAGGGAAAAGAAAACAGCAGATAAAGAGGACTTTAGCCAGCAAACATAGCACTTTTTGCAAAACTGTTGAGAGACTTGGGTGGGAGAGGAAGCTAAAAGTAGTGGCTAAGCAGTTCAGCAGCTGATGTTAGCAAGAAGTACAAGAACAGTGTGCAGACCCTGCATTTCTCCAATAGCTAAACTGTCAAGAAATACCATGAAAGAAGAAAGCTGCCTTATATCCCCAATATATTCTTCTTTGCCTTTTTTGTGTATGTTTGCCTCTTTTCGTCTTGAAGGAAGCAGGATGTTATGGCAAAAACAGCCCATTTCTTTTAACCTTTGGAATATTCTCCAGAAAACCCTAATAATTACAAACCAGACTGCTGTCAAAAAAGACGGTCAAAAAAAGGACATTTTTCTTACGAAAACTTCCTTGAGTTGAAAGTCAAAAGGGAATACTGTTTGAATAAAAGAGCTACACAAAGCATAGATGGAATTAATCTCCTTCTTTTCTGTATCTGAAATGGAAGATTAATAGTACTTTTTTGGTGATATAGGACTGAGCTTCATGTACTCAAACCTCAAGCTTTTTTTCACTACTTAATGCAGTATAATGATAATAGGGCTGTATTTAAAACTCTACCTCTATTCTAATAAACACAAAGCGGACCTGATCACTGCAGGTAACTTCTTAGACATGAAGTAATAGCTGCTATCAGACAAGAAAAGGGAGAAGAAATTTTTAACCTTTTGATAAAGAAGCGTGATAAACCTTTGAAGATATGGACCACTGTATGCACCAGTGGCATTTACCTGCTCTTGGTGATGGCCTCCTTGATGTCTTCTCCTCAGCTGAGGAGGTTAGTGGTTTTAGCCCTTTGTGGAATGAGATTTGCTTAGGCAGATTTTCTAACCTCTGCTAATGAGCAGAAGTATGATAGGAGCCAGCAATTGGAAAATAAATCCCATTCAAAACTGAACTTCAGGACAAATATGGAAATATCAAAAATTGAGGGATTAGGGACAACGTCAGGGAAGAGAAGGGTTAAATGCAATGACTTTTCTTTGAAAGCATACTGAGTGAAAGGCTTTCCCCTGAGCACACCGTGCCTGAAATGGCTGGGTATTTTTAACCTGACCTTCACAAATAGGCAAATAGGCTCAGGGGGTGTTCAGGGAAAAATTCTTTTGCTTTCTTTTTCCACTCTTTAAGTCTTGGATTAAATAGCTTGCAGTTTGGTAGACATCATAAATAATTTTTCACAGTGCTAAGAGGATAACTTATGCCTAAAGATTTTAAGAGGTATTAGAGATATTAATAAATTGAAACTTTTGAAGCTTCTATTATATCCAGAGCATGAAAGATTTATGGAGTTTAATATGGTCGTGTCTGCATTTTACACTGGAAAGAACCCAAGCACAGAGATTGCATCAGAAAAAACGGTATACCTGCAAAGAGGCACAGAACCAGGGCCTGACTTTGCCATCAGCCTTTCTTGTAGTATCAACCTTTTTCCTGTACATATATGCTATACATGTAGTTACACCCCATGATCAAATGCAACACTTCTGCTCAGTCACCTTGAAGTGGGTTTTTCCTCTCTCCATAGACTACATCAGCCTGGCACTTACAGGCCAAATAGCTGGCAGCCAATTCCCTTGGCTCAAAGCACATCTGAGCAGGTAACATGTCCTTTGGAAAGGGAATCACCAGGAGCAGTATTTTTAAATGGTGACCAGGAGCCATCTCTCTTTCTCTGGAATTCACAAGGGTAGCCTCATTCAGGAATCATGCATGGGACTGCGCATCAGCAGCACAGCTTATCTCCCGGGAATGGGAGGTCCCATAGTGTCTGTGATTACCTAGTATCTGGCACAGGTAGATTCAGCAGTGTGTCTGCTCTTGAAAAAGTCTGGGTAGACCAATGACTTGGAAAACCTCTATGTCACAGACAGTGGCTCGGTTCTACTAGCGGAGAGTTCCACTTCAGCCCAGATGTACAACCACTTTTATTTCATGTGCGGCTGGTTTTTGACATGACAGGTATCAATGGCCCCAGTGTAAATCCTGACCCTTGGGTCACTAAAGCTTGAAGTAGACAGTATGGTTGAGACTGGGTCTGGACAAATGCAATCTAAGCTCAACCAAATCTATTCATGAATGGTTCTGACTAAGAACATCTAAACAGATATCTTTGTGAAATGTTTTTTCCTGAAGTATTTCAAATGTAATCATCTCCTGATTAAGTCCAAAAGTTCCCCAGGCAGAGTAGTACAAAAAGGAGAGCAAAGGAAATCTAAAACAAAATTAAACATTTCACTGAGAGGAAGACAAGTAAATTGATTAAACTAAAGTTATTACTTGCCTGCTTTAGTTTTGTTTCTTTTTTTTTTTTTTTTTTTTTTTTTTTTTTAATTTCAGCAAGGAAAAATGAAAAGAAAAAAACAAAAACAAACAAACAAACAAAAAACTTGGATTTGACACAAAACACTGGTAAATAGGTAAAATTTGAATTACACACTATGGGAAAATACACTGGGGAGGACCAGTTCAGTGATACCAGTCTGGATGAAAAACAGTGCTCAGCTGGGCCTTGCTTCCAAAGCTCAGTCCAACTTCTAACCTAATTGTACACAGAAGTTCCAAGTCTTGATACAGATCATAGGAAGAACTAATTTTAGTGATTAAATTACTCACCCATAGTAGGCGCCCTTGATATATTCCTCAGTGTCCCAGAAAACTTCTGTCTGCATCTGATTTCAGAAACCCAATCAGTGGGATTTCTGCATGTCTAAAGACGTAGCACAGCATTTTGTAATGTATCAGAGCCTTTTTGAAGCTGAAAGTACATTCATTTCCTTAAATACTTTTGTAATTACCAGATTGCTACAGCACATAATACACATCTGAAATCCTAGCTTAATTACTACTTTTCTGTTGAAATTCAATTTTGTATCTATAAAATATTTTGAGGCCCTTTGATTGTATTTATGATCCTCGCACTGATGCTCTGCATGTACACTGAGTAATGCCCACATGAAGCAGTGCTGGGATACACTTCCCAGCTGCTACCACATTTCATGCAGAGGAAATGAGATTCCTCTTTTTTAATTTCAGTTCTATTTAATTAAAGTCTTAAGTATTGTTTTGTTTTTGGGAAATACATTAAATAGAGGTTTTTCGGTTAAATCACTCACTATGATTTGAATTCTGGACCAGAGATTCTAGGCTATGAATAAATTTGTAAGCACCAGCAGGACCAGAATGTTAAAGACCTGGGAGACAGAGATGACAAAGAATTTCTCTTTCTCCCCAAGTAGAGCTGTAAATTGAAGGGTTCTGTGGTTCTTCTCTGGGCATCTTTGCTATTCATCTATGTGCATGTGTTTGGGGAGGAAGAGTAACGAAAGAACTGTGTGTACTTGCTATTTTTCTTTCTTACTTTACCCTTTGCATTCTTCCAGATCGTTTTTCTTCCTTCTGACTACTCAAATATGAGTATTTGACCCAGAAACCCAGTGGAGGACACTGATACTGAGAAGCTTTAAGAAGTGACTCAACTGCTGATATCTCTGGCTTTGGAGCATTCAGCATGAGAGACATGAGATTTGCAGAGCATTCCTACTATGAATCATAAAATCACAGGATCATTAAGGTTGGAGAAGACCTCTAAGATCATCTTGTCACTGCATCAACCAATCCCTACCATGACTTCTAACCACATCCCTCAGTGCCACATCTCCGTGTTTCTTGACAACCTCCAGAGGCAGTGACTGACTCTGGGCAGCCTGTGCCACTGCCTCATTCTGAGAAGTTTTTCTTAATATCTGAACCTCCCCTGTCACAGCTTAAGGCCATTCCTTCTCATCCTATCAAATCTGGTTAATCACCACACATTTTAAAATATAATCTGGAGTACAAGCCACTCTGGAGATGGCATCTGAGTGCCTCACACCTCAGCAGATCTTTTCATGCTGTGATAATGGATCACTCAGGGAGCAGCTTTGAAGATCTCAAATCTACAGGGTGAAATGCTTGGAGAAACAGACACGGAGTAACAGTGGGTAAACTTATGGGGGAGGAAGGAGCAGAGAAGAATGAGATATGTCCTGTAAAAATACTTTACTAAGTGAAAATCAAAGACTTGTGTTTGTCTTTAACAGAGGAGAAGTAACACAAAGAGACAGGGAAGTAGAAGGTAGAATACAAAACTGAATGTCATAAGCTAGAAAAGAGATACGAACTAAAGCTATTGATAGGCTATTCCAGGTTAGGCCTGGAAGAACAAAATATGGATTTGTTTGTGCTTTGGAGACAGAACTTAGCCTCCAGAGCAGTGCTTGTAACCATCTTGAATGGAAAGACCATCCTAGTCGTCCTGTGTCTGAGCAGGTAAAAGGAATTTCAAATGAGATCTGTTGGCTCATACATACTCCATTGTGGCTCTGATGATTCCAGCAGAAGTTTTGTTGCTAACCATTCTGCCCTAATTTTGCAACCATTGTCTTTATTATTATCTGCTTTTTCTATCTTGTTTGCCACTCTATTAATGCTCTTCTAGACTCTTCAGGAAACTTAGATACTCAATCTCTGGGCACATCAACCTGCTTTCCTTTTTTTGAATCCCTCCTCAGGCCCTGCCTGCTAAGAGGACAGCCCATGTTCAGCAGCATCAGGGACAGGCAAGATGTGCAGCTTTGGCTGCAGGTATTTCAGGATCTCAGCCAACATTATCAGTTCTCTCTGTGGAGGTCACAGTTGCCTTCAAGCAGCATAACTGCATGTAAAATTGCTTCCTCTGCTTGTTCTTTCAGAAGGATGCGTTTTATAAACATGCACAGAAATGTTTAAGGTCAGTTAGTTTCTTTGAATAGAAACCACTTCAGGAGCATCAAGATCTGCCACCAAATAGGAAGGGACAGAATTCCTCTGTTTAGAGGACCAAAACAGGAAATACACAGAGTGTAAACTAAAAAAATTTTCTTTACCCTGTTGAAATTTCAGTTACTCCTTATATTTGTCATTAAGTATATAAAATAAATATTGCACAGATCACTGCTTCTCCACTGATTTTAGATCTATTTACCTTATTTCTTTGATAGTCTAAGTAGAATGGAGGAAATATTTACTTCCTCTCACTTTCATCCAGCTTTAAAATGATAAAGTGTTTGAGAGAACAGTTGTTTTAGATTGGCCTTGTAACTTTTCCACATTGCAGAACCAGACTCTGACAGGGCCAGTAGACAATGCTGTAGTGCAACTAATAAACACTGCCACCATCTTGGCAGTTTGTTAGTTGCACTGAAGCAGACTTCGGTGCTCTTACGGTTTACTTAATTTTAAGAATTTCTATGCAGACTGTTGCAACTAGCAGAATTAAAAGTGAAAAATTCAGTGGAAAGAATCTGCTGAACCCTAACTCTGTTTCAAATATAACAGTAACAGGAGTGAGATTCCCATTAGAGTTCTCTTTAACTTCAACAAATCGTTGCCTGAAGAGCTTATGAAGCATGAAGGAATTTCATTGCAGCTTAGTGGTGAGTTTTGCCACCATGGAAGAGATTGAAGTCTTGTTATTTTCAGCAGCGAGGGTCAGAACTGGAAAATAAACAGAATAAAAGAGGTTTATTATGTAATAAACCTCTCTGGAGAGGGGAAAAAACAAATAAATAAAAAAAAATAAAGCTTATTCTAAATGTAATGTCAACCAGTTAGAGAATATTATGAATAAATAAAATTCCAGTATTAACTTCATGGGAAGTTTACTCACTTACAAACACAATCCAAATACTCATTTTGTCATTTTTATGTTATTGCAATCTAACCTTGGCAATTCTGCATTTTGTATTCTTTGGACATCATGTTTAGAGAAGATTCTCTGAGAATCTTCTATAAGAACACATTCTGAAAAGGCATCGCCAAGCACAACTGATTACAAAACTCCTCCTTCTACATGTGTTCTCTTTCTCTTAAAACCAGTTTTCATTTCAAACTATGTTCCTGCAGCTATTTCCCCTTAATATCATCCTTGCCATCATTTTTCAGTTACGATGTTCCAATTCACCACCTTGTTGTATATGTTAGCTCTAGTTTTGTGCTAGGCCTACAACTTCATTGGCCTAACGGTTTGTGAAATATTGTGTTACAAAGACAACATTAAAATATTTGCAATTGCTGATATAAAATCTTATTTGAGGATATATTTTACTATCAACAGCTCTACAGTTGGTAGCCATACAGCCAGTTTTCATCTGAATATTTCTGACAGTTTTGAAACCTTTTTCATCTGAATATTTCTGACAGTAAAACAACTGTACAAATGAAAGAAGGAAGCTGGATTTGCCCAGACTGTAAACCTTGAGCCTGGTTGACTTCAGAGTCTACAAGTGCAGGCTCTGATGGCTTTCTGACAATGGCACTTTCTGGAGAGCCCCTCTTCCAAGTGAAACTCAGGAGTCTGACTGAAGAACTCTCCTTCAGCAGCCTTTTCCAAAGAGACAGTAAAACAAATGTACTGCATTAGCCCACTGCTGGCTGGCATGAAACTAGCAGAAATGTAATACCTTTGAGATCTCTAACACTCTGTCAGTGTAATTGAGTTTGGCCTACACCCTTTAAATTATTAGAAACAAACTTTCTACACACAACCTCAATGTGCGGCACAAATACACAGAGTATGTCCAAATAAACACATTTTTTGGGGGAAACCAAGTAAAAAAGCAGTGTTTTCATCAAGACTAATCTAATTAGAAAATTTCTTTGTTTTGTTTTCTTTTAAGAAGTTTGTCATTACTCTTATTTTTTATCTCCATTTTTTTTGCAGAAAACCAAATAAGGAGCAACTAATAGTTGTTATGTGCTGGTCAGAGTGGACATCCATGGGCTTGGTGTTTGAAATTGTTTCTACACCACATTCTCAGAAGATCTTTTTAATGATCACAGTCAAAATTAACTCCCTTCTGTTACAACAAATCATAAACGATACGTGAGACAAATTGAATGCTCCTGTATGATGTTAGTAGGAATGGTTTCTACTCTGTCAATGTGCAAGCTGTTGTAACTGCAATGGGGACCACACCGTTATTATGATCAGGTAATTTACGTGTCCCACAGCTTGGATCTCTTGGTGCATGCCAGTAAAAGTCTAGCACAACATCCAGGCTTTCAGAGCCTTTGCTGCCTTCGCACTGCTACCTTGGGCTATGAAGTCCTCCTAGATCAGTGAGGGGTACAAGCAGACTTACCTAGAGATGACTTTCTGCCGGGCTGTCCTGGATAGTGCTTTGATTTCCTACATGCTATTTGGAAAACTTTGACATACAGACTAGATACCAGCATATTTCCAGTATGAAAAAGAAAAATGATGACCTGGTATGTCTTGTATGGCCTCTGGAAAGCTCTTCCATTTACACTAGTAAGTCTGCAACTAACTGTTCTCCAGCATATGTTATCTGATGTTGGCACCAGACCCCATCATTGGCTCTGGCTTCTTAGGTGACATACAGAATCGGAACACCTGTGCACACAATTCAAGGCTGGTCAAAACAGATTCAGAGACATAATGGGCCAGAAAATAGGTAAATTAACATGAATCTATCAGCTCTGCAACTCTTACTAGTTAAAGCAAGCCCTTAAGATATTCAGCTCCTATCCATTATAATACCTCTATGCAGATTGTCCTAGTTTTGGGACAAACAACAGATACCACGTCCATGAAAAATAATAACCACAAAGGAACAAAGGGAATGTAAGTTCAATAGTAGTGCATTTCTAGATGCCACAGAACAAACTTGTTCCCTTCATATGGTTTAACTAAATCGGGCAGAAAGCAGTGTTGTTTAGCAAACAAATTGACAGTTGGTGAATTCTATGTCCAGGGTCAGTATCAGCAATACAGCAGGTAAACCATAGCACTGGATGCTATGATGTTAACGACAACCTACAAATTTCTGAACACCATTCTACAGCTCAGCCAAGACATCTTTAATCACAAATGTGCTCTGGGTTAGCAGCACTCAGACCTCTTCTGGCAGTATGAGCCCCTCTGCTTCCATGCTTCTGTGATAGATACAGGCATCCTAGCCCTATGGGAGTCTGTGCTGCAGGAGCTGTGATACCAGCAGTATTTTTGGCAGCATTACACCAAGTTTGACTGCTGCTGCTCGTACTTAAGAACTTTCCCTGCTGTGACAAGTTTTCATGCTTCTCTCATGTTTCTTTTCAAGCTAACTTCTTTGTTTAAAAAGTTTAACCCAGCTCACAATCTGGTTGTCCATTTTTGGCTAACACCATCTCAGGCAGTTTCATGTATATGATCCATGCTCACACTGTTTCCTTCCACATTCTCATTGTAACATCTGCATTGGGCCAGCACATTTGCCAGGGCTGGGCCATACAGCAGACCCTGGCTGATGGTCAGTCTTTCTGGGCACAAGATGACAAGAAACTGGACCAGAAAGTGGCATGAATGGACCCAATATGAGTGACTAGTGATTTACAGCAGTCAAAGGAATAAATGAAGTTATTCTTTAATTCTCTGAGATAATAACCTTAAATCCAACATTAACTCAAGCCATATATCAGACAAGTTTGTGATGAATACATAGGATATAGATACATATGTTTGAAAAACCCACACCACTATTTATCACACGGAAATTTTCTAGTATGCGTTTACATTGCTGCTAAGCTGACTTCTTATCTTTGCTTACATTGTGACCAACCAATATCATTGCCACTACAATTCGTAAGGAAGATCTTCATCCCTGAGACAATCTTGACTGGCAAAATGTAGTGAAATATATCACAAAAGACTCAGTGTAGTGATTTGGGATAAATTAATTCCTTTCCAAAAATGGAAAATACTGATTCAAAACCTACATATCTCCTTGAGAGATGGTCTGATTGGTGGAGAGCAGCACAACATGTTTTGATAAAATCTGAAGACTTTTACATATCTGATTGTATGTTATCACTATTTATCAATATGAAAACTTGGGGAAAGCATTAAAGCCTTTGCTATACCCAATTACAATTTTCCAGGGTAGCAGGGAATGTCAAGGATCTTTGAATGATTCTTTGTTGTCAGTTTAATGAAGTCTCATTTCTAGACGTACAAAGGATAAAAACATGTTGGACAGCAAATGAAAATTTTCTGATAGAAACAAGGTAAGACTTGGCATCACGTAAATTATCTGTTGAAGACCATTGCATCTTTTTTCTAACCATTTTTCACAGGTTCTCAGAGAAGTGGCTCAAACAATATCCTGTAGCCTTCTGAGCCATTCTTGATATTCTGTGTGGTATTTCCATATATCCAACTCAAATTCTATTGCTCTAATCTTTCAGTGAAACAGTCATGGCTCCTGTAGAATATTCCCATTTTAAATGGAAGATTTTGATTATTTGATGTGTATTTCTACACAAATGTTATACTTTCTATTTGGGGAGCAGAAACCTGGATTTGATGATTGACCACCCTGCTACTCTAGCCTAGGTCCCCCAAGTGTGCTCTCACATTCTAAATCTTCAGAGGGACTTTCTGGTGTGTGTGTTGCAGATGACACTAAGCTGGGAAGGAGTACTGATCTGGCAGAGGGGAGAAAGGCACTACAGAGAGATCTGAATAGATTGGATTGATGGGCCAAGGCAAAATGTATGAGTTTCAATAGGGCCAAGTGTAAAATGCTGCATTTTCATAGAATCATAGAATCATAGAATCACAAGGTTGGAAGGGACCTACAAGATCATCCAGTCCAACCATCCTCCCATTACTATAGCTACAGTAAACCACTAAACTATATCTCATAGCTCCTCATCCAGACACCTCTTGAACACCACCAGGAACAGCGACTCCACCACCTCCCTGGTGGAGTTTTGGTTACAAGAGCCTCAAGCAACCCTACGGAGTTGGGGAGCAGTGGCTGGAAAGCTGTGTCATGGTTTTGCAATTTTGTAATTTTGCTATCAGTATTCCACATCATAACATCATGTTAAGCATAGATAATTTTGACGAATCTGCTGCTCACAGAAAGAAGACTACATGTCCCAGGGAGCACCACGGTCAGTCAAATGACCAGGACTATATAATCTCACTTCAGTGCTGGACTCGCTCTCTTGGATCCTGCCAGCCAGGGGGAGAGCCGTGTGGGAGCGTTCCAGCCGTTCCGCCTAGAGTTACAGTAGGCCTCTCGGTTTCGGGACTCACTCTCTCTTATTTTACTTGATTTGTTAGCCTTAATTCCAATTATATTGCATTATATTGTGTTATTCTGTATTCCGATGTAGTATTTAGTAAATAGTGTGCCTCCTTAGATCGTTGCCGCTGTATTTATTTTCTCTTTCTCTGTTTTCTTTTCCTTTTGGGATAGCGGCCCTGCAGGTCGTCTATACCCCTGTCATGGGTGCCGGTAGATTTTAGGGTAACCTATGACAAGCTGACTGATGGAACGGGACCTTGGTGTGCTGATGGACAGTTGGCTGAATATGAGCCAGGTGTTTTCAGGTGGCCAGGAAGGACAATGGCATCCTGGCTTGTATCAGGAATGGTGTGGTAAGCAGGATTAGGGAAGTCATCCTGCCCCTGTACTCGGCATTGGTGAGGCCTCACCTCGAGTACTGTGTCCAGTTTTGGGCACCTCAGTACAAAAAAGACATGGAGGTACTGGAGCAGGTCCAGAGAAGGGCAACGAGGCTTGTGAAGGGCTTGGAGAATATACCCTACAAGGAGAGACTGAGGGAACTGGGGCTTTTTAGTCTGGGGAAAAGGCTGAAGGGAGACCATATTGCTCTCTTCCAGTATCTGAAAGGTGCTCACAGTGAGAGTGGGGTTGGTCTCTTCTCACTGGTGACAGGATGAGGGGAAAGGGCCTTAAGCTGAGCAAGGGGAGGTTTAGGTTGGGTATCAGGAAAAACTTTGTTACAGAAAGGGTTGTTAAGCACTGGAATAGATTGCCCATAGAGGCGGTTGAATCATCATCCTTGTATGTGTTTAAAAACACATGCATACAATGTTTGGATGTGTGCTCAGGGACATGATTTAGTGGAGGGTTGTTAGGGTAGCACGGTCAGGTTGTGGTTGGACTCAATGATCTTTAAGGTCTTTCCCAACCTGAGCAATTCTATAATTCCATGATTCTGTGATCTCCCACAACTTTTCCAGCTTCCCTCTTGTTTAAGTTTATTGGATTTTCCCTTGTTCACTGAGCACTACTTCTGATAATAAAAGTGCTTGCAGATGTTCTTTTCATGTTCGTGTTTCGATTTTTCATTGGTCTTCTGTCTTTCTTCTGTACTGCTAGTATGTAGGTCATCATCACTTTTGCTCCAGCCTGTATTAGCGAGTGATCTGGGCCTAAGTGCAAGTTGTTTCTTTTGCCAAAATTATTCTGCCTCTTATTAATTCTTCCTTTAACATTCTGTATATGCAATGTTCAGCAAAACTGTGATCTACAGTAATAAAAGCTTCAGCTGTTTTCCCTTGTTCTTGGCACTCCTAGCAAATTCAGCTTTTTCATGTATCATATTTTGCTTGTCTTTGACATCAACTTCAAAAGTCTCTTTTTGCTTTTTTTTTGTCACCTCTCTTTTTATTTTTTTTTCCTTTCTTCATTGAAAGAGCAGGAAAGAAACAGCAGCAGTAAAAGCCAGGTCAAATACCAAGGCATTAATGAGATATTCTTGCACTTTTCTGATTGAACCGCTTAAATTTTCAGCTCCAACAAGGACTAAGTCACCAAAATCAATATTATTCAACAGGGTTATTTGTTGTTCATAATGCAGGTCATCATCAGGTACCATCTTGGCTGTTGTGATCAGCTACACTGGCACCATTCACGAATCCAGTAACTTTTGTTCCTTGAAAATGTCCTGACAGAGGAGTGCTAGCAGAGGTACAAGTGGTGGCCAGTGGCAGACTCCAGTAATACTCTAGTCAAGTGGTGCTGGCTCTCACTTCTGTCATAGCAAACAGTGTGATGCTACTGGGATGTCAACCCCTGCAGCAAAGCCCTAGCTCACCTCCTTCCCAGCAAGTACAAGTGCTGTGTTCCTTGGGCTCCAGTCCTAACAGCTGAGTGCTTCTAAGAGTTTTCTTTCTGCTTACTCTTCCTCACTCCCATCAAAGTAACCAAGGGAAAATAAAAGAACCATACAGATAATGAAAAAGATTCTTTATAATCATATGACCAAGAAATTCATCAATTACAAGTCTAGGTATGTCCCAGGTGCAATTGGGAGGTTATAGAGGCACAAGGTCTCTAAGAGGATCATAGAATCACAGAGTCATTTGAGTTGGAAGGGACATCTGAAGGTCATCTAGTCCAGCCCCCATGAATGAACAAGGACATGTACATCTTGATCAGGTTGCCTGCGGCCTGATCCAGCCCTGCCTTGTAAGACTCTGGGGATGGAGCATCAACAACATCTCTGGCAATCTGTTCTAGTGCACCCTCATTGTAAAAGACCTTTTCCTCATATCTAACATAAATCTACCCTCTTTGAGTTTGAAGCCATTTCCCACCTGTTCTATCACTACAGATCCTGCTAAAGAGTTTGTCCCCTTCTTTCCCGTAGCTCCCCTTTAGATACTGAAAGGCCAGTCTCAGGTCACCTCACAGCCTTCTCTAGGCTGAGCAGCCCCAGATCTCAGCCTGTGCTCGCAGGGAGGTGTTCATTTCCATGGATCATTTTTGTAGCCCTCTTCTGTGTGCCCTCCAGCAGCTCCATGTATCTCCTGTACCTGAGGACTCCACATCTGGACACAGTACCGCAGGTACTGGGATCATCCAGAACAGAAATGTAGGGGAAGCCCTTGTTGAAGCAGTCAGCCTCATATGATAAAACAAACAGTGAACCAGACTTTCATGCAAGAGAACCATGTGTTTTGCTGGTATTGAAGCCATGTGTATGTCAAAAGAGCAATAAGGAGAGCAGTGTTTGGAAGGCAACACACCAAACTGATAGAGATAACACATTCCTGAGACCAACAAGCCTCCTTACTCTCCCTAAGAACATTTTTTTCTCACTTTTTCAGGAATCCTCACTTTCCCAATTCTGTCCCTTTTTTCCTTTTTTATCTGGTTCAAGAGTCTCCTTCATCTTCATTCTTTAGCAGGGCTCACTTCTGATAACATATAAACATGAGCACCCTGGGAATGAGCTACAAACTGTAGACAGTATTCAGACAGTCCCTTCCTACCCAGCAGGGTCCTGTCTTTTTTCCTGGTATCTATGGAGAGTTTATGACTCTGTACACACTCCACACCCTCTGCTTTTCCCACATTCCAGGCAGAAGAAAGGAGAAGATTTAGCAGAGGGTTGTTAGTTAGGGTGGTATGGTTAGGTCATGGTGGGACTCGATGACTTTTAAGGTCTTTTCCAACCTGAGTGATTCTATGATTCTATGATTGATTGTATTCAACCCCTAAGTCTGTGTCAGTTTCACCAAAGGATGCAGGGCCTGTGGCCAACATCTGGCCTGAGGGCCCATGACCAATACCAGGTCTCAGGAACTGTGGCCAACACAAGATGTCTGGAGGTACCAGGTCCTAATGGCACCTGCAATCAGCCAACAAAAGAACGGAAACGGCCTGATAACAGATGAGTTTAAGAGAAAATATTTGCATTTCTTTCTCACACTGAGTTAGATCATCAGAAAAACATTTTTCTCTCTGTTTTAAAAAACATTTATCATTAGTCTGGGAGCAGGGCCTAAATCATGCCTCATCAAGCTGCTGCTCTTTTCTTCTGCATAGTGATTGGTGTGATTTGATACTGCCAGTTTAGCTGCTCTGCAGATGCTTTTGCCAGTGATACCAATGAATCTCTCCAGGCTGGGCACTGTGGTAAGGGGGATCTGCACCATTTTAGAACAAAGCTCAATAAATTGCATATGGTGACATTCAGCATATCTGAATCTCGGGGAACAAAGCTATTTTAACTCCTGCCAACAGCTGCAGCATGATGCTCCCTTTCTCCAGCACTTGGGCAGCCTGAATCAGGTGTGGGTGAATATGTTTATGGTCAGACTTCAGAATATAATTCTTCATTTTGCAAGGGTTCATCTGTCTAGCAGCCCTGAATACCAACACTTTGGTGTAACCATTTTATACGCATACAGCACATTCAAAGCAGCAATACAAGAGTGACCCCAGCATCACACCAGTGGGGAACAACAGAGCAAAACCTTTCACATTCCTACATCAATTGTTTAACATCATATGGAACTCAACACTTTCCTTTCTTAGGAAAAGGACAAGAAGCACAGGGATTACTTCAGAGATTTCAGGAATACTTCAGTGTGGAGCAGCCCCTGAGAGATGGCTTTCCCAAAAAGAGCCATTGGCTCCAGTGTCTATGAATAAGAAGCCTGAAGAAAAACCATTCCAGGCACCATGGAGCAGCGTCCTTCTGGACATGGCCCTGGGCAGCCTGCTCTGGGTGTCCCTGCTGGAGCAGATGTTGGGCCTGATGGATCCAGAGATGCCTGCCAGCCTTGCTGGGCCTCGATGACACCATCCCTTTTTCACCAACTCCTTTTGCCTTCTCTCCATCCTTTTTTCACAGAGCAACTGTTGATGGCAGCTGCAAAAGACAGTTACCTAAATGTGCATTGCACCGTGCAAGCTTTTCATGGCTTCACACTACAGCAGCATTTTTTATGACTGTAAGCATTGCTATTTTTAGCTGTATATTATCTGCTATGCTATGATGAAACCAAAGAAAGCTCCTAGTGCATGTGTGTGTGCGTGAAGAAAACAGACCATTTCATCACTTCATCAGAACCATAGGAAAATAAAAGCAGTTTATGACTGTCATATGTGAGAACTGCTCATAATGTTCAGCTGTGTGACACCTTTCAGTCCAGAGTCAGAGATCAAAAATTAAGTCTTACAATGTAGCTAGAAGAAAGGAGATATTTTTAAAGGGTGTTTTATGTGCTACGTGCACTGCTGGTGTTTATAAACTTGATATCATGATAATTTTTATGATAAATAGTGATACTAGCAACCATCAATAGCAGAAACTGGCTGCATCAAATCTAACACGAAAATGGGACTTGCCCACAGAATGTAATTCAAAGACATTAGCTTTGGCTAAAGAGGATGGTCTTGATCTTTTTTTCTGTCAAAATCCTAAGGTTCACAGCATTTTGCACAAGTCTGTGTTTGATAAAAGTAGGTATTACTCTCTGTCAGCCATTCCATCCTTACTTTCTGTCCTCTTTTAATACTGCTTGTATGAAGCTGGTAGCGACTTCTGCATTCCTTGTAACAAGCAGAAGCAAAGATCAGTAGCAGACAGAGCATCACACTCTGAGATTCACTGCCAGGGACAAGAGAACAGCTAAAATAGCATGAACTTGTACAAAACCGAAGTGATGGGAATGTGCCTGTCCTTCTTTGCTCTTTTTTGTGCACAGTATAGCTCGTGGGCTATTGTCCACATCTATTTAGCATAAACAATAGAGTAGGTTGTTTCTTCTGTCAGCATGAAATTCAAAGAGATAAGGCAGGAACTCTACACTTGAGTGCCTGACATTAAATAAACATGACCTCTGGATAAATACTTGGTACTTCAGAAAATGAGGCCACCTACTTAAGTGCTAAGCGTGGATTTATGTGTCTCTTTCTATAAACAGCCAAGCCTGAGCATTTTAACCCTAGTACATCAATCCTCAGAAAATTAAAGCTGACAGTGAAACTGTGCTTCCTTTTTACAAGAACAAGAGCACCTGAAAGCTCTGACACAGATTCGCAGAGGGGCAAATGTGAGTTGTAACCTCAGTTTGGCTTGGGACTGCCGTGGGTGGAAATGAAGAATTCTGTTCTGTGAAGAAACTGACACTTTCCAGGCCCACCTCAAGCTTAAATTAGAAGAACGTGTGAAGATTTAAAATTTTGAGCTAAATATTTTCTAAAAATATATCATAGGATCAAGAAAAACAGCTTATTTTTTATCAAATTAAAAATGAATTATTTCAATTTTGGCATTGGCATACTCATAAAATAAAAGAGAACGACATTTTAAAGCTGGTTAGAAATGAGGACACTTTACTGAAAACAACATGTTCCTCCTGTGCATTCTCACTTTATTGAATAAGCAACTTTTAATGGAAAATTTCCACAAAAAGTTCACTGGACCAGGACAACAGGAGATCCACTACCAGTAGGAAACAGAAGCCCTCATGCCATCATGCCCCAAACCATGTGCCGTCGCACTTATATTTTCCATAGTGCTGCATAGTGGACACACTCTAAACTGCAGTCATGATCCAGAAAGGCACTAATGAGATCTTTCACCCTGCTCTTATGGTTCAATGCAATTAGGAGCAGTCCAGATATAATAAGACACTCTTGCTCCTGCTACTTAACGCCAAGCACAAAGGTCACTTGTAGAATGAAGCTATAAATTAAAAGTAAGAGTAGTTGTGTAGGTCTAAAATTAATTATTGCAAAACTTTAGTGAAATATAACCCAAAGTGCATTTTAATTGGATTATAATGCTTTGTTTCTGAAGATGACAGCTGGAGTACCATCTGGCTCCATTTCTCACAGAACAATCTCATCTGTATTGTAATACTTTCAGTCTGGTTACTAATACTGACGGTTGTAAAAAACAGTAAAGCTTCAGCCTAGACAATTTCATCTGGCCTTCGAATAAAGCTGACTCAACTTTCAATATGTTGTAGCTCAGCATATTGAAAATTATGTGGCACAGAAAGGAGCAATAAATAGTTGGAGAAAAAATTATCATGGTCTGATATTTCTGTATAACTCTTAAAAACAGCTGTCTCAAATACATATGACATTAAAAATGGCATTGAAATTCATTTTTTGTTTTCATTAAAGATCCAGATTCACTGCTCATGACATTTTTCCCACAAGTAATTAATGTGTTCAGATAATTAGAAAGACAAAGTACCATTTGCTGCAGCTCCATATTACCTTTTCTATCAGTGTACCCACACCCTTGAACCTTAGCACCAAAAGCAATGCCCATACCATAGCCAGGACAGTATGGTTTTCACAACCTCTGCTCCATCTGAAAGTGGCCAACCCAGAGGACGTTCAGTGCATGGAAACTTATTTCTCTTCTTCATCATGTCTTCACAAAGTCAGCATGTTTGCTTTTTCTTCTACAGTACCCTCATGCACACTGAGATTAAGGCCACATCCATGAAAAGCTAGTTCTAACTGGATAAATAAACTGTAAGTAACAGGAGGGTTATTTGAGAGCTGTTGGGATAGGGTGGATAATACTGATGACAGACTAAAAATACCAGGGCACTGAAGTGATCCGACCCAGTCAAGACATACATACACAAATGTTATTTCAGGTATCACTTACTATCTGGAATGGTTCCCAATATAAAACACAGAATCATGGAATCATAGAATTATAGAATCATTATGGTTAGAAAAGACCCTAAGATCATCTAGACCTGCTGTCCACCAACCACTAAGACTGCCCACTAAATCACGTCCCTCAGTGCCGTATTTCCCTGTTTCTGGAACACCTCCAAGGACAGTGACTGCACCACCTCCCTGGGCAGCCTGTGCCACTGCCTCGACACACTTTCTGAGAAGTTCTACATACATTCAACCTCTCCTGGCGCAATTTAAGGCTGTTTCCTCTCATCCTAAAATCCGGATATTGTCTCCATACCTGTTATCAGCAACCACAATGGCATTAAAAAAACAATGCCATCCTGATATTAGCTTCTTTACACTTGTACAGGATGCCTTACTTTGGGGTTAAGCTTATGTACTTTTATGTTTGAGAGTTTGTGATTTTGTCTTTTCTTTTTGATTTTAGAAATTGGACTACCTTCCATGAAGAAAGCCAACAAGTTAAACCTGTGAGAAGAAAAGAGCTTCCCATTTCTGGAGCTGTCCTCTCATTTATAGCAGGTTCATGCCCTTGTTACTGTCCAGAGTTCAGTATTTGAGCACTCCTATGAAAGGACAATCATTACCCAGGAGACCAGTGTTTCCAATCATTGCTACCAGATTTGGTGCCCAGAGAGAAATTATTCATGATGTTGTGTTTGCAGAGCAGCCTCAGCCCCAGACACATGCTCATTGAACAGTCAAACTGTACCAATATGTTTAACAAATATATGCTGTATTTATGGTGATGTTCTTGCACTGAATTAAGAGGTTAAGGGGCAAATTCAGGCAGGTGTAAAGTGTTGCAGCATAATGCTTTCAGCAAATAGTTGAGATTCTGAGTAAATAATCTACTGTGAAGTGCTGCATGACTGCAGTCCTTACCACAGCTGCTAATGCATTATAACCCATAATTTCTGAGTGCTCTCTCTTCAGTTTGGAAGTATTCTGCTGGGGAGGAACAACATTAATCCTGCTTAATGTCCTGTTGTTCAGGTTATCATGGGTGGGCACATGGTACAGTCTGGCAGACAGCATTTTGCCTTTCCAGCCTTGTGATTTCTATACAAGTTCAGCTACCAAATACACGTGGGGTTTGCTTCACTGGTGCCTCTCCTGTATGTGAAGGGTGCAGGTATTTCCATAATCCAGAATGACACATGCTTCTATTTCTTGGGATCAGTAGCTAAGTTAGTTTAAGGCAAAAAATAAATAAGTATTTTGAAGGATGCAAGACAGGGAAGAAATGGATCCCAAGAACATGACACTTCAGTATTTGGCTTGAAAGTCCACACAGCCCAGGATCCTGCCTGTGACCACAGCCACTAGCAAGGTAAAGACAGAACAAGCAGTGCAGGTAGAGAGAGGTGTGGCTTTGGTCTGACTCTTCTGACCACACAGTGAACCTGCAGCACCTTCCTGAGAGAAGAACTTTGAGTCTCACTCACACTGTGCACCCTCCCATAGCAACACCAGAAGGAGATGGAGGGATTCCTCTTTTGCTGGGTTACTGAGCAGAGTGTATTTCTTCTGCTGCCAATTCAGCTGGCAACTATCATTGTTAACTGGCCCAGGAGTACTCACAAGTTCCCTCTTTAAGAAGCAACATTTCACCTTTTTGTTTTTTCTAGGAGGGTTTGTTTCTTTTTCATTCTTCTGTTTTTAGTATCATTCTCCTTTAACACTGATTCTTACATAATGTGTATCAATGACTGTCCTTTGCAATCAGATGTTTGGACCCATTTGTGCAAAGCATGTGGGTATAAAGCATCTTCCACTCAAAAACTTACATCTGGGCTTTACCACTGTCATGGCACACCTGCTGGAGGCCCAGGGACTGCTCAGAAAGTAGCTGAGAGAAGGTTGCCTAATACCAGCTCACACAGAACTCTTGGAAATAGCCTCCACATCTCCTAGGAAGTAATCCAGTTGTCTACTAATCAAATGCTTGAAATTACAGATGATTGATAGAAAGGAAATGTTATGAAGGAAGAAAAATGGCATAAGGCCCTCCTCCACTCCTAGATGATGGGGAAGCAGTCATATGCTGTAGCATACAGGAACCACCACTGACATACAGGTAAGGTCAACGTGCCCATTCCAAGCTCACAGAGAGGAGCTTCCTCCCATTCACCAGCCAGCATAACTCCAAAGAAGCAAAGCCTTCTCCTCTGGGAGATGACAACCGCTCCATGAGGTTCTGCCACAAGCCCTATAACTAAGGCTCTGCCATGCCAGAGAACAGATCTGTTCACAGCCCTAAGGCACTCTGGACCTAATCAGGTCTTAGATCACCAGAACAGTAAGTTTTTGTTTTCTCTCAGTTCTCCCTCCTGTGGTTCTTCTATTTCTTTCATCCTGCTGTTTTATCTATCACATTCCTTCCCTCTTACTCTTGCTGACAGACAATATATTTCCTTCACTCTCATAGCGGGTTCAAATAGGCCTGAATATTAATGCCTGTGATTTATAAGAGCAAGCATTCAGCTCTTTATCAAAAATGCAAATTTCCCAAGACTTTTAAGTGGCTCAATAGGTTTAATGATTTGACGTGGTTTTCAGAGAATACTTGAAATTGCTGATTGAATTACTGCATTCACATACAGTGAGTCAATAATTTCTGTACTGTATCGAGTGTGTAGTAGACTTTCAGAGAAACAGAGGCATGGGAAGATGTGAAGGAGTTTGACAATATTCTGTAGCCCAGAGATTTACATTTCACATTTGTTATGGAAAAATAACACCTCTACATTTAAGTTTGCTGCTACAGTACTCATAGTAACTCTGTTTTTGTTTCCTTTTTCAGTATAAAGGGAAATAAAGGGATTTTCTTATGACTTGACTGACGTTTGTAGAATCCCAAACTTGCTGTCTGGACAAGTGTTATGTCCCTTCACAAGGAAACCATTTCTCCTTTGGTGGGGGAAGTATGTGAAGAGTGATATCGAAAGCACAAAGGACAACTTCTAAATCCCTTTATATTGTACTTAGAAAACTTATTTTTGCACATAATGAGATTTCCATAATGCTTTTATGTGGTCATGTTTTCTTGTAACTGTATTTCCTTTTGCTGGTTTTCTGCAGGTGGATGAACACCTGAGCTTTTCTATGATGGCTTTAGAGATCATCCTAAGCCATACCAGGAAATGAAGCTGTTTCCCCTCCCAGCTGTACACACTTCATGGCAACAAGTTGCAAATTCTAGCATCAAAATAAACTGAGAATCTCCATAGGTTAAAAAACAGCATTAACCTTTTACCATAGAGTTAACCCACCCATTACTCTGGGCTTTGCTGACTTCATGGTAGATAAGGATGGAATAAAAGCAACTTTAGAGCATGTAGAAATCTCTGTTTTGTTATTAAAAGAGGCAAGAGGGAAGAAGGCCCCACTGCTGCAGGAAAGCCCAGCTATGTGGGAGTTGCTGATAGAAACGTGCTGGGAGAGGAGCATCTTTAAAACGGCATCCCTAATTCCGGCCTGAAGAGCCTCAGTTTTGGCTGAATCCTGCCACCAGGAAACTGATCCTAAAGCTTTGCTTTCCCCTTCTAGCTCATTTGAACAAATACTTCTTGCTTCACTGAGGAAGCAGTCTGAGCAGTTTTCCCAGCACAGACTTTTTGTAAAGAATCTTCATATTGTGTGAGAGCTTCTTTTGGTGGTTGCTGCTGAAACAAAAGATGTGGTGAACAAAAATGCTGTAGCAGGTGGAGTCATATCTGGAAACAGCCCTTTTACATAGGTGTCACAAATTGTCATATCTCACCAATGAAGGTATGTGAAAGTAATTGCCTAGATCAGATTCTGTGTTGTGTTCCCTTCTGTATCCCCACATATATTTGTAACAGGCAGGGAAGATCTTCATGCCTTCTGTATTTTGCCATAAAGCCCGCAAACTCCATTCTGCCTGTTTTCAGGGTCAGTTACTTCAGATGACATGAATGGTCAGCCATGGGATGTAATTGAATTTATTCTGTGCTTTTTATATTTTCCTCAGAAGCAGCTGTTGCCAGCAAAAGAAATGCAATGTCATTGGCTCTGTACAGATTGCTTTGGAGGTAGGCAAGACAGCACAGTGAAGATGAGTTCAGAGGTCTGTCGAAGTTTTATTTCGGAAGCAATTAATCTTCTATATTAAATCCCCCTGAAGAAATTACCCAGGGACAGATTTCCAAGGTGTTTGACACCTAAAAATCACAGAGAACTTAGTATAATTCCTTTGATTTTAATATACCAACTAAATGTCCTACAGACTTACAGTGATTCTTAAAAAGATCTACGTTCTCTTGAAGGTGCACTGAAAGCCTGTTAGCAGATCTGAGTGCCTTCACATTGAAGAATATGTCCCTTATACACCAATATTCTGTAGCCATGGAGAGAGTGGAGAGCTTCCATCAAACTCCCCTAAACAGACCTTCACATGAAAGATCCTTCTATCAAAAACTGCACTAACTGGAAGGCAATGGGCAGTCCAAGCAATAGGACCAGATGTTTGATGGGATCAGACATTAGCACACTAGGGATGAATTTTTCCTCTGGCTTTGCTGTACTGAGATTCACAGAACACAGCATTTTGGCAATGGGAATTACTGAACAGGAAAAAAGCACTTTTTTTTTTTCTTGAAAAAAAATCTTTTCTGATTTCTTGAAATACTTCAGATGAAGGAAATATATTAGAGAAAGAAAGAAGCAGTCAAAGTCAGACTTCAGCTTTTCCCAGTCGCAGGAAGAATGCAAGGTTTAATAATTCCAGATTTTTTTCTGGTCTCATCTCTGCTGCTGCCTGTCAGTGTGATGCTAACACTTGATAAATAATGAATTATGCTACCACTGCTTGTGAGTGACGTGGCTTCTCTGTCCTGAAGCAAGCTCTTTACCATGCTTATGGGTAAAGCATACAGAGAATGAAGAGTGCTGACTTATCAGCAGTGTGGCTCTGGATTCTGATGGGCAACTATGTGCTACTCTTCTGCCATTGCCAGTAGGTGTCTCTTGGCTCCTGTAGGGATGCACCAAACAGTGTCTCTCCTGGCTGATCTCATCTGCCTGTTCTTGGCATCAGCAAGGTGCTTGCTCCCAAGGCATGTGAATGCCAAAGGCACTTGGAGAGGAGCAGGCAAGGAGGAGGAGGTCCTGCATAATACCGTTCTCTGCATGGGTCTCTGACAGTCCAAAATATGAATTCTGAAGGGCAGTAAGCAGAAAAGATGGTACAGAACACACGGTTTCCTTTAGGAGGAGTGAGCATGTGAACTGAGAAATAGTCATACAGAAACAGGAGGCTTCATTAACAACCTCCCAAGCGAGAGAGTGGAGAAGCATTGGCACAGGCTGCCCAGGGAGGTGGTGGAGTCACCATCCCTGGACATGTTTAAGGAAAGGATAGATGTAGTACTTAGGGATATGGTTTGGTGGGCAGTGTTGGTAGGTGGATGGTTGGATTGGATGATCATAGACGTCTTCTTTAACCTTAATGATTCTGTGATTCTATCATTTACCAAGAAAGAAAATAACAGTGTGACAAAAGACTTACTTGTGCCAGTCTAGATGATCAAAGGTTGATTAATATTCAGCAGCTTTGTCTTAATTCCAGTAAATTTGAAACATGGCTTTTATATTCCAAAAACAAACCAAGACAGCAGGAGAGATTCCTGCCTCTGCTAGTCTTGGTACCGTGGGCAAGAAAATCTGCTTTTGCGCAATAAATTATGCAGTGCTCTCAGTTGATTGTGCATAGTTACAGCCATCACTGCTGAGATTTGAGGGAAACACGGTGTTTGTTGCGTTGTGTTTCTATTTTTCAAAGATCTAATTAAAAGAATGTCTAATTACAAGATAAAGAAACTTGGAGAGATGAAGGGAAGAATGGAAAATGGGAAAGGGAAAAGATCTTAGTGTATTTGATTTTGAAACATTTGTATTAGACCAGTGGTCTTAACTGAATCAGCTGTACAAATCTACTTGGCCCATTGTCAGTCCTTGCTACCTCAGAGGTGTTACTCCAGAGGTATTACTGCCTGTCAGTTCATTCTGCCTTGGGTTAGCCTATCCTACTTCTTGATTCACTGACACACAATCTGCTTGAATGATACCCTCAGGTGAATTCATAAACAAGTAATATTAATTAAAAAAATAGACATTCCACACCTCCCAGTGCTTTGCTTTCACCAGAGGAACAGTATGGTTAGGTTGTGTTTTAAGGGACTTTCCCCTTGAATTTGCTCAGTCCCTTTTGGAACACATTGCAGCCATGAGTTCCGCAGCTCAATTAGGTGCCATGTTAAAAACGCTCCTCCTTTGTCTGGTTTGTCTCTCCTATGTTTGTGTGTTGCCTGAGCTGTATCACTGTCTACTTGCTAGAAATGATAAGATTTCTAGGGGAGTCCACTGAGACAAAAGTTGCACAAAGATACGGGCAGAACCTTCTTTCTGTTGCCAGTGCTTTCCTCCTATCTGATAATGTCCTTTTCACATAGGTTGGGTTATTGAGAGATTATAGAAAGCTGCAGTGATGAAAGGTAAGTTTCAATTTGCGTATTAAAATTAGGAATAAGACAAAACGCTACCTGAAGTGCAAATGCTGATTTACAAACCTAGTCCTTATGATGTTACTGGGAATTGGCTGTCCTATCTTTTTTTTTTTTTCTTTTTTTTTTTTCCTCCTCTTTTTACCATCTCCAGCATTATTTCTACAGCTCCAATTCCTGTAACTGTTTTCACTTAGTCCAGGAAAAGAAGGCAGGAGAGAGCTGAATCTATGAGAAAAGGGTAACCTTTATACACCTGTTCTTGGCAGCAGGAATATGCTGACTCATAAAATTATGAAAAGATATAGACGATGAGGTACTGAAAATAGCACTGTATTTATGAACAGGTCTGAGAGTTTATGATGTGATTAAGTCTAATGATTAAAACTTCTTATGCAAAACCTGCTGCTATGAACAGCTTAGCAATCCATGTAGCCCAAAGCACATCTACTGGTTTCTCTTGTGACATTTGACACAAGAGATTTCCATCTTAAATATGCAATTTGTTATTTAAAAGCAAAGGAAGGAAGTTACTTTTTACTACCAAAATTTCACTGCAGATTTAAGAAGAAATGAGGAAAAAGAAAACAGACTTAAATGTAAATGAGAACAGCTGAGCAGTGCTTTAGGGCTTTGAGTTGTCAAATCTGCCCCAACCACTATCAGTGTACGCAAGTATCTGAAGGATCTGAATCAAGAATGCATGAGAAATTGATTAGAGAAGATACCTGAAAGAACAGGGAGATACTAAGCAAACAGCACTTTAGAAAGAAAATTGGGAAAAGATTCCTAATGATGGAAATTTCTTGACTGAAGAATAATTTCCCAATGGAACTTTTCTAATCTCTATTTGAAAGTGAACTTGAATGAATTACAGGCAGTTTTATATAGGGACACCGTCAATCTTTTCTCTGTATTTCTGTTACTCTGTGTTATTGCTTTCATTATTCTATTCTCTGCCGTTACTGCCCATAGCCAGACAGCAATGGGTCTAACAGAAAATGAAGAATCTAGATCTACGAATAAGCAATTATATCTTTCCTTAATGTTTTGTCTCTCCTTCAGTGTATTTATTTGTAATAGTTTAGTGACAGAAGCCCAATGGCTAGAGTCCTCCATCTTGCACAAGTTAGGAATTGTGCATCCAGTTAAAAAACAAGCAACAACTCTCAGGACAATGACAGGAGCATGTTTCATTTCTGTTTGAGCAGGCTGTTCCCAGGCAGTGTATTTTTCTGTTTGTGGTGGGATGCAGCAGGCTGCAGCTCCAGTTCCTGCCATCCTAACCCCTCACTGAAGAAGAGAGGGTCTGAGACAGCTTCTTGCTCAGAGAAATCTTTAGCTTCTGTAGCCCAGCAGATCAGCAACCCCAATATCAGAGCAGAAGATACGTGCGTGACGTTACCTTTTGTCCAACAACCCATGGAAATACCTGAAGGTATCACTCCACTTCCCCCTCAGAAAGGTAAGCATCATTTACAGGATTTCTCCTAAGTAGCAAACAAAAAAAGAAAAGAAGATCCATGACTCCTTCTTCCTCTTATCTGCATTCAGTATTTCTTTACCCACCCCTCCTGCATTAAAAGCTGAAAACACCTGAAGGAGCACACTGGTCACAAGAGCCAATACCAGGGCTTGGTATCTCTTTGGAACATCTATCACTGTTTGGTCTTAAATGTCACCCAGAGCTGCTGTTTCCTGAAGGTGTAACATGAGAAGGCAAGAGAAGCTGTACTGAATGAGACCAACATGTTTAACATCATAGCCTGTCTCAAAAAGAGATATATTTTCCCAGGATAATTTCCAATGGATCCAATGGTCTTTCCAAAGGGTTGCTTCCTCAGCCAGAGATAACGTTCTATATATAACCTTCAGTAGGGTTTTCTACCTCAAGTTTGCCCAAGATCTTTCAGATTGAGTGTAAACCCATATCCGTATTTTCATCTCGTACTCAATCCCAAGGATTTCATCTTATTTTAAGAACATCAGAACATCCATACATCTTCTTTTCTATCCAGTCAGTTTAACAGCCTGTGATAGATATCTCAAATGCGTCATTTCTAGGTATTAACTCTGACTGCTTGCTTGAGTTTTGGGGACGGTGATTAATACACCTTTTATGAAATGGAGCCTGAGCCCATCCCACCAGATCACAATGTCATTTATAAATGTTAGTCATTTACAATCTATTTACCTGGGTGTTGAGGGTCATACTTAGCCCTGCAGTTTAGATGTAGAAGACCCTACATCCTATATCATGGAAGCTACCCATTCCCTCATGATGCTTTGTACAATAAGAGACTCTAGAAGGAAGTAAAAGTAATACACTGAACTTCTTTATGTGTTCAAAAAGCTCTGAGTCAGTTATTTTTATATCCCTCTTTTCTGCTTATATGCTTATTGTGAAGTAGCAGACAAAAACTGTTCAGATATATGAACTTACCTTCAGTGACATGTATGTGATTTAGTGGGAATAAAAGGAAGTTTATTGCTCTTCACTGCAGATGAGTCCCTTAAGTAGAACTAAAAGCAATGAAGTGCTCACGGAAGATTTGTCAATTCTGTCTGGCAGTTACCCAGACTTTCAGGTGTGTGTACCTGGGTTCCTCTTTAGATCAAAAGCACAGGGGGGACATGGAAACTATCCCCATACCTTTGCATTTAGCCACTACAAGCCTGTACAGTAAACACTACCTATTACCAGTTCTCTGGTTCATGCATGACTACCGCAGCCTACATGCCAGAAAGATGGACACAGTGGTCTTTCCCAAACTTACTGATTCTATAATTCTATTCTTGAAAAGTAAGCTAAGCAAATCAAAGGTGGGAAATAGGGAGCAGACATTTTCCTCTACTCTCATTCCATATTCTGATCTAAAGGAAATGAGTTTCTTCCCTACTAGACTGTTTCATCCAGCCTGCTCTGAGAGTAGACCTAGCCTTGGCTTTGCTGTGCTTAATTTCCCTCCTGCTTGTCACAAGATTTCAATGAGGGATACCAATAGCCTGTGCCAGCAGCTCAAATACGTCCCTCTCTGTCTGGCCCCTAAGAATTTTGCAGGTAGAAATACATACCTCATGATGGTCTGCATTACCTTCTCATGAACAGGAGGTTAGCACTTTCTCCTCTACATACAATGAGGGGAATTCGCCTTTCTGTGCTGTGGTTATGTATTTACCCAACACTTTACTTAGGCAAACAGTCAACCCACAAGAACAGATGGTGCATTATTCACTCTGGGGCTCTGATCGCTGACTGCCACTAGCTTTGGATTGGGCCCACAGCACTGGGAAAATAATGCAGGCGTTTGTATAATTCAGTAATAATTTTGCAGCCAAAGGCTCCAGCTGCCCTTCCTTGAGTGGCAGTTTGGAGTGAGGACCTGGCTCAGCCTGGTAGGATAGCACACATCTCCTCACATTTGGCAATACCAGGACTGGAGGAAAAACTGGGGCTGCTGCAGTCCTCCTGCAGCCCTCCTTGTGTCTGGGGTCCTGCTGGCACCAGGCATATCCTGCTAGGTCCAGGGCCAGCCTGGTAGGTGCAGCCACGCCAGCAGTGACCCTTGTTGAAGGGTCTGGAAATGCTGAACACACTGTATTTCTGGACAGGTGCATCATTATTTACCTGTACCATGAGCTGTGATTTGTGCCTTGGCATGTGGATGCTCTTCGCTGTTATTATTAACAACTCTGGAAGTTCTCCTGCCTTGAGCAACTATGGAGTGTGGCACATGAAATTGCACATGCCATTCAGATGCCTGGACTATCACAGATAAGGTTTTATGAGTATGATCTCACGGCTATTCTTGGACATGTTTTTTGATGTTGTCTCTGTGGGGATGTGGTCCTGCCACTGAACTTCAAGAACAAATTTTAGGCATGCTGCATATAAATTCTTATTTTGAGGTAATGCTCAGCCCTGTAGCCTTCTAGAGACCTTGCAAGCATAGCACTTGGCTTGGTTTTTCTCCCCATCACCTAATGCAATAAGACAGCACTTCAAATGGTGGGAGGCCCTTGGCCACTCCATGGACAAGTGTATCTATCCTTCAGCTGTGTGCTGCTTTGGTGGACAGATGAAAAGCATTGATGTGGGAATGATCAGACACATCCCTTTATACAGGTTGGCACAGTCCTTCAGCCTTCTTTATTTGCTCATGAAACCAAAATAATTACATATGCCAACAAAATGGCCAGGAGTTGCAGTGGATGTCACTGACCTAAAGAGCAACCAGCCTATAGACCAGTGCAGGGGACACATTCTGCTAGATCAGCGTGCCAGCGAAGTGCCAGGCATGAGCTTCTCTGATATTTTATTTGTTTGTAAATAATTATAAATATTTTGCACAGATGGTGTTTACATGTCTGCTTACAACACAGAATATTACCATAGTTTCAAATCTAAAAACAATTGTGACAAATATTAGCAATCTCAGGGTTGCTATTTCTATGTACTAACTCAGAGCCAAGCTCTGTGAAGTATTACTTCAAGTGAATTTGCATGCAGCACTTTTCAGTAGGATTTTGAGGTAGTCAGCTCTTTACAAGATCACCCCCTTTTTATTGTACTGGCATAAGATTAAAATTGCTTGCTACCGAAGTCAGTGGTTCTTTTTCCATGGGGATCAGTGGCGTAAGAGTTGTGCCTGCAGTGTTATATACACAGCTAAACTGCAAAATCCTCAGTGCTGTTTACTCTTTAGTTAAGATTTCTACAGAAACCTTGAAGGCAAAAATACTTGTTATGTCCAAGCTGCAAGCAGAAGTTGGAATGGTTACTGAACAGATTTCCTTAGATGTTGATTTATGTGCCATAAAAATAAAGATTTGATTTGAACATAAGTTTTTTATGTGCTTATTGCCATTAAGAAAGCCTGTTATTTTTTCATCTCACTTGACTGACTTCACATGTCCCCAAAATAATGAATACGCAGTTCTGTTTATACACACAAAATAAGCAGTGCACGCAGAACAGGCATGTAGCTTGAACCTCGCTGCTTAAGAAACATTTGCTTATCCTTGAAAAAAAAGAGAGAGAAAACAAGAAATTATTTCATCCTATAAAATGTAATAAAAGTTACTGACATGCAAGACAATAGATCTTCCAATGCAGATGGAAGTTTTGAAGAGGCCAACAGAATGATCTCAGCTGTTGATTAATGAGGTTTAAAAATACATGTTTACAGTGCTCGTTAAACAGCCAGATCACAGAATAACCGTAGCAAAGCAACTGCTTATTTTCAGCTGGTTACGGGATGGAAGCAGAACGGGGGGTTGGATTTGCTTCAGGCAAAAATGCAGAAGTTTAAGCAGGAATTCTCAGTAGTCTTATGGCACGGGTCACAGATGGTTGGGGTGGAAGGGACTCCAGGATTGAATACAGGTACCGTACTCTGGTCCCGTGGTTACCCACCTGACTCGTGGTGTGTCCAGCCACAAGCAGGTCCACAGCACACCACGTGAGCAGCCATTCTCCAGAGATGTGTTGACAGATGACCTTTCCTAAGCAGCTGCTGCTGAAGCCGTATTGCCTGCAGCCAGACCATCAACCATTTTGTCTCCAGCAACCTGTGGGGACACAGAAAGACGGGGAAAGGGGAAATAGAGGAATTATGTTGTAGACAATTGCATAAAAGTACAAGCAACCACCAGCATTTAGATTTCCACTGCAGGTTGTTTGCTTGCTTTAATCATTGGAGTCTTCTGGAAATCAGAAAAAGTATATAGCTAGTAACACCTTTTATGCAAAGTACTGGACATAATGTGAGCATTATGTTTCCACAAAATGACTCAACATCATCATTATGCTGACAAAGGCTGAAATAAGCTGTGTTCCTTCTGGACCAGGCACTACTCCCCTGCATCCCAGTAGCTTTGCTTACTGAAATGAAAAGGCAATGAAACACTAATGCCCAGAAAGTGGAAAAGATTCACTCTTCTTCACCCTTTTCTTGACAACATACCTGGGCTAAGGTATTCTTGCAGGCTAAGAATAATGCTCTCAGCTGCTCTTGAGAATGACCTGGACTATCTAAATTCATCCAACTATGCTTATCCAGAGCTCCGTAAAATGTTAGAAACTGATAAAACTTCAGAAAAAAAATATGTGGTTATATTCTAGAACTAAATAGTGAACCCTATACATATAGCCAAGGAAGTAGCAAATAACAGAGATATAGCAAATGTATCCGCTTTAAGGACATATTCTGAAGACAGTAGCTATTCATCTAAAGACATTAAGGCCAGAATTTCATTTTTCTTCTGAAGAGGTTAACTAAGGAACATGAATGTCTGAATATCAATTGACTAAATTGTATTTAGTCACCCCTGATGTCAGTCTGGTGGGGAGCCCAGTGTTTGGAAAGGTCATTCAGTGCTCTTTGGGGAAGGACAAGGCTTTCTGACCCAACGGGTCACAACGCATCTCTCTACTGTGAGGCTTGTTTCTGCTTTCCATCATACTTACTCTCCTCCTGCTCTGTATCTTTTCTTTAAGACACAGAGGGCACTTCAAGATGGAAGCACTGGGTGCCAGAAAGCTTCTTTAGGAAGAAACAGCCCCCATTTGATGCTTATGTTAGTTGATACTTCCAATCAACCTATTCAGATCTGTAAAAGAAAACAGTACTAACACAATGCTGAGCATTCCAGACTCATATGGTAATGAAGTCACTGGAGGAATAACAAAGAACAGTTGCTGTTTTAATAGAAATTCATAGCTTTGTAGGGCTGGTGGTATTTCACGGGACTTTTCATATCCTGGAAAAAATTAATGACAGCTTGAATATCGCCAAATTTATTCCCCACCATTTCCAAGTTTATTATCAATTACTTATTCTTCGTATGTAAGCAGTTTGCCATATACATGAAAAAAAGAGTGCAGGGGCAGCCAGGATTTTTGATATATGTTTAGAGGCTGAGGATTGTTCTGCTGTAGCTTGTGATTGGAGTTATCCAATGTAACAGATTAAAGGTCTCTCTGATACGCGTGTTTGATCTACAACCACACTTCTGGATGGCAGTGCAAACATACTGCAGCCATTGTCCTGATCATTTATATTAATAAGAGAAGAAAAATAGACTTTGAGTGCAAAGGGAGAATGAATACACAGAGCAATTATTTTTGTGATACATGGGCCTGATTCTCACTGAATTAGTGTTACGTCTCCAAGCTTTGCTATATTGCCAGCTGTGAAAAATAACCTTACTGATAGCAACGAGATTTTAATTTCAATTGAATTACTGTAATTTCCTTGGGTCCTCTAGCAGACAGTGTTTTGAGGCAGACAACGAGCACCTTTGAAAAAATGTGTCTAGTCAATATGGGGCTTGGAGTGAAAAGTCTGGGAGGCATCTTCCCTGCCTTCTACCTGCTCAGGGAAGTCTCTGCAACATCCACAGCATCATAGGATGGCTAAGGCTGGCAGAGAACTCTTGGTCCCTCTGCCCAAACCCTGCTCCAGCAAGGACACCCAGAGCAGGGTGCCCAGGAAATTCCAAAGCCACATCCAGGTGGTTTTGGAAGATCTCCATGCAGGAGACTCCACAGCCTCCAGGCAGCCTGTGCCAGTTCTCTGTCACCTGCACAGCACAGCATGCTCCTGGTGTTCAGAGGGAACCTTCTGATCTCCAGTTTGTGCCCACTGCACCCTGCCCTGGCACTGGGCACCACTGAGCAGAGTCTGCTTCCATTCTCATTGCACATTGCCTTCAGGTATTAACGGACATTATTGGGATCCTTCTGAGCCTCCTCTTCTCAAGGCTGAGCAGTCCCAGCTCTCAGACTCACAGGAGAGATGCTCCAGTCCCTGCATCATCTTGGTGGCCCGCCGCTGGACTCTCTCCAGAATGCTCATGTCTTCCTGGTACTGGGAGGCTCAGAACTGGACCCAGCACTCACTCGTGGCCTCATCAATGCTGAGAAGAGAGGAAGGGCCACCTCCCATGGTCTCCTGGCAATACTTTGCCTAATGCAAACCAGGATACCACTAGCTTCCCTTGCAGCATACTGTTGCCTCATGTTCAGCCTGGTGTCTACCAGGACCCCCAGGCCCTTTTCTGCAAAGCTGCTTTCCAGCTGGATTCCTTCCAGCATGTACTGGTTCCTGGGCTCATTTCTCACTACCTGCAGGACTGAATACTTCTCCTTGTGGACCTTCACGAGGCCTCTGTCCCCACCTTCATCCTGCTGAGGCTCCACTTGATGACAACACGACCCATTAGTTTATCTGACTCTGTTCCCAATTTTGTGACATTTCCCAACTTGCTGAGGGTACACACTGTCCCATCATCCATATAATTAATGAAGATGCTAACAGGAATGAACCCAGCATTGGTCCCTGCTGTGTCTCAACTCAGAGACCTGATGTAATATCTTTGAGATGGAAGGATATCTGTGAGATGTAAGTGGGTTTGGGGGAAAGAGAAGAAAGATTCACAGCACTTGGAATCCAATAATACATTTCTGTTCTGATTCAAGTATGTGAATATTCCCAGTTAAGTGCCTGGGAGTCACGATCAACTGGTATTTATGATACACTAATCACAGGGAGCAACAGCTTGCTAACAGTGGTGCACAGACTTGTGGTCGGTCAAGGCCTTGGAATATCAGGCTAACTTTCAGAGTAGTGCTTCAGTAAATACTTAGCATTAACTGGGCACCTTGTTCATCTGTATGGATTAAACAAGTTAATACTGAAATCAAAAAGAACTTCATACTTCAAAACAGACCTAAGATGAATGGAGAGATTGGAGAGATGAGGTAATGAGGAGGGAAAAAAAAGAAATCAATGAGAGTTTGTTGATATTATTCTCCTGGTCATACTGAAAAAAATAATTCAAAATTTTCCTGTTTCTCCCTGTGGAAGCTGCCCCTGTCTCTACAATGCAGTTGCCTCAAGGGAGGATTAGCCTAACATATTTTTCTAGCAGTATCACATGGCACTTGCTAGCAGGGAAAGCAAGAACTAACATTGCAAAATGGTTGAGTCCCGACTTAGACTTGACTTGCCCAGGCTGCTGGCACCCAACCATTCTAGGGCTGCTGGCTGTGCACTGCCCCACCAGCCACAGTCCCCTGTGTGGTTACAGAGCACTCTGCTAAGATTAACGACTGTCATTTCCTTCAATGAGGTGACCAGTGCATTAAAAAGGGAACAGTTCTGCTGTGGTTAACTAATGAAGACAGCATTTCCTTCAGCTTAACATATAAAAATTCCACGAGGAGTAAGCACTTAAGATGGTTTATGTGAACACTGCTGTCAGATCACCTCTTTGCCTTTTCTTCTCAAGACTAAAGAATTACAGTTCCACAATAATTCTCTCTGAGGCCACACTTTTCAGGAATCTTTTGCATTTTCTCCACGTTTCTCTCAAAATAGAGAGCCCCAAACTAAACATTACATCCACTTGGAATGGGCAGATTATTTCCACCTATCCCTTCTTATGTCCCAGTTTGATGCTTGTTTGGGGTTCTTTTGGGGTTTTGATGTTGTTTTTGTGCTGATTTTTGTTTGATTGTTTGTCTGTTTTTGTCATTGACATGTGGACCCTGTAAACCATAGCAAATCTCGGCTCTCTCCCTGTAAAAATGCTACTTAGCCTCTGTTTCCCCCATGCAGTTTTTGTACAGCAGATTATTCCTTTCTGAATACAGAACCTCCATCTATTTTAAGATTTTTTTCTCTAATTTATCAATATATTCCCAAATTCACACATTCATGCATTGTCAGAGTCTAAAAAAATACCACTTCAGGCTTGACAGTAAAACATTGGCAACTTGAGTGCCATTTGCTCTTGCTCAGCTCTAACTTATCTGTTCCGACTGATACAACACTAAGACAAAGCCTCTGGAGAAAGATTCACTAAATAAGCTTCTAGTTTTTGTAAGCCCCCATGGTCTGTTCTATTTTCTTATGAGTGTGTAACATACACAATCCAAAACACCAGAGCCTACTGAAGAGTTGTATTTTTACACTGTTCATGGTATTATTCTGACCATTTCCTTGTTAGTCTTGGTCATACTGACCTCAGAGTTATGGCCACAAAATAGATCATTGCTCGCATGCTCATTTTATCAAACAGATAACAGATTTGCAGATGCCAAATGAACAATGAGCCTTGACTCCCTCACTTGTGAGAAGCACTCACCAAACCTGTAAATATACATGGTTGTAGATGTGTTTGTCTTGGTTTTATACCCAGAATAAAGACAATTGCTGAGACAGAAAGTGTAAAGCCTAAATGACAGAGTAGACAGGATGCACTCAGAAACATCAAATGAGAATGAAGTGTTTTTTCTCCTCATATTGTTATCCAATTCACCTCACACTCCCATTCAGCCTCTTCTCAGTTACTGCCATGAACAAAGGATGCTGCTGTAAATCCAGGTGCCACCTAGGTGTGCAGGCGTCTACTGCCCGTAGCTTTAGCTGTGTAAGTCTGGACTTGGGGAAGCAGCCCTACGCCAATAAGGGTACTTTGCTGACAGGGAAACTTGATGGACAAGTTCAAGGAAGATGAAATAATCTTCAGGCTGAAGGTGTGCCTTTGGCTTATACTGAGCAGAAACGTCCCTGACTATTTCCCAAGCTGGGATTATCAGCAGTGTGATAATTTTCAATGTCAGCATTTTAGTCTGTTTAATACAAATCATTAACTTAGTTTTAGCCAAGATCTGATAAATTTCCTTTAGTTTATTGGGGTCATTTTCCATCCATTGCTTCTGTAAGAAATTAAAGACTTGTCTGCTTTGCTGCCCTGAGTGTGGCACTCCAGCTGGACAGCGAGTTTATTTATGCTATGTGCAATGAAAATAAACTTGGCGGGTGGAACAGTGGGTGCCTCCAACACATACATGCCTCATATCTCCCAGGCTGTGAAATATGCTTGTAGGTAAATGATGGTCTGAGAAAAGTATATCTCATCTAATGTTGTTATTGCAACAACTTTGCCTTTAGTAGAATCAGTTTTTAAACTGTCTTTTAAAAAAACCTATGTGAGAGAACAGCTTATTATCTTGCCTATTTCAAGAACCAAACAGACAGAAAGGACTTTTATCAGATGTTTTTAAACTTGTCACTCACATGGTTTCAAACTCCTTTCCACCTGAGTGGAGGCTGCTTTTCTGTGCCAGGTTGCCATAAATGCTGGAAGCAGGGAAGGCAGTACAGCAACTTTATTAGGCCTTAGTTCATTATTTTAACACCCGCTTAATACCAGGTGAATTTTTACAGACTTGTACAAGCACCCGTGATGAGTATGTGATGGGTAATATTAATATTGCAAAGTGAAAACTGGCACTTGTAATATTAATCAGTAATTCATTCAAGTGTTGATGAAGCAGGGAGGAAAAATTACAATTTTAATAATAAGCCTAAAGTTTAAAGACATCCCATTATCATCATGCTAATAAAAGCACCAGCATTCCAGATCCCCCTGGCTTGTTACCGTTCCACCAGCTTATGACAAGGAGTAATTTGGTATGGCTGGTTGCATCTACACCACATATTCCTACCGGTGCCTGGGCTGTGCCATGGGGGTGCTCCCAACAACCTTGACTTGAGGATATCACTAGGATACCACAGACTTGAGGGTCTGTACATCTGGGGCTTTGTTTAGTAAACTCGAACTTGGCACGCAGCACACAGGTGCTATAGAACAGCCTGCTCCTTTTATTCCAGAACTGCTTCAAATTGGTCTCCACAGCAGCAGAGCAGGGACGACCCTTCTTCACTCACTGCTTCATTTTACACTCACAATTTCTGTTGCTTTGTTATTTTTCTCTTAACTGTTCATCTTTTCCAGCTTTTTAGTTCACTCATGTGAAAGTACTGGGGCAGCCGTTCCAAAATAGAAATGAAAATATGTAATCAAAATGAGTGGGATCCAGTTTGTCTATCACAGAGACTGTCATCAGTGGTTTTGTGCAAAGAATACATAACAAAGGTTGTGAAATATGCTGATGTGAATGGCTTTCCCAGCTTACGAAAGTAACCATTCTTGGGTTTCAAGCTGACATGTAACAATCTGAAAGATGCAAGGATGTGGGCAATTTGGATTTCTATTTTCCTTAGGAGAAAAATAAAGGTATCCTTCTTTTGTTTCCAAAATGCTCCTTACCCTGCACATAAAGAGCAACTCCAAAAATATAAACATGCTCCATTTGACTCCTTAAAGGACTGATCTCAGAGAAAACTTGCTGATAAAAGTTTTAGATGAGCATGTCACCTGCAATGCTAGAAAATGGTGCTAGGAAAGCTTTTTAAGCAATGTAAGAGATTGGCTCTTGTTGCTACAGAATGAGACATTTTCAGCTTTCCAAAGAACCACACACTCCGGCATCTGACCTTCCCAAAGCAAATTACTATTTTTGTCCTCTGATGACACTTTTTGGGATGAAAAATAGCTCAGCTGTGTACAGAGGTCTTCGGGTGCCAGAAGAAATGGCTGATTAGCTTTTCCATATACCAACAGCCTGCATTTTTCTCCCTTTATAGATTATGGAATGTCCTTCTGGTCACTTTAGATCAGCCATCCTGGTCCTGTTCCCTCACAGCTCCTTGTGCCCTCTCAGCCCCACTTACTGGCAGGACAGTATGAGAAGTTGAAATGTCCTTGACTCTGCACAGCCACTGCTCAACAACAACTACCAGACACTGAAGGGGATACAATCCTCCATCTCAGCTGAAACCAGGGCAGGACCTGAGTGCCAGTGTGTCTCTCAGTTTACTCCTGTGTTCCACTGTTTGCTGGCAGTTTGGCCAGACCTTCTGCTTTCTCAAGTCTCCAGTTCTTTGCTTCCCTCACATACATGCAATCCTGAGACCCAGGTCACACCACCTCCTCACCAATTGGTCATTCATTTACAACATCACCCTTACATAACTACCCTCACTTGCTCCTGTTGGAGGTACCATCAACACATGGACACACTGACCCATGATGGCAAGCACTCAGGCCCCCATACACATGCATATTTATACAGAATAGGCAGTACTTCAGTCAAGAAAATAGTAGAAAATGCAATATAATGAGGTGTTAGATAAACTGACCACGTGAATGGAATGGCCAAATAAACGTGGTGACCAGCTCCTCTTGCTTCTGTTTTCTCTTTTTTTCACTCATAACCTGGTGTGTATATTTATACAGTTCTCTTTATACAGTTCTTTTTGAATACCCCCAATATGAAGGCAGATATATATTTGCGCAGACAAACACCTTGCGCCCCTCTATTATCAACAGTGAAGGGCAGGCATAATCCATGCAAAGACCTGACACAATAGCTCATGCAGTCCCCACTCCTACTGCATTGTAAATTTGCTAAAATTCAAGAGTTTTCATCATCACTGAGGGAATGAAATCATAGAATCACAGAATCACTGAATCAGTCAGGTTGGAAAAGATCTTAAAGATCATCAAGTCCAACCATGACCCAACCATACTACCTTCATTAACAACTCTCTGCTAAATCATGTCCCTGAGCACCACATCCAAATGGTTTTTAAACCCATCCAGAGATGGTGACTCCACCACCTCCCTGGGCAGCCTATTCCAGTGCTTAACAACCCTTTCTGTAAAGAAGTTTTTCCTGACATCCAACCTAAACTTACCCTGGTGTATCTTGAGGCCATTTCCCCTCATCCTGTCATTTGTCACCAGTGAGAAGAGACCAACCCTGCTCTCACTGTAAGCATCTTTCATTCAGATATTGAAAGAGAGCAGATGGAACTATTTGCAAGCTTACAGTTAAGCAGAGAATGAAGTACCTTCCTGCATCCAGAACTAAGCTCACAGTACCCCATGTGTCAGTTTCAAGAGAGTTTAACTAACACAGAGTGTGTCTGGTCTTCATATTGGTTGTGGCCTTCAGTCAGACTTCACACAGATGGGAAAGGGAGTTAAGATCTCAAAAGTACCATGAGAGCTGAGTAAAATTTTCAGTGATAGAAATAAGTCAGTATTCTCTAATTCTGCTCCCAATTCAGGAGCTTATGTAAACCAAATCCTTGATTTTCAAACTGTTCCAGTAGTTCTCTGATATCCAGTATACCTAGATATGTGCTTACCTTCTTTATAAAAAACAAACTTCTAGTGTTAATTAACGAAGTGACCTTGGGTAGGTGTTGCTTAATCTCTCTGTGGTTCTCTTCTCCGTTTTGTAGAATTAAGACAATAAAACAATGCACCCACATGGGTATTGTGAAGCTTAATTAACTGAAATCTCTGTGGTTCTCCAAACGAAAGCACTTTAAGCACAGAAAATTAGCATTAGGATGAGTATTGCATGATAAACTGAGAGAGCAGCTGTAAGTGAACAGTTTGGGGGTAAAAATTGCTTCAGACCAGGTCTTCTGCTGCACTGGAATGTGTTTTATAACAGAACCTTCAGATTCAGCATTCAGCAACAAGAATTATTAAAAGGAAAAAAAGAGAGAGAAAAGGAAGGAAGAGGAGCTTGAACTCCCAGGTTAATCGCTCTATTTGCAGAACACAGGTTTCATACGGTTAAATGCAATGTATTCTCACCCACATCCATCTAAAACGTCACAGTCATCTCACCACTTCCACTGGAACAACTGGTTCAAAACATGCCTAAAAGCTGTTCAAAATGGAACATCAGGCAGCCTGGGAAGGTTTTTGAACCCTGCTTATTTATGATTCTAGTCAGGGTTCATCTGGTGATGTAGGTATGTTTGCTGTGCTTTTCATTAGGGGAATATTAGCACCACAGCTTCTGTCAACCCATTTTGTGTTGAGGTTCTGGTCTAACTCAAGGTTTGAGTCAATCGCAGAAGGTGCAGGTATTAGAAAGGAAATTAAAGACAAAATCTACACTATCCAAGGGAAAAACAAAACAAACGTAGAATGTCACATAGTTCCAACAGAAATTGATTGCATGAAACTTCCTTACATTAAAACAAGTTTGTTTTGTAGTTCATGCAATAATTTAAGCAGCTTTGCCTTAAGCATCCATTTGTGCATCAGCTGTATAGCTGAATTTCTTCCCTGATTTGAAAAAATCCAAACAACTAAGTCACGAAGTTCTGCTTTTTGATGCAAAACACAGCAGATGCCAGGTTTCCTAGTGATGCCATGGTCTTTAGAAGCCAGGTGATGCACAGTTAATTTTTAGACAGTTACCAGGCAACAGTTGGGACTAACAGAAGGCCACAAACAACTCCTTAATTTTCCTTCCTGAATCTGAGCGGCTGGGTCTATATTTCAGCTGCTTTTCCCCTGAAGGTCTTAGCAATGGAAAAAAAAGGATCATATAGTATATTGGTTAAATTAGATAAATGATTTCCTTTAGCAGGTCTAAGTATTCAATAAATCTACTCCTTTGCAAATATAATATAAAACTGTTCTTTCAATTTTTCATCTGCTTAGATCTAGGAAATTCTAGCTTCTTTCTTGAAGTTGAACAAAGTCTCACAGCCTCTCCGTGGTGTTCCAAAGTATAAGTCTATTACTTTGCTTTTTGTTTAGCTTTTCTTTTATTTGTCATTTCTGTTTTGACGTTTCCCATTCTTCTCATCATTATCATTGAATTATGAATGATGGTTTAATGAACAATGGAATATTCAGCTGCACTTCAGGCTTTGTATTTCTTACCTTTGCATTCATCAGAAAACTGACTGATGTATTTACAAAAGATGAAATGGCTTATTTTCCTGTGATAAGAACCATCCAAACTTCAGACCAAGATGTGTGTTCTATTGTTATTGTTCCATGATAACATTAGTTTGTCACACTGTCTTTAAGATGCCAATAATAACACTATCTTCACACTCCAAGTCTCCCAAAGTCTGAGCTCTATGTGCAGGAATAAAGAATTAAATATGAATAACTGGAGGTTTCTTTTCATTTTTGGTATTTCCTATAAAAATAAATGATATTTTATGTAATCTAGTAATTCTCATACCTTTACTATATACTCATCACCACAATACCTCTTTCACAAAACAAACAACAAATGAGGGATAGAAGGGAAGGGAAGGGAAGGGAAGGGAAGGGAAGGGAAGGGAAGGGAAGGGAAGGGAAGGGAAGGGAAGGGAAGGGAAGGGAAGGGAAGGGAAGGGAAGGGAAGGGAAGGGAAGGGAAGGGAAGGGAAGGGAAGGGAAGGGAAGGGAAGGGAAGGGAAGGGAAGGGAAGGGAAGGGAAGGGAAGGGAAGGGAAGGGAAGGGAAGGGAAGGGAAGGGAAGCATTTTTCCCCCTGTGAGAGAAATGGAAGATAAGGACAAGGAAAGGCTTTACTTTCCCTATTTCACATACCATCTATTAACACACAGTAACATGTCATTGTGAGCCGTTAGGAACTTGGTTTTATAATTTACTGTTATTTATGACTGTTACTACACTAGCTTCTACACAGAAGCCTTTCAGTTACAGATCATTGTGCTCATCACTCCAGAAATACAAAACTATTAGTTCCTGGAGGTTCTTTTGAATATTTCTGGCATGTATGACATATTAAAGTAGAGCCTGGAATGCAGCGAGTTGGTTGCTTGCAAAGCTTGTGACAGAGGATGCAGGAATTTCGTGACCATGGAGCTAATCATGAATCCCTTTAGATCCAGCTCTGATTTTACTACTGCCATGAGCCGACCTAAGTCTGGGTTGTTATTTAAAGGAATTTTTCTACCGTCTGCTCTCCAGTCCAGCCACACTCCCTCCTCTGCTAAGGCATCATATGGATGCAAAATGGGTCAGATTAGGGAACTGAAAGCACATAAAAAAGAAAACAACAACAACAACCAAGAAGGTGGCTCCATCACTTCAAATGGATCATGAAACTGCAGCCTCAGGTTCAACACCCCTGCACTTGCTCTTGTAGAGCTGTGTTTGAGGTAGCTGGAGGTGAAATGAGTGAAAGGACACCAGGCTCTGCTTGTAGATTTGAGGGAAAAGCCTTCCTGAGCACCAAGGGCTTGGTCTTCTCCATGCCAGAGCAGCCCAGAGTTCACCTGAAGTCCTCTAAGAAGGACTATATTGTCCTCCTACGTTGTGCATGTACAGCAGGGCCTTCACTTGATAGTACTAGTTAGGGATTCATTAGTAGCATGCTTCAATAGGGAAGAGGCTTGGGAATAGCACTGTCATTCTTGAAGGGAATAGTGAAGACCTTTCCCCTACTCTGCTCTCCCTCCTGATCCCCTATGTGGAATGATGCCTCTCACTCCTTCCACTCACTTGGTCAAGTAGAGCACCTATGCTCTCTCCTTCTCAAACAACCCATATTTCCCATCACTGTCCACCTTCCTTTTTCTGGTACAGGTAACTCAGATAGTTTTGCCACAAATATTCCCAAAGCTTCTGCTTCCTCACCACTTCTTCCCCACATCCTACAATCTCCTTTGCTTGCTTGAGACCATATTGACCAACAGCCAGCCACACTCAGCCAGGATAAATCACACCCCAAATGCTTCAAATTCTTGACCTGGACATGCTCAAAATACTTCTCAGTACTTTGACTCTAGCTCTAAATGGGCAAGCCAGAACTGAACAGTTCTATCAGCCTACCCCAAGAAATCCCAAAGCAAGACGACAGCTAGAAGAAATCCCTTGTTTAAAGAATCATTTTGTCCTATTAAAGTAGATTTCAACTATTTGGAAGCAATACAAGTCATTGGGAAAACAAAACAAAACAAAGCAGAACAAAACAAAACAAAAACAACAACACACACACACAAAAAAAAAAAAAAAAAGGAGTCAAAATATCTCCCTTGGGCTATGCTTCTCATTGAAAAAGCCATTTTATGTAACAAAATGACAGCACTGGGTCTGATTTGCAGCCAGTATGCTTCAAGGCTTTAGGAGCAGTTTTATCATCATTTATATGAATTGACAATGTAGAACACTTTAAGAAAACAAAATTTGTATGATCCTTTCAGTAGATGAATGCTCCAAACAAAGTCAAAATCTCTAGGAAAAATGGTGTCATCAGTCCTCATTTTTTCTTTTATTTGTAAATAATGTCAGTGAATATGTTTCATATCTCAGTCATTTGCACTGTATTGTGATAAGGACCTTTATTTATTGGAGGCAGTTACCTGTCTGTCTTCTCTTTGAAGCATTCCTAAGCACACTTCTTTTGCTAGGGTCCAAACTCATCTCACCAAAATTATGGCATTTACCAAAGTTGTCTCCAGTCTGAGGCTGGATGGTACCTCCTTCTACTGACGACAGATGAAACTTAGATCAAAAGTAATCCAGACATCTCACTGCAGCACTTTCTTAGGATGAAGTAGCGAGGTCTGTAAGTGCTCTTTTCGGGCATCATGGTATCGTGTTTGTTCTTGTGTCTGAGTAGGTCTTGCACCTCAAGGATAAAAATCTGGACTAGGGGAAGAATAAGAACCTAAGAAGGCTGGGAAATTATTTTCATGGAAAAAATCTATTTTAAAATATACCTGATGGTTACTTATCTGCAGAAACCTTGGCAAATACACAAAGGGGCAGAGAGCTCAGGATGTTATTTCATTATTCATTATTATTATATTCATATTTCACTATTTCATTATTTTCACTTCTAGCACTGATCATTTGCATGATCTTGGACAGATGACTTCTCAGTTCCATGCTCTGTCCCTCTGCCCTGCTCACTTTTAACTCTTCTCTTTGCTCAGGTTATGAACTGTCTTATGCAAGGACTATGTTTATTTATAATAGCCAGACAAGACTAGAATCTGTGCCCTGTGGGCTCTTCAGAACTGTGCTTTCGAGGATGTAGACAGAAAGGGATGGCTGGGAAATGTCTTAGTAGTAGCAGAACAGACTTAGCGGGAGTTCAGGATAGAAAGCTTTCTGTGGTCTGAAGGTGACTCAGAAGCGAGTTAAGGTTCAAGCAAAGGTGACCTAGAGTAGTAGGTGCCTTTATTGCCCAGTATCTCTTATGATCCCTATGGAATCTATGCAACATGACATAAAATAATCAAAACCCACCAGTCTGCAGAGAAAAAAATGAAGAAATGAGTGAATTGTGAAGAGCAGCTGTACTGAGACTTCAGACATAGTGTGTAACACACAGACTGGGATGCCAGACCCAATCAGAGGGCTATACCTCTGCCATACCTACCCCCTTTTTAAGGAACACAAATGCAATTTTCCATCCCCTGAAAACTGCTGTCAGAACTAATGGCTATGGGAACTTTGGCTCTTCCTCCTACATGTGTCCCCACTTTTTCCTATCTACAAGGCTGAGATGTACCAGTTTTCTTTCCCCTCCAGTGCTGTACAAAATCTACATGTGTTCCTACATGGTCAAGATTTCTGATATTCAGGAACAGAAACGAGAAATAATTTTTGAACTCCCCCAGTAGAGCAGGAAACTGCACTTCAGAACTACAATAGGAATGCAGTGTTGACCAGGTCTGACAAGAACTTGGAAAGCTTTACCTCTCAAATTAGTTTCAGTTCCCCAGGGATATTTCTGTAGAAGCAGATTGCCACTTGCGAATGGGGGACTGTTGTGTCGTCCTTGAAAAAGGCACATAAAAATACACTTCAAACTTTTGTTAAGCCCCACAGTTTACTCCTGTTAATTATTAAAGGATTTAGAATGAACAAAACAGATGATATTAATTAACTCTTCACCAGGGTCCCTCATTCTGATATAGTCAGGAAGGGAGACACAAACTTCATATCTGATGATATTTCTTCCAGATTTATTTTCTGACCAAACAAAAAGACCAAATACTTGTCAAAGCAGAAACTCGATGGCCATTACAGAGTGCAGATAAGAATAAAAGGCCCTAATGTGGTTTAATACAACACTAGTGTCCCACAACCAAAGAGCCCATCAGGCCTGTGTCAGATTCCTTGTGTGACTCAAGAACCACTGTATCAGAAGAATACCTCCTGCAGCCTCTTCCAAACCTGACAGCTTCCTTCATTTTATGGCTTCACACCTGCTTTGAAGAAGCTTTACTAACACCTGTCATCTCTACCTGTGGTTTTCAACAGACATCTGCTAAGGGACACTCTATCCAATGATACAGTTATATACATGTATATACTGGAGTCAGAATGTAAAAATTCCAATAGAATGAGGTAAGATTTGAACTTAGGATTCTGATAGCTAAGGAGTCTCTCTTCTAACATCCAAAGAAAATAGATTACAATACCCTTTCAATAACTGAGGCCCATGCTGGTAAGTCCCAAACACTAACAGTCCTCAGCCCCTGAGATTCCTAGTAAGGTTAAATACTTGATTTTATCCACCTTTAAATCCTTCTTCCTAGTATTTGCAGTTAGATAGCTTGCAAGATCTTATCCAGTTCCCTAGCTTTTACAGCGCCCATATTTATGTATGTCATCATTCTGCCAGATGACTGATATGAAAACATGAGGCTGAAAAGACCAGTACCAGAGCTGTAGTCCTCTGCAGTTAATTCAAGAACAGGTCAGTAGCAGTACAGATGAATGTCAGTCAGCGAGTGTCAAAGATGGATGAGAAATCTGTAAGCCTGGGCTATCATTAAGAAGATCTGAACAACTTCTTTGCCCACACAGGTGTCACTGCTTGTATGACACCAGATGTGCTGGCAGGAAGTTTTCACAGTGCAATTACAGCAGCCAAGAGAATGGACTGGAGATTTCCATTCCTAAGCTGTGAATGTATCACCTGCCTTAATTCACATCTTCAGCGTTTTTTATATGAATTAAGAGATTTACAGACCAATGTAACCACTACTCTTTGCTTTGAAGTGCAACACAATTCGTTTTTACACCTGAGCACAGCATTTTGCTACTCCTGGTAACTGGAACTGTTGGAATCTTCTGTCATTTACATCAGTGACAGAAATGGAGGTGACTGTCACTACAGAAAGGGCCCTTTAGAAGAGAACATCACTGTCGCATGCACAATGACATCTACAAATGTTTTGCTGTTTTCAGTGAGCAAAAATATTACCTGTAGTGGTAATGCTGCAGTGGAAATATTATGCTGTTGGAAAAGCAAAATCTGGGGCAATATCACTTCATCCATGAGTTTTATGCTCATGTAAATCCACTGGAAATTAAGATGACAACATTTCAACAAGTGTTCTAATTTCCTTATAATCAAGTACATTAACAACCCACCATATCCATGTTCAGTGGCTTCAGCTTCTCAGTCTCACATATTCGAACAATTCAACACGTCTGGGACTGAATTAATGTCAAAAACAATTCCATACACTTAAAATGATATTCTCACTTTGCATTACTTAGAAGACAGTCCTCAGAGCAAATAGATAGCATTAAAATGCCCCCACTTGTTTAAGTCACCCTTGGAAACACGGCTGAACTGAGTGGTTATTAATTAGTGGAATATCCCTTGTGTTTATATAGAATCATTTGTGTGCCTGGTACATGTGAACAAAGGCCATACCCCAAGGAGCTTATAGTTTAAATTATACAGATAGCTAACCACCTCATTATAAACTTGTTATAGATTTGGATCTAAAAAGGAGGCAGAGCAAGACAAAACCATGGGGAGTGAATACATCTGTTTTGCAAAGAAATCTGAGCTTGGATATGAGGTTATGCAAGGATATAAGCTGCTCCGTTAATAAGTGTATCTGCTATAAGATAGAATTGGGTTAGAGTGGAGAAGGTTTTCACTAGATCCAGCTCTGGGGAGATGTTTAAAGCTAGATCCAATAAAATAACTCAGCTCTGCCATTTTTAGAACTGCTCCCAGTTGTAATAATTGGGTGATATCCTGTGAAGTATTTACGTGGTTAGAGCAGGCAATGGTCCCAAGTGCTTGTTGAAGTTCCCACTCCTAGTTGCTGCTTAACCCTGAATGTGCCTTAAGAATCAAGCTGATGTACTGCTTCCCAAATACCCCAAGTTTTCTGCCCCTGCTGCTGACAGCCATGGAAATCTGAGCATGTGGCTGCCACCAAAGCCTGATCAGGACCCTTGGAAACAGGGTTTTCCCCACTCACCACTCACTCTCCAAATCCTAGTTTTGGACTCTTGCACAAATTATGCAATAGGCATAGATCTGTGTTACTAGGTTTAGTTGTTAGCCCAGCGGGTCTGAACAAAATAGGATTCATGGCACTCATGCAAGGCAGATGGTGTTTTGTGACAGGGAAGATAAAAATAGAGTTCAGGAAATAGTTATAAGAGATTACCAGTTGCTCACCAAATAGGATTTTATGACCAAAAAGAAATATATATATATATATATATATACACACACACCATGAATCAATCAACTGAAAGCTAAAGGAAAGTGATATAATCATCTCATCCAGTCTCCTGTAGAAATCCATCTGAGAAGCATAATTGACCAGAAATCTTTGCATCAATCTTGTAACTTCTTCTTTAGCAGTAATGATATTTTAGAATCCCGTGGATTTAAACAATCCAAATAATAAGAATGTGCCACAGTCCAATCCATCATCACTGTACTACAGAGCATGTAGGCTCAGTTTTCATACTTTATGTCACATCATTCCATTTTACCTTATTCTAACATTATTCACCACAAAAACGAGCAAAAGAAAACCACACACAAAAAAAAAACCCACAAGTCTTTCCATGTAGGGCTGTACTCAAACACCCTTCCAGCTTTGCTGGGGGTAAGCAGAACAGTCTGCGTTTGCTCAGATTCTCATATATGACCTGCACTATCCCATGGCTCTTTTCTGAATTGTTTGAAATTAAACGAAAAACTCCTTCTTGTTTCAATATGTTTCTTGTGTCTGGCTGGATACTCCAGGAAATGTTCACTGGTAGACATGAGTGCTCTTATGACAAACCAAAATGAGGATTACTTCTGAACTTAGACTGGAAGAGAATTGGTTTGTTGTCATTTGCTTATGCTATTATAAATAACCAGAACTTTCACTAACAGGTGATTTTTTATTTTATATATTTATTGAATTATTATTTTTTTGAGAACAAGATGAAAGAAGTTTGAGAAGGACAAATAGCAGAACTTTTCTGAAAACCTCATTAACTTGACATTTGAATCCTGGGCTTCAAGAGGAGAAACCATTCCCTGTTATTATGTGTGTGTGATTGATAGTTTATATATGATACATATACATATATATACACACATAAATATTTGATGTGCAAACATACATTTATAAGTATAAACGCACAAAGCTGTGGATCATATGTAGTTTAAATATGTCGTAGGTAGCCCACTAAGGTGCTTTAGCTGTGGTCATTCTTGAACAAACAAGAAGCTGCAGTAGGACCAGACTCAGTGTCCTGGCTCTCCACAGCTCCAACTCAAGCCAAAAATTTCCAGCCCACATACAAAGATGAGCTTCTGCATCATGCTTTCTCCCCAGGCCTCAACCTGGCTGCTGTTGGGCCTCTTTCTGGTCACACAGGAAAAGCTGACTATCTTCATAGGCACTGAGAGAGGGAATGTTCGTTTGCAACAAAGCCCTGGAGCCCAAAGTTTGTTTTGTTCAGTTCCTTCAGAACTTGAATTAAACTTGCAATTGCTAACAATGCAATCATTTCAACCATTGCAAAGTTCATTGGAAGAAAGAGGAGAAGAAACCTGGCTGCTGCTGACACAAAATGTAATTGCTTACAACTGTAGGACGTAATGTTATATTTTATTTGTTTTTCTCTCTACAGGTGCACAGCTCTGTAATTAGCTTAGACATTTTCATTAAAATGCATGTTAATTATAATTTAAAAAGAACCTGATGAGGCAATTCAAGGTCCTTAAGTCTTCCTTAGAAAATATTTTTGCTTTTTCTATAGGCAAAATAGTTTTGTTTTCTTTTGTTTCATTTAAATGAAATATTTAAATGTAAAATGAACGTCCTAATATAGCACATTTGATGCACGCTGGACCTTAAAACAATAAGATATGCTTCAAAATATTTGTTATGTGATCCAAACCCCATTGGATATGACCCAACTTTCCATTCCCATTTCAGGTTGGATACTAGGAAAAAGTTTTTGTCAGAGAAAATGGTGAGGCACTGGAACAGGCTGCTCAGGAAGGTGGTGAAGTCACCGTTCCTGGAGATGGTCAAGGAAAGACTGGATGTCATACTGAAGAACATCATCTATGGTGGTCGCAGTCATGGGTTGATGTTTAGACTAAACAATCTTAGCGGTCTTTCCAAATTTGATGATTCTATTCTATGATTAATCTGAGTAGGATTTCAGTCCAGACCTTCACCCACTCAATGCAGCGTCAGACCAAACAAAACCTCTCCACCTGCTCTGGTGTTGATGTGGCACAGCAAAATACTTTTATATTCAGTACAAGATGTTTTTTGTTAAAGAATCATTGGAATAAGGTGAAACAGTGAACACAGGAGAAGGAAGGAATTTGTGAATGTAGTTTATTTCGTGAGACAAAATTCCACGGCTACCATAAGCATGTCATTTATTTCAGCTGACACCTCCAGAGTAGGTACACAGTTGCATATGTCACACTTGTGCATGTTTTGCCCACACAGTTTTGTTTGCATTCCCAGAGCTGTGAATTTATAACAACTGGAGGATTCTTTGGGTTATTGCATGTAATAGGAGCTGTATTTTCACAGATGGCTTACCTTCCTTGACAGATGTCAGTTTTTAACAGTGTCCCAATAACTACTGCAAGTGCTAACTTTATACTCATACCAAAAATTGCTGCCTTGAAGGGACAAGCTCTTTTATTTTTTAGGTTACTTTTGTAGTGACTGGAACAACTTCTGAAGGTCTGAACTGGATGCTCCACTACTTTCAGCCTGGAAAACAGCTATGACTGTCTTTCTAAAAAACGAATGTTCTCATGCCAGTAGACATGCCAGGCAGGACTCGAATTACTGGATTAAAATCCTGTGTGTGACAGACGGTAGATCATTTTGTAGGTATATCCCTCCATCTAGTCTTGGGAATCTATGATTCACCTTCTGAACAAGCTTAATGGAACCACCGCAATTATCAAACAAACTCCTAACTTCTTTCTCCAGAGGATTATAGTCTGGAAAATCAGAAGAAACAGACAATGCCTGGGGGTAGAAGAGCGAGCGGATAAACAGCACAGATGGGCTCCAAAGATATTGTTGAGCAGCACTGCCAAATCTAAACATTTCAAAACTATGAATCAGGCACCAGAAAAGTCTTTAGATTTACTTACAATTCATGAGATGTGGAAAATAGCTTATTTCAGTAATGACTCCATTATTGTGCCATCACATTCGCTGCCCAACTGCCTGTCAGTTGTCCTCCTCCAGACATTTCTGCATTCATTGGTTAATTTCAACTGCTTCTGAAAGAACAGCAGAGGACTGGAAGGTGTGGAGACCTTACAGGGTCTGTGGGTGGCTGGGCTGGCAGTCATAGAATTACAGAATCATAGGAGTTGGAAGAGACCTCTGGAGTTCATCTAATCCAGTGCCTGCTAAAGCAAGTTCCGTGGAGTAGGTGAACCCATAATGATATCTGCACTGGGAGGGGGGCAGGAGCAGCTGGGCCCTGACTGGCACAGATCACTCCATCATCACCCATGGAGCTGTTCTGTCTGTTCTGTGTGTAAGAAACCAGGCCAGGAGTAAGAGTTGCAGATGTTGTGTGTGGCTGGACACACGTGGAACTCGTTCAGTGGCTGGAGGGAAGAAAGCAGGGGAGTGCAGCCAGACACCATGGGGTATGAGCAGGCTGTGGGTACTGCACTGGTGAACACGGCACTGCTCAAGAACTGAAGCTCTGCAGCCCCCAGCGATCTGTCTGTATTTTAATCTCAGGAACCCACAAGGAGGATATTAAACAGTAGTTAGGCTAAGACTCATAAGCCCTCTTTCCCAAAATGGTCTGAAGGTCACAGCAGCCCTGCATCCTTTCCCCTGCTGACAGATGCTGCCCCATAGCTCCACAGTTTACTGACTCATTCACTACCCAGTCATGCAATTGTGCTACAACTTGTTTCAGTCTAGGTAAAATAAGTCAGTGAAGGCCTAACACTGAATTCAGGTAGTGCATGGTGGAGATGCTGGCCAAAAGGCAAATGGGAACCTTCAGCAGTGCAGGTGTAGCTGGGGTGACCCTGCACTCCCAGGGGGGCATCTTCCTCCTCAGGGCCCCTCACTGATGGTGAAATGCTGTGAACAAATCCAGGTTTGTCAGCCTGGTGCCTTTCTAACACGGCTTATGGCGTGATGTCCCTTACTCATTTCAGACAGAATCTGAGATTCTTTTCTGCTAGAATGTTTGAAAGAACATTCTGAGAAGAAACAGAAAAGGCCCTAATTGGAACATAGCATTCTCAAGGGCTTCTCTGTAAGCTGTAGCATTTGAGGTTTTCCTCTATAAGAGACATCACACCCAGATCTGATAGCAAAAGAGCTGTTCTGCACTGCTCTGTTTTCTTCACTCGTGAGTGCACCAGCCTAAGGAATCTTACTTTGACACAGCCCCTCTGTTGCATGGCTACAGCCCTGTGCAAGCAGTAGTACTAAGCCCAGTCTGTCATATTTCAGCTGCCTTCTCCACTCCCCTGCTAGGTTCATCATAGCCCCCTGTAGCCCTGGAGGAACCGATTTTAAAGCAGTTCTGTCACATAGGTAATGGCCTGTATATTCAGCTCCGTTTTAGAAGTACATAAATCTGGACAACTCGTGTGGTAGAGCAGATAGGTGTTGAATTAGCATTGTTGTCAGTAGGTAAAAAGACAAGGTTGTCTCAGAATTGGAACGTTTCTTGTTGTTTGCTCAAAAGCAATCAAAAGTTGTTCATTGAATTTTGCAAGGTGACTGTACGTGATCAGCTGGATACTTGTCCTGATTTACACATCATCATTGCCAGAGTGAGCAAGCTTCAGCATGTGTTCTGGAAGTGAACATTTCCTTTGCTGAGGTCTATCAGAGGGATGATTTAGTAGAAACTTCATTTCTATAATGAAAACAAGTAGACTTTAAAGAGTTCAGTAGATGTTTATAGATAAGAAGTGCTCCCCAACTAATTTTTCTAGCTGCGAGGCAAGGTAAATGTATACGTCTAACATGTAAACGGATAAGTCCAGTAGCTCCACAAATATTTAGAAATAAAATAATGGATTGTGATAAACTGTTTTAGAAGAAAAAAATATGGACCAGAAGGCTGGCCTTTATTAGAAATTAAGTTGACCTTGCCTGTCCTGCAGGCTTTACCAAAACCATTAATATGCATACTACCACATCCTGTTGCCTGTGTACTCCCCCCTGTTAGAAACCACTGCTTTTCCTTACAGTGATTCTTGTTATGAAATAATGACAATTTTTCAGCAGTTCAAGCTTGTATTCTAGGGCTGGCAGCTTAATCAGAAATGTGATGTTTCTCCAGAGCCAATGGGCCATGTCAGGACACATGGCAGGATTTCTCAGGCTGTTTGAAGCCCAGCTCTTTCTCAAAAGCTTAGTAGCAGAGATATGCATAAAGGTTTGATAATGCTGGATCAAAAGGAAGGAAAATTCTTACAGAATCTTTGCAGAAATCAAAGGAAATGATCACTTAGAGAAATCTTGTATTGCCAGAGAGAGGACGAGGTAAGGAAGAAGCAAGCCCAGCAAACCTAGCTCATCCTGAGGAAAGACTCACCAGACTAACTGTCTAGCAGAAAGTCAGATTCAGAATGAACTGCAGGCCATAAAGAAAACTAAAGAAAGGTGAGCACGAATATGTCACATACAGGTAACACCTCAGTTGTTCCCTGCTGCCCCTCACTGGAGCTGGGTACATGAGCTGAATCACAGGAGAAATACACATGCTCCAAAAATACTGAGGGTAGCTGACAGCAGTCTGATTGCAAGGGCAAGGGATGGACAGCCAGCATCAGGTGAGATCTGTGTAATCTTGGACCCCACTGCACTTGAGAAGGTTTTGCCATCAGCTTCATTAGTGGTGGGATTATTCCCAAGAACTTTCTACTTCTATATCCTTGATACCTTAGTCAGCACTCTGCTCAAAACCAAGCAGGACTGTTATGAGACAAGTGCTGTGAGTGATGAAATGGTGAAACAAGCACAAGTCTTCTTGGCTCTCCTTCATAATATGCATTCCACTTCAACTTCAGACATTTTCATCCAGCCTCTCAGCGTGGCTGTTGAAGCACCTTGCCCAGCCATCCATCTCCCAGCTGTGCCATGTGCCACTTGGACCTGGCTGCCAAATGTAAGCACTTGAGTCATCCAAGCCAGGTCATCAGCATAAAGATTCTCTTAACTGGTATTATGGGATCAGCACTTTCTTGGTGCATATGAGGCTTTTTTGTTTCGTATCGGGGCTGCATATTTGCAAATTCCTAGTCTTTATTTAATAGGTAAGTTGTATATTTGTTACTACATAAATCGCTTGAAATTTGAAGGACTAACAATAAGAGAGCGACAGAGACAGGAATCAAATTTAAAGGTGCTTGCTTACAATTATGAATTTATCCCCCAGCACACGTTGCTTTTATTGTCTTATAGAGCTCACAGTTTCTGCTTCTAACGTGGTACACTGGCCCCTTGCTTACAGTGTTCTTAATCCCCTAGGATCCATTATAATTTTTAGATTACTCGATGTCTGAAAAGTGTTAGCCAGTATTTTGTCGATGGTTGTGTGTTAGTGCTTATTGCAGAGCTCAAATCATAAGCGAAAGGCAAGCTTCCTCTTATACATGAATTCCTTCAGATGATTTTTGGTAAGCATTTTGCTTGGCTGGGGGTCTGAAGAGAATAAAGAATTCCATTGAACCCAACAAAACCTGCCTGATCTTGTTCTCCTCGACAAGGGGAAATTTTTCTCTGTGTATTTTGCAGTGCTTGCTTGAAGACCTTTGTCCTCTTTAGAAAAGTAAAATAATGAACAGATTATATTGCTCCATTTCAAAGGAGAAAACAACAAAGAGAAGCCAACTGGAAAATCAGAAAATACAAATAAAGACAATTTTTACTGACAGTTTTCTGATCCAAATATTTATTTCCTAACTCATACAAAATTGATGCTTGTGGAGGTACCGGGCTGGAAAACAAATGATTCTAGTTATCCACAGAGAACATACAGTACCAGTGGAGCAATGAAGCCTGCTTTGACTTGAATGAGAAATATTACAGGTAATTTACAAAACGAGATCCAGTGTCATATAGAAAATGACGTTTTGGAGAAACAGTGTCATGGAGGAGGCTGATATTTGTCTGCTGAGGCTGCAAGGGATCCCCCTTCACCCAGTCAGGCAGTGGATGGGGAGGCTTCCCTTCTACCTTGGCAGGAACTGCACCTGTGTGCTTGCCAGACAGCCAGCTCTCCCTATAGGGCTCCTACGCCTTTCAGTCTTTATAAGTTCACAGCACATTTGCTGTGGAGTTTGGCTGGATATGGACCAGAGAACCACATGTAAAAGACTGAAAACAGAAAGAGGCTCTGTTCTACTAGGAATTTATTTTGTGATCAGATGGAAAATTTGGCTTCAGTGAAAAAAAAGAGTCAGGTAACAGAAGGAGATGAGAAAGTCAGTCCTGGATAAAAGTAGTTCTAATACTTAACATAAAGTAAAACACTACTAAAGGTTTGTATGAGAGTCATGCCAGCTTCTATGTAGATGAGAACTGTAATGAAACGGTATCTAAGTCATTATAAATTTTGCTATTTACACAAAAGCGGAAAAAGAATTTTTCCTACTTCATTTTTCATGTTACCCTCCGTACCTTGCATACTTATTAAAATGTAGGGTTTCAACTACCCATAGAAAAAATACAAACGTGCAGAGAAAATGACTACTAGAAAGAAAAGAGCAACCAAGTCCCATAGCTAGATTTGCAATGATTCAGTCCTGTCTTAAGGAGTTAGATCATGTTCTTTTTCCTCCCTACATAAAAGTTGCACTCATAACAACAGAACAAGAAAAGCACGGCTGCTTCAAAACACTGGACAAAGAGTTCCAGAGACAAGATAGCAACTAGTCAGAAATGCTGTGGAAAACATTGCTCTCGTAATAACTTGCTATTTACATTGAAGAGGGTAGCTTTTAAAATTAATTAAAAACTAAAGGGAAAAAATAATTAAAACAAAAAAAGTTTTTAGTCAAAGGATAATTTGGCCTATAAGGTGGAATCTCTTTTGCTTTTTGTCCAGCAGATCTTTTGAGATATATATCCACATATACATAGATATATGTCTAGGAGAGATGTATCAAAAGCTAAAACATGTCTGCGTGGTGAGCTGGCAAATCTCATCTCAGAGATTACATCTGCAGCAGGCAGCCCCCCCACAGCAGAAATACTGGACCGATACACGTGAATGAAATGACTCTCCCTGCCCACGACACACACTGGATCCACATACACACATCAGTCTGTCAAAGCAGAGCTGACCACAGCTCTGGATCCCGGCCCTCGTACACAATGGTCCCATTTCCACCGAAGCACGGTGCTGGGCACAGAGCAGGGCCAGTGTGGGGTCTGTGGGATGCCGACACCTGTTGAGCAGACGGAGGACAGGTTCCAGCTCCCTTTGCAGGTGGTGGATGCTCTCAGCTGGAGCTGAGATGAACAGCAGCTCCAGGGATGCTCTGCAGGATGAGGAGCCACCGGCCTGTTAGGACTCAGCTTCTGAGCAGCCCTATGCAGCCAGTAACAGCAGTTGTGCTCCTCCAGTGGGATGACTGGGCTGGGCCGGTCCCTCTTAGAGCAAGATGCTGTCTGGTGGCAGGACCTGATTCTGATTCCGAAGCAGGAAAATCCAGGCAGAGGATGTGCCCCTCACCAGAGGAAGGATGGTCTGCTCTCCAGCTGTCCAGGCTCCATCCTAACTTGCCAAAAAACAGTGCAAATTTGTAACAGTTCACAGGAAAAAGAACGTCCATACTGACAGGGTATAAATCCTTCCTTACATACAGGAATGGTGCAAGCATTTACCCGGCATCTCTATCAAATATCGTAGAAAAGGTTACACAAAAATAGTTAAATATATGGATACAGATACGTAGATATTACACTTGCATAAAATATGTAGATTCAAAACCCTTTGGGCAGTTTCACAGTTAGCTGAAAATGTATGCTTTAGAAATATGAACAATTTCCTACACTTTTCTAGTTTAAGTAGGAGGGGAAAGGGAAGCAGCATCAGCCTTATTAATACTGAATGCTAAGTGCAGGAATTTAGCTGTAGCTGTAGGGCTTTGAAGCAATTGATTTGACAGAACCTCCAAGCATAAACTCTGTTTTAAAAATCCACATTTATTCCCTAGATCGCTTATTGTTTCATGAAAATGAAAACCTACGCGCCCTGCTTGTATCAGCTGCACCTCCTGAGACCCGCTCCATGAAACCTCGTAAGCTCACAATCCTTCAAGGTAGGGTCATGCACTGGGAGTACGCATGAGCCTTATTGCAGCATTTCTGTGCGGTAACAGGAATTCGGAACTTCTCACCTCCTGTCGAATTTAACTTTAGAAATGCAGAACCTTGAATGACACCACAAGAAGCTCACAGTTCTGAGAAAATTCAAGTCAGTAGGAAATTTTACTTGTAGAGCACGTAATTTACACAGATTTACAGGAATACAGAGAGATTAGAATGTTAAATCGAACCTAATTAACAGAGGATAGAGGTTTACATGATGACAGTTAAATTCATTACATTTCTGCAACTATTCTTAGTGTCGTGAGACTATATAGATAATATATATACCTATATATTCATAATATATATAAAGATATATATATTTCCATCCTTTTCCTTTTCTTTTTTTTTCCTCAAAAATAGGGCAATTTTATAACTGCAATGAGATGTGACAAGCAGTACACTTCTGGGGAATTATTGCATGCCTTGAGTGCATAAGGCAGAAGGAAGAGTATCTGACTACAGACACTGAAGAAGTGGAACCATCAACCAGAAATGCACTGGAGTGATTTGGAACATCTTATTGCTTTTATAAAACTCGAAATCATATACTTTAAAGAAAAGGCACAAAATAAAGGGGAAAATAATATCTCTCTATTTAGTGGAGATCTCGATCAGGAAGCTCCATTACTGCTCACTGAACTCTCCTCACTGTCCTAAATCTATTCCCTGTGGTGCAATACCGTGTTGCGGTTGCATAAGGAGGTTAAACACAGAAGTTCATGCATCCTTTATTAGGGGAAACAAAACAAAGCCCATTTCCTTGCCGAGCAACATGGCAGTAGCCATTAGCATCTGGTCGCACCAGGGAGCATCGGCCGTCACTCCCACCATAACACACCACCAACACTGGGTTCCTTTCTGCACCAACCTCAGCTGGTAGAGAAGCTCCTGGAGCTGGATGCTACTGCACACACCTGGGTGCTGGAGACACACACTGAAAGCCAACAGGAATTTTCCACCAGGCAGGATCACAGAGGGGTAAGACAGGGTTAAAAGAAGCATTGCCTTGAAACCCCTGCATACTGGTGCCCGTCCATGGACTATGGAGCGCTGTGGCACCCTTTCCTCCTTTCACCTTTGTGCTGCCTGCACAAGGGTTCTCCAACCCAGCAGCCACACCAGGGGGCAGAGAACAGCAGAACGTTACAACCTGTGGGCTACAGCTACCTCCTCGCATCACTCTAAATGCTGGGATATAGTGGGAGGAGAAAAAAAATAATGAGAAAATCCCTCGGTATTACTTTTCCTTTGCTGTATTTTTCTGATGTTAATATGCACAGCAGAGGGCTGCCTCTGCTATGAGACCACACAAGATGTTTCAAAGTTTGGATTATGGCACTCTGTTAAGGCACCTTCAAGGAATGGGCTTTGATTTCATTGCTAAGCAAAGCTGCGCTGGATGTTGCCCCACACTCCTCCAGCAAGCACAGCACCAGCAGCACCACACCTGCCCACCACTGACAAAAGCCACCACTGTTTGCTAGGGAGAAATCACACTTCCAAAATAAATATCTGCTGGGCGTTAAGAGCTGATATTTTGCACAACTGCCTGCTTAGTCCCCCAAAAGAGGAGAGGCGACAAATTTAAAGTGTTGTCTGTCCTTAACTGCTTACTAGATTAGGAGGGATAAAAATATATATCAGCCTTAAAAAGTAGAAGCTGGCCCCGTTCTGCTGCAGGATTCCTTGCCGGGAGGTGAAGGTGTAACTGCAGCATGGTTGGAGCAGGGTGCCTGGTGCAGAACAGGGTTTGTTTTGGGACCCCCAAGAGGAACAAGGCCATCTTCCCCCTGAGGTGCATCGCCTCAAGCCACTACGCAGAATGGCAATGGGTTTGGGGGTTGTGTCAAGGAGAGGGCATTTAGAGATGAGGAATGCTGGGGGGGGAGAGGAAAGCTGCAGCTGGAGGATGGGGCTGCAGGGCACTGCAGTTCACCTAAACCCAATGGGAGGTGGGTGTTAAACAAAACAAGATCCAGTCCTGGAGAGGAGCAAGAGGGGTGGGCGAGGGGCACAGGTCCGAGCACAACAGAGAGAGCTGCTCCAAGAGGACAGGGGGTTCCCAAGGCACCCACCAGATCTGCCACTCCCCCCACACCGCGCCCCAGCCACGCCATGCAGTGTGACTCTGAGGGCAGGGGGGGTCCAGCAGTGGGATCACCCCAGCCCTGGAGGTAACAATGTCTAGGGAAAAAGGGACCCCTGCCCCTGACTCTCTCCTCCAGGCTGGATATATGGTCGCTGCGTGCAGGTCCTTCTCCACAAAATGAGATGCATCTTTTCCTTGCACAGTCAATGAGAAACGCGATGTGATCTGTCATGCGCTTGGATCATGGGCTTGTTCGTTCATAGGAATTAGCAACGTTTTCTTCTTCTTCTTTGAGGACTAGAATAATCACTCCGCTATTTACAAAGGCGCCTTCTCACGGGCTCTCCCAAACCATCATGACAAAATCACCGTCTGCAAGAGCCCCGCTCCAGATGTGTCCAAAGCTGCCCGCGCAGGCTGGGACCTGGGGGCGGTCGCGGGGGGGGACTGCTGGATCTCCGAGTCCCGGGGGGGTCTTCCCAGGCGGCTGTCTCTCTCCGATGGGGCCTCTCCCGGTGAGGGGTGCCGGCTGCCGCCGCTGCTGCGGACACAGTGGTCCCGCTCATACTCCTCCTGAGCCTTCTGCATCTTCCGCTTCTTCATCTTCCTCTTGTGGATGTGGAAGGTGGTGAGGGAGAGGAGGATGAGGCAGAAGATGAGGGTGACGAGGACGATGAGAACCAGGGTGGAGGAGAAAGACTGAAAGAGCTGACCCACTTGAGTGATGCAGGTGCTGCTGGCGTTCGAGGTGGCAGACGTCCTGTTCAGGAGACAAGGCGGCAGCGACAGCCTCAACTCCTTGGAGAGCTTGGCACTCATTGAGGAGGCTTCGGAAGACGAGGATCTTCCTCTCCTCTCTGAAGACGCCGGAATTTCGGGGGAGGGGGGGGGGCGGGGGCCGGGCTCGCTCCCGGCAATGCCCGCGTTGCCGCCGGCTCAGCCTCGCGCTGGCTCTAACGCGACCGAGCAGCCTGCAATAGGAGCGGGACCGTCAGCGCTGCCCACCCTGCCCGCCGCCCCGCCCCGGGCACCGCCGCGCCAGCCCCCGGCCCGCGCCCCGATACGGAGCCAACGTCGGCGGCCGGGACCGCGCCGCGGGACGGAGCGGGGGCGGCCGAGGCGGACACCCCGAGCGCCGCTCGCCCCAACTAGTTGCCGCGGCGGCGGCGAGGGAGGGGAAGGAAGGAGGGAGCCCGCCGCCGACCGGACCCCGCAGGTCGAGCCGACCGCCCTCGGGAGCCCCTTACCTTACCTGCGGCAGCGAAGGCGGCGAGGAAGCGCCCGGGCGCCGCGGGCGCTGGGTGCTGCGGCAGCGCGGAGTGAGGGCGCAGAGCGGAGCCGCTTCGGGAGCGCCGCCCGCAGCCTGGCACCGCCCCGGCCCTGACGTCACGCCGGGCCGCCGCCTCCCCTCGCACGGCCGCGGGATCGGGGGGTGCCGGAGGGTCCCGGGCTGAGCCCGCCCCGCTGCGCCGCCACCCACAGGTTGCCTCGGGGCGCCCGGCCCGCCCTCCGTGCCGCCCCCGGGTGCGGTGTGTGCCGGAGAGTCGGAACGAGGTGTCTGCAACAGCGCCCGCGGCTTTGTGTGCGGCGGGGCGTTCGTCCGCAGTGGGGCTGTGGGTTCCCAAATGTAAGAGAACTTGGGATTTGAAGAATGCTTCCGATAGACACACAGGGGCGAAAAGATATTTACCTTCAGGATGAAACTGCTCTGTCTTCCAGAAGGGACAGTGGTGGGGTTGGGGGTGACTGCTTGGGGCCCGGTGAGTGCCTGAAGGCACGTCTGTGCTGTGACAGGGAGCCAGGAGCAGGTCACCGCATGGCACCAGTGGCAGAAACAGGACCTGGAGCCACCTGAGAAGTGTGGGAGAAAGTCTGTACCAGGAGGAAAAGGACCTGGGGTGTTAGCTAATAGTGGGCTGAACGTGAGCCAGAGCCATGCCCAGGTGGCCAAGAAGACCAGTGGCAGGGGGTCACAGAATGGTTTGGGTTGGAACGGACCTCAGAGATAATGCTGTGGGCTTGTATCAGCAATAGTGCAGCCAGCAGGAGCAGGATGGGGATTGTCCCTCTATACTGGGGACTGATGAGGCCACACCTTGAGAACTGTGTTCAGTTTTGGGCCCCTCACAACAAGAAAGTCCTTGAGACCCTGGAGCATGTCCAGAGAAGGGCAATGGAGCTGTGAAGGGTCTGGAGCACAAGGCTTATGGGGAGTGGTTGGGAGAACTGGGATTGTTCAGTCTAGAGAAGAGGAAGCTCAGGGGAGATCTTACTGTGCTCTGCAATTGCTTGAGCAGAGGTTGTGGTGAGGCTGCAGTCAGCCTCTTCTCCCCCATAACAGCAACAGGATGAGAGGGGGTGGTCTCGTTGCACCAGAGGAGGTTCAGGTTGGCGATTAGAATCATAGAAAACCTGGGTTGAAAAGGACCTCAAAGATCATCGAGTTGGCAAGGTTGCCAACTGCTAGACCAGGCTGCCCAGAAGTCACATCCATCCTGGCCTTGAATGACTCCAGGGATGAGGCATCCAAAATCTCTGTGCAGCTTCTTTCAGTGCGTCACCACCCTCTGGGTGAAAAACTTCCTTAATATCATCTAAATCTCCCCTGTCTCAGTTTAAAACCATTCCCCCTTGTCCTATCACTATCAACCCACATAAACACTCATTCCCCCTCCTGTTTATACACTCTCTTCAAGTACTGTAAGGCCACAATGAGGTCTCCCCTGAGCCTTCTCTTCTCCGAGCTAAACAAGCCCAGTTCCCTCAACCTTCTTTAGTAGGAGAGGTGCTCCAGCCCTCTGGTCATCTTAGTGGCCCTCCTCTGGACCCATTCCAAGAGCTCTGCATCTTTCTTGTGCTGGGGTCCCCTGGCCTGGATGCAGTACTGCAGATGGGGCCTCACAAAAGCTGAGCAGAGGGGCACAATCACCTCCCTCTCCCTGCTGGCCACAGGAAAACATTCGGAAAAGCTTCTCAGGGTGCTGAGGCATTGAAACAGGCTGCCCAGGGACGTGGTGGAGTCACTGTCCCTGGAGGAGTTCAAGAATATGGAGATGTGGCACTAGTGGACATGATTAGTGGACATGGTAGGGATGGGTTGTCAACTGGACAGGTGATCTGAGTGGTCTTTCCAGCCTTAATGATTCCCTTTGCAAAGGAGCTGCAGCTCAGGGTTTCCTCTAAACCAACTCAAACGCATGTTCCCAATGCTCCTTCCCTCCCCAGGAAATACCTAATGCCACAGAGGGATGCTGCAAAGGCTCTAAAGTCTCAGCAGAGAGCTGAACAACAGCCTCTGCTCAGTGCTTGCCCCTCCTTCCATGCAGCCCCCCAGTGCTGCTCAGTGCCCATGTCCCATGTCCCCCATGTCCCACAGTGCCTTCTCTCTCACCCTCCCCAGTCCTTGCTAATCCCCTTCCACCCAGACTGCTTGGGCTGGAATCCTCAGGATGCTACAAAGAAATTTTATTTACTTTCAGAATGGTATTCTCATTATTCCTGGCTATCGGGATTAGCAAACAGTGAAAACACGAGTGTCTTGTGTATTTGTATGATAATTATTCTAACTATTAGGATTTTGCTAAGCTGCAGGGAGTGAAAGATGGGCCTGGGGACCGGAGAAGGGCAGAAAGCATCAAAATCTCCACGAATGCTTAACTCTCTCCCTGCTGTCTCAGCCTCTCTGCTGTCTGTGTTCATGTACAGCTTTGGAATATCTCTGCTTCACCTAAAAGAATCAAAGAGCAGAAGTAGTTCTTGCCCTGGCAAGAATTTTTAGTGAGAGAGTCAGTCAGAAGAGGAGCACTGTAGAGAAGAAGGGAAATAACAATATGGTAAGTTTATGGATTCAAATATCCACAATCAGAATACAGCGAGTCTCAGAAATCAGGGGAAAAATCTGTCTTCTTGTGAACTGTGTATTATTCCATTGTTCTGATTCACTGGGTTTATAAACATGCAAGAAAAGAATGCATCTCCAGTACATACTGCAGTAATGAAAAACCTTTTATTTAGCATAAAAATAAAGGGTTTGCTGCCCTCTTTCAAAAATAAATTGCTCATTGCCTGTAGAGAATTTCCCCATAGTATACATGCAGTATGACGTTCCAAGAGGTTAGGTTTCTTGCTCTAGTAGCTTTGGTCACTGTGTGATAGATGATATTATATGTAGGGGAGAGTTTTTACATTTTACAATGATGTTTGTATTCATTACAACCTTGGGAGCTCCCAGTTCTCTCTGGGTTCACGTTGGTAAGAAACAGGCAGCGTATGTATTTGCAGATCTCCCAAACAAGACTTTTTTTTTATGTGGGTATGTTTTAATCTGTTAATTAGGGAAGTTGTTCCTTCAGATGCTTAATCCTTGTGCCCTGTCTTACACGGCCCTCTTTTTGCCAAGGCAGCAGCCTAATGAGATAGCCTGTAAGAGCAAAGGCTGCTCATGTAAGTAAAGGTTTGATGGTTCAGGCCTTTGGCTATTAATGACCCTTCTTGAAACAAATTTATTGCCCCTTACTGTTTAAATTTAGCAGTTGATTACGTATAGAATAATGCATGATCCCTTTTGCACCGAGATTGATGTCATCATTTGCCAGACAGACACGGCACCTGATGAATGCCAATGACCTGCATACTAATTTGCAGTCTCCCCGTGGGATAAAGGCCATCTGTGAAGAAGTCCTTTGGTCCTTCCATACTCTCACTGCTTTAGGTGGAGCCCAGTGGTTGAAACGTGGTCTGAAAGCCTCGTGCTGTGAATAGAATGGATTTGAAAAAGCAAAATAAAACAGATTTGTATTTTATATGCACTGGTGGGTCAGCTAATATCCTGCACATTGTAAAGTGTTTATCTTGCGAAAATATTATAAGTGTCCTTGAGGGATATTTGATTGGAAGTAGCTTAACTGTGACTGACGATGCTGCTTGCCAGGTTACCCAGCTCCAAAGCTGGGACTCTCTTTCGTTCTCCTATGCCTTCCAGAAGAGCGCAGTCTGGGTGATGCGGGCTCACAATTACTTTGTTCTCAAGAGATGATTCTTTATGAAGCGTCAGGACAATTTTACATATCCAATTTCTATTCTTACTTCAGAAAAAATGCTCTTTTCTTGTTCTGGTGAAGGAGAAATCTATCGCGTGGGACAATGAGGGAGGAAAAAAGGATGCGTGTGATGCTGGCTGAAGAAGGTTGCTAAGCTGTTGCCGTGTTCAGCAGGGTGCTAAACGGCAGCGGGAGTAGAATACGGGTTCAGGTAAGGCCGGTATTTTGGAAACAAATAGACAACATTGGCTATGTCTGATAGAGTACGCAGGTCTCCGGTTTAATTACAACAACAGCCTTTTTTAGCTGCAGCATCCGTATGTCTGCTAACGAGTTACTGGCCTGGGTAAAATTGAATACAAAAAGGAAAGAAAGGCAGGATTTTATTCTGTAACAGCACCTTAAAAGTGCTATTTACTTTTTCATTAGACAATACATTTTAGAAAGGCCCCATCAGGGTAATGACCTTTCAGATTTAATCTTTTTGCTCTTCTTAATAGCTTACAAAGTTTTCAGAGAATTCAGAGGCACAGAATTTAATTATTATTACTTTTAAACAGAGAACGTGGCTTCGGGGTGGCAAAATACAAAGGGGCTGTTGCAGTGGATATCATTGAGAGAAAAAGAAGCACATGCTCCTTGGTTAAACCAGGGAGGAGTTTAAGCACAGCAGTACACAACTGAGTTCATGTTAACAGTGCCTGACCTGCTTTTCTTAACCGTTTGCGTGCATTTCAAAGAGAATCCAACACATTGTTCACTCCAGGTTTTAACATGGGGTAAAGCCCTTGCTCAGTCACATTCCAGCCCCAGGGTTCAGTGGTTTTGTGCAGCCTCATTGCTATAGAACTGCCCCATCACGCCATTATGCGCTAAGGGGGAGCATGCTTAGGCTGCCATTTGGGCTGGAAAAGAGATAGAAAGCAAGCACACCTCCCATAGGTCGTCCCACGGCCTGGAAGGATCGATCCTGGCAGATTCCTCTGCACTTCTTTCAGGCAGTTGGGCACACTGGAGCAGCGCTGGAGTAGAAGGAACACACAGCTCCACAGTCCAAGATCCAACAGCCGCTGCCTGCATGCAAGAGAGAAGGGGCTCCCATTTCCAGGCTGGAGCAGGATGAGCAGGCAGGGCTTGGGCTGAGGCACTTGTTTTCTTGCTCATTCTGTGCACACAACAAGCCTCCAGCTCCCTGTAGTGCCCTGGCTTCATCACTGCCAGGAAATCTAAGAAAACTGGAAAAGCGTAATGGATGACAAAGCCATTTACCTCTATCTCTTCCGGAAGAAAATCCATGCTTAGTCAACTGCAGGCTCACTGTGCTGCTCCTCGGTGAAGTACACAGCTCACATTTTGCCCAGAGCCTTTTATAATCATTTTTTTTTTTCCCTTTAACTCCAATGTGAAGCAGAAAATCAGTAGTACTGCATTATTATTCTGCTCTGTCCTCCCCTACTGGGTGCTAAGCACCCCAGAGACCCCTGGCTTCATCCCTGTTTTCTCCCTATCAATCCAGTAAAAGAAATCCCATTGCCAATTGCTGGAAATATGTTTTTCTCCTGTTGCTGTATACTTTAAATTAATTATGAACAACTCCATGCCTTTGGCTTGTCTTGCCCCCCTGCTTATAGCCAGGATGTTAATGATCAGCCAACTTCTCTTACAGAGTTTTGAATTCATTTTTGAAATTATAGAAGTTATTTCTATCAGATTTATACAACTTCAGGGGGTTTTGTTTGGTTGTTTTTCCTTCTGAGACTATAATTTAGAGATGGGGAGAAAGAATGTTAATTTTTAATGACAGTATCACCTCCAAACTTCTTCAATGTAAGATTTCTGGATGTTCACATTTTCTAAATGAGGATTAGAAATGTTAAGGTGTGACTCTGCATGGTGCCATGCCCTGCAGTCAAATCCAACCCAAGATACAAGCAACTACCCTTGGGAAAGCTCAAGAAATCATTGTTTGCTTTGAGATTGGGTCAGACAGCTTTCAGCAACGGTCCCTTTCAGGCACTTCTTCCCCTTTTTCCCAACGACTCAGGAGGCAAATGGAGCTGCCTTGGCTGCAGGAGGGATGGTCCCTTCCATGACAAGGGGACTTCTTACAACTGATGATACTATTGGCTATTAGAAGAGTAAAGCCTGTGACATACAGACAGAGGAGTTCAGGATTTTCACTTTGCTATTCCTGGCACTTACCTGATATCATGTTGGATGTGTTTGTGGATAATCCGTTTCTACAAAAATAACATCATTCCCCTTAGAAGTGCTTATTTTTTTCCCAGAGATATCAGTAGGAAAGCAGCTGTTTTCTCTGCTTTCATTTTAAAGTTGGCTTGTTTCACCAGAGAGTATATTAGGCTTTCCTGGAGAACCACGTAATCTCTTATTACTGAGCTCTTTGTTTTCCTCTCTGTCTCCTTCTGCAAAGTTTTGTAATACTCTTTGCCATGTCGTGTCTGAAATTAGACTAAGAAACCCTTTGAGAAAGCCACTGAATTATCCGATTTTAATCAGGAGATGCTGTGAGAGAGCATTAAGCTCTCTCTGAAATAATGACAATAATAATAATTTAAAAGAACAACAGCCACAGCGTCATCTGGAAGTAAGAGCAAAATATAAATGTAATAAACAGTGAAGTGATCGGCTTTTTTAAAGCCCTACAGCAGAAACGTACCTGGCTGCGGCAGTGCCCTTGCATTGGAGCAGGAGGCATTTCAGCTGTTTTTGAACATACTTAAGAAAAGTATTGATACCATTACTTTTCTCTACAGACTTAGATAAGAAGTGCCCATAGTTTACAGACATGGGAGGAACCCTGTGTATCATCATTGTTTCCTATTAGTCCTGCTTCCTATTTCTCCTGACCTTCGTCACTCAGAAGTAAAAATTAGGTCTCTATTGCTTATTGGAGAGGATTAGGACATGATGCAAATATGTCTGCTTGTCTTGAGTGACCCAGGAGTATAGTTTAGCTCACCTTCCTCTTGCCATCTTTGTGGGTCACTTGAGTAAAGCATCACTGTGAAAAATAAAAGCTTGGAAAGCAAAGGGGAAGATTCGGTCTGCAGAACGGCAATTAAATGATTAGTCAAAAAATGAACATGAGAATGAATTGTATGGAACTAAAAAGAGTAGGTGAAACAGAGGAGATACGGGGCAGATGTGGCAGCTGTAAGTAGCTATTATTTGGGGAGCAAAACGTAACAGCTGGGAGAGGGATTACAAGAAATTGGAATTACGTAACAGAAAATTATACAACACAAAACCGTCAGTTGTCATTTCAGTGACAGGCCTGTAAGTATGCAATACTAAGTGCAGTTTTAGCTTCTCTGCTTAGAGAGATGTAATAATTCCTATGAGAACACACATCAAAAATTCTGTAAGCTGTGATTCGATGAAGAAGAAAGAAAGAGAAATGCTATAGCAGTTTTATGTCACCTGCCACTTTCAGTGCTGTGGGGTCCTTTCTGGCCTGTCATATTTACTCCACAAGTTTGAGAAAGAGTTGGGCATTCACTACAAGGTGCGTGGCAAAGATAGAAATACTATGTGTCATAAGCTCCCAGGGACAGTATTACAAGAACAGAATGTCTTCCTAATGAGAGCAAATGTAGAAACATATCTGAGATAGAATGAGATCCTGTATTGTGCTTTGTCTTTTGTAGGAAAAGAGAGAAACAGAAGAGAGAAAAGGAAAGAGGGGAGGAAGGAAAAAGGAAGGAAAGAAAGAAGGGAGTGCACTGTAACTTGTCTAATAAATGTTAGGAGACCTGGAGATCTGGTTTGGGAGCAAATGGATCATTAAAAAAAGGATGAATTGAAAATCAACCTGTAAGGTGCCAGGATGGCACAGAACAAGCATCAGGAACTGCAGCTTTGTTCATACAGAAAACTAATGAAAAGAATTGCACAAGACCAGGATTTTTCCTCCACAGTTTTCAGGCATACCAGGATTGTGAATATGACTATATCAAACAAAACGTAGGGCAAAGAAGTCACCTGGAAAGTGATCTTGTTTGTAGGAACTATCCAACATTATCTGGTTTAGTAGGTGGGGCAAGTAGGAAAGGTTATAGTATACTGTATCTATTTCCTTGGAAAGACGGAATCATAGAATCATAGGCTGGTTTGGGTTGGAAAGGACCTCAATGCCTACCCAGCTCCAGTCTGCTCACCAGATCAGGCTGTCCAGGGCCCCATCCAACCTGACCTTGATGAGGAATATGCTTAAAAGCAGTGGTCACAACAGTGGTCAGAGAATTTGGCAGGACAAGGGTCTCTGTTCATCAGAAATGCTGGAAGAAGGTCTTTGTGGTAACACTTGGGGTACATATCAAATCCTTCTGCAGCCCTCAGGCAAGAAATTATTTGGCTCAGTAAAGGATGGAACTTCAAACCTTTCAGTTATTTCCCCAAGGAGAACTGCAGGAGGCAGCGGTAACTACCAGCACCCTTCATGATGACTAAAAAACCAGCACAGAAGGCTAAAGAAGCCAAGCATGCTGCGCAGGAACTTGGCAAGAAATTTGGTTCTCTCTGCTTAGGAGTGCACCTTGAAATTAAAGTTCTGGTCCGTGTTCAAAAGGCCATATATATTCATATAAATAACTTCTGGATGAAAAACACAGAAAATGTTGGAGAAATTAGAATTAGTTTGCAAGACCATTCACATCCAGAGGTAGGAGGAGCACGGTGCCCTTTGAAAAGTTGGAATTCTTTCTGGATGTGATTCTACTTAGAGGAGCAGTGCACAGAAGCAAGGATATGGGCCCGTACAATTTTCCTGTCTGCATGCTTTATGACAGCTGTGGTCTGTGAGAAGCACCTTCACAATGTGCCATCATATTAGTGAAGACAAGGACTGTTCCCAGCTGATGGTAGGGACAAAAGGCATTGGAAAGGAGGTGAAAGAAAACACTGGGTCATAAAAACAGTGGCATCAATCTGACTTGTGATGTTGAACATCCTTTGCAATGACTTTGACTGGAGTCCTATACAATCTTGATGCCTTAGAGGATGCTGTATGATTCTTTGTGGGCAAACCATGTTCTCAGGGCATCTGCAGTTTCTCACAGGACTGTATTTTGTCAGTACGGGACAGTCGTGGCAATCGCTTTTTCTTTCACTATTTTTTATGACATTTGACAGCAGAGAAACAAAGGAGTGGGAAGTTGGTAGTGGGATGTTTTGAAGCTAAGTTATGTGTGTTTGAGCCAATGAAATCACTGTGTTGCTCTTCCAGATGAACACAATCCTGAAAAACAAGAAAATGAGGTTGCTTGCCTAGTTCACAGTGGTGATACTTTTATAACAGTGTATTTCAGCCGAACACGTTTGGGTGTGCGCTTCGTATCAGCCAAAATTTGTTCTGTTGTTGTTTTGTTTTGTTTTGTTTTTCTTTTAAAATCAATTCATCAAGGTATTTTAACTCAGTTTAATCATCACACCCTGTATTATTATTTTTAAAAGCCTGACTGATAACAGTTATTGTCCTTTTAAAAACTTTTTAAAATTAGGTTTCTCCAATAGCATTCTGTAACGATTTTACAGTGACTAGAATAGGACACAAACCAAACACCGAAATACTTCATTCCTTGATAGACTAAGCTCCATTTGACCTGTTCCAGTCTATTACACAAATTGTATCATATTAAGCAAAATGTATTGATTCCTATTTAATCAGAAGACAGAAGCGTCTCTTGCTAGCTACTTAAAGCCAGACCAAGAAATGGAAAATATTCATTTGAGAGGCATACAAACAAAAATCTCAGAGATAGAATCATGCCTATTTGTTGAGATTTTACATTGGACACAAACTGCATCACTTCAATCCACAAATAACAATCATGTTAGTGAGTAATTAAGGCAAGGGACAAAGTCAGGGCTACAGTATTCTATTCCCCACTCAGCTACTGACTCACAGTGTGATTTTGCTCATTTACCACCTATAAAATGGAAAATGTGATAATGATCATGACAGGGATAATAATACCTACATAAAAGAAGTACTAGCAGTCTTAATGTTTGGAGAGAGCTTTGAGATAGAGCTGCTATATAAACACAAAGTATAATTAGCAAGGGACTCTGAGTTTGCACAGTTTGTATGTTCTTTGGGCTTTTCAAATTAAAGATAGACGAACTCTGCATATCTGAGAGCCTGCAACTCTTCTGTCTTAAGAGCTATTTGGGAAATAATTATGTTTCACAGTTGCCATCACTGGGTATTGGACCCAGCCTTATGAAAAGGCTTAACTACTTGCCAGTCATTAACATGAGAAACTTTGAAGATGGTTCGAAATGGTCCTGTCACTGTGACTGCAGGCAATAGCTTGTCTGGTTGCATTCTGATCTTTGTAGCCACATGTAACAATGCATTTGTATGAAAGGCAGGAGAAAAGAGCAAGGGAACCAAAGTTTCAGTGCTTTTGTGAGAGGTGAACTGGAGATGTATGGGTGAACTTAGACACTCTTTTATACTATAAATCCACCTGCCAAACTCTTCAAAATGGTCAATTATAGAATCATAGAATTTCTCAGGTTGGAAAAGACCTTAAAGATCATCAAGTCCAACCACAGCCTAACCATAGTACCCTAACCTAACAACCCTCTGCTAAATCATAACTCTGAGCACCACATCCAAACAGCTCTTAAACACATCCAGGGATGGTGACTCAACCACCTCCCTGGGGAGCCTATTCCAGTACTTAACTACCCTTTCTGTAAAGAAGTGTTTCCTAATGTCCAACCTAAACTTACCTTGGTGCAACTTGAGGCCATTTCCCCTCACCTGTCACTTATCACCAGTGAGAAGAGATCTGCCTCGCTCTCACTGTAAGCACCCTTCAGATACTGGAATAGTGCGATAAGGTCTCCCCTCAGCCTCCTTTTCCCCAGACTAAACAGCCCCAGCTTCCTTAGCCTCTCCTCGTAGGGCTGATTTTCCAAGCCCTTCACGAGCCTCGTTGCCCTTCTCTGGACCTGCTCCAGTACTTCCATATCTTTCTTGTGCTGAGGTGCCCAAAACTGGACACAGTACTCGAGGTGAGGCCTCACCAATGCCGAGTTCAGGGGCAGGATGACTTCCTTAGTCCTGCTCACCACACCATTCCTGATACAAGCCAGGATGCCATTGGCCTTCTTGGCCACCTGGGCACACTGCTGGCTCATATTCAGCCGACTGTCCATCAGCACACCAAGGTCCCTTTCCGTCAGGCAGCTTTCCAGCCACACTTCCCCAACCCCATAGGGTTGCCTGGGGTTGTTGTGACCAAAATGCAGGACCCGACACTTGGGCCTACTGAAACTCATGCCATTAACCTTGGCCCATCAGTCCAATCTATGATTTCATTCTATAATTCCAACAGTCATTTTCCTGATCAGTTCATGTGTCTAGTTTGGGCACAGTGATATTTTTCTGCTGCTTGCTGAATGCCTTTGAAAATAATGGGTTGCCTTAGAACAGAAACCTAGAAAAAGTATGGATAAGACACTTTGGAAAGGTAAAATCTCCATCGGAATGTCGAACTAAACATTAGTTTTTCAAAGGTAACATAACTGACCAAAACTGGGGGGAAGAAAAAGCAACTGGACAGCTTATAGAACATTGGAGACTACAGCACATTGTCGCTCTGCAAAACAGGTCAATAACATTGCAAAGGCACTGCAGTCTCTTTCTTTTATATAATTAACTAGATTTTTAAAAAAAAAAAAACAAATGAAATCATTAGAAAAAACAAGAAACACAAAAACAAAAGCCTGCAAATAATTTTTGTGTGCAAACAAAGGATTAGTGAAGAGGAGCAGCAAAAATATCTTCTATTAATAGTTTGTTTTGTAGGAAAAAAATTAGACATGACGAGATTTGTGTAAAACTGGCAGGCTACAGGAGCATGAAGAGTGAAGTGATATTGAAAGCATTTATGTAAGCATTTTGAAAGCTTTTCTAGTGCATAACATCACAAATCCTTCTCTATTTTACTCAAAAACGTGGCAAAATCTTAGACCATCATGGAATAGAAAGTGTTTTCAAGTCAAGGCCATAAGGAAAACAATTGATTCTACCATCCTAGTTATGTAGCATTATTTTTAATTATACTGCAGGGTTAAAAGTTCACATTAAATCCGTGTCACAATGCTGAAACATTAAAGAGAGACCATACTCCATGAAAACACAATTCAATTAAAGAAGCAGTGAGGTAAAGCAATTTAGTTAAGGCCACCAAAAATGTCAGTGGCAGAACAAAAGCAGTGCCAGGATCCCATCATCTGTGATGGAAATGCAGAATGTAACAATAATACTTACAGCATTAATTGGTAGACCAGACCAAACTTATAAGAGGCAACGAAACCAAATATTTTGCAGTCAATTTGGTGGCTTCTGCCCCATCTCTGGTTAGTGAAGTCCCTGGCATCCTCCAGTGCTGTTTCACAAGGAGTGGCTGACGGCTTTGCCACAAAGGTACTTCTCTGTGCTCTTGTTGACTGTTCTGGAGGTAGAGAACTGCCAGCAGGTGACAGGATATAAAAACATAGGTCCCAAAAAGAGTTTGAGGTAAGGAGGAGAACAGTCTGCAGCAAACACGGTGTGTGGTGGATGTCCCTATCATCTCATGATAGCAGAAGTTCAAAAAAGCACATTTATTTAAAAAAGAACACCCATGGTTTGCTGCGGCTTTCTTCCTATAAAAGAAATGGAATAAGTCCAAATGGAATAAATTCGGGCTTAATGCATCACTGAATAATAAAGACTCGGAGAAAAATATTTTCTGGAGACATCATTCTGTTGATGCCTGTTGCAGTCCTTCCTGAACAGCCTTATGAAGTGCTCAGTGCCAGTCCTAGTTGCAGCCTAGATACTGCGTGGATGAGGGTTGTTTTTCTGTCCTCAATTGAGCAGAAAGTACTGAATGTCTCTGGTTTGTTAGTGATATTGCTGGGGAGCAGCATCCTAGGGGAGCTTTCTGAGGACAACAAATAGGATAAACCCAAACAGAACTGATGTAAAACATGACATGAAAAACCACAAAACTTCTGTGGATGAAAGAAAGTCTGTAAACAGCATCTTAAAAGCATTGTTTGCCCACAGATCAGTGAGGACCAGAGGAAGAAGGGAGACCTCTAGTCCATGGTGTTAAGGACAACTTCCTTACCTGTACCAAAGAATTCACAGTTGTGACATTTGCACCTCAGAACCCCCTTGCAATTTTTGTTTATCTTTCTGCATTAAAATCACTGTGATGGGTGTTTCTTGCAACAATAAGGAAATTACTCCTTTGCTTCTGGAGATAATTCGGATGCACAAGGAAGGACTACAATTAAGGAATATCACAGTCACTGCTGCAAGGCCATGGCTGACAATTGTTTCATGCTGTATTGATCTTAACGCCGCTCCTCTCTGTTCAGAAAAAGGCATACTTCCTTTCTGTCTAACATTGCCATGACCCTTCTTGACTGAGGAAAGCTGAGTAGGAGGCTCAGAAGTATCATTGTCAATGGAGCGTGTTTGTGAGGGTGGCTGGGCAGCATCCAAGGGAACACAGTCAATATTTTATGAAAATAGACTTATGCAGGGTTCACTGTCCTTTTCTACTGTTCAGACCAATGCCTCCTTTTACCTTATCATGCATCAGACATAATTGCTCTTCTTCCTGCAGGCCTAATTGACCTTCCTCCCAGTGTCCCCAGCAGGTAGCTGGCGTGAGCGCTCCTCTCCTTCTCAGTGCCCCAGCCCAGACTCCGCAGGAGCTTCCTACATCTGAGCCCAAATCCCTGCAACGTGAATGGGAGAGCTGTGTAGGCTGCTGGATGTGTCATGTGCCCATCACTGCAGCTCATACACTTCCCAGTGATAATCTCTCCATTCTGAAAATCTTATTTCTGAAGCCTTGTATACACTTCAGATTTATTGAGCTGCAGAGGAATAAGGTACATCTGGGATTTCAAGACAGGAGTCAAACTAAATTACTCTGGGGCATATAATGCATGCAAATGGTATATATGCCCCTAAGGGAATATTAACTGCTTTTCCAGATGAATAATATCTACGTAATATTTCATATACGGTCTGGTGTAGGTGTGTGAGTGAAAATATCCTAAAATATTGATATCCAAGAGAATGCACTTTAAGCATTCACTACACAATTTCAGATTGACATGGAGGCCAGCTGAAATGCATTCCTAGCCCTTTGTCTGGTGTCAATACCAGCTGCCAGGCTCCAGTGCTATGCTGCTCCTGCTTCTTAATTACCATTGCCACAACAGAAAACCCCCATGGTTGATTTTTGCCTAAGTGACTATGGACTCCATGGTGAATGAACATCCACCGGTCCTTTAACTCAACTTTATGTATCCTCTGAAAACTAGAAGTCGTTTCATAGAAACACAAAATCATTAAGGTTGGAAAAGACCACAAAGATGGTCCAGTCCATTTATCAACCCATCCCCACCATACCCACTAACCATGTCCTTCAGTGCCACATCCACCCTTTTCTTGAGCACCTCCAGCAACAGTGACTCCCCTGCTTCCCCAGACATCCTGTGCCACTGCCTCACCATTCTTTTCGAGTATCATTTTGGCTCTTTGCAAATGTATCCCTCCAATGCCTTCCCTCTCTGTACATGCTGAGTGATCTCTTCGGTTTCCCAGCCACTGCCCGGCAACAAGATCAAGATTTCGAGTCAGCAAAAGATCACAGTTCCCACCACTATATTCTGGTCTTTCCATCTTGCTTTGCACTGCCTGCTTAGTCTTCATACCCTAAACATAAGGCAGATTTCTCAGCATTTTTGACTTATTTCCTTTACTGCTGGCATTTCTCAGGTTGTCAGTTCCACATCATCTTCCAGTCCGCACATCTTGTTCTACATTTCCTTCTGTAAGATAACTGCTACCTCCTATATATAGCAGAAACAGAGTAGGCTCCACATATTCCCACTTGTCACTCCTATTCCACTGTCTCTCTCAACCTCTCTGTCCTATTTATCGTCCCTGGTTTCTGTTGGCAAACCCGAATGAGCACTTCAACATTAGTGTTCATTTGTTAACCTTACCGACGACTGTCTCAGTGGCCATCCAGAAGTCCACGTGAATGATGCACACTCATCCACCTCATTCCATCCTCACTTTCTCCACCTGGGAAGGATTAATCAACATGGCTATGTTTGAATTTATGTGCCCGTGCTGAGCATCTCTAACTAATCTCTGTCAGCCCAAGTGTTCTCTATTTGTCCCTCATGCCCTTTGCTGAAACTTGAAAAAGAAGCCAGAAAGAAGTCTGTAGTTATCAGTTCTTTTGAACTCTTTTTAATTTGTGAAGCCAAGGTAGGTATCTCTGTTCTCGAAGAGCAGTAGGTTCTACTGTCAGCTGGCACCAAATCAATGCATTGGTTTGAGCCCAATGAAAATTTTTTTCTGTCTTCAGCTTCCAGTACACCTGTCTGTATAATCTGAGATCAGTGAACAACCCAGAGCAGTTTGACAAGGTATCACTTGTTTCTGAGGGGACACATGCTCCTTGCTGAGCTGAAAACCAACACGCACTCACTTCGCTTCTGGGAAAGTGATTTAAGTTAACACATTTCTTATCTAACAACCAGTGAGGACTAAGCAGGCACATGCACTCTTCTGAAAGCTCAGCAGATGAATGGCAGGACCCAATCGCATTCAGTTAGCACTTGTATTTTGTAAGCAAAGTAGTCTGACTTCTCTTTCCTGGCTGGGAAATGTCTTGTATGTCTCTTGGAGTTCTGTCTGGACCTGACTGTGTTTCTGGTTCTGTCTTCATAGATCTTAACCACTGCAGACTTCTTTAAGGACTTGAGGGAGACAGCACAGATCCTCTCTTTTGCTCTATTTTCAATACTGTTGTCATATGGCTTTCTTAGTAAAATCTTTTATTTTCAGATTTTGAAAGATACAAACGAACAATCTCTTTTACTTGTATATTTGGCTTAAGCTCATTCTTGACCGTGGTGACAGGAGGGTGTCTTAGTTTACATCTCTGTTCACAGAAATCCTCTAGGTATTTTCTTAGTTGGTTGAACCAGCATTCATACTGTGGAGCCTGAAATATGTCTACCACTAAAGATCATTTTATAAGTTGTTCCTACACATTCAGTTTAATATAGATGCTGTTTCATACATTGTTGTTTATAATACCTCTTCAAAAGCTCTAATTTCAATCTATTTGCTAACCAAAAGGCATTTCTTCCTGATTATAAAATACACTTTGCTTTATGATGCTAGGCTTAGTTGCATCTGTTGGGCTGTAAGCAACTTAGCAAAATTGGGAAGGAATCAGATTTTTATTTGCCCGGGAAGTATATCCAGGGCAATAACAGTTGACACTAACAACATTAGCAGGAGGAGATGTAGCAGTCTAACTCTCAGAGACCAGAATAATACCAGTTGTGTGGACCATATGATCTGCCTATTGCATAGTTCATAGTGCTTACATCTGAAGCACCTAGAACAGCTGACAGCAGAATACTGAGAACAGATCCGATTCGTGCTCCCAGCTCTTGTTGGTATCCAGCTACTCCCTTAGAAAAAGCAGTATGTGGAAAAACACAGGAGCAGTTCAAGCAGCTTTTGCTTGGACCAAGGTAGGGTTTGTGTATGACTGTCTCTGCCTCTGAGATTATTTTGCAAGGATGCTTTTGGTTGATATACCATGCAGTAGGAAAGGACATTTATTTCTGCTTTGGGACCTTTGAACTGCCAGTTGATAATGCAAAGGAAATGTTATAGCCAGTTAATTTCCTTCAACATAGAAGAAAAAATATTGGGTCCATGCAGCCAAAAATTACACAGACTAAACTGAAACTTTGCTTTGATCTTTTCCGATCACATCCTTAACAGGAAAAATGAATTCACTTGCATTTAGGGTTTAACTGCAGAATGAGGAAATGGACACATCAAATTGCATTGCACTGATTCATTCTAGTAAGCAGTTCAGGTCAGATAAATATATAGAAATGTTCAGGTAGAATAGAAATAGAAATGTGTATATATTACTTGGAAAGGCGTGAAAACAAAAGATATTATTTTTGCTTATTTCTAAAAGCCAAAGATCTAGCCTATCTCAATTAAGTCAATGCAATCTTTAGATGGAGTTGCTGAAGTGGGTACTTTCCTTATCCGTATCCATATTAGGCAGTTCCTTCCCATAGCAGCATGCAGCAATGCAAGATGTACATCCACTTCTGAATCATCTAACTTTGTGACCGTCATCATTTCATGCCAGCTAAACCCACCGTCAAACATGAATTATCACCCAGGGACTGTCACCGAGTTCAGAACAAGCTACTGCAATTTTTGCTGTTATATTTCTTGATTTTTGGGACTCTGGAAAGGTAATATAATAAGAATAATAGATTTTTCCTGCTTAGATGGTGAGGTAAATGAAAAGCCATTGTGCAAACTGTATGTATGGTCACGTCTAAAACTCACAATCACAAAACAATATATATATATACATATAAACAGATACAGAAACACAGTAAAACTTAATGTCTTTGTCCTTTCCCAGCTGCAGTTAGCCCAGCCATATACACAAATACGACAAGAATAGAACAACAGCAAATCAGACAGCTAAGTTGTACCAGAGGTCTTTCTTTTATTATAATTTTCCTAAGTAAATCTTATTTTTAATTTCAAGTATGTACTTATACAGGTCTGTAGCATCTCATATTAGGATTCTGGGATGTGAAGCTGGATGAGCTTGCTGTCCAGGCCTTCTAATATTTTTCCTGGGAGCTGGGGGCGGTGGAGGGGGAGAAATATATAGGCTCTTGTGCTCAAAATGAGTGGCCAGGTCCATGGTATAGCAAAGCTGTACTGTTTATGTGATTAATAAGATTCAAAGTAATTTCATGTCTACTGCTTAATTCACCATCCACGCTTGGCCACCAACATCGAGAAGAAATTCTAGCCAATTCTAGCAGTGTTTAAGCTAAGCATACCCTGATCATTAATGTCTGCATCTTCTGCTATAAGGACATGTGGTAAGACCTCTGGTAGCACATCTTTTGGTGATTTCACCTGAAAAAAATCAATGAGTCCTGACAAACTGAAACCAAACACTGCTCATTCTTTATGTATGCTCTGAAAGCTCTTTTAACATTCATCATAAATTGTTTCACAAAGAGTTGATGCTTAGAAGCAGCAGCCATGGCCACACTGCAGCACATCCCTTGCACCGTCTGAGGATGCACTACCTCAGAATAACTGCTGCCTTATCTGCCCTTCGTCTCACTGAACAGAAAAGCAACTGTGACACAGTCTCAGCTTTCATAGAAGGAAGAAGAAAGAACTTACTAATTATGATTCTTTACATTTAGCTTCTAATCCTGGCAAAGACAATAGGAAAAGTCTTAAGAAATAAAGTCACTTCATTTCTAGAGAATAATACAATGATGAGCAATAAGACATAGGATTTATAAAGGATAGATCTTGCCTGACAAATCTAACACTTTTTTATGGAATTACTGAATTAATGGATGAATGGAACACAATAGATGTAATGCTCTTGGATTTCAGCCATGTTTTTAAAAGAGTTAATCTGATCATCTTCTCTCTTAAAGCCAAGGAGCTACACTGACACAAAAATGGAGAGCAAGAGACTAGAAAGTGGGTTCCTTTATTTCACATAAGCATCCTTAAGGAGCACAACTGAATAATGTGCTTGTGCAAAATTGAAAAAGCAAATATCTCATCTGGTCTGAACGTTGGGCCGAAGAACCAAAACAAAGCTGATAGAATATACCATCTTATAAGGAGGACAAGTAAATATCTACAGCTCTTAATATGTACTGTCATGGGCTAGAGAGAGGAGTGAACAGTGTGTTAGTGAAAGTCACAGGTGAGACTACACTGGGAACAGACAAGGGGAAAAAAAAGAGGCCAAAGAATTAGGACAGATGGACTAAGGTAATTAATATCACAGGCCAAAAATACCAAAACAAGAATCACCATAGGAAATGCATTGAAGGATGTCAGCACAAGAAAAGGGGAAAATTAGCCTGGGAGGCGGTTTCTGTAAGATGTGTGATAGAATCTTGCGTGATAGAATCTTGATAAGGACTAAAAGGATACAAAACAGCAAGTTACTTTCAGGCTTCTAAGAAATGTGACAGTAGAAAAGGTCAATGTAATTTTTATGTGTATGTGTAAAGACGTGGTAGCACAGAGCAGTAAGAAACTGCGACACTGAGGTGCCGTGTGGGGGATAAGCTTCATTTGGGAGTGCTGGATTTTTAGTGAGATTTTCACAGATCACAGGGAAGTTCAGAGAACACAATCCAAATGAGAGTGCTAGAAGTACTGGTGCCCAAGAAGAGTTTAATTTAGAAGTACATAGATTGAGCAGTGACTAGGAATGTGATAGAAACATTGAAAAGGTGTGATGAGCAAGCAAGAAAAGAATGGAAATATAGGCAAGGAACAAAATGAAACAAAACAAAACAAAACAAAACAAACAAAAAAAAAAAAAAAAAAACCAAAAAAAAAAACCACCACAAAACCCCAAAATTTCAAGAAACGTTTTCATCTCTGAACTAATCTCACAATAAATATAATAGATATGACAGCTACATGTCTTAGACCTGGCATAAGGCACCTGCCAGTCTCAAGTTGTTGCATTTTCCTATTTCCCTCAGTCTTTTGTTTGCACCTTGGCCTCAGTTTTTAGTGTCCCGGCTCTTCCTCCATTTGCCCTGGCACTGCTCCTAACCACCTCTCAGCTTTGAGCCAGGTGTGCCTGCTCTTTGTTTCAGCTGCTGTTATGTAGATAGAGGTAAAATCTCACTCCCACCAGGTCCTATTCACCTCCTAGCAGCACAGTACCTACAGTAACTTCTGCACTGGAATTATTTCATACTCTGAAGGGATTTTTCTGTGTGCTTCTCATGTAGACCTCATTTAGATTCTATGAATCTATTATTTCCAAAGTGAAAGACAATGCAGAACTTGCAGGTAAAGTTGTGTCTTTCATTAAAGAGAGGGAATAGGAGACTGGTGAAAAGAAATGGATAACATTAAAATCTATTGAAGAATGTGCTAGGAAATTAAAATTAAATTGTATGTAAAGAAGAAGCTTACGGAGTGTTTGGCAAGAGTCAGTAGAGGTAAAGGCTGGCACATGAGAAAAGATGACCAAAGCATCTCGATGGATTCAAGGTCAAAGTAGACACTGAAAAATTTTCTAAAGGACTATCACTGATATTGGCAGGACGTGTTAAGAAAGAAGAAGAGAATGCTTTTTATTCATCATAAAATGCCTTATCTTACCCTTTTTCTCTTGAGACCACCTTTATTGTTGCAGTATACATGAAAGGTCAGATATTTCATCAATTGCAGAGGACCAAGAAGCATTCCTCAAACATTTTCTCTCTGGATATATCTCCCTGCACTCACAATTCTCTTCTATAGAATGAATTTTAATTAGTATCTCTTTCTTTTGTTCCCCCGATTGCTTCAGCTTTATTGTGGCTCTGCCTTTGTTTCCATTTTCATGTTCTCTCCGTTCTACTGCATTATAGATTCTCATTATACTTGCTGAAACCTAGAGCTACTGTACATATATTTAGAATTTATGGGGGTGTATGTGGATACAGATATTAATAGATACATGAGCATCACATAGCTTTCATTACTGTTCCAATATTATTGATTTTAATCACCATATGTCACACCATTCAGTCCTCACCTTCACTAACTTTAGATGGCTATTTGGATGAGGTTCATTAAAAACTGGCATACAAATGTCCAGTCTTTCAGTGTTCGGGACATTTTTTATTACGTTTCTTTGCTCACAAATGCAAAGAACCTGATAATGAAGGAATCTCAGAATAATTTGACTGAAGTTTTCCTTGAAGAGGGATTTTTTGATAGCTCGAGCAGCATCAGCCTAAAGCTGTTCCACCACATTTATGCAATGGGCAAAGACATTAGCATGGACAACCTGAAAAAAAATGAAGTAATATAGTGCTAATCAGAGAGAACTTGTGTTCATTTTTATTCTGCATCATGTGTCCTCATTTGAATGTCTTAAGGCCAAGAATAAAATGTTCTACTGTCATTCGCAGTACGTTGTAAATCACAGCATTTGAATATTTTGTTTTGTATAACTGATTGAAACCCATAAAACTGGCAGGTCTTGTATTTTAAAACCCCATTTTATATTAAAACACTGAACAAAGAACAACACACTGGCGTAATGAGGAAGAACTAATGTTTCTAGGGTTCAGCCCTGTAGGTAAGAAATAGTAAGTTAAAAAACAGGAATAAACTTCCTTTTTTGTATCATTCACTATTTCAGAGCCAGATAGTGTATCTCATTTTGATCTCTGTACACTGTACTTTCAGCTCCATTTTCTGTGTTGTTATTCATCCATTAATATTCCTTATCCTTTTCTAAATCAGCCCCTGGAGAACATCTCCTAGAAAAGTGACTGTGATGGATGCACAGAGCAATGTGGGTTCTCCCCACCACCATGCCTGGCTGCAGCAGGAGGAACCAGCAGGTTTCATCTCACAATCTCCAGCTCCAGCACATACACTTGCTCTGCAGGATACGATCACAGTCATGTACTTCCCCATCAAGATCCAGGCTGCATATCTGATTGTCATGGAGACTGTCTCAAAGTCTTGCTGCGCATCAGCGGCAGCAGCAAAGAGGACAATAGTACTTGGTCTCACACGGCTGAAAAGAAAGCAACAAAACCAAGTGAAAAAGGGAGCGAGCTGTAACTGAGAGGGATATGAATACAGTGAGATGCGCATTTTACTCTTGTGAAGGGCTGTAGGTATGAGTTAGAGCAGCCTTCCAACTACTCTGATACAATTACTACCCTCTATTCATGTGTAGTTTTTTATCATTGTGCTTTCAAGATGAATACAGGATGTGCATTTTCAAGGATAACACATTTCCCTTCCTCCTTCTACCCTGAAGGTGAGATGTTGGGGTGTTTTAGATGAAATGTGTTAATGAGGAAACTATTTAGTTTACATGTTCTTGTCTGGTTTTCTGTTCCTGTGGGCATTGTAAACAATGTAGTACTGATACAAGTAATATACAGTGACTTGGAACAAGAGACAGTCAAAGCTCCAGATAAGTGGAAGGCATTAATAGAGTTGATTATTTTGTGAGGCCTGAGGCAAATAAGTCATTTGCAGAAGAGTGAAGAGACAATTCAGAGTCAAATATGAAGTTTGTTAAGAGTTTCAGTTTACTGCCATCTGTAAGCTGTTCTACAGTCACACAGAATCAAGAACTGAGGGGCTGAAAGGACCTCAAGACATCATTGAGTCCAACCTCCTGCCAAAGCAGGCATCCTACTGTAGGTCACACAGGTGGGCATCCAGATGGGTCTTCGATATCTCCATATGAGACTCCACAACCTCTCTGGGCAGCATGTTCCAGTGCTCCATCACCCTTACCTTAAAGAAGTTCTACGCAGAACTTCCTATGTACAAGTTTTAGGCCATGACTCCTTGTCCTATCACTACGCACCACCTATGCCTCATTCATTTGCCTCCCACCTCCCTTCAGATATTTATAAACATCAGTCAATTCTCACAAGAAATTGAAGTAAAAGGTAAAACTGAAGGATGCAAAAGACAAATTAGGACAAAACAAATGATTTTAATCATGTCTCAGAAAAAAAGGAGACATGAGACCAAACTTTCATTGTAAGCGTAGTTAATAAAATAGTTAAAAGTATGAACCTCTGAAAATCAGCTGGTGAGCTGCCTGTCAAGATTTATATTCATATTACCACAGAAATCACAACATCCCTCCAAGGACTGAGCAAAAGCATTATGAGTGATACCAAGGTTGTGATCTGAATAAGTACTTTGAAAATGTGAAGGACACCATCACTCACACAATGAAAGTAAAAGGTTACGATGAAATCAAGAAAACAGCACGGCAAAAGATGATACCACAAGCATCCTCCACAGCATTTAAACGAAGAGGTTGCTGAAAAGGGTTCTGCTGTCCAAAAAAGTGCACTGAAAAATCATGTTCAGACCATGAACGAACTGTTGTTCTCTAAAAACAATGAGTGGGGTTGGATCAGTGTAAATGGTAGCTCAGGGTAGCAAGTGGAGAGGATCTTACACCTCTTGACAATAGCCTGGGCAAACCTCTATACCCTAAAACTTCTCTTACATTACAAAGTACCACTCCTAGGAGGGAGAAAACTGTAACAGATCCTTTCTCATGTAATGAGAACAGGGGAGGTTTAGGTTAGCTATTAGGAGGAAGTTTTTCACTCAGAGGGTGGTGACGCACTGGAACAGGTTGCCCAAGGAGGCTGTGGATGCCCCATCCCTGGAGGCATTCAAGGCCAGGCTGGATGTGGCTCTGGGCAGTTGGTCTGGTGGTTGGTGGCCCTGCACATGGCAGGAGGGTTGAAACTAGGTGATCACTGTGGTCCTTTTCAACCCAGGACATTCTATGATGCTATGATAACGACAGAGACAAGGAAGACTGGAGGAACAGGAGCGTGTGATCAAGCAATAACTGTCAATGTCTGCAGAAAGAAAAAAAATAATAATAATTGAAGAAATCATGACAGTAACAACAAAGCAAAGTTTCTAGGAAAAACACTGTGGCAAAGGCAACCAGTACAAAACCAACCTACCAAAACTGCCTGTGACCTTCAGAATGTTACTGTGTGCAGAGCAGGAGGAAAACAAAAGTCCTGAGACAGTGTTTGGATACAGTGCAAAGGAGCCATGTGGGATGTCCCTGTGGGCTGCTCTGCAGAGGATGGGGCTCTGGGGTGTGAAGCAGGGACCCACTCCTGTTGGCATCTGAAGATTTCTCCTTTTTGCAGGACAAGTTTGTTGTTATTTTTCCCACACAGTTGAAGAGAGAACAAAAAGTAGGTACACATTGGTTCCAAGATGCGGATTTTGCACTCTGCATTTTCCTTTCTCTGTGAAAGTAAGTGGGTACATCTGAAAATCCAGCGCTTGTTTATTTAACTCTTTGCTGTCTAATTTTCATTCCTGAGAGCACTGCCTTTGGAAATGCTGCAGAGGGGTAGAAAGCAACTCTTAACATGAAAGCATCAAATTTTCCACATGGGATAATTCATTTAATTCTGAGACAGATTTCATTTTACTTCCTAAATAGAAAAGTGGGCCCTACTTCTTCCCAAGAGGCCAGTTTCTGCATAGAGCAGGACACAAATCATAGCACCATAGAATCATCTGTATTGGAAGGGACTATTAAAAGCCATTCAGTCCAACTCCCTGCCACAAACAGGGACACCTACAGCTCCATCAGGTTGCTCAGAGCCCCATCCAGCCTGACCTTTCCTCCAGTATATCATGCACAACTGTTTTATCACCCAGTTGTGCTGTCTCCCTGTACAGAAAGTGAGCAGCAATGTGATTTCCTCTGTCTCTCATGGGCAGAATTAAGTGCTTCATGTCCAAGACCTGTGTGGCAGATGATGCACAGAGGTGCCATGGCACTTCAATACCTGCCACCGTTTGCTCTGAAGCTTTTTGACCCAAGAGCGGAGGCTGCAGCCATTTTGTTCTTCCACGTTGCATCAACTTGTCAGACAACACGTCTCCCACATGAGTGGGCAAAGGGCTGGCTGCAGCTTTCATTAATATCAGATGAAAGCTTCTTTAAGACCAAAAATACAAATTTTCTTCTCTCTTTATAAACCATAACAGCTTAGACAGAAGGGGATCCTGTTAATAAACATTTCTGGCATATCTAATGCCATAATCATAGCGCTCTTATTCCTGGGTAATGCTCACAAAGCTCAACAGCTCAACAAATGACCTTGTGCAAGCCTGTAGCTAACATCTGCTCCTAGGGCAGGGGAGCAGTCAGTGGTGACCTTGTGTGTGCATCCACCCACATCTGTGTCCCACAGCACTGTTAGGACCTAATGAGAGCCATTCTGTGAAACAGAATCTCTGAAAGATACCATAGGAAGGCTGCCAGAAGCCAAGGAAATCCACATAGAGGAGACAGCAGCAGCAAAATAGTGAAGACAACACAAAGCTGATCAAAATGAGATTCCTGAGTAATGTGAGAGACTTCTTGTCATTGATTCTGCACACAAAATACTGAGGAATTTATGGCTTTTGCCTTGACTTCTTTCTAAGAAAATCAGTCTTAAACTGTTTTCATGCGCGTTATAAACCCTACTTTTCCAGGTGCAACGAAGCTCAAGCCTTAAATGACTCTGAAATTTCCTCCAATGGGGATAATATACATCCCTGCCTCAAATCCTTTCTCCAAGAAACAAAATCTTTGCTTTATTCAAGAAGTGAGCAGTTTTGAGCAAGTTCTTCAGGTGTTTACATAGCCTGGAGGTGCCCCCTACAGTCTGTGCCAGGTGAAGTCTGCCCGCTGGTGGTGTAGTTTTATGCACACGTCTGAATGCACACATTCCAGGAGAGAGATGACTGAATCAAATGACAGGGACTTACTTAGAGCGAGATGCATTAATCATCACGCTGGGGAGATACACAGACCATTGTTCCCAGAAATGGAAAAGCTTTTAGAAGCTTTTCTGTGCTGAAGGCAGCAGTAATTACATTCCTACCTCCAGCATGGGTTGCAACAGGACCGATTCTTCTCTGTAGTGCCTTGTAGTAATAGTAATATATATATATATATACTTGAAGAATCCTGGCCATCCTCTGCTCTCTGTACAACTCCTTGCAGTCCCAGTGGAATTTGTCCTGGGTTGAGTCAGGAAGGGCTAGGATGAGCGCTCTGTTTCCATAAAACATCTCATAGCAGGCAATGCCACTGCCCACGCTCAACAGAATGAAAGAATAAGGAGCTGATAAGGTGAAGACTGGCACGGCCCCTCTGCAGCCAGCAGTGCTGTAGAAGGAGCAAATCCCCATCCTGCCCAGCTATTGGGACTGATGCCCAGTGCTGAGACCACCTGCTCTCACCACGGTTCTCACCCTGAGTTTTATCACAGGCTTTGCTCATTCCGCCTTGGCTCTGACTTCAGCTGGTGGATTGTTCTGGGTAAGAACATTGCAGGTGGGCAGAGGATCCAGGCCTTCCTCACAGACCTTCCATTTTGCAGCCTGCAGATCAAATTCTTGAGACCAAAACCGTAATATTGCTTTCTATTTTTTTGCAATCCTCAGCTACATCTCACCGCTCCAACCCTCATCACGCTTTTAAAAACAGTGCTTCTCTGATTTCACCACACACAAACTCTTATCTTATTCCCCAAACTCACAGGGTTTATGATGAAACACAGAAGCTGCCAAAATGTCATCTGCTATTAGAGTGTTGGAAACTTGTTTTCTGTTATAAATCTTATCAGCTGAGATGCAGGACAAGAGAGATTCCTGTCATTAATGGATTGGCTGGGACACAGGGAAAAGCTTACTTCAGGCATGCTCTTTTTTTATTTGCTTTTGGAGTCCTGGCGGTCAGTGACAATAACTTGTATGCTGGATGGCCTCAATAACCTAATGCCATTAAATAAACCCATGGAGCATCTGTTCATTACCTGCTGCTCTCAACTCTGGTCATCTATAGCTCAAAAATCACATCGAAACTGAATTGAATTAAAGAAAGACAACAAAAGGATTAGAGACAGGGAAAGGCTTTAGGACTTTCTAATTTCTCCTGAGAAGAGATTAAAAGAATTAGGATCATCTGGGGAGTGCCTCTGCTACGGGCTGCACCTGGAAGGAGGCTCTGCTGGCAGGCAGCCCCCAGGCCATTTCTGATTTATAGCATAGGTCCAACAGCAACCAGTGTAAACACCAGGAAACTAATAGGTAGGCAGCACACGTCTTTGCAGAGCTGGTGTCTTGGCTTTGATGAGATTAGTTCCTCGGTGGGCTGCTATTCTAAACCCAGTTTTTTTTTTTCCCACAGGTGGAGACCTGAAGAAAAAAAAATCCCAGCAGACCAAAATGGTATCCGTCACATGGGAAGGACTCCAGGCAGAAGGGGTGGTCACAAAGTGTCAGTAGAGCTCAAGTGGTGGGATCGCAGTGCCCTGCAGAAGGAAGCTCCCTCTGTGAGGTGAAATGAAGGATCCCATGGCCATCACCACCACACTTCCAGCTGGTGCTAGTACACCAGTATAAATTAGCAAAATAAACGCCCTAGACATAGTAGATATCTGCCCAAATTAGGAAGCATTGATTTGGATAACTGTTCTCAGAGCGGCCGTGATCTGGAGCTCATCCTTGATGGTACAAAGCTTTGAAAAAACACATGGCTCTCGTGTCTGAAATTCTTCCAATGAAAAGTTCAGCTTTCTTGTTTTGTAAAAATTTTCCCCCACATTCTTTCCCTGAGAAAGCAGTGAGCCTATTAAAACCAATGCTGACTGTCAGTTTGCCCCAGTAACTGCCATGAAGTTCAATTTCAGCATTTGTGGCTATTTGTGAGCAATGTTTGCTGCTGGCTTTACAGGCGATTCTTTCTCTCCTGCTCACGTTGTTCCCCAGTTCCACTTTCACAGTCAGTTTAATGGTAGGATTTGTCTTTTCCAGACCCTGCCTTTTCTCCTCGCTTCTTCATTTTTAGTTCACGCAATCACCAATCCCTCTTTTGCATCTTGTAGCAATGAGATCGTCATGGATAACCGGCTTTCCACTCTGCAGACGGATCTCCATTTAGCTGCTCATTTCTCTTCCTGCTCTGTCATGCAGATGAAGCTTCTTTAAGGCTCTCCGTGGCTATGAATAAGAAAAATCTTGTTTGAGCTTAAGATTTCCATGGTGATGAGTTTATTATCTGCCCATTTGGATGCAGGTTATCCTTCTGGTAGTTTTTGGCACACAGTAGTCAGTATGTGTTGACATTAACTGCTGTTTTGTTAGGATGCACTTGGAAGCAACAATGTACATGCAGAACTAGGGAAAACAATACCAGTCGTAGCAGCAAGAAATGCAGACTGGGATCTGGCTTTGAAGAAATCCATGCCTGGATGCTCATGCGATGGAGGCAGAAGTTCTGCTGTGTTGCTGGCTGTGACACAAATAGGATGGACAAGTTTTTCTATCCCTACACCTTAAATATTCCATGTGAGAGTGAGGTGACGCTGGATCCCTGACCAGCAGGACTGTGAGCTGGGTTGTTGTTACTAGCACACAGAAACCACCAGCATTGTCTCATTTCACATCACCTGGTGTTTTGTTTACTGAGCATCCATTTTTTTTTCTGACAGCAGCAGGCCAAATACTTTTCACATACTCCTGTGCAGGCAGTTGGTTTCACTTTACAGGAGGATGGGCTGATGTGCTATTATGTACCTCTACCCAACCGGATATGCAGTAGCTCTGAATCACATGATAGCCAGTCTGAGGCTGCAAATAAGTTATTCGGTCTTCTCTGTTGCTCTTCTGTTATGAAAATACCCATCTGGTCCCATGCTGTCTTACCACTAGCCACATCTGCACTACTTCCATTCCCTGGTTGCTCATACCCATTTCTGGGCTAGAAGTTCTGCATGTGCATATGACAAGGAATGATCACAAAGTAAATGTGAGGAAAGCAAAGGCATTGGTCAGAGCCCCTCTGCCACAGCAGCCTCAAAAGTTGTTGGCTTCCCCATTCTGTTCAGTGGAGCATTCGTGCCCCAAATAAAATGCTCGGCACCAGGTTTGGGGGCTTTTGTTATCACTGTTTATCTTGGTCTGAGGCCTGTGCCCAAATGTGCCAGGAGACAAAAAGAAATTGTCCAAAGAGTGAGAGAGTCGTGCAATCATAGAATCACTAAGGTTGGAAAAGACCACTAAGATCATCTGTCCAACCATCGACCCATCCCCACCATGCTCAATAACCACGTCCCACCATGCCCAATAACCACGTCCCACCATGCCCAATAACCACGTCCCACCGTGCCCAATAACCACGTCCCACAGTACCACACCGATCCTTTTCTAGAACACTTCCAGGTAGATATGATCTGTGATTGCAGGTCCTCACACTGTACTAAACTGGTCTCTGTCATGCCTCTGTGTTTTGTGCTCCTCCTCCATCCACTGCTGACAAAAACAGCAAGCCTCCCCACCCAGCACCATGCCAGCTGCAGTTACAGTCTGCAGACATGCTCTTAAAACAAAAAGCCCTGGGGAATAGTTTGAATGAAACAGGCTGCCCAAGGAAGTGTTGGAGTCACCGTCCCTTGAGGAGTTGAAGGAACGGGTAGATACAGCACTGAGGGTCCTGGTTTAGTGGGCAATATTGGTGGGTGGACAGCTGGACAAGATGAACATAGAGGTCTGTTCCAACCTTAATGATTGTATGAATCAAACAAGAATACGATTTGCCCTGGATATTGTAAGTAGTTCTGAAGATATTTATTTTACCAATTACCTTCGGGCATTTTGCCCTTTGACTGAAAATGGTAGAAAAGAAATCCTCTGGAGTGAAATGAAAATAAATAGAAATCGTGTACAGATTTATTTTAACAAGATGTCAACAAGATCTTGCTTTTCTTTTTTTTTTTTACAATAGTCTTTCCTTTATTTGATAGTTGCAATTATAGTCTGGGAATTGATTGGTTGTACAAAAATAATTGTACGGTCTATGAAAGCAAACTGAAATAGACTTTAAGCTCTGGCACCCATTTCTGCTGCCCCAACAGGATCAATCAAGTTGACCAGGATGGCTACATCACCCAAACGTTTGAATCCAGATAAAGAGATGAGTTTTGAGTTTTCTTTTTTTTTTCCCTTTTTTTCTTTTTCCTTTTTTTGGCACTAAACCAGTGAATTTTAATGAAGGATTTGATTGCAGGCCAATGCTGACTGGACAAAAGGCAGTGTGTGGGATTTGATTACAAAAAACACTAGTTAAAAATAGAACAGAAAGTGATTAACGCTGAGAAAGATTATCTGGCCTTGATGCTATTTGCATAGCTCACACAGGAATTACTGCTGCTTAAATGCAGTGGGAAAAGCTGGCACTTGGGCTGAAGCAGACTTCTTTTGGACCCCCAGAGCAGGAAAACTCAAAAGTAATGGCCCCTTCCTGTGGCAGTGGGTATGAGCAGGTGGGGCTGGAGTAAGAGATATTCAGTATATAATAACTTGAATGGGAAAAGTGTGATCAAAGAAAAGTGCACAAGAATTAAACAGAAGCCAAAAAATACTGTGAAGATTATGCAGTGGATTCCACCTGCAGCCACAGCACATCCAGGCTGCAGGAGCCCGGGGTCTCAGAAGCAGCCCCTCCAACCCTGCCAAGGAGCTGCTGTCAGCTGGGTGCCAGATCAAGGGATGTGAAAAGCACAAAGCAAACATCATTAACTCTCTTTCTCCTGATAGTTGCTTTCAGCCATGACAACGTACGATCCGATCTCATCAAAATTCCTCATTACAGAATTCATCGGTGCCAGGGGACAGAGTGTCCTGGAGATAGATTCCCCCCACCTGTTGTCAGCAAGGTGCATTTCTAAGCTACACGAGTGACAAAAAAGTGACAAATACCCATCTTAGAGCTCGTGTCTTTCAAAAGATATCAGCATCAACTCCACACTGCAGTGCAATCCCACATCCGCAACTCCTGCTATGCTCAGAACAGCAACTCGCAATCTGACTGCTGCGCAGAAGTAGCTTAAAAGAAAGCAGAGAAGTAATATCCAGTGCTGCCTGATGCAAAGAGTACCGCTGGGGCTTACACGGAGAACCCAAACTTGTCCTCTCCTTCACAAAGCCATGGGGCAGCAGCAACAGCAGCATTTTCCCCTTCCAACCTGTGCTACTCCACCACAAAAGGTGCCCATTTCTTTATCTGAAGAAAGCAATAGAGCATAAGATCCCAGCTTCAGCTTTCCTTTCAAATCTCCATCTCTCCCCCTGAGAAATACACTGAACTTTGCACCAAGGCTCCATTTCTGTTAAGACCCTTGGCAGGTCTTCTCATGCTGTCATGGGTATATCTCTCTGTCTTATGTTATTTTTTCAATGTCAGCTGAAGAGTCACATAAGAATTATGTACTGCTCAAACTGTTTCAATCTGCCAAATTTTGAAGGACTTTCAGAGTAATGGCTGAATTGGTCACAGCAAAATAGCAAAGCTACAGCTGCATAAAAGAACAACAGTGACCACTGCTCAAAGCAGTGACAGAGTGCCACTTGTTTAACTACTTCTCTCTGCACTAATGCCAAAGTTTGCTTCAGTTCTGGCTTACTACTCATTAAAATAAGTGATTACAAGAAACAAGGAACTACTACTAACTCCAGCGCGTACAGAGCCTTTGATCCATTAATTGTATTAGTTCATCATACACACAAGAAATAACACCTGCAGATTAGAACAACTTTGGATTGCTAGATGCTGGAAGAGTAAATATGCATAGGTACATTAACTTATTAGAATATGCTGTTAAATGTCAAGGAGAATATCAGTAAAAAGCTCTGACTTATTAACTATATTTGCTGAAGGGCACCAATGTGTTAACACCAGTGTTTTATATAAAATTCATCCTGCAATACAGTAGCTTCACCTCTAAAGCCTATTACAGCTCTATCCTCCTGGGCAGAAGCTGGAGAACTGCCATTTAATTGTCAGTGCTATAAATTAAAGGAGTCCCTGAGTCAGATGTCATCCCGAGCTTATGGACCTGCAGAATGGGGAGGAAGTGCTGACAGGGAGCTGCAGCCTGGTGAGAACCTTCCCAATGGCTCTCCCAGCACTCCCGACCTAATTAATTCTGCTGATCTCCTATGTGCATCTGCATTCACATTGTATCCAAATTAAATACAGTTATGTCTGCTGAGCTTGGCAAAGCCTGGAGAGCTCGGAAACTAAAAGCATGAAGGAAAAACAGCAATTCTGCTTTCTTGGCTATTGTTTAGCACATTATGGGGGGAAATGTAAGCCTAATAGCTTACAGAGTGCTACAATTCCCACAAGCACTCAGAATTACGTTACAACCCAAAGCAGAGAACCATTTCTAAGAAATACTTGAAACCGTGATTGCCCAGCACATGAAAATCACAACCATTATTGGCAGAAGAAGTAAAATATATCAAAGTTCCCTCCTGAAGGCAGAAATCATCCTCGAATGGCAGCTTTGTGACTCGTGTCTGTAAAGCACAGGTAATGGTGGCAAGCTGCAGGCACTGAGCAGAGCCCATCAATTCCCCCTACGAAGGCAGGACACTCTTGCCAGCTGCCTGCTTCTATGCTTGCTGTTTGCAGCTTCTCTTGAAAAGTGAAGAATGCACATTCTCCATGCTGCAGCCGCAACCTTGTGTTTATAGCTTGCAGTCAGACTGGTAGTCTATCAATGTGGTGTTACTACTGCACATGTAACTTCACCTTTCCCTTCCCACTTAAAAGTCTTGACAGAGCATGAAGTTCTTCCCCTTCAAAATATGGGGATGGACTAACAGAGCAACCAGACTACATGGATGGAAATCAAGGTGCTGATCTTTGATTCAAACATCTGATATTGAGGCCATTTCTTTCGTTGGTAACTGAAGTGACATGACATCACTTAAGCATGCAACCACAGCCATCTGACATTCAGTTACTTTCATTTCTTATGGATATGCTTCTGGTGCTGGCAGCCCAGTTCTCCAGGGAAACTGTGCTCCAGCAAAGCGGAAGATTCCCTCGGAGCTATTTTACGCTGCAAGTGTGTCATCAATGAGAGCAGTTAAAGCAATTTGCCATTCCTTTCCTGATTTGATAATCACAACTTTATTTCTCAGAGTCAAACACAAGATTTAAGAGCTTCCCTCCGTTTCAGTTCACCTAGGCCACTTGCAGAAAATAGCCAGAAATCAACATTTTAAACAAACTGATTCACTGATGAGCAGCAGCAAATGATATGGAAACACTTCAAATTCAGTGTGGCTAGGAGAAAGCTGCCTACGTTTCCTACTGAGTCTGTGGGAAACGGACACAAAATAGAAGCTGAACACACACCGATGAATGTGAATACAGAAGTAAAAGACATAAGACGCAAAATTACTTGGAGTGCCCAAGAGCAGCTGTTCCATCCCTGGCATCTGATTCCCACTGAAATGCACAGGACTGCAAGAAAACAGCCCAGATTAACAATTTCCTTGGACATCTTGGTAAGCCGGTGAAGTTAGAACATGGCCAAGTCTTCACCTCAGCAATCCTAGGAGAAAAAAAAAAGACCAAGATGCATCCCACTGTCCTTATCATTTGGTAAAGCTTTCCAAGGGCTTAAATTTCCTAAGTCACCTTCAGCTCACTGATTACACAGATTGCTTGCTCAGAGGATGCAGTGGCACAACTGGTACAAAAACTTGTTATGTAATACAGGCTATATGCAAATGTAGCAAACTAAATAAGTAAAAGGAAAAAAAAAATGGAAAATTGGGGGGAAAAAAGTAAACATAAAACCAAATAGTCAACAGGCAGGGGCTATAATTGCACTCAGTAATTCAGAATCAGAATTCATATTCCTTTTATCTACGAAGTTGACCCAAAGAGGCCGGGAAAAGATGAGGGAATCCTGCCCCTTTTCATGAAACTATGGAAAAACCTCACAGGATCTCAAAATATGCTACTGTACTGAAAGACTCATTTTTTTCCATAGTAACTAGAAGACAGGAATCCTAGAAAAGCAGTGGTGCAAACAGTAAGAAAATCAAAGTTCTTGTACTGCTGTAAAGAAAGAGACTTCTACATCTCATCAAATGCGGAAGTTTGAATTTAGTCAGCTTCAGAACTTGGAGAACAAAAGAAATTATGGAGATATCAGAAAGGAAAAGAACTGTTAATTTTCTTTTTTTTCAAGAATATCTGGAATTAAGTTGAAGCAACAAAGAGAAATTGGGTATCCAAAAGATACTGTTACTTGCTGAAAGGCATTTTGTTAAGCAGCAACAATGATTTGTACTTCTATAGCACTTCCCACAAAACAGCCATTCTGAAGCATTTCAGTGAGCTGCTTCTCTGGACTGACCAGCAAAGAAAAATGATGAATGGTTCAGCAGTATTGTATCAGTCAAAAGGAAAGGACTCAGCTGGCAGAAACAGCCTCAATTTCTGACTGAGAGAAATGACAGAGTTGGAACTTATATTGACATTTTTACCAAGTTTAGCTAGACATGGTAACTAAGAGACAACACAACAAAATAAACTCTAGGGCATTCTCTACCTTTGCTCCCTTTCTCCCTCACCCATAAAAATACAGAACTACAACCCTGGAAGAACAAATAAAAGCTGCCAGCTTTTACAGTGAAAGCAACCCAAACAAATCACTACTCAGAAATTGGCTTTCACTGCTGTCCTCATTAGAGAACAGAGAACATATGCAGAAATTTTCTAGGGATTGCAGAAAACCAAGCAGGAAGAGGTCTAGAGGTCACCTCACTCATCACTTTGCACAAAGCAGGATTATCTCTATTTATACCATCCTGACATATGCTTGTCTGTTTCTAAAAGACTTCAGTGATGAAGAAACCACAGGCTCCCCAGCAGTCTGCTACAGAGCTCAGCTAGATGTGCTGCTAGTGAATTTAGCCTAATGTTTAAGTTAAATCTCCCTTGCTGGAATTTAAGCCAATTACTTCATTTTTGTAATGAACACAGAGAACAATTGACTGCCTTTGGTGCAGCTCGCTTTATATATTTGAGGATTATCATGTCTCACTTCAGTAAGTTTTCTAATTCCTTCTGTCCAACCTGGTTATTTCAGCATCCTTCCCTCCAAGTTCATGGCTTTACAGCTATTTTTATTCTTCTCCCCTTACTTTCTATCATCTGGTCTGGAACTTCTCCCTATGAGGACAGGCTGAGAGAGCTGGGGCTGTTCAGCCTGGAGAAGAGAAGGCTCTAGGGAGACCTAAGAGCTGTTCTTCAGTATCTAAAGGGGAGCTGTAAGAAAGAAGGGGACAGACTCTTTAGCAGGGTCTGTTGTGACAAGACATGGGGAAATAGTTGGAAACTAAAGGAGGTGAGATTTAGATCGAACATAAGGAAGTTTTTACACTAAGGGTGGTGAGGGACAGGTTGCCCAGAGAGGTGGGGGATGCCCCATCCCTGGAGACATTCAAGGTCAGTCTGGATGGGGCTCTGAGCACCTGATGGAGCCGTAGGTGTCCCTGCTCATGGCAGGGGGGCAGGAGGTGGTCTAGATGGCTTTTATGGATCTCTTCCAACCTAAACAATTCTATGATTTTGTGACGTAGAACCTGAAACAGGACACAGTGCTGCAACAGATGCCTCAGTGATGCTGAGCAGTTTTAGTTCATATGCCCAATGAGTTTCTGTTCACATACTGCTTACTGTGTACTGTTTTGTTGTATTTTCAACAGTAACATAAGATTTTTGACTGTACTGAAGTCAAGATGCAGCTAGGACATACATATTACAAAAATGCAGCTTACCAGCTTCATTCCATGCATGTTTTTCCCTGGAAGCACATTACAGCGCCTCAACATTCTTTCTGTGAAGGATTTCTTTCTGATATCCAATCTAAATCTCCCCTGGCACAACTGGGGCTGTTTCCTCTTGTTCTATCATTTGTCATCCTAGAAAGAAGCCAACCCCCACATCACCACAACCTCCTTTCAGGCAGTTGTAGAAAGCAGTAAGGTCTCCCCTGAGCCCCCTCTTCTCCAGACTGAACAATCTCAGCTCCCTCCATCGCTCCTCGTAACTCTTGTCTTCTAATCCCTTCACCAGCTTGTTTTGGCATGTGATCATTTTTACCTGTGTGTGGATAGCAATATAGAAGTGTGTCTGCACAACTGAAAATATAAATCTTAGCCTCTCAGAGCACCAGGGTATGGAGTTTGTCTGCACACATGTAGCTTGTGCACAAGAGCTGATGACAAACTGTTGGAAGAACTGGAAGTGTGCTTAAGGAATGAATGTACAGGTCATCGTACAGCTGGCAGCAAAATACATCACTGAGTCAAACTGAAACAATATAAACAAACAAACAACAACAACAAAAAAAAAAAAAAACACAAGAAAAAAGAATGGTTCAATTATGTCAAGTGATGGAATGACGGGAATGTTCAGCTCAAAAATAGCAGAAACTGAAGGATTTTGGAGTAACTTGTAAATAATCAGCAGATACCTGAAGTTAAATAGTATATATATATATACTATGCCTTTTTCCCAAAACGGCAACTTTCAGACAAGATATAAACACAAAGTGAATGCACAGAGCATTTTGCAGGGAGGTAAAATTTCAGCTCAGTCAGCTTCTTATGCACAAAAAAAATAAAAGCCTTCAACAGTGCTCCTGCACTTTCCATACTGTCCTGCAGTAAATCCTTTCCTATAGAAGCCCATTAGGAAGTTCTCTCACGTAGCCCCAGCAAACAGTTCCGATCAGATTTTTTGCAGCGGTGCCGTTGCCGTCCTCGGGAGCTGTGCTGCCCTGAAATCCTGTGCTTTGGTGCCAGGGCACTGCGGGAGCCATTGCCTCTCGTTGTTTGGGAGCAGTGAGTGATGCGGAGTAATGAGATATGACATTGAATAAATTGATGGAATGAGATATAACAGAAAGCGCGGGGCTGAGCCCTAGAGCGGGGACCTTTGTGTTGGTTAATCTGAACCTTTAATTTAATTAGATCTACGTGCAGCGACAGCAGAGCATGAGGCTTTAACTCATAGTCAATCTGAGCTACTTTCTGGGAGATGCAGTTCTCCCAGGATGAAATAAAATACTGTTAAAATGTCTTTTATGTAGGGCATGCTGCAAGTTCTCATATTTGGCTCTTTACTGCTATTACAGCTTCTGTCCCTTAATAGGCACTGGACCTCTCTCTGGGAAGCAGCAGAGGATAACACCCAAAGTCCAGGGAGAAGCAAGAAAACCAGCTTTATTTGTCCAAGGTGCAGAGGCAAAAGGCTGCATTTGATCCAGCCACTATGGAGCCCAAAATAGATGTTGTCATCTGGCTTCAAAGGAGTGATGGACAGTTGCCTTGGCTCAGCTGTACCAGAGCCATGTGCAGAACATTCTCATGCCACCAAGGGCAGCCCTGCTCACAAGGCAGCCTGAAGCACTTGGCTCTGAAGCACAGATCTCAGTGGCAGTAATGACAGGGTTTTCCTACTTCACTGACTACTGCAATGACTCTGCTGATACGGGGTAGGAAATGAGCTTTCTCCTGGTTTCCTGCCCTGCTAACACTCACTGTGATCCAGATCCAGCCCTGTCTTCCTGCTGAGCTGGAGAGGTGGAAGGGAACAGAACTTATAAGGACAATGCAGAAAAAGAGAGAAATCCCTGAATTTCTCAGAGAAATCTTGGAATCTGTAAGCTAGTTATCATTATCAATAAGAGATCTTAAGGAAGTTTTAGAGAGGTGTGTGTTGGCCTCTTCTCCCAAGGAACAGTGATAGGATGAGAGGTAATGGCCCCAAGTTGAACCATAGGAGGTTGAGGTTGGATGTTAGGAAAAATTCCTTCTCAAAGGGATGAGGCATGGGAACAGGCTGGCCTAGGAAGTGGTAAAATTACCATCCCTGGAAGAGTTCAAGAAATGGGGAGATGTGGTACTGAGGGACATGGTTAGTGGGTAGTATTGGTGGTAGGTGGATGGTTGGACTGGATGTTCTTAGAGGCCTTTTACAACCTTAATGAATCTGTGATTCTATGATCACCCCCACTACCTGGGAGCTGTTCACATCCAGCATGTACTTTCTTTCCTTACAAAGACTTCCTTGCACGAAGTCTGGATATGAATCCAAATGTTTGTGGAGCATTTGGATTTCAGATTTTAGCTTGGATCTCTTCTTCATTTTCTCCTTACATTGCTCTTAAAGCAACTGAGCTGATTCTGGCAGAGCTGAATGTGGTTTTGCATTTGAATTGCTCTGCTCACACGGTGCAGCTCTTCACAGACAAATGCCTGTTCTCCCTCTAAAGGCACCTTGCAGGTGAGGCTTGTGCTGAAATACAATTCCTCCAGAGCACTTGAGCAGAACTAGATTGCAGAAATGCGTCAGCAGGCAAGACTCATAGCTCTCGCATCATCCCAGTGAAGCTCTTCCTGAGCTCTGCCACAGCCTGCAGGAACCAACCCACCAGAGTTAGCACCCAGCCCTGGCTCTCCTCATCACAAGGCAGAATGGGTGGGCTGCCCTTTTAGTCTTTTCTAGGTGCGGATCTCTACAGCCAACAAGAAAAGTTCTTTCTTGAATATTCTTCAGTTAATACAGAGCTGCTTCTCTTGCAGATTCCTGGTCTTCATATTTACTGTTTAGCATCTCTTAAGCTTTGTTTTGTGCCATTACCAACAACTGACCCTGGGCCGGACCCCATCCAGAATGGACCCCGTATGGAGAGAGACACAATCATGGATGCCACGGAGTCTACTTTCAACTTTAGTGCTGCATCACACTGCTTATATACCAGCAATGGCTTCTGTGCAGGCTCATCCCGTACACCCAATAATGCAACCCCACACATACATGTTCCTTCCCACTCCCAGAGTCCTCCCTTGCATAAATCATGTTGTCACAGGGCATGTTGCAAGATGCTTCATCACATCCTCATTCCTTGGTTCAGCTGCTTCAGCAGTTGTTGTCTAGCAATTCTTGTGCAATCGCTCAGGCCCATCCCTCAGTTGACCTTGTTCCACAACAATTCTGCTGTTGCCTGCCCGAATTTCCAATAGGTTTAGGTCCCTTTGTACCACTCAATCTCTACATGCATTCTCTCAGTAATGCTGCTGCACTCAATATCATGTAGCTTCCTCCTCCTTCAAGATCTTGAAGGAAAATAGTCAATGAAATTGGATCTAATAAAATCCCATACAAACTTCTCAATAGCTTAATCCATTTTGATTCATTAGGGCATGTGTCTATTTTCATATTGTGCCATAAGCTTCCTAATAAGGATAATTCAAACTACTTTTTAACTGCAAAAATCCAGAACATACTGCATGAAATTATTTCAATCCAAGTATATTGCATCTATTGCTCATTCATCCACTAATTTTATAACTACTTAAAAGTAAACGAGATTGTAAGGCTTGCACATTGTAAATCCAGGTTTCTAATTGTTCATAGGTCTATTATTGCCTAAATGTATCATGAAAGTTAATTAACTTCCCATTTTCTGCCAGGTCTGGTTTTATCACCAAACAGAGAGATCTAATTAGCATAAAGCAAGATGGATTCGGTAGTTTAGGAAGGATGTCATAACAAATCCAGATCATCCCCATTGCTGTACTGTACCCCTCACCACTCTTTGTCAGCACATCAATAAAAGGAACTGATCGTTTCTGTTTAAATCACAAAATGCAAATATGTCAGGATGCTCACTGACGCTAATGTGAGCTTGCAGCGCTGTGAAGAAGAATCATAGAATAAGCAATTGCAGAAAAGGTCTCTGCATAAGCCAGAACACTTGAGCACATGTGCAATAGGGTAATAAAAAGCAAGTATGTGCTGCAAGTGACAAAACAAAGAGAAAAAAAAAAGCCATTGGAATCCTAATGGCAAACAAACTTAATCAAGAGCCAACGCAGCGTTGTGGAACATAAAGTAGAAGTCTTCATTTCAGGTAAAATTGGAAACATTCAGACTCCGTGGCATACTCCCAAGTGTCAGTCACTCAGAGGTGATCTTTGATGCACCTCAACAGGGTGAGGTTTTCTCAGGTACACTTCCTTCAATATCAAGGGCACCCCATTGCTTCTACTGCAGGCTGCCCCAGCAAATACCAAGCACTTCCCTGCTGCTGCAGCTCCCCTCTGGGATAGGGGAGGGGACATGGCAGCAGTGGTGGCTTGTGCTCAGAGCCTGGAAGCCCCGGGGTGGAGAAAAGGAAGGGGAGCGTGTTGGTTTGGAGAGGAAAAATGGGGCCCTGCTCTTCAGTGTCACAGAAATCATATTTTTATCTTGTAATTATTTTGTTCTGTTAATACAGAGCACTGCACTATGGTTTAGTGGGCATAGTGGTGATGGGTTGACGGACTAACCTTTCCAACTGTAGTGATTCTCTGTTAATATAAATAATATATGATCTAGTCTGATATCTTTGCTTTAAAATAACAAAGCTGTTTTGAAGAGGTGTGAGATAAGGCCAGATCAGACTATGCTGTCCTTCCCCAGAGGTCTCTTTTCTTTGTTCCAGCCCCAACAAGAACCAGATATCAAAAGAAGACAGAAGGTCAAAAGCTAGCAGCTGGTTTGAGGGGTCAGGCAGACATCCAGGAGTGAGAAAAATGGACTTCCCACAATGTAAAGAATAGCAGGCACTAGGGAAGGGCTAGGTACATATTCAGTGTGCTTCATCATCCTGAAGATACTCTTTTTTTGTAAGTTCCAAATAACGATTACGAAGATGTTATCTGGTCACATTGCTGTTGCTGTCCTGGATGGAAAAGAGTAAGTCTGACTTACTGAGGTACTAACAAGTTGATACACATGAGACTGGCTACAGCTGTGGGAGAAGCTGACAAAGAACTGGCTAGTCCCACAGCACACAAAAAAAGAGCTGGAAAGGACATGTTAGACACTGCTGTGCAGAACGAAGTTCATGCTGAACAACACCTCTCACTAGGCAGACACTATAGCTACGGGCCAAAGGTTCTTAATAAATTCAACCAAAGGGACCTCAAGATGGCCCAAAGTATTTGGGTGACTTACCTAACCTCAACATCCCAGATATACAGAAAAGACAGAGTTGGCTCTGTATCAGCAGACACTTAGCATCTCCACTAACACCTGCACTGTTCAGAGACCAAGACATCCTAACCATATAAGAACAAGAACCATGGGCTGTGGCTCCATTCACTACACCTCCAAACTGCTGCTACAGGGAAATGTCACAGAGTAAGCATAAAAATAAGTGAGCATCGTTCTGCTGAGCTCACACCTTCCCTTGAGGATACTGCCCCAGCACAGCAAAAAAAAATCTGTTTGCAAAGCATTCAATGCACTGCACAGAAGGATGTTTACAGTGAGTGATTCACTTGCAAGTGGAATTTAGCACATAAATCCCAGTGTTTTAGCTGGATTTAGGTAGAAACACTTGTGTTCCAGCACAGTGAGTATATTAGCATCAGCAACAAAAGGTTAAGCCTTCATTTTTGGATCTGGAGAAATGGCGAGGTCCTTTTCTGAGCTGACTCAACAATAGGATACAAAGTAGAGAAAAGGTTTGTTAAGTGACTTTTCGGTATCAAAAGCAAGGGAAAAGGTACGTATCTGAATATATTTCAGTCCGTTCCAAAGCCCAGCCTGAATGCAGAGTTCTGAGGTGTTGAGATGATTTATGTTGTTTAAAACTCTCCTAGTCTCTGTTGGTCAGGATGATCACCAGAGGATCCTTCAACTTCAGTCATCTGAGGAGTCAACGTAGAGCCACCTTATGCATAAGGAAAGCCTCTCTCCAAGCGCTATGGGTCTGATCTCCATCAACAGCAGCAGGAGCTCAGATAGCTTGAAGGCATGCCAATATTGAAATGAATGTGTCTGCATCTGGAGCTGAAATTCACTTCAGGTATCTCATCTCTATGCCATTAAGACAATGATAATAAAGCGTCCCTTTCTGGTGGAAGCACTGTTAGAAAAATGTTTGGTATTGGAAGAGGTGTACAAATACATCTGCTAAAGGATTTTGTGACATTTACCTTACAATGAGCAATAGCTGATGAGTCTCATCACTTCCAATTAATTCCAAACAATTTGAGGGAATAACTTGTCAAATATACTTATGCAAAGCCAACATATATAAGGATTAGTGTGTTGTGGAACAGCTGGTAATCCTATCCTCACTATGTCATTTAGAAAGGATCAAGGAAAAAAGGAATCTTTCATAAGAACAGACTGGGTGTGACTGACATGGACCAGTCACACTAGGTCCTTAGCCAAGATGGAGTGAAGTCAATGAGAGGCTTCAAAATGCAGCTGTTTCTTTCGGGACATATTTTTAATTTAAAAAGACAAGATCAGCGTGCAGCCTGGGCAACCCTTGTGTCAGCAGTGCTATCTCCTCTTGTTTTTTACAGCTGATGAAAGATAAGGCTTCTCCAAAGATTAATATTACGCTGTTAATTAACTAATATATGAGCAGATGTTAACTGCTTCAGAAGTGCCAGACATTTCTGCTGTGATTCACTGCAGAGTCGGATGTTTCTAGATGCTTTTCAGAGTGATGAGCAGCGTTTGGAAGCTTGGTGACACAGTTGTCAGTGGCTTGAGCTGCAGCCGCATGGTGAATCATAGAAAATCCCGATACTGTGAAATCCCGATACTGGTCTTCAGCTGCTGCCCGTGAGGCAGGGCTGTATCCTGCCACTGCTGTGCTTGCGAAGAAAGGCAGCCCTCACATTGCTCCAGAGTATGACCCACAGCTAATTAACATTGCCTGGCATCTCTTGCCTAGCTGAGAGACTGAATCCTGACTCTTTTTTAAGTGATGTCCAATAGCTACACATCGTCAATGCTGGACTGAAGATGCAGTGCTTGAAAGGCTGTGTCTGATGTGAGCTGCAGACCCAGAATCAGCCAGTTACAGAAAAATGGAAATCTGAAGCTTACCAAAAAGATGAGAGCAAGAAAACTTTGCAAGCATCACACTAACAAGGCTGCATTTTGTAAATTGCTGTCAGTTCAGTCTGAAAGGATTAGGGCTGAGCCCTCACTTCAAGGCATGACAGCACCACAGAGCTCCATTTTTGTTGGGTGGTTTTTGAAATGCCTTTCCCTCTAATCAAGCACTGCTGCAAACAGTGGTCTCAGACCTGCTGCCTCCATAGTTAGAAAGCAAATCTCCGTGTGCAGATCTGAAGTGTCATGTGACAATTAACTAATTTCTCATTCCTTTATCAAATGTTCAGCACCAAAATAAAAGCATGTAAAAGACCAAGCAGGGAAGAACGTAACACTAGGTGATCCATTACAGCCCCCTCGCCCCTTGGCTCCTATTTCTGCTGCTGAGAGAAGCAGTGTCAAACATGGATTTTGATAGGCAACTACCCAAATGTCCTATGAAGTTTCTAACCCTAGTGCAGAGCAGCTTTGAAATCAATGCAAGTCCTGCTGCTGCACTCCCACAGGCTGTATGTACCCTTGCTGCATGTGATAAGCTAAATGACAATGAGTGTATTCGGATTGAGACCGATGATTAAAACCAAGGTTTTTTTAATAATGTACAGCAGTTTCACACTGTGATGTGAGCAGTGCCTCTTTCCACGACTGACAGATAAAACTGAGTTTCTAATGAAGCTCTTGCCATTCTTAAAGATGTTCTACCACTTTGTGGCAGTTGCACTGATCAAACTCCAGCAGGAGTATTTAAGGTCTGCCTAATTAAGTTTTCCCTTTGGAGCTTCATAACTTGTGTTGTGTGCTTTTGCACAGCCTCTGTTCCTTATTCTAGAATCAGCTGTTTATCACTGCTCGCTTTGAAAACACTTTGACATCTTCTGGAGAAAAAATATATAACTATTATAAAGCATGCATCCAACATGTAAGTGAATCATAAATCCATGATGGAAAAGACCACTAAGACCATTTAGTCCAGCCATCAAGCAGTGTGTGGTCCATGCAGCCTACAATGAAAATGTGCAAACAACATTCCCAGTCTTCAAAACATATCCCTTGAATATAAAGAATCTATATTCTTTTAGGCCTTAGATAGTCACTTGGATTTCCTGTGAGGGGAACCACCACTCTCTGACCAAGGAAAGAACAAAATAGTTTTCTAAACATTTTCAATTCACTGCAATCAACAAGTCTATAAGTCCTACTGTAAAAATAGAGATAGATAGATAGATAGATAGATAGATAGATAGATAGATAGATAGATAGAATAAATAAGGAAAAAGGAAAAAGCAAAACCAAAACACAGATCACACACAACCAGATGTCCCTTCCAGAGAGCTGAAAATCCATGGCTGCATTTGACTGCAGGCTAACAAACCTGCTGCCAAATTGAATCCCAGAGGCTGGCCCAGATGCAGCAGAACAACAAACAGAAACTAATGGGGGCTCATCAATTCTCAATCAAGACTTTCCCTAATCTGCCATCCATCACAGAATATCTTTGTTATTATCTCAATTGCCAATATGCTCTGGAACTCCTAAAGCTGTGTTCAGAGATTTTCAAGTATTTTTTATCCTGCTACAATATTGAGCTGCTGCAATATACAGAAGATGAATGACCCTTTTTAGCTGCTCCTAATAACGTTTTTCTTCTGACCTATTGCTGGCAAAAGTAAGACGATGCTCAGTATAGCTTTGTTTTTTTCTCAGTTTGTAAATGCATGGTGGTTTTTAGAAATATAGCCCAGCTGTGTGTTGGAAACACGCAGTGCAGCAGCATACAGGGTAGCTCAACATGACATTGCTCAGGCTCCCAAGACAGTCTCATGATGTTTTATGAGGGACAAAACTCACATCATTAATGAAATCTTGAGAGACGCCCCAGCTTTCCTAAAACACGGAACATAGAACCACAAGGTGTTTGACAAGCAATATTTTTGTAACGTCTGGTTTAATAAAAGTCAGGCTTAAACCTACATTTCCTCAACTTACTTTATGCTACAGTAGAACCAAAGTACATTAGCTCTTTGTCAAGCCAGTTTTGTACTTTAGGCATTAGAAAAGTTTTCTTTCTGAGGAAACTTTTGAATTGTTACCATATAACAACTTGCTGCATGTGAAGCCACTGGGAATCTGGTGTTGGCGGCAGAGATCACTACCAAGAGCACAAGCCATTGAACTGTGCTAACTGCTTATTTATTTCCTGGCAGAATTTAATCTTACAAACTCCATTTTGACAAACACTTGCCCATCCAAATGATCAGTTTTTTACCACTTTCCCATCTCCTGCCAACAGGCAGCGCTCCCTCAGCCCCATGCTTCTAAATCTGAATGGAACTGGAGGTATTCTGTGAGTGGGGCACAAAATCCCAGGTAAGCTTTATGAAAGAGTGACAATGACAGCAAAAACTCCTGATGGATGCCTGAAATAGACCGAAATTACGTCAGTCCTGACTTCTAATTTCTTGTATACGTTATGTTGCTCCTGAACTTTTGATCCCAGAGTGTTAAATTCACTTCTGATCAGACAGCCTAGGTATTAGATTAACTGACTTAAGCTCAGAAATAGAGCTAGCTGAATGCCACAGAGCCACAGTCTTGTTCTACCTGGCTGCCTTTTCAGAAGTAACTCCTCCAGAGTAAATGTCTAAGAGCTATCTGACTGTGTGAAAGATCTCCAGATTCCTCCACAATAGTAATTAGAAATATCAATGTTTTCAGTAAAACTTTACCAGGAACCCCACATGGTTCGTTTCATGCAAAGCTCACCCTAGTCATTGGTAGTCAGTAATCCCTATTACATTTATTTTGGTAAAATAAGCAACACTAGGAAATGTTCTAAATAACAGGAACTAGACCACTTGAACTGTTGTGTTGTGACAACGTCTCCTGCTATAGATTTGCTCCAGGTGATCTAGGAGCTTCCCAGCTATTCCAAGTAGTCCAGGAGAGGAGATAGACAAGCCAAGAAATGCAGTCAGCAACTGGCTACTCCAGACTGGAGGGATGAGAGTTTAAAGCCATGGACACTGCCCAGGGCAGTGGTCCAATACACATTTCACTTCCTAACACACAGACAGCTCCAGAGTCTCCCCAAAAAGCCAAAGGAAAATAGATGAGATTCAAAAGTGAGCACAGCATGAGCCATTCAGGGAAAGGAAAAGGGTAAGAAATGTTGGGCTAGAGGTCCTCACTAGAAATCTGTCCCTAGAGGCAGTTTCGGTAACTCCCACAGCATCATACAGCAAAAGGCAAGTTCACAACTAGGATGCAAAATATTTTGCTTTTAAAATCAATGCCTTGAGCTGCATCCAGATCCAAACTGAAAGCTGGGGAGGATCAAGAGCATAAATGCCATTAAGTCCCCCGAGGGGCAGCAGCTGTGCCCTTCCCCAGGCAGAAGATGACTCTCACAGGGAACAGCTTGGATCTCTGCAGCAGCGTTTGTCTCTAATACAAGTCACAATTTTCTTACTAGGGACAGAGAGAAAAACGGATGAGGTCTACACTGTCCTCAGACAGGGACTCATCTTGACTTCCCATTTAGTGAATTTGGGCTTCAAATGAGAAACTGACTCAGTTTCTTTTTTATTTTTGCCCGAAAGCCACTTTAAATTAATCTTACTGTCTGAGATCATTCTGATCACTCTTTCCTCATTAACACCACAGGGAAGGCTGCCTTGCTGGTTCATGCCATTCTCAAGGAAAGGAGAAGTAAGGGATATATCTGCAGCCATCTTGGTGGACTGAAGTGGTATTGTTGGACAAATCAGTGCAAAGAGGGACTGTGAGCATTGAAGAGGTGTGAAATATGATGAGTTCTGTCTGGATCCCCAAATGCAGCTATGCACAATGCTAAATAAACTCTCAGCACTGAGCTGTTGTGGTCATGGGGCTTAGATAGCCATCAGTTCTGCACCATGCCAGCCCACACTGCAGTCATGAGCCCCTCAGTTTGCTGAATCATAGAATCCTCTGAGTTAGAAAGGACCTTTAAAGGTCATCTAGTTCAGCTCCCCCACAATGAACCTACAACTCAAATAGGTGCTCAGAACCTGGTCCAGACTGGCCTTCAGTATCTCCAGGGACAGGGCATCCTCCACCTCTCTGGGCAGCCTGTGCCAGTGCCTCACCACAGTCACCAAAAGAGACTTTTTCTTTATAACCTTATACCATACAGTCATTTGAGTTAGAAGGAATCTTAAAAGGTCATCTAATCCAACACTCCTACAATGAACAGAGACATCCGAGCTGTATTCATAGCTGTGAATCATAACTCATCTCACCTGCTTAACAAGCAAAATCAAACCATATTTTAACAATAAGTACAGTTACTCTATGGAACTCACTGCCCTGGGACATTGCGGAGGCCAAAGGATTAAACAGGTTTGAGGAAACTCCAGAAGAACTCCAGGTGGATCAGTTCTTTCACAGTCATTAAAAACAGTGTCAATGGGACTTCTTATCCACAAATAAACACTGGGTGCTGGGGGCATGGGTGTTACTCTAGGGCAATGACCACTCCTACCCCCTTAGTCCAAGTGTGCCCTGTGGAGACACTGTGCAGGGTAAGATGGACCTTTGTCTTGAGGCAGCACAACTATTGCTGTGTTAACCTCTGAGATGTATTGCTATGCACATTGCAAGGGCCTGGTACAATGAGGGACTTCAAAGCCACTGTCAATAGGTGCGGCCAAGTAGCTGTTTATAACAGGTCTTCCTTTTATTGGAGCTATCTGAACTTCTTCACTCACAAGATGAAATTTGCTCTGTGTTGGGAGAAAAAACACCACTAGTGCTACTGACAAATTCAATCTACTTTCTTGCTCCAAGTAGTAACTAAATAAAATGGTGGAAGTGAATGGGACTTAAGATTGCTCAGTGAGATCAAGCAGCTTCACAAGAAAAGTGCCCTTTCGTTGCCCCCTACTGACTCATAACTCAACAGGTGCAGTTTGCTTAACAGTTCAGTCTATCAGCAACCTCCTGCAGGAGCAAAGGTCCTCCTGTGCTTTCCTACTCCTGAAACAGAGAAGGCAAGTGGGCATGATAGCTGCCAGATAGGTCCCATGCTTTTCATAAAGGATCCCATTAATATGGTTGAAGGGATAAGGAGTATTGAACCCACCATAAGAAACTGTCACATTTACTGAACGGGCCCCCACTTAAAGCATAATACTAGTACTTAAGGACCTGGTTTGATTTGCTGGAATTACATACACTTAACCTCCTGCAACGTACAGGCTATTCCATGGATTTTGTACTAACAAGGTATGGCAAATTCATTTTAGTAGGGATATTAAAAGAGGACAGAGTGCATACATATTCAGCCCATATGACCAGGCTGCTCCCATCTGAGTTCCTATCCTTCACACCATTTTGTAGCGAGTGCCCTTTTAATCCAAAAAGCATATAACCAAATCTTACTCAGAACAAAATGCACTACTCAGAAAATGACTTTCTAGCTAGAAAGACTCACCTAGACTCACTTAATTTGCCTGGGATCTGTGAGAGGCGCTTCAATCCAGTAACCACAACAGTCATTTTGCAACCTTTCAATGACTTCAATCAGAACTAAGGTAAAAGAGAATATTCTTGTCTTAATTGAAAAATACAGATCTGCTGGGGAGGAGAAAGAGCCCTGAAAGGAGATCAGAAAGAGACTTGTGCCCAGCTTTATGAGCTTTGACTTTTGGGGTGTTTTCAAGTGCATTCATGAGAACAAAAAAGCAGATTATCTGAAGTTTTTGACATATCCAAGTCCAAGCTGCTCACAAACAAATGAAAAAGAAGAGGGAAACTAGCAGTGTGAACAGACTGCTGCTCCAGCATTAACACAGAAAAAGCAGATAGCTCCTTTTCACCCAAGGCACCAGCAACATAAATAAGGTACCACAGCTGAAACAACACCGAGGATGCCTTGCTGCAGCTTAATAACCAGAGCAGGAATTCTGACAACTGTCTCAGAAAGAAGCTAAATCTGGCAGACAGGCCTCCCTTGTAGTCTCAGAGAACAGGAAATAATAGGAGATGAAATGATGTGAGAGGTGGTGGGAATGAGAAAGGTCACCTTCATTAGAGCTGACCATCACTCACAAATCCAGCCACATTTACCCCTGTGGTCCCAGTGACAATTAAATTCCTTTTAAAAATGCAAGAAGACGTGAAAGAAAATTTTCTTTATTTAGGTAACTGCTACTGGATCCCTAATCGAAGAGAAACAGGGACAGTTGGAGGGTAATAACAGCTCTCTAAAAGGCAAGAGATAAGGAACATCTGCTAGCAGGGACCTGCATGAAAAAAGACCTGTCTGTGAATGGACATAAAATATTAATATTCCCATATCCAAGTTCCTCTAGACAGTGGAAGAAAAAAGAAGCGGAACTTAAACAAACCAGACTTCAGCAACAGATCTCCATTCTGTGAAATTTAAAGCTGTCTTTCATAGTGTGGTATGGATCACAGAACACTGCTTCACCATTGCGCTCCCCAGGAGAGATCCCAGCACTGTGCAATGCTGTCTGTGACAACATGTCCCCAAGCACATAGGGCAGGATTTTAATGCACTGATCCACTCCTGGTTGCTGGCTGACTTGTTTTCTTCACCCTGTGTAACTTTAACTTTGCCTGTGAAATGTGCATGTACTACAACAAAGATCACATCACCATTACAGAAGGCCAGTGAGCCGTTGGCACTTTGCTGATGAGCTTTCTCTATGAGTACCCCATTTTCTTTATGGTGGGACTTGCAAGCAGTTTTAACAAATGGATATACAAGATTTCCTGTCACAGAGGTCAGCCACCAGCAACACACCATGTAAAGCCATTTCATAGCCACATCAAGCTCCAATTTTGAATGCTATCAGTATATTTTGCTCTGGAGGCTGATCCAGCACTTAACAGCTGTGGTGACAGGGAGCCACTTTCTCACTTTTAGCCTGAATTTCCTCCAGGCCAGATCATTCACCTTGAGTTCTTATTCTGTTTTTGTTATTTCCAGAGCTTTCTTGCTCTTCCCACCAGCAGTATTACAGACTTGTATCTCCTCCAGCCTCCATCTAGCTAAGCTGAACATGAAAAGCTCCTTTAGTTTCCTCAGATATGACCTTCTCTTCATTTTCCTGCACCCACAGCAAACCCTCACCAGCATCCCTTCAGATAGTTTACACCAGTGGAAAATGACTTCAGAAAATGATCTCCTGCACCTGATAAAATTGCTACTGTTTTCCTTTTCCAATCAGAGCTCTCACTCACAAAGCTCAGGTAAAGGCAATGAACCATGGTGGGAACACTCTCAGTTTAATTATCATCCTGTGTTCCCCTTGTCAACAGAAGACAAGATATTTTGCACATAAGAGTGATTTCATATGAAGTTTTGAAAGGTGAAAAGGTCTCTACAACATCATTAATTCTTCTTATATTTCTTTATAGCACAATACTTTCTGGGCAAAGATGATGGTTTGATTCAGTTTCCCATCCATTTAAGCATAAATATCTGGCAATATCTGCAATGTCAGGATAGATGGACAGACAGAGGAAACAGTGACTACATGGAGAATAAACAACTGGAAACCACCCTTCACTTGGAATGGCTTGGTGGAGGAGGACACCAGTGAGATCCAGCTTGGCAGCAAAGAGCACAACTGGAGCTGAGATGTGGGACTGTGCAGCAGGTAACACAAGGGCACTGCCAGCTGCTGCTCTGATGGCCTGAGGAGGTGGCTGCACTTTGATAAGGAAAGCAGACGGTGTGCTCGGGGTGACCACCACCACCTTCCTGAGCTGCCTGGACTCATAGAAGCACTGATACATTCCTCAGTTGTCCTATCATCTCATCAGACCAAATGTCCAAAATGATGCTCCAGGTGGCTCATTACCTAAAGTTGACGGCAAATGTATTCAGCTACTGGGTTTCAAGGCTGTGCTATCTGCAGCAAAATCCATACTGCAAGCTTTCTCTGTGTCTCTGTTTACACCCAGGTTTGATTAGCACTTGGACCAGCTGATGTTTCTGTCTCATCTCCCAGTACCCATCATGAGCTACTGAGCAATTTCTGAGATACTGAGTAAATTTGCAGCCATGCAGGTGAAGATTTACAGGCATGGGTGCTACGCAAGCTGGAAGATTTGCGGTGAACTGCTCCTGACAGGAGAGAACAACACTATGATAAAGCACCGTCGTCTGGACAGTACGCGGGCCTGCAAATATTACTGGAGATGTCAGCCTCCCAGCTGTGCACATCCACAGCTACTCCTCAGCACTTGCCTACAAGCTGGTAAGTTTTTCAACTCTGTTTGTTTCTCCTCTTTATAGTGAGATGGAGGGTATGATGCAACTTGATGGCAAAAGTTGGAACCCTTGAGGAAACAAGGAAGATGGAAGCTCCATTGCAGTGGAAACATAGCAGCACTATCTGGGCATGGGCACCATAACATCTGTGACATGTAACAGAGTGAAAGAGCTAGAAAGGGCACTGAGGCTTGTTGCTGACATCCTGCTGCATTCACTGTGATGTCTGCAAACAGCCTCGGCACACATGCCGCAGGAGACAACAGGAGGTACCACAGATGCATGCCAATGGTTTACGGGCTGGTTCAGCCCAGTTCCATGACCTGTGGGGCAGAGGGATTTCGCAAAATCCATGCCTATAGAAAAGGGAAACAGGGGGCCCAAAAACAATTAAAAATAATGGCAACAACCTGAGGAGAAACAAACTATTTTTACTAAATATGGCATTGGAATGCAAGATAACACACTATAATAGAATATAATTAGAATTGAAGCTAGAAAATCAAATATAGTGAGAAAGTATCTGAAAGCTGTAGGCCTTACAGTAGTGTTGAGGTGATGCATGTGGTCAGAATTAGCAATAGAGGAGAGCCAAAGGAGAAAGAGATGCCGGGTGACCTTGCCAGGAGTTACATCTGCTCTTTGACCACAAAGCCCCCCTGGGGAATGTAGTTCTTCTTCTCTTCCAGACAGGTATCTGGAACTGGAGCATTAGCACTTCAACTCCCAGTGCACTATATGATGTTATAATGTGGAATACCAGTAACCAAAAATCATAAAACCATGACCACGTGCAAGGCCATTCCCAAAGTATTTGAGAAGTGAAAGCCAATATCACTATTCATGTTTTTGCTCAATAGATGACGCAGGAAGAGACACCAAGGCCTTGTGTGATCCAAGCATACTCAGCTGAGGGATCTGGCATCAAGAGCTGGACTGCAAAATGTCCAGGACTGAGCAATACCTGTGTGACGGGGAGCAAGGGGTTTCCAGCAGGAACAGTGAGCTCTTCCCTGGCAGCTCTGCTCCCATTGGCTGCAGCAATGCCCGTCTGAGGTGACGGAGGGTATTTCATCAGCAGGTACCCAAGTGGGTGTACAGCAGACAGCACTGACACATTAAAGCATTTCCTTGATATAAAAAGTGCCCAAACAATATAGTTGCAATTGCACTCAAAATACACTGAATTCTGCCAGCACTGGTCTCTCCAGAGGGCTGCCTCCATTTTCCAAAAGGGGCCTAGCAGAGGAACAGCTGATATAAACCACAGTCTGAATATGCTCATCCAGCTCGTTGCTGAGAAATGCGCAGCAAGGATTACAATTGACATATTTTCTAGCCAGAAACCATGAAGAAGAAGTTCTTGACTCTACAGAACCTTTGGGCGTTGCTCAATACTGGGCACCTGGGACTGGTGCTATTTAGCTACTTATTTATTTCATAGCTCCACAGAATTGCTCTACAGGGCTTCACTTTTCCTTCGATTTTCCTGCAGATGTTTCAATGTAAATTATAGTAATTATCCACAGTGGAGAAATTAACTGGCATTAACAATGATGCAAAATGTAATTTTGTTATCAATTGTTATCAATTTTGTGAGATTTCTGTCATCTTCAATCGCCCACATAGCTTGAACGGTCTGTATTTGTGGAAGGATGGGTGGATAGGCTGTCCTCAAAGGATGGAGGGAATGGAATTGATATTCTCCTACCACACTGCACACAGCCAGCTTACTTAAATAGCCTTTTCACAGACACATCATTTTGGCAACTTTCTCCCTGATCTACCAATGCCTACAGAATCTTTTCCTCCTCTGTCATTTCCAGCTGATAAGATCCCAATTTATAACAAAAGGTTTTGTTATTAGTTAGCAAATACCTGACCTTTCATTTTGTAAGTGTTAAATTTCTATCCATTTTGATTACTGCTGCGCTCAAGGTCACCCACTTCTTTCTGTAGATGATATGAATATTTCACATTTGTCCAATACATAACCTTTCTCTTTGGAAGTTCTCATTATCTTTTAAAAGTCTCTCTAGATGGAAAGGCTCTGAAGTCTTACATTCCTTATTCATTTTGTTGCCCTTTTCTCAACTTTTATTATTTCTGCTTTGTCCTTCATCTTACCTGCTGTAATGTACCACGGTGTAGCCATCCATTTTCCTTTGATATTAGGAGGAGTGCATGGCAACAATCAGTAATTTTCTATTAGCTAAGCACAAGCTGTAGGTGCCCTGCAGTACGAATAGCTAAACCAGCTGTAGGTACGTAGCACAGGTACTTATTTTTAGTCTGGGCTGTTAAACTCAGGAAACAGTGTTGTGTACTTAGAGTTCAAAACCAGGGCAGATACATACCTGCTGTGTATAGCTGAAACACCAGCCTACGTGTTGCATTAGCCAGAGATCTTGGAGCTACATATGGTGGCTGAATTTCTTCCTTCAGTCTTATAAATTAATCAGACCCTAAACATGCTGTATGTAACTTAAATTATTGCCTGTGATGGATATATTCTTGTGCATGGAATTACAGCTGCTATTCTTCTACTTTGCTTGGGAAGCTCATAATGTCTAAATTAGTATGTAGAGCATGTACAGACCAAGAACCACAACTACAAAAAGCATTCTTAACAGAACTCTGCAGCTAGGTTATTTACCAAGTATTCAAGCAGCAGCAAATCCCTTTAAAATCTTAATTATTTATAATTAGGATACAAGTCTTGGACAAAAATATGACCAGATTTTGGATAGTGTTATAAAAACCATGCATTCTCTTTGGGAGTGGGGCCCAGCACTGGCAGAAACGTTAACTGCTACGCATTCCAGTTGATAAAATACACACATTTTGCTCCATTTTTTCTTTGGTTTCTTTGGGCTTTGTTTGAAAAATTAAAAAGCCCCTACCTCCAAAACACATCTGAGTACCAAATGAAACATGTTTGGATTCCAGTATGTTATTCAACATCAGGAAGTAAATCAGCACTTACATGTTGAAATGTAAAGTTATTCGTTTTGGCAGTATTATGAAGAAAGAGAGAAAGAGAGAAAGAAAGAGAGAGAGAGAAAGAGAGAAAGAGAGAAAGAGAGAAAGAGAGAAAGAGAGAAAGAGAGAAAGAGAGAAGAGAGAGAGAGAGAGAGAAAGAAAGAAAGAAAGAAAGAAAGAAAGAAAGAAAGAAAGAAAGAAAGAAAGAAAGAAAGAAAGAAAGAAAGAAAGAAAGAAAGAAAGAAAGAGCAATTTTTGTTATGCAATCTGATGAAATACATTCTTAACTTAGAGGGCAGTGAACCACCAGCACAGCTGTCCAGAGAAGCTGTGGCTGCTGCATCCCTGCGACGCTCAAGGTTGGACGAGACCCTGGGCAGCCTCAGCTGGTGGGTGCCTGCCCTGCCCATGGCAGGGGGTTGGAGCTTGATGATGTTTAATGTCCCTACCAACCTAAGCCTTTCTGTGATTCTGTTCTTCTGTTATATACTTTTAGAGCAGGTAGGTGCTAGGTTAGCCAAACTGTAGACAAAAACTGCATGCAAATGCTTACTACCTAGTCTTCTAGGGTGCTTTATTATTTATTTATTTTTTAAATCTTTGAGTGCTTGTGGAATTAAATAGCAAAGACATTGCCTCTATTAATTACTGCAGAAAGGACCCACACCCCAGCTGGCTGTCCATCAAGCAGCCATGAGCACTGAACACTACCTGTGCTCAGCAGTTCCCCAGTTGGTGGCAGAAGCAAAGGGCCTGTGGTCGGATGGCTGTCCCTGCTTACCCAGCACTGTGCATACACTCACAGGCTGCACACTGAGTGTGCACCAGAGACATTCCATTAACTTCTACACTAGCAAAAGACATCAAATATGCAAGACGTGGGGAAACAAGGAACAGTCTTAATTTTAACTGAAATGTAACTTATTAGATAACTTATCCTGGTCTTGTGGATATGTAGGAGCCATCTAAATTTTATATTGTGTTCAACCTTCAAAACTCAGGGGAACAAATCTTAGTTATACAGCTTCCCTACAGCAGCTAAGCAAACTGCTTACAGGGAAAGAAAGGCAAGAGCAGGAATAAAATTTCAGATGCCCTCTATAAATTACAGCTACCTGACTTTTTTTTGGCTCGGGCAGATGTAGCCAGCTGTTACCAAACCAGTGGACTGCAGATCAGCATCAAGGATCTCACAAAACAGTTTAGGAACCCTTAACTTCATGTCTCAGCCAGAGGGTCCCTAATGTGGAGAGCTGCAAAAAGGAAGAACAAAGAAACCTCTTCATTTATTTTCAAATCACAAGTTTGCAGACACGTACACTAAAACTTTCATGAGCCCATTTGCTGTTTCTTCTAGCAAGCAATGTTTGTATGGCTAGCATAAATCTTCTGCCTCAAAGAAAAAGAATATCAGAACATAACTCTTCTGAAAAGGCAAATCCACGGGATCTTTCTTTTTCTTAAATGACAATAGTTAATTGTTTTGCAGAAGAAATCAAGGACACAAACCATCTTCTCTGCTTCCTGCAGTGAGTAAGGACACCAGAATAAACGGAAGGGTCCAATCTATATAAATGCTTGGCTTTGTAGATGGTGCCACCACCAAAAATTTGGGTTTTCTGACAATGAAATGACCTACATGGCAACAGGCTTGCAGGCTCTAGATGGAATTCTACTTTCTCAAAGTGTTAAAAGGATCCTCAGCAGGTTTGCTAAAGACACAGCCCATATGTAATAAAATCAGTAAAAAAGCAGCTGAGCAATAGCCACCTGCAGCCCTGAATGAAAAGCAAACAGCCCAAGAATGCACACAGTCCTGCAGCATGTACAGGACATGCAACTGAAGGCCATCTCTTAGGAGAACAGAAGTCACTTGGCAATGCTCTAGCAGCACCAGAAGGCAGCACAAGGAAACCCAGAAGCACTCTTCCCAAACTGCAGAGAGCATGACCTAGAGGCAAATTGCAGCAGATTGCAGATCGATATGTAGCAAAGCGATTTTGGTCACCTTCCAGGAAATTAAGGAGTCGGGCCAGATCCAATTCAAGTGAAAGCTACAACAGTTAAATACACCAATTCCCCAAAAGAACTGATGACCATGATATCAAAGATCAAGATACCTCTCTGAAAAAGGGGAAGAAAGGGCACTGCAAGGAAAAAACCTCTACTGGTAGAGTCTGGAAAATACTTCTCAAATACAAAAGGTGCAGTCACTCTCATGGCAAAATTACGACAAAAACAGCATCACACTGACCTGCTTTACAAAGAGCAGATGGAACAAAATTGCTACAGGAAAGTGTGCCAGTATGGAATAAATCAAAACAACACAGAACGTATCATACTCAAGCCAAAAAGGAACCGCTACCCTTTCACACTGAATGTCAGATTTTGCTTAAAACAAGCACAGCCCCATGGTAAGGATTGCAACAGGTATTGGATCTCTTAGAAGAAACTTTAGAGAATGTCTAGTTTCCATACTGTCAGAAGATCTTCAAGATCAATACAAGGGTAGAAATTGATTAATTGACTGCAATTGGGTAAATTCTCTTTAAAAAGAAAAAAAAAAAAAAAAAAAAAAAAAGAAAGAAAAAAGAAAAAAGAAAAAAAAAAGAAAAAAAATAAAAAAAGAAAAGGAAGGAAGGAAGGAAGGAAGGAAGGAAGGAAGGAAGGAAGGAAGGAAGGAAGGAAGGAAGGAAGGAAGGAAGGAAGGAAGGAAGGAAGGAAGGAAGGAATGGAGGGAGGGAGGGAGGGAGGGAGGGAGGAAGGGAGGGAGGGAGGGAGGGAGGAAGGGAGGGAGGGAGGGAGGGAGGGAGGGAGGGAGGAATACTCATGCTTGCCTGTCCCTAGAAAATAGAAATTTTCTTTAGAAATTGCTGTATTTGCTCAGCATGCCAGAGAAAGAACTGCAATGAACCATTGATAACTTGTGGCACTCCTCACAGTTTCTAGTAGAAATAGGCATCTGATTTATTTGAATGCAGGAAACCCCTGTGTAATGATAGTTGATTATTACTGTCACTTTTTCCATGTAATTCAGCTGAAATTCACATTATTCAGTGCAGTAACAAATGACACAATATTAAACTTGCCAATCTTCTGACGAGCCTGTTCTGAACAGAACATCACTCAAAGGACATTTCTAAGACCGTAGAACAGTCTGTATGTCTCCAAGACATACAGAGTAGGAGCAACTTCTCTCAGATGTATGCATGATAAACCAAATCAGATGAAAAAAGCCAAGAACAGAGGTTCCCAAAGTGCCAGTCACAGGCCTCAAAGTCATTGTTTTCATTAATGGGCTTTTGAAACTGTGGTTGTTCTCAGCAGAGCCACCTCCAGAGTGGCACCTTGTAGAAGACTCTCATGGCCTGTTTTGCATCTGCAAAGCTAACACCAGGTGAAGTTGGTTTGCTCTGGATATTCTCTTCTGTATTCTCTTGAAATATGAATTTAAAGGCCAACACAAATGTGGAAGAGCAATCAGGAAAAACAGCTGCCACAGACAGAAGTCTCCTTTTAACAAATGAGCATCTGTATAAAGAAGGTGCTAGACTAGATTGTTGTAAACCAATTCAGTATGTTTATCCTGGTTAAAACACTGCTGATGGAGAGTTTCAACTGCCAGTGAAAGAAGAGAAATAATGCTGAGCAGAGGTGGTTCGGGGTTCCTTCGGCAGCAGAACTATGTGTGTGGAAGGAGATGGCAGCTGTGAATAAAGAGAAGAAAGGGCAAAGAAAATAAAAATGAACAATGGCTAAAGGCCATCTCTTGATGCAACCCAGAGGTTACACTGTCCCTACATACGTTTTGACTAGATCATTTGCAAGGAGTGTGCATATCATGGGCATATCATGTCATCCCTGCAGCGCAGTCATTGACTATCTGAGCCAAACCAGTTATTGCAATGACTCAGGTTCTATTTATTACTGAAAACAAGAAAAAAACACAAGTCATCATTGAGCCAAGGAGGGTATCTTGAAGCCTTTAAAATCATCTTCATGCAATGCTCAGGTTCAGAATGTACTCATACCTTTTAGCTTATAGACACAATGCATTGGATGTCTCATCCAGTGGCCCAAAAATTCTAAATCAAAAAACCCTTCAGAACTGCCAACAGAGGCTGTCTAGAAAGATCCTCCCTTTTAAAGATAAGGTATGATAAAAACATGCATTAATCAGGTCACAGCAATAACTGCATAGTGGGTGAGCATATATCATTAAAATGGCAAATGCATTCACCTACAGTAAACCAAAAATACAAACACGAATATAAAAGGCCATGAATTACAAACTCTGCTATATTTGATCACCAAGTGGGGAAGAGAGCTTGAAAAATGGCTTACAGGAATCGGCTCAAGTTATCAGAATACCTCAGCATCCTAAGCATCGAGCAGGAGTTGATCTCATAGCTGATCAAAAGCTGATTTGCTGCCTGCCTTCACAATAAGGTTTGCATTTGCATTGTGTCAAATTGCCTGTAACTGGCAGCTCTTCTGTACCTGCTAGAAAAGAAATCCAAATCCTCAATGAAGTTGTCTTACCTGCATATATATATATACATAAATGATGATCATAAGATAAAAAGATTTTCAATTTACTAATAATGACCTAAGAACAATGACCACTGTGTGATGGTAATATTCTCATGCAGAAATCCTACTATACCTGAACAACAGCACAAAGCCATGCAGACTCTTCCTTGGGTCCTCTCCTCCAGGCTGAGCAGTCTCTCTCTCAGCCTCTCCTCACAGGAGAGATGCTCCAGTTCCTACATCATCTTGGTAGCTCTCTAAAGGACTCTAACCAAGATGCCCAGTTCTCTTTTGCATTGAGGAGCCCAGAACAGAACAAGGCCCCTGGGGCCTCTGAGAACCTCACTGCAAAGGTTTGTTCCTTGGGCCCAGCTCTGACTTTGTCCTGCTCTGTGAAAGCCCTGCAAACCAAATGATGGCAAGGAAGACCCTGGCCACACTGTTACATGAAGATGTTTTCCAAAAGGAGGTTCTGCTCTGTAAACTTTTGTGTCAGAGAGGCAGGAAGAGAGGCAGATCTTCTTTCAGGCTGTGCTTGATGAAAGCACACAGAATAGATGGAGGGGAAAATTTTCCTTAATTTTTTTCCTTTCTGTGTAATCATCAGCGAAACTGCTTGCACAGCTTAGGAAATAAGCAAGTATAAAAACTGGAAGAGAAAAAGCAAAAATCAGGACAACAGAGGTGAACCCAAAAAGCACCAAGCTGGAGAGGAATAAATTGGGAAATAGAAGAGATTGTAACAGTTGGAAATTATTTAGTTCTTTAGGAGCTTATTTAGGAGTTATTTAGGAGTACCACAACATTTCTACAGCTTGGAGAAAATGAAAATTGGAGGAGGGAGCTGCCTCTGTCCTTTCTGTTAAAGGAAAGTGTTCACGTCGTCCAACTCAAGCACCAGCAAACTGTGGAAATGGGAAATACAGGATGGTTCAGAAATGACTGAATAAGCACAGAAGAAAACTTCATCATGGGTATTCAATGTAAAATACTCCATCTTTCTCTCATGCGGTTTTTCAGCTAGAGATTGATGGAGCCAATAATTTAGGATAAGTATCACTGCATTTGCTCTCTAATACTCTTCCCACTATCAGAGATAGAGGTTGGTATGAATAGAGCCTGACCTGGCACATCAACAGACACAGCCTTAGAAAACCCAAGATGTTCCTCTACCTCCTCTCCCTTTTCTCCCACTTCCATCTTCATTAAGAAACATGGAGGTTCAGCATAGTGTCAACTTACACAGTGGCCGATTTATGTGTCTACAAAATCCAAGGACATTAACTCAAGTGTGACAGATGCATGTTAGCAAAACAGTGCAGCTTCTTAGATGAGAAAGCAAGGCCATCACTTTGACAGAGAAACAAGAGAAACACAGTAGGCCTGTGAACATAACCATATCTAACTGCAACTCCTAAGAGCAGCACCATAGAGCAAAGCGCAAGTGTGACACCACAATAAAGCATGTCAACATTTTGCAAAAGTTTGTTTGGAAGCATGGGAGGAATAAGATGCAAAGGAAGGCTTGTTTGCATGCTTCTTAACCTCCTGTTTCCTCATATTAATAACCAGGTAGTGCATGTTCCCTTCACATCACAGACGATATTTCATTGGCGTTACTGCCACGACCCCATAGCCTTCAGGGCTTTAGGCAGAGTCTCACTGTGACAGCAAACTGACCTGGCACTAAGGATGCTCTTTGGCCCAGGAAAGACAGAAATTTCAATACACACTCCATATCAGAAAACAAGAAGAAAAGCACAATTAATTATAAAGGTAAATACTACTCTACTACCTTTGACTGACAAAAGAGAGCTGTGTAGACCCCTATTAAACCCCTTAGGGATTGTCTTTGGAGTTGATCTATTCCATACAAAATGTTAATTCTGTTTATTCCCGAAAAATGCCATTCTTGGTGTTAATTCTTATACATTCTCAGTTGTATTTTCACCTGCACATTGAATGGAAAGTGTTTAAAGTTGTGGCATAAGCCTAATGACAAAAAACTGTTAAATGAGGCAACTCTCTGTTGAATCTAAACTTCCTTAAACAATGATGTCGATCCCACCAAGCAAATTGGTCTCTTAGGGAAGAATGTGCTTTTTCTGCAAAAATATTCTGCTAGAATCAATGCCCCAAGCCTGCTCCAGGGGCACGTGGCCAGATGCCAGCACACCAGCTCTATGTTCTTTTCTGTGTCTCTCTCATTAACCGTGACATGCAAACAACGGTGTCTCACTGCAGAACTCCGTTAGTGTTGAGGGAATTTCCTCTGAGCTCTTAAAAAAACAGTCATGTAACGCTGACATATCAGTGAAGGAATAGCTGTAATATTACTGCAAATTCACTTCACTTAATTCAGCTTCGTGAAAAAAATTCATTGACACTTTCAGTATTCATTGCAGGCTGAGAAAGCACATCTCAAGGTTCCTAAATAATGTATTAAAGCAGAAGAGCTAGATTTCCCTTTAGTTTCTATGTCTCTTTTGTCAGCATTTAACATTACAGATCACAGTCTCTCTCTTTTCATCTGTGGGAGGTTTACTGTAGGATTCTCACCCAGCACGAACTGTGTCAGAGTTGTTCCAGGACAAGCATCCTTGGTGGTTTGCACCTCTCTCCTAAAGCAGAGACTTTCAGCCTCTGGTGTGATGCCAGCTTTTCCCTCTGATATATAAAGTGCTTTTGCTAAAACTGGACTGTGGTGTGCACACTGCCTCTGTGATACATTCATCACAAGCATGACAAGTAGCAAAATCCTTGAGACTGGGCATCCAAAGCAATTCAGGTAGTATTGTGTAGTTGGATGCACCAGTCCTGCCCGTGGATGTGAGGTACAAGTAGGAACATCTCTCGATGAAGTCATTTAACATCAAAGTATCACTTAGCCTGGAATCACAGAATGATAGAATCTTTAAGATTGGAAAAGATCTTCAAGATCTTCAGGTGCAATCACCAACCTGACCTATCAAGTCCCATCACTAAACCATTAGTGCCATTTCCACTCTTCTCTTCCGTACTTCCAAGGATAGGGACTGCACCACTGCACTGGGCAGCTCTTTCCAATGCTTGAAGATCCTCTTCATGAAGAAATCCTTTCTAATATCCAATTTAACCCTCCTCTGACACAAATTAATGCAGTTTCCTTGTGTTCTGTCACTTGGCAGCTGAGAAAAGAGATAGATACCCACTCATTACAACCTCCTTTCAGGTACTTGTAAGGAATGATGAGGTCTCCCCTGAGACTCCTCCAAACTAAACTATCCCAGTTCCCTCAGTTGCTCCTCACATGACTTGTTTTCTAGTCCATTCACCTGCACATCAGTGGCCAGCACTGGATCTAGAGACAGGCATACGGAGATTAACTCATCCCCATAGTGTCCCCAAAGTGTCAGTGGTTCCTCTTTCAGAACAGCAGTTGTCCCCTGACAAAAGTCACTTCTTATTTGCAGTGACTTGCTTGGCCCAGAGGAGCAGCTGACTATCTGGAGTCTCTTGACTTTCCAGAGCTTATTACTGAACACATCAGAAAACGTCTAATCTCCTTGAGAAAAACAACAGTGACAACAACAAAGCAAACAAACAAACAAGTTCTAGGGTTAATGCGAAGTGGGTTTATTTTAGGCATCGTTCTTCCTCCTGAGGCCCTGACCTGTAGAAATCCTTCTGTTTTCAGTGAGCATATGCAAATACAGCCACATTTGAAAACTTAATCTGCTTAAAAATTCCTGGGATTTATAGCTGTCTTGGAAGGTGATTCATCCCACATAACGACACCTCCTCAGAGAGTAAGGCAGGTGGATGTGTGCTCCCTCCAGGCCTTGCATCCCCCTGAACCCTTATCCCCATGAGTCTCCACCTCCCATGTTTCCCTGTGAAAGCCAGTAGTAACATACAATTTACTGGCCTGCAAGTAACTCAGAAATTCAAATCCCAGCAGTGGAAAAAGAATCCAGCTTATCTTCCAAAATCAAAGCTAAATCAAAAATCATAGAAGTGATTATTAAAGTCTGATAAAGCTTATTCCTTTGTAGCCATGAGCTTCTCCCCACAGAAAAATACACTAACTACAGTAGGTTTCTTTTCTGCTACATAAATTTGGGCAAAAATCTCAAACAAATAGTGGATCTACAGCATGCAAGATCAAGGATTTGCTTGGCAGAAGCTTGCCTACATCCGCAGCAGATCTGTTAGCTGGGAAACTCTGAAAACAATATTTACTTAACAATACAGCATTAAGGTACCAAGAAAGATACCTGAGCTGTTTTGGGAAGGTTTTTCCCTGCTTCCTGCTCTGCCTTTCCCTGCGTGTCCACTTCATGTCGACATGCTAGCTAGATGTGGGGTACCTATTGCTTTCAGTGTCCTCTGCACTGATTAAATATGACTCTCCATGCTACGTTTAATCATGACCAACATGGGACTGACTTACACAAACTGCAGAGTGATCTGAATACCATTTCCTTGCATTAGTAGCAAGGTCTGATCTAGGCATCATTTTTTATTTCACCTTGGAGGCAGTGCCACAAGTCAGACAACCAAGCAGAACAGATGGGACCGGCCTTGTACCTGAAAAGGAAAAGAGAATTAAAATAAAAAAGAGAGTGTCTGTGATAAATTATCCTCTATTCATTCCTTCACTGCAAAAACACTCTGCTGCTTCCTCAGAACATGCTACGTTTCTGAGCTGCCCAAATGCCCTTTGGGACAGCACCCAAGACAGGACAATAAATAAATAACTCACAGGTGTGCAGCCAGCTGCCCTGAGTACCAAAACATCTGCTTTGGGATTTGCTGGTTTCCCAGGGTCCTTCCAGAACACAGTCCTTAGTGTGGCCTTTGGCCAAAGTATGGATGCTCTAGGCAGAAGACAGCATTCATTGGGTACCTGAGTCCATGGATCAACTCACAAGGGAATCACATCTTATCATCTTCCAAACTCTGGCAAAACACACTGCCTTGTCTTTGCCTTTGTTTGTTTGTTTGTTTGTTTTTTAATACATCAGGATGTGTGATAAAACAAACCAGTTTATTTCCCATTTCCCAGTTTCTTAACTGTTACTCTGCAAACTGTATGGGAGATAGAACAAACTTCACCAGCCAGAGATTAATCAGGCCTCACAGTGTAGAGTAATGCAAGAACCTGCAGGGACAGGATATAACAGCCACCAGAGTTCTGGCTTTCATCCCCTCGTGTCACTGCACCTCCAACCTGGTCTGCTCATCTAAAGAGGAAATGTTTTAACATTAATGTGCAATATTAAGTTGTCTTTATCCTGAAGGCCACAAAACAAACAAAATCCAGGAAGATGTCTTAACACAAAATGATTATTAAGTTATCCTGTTTGGAAACAGAGGAAAACTAGGAAAATCATTTCCCTTTCATGTAGAAATAGTATTTTTTTGTTGCAGTCTGGTTCCTCCACCCTTCCTTTCCACCTGCCAGAGCTCTCCCCCATGTCATTAACACAGAGAATCCACAAAGCAGAGCTTCCTCATGCATCCAAGACAACAAGAAGTGGTGATGAGCTCGACTGTCAGCTGCCTGCCCATCCATCCACTGTGCTGTGCTTCTACTTGCGTAACTTGTGTTGCCTTCATTCCTTTTTTAGCCTCTCCTGCTACCGGTATGTAGTGAGGCTCAGCCTCCCTTTTCCATTTACATCGCTCTGTCCTTTAAGGTCAGTTCCAAAGCCATTTCTCCTAGTAATCTGAATTGTCCTTTCCAGAACTGTATGGGCTTAGGAGCAGAGAGGGACAGGGAAAGAAAGAGAGAGAAGAAAAGCAAATAAAATGATGAAAGGGATCGTAAAAGATCTGAGACTCATCACACTAGTTTTCAGCTCACCTCCATCTGTACAGTGCCTCTTCAGAGCATCTGGTCTTTGCAATTGATGGCTTCATTTTGTGCAATAGGTGCTGAGCAGGAATAGGGCATCAAGTGAATAATAATGCAATCGCACCTTCCTATTGGAATAAAAATCATCAGTTCATTTGAGAGGAATTTTCTTTAACTCCCACTAAAAGTCTTCTGGTAGAGAGAAAACATTTTTTAAAATTTATTAATGGTGCTTCCCATTAAAATACATAAAACAAAAAGTAGGGTTTCTAAATGACCTGGTGCTATTCAAATTATTTGATGAGGCTGGTGATTAAGAAAACAAATAAATAAAGTTTCATTTTATAACTTATAAAAATGATGTCATAGGGAACACACCGGAAATATTTTAATGAAGAACATTAAATGACAGCACTGATGATATTTCTTCTCTCCCTCTGTTTCTCGTGTTTTCCATATGGAAAAGGATTACTTTCCAAAGGATGCCAACTCAACCCAAGTTAAGGTGAGTGGGAGTTTCTTTCTCACCTCAGCCAGTGTTGAATCAGACCCACTGTCCTCATACGAGCCATAGAGGCTGCTCCTGGATCACTCTGTGCCTTCCCTCTTCTTCAAGGCACACTGACAGGACCCTACTAACTGGATGTGGGATTTCTCACCTCTTCTCTTTTCCGTTTCATTGATATATGAAGTCCCATTGCAAATCTTAGATGGGAAAGTCTTCAGTGCAGTAAGCAAGGGGCGATTCAGACAGACAACTTCTAGTTGAGTTTATTAAAGCTGGAAACCATGAAGAAGGGGTGATAGAAAGCTGAAAGTAATCAGAGATGCCTATCAACACAGAGTGAGAGTATAATTTTGATAAATTGTAGAAACAGTCTGAAATTAATAACAGAAGTTTCATTAGGACAAGCATAAACTTACCCTCCTCAGAAAACATCTCCCCAGATGCAGAAAGACTAATAATATTAAGAGATCTTCAGAAATTTACTGGCAAGCCCTATTGGTAGTGCTCTCAGGAGGTTGATGTTGAGATAGAAAGGCACAGCTGCATAATCTGATCAGGGTTTTCATAAATTATCTTTAAAAAAATACCTTAAAATCTTCCCTGAACAGCAGAGGAAGGGCCATTTGCCTCACCGGTTTTCATTCTACTTTATGTTGTCCCAGAGTGCTATAAAATCCACGGTAATTATATTTAAGCACCAATAATCAAGAATGTTGAAGGAGGATATATGAGAGAGCACAAGCAGCAGCAAGGCTGGTGCCAGTGCTGTGACAGCCACAGGCACCGAGGGGCCTCCTGCAGGGACAGGGCCACAGAGCCACAGGAAGGTGAAATCTGGAACATTCCTCTTCTGCACCTCTGCAAAGTGACCCAAATGCCACATCTCCCTTGGGAAGCTCTTACTTCTCCTCCAGCATACAGCTGTGCCCAGAATTTGTAAAGTGAGATGAGGAAGAGAAGGGCGTGCAAGAAGGCTTTGGTGCACACAGGGAGGTGGGCTGCAATGAGTGTGCTCTGGGACAAGACAGCACAAGGCCAGCCAGCACAAGGGAGGGAAGCCAGTGCTTGGCAGTGTACAGTTTGACTGAGAAAGATGACCTCTACTGTAACAGCAGCTACTGGTTGCTCCTTCAGAGCAGCTTTCTCCAAAGACTTGACACTGTCTTTAAACCACTAGGACATCTGCCAGACAACAAACAAGCTTAACATGCCTGCTCTGAATATGGACTCATCTCCAGTCTTATGGATTTCATCACAACAGAGCATCATAGCTTTTCCTTCCAAAGACACGGCAGCTTCTACCACTACACCAAAGCATTAAGCCAAACTAAATTGCTTACAGATATGATGTCTCTGTCCCTGGAAAGGTGATGGAACAGCTTGTGCTGGATGCCATCTCCAGACAACTGGAAGAAAAGGAGGTTATCAGGAGTACTCAGCATGGGTTCACCAAGTGGAGGTCATGTTCAACCAACATGGTAGCCTTCCATGATGTCAGTGGCTGGGTGGATGGGGGGAGAACAGTAGATGTAGTCTACCTTGATTTCAGCAAGGCATTTGATAGTGTCTTCCATGACATCCTTATAACAAAGCTGAGGAAGTGTGGGATAGATGAGTGGACAGTGAGGTGGGTTGAGAACTGGCTGACTGGCAGAGCACAGAAGGTTGTCATTGTTGGTGCAGAGTCCGGTTGGAGACCTGTAACTAGTAGTGTCCCCCAGGGTTGGTGCTGGGTCTGGTCTTGTTCAGCATCTTCATCAGTGACCTTGAAAAGAGGATAGTGACCACCCTCAGCAAGTTTGCTGATGATACAAAGTTAGGAGGATTGGCTGACACCCCTACAGTTCTGTGATTATGTGATTCTGTGAAGATGTGCAATGAATACACAAAAGACTTGGGAATCACAATATCACAGAATCACACAATCACAGGGGTTGGAAGGAATCTCTAGGGATCATCAAGTCCATCCCCCTGCTAAAGCACATTCCCTACAGTAGGTCACACAGTAGGCATCCAGATAGGTCTTGACCATCTCCATAGAAGAAGACTCCACAACCTCTCTGGGCAGACTGTTCCAGTGCTCTGGATCTGCCCGTGTTCATCTCACAGAGTGAAGAAATCCATAAATTGCATGGTTCTATTGCAAAAACACAGCAACACATCCAGCCAGGCAAGGACTCCTGAAGGCAGATTCACTTTGGGCCCTCTTAGTCCAGTCAACTAACTCAAATAGGCATGAATCAGGGAGAAGTTGGTGGTCCTTGATGGAGGCTGGTCTACACATACAGCAGAGACACTGTGGTCTCCCCAACTGCTTACATTAGACCAGCTCCTGTCCAAGTGCAGTTCTGGTCATTGCATCAACTATTTATCACAAAGGTCTCATCCATGCCTGATTCTGTCTGGGCTCAGGAGATGATCAATGCATTACACATTACAGCATGTTACTACCATAATGCTGGCCCAGTAGGAACATCAAACTCAGCTTGCTAGCCAAATAATGAACAGCAAGACCAGTAAGGTACACATTGCTTTTAGATAAAACAAGCATCAACACCCTTCCCTGGGGTCAGCAGACCTGGGACAGTCTTGTTTTCTGTAAGTAAGGATATTGGATCTGCAAGGGTCATTCCTCATGCACAACACTCCTCATAGACAGAGCCTGCTACTACTGCTTACCACCCCATGCCATGTTAATGGCTGTTTTTAGCCCATGTCCCACTCAGGTGTGTGCAGGCTTTGGATTCTCTGATCACTGCAGAGGTGCAGTGCTTCCTGGAGGTTCTGAGCCACATCTCCACCTCTTAGGCTTGTTTGAAAGCAACCAGGAGTTCAAAATTCATCACAGTTGTGGGATGAGGCAAGCAGAAAGGTGGGTAGGACAGTAGTAAAAATTGTATTCCCTAGGAAATGGGGAGCGCTTGTTTGGAATGGGGGAGTCAGTCTTACCTAAATTACCCAAGAAGGTTAAAAGATGACTTTCAGGTCTGTATTAGTCACATTATCTTCAAATATTTTCCAAAACACATCAAGGTACATGCTCTCAGTGGTGACTGTTTCTCTGACGATGAGCTGTGTTTGAACATTGAAGAGCCAATCCAATAGCCTGAAGGATTTCTTTAAACTAAGAGGTAAAGACTCTCATGCTCCTCATTACATAAACAATGTTATACACATTCACAAAATCTCCGGTAAGAACAAACAAACAAAACAAACAGCTAAAAATGTATAATGAAGACCATGTAAAACCAGAATATAATAGAAATTCAAGTGGCAATCTTACTGTCGATCAAATTTTAGTACTACTGACCCTCTTTTCCCCAGGAGCCTTGACGCTTCCAGTTTGAAAAAGTTGCTGAAAAGATCACAGGGATAAAATTGGAAATATATTTAAACTGTGAGAGAACTTTAATTTAAATTATGATAATATGACCTATTAAAGACAGAAATGAAAATCTCCCAATTGATTATGTCAAAATGAATTCCAGTCTGAAAGAGGCTGAAACACTAGTTATGCTTCCACTTTTAAGAGGCAGAGAAAACATTAGCATCTAATTCTCTTCCTATTTACATAAGAGACATTGTGGTTTTCAACCTTTTCCAATTTGCAGGTGCCTAAAAATTTCCAGAGCAGAATCCCATTAAAGGAAAACACAAGCCTACTCACAAAAAGGGTTTCTCTACTTGGGTACCTTTACTGATCTGTTTGAAATTGTGGAAATAAGGGACTAAGGAGCAGCAATCAAACTCCACCAAGGACAGGCACTGCTCTCACTGGTAACCAGTGTCAGTTTATGGCATGCAGGAAGTGTAGCTTGTATTAGGATTTGCAAGGCACATGCAAGTTCCTGTCCTGGAAAGCCTGCAGATGGGACTGAAAGCTTTTCTGTGCTCATCAGGAGATGTAACTAGGAGAAAGCTATTCTTCCCTACAAATTGTGTAAAGGCAAAACAAGGAGACTTGGGCTGCAAGAAGACTTTTGCTAATTAGGAAGAAGTTAAAGGCAATGAAAGATATGTCACATCCTCCAACAAAAAGGAGACGAAGAGGCCCGACCAAGCAATGGCAGAGCTGAGCCATAGGCCAAACTCCCTCAAGACTCTCCATCCATTTTCATCTATAATAGCACATCCCTGTGTCAGATGTTGTTTTGCAGAGAAAAGTGCAGATTTTTTGCACTACTTTAGAGTGCTTGCCCCACAGCCCCAAACCAGCACCTCTTCTTTCTCTTTGCCTTGCTGATAGATGGGGCAAGGTAAGAAGAGCCAATAACCTTAGATTGCCTCTTAACCTCACCTGAGAAATTAGTTCTGCTTCATATATTTAATATATGTAGTTGTTAAATATTCCATCATCACTCTGGCACAAGGCAGAAGAAGCAGTGGAGAGGCAAGGGGAATCTGAACAACCACATCTTTATTTAACCCACCAACTAAACTACAGGATGCCTGTTTTGTGTCCTCTCCAGCCTAGGGGGAACCCAAACTATTAGCAGTTTCAGATAATGTCTTTCTCCCTTTTTACATTTAATGTTTGTTTTATTCAACTGTGAAATTCACACAAGTTCCAAAACCTCCATATTTGTCACATATCAGCATTTTCACTTTCTGATCTGACCAGGTCATGCAGGTCTTCTGCTAGAGGGACCAGGCGACATCATCATCATTGTTCTCACCAATGGGAGCCATCTTCCCTTTTTAGGATCGCCTATATATAGATATGTATATAACATAATATATATAATGTATAATCATTTATAGCAGTATAACACAGCTGACAGCAATTTTCATCACTGGGGCAGAACTTCATGCCAGTTACTCTTTATGACGTTTTTTAAATGACATCTAGAAAATAGACAGAGTTACAATTGTCCTACTTTCTCTCACAGCTTCCTGAAATTTGCTGGGGTTTTTTGTTTGTTTTTAAATATTATGTGAATATCTAAGGACTAGAAGACCAGAAATAGAAAGTTACATTTGCATTATACAAGTAACAAACATGTTTTTTAGATAATAATTCAAGTTAGTGGAAGTTGACCATCATGGCCTGAAGTATGGCTGGGAAGTACTGCTTATTTCCATAGCAATGATATCATCTACATCTTGTGCGTCCCAAATTAAAGGGACGTATCTGTTGGCATATGACTAGAAATTAGACTAGGCCCGCACTATGAAAAGAAAAAGATGTTATATAAAAATTAGATCAGTATGACTCATACAGAACATTGGTTTTGAAGAATGTTAATAGTACTATTGTGGTATCAAGCTGGCTACTATAGTTAAGATTGCATTTGGAATTTCCATTATAAATCCCATTTTCAAGGGTTTATAACTTGGCTGTGCTATAAATTCAATCACAACTGAAACTCAACATACAGAGTCTCATCATTGGAAGCAAAAGGGTTTTTCAAAGAAAAATCTTTTTGGTTGTTTGAGGTCAAAGGAATGAAAAGAAATCCGTAAATTCATTATGGGAGAGCTGGTGCTCTTCTGTCCACCAGCAAATTACAAATGACCTCCATATTTAAACTCAAGTTTTCATAGGTCATTAATCTAGAATAGTGAATGCTATCATCTCCTCGTATATTGAAACAAAACTCATTAAAAACAATTGAGCTGTTCCCCTGGAAAAGCAACTATAAGGTGTATGCAGCAACTCCTCTTAAGTTTCAGCTAAATGTTTAATATTCAGAGGATGGAGTTTCAACACTGGCACAAACCACAGAGCTTCCATTTATTTCTGAGCAACTAACAACACCACATTTCCACCAAGGAGCTAACTCTGAGTACATTCAGTGAAGATAACTCATTAGCACCAGAAGTGGTCTTGCAGGAACAGCTTAGCAATCCAGATTCACAAATATCAGTTCAGGTGAATTCATCTTGTCATGCTCTGGCTGCACCAGAGGCTTTATTTAGTGACTGTATTTTCTGTATGAATTGATATAGAATAATATCATAGAATCACAGAATGGCCTGGGTTGAAAAGGACCACAAAGATCATCTAATTTCAACCCACAGCTACGTGCAGGGTTGCCAACCACCAGACCAGGCTACCCAGAGCCACATCCAGCCTGGGATGATCCATGACCTACACGGATCGATTAGCAACATTTTGGAGCAGTCAGATGAGAAACAGATGTGAAACAGCAGAATACATCCCAGTGAGGTATCTTGGTATTTCTAACACATCTCTGGACTCTTGTCCATACTTTCTTCCCCAGTGTTCACAAAGCTGATTAATAATAGTTAATATTAATACTAGGTTTTCTGTTCCTTAAGCACATACTTTCTCTGCCTTAGCTGAGCAAAGAGCAGCACTTTCACCAGCTTCCAGAAAAAAACCTTTGGTTTCCTAAGACTCTGAGCTAATCTTTGGGCTGAGGCTGGGGCCTTTGATTCTACACACCTTATGTGTTATGGAAAGAGCAAACCCAGGCCAGCCCTAGGAGAGGTTCCCACCAGCCAGTAGTCAGCAGAGTCCCCAAAAAAGAGAACAGTCCCAGCCACTGCCTGCAGGTGGGCTCACACCAGGCTGCTTCTGTTAACAGGGCAAAGCACCACACTGTGATGTGCAGCCATATACATGACCTACACCCAGGGCTGCAGGAAAAAGTGAAGAGTTCATGTCAGTGCCTGGGAAAAATCCATCTTATGTAAGCAGCTTTTATTTCAGATTGAGAGGTTTACTCATTCCTAGTCATCTCTTTAATGTCAGTAACATAGGTTTGGAGGGTTAATAGCACTTTAATAATAGAGGTTGCAAGCTAATAGAAAGGTTCAAACTGAGTGAATCTAAATGGGAAGAATTAATTGCACCTATGAAAATTTGATGCTACTCTTGTCAGGTGTCCATCTGGATTGGAAGTATTTCCCCAAAGCTGCTGAGTTAATAAGATTCTTAATTTCACTGAAAGAGATTTTGCTTCATTAACTTCCTTCACCCACATCTGTCAAGGCTTGTCAAAAGAATTTCACATGAACATCAGACCACCTCACTGCATCTGAAATACATAACTGCTATGAAGACCCCTTGAGAACAAATGTACAAAACCCTTAAATAATGACTTTGATCTTCAAATTCAGAATGTTCTTACTTCTTTTTTTTTTTTTTTTTTTTTTCCTCTTTACTTGAAATATATATTGGCTAATAAGCAAAGCCAAGTTGTTCAGGCCAGCTGGGTAAGGAATGTGGAACTCAGGCAGCAGCTGCGACTGTTTGGCCCTTTGCAGGGATGACCCCAGGACCTGGGATATTTGGCACCCAGCTGGCTTCATCACAGGCCAGGTGTTGAAGTAGTCCTTCTGCATGAAATGGCTTTGCTGAAATCAAACCACTCAAAATACATAGAGGTTTTTTTTTCCATATCCATAAATGGTATCTTATGGGAAAATTGAGGACCTGACTGCAGAAACTTGTATTGCCAGCAGCATACCAAAGGATTGTGGTAGTTGTACCTCACTTATGAGATAATAAATACAGATGTGTAGAAAATACTTTTCATCAGTTTGTCCCAGTAAAAGATACTGCTTATGGAGATTTCTGTGCCTTCAAAATGCAGGATCTGGGATCTTTGCTGCTCCTCTAAACTACAGAAAAGAGCATTGAAGTCAATGTTAGCACATCCAGATGAAGCCAAAGCAACACCGTGAATGTCAGAACAAAGCAAAGACAAGGAAGTAGTTAAAAGTGGTGATGGCCAGGTTAAAAAAAATGTCTTAGAAGCCCAACTGTGTCAATTGGACCAAATTTGGGTACCAGCATTGGAGAGAGTAATTCAGCATAATTATTCTTTCCATCTTTGTGAATATCTACAGCAATGAGCAACATGTGTTGATGGAGGGTCCTGCCATAAAACATTCACTGTCCACCTGTCTCCAGCTCATGGAATTTTGACAAGTCTGCATCATTAGGAACTTTGTTTGAGAAGGACATATTGGCTTGATTGGGTTCTTGCTGGTGGAGACCACCATTACTGCAGCTAACCTTGGTGAGGCCAGAGGCAGGAAAGGAGTTCTGCAGCCCAGGAACATTCCTGGCCAGGCCTGAATTCAGGCCTGATGACTGTCCTATGACTGGAGAGGAGGAAGAGTTAACAAAGTGAAAGGGAAACAGGTACTAAACTAGTTTGAGTCTAACATTCAACCACTCTGCAATTCAGCAGTTAAGAATGCAAACCCCCTACCCAGGACTATCACTGGTAGCACCACAATCAGTGATGGGTGTAATGGGAAAGGATTCCGTATGGACTCTCACTTATTTAGTAACACCTTGCTGCAGCTAAGAAACTCGTTGGTAAATGTGGATCTGGGCAGTCTTGTCTGGTAGTTGGCAATCCTTCCCCTGGTAAAGGGGTTGAAACTAGATGACCTTTGAGGTCCTTTTCAACCCAGGACATTCTATGATTCTATGAAATATAAAGAAAGACTGAGGGGTCAAAACTGTAGGTTGGAATATTTTGGCTTATCTAGGCCCACAGTCCACCATTCCCACATGATGAAACCAAGCTCTGAGTAGTTCTGTGTGGAGGAAGCAGTTGAGTTGGATTCACTGATCCTTATGGGTCCCTTCCAACTTGGGATATTCTATTTTTCTGTTATTCTACAAAGTCCTTCACTCACAACCATTTTGGCTCATGTAATAGCCAACGTGGCCAGGAGCCAATTTGTATAACCAAAGAAGATAGTAATTTTCTGAACAAGTATAATCCCATGCCACTGCACTTCAAGTGCTGGTGCAGAGAAAGCCATCGAAGACAGTCAAATGCACAGAAGTGTGTTTATGGGTGTTTGGGAACAAAACTGCCTCATTTGCTTCAGACTAAAACTGGCATAAGCCTACTGGTGGGAGGCAAAACGAGAGCTCATCTGGACTCCTTCCATCCTAAAATAGAAGGGGAAATCTCTAGGAAGCAAACCTACGCGTGGAGCCACACAGAGAGATGAGCCTCCGGCATCTCCTGGAGTTTTCTGTACTGGGGCAAGCATGGCTTCACAGGACAAACCACTGCCTGCAGGGAAGCCCAGTGAATATAGCCAGTGAGTGGTGGCCTTACAGAAGAGCAACGGTCAGTGCATGACATTGGTTTACAACCAGTTGAGTCTGGGGCATCTGGAGTGGCTGAACTGGTAGACAGTAAAGAGAGGAGGCTTGGATGAGGTAGAGGACTCCTTCTGTAACAAAATATTAAAACTGGAGGGATGGCATTTCATTTTCAGAGCACTCGGGTTTGTTCCACACTGAAATGTCCCCACTGAAAGGATGCCACAGGTGAAGGAGCGCATTCCCGGGCTTCAGAAAAAGAGAGTCTTCTCTGAACTGAACCACGCACATAATACAAATTATTTTGGTGGCAGCATATATGGAGTAAGGCACTAATCAACATAAACAGGACTGTCAGAATGAGAGAAAGAATGACAGAATCTCTAATTGTTGGGTTTTTTTTTTGAGGGGTTTTTGTTGGATTTTTTTCTTATAATTGCTCCTCTTTAATTGCAAAAACTTCAATGGTTTGGTGCGTTGTAAAATTCTCACTGTAAAAGGATAAGTACTCATTAAAAAAATATCAACCAAAGAGGTGTTACTGAAGGGCGTTAAGAGACATTTTGTTGTTTTCTCGGGGTCATTAAACAAAAATAAAAATGAACTGTTACACTTAAATTAGGCAGAAGGAATTCAGCTATTTATATGGGTGATTATAAAACAAAGCATTAGGAAAATGAATCGGAATTGCCTCATCTGTTACCAAGAACACAGATGGGGTGAATCTATCTGTATTAGAAAGATAATAAAGAAATGTATTACACCTGACAAATAACTGATACAAGTCCATTCCAGCTGCATACTCTCCCAGCTGCTATGGCACTGGCTTGCATCACTGTGCTGCTGTACAAGGCAGTCCCCCAAGCACTTCCCCAAAAACAGTCCTTGCTGCCCTGTGCTTTAAGGCAATGCAGGCTCAGCGCCACCATACAGAAATACAAAACTCTGACCATCATTTTTATTTACTTAAGGATTCTTTAAAATAGAAAAATCACCATTCTTTTCCAATCTGTAAAACTACTGAAAACAAAGTACACTATAACGTAATTAAATTCAGATCTAGTTCCTACCTCCCCATGGAAAAGCCTTATCTACAAGGCCCCAGCTGGCAGGCACGCTGAGAGGGCTGTATTTGGGGTGACTAATGTGAAGCAGTCGTGGGATTAAGTGCATAAACTGTTCACGTAGCAGAGGCTGGAACCCAAATCTTTCAAGTGAGAACATGAGAGCTGCATGCTTCTTTCACTTGCTTGCTTTCTAGTTCCATGACTTCTTTCATGAACAGGGCAAAAATCCCTTATTTGATGATAAAGAGAAACAGTCTGCACTTTTTCAGGCAAGGAGAAATTTGGCCTTGGTCTTCTGCATATCAGAGAGAGCATCTCTCTCATCATAACTACTGAATTGTACAATAAAGGCCTGACCTCTGCTCCCTCTTATTTGACAGTACCAACCCTCAGAGAGCTGCCAGGTGTTAATCCAGCCTGCTGAGGTGTCCCCTTCCTTCTAAGAAGATCTAAGTTCCAGAGAAGGAAATTATTTAAACTACTTCCCCATCTGCAGTGACTGTTACGAACTATCACAGCCACTACCTGTTCAGTGTGCAGCCTTCTGCTGCTGTCCTTAGGTGCTCATGACCTCCTCTGCAACAGCACACCTCACAGAGACCTTAGCAGGGCTCTGCAGCCAGCCAAGATGCAGTGCATTAAAGTCAGCCATAAGGAGTAGGGCACAGGATGTAGCTCTGCCCTGTCAATATGCAGCTCTATGGCTGTCAGCACATTCAGTGCAGTGGGGTCTCTGCCTTCAGCCTGCAGCTTCTGCACAACGTTGAACACTGTGTGTGCTCTCCCCTTCTCTCCCCTCCTGCCCAGTCATCTTAACAAATTGTTTTTCTCCTGTTAATCAGCACAGCTGCCAATGGTGCTTTGCTAGTTGCGTAGCCCAAGGCCAGTCAACACTTGCAACCAGGGTTTTCATCAGCTTCTGTCTCCCATCAAAATGCTGGAGGAATGAAACACATATCTTTGTCACTCAGCTCACAAGGACTAATTGGGCCCATGCAGCTGGGCAGTGCAGACAGCTCTCACCAGCCCAGGAGGTGCCCCGAGGTGTGCTGCAGCCTGCAGCGCATCCACTGCTTGATAACCAGGGACCAGAAAGCCCCCGAGACTAACCAGAAACATACAATGTAGGACTTTCTGGTTGATGCTGAGGCTCAGAAGGTTGATTCTTCAGCCAAAGCATCTTTTACAAGCAGATCAGCACATCTACCGCGATAACAAGAGGTGACATTGCTAGACTCGAAAAGGAGGGAAGAAGATCTTAATCTCATTTACCTTCTCAGCAGCTTCTGGCTTCTGCATCACCCGTGAACTGAAGCCTATAGAAGTTAATAATAAGTAACAAAGCCACAGAGCAGTACCTACTGCTCATCGTTAGGGCATGCACTCTTTTGTCTTCCCTCCACAGTGCATACTGCTCTCATCCCCTTCACACGTGCAGATTAGAATCAATGCTTTCCAGAGCAGGGAATAGGTCAGTGGTGTTTACTTATATATTGGCTTGCACTGTGACTGGACCAGGACACTTTTGTCTCCCTGTAAATAAATTACAGACAGCGAATGTCCACTATCCTGGACATTCTGTGGTAATTAAACACTTCTTCACTAAAAACATATCAACTGATGATCTCTAAGGACAGGCAACATTCTTCATAGTGAGAAACCAAGATAGTGGCTAGAACACGTACTGAAACCATGAATGTTCACATTCATAGAAATGAAGCAATGATCTGTATATACTGCATGAAAACTATGATAGTATTTCTACACTGCATGGGGATTCCTAAGGATCCAGAGGGAAAACTCCAGACCAGCAGATGACCACCTATGGGAGCCCTGTGGTTTAAAGAGAAAATGTCACTGGAGATTGAACTCACTGGATGAATCTGAAGTTTATCTCCCTCTGAGTGACTGTTGACTCCATCCATTTGCTGCCTCCATTTGTAGCCTCTGGTGTCTCTTCATCCCATTTGTTTTGTCTGTTCATAGAATCACATGATCACAGAATGGTTTGGGTTGGAGGGGATTTTAAATCCCTTGCAGTTCCAACCCCTTGCCATAGGCTGGTTGTCCCCCCCCAGCTGAGGCTGCCCAGGCCCCATCCAACCTGGCACTGAACACCTCCAGGGATGGCTCACCCACAGCTCTCTGGGCAGCTGTGCCAGAACCTCACCACACATTCAGTAAAAAACTCCCCCAAAATCTAATCTAAATCTCCTTTCTTTACTTTAAAGCCATTTCCCCTTGTCCCATCACTATCTACCTGTGTAAAATGTTGATTTCCCTCCTGCTTGTAAGATACCTTAAAGTACAAGAAGGCCACTTCCAGTTCATCTCCTGAACTTTGTCTTCTCTTCAGTTCAAGCTGCAGTCAAGTGTCTACAGCTAAGCCTACTCTGGGTCTTGTTTGAGAGTTACATATGTTCTCTAGATCTTCCTGGAATGCACTGCTGGCCAGGCCAGAAAACTGAGCAAAACAGAACTCATTCTGAACAAAAGAACTGACCATGTCCAGGCACAAGGCCTCCATCGATCCTGCCCAAGGCTCTGCCATAAAACCATGCTGCACAGCCCCGTCCAAAGAGCACTATGTGCTGTCACAGAAACAAATCCCAGTCAAGCACAAATGATGTAATGGAGCCAACTGAAAAATCTGTTTGGGATTTTATGGGTTTTTTTCCCCCCTTTGTTCAGCCTGCCAGAAACTGCCCAGCAAGATGTTCAGGATGCAGTGCAAGAGCAATTCATTCCATATTCAGAACAGGGCAAACAACTTAGTGTAACACAGAGAGATGGAGAGACAAGCAAGATGGGGAGCTCCTTTCAAAGCAAAGTACGTGTACTTTTCTCACTGTCAGCATGCTGCACTTCCCCAGGGGCTGTCGGGTTTTATTGCCAGACCGAATGGCATCCCATGTGTGCTCAGCAAAGCCCCCAGTGCAGAGCTGGGCGCCATCTCCTCTCAGTACACATCCTATGAACCAGGCAGCCTCCCCGCAGCACCAGAGAACAGGAGTCCTGCAGGCTGACTGCACCAAACCACAAGCTAAGGCCACAATGCAATGGAGGTGTGTTAAAGCTAAAGGGAGCTTGGCACGGTCTTCAAAGGGCCCCTAAATTCCCAGGAGTTGCCGAGCAGAAAGGCTATTCTGAGACACTGCTTCTTGCCTAACTGCCTCATCAGGAGGATTCTTTGGTTGTCTGATTCCTGCCGGCGGTGAGACTGAACTTGGGATTCACATCTCATAGCTCCTAATTCGATCGCATTAGTGCTCAAATGAGACACTGCAGCTCAGGCTCTTCCCCAGTGGTAGCCTGCAGGACTCCTTTATGAAGTGGGTTAAAAAGGACCTTTGGTACTTTGCTAATAGATAATCTTCATTATTTACAGGCCTCGGAATGACAAAAAAGATTCACTGCAGAGCTAAGGCGAGCTGACAAGCCATATTCATGTTGCATCTCATAGATAAAGAGGCACTGCAGTAAGATAGACTTAAAATAATTCTGCAGCTCTATTTTTCAGCCTGTTCTTAATAAGTGGAAATTTTGTCATCCTCCTCTGTTGGACATTTTGAACATATGAAGGGTGTATTTTGAAGCAGTTCCTTTCCTGGAGCCCACGTGCTCCTGGTTTAAATGATGGGATTTGTGCTTTGCCTTCCTAGCACCAAGGTGTTCTTAAATAACTGAGGTGGGGAGGAGGGAGAGCAGGTTGTGAGACTTTCTCCTCTTCTGACAGCAAACACAAGCAAGAACAAAAGGGGCTTTGCAGGGTTATTTTCTGTCGGAACATAAAACACAGCATTCCTGGTCACAATCTAATGTTCTTTTTGTATGATGTGATGTGCTATCCAATGGGTTAAGGGCAAATATGGGACCACAAGTTGGGGGATGGTACTTTTTCAAACTTCTCATCAGGAGCAAAATAAGTGAGAAAGCTGACTCTATGCTAACATGCATTATCAATTTCTCTGGTCATTAGCTACAATTAACTGTGTAATTATACAGTTTGCCGTTTTATGCTTCCAGGCAGGCAAATGTTGTTTTATCTGAACAGAGGGTGCAATGTAGGGGATTTAATTGCTGGGCTTTTGTCAAACAGCTGTCACCTCTTCCACATGTGCAATCCTTGGGGTGTTGTAAATCCAGCTCAGTGAAGGCAAGAAGAGGTCAGGTCTCCATGTAAGAATAAGAGTAACCATTGCCATCTCTTTTGGTGCTTATATTGAAAAATTAGAGTGTGTGTTGGGAACTGAAGGACAAAGAGTGATGCTTACCACAGCAGCACCTGGAAACTTCAGCCAAAATCCACATCCCACTAACATGGAGAGCAAGGCTCACCAGAACAGAAAACATTTCCGCTCTTGTAGTAATTCTCTATAAATGTGAGCACCACTGTGCCTAAAATCCAAAGAAGTAATCTCTTATGATGTGCATAAAATCATCTATAAAATGAAATGGACAACAAGTTGGCCACGAGCCAGAAGTGTGCCCTGGTGGCCAAGAAGGACAGTGGTTTCCTGGGGGGCATTAAAAAGAGCGTGATCCTCCCTCTCTACTCTGCCCTGGCAAGGCCACATTTAGACTACTGTGTTTAGTTCTGTGCTCCCAGGTTGTAAAAAACAGGGATCTGCTAGAAGGAGTCCAGAGGAGGGCCAGAAAGATATTAAGGGCCTGAAGCATCTCTTATATGAGGAAAGGTTGAGTAACGTGGGTCTGTTCAACCTGGAGAAAAGAAGGCTAAAGGGAAATCTGATAAATGTTTATAAATATCTAAAGTTGGGTGGTAGACAAATGGATGAGGCCAGGCAAACACACCTTGATGGTGTATAGCGATAGGACAAGGAGCCTTTGAATACTGGAGGTTCGGTGCTAACATGCAGAAGAACTTCTTTAAGGTGAGGGTGACAGAGCACTGGAACAGTTTGCTCAGAGAGGCTGTGGAGTGTCCTTCTGCGGAGATATTCAAGACCCATCTGGATACCTACCTGTGCGACCTGGTGTAGGGCACCTGCTTTGGCAAGGGGTTGGACTTGATGATCTCTGGAGGTCCCTTCCAACCCCTACATTTCTGTTATTCTGTATGAAACAGACATCTTGCCCAGAGTTGTCCCCATTGCAGGACAGTCAAGAGAAATTCCATGTACATGACTCAGCCCCATCTCAGAGCAAGTTAACAGGGCGTCCCTCAGTGCCTAGATTTAAATTAAGTGAAAATCAATCAAAGGAACTACAGTACCAAAGTGATCCTCTAAGAGAGTGGAAGGGGGAGTGAAGGTGATTCTGAGCAGGGAAATAATTTCAGCACAGAAATTTGCCCTGCCTTCAATAACCAGGATGGCTGCCTCATCATGGGAGCTCTGCCCTGAAAATGCAGGGCAGTGGGTAATGCTGCAAGAGGGGGCACTGGGAATGCGCTGATGAAAGTACCTGTCACCTTCAGATCCCACTGCTCCCTCCATCTCAGTCCTGCTCTGGAAGATACCCTACGATGCGATGTGTAGGAAGCAAGAGAGCCATCCCTCTCCTGCCTCTGTGCCTCAGTTCTGCTCTTGTATACAACACAGTGTTATCTGTCTCCTTGTGCAAGGACAGAGATAACATCCTCCTCCAGCTCCTCAGCACATGCGTCCCCAAAATAAATTAACTACAGCGGCCACTTTTGGTTTTCTCAAACACATTACGGTTTTGTTCTCAAATCAGGCTACAGAGAAAACATGTACAGCACAGGGACAAAGAGATTATGGGCTTCGTTCTCAGGTTGCTTATTGCTTGCTGTCATCTCAGGAGATTTTCTCTCACTTTCCACCAATGTGATTGCGATCAGAATCTCTGTGTGCCCCAGTTCTCCTCCTGGAGAAGTTCAATGAGTTTCTGTCCTAAACTTTGATACATAAGAAGTAGGATGATGCTCCTATGATGATGAATTGCTCCTATAGGCTAATTCAGGTTTTTATCTTCAGAGTCAGAGAGCTGGCATTAATTTCAGCAGGAACAGAGCAAGACTCATACCCCAGTTCTGACAAACCTGAGACCTCGGCCTAACAAGGCACTGTGAGGTGGTAAATATTTCAAGTTTTCTTCCAAATAAGATGGTCTAAAGCTTCAGACTTCCTTTTTAGTTCAACAGCACGTAGATATGCTCCTGGATTAAATAGAATTCTCAGTGTCATTAGGAACAAGATATGCGAATTATTTTTGATGAACATTACTTGGTAGCTGAGCCTGAGGGCTGACGCTACTGCCCACCTGCTTGGCTGGCCCTGTTGTGATCCCTCTTACTAACTCAGCATCATGGATGTAAGAAGAAAAGGGTGAATCAAAGATTTTGTACAGGAAAGAACTAATGCACGGTACCTGCAGAAAGGGACAAATTTCAGTATTATTGGTGTGAAATGGTAAAGAACAGGGCTTTCAGAAGAGTGGAAATTATGGAGGACTATGAAAATGGGGCCTGTCTGACTAAACCAATAATTTTGAGAGAAGGTTGGGAAAGGAGGGGAAAGGTGGGGAGGGGAGGGGAGGTAGGAGACATATTTGTCTTCACTGTGGAACTGTGCTTTATCATGAATTCCCTGCGCAGCACCAGAAATGTGTGATCTGTGCTTTGAATAAATATTTAACACCCAAAATGGAGACTCCAACTTTGATCAGAGACCACACTTGGGAATAAGCAGTCATTGCTTTTTTAAATGGATGCAGTTAAGCTATAGCAGGTTATATACAGCAGTTATGTAAAGCTATGTATGAGGAGCGGTTTCTGTGCCGCCACGCCAGGAGTGCAGTGTGAGTTATACAACACTGAGTCGGAGACACTCGGACCAAGGGAATCCATATTCCACCTCTGAGCTTTCCCATTGGACATTTATACCCCGGGCAAGAAAATGGATTTTCTTAGGAATACATAACTATTACTCTTATTCAGACACGTCATTATAAATGCTCAAAGTATTTTAAAATCCAAATTAGAACTGAATTGCCTTAGCTGTTGGATGTCAGGTCTTCTCTTCCTCTGAACTATATCCAAGTTCTTGTGGTTTCTGAAACATTTTAATTAATGCATTGCTGCTCATTAAGTAGCCATAGTATCTGTTATTCAAAAAGAGCCTATACCCTATCATCAATTCTGACACCGTAGTGGTTACTGTTGGGGCATGCCATTGCAGTAAGCCAAAAAGAAGTTACTGCCAAACTCTGTTATGTGTAAGTGAAAATAATCAGTGGGAGGAAGCAAATAAAGCAAAACAGAACAAAACAAATATGATAATTACACGACTGTTTTTGTACGGCATGCGGCATTATAGAGCTGTGTTACTGCTTCCAAATACCTGACAAACTCCTGCCAGGAGCACCAGTTCTGTCATCTTTTAGACATCCTTTTGCATACTTACAAAATACAAAACACCTTTCTCTCTCCAGAGCCTTAAGTCATCCCAAAGAGACGTAAAAGAAACAGCGCTAAAAAGCTAACTTCCTTGTGGCAGAAAGTATTTTAACTTCCACCGTGAGCCAGCACAGCCAGCTGCCAAGTCCTCAGGATGGTGGTGTGACTCTCAAAGGTCTGAAGAGCAAAGAAGCCACCTACCAAAGCAGTGACAACTTTCTGCAGCCAGTAGATGCTCTCCAGGCTCCAAGAGCTTTCACACCCTGCAGCTTGGTGTGCTGAAGCAGATGGCAGCAGCCAGCCCTGCAAAGCCGCTGAGATGTCCTCCAGAGCGATGAGCAATGGGCAACCACCTCAAAAATGAAGCCCAGAGGTGCCAATTAACTGTGTTCACCCTCAATAAGGAACAGGAAGGTCAAGTATTCATCTGAGGGGGAAGCGAGACCAACCCCACTGTTAGACCAGGCCAGACGCTGAGGTTCTACCTGCTGCCCTGCCCCAAGTCCATGTCTCCTGCACAACTGCTGTCCCAAGGGGAAGCCATGAGTAGCACTCTCATTCAGACCATCATCCAGCCATTGTAGCCCATCTTCCAGCCAGTGCAGACCATTTACCACCCAGTGCAGCCCAGGGCACCCAGTCACCACCCGTGGTGCGCACAGAAAGGCAGCTGGCATTAAAGCTTTATGAAGAATAGTTACTGCAAAATGTATGATGATACCTGTAGAGAGGTGAGCAATTTGAATCTGCCTCTTTTTTGCGGTTTCTAACAGCCATTTCAGTTCAAGGATATTTCATTACCTGATGCATGAAGCCTGCGGCTGCTCCTGGGCTGGCCACTTCTGAGAGTTTTCAATCACACCAGTGAGCCTGTCAGCTCAAAGCATTCATTCAGGCATTGCCTGCTGCCCGTTGTTCATTACAAGCCGACTTTTCAGGCATTCTCTATACACAGAACCTGCTTGTGCAAAGTTTGTTAGTAGCCATGTGCACCTGACCCTGTGGGCAACCATGCATTTGCAGGAGGTTTCGTCTAGAGCAGATGCTGAAGCTGCTTGCCATAGCAGGGATTGACATTGGCAGTTAGGGATGTCACCTGAGGATGATGCTGCATTTTGATCCCTATCTGACATGAGGTCCTGGAGACACAGCCTTGGTTTGACCAAGTCAAGGTGTCTACACCAGAAGCAACACCAAAAAGAAGTGAGTAGAGAGCTAAAGAAGGTCATGCTGAGGGACTGTAGCTACCTGTTGCAGGTTGTAAACCAAGAGTCATAGAATCATTAAGGCTAGAAAAGACCACTAAGATCATCTAGTCCCACCACTAGCCCATCACCACCATGCCCACTAACCCACCCCACGTCAGAGACACCCACCAGCCTGTCAGGCTGCTCAAGCCCAGCCCCACCATTTGCAGGCTCCCGAGGCTGAAGTCACACAGGTGCAGAGCACGGTACTGGGAAAGCACATACAGAAAGGCCACCAGGAGCGGATGCCTGGTGCAGATGCAGTGGCCAGGCAGGGGCAGCTGCTGCAAAGGCAGAGCTCCAGCAGCTGCAGACATTGACAGAGCTCTGCAGAGCCGCTCTGAAGGCAGTGGGAGAGAAATGAGAACAGGAATCAATTACAGAGAAGCAGATAGAGCTCGTACCTGCTGCAAATGAAAGAAAATTGAAAAACGGTCACAGCCTTCAATAATAATAAAAAGAAAATGGTTCGCTCTGGGTGAGAGGCTGGAGCAGCTTCTGCGGAAGCGCTCCAGAAGGAAGGGGGAAGGGATGAGCAGAGCAAAGCACGAGCGGCCCTCTAACAGCATCAGCACGGCCGCTGCCCCTTTAGCCATCCAAAAATGCAGGGAATGCCTTGCCAGAAAAATCTGGAAAGAGCTCCACAGGAGCATCGTCAGCTGCAGCACAAAATTAGCTGTGGGATCCATGAAATGCAGCGGGAAGTGCGTGCATGGAGGTGGGATACGTGAGCCATGGAGAGAGCTGGCTGTGTTGGGGAGATGGGTCGGGTTGAGGCAGTTGCACTGCAGCACAGAGGGCAGCGCGTGGCTGGGACCTCAGTGTCCTCTTCTGCAAAGAGCTTTTAGGTAGCGCTGCTCAGCTCTCACAGCGCACACATCCACGCTGGTTAGAGGGAGATTGACAGCGGATAATTAAAGTGCTAAAACAACTCTCTGGATATTTCACTGACTGACAGAGCGGCGGAGACGTGTCTGTGGCAGAGCACAAAGTAATTACACACATCCAAGGCCTCACTGCCGGCCTCAGCTGCTGGCAGCTCCCTCAAGTTGCCGCGCCGGTAGCCAAGTTTTAATCACTGTTAAATCACAGCGTATGACTTGTGCTTCGGAGAGCTTTGTCAACATCAAAAATAAATAGTATTCCCACAAGGGACCCAGCTGGCCTCTAATTAGGGTTCGGAATATAGCAATTAAGGTGTTAACGCGCTGTCCAATGATGAAAGCCTTCGTCCCATCATCTCCTACAAGATCTGTATGACCGTATGGTATCAGATAGCCACCATTTATTTTCCTGGCAAATGAATCAATATGGCCATTTTAATGGGACCAATCATTAAATATATGTTATCAGTCCTGAAGAAAACCCCAAACCACACAAAGCCGACTGTATACGGCCAAGCAGCGCTTTACCACAGCTGCATAGTTGGTCAGTGCTGGAACTTCTCACTGCAGAGAAGTGACCCGTGAGTGGCAGCGGCACTACTGCGAATGCTGCAGGACTCCCTGGTCCCACCACCCCCTGCTCCCGGAGGGTGCCAAGGTGTTCTGATTTCTATCTCCTTCATCTCCTGCATTGAATACCTCAGATCTGTGCTCAGGTTCTCCTGGACCAGGCAAACAGGGTCTTAGAATCATAGAATGGCTCGGGTTGGAAGTATCCTGCCGAGCTGCTCAGCAGCAGGGCTGGGAATCTCCTCTGGGACATGGTGAGTGGCCACCTGCACACATCTCCTGAATGGATGGGCCCAAACACACCTCACAGGATCCACATCTGGAGCTCCTCACATTCTTAATAACAATTAACATCACCACCAGCATAGGGATTAGGATGCTTCTCACATCCGAGCTCAGATTCTGTGGAAGCAAAATCAGTCCCTTGTCTCATTCCAAGTGTTTCTCCACCCTTTTCTTACCGCCCCTAAACTCCAAACCTGTTGTTTGCTTCAGGAGAAAATGCAGAATGAAGGGGTGAGCTCAGGTGTACACCTGATACCACTGCATGCTGCTGCTGCTGTTGCCTACAGGAGCTCCAGAGCCAAATCCTGCCTTGGGAATGTTCAGACTGTGATCAAACCTGCTTCATAGATTAAGGAACTTTCTGTTTTCTCTCCTTACCTGTAAGTATATTATAGTAAATTATAACCCTGTCTTGACTCCTGCAGTTGGGCTGCACGTGTATCAAACTGGGAGAAGCCGAAGGAACAGCAGATGTGGAAACTGCTTCTAAACAAAAGGCAGGTAAACTAACCGGTCATCTTCACAGCTACACTTCCACACGCACCGTTGTGGTGAAACTGTGCCAGAAAGCAGCTCAGTGCTTTGCTCTCCTTTGCAAATCATTTCTCCACCCAACTCAGAAAGTGCCTTTGTGAAGCCACCAATCATTGATGAGAGATCAATGTCTGCCCTGCTAATCTGCAAGTTTCTGTTTTGTCGGTGGCTGATTATTGCTGAATTCTTGCAATGCTACAAGAAATGCTGAAGCATTGCAGCAAACAGCCTGACCTCAGCACACACAGCTCCTCAAGGATTGATTTGCACAGCACAGGGGTTTGCGTCCAGCAGCCATCATGCAGCCCAGCTCCATTTGCACACCGCTCAGAGCTACATATTAAACAGAGAAGCATCATTTACACAGAATATAGCTTAGAAGATGGATTATTCTTTGTAAGAATAGAAAGAGAAAAAAAATGCAGAACGCCCCATATGTTAAGCATTCCATTTTCTGGTGCAGCACAGGTGTGCCTCCCATTACCTTCCTGAAGCACAGAAAGACAAGCTGCCATTGTGTCAGTGCTGGGTTGAGGGCCTGGTGCTCACACAGCCACCGCTCACACAGGCAGCACCCGGCCTTCCAAACAATGCTGGGATGTCCACCATGTCCAGAGGATACCCGGCACAGCGTTTCATGTGGCCCGTGAGGGCTCTGGTTTTAGGTGGTTATCACAGAGCGGCAGCTATTGAGCTTCGTATTTCCCTCATAAAAAAGCCATCAGAAGATCGTGTGGCATCACCAGCTCCTGGAGAGGCGGAGGCTGCTGCAGTCACACGCATTAACTGAGCACAGAATGGATGGTAGGATCACTGCGGAGCTAAACAGACAAGCTCATATTTTCACTTAGTGGAGAAAAACTGCCCCTCTCGGTGCTTTATGGTTTGGTTGGCAGGGAGAAATTTCGGTGGCGGTGCAGACAGAGCAGCAGCACATGGGATAATGAGGAATATTTACAGTACAGGGGAGGACAGTTAGATGGGGTGCTGAGTATCACCCTTAAGAAGCGCGAGTGGGAATCATTAAGTGTCTGAGACCTATTGTCACCAAGAGTGACACACCGTGAACCTTCAAAATAATTGTGTGAGCAGCAAACGCAGTGAGCTCATATGAAACAGCCTCAGAATCCACATCGCTCAGCGGAACACAGCTGTCAAAACAGAGAGGATGTGATCCAGCTGCAGACTGACATCTCTGTGTCCATCTGTGGGCTGTGTGGGGCAGGTTGGAAACCAAAACCCTGGATATTTAGAAGAATTCATTCAGGATGGGGGAGGGGGGGAGGTGGGGAAGAGGCCTTAATGAGGAGTTTTTAGCCTTCCTTGACTTAATTTAGCAAGTTCCTGGAGGAGAGCTGCTCTCTGAGCCCGGCAGTTCTGCATCACTAACAGCTTGGTATTGTTTATGCTCTAATTAGGTGCTGAAGAAGCACATCAGTTTGCAAAAAGCGTACCAGCAGCTACAAGAGGCAGAAAGAGTAAATGGGCCTAATTAGCCACTAGACAAGGAACGAGATTAGCAGATTCTTACATATATTTAAGAAATGCAAGCTCTTCATCCTCCCTAGTGCACTTGCTGGAGAACTTGTGTTTATAAAAAGACATTTGCACATCTTGGCAGGTCAAGGACTGCTGGCCCCAGCAGCTACAGCTGCAGAGGGCAATAAGGAACTCGCACTATGAGCTGGTCCTGCACAACCCCAGCACAGGTTGAGCAGCACCCTGCTAGGAATGGCAGCAGTCACCTGCACATCAGGCTTCCCCCCGGGGAACTGCTGCAGCAAAGAGCCTGGATGGGGCAGGCAGCCCTTGTACTGCCATGGCAGCACATCAGACTGAAGCAGGTTTTCCAGTGTGCTGGAATGGACTCGCCTCACTGCTGGGCAAAAGGGTTCTCACATCAGTGTGTGCTGGTGAGAAGGGAACCCAAAGTTCTTTTAAAAACAAAACCATATCCTGATCTTTCACTAGGTTCATGGAATAAAACTAAGCCACATTTCAGTACCATCATACAGTCATTACAGCTGGAAGACCACAAAGATCACCTGGCACAACCAGCAACCCATCAAACACCATGGGAAGGATATGAGAACGGCCACAGAAGGTGACCACTGCATCCCTCTTAATGTAGCTGGATCCTCAGCACGGCCGCTTCTCAGTTCTGAAGGATTTTAGATAGTTCTCAATAAAATTAACTTACTTTAATTAAACTCATCTATGTTTTATAGACGAAACACATCTCAGATGGTGTGCAGAACTTACAGATAGCATCTACCCAAGAGATTCCACTCCAGGTTAACTCGGCCAGCTGACAGCCCCGTGTAATTTAAGCAATCATTTTTACATGACTGAATCTGATGAACAGTTTTCGTTGCATAAAATGGCTTCCTGCCAGACATGGACAAAAACAGGCAATGCACAACCAACACATCCTTGGAAGGGACTGACCTCTTTCTCCTGCCCTAATCACAGCAGAACCTTCTGGCAGGCCTGGGAAGAGTCTTGCTCCTACACTGGGCTTTCTCTTCTGTTGATGTCTGTATCCAGCCCATTTGCCTTTAAGGTTTGGGGAGCACTTCATTACAAAGGTGTGCACGTGGTGTAGACGAAAGCCTTGATAGCAATTTTTATGATTTACAAGGATGTCGACGATGCAATTTTCTAGCATCAAGTCCCACCTTTTAAAGATAAAACTTGATCCTTCCGAGAAATAAAAATTAATCTGAAAGGATGAGATTAAATTCAGAGGAGCTGCAAACACCAGAGGAGAGAGCAATAAAACAAAGCAATCTAATAAAATATGGTCAAAAAGGGAAGGTAGTAGCCTTTTCGTACTGAAACTATTGATCAGAAACTTTATTTCCCGTGCACTTGGGCAGCCTTCTGGATCTCACAGCTCGCAGCATGCTGGGTGCATGGTTCGGCTCTGCTCTACTCAAGGTCCCAATGAAATGGCAAGAGATGCTCCTGCCCTTCACTGCTACCACCCCTCTGCCCAACCTGCACAACAGATGGCACCAGGCTTCTGTTTCAGCGCAGAAGCAACCAGCTTGATTTCAGCACAGGAGCACAGACCTCCAGCAGAAGAGCAGCAACGTCCCAAACCAGGGAGGCCATTTCTGCACACACCACAGCTCAGCGTCGTTGGTACAAAGCATGATCAGCCTCACAAGAAACAAGCAGCAAGCAGGTCAAGCTACAGCGAGCACAATAAGGAAAAACATCCATTTGAAACCTTTGCCAACATCCATTTTCTTCTTGTGTTTTATATCAGATTTTATCACATGTATCCATGATAATAGGAACCCCCAGGGTCACTTCAGTATCTTCAGATCTTGCACTTTTTTTAATGGTCTGAATTGAATGTTCTCCATCATAGCTCTCTGGTTTTAATGTTTTGCTTCAGGCATTTCTCTCTTTATAAGCCTGGCCAGAGAGCATGACACGGCACTCACTGCTCCAGTTGGACTCAGTCAGCTGCAAAAATTACTTTTTATTTCCGTTCATATCATATTTAAAGGAAAACGCCCATTAAAACAGTACAAATTAATTTGCAATCACTTAGGTCAGAGCCTAAATTTCTCACGCTCTTCACCCAATTTAATGTGCTGCTTCAATGAGCTCTTTCCAAAGTGAAACCCTAGCAGAAATTTCTATGATGCTGTGGCAAAGCAGAATCTCTGCAATGACACATTTAAGTGTCTCATGAAAATACTGCAGGCCAGACAGCGTTAATGCTAGCATTTAGTGTCAATCTATTTAACTAATTAAGCAAAGAAATCTCTTCAACGTCATCATGACTTTCACCTTTTCAATGCTATAACTTTCCAGTTCCCACCCAAAAAAAGCTTGAAATGACTTGTGATAAATTATCCGGTAAACAAATGGCTCTGCTATTTTTGCATGTAGCAAACCAAACATTTAAGACTGAACAAAAGCCTGCTAAAGTATACCATTATATATACAGACCCACGTAACGTTTAGCCTCAGAATTAGCTAAAGGTACCGGACTTAGTCTTAGCATTATACCTAACTATGCATCAACAAAGTGGAATTGTTCCAGCAGCAGAAGGAAATCAATCACTATTAATGTAAGGCCCAGATGTAAACCAATATAAAAATGCAAAGGAGAAACTCCCTGGGAAACACCCCCAGTCAAACCAGTCCTTGCACTTCTGAGATTAACTTCTGGGCTTTGTGCTTTTTTACTTGCTGCAGAAAGCACAGATAAAATAAGGGTTGGTCAGGAGCCCTTCAGACCAGATACAGCTCACAGGAGTGGTAACACAAAGACACTGTCAAATGCCGAACAGTGCCTGCTTTGGTTCTCTCCTTCCCACTCTTAGATGCACTCATCACATGGAGCCTTAAGGACCTTCCCTCTCTTTCACAGGGCTCCACTCCTGTGGGAACTCCACCCCAGGCGTACATCTCTCCTCAAGGACGGCTGCATTTGAAGCAGGCAAATTAAGTGAGGATTCAAGAAACAATGGCTCTGTATCAGATAACACAAATACATTTAAAACTCCATTATCCCAAAGTATAAAGCAAAAGGCACTTGAAAAAAATGGATGCAGACAATGAAAGCACCACAAAGACACATGCAATCCTTCCACTACGTGTAGTTTGTTCTCACTCTTACTGGTCACTGGGAACGAATACTTCCCTCGCACTCGTACAAGTGAACAGGCATGTTCCATTAAGGAGCAGTAAATCTTGTGTTTGTTCAGCTCATATACTCACAGTTGACTACGTTCAACCTTCTCGGTGCAATAATCTGAGTGAAGAGACACCAGGTGATGCGCAAGCCAATGGACCGCTAAGAAGTGCATTCAATCTACAAACACATCAGAATATGATGCATACGCCACCCTATCACCATCTATTTGCAGCTCATCTTCAAACAGCTGCGTGCTGTTGATGTCCCTCACTCCAATCCTGTGCTTATTGCCTTCAGGTGCAGAAGCAGGACCTCTATTAGCACAGCACAGAGGCATTTGCTGTCAGCGTTCATCACAACCCCTGCAGCAGTCCACGTGATGAAGCGTAAGCGCAGTCACAGCAGCATCACAACAGATCCATCTTCATCCACAGATTCATCAGCAATCCTATTAGCAGATCACTGTATTTTCCAGGCCCACCGTGGGACCACAGACTAAACAACACCGCGCCTCAGATGCCAAGCAGGTCCCATCCTTCATGTTTAATATTTGTGAAACTCGGTCATTTCTTCTTGTTCCACACTGTCAGGAAAGAGCAGATGGCAGATGTGCTCTGCCTGTAATATTCTTGTGATGATACCCTGCCTGCTGGCAGAATGGGAAATGCCACATTTGGAGACAAGAATTTGCAGTGTACTTTCAGTTTTGAGTAATCGAGCTAAAAGATAACAGGGGGTACAGTACAGAGGAACAAAGGCTTTTGCTGATTTGATGCTGGCAGATGTCTGTAATAAAAAAAATAATGGAAAAAAGCGATATTGAAGAAAGGAGTGTTTACTTTAATGTGTCTTCATGTAGGTGATGGGAAGACCAGACGTACCCTGCTTTTTGAGACAGTGAGTACTTTGTGATTTACTGAAGAGCAGCAACAGGCGAAAGCCCTCAGGCAATTGTACCTACCCAGGGCTTTACTCACCATTTTGTAGCTTGCCATGTAAACTTCACTAAGACACATCTGCTGGAAGCAAACTGTCATGGTGTTACATACCTCTTCACTGCCAAAACCAGTGCCAACAAACCAAACCTTGAATTCTCCTGCTCTCCCTCATTTTCTCAGACAGCAGCCTTCCCTTTGCCTAACTCACTGCTGAAATTCCATGCTCATCATTCTCCACACTGTCTGGAAGCATTCACCATGTTTTGTTTTGTGTTTCTGAATGATGTGCCGGTACTGTCAGGGCAGGAGACAAGAATGGCTGCTGCTTCCCTTCCATGGGAAAGAACCAACAGCAGATGCCCTGTTGCTGTTCATTATGATGCAGCAATTGGGGGAAACTACGCACAAAATTGGCAATGAACAGCCACAGTTTGATGGGATGAAACTTCAACATGGCTAGAAAACAAAGATAAATCATCTTTCCTTTGTTGTGTTTCATCTATTAAGAAACAAAACAAAACAAACCCTACTTTAAGGCTGCAATCTTTCAGGTGTTCCTGCCTCATAACCTGTACTGTGTAAATGACTCCATTCTGCAGCGTTACACTCTGCTTTTTGGGGTATCACAGTGCCCTCCCTCAGATGGGACTCGAACCCAAGAATTTAGCTTCCAAAAGTGGTTTTCTGAACTGCCTAACGCAAGTGACAGAATCACAGGGGAAACGATAACGGGCTGTTATCAATGAGTGCTTTCGTAACAAAACCAGAAGGCACACTGGAAGTCCATACCAAAGCTTCAGGAATTTAATAAAACACTGTAAATACATGTGCATGATACACATAAGACAACATCATTTTTAAGTAGGATGATTTGAGCTGCCAACTGTATTTCTTTAGAAATTTTAGTACACGTGTATCTTCCAAAATAGCAAATCTGACACAGCCAAGAAAGGAGCCTCCCGTTCTTATTTAAAGCGGGATTAATCAAAAAAGAAAACAGAATTGCTTCAAAATCTGGAGATTTAAAATTACAAACACGCTATGGGAAGATGACATCTGGGGATTTAGGTTGGAAAGTTGGTTTAGAAAGTCTTATAAATCTAAGTAGACCTTGTCTATAATCTACAAGGTACAGTGAGGCAAGGCCAGTGCATGGACCACAGGTATCTGCAGCCACTGCTGTTTGCCCAGATGCCATTTTCACCTTGTGTAGACCAACAACAACACTGTAAATATGTCCCAAAAAAGAAAATGTGCAGGAAAGTAATTAGCTGTGACTCTTGAGCAGATGTAGTACAAGTGCTTCATCCTCTGCCAGAGAGAGCCCGGTATCCAGCGGCAAAAAGGGATCCTCCTCTTGGTTGAATTCTGCCTTCTTTCTTTTCTGTGGCATTTCTCCTGCTGCTATACTGTCACTGTGGCTTCTTCTCTTTCTTCCACTCTTCTCCTCAAGTTCTCTACAGAAAAAAAAAATCAATTACTCTTTTTTAACAGCTGTGGTAATCAATATCATCATGTAATCAAACAATTCATTTTAAACAAGGCAAATTTATGTCAAGATAAGAGCAAACAAAATTACAATCCAGAAGAGTAAAGCAACAGAAGCTGATGAACTCTGCATGCCTAAATTAGAACTGCTCTCAGACCGAGGTGGTGCTGAATGCTCTGCCGTCTTAATTGATTACAGTATATCAAGATATTGCCATCAGCCTTATCCAATATTTACCGCCTTATACAGCGACAGACAACTTGACAAAGCTGATTTAGTGATGTGTCAGTGGACCCTGACATGCGTTCAGGATCGCCCGTAATAAATCTGTAACCACAAGAAAAATATGAGAATTGTCATTTCATTGGCAAATCCTACCCTTACTTAACGCAGTTTTGATTTGAGTCCATCTCATTCAAGCCCCCCTTTCCCATTTTTTTTCAAGAATAAGCCCTTGGAAGCTATTAACCACCTCCTTGCTTCACGAGGAAGAGACAGACCCAAACCCAGTTCCTGTCCCTGGTGAATTCTTGTTCCTTCAGCTGCTTTTGCTAAGATTGGAATGAATTGGCATTTGCAGCCTTCAATCTGGACCAAACAGCTGTGTATGTTTTACAACCGCCACTTCTGTCACAAGGCCAAATGACAGCAGCAACAGGAAAGCCCAAGCACAGAGTTTTCATTGAATGACAGAACTGCAGAGGTTGGAAAGAAACTTCTGGAGATCATTAAGTCCAAGCCCCAGCTTAATCAGCTGCCCTGCAGTAGGTGCAGCTCCTTGCACCCTGCACTCCGGACAGACCTGGGCCTTGAGTGCAGCTGCTGTGTGCCCTGGCTGCCCCACGTTGTCACAGCAGAGGAGGAGCACCTGGTGGCCATGCAGCGGGCTGCTCCGCTCTCTGTCCCACCTGCTGCTGAGGAGCTGCCAGCTCCTGCTCACTCATCACAGCTCAGAGACAGGAGGCAAAATCCGTGAGAAACACCTTCCATTCCCACTGCTGAAACAAACGATCCAGCCTACATTCACATGGCTCTTTATTTCGGAACCAGAAGAACCAGAGTAATGGCAACAGCTGAGGACGATGCGTTCGAATCCTTCTCCTGAAATTGGGACATTTCAAAGGATTTCACAACTTGTCATTTTTGAGCTGTCATTTGCACGGGGGAGGCTTTTCAGTGCTCACTACCGATGTTTATTTTACTCCTTTTCTGGCACAAGGGCAGCTTTCTCCGTAGAGATGCTCCGTAAGTACAAAACCTACCTGGAGAGTATACAACAAGACCCCCAAGCACTGCTTCCAAGTGGCCCCTGTGGGTTTTGGATTATGTCCTCTCTGGTCAGAACAGATTATGGGGGTCTGCTTTAAAAGCAGTAATGCTGAAGCTCCATTAAGTAAAAGCAATCCTAGCCTGTTTGCAAAAGAACCAATTATTTCCAGCATTTGAATCAACTCTGAAGCCTGCTTCGCATTCTTAATTGACTAATGCTTCATCTAGGACACCAGCTCAAAACATCTCAGAAATTAAAGCAACGCAGAAATTTCACAAGTTATAAAACAGACTTTAAACACCGAGAAGCATTTCACTGTGGAGTTCAGATGTTTGCAAGGTGTCAAACTGAAATAATAAAACACATCCAAAAGCAACTATGAAGCTTCTGATTTTTTTTTCACCAACAAAAGCGCAGTGACAAGGATTTTCACTGTAAGTTTTGAGGCAGATTGTGCTGAGTCAAGCTCTTTCTTGTTATTACTGAGGGTTCATGGTGCTGGATTAATACTGCATCCTAAATTTATATCTACACAGCAGCAGGACCATTTTCACACTAATTTAACCCCCATCAGGCTGTAAACTCAAGAAGTGAATAAGGAGGGATGTGTAACTCAGGAAAATGGCAGAGAAGCCACAGAGTGATGAAGAGCTGTAGGGTTGTGCTTTCACGATGCACAAAAAAACCAGAAGCGAGACAGTGATAAAAGACACTTAGAAGAAGCAGCAGAGCACAACAGCGTAGGTGACGTACTACTAAGAAGCTCACAATTTGAAGACATGAGATGTAGGACAGGGCTGTGCCAGCTGTGAGCTTCAGCCTACCGGATGAGGTGTACGAGCAGTAATTCTCAGGTGCGTATGTAAAAGGTGTAGGTTTGTCAAAGCACCTATACAGGCACTTGTTATCAAATGAATTCCTTTGTGGACATCCTTCAGGGCTGCCAGCCCACATTGTAGAGCTGATCTTTCATCACTGGTCACTTTCCACAGCCGTAAATGGCCCCTTTCTCCTCAAATACCCACACACTGATGCACTACCAGCTGATGTCCACTGCAACAGTCAGAACAAAATAAAGTCATTCCAAAGTGAGTTATTTTCTAACATAAAAATGTAGTTATCAAAATCCACAGTTCAGATCCAGACCAAAACCAGTGTGTCGCTTTGTCTCCTATTTACAACACTTAAAAAGTGGCATGTACAGCTGGATTACAATTCCTTCCTTCCACCATCTGGTACAATTTAGCTTTTCATTGCTGCAGCAGCCTGAGCTGCCCACATGGGCTGAAGCTCCCAATGGAAAGATTTACTGAGCTGTGTTTACAGAGCCAGGAGGTACCAAGAGCTGATTTGTCAACACATACAGTAATTTCTGTGGTCGCTATTTGCACAGCTGTAACAACAAAGGAAGTTACTGTCCTTTGACAGGTAACCTGTTATTACACAAGCACTAAAAGCACACCTTATGAATCCAGCCCCTGAAATGAATACCAGCATCAGTGAATGGCACCTGGACAACAGGGATCTATCTACTTGCAACTCAGACTCTGATAACAGCACACCAGGGAACCCTCTTAATTTAACCATGAACAAACAATTGTCCCCATGTGTGTTTTGAGGTCATACCAAGGGGAGAAAATAGCTTTTTATTCCTGCCATTCAACTTGCACCTGGATATCAGATTAGATGGATGGAGCACTCTCTGGATAAGGAATTGGCTGGAGGTCAGCGGCTCAAAGTCCAAGTAGAAACCAATGACAAGTGGCGTTCCTTGGGGATTGGTGCTGGGACCAGTGCTGTTTAACACCTTTGTAGGCAGCATGGACAGTGGGATCGAGTGCACCTTCAGCAAGTTTGCAGATGACACCAAGCTGAGTGGTGCAGCTGACATGCTAGACCTGGACAAGCTTGAGAGGTGGGTCCACATCAACCTCAAGAAGATCACCAGGGCCAAGTGCAAGGCCCTGTGCCTGGGCTGAGGCAATCCCAAGCACAGATACAGGTTGGGTGGAGAAGAGCTTGAGAGAAGCCCTAAGGAGAAGGATCTGGGAGTTTCGGCTGATGAAAGATTTAATGTGAGCCAGCAATGTGCACTTGCAGCCCAGAGGGCCAACCATACCCTGGGTTCCATCAAGAGAGGTGTGACCAGCAGGGTGAGGGAGATGACTGCCCCTCTACTCTGCTTTCAAGAGACCCCACCCAGAGTACTGCATCCAGTTCTGGGGCCTCATGAAGCTGATGCAGTCATTTGTTCAGTTTATTCAAGAATGTAAATATATAAAAAAACTTTGGTGCCTGGACATTGGATAAAATCAGATCAGAAATCAGGTTGTACCTCCAAAGGCAGCAGCACATTCAGAATGTTAAGACACTGACAGATGGACATATAGTAAATCAAAATGGTTTGACTGATACTGTGGTCACCTGGAGCACTTTCAACCTTGAGCAGTGCCATTCAATGTTTTTGAGAATAAATCCTGAATAACTTCAGTTGTCAAACTGTTGTATAAACTGAAATTGCTCTTCTTCGATCACAGAACCACAAATGACCAAGGTTGGAAGGGGCCTCAAGGATAATGAAGCTCCAATCCCCCTGCCTGGCAGGGCGACCAAACTTCCACATTTGATCAGGTTGCCCAGGGCCCCATCCACCCTGGCCTTGAACACCTCCAAGCACAGGGCATCCACAACCTCCCTGGGCAGCCTGTTCCAGGACCTCACCACTCTCCTAGTAAAGAACTTTCCCCTAACATTCAAATTAAATTCATTTCCCCTTGTCCTGCTATTATCAGCCCTTTCAAAGAGTTTACTCCCCTCCTGATTATAGGTTCCGTTCAGGTACTGAAAGGCTGCAATGAGGTCACTACGCAGCCTTCTCTTCTCCAGGCTGATCCACTGAGGGGAAACTCCAGTGGTCTGGGGCTGAATTATTCTGCTGCATTATGAGCAGCAATGCAATGCCCATGACAGGAATTGGCAAGACAAGGGCTGGTACAGACTCAACCAATTTGAATCCATTGCCACCTGTCTACTAGAGCCTCTGGGGAGTAAAGAAGACCACAGAGCAGAAGCAAGACATTGATGATCTGCTCTGGGTGCTTTTTCCTATCAGATTCTGCATGCTTTCCATGCAGTAATAAAAAATAATAAGCATACTGTCTTGCTGGTCTGATTTTGGTCTGAATATTTTTTCTTGTTTCAGATTGCAGTACTTCAGCTCCAAGGCAGACTCAGCCCATCTTCTGCTTTTAGTACAATCACATTGGTATTTCATTACAAATAGATTAATCTTCCTCTTTCCTGCAATTGTTTTTTGTTGTTGTTTTTTTTAAAATCTAGTTTGAGTGGTTTTGATTTACATCATTGGAACGGCTAGTAAAGGGAATTACACTGTGCAATATATTTTCATTACCATTTCTCTGTGCTGTAGCATTCTTACAGCAAAGAAGAAAGAAGCTGCACTGGGCTTTGTGGAAGGGACTGCAGTAATTAATCTTCATTAGGATTGCTGCCACGGCCTCGCGAATTAAAATTTATTACGTGGCAGGAAGTTTGTGGCACAACATGTTTGATTAGCAAAATGCCAATATTTAAGAGATAAATTATTGCTAACTTTTTTAAACTGTATTTTATTAACAGATTCATTCATTATTCACATATGCTTCTTCAGGAAAGAATCTGCATCTGCTGTGTTACAGTTTGGGACCTCAACTCATGGCCTGCAGTTTGGTGTCCAGGGCAGCTTGTTTTCAAGTGCTGGTAAGCCTCAACTGCAAAGCAAGCTCTCATGAATGATAACTGAAGCAGAGCTGATCTAGAGAGCTTGGAGTTGCTGTTGTTTAATCAGTGGCAATGTGGCTGTGTGCCTCACGTCAAATGGCTGATTCAAAACCACAGAAACCTTGCAGAGCAGAGGTTGCCCAGATCTCGAATCATAGAGTCACAGAATGGTTTGGAGTGGAAGGCACCTGTAAGGTGATCTAGTTCCAACCCCCCTGCTACAGGCAGGGACACCTCTCTCTAGACCAGGTTGTTCACAGCCCCATCCAGCCTGACCTTGAATGCCTCCAGGGAGGGGGCATTCACAACCTCTCTGGACAACCTGATCCTGTGCATCTAAATGACAGTAAAGAATTTCTTCCTAATATCCAGTCTAAATCTACCCTTTGGTAAGTGGTTTCAAACCATTTCCTCTTATCCTGTCACTTACAAAAAAGTCACCCCCCCCAACTTTCCTTGGCCCCCCTTCATGTGCTGGAAGGCAATAAGGTCCCCCAGAGACTTCTCTTCTCCAGGCTGAAGAGCGCCAGCTCTCTCAGCCTGCCACCACAGAGGAGGCTTCAACCCTTCTTTTGGACAATTAATTTTCCTCTTACTTATCAGTGCAATTATTTTCTAGAGCAATTGCTCCCTATTTTATTTCTCAGTACATCTCTTGTCAAAATTAGGTGTTCAAGAAACATGTAGATGTTATATTGTTGCCAGGAAAGCGTCGCCTACATGGTGCATCTTTCAACAGCCCAAACAGATAGACATCAGAAGATGTCAAACCCAGGCTATAGGATGGGTGTGGTAGGACAGTCCAGCCAAGACTGGCAAAAGGCTCCATGGTCTTCAAGCTGGCATTACCATGCTGCAAGAGAAAGGTTGCCTTCTTCTCTGACCTGACTCTGGAAGTTCAAGCCTTCAGCTTAGCCAGCACCATAATGTAGCAGTCAGAGCTGATCCAGGTTCCAAGATATCCAGAAAGATCAGCCCTTTCTTATCCCAAAAGACTGTGCACATCACTTAGAGTTGAGTTTTGAACCACATCTCTTCACCAGTAAAGATGTGATACAGGAAACTGCCAACTTCAGCCACTTACTGGTTCAACAGGTCCTGACATACCTGTATACGGTGCTCTTTCTGTTCCTGTAGGAGTATTCATGGGACTGACTTGGCACAAACTCTGTGATATTGCAGTATCACCAGTATTGGTTCCAACGCACTGAAAGGGATATTCAACTCCATCAGCAGTTCTCTGGTCATAGTAATCTACTGCTTTGTGTGGATGAGCAAGTTGAGATGTTCTTCGTTTTGTGGTGTGACAGCTGTGCATGGCCATCTAGAATGTGGCTTGTCTTTCACATCGCTGTCACCACAGCTGAAACGTACCACCCACCACCTCATCATGTTAACATCCAGTGTTTGGTCTCCATAAACATTCAGCAACCATCAATGAATGTCAGACGGGGGCCATTTTTTTCAGCAGAATGCAGTTCCACATCTTTGCTTCATATGGTCTTTCACATCAGATGCCATTTTGTCAGGCTGTCCCTCTGCTGCCATCTGTCACGTGGCAACAAAACGTAATGGAATATTGGCAGATAGGTTCAATCTCAACTGCCACACCACCAGCATCTGCCTCTGATGCTGTGGGCAACGTAATAAGGTGGGAAGCATTGCTTTTGGAGCAGCCCTCGTACGTAAAGTAGCTTCCACAACCAAGACAAACAAAACCCAACCTTCAAGATAAATGATATTCTGCCATGCTCAAGGCTAAATCCGTAACTTAAAAAAGAAGTAAATTCCATTACTAAAACCCTCCTAGATTTTAAGTTCTCTTTTAAATAAATGGACACATCGTAGCATGGAAAAATGTTCTGTCATTACGCTTTATTCCAAAGTAACCTCAAAACATGGTGCAAACAACACACATAACGTACACTTAGTAAAGTAAACCTGGTAAGACTCAATATATGGTAGAAAAATAATCCATCTCAGCTCACGTTGGATCACACACAGAGAACATATTTTGTTCTCAAAATTACTCTTTCCATCCACGGAGGTTAGTCTTGAATGTAATTTTGAGATAAACAAAACACTGTGAACATCCAATCTTTCCAAGAAAATGTTCCCCACAAAGGTAACTCAGGACAATACCAATAAAATGACTATACTGCACCTACATGGTGTCAAGTACATGTGTGTAAACTAGACATACCAAAACAATATAACAACAAAAAAAAACCACCAAAAAATCAGTTACCAAGGAAACGCTGCCTAGTGGACAGAGCACTTGGCCCTCAGGGTACCTGAGTTTTATTCCCAGATCTGTATCATCAGCTTGGCCTTAAGTTATTTTGTGATGCGACATTCCTGTCTGCCAACACCATACCCATCTCCTCTGTTAAGTGTTTGGAGATTTGCTGAACAAAATATGTTAGAAGGTATTATTTAATTTCTTTTTTCCCATTTAACATGCACAGTCTTTTTCATTCTACTTCATAGGAAGGGGAAATGACCAAGACCTTCTTTCTGTGAGCTGACATTCTGATTCCAGAGGGCCAGGTCAACAGTTGATTCCAAAAAATGAGGCACTGCCAAGAATCTGCCCAGCTCTATCAGTGTTCATTCTTAAAATACAGCAAATCTTGAGTCTAGCTGACATCCTTGGGGAAGGGACTAATATATAAAGTGATGCATGAATACTTTATAAAAGAGCTCCCCAAGTAAACTGTTACTTAATGATACTGAAAGTAAACTGGGCAACCCCTCCTCCTTTTTGGCTGACTGCCCTCATAACTTCTTCAAAATACTTATTAAACAGCTCCGTTACACATAGTTTTGTTGAGACAGCCTTTCCTAGTTAAGGCAATCAGATGAGGCACAGAGATGCTAGATCTCGTTTATGAAATGCAGAAATACCTTTTTGCTACACTAGGTATGAAACAACTTATGAGTAACCAGGAAATGCCTGAGGTAACGAAATGAATAACAGGTAATACTTAGACATCTGGTTTCCTACGCTTGATTACTGATCAATCCTTCCCACCAGAGCACTAGTACATCTGCTTAATGGATTCCAGGAATCTGCCCTTCAGAAACAACATACTAATAAGCAAGTACTGCTTAATGGCCAACCTCTTGCCTAAGCTCTGTTTCAGACCTTTCCAAAAAACTTATTCTATTCTTCTTCCAAGAAACAAACTATCAATGACCACCTCTTATCTCACAATATCCTCTGCACTATTTTTTATTTATTTTTTTTATCTGGAGCAAAGCATTACTACTGAAGTCAGCTCAGAATTTGCTCTCAAAGGCAAAACAACAAGAACTGCTGCAAGTCCCATTAGAATCCTGAAATCCTTTTCCTGGTTGCCTTATTAATTTTCTACATAAACCAAAATTCCTAAATACACTGTTGTTCTACTCCATGACAGTTCATGTCAGCACAGAGATGGTCCAAACCCCACAAAATGGGGTTCCACACCATCTTCCAGCTCAGATCACTGTCTTACTTCCACGTATTACTCATCAGAGTCTCGTGTATTAAAAAGACAGTATTAACTGTATTTCTGAAATTATCTGGGGGAAGCTGAGAATAAAATTTCATTATATCCACCGGATTCTGCTCCAAGCAATATAAAAATACCACTAGAGAATGCATTCATCAAGTATGGACAGATACATTTAAACTCTCATAACATGTGAAAAGCAATCTACAAATCCTCTTATACGAACCTCCTCAATAAGCGCTGAATCTTAAACCTCATTACAGGAAAACATTTTAACAAATTATGCTTCTTCCTCCCAGCAAAAGCTAATGGGCAGTGTCAAGATGTCAGAAATACAGTAGGAACAGGAAGAACCTTGTTAAGCATCAGTTTCTTGTTTTCTGCCCATTTTTAGAAAGCTATTTTGACGTTTTACACGCAGCTTTTTCATTCATTCTACAAGGAGTACAGAGTACTTCCCAGACCAGGGAAGTGAAAGCACAGAAGGAACTACAGTTCAGTTAGTTACCCTCTTTCACTCCTTGAACACAAAAAAAGAACAATTTACTGCTCAGGAAATCCACTGCATTTACCCACCCCTGTCAATTCTACTGACGAACACACTGGTGGTGAAGGATCTACAAGGGTACGGTCACCAGCTGCTTACTTAACTTAGGGTAATCCAGTCTGTAGATCCATGTCCCAGCACAGTATCCCCACAACGGGCACTCACACTAGGGCTAGCGACAGTAAGTCGTTGCTAATATATCTGATTCAGATGAAGAGGGCAAAATAAAGATCTACACTCTCACTTAACAGCACTAAGTGTCAATAACATGCTTCTGAGCCTGTAACACATGAGGCTGTTTGTGAGAAACACACAAATGGACTTGTTGCTGTGAAGCCAATGACAAAAACCACACAGGTCTTCACTCAGTATCTTTCTCATAAAGCTTCACAAAATGAAATAATAGCTTTAACACAGATTTCTCTTCAGTACCCACCCCACAAACAAACTCTCAAATATTAAGTAGTGGAAACAAGAGGATAACTGAGTTCCTAACATGTAAACACATCAGCTTATAAAAAACATGAACATTTCAACGTGGAAGATATGTACATACCTAGAGCTGTCTTCACTTTCTGTATCTTCTTCTTCATCAGAATCTTTGTATTTATCAGGATCTGGAAGGGTACTTGGGTCAAACTCATCTTCGCTTCCACTGTGTGCAAGAACAGCCACCGTTTCCCCTTCAGCCTGCCAGGTGACAAACAGAGAGTTATAAAACACATCCACAACCCCATCAACAGAGACACTATAACAAAATCCATTCACTACACACTATGGACGTCACTAGTATACCGGGAAAATGGAATCATTTCTGTTGTCATCAGTGCTCTTCCTTCAAGACTATTAAAGGCTGAAGAATATTATTCGAAACGAAGCTCAAGGATTTACATTCTAATTCTACTTTCATATTAAATCTACAAAATCTCAAAGACTTTGGCAGCATCTTATCAACAGTCATCTCAAAGTGTTAAAGACAGACTCTACTGTCCCACAGAAAGCCTGGCAAAGAGATGTGAGCTTGAGGACACATTAATCACTCCTGTAAGGTGTATTTTATATAAAACAAAAACACACACAAAAAAACGGAGTCAGTCTTCCATGTCAGCTAAAACCAAAGCAATAAAATTTGAGCAGAATTAACTGTCCTATGGGGGTTTCTGCCATTCACCACAAGTGATGTGCTATCTTGAGGCTCCCTCCAAGAATCTCCCCCATCTCCCCTCGCTGGGGTTCAGCTCCATTGCATCCATCCATTCCATCCATTGCAGCCCTTCTTTGGATGGCAAATTTCCCTGGGGGTGTGGGAATGCCTCACTAATTCCCTACTGAAAAAGGCAGGAGGTGCCACTTTATAATGGTCTTGGATGATAAAATAAACCTGACCAAACTGCAAGTACAGGCTCTGCTGCACGCAGTCCTGAGCTAACAGCATCACTCCTGTAAACATCACTACTGTGAACGGGCACTAACAAAGCAAACATTTTGTAGGGCTCATGCAAGTGCAAATGCACACAAAACCACAGACAAAAAGTTTACAGGCAATTCTAAGTGACACAGATCTGAGACTCACCCATTTTTACAGCGAAAAGCAAAAAAAAAACAACACCACAAAAACAAAAAACCCCAATGAAACTATAATTAAATACATCACTATCTTTTGTTTACACACAGCTGAATTTTCAAAGCAGCGCTCGCTGAAATGACACTTTATTCTGTGAATAACTCCACATAATTAAATATGTAAAGTTAAATACTGTTCTGATTTTTCACTACTTCCATCCATCTCCAGGCCACAGTTTTAAAGAACACTGTTCTCAAGTGCATATATCTCATCTCAATAAACACAAACAAAACCCACATTAATTTCCCTCTTTTTTTTAATATTGGCATATATGGTAAGAGAAAGGAAATGAGCTGGTGAGGGGTAAGATTAGTCACTGCTGCAAGGGCCTGTCCAACAACACCTCTACATGCATTAAAAGCAAGGAGGAAGGGCTAAAAGCCAGATTTGCTATTAAAAGGAGAAAGAAAAAAACATATGAAACATGCATCTTGCTCTCGACTGTTACAAAACACAAGTAAAGGTAATTGTGCAGCTGGGTGTATGAAATCACTAAGGGTATCATCAGACTCAGCAGCACTGTGAACTACCTGCAGGCACTGACTGAAAAGCACGCAGATTAGCAGGAGCTTCAGGTACAACAGTTCAAAACCAAATGTAAGAAAACAACACATTTTTTCACCTTGCAACAATACCCTCCAGTTCATCTCTTAGGACATCAAAGAGCACCATTAACCCCACAGAATGCTCTTCTGAAGGTTACTTTTTTTCCTAAAGAACTTCTCTATTTGAAAAGCGTTCTGCATTAAATTATAGCTATTTCTATTTCTTTCAAATGTTCAATATTTGCTCGTTACTTGAGCCGCTTAATCTGTTCTTTCAATAGAATTTGTGCTCACAAAATACATATTAAGAAAAAGCATAAGATAAACACTATTCAAAGCTGTGAGATGAAATAAAATAATCTTAACATGTACGTGGGACACCATGCAACAGAAAGCCAATGTTTATGGGCAGTCATCTTTTAAGACTGCTCTTAACACACACCTTCTCAACTACACCAGCAAAATGTTGGTATTGTATCAGTTCTTAAGTTCTGTCTGGAGCAATGAGGACAGACTGAGAGAGCTGGGACTGTTCAGCCTCAAGCAGAGAAGGCTCTGGGGGACCTTATAGCAGCCTTCCAGTACCTGAAGGAGGCCTGCAGGAAAGCTGGGAGGGATTTTTTATGGGGGCATGTAGCAACAGTGCAAGGGGAAATGGTTTCAAACTGGAAGAAGGTAGATTTAAACTACATATTAGGAAGAAATTCTTCACTGTGAGGGTAGTGAGACACTGGAACACATTGCCCAGTGATGCTGTGAATGCCCCTTCCATGGAGGCATTCAAGGCCAGGCTGGATGGTGCTGTGGGCAACCTGGTCTAGAGGGAGGTGTCCCTGCCTATAGCAGGGGGTTGGAACTACACGATATTAAACCCAAACCATTCTATCAAGAAAATATTCTATGACACATGCACATGTAAAACAAACACTAACAGAGCAAACCTTCCCTTTCGTTATGCTTTCATATCCACTTTTCCAGCAAAAATGCTGCAGAGATGTATTCAAAGTAATGCTTACTATTACAAAAGAAATAATTGGCAAAGATGCCTCTAATTCATCACGAATCATGAGGTCATATTTCTTACGAGCACTGCCTGTTACATATTCATTAAAATATTGTAAGTCCCTGAAATTGTTAAGAACTTGAGCATGAACATTTATCATCCACAGCTGAACAACAGGAACTCATTATTTTTCACTCTTTATTCAAATTTTTATCAACCAGTCAGGAAGGAGAAATCTTGTGACTTCACATTACTCACCACGACAACGAGGGGAAAAAATGTCAAATCACAGCACGAGGCAACACCTGTAAAAACTCTTTAGATAAAACTTACAAATAGGATGCAATTTAGAGAATTGCAATTGGATCCTTCCTAGGGCAAGCACTATCAAAGACAACACGAACTGAAGAACAGGTCTGTACTGTCAGTAACTTACGTCTAAGGTTAGGTGCCAATTTGCTTTGCAGAATGATTTATTACAAAGTTCTACTGTGGACAGAAACCTATTCGATATCAAATCAGGTTAGTCAGAAAAACAGAATTCAGTGGCCTTTACCTTGCTATTTTCATTCTGCCACAGGGCAACTAGCTATCTTTTACTATACCAGACGGGCTGGCCCCTTCTATTAGCAGTTTACTATCAGTACATACAAACTTTGTGTGAAAACTTCCAATTTTAATATGGCACTGAGGTGGAAACATCTCTGTATTCACACAATCTCCCTATCAGACATTTCTTGTTGCAAGACAACACTACAGAAAAAAATCAGCAAAGTTCCTATGCAGGAATATGGGAGATGTGGATACCTCACTGCCATCAATACAATGCCCCAGTCTCACTTCAAGCACTTTGGAAAGATGTATAAGGTGATGAAGCAAACAGGGCAGGTTTCTCTAGAGCTGCTGCTCCGCTTCAAGACATGGCACCTCCTACACAACACCCAGCTGTTTTTATTACAAAATGCAATGGCAACTGAGTTTCTTTGTAGAGAAAGCTGAATACATGAAGATCAGGCAGCTCTGTTAGGAGGGCTGAACGAAGACTAAAATGAAGAAATTAATGCAACTTTTTAAGGAAACAGACACTCGAGGGATTACAATTTTCTGAACAGTAGAGTGATGTCTTCTTTCTGCCACCCATGAGCTATTCAAGAGAGAACTACCCACTGCTGTGGGATAAAAATGGAAAGCAGAAAAACATGCTATGATAACCTGTGGGTGCACAGATGATGTTGCTTTAACCAAGACATAAATTACACAGCGCATTTATTGAGGTATTCAGTTTATAATTAAATAGTTGTTTATATATATATATATATTATTATCTGGAATTAGCACAGAGGTGTTTTGTAGGGCCTCCTTTAAGCCATGTCTTTCTCTGTATTCAACTGATTGCCTTAGGGACTGTTTTTAATAGCCTGAACCCCTAACCCAGAACACGGTGTCCCATGGGATATGTGGTTGCTCTGGTGTTGCATCATCTATAATGCCCAAAGGAATACTGCTATTCTGATAGTTCACAAATAGAAATACAGTCTTTGATGTAGCTGGAGCGTTTGATCCAACAGTCACTTTGAAGACCAAGACCAAAGCCACAGATGATACTGGAAACTGATTGGGAGCCAGTGGAGCAAATCAAGTGCAGATCTGATCTAGAAGGAGTTGCTTAAACTGCTCTTAAATGGAGCAGCCACGCAGACCGCTGGCTAATGATCCCCAATAGCCTTCCAAACCTAAACTAAATGACAGCAGCTCTAACTGGAGGTGATGAACACCCAATGCACCATTTCCACAGAGACAAGGGCCTGGTGTAAGATGATTTTTTCTTACAAGTTAGGGGGGAAAACTGTGACTGAGTCAAGTGAACTTTCTTACTGTTATCTTTTACTCTGCACCTACGTTAATGTTGAACACTGATTCTAACAGGCAATCTGTCCTTTTCAATATTGGTTTAGCAAATCCTTCTAGACTAGTTGCTCTTGTGGGTAATCAGGAAGCAGTATACAGAGGGGTAGAAAGAGCAGAGAACAGGTCATTGTTGCTTTCTGGTCACACCAGCCTAGTGTGAAGCACATGACAGAAAGGAGAAGTTACAAACAGAATGAGTGGCCAAATTCCACGGGACTGGACAGAAAGGCTGGGAACCAAAAACCGGAGAAATCGAGGCTGATGGTTAGTCAAGAAGACATAAGCATGAACACTGCAGTGATGGAACTTGCATTCCCACCGTTTGGAAGGAGCATCCCTCCCTCCTCTGGAAGCAGTATCAGTCTTGTGTTTTAGTAGAAAAGACAGACGACTCTTAGCTTCGCACCCTTCCCAACCATTGCCAGTCACGCCAAGGTTCAGTTTCATCTAGTTGTTATTTCTCTTAAGCAATCTGACATCTTAATAAAACAAAAGAAAAGAAAAATGGCGTAGCTTAGCCACAGGCATGGCTGAGAACTGATGTAAGCACAAAAATCAAAGAAATTCCCACACACCCACTTCTGACTTTTTGATACCAGTAAAGCTTCTGCAGTGATCACAGTAGTCAATACACATTTTATCTGTAAACTCGGTCCCTGTGAAGTACCGGTATTCCATATCTGAGTTAACAGTTACATAACAAATGCAGATGGAGAAGGAAGATCTGTTAAATTCACAACCACAGACTTGTCGGTGTCAGAATGAGATGCTGAGAATTTCTGATCTACCCAAAGACTGTTCTTTTGTTTCAGTGTATTGGCTCTTATCTTTTGTTGAATTATAATGTAATGGTTCTGTCTTGAAATTGGACGTTACGCTTTTAAGTTATTACCTGCTCTGAAGAAGCCCACGTAGAATCCTTACAGTAAATACAACATTTTTCACGCAGTTATCAGCCACAGCTACCAATATGATTTAACAAAAGGGCAAATTACTACAGTTCATGTGTGAAAGCTCAGGATAAAACAGCAATACAGTTAAACACAATTCATGCTACAGACATTTAAATGCAACTTAAATGATATCTAGTTACTACATCGCTAGCACTGGAACTAAGAGACAGTGTGGAATATATTAAATTTTGACAAGCAATAGGGTTAACCTACTGCTTATATTGCTGATTTTAGAGATTGATTGCACCTGTGCTCCACAGAAGCTCAAGCTAATAGTTCCCGAGTAATGAAATACAGCCAGGAGCACACAGTTGTTTTAGATATCACAAAGGATCAAAACTACAATCCGCAGTACCATAAACAAAATCTCTGGCATTTGAATTAACACAGCAGTAGCTTAATCCTTGTGTAAGTATACAGGATCCAGTGTCTGCCACACCAGCAGCTGGACAGAGATGCCACCATGCACACTAAGTCCTTGTCTGAAAGAAAGCTGGTGTAAAACATTTGATAACACAAGAGCCTCAAAACGGAAACAGACTAAACTAATTCTGTTCCAAAATCTTTCTAATGCTAAGTGGTCAGGTATCATTTTGCTTGCAAGTGAGCAAGTATTACAGGAATAAATAGGGAGGGAGGGGGGCAGTTATTTGTTGTGACACATAGATAAAAAAAATGAAGTCTGGGAAAATTCAATGTGCCAATATACATGTCCAAAAGTCTAAGGTCCTCTCACATAAAATAAAAAATCACAGTGCAGAACACAGTTTTTAAACCTATATTCTCTACATATAACCCTTGCATCCTTATATTCCTTCCCCCTACTTTCAAGTACACAGCAGCCATAGCTGTCAGCTCAAACACAGAAAAGTGCTTCTCCAAAGTAGTCTCTGTGCTCAAACACTTCAACACAGCAGTCTTCTATAGGGAACCTTGACATACACCCACAGAGACAGTCCCTACACAAGAGAATTTTCTTTGCATCACTTTCTGGCTTTTTTGAATGAGACAGAAGAAACTACATCCTCTTGTCATGCAGCAGAAGGATGCCAGAGCCACAAAGACATCACAGCAGGGACTGAAAGCAAAGACCGTTCTGGATCTGGCAGCTGCTGTATCTTTCTAAAATAGATGGGTTACCAGCAGCAGCAGTACAAAAGAATCTGAATGGAAACCATGTATGCAACATAATTCTGTAAACTGGTTCGTTTTGCACTTTTCCTTCAAACAAAGGATTTGCATTCAGTGAATGAGAAACTGAAGAACATTTGCAGCATGCGCTGGGTAACATTTTCTATGACAGGACTTTCATGTTTTCAACATCCTGGTTAAGTCACGTACTCTAAACACCTGTAAAAAATATGTATGTAAAACTGTGTGTTTTAAGGGAGAAAAATCTGAATTAAATTAACTTCTTGCCATCAAATTCATTTTTAACAACTACTGGTGTTTTTGCAGACAGAGCAGAGGAAAAGAATGACAGAAGCATTGCTGTTTACAGCACTTGGTTGCTTGCTGTGAGAACAAGAAATTGCCTGCCTTCAGGACCTATTCAACATGAGCAGCAGTTTCACATTTGTTCAAACACACAAAGAACCACCCAATAAGTGACACTGGCAGCACTGACGCTGTAGACCCATTTATTATTAATTTTGTTGTTGTTGAATCCATGTCCTCATGGACTGCAACCTTATCTTGCAAAATACAATGGAGAAGACAACTTGTTGGCAGAGCATAAGGGTTGAGCGGAAGACAAGGGAGAACAGACAACTACAGCCTGATGACAAACAAGGAAGCAAGAGGGCTGGGAAACATTATGGCACTAGGTACACAGCAGAAGGACACCTGCTCATCCCTATTCCCACAGGCATTGCTGCAAAGGGGACATTGAAAAAGCTTTGAGGTCTCACAGCCACCCATGGACAGCTTAGTTAAGTGAGAGGAAAAAACAAGAATAATAAAAATCAAGGTGGTGATGGAAAACTAAGCAAGCAGACTTCTTCATACCATTTGATGGCTGATGGCCATGACGGGTCCTGAAAGTTAAGCGCTGCAGATTTTGCTGCAGCATTTTGAACAGCTACTAATGAAATAAAAAGGCATTCAAAAACAAAGTGGAGATGACACTACAGCAGCCGAGACAGAAAATGATAATACCCCCTGATAACAATATGTAGACAAATAGGAAAGTTATGTCTTTGAAATGTCAAGTAAGAATGAGAAAGATACCTACAAGGCAAGGTCTGCAATATATCCTTCTATATTCATACAAGTCAATGTCTTTCAACTACTTGAAAAAAATAAACAATTTTTCGGGTCTAAAACAAACCCAAGCAACTTCAAAGCAAAAAAAGCAGAAATAAAAATAATAATAAAAAGAGAAGTTAAGAATAATTTCTGAGAGTTACTGTCACTTGAGATAACGTATAACAGCATGTGTGCAATAGAGTGCAATAGAGCTGGAGAAAGGTAGAAGAGAGAGAAGCGACAGAACGATTCTCCTCCTGAAAAGAGAGAGTGAACGACTTGTCATTTGAGGAAAATGGAGGGACATGGTTTAGCAGTGGACCTGTATTGTTAGCTGAATGGTTAAGCTTGATCTTGAAGGTCTTTTCCAGTCTAAATGATTCTGTGACAAAGGTACAGCCTAAAGTGAAAGTTGCCCATAGGCTCAGTGATCATGAAAGAAGATATTAAGACTGAACATTTCTCCTTGAGAACTGCCTATCCCAAGAAACATAAGTGAAACAGACAACTTTTTTCATTTGGACAGAAAAATAGAGCTGAAGCAGAGACTGCGCTGAGATTCATCAGTACACACATTAATTCATATTCATGGACAAAGCATTAGGAGTTCGCATGGGCTCAGGAAGCAGGTAGATATGTTACAGTAAGAAAAATAAATCAAGGGATATTAAGTGTAACTGTGCTGTGCCTTTCTCCTTGAAAGTCCAAATCTCTACAGCCAGAGAGCATAATAAGTGCTTCCTGAATAACATTTTGGTTTTAGTAATTGAAATACAAGCAGCATAAAACAGGAGAGGGCAGAAGATCTGACACCTATCTGTAGGTACAATTAGTGTATGAAGGACTTCTGCTCCCTGGAAGCCCCCACCAATACAGCATATCAGCCTCAAACACACCACAGCCATGGAAGTCATCTTTTAGCCTAGAGATTTTTAAGCCAGGACACTGCAGTTTTCAGCTAAGGACATCTTATCCCTTACAGCTGCTCATTTGTTGGCTTGTTCATTTCAACAACATCTGAAAAATCTTTATACTCCATAAATAATGCATTCTATCCATAACAAAAGGATACAGTACATGGTATGATTGATTACCTTGGCATTTAGCTCTTGTGAGAATAGCTTTTGTGAAACATGGCTCTATTGGTTCCCAGAAAATTACATTTTGGCAAAACTGTCTGAGCTATCAAACATAGGTATGGCTAGACATAATGTTATTAATACTGCGCAAACTATAACTTCTTAAACTACACCAAAACAACATCATCTGTTGTCAGAGTGGGTGGATCAATTTACATCAGTAATTTAAACCACTAACTACAATCCCAATTAAAACCGGCAAAGATTTAATTCACACAGTTGCATACACAAGTAATAAATTCTCCTTTTGCTTCTCTTTTCAGTGCTTTGAGATAATGTCTTTTATATTGGCTTTTACATGAAATTTTGCACTATTTTTTGCTATCTGAAGTCTCTGTTTTCCTTTTTTCCTCTTCCTTCTGCCCAGTGACACTAGCAAATGATAAGAGGCAGCACCTATTTGTTAAATGATTACTAGCAATAGCGATTACTGAAGGAGATTTTAAATAACTTTTAATTAAAATATGAATAAAATAACATTATAAAATATGTTACATAGTGTGTGTATATTATTTAAAAGCCATTACTACTCACTATTTTAAGTCATACCATTCTAAATACAACAAAAAATTGGAAGAAACATTAAGTTTATCCAAGGAAGTGCCATATTTTAGAATAACATTTAGCAATGTATACATTCCCTCTGTTGCTAAAAATAAAATGCACTGCTGATCATCCTGCCTAAGATGATTTTGATGCAGTTAACAGCCTCACATCTAATTTTTATTCTGAGACTGAAAGATGATACAGAATGAACTGAAGAATAAAAACAGATACGCAGTTTCTCAAATACTGGTATGTTTTTCAACCCTTAACTACTCTTTGAACTAAACATACCAAGAATACCTAAGGAAGACAAGGCTATTTCAGAGCCAGGGAAGTATACAACTTACTGTGAAAACATGGTTCACTTTTTCACATCATCGAACATCACTATGTTCTTAATTTTAATACACATTTGAAGTAGTGGTGGTTTGGTTTTTTCCTCCTCTTTCTCCCAAACACTTGCAAAATATATACAAAATGTCAAGGAGAGGGAAAAGGAGGACAAATGTTAGTCACACTGACTTAAACCACAGCATGCTTAAAAAGGTGTTGGAGAAAGTAATTTTAGCTTAACTCTACTGCTTATGATGAACTCCAGTGTACACAGCTCACTTGCTCTACTCACTCCTTGGTGTTATGTAATCTTCTTGCAGTGATGATTTGCCGTATATAAATAAATACTGGAAACAGAAACAGCAAACTGGAAACAACACCTTCTGCTTTGAGTGTGGACTTATTGCCAGTTCTCATTAACTTATTAGCCACAGAAACAGATGTGTGAGCTTTTATTACCCAGATGGACTTTCATCCATTCAGGGAAAGAATTTAGTACAGCTCTATGACACACCTTTTGTATAGGTCACATGATGAAAACCACCATCTCCACTATAAATCAAGAATAATGCAGTAAAAAGCACGAGTCTGACACGCTACATAATATTCATGAGTTCATACAAGTTTTATTCTGCAAAGTTTAGGCTTTAAGTCTTCCATCTCCAGAACGTTTGCTTTAATTCTGGTTTTCAGATTTGCCACAAGATGGCCAAAGACAAGCTGAACTGCTCTAATGGTAACTTCTGGAGACTGACAGTGACTGAAGGCTCCATTAATCTCAGTGCAGTGATAATTTCAAAACCTTCTGAAAAATACAGTTAAGTGCTCTCTTACAGCAGGTTCCAAGCAAAATCCAATCAATGCACCTGCTCCATAAATCTGTCTCTCTTGGCTTCCTAGATGGAATATTTTTAATTCTCACACAGAAGCCTCTCAAGTACGCACTGCAGCGCAGCTGTGTCAGCAGAAGACATGCAGGACTTGCAGCAGAGCGTGGCTGGTGGCCACTGCCTCCCTCCCCTTCCACAATGAATAAGCTGCAGTTGAATCATCCCTACCTTCATTTCCAAAGACTTCAGTAATGAGGATCCCACAATCTCACAAAAAAAACTTACACCGCTATTCAGGTAACCACACCACGGGAACATATTTTCTAGTGCCTATACTGAATTTCCCTGTCAGAAACCCGTTACTTTTTGCACCAACCTGAGAACAGATTGCACATTTACTATTCAAGTTTTTGAAATATTGTCTCAATTTCTCTCCTCTATGATCATGCCAAGAAACATGCAGCCTATCAGCCTGCGTACAGCGTGCAAGAAAACTTTTTTTGGCCTGCTGAAAATGGAGATGCAGAGCCACTGCTTGTCCTGTTTCTAGAGCAACAAGACTCAGCAAGACTACTTTCTGAATGGGTCTCCAGTCAAGAAGGATCCATATGCCGTCTGGTTTGATTCCCAACCAGCAGAAAAACATTTACAAACTGACCAGTCTAAGAGAATTTTGAACAAAATCAAATCATAGTTACAGCTGTAACATTTGGTTGCTGCTCCATACATTCTGCAAGCAGATCCAGGTTACCCACAAGTTCTGGAGATCATGGCTTTATCCCAAAATACAAACAGTAATCTATATAATGCATCAAGACTGTAGGTGAGTTCTTCAACAAACTGAAATTTGTAGGTATGTTCTATCACTGGCAGAAATAAATGGCCACTTTCTCCATCACCTGCCATATGATGCCTTGGACTTCCGTAACTCTTTCTGTTCTTGACCTAATACTTAAAAGCATAGATAAAAGTAACCCTTTTTTGGCTTATAATGTTTTTTCATTTGTTATATTAAACACAGGTAAACAAACAAAAAACCAAATGAAACTTTTAAACAGTGCTAAGCATAAATGCAATTTTGAAGACATATTATTATTGCTCCTTCTGAGAAATGGCAGAGCCAAAGTCCACTTTACATAAGTCACACATCTTTGCACTGGGAATACTTAATCTTGAAAATATACTTTCAGGCTTTCTTCATGACTATTACTGTTTGCAAAAGGCAAGCTTAGGATTTCAGCTTTATGGAGTCACTGAAATTATTACTGCCTCAACAGGGTCACCTGATCGTAAAATCCAGCCGTGGTTTGATTATAGCTACAAACCTATGTCTTCCCGCACCTCACATAAACGTGTTACGCTTCCTTTTCAAGTTCCTGTACTTTCACAAAATTTTGAGGGTAAAATGTAATGACCTGTATCAACTAAATAAATCATTCGTTATATCACATTCTACTTGGCATTCAATATTATCACAGAGAACATTTGCTAGAGGTACTGTTAAGTGAAATTCCTTGTTACATTATGCATGACTCCCCAAAGCACTGAGTACAAAATATCCATCATGAAATTCAGAATATATGACTAAAATTAGGAAGAAGTACATTCAGACCTATGATCACCATTCTGACATCTCCAGTTACAAGTTTTAATTAAACACACTTTTTGTACTGTGTCTATTTTTATTAAGTAGGCACGCTACCATGCTTTATACACTGTGCATAAATAAAAAGAGATTTGAAAAAGTTATTTGTAAATGGCTTTTTTTAAAGAGTCATCCTAATTCAAGGCATTGTTCCATAACCTCTTCACAACCACAATGAAATGGTAACATCACTGAATGTAATGCAGCACCTCTCTCAGGGCATCAAACAACACGCTGGAAAGCTATTCTAGCACCCGGAGTAATATTTCCCACGCAGACAAGTTGATAGATGATGTCTTTGGATGATACATAGCATGGTTTAGTATTTTTGTCAGGAAGTAAATTATCAAAAAATGAAAACAAAGAGATTTCCTAACTGCTTAGATGCATCAGAGTATCCCTCACATTCCCAAATTCCTGTCCTCTGGCACTGGGGACCTCCCATCACTAAGGAGGGGAGCTTTCATTCTCTGAGTATTTTCCCACATAATAACCACATTTAGTAATTTCTACAGCTCCCTGTTATTTGATAATTACAAAGATCTATCCAGATGGGACTCTGAACATCTCCTTTTCCTCAGAAGCTCATCTTTCAGAGCAAAGGTGGCAGAACCTCATGGAAAGCAGCTCAGAAAGCACAGAATGGAGGAGGTACCATGGAAAGGTGGATGCCCTGCAGCCACAGCAGGGAGGAATCCTTTCAGCAGACCAATCCTCCCGTGATCTCAGACCTTCCCTGCTGTGTCTTCTCCAACAAGCACTCCGTGGTGTAGCTATTGAGTCCCTCACATATACCAAAAATCTATTTAATCCGAGCATAGTCAACTATACCTCAGACTGGTATCCAGAACATGGAGTGCTAATTGAGCTTTACACACCATGTTAGCTTGTACAGACACACACTGAAAATGCCTGTAACCTTCACTAGACAGGAATTACATCTGCTCAGGATCTCAGCTTTCTGAGCACAAAGGAGCATTCAAACGGTAAGAAAGTGAAGCAAGTTTATCAGCTGCTCTCCCTCCATAGAAATAAACTATTTCAAGTGAGTCGCAAGCAAGAAACAAGATTAGATACTATACCCTTCTGCTCTGCCCTTGTGAGGCCCAATTTGCAGGACGGCACCCAGGCCGGGGAGCCCCAGCACAAGGAGGACATGGAGGTGGTGGAGCAGGTTCAGAGGAGGGCCATGAAGATGAACACTTCTCTTAAGAAAAAAGGTTGAGGGAGTTGGACTTGTTCAGCCTGGAGAAGAAAAGGTTCTCTACCTCACTGTGGTCTTTCAGTACTTAGAGGGAACTTACAAGCAGGAGGAGGATTGACTTTTCACAGCCTGACAGTGATAGTGCGAGGGGAAATGGATTTAAACCAAAAGGGGGGAGATCTAGGTCAGATGTCAGGAGGAAATTCTTTACTCAGAGAGTGTTGATGCACTGGTACAGCTGCTCAGAGAGCTGTGGGTGCCCCATCCCTGGAGGTACAGGCTGGATGGGGCAGCCCTATCATGGGGTGGCAGTCAGTCCGTGGCAGGGGTTGGCACTGGGTGGGCTTTTAAGGTCCCTTCAACCCAAAGCATTCTGTGATTACCTAAAAGCAGTATCTCTTACACAACAAAGGAAGACCAGCTTGAAGGATTCAGCCATTTGAGATTCTAAATATCTACCTGGACTATAAACTAAGACCTGTGATGCAAAAGAAGAGTTTTTAACATTACAACACTTTTCTCCATAGCATTCCTTGAAGAATCATTTTCTCCCAAGGTTATTCCCTGTATAGTTGTCAAAGAGTTGGCCTTAATACTGCTTCTCACTACAGCATTCAGTTTTTTATCTGGATAAACACCTCTCCAAGGCAGCCCAAACTAAAGTTCCTTGTAATCAGCCTATTTATACTTACAAATCCTAAAATGTTCTCTTTGATTTCAATCACATGCACAAACAGACATACTGGCTAACCAATGCTAAACAGAAGCCAAAAGTAACTCTTGAGGAAAAACACCTTTATAAGAAGAACAAAAAGCTATTTTCCTTCTGGAGAGAGAACTACTTGGTATTCAGGCAAAGAAACCAACAAGTTCTGATTTATCTGAGCAACTTTACTCCATTTCCTGGAAATCAGACAGCTAGAATACATCATCTCCTAATGTTTCGGTATTATTATCTTCAAACTGCTCTTTGTCTTTTCTTTGCCTCCAAAGTAATCTCTATCACCAGAAAATTCTGATTTTTCATGTGTTTTTCCTCTTTTTTTCTCAGACTGGCTGGAAAGCAGAGGCTGTGTACAGCCACATATTGCTGCAAAGAATTCCCAGCACTTTCATGTGCTCCAAGAAGCATCTCACAAAGATCACAGACAGACAAAATATGAAGCACTTATTAAAAGTTTCAGAGATGTTTAGATTTTGCACAGAAAACAAGCTGTAAGACAAGTCTTTTCATAGTATTTCTTCACTATTCCGTTCCTACAACAAACACATTTCAACATGTTGATGAAATGCTATTTGCAAGGGATGACAAATAAGAGGATGTAAAATGCCTTAAAGATGTGTGAGGATAACGTGAGAATTAACACTAAATAATTAGTATCAGAATGAAATCAAACTCTGAAAACCTGTTTTCCTTCTAGCTTTGTTCATACCTTATTACTAACATGCTAAATCCATTTTATTAGAGGTTGATTTGGTTATTTCTCCTGACCTTTTTTATTTTGATAGGGCTTGTGAAATGCACAGAGCACTCATCCTCTTTTTGTTAAAGAACACCGAATTATACTCCATAGCTTTTAAGAATGAGAAGTGAACAACAGTAAACCTCTTGCATTCTAAATAAAGCCACTGACTGCAAGACACAGAGGAACTACTGCACCAAAATGTTTGTGCTGCCGCACCACTGACACCTCTGAATTGGAACAAATGCGGCTCATTAAACTGAAGCAGAATAAAGACAAAACTGAAATGGAGATTTTCCAAAGTGCACAACTTGCAGAGACGTTATTTATGAATTTTATCAACTTTCCAACACAGGTAGAACGGCAAGAAGCAATGGATTGCACAACCTCTACTAAGGCAGAAGAGGTTTCAAGTCTTCGGTCCTCAATCTGTGATTACTTGAAAAGGTGAAAGATTTAAACAAGCGGTCTAAGGACACACGATCACACCACAGATCACCAAAACTGGCATTTTTGAGAAAAGGAAAAGGGAAAAAGGCACATTCCTATGGAATGGCTGAAAGCAGTTAATTCTGGAACCCTCCCAAAGTGGAGTATGTTGACTTTATTTTTTTTAAATCATATTGCAAACTTGGGTGCAGTTGAAGTGTTATCCAATGTTCAAATCTCTGTGCTTTACTGATATTGTGATTTAAAAGCATTATTCATTTACACAACAGGTTGTGAAGAATAGTACTACGCATGCAGTTATCAGCAGATTAGACATTTTTTCAGGGAAATAAAACACTTATTGCTCAACTTCCTGACTCTTCTGACCAGGATGTCTGAAAAACAAAAAATATCTGAAATTGCAGTTGTATCTTTGACATTTCTCACATATAAAGTGAGAATCAATAAAAGAAATCTCCGCTGCCATCCTTCTATAAAAGAGACAGACTAAATGCTCATTATTTTTCTCACTTGTACAAACAAATTATCAAACAGCAATTGCTCGATGTGAATCATACAAGATGGAATTGCTCAGAATAATAAGAAGCAAGGAGGCAAAGAGCCAGGGGAGGTTCACACTGTTTGAAAGTCATGGTCCATAAGCAGCATACTGGTCCCCCATCTATGCTGTACACTGGTTGCAAACAGCATCACACAGCTGGACCACACCACTGCTCCTTCCTCAACCTGAAGCTTTCATGTTCCTATCTTCACCTGTGTGTGTTGGAAGCATTGCCTAAGCAGCGACTACACCAGTACTGAGAAATGGACTGCCTGGGCTGCTCTGATGGTAAAAGTCATCACAAGGAAATGAATGTCTGATGTTCCCACCTCCTCTGCACACAGACTGGGTCAATTTTCCAGAAGAATAAGTGACTAACAAAAAAAAAAGAGCAGCACATAAACTGAGACCTTTCACGCTTTTCTAGTTTAACAAACGTCTCCCCAGCTCTCCAGAATTCACTGATGATTCACTTGTTCATTTAACAAAGATAATTCATGCTGGTATGCGCACTCTCAAGATTTCTTTATGGTTTTTCATTACCTGTTGTATTATTTTTTTTACTTCAATTCATTTCCATTTTGTCTGTTAATAACAGCAGTGATTTACTAAGTCATATAGCAGGTATTTAGAGAATATTTACACAGCAACATCAATTAGATGCTTTCCTGCAGTCATGCATTCACATTACTTAATACAAATATACAAAAGAATATATAATGGACTACACTGGAAAGGCTGCAGGACTGATTATGTCAATGAATTTATACATAAGACGCAAAACTAAGTCTATTATCCACTGTAATTGAAATCAGGCATTTTTATTTCTTCAGGAGTACTTCCAACTGGAGGCAAACATCATGTTCAACAAGTAAATAATCTTTTCATCATGAGGACCTTAGTGGAAGTTGCCAGAACCACAGTAGGATGGGATCCCCTGTGATCCAGAGCAGAATAATTCACAATTGATTCATTCACCTTTATTCTATAGATTAACTTCCTTCACACAGCTGCAGTCTGGCACTCCTATGGAGATGATCAGCAGCAGTTATACGTCAGAAGATTAATTCAATATCTACCATCTCATTCTTAATTAAATGGACTGACATCTCTCCATTAGCAATTAACATTCACAACAGAAACAGAAAGCAGCCAATTTCCAGTTAGGATTGGCGTTGGGAAAGCACATTTGGTTTAATCTGCCCTAAGTGAAAGCATAAAATGCAGCCATGGGTTGCAAAGTAAGGCAGTCGTGTCCAGTTTCTCATAGATGAAGCTAATCCTGACTACATCCATGCAAATACTGTTAGCTCATTAGAGCAGGAACTTCTGGCAGGGCCTCACAGATATTTTTAAGTGCTGAAGCTGGCACATTAACACTCAGATATTACACACAGCTGCTCAAATTTCCAACCTAAGCTTCTAAACACTAGTCAAGACAAAGCAACTGCATTTTAGCATGCAGATCACTGACCACATTCCCGCTCATGCAGCAGCCTAAAACCGAATACTTGCTCTGTGCCTATTCATGTAAAATTGTTCTGCCTGTAAAATGCTTAAATCCATTGTAATTTATTGTGCCATGCATTTAATCCTAGCTTGGATGAAGCCCAAATGAACACTAAGATCAACTGTACTTAGCCAACTACCTCAATCGATATATGCTTTTAAAATAAATTCTAATTATAAATGTTAATTAGCAGAATACGCAGCCGTTCACAGTTACTTAACAAATACTAGCAGGCATCTTTAAGATCAAAGACATTTCTCATTGATTTGTCACAAGCTGTTCAAGTTTAGCACTTTTTTTTCCTAAACACATAGGCCAGCACTATAAAATAAAGGTGCTACTTTAATGCAAATAATATTTACACTGACTTGTTTAAAAAAGCAATTAGCTGCATTCGTAGCAAACAGAGTACAATCTATTACATGATGGGCTTCTAGCGCTCCATTTACAAAAGTCACTTTCTTCATTTCAGTTTCCTTACTGGGAGGTGGGAGGAAAACCATGCATTCAAATTACTGAACTCATCCAGAATACTCAAAACAGGTTATGCTACCACCAGCTCTGAAAGCACATTAAGCCTGAGTCTTGCTTCTTTCAGCTGTCTTCTGAATGCCTATGCTACACTCTAAGCCTTCTATACTAAACACACTGTGATATAAAACACAAGAAAAAAAGAAACAAAAAACACCTTATACTAAAAATGAGTGAAAGTATTTTAAAGTCAGATGTCTCCACCATTGCATCAGAAGGCAGCAGCTGAGGTAACTTCTGGCTGGTGAGCCTAAGAAATGACAGCAGAAACAAGATGATGAGAACACAGAGACAAGACTTGCCTACAGAGAGACAGCGGGAGAAAATGACCTAAACTCAAATCAAGATTTGTAGCTGAATTTTACTACAATCTTCTCTCACAATTTCCCATGTTTTAACAACTCAACTTATTAAGATACCGAAAACGCCACAGGAATACCATCAATCTCTGCTACTTCCCAAAGCTCTGAAATATTCAGTTTTGTTCCTCATGTTTTCTCACTCTAACAGTGAGCTTAAAGTAAGGTCATTACTCCATTTCCACTGTTTTTAAGCTTTCTCAATAGTTTACTATTAGTTACTCATTAATTACATTAATGATTCAGAAGTCCTTCCACAATATCATATCGAAAAATAAACAAAGCCATTCAGGATCTCAAGCTACCAAAATTACCAAAGGGATTTTAAGGAAACCCAAGCACATATTTCTGCACTGATTTTGCTGGCAGTAGATACTTTGCTCTTTTCTTAAGAAACCTGGATGCTCTGTCAGCCATCACATTATCAGCAAAGTGACTGCTCAGAAGGAGCTGGGTCCCAGTCTCCTTTGCAGGAAGCCCACTGTGTGCCATCCAAGAGGTAGTGATGTGAACCAGTGGTGTATGAGCTACAGGACAGCGCTGAGCCATTCAAAGAGCTGTGCTGTACAGCAGGTTTTTCAACAAACTTTCCATTTAAGAAGAAAATAATTTTAGAAGATAAATTAAAAGCCACTGCCAGTTTGCAGCTCCTTCAGTGTAGTTATGATTGACGTAGCTGCCATTAGGACAATCTGCAAGAAGTGGTTTAATTTATTCCAAAATTATTCAGGACAACATTTGGATGGCTGGAGGCTATAGCAGCACCTCCAACCAAACACATTTGCATCAAGCCACTTGCTTTACAATTACTTATTCCTCAGTATTTCAACAAAGCACTGTTCTGCAGACCTGATTGTCTTGCTTTGTTTTCAACTGAATTCAAACAAGCAAAGTCACAATAATTGAGGGGGGAAAAAAAATCCCTTCTGAGCATTTGGGTTCTCAATATCAAGAAGAAATCATCCACCAACATGCAAAAATATCCCAGAAATGAGATTAATCAATTTGGCTTTTTTTTTTTTTTTTTTTTTTTTTTTTTTTTTTAATCCTGATATTGTATGTAATAGCAAAAAAAAACCAGACAAAAACATCTGCTCTGAGTATGGGGACATAAAATTGAGATTACGGAATACAAAAAATGTGACTGAAACAACTGGTTGTAATTTCTATTCCAACTCTGATACCAGCCAAGCAGTGAGCATTACATCTAGAGCTACAACGTTCACAACATGTACAAGCAATACCACGTCAGAAATGCCACTATACTGATGGATATTTGCAACGTATTTCAACTTAGATAATACTATGACACTTTATCTCTTGACATGTTTTAAGTCCTTTTCATTTGCTATCCTCAGTGTCATCTGGTTTACTGAACCTCTTCCCACAACAACTGCCCTTAGGGTAAGGTCAGCCAGTGGCAATTTCCATTAAGACAGTAACTGCTTCTGTGAATCAGAAGTAGAGAAAAACACCACAACACAACCTTGTGCTCCTTTAGCTTTCTTTTAATTTCAAAATAACAACTTCAACTGCAATTAAATTGTTTGAAGACAAAAGCTAAGACAGCACCTAAAATACAAGTAAAGCAGGAATAGGAAAGGGCTGTCTTGGTCACTGGATCCAGTATCTCACAATTGCAGCCAACTTCCCAATAACAACGTTCTGAAAGGATGCTCTACCTTTAAACACACAGCAAGGCAAAAAAGGAATCTCTAATCCTGAGTATATAATGAAAGTACATAAATAAAAATTTTGGTGACCAGTTCAATCCTGAGCTCAAGAATAAAATGCACCCATGAGGTGCATTCTCACAGTATAGCCCATCTTCAGCTGTCAGAGAAGGCAGAAAGAAGTCACAAAAAAATTGACATAATTTACTATTATGTACTATTATCATATTAAATCAATGTAAAGTGTATACTTGCTTTTTAGTTTAGCTCTAACTTGAACATGTGACCAGAGAAGTAAATCCAGTGAGAACATCTCATCACGATCCTTTCAAATGAAGTTCTCTGATACAACTCCAACTGCTTGAGCAGGGAAACATCCTTGGTATGAATTACATGAATTACTTTCCACATAATATATCTACATTTCTCTCCAGTGACAGCCTTACCAAGGGAAGATGGTGTTATCAGCAACGCACTGCTCCTGATCTTCTGGAAATCCTCCCAACATTTTCAGGTAACTTCAAACAACATCTTGGGTTATGGAGTTCCCATGCATCCTACATTTTGGAGAGGTCTCCAGAACTAATGTGTTGCTACCACTTACTGAACTAATGGCACATCACCACCCACTGAACTAGCGACACATTACAGTCCCTCCTGGATTTAAAAATACATTCCAAGTTTTTTTCTACTTCATCCAGTTCTCTCCACCACAATACAAACCAGCATAGTGGTTTTACGTTTAAGGATGGCAGTGAGTCATCAAAACCAATCTGAAATGTAGGATCAAGCTGTAGGTGTCCCCGCTCATTGAGGGGGAGTTGGACCAGATGACCTTTAATGGTCCCTTTCAACTCAAAATATGATTCTACAATCAAGTGTGAATGAGATGACACACACAAAAGAACAACACATTAATCAGATGAACTCTATGCCAAGTGGGTTTTAAAAGCATTGAGACGAAACTAGGAAAATAAGACTGATAATTGCACTCACCAAATTCTGAAGGGAACGTGTAAAAAGATTATCATCATAGCATACATGTTTTTCTTTAAACAATAAATCTTTGGAACAAAGAAAAAATTCTTAAATATTTCCATTACTAGCCCTACTGCTTGGAGCTGACCATGCTTTACATGCTGCTGCAGAAAACTGGAAAAGCAGTGCTCCATCTTGCTGCGCTCCAGCTCCGCAGTGTGTTAGCATCTGAGCCATGGTGCTGCCATGCTCAGCCTCACCTGATGGCTGAGGTCGGAGTCTTCTGCTTCACAATGCCAAAGAAAATACTTCACTGCCAGTCACTATCGCTCAAGTCTTTATAGCACATAAAATGCTTGTATGATCATCATGACACGTACTTTGTTCTGGTTTGTTGCTTTTTTTTTCTTTTTAATTCCGTCTTTTTAGAAGCCTTTCAGGTAGCAGAGAGGAAGGACTGACAAGTAAGCAAGCATTTGGGAAGCCTGGATCAGCTCCCTGCTCCAGACCAGTCAGAACCAAAGTGCAAGGAACACACAGTACCTCTTCTCTGCTCCTCACCCATAGGAGTGGAACAGAAGCAAATCTTCATCACAGACTGCTGTGAGAAAAAGGGCATTAACAGATCATGAGGCACTCAGTACTACAGTCAAAAGGTCTGCAGTACTTAAATAGGCTGATAAATTATTGTAAAGTATTTCAGCCTATCAGGTGGGACACATACAAATAGCATTTCAGAATTCAGGGCCGTACGACAATTTAAATATGCAATCTGCAAAGACTCACGTATCATTATTTCAAATGAGACTTACATTTGCCAGCATCAAGTGTTCTAGAAATACTTCACATTAGGCTAAAAGCAGACTTGCTTCATTTAGAAGTTCCTTACAGTGGAAAAACTGTTTTAAGGCTGAATTATTAAGTATAACTGGAATTATAGAGGGTATCTCCTGCTTTTCCAGCAAGTGAGATGGGTGTTGGTAGTACAGTCTAGGAAATAGTTTACCACCACCCTCTGTTATGGTTTTTCAGTTGGCAATATCTTAGCTCAAAAATACACTTACAATGCATTTACTACTATAAAACCAGTAAAAAAAAAAAAGTAACCGTAATGGCTGATGAGCAAAGAGACTTCTTTTCTGACAGGTTCAGCATTATACAGCCATCTAAAACAGCGATATGCAAACACAGACTGAAAGTAGTTCCAGTGAAAGGTGAGCGTTAAGGGTGAATCAAGCTGTTGTTAAGAGCCAGGAAAAAAGTAAAACGTACCGAAAAGATGCTGTGTGATGTTTTTTGATAATAAGACATAAATCAGAGTAACTAGCTCAATTATTTAAAACAGTGTTAACATTATTTCACACCAGGATAGCGCCTGTGATCCCTAATCTTAAACGTGAAGTTACTTGTCACAGAACCACAGAATCACAGAATTTTCAAGGTTAAAAAAGACCTAGAAGATCATCCAGTCCAACCATCACCAATACTTCCCAGCTAAATCATATCCCTCAACACAACATCCAAACGTTTCTCGAACACCCCCATGGTTGGTGACTCCACCACCTTCCTGGGCAGTGCATTCCAATGCCTGACTACCCTTTCTGAGAAGTAATATTTCCTAATGTCCAGCCTGAACCTCCCCTGTCGCAGCTTGAAACCATTCCCTCTAGTTCTATCACTGTCTACACGAGAGAAAAGGCCGACCCCCAGCTCACTACAACCTCCCTTCAGGAAGTTATAGAGAGCTATAAGGTCTCCCCTGAGCCTCCTCTTCAGGCTGAAAGGATGGTATTACATAAAGACAACTTCAAAGATACCAGGCATCTCACTACCAAAGGTAATTTTAGAGGTCAGTGTGCAGAGGGACAACATACAAATCATACTCAAAATCAAGAGTGACAACAGATCAAACTAAAAAAAACAATGCTAAGCTCCACAGTTTCATTTTCCTGCTGCATGTTTGAAACCATCCACCTTTTTGTATTCTGGAGATGGTATCAAAGACCTTTTGCACTGAAAAGACCTGCAGGTTGTTTTGAGGTCATGCTGATAAACATTTTAAAAAAATAATTCAAAAAACAAACAAACAAACAAACAAAGAACAACAACAACAACAACAACAAAGGATAAAACTGCAGGACAATTCTGTTTACAACACAGTTTACTTTCACCATGGCCAAATCATCTTTGTTCACACACCACACACAACTACAAAACACTTCACTTCTTTGGAATATTTCCAGGCTTCAGCAAGTAGGAAAACTGCAGCCACGACCCAGTCAGAAAACAGTGTGCTCTTCCTCCCTGCATCCTGCTGGTCAGACTGCAGCCAGAAAACAGAATACATGAAACCAAGAGTCCACAGGAGTATTTCTGATACAAAGAAGGAAAAATGTAATGTTTATGAGAACAGAATCACCAAGGTAAGAAAAGACCTCCAAGATCTTATAGTCCAACCATCCACCATATTTCCCCATTAAACCACGTCCCTCAGTACACCTAAATGTTTCTCAAACAACTCTAGGCCTCGTGATTCCACTGCCTCCATGGGTAGCCCATTCCAGAACCTGACCACTCTTCTGGAGATGAAAATTTTCCTATTATCCAACCTGAACCTTCCTAGTGCAACTGGAGGCCATTCCCTCTACTCTTATATTGCTAGTTAAGTGGGAGAAGAGGCCAACCCTCACTATGGTCTCAGACCATCACTAGCAGCTCTGTGCATTAAGTCAACAGCTGCCTGTTGAGGCAGATCAGAGACTTGCATTACACACTGATTTGTGTGCACTAATATTCTTTCAACTATCAGTAATAACAGGCGCGGTGATGTCAAACATCTTCTAGTCAGTCAGAAGCCTGAAATATTTTGATGCTACTGTGAGTGTTCTCAGCAACACATGAAAATAAATTAAAAACAACAACAACAACAAAACATTTTTACACATACAGACTACATTATCTTTTTAATATTCATCTGTGTTTCTACCAAGAAGTCTTCCAGGAGTTTAATTCACTCTGTGTCTGACAGTCCAATGCAATTAGCGATCTGTAAAACCATGAACTTTTTCAACCAAAGAATCTTTTTGAAAAGCAATGCCCAATTAATTATACAGGGAATTGTCTTTCAAATGCTTACCAGAAAAAACAATACAGAAGATTTAGCACCTGGAGAATTTCATCCTTATGTACTTGTAATAAGGAATTATGTCAGACCTTTTTATGGAGAGTTGATTAACAGAATTTGCCTTTTAGCTGGTTGATTAGAAGTCACCAATATAACCTGTGTAAATCTGTCAGTCTTTTCTACATTTCAGTCTTTTCTAGAAGGTTTTAAGATGGTGTCACTACCAATCATAACAACGGGGATACTGCACTGCACTGCAGAGTCAACCAGAGCATAAATCTGCAAAGATTCCTCACTGACCACCAAGGCTCAAAGGGTGGATCTCCCTTCTACCAAAGACCAAACCCCAACACCTTGACCCTATCAACCAACTCTAGAGACATGATGACTTTGGAGAAATTTTAATGAGGTTAAAAAGCAGCATGTTTTTTAATGCATCTTCTTTCTCTTTTCTTCATGATATCCTTGAACTTTCTCTGAGCTGCAGTATGACCCAATAAGCAGAGAAGACCAAACTGGTGGAATTCAGCATCAATTTGTTGCGGGTAAGATCACTCAGACAGCTTACCAGCCTCTGATTTCACCTCTTCCAATTTTAGCTGTTTCTTTGCTTTACATCTGTCAACTGGGACCTTTATGTAACTTTCGCATAACTTAACTGGGAAAAATAAAACTATTTAAAGGAAGAAGATAATGTATGTAGTAGTGTAGTGCTAAGACACGAGTTCTGGAGGAACAAGCAGGTGGCACAGCCATTTTTTCAGTGCCAGATTTAGCTACTGCCTGCTATCTGCTCACCTCCTACTGACTGAAAACACCAAGGTCTAACTCTAGAAGTAGAGATACTGCAGAAAGGAACCAAATGACTGTGTGTGCTATTCAGAGAAACGATGGAAAGGTAGGTGGAAAGAGATCTCTTGAGATCCCTAGGCCCATTTCCCAAATCAAACTGGTCCAATCTCCACCATTATTAGATTAGGTCAGCTGAGGTTTCAGTACATCTTAGCCTGGAAAATCTCTAAGAGAGCTGTTCAACTGCTGAGCAACCTGATGGAGTTCAGCACTATTCTCTCCGTAAACAAGCTTTTCCTGGAATCCAATCTGAAATCCCCAAGTCACAACTTTTGGCTGCTTACCCATGTTACCTCATTTACCTTCATATGACCAAGAAGGCACATAGTATTCTGGGCTGCACTAGAAGGAATGTTACCAGCAAATCAAGGAAGGTTATCCTCCCGCTCTGGTGAAGCCACATCTGAAGTACAGTGTACAGCTCTGGGCTCCCCAGCTCAAGAAAGACATGAAGGTCCTAGAGAGCATCCAGTGAAGGGCTACAAAGATGATTAAGGTCCTGGAGTACCTCTCCTATGAGGAAAGGCTAAGAGAGCTGGGCCTGTCTAGCCTGGAGAAGTCTGAGAGGGGATTTTATTAATGTCTACAAATATCTTGAGAGACAGTATCAAGAGGATGGGGACAGGCTTTTTTTCTGTGGTGCTTGGCAATAGGATGAGAGACAAAACTGAAACACAGTTGCGAGGAAAAGACCAGACACCCCTAATAACGTTCTATTTCTCAGAGGACCAGCACTTTGTGAACAACACAGGAACAGCCACCAAAAAATGCAAGAACATACAAGAGAAAATGAATCAGGATACAATGTCATTTAGAAACCCGCTAGGTAAAAGCAGCATCCCTGGACAAAAAGAACAAGAAAACAGTAGTAAAGTATACAATCAACATAGCATAAATTCTAAGCAAACATTAGTATGAATCGTGCACAGTGACAGCAAGTTCTGTCTAACAATGTTTTTTGTTTAGATCAAGTTCAAACCAATTGAAGTAGCCAAACTACAGAAAGCTCTTCTGAATAAAGGTGATATATGAGTGAGAAGGAAAGGCAGTACAAGGATTTACCTCTGCACAAAGCAAAAAAACAGCAACAGTTCACCTAGGACAAGACAGTGGCCTTTCAGGCCTAGTCAGAGATGGCAACCACACTGTACATTTACAGAGAAGGTATGAAAGAGGAACATTCACACAAATACTTCCACATTACGTCTTTCCAGCTTCAGTGCCTCGTGGGTGATGGTTAAGTGAAAGAAGGAGTGTCTGGACAGCAACAAAGCACAAACTACGAAACCCTACACTCGAAACCCTACACTCCTTTCATTCAACTCTTTATCAGAACCAGAAAGCTTTGGGTTGGAAGGGGCATTTAAGATCACGTATTTACAACTCCCTGATATAGGCAGGGACACCTCCCTCTAGACCAGGTTGGTCACAGCACCATCTAGCCTGGCCTTGAATGCCTCAAGGGAAGGGGCATCCACAGCCTCACTGGGCAACCTGTTCCAGTGTCTCACCACCATCACAGTAAATAATTTCTTCTTAATATCCAGTCTAAATGTACCCTCTTTCAGTTTAAAGCCATTTCCCTCGTCCTGCTGCTACCGGCCCTCATAAAAAGTCCCTCCCAACCTTTCCTGCAGGCCTCCTACAGGATACACCACAATATAGATTTCTCAGAATCCAGTCTAAATATGATCTACAATGTTACTATAAACTTGCATATATATATATATATATATAATATATTTTGATATATAATTACTTTTTCGTTTGTTTCAAACCTGCTGTCAGTCCATTCAACATGCTAAAGCAGTGCACATGCTCCTGCAAGTTTAGCAGCCAGCATTTCAAAAAACACAAAACAGAATGCCATAATATTAACCAACGAATGGGATTACCTTTTGTATTATACACAGAACTTTGCCACATCAGCTCAAGTGCTTGGGAAGAATGAATTTCATAAACCGTATGCATCTCTTTAAGTTAGTCAATAGATTGAAAGAAATGGCAAGTACTGCAAACACTACATTTGCAGATATGTGATCTGCTAGAGTATCAGGTGAAAGGAAATGAAATAATGTTAATAACTTTGGACATCTTTAATAGCACATGAATTATCAAATTAAACGGGCTGCCTGAGATTGCTAGTTAACATCAAGCCTACAGATCTTTGAGATTTCAGCTCAAATAGCTGCAAATAGAACTCATGTACATGTAAGTTGACTGTGACTATAATTAATCCATCACCATCCCTCGTCCACCCACAATTTCTCTTGCAGAAAATTGCCAGGTTTTGTCAAATTGTCCTACATGAATGAAACTAACCCTAATCCTATGACATGCTGCTGACTGAATTTTGAAATCAGTTCATGTTTATGAACATCCTTTTGAAAAAGTAATTTTTGATATACTGAAATACTGCACCTCATAAACAGTAACCTGAAGATCACACATTTATGGTGTACTTCATAAAACTGCTGCGCTGCTATCCACAAAACTACGTACAGAAAATCAAGTAGCAATTAGAAAGATTAAAATGCTCTTTTGGCATGACACTGAGAATCTTTTCCTTGATGGCAAATCAGTGGTAGCTGTCTACTTGGCCTAACTGCTTACAAGGCAGGTCTAACTATATGAAGTATTTTCCATAAAACAGGCTGAAGATCAGTATTGATCATAGAATCATAGAATCATAGAATTACTCAGGTTGGAAAAGACCTTGAAGATCATCAAGTCCAACCGCAGCCTAACCAAGCCACCACCACGGCTGTTATCAAAGTGTAGCAAACTGTTTGTGAAGATATGGGACTTGTTTCTCCTCTCACTTCACAGGCTGAAAGGCATTTGGTCATCTCACATCAGTTTAAAGAATTTGTTTTCTACATTCAGAATCAACCGCCACACAGGTAGTGTTTAGAAAGTTCTGCACAAGAGAAGACCAGACCAACGTGAAGAACCAACACGAAGTCCTGTAATGACAAGGTCCCTATCCCAGCTGTTGCTCTAAGCATCAAACAATACAAGTACAAAAATCTCACAGATGATTGTGTGTACAGTTCAATTCTCAGACTGTAATTGTTGAAAATCTCACAAGAGCAGGAAAAAGGAAATGAGACTGCAGGCAAACGGCAGCAAGGCAGGCTGCGACCTATGAAACAGAAACCATTACTAATGACTGCATGTGTAAGTGGTTACCACAAAACAAACCTATTTCCAGATCTTAGGGAATTTCAGGCACCATTTCTGGACCTCTCTCTATAACATCCATTCTGAGCTGCAAGGGATCAGCACAGCAGTTTCACATCTTCACTGAGCCTCCACTGATTTGTACCACCTACAGAAGCTTTCTAGAAAAAATGTGTACCATATAATTCCATGCCAGCAGTTCCAACAAAGTTTAAAAGATGATTTATGTATTACAACTGCCCATCCAAAAGAGAACTCCTGTTTCCAGGATCCAGCTCCCTTCCCCAAATAAATGGTAGCAAAGAACAAAACCTGAGTCTTCTGGGGAATAAGTCAAATGGCTGTGCTGCAGACTCAACAGGATATGCAAAAATCAAGAAGTCACTAGATGTTAGAAAGAAAGCTAGCTGTTAGCAGCAGTCCAGCTCATAGTTGATATGGACACACTGTCGCAAGGTTTTTAATCCTTGTACCTAATGGGTGGCATCCTCACTACCAGCAAATGAAAATAATAAACCGCTGAAAAAATGCACAGTCTCCAGGCAGTACACACTAAGCAAGCTCTAAGCTAAAGATCTGCCTCAGCACAAAGGGTGAGGAGGAACAGAACCACTGAATCATCATTTATAATCTGCATCACTGGATTTATACAGAAAGGGACAAGCACTGCCAACTTTCATTCTGGCTTTTCTTAGTTTAAGAGTGATTAGCTTTGAACTCTCACTGATGCTCTTTTAGCAAAAGGTTTCTTGCCGGAACACAAATGTGTGCAAAGAGCAAGAGAGACAGAGCCTCTTTCAGCTTTCCCTGGAAGCAAGGACTGGTGGCCCTGCAAAACTCAACAGTACTAAATGGTTCAGCCCAGTGGAATACAGACAGCATGCATTTCCTTGAAGCAAAGTCAAGAAAGTACGAGACATTACATTAAGGAAGAAAAAAAACAGAATGAACATCAACCTTTTCCTAAAAACACTAAGCACATTTACAAAGATTGCTCCCAGATGATACTATTATCATTCTTCCCTGCTGTTCCTCCTTTGTTTGTGCTCCCAGTTTCCACAACACAGAAGTAACCTAGCAGAGGTAGCAGCAGACAGAATGTAGCTCCTCCTTTTGAAACAGGAAAAGGGATGAAGAAGCACTGAAAGATAATAAGGGTCCTGGAAACTCAAAAATCATAAAAGACAAGTGGGGGGAAAAAAAAAAGGAGAGAGAAAGGAAATATGAAATGGAGGAAAGAGAGAAGATTAAAATTATGATTTGCCACAAGGAAAAGAAACTTTGAGAGAGATCAGGAATCAAACTGCAAAGACATTAGGAGTCCTAATGGACTCCTCCAAAAAGAAGGCTGTCTGGGACTTACTGGAATCTCCAAAAACAATCACAGAATAACCCAAGTTGTCAGAGATCCACAAGGACCATCCAGCCCTGCAGGGGCCCACCTAGAAGTCAAACTCTATGACTGAGAGCACCATACAAACAGCTTTGAACCCCAGCAGCTCAGGGCTGTGACTACTGCCCTGGGCAGACTACTCCAGTGCCCAACTACCCCTTGGTGAAGAACCTTTTCCTAACACCCAGCCTGACCCTCCCCTAGTTACTAATCTGACATTTCCTAATAGCAACATCTTTGGTTTATGAAAGCAGCTGATAATGTTAAAGAACAGCAAACTCTTCACCCCGTTTTAAAGCACAGGATATTGCACTACCACAGATTTAGTATCTCTGGCAAAGGAGGAATCTGACAAACACAAGTCTTTAAAAATGGTGTGAAAAAAATATATTGAGAGAGTCATTATGAGCTTTTTCCCTTTTCTTTTAACGCTCATGTAAAATTCAGCATAAAGCAGCTGGAATCGCAGTGACTACACGACCCCGGAGAATTCTGAAAACACTCATCACAAGAATTTTAAAACACTGGCAACTGCAGTCTTATCAGTCAGAATGCAGATAATGGTTTTCTGATTGCATGAATCAATTTTCATCACTAGTAGCAATTACGACTGCTGAGAGTAGCTATAGCTGACTACGTACAATGCTGCAAGCAACACGAACCGAGAATATAAACAGGGGTGATGCTGAGAAAGAAGAGTTGCTTAATTTAAAACTACGCTTCCTTACTGCATGAGGATGTCAGCATAATCCAGACACATCTGATTACCCCAGCTCATCAGCCAATTAACTCAATGTTAAGAAGTTTATACCTGAGATGAGCAGCAAAATTAATTCCAACATTTAAAGCCTATGCTTTAAATATATATATTCAAACACACAGGGAAAACTGGGAAGTGGCTCAGATTAATACCAGATGCAGAATAAAGAAGTCTGAACAGTTCTGATCCGGCTTATTTATGAAATGCAACCATCTGCATAATATTTATCGAGCCACAACCGAATTCATGCGCTGCTCACAACAGAATATGTTCTCACTAGATGGCATTCCTCTCTGAAAAAGACATAAATTCAAAAGAATTTCAGTTTCACAAATAAAAGCTTGGTGAGAAAGCTACTGAAAGCCTTAGATCATCAGACCTAGATTGTTTGGAATTACCCACATCTTCAGGACTGAGAGTAGAGATAGAGTATATGGTCTTCAAAATACCAGTTCCTGGCTATTTGACTGTACTATGTTGGTTAAGGCATCAAAGGACAGTGCAGAGGCACAAAAAAGAATAACAACCAGTTGATCTGTTTCTGAAAACATGCACAGAACACAGCAGGCACCAGGAAAGCTTAACATTTGTGCCCTGTGGGAGAGAATTCAAATACAGGTTACCAGACACACACTGGTGTGCTGCTCCAGAACTGTCCATTTCTTCTTATTCTTTGGAAAGAGCAAGGCAGGGACAAAGGGACCATTTGTGTTCTGCTCAAGCCAAGACGGCTGAGAAATGTGTTTAATGAGTCAAGAAACTGAACAGTAAATTCTGGAAGCCAAGAAGGGAAGACGCTGTTAATTTGTGTACACATCCAAATGACATCCAAGTGGCTGGTTTCTACTCAACTACATACCATGTCTATATATACTATGTCACTTAGCAAGAGAGCTTATAAAATTAAAGGCTTACATACTGAGGAGCTGTGACCACAACACCTTACACAATTCCCTTCTAAAGTTGCTTAATCAAAGAGGAGGATTAAAGAGCAACAGGACAGAAACACAAAAAGTCCCAGTTTGCTCTTCTTCCCCGTACTTAAGTTTACAGAACATGGTGCTATGCAGTTAGCATGAAAACATCCAATCAATGATGAAATGGAAATGTGAAGCTCAGGTGGGAATGTCTTTGCCCCTTAATCTATGTGCTTGCACTCTGCAATACACAAGTTCTTGTCTCATTTCTTACATTCTTAGTGTTTTTCTAGATACACCCATTGAGTTGAACACATTGCCTAGATTTATGAAAGGTGTATTCAAATGGAAAGATGTATATCACCTAGGCTGCCGGGGTTCAATCATTAGCCCCAGGAAGGCATCTGCACAAGATGGATTGAGCTCTTATCACTTTGTTGATGCTCCAACATACTGCCTCATGCAGGGAAGAACATGATGGGGAAATCCTGCTCCCAACATCCACTGCAAATGGAAGGAAAAAGAGGGAGTGGAATGATACATATTTCATTTATGCAAAGCAGAAAGAGAACTTGAAACAGGGACTCAAGTAACTACTCAGTTATTTGTTGATCCTAATTCAAAAGTGTAGATGGAATGCTGCCAAAGCTCTCTTTAATTCTAAAGCTACCAAGAGTTAATTGTAACTATGCAATCCTAGTAAATCAAAAGAAAACGCACAGGATTCAAAAGCAAGAGAGATATGCATATGTTAGAACACATTTATTTCAGTTCACAATCCTGCAATTTTGATAGCCTAAGCTATACTTAATTTTTTTTCCAGAGCCAAAATATCTTTGTTCTGAAATAAACAAAAATATTCAGTCTTTAACATGTTGAAAATTCTGAAGCTCAGCACTCAACCTGAGTCCAGGATAGCCCGCAGGATCCTATTTCAATTATATTTAACATATATGGAAGATCCAGAAATAAACAGTTCCTTAAAGAATAATCAACTAAACAGCGTAAACTCAAAGCTTTAATACCAGAGAAATTTCTTTAGTATTACCATAGATATTAAAGAAAGTAACTTACAGTGTAGTAAGACACTAACTTTTGTATCCCCTATCACTGCTGATACAAGAGACATCTCCTCTTCCTCTGTGCTCACAAATTCATACTGACACGTTGCATCAAAACCCATGCCCAGAACCATAACCCCACTCCCAACAAATAAGCAAATAAGAAGCTTGAAGAAAAAAACATTTCCTCTCTTTACCATAAATCTGAAAGTAAACACAAAAGAAAGCGCAGGGTATGGGTATGTCAGACACTGTAATGAAATGTACATTGTGCATCCACCTTACATCAGCAGATCTTTGGGGTAAGAGGACACATCCCCCTCATCTTTGTGTTTCCCAAAACTACGAGGAAATCACTGCAGTAACCATTAAATCATCAGTTAACTGGGTGCAGAGCTGTAGGCTGTCACTACATACCATTTTGTGAATATCCTACTCACAAAATTCAATTGCTACGGATACACCCAATTATTATAAATGGTCACTTATAAACCTATTTAAAATTCTCTATGTGCCGATGGCTGCAATGAAAGGCTTCATAGCAGTGTGCAGAATTGGCGAATCAATCCATGAGAATCCTTCCTTGTTATATGTTCAGGGCTACAGAGCAGGATTATTAATTTAATCATAGATATTTTTAATTACAGAAAAGGCAGGGCTTATTACAGCTTTACTTAAAGCAACTTAAGTGTCATATTAACTGTAATCATCAGCGTGGTATTTTTAATAAACAAAGCACAGATAACGTTTTCCTACAGGCATATAATCAGCCACTTCCAATATACTACCTTAAATATTGTAGAATATATTGATTCTAAAAGCGTCTCAGAACACAGGCAGTTCGGTATCAATTATTTCTTCTTAACGGCTTCAACTTGAAATTGTGATTCCATTTAAGAAAGTTTAGAATGACTGAACCAGTAATCAAAATGTTGATGTTCACGTTGCTCTGCTAATTCACAAAGCTTGTCAAGAAAACTCAAAACAACACAAACACAGAATTGTAGTAAGTAGAGCTACTGGTAGATTCTGGGATACGCAAACAGAACACAAGATTTAACACGGAACACCAAGGTTGATTAAGAGTGACTTACTAAAAGGGATTTAACTCTCAGGGTCATTTCAGTTGCAAACTCTCCATGCAAGTGATGCTGGAAGCTTTTATAGCTGAACCAACAGAAGTTCCTTTGCAACTATTAAACAGCAGTGATAAGACACAGACGTCCTGAGGCTATGTTGGGACATAATAATCCTCTGCTTATGTCTTCTATGAGCAAAATAAAGTTCACAGTATCTCAACATCCCCCAGACCACAACAGCGTTTCATCCAGAAACTGATCCAACTCCAGAAATCTCAGGGAGCTGAAGCATTAACAGTCAGTCCATGGGAGGCAATTAAAACACCTGTACCATTAATTAGCGACTCACAGAGATGCAATGAAGTCCCACGGGACTTTCTCTAGAAAACTGATAAACCAATCAAAGTGATTTGGGAAACTATTCAAAAGAAGTATGAACCAAATTCCTATATACCTGTTTCCACATTGGAACTACTGAAACAATCAGAGCAAATCTGAGTCCAGAGACTAAAGAATGCAGCTGTGGGCTAAATTCTCATGGAAATGAAAAGTCAAGGCAGAAGCTGACAGTTATCAGAAGTAATTTCAGGCAGCCCCAGGAATGATGTACAGCAGATGCAGAATTTTCATCATATCTTGATTATATTTTTCCAAATGGGTCACTGACAATCAAGAGATCCAATTCTATCCCTTTGCTACCTGGCACGAAGATTTCTTGAGCCACATTCAGCCAGTTTATCACGAATACCTCAGAGTATATTCAGGAGGAAAAGACAACAGGGTGTTAAAGTATTTTTCTGGTTAAAATCTCAACAGAGCACGGCATAAGGAGCAGAAAACAGAATGCTGCACTAAGGATTATATCTTGCAGTGATGTGATACACACCGACATCCATGACTGAATTTGTCATAGCTTTATCTTGTGCCTCCTGCTCACCCAGGTGTATTTCATAGATGCGCTCACACGCATCCCTCCAATCTTGAGCACCAAGATTAACTCCATTGTGACTGTGAAAATTTTAAACTACAAAAAATACTTGAAGATATATTTAATAAAATATATAAAATCTGATACATGAATACTAACTCCTGGGGGAGTTGCAAAACATGCCGGAGGAAGAGCAGGAGAAAAAGACAAGACATGAGAAAAGTGTAATTACTCTGATGTTGCTGCTGATCCTTCAAGGCTCTTAAGTCGCTCAGGAAGAAGTAATTCATACGAAAAAGTGCCTCTGAAGACCGAGTACCTAGATCTTTTCACATACTCAAAAGACACCAGTTTTCCTTGCCTAATAAGGACCCCCATCCTCAACTGTATTCCAATCATTTCTCCTCCTCAATCTGTTCTAAAAGATGAAAACCCTCTCACTATGGAGTAGTTTCTCCAGGTAGGTTTTCCTCTGTTCTAATCAGGCAACATTTTCCTTACAAATCTTGAGGTAATCAGCCTCTGGTATTACAGACAGCTAATTTTCATTCAGATGACAATCTCTAAATACCCATTTGTACAACATACAGAGTAAATTCCTAAAACATCAAGTGCTTGAGGAGACTGCCCTCAGAGTGACTGGATGCTAATAAGTTCAAGAAGACAGACAGCTAAGTTGTGTAGCTTTACTTTAATTTTAACATCTAGTACACAGATACTTTCCCTTCTTCGACTTGTTCAAAACTGCTAATGGGTGAAATGATTCACTCAACTGTAATGACTAAGCTTTACCTCCCGGCACAGCTAGCAGATGCTGTCCTAGCCCTTTCTAGCAGATGCCAATGCCCTCTTTTGGGGGATAGTTATCATATTTTGCATCATGTTGGGTGTTGCTGGCTGAGGACCACAAAGAACATCAATAAAAGAGCTGGAAACACCATCCCAGGATAATAATCCTGAGATTCCACATCTACTCCCTGCCCTGCATCCCACAGATGCATTCAGCTGCATGTGGAAAATGCCTTTCCTACAAAAACAATTTTCTTAAAAGCAAGAATTATGTAGTGAGGAAGTTATCTTAACACATCAATAGCACTCTGAGGCATTTGAACAGCAAAACAGTAAACTCACTCAATGAGAACCACAGTCACATTTAGTTTCATTGCAGCTAACAGCTGCTTGCAGAGAAAGAGCTTTCTACTACGGGAAGCCTAGAAGGGAAGGGCAGTTCTGGGCCCATGAGAGCCAGCCACATAAAGCTGCTCTGCCACTTCCCTATAGGAGAACGATTTTAAACTAAAAGAAGGGAGATGCAGATTAGATGCTAGACTCAGAAGGTGGTGAGGCTCTGGCACAGGCTGCCCAGAGAGCTGTGAGTGCCCCATCCCTGGTGGAGCTGAAGGCCAGGTTGGATGGGGGCCCGGGCAGCCTCCGCTGGTGGGTGGCAACCAGCCCATGGGGGCTGGAACTGGATGATCTTTAAGGTCTTTTCTAACACAAGCCATCCAATGATTCACTTTTGTCCTTCACTGTTGGGGCTCAGAGACGCACCATGTCATCAAGGCCTCGGGCCAGAGGCTGGCAACCCTTGTTTCTGCTTCTGCACCCTGATTTACTTGTACATCAAAAGACAACATGACTACAAAATTTTTCCCAGATCATTTTCAAGAGAACACAGCAAACAGAATGTAGCTTTGTGAGAGGGCTCAAGACTGCAATTTTGTCAGTAATACCTAAAGTACCACCTATCTGCTTCTTTTTTAGTCTTGAAAAACTGTATCAAGTTCCCTCAAAATTCTCCTAACCTGGGTGAAAATTAAACATCCAACGATAGTGGAAAAACTTCAACCTAAGATTCCAGTTTCTCTTCAATAAAAGAAAAGAGCTCTTCTGTCTGGTTTCACATCCCTTTTACATTCAAATTCAATTAATGGTAATAAATTCCAAGAAATACTTTCTCCAAAGCATCCTTTAAGAGCCCTCACTTCTTACTTGGTTTATTTATTGTGTGAGGATTTATCCAAGGTGGAGTCAAATAACACTGCAAGTACCTACTCATCTAATTCTACATTCCAGCACACTCAGTAGAGTATGCCAGAATTTGGTTATTAAATCCCATTTGCAGAGCCTATCCCACATGCCTCAAAGGCTGAGCAAAAACTTCCCTGCAACTGCTGTGGGCTCCTGTGACATCAGGAGAAATAGATTCCATTTTCATTCTGGAAAATAAAGCCAGACACTGCTGATCATAAAGACAGGACAAGAAATAGCAGGAAAACAGGGCAGGAATCACACCAAACAAGAGAAGCAAAAGTCATAATTGATGAATTATTATTTAATATTTAGAGTGGAAAAGTAAAAAGGAGTTTTGGTCATTTCAGACCCAACAGGCTGGATACTACTGAAAGATAAGAAATAAGACTCCATCACCCAAAGAATTTATCTTATGGGAGAAGCAGTTAAAGCAAACAGAAATAAAGTGGGTAGAAGTGGAACAACAGATTATGACCCCAGCTGCTTTGATCTGACTGGCTGTTCAGAGCTGTTGATCTAATCCCTTTCTCCAGCTGTTGGACTGCATTAATATGTAGCTAAAAATACCTTCGCTGTGTTTTTGGTTCTCCATACTGCTTTCTCTTTTGAGAAAATGCTATTAATTGTTAAAGGAATTGTGCCTGGCAGAGTAAGTGGGTCACAAGCCATATAGTGAAAATGCGAAACTTTCCAAATACCTGATTTAGGCAAAATATGTTAGTTAAACTTTTTTCTGTTTCAGTAGTTTCTCTTTTACTACTTCCCCACTTTTTGTTTCCTCAGGACGTCTCATAGGAGCTGCTTGAGTCATATCCCACACAGATTATAGAGAGCTGCAGCTACTGCAGCTTCAACTGTAAGCTTCTACAAAGCAGGGAGTGTTCTTAATTAATTCCTCAGACACACAGCAGCCTGAAACTGCCACCTTTATCTATCACCTGCATGTCCACAACTGAGATGCCCAACTCCAGGTTGTCACAGTTGTTCCCAGTGGAAACATTTTTCCTTCAAACAAGTCCCACAGAAAGTGACAGGATTCGACTGCACGGAGTTCTAGCAAAAGTAGCCTCTAAACAAAAGAAAAAGGCCAGCACTTTTCACAGAGGATGACGTGAAGCTTCAGAGATTTGCCTCCTCTTGCACAAAGCGAGCTCAGCACTTCAGAGGTAAAAAGAAGTCCAAACAATGACAGGCTTACACAGCTGGTACTCTTACAGAAAGTCTGCCAGGCTGCATCCTGCATGCCAGTATTGCATAGAGGAAAGTGTGCATCAAAATGTGTTTTCGTCTTATCCAACTTGAGAAGGTGATTCTGCATTTAAACCATCCTGTACACATGTGCACACCCACAGAACACAGATAGACTACTCTTTATTTCCCATCATTAAGGAGAGATTCATTTGATTGGCAAAGAACAGGACAGGGGAAGTACATCAGTAAGCACAGCCTTCTCAGAAGAATGGCCTGATTTCTCCAGCTGCTGAGTAACACGACACAGGATTCTTTTCATACTTCAAAAAGAGGTGAAATGAACATACAACCAAATATTTACAAAGGTGATACGGTCTGATCTGATCAGTGTTTTCTCGCTATATTCAGATGTTTGTTAATCATTCATTCCATAATTTATCTACCATCCTTGCTCCACACAGTAAAACTTTGCCTCTCTATACATTCAGTTACACACGGAAAACTTCCACTGCTTTACTGAGGAATCACAACGCAGGTGGCTCTCATAGCTTGCCATCTCTGAAGGGAGGAATAATTAATCCAATAAATAGGCTTTCCATCGTGAACTGCACTTACTTTCCACTTCTGAGCTACAGTATGAAGTATTTTCCTACTCTCATATCTCCCAACACATGGTCACCTTGGAAAAACACAGAACACTATTTTCTCAGGCGGGTAAGATCTTTGCTAAATGCTGAGAATGAACAGGAACATGTGTAACACAAGTGATGCAGTATGCGAAATGCCATGCATTCCTCATGTATTCCCCCATGTTCTGGAAAATCCTTCCTGTTAAATGAAATCTCAGTTCGTCACAACATGTGTAATATGAAAAACTAGAAGAGCCATGAGGAAATTAATAATATATATACATGAAAAAGGATAGGAAAGGGTTGAGGTCTAACAAAAGGCAAGAATAAACTTCAGTGTAAACACCTATAGCTTAAAGAAGAGTTTCAGCAGAAATAAGTTGAAATGTGATTTCACCAGAAACCTTACTGTCCTCAATACTGCAGCCATCAGCATGGCCAGGTATTTAGAGGGAATAAAATTGGCATCAGCACTGCAGCTGAAATGGCGGTTCACTCGATATACGGAATAAAGAAGCTGCAATTTCAAAAGGTTTCCATGTTATTTATAGATATGCACACATAGATACTTTCTAATCTTACTCAGTATCTTTTCATAATGTCATTACAACCACATCACAGCAGGTGAACAACAAAAGATAAGCAAGTAGAAAAAACCTGTAAAGAGTCATTGACCAAATCACTGCTTATTAATGAAATAAAGACAGTAATCACGAAACAGTTTGAAAGGCACAAGCATTATCTTGAACAAAACCAAACAAATCCTTACCTGTGCGTTCTTGTTCCTGGCTTCTCTCCGCGCTGCTTTCTCTTTCAGCCTTTTCTCCTACAACAAATGAGAAAATCCACAGTTTTAAAGAAAATTCCCAGCCTGTTTTTCTTCTAATATTTCAAGATTTTATTGGAAACACCTAGATGTCTTTAATGCAAACACTATAATGGTGGAATCGATTCTAAACATTACAGAGGAAAAAGGATATACAAAAAGATCTAGATATTATTTCTTATTCTTGCTCTTAAAGGAGATCAAAATGATTCACACTTACATTTAATCTTCACTGACACTCATGACTTTTGAAGGAAATATACACTAAGAACTTTGATAAAGTTAGGTAAAAACTGCACCAAAAGATCAGTTTTCTAATTTCTCACTGTTTTAACATGCAACTCAATCTATTTAATGAGCAAAAATGGTAATTTTCCCTACTTCAAAATTGCTGAAGACTGAAATCTATAGCATACACTCAATAGCTTTCTTATCTCCATTATTAACTAAATGTTACTGAAGAAGTTTTGTTAGTAATTGCATCAGTTCAGAAGCCACAACACCAAGCTGCCTCCACCAAAGGCAAATGAGTAAAAAGCAATGATAAAACTCATTCAAAGCTGCCAGCCAGATTTCTAACAACCCAAAGCAGCCAAAATATTTAACGTAACTGACATTAATCACCCTGTTTCTCTCTTCTTTTTGTTACTGAGATTTGCTTATTTTTAAACCATCTGAACCATTATTTTATATGCTGTCAGGTCTTTGTAATTTAACATCCTTTCAATTATCGATTTCATGAGGCAAGGACAGAAATTCAAGTAAGGGCACTTACATCAGTTAGGAAAGGACACCATTCCCTTTTTTACCATTTGTCTTACAGAATCATAGAACCTTACAGTTGAAAAAGACCACCGAGTCCAACATCAACCCACCCCATTGTGCCTCAGAGTCACTTCTCCACACTTCTTCAACACCTCCAGGCACAGTGACTCCACCACCTCTCTGAGCAGTCTGTTCCAATACCTCACCACTCTTTCTGAGAAGAAACATTTCCTTATATCCAACTTGAACCACCCTTGGCACAGCACAAGGCCGTAAACTCTCACCTTAGCAATGCTAACAACACTGGTAATTCAATTTTTTTTACATTAGCATAAAAGAGCGTATGTGATGCATCTCTCAATCTTTGAGCAATGTAAGCTGTTCCTAGCACCAGCATGTAAGTCCACATAATAGAGGATAACCCTTTAATATCAGCTCTGGGTCATCATGTCGGCACAGAAAAGGCTGAAAACCATGTAATGGCATGAAATCACATTTCAGATCACTCTTGGGTACAGTGAGAAAACTCCAGCAGTTCTGGTGCTGTATCACCGCAACGAAAGAGCAGTCACCATAAAATTAATGAGTAAGGTGATCTGGTCAGGAACACAGATGCCACTGTCACTGCTAGCTGAGCACGCCTGTATTGAAGCTACGACTGCCCAGAGACCATACACAGTAAAGAACACCGATGAAGAGCACTCAGCTGTCTCTGGCCTGTGGTTTTATTTTTGTCACCACTCACCCTCTTTCCCTGTGCTTTAATGCTGCACTATTAATTCCCAAGAGACATTCCCTTTGGTGCTCTTGAGGCTCTGGCACGTATTTCTGCTGCGGTTGCTTCTGCTGTGGATGTGTCTTACTCTTACGTATGATTCTTATCTTACTCTGCCATATAACACCACTGCCAAGTCCGTTTCAATTTTCCAACACTACCACTTGTGTTAGCAAAGCACACAGGAAGGTACTACCCAAAGCTGCCTGGGAAAGTAGTATGGTTCACGTGTAGTGCTGAGAAAAGCAGAACGCGGTTGCCAGGATTTTCAGAATTGGTGTTTGAATTCAATTTCTTTTGAGCCATCTTTGTGTTATGCGCCATTTTCTGTTCTTCCAATTGCCCAAACTACTGAAGCATTCTTGAAGTCTGTGTAAATCAACCTCTCTTCTCTGAATGAAAACTGAACGGATCAAAAGTTCATCCCCAGAAGCAGGCAGTGTAAAAACTGAATAAGGTTTGTGTATCTCTGCCTTACTCAGCTCTCCAGTGCTGTAGCTGACACCTTTGCCCACCAAAGCCTCACTCCATCCAAACCTACACACCACTGTGTTCAGCACGTGGTATAAAACAAATCCAAAGACTTCACTGCAGTCAAATATAACACAGCTCTCATTGTTTCAGCTGATTTAAAACATGAAAAAGCAGTCAATAACTTTATTTAAAGCCACTACATCATCACATGGGCCAAAAGAAGGCACTAGGACCAGATGCCATCTACGATGGACACAGTCTACTCAGACCTGAGCACTACAAGCACAAGCCCACTGCATCACTCAGCCCTCAGCTGCCAAAACAGATGAACTGAGCATTGCAGACTTCTGCTGGAAAAAGAATCTTGTTTTCCAAGACCTCAAAATGATTGCTGAGAACTGATTCACTTTGGTCTTATGCATAGTTAACTTGCCAGAAAATCAGGCTTAGGATATATACTAAAAAACAGTATTTGGGGAACTGTTTCATCTTGTTGTTTGGTGCTAGTCACTAACCGCTTTGAAGTTTAGATTGCACCGTTTGTAAACGAAGGGATAGCAACTGTTCAAGTCACCTTCCAGAAGTGATTTGACATCTATACGAATCTATACATCTACACAAAATATACAAGCTCACTACCATTATACAAATCAACTTACTGATCCAGACTCTGAAAGCACTGCAATGAGTAGAAGCAAAATTAACAACTTTTATAACACAAGTTTTTATCCAGCTGTTCAGATATTACTACAAGGATTTTTTTACATACTCAGGGACTACTACTACATTTACATCAAACTGATTTCCAGTTCATTAGTCAATATGGATTAGTTATACTAAGCTGATTCTAGATTTTAAGAACATCTTCCAAATAGCTCAAACTTTACCATTAAAACCCAGCAACTTTTACTACCAACTTACTGTACACAAATTACATTTGACCAGCCCTAATTAAAACAAGAACAGGCAGCAGAATGAAACAGCGCCCTGACTGATAAATGGCCAAAGTTGAAAAAGAAAGAAATGAAATGACTTTGCTGGGATGGACGCTGCTCTGTCTGAATACGCAGAAGCACACAGAATGAAGATTCGGTTCCTCCAGAATTCCAGCAATATGAAAGACAGCAGTAAATGCTTTTCCTTTCAAACATGAGCTATGTATCTTTATGAAAGAGAAAAGAAGGGGAAAAAGATGGAAACACTCAATGAACGTTTCCTCACAATGCAGACTTCAGCAGAGACAAAAGGGCATTAGACAGGATGTGACCATGTTCCAGGGGGAGTTTGTATGATTCCCTTCCAAGTCTGATTTGTATTCATTTCTGACCATTTTTACTTACACCCTTCTAATGATTTTGCTGGGGTTTTCCACTTTCTCTCAATCCCTTTTTCTGAGTGCTTCAGTTGGACATTCTTTGCTCACTCAGGTCACCATTATTCTCTTACTTTTCTGCTAAAACAGTGATCCTTTTCAAACTTTGCTTTCAAAAAAGTGAAAGAGAATACAGAGCTCAAAAATGACCTACTAGATATTACAAAGCAGGATAAAGCTGTTTTTAAATTGGGTAGAACGGAAAATGTTAGATAGTGTCTTAACTACAGCCACAGGCTTAAGCCAACACAGTTGAAATTCCTGCTCAAGGGATTTACAAAGAGCACTGCAAAGTCCGCTATGAAAGCAGAAGATTGACATAATGCCACAGAAGAGAAATATGCCAGACAGCACAATAAATGTATGTCTCTAAAGAACAGTACAGACAGAAAGATCTTAAAGGTGCAGAGACTGAAATGAGGAGTACAAAAAAGAAAGCAGCAGAGGAGATGGGATCAGTGCACCTGGCTACCACAACACGGGCAGTAGCACTAGATCACCTTCTATATAACATTCATATCCTGGTTTAGAAAGAACTCTATCTAGATCTAAAAACATTTCAGCAAAGCTGCTGTTACCAAGCTGAACTGGTCAGATTTGATTTTTAGACCCTTAATCTCAGTGGCACACAGTGTTAGAAACGCCACTTGCAACACTGGAGGGCCCAGGTTTGAATCCCCCCTGTGGCGCAAGTGGTACAAGTGCTGCTCTGCTACACTAGAGGGCTCGAATCCCAGGAGTTGGACTTGATGATCTCTAAGGTCCCTTCCAACTCGCACGATACTATGATACTATGACTAGTTTGAAGGACCTCACATTCAGGTCTTTCTGTACATACATCCTGATCATACCATGTTTTCTTCTGTACGGTAAACAAAACCAATTCCAAATGTCTCTCAGCCTTTACGTCTATTTTCCCAAATATTCTGTGAACAGGCTTTCATATGAGATCTTACTATCATTTCTCACTTCTGTTTATATATTCAATGATTCCATGCAATAGTTCACACTGACCTGGACAACCAGAACACACCCATCTCTGGGGGAAGAGCTCCCAGCCCTCACAGTGCATTCCCAAGTTCTTATTTGCCCAAGGAGGCTGTGGATGCCCCAACCCTGGAGACATTCGAGGCCAGGCTGGATGTGGCTCTGGGCAGCCTGGTCTGGTAGTTGGCCACCCTGCACGCAGCAGGGGTTGAAACTAGATGGTCATTGGGGTCCTTTTCAACCCAGGCCATTCTATGATTCCTACAAATGTGTTCTCAAACCTATCTTAAAACACAGGTTTCTCTGCTTGAGCCCAATTTAGCATGAAAACCTTCCTCTATTTCCCTAAAAAAAATCTTGAAGCAGTACACTGTGAATCAGGAGCCACTGGTTTGCAACGTTCCAACTGCTGAAATTTTGGTCTATTTAATTTGTGCTGCATCAACTTAAATATAATAAAGTTATTAATCAAAATGCTCAAGTGAAAAGCTTGTGGGAATGTCAACATACTCGATACATTTATTAACCAAAACAAATTCTGTTCTGATCAAATCACATATAAACACACATTTCACTACACCTACTTCCCACAAAACCCCACTGATTACTGATATGCTTTTCATTTTGCTCCTTAGTAAGAAGCCTTAAGCCAGTCATTCTATTAGCCTGCTGTGGACTACTTGCAGGCTAAATTACTAGTTTATTATCCTTAAAAGTATTTGCATGGTAGTTCTCAATATCTTCCAGAACTCTCCTGCTGTTTCAAGAACCAATTGAAACCAACATAAATAGTGTTATACAGCTCAAAGACTTTCCTGATAAGCCTTCAAAATTCTCCTGCAAATGATCAGTTTTCCCCACAGTTACACAAGTAGCTAATGAGGACAGTCAGTAATTTCAGTGATCACAAGAATGAAAAGCTTTAGTCATCAACACATAGTTTGACATTATCCATTGGCTTTCAAGTAAACAAGAGTTACCGTTAGTGAACCCTTCTACCTGTTCTGCATTCAAAGGGGCAAAGGAACCAGCTCTGTCCTAACAAGGAGGCAAAACCACGGCTCACATTGCTTCTGCTTCTAACATACAGAAAAGCTACATGCTGAACTCTGCCACTGACTTCACCCTCCTGTTTCCTCTCCCACCACTGGATTTTAAAACAAACACCCATGCCCTTCTTACTTTTCCCTCAGGATACTAACAACACTTACCAAAAACTCTCACATTGCACATTTTTAGATTGAGGTGAAAAAATTAATCCATTTGGTGAAGTTTGGGATAAGTGAGAGATTCATATAAACACTGTTTAGCAGCCAGGATACTTGATATATAACGGTATTTGATACATGTTTGATAGATATTAAAAAAATACCTGCAATTTTGAAAGTCTACAGGTTTTTTTCCACCCAGAAAGCCCTTTCTTCTTTGACCCTCTTCCTACAGTTAATTAAGAGCTCATTTTAACTTGTCAAGGCGTTTATCTGCAACATTTAATCTGTAGGGATTATTGCCATGTGTAAAAAGGATTTCTGCAAGGTTCTTACTCAGATTTACAAGAAACAAACCCCTGGTTTGGGTGGTATACAGCAGTTTTATCAGCCTTACTGACCTCTTCTGCTTGCTTACCTGCAGGCATGCAATAGTTCCACGCAAGACAATCAGTGCACCCTGTTTCATACCACTGCAGCTTAACCTGGCTGGCAGCTCAGCACTGCACAGCTGTGTGCTCACTGCCTGGTCTCAGTGGGAGAACAGGGAAAAAAGAGAAATGTGGGCTGAGATAAAAACTATTCACTAAAATCAGAAAAGAAAGAAAAAGAGAAAAGAATAGTAATTATAATAATATGATGTATGTGCGTTCATCTTTTCAAAAAAATATTATTATTTAAATGCAGGTTTTGATCAAAAAATTAAACACTGCACTTACAATAACTGATCCTTTACTTACTGACGCTACACCTTGGAGCTACTGATCTATTAACTGTAAGAGCTGAGGTCACGGCGTGCAACACAACAGCTTTCCAGAAGTGGCTGGGATTCACAGCAACGTCAGCCTGCTGTCTAAAGAATTCTGGCTGCATTTGCTAATAAAGCTTTGCTGGTTGACAGCAGTACCAGATTTCATTTCTTAGTAGTTACTATCAGCTGTTATTTTAGTGGGAGTTATTTTAGAGCCTCAGAGTCAAATGTGTTACAGCAAACGCACAAACAGCTGCTCAGAATTTCTCAGCATCTCTTACGCACTGGCATCATCCCATCCAAAAGCTGGTTTCTGCCCAGATTTTTAAGCACACGTGCTCTGAAATGCAACTTCGTATATCTCACCGTGGTACCTCACATTTGTTTCTCTCAGAAGAGTTCACCGCAGCTCTGTGCTACTTACATGCAAAGCTGTTTGTTTGGGTTTTTCTAACCGCTCGGCTGGCGAGCAACTTGGGATCTGAAAATCCTGCTCTAATAAACACACCAGCAGCCTGCACAGCAAGATTAATCTTCTCTACACAATCAGCATGCACATGAGCCAACACAAACCATTTCTGTCCTCCTCCACAGCGGTTCTGCGCTGCACAGGTGGACAGAATAAAAACTAGAAATCAGTGAGAACTATTTATTATTTTAATAGGTTACAAATAAACAGGATGAGGGAGGGCAGAAAACACACAGAATAAGACAATTGTCTTTCAGCAGTCACGTTTTTGGCTGTTGCTACATTCTATTTTTGTTTTCAACTGCGTATTTAAATGAGCTTTAATATCTGTTTAGTAATAGAGATTAGGAAATCATCTACATGCAAACAGTGGCCCAAACACAAAAAAAAACACTCCCGGCTGAAAGATAAAACCAAACAGAACAGACGCTGGGTATTATTTGCAGCCAAGGATAAAAAGAATATATGATGTAGTGTACAAAATTGGTCACCGCTGAATACACAAGTTCAAACATCTTCAGGGAAAAGAGGAAAAGCTTTCTGATGCCTTTGGTGACTGCTTTGTATTTTGATCTGTTTACGTTTGGGTTTAGATATCTATTAAATAATCTCATTAAACAACAAACTGCACAAAGATAACAATGTAAAAATCTCATCTGTACAACTGGTGCTTATTTATTAGGCAGGGAAAATGAAACACGCAAGTATAGAATGAACTGTTTAAGGCAATATAGGAGAAGTGTGAAAGCGTGGCAACAAAAGCATGTGAAAGACAGCATAATGGCAGCCTTAAACATTAAGCAAGCAGTGGAAAAGGACTTAGGGGTAAATGAAGAATGCATCCTTATTTATGAGGAAAAAAACAGAAACTGACCCTTAAAGGGCACTGTTAGAACAAAACCAATTCAACAGGAATCTGGGGGAGAGAAATGGAAATGATTCCTTTCCCATCTAACACCTGAGCAAACCAAACATGTTTTCAGGATAGACATTCTTTTAACAAGATGTTAAGTACTTTCAATAGGCCATCTGGTTTGAACATACACACCCTTATAAATGTACAAACTTATACATACAGACTGCTTCTAATAAATAGGTTTCCAAAGAGAAAGAGAGATTAACTTAAGCTAGTTAATATACAGAGGCAGTACAGTAAGATTCCTTGTCGTGTGCAAACTGCAGTCCGAGTCGGACTCTGAACATACACAAATGGAGCCAGCTGAAGTCTCACTTTCTCCCCCACTCTGCAGGTGCCTGTTCTGGCTCTCCCTCCTGTGAGTGGCACTGGCACACACCTCATCAGGGTGGACACAAACCAGCTACTCCATCATTTCAGTTCCAGCTTTGTCACATCATAGAGATGAGGATCAGAGGGTACTTCAGTTTTAAGTGCGGCCCATCCCATTTTCAAAGTGAAATATAAAGGAAAATGCAAGCAATGAGCACAGTGAGGCCAAATGGATTCAGGTGCTCAGACTGGACAAGGATGGCTGTCAGCCCAAACTGCAGCACCCAGCCTCCTTATCTTAACAGCTCTGCACATGGGATGGAACAGCAGCAATGCTGGCATGCAACAGCAACAGAAGTGCTCCGACAGGCTTTCTAACAAAGTAATCCTCTCCTAATTCATTTCTACACATTTCTCCATCTCTAATGCTTCTCTTGGAGCTCCTCTCAACTGCTGCACTCTTCCCTTTATATTCTGCACCTACACCAGAATGCTCCTTACAGGAGAGAGTGGTGTTATCACCCCACAGCACCAAACCAACCACGCAGTCACACCATGACCTGACACACTGCTGCTCACCAGGAAGGACCATCCTGGTGCTTTACCTAATGGGGAGCACAATGCTTACCAACGTGACTCCCTTTGAAACACAACGCACTTGACCTTCAGAACTAACATACTGATTGGATTTCCCACTCCCAATATTATTTTTAATGGGTTTATTTTCCAGCATAATGAATGGTTTGTCTTGACTAACATCTGTATTTCCCTTTACTAGGTTGGATGGAATCCTGGACAGATTCAGCTGGTGGATGGCAGCCCTGTCCATAGTAGAGGGCTGGGACTGGGTTGGCTTTAAGGACTTTTCCAGCCTATGCCATTACATGATTCTACAATACCAAACATGTCTAAGTCATAAACTTCCTGTCATGAACAGAAATCATTTGCAAAAGAATCAGAAGCAGACAAAGTCTGGAGCTGCAGTTGTAGGGGGCTGTAAAAGGTCAGCCAGAAAAAGGGAGAAGTACAGGGAGTTCTCCCTGAGAACTCTCCCACCTGGGAAATGTACAGACAGCACACAGCTGGGGATGGAGGTAGAGCCACCAGCTACAGCATTAGATGGCAGGTAAGCCCTAAGGAGTGCAGCAAGGCAAGGGACACACGATGGAGGGGATAAGCACTGTACACACCAGCTGACATCCCCAATACTTCAAAAATGAGTTTTAACAGAAAGCTGCTCATTACATTCACTGGGGAAGGGCACTCCTGAAACCACAAGTTTCTATCCTATCAGAACCTCTCCCTAAGTTACACTGAGTTCCCTGCAGTAGCAGGTCCCTGAGGATGGCCGCAGCTTGCTTGCAATACCACTCAACCCAGGGAAATGATGCCCCTTAGCCATCTTCTAGTGTTGATCATCCCAAGTTCACAGCATACTGTGCTTGCTGGAAAGGCAGGAAAAAATGAGGCTTCTATTCATTTTTCCTTCAGCACCCAGTTGAAAGAAAGAGGGGTTATTAAAAAGCAAGACTAATCCCCCTCTGCCAGCGTTTTCATCCTTAACAACTGCGCTTTTTCAGTTGAAAGCTTGAAAAATGGAGAGCAAAAACATCTTCTGAATACTTTATTCGCTTCTCCTTTTATTGTTGTTTATAATGTTTTACACATTTCAAAAGGAGCTCAAATTCATACCTCTCACTGTGTTGTCATTAAACTTCCCTTAACGTAAAATTCTTTTCACATCATCTCGATCAGTGCTACTGCCCCTTCCCTTGTGGTCAACTGCTAAAATTCACTCTGCATCCAAAATTTCAATAGGAATGAATTATGTTACAATTATACCTCAGCTTTTTATTTATTTTCACCCGTCACATTTTCAACTTTCCCCCATTTGCAAAGGAAACAGAGGATAACAGAATATGAATCTCTTGAAGGAAACCTAATTATAGTGTAGATGCTTTGCAAGTTTCCACACGCCTTAAGGCACTGCAACACACATCTCATCTAATCCAAGCATCTCATGAATGCACCAAAACGTATTTCTGATCATACTGAAAACTGCGCTCATTTAAATGACATTCACAAATGGATTTAAAAGCAATGGCCTGTGGATACTTTTTGAGTAGGTCTGCTATTCATCAGAAAGGATTTTGTGAAGAAAGTTCATATTAAGCTGACAGGCCGTATTCACCTCAAAAGTTTATAATAAAAGAAGTTATTTCATGCAAGTTTTCATTTTAAGAAGTTCCTTTTTTTTTTTTTTTCCTCAAGACCTTTTCATAATCAAGATTATTCCAAAGAAACCATAAAAAGAGGGATTTTCAATGGAAGAAGACCTATAAAAGGACACTTCTTTCAGACATTAAAAAGCAATGTTTTCATAAGTGCGCCCACAATCCAAATCAAAACACAAACCCACATGCGGGACATAAAAAACCTGTTGAAACAAAGCAACATTTGCACAGCCCTCCACAAGCTGTGCTGATATTCTCAGCCATCCTTTTGAGGTCGAGGCAGACATTCCACTTCACAGGCCCTTTGATGGCTGGATTACTGAGGTACCCTGCTGAGGAATGCCACACTTGCTTTATACTAAACCAAAATGCATTTGCGCTCTAGCGCTTTTCCCACCCACCTAAATAATACTTTTAATAGATGTAACGTGTTTCAAAAAATGATTCAAAGGATGGAATGGAAGCTGCCAAACACCCGAAACAGAAAATTACAGCAATCCCCAGGTGCAGCAGGAAGGAAGGAATTCAGAGAAGGAAACCTGAACCAACACACACATCTCTGAGGTGTTGCAGGCCAGGCTGGATGGGGCACATTGCAGCTCAGCTGGTGGATGGCAGCCCTGCCCAGAGCACAGGGGTTTGGGGCCGGATGGGCTTTAAGGTCTCCTCCAACCCAAACCATTCTATGGTTCCTTGATCTAGACTTGTCATTTTTAACATTCTGACACATGCTATTTATTTTTACTGGATTAGCATGAACTAGATAAAGTTTTCAGACCACATTTAGTAGGTTAAGTATAATAGAATCAAACCTACTGCTTATAAAAAAATACCAATACTGAAGGATTCCCTTTTGGCAGCAATATTCGTGCAGGTACACAGGTATGCTGAATCATCAAGTTTCATAATGAAAACTTATATAAACAAGCTCTTATTCTACCGAGGTACTAACACCATGTCTCCTATATACCCAATGTCTTCTGTTATACCCAAAATGGGGACTTGAGGTGCATACAAGTTTTCTGCACATAACAAATGTTTACAGGTCTGCACACCACAAACAGAAACATGGTCCAAATTCTTATACTCAGAATATACTATTTTAAAACAAACTTTTTTTTTTCCTCTCAGCAATAACATGTGTGTTAATATATACAAAATAGCAGCAAATTTTAACAGTATCTTCATTCTGGTAACTAACTTGATACATTTAATTAAATTGTCTAGCCTTTGGAAGTTAAAGTTCAGATATAGGCTTGGGCCGAGGTCACACACAAGGTGTATCCAAGAAATACCACTCACTTCTATACCTCACACCCACGTCCCAGAACACATTTTTGCTTACTCTCATTACATAGAAAAAAGTTGTCACCTTTTTACACTATCCAACAGTAGGAATTCCAAACAAAATCAAAGATTTTGTAAAGCACTGATTATACCTTCTGTAATAGCCCATATTGCAGGTTGCCATTGGAGATTACTAAACCGAATGTAGGGGTTACAAGGCCAAAGCCACTCCATAAAGCAACTCCTGAACAGTACTAACAATGTATTCAATGCAGTCCTGTCCAAGGGAATGCCTAAAGATGCATGCCTATTTCTGTGTTGACCTACAACTCTCCTCAGTTAATATTTCCTCTCCACCTACTTCACTCCTTTGTTATTTGTGAGTCACAAGTCCTTTCTGCATTTGGGTCTCCAGGAATATTCATCAGCTCACACTGTGCCTTTGGAGGGTGCACCTACCTTTAACAGCACAAGATGCAGGCAGTGATAAGAGACTTGCTTAAGGGCTTACCACCAGCTCACAGCACAACGACATGTCAAAATCCCTGCCTTATGGTACAGTTTTTAACACATTAGATTGTGCTGTCTCTAAGTTTCTCACCATATGGACAGGACTGTATATAAAAAACTGCAGGGAGTAGCTTCAGTAACAAGAAATCCAAACGAATCCAAATTTAAGTGCTAATGGCATGCTCCCTAACAACCATGCTCACCACCACCTTTGAGACCAAAAACATGCATACAATGGAACTTCTAATGGGAAATTCAGAGAATGACCAGGCATCAGATCAGGCTTGTCCAGCACCGCCATGATGCAGCTCTTCTTCCCTAGGGTCACCAAGATTGTTGTCAAAGATTCAGACTCAGCACAGTATCTGCTGTTAACTGATGTTAACTTTTAGGAAGGGAAATTTTATGAGACAGGCAACCTTTTTAGACACCACTGGGTAGGCAATGTGAGAGCGGCCATGTAATTCCTTTTTACTGTCAGACAGCTTGAATTTCAAATAATGAGGTTTTCCTTAATCCAGCCTTAAACATCCTTCAAAAGCCCTGTCTGGTCCCTAGCACTCTTTACATAATCAATGGCTGACCACCTGCCCCACTGCTAGCGCAACGAGTTCCAAAAAAGTAACAGTGACAAACCAATGGCTGAAAGTAGATACCCTATCGTACTCATTTAGCTACAGTCTCTAAATTATGCCATGGAACTTCTCCATACAGCGTCAGTTTAACCAATTATCCAGTTTCTATGAAGAAAAATTTGAACAATATCTGCCCCATATAACAACAACATAGCCTCTTAACGGCATGCTAGAAGAGTGGCTCTTCTGATCCTTTGATGAGCTTAATATGACCCAAGAAAAGGGAGACTCTACTTGCCTCTGCTGACATCAGACAAACCAACAGGACTTGATATATTTTCCCAACTGTTATAACTATTTCCTAAGCAGCAACAGCTTGCAGCCGGGAAACGCCGACATAAAGCATATCTTAGTAAAAAGGTACAGCAACAGAAATACATTCCATCTGTGCTGCTTTGCCTTACAGAACCTCTATTATTTTTGTCTAAAATTAATTGGCATCACCAACTTGAATGTATTCTAAAGTGAGGGTGGAAGATCATCTTCAACCACGAGAATGGTGAGACAGCAGAGAAGCAAATGAGCATCTAACAAAGGGAATTCTGAACTATCAGATTTCCTGCTTTCCTGCCCCTGTCCATTTCATCTCTTTTAAATACAGGAAGGTAAAAGCTAAGGAAACTAAACATTTTGTAAGACCACTTCAAAAGTTAAATGACAATCAGGAGACTGAATGCTACGTCGTGCCCAAAGGGTTTACCATAAGGAACATTTTTCACCTCTCACTGTTAAGCCACAAACAAAAAACTCTGAATGTGTAAGTGTCATGGTTTTGTAATTTTGCTATCAGTATTCCACATCATAACATCACGTAATGCATGGATAACTGTACCGAATGTGCAGCTCACAGAAGAAAACTACATATCCCAGAAAACATCATGGTCAGGGATAAGTCACGGGACAAGGACACTATATATAATCTCACTTTGGGGCTGGACTCGCTCTTTTGAATTCTCGGAGCCAGGGGGAACGTGTGGGAGCATTCCAGCCATTTCGCCTAGAGTTACAGTAGGCCTCTCAGTTTTGGGACTCACTCTGTCTCCTATTTCGCTTGATTCATTAGCCTTAATTTTCAATTAATTTGTATTATTTGTATTATATTGTGTTATCCTGTATTTCGATATAGTATTTAGTAAATAAGTGTGCCTTCTTAGATCGTTGCTGCTGTTTTCTTTTCCCTTTCCCTTCTTCCCTTTTCCCTTTTTGGATCAGCGGCCCTGCAGGCCAGCTGCCCCCATCACGGGCGCAGGTAGATTTTTGGTTAACCCATGACAGCAAACAATGCTTGAATGCAGCTCTTAAAACTGAAGACACGTTTCACAATCCTTCAATCAGAAGAACTCTTTAAAAAACATTTTTCTTTCTGTCACAGCACCTTCTTCCCTTTTTTTTTTTTTTTTCATTTTTCCTTTTTGTTCCTTTTCCTAAAGAATAACCCCTACGTACAATGTGAAAAACTTTTATGTAGTAAGGCAGGTTTGAGAAACTTGTCACTTTCCATAATTACAGAAAACCCCCAGCCTTCTACATTTATGGTGCAACATATTCTGTTCATTTTATTTGTCTGACTTTCAAAAGGAGCCATTCTCTCTCTCTCCATCGTATCTCCACAGGTGAAATATTGCTTTTCTAAATGCAAGTGAATATCTGATCAATGTTATTTGTTCTCCTTGGCGCTATGAAGACGAAGACGCGCTAACGGACCAGTTGATGAAGCATTTAATCATTAGAGTCTAGCACCAAACATAAAACAGCATCACTCAAAGTATATGAATTTGACAGTAAATGGCAGATTGACGGTGAAGTCATATATCAGTCTCTCCTTGCTTATCCAGCTGCATCTTTGGAATCTAGTACCATTGTTTTCCTGTAAAATTTACTATAATTTTATCTCTATTGTAGACAATAGATTACTTCTTTGCAGCTATTCTTAAATGTAAAGCTGCACTAATGAAAAACATAAATCTCATGAATTCAACGGGACTACAGTGGCAGATTTTTAAGTTAAATGTATGAAGTTTGCTTTAACTTCAGCTGGTATACTTCAGTGCCCAAATGTAACTTGAAGATTCTGTTAATCCTCTCTAAACTGTTCTGTTCAAATGTAAGCCTTAACTGAGGCCAGAACATTCAGCATCAATCACTAACAATTAGTGGATAAAGGCAAACTGGATTTGCATTTGGAAGGCAGGGATGTAAAACATCAACTTTCAATGCTTTGGAAATTAGAAGCTTTGAGTATAAAATAAGTCAATAATAAAATATAGTCCCACAATCTCACATTTATCCATTATAAGGAGAAATGCAAACCTTTCTCACAGTATCTAACAGGATGATTACTGAACGCCACAGACATCCAGTTTTCCTCCATTCAACTACTACGTGACCAGGTCAGAAAATTCCTCTCTGATCAATGACAAATTATCCAGAAGCAGCTTGCAAAAATATGGCATGCAACTTAAAGGTTTTTCAATGCCTGAGGTTTTTTTAAGCATCTGAGTTGTTCTAAATACCTGACTACTGCAGTTTACTAAAGTTCCCACATGAAAGCCAAAAATTCCACAACACTGTTCAAATAATAATGAAAAAAAAAAACCAAACAAAACAACCAGACCAACCAAATAACAGTCTAAATAACAATGCACAAAAAGTTAGCTCTTACGCCTATCTGAAATGCATTACTGAATGTTGAGCTCAGGGTGGTCTTGAAACACTGCAGAGTTTATTTCAAGTCCCCTTCCTCCTGTACACTTGTACGAGCAATAAACCAACCAAACTCCTCGTTCCCTCCAAACAAGCCCTTAAAATAACACTCCCACTAAACTTTTATCAGATTTTAAAGCTGTAATCAAAGATGCATTGTTACAAACTACTGTTGTATAAGGCTTTGAGTTAATTAGCTATTCACAATGTCAGAACAGTCCTGTGTCCTATGTAACACTGAAAACACCAATGCATCTACATAAACCTTTCCTGCACGTATTCCATAATATATTTAAGCATACTCAGTGAGTAATCTGTATCGAAGTATTATCTACTTCTGAACTTCAGTAAGAAAGAAATTAAGAAGAAATTTACTTACCCTGTGTTTTTCCTTAATTTTCTTCCTGTATTCCTCTTTGTCAAATTTGTCTTCTTCCCGCAGTATCTCTCTCACTTTATCCAAGTTGATACCACTAGCATCATCTTCTTCATCTGCTTTTACCAAACTGGATTTTTGCACAGGTGGCCATTGCTGCACTAACTGTGTTACAGACGACAAGACAAACAATAATTAGGACTGTTTCTTAGCAGTAAAGTTCTTACGTCCTAGGTAGTCCAATATATTATTTTTCTGGACTAAATAAAAAGATTATCGTAGAATCATTAAGGTTGGAAAAGATCGCTAAGATCATGTAGCCCAACTGTCCATCCACCACCAACTTTGCCCACTGAATCACATCCCATCAGTGCTGCATCTCTGCAGTCCTTGAACACTTCCAGGGACGGTGACTCCCCCACATCCCTGGGCAGCCTCTGCCACTGCCTCACCACTCTTCCTGAGAAGAAATTGTTCCTAATATCTAACATGAAATCCAATCATTTGCAAAGAAAAACTCCAAAACTTTGTACAATACAAACTCAGATACCTTATTCAACATCACATTCAGTCAAAAATAAGCATTTGAAAACAACAATCCTCATTACAGTGTTACCGTTTAAAAGACTTACTTGAACTTTTTCCTGTTTTTCAAAACATAGTGAAAAAAAGCCACACATTATTGGGAGAAAAATCATATTTGCTTTCAAAAAACAACTCTCCAAAATACATGCAGCAGAACAGAACAGCCGTCAATTTAAACGGTATATTTTCAAGTAAATGATATTCCAACATATTAATGAAGAGAAGAATGAGAAAAGACTTCATCACAGAATCACGTGATTCAAAAATCATGATTGTAGCTCCATATTTTTAAGGAAGCAAGGAGGACAGATGCAGAGGCTTATGGGAATGTATGATTTCTAGATACTGGAACCTTTTAAGTTGGGACTAATGCCATCATTAATATGGGCTATAAAAATATTCTATTTGGTCAGAAAAACAAATGAGGTACTTGAAATTAATCTACAGTTTAAAATAATTTAAAAAAACAACCACTACGTTTTTCTCAGCGTTGGAAATGGAAAAACATTTGTTTTTATGTACATATTTGAAGCTGTAAAATAAAATGTTAGAAAAGTTTATGCAGCATGGAGACTTCCTCACGAGGTTATCAGCACAACAAAACCCAACAGTGACTAGCAATCCACAGTCACTCCTTTCTGGATGAAATCAATATATACTTCCAGGGGCTATGAAAATATCCAACTATATCACTGACAAATTTCAATGCAATTTTACATGAGCACCAGTAGGTGGAAATTTGGTACTCCCATAGGTTTTTGAACAATATTTTCAATCTAGAAATAGTGAATGTTGGAAAGAAAACTACAGACTACTTCTAAGTTTTGCACATTAACTTAAGATTTAGAGTAGCTTTGGCAATTACCTGTAAGAAAACAGCATTACATTTCTAGAAGAAAAAAATCAGTTCTGTATTCCATCTAGCCTTGAAGATAATATGCAGAAACAAAACACAGACAGCTACATGTACTAACTGTTCTTTTCCAAATACCTTAACATACAAATGTGAAACTACTTGACAATACAACCTCTCTGTTCCTCAGAGGACCTGGATATAAATGGATGCTGAACAGTTATGCAAAACCTAAATAATGAAAACAACACACTTCTGAGAAGTAATTTTTAATATACATACATATATAGACTATAAGCATTTCTGTCTTTACAGGAACTACAAATTCAGTTCCCACCCATATGGAATTATTCTGAATTATCTTACCTCTCCATCTTCAGTAAAGACTATTCTTGTGTTCACTTTAAATTTCTTCTTTAATATCTTTTTGGCTTCTTGGGTTTTAGTTGTTTTTTTCTTCATCTTTGAGTTTGACGCATTCTGTAGAAAAGAATAAACACAATTTCTTAGGGATTTTCTTTCAGTGGGTGGGAGGGTTATCACAAAACATACGCTTTGAACTTTCTTAAAAGCAATTAGATATATTAACAGGTAATTGCTAAGAGGCACGAACACAAGAATAATGCCTAGTGAACAGCAGCTAAGAGCCCTTCTCAGAATCCTGTTTCTCCATGAACACGTTGCTTCAAGAGGTACTCATTTATTCTGTCAGAAACTTAGCATGTTTTAAATCTGACTCACAGCAGGACTCGACTCATCCAAATCTCATGAACCTTTTTGGGATGATGACACGCAGTTCCCCAGCTTATACTGTCAGCGTGCAAGCCTCATCACACCAGAAACGCTGTATAACTGACTGAAGCCATTAGTCACAACTGATCAGATCACTTTTATCTCATCTGTCACCAAGTGATCAAAGTAACACACCAACGCAAGTGACTTCTGTATCAATGAAAGGCAAAAGAGGTCATGCAGGAACCTTCCTATTTTGTATATCCTGGTCTGCACTGAGGTGGGATAGGAAAGTATAAAAGTGTTGAGATTTTGAAAGTAGTTTGCAACTGTGGGAGAACTATTTCAATTAACTTATTTTTCAGTGCATTTTACAAAAGCAACGTCAAGTCCCCAAATGGCTCATAAGAGTTTCCATCACCCATCCCTGTGCTGGTAACAGCAAAACACCACAGAGCCAAAGAACGCAGAACATTCCTGGCCTACAACTCTTTCGCCAAAAAGTCTCAGGAACAAAAGCTGTACCTATTCAAGCATCTAAAAGGATACAACACACAGCAGACATTTGAACCAATAGCTGTTGCTGCAGCAAGTATTTTTTATTTCCACTGCAATATGTGCAGAACGCTTAGGGGAAGACACACAACCCATCTTTGTTCTGCAAAGACTGCAGTGCTCTGCTATGCAAGAAAAAGTGACTTCAGAGAATCATAGAATGGCCTGGGTTTAAAAGGAACACAATGATCATCTGGTTTCAACCCCCCTGCCATATGCAAGGTCACCAACCACCTGACCAGGCTGCCCAGAGCCACATCCAGCCTGGACTTGAATGCCTCCAGGGATGGGGCATCCACAGCCTCTGTGGGCAACCTGTTCCAGTGCGTCACCACTGTCTAAAACTTCCTCCTAATATCTAACCTAAATCTCCCTTGTCTCAGTTTAAAACCATTCCCCCTTGTCTTATCACTATTCACCCTTGTAAACGGCTGTTCCCCCTCCTATTTATACACTCTCTTCAAGTACTTGAAGGACACAATGAGGTCTCCCTGGAGCTTTCTCTTCTCCAAGCTGAACGAGCCCAGTTCCCTCAACCTTTCCTCATAGGAGAGGTGCTCCAGCCCTTTGATCATCTTAGTGGCCCTCCTCTGGACCCACTCTAAGAGCTCCGCATCCTTCCTGTACTGGGGGCCTCAGGTCTAGACTCAGTACTGCAGATGGGGCCTCACAATCACCTCCCTCTCCCTGCTGACCACCCCTTTTTTAATGCAGCCCATAACACAGTTGGCCTTCTGGGCTGCCAGCACACACTGCTGGCTCATGTCCAGTTCCTGAAAACCAGCCTAAATTTCTGATAAGAAACAGCAAGCAGGTAAAGCAACCAAAAAGACCTGAACTCTCCTTTGGTTGGTTTTTGTTGTTGTTTTTTTGTTTTTTGTTTTTTCATTTTAATCAGTTTTCTACTCTAGACCAAAAGGAAGCAAAAAATCTAACTCAAAGTCACGGTCATTACAGTCAGTCCACTAACACACTTAAGTATGAACTACAGAAGAGAGAAATCAGAGTCTTCTTAACAAGAAAAATGGCTTGTGACAGCTAGTGAGTGATGCTATCACGTAATGACCATATCTATTATAGAAAACTTTACAGCAAGACCTGCAGCCTCAGTATTTCACAGGACATTTGCTGCTCTGTGCAGGTGCTGCTAATGAGTGACACATATCCTTAACAGCTCACAAAGCCACACTATTCCTTCACCCCTGTTGCTTATCCTATAAACACAAAGCATTTAAGAGTCCACAAAAGCATAAAACCCTCATCTCTGCACAACAACTCATTAGTAAAACAACAGGAATTGTCCAGGGCAAGAACTTCAAGAAGGATTACTTTATAGCTGGTACAATGACACTTCTTACTAGCAAAACATTTTCTTTCATCAGCTGCATTTGCTTCTCTTTCTTTCTTTCTTTCTTTCTTTCTTTCTTTCTTTCTTTCTTCCTTTCTTCCTTTCTTCCTTTCTTCCTTTCTTCCTTTCTTCCTTTCCTTCTTTCTTTCCTTCTTTCTTTCTTCCTTTCCTTCTTTCCTTCTTTCCTTCTTTCCTTCTTTCTTTCTTTCCTTCTTTCCTTCTTTCTTTCTTTCTTTCCTTCTTTCTTTCTTTCCTTCTTTCTTTCTTTCCTTCTTTCTTTCTTTCCTTCTTTCTTTCTTTCTTTCCTTCTTTCTTTCTTTCCTTCTTTCTTTCTTTCCTTCTTTCTTTCTTTCCTTCTTTCTTTCTTTCCTTCTTTCCTTCCTTCCTTCTTTCTTTCTTTCCTTCCTTCCTTCTTTCTTTCCTTCCTTCCTTCTTTCCTTCTTTCCTTCTTTCTTTCTTTCTTTCCTTCTTTCTTTCTTTCCTTCTTTCTTTCCTTCCTTTCTTCCTTCCTTCCTTCCTTCCTTCCTTCCTTCCTTCCTTCCTTCCTTCCTTCCTTCCTTCCTTCCTTCCTTCCTTCCTTCCTTTCTTTTTTAATCTTACTGCATTGCTAGTATTATTGGTACCAACACAATATGTCAGTGAAAGATTTTCTAGCTAAAGAGCACAAATATTGTTATTTAGCATGCAGACTATGGTAGTATTTCCAATTACCTCTACCTCTTGTCCACCTTTGTCTGATTCTGAGAAGTATTTTGATGCTGCAAAGTAGCACAAAAACAAACGGGACAGGTCGAAATTTCCAAACAAAGAGGAGGAAGGAGAGGAGAAGAAAACAAATGGAAAATTAGATTCACAAACTACGTGTTTAGAATGCACAGTATAAGATTGGTGGCTCAACCTGGCAGATGTATGACTGAAAATTAAGAGATTATGATTAAAAAACGCAAAGAGTATCAGAAAGAAACTGCATACCTTACAGATAATTAGATTGTACTCTAAATTGGGACACACTCTTCAGTTTACTAAACTAAACACGTTCCAAAATAGATCAGTATTTAGGCCTCCTAGTGCTCTTTCTCCTGACAGCCTTAGTTTAGCACCAAATAAGAGTGCAGAGATCCAGTTGGCTCAGATACCGAAGCATTTAATCACAGAATTGGGGAAAACTTTATGAACGACATGATTTGCTGTTCAGCAGAAGTGTCACAGCCTGAGATGGAGGCCTGGTGGGTTAGATCGGTGGTTGCTCCCACAGCCTCCCTGTCTCACCACAGTCTGAATCTCCTACATGGTTCAGAAGAGCTGGGCAGATTGGCCCCAAGGAGCTACCACGAGGTATTCTGACCATTGCTTCAGCCCTCCCCTGGGGACATCCCTCACACAGCTCTGCAGTCCCTACAGCCCGTCAGTCTCCCTGCAACCTAAGGGCCTCCCTCCATGCATGCCCAGAATCATCTTTCAGAACATCCAGTCCTCCCCTCTCCTCATGTCTCTTGTGCCAGTGGCTGCCACTGTACCTTGAGTGTGTTTGAGACAGGGGTTTGTCATGGTTTGTGATGTTGTGGTTTCTCCAGCCAGCAGTTCTGACACACAGGGGGTTGTTTCTAGCACCTCAGTTCACGGCCTCTGCCCACTCCCATGACCAGCTCAGCCCTATCATCTATACCCAACATGCTCCTCTCACCCAAAATCCAACAGTGCTGTTCTCTGCTGTGACCCTACACTTGAACAGCTATGTAAAAGCATCCATTCCACATTACTAAGGGTTCTGATTCACTCATTCACTGTAAGAAGCAGGCAAGCAACTGGCAGACCTTCGATTTTCATAATTTTCAGTGCCAGCTGGTTTCCTGTATTGTCCAAAGTATTCTCTTTGTTCAGCTCCCATTTTCATCTTTTGTACTAGAAGGTACCTGACAATTTACAAGCAGCAAGTTGACATTTAACCCTCATTCTCCACCGTTTCATCTGTTTTCTTCACAATGAGTTCACCTTGTCAGCAGCTGGAGGCTGCCAAAAGACCTCCTCTGTCTGTTTAACCTCAAGTGCTGCAGAGAACGTGGTTTCGGCAGGGGCAATGACTCCTCTCTAACTGCTCAGTAAACAGAAAGCTGAAAGCTGAGGTTACAGGCAGTGACAGCAGAAGCACTGTCACACCAGCAAACATGGGTGCATAGAAGGATTCTGCTAACATCTAGACTTTGCTCCATACAGCAGAGCACAGACTGCAGCCGAGCATTTTGAACTGAACGTGCAGAGCAGGACTCTACACTGACCTGCTCACTCTGAAGCACTGTGCATTAAAACCTGCTCAGCTAGTATCTGCCTCAGTAAATCTACTTCTGAAGCTGCACTATACCATCTGATAAGCCAAATGGAAACAGAGTGAGCGTACATGATCTGGGCATAGGTGTTTACATTACTGTTAGATAATAAACAAATGATGCAGTTGGACTCAAGTTGGCAACCATTTGAAACAGCAGCCGGCATATGCTTCCTTTGCAATTAGACACAGCTACCACCTGCTATCAACACAGATAAGGCCCTCTAGGCTCAGGTTTTCTTCCATAAATGTAGGGGGAAAAAAAAACATGATAAAAACACCACTGAACAGATAAAACAAGGTAAAACACTACGTAAGAAGCATTGGAAGTCAGTCATGTGAGTTTACCAAGATCTCATACAACGTATGTTCAGCTGCAGCATTTGGGGGTTTCTATTATTTTTAGTCAAAAGCCTAAATTTTGCCTTCCTTTTGCACAGATGGGTTGCTGGATTAGATAATGATTGGGAACAACACCAGTTCTTAGAAGCACAGAAAATTCAAACACTTTGATATATAACCAGGAACAGTACAACTAATATGCAGCGAGCTCTTCTTTGAAGTATATTATTCAAAGGGAAAAAAAATAAAAGATAAACAGGATCAGACTTTTTTTCCTTCTAGTTTACTGGATCTGCCATTCGTAGCTGAATCTCTATGAAAAGATGTTTTCTAAATGAAGACACTGACAAGTTCAAGATGCAAGTATTTATATATATATATATTTCAATTACAACTTTTTGCTGAAAAGCTGGTGCACCAGAATCAGGAATGACAGTGAATTTTGCCATTCTAACATGGAATGGTTTTACTTATTAATGCAACTGATAAGGTCCATAGTTCAGACTTGGAGTATACAATACTCCATAACTCAGGGTGAAAGCACTTCCATTCTCTTAATGTAACTAAGACAAACTTGCCTCAGCCTTTGGGCTTAGGGTGTTATAAATCATCAAGTGTAACATTTTATTTCTATCTTCATTTTTTCTACTTAATTTCAACTCGTTCAGGCAGTGAAAACAAGAACAGTGTATTTGCTGCAGAGGCTGGCTAAGATAGGACTATGTTACTGTGGAAGGGTAAAACAGCAGCAGAAAATAATCAGTTCTTCAGTTAGGTCAGATATAAAAAGCATGACCGCTTTCCTGGTTTTCTTTTGTGGGCTCCCCCTCCCCCAAACACACACACGCTTATAACATGAAATCACTAGGAAGAAAAGTTGTGTACCTGGATATTTGATAAGTCTCCCCCAACATCATTGCATTACTTTTACCCAGAATTCAACAACAGTCCCTGAGACACACAAATCGATTTGGTACTGCATTTCACACACTGCTTTTGTATTTCTTCATGAAATTGCTCAGAATAGGAGCAAGGATTATCATATCTGTACTATTGCAGAGCACTTCAATCCCCCTGTCCGGCTGCACAGTTCAGACTCCAAAGGCATTCTTCATGGAATAAGACACAGTCCTGACAAATTAAAGTTACTAAGGCTCAGACAAAGAAAACAGCTGTATTTATTTCTGCAAGGTGGACAGCACACATCCAGTGCTTTCACCTGCGGGGTATTACGGACTTTCAGATGATTCAGTATTGCCCAGCCAACATCATTACCTCTCCATAAACTTACTGAACTCAGAACTGTGAGATTCTGATTTCCTACAATGGTGATAATGTTGGAGGAGAGGCACAGCCTCACTCCTACTGACAGATTTCGAACCACCAAAGCAGCATCCTGATGCAAACTTCATCCTTCTACACACAGCCAATAATAGCAGCAGAACAATATCAAGAGAACCAAAATAACCAGACTTTGAAGGCCAGTCCACATTGTCTGAAGATCTTTTTTAAAGTTTCCACTTAAAAATACAATTCGACCCAACCAGCCATCCATCTTCTCATTGGGCGCTGAGGATCAGCCTGACTACAAGGGAAGGAATGGACGCTGCTTTCCCTCACTATGCAGCAGGAGTCATTGCTGCAGTTGGAGGCTCATTTCTCCACAATGACAGCTATTCCAGCCCTCCACGCTCCATGCTGAGAGCTGGTGAGCTGAAGGCCTACCCTGCACAGCCTCAGTTGCCCAAACAGGCCGGTGCCACCGGGAAATGGCTTCCTGCAAACTGCCCCTCGCTTCCAGGGCATGCCCATCCAGTTGCCCCAGGAAAAGGAGCTGGTTTTAATCAACAAAGCAGGAAGCAAGAATGTACAAACAAGCTTGCACTGCATCCAGCCCCAGTACTGAGCACAGCAGTAGCCAGGCTACTACCCATAAGACAAAAGATTGTATCTGAATCCAACTTTCATTAGTTTGTATGCAATTCAGTTGAAGGCTTAGGTTAGACATTTTAATAAACATACTGTTATTTCCAATAAAACAAGTTACATTGCACCATGGAAGTTGCAGATCTAAACTCAGATTAAAATCTCGGTGTCTAACACACTGAATGTAAAAGAAAGGGACAAAAGACTTTCCAACTTGTTAGAACTGCAATTTGCTGCAATACATACACATGGTGAGCTTGGCTTTTATGTTTAGACAGATACTTACTATTCTGTGTATTTCAAAGGGAAAAAAAAAAAGAAAAGCATTTATGATATAACTTGTATGTAGACAATATGGACAATAACAGAGGAAAGGAGAAAGAACCAATACATGGGTGTACTTCTCAGTGCTTCTCCCTAACCACAGATTCAAACCAAGTGTAATAGGAAGGTCTACTGAAAAGTTCTTCAATGATAAATCTTATTTTTCTTACCAACTGACAGTACAAGGAGTATTTCTGCAGGCTACTTTTATAACACTCGAAATTTAAGACTGTTTTCTGCAGAAATCTTCAGCTTTCTATATGGATGAATGCATGTTCCACGTGGTGTGCATCCATTTATTTCAGCAATTGATGTCAAAACTTCAGATTGGGAGTTTTAATAAAAGTTCAATACAGCTCTCATTTCTCAGGAGACTCCTTTGATTTAATTACTATGGATTATGTAATTGTGCAGATAAGTCTAGTTATAAGCCTACACTTTTTGACACGGATCTGCAAGGCCTCCACACTTCAATTTACAACATCTTACCATTTTATACACAAAATGAGGCAAAAATGAAAGTACCAAGTTTGTGATTACAAGAGTTAATATGGATAAAATCACTAAGATATTTCTTAAGTTGTAATAATTAAACACTGAAAGATCTCTTTATTTAATCACAGAATCACAGAATTGTAGGGGTTGGAAGGGACCTCTAGAGATCATCGAGTCCAACCCCCCTGCAAAAGCAGGCTCCCTACACCACGTCGCACAGGTAGGCGTCCAGGCGGGTCTTGAATATCTCCAGAGAAGGAGACTCCACCACCCCCCTGGGCAGCCTGTTCCAGTGCTCCGTCACCCTCACTGTAAAGAAGTTCTTGCGCACATTCATGTGGAACTTCCTATGCTGAAGTTTCAGCCCATTTCCCCTCGTCCTGTCCCCACGCACCACTGAAAAGAGACCAGCCTCGCCACTATGGCTCCCACACTTCAGGTATTTATAAACCTGGATCAAGTCCCCTCTCAGCCTTCTTTTCTCAAGGCTAAACAGGCCCAGTTCCCTAAGTCTCTCCTCATAGGGGAGATGCTCCAGGCCCTTCACCATCTTTGTGGCCCTCTGCTGGACTCTTTCCAAGAGATTCCTGTCTTTTTTGTACTGGGGAGCCCAGAACTGGACACAGTATTCCAGACGAGGCCTCACCAGGGCAGAGTAGAGGGGGAGGATCACCTCCCTCGACCTGCTGGCTACGCTCTTTTTAATGCACCCCAGAATGCCATTGGCCTTTTTGGCTACAAGGGCACACTGCTGGCTCATGGCCAACCTGTCATCCACCAGGACGCCCAGGTCCCTCTCAGCAGAGCTCCTCTCCAGCAGGTCTTCCCCCAACCTGTACTGGTGTATGCAATTATTTCTACCTAGATGCAAGACTCTACACTTGCTTTTGTTAAACCTCATCCGGTTTCTTACTGCCCAGCTCTCCAGCCTGTCCAGGTCTCTCTGAATGGCCGCACAGCCTACAGGTGTGTCAGCCAGTCCTCCCAGCTTCGTGTCATCAGCAAACTTGCTGAGGTTATAATGCACTGAATCAAAGAGCTGCTGAGAAAAAGAAAAGAAAAAAGAAAAAGAGAAAGCTAATAACTGAGAATTCCAGAATTCCTGACCAAATGAACAATGTATTTCAAAAGCCTGCAGCTCAAGATCAAACACATGAGCACATACTGTATAAAACACATATAAAATTAACACATACAGTTGGTAGAAATATAAACCTGAAAGAAAGGTGCTAAGATATTCCAACGGCTAATAATGTAAAGACTATCTCAGGCTGATAATAAGCAAGAGGTGTACAATAATTATTCATACTACTGTTAGTTCCAATGCCAAATCAAGACACAAGGTGTTTTCATTCTGTCTGAGGGAATCTGAGGGAAGATTTAGGTTGGATGTTGGGGGAAGTTCTTTACTAGGAGAGTGGTTAGGTCCTGGAACAGGCTGCCCAGGGAGGTTGTGGATGCCCCGTCCTTGGAGGTGTTCAAGACCAGGTTGGACAGAGCTCTGGGCAACCTGATCTAGTAAAGGCGTATGTTTGGTTGCCCTGCTAGGCAGGGGGGTTGGAACTACATGATCCTTGAGGTCCCTTCCAACCCGGGTCATTCTGTGATTCTGTGATTCTTTCTTTCCCCAAGTCATTACAAAGTGCTGCATCATTAGGACCCTCTGATAAAAACTATCCAACACAGTAGCCAAGAAATTCTCCTGCCCTTCTGCAGCCAAGAAAGATGTTAAGAAGTCAAATCACATGCAGTTATCCTAAGCTTAGAGACTGCGGTTTAGTAGGAAAAGTTTCTCACTCGTAAATCAACATGCAAATAATGTGATTTAATTGACTGCTGCTGATACTCCCTACTCCAGCCCTCCTACTTCAGGTAAGCAAGAAGAGGGCATCACAAAGATGCTATTTCTAACAAAAATTGTCAAATCAGAAAGAAGAACATAAAGACATCTTCTATATCAAACTAAATTAAAAACCACTTAGTCATCTTCTTCTGTCACTTTCCAAAAAAATCCCTAAATGTACCAAGTACTGCACAGTCGAGGAGCTAGGAAAACCTTAGCTTGCTTTGCAACTTTTGTTCCACTTCAGATCTCCAGCAGTTACAATGTCTGTATGATTTCTTACTTTAGAGCAGACAGGAAATCCTCCCTGTTCATCCCCTCCCTCAATATCTGACATAGAGCAAGCCCCACATTCAAAATGTAGGCAAAGGAAGACAAGCAGAAAGGGGAGAAGACTTATGTCTTGTTTTAAAGCTTAGAGAATGATCAAGTCTTCAGGTACACTGAAAATGCGCTACTTCCTTCCATTTGTTGTTTTTCAGCCTCCAAAAGAACCAGAATAGTTTCTTCCCTCCCAAGCTGCATCTACTAACTTAAAGCAAGAGTAAAATTCAAATATTCACAGAGATGTGAGCACTTAATACTACAGCAAATAGCATTAAAAAGTATCACCCGAAGTTTGGAAATTAAAAAAGAAGTGAAGGATTAGTTACACACTGGGACTACAATGAGCTGTGCTGAAAGACAAATCACCGTGGAGCAGCAGCTCTCCTCACTCACTCCTGTGGTCCCCATGCTGCCCAGAGTGCACCAATGAGCAGACAAGCCCAGAGCTTGAGAAAACAAGAAACAGGCTGCTCATAAAGAAAAAGTAAGCCTGAAAACCATACATGCTAAAAAGCAACAAAGAAATACAAAGTACTTAAAAATGAATGAGAGCTCAAATGAATACAGGAGAGCAGAAGAAAATCAACCAGGCACTTTCAGTCACGTGATGACTGTGAACCCCACTGTTCCTGCAGCCAGGAAAAAGACCCAATGCACACCTATCAGGCAAACTACTTCCAGTAAAAGCTGACCAGTACTAATGAGCTCACATGGTGATCTGTGCACACCTCCAGTTTCTCAGGTTGAATAAAGAAGAAGAGAACAAGAACATTCTTTCAAGTTATCTTTTTAGAATTTTAGTATTCATTTTGACAGTTGTTTTGACAGAGGAACCCGAATTTGTCCATCACAACACTAATTATCTTAAAATGTATGGAAGGTAATTAACTGCATTCTAGCACTCAAAAACAATCTATTTGCCTGAGCTGTTATTCAAGGCTCTGCCACTGTCGCTGTCTGGGAAACCTCTTACATTCTGGTTAACATACATGAGCAGTAAAATGCCTTTTGAAGATACTTTTGAGAAGTGAGTGAGCAAATGTGTTCCTTGCTAGCTGTTCAACAAAAGATATAGCACAGACCTCTCTCGTGCTAACTGAAAACTAAGAACAAAGTTCTACAAATCGGATGATGTAAGCATATCGCTGACCTAGCAAAGAATGTTGTAAAGCAGCTAAGGGAAGAAAACCTAATCAATAGCACTGACCAGTCACACCCACCTCTCCCTGCATCATCACCCTAAGGCCCGCACCGCAGCCAGCTCACATGAAGGTGGCATGGCAGGACACAGGAAGCAGTGTGGATGCCATCCCAGACCATCAGCTGTCCAAAGATGTTCCCAACCTTCCCACTGGAAGCACAGTCAATTGTCGAGAAGTCTGCTGCAGGATAGACCCAGTCAATAGCTGGATGAAAACACTTTAAGCCCTACAGACTAAATACATTCCCACTCCTGAAACATTTTTTCTGAGTACTTCCACAAAAGCTGTGAGTTCTCCATTTCAAGCTTACTTCTCATCTTCGTAATTCAAAAAATGTGTTGGTCTCCTGAGAAATATCTCTAAAAAATCCTCTCTTGACAGATTTCTCTTAGTTGGACTTTATTGCACATCAATGCTGCCAAAGAGTTATCCCATTTGAGTCTTTGCTAAGCTCCTGGGCACACAAACAAATTCCTACACTGCCCAAAGTGATAAAGTGAGCTTGAGCCATTAGGAATGCCAGAAAAAAAAATAAAATAAAATACAAATAAAAACAGAGTGAGAAGAAATAAGAAAACCAGTCTGGAGCAGGTAATACAGTGGGGATGCACAACAATATTGATACTTCCCAAGCCCAGCCTCCTCCCACAGCCCAGCCTGGCTGAAGCAGACTTACAGGCTGCAATTCAATCCAACTGCTGCAGTGAAAAATTAGGACTTTTAAAAAACAATTGAAACAGATAAGGTGAAAAAAAGGAGAAAAAAGAGGTTTAGGCTTCATCACGTGTTATCATGACTTAGGGAAGAAAGTTATTGCTGACAAATCTACTCCTATACAAGTAGATTCCATGGGCTAACGCGTTAGTCCTACTGCTCTCTTTCTAGAGGTCTCCATAAAAATCTCCAAATTGGCTATGTGAAAGACAAGGGAAATATTTGTCTCTTACCAACAAAAACACTGTCTGAAGTCATCTCAGAGAATGCATGGATTAAGTATGGTAGACAATATTTATTCCGTTAAGAACAAATCAAGATTTCTAGGTTGGTTAAGAATTGTTTCCCACTTCTCTTGCAAATGTTTAAAATGTTTTCACATCGTATCATGAGACCATTCATTGATCACAGCTAACAGAAGCCCAGATACTGCTTACTGAGAAAGCGCACAACTCCAGAATGTAAAGGTAGATGGAGAGAGTCAACGCTAAGGAAAAGCTAGAAAAGCTAAGAAAAGAATGAAATCAAGAACAATAGCAAATCAACTGCCAATGTGGAAAACAGATCTTAAGCGTGCATTCACACTGACATACCTTACTGTAGAAGTTTAAGCAAAAACATCCTCTCAAAACCTTTTGGCTGAAAAATTCTTTCTGTAAATTAGTGATCCTCAAAAAGAAACAGCGATGGGTAGGAAGGCAACCGTGTTCTCCACACTGTTATTTTTTTTCTTATAAAAGCAGTAATCCAAGATGGAACTGCTTGAGATAAAGAGTAACTTAAATTCCTCTCCTCCAAAGTATTTTCTCAAGTTACGTAACAGAGATAATGTACTCAGATGTAGATGCTGCAAACAGGCCTGTTTGTAAGAACAGCCAATTTGACCTTCTGCACACGCCACTGAATTTAAAACCACAAAATATATTACTTTGAGATAACACTTTCAGCACTTCATACTTAAGATAATACATAACAGGAGGCAAACTCAAGGAAGCAATTTTTTCTACTCAATCTGCAGAAACTGAGGTTATGCCTTGGTATCGCTGCATAAATACTGTTTTGATTTGTTTTAAAAGGGAACAGATGTTATGACTTACTCCTACACTGGGAGGGGGGAAAAAAATCTGAAATGCTTTTATAAGCACTTTCTGCAGTGCTTCCATGCTTGAACAGTACATCTTTTTACGACGCAGTAACTTTTTATCATGCGTTCAACAGATTTTATTCCTGTAGCCATTTACAGAAATGTGGGTAAGATTCTTTTTAATCTATCATTTTCAACTGCTCTGACGAAAACCATAAAAAAGCATATTCAAGTACAGGCTAATGTAGACAAGAAGAGTATGAGAGATCATTACAGAGAAAGAGTAATCTTCCAGTCTAATGCGCAATGGTCTCATGCTTTGTCTAACACAAAACTTTTCTTATATACAAGGCAATTTGACTGATTTGTTTTTAAATTGAAAAAGCAGTTCAACATATTCAGTTGTCAATAGCCAGGACACGACAAGAAGCGCGATAAAAAGTTCATACTACATTGCACAAGCAACCTTCTTCCAAGGACATAACCATAATACATTCTCTATCTGTTTAGCAGTTCCCAGAAGATAACTGCCATAATTTATTATCTTATTTATCTACTTTGCTGTTTAGAACATCAGTAGGTCTCAGTATTTAGTACAGCTATGGGAAAAATAATGAGGCAGCTATGGGCCATTAGTGCAAAGAGATCAATATTTCAGCTAGGATTAGACTCGAGTGCTCAGTAATCAAAACTATGAAATACACAGAGCCAGTCTACAAGTATGTCCTCTTGTTTTATACCTACCTTTAATATATGCTTATGTAAAATAGATGATTAACTTTAGAACCCATCTGCTCACTTATTTACACCACTTTGGTGCAGTTTTTCTTCTGATGAGGCCCACCCTCATTGCTTAAAATAAAATGGATGTGAAGAAAAGAACAAAAAAGTCATACTTTTAGTTGAAAAAATAAAACATCCAGTAAACCAAACTGTAAAAACCAGGTAAGGAACTGCCCCTCCTTCTTGAAAGGAAGGAAAAGGAAAAAGGAAAAAGGAAAAAGGGAAAAGGGAAAAGGGAAAAGGGAAAAAAAAGGGAAAAGGGAAAAGGGAAAAGGGAAAAGGGAAAAGGGAAAAGGGAAAAGGGAAAAGGGAAAAGGGAAAAGGGAAAAGGGAAAAGGGAAAAGGGAAAAGAAAAGGAAAAGGAAAAGGAAAAGGAAAAGGAAAAGGAAAAGGAAAAGGAAAAGGAAAAGGAAAAGGAAAAGGAAAAGGAAAAGGAAAAGGAAAAGGAAAAGGAAAAGGAAAAGGAAAAGGAAAAGGAAAAGGAAAAGGAAAAGGAAAAGGAAAAGAAAAAGAAAAAGAAAAAGAAAAAGAAAAAGAAAAAGAAAAAGAAAAAGAAAAAGAAAAAGAAAAAGAAAAAGAAAAAGAAAAAGAAAAAGAAAAAGAAAAAGAAAAAGAAAAAGAAAAAGAAAAAGAAAAAGAAAAAGAAAAAGAAAAAGAAAAAGAAAAAGAAAAAGAAAAAGAAAAAGAAAAAGAAAAAGAAAAAGAAAAAGAAAAAGAAAAAAAGACGTGGCAGCAGGTATTTGCCCTAAAAAAAATCATGAATTCAACTATACAAATAGAAAATAAGGCCACACTTCTCGCAGCAGAAACGAGCACTTCTCATGAGCACTCAGTCGATTTCCACTTGTTTGTAGTTTCACGGATTGCTCGTCTGCAAGGACTGTGGTTCAGACAGCCTCACGTGTTTCATTCTGGAGATTTGAGACTAATATGTTTTTTATTTGCAGAAATGTAAAGCTTGGGTTTTCGGAAGGAGTCACTGTGGGTTTGTTTTCTAGTATAAGATTGTCAAGATCGTAAGTACCTCACATGCCAGGTAGTCAACACTCTCCTGAATTATTTGGCCTGTCTGAGAAATAAACTTAATTTTAAAGGGAATTAGACATTAGACACAACTCCTGAGAATCCTGTCTGAAGCATCACCACATATCTGGAAAGAAAGAGAAGAAAACAGTAGAGAGCAGTAAAAGAATGAAACTTTTCTTTCAAAGATGACCTGGAAAAAAAGAAGTAGTTTTAGAATACTTAAAACAATTTTCATCATTACCACGTTCTGACTTCAGGGCATACTGCACTTTTAGTCATCAGCAATTCTTACTGACATAACTCAGGATGTAAATATGGAGTGGTGAGCAATTAACTGAGCAGCAGGTATCTACGCAATAGTTGGAGTACTGCTGGATATGTTATTATAATCAAAAGTATTAATGTGAAACTTCAGATCAGACCATGTAAAAAAACCTGCAATTATGCCACTTCCACATTTAAAAGGACAATGATTCTGCAAGCTTTTTGGCTAAAGATTTACTCTGGCAAAGTTTTAACAAATATGCAGCAAATTGTTTTGTTTGTGGGTTACCCCTTCACCATAACGTGCACAGCAGTCAGTTCCTGTTTGAGATGTCATTTTTCTGCTGTAGAGGAGCCATTTAAACCTAGAAAATACAGGTGCAATTTGTAATGCAGTACATCTACCAACTGCGTACAGGGAAAGCATATTAGGACATGGGGTGATGGCTTTAAACTAAAATAGGGGAGATTTAAGGGGAAAAAAAATCTATACTCAGACGGTGGTGAGGCACTGGAACAGGCTGCACAGAGAGGTTCTGCCCCATCCCTGGAAGTGTTCAGGCTAGATGGGGTCCTGGATAAGCTGACCCAGTGGGAGCTGTCCCTGCCCATGGCACAGGACTGTAACTGGATGGTACTTACAGTCCCTTTCCAACCCAAGCCATTCTATGATTACCTAGATTACATTGCCTTCTTATTACATGTACTTCTGAATTCACTACTGAGCAAGTAGCAGGCATTCTGTAGAGCACAGGACTTAATACCTCTCTACCTGAAGTGACAAAGATGGACTCTCAAACATAGTGGGGACAAAGTGAACTAGAAGGGCAGAGAATCACACCACAAAGCAAATTAGAAGTAAATATCTAGTGGCTACCTCTGCAGACCAAGAGGAATGATTCTGAATTGAAGGTACACATTACAGGCTTCGAATCAAACCCTGGAGAAGCATTCCCTCACATTCCACGCTCAGGAGCAATCTTACAGGACTGGCCTAATTGAGTGAAATCTAAGCTTGTGAGTATCCTTCCTGTTCTCTCTAGCCAGTACTCAACATACGTTTGAGTCATGAGCCACAAAATGTTCTGGCTCTTTACTGAATATTCACATCACTAGAAACCTTCATCCATCCCAACAAGCCTTTGACTGTGCACTCTGCACCAGCAGCCCCCAACAACGTGGTGTGCCACTGGACCATAGTGCTCCTGTAGCTCAAATGGCAGAAGTTAAAAGCATCAGTTTTTTCCACACAATCACCTTGATCCTTTGCTATTTTTCCTCTTTCCAGAACCACTTTCCAGACTCCCACTACTTAACTTTGAGTTTGCCCTTATCAGAGCACACAATTTCATTGTACTCAATTTTTGTTGAGAAATTGTGTTTCAGGCTAAAGTTCCCCACATGAAAGATTCATATGACTTCCTGACATACAAAAGCCTAGAAGACACAAGTTGGATTAAGCTGCCAGAAACAAATTTAGGAACATATTTATTGCCACCCTCAGGGACTTCTGACACATTATATAATTTTCAGCTGTTTTCAACACGCCAAGTACAACTGAAATATACCGAGGATGCATCACATGCCTACATGTTCACAAACAAGCAAGAAATAGTGTATTATACTTTCCTGGTACAAAAGCATCAGTCCACTTTGTTGCAAAGACCACAAGTTCATTTCCCATGGGTCACCAGTTGTCCCCAGAGCACTGAGGTACAGCTGCAGTAAGAACGGTCGTGCTGCCAAACATCCATGAGGCTCCTGTCACAGGCTTCAGCCACCAACCCATGCCCACAGATAAGCTTTGCTGGGCCCAACCAAGCACCCTGCATCAGCGAAGTTATTCCCATAAGCAAGAAGCTTCCACAGCACTTACAGCTTCATCCATACCAAAGGCTGAAGGTGACAAATGCTGATCAGATCTCTTCATACTACTGCAGTAATGCAGGCCCTGCCCTACCATCACCAGATGATCCAGGACAGGTCACTGCAAAAAGACCTGAAAACATTCAAGAAACAATCACGCTTCCTTTCCATTTATAGAATTATTGAATCACAGAATGACAAGGTTGGAAAGGACCTACAAGAGCATCCAGTCCAACTGTTCTCCCATCACCATTGCTACCACAAGCCACTAAACCACAACTCGTAGCTCCTTATCCAGACACCACTTGAACAATGCCAGGGATGGCAACTCCACCACCTCCCTGCGCAGCCATTCCAGTGCCTGACCACTCTCTGAGAGAAAACGTTTTTCCTTATGTCTAATCTAAACCTCTTCTGGTACAACTTGTGGCCATTTAGCCTTGTTAAAACATCTCAACTGTACAACTTCTTCCTGGAATGGCCAAAAAAAGTCATGGAAATCTCCAGGTAGAACAGCTGTATAAAGCCATTATCTTCTGTTGAAACATTCATGATCTCTCTTCATTCCCTCCATGCAAAAATAAGCTTCAGCAGTCTTCCCAAAGCACATCTTGATGATTAACTGACTGCAGCGGATTGTCAGCACCCTGCTACACATCCAGTTGTATTTGATCTAGAAATTGTATCAGACACCATTGTCGGCTTGGTCCTAAGCCCAGTGTCAAACTTGTCAGCAGCTTCCCAGACCTGATGGAAAGTATTTTTTAAGGGAAGAGGAACATTTAAGTGTCCCAACTATTTAAACGGAAGCAAAGCACTGTGGGTCCTTTGGAAAATTCATCTGAGGTCTCTAACCTAGGAAAACTTGAGAACGTCACATGTAAGACCCAATAACTCTTCCCCCCTTCAAGTGCCTAGCACTTCTGCACTGTATGGAAAAGGACTAGGTGTTAGTAAAGTCTGTCAGGGCAAAATCATAAAAATAAAAGGCAAATCTGGTCAAGACAGTAATGCAGCACTGAAAAATATTCTGCTCCAAGAGAGGAACAAATACTGCTTGGATTATTATTACAGATAACATTCAGCAAAACCCTTCTACCAAATGCAGGCCCAGGAAGCATGCCTCAGGCACATGCACACACGCTGGACACAACTGAGGGCTCAGAAAGAACTCTGTTGCCCTAGCAGGCTTTACCAACACACACACACACATATATATATATATATAGTCCTGCGTATCTAAGGCAAAATGAATAAATAGACCACTACAACAAAAATCTTCTTTCTGTAGCTGGGCATGCAATGCGCCACAGCTACAGCTTACTGCAATAGGCATAACTGTCTCCATTATCTCATGTTTCCCTGTCTTATGTCCACTTGTTTTCTTGCCTTAAACTGCCACAGCATACATAAAGTATATAAAATGCTTAATGCAATTAAAGCCCTAGATTCTGCTTAAAGATTTTCTGATCTATGCTATACAAACTGAAACTGATTCTACTTGGGAACGCATATGGATTACTTAAAATGCACATTATTAACATGCACAGATCATGTGTTATGCTTTTAGCTACTTAATAAAGGAAACATGCTTGTAATGCTCCCCTGCTCTCAAATGAAAGACTTTTATGTCAGCATTTCCTCTTCTACAACATAGTCTACAAAAATCAAGATATATACACTCTTATTGTTATTAGTTGACTCTTAGCTTTCTTTAACTCTATTTAGTGTCCAGCTTGTCTCCTTCAGTAAACCTTAAAAGATCACTGTTGGTCTACAGACCAAAGTTGAGGAACCACCAACTCAGACGTATTCTGGAGCTGGAATGCTTCACTAAAATTCTACTGCACTCAGCCCAAGACATCCATGGGCAAAAGACTCCCATTGCTCTTACGACATATAAAAGTTTCCATTCCTACAGTAATAAAAGGCACAGTGAAATAGAAGGCATTTATTTTTATTGGGCTAGCTCCCCATTGCCAGCGCTGTGATTGCATTAGCATTTCTTGTCCAGTCTCTTCAGCGTCATTTGTCAGTAGTTGTAGCCTGCAAAGGAAATTCTCATTTACTGTGCCACTGGGTGAGCATCTCAGGTCTGCATTGAGATAATTCTTCAGTAATTACCCCTGTGAGGCAGATCATCTCCTTTGTGTTCCAGCCTTCTCCTTTACAATTTACAAGTCCTCATTAGTTATGTCCTAGATGCTGTACCAGGTAAGAAAACACAGCACCAAATATAGAACCTTCAAGCCTAGATGAGACATGGTGTTATTGCTGAGCAATTACCAGACTGCTCTGCTAAAATATCACTCTAAATTAGTGAAATACATGTCTGTGAGAAGATGAAAGCAAGCAACAAATCTGAAAGAAAGTATCTGGCAGGTTGTTTTAATATGCAATTAAAAAAGATGCTGCGTGTGTCAAGCCTTTCTACTGGTCTCTTTGTTCAAATGCAGACATTAACCTCCAACTGAAACAAGCCTTTGTTTAAAAGTCCATTACTGACTTTGCCTGTGCATCATTAAATGAAAGTAGCGATAGTGAGGCTATCTAATCTAATACCTTAGATGCCTTTCAAATTATACCCATAACGCAACTTTTATACTGATTGCAAATTTAATATTGCACTACTCTCCTTCTCTGTAATGTCTTTTTAAAGCAATACTTCAGAAACACCACAGCTCAAACGCAGCAGCACACTGTTTCTTCTAGAGTCTCCAGAGACACATTTCCTAAACAAATTGAAATTTCAATGAACTTTTACTTCAACACTAAATATTTCTGAAAAATAATGTATTCATAAGGCAGAAACACCAATTTCAGCAAACAGAAGTTACACGATACACAAATAAAAAGCACAGAAGACAAACAGCAAGCTCCAAAAATAGAAGCCATCTGAAAAAAGAAAGAAGCATTAACCCAAATAGGCATCTTCTGAAATCCCTTCCAGTTTTATAAAGACATCAGTATATCACAAAACACCTCATTGCATTCATTTGTCTGTTTCTACTGGGACTGTTTTGTCTATGTGGGTGTGTGTGGGAAAATGAGAAAGCTTGTGAAGGTGAAAGGAGAGTGAAAAACAAAAGGGCTGTAATGAAGGGTGCGACCATAAGGCCCAACAACACGGAATAACGTTAAGAGCAGAAACGTGGTGCATTGAAGGTGTGTTAAGAGTCATGTTAGCACATCAGAGACCAACCAGACTTCCGCTGGCAGCAATCACAGCAAGAACAAAGAAAATAAAGAAACACAGTCATGCAAAGCCATCAGGGTACTCCTGTATTCAGAATTCTAATTAATTTCTTTTGCATGGAGGCTGTGCTGATGATATTTTCTAAGGAAAAGGAACAGGGAGGGCCACAGCCTGCAGAAGAAAAGGAAAAAAGAAACAGAAGAAATACTGCAGGATAAGGGGGAAGATGCCTTATCTGTCAATCATGTGTGAAATTACAGGAGAAGGGGAAGATTCAAACAGTGCTTTACACAACTTCAGGAAGTTGGTACCAGGATCCTGCAAAGATTTCAGCTCCATAATTTCCTAATAAATTTTGAAGCAAGTGTGAATAACGAGGTGAAAAAACCTGTAAACGAGCGAGCTTACCTGTGAAAGATCACGGGGATATGAAGTAACAGTAAAACCATCATTTTACTGAATTACTGAAAATACATGACAACAGAAAAATAGCAGTATGGCATTATGCACAGAGTGATGAGTTCCACATTAGCTCTGCCATCCATAGAAAGATCTTCCAGTCGGTGTGTGTAATTTTTCACACATGAGCTAACCACTTCAGTGCAGTCAAAAAGGCAAACAAGCCAAGAACAAAACAGAACACCAGACACTGCCATAATATTCATGATACACCCTGCATTCTGATGACAACATCAGCTCTGACCATCTTGCCTAAGAAATAAAGACTCTTTGTAAGGGATACAAAGAAGAGAAACACAGACAGTCAGAAGTACTACACAGCTTCAGGACACAGAAACCACAAGCAAGTCCTGTACATTACATGGACCAAAGGGATGGGAGTATGTTACGTGTTAATGGCTATGTATATGATAAAGGTATAGACAACACTCCTTCACACAATGTTAATCAAATAATATGCCTATAAAATGCTGAGAATATATACACAATTCACATTATTCGGTCTTAAACATAAAATCTGCAAGGAGAAGGCTAAACTGAATCCAAAAGTATTTAAGCCAGAAGACATTTTTAATCATTAGAGAAGTAAAATATGGCTTCCCAAATGTAATTCAGGCAAGAAGTGTAAGGCTGGCCATTCATAATGTTAATGCTCCATCCTTAGACTGTATCCAAATACAAGGCAGGACTTAAAGTAACTGAGACAAATAAGAACATTTTGAAGGACTCTATAGTGACAAATGTCCTGGTGGCATGTGAGACTCTGTGACCTTACAACGCAGAAATAGTTACATGCAACAAGAGAAAGAAGCACATAAAGACTTGACAAACACAATATTGTTCCAACATAGATCTGATATTAGGATCGTCTTGCCTTCTTGCTGGTTTCCAAAAGCATACTTTTGTTGGTACAGTAAATTTAAACTGGAGAACTATTAAATTCAATCTCTGCTATTCTATATATTGCATCAGATAGCTAATAACATTTCAATTCTCTTTTCATGGACAGAGATTTAATTTTTCCCTTCTCTCTAGTGAAGCTCCTATACTTCAAAAAAGAATAGAGAAATGGCATTTCCTGCTTCATCTTCACTGTAAAAGCTGAGGCAGATTTCAGAGCTACAGAAGCTCTTAATAGTGCAATTGAGTTGCAGTCTGGAGGTGCTGACATTAGAGTTTTGTCCATACCACCGCTGGCAAACAGCCCTGAGGTAGCGGCTTGACTCCCAACAAACCCTCCAATTAAACATAGCGTGCAACTTCAATTGGCCTGACTGAAATGCTGTGCTTAGTTCCCAGAACCCACACAGCAGATCCCACTTGGCTGGTACCACTGGGCAGTGGAGCTCCACAGCTGGAGGGTCTCATGCACAGTTACCTTGGTATAGGAAGTTAAATTCCATCCAGATGGTTCAAGGTCAACTGCAAGTTGAAACATCTACTTTTGGATGTTCTGATTATGGCTGGGTAAACTGTGAAACCATTTTTCTCTCCCAATCCCAGATGCCTGTTTCAAAAGCTTAACATTTTTTTACGTAAGAAATGGAAGCAAAGAATCTAAACAACTAATAGGACTTCTGGGTATTCAAATTTTCATATTTAAAGCTTTCATAAGCAAATTATAGCGAACAATTCAGAACCCTTGTCTCCTTCAAATTAGAAGTCACATTATAGTAACATCTTGAGATGAAAAATGAGAACTGCATTACAAACTGCATAAACATGCTGTGATCACTGACCTTGTAAAATGTTTAGAGGTCATGATGTCCCACTCTTTGAAGGAATCCCAGAAGGCAAGGACTAATGGGAGCAGAAAGTCAACAAAAGGTCACACAAAGCCTGTTCAAGCATTTGGCACCGTGCCTTCTTCCAGACAGAGAAAGAGGACCCACCTAATTATAATGCCAAGCTAAAGTCAATAAGGTCATGGCTTGTTTAAATGCAGTAAAGACATCAGCAAGAGCATGCTGTTTATCATTAATACTGGGACATCACTCTAACCTCAGTGTCTGCCTTAATCACTGCTGGGTCTATACCAGGTCAGATGAAAATGACCTCATCACCTACTGAACACACAAACTGTCTACCAACAGTATGTGCCTACATATTTTCAGGAATAGGTATGCACATACCTAATTTCTGCACTCCCAAATATGAAAATAAATTGATATGGTAGATTCACTCCCACCGCTTGCTTCTGCTGCCACAGAATTGGATAATCCTATACTTCCACTCTATCAAGAAACAAAAGCAGGAGTCACCAGATTTCACAGATGTTAAGTGCCTTGCCAATTCGTATGTCCTCTCACATCATGCCAGCTTGGTATACAGTCTTCTAAAAAGCACAGCCTGCCTACATGCTGTCACATATGGGAGAAAATGCTAACATACTGATCTATATTTTGGTGGAAATGATCATTTAAGGGCCAGAAAACACTGACAGCACGAAGCAGTATTTACTAGCTAAACTCATTTTGCACACCTACTTACAAAGACTCTCCTTCCAACTGCAGTGTTAGTTCCTATGAAACTAATCCATAATTACTTGGCTCATCACAAAATTCACCCTATGTACAAGAATTAGGCCTGCTGAGCTCACTAATAGCAGGCACTCAGTAAAAGAGGATCAGAGGATTTTTGAGAAACAAAGGCAATATGTTAGAGAGAGAATTTATTCATACTTGAATGAGAGACATCTGTGTTACAGGACTACCCTGCCAGAAAGGTTCATAACGGTATCTTTAGAATTAAACATATTATGTTAGGACATGTTATCAAAACCCTATCAAGGAAATTTCAGGCACAGTGAATAATTCTCAAGAAAGCAAAGTACTGCCGAACCAAGAGTTCCAAAATATTCCAGGGACTGGGCACTGAAAGGCTTTGCCTTTCCTAATGCAACAAGTGAAGAGTGTTTCAGATTATTAAAACTCCTCATGTGTTTTGTATGGGTGCAGTGTGCCTTCGTTAAACTCCTGCTCTTGAATTTATATCTTATCTACATAAAACATGTTATGTAGTCAGTCAGAAAATAGAAGTATAAATATTTTAAAGGTTAATCTGATGGTGTAAGAGCATCCTGTAAGGAGAGATGGCCAAGAAATCCATTTGTCTGGACCATGACTATCATATACATTAAATATACCTCTGTTCAAGTTCAGAAGATGTTTGACAGAATGTTATGACCTTGTGGAGATGGAAAGACATGTTCCCACCTGTAAAAATGCTTGGCACTATTTAAGTAGTAGGCACCAAGTTTGGACATGTCAGTGGCCTTCTTTTCTGGTCAATGAGGCAGCAACACATGCAGCAAAAGGAACACACAGGAGGCTACAGCAATTGATGAAAGCAAGGTCTGCTTTCCACCAGGACCCCCAGCCACATGAGGTCACATTGCACCCTTTCTTTTCCACCATGCCAAGAGACGTGGCTGCACACAGTCATTGGGTGACCTGAAATGCACACCCACGCAGAAGACATAAAGCCGTCTTTAGCTACAGGGAAATACAAAGTACAAATCAGACAAGTAAGTCACATTCCACATGTGAGACAACTTTAACACTTACCGAACCCAATGCTCAATTCTGATTTTACACTGAGAGCACAGTCACTGCATGATTAGCGCAAGGATTCACAATACGAACTGCAGGCTTTCTGTTGTTGTTTCTAAGGAAGCAAAACACAAAGCACCCAGCTTGCCTTCAGAGCAAAGCACCTGAGCAATACATCAGGTCTTATATAAGGAAATAATCCTTTTGTTTTTACAATGCATATGCTAATATAAGTGTAAAGAATTTTGCACTAATATAAGTTTCTGTTTCCTATTTGTAACAATAAACCATCCTTCCAGGTAAATGGGTCAAGCAAAACTAATTTCAGGTTTGATTGTCAGTACTCCAGGTTTTCCATTACCCTTCTGACAGAGCCATGTATGGCACCTGGAAGCTGTATGTGCTACATGGAACAAGACAAGCATTCTGGCTTGGTGATGAAGTCCATGCAATCATAGGAAAGCTACAAGTGTTTCCACACAAACCAAGGCACAGAACTAAGAACTGCAGAGGCAATGATCAGATGTTAATCCAGGGCACACAGCACGACATTTTCAAATCAGATAGCATCCAATAAATACAAACTACATCTGTTATAACATTTCTGTGAGACAGAAACAACTCACAGTGTTGGGAGCTCACAGTAAATTATAGCTTGAATCATTACCATAAAGTCAACACCTATTGCTGACTGTCATGTAGCACCTGTACAACAGGCCTTCGTTAATTTCAGTTACAATAGCCAAAAGCCTAAGAAGTTACGCACACTTGCAGGCCAGATGAGCACACAAAGTGCATCCTGGAATACATCACCAAAGCTATTCCCAAATGCTGAGTCCTAACTTTCCACTTGTCATTCTAATTACACAGTATTAATAAAATCATAATCTCAAGCCGTAAGAACACAATCCAATGTTGATTCAGAATAAAGTCTATCTATTCTGCAAATTAAAATCTGCATTTTAAGCTATGACAAATGTTTTCTTGGAATAATGAAGGTTTATAAAACAGTGCAAGTCTCTTTGTTTCTACAGCTTATTTTTCTACACCCATCGACATTTTTCAAGACTCCTTGTACTGAAAAATCTTCTGTGCATCTTTATTAAGATACAACAAAACTACAAACGTTTGCTGGAGACCTTGGAAGGTTAAAGCTCTGTTCTGAGCACATGCTGGCACATGATTCAAGAGAGATGAACTTTTCATCTCCAAATGAAGGGGAAGATTTCAATGTACTTAGTTCATAGCTAGGCTTATCAACACAACTTTTCTGTTTTGCTGAGATGGTGGCATGCAAGGCCTCAACATTCATTTTCAATGGCCCTGCCACTGTGTCACCCCCTGGAACAGGAAGGAAACAGAAGAGGAGGCCTCATAGAGAGGACACCTAAATGAGAAACTTGAATGACATGAAGACTCAAAGGAAAGTTTACTTTTGTCTTTAGTGCGGTATTTTCCATTGACTTTTTCAAATCAAATTAACCTAAAAGTCATATTTCTTTCTTTTCTTCTAGAAAAGATGTCATACAGAAACTTTCTATTTAACAAGAATAACATATTGAACTTTTTCAATCAGCCATTCCAAGAGAGACCACAAATCACATAAATCACAAGAGCCTTTTCCTCACAGAAATCTGAGTGACTCAAATAGAGGTTTGTTGTGAAATGTTTAATCAAAGCAATACAAATAATATACAGCCAATCTCATTGGGATTCATTTGGGTTTATTTTAGGCAGAAAATCAAACATGTAGACTCTTAGTTAAAGTAGCTATCCCCATGCAATTTATGCTGAGCTAACTAAATCTCTTTATGCAAGAGATTAAAAATACTTGAAATAAGCTTACTTTCCAAACTACAGTACCAATATAAATGGCTTTTTCTGTTCATCCGTGACAGTTTGTATAGACTGGGCACTTATTCCTCACAGGATAACTCAACACTTCCTGCATTTTCCTGACACTCCTGTGTAGCAGACTGGAACCTTCATCCTTTCAATGTAACCCTTCTCAATATCTAATTTATAAATGGATCAGCTGTCAGCACCGCAAACAGCATCTGAAATGATTGCTGTACCTCTTGAGAACAGCACTTAACAAGCTTATGCAAATTGTGTACCTTTTATTTACTGCTCTAACCAAATCTAAATAGAGCCTGTTGTCAGTAACAGCTTCATTCTGCAATCGCACGCTCAGCCCACTCATTAAGGTGGCTGAGTAGAGCACTTAGATTGCCATTCAATGTGCAATAAAAGCATCCCTTGGGACACATCACTGAGACAAGTATACTCATGGAGTTCAGCAAACTACAAAATTACAAATTCAATTATTTGATAACACCCTGCACAAAGTGCTCTTAAACTTTTGGTCTATTGAAGTACATCTTAATACTCAAATGAAAGCAAGGAAATACACCGGTAGCTAATGCCAGGTGGCTGGATCTGCAGCTGGTGAGAAGCATTTCTGAGAGGAGGATCATCAGACGCAGAAGTGGCTACACAAACATATTTTGTTACTTAGCTTTCCTGTTACAGGCATGTAAGTACCAATCCAACTCAAAATAATACAGGGTCTGGACCAGATGAGTTGATTCAAGTTCATTAAAAGAGATGAAAACTTCTGAGGAAGTGCAGAGACCAGATCTGTGCTTTCTTTGGATTCTGACACTGCTTAGAAGAGAGACGCTCTCAAACTGTACCTAAACTTTCAAACACATATTGCCTATTCGCAATGTACAGTAAGGAAAAACAGAAACTACCTACCACAGGAGCTTACCTTGCTGAGCACCTAAAATGCCAGCAGTGGGAATGCACATACAGCAGTCTGGCAACCCCAGCATTCAAATTTATATGTAAGGCTATAATAGTCAGCTAGTTGCCAAGGTCAAGGTATTGTCTCTGTTTGCCAAATAACCTGCAGCACTTCAGCCCGTGTCACAGAACTGATTCAGGCATAACAATGGACTGCAACATTTTCATAAAACTTCCCATAAAAATCTATTGCTATGAAGTTACCAGGCTTTGCTTTTAAGCAGGGAATGGGAGGATTCCCAAGATTTGCATACGTACAGCTAGTGTCAAAATAAATGATCCATTTACATTTCAAACTCCAGCTCTTTACACTGTACATATCGTTACTTTTTCTTGTTTCTCACAGCTATGAAGTTATTCAGGGTTTCCTGTCAAAGGTCATGTTTAGCAACGACTTCGCCAGGAAAAGTTACAGGCAATGGTGCACAATGTCACCTTTATCATGCACTAAACTGATTTTGAGGTCAGGTCTCATCGTGCATCTACCAACACCAAAGTTACACAGGCTTTCTGGCACTTCAGTTGTTTCCTTCCAGAAGAAGTTAAAAGAACAAAAAATATTTGTTTTAAAGCAGCATTTCAAGGAGACATTAACTGCCTCTGGTAAGATTGTAAAAAGTAAGACCAAATTCTACTAACCCTACTTCACAGCTCCCTGCTCCCTCTGAATACAAAAACACTGAAGTACCAGCTACAACTTCATTCTTTATCATTGTGATCTACAGCTGATGCAAGGCCAAACACCTTCCCAAGCAACGCACTTGGAAGTTCTACTCAAAGGCAGGAGGCAAGCAAAAAAGAAACTCAGGACGGAACTTCAACATTTAACAGAAAAATAACATCTGCAGACTGGTTCAGCTCTTCCTTTTCTAGACTAGGTGACACATCTTAGGGAACTGAGCTTTCCCATACATGCATGGGAGTCAATGAAACAAGCATGGCAACTAAATCAAGTCAGCCCAACATCTGATACCAAAGCAGAATCAATAAGCTCATCTCAGGGTACAGCCACCACAGATTTTGCTGCTCACTGCACAGCAGAAATAATTCTCTCTAGACTGTGCTGTGCATTTCACATCCATCACTCTCTCCCCATCACGCCACAAAATAAGTTCCTATCCCCTTTATTACCCAGACATCACAGCCCACTCAGGCAGTTTTATAAGAATGCTTTGAGCATTGCACTTCCTCTCTCAATCTTGTCTGCCAAGTAACTGCTCAAAATTAACACCCTTCAGGAATACAAATGATGCATAAGCACACACTACATAGTAATTAAACATAAAAACACCCCCCAGCTAATGAAGAATACTGACTCCTAATTCTGAGGTTTGCAACAAAAATCCTTCCAAGAAGGGGAAATTGCTTAAAATGAAGTATGGAATAAATGCTAAACTTCCAAGGCTTGAGGTAAGATAGCTCTAGCTAGCATGTAACTCTAAAGCTAAATGAAAAAGATGTTTCTGGTCTCCATCCAAAAGAAGAACAAAGAGAGAAAGCTTATTCCTTCTTCTTTGCTTGCGGATTACCAGTGTCAAAAAATTCACAATTATTTCTAGCAGATTAGCTGCATATAATTATGGCTACACGAAGTCTCATAGATGCCAAGGGTCTTTAATGCTGGTACTTTTGTTCCAATAAATCTCTGATTTTGCTTCATGAGTTACTGATTCAAATAAATCATTCTCAAATGTTACCACTTGCAATCCTAAATTACTAAGTGAAACTGGAAATTGCATCTTAAGATTAATTCAAAAAGCCAACAATCAGTTAACAACCTTAGAATACTTAGAACACTTTCTTAAAGAAGGGCTCATGAGTGTCTTTTTTTCCAAGGACAAATTCAGACAATAGTCCTTCCAGTACCACAGTTAAATATGCATTGGTTTTTTCATTGTAACAGTACAGATCTTAAGTCTTAATATTTCTCCTGGGAAATTATGTAGATAAAATGTGCCAATTTATTTCCTATCCTCTACTGCTGGAAAAAGTTAATCTAAGGTTCTATTAGATCTCTCTAATGCATTTTATTCTAGCCTTTAATTTAGTGAAAGCTACAGTATTACCTTTTATGTTCTGCATATCTTAATACATAGTACATGCAGAATCATAAAGCAAAGGGGTTCTAGAACATTTTAGAACCTAACTCAGTGGAACATACCCAGTAAGGCTATCCACTTCTTTGTGACGATGGAGAATGATTTTGTGCTCAGCAGAAGTAGCACTACTTGCTACTTCAGTATGTGCAACTTCCTATTGTATACATCTGCTTCCCAATTTCTAGTACTTCATTGATAACCACAATCCTATTCTGCATGGCAAGCAAGGGGCTTTGCCACTTTTCTTTGTTTGGATGCTTCTGACCATGCAACTTCAGCACGAGAACACAAATAAGACCAATAGCTTTATGGCTTATGCAATACAATCTTCAATCAATGATTTCTTCTTTAGAAAGAAAGGAGCATGAATATAACCAGAACAAATGTATACGCTGTTGAAGCTAGTGAAATAATTCTTTCTCCAGGCTACAAACTTCCCAAATGTCCATGCTTCACAGCTACTGCTTTGTAACATTTATTTGGATTTCCTGGTGAACTTGTTTTTTTCTCTGTTGAGAAGTAATTACTGTAAGTTCAGAGAAGGTAGGCTGGAATGGAGAAAATCTACAATAACTTTTACATAGAGAAAATAAAAACACCGCAAATCTTTGTCTCTGAAAAGAAGAAATATATTAAGAATTTGGCAATGCATATAATTTAATAAGCGAAGAGATGCACTCTGTTTCACAGCACAACAACATGACACCATATGAAATTAAAAACTCACAATCTAAACAAAAGGCAGGAAACACTTCCTCATACAATATTTAATTAGATTGTGAAACTCACCCAGATAGCAGCTGATACCAGGAACTCAGTTTGATCAAAAATGCAGCAGATTCTATAGAAACGACCAGTGTGTTCAGATAAAAAGGCAAAAAAATAGGAGAAAAGAATTTATTCAACCTCTCTCTCCATGTTTCTTGGGGTTTTCATAGAATCACAAGGTTGGAAAGGACCTACAAGATCATCTAGTCCAACCGTCTTCCCTTTACCATACCTACAGAAAAGCACTTAACCATATCTTCTAGCTACTAGTTTTGATTTGTTTTCTTAAAAACCGCTAAAGCTGAAAGTAACGCTCTAGATTGCTTGTGAAATATTGAATGCACTTTTCAACAAAATGGGTGTTTTTAAGAAGATTTTTGAAGGGAGATGTCCATTGTATTTCAGAAGAGCAGAAGGACACAGTTAAGTCTGAGGTACTTTGGTTTGTTTGCCTGAGTTTTAAAAACAAACAAAACCATCAGCGTGCCAACATTTTCCCCAAGCCTAAAAGTAGTTTTTACTGGGTCCACTGGAGCCATCCAGCACTGAAACATCTGGTTCTTGCTATGACTGGCTGCAGAATGCCACGTGGCCAGCACAGAAGTGAAGCAAGTTGGTTTGTCTCCCTGTCTCTTTAACACCAGAACTAATACTGTTTCCATTACTGTAATTATCCAAGCACACCAAAGATAGCTCCAATTTATCACCTCAAAATCTAAAAGCATGCTATCTTTTTTCAAAGTGTTTAAAGACCCTTGCTTGTCTCAGATACATCAATGTGCAAATATACGAATGCACTTAGGAACAGCCACTTAAGCCTGAATATCCACATAAATGCTTTGCAAAAAGGGCAGAAAGGCAGGGGATGCACTGCAGTGCTACGCAGAACAGCCCCCAGTGCCTTCCAAAACAAACCCTTTCTCTCTCTCTCTCTTTCTGAAGTAAGCACATCTACCCAGAATTTTCATCCACCTTAATCCATGTATCTCAATGCCTTTAAAAACAATAGAATGAAAAACCACGCTATTGCATTGCTCCAAGAACTGAGCAGCTCACCTGCTGAAGACAACACATAAATTGAGTGCAGCACTGCGTGCCACCTGGCGATGCCTATATGGACAACAAAGGAGGCCATCACTGCTCCTATACCTCCTCAAACATTTAGTGTTGGGAAACTATAAAAATACACAGTGAGGGTTTTTTCCAGATAATATGAGAAATGATGTCTTCTGTTGGCACCATTTGTCAGTGCTCAGCACAGTCAAATGCCAAATGCAGCTGTGGGACAGCTGGGACGTTACTGGCTACACAGCTGGGATTATCAATACTTTAAATCTGAATCTCCCTGGAGTTACTGGGTAGACAGAGTTTTCATTTTTAAGACTTTTACTTGATAAAAGTTTAGGAGCTTTTATCAACAACTCAGTCAGAACAGCCAAATCAGTCTAGACCCAGTACTGCGAAGCGCTGCCTGCTCTGTATGCAGCCAGTCCCCAAAGCTCTCTGATGCAAGCAGACCACTCAGACCTTAGAATTTATTGATTCATCAACAAGTTGGGGTTTTGCCAGTTCAGGATAAAAAGTGACGTACGCTCACAAAATGATGTCAGAGAACTGCAAAAGATTTTGCAGGAAACAAAAGCAGGTCCTGTCACTTTAACTACCAAGAAATACAGTAATAGAAAGGTGAAGCATTTTTAACACATACATTTTTAAATGACTAATTTCCCAGAAAAAGTAACAGATTCTAATTGCCACTGGTAAACTCCCATTCATGTTTAGATTTAAATCATCTAAGATATTGTTTACAAATTTTTACATATAATTTAAAAATGTAAATATGCATACATAACTTACAAATAAAATACTAATTAGATATAAGGGAGGTATTCATTACGGGATCAGTGAGGCACTGGCACAGGCTGCCCTGAGAAGCCTGGAAGTGTTCAAGGCAAGGCTGAATGGGGTTTTGGGAAACATAATCTAATGGGGAGGTATCCCAGCCCAAGTAGAGGGTTGGAACTCGATGGTCTTTAAGGTCACCTCCAAACCAGTCTATGACTCTACCTCTCGTCCTGCCCCTCCTGTCACACAACGGGCACGTACCACATTTACTCACTATGACCACTTGAACTGAAGGAATAAATATAAACATAGGCTGAAAAATCCAGAAGGGATGACTTTGTTTTCCTGAAGTCCAGTTCCTTCTTTCCTTATACAGGCTACCATATAACCCTATCCTAAAGCATTCCAATGGACAGAGAAGTGAAACAGGATTGTTTGTGCTGCTACAATTACTCCTGAGTGAGAGTTAACAAAACACAACTGTTCTGAGGAATCTTTGCATCAAACTTAGAAAAACAAGCTCAAGATGGTGGCAACTTACTTTCCCAAAAATATAATGACCAATATTTTCAAATAAATACGAAGTTGGGAGATTTCTCTTTTTGCACAAAGAAAACTGAGCTGTAAGAAATCTTTCTTCTGAATCAGCCACCTCTTGTTTTTGTGACTGAGTCAGAGCTAATAAAAGGAAAAACAACATGTATAAAGAACGAGAGAAGTGAGGCACAGCTTCTGTACAAACTTTATCTGTTTACCCTGCAACTATCATATGAATTAACTTCAATACCAAAATTGCCTGAAAGAGGCAAACACTGTTTCTCCACAGCCCTTGCTGACTGCATTGTGTTAGGAGGCATCTTCCAGACAGCTGCAAAGCTCAACGAAGAATTGCTATCGTGGTTTGTTTCTCCGAGCTGAGCAAGAGGTACCACAGAAATTAAAACATTCATCATCAGGATCTTGCCACTTAAATGGCAAAATTAACCTCGTGTAAATGTGGTAAGTTCAGGGACTCAGCAATAAACTTTCTTGGGGAAGACACCGGGGGCAGATGTATCTGGTCAGCAGATTTTCCAGTTACACACAAAGGCATCTGTATATATACATAAGTATATAAATGAAATATACATAAATTAATATATAAGATTTCTATCTCCATGCATGAGATATGCTTTGTACATATAGTACATACGAGGGTTAAATATCTTATGTACATGTAAATATATTTTTAAATGCTTAAGACAACTCCAATCTGTCACACAATTTAGTCATGGACTGAATCCTGGAAGCCTGGTAGCCTAGTCAGTAAATTAACTCAAGTGAAAATAAAACAGGGTCAATTCCAATTCATCTCTGATCTACTTGCTGACCTTATCCTTATGACAACTATAAATTTAAACTATATTATCCGCACAATCCTATTAAAGCAGGAGAAGAATGCAATTTTGTCGGATAGAGTTTGACATTCAGATGCCCCAGGTCTCACAGCACAAGCACTGAATTTCTATTTTGTACCAAGTCATTTTGGATTGAACGTGGCAAATTCAGTAGGCTGTACACTTCATTTGGGTTTCAGGGAGGTCCATTTGAATAGCAGACCAATAGAAAGTCCTTAGCCGTTCTAATTAATGGATTTCAGCCCCTCCACTGAAGGAAAGAATATGGCAAAAGCTCTCAAGGCAGCAAAACTCGGTTGTAATTCACTGATCCAACAGGAAATCCTGCTTTCAGAGCACTGTAAACATCATCAGGTAGAATTTTTACTCGTTAAGGTATACAAAAAAGATGTTTATTTCATAAGCCTGAATGCACAATTCATATTCATATTACAGGTAAACATGAGACTAAAGCTTTATACTTTCAGCATTTCTTCATCGTTTTGCAAATGCAATCAAGAGCAGCTCCAGACACTCAGTACACAAACAGGACATTAGCAAACACAGATCTGCCTCAAGAATTGTAAGCAACCTTTGTGCAAGAAAAATGGGTATTTTTATATGGCAGGAAAACTGTGCTTCAAGAATGAGCAAACCAGACATGGTAGAACAAGCAGTAATGGGTTCACAATGAAAAATAATAACTGGGTTTCTCCTATCACTCTGAATTTCTTGACCACAATATGATCTCTCATGATTGAAGAACCCTAGTCACCCCACAGTGAACTTTCTATGTTTAAGCACATAGCTAGACTTGTGCATTGCTTCACACTGCCCACATCCATATGGCTGCTCCACTGCTGTTACACTGAGCCCCACTGAACATTCCCCGTGGTAAACCCTGGCCATGGACATCTGTGAAGACGCTGAGAGGGCTTCACACCTCTTTGCAAACATGCTCATATTCAGGGCTCCCAACAGCACACGGCATTTGTATGCGTATCATAAATGAGGGCTACAAGTAAAGGAGGGCAAAATTCTAAAGGACTACATCAGAAGGGCACAAGAGAGTTAAGAATATGATAGTTTGGGTTTACTTTTAAAGGAAACCTAGTAGATGTAGCATCGAGAAATGAAGTACTCATTTTATTTTTACTGATGCTGAAGCATTATTAGTGTAGCTTACAATTTTCCTTCCCCCTCGCAAACCCCAACCTGGAACATTACTCTCCTCTCCTTACTTTGGGTATGCACCCACATTACTTCTGGAAGTGAACACTTCTACCACATGCTCCATTTCCTGCAGTCCCTCTGCTCAGCTCCACAGCTGTAGATCACCCACTCCAAGTCCTACAAAACCCTACACAAGCATTGCTGAAGACTACCCGGAATACAAGCAAGGTAAAGATGACTTTGATTGCTAACCAAGATTTTCAAGTCTGCTTGTTTAATATAAACATTAATCGGGTGAACGTGCATCTCTACAGCACTTCAGTCTGAACTTTTATTAATTTGTTTTTGATAAAATGAGTTGAAGATAGATTTGAGCTTTCCTGCCACCAAAACGAGAAGTAATTTAGTTGGGAATGTATCTCTTAGAAGTAATATTTTTTCCAGATGAATAATTTCAGGAAAGAGCAAGTAATTTTTCAGCTGTAAGAGATCTCTTTAGATACGGTTACACTTGCAAAAAAAATTGCTTCTCATAATTTCATGCAGATTTGACCTCACTTCTCCCCAGCATTCAGACTTGAGAGCTAGAAGCCACAGTACCGGCTCCTGTTTCTCTTGCTCAAATGTTCAATTCTTTACCATTTCTACCCCTTTTCTAATGGGGTATCTTCAGATTTACCATAAAATTCACCAGGAACCATGCAACAAATCACTCCTCTAGGACAGAAGGGATGCTAAAGCCTTCTGTTCCTGTGAGTAAAGAAACAGTAAAGAAAAAAAAAAAAAGCAAAAACAGAGAAGCAGATGTGTCCTGCATTTTAGTTTAGCCTTCCTCATGAGGACACAACAGCAGCAACTGGAAAATAAAATATTGGTTCCCCATCTACCACGTCTCACCATGCAAAACTCAAGCAAATTCGACTGCTCTTTAATTTCCATCCTCTTCATCATACCTTCTTTCCAAGAAGACGTTATCTTACATCTATCAATTGCTATCTTGACATGAAAGCCAATGTCCTACAAAAGAATAGAATTTTCTTGATTCCCTCCTAACACTGAAACAGGCACACAATCTTGATGTAAAGTACGATCTGCTTTGATTTATTCTGGGTCTTTTTTCAGTAGAACAGAATCACAGAATCCTAAGAGTGGGAAGAGACCTTTAAAGGTTATCTAGTCCAACTCCTCTGGAGAGCACAGGGACACCACAGCTAGATCACATTGCCCAGGGCCTGATCCAGCCTCACCCTGAAAGTCTCCAGGGATGGGGCATCCAACCCATCTCTGGGCAACCTGTTCCAATGCCTCACCACTCTCACTGTAAAATACTTTTTCCCTTTATCTAACCTAAATCTCCCCTCTTTAAGCTTGAAAGCATTTCCTCTTGTTCTGTCACCAAAGACTCTTCTGAAGAGTCTGTAGCTCCCCTTTAGAAACTGAAAAGTCACTTTACAGCCTTCTCATCCCCAGGCTGAACAGCACCAGCTCTCTCAGGCTATAAGAAGAATAAGATCTGAAGAATCACCTGGCTCTACAGGTATTATGGTCACAAGGTCCCAGTACAAGGAAGCCTTGTGGTAGGTGAAGGAAATACCTGCAGAGCTACATAGGCAAGGAATTAACCTAGCTGAAGACCAACAGAAAAAGTACAACAGCTGAGAGTTGTCTCAATCACAGCAGCTCCCAGTCAGCCTGCAGGAGCACAGTACAAATGCTGGTACAGCAGTGCCCAGCTCAGAGACCACAGGGCTCATGTCACATGAAAGCAGTCACATGTGTCCTCACCTCCAGGGAAGGCAAGTACACAACAACAGCTTCGTGTGAAACTCCTTTTAGCTGAAATTTCAGCACAAAAAGGAAAAGCTACAAGTGAGAAACTAAGGCCTGCAATCCAGTGATATGCTCACACCTGACAGGAACAATCAAAAGTTACATTTCCTTCTCCAATGCTTTTCCTCTAAAAAAATTAGCATTTCTTATACCTCTATTTATTCATCTCTTCTCTATTTATATCCAGTTAATATTCCATTACAGCTGTCTCAGTTTTCATCATTAGCAATGTTCTCCTTACATCATAGAAGACTTCTATTGCTTACAAGTGTCTTTAAAAGTGTCCAAAGGTAAATTAAAATATGAAGATGCTATTTTTCCAACCACATAAAAAGATGAGCAGTAACAGAGAAATGTCACAACTGATTGGCTTCACTGACCCACTGAAAAATTCAGCTGTACTAAAAATAAAATGCTTCTTGAAAAAGGACAGAAGTTAAAGTAACTTACGTTTTAAATTTCCCCCATTTTAAAAAGGATCAAGAGTGGACCACAACAAAAACACTGGATAATGAAAGCAAAACCTTTCCTTGGCTTAGTGTAAATGCTGACCTTGAAACCAAAGACAGAAAGTTTATCTACAGAAAACTTCCTTTTGTTGCAATGCCTGTCCTGTTGAGCTAATTGCAACGCCTGACCCAGCCAGCAGAAACTTAAGTTCAGTCAGTCAAAATATTCAACCTCCAACACCTACACCATCTTTCCCATTCCAAAGGAGCTATGGGATGCCTTCCAAGTCACTTGCAAAATTCGACAGCATTCAGTAATGAACTGTCCCTAAGCTAAATGCTGTCTTAATTTGCATTTGCACATTGCATTTTCAATTTATACCACATCATTCACCTCCTCCATAACAGTATCACATTTTCTTCTCAGATTCTCGTATACTAAAATAATTCTCTCCTGCTGGCCAAAGAAATATTTACTGGAATTTCTCTATTCTCAGCTCCTGTCCTCATTCTCCCTCCCCCCTCACCCTTAATTTGATGTAACAGTAATGCTGTGTTAAATCACAGAACAAATTAATACCAGCAGTGGATTTTGAACCTCTTTATGCCTTCAGATACAGGTAAGATGCCTCCTGAAAGCAAAAGCAACAATTTTTGCATTCAAGACATGAGTGCCAGAGTAAATTAACAGGGTTATGGTACCCGGAGAGCTCAGACCAGATTATCACTTCCCTTTATATCCATGAAATGTAACAACTGCAGCACTAAAGATCTGCAGAAAAATTACATACTAGATGAATCGTCAAGATTCAAAATGGCAGCAGCCATCAACACATATATTAAAAAGTCAATGTGTAAAAGTGGTACAAATCCGCATCAAGCGTGACGCTAAGGGAGACAAAAATCTGCTGATGTGTGTGCCCCCAGTGGGTGTGTGCCCCCAGTGGCGCAGTGGTTTAAGCTGCTGCCTGCGGCACTGGAGGGCCCGGGTTCGAATCCACCCCCTGTGGCGCAGGGGTAGAAGTGCCGCTTCGCTACACAGGGGGCTCGAAACCCGGGAGTTGGACTCGATGATCTCTAAGGTCCCTTCCAACTCGCACGATACTATGATACTATGATACCACGTGGGCTTCCGAGGGATCAGGCTGAAAAAACGGCTCATGAATCTGTCATTTCTGTGGCAATGGAAAACCCAAAGAACAGACCAATAAAACTCAGACTAGGACTGTACATATGGGAAGAGAGATTACTGTAAAACATAGTATTTTTCAAAATCATAAGGTAGATGTGTAATTTCTCCACCAAGGCAAAAGAAGACCTATGGAGACAGAAATACACATTGTCCTTTTATGCTCTGCAAGACACTGCCCTTGCACTGTGAACTTGATGGAAAGCTGCCACAGCAACGCCAGTGTTTGAAGGCACATTCTATCTCTGAGCCAAGATATGGAACTGCCAATGTAAACAAAACAGTAACTATTATTAATTTCACTCAGTGAACTGGAGATTAGGGAGACAGGAAAGTCATTAAGGTCCTTCACCAACATCTCTCTAAGAAGTCAACAAGGACATACAGCTGCACTTCCTCAGAGAATCGAGCTCTGCTTTCATGAGCACTTTCTAAACATCAGCTTAGTAGGTGAGCAGGTGTGCCAGCAGCACAGCGCAGGGGTCAGACACCAGCTTCTGCAGGGAGGGCAGCTTCCACAGCGCTGGTTTGGGATGAACTGTGGTAGCACTAGCTAGCATTTCACACACATAGCAATCCATACACTGCTATGAGGGATTTCTTGCTGTACCCCCTTCAAGCTTCTGGAGGCACATTTGCCAGACATCTCGTGGCTCAAGCACAGCCCCATTTCTGTTCAGGCATTTACACAGTGCAAATGGGGCTGCAAATGAGCAGGTGAGACAACCTGTCTTGATCTGGCAAGCACCAAGGAGATGGACATTTCCTGCTGAAGGATTAAAACACGTGCAGCTCAAGCAAAGAGAGCAGCAGCCCAGCACTGAAATAAGCAGAGAGCCAGCAAAGGAGCAACGAGCTATAGATAATGAAGGATGGGACACCACTAAAACTTCCATGCCAGGCTGGCCCAAGGCAATCTATAGCTCACTTACTTTTGACATGAGTAAGACTAGAAGCTGTCACCCTAATTGCTTTATTTTCCTCTCGCTCATTCAGAATAATGCTCCTTCAAAAGACCTTTACCCCAGTGGCTGTAGCTGTTCCTTCAACCAAGCTGGAGCAGAGCCCAGTGTGCAGCAGGCAGAAAGCCCCTCATGCTTGGCTCACCTACTCCATCACTTCACAGCTGTTCAAACCGAAGTCCGATGGGAATGAGGAACGTTAGCTCAAAGGGACCGAACAGCTTTCTGAAATCATTGTCCTATCTTCCAATCAGTCTTCACACTGGAATATGGAAATAGTGTGCTACACATTTTCCCTTTAAAATAGTAATTAAACTACAATTTGCATACTAGTGATTCTGTAATGAATTATTGAGACCTTCATTTTGACTCATAGCGCACGAATCTTCACTGTAATCATGATTTTCTTTCTACAGCTATTGAATTATTCCAGCTTAACACTGCACAGGAGAGATAAGAATTCAGAAATCTGCCCCAAAATGTTGTTAAAAACATGTATGGGCACTTTGTCGGGCCAGGGAAGATATCCACATAAAGAACTGAGGAATAGTTCTTGTGATTTTTATTATAAGCACTGCTGACGGTTGTCGGGATAGGTTGAGGATGCATTTATCAGTTGTTCTGCTTTATTACTATTTCAGGAAACAGCATTTCCTTTGAAAATTAGTGCTCTATAATTTCTAGTAGCATCTCACAGTATTAGTACTTAACTTTTAGAAAATCACTCATGCAAAAAGTATGTCACAGTTGTTTATAATGCCTGTGCCATCACCCAGCAAGCATTCAGGCACTACTAATCTTAAAGGAAATTGCAGCACTTCAAAATATACAAATCCGGTGGATTCAGAGAATATTGATTGAAACAAAGTAATTCTAATACAGAGTATTTGGTTCGCTCATCTTCATCTACGAAACTACTGCGATTTATCAAACAAAGCTACAAATCAGTGATTAAGGACAATGAAAGTGAAGGTCTTTCTGCAGGCTTGAATAATCTGCTAGGAGTTTTTAATGAATGATATTTTAATGAATCATGTTAAATCATTCAGTACCCTCATAATTTCTGAGATACAAAACCATGCATCACAGTCATCTTGGATCTCATTTAATCAAAAGTCAAAGTGTGCCTTGCTGCAACCTGAACTCACACCAGCTTACACACTGCAACACGATCATGTAAGCAATGCGTTACACTGCTACCATAGACACACCAGAAAGACCATCTTCATCAAAGAACAGATTCAAGACTCGTGTGGTGGAACGTGAGTTTTGCATTGCTTCAGTGTAACTTAACCACAGAAATGCTTTGAAAACAGCTTCTTCTTGCCAGGACGGCAATCTATGTAATAATGCAGTAGATTCAGTACAGTGGAGAAGACTTGTGAACCTGCTTTAGGGAGCACACAGAGTTAAGGATTTTTTAAGCCATATCACCATCAACTATAATAAAGAGGTGGCCCTGATTGGTTCAGGAGCATAATTCATTCATCAGCAACTTCGTAAACAGCTTTTCTGCTAGAAGATGAGCAGCACGCTCCTCGAGAAGATACTGACTTTTGAGCAACTGACATCAGAACTGAGGAAGCTTTTCCTGGCTCTAGGAGAATGCACTTCTCAAAGGGTGTAACTGAAAGGGTAAAAGCAAGTCTCTGACACAAGGCACCCTTCTATACTGCATTCTTCATTACAAAAGCCACCAAAGGTCCATAAGGTGCTCTGTAGACATCAAAACAAATACAGCTCACAAAGGCTCAGAAGCAGTTTCAAATGTAAAACTTTCCACAGAACAACACCATCCACATTAGAATTGAGTACTTACTCGGTAGTGACATGTACAGCTAAGATCTATGAGGAGGGCAAATCTTAGAATGAAATTCCCAAATAGTACATTCTATCCAGATTTGAAACATGACTAAAAACACTCAGGATGACCATTTTAAGAGATACATAGCAGCCGTTTCTTTGAAGTCTATAGCTCACCCGTAACTCAGAGACAAGATTTTAATCCTATAGATTTTTCAGTTTTCCTAACAGCACAGCAACTGACACAAACATCCAGAAAGCTGCCTTAGAGGCAAAAGAAACAATTGCAGTGAATTTTTCATACACTACAGAAGATCTCACTAAGTCTCTAAAAAATTAACTGAAATGGAAATCGACAGAGAAAAATCTGAAGATGCATTTGAAGCAAAATGAAAGGCTGCTAATCCAGACAAACTCAAAAGCATAATAATGAAGCAGAGAAATAAGATTATTCTAAAATAATAAGTGACCAACAGATCTGGAATCTAAAACTGATTACGAGTTCTTATGAATGTCTGCCTCAGAAGCCTCTGCTACACACCTCAACCTAACAAGAAATTCATGGATGTCCCATTTAAACAGAATGATGACAGGCAAAAAGAAAATCTGAAAAGTGTGTCCAAGAGAAAAAAAAAAGTTTTTGCTGACCTTGGTTTCAGCACTGCCTCCACGGACAGCTCCCAGAAGCACTCCTCAATGAGATCAATATCTGATTTATATCTGATATAAGTGAACATCACATTGTTTCTTAAAAAACAAGTTCCAGTTGTACTTAAGTTATTAAAACCATGTGCTAAGAAATTGTGATTTCCTTACAATTTTCCACCCACTTTATAGGATGCCTTCAGCACTTGCTGTTGTGCATAAAGAGGTTCTATCAGCAGCTTTAATTCCCGCTCATGGCTGATGTAAGAAATTTTTTCAGGACACTCTGCTTTTACAGCACTTTGGCTAATACCCGAATGTAGGCCTACTTCACTTCTATGCAAATGTTTTGTATTTCATATAAATCATAACTTACTTCAATTCAACCAGAAACACACAAGCTCGCAGTTAGTAGGATAGAAACCTAAGGCCAGTTCTGCAGGAAGAACTTATGGTATATCAGCATATTGACTTATAATTTAAACATAAACAACCTAGCTATTTACTCAGCCAGAATGCTAACCTTGCAATGTGCCTCCAAGGAATAACTCTTTCCCTAGCTATCAGGCTGCTCTGTTCTCTCAGATACCAGATGCTGCTACAGCAGGAGCAAAGAGGGCTATCCCTGAGGGAATCATCACCACCTCAAGTCAGCCAGCTTCACCCCTCCTCTTCTGCCTCCTATGTTGTTTTCTAGCCTGCCATCTCCAGAAAAGCATCAAGGAGACCAGGTCACACATTTGACATGAATTTACCTGCAAGAACATGAGTTAAGAAGAGCTGGTAAGAGGAAGAAGATGATGCTTCAAATAGATTTTTACCAATCTCATTTTTTTTAGCAGTGTATCTCACTGCATGGAACAGAAGGTAATAAAATCCCAATCAGAATAAAAAAGCCAGTGTAAGAGAAGAAATCAGAACTAATTACTACCTAAAAAAGTAGATTTGATTCACCTGTATAGTAACAGCTTTCTTATCAACACCACAGAAGAAATTTCGAAGGACCATGTCCTCAATTTGGTGCAGACTGTATTTCCTTGAAAAATTCAGTAAAAATTCAGTAGTTCAACATTCTCTGTTGTAAAAGTGGAAATTTGGTAGCAGAAGGGGAGTCCGACTGCATGTGCAAGATGAAGAACAAGCAAGACAAAGGAAAACCTATTATAGGACTACTCTTAGTTCTATAACAAATAATGTTTAAAGTGCACTCCTTGCATCTGAAAATGCAACAACCAATTTCATGAATTTAGCATTAAAAACAAAGATACTCATCAGAGACTATTTTCAAGTAACATTGACGCCCCAAATATTTTTAAATGCACTTTAAATGGATAATTTAAATAATGTTAGCATAACAATGAATAATACTGAGTACATGCTAATTGCACTATGATTATCAAACCTTTTTATGCATAAAAACATTGCGTTTTTCAGTAACCCCACAAGCTAAAAATTAAGACATGTTTAGGTAAATTTGAGCACCACAACATAAAACAGATATAAAACTTTCACAGAGTGTCCAAAGGAGGGTTGCAAATATGGTGAAGGGTCTGGAGGGGAAAACATACAAGGAGCTGCTGAGGCCCCTGTTTGCACTTCGTATCTGCTGATGTTTCCAGGAAAATAAATAGGAGGCATTACTTCCAGAGCAAACAACGTGCAAGCTCGTGCCTCGTTCACTCAGAATAATAAACATTGCAGCCATGGGCTGACAAAGAACAGATAATTCAGTTTTAGAACAAGAGGAACAGAAACAAGATCCCTAAAGCAACGTAGTCCCCTAAGTACACCCATCCTCTGCCATGTTTCTGGCCACAGATGGGAAACTGTCAACCTCCTGAAGGCAGCAGAGAGAGTTCAAGTGCTTGGCCTTGACAAAGTTAGCTGATCAGACCATTTTATACACACTAAATACTAAAGGAAAGATGCTGTTTATAAATACGGTTAGTGGGCTGATTAGCGAAAGTTCAGGACAAGTGCCGTGTGCTGTTAAGTAACAGCCCAGAAAAGGAAAAAATTTAAATATCAGTTGAAAAAATAAATACGCTGCTTAACAGGAGACTCCCCTCACGTGTTAAGAAATATATCTTGCTGAAACAGTAGGCTGTTTCACTTGGAGATCTTTACTACAGAGAAATAGTTGCTAGATAGGAAAGGATAAAAAAAGTTCACAACATGCACTTCCCAGATCTGCTTTATGGGATGAAAAGAAAAAAAAACATAGAAAAAACACCTTGCCAAGGCACTGTATTTAAGGTTAAATGAAATCAACACATTACAGAATACTAAGCACAGAGCAACCCATAGTACAGCTAATAGTTCTGGTAAAGGAAATAAAAAATCTACATAATTATTTTTAATAGTCTTTATAATCATGTTTTATAAGAAGTGCTCACCTGTTATCTGACATTGGATCAATTCCTAGTAGCAAAGGTATTGCTGAAAGCAAAATTTGTGAAGATCTTTACACTAATGGATCTTTATGTTAATGTAAAGATTATTTCTTACGATCAGTATTAAGAAACAGCTCATCACGTACAGCAATTTGGTTCCTGGTGTCATAAACCCAATAGCATCATCAAAATTAGGACTACGGGTTGTAGCAGAAAGGTAAAGGAAAATAGTAAAGAGGCGCTAATTATCTCAAAAAATTGTCAAGTGTTCAGATCACTAAACATAAATTATAACTACTACAAGTACATATGTTATGCAAATAATATTATTTTATGCTAGGAATACAAAATTATAACAGCATAAGTCACACCACTTATCATCTGGGAGCAATTCCAATCTCTAATACTTGCAGGCAAGACATGTGACTTCAAGCAAGTGCATTGCTAAGAGCAGAATTTTCTCCTTTCCAGAGGATGTTCAAAAGAAAATCATTAAGATTCATAAGTCTTAATGTAAAGTACACTTACCAGCGCTGGACTATCTTTAGATTCCAAGTCAAAAACATTCCGCCGCTTCACTGTCAGCAAATCCAGATCTTTAGTATCATCATCATCATCATCATCATCATCATCTTCAAAGAACTGCATGGAGTTTGTGTCTGGAACCCTGCTTGATAAAGCACCTTCTTTTCCCTCCTGTTCAGATGCCTCTCCTGATTCACATTCAGAGTCATCCTCTTCACTGCCTTCACTAGAAGGAGAATATTGTTCAGTTTCTTTCCTTCCCTCCTTTTCCTTTGATCTGTTACCAGACAACTTTCCACTAGAATTAATTCTGCATTCTTCCATTCCTTCCTTATTCAGTGAGGAGGTGCTATTTTTGTTCTGCTCAGTCTCTTTCAAGGGATTTCCCTCTTCAGATGTCTCTTTCACTGATAACTGTTTCTGAACTCTCTGAAGAAATCTCACACGAGGTGCCATTGCAAGACCAAGCGATCTAAAGCAAGGAATTAAACAAATACATTAATCTGAAAGGTAGATACAAAAAGTTTTACTAAATTAGAAGACCCCGCCAACAGCTCAAGTGCTTCAATTTTAGTTATGGTTGTTGAAGCTTAAACACTTTGATCAACATATTTACAAAATAGTGTTTGGCACACAACAGAACACAGCAGGCTGAAAGATGCAAATGAAAATGAGGAATGAAAATGAAACAATTGAAATAGCACTGGAGAAGAGCAAAGAAAAAATGAATGTGAAAACCTGCAGACAAGAGCAAATTAAATATGATCTATATTGAAAGAAGTGGAAGGAACAATGGTATAACTTGGTCTTGAAGACACACAGATGTCACATCAAGTACAGAGCCCTGATCAAGTCGGTATCCTTCACTGCTAGAACTACAGCCAGAACATTATCCCTACCATCTTATGGTGATTGGAAGAACAAACAGTACAGATACACTGCAGGAATAGCTCTGGGAGAGACACTTACACCTTAAAAGAAATGTCACCTGCCTTTATTCCTACAGCAAAGCTTTGGCTCTGTGGCATGCATAACTGAGTGCCACAGCACTATTATTAAACCCAGTTATTCTTATGCTAATATGCTTTATGTCAGGGGACAAAAAATAGCCAACATTCAGAAATATTATAAAGCAGCAAAACAGGAGAAGACTGTATTTGAGAAGATATTCTGCATGTTTGCCATTTTTCCTTACCAATCCTAGAGAAAAAGACCAGAATTACCACAAATGAAATGATCCAAGCCAAGTGTCATGGTTTTGTGAGGTAACCTGTGACACCAAGCAACACAGCTCACAGACTTGGGGGTAGGCAGAGAGGTTTAATATTGCTAAGAAAATAATAGCAGATAAGCTTAGACAAATCTGTGCACAAAAAAAAATCCTCCAGACACTTCCCATTATAAGAATTCCTACAGAAACTTGAGAATTTTAGGTCACTGCCATCTCTTTTTTATAGTACCTTCCCAACAGGGAATACTTTGAGAAAAGCATTCTACAGCTGTTGAAAGTCTCCTCATGTTGTTGATGCAACTGTTCCTTCAGAATATATCTCTTAACCATTTTTCCAATCGAGAGTTCAGATGTTCTAAAAGAGCTTCACATATAAATGAGCTTTTCCTTCCAGTCCTTTTTGAAACACCAGACAGTTGTAAATAATCTGTCATCATTTCTGCACGACACCAATTTTTATGCAAATTAGCTTTTCATTCTGATACGAAGTTACAGCACTTAATAAACACAAACATACCACATCGGTAAACTTGTTCAGAATTATAGGAACACATAAAAGCGTAACACAGTGATTTCTTCTACAGTAAAACAGGTTCAGGAAATGACTTAAAATAGTCTGGAAAAAAGTAAATACTCCAGAATCTCAAAAGAAAACGTGTGCTTTGTATAAAGCTTTTAAAATGTACTCATAAGGCAGAATGTACAGGCATTTGAAAATAGGAGAAATCAAGTCAACTGAAGTGACACAAATTTGAATTAACAGGCTTTCCAGGTGGTTTTGATTAGTAACCAAAGTAAACAGAAAAAATTGCTTTTGCTGTGTTCTTTGGTTAGCAAGTTTCAAGTCTATGCTAAGGAGATCAAATGCAAGGCACTTAACTAATAAAAAGAGGGACCAAGATCATCAGGAGTTTCTGAGCCAGAATCAGAGATGATGCCAAAAAGAAGCTGTCACGGATCGATGACCTACAGCCCAAGCCCTGAAAAAAACAAAGCATGTCCTTCTCTTCTGAATTCTGCACCTGGGACAACCCTGGATACTGGATATAGGTACAGACTGGTGGACACAGCGCTCAGGCAGCCCAAACGGCCAACCAGACTCTGGGGTACCCCAGGCCCAGAGCTGCCACAAGGCAGGGGGAAGGGCTGTGCCCTCTGCTCTGTACTGTTCCGCCTCACCTCCAGCACTGGGTGCAGGTTTGGGTGCCACGCTACAAGGAGAGCATAAAACTCTTAAGAGAGCATCCAAGAGAAGCAGCAAAGATAGAGATTCTATGATTCTGTGCCTCCACATGGCAGGACCTGGTGTTATCAGTGCCTGAACAACCCTGGTACCTGCTCAAAACCATTTAAGTGCCTAAGTAACACATTTCTAGGATGTATCAAAGACCATTTCTAGAACCTGGCAAGGTCAGCCAGCCATGGAAGGCACTCTACTGCAGCTACTGTTCGTCATGCATATGCAAACACTTCTCAGGTAAGTGAAGGTCAGTAACAGACTTGGCTATACTATGAGCAGTTAAGGAAGTGCAAGACCCTGGGAGAAATGAAAATGATGAGTAAGAGCATAATAAGCCTGGGCTTTGAGAGAGGAGACTGCAGCTTGTTCAGGGGTCTGCATGACAGGACCTGAAAGCTCAGATGCTCACAGAAGTATCCATAGAAAGCTCAGGAAGGGAAGGCTGGGTCTCACAGGAAGCTGAGGGAGAGTAATGTGAAAAATGCCCAAGCTCCACATCACTAAAAGGGATCTTGGGAAATACTGTGTCTGCTTACAGGCATACAAAATTGCAACCAACTGGGAAAAACTAATCAAGGCCAGGCCATTAATTTCAAGAGGCTTGTGTTTAGGAAAAGATGCACAATGACAGCAAAAAGGAAAGCCAAGCAGTACCAAAGGGCTGCAATGTGCAAACCCACAACTGGCTCTGTCCACAGAACATCTGGGCAGCTCTGTGCTTGCTGACAGCAGCCAGAGCAGGACAACAAACCAAACCTTCTGTCCTGACCACTACATAAGGATCAAGGCTACAGCTGCAGTGGGGTGGCTTTTTCTCTGCTCAGTGACAAGACACAGGTTTAGAGAGATGGATCATGCGTCCTGGTACCACCCACTTCGTGTCTAACAGCACCTGCAGCTACCTGCTGTTCTGTAACACTGATCTGTAAGCAACAATAGTCTATTCAGCTGGGTACAAAGTTGTGTGCATTAGACATTTCCCAAACAACTTGCCTTCAGCCTGCTTTCTTTATTCTCCATGTATCTGTGAAGAGGTAAACACAAAATATGCTGCATTCCTCCTGGAAATCACAAGGAAAACACGAGTAGCTCCTTAGAGCAGCAACTAACCTAAGTCCAGCAGACTTGCCTGCTAAGATATTGCCCCAGACTGAAATGTGCTAAACAGCCTAAGAAGTAAAAAGCAAATATTCCCCACTTCCTTTTTATCTTGTCTCCTAACCAGAGTGACTTGCTATTCCTTTCCACTCTTATTTGTTTACCTTTGCTTACATTTTCAGCACTGTTTTTTGCAATGAAAAGACAAATTCTCTTTTACACACTGCAGAGGTCCTCCTCCATGACACCTGAAGGCTGGCTCTGTTCACGGGCCTGATTAAGTCTTCCTCCAGCAAATTATTCTTGATAGCAATTTGTAATGAGAGGATATTGGATAAAATACAAACATATCACAGCTCAGAGGTCACAGTGTCTCTAAGAATACTTATGTATGAGGGGTGAATGTTAAACTGCACAGGCAACAGTTTCCTACCAACAAGACCATCATAGCAGCTGTGAAATAGTGGGTCACCTCCACTGGTGCAGAGTTCGAGGAGCAGGGCATGGAGGTTCCTGTTCATAGCTAGCACAAATGCATAGCTAATGGTGGTGGCTATGCTGAGAAACAGCATCTTGTAGCTGTGAATCTGCTCTTTCAGACAGTGTTATTGTGCTCTTTGTGTCTGTTGCAGTTTCCATGGAAATTAATTGGAGGCATTACTTTCAGAGTTATCTAAAGACCACTGCTTTTCTGCAGACTCTGTCAGTAGCACTGAAAACAATCCCAGAGCACAGACAAGCCAGGTAAAAGAGCAACAGAGGCCTGACATACTGAAATACAAACTGAGTGCAGTGTGTTTTCTCTCTAGGATTTTTAGCAGAGTAACATCTATTGAGCTAGCAGTAAGTCCCTGAAGAAATAATTCTGAGGAGATTCCATGTGCTATGGCATGTGCAGTGAATGGAAAGGCAGAGGACTGCATGGTGTATGCAGGCAAGCCTTATGGTCTGGAAGAGAGAAAGAAGAGAGCCAAGAGAAACTGCTCAGAGAGAAACTCCAAATTATCTCTTCCATGTATTATCTACTGACTTTTTTATTATGCTTCCATGTATTCCACATAATTTGTTCTGCTCTATCCAAAAACTGCCCAGCTATTTCCATTTTATCACAGCAATGGCGTATCTCAACTTGGCTGAGTTTAGAATCATCTTTTATGAAGGATCAAATATTGGCTCAGATGGCCAAGAAGAACTGTAGACTATTCTGTCTACATAGATATCTGATACTAAATGCTGAAATTCAGAAAGAGGTACTGAGATTCCTAGACTTCATCACTACCATCGTATCTTAGTAGGTTTGTTAAAACAGTGATTAAATTTTTGTGCTCAGTCCTTTCAGTCCTCGTCTTCTGTCATTCAGCACAGCAAGACCCACGATTCAGTTTTAAAGATGCTGACAAACCACACAGTTGAAGGGACAGGCAATGGCTGTAATGAAATTGCTCAACTTTTTCCTTGTTCTCTTAAAAATTTCTTAGTCCACAAAGCATATTTCATAACAGGTTTATTACCTTACAAAAAACAGAATCGTGTTAATTGAAGCATAGCACAGGAAGACCAGGTGTTTCACAGTTGAGTAATTTGTCACATTTTAGCTCGTTCTGCCATGTACTAACAAGTTCGAAGACTTATGTCGTCTCTGTATAAAATTCCAGAGACACATAAAATCAATTTATTATGCATCTTTGAGCACCCTCCTGTTCCCTTCTGACTACCCCAAGTCCCCTGAGACTGTTCCAAAGCTTCACATTTTCAAACAATCTCAGATGGTTGTCATCTTTAATGTCAAACTGTCAGAATTAATTTCCCTCCCATAAGAAAACGTGGAATATATGCACAAAAGCTACTATAGTAAAGTACACGCTATTCAGACCAGTGAAGAAGTGTTTCACCTTTACAAAGCCTGAAGTATCTTCTGAAAAGTAATTTACATCCATGGAACAACATCTTTGTTGTATCCAAAACTGGACATCTCGATTTCTTATTAAGTAATGTATTAAGATAGACAACATGTAGCTATATGGTTGGAGGGTGTATCTGAACAAGAATTACTTGTTCTGTATCCTTTTACTCAATAAGTTATGTCTTTTACTGTACCTTCTGCTGTATGATTTGTCTCTTTTCGTAGTCACATTGTTTTTACACAAAACCCCTATTTAAAATGAGTTTTAAAATAGGAAACAGCATAAACATGAAAATATGAATACAAGAAACCTTCCAATTTTACGTGTTAACAATTAAATAAGCTTTTTAGAGCTAAAAAATGCAGCAAGACTTCTTTTTACACTTTTCACTTTCCATATTATATTTTCTGTCATACTTACAGGGCATATTCTGCTAGAGGCAATTTGAAAACATCAAATACTTCCTTGTTCTTCATTAAGTACACGGAACGTAAGTAGGATACAAAACACTGAAATAAAATAAAAGTATTTTTTAAAAAAAGAAGCTCTTCATTCAATTACCGACACACAAAATTACCATTTTAGATATGGCATCTACGATATCATTGCTCTAAACAGAAACAGAATTTCACTGTTAATGGATTTCAGACTGAAGTTCTTTCCCACAATATCCATCAGCCAAAATTTACTAGTACGACTGAAGTGATACAACTTTGAATATTCAAATATTTCATTAAAGCAAACCAACATGCTGAATTTGCCAGTAATGTGCCCTTTTATTTTCACCAGAAAGCAAATACAGCAACTTAGCCAATAAAGAAACATTGCTGACATTTTTTTTCTCCCTTCCTGAATTTCCAAATGATGCTACTCTATTCTGACAACTGAATCACAAGGAAACAAAATTAGACCAAGGTACTATCAGTCTGAAGTGCCTTGACTTAACTGTAGCCACTGGCTAACAAAGCAATTCAACTCAATGTAGGTGTCTTTCACTAAAGCCTAGGATAATTCATATCACCTTGCCTTTGCCACCAGCTAATCATAAACTTGCAGTCGATGAACACAGCTCAGCTGGTCAGCATAAATTCACTACAAGACATCTACTAATATCAGTTCAAGCTTGACATTGCAATTAATCCATGATGCTCACCAGGAAAACTGGAACCACCATGTAACAGGACAACTTAATCTTGTGCTGTATTTTCCCTCCACCTTTCTCCAAAGGACAGATTCCTGCTCGTCCTTTAGCATTCAGCTTTCTATCTTCTTTTACGTAGTATATTTCTGCCTCCATTTCTTGAAATTAGCACTTGTGTCATCACTGATAGCTCTATTTACAGCTTTATTCCTATTCCAATTGTAAATAAATAATATCAAATTGCTACATAGAATTTCAATACTCTTTCCCGCACCAAAAGCAGGTGATTTTCTGATAAGTTAACATTTATTCATCAATGAATTGTATCATTTGTTCCAAAGTAGTACTTGGTTGTTAAATTAGCCATCTACTGCTCTCCTTACACACTACTTTCCTTACACACTAGCAGATCATATCTTTCAATTAATTCTTGGGCTGGAAGATTTTATTATACCCCATCTCAGCTGCTATCAATAAGAGATGGAACAAAATACATTAAATTATTAAACATTTTACCAGATAACTAAAAACCTACAGAAACAGATGTAGAAGTTGGCAGATCTCATTAATCTACTGCTGTCTAGCAAGCGACAGCAAAAAGAAATGACAGTCCCTTCTTTCTCTGTAGTGACAGATGGGAAAAATTATGTTAAATGAATATTACCTTTTCTGTGAAGCTGAAAGTTGCAACATCTGCAGACCATAAGGTCTACATGGGTCACTGCACCTACAGAGCAGAAATCTCACTGTGCCTTTTGGGTAACTTACTTTACTAGTATTTCTTTGATACACAGAGTGTATCGATAACACATTATCAATAAGGGGTGGAAAGAACACATCTTTTGTGTATGTACCAAGCCCTGTGAGGAGATATTTCCATTAGTTGTTAATAAAAATTCTTTACTCAGAGTGCAGTGAGGCAGTGGCACAGCTGCCCAGAGAGCTGTGCGTGCCTCATCCCTGGAGGCCTTTAAGGCCAGGCTGGACTGGGCCCTGGGCAGCCTCAGCTGGTGAGGGGCAGCCCTGCGTGTGGCAAGGGGGTGAAACTGGGTGGGCTTTAGGGTCATTTCCTGCCTAATCCATTCCATGATTCTACCACAACTAAGAATGAACCAAAGAAATGCATTATGTTCTAACGTTTACCAGCTATCAGGGTTCAGCCCTATGATACTCAAAACAATTTTTTCAGCTTTCTCACAGACTGGATCCAGGTTTGTATTGCTCAACATTCAAAGAAATTAGTACCTCATTCAGATAAGAGGCTTCAAAGACACTTCAGTAGTAATACAGAATCACGGGATCACGGAATTGCTCAGGCTGGAAAAGACCTCAAAGATCATTGAGTCCAACTACAACCTGACCAAACTACCATAACTAACAACCCTCCACTAAATCATGTCCCTGAGCACCAGATCCAAATGGTTTTTGAACACATCCATGGATGGCGATGACTAAAGCCTTCCGCTGACCTCACTTGCTATTTCACACACTCTGAACACTTCCAGGAAGAGCTATTCTCTACCCCAAGCCTTAATCCAAAATAGAAAGGTTATACATACATATATATGTATATATTACATATATATAAGGGAAGAGAAAATTTACTTTTAAGTATTAAGTACAGAAAAAGCAAATGGCTTCTTCAAAACTGTGGCAACTAAATTCAAACTCTGAAATGATTACTTACCCTTTGAGCTTTCTCTTTTAATTCCTGATCTTGAGCTAAGAAAGCCTGCATCCTCTTTTGGATGTCTGTAATCTTCTCAGGATTAATCCTATTTAAAAAAAAAAAAAAAAAAAAAAAAAAAGGTTGCTGTAGCAATTACAATAAATAAGCATCTATTAAATTCTTAGGAGTATCTTCATGTGTTCGGCATCACTTTAATATGCACACAACTATCACTACTCTGAAAAGTTTACAGTGGAACCATATTATGGATGAAGCACACAACCTTCAAATGAATAATACAGAAAAAAGAAACAGGAGCTCAGAGTTTTCATTCAGTTACAGTTTTTGGTGAAGGATGTGAAATCTTCTCCAAAGCAAAGCCAAAATCAGCATTAAAATACTTCTGGAATTTATAAAGTGCTGAGGAAAAAAAAGCCTCATGAGTCATAGGACTACTTCACACTGAGATAATAACGCTCCTAGGGATACTCTCAGCACTTTTGAAAGCTTAAAAAAAAGATCCATCACCTTGGGAATTGTGAAATTAACTTCTCTGTTACAGGCAGATGAGCAAAAACAAAGGACGCTCAGATTAAAGAGATTTAAAACCTCAAGATATCAATCGAGAGATTAGAGAACAGCTACTATATTACAGAAAATGACAACAGAGCTGGTAAGGAGTTAAACAAGTCTTTTCATAAACTCAGGACTTTTTACATTTATTCAACTGATATTTTTTCCTGTCCCAAGGTTATTTGCCCAGACGTTTACTTGTCTTTTCCCAGCTTGTGACCTGTTATTGCCACCTCACCGTATCATACAAGCTACCAAACATGGCAGCAGGGTACCTCTCAAGCAAATGTCAAGCAAGGTGCTCTACCACAGTCGTTATATTTCTCACAATAAACCTTGCCACTGTGAGCAACATCATCCCACGCTGTACAGCAAAACACAGCTTTTACTTAAGGAAACCAAGAATCAAAATCAGATTTTTTTCACATATATCAGTCTAAAAAACATGGCTGTGATTACAATGTTAGGGAAGGAACATCTCACAGTAATTTCTTTGGTAACAACAACTATTATGACTGTGAAACATGGAAAAAAAACCATTAAATATTGGGCTGGGAAGCACTACCAAGCAATAATTTAAGACATCAAAGCTTTATTCCTTTGCTATACATATCTCCTATGTCTGTCAGAAACAGACAGCAGAAGACTGCAGTGGATGTAAGAACTGTTCAGCTGCAGCTTCTATTGAAGATCCAATAGCAAAAGCCCAGTCAGAGCACAGAACATAACTCACTCTGAACATGTAAAACCTAAGACAGAAATCAAGAGACATGAAAAACTCAGTGAGACACAAACTGACCAACGAGTCTTTGAAATGCAGTGCAGATGGGATACACACAAAACACCTATAACAGGAAAAGGAAACAGAGATTTTGCTCTATCGAACAAGAATGAGAAGGTAACAGTGACAACATTCATGATCCTAAGAAAGGAAAAATGGAAGAGCAAAACAAAAGCAGTGGCTTAAGTGATACTGAATTCCATTAGAAGGTATAAGTGCAAAATACACCACCTTGATGCAGACAAAATACAGCAAGAGTAAAAAAGCTGAAATCAAGGGGTTCACAATGAAATCAAGGGGTTCACAATGACATGAAACTCAAAAGGAAAAATTCAAGTGAATACAAGTATAAAAACCAGCACAAGTACCCTGGGGTAAGGGAATACAAGCACAAAATGAGGTATAATAAAAGAGAGAGCACAAGAATAATCAACAATAAACCTTAAAATTAACACCATTAATAATCCCAGAAACACACTGAATTACTGGGAAGTTACAGGAAAATTACTAAGAGATCACATGCACTTAAAATATTTGCCCTCCTTGTCTTTGCTCAAAGCAGCAGGTGCCATCACACAGCCACCAGCAGTTACAGCACAGCCCAAGCTCTTGCCAGAACCAGAAATCATGGGTTAACAGGCACTTAAATAAACCTACAGGGTCAAAAGAAACTTGACAATAGCAAGAAAGATCAGTTGGGGACACCATCACATCTATTCCAGACAACTCATTGAGAGATAAAGATCTACAAGATGGGGCAGGTAAGCACAGTGCTCATCTTCAAAGGAGGCTAAAAACGAATTTAGACCAGCACTTTTTCTGCATTTGATACTGAAAAATCAATTTGTAATCACCCAAAGAAAACAAGTAAACACACAATAGCCGACACAGCTTAGAAGCAAAACATGACTAATCAATTTGATTATCCTTCATACTATAACTGGCTTTAAGTATATGAAAGAAATAGCAAATGTCCTCTCTTGATGTTGGAAAAACATCCAGCAATCTCACAGCCCCAGAAACCAGGGAAACACTGCCTGCATCGTGGGCACCAATTGCCTACCATAACTTCAGTTAGAACTGCACTGTGCCCTCTGTGTGCCCTGCTTTCAGCCTCCATTGCCAATCACACACCAATGTTTGGGTATGTGTCCATGGCCAGGCTGGGCTCCACACTGAGAAGAACCGGCACAACAACAGCTGAGGATGGCGGCAGGATGGGCTGGGCCAGGATGCATGCAGCCCACACACCGGACATGTCTGAGCTGCATGAAATCTGAAGTAAGGCAAAACCAGCTGTGGAGCTGCTACTGACACAATGCTGAAGTCAAAATGCAGACCAAGATCCAATTCCCACCTGGGCCCGCTACTACTCATCATTTTCTACAAGGATTTGTCAATCATAAGAACATGATCCATTACTTTCAGGATACAATATGGCACTGGGGCTCTTAGGCAGGCGGTAAGAATGTGTTGATGCACACTGATTTTTGCTTAAGTTAAAAGGCAATATATTGTAGTGTCAATCTAAGCAATGTTAACACAGTGCACGGTGCCCCGGGCACATTCTGTAGTTACGCATTTGTTAATTAATGAATGAGTCCATTTGCAATCCTGAATATTTAAGTCATAACTCTGGACACTCTTCTCTCCAGCACTGAATCAAGAGGATCAACCACTGCTGCCTTTCTCTTGTGCTGGGATTCCAAAAATATGAAAGCCAGTCAGCAGAGTTTGGTTTTAATGAGTTTGTGTGCTATCACATTCCAAACAAATAAAACTCCTTACAATAATTATAGGCATGTAACTATGCGGGGAGACAAATCTAATAAATCCAAACACTTAAATTAAGATGTATGAGCTTGCCTGAGCAAGAAGAATGAGCGAGCTAGAATCCACTACCAAAAGGAGAGGAATTTATGACACTGTCTGTCATTTTAACTACGCTGCTTCTTTCTTCTCTTACTCTGTGTATGCACTCAATTTATAATTAAAGAGTAATATAGCTTTCTAGAACTGCAGTTTTGCCCAGCAGCTGCATAAATGGCCAAACAGCCACTCCTGACTGTGCACATGATTTCAGCTAGTTCCGTCTTATGACCATATCTGACAGTGCTTGGTGAGTTTTCTGGTCAACACTCATTGTTTTCCTCTTCTTTCTTTCATTTTTAACACGGGGATACAAGCTCTGCTCTAAGTAGATACCCTGTCTTCTCTATCTTCCACAAAGTGCACTTTAAGCAAAACAATTAAATTACCACCAAAAACACCATGCTGCCAAATGATTCCCTAACACGATGCTTTCCCTTTCCCACTTACTGGGCTGGAAGTGCTCTGCTTTAGACACAGCTGCGCGTAGCTTGACTGATGAACATGCTGTCAGCACAGACACAACACAACAGGCCTCAGCGGTTTCTCACCCACAGAAACATCTGCACTTTCCTTCTTTTAATGTAACTTCTGTCTAGAAAATTTGTATTGATTTATTTACAAAAATAAATAAATAAATATTCTTTCAAACATGTAACATGCGTATTAAAAAGCAACACACCTTTGAAACTGAAACAGCCTGGTCTAGAGGGAGGTGTCCCTGCCTATAGAAGGGGGCTGGAACTAGATCTTAAAGCTCCCTTCCAACCCAAACCATTCTATGACTCTATCTAACTGTGTGAACCAGCTGATAAAACATCCCTTTTAGAGAAAGGATGTCTCAGGAAATGGGCAGAGAAGCTTCATTTCAGCAGTACGCAATAAATCATGGAGGAAAGCTGCTGGCTAAATTAAGAAAAACATGGCATGAGAAAAATAAAGGTCTAAACTTGCAAGACTGTACAGAGTAAGTCAAATATATTACTAACGCTTCTTTCTCTTACTTTTATTTATTTTAAATTTAAGGACTCCCAGAAACAGCATCTGGGCATTTAGATGGTAATTCATCCAACGCTGAATCCTCCAGAGGGAATGCTCACATAAGGATGCCTCTAAGGCAACCAATGCAAAGACCATATTGCTATTTTGTTAGAAAAGCCTGGCTCGCAGATTTTAATCTTTAATGCACATGTATTAGTAATGTTTAAAAAGTAAACTTCAGAGGGTTTGGTTTTATTTCACTATATAATCCCAGTATTTCATCCAGCTTCCAAGCAGCAGCAATTTTTGCTCCATGCTCTCAGTGTGGAAGCTGGCTTCCTATGCAGCAAGGGCTACCTCCAAGCTGCAGAGAGGGGAGGAAGAGCTGGGACAGTGAGCAGCTGCACAGAGCTGCCAGCCTCACACAGCACAGCGCGTACAGGTGGGGGTACTGACACAAATGGATATTCATAGAGTGCCGATGGTTTAAAGGAGGCAGCAAGTTTTAATGGATTCCCGAGTATTAGAGATACCATTATATAGGATCGGTATCCAAGCACTCTCCACTGTGAGACACAAAAGTAAAGGTAAAGTAAAGTAAAGTGCAATATTTCGCACTGGATATCTACAGATCTGCACTTCCTTGGGTAAAATTTCCAGAGAGACAAATGTAGCAAGGATAACTCCTTCAGAAGCAGCTTTTATCTAGTCAACAAAATTACACTCAACTAAGCAATCTCAAGGTACTATCAAAAATCATTTCAGTTCACATCTTTAAAGTTATAGACTGACTACAAAATGTCTGTAACATTTAATACTTTCGGAGCAGCTTTCTGCCTTATTTGAATATTACTCCATTTATTATTGTACATTTTACAGTTTCTCCTGCTGTGCTTGAACAATGAAATAACGTGCCATCAAAAGCACTAACTGTAAATTTGCAGCTCGCAGTGATAACAAAAGAACGATTTACTACAACAGGTCCTACAGGGAGCTTGGATATGAAAGTCAAAGTCAGGCAAAAAGCCTCTCGCCTTTTAAACAGGTATGTAGGAAAATGAAAGTTCCATCCCATGAATTCTACAAATTATGTAACTTTTAACAGCCTGACATAAACAAAATGAAGAAATACTAACAACTGTTTGCAGGAAAACATTCCCTTAGACTGCTGTGGTGGTTATACAGCTGGTCCTTCTAAGGTGCTACAATGCTTAAAGGAAAACACCAGATGTGAAGACCTTTTGTTTACCAATGTTGTCCAAATTCACTTATTTTTTTTTAATGAACAGCAGTGCAAAAGAAACCTTCAGGAGCAATGAGAATTTAGGAGCTGCTTCACTTTGTTTTTACAGTCCTATCAAAGATGTCTAACGTTTGAGATCTGTGCATATTCTACACAGCACTGATAACCACATCTGCCCAGAAAAGCTGTGTTTCGTTGGCTGCTCTGCGGTCAGTCTGTTAGACAGAAGTAACGTTTGCAAGGACAGTTTGCAACCACTAAAACTGAAAGAGTTCACCTTCAAACTTTAAATCTGCAAACTGCCATGTGCATGTTTTTCCACGCAGCCTGTGTCCAGGCTGTGACAACCTGTGTCCAGGCACCACGTGTTTAGATTATACTTAACTTTGATATTAGAAATGACAATAACTACGGATAACAATCAGCAAAGTGCTTCTCATAGCCTGCAGCCTTGTGAAGCTGAGTGTTGGCGCACTCAGAAGAGTAAGATTCAGTAGAAATCACAGTATTCTGTGATTAGCAGTTCAAGCTTTTGCCTACCACCTCCACAACAGCTGACAACGCCTTCCTCTTCATTTACAAAAACAAATTGAAGTTTGTTAAGTCACTATTGTAACAACCTGCAATTGACTACATTCATTATTCTAGCTTACCTTAATGCACCCCATTATTAAATGTACAATAAAAAAGCTAAATTAAGAAAGTCTCACTCAATAAAGTCTAATGATAAACCCTAAACTGTGGCCACTTGCATTTCTTAATTCAAATAATTTGACATAAACATGTATGTAAACTGTAAAAAATCCCATCTAACAGTAAAAGCAGCAGTGATTTTGTACCTCCAATAGTTACATTAGAATTCAGAGAATACAGTACAAGTTAATTTTAAGCAAACCTGAAGGCTTAAGTACCAAGGTATTAAAAACCACTGAAGTTTCACCCTATCTTGTTTCATTCTCAAAAACAATTATTGCACCAACATTCTCTGCATACAGCTGATTACATTTCAGTCTCAGGTACTCTCACCTTCAAGTCATACCTTTCCAAAAATAGAACAGTTCTAACTGTTCTTATCTACTGGTATGGAATTTATTTCCTACCTCTCATCCATCTTTCTCTTGATTTATTCAATCATTTTTGACGTGGGGTAACCCCATCTATATAAGTATTCAAAAGGGAGTCCAGCTCAGGGCGTATTTGCTGCTTTTATTTCACTTCTCCTACATTTCCTTCTCATTCTGTTCTGCCTTCTGATTCATCAGTGAGCTGACAGCCACAAAGAACACAGCACTGCTAAGGAAGAAATCATCTTTTTCTTGTTGTGTTTTATTTATTATTTTTACAGTTAAGGCTTTTGTCTTTCCTACAAGTGCATTACGTTGTATTTAACAGATATTGGAAATAAGCTTCTTGTTTGTTTGTTTTGCTTTCCCCTTCTCTCCCCCCTCCAGCTCTTTCAAAGTCAGTTTTCATCAGTACAGAAAGCACAGAGCATAGATCCCTGCAGGTCCTCATTAGTATATTCTCTGAACTATAATAATACTCTGAAACGACCATTTAGTAATGCTTTAAAAAAAAATCCTGTTCATCAGGTAACTGACTGGGAAAGGCCTCGACCAACTGGAGAAATACCTCAGCAGTAAAGAAGCACCAGCAAAGAGAAATAAGAATGATAAAAGGTCTGAAAAACATCACAAGGCAAGATTAAAGAAATTGTAATGATTTAATCTGCAAAAGAAAAGGAGAGAGATAGTGCGATAATGCTCAGTTACATGAAAAGTAGCTGCAGAGAGTATGAAAATGTCATTTTCCATAAGTTCTTGGCAAAGGATTAAAGAAATATTTCATATACGTTTACTGTAAGACTTATCAGACACTTGAGGAAAAAGCCTTACTGACAGGAACTGCTGAGTATAGATGAGATCGCTTTGGGAAACTGTGATTCACTGGCAAATTAGACAGGCATTCACTGTAAGTAATTTGTGTGGCTGATCCCATCTTCAGCAAAAGGGGTGCAATCGGTAACCTCTCAAGGTATTTTCTTCTTCGATAGTACCAAAAACAAGTTTGTCCAATCCCAAGCAAATCAAGCATTTGACTTCACCACTGTCGCCATACTCATAACACAGCATACCTGGGGAAAGGCTAACAGACGAGCCATCAGTCACTTACTTTATTTCATTGACCGGTACTTTCCTCTGCGCCAGCTGTTCTACCATGCCTTTTTCTTCTGAGGGCAGCAGGAACAACAAAGCTTCACCACCTTCTTTGTATCTAATCCAAAGGAAGAAAAAAATACATATATTGTTTTCAACTTGTGAGAATTACATTTGCTTCCTTACTAGTAGCCCAAAGAGCAGACAATCACCTTCACTCCAAAAAGGGAAAAGCCAAACTAGTTAAGTGACTTGTCACTATCTCCAAGTGGTTTCAAAATTACAGCTTGAGTTCTTTATGTCTGGGTCTAAGACATGGATTAGGAGCAGAGGATCCTGTTCTTTCCTAGACTGGAAGTATTTCCATGGTGACACTTGATCAAATATTACCAGATCTGCTACTTGTATTCATCCTCTACCAACAGGAAAATGTTAACCCTTGGTACCACCCAATTCTCCTTTGCACAACTGTAAGAATGTAAACATCAGAAAAGCATTAAGTGCTTTGAACTCAGAGGACCACTTCTATTTCCATGTTGAATGAAGACTACTTTTCTAAAAGATCACAGAGGAATTACTGTAATAAAAGCACAGAAATGGACCCACTTATGAGCCACAGCCTGTTACTGTGTAGAACAGTTCTAAACAGACAGAGGCGCTGAGAGGCAAGTCCCTATGCAAAAGCAGATGATAAGCCTGCAAATGGCTACGATTATCAGTAGTCTATTTATATGAAACAAATTACAGTAATATTTTTCAATTTCTTTTTAATGTCATAGTTTGTTTACTAACTAAACAGAAGTTTGGTGCCCACTCCATTTCTATTTGTCTTGCTGATTAAATTTTTTAGCCAGCTTGAACATAACTGGTTCATCTTTTCTGTTTTCTGGATGAAAAGTTACTCTTACTCCATTGCCTTTTCCTGTTTGGACTCAACTCCAACTGCATTCTCCATCAAGAAAATCACAGAATCACCAAGGTTGGAAAAGGCCTCCAAAATCATCTATTCCAGCCACACACCTACCATCAACACCATCAAGGAAAAGGATATTATACAGAACACGCCAACTGTCAGCAGAAGAGTGGGAGACGTTACTAGTTTGTCTTTGAGTCAGAAAGCACAGAGAACAAGACTGTGACAAGGTGAGTCACATAACTTTCCAAGAAAAATTCCAGTGACAGAAGAAATCACCAGCCCAGTCCTTGTGCATAGAAAAGGGAAAAGAAATGCGATGTAAGGGAGTGATGGATTCAGACAGCTTATTGGAGGCCAAAGAGTGCAAAACACATCCTAACATCAAACAAACGACAGTGACAGCATTAGCTGAAAAATCATTTCAGATGGAATATATGGAGCCCATGTTTCTCCAAAAGTACAAACAGTTATCACTTGGCAAAAACAGATCCACAAAACTGTTTGGAAACTATAAACGCTATCTGTCACAGCATAGTAAGCAATGCAAGCAGCAACAAAATCTGCAGTTAAAACAGTCTGACAGCTTTTATTACAGCTCTGCTTTCCTTTGATGAATTTGAAACATCAAAACAAGATGTTCTTGGGTGACTTTTGTTTTTTTTTTCCTGCTCAGCGCTACAACACACAACGGGTTTGGGAACGGAAGATGATTTTAAACAATATCCTGCCTTTAACAAGTTTTCATGAAGATTTTTCATCATGAAAATTTAACCCATATATTCTAGGTTTTGGTATTTGACATGGAAATCAAACTGACACAAGATGGATGAGGGGCCTCTGCCACAGGCTGTCACAGTAACAGTTCATGGGATTTTGTCTGTTTTGAATGGTAAGAATAACAAAGGATACCAAGAATAACAAAATAAACACTAAGACATTTGGACTTCGTCACCAAAATGATACTGTTTTGGTATCAAGGATAAGACAGAGATACAGTAAAATAAATAAATAAATAATGTATCATTTATATATATATAAATTCTCATAAAATATAAAATATAATACAGATAATAGATATTCTGAAATTATTTTTATTCTTTTAATAGACTTTAAAAATCTAATGTAAATTTATCTGCTTGCAGTCTTTTCCAAGAGTTCAAAGCAAATAATACATTTGCCCTAAGGAAAATAACTGTCTTTACCAATAGCATAGCAGACTACTGACAAAACTTTCCATGAAGTCTTAGGTCCTTTATATAACGAGTAGTTACGGCTGGGAACGACTTGCATGTTTAGACCAAGTCCACTTTGTAAGAAAGCTCTATTTATTTTAACCCAACCAAACTCCAGACACTATATCAACAGTGCAGGCACAAATCAGATGCTGCCTCTGTCTGAACATGCAACAGATCCTGGAAAGCTATTGAACCTCAGAATACTTTGCATTTTATGGTAAAAACTGATAATAGCAATTCAAAGACAGCTTATTATTCATCACAGAGAACTTAAAGCACCATTAAAAATATGAGAAAAAGAGTCACTTTTATCTACCCAAAGCTTGTATTAGACAGAAAGGCACAATGATATCGCTACCAATACTAGTGTCGTCAACTCAGAATACAGAGCAACACACACCCTTTTGCCAGTTCCATCAAAACCGATGCTATGACAGGAAAGGATTCACAAAAGACCTATGAGAATGACCAGGATACCTGTCTAATCTCTTGATATAAGAGGAACACTTTCATCAAGGCAACAAAAGTCTTAATGTATGTATACACCTAGGTAGGACAGTCTTTGTAGAGTACTCCAATATAGTGAATGGAAAGAAGTGGTTTGTATAATTCCTTGTTTCTTGCATTTCTTATCTTGTAGCATTCTAAAATTTCTGCTTTAGTACAACACGCTATGAAATGCCAATGCCATATAAATCATGTAAGAAATACCCATCACAGGCCAATGAAAACAGATATCCTCTCTGAAAGCCACCGACCCAAACTCTAGAAGGATACAGACCAGGAGATGTTATTCTATCTCAGTTTTTCTTTTATACCTTTTTCTCAGTACCCTCGAGGTCATTCTCAAAACATCAAGAAGGATCACATGAACCTTCAAGCTGACTTCTTGTGTTGTTAGTGCTAAACATTTTATATGCTGTGTCAGTTATCCTTTCAGAAGTGCAAGATCAAGAGACGTAATTCTTAAGGCACATTTACATTATTCAGAAAAAGAAAACATACATTAAATCTGAATCTATGGACAATGGTATTTTTAATGTTTAATGCCAAGTTTTGTGTAGCCTTTATATCGAGAAAATTGTTTCTTTACTGTTGTACCATCACACAAAAAGAGACAAAGAATAGAGGTTTCCAAACCGATACTGTTTCATCTTTTGGCAACTACTGAGAAGAAGAACCAATAAAAAAGGAAAATTAAATAATTTTTCAAAGATGAAGTCAAGGATTTAAGGAGACTTAAAGACTTCCAGTAACTATCAATGCAGTGTAATCCTTTTCCTTACCTACTCTGGGAACATCAACTCTTTCAGATGCCAATATTTCAAACATACTTTAGGAATGGTCTTTGCCCATAGTCATTCCCATTTTTGCCCATAATTTGCCCATTAGTCATTCCCATTGGGAATGCAGTTTAATTATTTAAAATAGATGGTTTAATATGAATGCTGTTCTTCAGAGTCAAACATGAAAATGGAATAATTACTGAATTGACTAAGCTGAAAAACAAACGATCTGAAGTACAATCTAGAAAAGTCTGTATCAGTTTATTCTCTCACATAGCTGTTGAGTTACCAAAAAAAAAAAAAATGCAAGCCTATAAAAAGAAGTCTTCCTTGGGCAGAGTTTTATCTTGTTTCTTGAAAAGAACAAGTTTTTAATGTATTGAGAAAATTAGGATCCTAAAGATAATCTCCAAGTGAGAAGATGTATAGGATAGCTGCTTTTGAGACCCTACAGACGACAGCAAAGAGCTGGCCTCAGCTACAGCAGCTCTTCAGCACAAGGATCACTTCTACAGAGTAGAACATAACTAGGATTTATCCCCAATCCTGCTGACTGCAGTCTTCACGCTATCACCAAAACCAAACATCTGTCTTAAAAGATGAATTAATTCAATGATTTATTATTTGCTAAGTACACCCATAAATTGTACTGGAAAAAGTAAGTTTACCCCAAAGTAAACCAATTTTCCCAGCTCTTTACTAATTGACTATATTAGTCATCATGTTTTCAAGTGATCAACCAAACAATTCAGGGTTTAACCTTTGCATTGTGATTTGCATTTAACAGTCCCTTAGTATACCATATGCTATTCATTCAAATTCTATAGAAAACTGAATCTTTTTTGCAAAAAATACTTTGAAAAAAATATATTCACATACTTCTAGTTCATTTCTCTCCTATTTATTCATTAGACACTTTCAGTACTTATTAAAAGACAAGCAGCTTCTTTGCAACTCTATCTTGACATGGAAGCAGTGACAAATGATCATTAGCACTATAAAGCAAAGGGTAGGCATGAGATACTTATACTGAATACAGGTTAGAAGACAGTATAAGACTAACAACAACTGATTGCCAATTTGCCCTCCACAAAAGGTGTTCTCCCTCATTCTCTTGTCAATGAGTGGTTGCCATTGCTTCATATCTAATGCTAACTAATAGCTCAAAATGATCTTTAGCAAAAGTTTAAGGCAGTTAATCCACCATGACACAATCTTTCCTCTTGATTTTATTTACTTACGGTATGAAACCATATTTCTTCTACAATTCTTTCTGTTTCTTTGCTAGGGAAATGGTGCACTTGGTAATTTTCTAACAATTTCTCTCTACTTATAATTAGCCAATACTGCATAGTCTTAAACAATGGATCTTATCTCCTTCTCAATTAGCTTTCACATGACGGCACAACTACGTGCCTGCAAGGAGGTAAGGTCTCATAAAATTTATGAAAAGAAAGAAAACCGGAAAGGTAAGTTTAACAATTAAAACTTTGCTGCATATTATCTCATGAGGACCCAAGTGAAGCACAACTACAGTTTTCTTAACAATATATGATCCATACCTAACAAACATTATTGCATTCAAAGTGGTTTTCAATAACATCTCCTATTGTACCACTGTGCCATCTCGGGGAGGAAACTAATGTGTATGGTTTGAAATCCAAAGGGTTTGTCAGTAGGTTCTGAGCTTGTGGCCAGGCCCTCAGAAAAAAGCTTCACATTTGAATCACATTAACAGACTGCAATTCTAAATTTGACTGATTTCAAAAAGATTTTCTAGCTGGGCTTTATAACCAGGCAGTATCTTGTTAGTATTTATACAGGACTTAACAGCCTGGTATTAGTTTGACGACAAATCTAAATCTGCAAAGACATTAAGTAAATTTATGAGTTTAATCTTACTTATTAAATAATTTACCGCTGTGAATATCTTTTTTTCCAAACTCAAACAAAACCCAAGAGCAGTAACAGTAAAACTCATGGCAGCAAGGAGACCAGCGCCCTGACGGACCTGGAGAAGATCACCATGCCTATTCCTAACCTGCATTTTCAGTAGGTTAGCTAGAAACCTAACAATCACACTTCACATAATAAGGACTACAAAAAAAAAGTGAAATGAGTCAAGTTTTACTATTTCTACCACAGAACTTGTTCTTAAATTATTCCAAGTTCCTTGATAAAATAGCTGCAGCAGTGAAGGAAAGAGCATTTCACTAGCATGTATGTTCACCTGCGCTGCAACAATATAAGACATCTACCAAAAAAATCCAAAAATGTCAAAACAGAGTTTTATTCTGAGAAGACCTATTTCAACCTGATACTCATATGAATAAAACTGTTAACCCACATGCTGCTCTTCAACAAAGAGGAACTAATATCCATATTTATCCCCTAAGGCCTTCCACAGAAACACAGTAATTCATAGTTCTGTTTTAAAATTCAACTATTAAATCTGATTATATAAGCTGCCATTTTAAAACATTTCTCAAACAAAATAACAGCTTTAGGTCTTGTAATGGGCTCAATGCAGGTAAAACTTTTTATGCTACCTTCCGGGCCTTCTCACACAAAGAGGATTGGTGAAATCTTTAAGCTTCAGAACAAAAAAATAAAACTTTATTCTTCAAGCCCAAGAGCAAGAAGAGTTTTATCTAATGTTCATCATATCTTCCATACAATGAGTTTCTTCCCTATTGCGGTAATGTTATTCAGGGTTGGTTTTTTTTCAAGAGAGAAACAGCACTGTAAACAAATACACTAATATCAGAATTTCTGTCCTATCTACATGACTGACAGTCTCTTTTCAGAATAGGTATTTTTCTTTAATTGAGCATAAGAGCCCAACTGAATAGGAGCCTGAATGCTGCACTCATCAAAATCTGCACCAACAGAGGTGACCTCACTGCCACTGTCACCACTGCTGAAACACACCACCTACTGCCACACTGTGCTCACAGCCTCTGTTTGGTCTCCATAAACATTAAGCAAGCATTGATGAATGTCAATGGGTGTCATTTTTTACACATGGAGTAATTCAATTCCACACCTTTGCTTCATATGCAGTTTCTTGTCAGCCACCATTTTGTCAGTCTGTCCCACTGCCACAGCAACAAAATTCAATGCAGTGTTGTTGGGAAGGTTCAACCTCTGCTGCCACACCACCAGCATCTACTTCTGATGTCATTAGCCAACACAGTAAAAGTGAGAGGCAACACTTCCTTCCAGAACAGCCCTCATACCTAGTAACAAGTTCTGAGAACCATGCAGCCCGGTTTTATTTATGTCACAGAGCTGTATTCCCCTCCATTTAGCCATACTGGACATTTGTCACTCTTTTCAGTACAGTCAAAAAAAACAATAGACAAGAAAAGGCAGTAACTCACCATCTGTACTCTGCTGGTGTTAATCTGTACTCTGCTGGTGTTATCATAAATTGAATTCATAGCAGGGTTTGGGTTGGAAGGGACCTTTAAGATCATCTAGTTCCAAAGCCCCTCCTACTATATACAGGGGCACCTCCCTCTAGACCAGGTTACCCATAGCCCAATCCAGCCTGGTCTTAAGTGCTTCCAGGGAAGAGGTATTCACAACTTCTCTGGTCAGCTTATTCCAGTGCATCACCACCGTCACAGTAAAGAATCTTTTCCTAACATCTAGTCTAAATCTACCCTCTTCCAGTTAAAAGCCATTTCCCCTCATCATGTTTCTACCTGCCCTTATAAAAAGTCCCTCCCCAGCTTTCCTGTAGGCCACCTTCAGGTACTGGAAGGCTGCTATATCTTCAGATCCTTCTCTTCTCCTGGCTGAACAGCCCCAGCTCTCTCAGTCTGTCCCCATAGGGGAGGTGCTCCAGCCCTCTGATCACCTTTGTGGCCCTCCTCTGGACCCACTACAACAGCTCCATGTCCTTTTTGTGTTGGGGGCTCCAGAACTGGACGCAGTGCTCCAGCTGGGGTCTCACAAGAGCAAAGTAGGGGCAGAATCACCTCCCTCAATCTGCTGGTCACACTTCTCTTGATGTAGCCCAGGATACAATCGGCCTTCTGGGCTGCAAGCACACACTGATGGCTATGTTGAGTCAACTGACATCAACTGACATCCCCACATTTTTCTCCTCAGGGCAGCTCTCAAACCATTCTCTACCCAACCTGTATCTGTGCTTGGGATTGTCTTGTCTCAGGGGCAGGAACTTGCCCCTGGCCTTGTTGAATATGAGGTTAGCATGCATTCTTGAGTATACACACAGCATGGGAGAGGCTAACTCTCTAAGACTTCACTCATACTTCTTGGCTTTGATCATAATACCAGTCAGCACACAACAGCAGGTAATAGAGTATCGCACTTTGGGAAGTGAGACTTTTTGCTTTCCAATTTTCAAAATATTGTTTACCAAAAGGCAAACAGCATATGTATGGCTAGACAAAATATATGTGCCCATATGCATCCACATATTATGCTTAACAACGTCAAAAAAACATTACAACCCACAGTGACTTCCCTAAATCATTTTAAGCACTTAGCAAACCTACCCCCTTACCAGGATTAAATACCACAACTATGAGAAATCAGAGCTTGGGTCAAACTCATATAAAGCTCTAGATATAATAAAGATTAAAAATGTAGACCAAAGATTTATTCTGTTTTACATTCCAGCATTCATGTCATTATAAAAAAGGCTCCCAACAGAGAGAATCATTATACTCAAGAAACAGATTCTATAGTCTCCTCTGAAGGAAAGAAACAGAGGGGAGAAGGTAATTAATTATTGAGACATGCCAGGATGAGTACAGCCAAAATGCAAGATATTTATGCACGAATGGAAAGGCAGAATAGACATTTCAGCATCTTTTGAACTCATCAGTGTAAACATGACTGAAAGACAAACTTCCCTGTATCTGCTACTTTCATGCTATACAACTTATATTTAGAAAAACAATTTGGGGGAACAAAAAATGGTTATAGGTGTGCTTCATATACTATTATCTCCTGCTGTCCCCTAGTGGCACTGCAGCTTGTTTCACAAAGTGATCACGGAATATTTTCAAGTCTGGCCTTCACAGACTACAGGAAAGGCGGCCATCAACTGCAATTAGGAATCAGAACAGAGTTTTACAGATCATCACTACAAATCTCTCTTATTTATTAAGAATTTTTAAACTAAAACCCACAGGAAAATACTTTGATATTTTAAATAACAGACTTCACTAAGAGACCGTATGACAAACATTAAGCCAAAAAATACTGCTGGGCACGGCTGCGATATTGTCAGCTGTTTAGAAACTCTGTTACTGAACTAGTTCAGACCTAACAAAATACTTTAAAATGCAGCTGGAAGAAATAGCTTTGATTATTCCAATAGCAGCACACTTTTCAAATTTAAAAAATAATAATAAAAAAGATCAAAATCAAAATCTAGATAAGGCAATTCTACTATGAAGTAAAAGCATTACTGGCCAACATCCAGACTCTCTTGATCTTACCGTACCATAAATCACAAAAGCTAAAGCCACAATTTTTGCTCTTCGACAGAAAGCAATGCAAGTGAAATGCTACTTACAGAATGTGGTGGGCTTTTCCCTTAAAAAACAAAACAAAACAATCTTTATCTTTCAGATATTATATATGTTAGATATTGCTTATAATATGTTAGATATTGCTTAGTAATGTTGCCATAAAACAGAAAAGGGAGCACAGCCACAAGTGTCAGTCAAACGTTTTTCAACCCCATTCTGAAAATAATTTCTCTCTTGACTTTCATATTTACTTTTGTATCACAAAATAATTTGATTTCAGAAGTAAACAGTATTTGGCACCCCAATTTTAATTGCAGCTTCACACAGTCTCCTAATTAGCTGAGATATTTAATTAAGCTTTCACTCCATGCAATTATACACTCTTGTAACCCATGAAAATTTGTAATTAAATCTAACTTCATTAATGAGGACAACTAAACTACAGTTCACTTTTATCACATTTCTAGAAGAAAAAAAAACACAACAACAACCAAGAGCTTCTCTCATCCTAACTGCAGAGAGAAGTTTCCTACTTGTTACTCAGTTTACCAAGAAACACATTCTCTACCCACGTCCAAAACTGCACTATTTACTTACTACACAGTATTTACCTAAAGCTAGTAGACATCTTCCATCCTCAGCGGTTTATTTCAGTGATCTTTACATTACGTTTCCAGAAATGCTTTACTTCAAGGGAAAGAGAGTCTAACATTTGTCCAAAATGAAAGCCCAGAGTAGGGCAGAACCTTATCTGATCTTTGCACAAGATTATGAGACAGAAAATACCTGTAAAACTTTCCCTACAGAAGGAATTTGCTTTCAGTATTAGACTGAATTCTGCTAGTTCAAACCACAGAATGGCCAGGGTTGGAAAGGACCACAATGACCATACAATTTCAACCCCCCTGCTATGTGCAGGGTCACCATCCACCAGAGCAGGCTGCCCAAAGCCAAATAACTTGCCCAGATGTACACACAGTTAGGTAAGGTCTGACTACTGTTAGAGCTGCAAGAATAGGGACCCAGTCAGTGGTACTTCACTGAAAGCCTTGGGAAAAATGGGTGATCGTTAGCTTAGTCTTTACATAGTAGTTCCTGCCTTCTAAAACTACTGATAATGATTCTTGGCACCACAAAAGAATGGGAGAAGGTACAACGGTTGTCACTTTGGGGTTGTGTTAAAAGTATGGATGTAGCTCGAAAACATCTCAACAAGCCTTTTATAAGCTTCCAATTAAACAGTGCCAAATGCATTGCTTTCCTTTCCTCTCTGACACTGTGCCATAAAGAGAGAATGACAAGCCTTCATAGGAAGGCAAACAGAATATAAACAAAACAAACAAAAATCACCACTTCACAGACCTCTACATGTGTGTTTTTTTTCCCTAAGTTGGGACCCATGAAATTAACTATATTTTTATCTAATTACACCTAACATTCACTGATTGTGCTCATAGATAACATGTTTCCAAGAGCACTTAAAAATTCATTATTCCCTCCTACAACAAAAAAGCAGACAGGAGAATACAGTGCACAGGAATGAGTAGGGCAGAAAAGTGACCAATCAGATTGGAAAGTGTTGGCTAAAAATTCCAGGTTCTGAAATTTTCTAGAAGTACAAAATTTAATGCAATCTGATCCAGAAACACAGATTTGGTAGCGCTGACTTCTAAATCCTACTCTAGGAAACAGTTCTGTCATTGTTTGACTTCCACTTACATTGCAACACAGATGATAAAAGCCTACTACAAACAAGTTCAATTATGTACAAGACTTAATGCCGGGTCTTGCATGTCATCCTTCAGATAACTGAGTAAAGTTTTTAATCTATCAAATTGTGCAGTAATAACTTCACTTTTTCTTAAAAACCTACTTCAGAGAACAAGGACCAGGTTCTCATAAGCATACTAAGGTAACTCCCTTCCTTCAGAAGGACTCAGACACAAATATTTTAACTAAGACTAGCCCTACAAATATAATTCTACCAGTGACTTAGAAAACTAAAAATTTAACTAGTAGATAACATTGTTCAATTCCTTCCTCCTCAAATCAAAATAAGAAAAATATACTTCCTTTCTTTCGAACAGTCTGCAATAAGACAAAGCACACACACTTGTAAGTTGTATTTTCTATACACTGCATTGGCAAAACAAGCACTTCTGCTCACGAATGTGCTCAGCTCAGCTAGTGAGGTAATATTGCCAAGTACAAAAGAAGACTTCTGCTTCCTCACTCTTAGTCTTCCCTGATCAGATTAAACAATTAGACATGGTCTTTCTTTGTGCTGTAAGGAGTCTCTCACAAAGAAAAGATTAATTTAGACCATTATTTCTAGATGATCGAAAGTGTCTTTTGGTGACAACAGTCCTCCTTTTCTTTCCAATTTGTGTCCTGATTTTTTCAAGCGAGTGTGCATCCAGCCAATTATCTGTCCTGATAGCTATCGAATTTTAAACATTAAATGAGAATGAATGAGAAGTGAATATGAACCTGGCTGTTCTTCCCACTCGATGGATGTACGTGTTTGCATCTTCTGGACAATCAAACTGAATGACCCAGTTCACTGCTGGAAAATCTGCAAAGAAAAAAAAGATGCCAAAATTTAAGCTCATTTGATCCCAACCCCTCCTACAAGGGCAGCATCATATTTTGGAGCATTAGTTTCTGCAGAAACCATCATTTAAACCAATTTATAGACATTGAGTGCAACCACTGAAATAAAAATAAAATTAATTGTTGTGTATTAGCATATCATAAACAGTCATCCTCTTCATCAAAGAAAGCTAAAATTAATGGTGTCTTCATTTTCCAAATTATGACAGTGCACTGAATGGAACATAATTTCAAACTTGAAAGGAGCAGACAAGCTTTGTGTCACACAGATGATAAAACACCACTACAATTAATAAATAACAGAATCCGACCCACTTTTCACCTACACCCTTGTGGGGTGAAGTCAGCTGTGGTGACACAGCACTACTTCAGCAATCCACATACAGAATTATCACACACTCTCAGCAACACTGAGGGGATGACCAAGCCTGCCAAAGGAGTCATCACGCTATTTGAATTACAGTATTTATGAGCACTTTCCAGCTGTTGTACTTCATCCAGAAGCAGCATCCTTTAGATTGCAGTAAATAATTAGTGTTACTCCCTGACCAAGCCTGTAGTTATGCCATTGGACAGTTAAACATACTCTCGAGAAACCTAACCAACCATACCCACATCAGCACCTCACTAGTGAGATGTCAGCAGTGTAGAAGGTATGATAAGCCATTTGTACTTCTGTTTTCTATTTTTTGAGTACCTTCCTCTAGTAACATGCTGACAAAATCTTGGATTTTGGACAATGAGTTTCCTATCTGAAAGAAGAATTAGTAAACTCCTAAAAATGTTCTCGTGTCACACACAAAATTAGCCAAGTACAAAAAAATAAAGTCCAAGTATCTACAAAATATATAAAGAAGTCATAATTAAGCAAGTAATGACAAAAGAAAAGAAACTCAAGCTAAAACAGGGCTTATAAAATATTCCTGCTCTTCATATATTATTCTACCTCTTTAAGAATACAGCGCTATAGCCCTACTCATAGAATCATAGAATCATAAAGTTCAGTCCAACCATCCTCCCATCACCATTGCTACCACAAGCCACTAAACCCTATCTCAGAGCTCCTTATCCAGATGCCTCTTGAACCACCTCCCTGGGCAGCCATTCCAGTGCCTGACCACTCTCTTGAGAGAAAAAGTTTTTCTTATGTCCAATCTAGACCTCCTCTGGTACAACTTGTGGCCATTTCCTCGGGTCCTGTTTGTTGCCTGGGAGAAGAGGCCAAGCTCCTTCTCATCACAACCTCCCTTCAGGAAGTTGTAGAGTGCAGTGAGGTCTCCCCTGAGCCTCCTCTTCTCCAGACTAAACAATCCCAGCTCCCTGAGATGCTTCTCATAAGACTTGTGCTCCAGACCTCTCACCAGTATTTCTTCAACATACACAACATATGTCTCCACATACTGCTGGGTTAGTAATTTCTATATCCTTTGGCATAACCCACGGGATAGAGGCATATCAGAAATATTTAAAGCTGCTGAAATCTTGCCTTAAGGCATGTAGTAAGCAAATACATCACTATTTCCATCTTCTCTCATTTGGATATTCGTCATGCAAGATGGCTGGAAAAGCAGACTGCCTTCCAGCTGGGAAAACTACATCTGGTCCACAGACCGGATGGGAAAGAAGAATTGCTTCCACTGACTTATTTATTAATAAACATCATAATAAGACTAGTGACAGTTTAGGTCTTTCTAGGACAAAAACAAAAACTGAGAGCAAATAAAGCTGGCATCTTCAGCAAAGAAACAGCAGAACTCTTTCAGAAGCATACATTTTGGCTCCCAAGCAAACTACATTTCTTACAAATCAGGTGGTCATCAGAACATAGTGCCACTGACAAGAGTTTTAATGGCATAAAATCATAACTTCATGAATAATGACTACTTTTGTGGGCACATACCCAGGCCACGTGCTGCAATATCCGTAGCAAAAAGTACTGCTGCCTTCTTCCGAACAAAACATGTGTAGACTTCCATTCTCTTCATCTGTTGCTGTTTGCCATGCAATGCCAGTACAGGAAGACCAGGTTGAAGCTTACAGAACACTCTGAACAGATACTGGACCTATCCAACAAATTAGGGAAAAAAAAAACATAAAATCAAATTTAACATTGCACAGTGAAAACAATATCCAGTAAATCACAACAGACTTAGCACTTTGAGTAAAAAACACTTTTCTCCACATCAGAGATAAGACATGCAGTTCTGAAATGCTGTCATGCACTCAGGGTACAATAATAGGAAATAAACTGTGGTAAAGGTCTGCTATTCCTACTGACGGCATTTCCCAATGGACACAGAAGCACGTAGCAGCAGGAATGATGTAGGACACAACTAGTGATGCCATACGCAAGGGACCAATGTATCAAAAACCCATCTGAAGAGCTGCTTTTAGACATTACTGGAGGAATACAGTATCTTCTGCTTACTTTATAGTAGACATACCTAATCATTTTAAAGATAGTTACAGAAATTGTTCAGTAACAACTGCAACTCAGAGAACTTCCATACAAGTAAGCCTACAACTTCACCACACTCAGTCACCAACCACAGTACAAAAAATACTGTAACCTCTTGCACTGAACGAACCATGATAAATACTTACTTCACAACTGCATTTGGAAAACACACGGTAAAATATCAGATAAACACAGAAGCCTTAGGAAAACCTGCGCCATACAACCACATAATGATAACTTCAACAGAGTGATCCCAAGGCAGTGCTATAAGCAGACATCTGAAGGATTACTTCCTAGGTAATCGAAATAAAAACCTTGAGCACAAGTCTAACAAAAAGTAGCTGAGGGAAATGGCATCGTTCAGTCTGGAGAAGAGGAGGCTCAAAGGAGGCATTTTCACTCTCTAAAAGTGCTTGAAAGGAGGTTGTGCTGAGGTGGGTGTCAACCTCTTCTCCAGCATAACCAGATGAGAGGGCCTCAAGTTGGACCAGAGAAGGTTCAGGTTGGATGTTAGGAAGAATTTCTTTTGTGAAAAAGTGGTCGGGTACTGCAATGGGCTGCCCATGGGAGAGGAGGAGTCACCATCTCTGGAGATGTTCAAGAAAAAATTAGATGTTGTACTGAGGGACACGGTTCAGTGGATAAATAGTGATGGCAGGGGGATGGCTGGGCTAGATGATCCCAGAGGTCCTTTCCAACCTTGATGATTCTATGATTCTTTCCCATACTATTTCACAATTAAACTTTCTTGTGTAACCACCTTTAAAGCCTTTGAAAGAAAGCAGCTACAAACTACTGAACTCTGTAACCCTACAGAGAAAATGAAAAATACAGTAAAACAAAATAGTCATACCTCTTTACAGCTTGCAAAAAACACAATGCTCTTCTTCTTCAAGTGACTCTTCAGGAAAGAGTATAACACATTTATTTTGTGTTGAAGCTCACAAACGATGTAGTTCTGATCCAAAGTTGCCGGGGTACTTAAAAAAATATCAGAAGAAAAAAATTAGGTTCCACAGTAATCATAACATTAAAGCAAAGTAAAAAAGAGTGAGTACAAGTGTATATATAATCGACAGAGCTGCCTGTCTTTTCTTCACTTCTAAACCAAGTGTCTGACAACTATCCACAGAAAGGAAAAAAAAAGTCAGGCTGGAAAGTTGCCCCACTTTGAGAAACAGGTTTCGATCTCCTGAGTAAATGTCAGCAGAGAGAAGGGCAGGAGGCAACTCTTGGCATTACTTCTAAATTCATCTACTAGCAGCACAGCAAACTCTTTCCATCTCTAAGCAGCGACATTCAAATTGCCTTGACTTAAAATGCAATTTTGTCTATTGGTGCTATTAAAGTATCATTTGTGCTCCAGGCAATGTCAAAGCACAGTCTAAACTTGCAGACAAAAAAAAAAGCATTGATGCATTTTTACTGATTACACCCTGACATGTAAAGTGACTTTGTAAAGCACTGAACTGACATCTTAAGTCACCTTGCAACTAAAAAAAAAAAGTTAATTTTTTTTTAAAAAGGCATCTTTGCCCTAGAAATATATTTAAATACTCGCCTCACAGTCCCTCTGCTTCTCCATGGACAGACAAAGGGTATTTAAAATTACTTTACTGTATTAAAAGTGCCACTCAGAAGAATGAAATTACAAGATGCTGCTCCAGTTTTTATTCCACTGTTCAATTTGAATTACATCACAGTATTTTTGCCCTGTAGATCTTTCAGGGGAAACTGTCCCTATAATACAACAATACACTCTGTACCAAAGCCATAAACTCTAAAACAATGAAAGTTTCCTTTTTTTTTTTTATTCATTCTATTATCTAACTGTATTTCCCCCAATATTTCAAAAACTCAAGTGTACTTGAAGCAGACTTCACAAAAAACACCATTTGTGAAATATACAGTCCTCAAACTGGAGGCTCCATGCTAAGCTCTGCAACCTCTTCTGACACAAGGAGAGTAACCACATTTTTTTCCAGCAATCGCATTTATTTAATATACTGACTGGAAGGAAAAGAATATACTATCAAAGGCATCAGCAGAGCAATAAAGAGTATCTAGCCAAGTAGTTCATTAAAACACTGCCTCGGGATTCAACCTCTTTCTGCTGTTCATTTTGGCAATGGTTTCTCATTTGCTCTTGGGTAAGCCATTCTTATCAGCGTGCTTCACCTTTCTCCACCTTCATTTTATGTATAGAAATATTTACACACTCCTTAAGACAGGGGGAAAAAAAAGTCATAGATGTTCATAAGCCTTCTGGTACTGAGAGGATAAGATCTGGCTTTTCTGTGGGCTATAAGCAGCATTCTTCTCATTTCTTCCCTCTTTTCAAAATCTATCTGCCGAAAAAAGAACATGCACTTTTTTTCCAATTAGAGTCAAATTGCACAGCATGCCAATTTTACTGCGGGTGTGCACAGCACTGCAGTCCTGATCGTGCACAGTAAACTCAGTACTTCTGGAAGCAACAGGTCTTGATGCACACAGACATATGCCAGATGCTTCCTGCTGGGCACCAATACTGCGTATGCAAACCAGACTGTCATTCTCTACGTTCCCAATAGAACGGCTTCTTCTTAGAACATCACCATTCATTAACAACATTCTGAAGAACCATATTCATTCAATGAATGTGGTGCTCCTACACAGTAAGTATGCATACACACACGCAAAGGAAGACAACATAACAAGCAGCAATTCGGAAGTGACAAGTGCTACAGCCAGAACACCACTTCATCCAGGTCATAATCCAATCTGGAGCTTATTGCCAAGGAAAATAAACTCACAGACAGAAAAGGAGCCCGAGGAGCCACAAGCAAAGTACAGTGCTCAGTCTCCCCGTAGCAAATCAATCAGAACTAGTAACCTCTCTCCTGAAATACCCTGCTTTCATGATGGCACCTGACACTGATGGAAGGAGAAGGATGCATGACTTCAGATTCAGGAAAATGACAGTCAGGAAAGCAAGTGAAGTAGGTTCTCAAACTGTTTAACCTTCCCACAAAAAAATAAATGATCAACATACCTGAATTTGGCTTTCTCATGAACCCAAACATATTCTGGATCCTTTAAACTCAACCGTGCGAGATCCTTCACTGATTTTGTTTGTGTTGCAGAAAAAAGCAAGGTCTGGCGCTTCTTAGGCAAATTTTCTATGATTGCGTTCATTGTATCAGCAAAACCCATGTCGAGAATCCTATCAGCTTCGTCAAGAACTGAATTGAGAAATAGATTTGAAAAACCTGTTTTTAGCTTCCCTTTTGTGATTAAAGACTTTAAATCCATCAAGCACAAAAATCCATGCCTACTTAAACTACAGAGATTAGTTACCACATATGACAGGATTTGCTTTAGATATTCACACACTCCATAAAATAGGTTTAAAAAGCTGCAGCATTTTGCATAGCCTTTGCACTACAGCCCTCCATTCCACATGCTGAAGCATAGGAAGATACGTATTCCAAATAAAAAGTTCAGCAATTTGCAGACAGCCTATAAATTACCAACTCCCTACCCAACTGCTAAAACAAAAGCATGCAATGTATAACAGTACTGTGCCATTAAAGACAGAGAAAAACGGGTTCTTCTGTGCCTAAGCTCAATTTGCCATTGCATCATAAGGAAACAGAACTTGAAGAAAAGAGCCTACATTTAATGCAAATATAGTCTAACTGCCATGAATAGCACTGAGTATAACAAGCCTGGTTTTGCAATTTATCAGCTTCATTAGCTCGTTAATTGCTTCTAAGTTCCTCAAGCTTTGCTAAAGATTATGCACAGTTCTTAGTGGCCTCCCATTAAGCTGAAATTTGTATTCCAGTTGGAAGGAGCATTAATCTGGCTTAAAATTCAAAAAGAAACATGTTTTCTAGAATTGGCCCACAATACATATGCTGTAATCAACTATAAGAAATACTCATCATCGTATCATGAAAAACGAGAGCCAGGGTTGGAAGCAAAGGCCATCTTATAGCTAAAACATACCTGACTATATAAGATACCACATGTGGTTTTGAGTTCCTTACTTAACCCACCTACTACACATTCTTATCATCCTAAGGAAGGCAGCTCTTAGCAACTGCTTTCAGATTAAGTACAGAAAAGAAAGGAGTTTTGCTGTTTTCCATTTCATTTGTGTGTGTGCAAATAGAAATGCTCTTTCATCTAAGTACAAAAAAAACAGAATAAACCTTTTAAGCAAGGAAGCCCCCCTCTGAATTATGAGCTACTACAAAATATTTCTATGTTTTGTGAGGCACTAAAAAAAAAAAATAACTTACTCAGCATTTGCAGATCAGATGCATAGAAATAAGAAGTTTCATCCATGTGCTGCAGAAGCCGTCCTGGAGTGCAAATGAGCATATTTATGTGGTGGATTCTCTCAGACTCTTCTTTCAGATCCTGAAAATATGTTAAACCAGCTGAGCTCTGGTTGTTCGTGCTAGAAGCCCAGTGGCAGAGACCTCAGCCCAGCTCAACCTACTGACAGTTCATGGAAAGAATCAAGCTTTTCCTCTTTTGACACAAACACCAGATTTTACCAGCATGCTCACGCTAGCAGCTTGCACTAATGTTTTTCAGAGCAATCTGATTTAATAGGACAAGAAGGGTTGGGAGAAAGTTTGACCCAGTCACATAACCTGTAGAGATGGTAAACATACAAGAGCTTTAAAAGACACAGTAGAGGAAAATTAGTGTGTCTCTAATAGTTTCCTACTAACTCCTTAGTTCCACGACTTCTGTTTTCCGGAGTTTCCTTCCTAAACTAGCCCTTACTACAGCACTTATTTACGCTCCCTCGCAGCAGGCTCCAATAGAGGACACACCTTTCCTCCGATGATAAGACCAGCTGAGAAGTCGTGATTCTTTCCCACTCTACGCAGAACCTTAAAAGTCTGAAACGCCAGTTCCCGGGTGGGTGATATGATCAAAACTCCCAATCCATCTGCTGAAGTCCACTGAAGGCGGTAAAGGAGTTCCAAAGCCTGGGAGATAATAAAAAATATAAAAAACTCTCACATTATTAAAAAAAAAAAAAAAAACTCAGAAGAAAAATAGGTAACAGCAAAAAGTGACACAGAAAAAGATGAAGCATTGCTAACTCAAATAATGAAGAAATATCTGCATGCGTTTCACATGGTTTGATTACACATGAATTTTGATGGTACTGATACTTGTTGAGTAAATGTTCCCCGGTCATACGGTTCAGTGAAAACCAGAAAGTGCAACTAGAAAGAGGACAATTAGCGTGACGTTCATCTAGGTTTTAGACTTACAGTAATATCATACACACCTGGTGCACACAGAGCATTCCACCCAGTGTTACCACATATCTCAATCCAGGACTGCTCCCCCTCTTACTAATTCACAGTCTTAGCTAATCTTAACGCAAAGATTTCAGAGATAGAAACACCCGAAGCATTTTTTAAATATTAAAGGTTGTTTAACACCCTCTTACCATTCTTTCTACTCTTTATGTGTCAAAATACTTCCATATCTTATCCCTAAAACTATTTTAAAATTCAGTTTCTAACATTACTTCTGCTTCTGTATTTCCCAGGTGAAGCCCTACTGGACCTGGTGCTCACCAATGCAGAGGACAGCATTAGAGAGGTTAACACTGGAGGCAGCCTGTGCTGTAGTGACCTGGTGGAGTTTGTGATCTTGAAGAATGCAGGCCTGCCAAAAAGCAGAGTCAGGACCCTGTGCTTCAAGAGAGCAAAATTCCAGCTGCTCAAGGGATTGCTAGATGGGAACCCCAAAGAAACTGTCCTTAAGGGCATGGGTACAGAACTGAGACAGGAGAGGTTTAGGTTAGATGTTAGGAGGAAGTTTTTCACACAGAGGATAGTGATGCACTGGAACAGGTTGCCCAAGGAGGTTGTGGATGCCCCATCCCTAGAGGCATTCAAGGCCAGGCTGGATGTGGCTCTGGGCAGCCTGGACTGGTGGTTGGTGACCCTGCACATAGCAGGGGGGGTTGAAACTAGACCATCACTGTGATCCCTTTCAACCCAGGCTATTCTATGATTCCTGCAATCTCATTTCGATTTCATTTCTCAAACTCGTAAGACTGTCTTTCAAAGCCAACTACATTTTTTCCTATTCTTTAGTAATAAAAGTAATCAGCATAAAGAATACATCTTTATTCAGAATGCACACTTTATTCAGAGTATTCAGAATGCACACTGCACAGTCACTGACAGAACAGGCTCCAAAGCAATTTTACTTTGCAGAAATGCCAAGTAGTGTTTAAATCAAAAAACCTCCATAATCAAAACCACATTTTGCTTTCCCTTCCTCCAATCACAAGATGATGGGCTTTGTATGCATTTATATGTGCACTTTAAAGAAACAAGCAAGCTTCTCCATTATATTTTCAGTTCCAAGAAATTAAATGCAGCGTGTGATGTTTTGAGTTACAGAGCCAAAGAGCACCACTCCCAGTGGGCAATTTACTTATTTCCTGCTTGGACCTGGAAGTGATTTCCGAGGAGTCCAAAGACACAGTCAAGAAGAGGAAGTCTACAATCTCTGCTATGCTTTACTTTGTCAAATAAGGGCCAAATCTTAAAACTTTAGCTGTATGAAAACCACGCATCCAAAAAGTCTAATCCACAGTTCTAATCCAGACAGAGTTTTCGAAAGAATCAGACAACTGGAGCTGCACAAGGAAAACACATTCCTGAACAAAAACAAACCTAATTCACACAGGGCCCACTGATGCAAGGATCAAAATGAGGTTTCAAAGCATTGGAACATTCCTAAGGACAATGATTTACCTTTTCTAGAACCTTAAGCTGTTTCCTTACATTAGTCTGCCTTGGCTTTCTAAGAATGCTTACATCACTTGAGCTACAATCTTCCTTCCAAGATCACTAGTCATATGTATTTAACATCCTCTTCTTCCTAGGTAACTTCCTAGGCTTAAGTGCAAACTATGTCATTACTTACCGGGACAATAAAAGCCAAGGTTTTCCCCGATCCAGTCTTCGCAGCTCCAAGTACATCTTTACCTTGTAAAGCCAAACCTATGGTTTGCCTCTGTATCTCAGTCACCATGCGATACTGAGCTTCCTGCAGTCCTGGTATTTGGGGTGTAGGAAGGGAACACAAGGGAAGAGAGAAAAAAAAATCATTTTTGTTTTGCCCAGAGATATATTTTTCTATTTGGAAAACACTGTATGTGGCAATACTCATTTAAAGATCTGCTTAAGGCAAAAATTTATTCATATGGAAATAAATAATGCATTCATTTATAATATAATTACTTTCCAAAGAGACTTTTTACACTCACCTTTCAGGGTTTTCTTTGACAGTGGAAAATCCGAAAATCTTTCTATTTCATTTGCATTTATCTGAAACAAAATAAGTTTAATCAGTGCTAAAATTAATCATAACTGAGAAATTAAACTGCATTTTAAGTAGCTGCTAAAGTAAGTATGTAATAGTGTGACGTAATCCAAGACAGCTGGTCACAATCTATGCTAGCTTGACCCACAGCAAACTACTCTTCTACCAAACTGTCCAGCAAGCAATAAGACACACTTTAATAATACGGACAAAGAGTGCAATTTAAAGCTCATATCATCATGAAAACTAAAACAACTGCAGCTGGAAGAGGCCTTGGGGGTCTCTGGTGCAGCCTCCTGCTCACAGCAGGCTGAGCTGTGAGGTCAGCCCAGGCTGCTCAGGGCTTCACTAAGAACTGCTTCCTTATAACCACACTGAGCCTCTACTTCCATCCGATTTTCTCAGACAGTGGTGAGGCAGCGGCACAGGCTGCCAGGGATGTGGTGGTCACTGACCCTAGAGGTGTTCCAGAACTGCGGAGATGTGGCACTGACAGACATGGGTTAGTGGGCATGGTGGGGAGGGGTTGATGTTGTGACTAGATGATCACTGAGGTCTTTTCCAACCTTAACGATTCTGTGATTCTATGTCTGTTTTCTCTTGTCCTTACATGACACAGTATCTCCTTGATGAGGTCCCATAGGCACTGGGGCATCCCATAAGGCTCCTCCAGCATCGTCTCCATTCCAGACTAAACAAGCCCAGCTACCTCAGCCCCTCCTCACATGTAAAGTGTTCCAACTCTTATTACTTTGGTGGCCTTCCAGTATATTGATGCCTTTCCCTGGTAAGACTGAGGTCTAGACTCCTCACTGGCTCCCCCATCACTTGGAAAAGAAAGCTAAACCTTTTGCAACACTTATGTCCCACTGCACCATCCCTGCTATAAAGGTGGGCATCTCTATGCTGCTGCTGCATAACTGGTGCTCTCAGCAAGGAATCACAAAGGAGACACCACGTTAATCTTCTACACGAAGTAATTGGCCTCGCTGATCTGGGGAGAGCAGTGGATACTGCCTACCTGAACATCAGGACGTAGCTTGGTGTCCTGACACCTACTAACTTAGTTCTCTGTATAAATCCACCTGAGCATACCTCAGAGATGTTAGCTATACATACACCAACATGCAAGAGTATGTTTGATCACACTAGTTGGCTGAATCACTTATAAAAACGTTGAGAAGTAGAGATCTATCTTAAGGAAAATGTAATGCTTTCAAGCCTGCTCTAGTCAACAGCTGATCAAAAGAAGCAGACAGCTTCTCCTGGCAAAGTTCACAACAATCAATAGCAATAAGGAAGAAAAAGAAGCAGAGAACTTGGGGGGGAAAATAAATATAGAGATTCCTGTAGCTGTAAAGCCAGAGCAGATGCACAGCGAGGTAGATCACACAGCTCTGAGTGCACACTGACTAGCAGCCACAAACAGAGATTTCCAAACGTCAATCTCTGTGCTTACACAACTCGTGCATCTCTAATGGCTATCGTTTAACGGATTGCTGAGCAACAACCTCCCAGCAAAGGAGCCAAGAAAAATGGTACTCAGATGTCTCTGACAACTTATGATAGCGATTCTTACAGAAAGCTTCCAATGAAGAGTTACTGAGCTGTCAAATCATGCTTATATGCACTTGGAGCACCACATGCTCTGCCAGCCCTGTCTACTATAAAAACTGTGCACTGTACTTCTTATGAGCATCTATACCTGCTTAAAGCAATCCAAACGGCAAAAACTGCCATATGAAATCACTGTAAGAGTCCGACCTTCACACGTTGGAATTCTGGACCGACACTTCCCAAATTCCATTGGTAATTCTGAAGGTATTTTATTTCATGCAATACTTCAAGGTGCACCAGTTCCCAGTCTTGTTACTTTGCATGCTAAAGGATCACAACTCACTGATGCACAGAGGTTCCGTTTCATTCCAATCAAGACGTTATGTCAGAAAACAGTATGCCCACAGGAGGAGAAACTATTTCACTAACATCAAAGCAATCCGCCATGTGCAAATAAAGGAGTAAATTTTAATAGGTTCTGACACACAAAACAGACTATCGCAACAGTGCAAAATTGTTTAAATAATTAGAGGCTGCTTGAAGGATTTCAGTGTACAGCTTATTGCTGGGTCACCTAGTTAAAAAGAACTGACATGTTAATCACAGTGGACACAAATATTATTGTGCTTTTCTACATTGATCTCCTCTAAAGCTCTTTCAAAGACCTGAAAGAAAAAGTGATAAAAGTATGAGAAGACCGTGCACAGGAACAGCCACACCACAAAGCTTCCCAGTTTATTTCTTGGCCCTGCTATCTTTCAGGCACATGAAAACTATCTGCTTAAGTTCCTTAAAGTTCTGAAGTGATTCAGTCGGGGTGGCAGAAGCAAGAGGGACAGCTACCAAAGAGGCTGATCCACTGATAGATGGTCTTTTCCATACATACATGCAGCAGCAGAAGACACGAACAATTCCTGCTTCTCAGCCTGTTTCCCTGTCAGAAGTGATTACCTGCTTTAATCTGCTAGAAATGTGCCTGTGTGAGTTCTCTGATCTGTTCCAGATGAGAAGAGCCCGCTCATTTCAAACACTTTGGATGGCGGTCTGATCTAACCCAATTTGACAAAGCAAACTAGAAAGAGCTCACACAACCATTTCCCAGCATGTTAATTAGGATGTTAATGTTTCGTTAGCACAACTGAATGAAGAAGACAATGCCCATCAACAGCTTTATCCAGTCAGGCAACATATTCAATGGCTCAACCCATAACAGAATCTCAAGGCACATCACAAATAGCAGTCCCAAGACTTGGGCACATTGAAACTTCCATGATTTTGGCTACCCCGACAGACATTCTCCATATCATCAGCAACAACAACAAATGAATGTCTATGTTATGTGTCTCCAGTATGTTTACTTTTGTTTAATCTTGTCTTATTATTGATTGAAGTGGTTCTCAAGCTGGAAGCTGTAGACATTACAAGAGAGAGAAGGAGGTACAAGGTATTGCGTCCAGCAGCAGCACTACCCCTACCCCGTGCTGCAACTACGAGCACCTTAAGGCATGTAAAAGACCCAATCCAGCCATAGCTGAAGTGCCAAGTGCCAGTGTGCTTTATGTGAAAAGAGGAGCTTCTAGAAGAGCTTCCTGAGGAGATTCCCCTGCCCCTAAGCAGGGATCTGCCTTCTGCAGAATGTGGCCCCTTCCTCAAAATCGACACCCTGACTGTAACCACATCTAAGGAATTAGGGAAGGAATGCAGATGACCAAGATATCTTCCAAGATGACCAAGATCCCTTCACGTAAAAGAAAAGGAGACAAGAACTGAAGACAGGAGCCTAAGCAACAATCTACTTGTATGTTCACAGACAAGTTACTCACATGTGTCTGCACATTCATGGAATCATAGAATGGCTTGGGCTAGAAGGGACCTCAAGAATCATCAGGTTCCAACCCCCCATGCCACAGGCAGGGCTGCCAGCCACTAGATGAAGTACTAGATCAGATTGCTCAAGACCTCCACCAACCTGGCCTTAAACAGTTTTAGGGACCGGGTCCCTGTGAAGGCGAGATCTCTGTGAATGGCATCGTTTGCTGTTTTAACAGCAGCACTTAGCTTGGTGTCATCAGCAAACCTGCTGAGGGTGCACTTGATCCCATCATCTCTGTCACTGATAAGATGTCAAAGAGTACCAGACCCAAGAGAAACCCATAGGGGACACCTCTCACTACCAGCCTCCATCTGGACATGAAGCCACTGACCACAATTCTCAGGCTGCGACCTTCCAACAAATTCGTTATCCACCAAATTCAGCAAAAGTTGTTAGGATACGTGCTCGGCATGCACTGTTGCCCTAAGTCATTACCCATAACTCTGTTTGATGGTATGGCATAGCTTAAGAGATGGCCATTTCCCAGAGATGCTTGGCCCTTTAGGCTGTCTGGGCACACTGCTGACTCACATTCCATTTTCCATGGACCAGAACTTCCAAACCCCTTTTCACAGGGCTGTTCCCAGCTTCCCATCCCCCAGCCTTTTGTCCCCATAGATCCAGGGCTGCCCCATCCCTGGCACAGGATCAGGCACTTGCTGCCATTAAACTTCAAGCGGCTGGTGATTACCCAGCCCTCCAGCCTGCTGAGATCTCTCCACAAGATTATTTTAGCCTCACAGGAGTCAACAGCTCATCCCAATTTGTTACAGTCCTCAGACTTCAAGTTCTTCATCCAAGTCTCTGATGAAAACAGTAAAGAGAAATGTCCGAAATGTCCCTAAGCTCTGGAGCCCTAGGGAGCCTCATTGGTAAATGACTGCTGACTTTGTATAAACCCATTTCCTGTGATCTTTATCCATTCCATCAGCACGCCTCCCTTGGACAGCTAGGTGGGTAACCTTATTGTAAAAGGAGATTAAGTCCACCCAACAGGAACTTCTCCTCATGCACCCCTGCTGGCTGTGACCAGTGACATTACGGTACTTTAGGTGCTTTTCCAGTCAACTCCCAGAACTCGCAATGTCTGCCTGCACAGCATAACCTACGGGGACAGACGTGCCCCATCTCCAGCAGGTAGACACTGCTGCCAGGTCAGCGAGACACGCGGCTCACAGCCCCCCCACCCAGTACTCGGCTCCCCTGCCCCTCTCTACCTCCCCCCAGGCCTCGCTGCCGGCCCCGCTGTACCTGCGGGTAGCGCTGCACCAGGCGCCCGATGCCCTCCCGCTCCACCTGCCACTCGGGCCGCTCCCGCTCCTTGCGCTGCAGCCGCAGCCGCTTGGTGCGCCGGCTGTACTTCTTCTTCCAGCGCTCGAAGCTGCGCACCGCCTCCAGCGCTCCCGGCTCCCCGCCGCCATCCCCGCTGCCGCCGCCGACCCTCCCCATGCTCCGCGCAGCTCCGCGTGGGACGCACACAGCCGCCCGGGGCGGAGCTCGTCGCCGTTGGAACGCGTCACAGCCGCGCCGCTGGGGGAGGGCCCGGCCCGGCACAGCCCGGCACAGCCCGGCACAGCCCAGCACGGAGCGGCCGCTGGGGGCGCTGCGGAGCGGCTTGTGCTTCCCGCTCTGCTGACCAAGGCCGCCACATCCCTTCCAGCAGGGCTGCTCTACAGCATTTCATCCCGCACTCTGTATGCATGGCCAGGGTAACGTGGTGGGCCTGGCTGGATTTAAGCTTCCTTTCGCGTGTGTTTTAACCCTTCACAATGTAGTTCCAGTTACTATCACTGGCCACAGCTAAAAGCATCGAAATACACAAAGGGATGGCAGTATATCACAATGAATACTACAAAAAACACTAGTTTGCTTCAGGTTGTGTGGTGGTCTCTATAAAAGAGTAACCCCATACCTGTAAAACGGACTACATTTAGTCAACCTACAAACTCATGTTACGCTACCTTTAGGTGTGCAGATTATGAGCATCTCACTAGAGGGAAGATCTGCATCAGATTTGGTTGTTCCGCAGTCTCAGACCATTTGCTGAGTCAGTTTTAGCACATCAGCACGCAGGACTGAAAACAAAAACAGGCTGCAATCTTCAGGCTACATCAGGAAGAGCAAATTACAACATGCTGTCATAAGAAGGAAGTAAACACGTCCATTATGGGAATAGAGAAAGACTCCCAAAATAATTACTGTCTCTGATGAGGGTTTGGAATTCCAGGAACCCAAGGGAAAAGGGAGTGTCTATTCATTCTCTCCACTTTTACTATAAATGCATTGAGAATATTAAAGATGTATAAAAACTGTTCTACTCCCAGGGATATACTGCTGGGGCCTGGCACATCTTTCCCTTGATTACAGACCATTAGTTTGACCTATAAGACAAGATCCCAGTCAAAAGCATTCAGACCGTTGTAGGACTTAAGTGCCATTTTAAACTTTTCTGACTGCTTGTAATATAAAAACAAGCAAAAGTGCTCCTGTATAGATTTTCCTGCTGTTGTAGCACTGAAGTTTAACCTTCTTGCAAGTAAATGCATGCATAAGTGTTGTGTTTGGACATGCCATCTTTGCTCACCATGGTCTACATTTTGCCTATCGGCTCATCTAATAGCAGAAGAGCAGCAGCAGCACCTTGTGATTTGCTACAGACATAAATCCTCAGTCATAAAGTTTACATGGAAAATGATATCTAGTAGTTGTATAAAGAGCTGGAGAGGAGAGAGAAAGGAAAGAAATGCCTTCACAAGCTGAGAAATAAAGTATTCAAGCACTGTTCACTTGCAATTTGGAAGAGTGATGGAAGGAAGAATGGGTATAGAGATAAACATAACGAGGCTCCATGTGTCTGGCCAGGGTTATCTGTGGTGACAAGAACAAGGGGCATCCAGTACCAAGGTGAGAGCCCTGGGGGTGCTCATAGGCCTAATGGTCCAGGCCAGCCTCACCCGAGGCCTGCCCACACACCCTGCCCTCAGGCCCTGGAGCTCTGGCTTCTCCACCCTGGGGCTTCATTCCTGCCTGAGTTATGCCAGAAGAATGTCAGTCTGCAGCTCAGCCACATGATTGGCCATGGAGTCATTGGTTGTGTCTCTGAGCTGAAGACTGAGCTTGACCTTGGACCTTCCTTGTCACTGAGTCCAACCTGGTCATCAAGGGGCTATATCTGACCCTGGTTGTTATGGCCAGACCTATAATCCTGTCCTTAACCTGGCAACTTGTGTCCCAGCTTCACTTCGGATCTTCAACATAACCAAAGAATTATCTGCTAAGCTGGACTCTTGGTTAACCCTTGTTGCCACCCACAGACTTGCTCTGTTTCCTTGCTTGAAGCTAGTAAGACCTTTGCCTTGCCTGCCATATTGTCATACTTAGGTCCCAGCTCTAAAGGAGCAGTTACCTTCACTGTGCCCTGACCGTCTAGCCCTCATCACTTCTTCCAAGCCCATCTGGAGTGGTGACAGTGGTGCATGATCTGTGGCATCCCTTGTATGCTCTCTTACAAAACCACAACACAAAATCGAGTTGCATCATACTGTAGTTGCTCCACATCTGTGTTGTGGAGCCTTCTTCCTGGCATGGCTGTGGCAGAGTTGGCCCTACATCCAAGTTCTGCCTGTTTCTTATGCTTACCTATATTCTTTCTTGCAGTACCTCATTGCTCGTAGTCTCTTGGCTTGCTGTACACACATCATTCCCTGAACTTCTGCTGTGCCATTTCTTCCACATTCTAGTTTAACATTTGTTTTGTGAATCTTCACAGGAATTTAATATAACTGGGGTAAAATGGTGTATATTTAAGTTAATGTTTGGGGTTTATGTTAAATGTAAATTCCAAATTATCTTGATCACCTACCTGGCGAAATAATCTGGAAAAGAGAGAATCTGGCAGCAGAAGCACAAGATGTCCACACCGTACCAATAACATCTTTCTCAGTGAAATAGCCAAATGCCAGGAGACACTCTTCTCCTCTTCTTCCAAGGCTTGCTTGCTGTGCTTTGGAATGCTTGAGAGAAAGCATGTAAGAATTTGCATCTAAAGTCTGTGTTTCTGTGTCTTTGAGTGAGACACAGAAGCCTGGCAATTCTTGCAATGTAATATTTTCAGTATTAAAATATCACTTCAGATTGTTTTGGAAAAATAATATATGAAAATGGCAATTAGATTCCAATAAGCTTCAAGTCCTTGTGAGGAACTATTACATAATTTTATCTGGCTCAAGGTAGTACATTTTGAGGTAGAATAAATGTTACTCCAGTTGATAGAAAAAGAAAAATCACTTTAAAAAGGCATTACTAATTATGGTGGCCAGAACTGTTCGGAGAAGAAGGGGCTGTCAGGGCCCTAAGGACACTATTGGTCCATGACACTCCTGGCCAGCCTCCCATGTAGCCTTCCTAACACATGCCCATGGGCCCAGGACCCCATTTCAGCTCAGCCTCTGGTAGAAGAATTACTCTAAGCCCAATAAACTGAAAAAAAAATCAATGCTGTCAGTTTGAAAGAGAGATATCAGCACTCTCATGCAGAGACAAGATAAACACCTGTTAGTAAGGAAGCACGGTGTGTGTAATGGAGAACAACAACAACAAACATGCTACAGAAAAAGAAAGGAAATCCATAGAACTGTGTTTTCCCATCATGGGTAGCCCTCTAGTAAAAGGTCCATTAGCTTTATTTTCAAAAACACATTAGAAACACTTAAAAGTCATTCCTGGTGTGAGTAAATGGGTAAACTGTGATTAATAAACAATGTTAATTATGGACAAGCATATTGTGTGGTGTAATTGAGGACTTGTCCTTTCCTTTTAGTAATGAGCAGCTGTTTTCCAACAATAAAATAAATAGAGTTTTGCAGATGGCAATTTGGCTTCCTCTTGTGGAAGTGACAAAATGGAAAACCTTGTACCAACTATGTACAGTACAGGAATTTCTTTTTATGTGGACACTCCAAAGCATATACATAACGTAACGTAACGTAACGTAACGTAACGTAACGTAACGTAACGTAACGTAACGTAACGTAACGTAACGTAACGTAACGTAACGTAACGTAACGTAACGTAACGTAACGTAAAAAGAGTGATAACATTGCTCTAAACATGAAAGCTTGGTCTGGCTTAAAAAACTCTCAGAAGAAACAAAGTAAATTCTAGAAGATTTGTCAGAATTATCTGGGTTAAAATGTTTCTACCACAGAAAATTTTGGAGTTAAATCTTTTCCTTACACATTGCAAAAGAGATTTATATTTGAAAAAGTCATATGTCTTATATTAAATAATATTCAAAAGTAAATACTTATTTTTCAAGCCTGAACTTGACAGAAGACAAATGATGTCCTTGTGGAAAGAAATGCAGCCGTCTTCATTAAGCCCTTCACTCATCCTCTTTGGCTATAAACTGTTTATTGGCCACCACTACAGGTTCTTAATGATGTCCTTCAACCTGTTGCCAAATGGGGATTCTTTTAGGAGATACGGTTTATACATCTCCTAAAACCTAGCTTTAACAGACTGGAAAAAGTAGGGGGGAAAAGGGGGCTTATGCTTCCCTGTTGTCATCATGAGCAGGATTTTACTAAGCACTGTGCAACTACATTGACTGGAGTGACAGCAACCAACTTACAGAATATTTAAATGAAAGCTGCTCTCCAAAGGGCAGATCTAAGTTTACAAGACAAAATAAAACTCTGTGCTTCAAAAGTACTTGAAGTATGTAAAATGCGGTGGTGGAGGGAAATCAGCCATGTTTCTTCAAAATCAGCAGTAAAACAGCCTTGTCAAGTACCTAGAAATACCAAGAGTATTGGTACCATTGGGCAGGAAGCACTGGATGGTATCGGATGGAGTGTTTTAGCAAAAGAAGAGCTAAAGAGGATGTCATATATACATTTCTTCTGGGAAAAACAAAGGACTTCCTGTGTTCTTGGATCTGCTGTTGGCGCTTCTACTATTAATGATTTACTCAGCAGGGCTCTCCAAGTGAATGTTTTGCCAGTGAAAAGCAACCAGAATGTTGGGAAAGATGTTATAAAAGCCCTGGACAAGGAGAACACAGGAAGAGGCGTTCACTCAGACTGCCAGACAACAGTATGAACGTTCATAAAGTGAAAAGTAATTTTAAAATGAATGACTTACTATGTCATACATCTAGTCTTCAAACAAAACCATCTGTCTCTTCAAAATGTTATGGTATATATGCAGATGGGTTTGTTTCTTGTGGGTTTTTTGTTTCGTTTTCTTTCTAAAGACACAGATAGATACAAAACTAGAATGTTTTGCCCGTAAGCCGACAAGGCTGGGTTTGTTGAGAATTATGAGCGTGACAAACCTTGTAAGAAGCATCCGATGGGAGTTTGCTGAAACATGTTTTCCCTCCCAGAAATGCTGAGCACGCCCAGGGTCTGCAAGCCCCATCACTTCACCGCTTCCTGCAATTTGCCCTGCAGCGCTTTCCACTGCTCAGAGCTTTTGTCACGAGGACCGAGATGGTGTTTATGCAAATCTAAGCCACTAGAGGCCGTAACAGACCTGTAAAAATAAAAATGACTAATAAATGATGGTCGTAATAGATACGTGCTAACAAGAACCATTAAATAAACAAGATGGTCGTTGGCTGCTGGTCAGGATCTGTAAGCAGTCCCACGGCACAGACTGTCATTCCAGTTCACGGATCTCCATAAATACTTGATTGATTTTGAATATGTTTGACAGTTCTTTCGCAAACTGAGGTGATTTTCTGACTCAGAGAAAGAGTTGACAAATCGAATTATGAAAGGTTACCTAACCGCTCAGGTAATTACACATTTTGGAAGAACACCATTTCCAAAACAAAATGGTATACGCTATGTTGCTACCGGCACTTAACAGAAGAATAACACAATTAAAAGCTGCCCTTTAATTAAAAAAGAACTTTATGAAAATGAAAGAGAGAGAGAGAGAGAGAAAGAGAGAGAGGGAGGAAGAGAGGGAGGGAGGAAGAGAGGGAGGGAGGAAGAGAGATAGGAAGGAAGAGAGGGAGGAAGGGAGGGAGGGAGGAAGGGAGGGAGGAAGGAAGGAAGGAAGGAAGGAAGGAAGGAAGGAAGGAAGGAAGGAAGGAAGGAAGGAAGGAAGGAAGGAAGGAAGGAAGGAAGGAAGGAAGGAAGGAAGGAAGGAAGGAAGGAAGGAAGGAAGGAAGGAAGGAAGGAAGGAAGGAAGGAAGGAAGGAAGGAAGGAAGGAAGGAAGGAAGGAAGGAAGGAAGGAAGGAAGGAAGGAAGGAAGGAAGGAAGGGAGGAAGGGAGGAAGGGAGGAAGGGAGGAAGGGAGGGAGGGAGGGAGGGAGGGAGGGAGGGAGGGAGGGAGGGAGGGAGGGAGGGAGGAAGAAAAGGACGGTTCTTGGGTTATTTGCATATCAGAGTCATTCACGGAGACAGTTAATGTATTGCTTTCCCAGCTTATTACCATAGCATAATATATTTAGCTCTTGTCAGATATGCAAAAATGGCGCTGTGCTCATATGCAGCAGGCATTTATGCCTCATTATCCTTTTGTTTGTACGCATAATTATTCTTACATTTGAAGAAAGAGTCATAATTTATTATTTTGATCCTGCAGTTTATTCACTGGGCCTATTGCTCAACTCTGAGGTGCTTATTTCTCTCCTGTTTATAAGTATTTACCTCTTTGTGTGGCTGTGAGGTGTAATCCACCCAACCTGTTCTATCTATCTGCATATTACTGGCTGTAGCAATTAAATTTGGTTTAAATGTTTGTAATCATTAGAGCCATGTTTGATAGCAATGGGCCAAGAAGCCAGTTTTAAAGAGGAGACATGGGCTGCGAGTCAATCACAGAAAAGCAAGTTGGGAAGACAAAAGGGAACTGAAGCTAAACTACCTTGGTAATATGTGTTTACACTGATGGAGGTGAAGCTGGACTCATGCCCATGTCCGTACCACTAAACCAATGCTACTAGCCATCTTCTGGCAGGAAACTGGCATGGGCCCAAATGAAAAACAGCTGCATCAACTGTAAGGTTGTCAAATGAAATTCATCCCATATATAAATGCAAAGCTATGCTAAATATATATATATCTTCATGCTTTCTTATTTCAGTCATACCAGTAGAAGATCTTGTCAAAACTCAGGTGAGAATTAAACTGTCCATACACCATGTGTCAATACAGTCACGACTTGTCAAATGTGACCCCCAAAAACCAGAATGATAGCACCATTCTTAAGGATTCTCACAAAACACTGCCATCACAGACTTCAGATGGGTGATGCTGTTTCACATCAGTGGCTGCTCATCTACACACAAACTAACACAGGGACAGCATTTTCTGATTTTCCATAAGGGAGCCATTGGACTAACTCTGTGATGAATGCAGTAGAGAGCCTTGTGCATAAATAGGTTTCTGCAGCTAGCAGTGATAAAATTTCTGTACTACTGTTGATTTTAAGAAAACAAGAAAAAGTTAAAATTGAAGTATTGTTACGAAAAACAATGTTCTTTATGTATACTTTTGTTGGGAAACCAACACAATGATTTAATGTTCTTGACAGTTAAATCCAAAGGGTGAGATTCGCCTTCACATTATAAGGACATAATGTAGGCATCTAAGTGGAGGGGCTTGGTTCAATTGCTCACACATTTGTGTCTGCTGCCATCTAAAAAGGGCATCCTGCCTGAGCCTCAGTTGCTTTTCAAGAAGGGCACAGGTCTCCCATATGGCACATGTCACATCTGGCACTTCCCTAGGGGCTAGATGGCTATGTGTAAGCTCACTGGAAACTGTGGAGCTATCTGACTCGTTTTGAAAGAGACATCTCATTTGGCTATCTGAATCCTACTCTAGAATCCATTAGCAGTATTGACTGACTATATCCACTGACTATAATGACTATAATGACATGCAGGCACAACAATCAAATGCTTACAAGCCGGAACTGACTGTCCTATTTCCTCCCCAAATAATGCAATTTTCATTAAATGTGAGGACACAAAGTCAGAGGCGTGTGAAAACGTAGGATCATAGCATCATAGAATGGTTTGGTATGAAAAAGACCATAAAGATCAGCTGGTTCAGCCCCCAGTCCCCTTCCACTGGATCATGTTGCTCAAAGCTCCATCCAGCCTGGCCTTGAACATCTCCAGGAATGGGGCATGGACCCACAATGCTTACCTGACCCTCTCAGCAGGTTGTTATTCCAGTTTCACATCATTTAAAAATCTCTTAAATCATTTTAGCATCAATAAAAACTTACGGAACATGTTTCAGCAACTGTGGTTGATTTGTGGGCAAAGTTAAAGCCTAAACAAATCTTTCAGTTGAATTTAGTGGCTGTTCAGAGTATTCAGCCCTCTTTAATCAGATGAGGATCTCTACTTAAGATTTAAGTTGCACAGGTTTAATAACTCATAAAAACATACAAACAAACAGATGAGCTCTGCATAGTTCCACAGTGCATTGGTTCCTGCCAAATTCAGAAGCTGGGCAGCTGCAGCCAGTCAGTCTGAGCTAATAGGTTCTGTCCTTCAGAAGAACTTGGCAGCACAAACTTCCCACTGCAGACCTCAGATTCATGACTTACAGAGACACTGGTCCTGCTTGCTTTGCTCTGCTCTGCATTCCCAGCTCACCTCCCCTAACAGCATAGCCTTGCTGCTCCCAGCATCATGTTTCCTAGTGAAATAGAGAGCTTTTTACAAAGGCTGTAGAATAATTGACTAGGTAACAATAAAGCAATTAAAGTCCAATGTAAATAAAGGTGAAATTATGTACTTGGGGAAAAATACTCCCACCTTTAAACACACCAAGCTCGGAGTTGAGTTTTACAACCCATAAAATGTGGGTGTTACAAAGAAACTGCTTCTATTCTGAGATTCTTACTTAGACCTTCACAATCTGTATTGAAGCTAGCAGTTACTCCATGAGGTACAAACAGGAGTGACTGAAAGCAAAAGTAGCAAAAAGCCCCATGCTATTACTGAATACCATCAGGCTCTGTACGTGTGTGCTGCCCAGTTGGATGCCTGCATGTAGGGTTCAATGACAGTAGTAGTACTCAGCTTTCAACCCCATATTGTAAAAAGTCAGTGAAGAGTTTATACTGTTGTGTAACTCAGTAAAGTGCACAGGGAACATGGCTATGCTATGGCTTTCCTCATCCAGCACAGGAGAAAACTGCACACGTGCATTCATAGCAATCAGTATCCTCCAGTTTGGATTCTCCATCCCATCCCATCCCTTAGCAGTTACGTGACATCAGGAAACAGCAGCACCTAAACTGCACAGAAAGCAAATAAAGCAACTTAACTTCCCCTAGAAGAGTGCCTACAACAGTTGCTTTCCTTTTAAACAAAGCAATTCATGTATTGCTAAGACTTGAAATGCGGTCCTTGGTGGATTTTTGCTGTAGATCCACAGGGACAACTAGTTTTCACTCTGTGGTATTTCAAACGTGGAAAATAAAAAGTGAATGAAAAGATCTGTAGGAGTCTATAAGAAGCTTCTTATAGAAACTCTGCAGAGAGTTTGCAGAAGCGTATCATGGCAAGAACATGTCCTGTCATCAAGCATTGCCTCTGTGCTGAGGATGTTATCCATGGGCTCAGAGAAAAACAAATGTGAATGCAAATTTGGGGTCTATTACTGCATTTCATTTTAAATCTGTGCTTACTGTGTTCACTGCGGCATAAAAATGGGCATAATATGCAGCAGCATAATACTGCAAATTATGCTATTATACAAAGACACGAAGACAAAAATACGAAGATGTTGGCTGAAGAAGAGCTAAAGAAAAGAGGAGAAAAAGCAGGATAGAATCATAGAGTAGTTTAAGATGGAAGAGACCTTTAGAAGCCACCTGATCCAACTCCCTGCCATGAACAGGGACACCATCAGGTCCATTGGGTGCTCCAGCCTGACCCAGAGCGTCTCCAGGTGTGGGACATCTGCCACCATTCTGGGCAACCAGTGCCAGAGTCCCACCACCCTTATCATAAAAGCATTTTTCTTATGTCCAAGGATACAAATATTTTAGTTTAAATGTAGGAAAAAGGAAGAGGCAGCTGCGTTGCTACTTTCAAAGACCCAGAGAAGAGAATAAAAAGTTTTATTTTCTCTCCTTTGGGATTGTTTTAGACAAGCTGTACAGCACCAGTGAGTATGGTGAACTGAGGAATCCAGACCAATAGCTTTAAGTTACAACAGTGTTGTGTGTGTGTTTTGTTCTCTGTGTGTTTTGTTTTGTTTTCTCTTCAGTCACCTTTCAAAAGTGCCAACAATCAAAACCACCTGCTCATCACGGCCTGTTTGATCCTCTCTCTTGATAGCAACTGTTTTGCATATTAGTTCATATCACTCCACCCCATTCCTTGCAGTGCTATTAACAGGAAACTTCCTGTTTGTGGATGCGTTTCTGCAATGAATCCAATTATCATGGCTCCAGGGAGGGGTTCAATGGGCATCAAATGCAACCAGGAGTGCAGGTTGGTGTCACGGATGGATCTTTTTAAAAGTTGCTCACAGTCCTCACCATCACAAGGCACGCAACACAGCAAGGCACGCAAGGCAGCTGCTACAGCTTGGAATAGATAACTGCTGTACATATCTACTGCTCTACAGATACTGAGGTAATGTTATTTTCAAGTGTTTAAATGATTGATACCACAGTCATGTAGCAATTGACATATCAATGGATACAGCACTGATAGCACATTTAGTGAGATGAACTTATACCATTAATCTGCTGAGAAAGCTTCTAGATGTGATAGTGACAGAGAACCAAACTCTTCCCACCAAGAGAGAAGCCAAAAAAGCCGGTACTGGAAAAAATAACCACCCGCAATCTGACTCAGGGATCACTGACTAAAGAGATTCACATCTCGCACCACAGCAAAGCCATTGCAGCTGCACCTGAAATACAGGATTTATCTTTTTGTGGAGGAAGACAACTTAATCAGAACGGGTGAGAAATATCAATAATATTTTGGGCACGGATGAATAGACAGAAGATAAGGAACTCTTCAATGGCTGCACTGCTTTGTGCTTTGAACAACTGTTTACATTATCACCAAATGAACAGAATGTGATAGTGTTTTCATTAACAGTACCTCCGACTTACAGTCACCTTGCACTGAAGCAAGATCTTACTTCATGAAGATACCAACGAATTGTTAGCATCACATGTATGGTTACGTGGATCACCTTTTATCAAAGTTACTTAGCCGGTTTGCAAATACTCCAGCACATATAAGCTGTGTTTGCCCTTAAGCCAGGCAGCTAGATAGTATGCAGGACTATTTGTTTTGAGATCCGTTTCACTGGAAGAAAAACTTGCCATTACCTCTCTGCACATCCTGATTCTGCACATCATCTGTCCAAAGTCTGCTCCTTGCTGCAGTTAACAGTGCACACAAGTGGGAGGGTAACTGAATTCCACAACCAGAAGCTGACGTCTATTTTCAGATTTGTCTGTGCTCAGAATATACGGCTCATGTAGGATTACTTGTGCCAAGTTGGATTGTTTGTAGAGGAATGGACTCAAATCTGATGTCCGTTGTTTTCTGTTAAATGAGAGTTACATAATTCTATCACAGTGATAATAGAGAAATACATGTCATTAAATAATGCGAGTTTAAAATCTAACACAAGGTTCAAAAAAGGCTAGAAGACAGTGACCAAGGAATACTCCTTGTTTTAATAGTTCTCTCTACACTCTTTGTAACTCCCCAGTTGCTTTCATGCACACTCATAGAGTCTGATTCTCATGCAACCAAATCAGCATCCTTACCCCTGTCCAGAAGATGGTTTAACCATCTGCTAGGGTGGAGCTGCTGCCTCCTACGACTAGATCAGCAATGCTGTCCCTCAGTGACACAAAACAACAACAGAGTCAAAGGTATTCTGGCAGCTGCAAGTTATTCCAAACATGTTGCTGGGACATCCATGCCCTAGCAGAGCTTGCCAGATTAGGCTTGCATCTCTATGCAAGTGATTTGCTAGACTCCATAGATGTCTCACCATCCTTTTCACCTTCCTCCTGCTCATCAGTGACAGAAATTGTCAGGTCTGGGTGCCACAGGTTCCAGCGTGGCACTTTTTCTCTCTTGAGGCTCTCACCTCAGTTAGAATTGGGATAAACTTCCATTCAGCCTCTCAGCTGAACATTTGTCTCTCTCCAAGTTTGTGCTGCTTACCCCTCACCTCTCGCTTTCACCTCCATCACCTAGTGTACCAGCAAGGCATAGCCCACAGTGCAGCAAAACTTAGGTTTCCCAAGTAAGGTCATTTGTCAGGTCCTTTCCTATTTTCCTTTTATCATTTGTTGGGCCCAGAGCCAGGAGCTGGGCAACCTGCCAGTGCAGAAACTGCTCTCCTACTCCACCCCAGGCCTCGTGTCTTGGTGCCTACCTCACTTCTAGAGCTGTGCCAGGGCCGCACCCTTCTGAGAAACCACTCCTGACCCAGGTCCAACCCCTTTGCCTCTGCTCCACCTGGGGAACCTATCTGGGCTGGGCTCCTCCCCACATCCCAGGCCTGGTGCTTCCTTGCCAACCTCCTCCATGCATGCAGCCAGGGCTGTTTCCACTGCCTGTGGTCGCAGTGCCTGGTGGCTTGAGTTGGAGCTGCAGACAAGACATGTGCATGGGTACAATTACAACGTATTCCACTTCAGAAAATGTGAGAACATTGGCTGTAACAGTATGCTTGTCTCCCAGATAAGCATCCATCAGACATCTACGTTATGTGTATCTAATTCATCTGTAGTTTGATGTAGAGATTTAGCATTCTAAAACACTTCCTCCAAGACAAGAGGCTCCTCTCCAGAAAACTTCTCCAGAACTGATATTCCCCATCTCCTGCATGACTTTTGCCTCAGCAGCAGCAGAATATAAACCAACAGCATCCTGCCCTGCATCAAAAGAGGAGCAGCAGGGAGAAGGAGGGGACTGTCCCCCTCTGTCCTACCCTCATGAGGCCCCATCTGGAGTACTGTGTGGAGGCTGGGGCCCCCAGTACAGGAGGGATGTGGAGCTGTCAGAGCAGGTCCAGAGAAAGACCACAAAGATGATCAGAGGGCTGGAGCATCTCTCCTATGTAGACGGGCTTGTTCAGCCTGGAGAGGAGAAGGTTCTGGGGAAACATCATTGGAGCCCTTCAGTACTTGAAGGGAACTTATAAACAGGAGGGAGACCAACTTTTTATGTGTCTTTAAACTAGCAGAGTTAGATGTTAGGGAGAAATTCTTTACTCAGCGCAGTGAGGCACTGGCGCAGGCTGCCCAGAGAAGCTTTGGGTGCCCTATCCATGGAACCGTTCAAGGCCAGGCTGGATGGGGACCTGGGCAGCCTCAGCTGGTGGAGGACAACCAGCTCATGGAAGGGGGTTGGAACCGGATGAGATTTAATCTCTTTAAGTCCAAAACATTCTATGATTCTATGGTCAGCACTTCTCTGGCTGTGATGGCATTCAGAGTCATACAATGGTTGAGGCTGGAGGGAACCTGGGTCCATCTGGTCCAACCTGGGTTCAAGAAGGGACACCCTGAGCTGCTCTGTCCCTCCAGCAGGTGGGCTGAGGGCACACAAAAAGCCATCTTATTTTGCTTCCCTTGCACAGTTTTGACAGCTTTGCTTCATCTGTTGAACTGCACATAACAGAGTTATTTCTGCCTTCTCTTTGAGCATCCCCTGCCTGGGCCTCACAGTGCCAAGGATATAAAGGAGACAGGGAAAAGCCTTGCTGCTCTATATTCTTTAGAAATATATGACCATTTTTTCCATATATTTCTTCTTTTTCCCAACCGCAGGACATCATGTCCAGCTGCTAATGATGTGTTGGGTTTTTTAAGATCAAACAAGAAGTATCTACCATCAGCAGAGATCACCCCCACAGGGACTATAAATTAAGGCAGCTCCATACTCCCAGATTATTTTCCCACTGGGAGCCATACTGGTGCTGTGAGCTGTTGCCGGTGCTCAACAGAAGTGCGTTACTCAGGTAATTCTTCTCAAAGTGCAAAGATATTTAGGCAGCCATCCTACCAGATTAGGATCGTCAATCCTACCAGTGCCATTTTCCATTTCCTGGGCAGCAACTCATCTCAAAAACAGACTGTCAGGTACTCCAGCGCTTGTACATAAGAATACCTATGATGCATAGGACTGGCATCAAAGGACCTGAAGGGTAGACAAGTCCTTGCAAATTATATTAGACAAAATAACCATGCTAAATGTGATGCAAAATCAGTATTGTGCAATTTTACTAATTTGTTAATGACGGTTGTCATTCTGATTGTGTGGCAATGATCCACCATCAAATCCAGCCAAGGAGATGAACGTATTTGTTTTGTGAGCATACTATTCTCAGATAAGTCTCCTTGCCTTTAAAGTCGGGTATTATTAAGGCTTTGCCTTCTTGTTTTTGTATTTTTCATTTGTTTTTGAGACAGAGACTTACATATTGTTCACATGATCTTGTAAATAAAACAAGAAGCTAAAACTGAATAAGTTATTTTGAAAGCTCTTGTGCCACTGAAGTGCTTTTACTAGCATTATGCTGATGGTAATTAAGAAGCTGAAACTCAACCTACTCTCACAGCATGATAAAACCTGTGCAATTTTTTCTTTCTTCTGATGAAACACAACAGTATAATACAGAATTTATGGCTGCTGCTTCAAGAAAACAAGATCATATGCAAATTATTCAGTGTATAACCATACCAGAAGTTAGCAGAAAACACTGCAGTTATATGAATTAATATACATGCAGCCTCTCATACCTTCCCTGTGGATTATTGATATCATTTCTCTTTTTTAATTATTCCTTTTTAAGTCAGCAGTGGGTTACAAACCACTTTCACTTCTAATACACACAAACTTGACGTTTCTTTCAGTATGAAATACAAAGTCTGCGAGTTTAATTAACAAAGTGGTAACAGGAAAGATACTAATGTAACTGATTCAATTGGAACAGGAGTTAATCCTACATCCCTTCAGGACCCAGTGTTTCTATAAGTCTGTACTAAATGTCTTATATACAGGTTGACACAATTAGAAAAATGCCAGCACAGATTTGATGGAGAGGTGAGGAGCAGAGAAGCTGAAGCATCCCTAGCAGCATTACAAGTTATTATCTTCAGTACTTGCCATTAAAGAACTCAGCAGAGCACACAGTTCTCCTTCACATGCTTACACAGACTATCCACAGGTGGCTGGATTTACTCCTGCCATCTAAAGCAGGCAAGATGTTGGGTAGATGAAAGCTAGCAATGGGACAGTAAACAGAACTGCTCTGCAGGAGGACTGCTTGCTCAGTGGAAACCTCATTCCACAAGAACAGGGTTCACAGTTTCTTTCTAAACTGCCTGTATTTCTCCATCTAGTTAAATCCTATTCTTTTACTGCCAGGTGCCCCAAGAGTCCCTTCAGCCACTCCCATAAAACCCAGTTCTTTTAATTTAGTTATGTTATTAATATGCAGAGTTGCTACTTTCATTCTTAATGTGCTTAAAAGAAGCCTTCCACCTTGACCTCTTTCTCTTTTGCACTAGAGTTGTCAAACAGAGAGTGGCTGTTTTCCGCTGCTTGATGGAATTCCCTTTCTCCTGTTTTTCAAGGTCTCTGTACTAGTTGCCCATGCAAATCAGTTAACTGTGAGGCCAGATTTAGGGTTAATTGAGCAAGGAGAGAAAAAAAGCACAAATCACAGGGCTTCGTTTAGTGCTAGCAAAGGCTCTGTGCTATATGTCATGGTCACAGTCATGCAAGTGCATGCCCCATTCCTTCAGTTCTTCACACTGAGATCAGGACTGGATTACACCTGAGCTATGCAGTAAATCTTCAGTGGATCCATTCAGATCGCTGTTCATTTTTATCACCTTCACTAGGTCTCTAATGTTTTGATCAGACTTTCCAAATCAACCTCCACTGTACTGTGGACCTCTTAGCATCTGGGTCCGTCACTGAGTATCTCTGCAAAACCGATACAGCAAAGCAAGTTTCAGAGTTGTCACTTAACACCCTGCTGAAGTTTTAAATATATTACACATATTAATTAAAGGGAACTTCATCCTGTGGAAGAAGAAAATAAACCTTCTTCTTTGATGTTATTTTAATTACAATTATTAAGAAAGGATTTATCAGTACTGCTCATATATTTAATTTAAAACTTGGATGAAAAAAAAAAAAAAGAAGTTACAAGAAGTCCTATTCAAAGTATAATCCACATTTATAAAATATCCTTTCTCATTAAGCACTGAGTATCCATTTCTAATTGAATTTATTTAAGTATCCTTGATGAGAGACTAAACAAAACTAAGTGACAAGCCTCATTAAATTCCTCTCAAAACATACAGCTATTGACTTCAATGAGAGCTGAATCTAACCCTAAATTAAGAGCTGAATTGCTCAAGATTAAAATGACTTGTTTCAAAGCCTGGGGACAGCTCATTCATTTTTCATTTTTACACCGTATTGGCATTCTTTTATTATGTGTACAAACAGGTGGGATGGGATTCCTCTCATCTAACTTTAGACATTCGTAACATACAATTCTGAGCCAGCTGTGCCCGTCTCCCTTCATATTCAGTGCAGAGAAACAGTCTCTTTTAAGGCATGATTCATCTGACCTATTTTAGATGTCTACTTTAGAATTAGACAAATTGTGTTCACAAGCGCATGCTTTCTTCACTAAAAATAAAGGTAAGTAGGCAAAATCATTTCAAGAGAGCTGGCTACATTACACGTGTTTGCATTTCATAAAATAAATACTTTCCTCAGCAAATGAAGTCATTTAGACTTCTTGCCAATGTATGTAGGAGAGAACTACATACCCAGAGTTGAACTGAAGCCCAAATGTGTCTTTTACCTGATCTCCCAGGTGGAACTCACCTGCTGTAAAAAAAGCAAGAGCAGAAAAAGTCTTTTTAAAGAATAATACTATTTATATTTCTCCGACATTCTGTAATTGTAGTTGACTAAATCAATATCCACTGGTATTTAAAAGGAGGATGTAAATGTGCTACTCCTCCAACTATCACTGCTAAAGATATTTATGCAAAGCCAGTTGAGTTAGAACTAGACAGTATTATCCTACACAAAGAATTTTGCTTTCTCCTATTAATCCTCCTGCAATAACAGCACTCCTGGAGTTCTGCACTAATGAGGATCACAGAACACAGACAGTCTGCTTCTTAGCTGGAACAGAAGGCACTTTCACTCCACAATTGATACTAATTTTCCCTGGTATGTTCTCAGAGGCGTTCTGATTTCTCTATAACACAGCTGGTGTATCTCATCCTCTGAAACAGAGCAAGTGAGTAAAACCGGAGCTTTCTCTGGAGTATTAATAACTGTACTTGCTTCAGGGTTTAGACAAAGTATGATGTGCATTTAGCTCAAACAATTTAATTAAACATATCACCAAGTTTTTTGGTTTATGCAACTTTATTTTAGATGGTGAGATTTTAATGCCATTTTACTTATTTTAATTTCCTTAATGAAAATGAAATTAAAGTGATTATTTTGATTCATTACCTTTCTTCATCACCATGTATTGGATATTCTGAGATACAAAGGAAACCAACCATAGTTCCTCATAGTTTCTCTCTCTTATGATCCAGTGAACTGCAAAATTGTTTTGCAGACTTAAATGTGACATATGTGCTACAAACAACTTAGATTCACCGAACCAGGGACTGGAATGGACCTCAAGAGATCACAGAATCATAGAATTGCTCAGGTTGGAAAAGACCTCAAAGATCATCAAGTCCAATCCCTTGCCAAAGCAGGTGCCGTACAATAGTTTGCACAGGTAAGCATCCAGACAGGTCTTGAATATCTCCATAGGAGACTCCACAATCTCTCTGGGCAACCTGTTTCAGTTCTTCTGCATGTTAGTGTGGAACTCCCTATGTTCAAGTTTTAGGCTATTAATACTTGTCCTATCACTATGCACCACTGACAAGAGCCTGGTCTTATCCATTTGCCTCCCATCTCCCTTCATTGTGTTTATAAATATTTATCAGATCCCCTCTCAGTCTTCTTTTTCCCAGGATGAACAGACCCTGGCCCAGCCTTTCTTCATCTGGGACATCTGCTGACACCCTTCAAAAGGTCCAAGTAAAACATCCCCTTTTTTGTAGCCACATTGACTCTCCCAAGGTAACCTGTATTAACTCAGGTAACCACTTATTCTGCCCATTACTACAATTTCTACATATTTACCCAGAGGCTTGATGCGTAACCCTGTCATTCCTTCAATTCTCTGAAAACTGTTTATGGCTGATCACTATTTGCTCCACTCTAGTGCTCAGGTATCAAGGATTACAGTGAGCAGTTATAGACTAAAGTAAGTCTTCTTAGAATCATTGGATGAAATAACTTCTGGTACCGGTAATTTGGTAGCATTTGCATTTCTAATTTGTCACATAATCCTTTGCACGGTCACTTCAGTTTTCGTCAGATCTTCTGAAAAAGGATTCTGCCATGTGGGTTTTCCTAGTTTCTTCCACCGTGAAAACAAATTTCTGCTCTGAAAAGACCTTCTGCTCCCTGTAATTCTCCTTTTATATCTTCTTCATCGAACAAGCCCTACACATTCTCTGATGAGCTTTATGATGTGTTTGAGGAAGCATGTCGTACTGGTTTAGAGTTGATCTTCCCCACTCTTTCTTGGTGTGTTTAGTTTTATTTTCATATGTCATCAGCCAAGTATTATGAATTTTTCTAGTTTCATTTGGATATGACTTCAGCGTTTTGAAGGTTACCTTCTTGTTTCTAACAACTCTTCTTTATTATTCAAACATTCCCTTTACCTTTACTTAAGCCTGTCTTAATAGGCTGCATGCACTAGCATATACCCTTAATATATTAAAGGCATAATTTTGTCGTGTCCCAGGTATTGGCCTCTGGTGATTATATTTATGTACATATTAAAAGAGGAGGAGAAGGTTATAGTTTCTTCCATGAGAGCAGATGTTATCTACAACACCAGTCAATCGACAGCTCTTTCAGTGAGGATACCAGATACTTATGTACCCCTTATGAAACAGAAGGATCCTATTCACAATCTTCTCTTGCCTCCAAAGGGTATCACAAGTGAACTAGTCCTTAATTGGATCCTAGAAGTAAGGGAAGGAGAAAGAAGAGCAGACACCCAGGCATGAGCAAAAAGCAAATAGAAAGGGTGCCACAGAGTCATTGTCCATAGCTGCAGAAAATACTAGGAAAGAAGCATAATGAAGTGTAAGGATCAGCCACTATTTCACAAATCTTTCTCATGACGTTCTCACACATTTAGTGAAGCACTGGCACAGGTTGCCCAGGGAAGGTGGTAGATGGCCCATCCCTGGAGATATTCAAGTCAGATGGATGAGGCTCTGAGCAACCTACTGAGCCATAGGTGTCACTGCTCATGGCAGGTGAGCTGGACAAGATGGCCTTTAAATGTCTTTTCCAACTCTAATGATTCTATGATTCTGTGTTGCCCTTTTCACCATCATAAGGGATCATCAGTTCTATTTCAGCAGGAATAACTCTGTACTTAAAAAAAAATGAGGATCTCATAAACTCAAATAGACAACATATGAGGTAGGATGGCATTAGCATGAGAGGCAACAGAAGCCAGGAGTACTTGAATGATGAGAACAGTAGGCTGAAGTCTAAAATGGGGGAGGAAGAGGCCCGTGCTGTATGTACTGGAGGAAAAGAAGATGAATGAGAAAATCTGTGAGAGGAAGTGCTTGAGGAAATTGTGAAACAGAGCAGTGTTCAGCCACACAAGCTGCAAGAGGTGACTTGTGAGTGTGGTGTGCCTGGAAGATCAGCTTTCCCTGTAGGAGCAGGCCTACTGCCTGTGGCAGTTTCAGGGCGAACAAAATGGCCTACGCTCCACAGCCTGCTCAGCCCAGCCCTGGCTCCCTGCTTGCCTCACAGGAGGTTGTGTAGTGCACAAACAGCTGTAATAGCATGAACAGCATTTGGATGTTGACATCCAGGCAATCTTCAAAGCATAGCACTTCACAGCTAAAATGCCTAAATGAAAGTCCAAAGTGCTTTTGAAGTTGGAGCGGAGGGCCCAGTTGTAGATCCTGCAGGACGCTCCTCATGTGACCATACAGTGTAACCAACCCACTTTGTCCTTGGAACTCGGTGGGACTTCTCATTGTTAACTTAACATGAAAACCTCAATTACCACTATAGCAGTAAACTGAAATATAAATGATGGGATTCTTAAGTAGAGAGGCACTGCTTTTGATTTTCAGAGTATTTTTTTTTTATCAAACTACTTTGGACCTAGGTTGGTGCTGGAAATAATTAATTCAAACACAATAAGCAGATTTAATACATTTTAAATAACAGACGCTTCATATTTAGTCTCCACATTGCCATGAAGCCTCTTCCACTTAATGCAAGGAGTTAATTAAACAAGCCTTCACTAATCTGCATGACAATTTACACGGTTATTAGTTCAACAGGATTAGACAAGACCTTACAGTTCTTCCAAGGCTCAAGGCCAATTGTGATGAGATGCAATCAGCCCTGCTGCACATTCCCCTGTATTCTCAACTACAGACCAGCATATAGAAACAGCCCCTCTGGCTCTATGGAGTCCTACACTTTGAAATCCTTCACTGAGAGTAAGTGGAGTTAACATCACCCATTAGTACAACAGTATTTGTAAAATGGAGTTTTTGAAGAATTTGGCCTATAATTAAGGTATGTGTGTCAGCATCCCTTTTAGTGGCACTAGCAATTAACATTACTAATAGACATGCCTGATATCTGTAGCTTCTCCTGTGCTATTTGACCCTCTGTTCCAGGTTGCTAACCACCATGCTGTGCGGCAGCATCTTTCCAGAAGCCCTAGTGTGCCTGTTCAGCGTTCATCTAAACAATCCCATTACTTGCTTATATATGAAATGAACATCGAATCATAAAATCGTAGTATCACCAAGGTTGGAAAAGACCTCCAAGATCATCCAGTTCACCATTGGACAGGTGGACACAGTACTCAAGGTATGTCCTCACCAGAGCTGAGTACAGAGGGATGGTCACTTCCCTGCTCCTGCTGGCAATACTATTGCTGATGCAAACCAGGATGCCATTGGCCTTCTTGGTCACCTGGCACACTGCTGGCTCATGTTCAGACAAACGTCAACCAACATCCCCAGATTCATTTCTTCTATACAGTCCTCCTGCCACTCTGCTCCAAGCCTGTAGCATTCTCTGGAGTTGTTGTGCCCAAAGTGCAGGATCCAGCACTTGGTCTTGTTGAATTTCATCTCACTGGCCTCAGCCCAGCTATCCCTCTGTAGGGCCTCGCTAACCCCAGGCAGATCAACACTTCCTGCCAACTTGGTGTCATCTGCAAACTTACTGAGAGTGCACTGAATGCCCTCATCAGCAATAAAGATACTGAACAGGACAGGCCCCGATACCAACCCCTGGGGAGCAACACTCATAACCAGTCACGAGCCGAATTTAACTCCCTTCGCCACCACTCTATGAGCCTGGCCATCCAGCCAGTTCTTTACCCAGCAAAGAGCCCGAGCCATGGGCTGCCAGCTTCTCCAGGAGAAGTGTCAATAGCTTTGCAGAAGTTTAGGTAGACGATGTCAGCAAAATGTAGGTACTTATGAAGAAAAAAAAAAAAAAAGGCCACAATATAACCAATAAGCTCACTTTTCAGGCAATGGTGGGCATTGATGTGACCACAGAGACCATAAGGAATGCCCACCATCTCTTCTGACAACTGTCTGAAATCTGCCCTGTGAGCCATACACTGCTGCTTTTGAACTGCAATGTTTGGATCAAGTTTATTGCAGTGGATCCACAGAAAAGACTGTCACCACGGTTCTTCTCAGCTCTGGGAGAAGCTGTGAAGCACCATGAGCAGCTGCTTCCCATCCCCTGCAGGTGCCAGATGGAAAGGGAGAGTGCAGCCCAACCCTCTGACTGGGAGAGTCCTGGGGGAAACTGAGCTTGGCCTCTTCTGATGGATCACAGCCACAGGAGGCACAGAAGAGAAAGGCTGTGGCTTGGCATTCCTTCTGTGCAGCTACCTTCCCTTTGAAAGCGGAAAAGAAAGGCCAAGATGGCTGGTACGATGACTGAGTGAGTAATGAAACAATCACTCGATGCTCAGCACAACAGAACAGGGAGGGTAGGATGCTTACCCTAGGAGAGAGGTCTGCACTCTGTTAATGCACCAGTGATGACTGTGGCTCTTGCATCTGCTGAAATAACAGGTTTGAACCTTACCAAGAAGCACATTCTATACCCTAGTAGAAATCCACTGTGTCTTTTCTCTGTGGGAGACATTTTCTCTCTGCATCTTCTAAACAGCATAACTCTCAACAGCTTCCATTACATTTCCATCCATTGTCTGATAGCCTTATTTTTGTTGTTTTGTCACCAGGAATTGGAAAGTTCCTCTTTGGGCTGACAAGTGATGCCAGAAGCTATCCCAAAACAAGGAGCCTTCTGGAACCTACTATCCCTGTTGTGCTCTGAGGACCTTATTTCCACCTGCACAGCATGACTTCCCAGTGGGGGAGTGTTCCTCTGCAGCCTCACGTCAGCCCACTGTACAGAGTGGGAAGGCAGCTGCATGCATCATGCTGTGTTGATGTTCCTACTGCCTGTTTTCCATAGCAGCAGGTGTGCCAGCTTTTCCTTATTCCTGCTATCATGTCTACAGTTTGATCCTGAACACAGCCCTTCTTCAACTAATGTGTTTCAAGGTCATTTTAGTACTATTGTTTTGTATCTGTGAGGCAGGGTATTGGAGGGGCTGGGTTGATGGTTGGACAGATGATTTTAATGTTCTTTTCCAACCTCAACGATTCCATTGATTCTACTTCCGCGAGCTGCTCATAACACGCAGGTTAAGAACTCCTTGGCCTGAAAACTTGCAGCACTGTTAACACAAACCGTCGACTCCGGCCGGAGCGAGTGCCCGGGGCGGCACGGCGTAGCCGGAACAAGAAGATCCTCGCGCACAGCCCCACGCCGTCCCGCCCGCGGGCACCGAGCAGCACCTCCGGCTGCAGAGCCGCCTCCTCCCCGCCTGACCGGGCCGGGCCGGGAGGGAGGGAGGCGCGCAGGGCGCGGCGGGGCGGTGCGGCAGAGAGCCGCGGTGCGGGCGCGGGGCGGCAGCCGTCCCGTTGGGCTCGGCCATGCGGGAGTCGCGCCGCGCTGCGAGGGGCTCCGCGCCGCCCGCCGTCCTCCGTCCGCCCGCACGGAGATAAGCCAAACCATGAGCGCGGCTCCACAGCGGCCGGACCTCAGTTTTTTAAGCGAGGAGGAAGCCAGGACGATTTTTCAGGTGCTGCAGAGGGACTCGGAGCTGCGGCGGGCGGAGAAGGACAGAGTGAGGTACTGCGGGGCACGTTGGCGGCGGCGCGGTCCCGGGGAACGGGCAGCGGCGCCTCGGGGCCCCGCGTGTGGTGGAAGGCGCGGCTGTGAGGCTGCGGGGCGGCGGGCTCTGCCTTTGGCGTCCTCGGTGTTCCCTCTGGTGGGGGAACGCCGTGCGCGGCGACGGGACGGTGCTGCGGGGCACTGCGGGACGGAGGGTGCGTTCAGGTGCACACGCCCTTGGACGAGCTGTGTAGAACAGCCGCATGCCGTCACTGGCGGTCTCTGTTGACAGTGAAAGCAAGGGTCAAGGAACAAATAAAAGATAGGCTTATCGCTTAGCGTTAGACGTTATCATTTCCTACTCCGTAGGAAGCTCCCGGCACCTCGCAGACTGTGTGCAGGTGAAAGGCATCGTCCTGTCACTTTATAGTCATGGAATAGTTGGAGTTGGAAGGGCCCTGTAAAGGCCATCTAGCCCAACTCGCAGTGAACAGGGACACTGCAGTACCTGCACGTGAAGGCACTTCTCACTAACAGCACGCTCATGTCAGCTCTAGAAGGAACACTGACACTGTTTCTGTCCAGTACGGTGTTTTTAGCTGTTTGAAGGCTCAAGAAGGAATAGCAAGCTCTTGCATTCAGGGCTTCCATCTGCTGCCAGCTCTGTGTTTGTGCCTCTGTCGGTTGCTGGCTGGGTGTCATGGCTCAGCCCCATGCAGCCTTCTGCTGGCTGCCCCACAGCAGGATGGGGAGAGAATCAGAACCAGGAAAAAGTGCAAGAATTCACAGCTTGAGATAAGGACAGTTTGATAAGAAAGGGAAAACAGAAGAGTAAAAGAATTCTAAAAGCCACAAATGATGCACAGCGCAGTTGCTCCTTACCCACTGACTGATGATGCTCATCCAGTCCCTGAGCAGCAGCTGCCCTACACCTCCACTCACTGCTCAGGCTGCTGCTATGGGGTATCCCTTTGTCCAGTTTGGATCTGGTGCCCTGGTTCTGTCTCCTCCCAGCTCTGTGGGCAACACCAGCCCCTCTCAGAAGGGGGAGAAGGGGGAGAAGCAGAGGAATCTGACTCAGTGTGAGCACTGCTCAGTAACAGCTGAAACATCACTGTGTTAGCATCATTACTGTCATCATAGATCCAAAACACAGCACCACACCAGGAAGAAAATCAACTCTATTCCAGCTGAAACCAAGACACTATTGACAAAAAGTGATCTCTCTTCATGCAAAGGCTGATTAAATCAGCGGATGGCATAAGAAGACATTTCTGGTGATGCTGTACTGAGATGGAGCCTACTTTAAATCACTGCTGAAGAGACACTGGGAGAGATAGGCGAAGCATTTATGGTTAAGGCGGCATACTGAAATCTGGGTTAAAGTCCTGGATCTGCCAAAGGCTTTGTAAGTGTCTTTGGGCAAGCTCTTAATAGCACTATAAAAGTACTTTCTTCCTCACTCCACTTGTCTACCTGGTCTCACATAGCCTTTAAGCTCTCCAGGCCAGGGGAGACCCATCATGAGCAGACTTTGTGGTGCTGCCACTATAATCTAAGTAATAACAGTGATGGCCCTGGAGGGCCTAGTCCTGCTGCTCTTATATGGCCACAATGAGCTTCAGAGACTCCAGATAAAATCACATTTGCTCCTCTCTATCTCATATGCCTGCCCCCTTGGCTCCAATTCATTCTTATTACTATTCTGATAATTCCCTTTGTGCACATCTCTTTCAGCTCTAAGATGTTAAAATAATGCCTGGGCACTGCTTCACCTCGCTCCTGTGATGCTTCTGAAGTGTAATTCTCAAGGGTTGATTTATGCCATGAATTCATGGGAGGTGATGTGCATTGAGAGGAGCGGTTTTATCAATACGATTTCCATGCATGGAGGAACCAAAGAGAGGTGTGCCCCACTCTGCTCTCGGGCATGTTTATGACAGAGCAACCAGGAGCTGGACAGAGCCAGGGACAGCATTAACAACAACCTGTGGGCTCAAGTCTGCTCAGTGGCCTCCTCTGCTTACAGTATTGCATATTCCTGTGCAGACTAATCTGTCTGACAGATAGAAGGAATGAAGAGTTTCCTCATGGGCCACAAATCAGATTCCAACAACTGTACTGCCCTTATGCACGCTGGCTGGTGTCAGACAAGTGAGCACATAGCTGGCTGCAGATCTCTTGAAGGATCAATGAAACACTGAAATCCATTCCCAAATACAACTCACTCCGGATTTAAAAGAAAAAAAAAGGCAGAAACAGACTTTTGTCTTTTTGCCAACAGCTTTTGCTGTTCTAAGTTCAAAAGATGGATGTAGGCTGGCTCACCTTGTCCAGCAAATGACAATTAGAGGAGCTGATTGTCGCACAAATACAAGTGTACTGCAGTGCAGCATGAAATGAAATGTGTACAGGGGCTACTTTATATGTCCTTTGATACAGCCCTCCCCAGATCCCTTTCTACAACTCTCCGAGGGCAGGAAGCAGAGGAAGGTGCTGGGCTGTGATCCTGGGAGCTGATGGCATGATGGGAACAGCACAAACCTGCACTGAGGAGGGTCAGACTGGGCATTAGGAAGCATTTCTGTACCATGAGGGTTGGTCAGACGCTGGGATAGGCTTCCTGGAAAGGTGGTTGATGCCCCACAGCTGTCAGTGTTTGAGAGGCATTTTGGATAATGCCCTCAACAATATGCTTTAGCTTTTGGTTAGCCCTGGTCAGGTAGTTGGATGAGGTGAGCTTGGAAGGTCCCTTCCAGCTGAACTATTCAGCTTTGTGGCCTTTGTGTGGAGCCATTTTTGCCATTTCTGCAGCTGTGGGCTCTGCACAAGACGCAGACCCTGCTTGGCGCTCTCAGTTCCCATCCCTCCATCACACCTTCTGGTCACCTCCAGCCCTTTCTCTGCTCCTTGGAACGTGGCAGGCCCCACACCTCTGCGTGAAGCTTTTAGGACCTCTCAGTTTTGCTTTCCCTTTTATTCAGAAATGGACTGAGACCTGTCGGATCTCTGTATGTCCTTGTTCCTGATGTCTAGCAGAGCTCCTGCTGTGTTCTGAGCCGTGGGTTCCCACGGCTGCCTTTTTTTTCTCGCCTGTTTTCTCCTTTCTAGTGCCCTCCCGTGGCCATGGTGAACAATAATACCTTTGAGTAGCTACTGCTAACAGACATAGCCGAGCTTCTCCCATGAAACAGGCTCAGAGAGGCTGCAGCAGCCAGCTTTGGTGTAACTCATGTGACTGTACACACACTGCCATGTACTCTGAAACTAATACAGAAAATTAATAGTAAGTACTTATTGCGTAATTCAAAACAAGCAAACAAAAACTATTAGTTTTGGGCTTGGGTAATGCCCAACTTCAGTATTATCATTGTTCATCAAATCCAGTCTTATTCAAAATGCTTCTTTGGAGGAAAATTCATGTATCATAAGCGTTAGTGGAGGAGGAAAAAATGAATGGAATATGTGATCTAATCACAGTATTAAAAACAGAAAACTAACTCTGTCACAAAAGACTGTTTTACTTAACGTGGTTAGTGAAACTGATGCCTGTGGAAGCAGGTTCCTTTGCCTACATGCTCTAATCACAGCCAGATGCCTACAAGGAGGCAGGGAGACATCCAGCTTCTTCATGGCATGGCATTATGTTCAGTTGGGTCCCTGGTAGTTCAGTTTCCATAAGTACACACCAAGTGCTTGCAGTAGATGCAGGTAATGATACCACGGATCAGTTTTCCACACACAGTGGAATAGGCTTGATAATTATGACATAAAAGCACTCCAGATCTCTTTTGACTTCTGGTTTCAAGGCTTGAGGGTTCACCCAGACAAAGTTCTCATGCTTTATTTTCCAGCTGCTGGGGACAGAAATTGAAGAAAAAGATCTGACAGCTGATATTTGCATGTGGAGCCCCAGGTCCCAAAAGGCTTAACAAACCTGTAGGTGCTTCTCTTTTCTGTCCTTTCTCCGAGAAGCCAATGGCAGGGTAACCAGGGAGGCTGTTTCCAGTCCCTTCAGGACAGCACTCACTAGCAGCTTGTGAAGGGACTGGCAGGTGATCACTCATAAAGACTCTGTAGCAGTAGGGCATCAAGCTATGGAATACAGAGGTGGAGCTGCTGCCTTTAATCTCTGGGGAGCTCCTCCCTCTGCAGCTTGTGGAGAGGCAGGCAGTGCCCGAGCAGGTGTTCTCCCAAATAGCCATGGGTTGCTGGTATCTCCGGCTGCCTGAGCAGGTGCTCAGGCTTGGCATGGAAATGCTCCAGTGCTACCACTGAAACAGCACAGAGATCCAGGAGAGCAACAACTGGGACGAGAGACACAAGGAGATGTGGAGCTAACTGCTTAGAAGAGGCAGCAGGTAGGGGACCGTGGCATGGTGTGGTGGTAGCTGGTTTACTTGTATTAGGAAAAAAAATAAATGAATAGTTGGGAGTTACAGCACATGGGATATGGGTTAACAGAGGATAGATGTGAGCAGGCGGAAGTGTTCTGTATTGTTTAATTGCTAACTTTTAGGAGATTCTTCTCTATTGTGTAATACACTCCAGTATGACTACGTATGGTTTTCTGTATCTTTAATTTATTAACCTGAGAAAAAGGGAAACGCTATTATCTTGACTATCAAATGAGACATTGATAATAACAGGCAACTGAGCAGGGAATTGAACCCAGCTCCCCAGTGAGCAGCTTCCTGGCTAGATCGTGTTTCTCGAACAAACTGTGCGTGTATTGTGTGAGAAGTGGTTTTGTGTGTGTTGGGTTGGGTTGTTTTCCAGAAGGAATGGAAAAAAAAATCATTTGCAGCCCCAGAGCATATTTCAGGCATCAGCTGCTGCTAATGAATTAAAATGGAATAGAGAAAAAAAGGAAAAGGAAATTGAGCTTTTGGTCGAGAATAGCTCTCAGTCCTTTTGCTTTAATTTGTTTTGCTTATTTCCAGGTTGGTTTATGTGATTTTTAATTTGCATGTGTAGCACAGGAGAGGTTTGTTTTCATTTTATCCTCCCATTTAAAGATGAAAGCAAAAGAAATTAATTGAGAGAAACATTCAGCATTACTCACTGCTCCTCTCTTGGTGACCCATCGACAGCATATATTCTTGGGGGAACGTTGATTCCCCTCCTTACTTTGTCCTAGATGGTCTGTACAACAAATTACTTGGATGCAGTTATTTTTACAAGAGCACAGCTGTTCTCGTTGCCCTATGGCACATCATTTACAGCATCCGTCCTTTGCTGCAGCTGATTCTTCATTGTATTCTCCTGGCTGATGTTTTCTCTCATGGGCCTATGATAGAAGGTGGCAATAAAACACTGCAAGGAAAATGTATTTTTCCTTTTGCTTTTGTTTGCTTTTGCCATACTCTTGACCTCAGAAGGCTTTTATTGCAAAGGTGCAGCTGTACTCAGCTTCAGTTATTCTGCACAGAATTTATTCTGTCTTGCTTAACGTTTTGAGAGTTCTGACACTTCATTCTTTAACCCAAGGGTAATTTTGGCATATTCACAGAGGTGGCCTCTCCGAGAGTCAGAATTACTTACTTGGTGAAAGATTTAGATTAGGGCCTCAACTTCTCAAACTTAGAAATAGTTTTTAGTATCAACCCTGAAGTACCCATAATCAGCATGGGTGGGAAGAGCAGGATACCATGGCACCAGCACTTAGGAATACTGTGGCTTCATTGGCGCTCCCTCCCTGAACAAGGCATTAATAAAGACATTCTTTCATAAGAGATACTCCGCCCTTGATGTTCCAGGGCATGATTGCCCTATTGTGTCCTGTTTGTGAAAGAGATGCTATTATTATTTACTCCCGATAATGTGCCACTGGCATGGTTAGTGGTTTGTAAACACTTATGAAAACAGGTCCTTGAAGCCCCGAAGGGAGAATACGCTACAAGTGTAAATAGAAGCAAAAGTGGCAGAAAAACATTGCAATTTAAAAATGCTTTCTCAGTTTGGTAAACAAAAAAGTGTCATAAATAATCCCACTTAGGGACTCCTCTTGTTTAAGAAGGGTTGATTGCCATAAACAAATACACGTGGTTAAGTTGCTTATCAAAATGCTTCTAATTTTTTTCCTTATGGCTGTTTTTGAGTGATATAATATGTTGCAGAGAAACTGAAAGAAGAGGAAGGTGGCTTTGCATGAGCTGAGGAAGGGCAGGTGTATTGCTGGCTGTGGTGGAGTGGCAGGGGAACAGCTGCCATTTTCTGTTGCACTTCTATAGATGTGCTCTATTTAACCCAGTGCCTGATAATTTGTTTCATGTTTAAAGAGGAGGGTTCAGTGCTGCCAAGTCTCTGTTCTCCTCCGTTCATAGGGAACTTATTTCATCATTGTGATAGGTTGATCCTTTCCTCCAGAGCTGTGCACTTGTTTGTGTTGTTGGGCAGGAGGCTTTTACAGTATGCGTGGTGGCAGAATTGGGCCCAGGATGACCATAAAAAGGTGCGTTACCTTTGGAGGAACCTGTCTGGTTGGGCATCTGTGTGTGTCTGCCTTCCTCATGCTGTCCAGGCGATGTTCCCTGGAAACCAGGGTTGCAGGATCAATGGGTGTCCCCATGGGGCCATCAGGGCGGAGCCTCACCACCAGGACCTTTCCCAGCCCGAAGCTGGGGCAGCCCCAGCCCGTTGCCAGGTAAGGCCACCACAACACAGCAGGGTCAGGATCAGGCCTGGTGATGCTGGCTGGGGTTGGCTATGGCCAGGCAGGCTGAGGCTGACATGGCCAGCAGGGTCCATGCAGTGATGTCAGCCTGGGGTTCAGGCTAGGATCAGCAGGGCCGTGGCCTTGCACAGCTGTGACATGTCTGGTCTGTGGCTCAGGCACAGCACAGTGGGACAACCTCCACTTAAATGCAGCTCTCAGGGGAAGGAGGGACAGCCCTGGCTGAGGCCTCTGGCTCACTTCACAGGAGCTTTTGTCTAGGCCACCAACTCTGCCCTTCCCGGCATTCAGGCAGCCAAACCCACAGGAGTGGGCAGGAAGGGCATGCTATGGGCTCTTCCATCCAGGCTCATTCACACAGAGGCCTTGTGCCAAAATATGCATTGTGCCAGGGTATGCATTGAGTCAAGAAGTATGCATTTTCAAGTGATAAAGTGTAAAAATGAAAAACAAAATGATGGCAATTATGATTATTACTGTGTAGACCACTTGCTGATGTCAGCTGGAATGCCAGGAAGAAGGCATTTGTTAAGACGGATGAGACTTAAGCCTGGGGTCACATTTAAGCTTGTGGGCAGGTAACTTCTAAGTCCAAGCTTAATTAAGAAAGTATAATTAATTTGGTTTTGTCCACCTGGATAAAATGACTAGGTCACAAGGATAAGTAGATCATGTGAGTGACAGCAGTGCGTGCTAGTGCAGAACAATCTGATTTGGTTAGTTTTTCCATGGAGCTGTGAACCAGTTAAGGACTCATGCACCTTGTAGGAAGGCTGTTGCTTCCTAGGTTAGAGTTCTGTTGTAGTAATTTTTCCATGTCCTTTGCAGCCTCTGTCTCTGCTGCAGTTCAAGTCACTGGTACTCCAAAAGGTAATGCCTGTGAAGTGTAACCTGCGCTGCCTGTTGTTGCCTTAAAGAAGGGGATGAATATCAGTCTATGGTGAGCAGCCCTGGAAGGACATCAGAAATGTTTTCAGGTTCTGACAGTTTGTATATTCTCAGTGCCCTGAACAGCTTCAGTTCCTTGTTTATGTTTCAGAAATATTAAATTGGATACACCAGACAGTGGAAAAAAGTGTTGCACAGGAACAGGGCCAAGTATTGCACTAGGAACCAGGTTCTTAGTTGCTGGGTATCTCCCCCAATACAGGCAGGTTATGTGTGTCACGTGAAAGATGACAAGATGTGCTGGAATACACACCTAAGGGTCTCAGTGGGGTCGTGCTGTCCATGGTGGAGCCTAATTGCTTAGTTTGATGGGTTCTGATGTATGTAAAGTGAAGTCTTGGGCATATCTAGACATGTAGCGCTTGCATCTCTTATGGTTGTGGCATTTGGAGAAATCTGACTAACAGTTGGGAGCAAAGACCATTGGGCTGAATGTCAAGACTTGAGCTGACATTCAGTAGTGTCAGATCATGGAATCATCATAGATACTGTACTGACATTTGTAGGATGTTGGATGCATCTGTCTCCTTTTCACTTTTGTTAGTGATTTATGGATAACAAGTTTAATCAACCTTTACAATCATTTTACTTTCTGAACCTAATTTTCAAATCAAGTTGAGTTTCACCAAATGGAGTTTGAGCCTTTGGCACAGATACCTCATTTTCTTCTGTCTTCTATAACCTTTGCAGGGCTTTACAGTCTAAGGACTGACCTCATTTCAGGCTTTTCCTGTTCTGGCTTTTATGATAAAAAAAGATTTAATTTCCTAGTGCTGACAGTCTGAAACTTTTTGCAATACACAAATTTCATGTATGAAATGTAGTAAATAAAGCAGGGGAAAACTGGGGACATTAGGAAGAGATTTGTGCATCTATGTGTTCATATTAGAAGTGTTTCTAATCCTTATTTGTGGCTACACTATTCTGTTAACACTGTTAAATGTAATAAGCTCTACTTAAATGCCTGCATTTTCAATTCCTACTTGGATCTGTACGCTTTTCATCAGTCTTACCTTAAAAATAATTAGATGTGTGTATTGGCACCACAGTTGCCAAATACATCAAAAACACCAAATAAAAGCTAAGAGTAAATGATGAAAAGTCCAGTCTGTTTTTACTTTATCTTATATAAATTACACACGATTTAGTTTGTGCTTGGAATAATCACCCAACTGTATTACTTCTGCTAGCTTTATCTATGGATTCCTAGTGAAGGGGGCCTGAGATCTTAGAGCTACAGCAGCATGGCTGGAGGTCTTGGTGTTCTGTTCCTTCCTTTATTGTAGCTTTGAATGAGCTTAAATATATATTTGTATCTACTTAAATATTTATATGATCTATGTGTCTATGTTTAAATTACTAAAAGAATTATATGTTTACTGAGATGTGAAAAATAAGGAGATTCTAAGCATTCGTAGCAAGGGCTGTGTAAGTATGTAATATATATCAGTGTTATATTTCCAGATGAAAACGTCCATTCTGTGAAATTTTAGAGTTTCCATCCATTCTTATGACCTCATTCCTTAACTTAAAGCAGTGTAAACAAGGCTTTTGTTGTGTCACAGTAACACATAAACAAGATATGCCCACATCATAACCTTCTGTATTACTTTTGTTGACCAGACTCTTGCTTCAGGTCTGTGAGACTCTGCACAATTGCCAAAGGTTGCAAAAGTGTCTTTTCAGATCCTTAGGCTTCAAGATTATCCCTGTGCCAGCAGACATCTAAGCCTAGGAAATACTTTTCTGAGAGAGGTCAGGAGCTGGAATGGGCTGCTGGAGGTGGTGTTGTCACCGTCCCTGAAGGTGTTCAAGAAACATTTAGATGTTCTACTGAGGGACATGGTTGAGTAGGAAATATTGGTGATAGGTGGACAGTCAGACTGGATGATCTTAGAGGTCTTTTCCAACCCTGGTGATTATTTGATTAGATCTGTAGTCTCCAAATTTTAGGGGCCTGCCCAGGTCCATCGTCCAGAAATTTGTTTGTAGAGGTGGAACCTTTGTCTTTGTTTGGAACCAAGTTCCATTATTCAGCATTCTCATCTGGACTGTTATTTTTGCCTTATTTTCTCTTCAGTTTTGAATGAAGAAAGTAATGCAGTAACACAAGGAACGGCATCTACATTGTCTTTGTAAGGCAGTTCAGATTTATAGCTGAGCTGTAAATTACTTGCAGAGATGGCTGTCTCTAAGCATGCTATCAATATTTGTAAAAGGTCCCACAATCAACAAGCAACTCTGCCCTGGAAGAGTAAATAGGTTGACTGTTAATCATTACCTTCAAATTAAACTGGGACATCTAAGAAAACCTCATTCCCAGCCTCCCACCCCGTCTACCCTTCCAGTCTTGGTACTGTCTCTTCAAGCAGATTTGTCTCAGATTTCCAGACATGGATGAGCCCCACTAATCTGACAGTGTGATGAAGTACATTGATAAATGTAGTTAAATAGTTCAGAGATCTAAGATTCACTGCACATGTGGGACGCGTGATATTACACAGCCTGTGTAAGGATGCCAGGACAGAAATTCAGGAGCCCAAAATGTACTCCTGTCATATAATGTCTTTGAGATGACTTCTATCCCTACTATCAAATCAGAAACGTTGCATGGAGAATTGTACCCATTGCACATATTAGCATCTATTAATGCTAATGGAAATTCCTATTAATGAAGTCATCTTGTTAGAGATATTAATTACTGCAATTCAGAAGCTATGTGACACGCTTTGAAGGATGATGGGTAACCTTCCTTTCCGTTGCATCATTAGTTTGTTTTGTTATTACCGCATAATATTGGCAGGTAGCTTCTGAGTGTTGGCAACATAATAAAGAAATACTCTTTACCTTGCCCATCTGATCTGGACCTGTCATTCACAGACACTATAAGTCATCTGTAAAATGTTCTCAGATTGGAGCTTCCCACAGTTCTGCACTTCACATAGAGGAAACAGCAAAGAATCAGTCCAACAGAGAATGGGGCCTTGTTGATGGCTGTGGCATTATGGTGGTATTTGACCTCATTCACTCTTGTTGACCAGCTGCCTAAAGGACTAAAAGCTTTTATATTCTAAGTATTTATAAACTCAATGAAAATACATAAACTTGCAGCTTTTTCTGTTTGTTCCAATGGGGCTGAAATAATATTTTCACTATAAACAGGGGGAAGCTGCTGAAATAATGGTTAAAAGCAACATTTTGAAGCTTTGTTACAGCTTGTTACGCCCACAGCTGCTGTGATCTCTATTAGCAGTGCTCTGTGCTTTGGAAACTTCACCTTACTAAGACAGTCATTGAACTCCTAATTTTGAGGTGTTGAGAACTTCTGATTGCTGAGCTGCCAGAGCAGAGGGAAGGAAGGTTTGTGGTCAGTATGTGAACCTTGTAACTGCAGCACCTGTAGAGGTTTTGTGGGTTTGTTTGGGGTTTTTTTTTGCTCCAAAGGTGCCATTCTGTGTTCTTGCCCTGGGGACAGACGCTGGAGGTGGAAATGGAGCATTGGATTTGGTGAAGGAGAACAGCAGCTAAAACAATTCATTGTCTGTAGTTTCATGTAGTAAATTAGCACTTTGGGAAAAAGAAGTAGAACTTCTAGTCCATGTACAGCGTGGCTTGAGTTAAAAAGTGGCAACACTTCCCTGCCTTTAATGCACATATTCCTGTCTGCATCTCTGACACATATAACCAGAGTAACGTATGGCTCTGATGTCTGTTGTCAGTGAATTGCTCTGGGGACAAAATGACATCTGCTGTTTGCATCTGTCTGCTTAGTTAACCTTACTTGCAGCTTGAAAAGGTACTATAGAGTGTGGGTATCCAGGTTGTGTGCACAAGTGGTGTTTGTGGCTATGGGACTCCTTCATAAAATGCACAGCCTGGGAGGAAAAACTACGAAGTTTCATTCCCTTTTTTCTCTCTCCCCACTTCCTTCTCTTGGTTTTGCACACTTTCAGCACCTAAATATTCAAGGATAATTGTAGGCTGCCATCAGTCAAACTGGGATTGAGAAGATACCCACATAGTTCAGTCCTTAAGGTGAACCTTGCTTGGTATTTGCAGTTCCTCCTCTCCATCCTGACGTGTCACCACTAGGTGACTCCCCAGCAGCTGCTGAAGGCAGTGAAAGTCGGTCTGTTGCGTTTGGTGGTATTTGGGTTAGGGATGGACAGGCACTCTTCAGTCTTCCTTGTTGTGGCTACTGCTCTTTGCCCTTCCGTATGCTCACTTTTACTGGTTGGGTACTCAGGCAGATGCGACTTCTGAAGGCAATTTAGTGTGTTCATAGGTGTTGTGAAATCAGTGCATAGTACGTAACAGCAGCAGTCATGAAAATGAAGAAAGCAAGTATTTGTGGGAAGAGAAGATACAACCTATCTGATTGATTTCCATCAGCCTGAGTTAGATTCAGATGTTACTGCCAATGCAGCATTTTGTTAATCCAAACAGAGGAGGCCTCGGTTTTCCAGAGAATGCCTAATTCTGCACGCATAAAGGGCACTGGAAAGAACAAGTGGCTCTTCAGTTAGATCTTTCTCTGCCATCTTGTCACGTGTGCAACCAAAACGTTGGAGTCAGTTTTCCTCTCTGATTCATGTACTTCTTTGTACTGTTTTACATGTAATAATAGAGGCTGTTTGCTTTATAGACATTAGCCAAGTAGCAGTAAGAAAGAAAAACAAACAAAAGATTGCTTTGATGAGAGGAAAAAAAAATGCACACACTACAGAGAAAGCAGCCTGCCTTGGAGAATAGGCCTACTGTCTGTCTGACGCATTAGGAAAGAGTATCTGGGCTCTCTGTGCTTGTTTCTCTTCCTGGCGGGATTAACTTGATACAGAAGCTTCTTTGGGACCTTGGAAACAGCGTGCTGGGGTTCTTTGCTATGACATGTGAAATGGTGGATAATTGTTTTGTTTCTTGTAGTTATTTCAGCTCTGTTAGTCTTTGATGTCAGTAATATTTCTTTCTCTCTTTTTTTCCTTTCTTTTTTTTTTTCTTTTTTTTTAAAAAAAAAAAAATAAGACAGCAGCTTCAAGGTATGTCTTTAAATTATATTTTTAGAACAGTAAAAAGAGCTGTAAATAAGCAAATATTCTTCCAGGGCTGTGTTAACAGCCATAGCTGTCCATAGCATTGAGTGGCCATATAAATGGTAGAGATGTGAGCTCAGCCATGTGGCCTTAATGCCTACAGCAGTGGGAAGGTGGGAAGTTGAAGTGAAACACTGGGAAGTAACTGCTTCCTCTGGCCCTGTTCTTTAGCATCTTAGCCTTTTCTCACTGGCAAAGTGAAGAATATAGACAAAATCAAGACACAGACTTATTTTAGGTGACTAAAATATGGTTTGCAGATGGGCTGTCCTGCTGTAGTGCTAGCTTGTGCTTTTGGCCCTGGTTTTATGCGCAGCCCTTTCAGCTTTGTCTTCCCAGACTGAGGACTTGGATCTGGGGACCAAACCCTGGTGTGTTTGCAGTCCTGGTTTGGTGACCGCCCTGGCTCTGCCCTCTCCTGGAGTGTATGGGAAGAGTCACTGGGGACAAATCTTGCTTCTGCTGAAACTAACAACTTCTGCTTTGACAAAAGTGGGATGGAATTCCCACTGCAAACAGCAGAAATGTCTGCAAATGTCTTATTTGACAGTCTGGTTTCACTGCCTTACACATTTGTCTTTTACTCTATGTCCAGCATGAGGATGGTAGAGAAAGAACTTTTCCTCTTACAGCAGCAATGACAGCTCCTTATTATCTTAACAGGGAGTGGCAGGACGGCTGTGGCTCGTTTGACAGTGTTCATGATAACTCACGTGGAAGTCTGATGCATGCACCCGTGTAGGTTAACTATTCCCTAGAGAAGTCTGCATAAGAAATACCGGGGCATACTTGAGCCAAGAAGGAAGAGATGTTTTGAAAAACACTGTGGAGGAATTGCTCTCAAGTGTCTCATTGGTGTAGATGTTGCGTAGGCTCACTGATGGGAAAAGTTAGAGAGGCGCAGCCGCTGAGCTCACACTGGATTGATGCCTGCTGTGGTTTGTGGCACGGGTTCCTGGATGTCACCTGGGACAGGAGCTGTCTTTAATCCTGTGGCAGCTTTCTGGTGGTGTTGCCAGCCCTGCAGGCTGCCCTCTCTCAGAGAACATGGCTTTGTGTGAAAGGACAAGGACGGACAGAGCAGACAGAGAAGTAGGGTTAATGCATTTGGTGCAGAGGGTGCTTAGGTGTTCTGGCACTCCTACAGCACAACATCTCAATATGTAATTTGCAATCCAAGTAACAATAGCACTGCCTCACAGGCAAGTTCATTGCAATTTTGAATGCAGATACCATCTCCTGCTATAATTGTTCCTCCAGACGGGCTTCCCTGGTAGTTCATGGCCACAAGGGGCGTGCAGACCTGGCAGAGCAGGTACAGGGTGCAACGGTGTGGTTTGGCTGGGAGTCAGTGCAAACGAGAAGTGTTTAATAGTCACACGAAACTACAATTACACATACGTTAATACTATTCTGTACTCTCATAACTATATATATATATATATATATATAGGGTTCCATATGTGGGTGTGCATCTGTGTGTAAATAAAATTGCACAGGCAATTCCAAGGGTTTATTTCATGAGCTTGTGATGACAGCAGCGTTCAAAAGCAGCACGTGCAGAGGTGATGAGCACAGATAGTGCCAAACCTGTGCCAGTAAAGATTTTACGATGTTTAAATGTTAATGTCAGACTTTGTGCAAAGCTTCTAATATGTTTTTTGGCAGTAGGTTCAGTCAGTGCGTGGTATGATGGATGCTAGAGTAAGTGAGTTTTTTAATGTTTTTCCTACTGTCTGGAATGCATACGTATAGAAATGATGCAAGATCTGGGGAGCTCTCCCGGGACAATGGTGTGGGAAGGATACTGATGCAGGGAGCTGGGTGCACTTGGGGCTGCTGCTGTCAGGTGTCACTGCTAAGCACAGTGTCACTCTTCTGCCTGCACAGAGGTGCACTTAGTGCCCTCTGTAGATCACTTTGTAGCCTTTTCCCTTGGAGAGGGGAACTGTGTTCTGGCTGCTGTAGAGAGCTGTAGGAGGGGTTGGATGTAGGAGATGGTCTCCACCTTTGGGACCTCAGCAGATCAGCCCCGCACACTCTCCAGGCACTTACTCCGGCTGCGGCCGCTCCCTGCATACCTCATGCCTGGCTCCAAGTGCTTCTGCTCCTCCTGAAGTCCCGAATCCCCTTTGCTAAGGCTGCGTGGGTGATGTCATGCAGTTGGCACAGGAGAGCACTTTGTTCATCTCCTCCTCCTGGTTCCTATTAGTGCGAGCTGTTTTCCATGCTGCAGATGGCGTTCACCGCGCTGAATCATTCCCACAGTGCAGCAGTGTCGGTGATGATTAACATCTTTGCCTTTGTAATAAGTTTATTTGAAATGTCAAGCACTTGTGCCTGTGCCTGTTGGTCTTCTTCAGGGGAAATACTCATTTAGCAAAAATGTCTCTGTCCTGCACGCCTATCCTTCAGAGGCCAGTGGATGAGCAGTAGGTGCTGGAATGGACAGTGCTCAATGTATCAGCTCCAGATGGATGCACATCCGCTTCCAGACGAGACCTTTAATTTTCAGTTTGTTTCTTGAAGCGGTGTTGTCTCCAAGAGGGAATGAGGGTTTTTATGTAAATTGATAACTGGAATAACATACGTTCCTGGATGTGGGCTTTACCCATGAGAATTGACATGAGCGCCGCAGTAGAACATTGGCATTACATCTGCTGTATTAATGGGCTGTGCACAGCGTTCTGCTCTGCTGCCATCAGAAAACACTGGGTGTAGATTTGACACATTTGCATTGGTACCTTAGGCACTTGTGTGATGCAATTTGAAAACAAGCAAATTGCACTATCCAGACTTCTTTGCAAGTGTGCGTTATTCTTTTATGTCCAGATAAGCGGTGCAGTCCTGTGATCTCCTGGTATAAAAACTGAGCCTGCTCCTGAGCCGCTTCTTCATTTGTAGCCACGTGTGTATAGCTTCTTCAGTTCTCCTGTCTTCTTGTTAGAGCATCCATAGCCGTCATTAGCTGCTTGCATGCATATCCAACACAGAGAGAGTCACTGTGCAGCAAGGGAAGGGGAGAATGGGACAAACTCGTTGGACATGTTGCACAAATACCTATTAGCTGAATTCAGTATTCGCTGTTCTCCTTTACAGAAAAAGTACATGGTATGCACCCACTGCCAGGGCCTCGTCGAGCTTCCTTGGGAAAATCAGAATAGTCTCCGTAATCCTTTTGCTTAAATGACTGAATAAACGTTGTAAGAATTGATTTGTTACAGTATTATTCATTTTAATTCAATTATTGCCTGGATCTAATCTTACTTTCAATTAGTTTTGTAATGCTTATGAATTATTACCCCGTTTTACAAGGAAGAAGGATGCACTTGGAGGCAGAGAATAATGCAGGCATATGAGTAGTCCAGTTTAGCCTGTCATGGTCTCATTGGTAAGCAGGAGCACTCTGCTCCCACTGAAGTCTTCCATGTGGTTGCTGTGAATGCATTTTGTCCTTCTGTGTCTGTTTTCAGACATGTTATAGGGAGAAATACACGGCAAGTACAGAAATGAACTGCGGGAAGAATTCTTAATCGTGCGTCTGCAATGTCTAAAATGGATTTAAAATAAATTGTTTTATTTTGTTTTTCTTTTCTAGAAAACTCCTGGAGGAAAAGAAATCTGAAGCAGGGCTGCAAGGAGTGACTGGAGAATGGTTCGAAGAAATACAAAGAAAAAAATTCCAGAATAACATTGATGTCAATACAATGCTAAAACCACCACTAGAGCATCAACTAAGGAACAGCAAAAAGAGCAGTAAGCTGCATTTTCCCTGTTCCTTCCTGTATCACAATGGGCACCAAACCGATGTCTTAAGCATTTAAGAATGTAGTAGTTAAGGAGTTTCTGGTGTTGCACTGAGGTTCTTTTCACATCAAAGTTTTGCCAAAAATACGTTTTCCAAAATGAATGTTTCTGTAAGCAGATTCTTAGAGAGTCTAAGGCAGAGCTGCGAGTCACAACAGCGAATCCCTGATACTCTCATCCCAGAGTTGCTGTTATTACAGTAAATTTTAGTGGTAGTTTCCCAATTGAAGTACTAATATTTGCTTCATACAAAATCTGTTTCAGCCTTCCCTTGTTTTCTTAAAGAAACCAGAAACCCCTACATGACATGTGGAATAAGTAGGTAATCCAGGTTGGGCTGGGAGGTTTGGCTGTACCGGCAGGGACTTTGCTGGTAGCACTGGGCTCAGGGCATGCTGTGTTGGTTACCAGGGTGGGTGGCACAGCCTGGTGGAAAATAATGGCCAGAGATCTCATTTTGCAGCTGCTGTTGCCCATCCAGAATGGACATGCACAAAACTCATGGTATCTTTACCAATCATGGCATCTGTACCATCTTTTTCATCTTCCCCCCAGATAGTTTTCATGCACAATATATGCTTTTATTGCATTCACCTTTTTGCACTTTCTGCACTGAGCCTCATAGCAAGTAGAAGCAGAATCATGTGAAAAGAAATATTTCAAATGAAAGGTGGAGTTCTAAACATTTTGCTGAAACTACAGCCCTCCACTGGACAGACTTCTCTCTCTTACCAGGTTGTCGATCTCTCAGCATCTCCCTTAGCCCACAGCTATAAGCTTTGCACTTTCAAAGGTGGTCTGATCGTTGCATTGGCTAACCAAGCAATGCATGATTGTTTTCCCCTGATATTCGACTTTGGAAGCTGCTGTTTCTATTTCAGACCTGTGGAAGGGGCTGTACGCCTCAAATGCTTCTCTGCTATTTGCGACCTTATTAGTTTAACAAAAGGTTCTGCTACCCACAGTCTTGCTTTGCCCACATCCCTAGACCAGTCTACATGCAGCAGAGCGCTGGTGTTGCTCTTCTGATGTCACATTCAGTGGCAAGTCCAGCAATGCCACCACAGGATTAGGCTCTGAAGGGGTAAAGGAATCTCCAGCATACGCAGGGATTGTCACTGAAGTGAAGGCTTACACACAGGATTTAAATCACATGACATGCATTATTTGCTTCATTTTGAACTAAGTCCAAAACACTGCCTCTTGCTGGTTTTGTTGGTGACACTTTGCTCCCGTTTCTGTTTTTGCTTTCTCCTGTGGTCATCGGATAAGCCATTTTCAGACCGTTGTGTTTTCTGAAAGACATGATGTTGTAAATGGGGAAGAGAAAGAGATGTGGTGCCTTATTTCCTTATGTGCTTTAGATTCCTGTGGCACATTTCAGCAGCAGACACTGCGGTTCCTTTCCCTAACCTGTGAGGATACTTCTTGCCATGGACGGGTCCTCCAGGCACACTGGGTTTATCAGCAATGGCTTGTTGCAGTTGAAGAAATCAGACTGTAACCTTTTCTGAAGAAACCATCTGTGGTATTTTGCATTTAAAAGCAGTTTCTTGTAGGTGATTTACAGCAGAAAATACACACTCCAGAGACTTAGAGTGGCCCAGGGAATCCTATTGGAACGCAGTGTATAATACACAGTACTGAATTCCCCATAAGTAGTTGCATTGCAGTCTATGAATTCATTGTACATTCAGGGCTCTAGCATTTCTTACACAAGCGAAAAGAAAGTGATTAATGATTGTGGGTGCTTCCATTTTCAAATGTCTCATTTGCTTTTATTTTAAAATGTTTCTGCTTTTCAAGTGGTTGAGTGCTGTTTGCTTCCTGAAAATCAGCCTCATTTATCTCGCACGTATCACCCAGAAACAGCAGTACTTTTTGAAACTTTAGACCTGCTTATCTTTCCTTTGGCTTTCTAGTTAGTCATTAGAAACCAGCACGTCCCATACAGAAATGTCAGTAAAACTGGATTTTTCTAGTAAAAGAAGTAAGCAAAAGAAAATTCAGAAAACCTAACTTTTAATGTGCATTTCAGTACTGTTTATAAGAAGGATTTGAGACCACTCTGATTTTTATAATATTGTTTAGATCATAAGGAATTCAAAATGTCATCTTCCACAAATCCTCAAGCACAGAAGAACACGTCCTCTTCCTTCCTGGGGTTCAGATCACCATTTGCTTGGCTTTTCTCCTTCAGAAAATCAAGGAAAAACCAGACTCAGAAGCAACCACGGTGAGCTATAATAAAAACGTGCTTTACTTCTGACTTTTAAATGTCTTAAAAATCTGTGAATTGTTCTATGTTTTGCCCAGGAAACTTGGTTAGAGGTAATTTTCCTATGTCCTGCAGGAAGGCTGACATATTTCTTGGTCATGTAACGAGCGATTGTCTGTTATGTGTTGGAAGAATTAAGGATTAAGTGGCAAGTAATAGCTAAAGTCTCTTGGCTGAATCTGTTTTGTTCGGGCTTTGCCATAGAGGTTCTGGGTGTAGTGCAGTCTGTGGACATAGTGGCTGGGTTCTGTTTAATTCCTTCTGCAGGACAAGGTGCACAGGGACCTGGTGCCCGAAGCAGTTCCCACTGTTTCTAGCCCAGAGGCAGCTTAGAGCTGGGCCTAGAGCTCCATCCAGACTAATAGGGCAGCTCCTGGTTCTTTTGTCTCTGGTGCTTCATCAGAGCTTTGGGTTCAGCTGGAGCTGGACAGAGGACCGGCATCAGCATCAGCAGTGCTGGTGCTGCAGGGCTGGGAGGAGCATCCTTCCCCCTCACATTCACAGGGCTAAAGCCATTGCTTAGAGGATATGGGGGCTACACTCAGAACTGTTAGACTGTTTTCTCCTTATTTTGTCCCACGTGGTCCCTTTCTCCAGGGGCCACCATGAGCCAAATGAAATGTTACTCTTTTTGTGTACATCTTAGTTAATTTAAGTTCAGGACTGGGAAAGATAGGTGAACAGGCTTCATGCAGTGCTTTCATATCCAAGTATGAAGCTGTGAGATCTTTGGCGCCTAGAGCTGATTCTCACTGAGGGTGTTGGACTGGTCTCTGGGTGGTACAGCACTGGGACAAGGAACTGCTCTGGTAAACAAGGAAGGAGAGCATCAGGAAATGGTGATCAGTGGGATGCACAGGCTTTGTAGCACAGCTTCATGCCACTGTGAGGTGTTTGGATCAAAGCAAGTAAAGAGAGGCTGAGTAAAGGCAACAAGGTTAGCTTTGTGGATGTTTACTGGTAACAGTTCTCCTACATAGCAACACAGCATAGGAAAAAAAATGCAAAACATTGGTAGTTTTATAGCAGACACCTGTACGTGTCACCTGCTCCCTCCTCCTTCCCGTGGCAGGGACCGCCCCGTGTGCTGGGACTTGGTGCGAGGCTGCGGGTGCCCACAGTCCTTCCTGCTGTGCCAGCAGGCTCCTGGCTCAGGGAGCTGGAGCTCTTTGTGCCAGCGTGCTGATGCAAAAGGGTTAGGCTGGAGCTAAGCACTGGGATTGTTTCTTAAAAATATAAGTCACGCCCACTCATTGCATCATCTCCTCTAATATATACTTATCTCGCTATTCTACAGAAAAGCTATCCTATCTTAGATTCGGATGCCTTTGGTTTCTTGCAGCGCACAGCTTGAAAAATAAACAAGTCAGTCCTGACGTGTAGCTGAGCCGATTGCCACATCTTCAAGCCACGCCTCTCTGTCGAAAACTTCCCCCACCCTCTTCTAGGTGTTGCCGTGGCATGTGGTTTGCTTGATGCATAGGCAGAGCGCTGAAATAATCTGCCTCTCGCCAGGTAGACTTATTCCAGGGAGTCAGAGAAATACAGCAGTAGGCAGCAGGGTCAGTCCTGTGGAGAAGTCTGCCTGGCAGAAGCTTGAGCTAACTTAGTGCTGTTCAGAGGGTCCTTCTTGTGCTGGAGAGAGAGACAGTTTCATCAGCCGTGGTGGTGTTTTGGTCTGAAAATGGTTATGGATGCTGTGGAAAAGACTGTGCTTATGTGGAGATACAGAAGATGCTAAAAAAAGGTTTGTAGCCGTAGTTTGAAGGCGCAAAATGTTTGATTGGATTTGGTTCAAGGGTGCTCATTGTTCTTGAATTCATTCTTACTTTCTTCTATTAGGTGTTATTCATGCTGGGAAAGAAATGCTATTTAATTGTGTTTTCAACAGTTTGGAGTTGTGTGTGTTGCGTGGCTGGCTTCTCAGGTAACACTGATAAGAAGAGTACAGAAGAAAATGGATTACAGTCTGACATTGCTAACTTGGGCATGGCCTGGGGAAGACAGGTGCCACAGTGAAAATAGCAATTTGCAGCAGGTTTCAATTCATGGATTTATATTACTGTTATCAGTAGTGGTAGTTTAGAGTCCTACATTGAATCTTACATTCTGTTATCATAACATACGTATATACACACATGTAAGTGAGAATGTTTAACAGATAACTTTGCTTTTCCAAAGTCACAAGTTGGGTTTTTTTGATAGCAAATATTTTTGAGCTTGAGCAGAATTTAACTCGTTTTCTGATTGTGAATAATGTTTACAAGTGTGTGTGTGTGCATCTGTGTGTGGGAAACAATGTAAACATTGCTTCATAGCCTTAACAAGGAGAGAGACTGAATTACCTTTTCCTAAAATTAAACAATGATTCTCTGGAAGGAAACAAAACTCGTAATTTTTGAAAGGCTGAAAGTTAAGAAAAAAAGAAGGGGCAGTTTAGGAGGTGGAGAGATTGGCATGGGGAAGAGATTGAAGTACCTTGTCTGTGTTGCTTGGTGTGGAGGAGCGCAAGGCAGGATGCACTGAGCAGTTATTTTTCAAGGAACAGCGACAACAAAGATGTGGAGGGGTTTAGAATAATGCAGGAGGTGAACATGACGATTAGGTTTTTGCCTAGGCTGGCTGCAGAGGGTTCTCACTGAAAGGCCGGCTTTGTGTGAGCTTCCTTGCACTGAGCAGTCACTTTGCGCCCAGCTCACGGAAGGGGAGTGAGCAGAGAGCAGCTCTGCACAGCAAAGCTGAAGGAGGGAGCTGCTGGCCAAACCTTTACATTTTTGTTGCACGTAGAATTAAAATGAAGGTGAGTCGCCAAGACAGAGGTTTGTATTCAGCTTGGTTTGCAGGAAACCACTGTAAAAATTCTGGAATACGTTTAGGTCAGGATTTGTAGTAGAAGCATTAGAACATATTTGATGTTGTTTTACTTTAAAGGGAGAGTTACGTACAGCTCTGAGTCCTGATTCTGTAACTTCACAGGGAGAGGTCCCCCACTGGACAAATGGCTGTTCACATTCAGGGTTCCAGGAAAAAATGGAGGACTCTCAGATTGGGATTGCCTGGTCCAAAGCCCTCTGAGATCACCGGCCTTGTTTCCATTGGTTTCAGTTGAACCCCACGGCAGAGAGGAATCTTGGTTTTAAAGTTCACAATTACAGAAGCAAAAACAAATTACACCTTTCAACTGTTCTTCCCTGCCCGCAAGCACATTGCAAACAAATGACAAAGCACTTGGGGAGGAAGGCTTGGCCACAGCGAGACTGCCAACAAGCCGGTTCCTACTTGCTGCTGAGGCACAATAAAACAGTCTGCCCGAGCACGAGGAGGTTTTAAAAGCCTCAGAACAAGGCTGTTCAAAAAGGCTTTGAGACAAACAGGAATGAGCAGAATCTTCGTTCCCTCCTTCACTTTCTCTCGAGAACTTCCTGGGAAAAAGTTTCTGTGAACAGGAGGGGCGGGCAGCGAGCAGCCTTGGGGCTTTTGTAGGGTCTGGGTGTGCTTGTTCATAAAGCAAGGATTTGAAGACCAGAATGGACTCAGTGAGGTTGAGTGTTCTGGTTTCTTTGGTTCTTTCTGTGCTGGTATGCCTGCAGAGCTGCATGCCCACAGCGTGCAGTGGGTGCTGCTGGGTGTGCTCTGCTACCTGCACTGCGCACTGAGCAGTCAGTTCCCTCACCGTCCTCAGGGAATGTATTTAAAATGGGTATATGAAGGCTGTTCTGGATGAACAAGTTCCAAGTTCGCACCAAAGCCGATGCTTGGCTGTGTGCCCTCCTTGGTAGGGCAGAGCTGCTGTAGTGGTGGGTTGGACATGTTGATCCCCAGAGGACCCTTCCAGCCCCTGCGATTTTGTGATTCATTACATGGGAAAATATGGAAGGGAAAAAGCAATACAAATTTAGATGCAAACCTGTTACCGATTTAGTCAACCCCAGCTGCTCGTGGTACCTACTACCTTACTGTTGTTTGGAGAAGGAAGTAGCAATATCCCGTTGTAATACTGGATGTGAACCATGACTGCGGCTGTTGGAAGCACTGAGCTATCAGAAGGTTGAGTTCATTCTTGGCCTCACAACCAGAACATTTGCAAACTGACAAGGCCAAACCAAATGGTAAATTTCCTCAGCCTTTCTTTGTCAGCAGGATTTTTTGGCAGAGGCTGGGTTCTTCATGAAGCAGTCTTTCTTACCAGTGCCTTTTGGTAGTTGCTAAAAGGAAACTGCTGCTTATTTACTACCAGTTCAAATGATACTGTGTTCCTTTCCTAAGCCAACTAAGTTCTTCTGCCTACAGATATGATGACTCTGCAAGCACAGCTCCAAAGGTGGAAGAAATGGCAATGGTGAGTAGCAGATTGACTTTATTCCCAGCAGTGTTTCAATCCCAGGCTTTTCAAATGCTAATGCTCTTTGTTTGGGCCGTTGGGATAATACCTGTTTAAGTAGTGTTCTCCCAGTTCTTGTTTTAAACACTGAGTAAAACGTGTTGTGAATCTGTTGGTGGCATTGAAATGAAACTTACCCTTTTGTCTGAATGTTCCATGTTAGAAGCACAACAGTCAAGCATGGAAAAAAAAAAAACCAAACAAATTTATACGTGATGTAATTTACGTGTTCTCTGTTGAAATAAACAGATTTCCTCCAAGAATGATATTTGTTATTTTAATTACTTTATTGCCCTACATTACTAACATGTCTTTCCTCCTCCTCAGTTGTATACTAAAACCACAGAGGGGACTAAGAATGCGTACACTATATAATCAAAGGTATAGAGGTAAATTAGCCACCACCCTTCTCTCAGACTTCAAAAACAAAGGGATAATCTTTAGTAATATGTGACGGAGACAGATCTCATAAAGATTCATAGAATCCTGACTATTGTCTAAATAGTTTCTAGTTTCTTACGGCTGAAATATTACAAGTATTGAAAGCTAAAAAGTAGCAAGGGGTTTAGTTTAAAAAATGGGCAGCTAAGATAAAGCAGCAGTTCAGCAGCTGTCTGCGCTGTTCTCACCTGAGAACATGAGCTGAGAGAATTGTGGATGAGGCACGAGCCTCTCCAGCTTGGCACAACAGCTGGACTCAGACCTATGTGGAACAGGGGAACAGGGAATCCTGCTTCTAAGGTCATTTATCACAGCCTTTCAAAATGGCTTTGGTGTAGTACTTAAACAGTGCAATAGATCAGATGTGGAAAGAGGATATCTGCAATCTGAAAATTGACTTTGGTAATTAATAATTAAATTTATTTAGGGAGATCAACTTGTAAATTTTATAATGTGTTGGTCAAGAAAAACATACTTAGGAAGTCTTAAGTGAAGAGATAAGATGCAGAAGGGATGCATGTGGAAAAAAATAAGTAAACAGCACCCCTAATTATTCATAGCTGGTGTATCCATAACATAATACAATATGAGGACCAGATGAGAAAATCTCCTTCTGTGTGAATAAGAGCCTCAAAAATGGATGCAATTTTACAACAACTTGGTTGTATATTTTAATAACACAGCACTAGATCTTAAAAAAGATTTTGGACCCACAAAGAATTTACTGACCTCTGTGCTTTGTGATGTGCTTTGTGATGTGACAGGATGCTTGGGATTTGAACCCGCACTTTGAACTAAAATCACGTTGCCTTACACTTTTTAACAGGCTGAAATGTGTAACGCCCCGATGTCAGCTGATACAAGTGGTCATTCTTTTAATGTAAAACAAGATCAAGTGGTGGAAGAGAGCACCCAGGAGTGGAACGAACAGCTAGAGAAGGAGTTTTTCAGTGGTAAGTGTACATGCTAACGTTGTTCTAGTATTACTGTTGCCAGAGGTGACTGGTGACTCGTTCCTGAGATTTTCTGCAAATACATAGGCTGCAAAGATATGGCTCGTTACTTTCTAGTGCAGTGGCTACTTTTTGCTGACTTTGTCTACTCTGACATAAACACCAGGATGGGTCACCTTTCCCTCTTAGGCTGTGTGTCATCCTGTACGGATTCAGTTCAGAAGAATCACATCTGATTGCGTACATTTCTCTCTACTTAGGCTACTGAAGTATTTGTTGCTTTCTTTAGATGTAGACATAGTTACGGGGGAAGAATTTCATCCCAGTTTCCTGCACGTGTGATTTTGTTGATGAGTGCGCATTTATGCATTTAAAGCCTCAAGCTACAGAAGCAAGAGGCACTAAGACCTTCGATTGCCTTTCTGGGAGCTCTCACAGAATTATCATTTCTTGCTAGTTCTTTTTTTTTTTCTGCTGAGAAGTGAGGCAAGATCAGAGCCAGTTTACAGGAGTACTGTCACCCAGAATGCCAACAAGAGCTCACAGCTGGGACTTAGTGTGATCGGGAAGCAGTGGGTGAGCTGGCAGTGCTGGAAGAAGACAGCACTGTGTGATGGACTGTGGTTCTCCTGAAACTCACATAGCCATCACTGCTCCTGGGCATCAGTCATAACTGTATAACTCCCTATCAGCCATAACTCCCTAAAGAATAATTCCTCTATTTTCTTGTACTAAACTGGCTCTGTTAGGACTCGTCTCTCTCCTGTGTTAAAGAGAAACTTAGAAAAACAGAATAAACTGTTCCTTTTTATTCCACCTGTAAATCCCTAGCAGCACTTTCTTGATGATTTGATATGATTAGCAGAGATTTGTATTGGCTGATCAGTCAATCTTTTTATTTGACTGGGTTAAGAAATGCTGTAACAAAACAGCCAAATCCATTTGGTTCTGTCTTATGCCTGTTGTGTTTTCAAAATTTAGAAAGAATACAGTCAGCAAATGCATAATTGTTTAGAAAAAAAAAACAAACAAACTTAAATATGTTGTTGTTTGTTAATCAGTATATCCAGTCATGAGACTAACTGAGCTGCATAGTGTTTAATCCCTGCTCACGAGACTCTCTGAAACTACAGTTTTGTCGCTATAATAGTCCTAACTATTTCCTTATTTTATTTGGAAAATGCCATTTTCAGTGTTTATTCTGGAGTAATTAATAAGCAACAGTTTATTGAAGAACTTCCCCATGTGAAACAAACTGGTCTTGCAAGGCTACAGAACATGCTTGTTGCATGGCTTGCAGAATTTTGTGTTCCCTTCCACGAAGACCATAACTGTACGTTGTGATCACACAGAGGGCTCCATGCTTACTTACAAGCATTGTGAAATCTTTCAGGGCTATTTGCTTACAGACTGGATTTGGGAAGTTTGCCCATACACACACATTTAGCTAGTGAGAAAGAACTTTAAATAGTTTCGGTTTTCTTCTAAATAGCATAAAGACTAACATTTACATAAAACCAGTTTTATGTAGTGCTTTTTAAACATAAATACTCAGAAGATTATTGCAGAAAGCAAAACCAAGTATTTGTTTCTCTCGTGCAGTTCTTAGTGATCTAGATGACCAGCTGGCCCAGGAGCAATCCCAAGATCCATTGGACAGGACAGTTTCTACTAGCAGCGCGTCAAATGTGCAGTGCAGTCAAGATGCCTTCCCTACTCTGCAGAGGCACACTGCTAATCGAGGGCAACTCAGAAATGACTGGAGTGACATACCCAGCACGTTTTTCCCAGATGGACTGAGAACAATAAGAGCCAAAGATGAGCACAAGATCGTCATCAGACCAAGGAAATTGCACAGTGCATATATAAACTGGCAACAGACAGCCTTTCAAGATGATTTTAAATACAGTGATCCAGCTGATGGAAATTCTCATCTACGAAGCAGCAGGCAGCCTTCCTTTTCTTTTGGGCGGTCTTCAGAAGGCAGCTTGTATCCTCCTTCCATAACACAGAACAGTGGATTTAGGCACAAGAGTTACATGGACAGGGGTACAGCTGGCAGAAGTTACTCAGTATGTTCCCTTCGGAGATGCCCATCATCAGTATCTTCTGACCAACTATCAGCATCTAGTTTACAGTATCCATTTGCAAGGGAGAACAGCAATGGCTTTGTACCAAGGTTTGGTCGACAAAACCCAAAGAGAATTCCATTATCTTCTATTGTATGGAACAATACACCAGACTCTCCTGGGCAAAGATCAACTCAAGAAAAGATGTTTAGAACCCAGTCACTGATGGAATTTCATGTTACAGACCATGGCAGATATCCTAGCTCTTTGCAAGAAAACGAGAAATATGCCTGTTACCACTCAAAACGCCACTACAGGAGATCTATTTCAAGCAGTAATTGCTTCAGTAGAATTAGTTGCCCTGACAAAGCCACTTCTCCATTGTCCTTTGATAACTGGGAAAATTATCCGTTCTACCAATCGGAAAGTAATCTCTCTAGATCTTACTGTAGAGATATTTCTTCTCATGGCAAGCTGTATGCAAACCACAAAAATTCTCCTTATGGAAAGACAGAGAGCTATCTTTCTTGGACCGATATTCCTCAGTACTACAATGATAATGTGTTTATTTCTCCTGATACCAGTTTTGAAGTGATGATGGCTAATTTGAATGACCAGCAGTTGGCATATACAAGAAATGCCAAGTTTGCTTCCCAGCACCTGCAGAATGATTTTCACATGTATTCTCCAGAAAATATGAATATTAAAACATTAACAAGAAGTGCAAGTAGAGCTTTTTCAGAATTCGCTGAAGGCCATCAGCCTTGGCTGAGCTGTAACCCTGTAGTTTCTTCTTCTGTTGTCAGAAGTGATGAGTCTGTCTCACCGAATTTGAAGGACCAAACAAAGCCTATAGGACTGAACAGGACTACAGTCGTTACCCAAAGAGGCACTAAGGCAGGAGTTACACAACTAGAAAAGGCTGAATGTAGGAAACTGCCCGATGAAGTGGACACCACAGGCATTCCCTTACAGTCTGATTCTCAACAAGCAGATGCAAACTACATCAATACCCAGAGTTTTCCCTCAAATAACTCTGCTTTTGCTATGCTGCAGAGCAGTGCATCTCTCTTTAACACACTGAGATCAAAGAGGCAAACCCAAATAAGTGCCAGAACAGACGCTGCAAAAATGGATGCATCGAGCAGCAATACAAGAAATGTACAAATGAAGGAAAATAATTGCACACCCAGCAGCATATTCAGTCAGTCTCCCTGTACTTTGCCAGCTAACAAGAGCAAAAAGGAATCTTTTCTTCCAAGCCAGAAAGAATGGGAACATAATCTGCACTATGTGAGAAGAGGAGAAAGTGCTAAACAGGATAATCAGAGTGCAGAAGCAGTTAACCAAGCTGCTCCAGAGGGACAGTCTGCACAGCTGAATGCTGCTTCTGCTCCATCCACTGAAAAGCTAGCAATCTGTCATGGCCTGTCCTGGCCCCCTGACCGGTCATCTGGTTCCTCACAAAGTTCACCACCAGCACTTTATCACGGAGCTGGAAAAACAGCTCCAGTGAGCAGAAGGGGCGCTGCCAAAAAGACTTCACAGAAAACACAACAAAATACAAGCACTTTAGTTACTAAGAACTGTAGCGAACTATTTGATGCTAGTTCCCCACAACAGGGAAATTCTGGAAATACTTCTACACGTAGTTTTGATGGAGATCCCAAGACCCCTGAACATAATTTAAATTATTTTTGCCTTGAAAAAGAAAATGGAAGGATAGGGAATCATTCACCTTGTACTGAAAGGCTTCACAAGCAAGATGGCTTGCTCAGACATACCAGTAGCTGCAGCATCACTGGTTCCCCAAGGAGAAGCAGCCTCAAATCCTCTGATCCACTTGTTATTTATTACACTTTACCAAGAAAATCAGCTAGCATTGCTGGTAGTATTATGTCAGATACACCCATCTCTTTCCCAAGAGAAAATAGAAGCGTGTATGATTGTTTAAGGACTGAAACTCCAAGTGGTGCATATCCCTCTTCTTGTCAAAGAGATGTGTCTTGTTTAGATTCGAAACATTCCTTCTTAAGGTCAGCACCATTAAATGTTGCTACAAGTAACAAAGAGAAACATTACTCCAATCCTTTAACCAGAAGTCCTAATGATTCCTCAAGCAGCAGCGCATCAGCTGAGCTGACAGACAGATGTGAACATCTAAGCAGAAGAGAATCCTCTGTGTTTTCAGACTGTAAGGAAAGGGGAAACTGTTTGCAGAAATATAAAACTACAAGCACGTTTACAGTATGTGTTGATGAAGATCATGTCAAGTACCATGAGCTAGTTTCGATTTATTACACGTTGCCACGGAGGCATTCCAAAACGTTTTGTAACCTCTTTAGGGATAATGCAGAAGATGCAGATTTATCTCTTCCCAGCGAAAATGTTCAGTCACCGAGAATACGAAAAAAGAAGAGTGAAGGTCACGTGAGTTTAGCAAATGTTTTTTTCCCCAGTACTTTGGAAAAAGAGGTGCCTTCCTGTTCTTCTGACCAAGCACCTTCAGCTCTGGTCACACCTCAGAATGTAGAATCTGTAGTTCACCATGAAGAAGAGAATTCCCACTTGTCTCCTGGTTCTGAGAAGGTATGTACTTCCAAGTCAGTGAGCACGGTAAATAGTAGGAATGACAGCTCAACAGATCTTTCATCAACAGGTCGTGTACTTTCTGACGTGGCAACAAAAGACATTTCTTTAGGTGGTCCACAATCCATTGCAATAGTGGCTAACTCAGGTAATGGCCTTTCTGATGTGTTAAACAACCAAAATACAGAAACGTGCCCAAAAGAAAGGAAGAAAATTTCTCAAACAGCCACACCACAAACATCCACTCTGCCAACCCCTCCCAAACCAGGCAGACCTTTAGAGAATCCCTTTTATTCTGCTTCAACAAGCAAGAATAGCACACAGAAGCGAAATTCTGCAAACTGCTCTCAGCCTGCTGCAGTAAGTGCAAATAAAAATCAGAACAGTTTGCTTCTCCACACAAGAGAGAAAGGTTCTCGTGGAAGGATCCATGCAGAGTGTGCTAATGTGCTACTACCGCCCAGGGAAGACAAAGGCAGGGGTAGTACCAAAGTGAAACAGGGAGTAAATTTCCCACCCCAAACCACCCCTCTGTGTAATAACAAAAGTAGCAGACTGCAGTTAAGAGCTGGCAGTTCAAAAAATAACTCAAATAACATAAGCTCCTGTAGCAAAATGCTTTCAGAATCTCAGAAGAAAGAGTTGGAGATAAGCACAGCTTCCAGTGCTGATGCATTTCTTCAGCTGGATGAAGAGGTTAGCACAGATACAGGTGAGTTAAAGAATTCTCAGGTTAGAAAAGAGCAAAACTTGCAGAGTACTCAAACGGATAAGGGCTGCAGTGGTTTGCAGGCACTGGGGAAGCACAGTGAGGGCAGTCTGGACGTTAACAGTAAAGACAAAGTCTTCAAGGTTACACAAGACCAAAAATTAACACAGAATGTAGAAAATGAGAACAAGCTTCTCTCCGACTGCACAAGAGACAAAATCAAAGATATAGAAAAGAGGAAAAACAGGCCTTCAATTAAAAACAAGCTGGCAGCTGTTTGCAAAACAAGTCGAAAGTTTTCAAGTAAAAATTTACCTCCCAAACCACACATAAGTAATATTTTTTCTCAGAATGATGGAAATGCCACTTGTTTAGAGGTGAGCATGTCCCCCAAGTCACTGAGTTCAGCAGGTTGCCACCAGTCACTTCTGCAGTCTGAAACTGAAAATCAGAATGACAGTCTGGACTCTGCCAAGAATTCACAAATACCAAAAACAGCTGAGGTTAGTAAGAATGAAAATGTGAGTGATCCTTCTTTACCTGTTAACAACTTAAATTGGAGGTCACTTAAAAGCTCGTACACCCAGAAGGAGGCCACCAGTTCCAAAAAACCTGCAGCAAAAGTGGAAAATAGGCCAGGTCTTACAACCCTATCTCCGGATAAAGCGTTAGCCACAAGAAATAAGAATTTCCAAACACCCAATCTCAGGTTAGAGAAAACAAGCCAGCCCATCTCACCCAGCACTACTGCACTGGACACAACAGATGATGATAAGAGAGCTAGCAGCAGTGCCTGCACTCCTCATTTACCCCTTTTAACTGACAAAAACTCAAACACATTTATAAGTAACTGCTTGCAGGCAGACATATTTCCAAAGCAGAACTTGACTTCTCAGGCAGTGCTTACTGAGCATCAGAAAACCTCTGGATCCAACAGCTTAAGAAATGCGAACTTGCATAGCCAGCTGTTGCACAAGGCTCGTGCGAAAAATCAGCATGAACGTCACTTTTCGGAGAGTATTTGTGCTCAAGATTCCCACGAGACCTTTGCCTCTGGAAGCAATATCCTGCCAAAAGACAGCGTACATGGGAAGAGATGTAAATCTTACTCAGAGGTGTTGTCCTGTGATGAAAATGAAAACTGGGCATTGGATGAGGAAAGGTGCTACAGTACGAGGAATCTGATGTATCCTTCTGTTGAGTTTGGTATATTTGGCAAAGAACAGCAATTGGCTTTCCTGGAAAATATCAAGCGGTCACTCACAGAAGGACGATTGTGGAGACCTTGTCTTCTTAACAACCCAAGTGCTTTCCGAGATGGAGAGACGCCTTCCATAACCAGAACAAAGTTTTTTAGCTCGAGTTCTGCTGGAAGCAAGGTGTCTTCTGCTGCTTCATCGCCCCAGGAGCTGCCTGACATCTACCAGGATGACCCAGCTGCATACTCAGACTCAGACTCTGATACCACCACGGATGATGAATATTACCTGGATGAGATAGATAAAGAATCAGAACTGTGACTGCCTGTGGTACATAGATGGCAAGAGAGCTCCTGGGCAGGCAGAAACATGTAGAATACTTTGAGCCAGTTCTAGTGCTGCTATAGAACAGCACCAAAACAGATAAATTCATACTCTAGCTACATTTTCTCACAAGTCTCAAGAGGAAAACAACAGGTTACATTGCTGTTAAGCATTCTGCCAGCTCTCCTAGTTTACCCAACCAAACATAATAGTGCTGATCCATTCCACCTTGCCAGCGCCCACACAAAATGCTCTAGAAGTGAGTAATTTCACAGTAAATTTCACTGCTGGAAAACTGTGAAACTGCTGACACAGATGAGCATGGAAATGCCTTTCAGATGTGCATGCTGGGAGATGTGCAGCTGACACAGCTTTGGCTGCAGTTCAGCTGCATTGCCAGGCTTCTGCCTTTGACTCAGGAACACGTTAATTTGGATTAATGACCAGGCACTTTAAACCGTGCAAAATGTAAAAAGATTGACCCTGTTTATTTCCCACACAAACCCAGTGGTTTGAATCTGAAGCTGTCCTAACACTGGGAGAACAAACTCAACAGATGGCCCTGGGGCTGCACCAAGCCAGGCTGCGCCTGGTGAGCCGGTGCCACTGCTGCACAGTATGCACTGGCCTTGTTTTCCTACCAAGTAAATGCCCTTCACCCTTTGCTGAATTAATACCTCTTCCTGGCAGCCCAGAATTCCCACTGCCACCACGGCACTTTCTGTCCTTTGAACCAAAAAGCTGCAGGTGGTTCCCTGTGGCTGTTGGTCAGCCGCACTGAGAGACGTGGTGATACTCAGAGCCACAGCGCGCCCGAGGCCGTTCCGTTCTCACTGAGCTTTGGTTTGTTTCTGTGTGAGATCACAGCAGCTCGCTGAGCCAGCAAATAGTATTTTTAAATAACTCTACATTTGTTACTACTTTAATAATTTTGCGTGTGGTCTAAAATGCGGTTCTGTATTTTTGATACGCTTTTTAATTCGATAAAACTTCAGCAGGTCTTAATTATATTTTTGTAACTGGAAGGAGTACTGATGTAATATATGATAAACAAGCAGTGCTTGTCTTGCTTAATGCTATACGAGAAACTAAAGGATGGAAATATTATTAAAAGTAATTGGTATCCTTATTTTTTTATATGTAAACTTCGTTGAAGAAGTGGGTCTCTAGCTCAAATGTGTACTGACACCTAAGTATTATTGCTTTTTACTGGGATAATTTGTCTTTTGTTGTACATAAAAGGACTAATATAAACTGTGTATTTATAGTCGGAGTTTATGATATGTCTGTCTTGGAAGAATGCAAGCATATGCTGACATATGCAGTATTGGAAGGCAGTAACTACTGTATCACCGTAATCTTGTGAAATGGCCTGTTCTGAGGAGGAATTATGTTTCTCTGTAAGTGGTTCTATGTGTTCAGGATCCTGTAGAATAAAAGAGTGAAGCCAGCTGAGTGCCAGATGGCACCTTTCTGCAAAATCTTAATCTAACAGCTGGGAAGACCAACCTATGTTAAGTTGGAGGATAATAACACATCTTACAAGAGAATAGTCGTACAGTTTTACTTGACTGGGAATGGATGGCTTATAACGTTTTTCTTTGTAAATATTTCCCACTTCTTCTGTAGAAGTTGGATTAAGTTCTCACCTTGTTGGCATAAAAGATGTGTTTTTCATTTGCTTTGCTGTTTGTGTACAGGAAATGAGGTGGCTTAATTTAATGTAAGTAAATATAGAAAAGTGGCTTCTGGTAATAAATCAGTTGTGCAATAATGCATCCTGTCAAGGAGCTGTAATTGAATACTGACAGCGAATGATGGTATTCTGTCAAGCAATTGTGTGAGAAGAGGGAGGAAAATCCTTTGAGTAGCCATTAGTTCCATTCAGTTCGGCAGAACCAGATTTTGATACTTTCATTCTTCCAAGCTTTTTCTTTGGCAAAAGTACAGATTCTATACATGCACATAATTTATAGGATTTTCATATCTCAAAAAACTTGTTTGCAATAAACTTTATTTAAATGAATGAATATATCAGTATTGTGCTTATTCTGTCACTGGGAACACTATGGACTATTTATCCATTCTGTGTCCAGGCCTGGGGCCCCCCGGCACTGAAAAGATGTGGAGCTGTTGGAGCAGGTCCAGAGGAGGGCTACAAAGATGATGAGAGGAGCACCTGTCCTGTGAAGAAAGGTTGAGGGATTTGAGCTTGTTTAGCCTGGAGAAGGCTCCAGGGAGACCTCATTTCTACCTTCCAATGCTTAAAGGGTGTGTATAAGCAGGAGGGGGAGAGACTTTTTATGCAGTTAAATACTGACAGGACAAGGGGAGATGACTGTAAGCTTAAGAAGGGAAATTTAGGTAAGATATTAGGCAAATATTCTTTACTCAGAAGGAAGTGAGGCATTGGCATAGGCTGCCCTGAGAGGCTGTGGATGCCTCATCCCTGGAGGCCCTCAAGGCCAGGCTGGACAGGGCCCTGGGCAGCCTGATCTGATTGGTGGCAGCCTTGCCCATGGTGGGAAGTTGGAGCTGAATGATCTTAAAGATTCCTTCCAACCTAAGCCATCCTATAATTTTATTATTGTTGGCAGAGTGTTGCTAGTTGCGGTTGCAGAGGTTTACAAGGGTAAACCATTGGTCCATCACACCACTGTAGACAAGGTATCTGGAAGGCAGTGGGCCCAGCATCACACGCACCGGGACGTGATGCTGCTGAGATGCACATCTTTGCCTGCCGTGGTGCTGGTTTGCAGCTCTCAGCAGCTCGTGAGCATTTCAGTTACCAACTGCCTTTAGCCTCCTGCCATTTGATGAGTCTCTGGTATACCCTTTTCCAACAGCAGTAGTATTGTTACAGAAGACATGTTAATGCCTTATAGAACTGTATGCCTGTAGCTTACCTTGAGGAGATGATACTCCATGTGGTGTTTGATGAGTAGTTTTACAAGGCAATGAGATCCATGCGAAAAACACTTCAGACAGAATTAGACCTTGCTGGAGACTTCCTGCCACGTGCAGCGTGATGGCGTGTGAGACTCACTGCTGACTATTGACCTTAATTACTACAGCCAGCCCGTGTGGTACCCAAGCTCCGTGACACCATCCCTCAGCCTGGTTTCGTAAAGAATCACAGCTTCTGTGCTACGGTTGTGTTTATGTCTTTATCTTGCTACACCCTTTACATCACTCATATTGCCAGAAGACCTGTGAACTTACCAACAAATCCGTGATGCTGGAAGGAAGGGGCAGAGAGCCCCTGGTTTCATCACAGCCACGCTCAGACTGGGAGGGAGCTCAGGTCTCTGGCTCAGTCTCCTGCTCACAGTCAGTCAGCTTTGCGGTCAGACCAGGCTGCTCAGGGCAACGTCCATCTGGAGCCTGAAACCTCTGTGGATGGAGACTGCACTGCCTTTCTGGGCAGCTTGGGCCAGAGTGTGCTTGTGAGGAAAACACTTCTTATATCTGGGTTTATCTTCAGTTTATGCTTGTTGTCTCCCATCCTCCTGTCCCACACCACTATGAAGAGCCTATGAAAGTGCCCTTCTTTCAGAGAAAGGTTGTCTCTGCTCCAGGGTGAACTACCCACATCCTCCGGCCTCTCCTCACAGAGTTGGAGCTCCAGCCCCTCCAGCTCAGTGGTCTCACTTGAATTTGATCCACTTAATTGATGTCTTTCACTGGGGAGCCCAAAAGTAGCTGCAGCATCCAGATGCACCGCAGCAAGTGCAGAGTTGAGGGGATGACCACTTCCCTCAGCCTCTCATCACACTGCTCTTGGCTGTTACTGCTGTGAGGACTGGCTGCTGGCCCATGTCCCACTCACTGCCTACTGGGGTCCCAGGGCCTTTCCCTCAGAGCTGTTTCCAGTCAGTCACTCCCAGTCTGTACCAGCACAAGTGTGCCTCCATCACAGTCAAGGCACCAGGAGGCCCTGACCCTTTCTCTGGACATTTCCTGCCCACAGACCAGGACCCCATTTGAGCCCACCTAGGATTATTAATCCCTAACACAGGGACACCATAGGATGTTGATTTCCACTGCCTTGCTCTGCCTGGCCATGTGCCTAGCCAAGTCAGGTCCCACCTGCAGGCAGATGTGGCCCTGCAGTGTCACAAGGCTGGGTCTGACTCCAGTTCACCTCACCAGGCCTGATCTTGACCTACAGATTGATGTCCCTATGAGAAGCCTGCCCTAGTTACCAGGCCTGATGCTGGGGATGAGCACCAGGGAGGGATGCCATGCCGTTGCTGTCATCCCCAGGGATCAGCCTGCTCTTGCCATTCCCTGACACTCAGGTGCTGGACTTTGTTGGATGTCACAGAATCACAGAATCACAGAATCACAGAATTATAGGGGTTGGAAGGGACCTCTAGAGATCATCGAGTCCAACCCCCCTGCCAAAGCAGGCTCCCTACACCACGTCACACAGGTAGGCGTCCAGGCGGGTCTTGAATATCTCCAGAGAAGGAGACTCCACCACCCCCCTGGGCAGCCTGTTCCAGTGCTCCGTCACCCTCACTGTAAAGAAGTTCTTGCGCACATTCGTGCGGAACTTCCTATGCTGGAGTTTCAGCCCATTTCCCCTAGTCCTGTCCCCACGCACTACTGAAAAGAGACCAGCCTCGCCACTATAGCTCCCACACCTCAGGTATTTATAAACCTGGATCAAGTCCCCTCTCAGCCTTCTTTTCTCAAGGCTAAACAGACCCAGTTCTCTAAGTCTCTCCTCGTAGGGGAGATGGTCCAGGCCAGCTGGTATCTCCAGCCTGCCTAGGTTCCTTGGAACAGCAGCCCTGTCCCTGAACATGCCAGCTGGTCCCAAGGTTTGGTGTCACCTGCAGACTCACTGACAAAGCATGCCACCATCCTATCCCCAGCCAGGTCCATGTGGGACGACTCGTTATCAGCCCCCAGGTAGAGATGACCCATCAGCCGCAGCCTCATAGCCCAAACAAGCATCCAGACAAATTTTTAACCATCCAGACCATAACATCCTATCTTGGATACAAAACAATTTTGTTAGCCAGTGAAGTCTGCTAAGCTGAGGGCCTCAGGTTGCCCCACGGAAGGTTCAGGATGGATATGAGGAAAAATTTCTTCTCAGAAAGAGTGGTGAGGCACTGACACAGGCTGCCCAGGGAGGTGGGGGAGTCGAGGTGTTCAAGAAACATGGAGATGAGGCACTGAGGGATGTGGTTAGTGGGCACAGAGGGGATGGGTTGATGGTTGGACAGATGATCTTAATGGTCTTTCCAACCTTAATGATTCTATGAAATTCAAGGTAAATGACATGTGCTGTCATTTCCTCACCCTCAGCCCCAGCCATTCCATTGCAGAGGTGGTTGGGTCAGGCCATAATGGTTAGCCCTCGGTCAGTACACACTGCTTCCAGCCACCACCTCTGCCCAGAAATGTGGTGGAGAGGGAAAGGAAAGCAGCAAGCAGGGAGGGACTGGTTGGCCAATAAGCAAATAACTCCAAGAAAACACTATGCGTGTTTTCTCCTGCCCACTGGGATCGTCATATTTGTTGTGCTGCTGGAGGTCTGCGGTTACCTGGGGTGATGGAGCTTGGGAGACCAGAGACAAAAGCAAGGAGGAAACCAGACTCAATAACTCCACTTTCAAAGAACCTGTTTGTCATGGTCTGTATGCATGGAGACTTGAGGTTCATTATATTCAAAAACAAGCAGCGCTCATTCGTGCTCTCACTGCTTTGCATCTGAAAAATCCAGGCTGGTACAGAAGCTTCACTTTTCAGCCTGGAGAAGAGAAGGTTGCGGGGTGACCTCATTGCAGCCTTTCAATACCTGAAGGGAACTTACTCCCAGGAGGGGAGCAAACTCTTCGAAAGGGCTGATAATAGCAGGACTAGGGGAAATGGTTTTAAGTTAAAAGAGGGAAGATTTAGGTTGGATGTTAGGGGGAAGTTCTTTACTAGGAGAGTGGTTAGGTCCTGGAACAGGCTGCCCAGGGAGGTTGTGGATGCCCCGTCCTTGGAGGTGTTCAAGACCAGGTTGGACGGGGCTCTGGGCAACCTGATCTAGTAAAGACGTATGTTTGGTGGCCCTGCTAGGCAGGGGGGTTGGAACTACATGATCCTTGAGGTCCCTTCCAACCCGGGTCATTCTGTGATTCTGTGATTCTGTGATTCTTCACTTACCTTCCTTATAGTCTTATGAGCCCCACATCCACTGGTACCTTCACTTTCTCACAGAATGGTTTGGGTTGGAAGGGACCTTTAAGATCATTCCAACCCCTTATTATAGGCAGGAACACCTCCCTACAGACCCAGTTGCTCCCAGCCCCATCCAGCCTGGCCTTGAATGCTTCCAGGGAAGCAAAGATGCTTCTGGTAAAAAAAAAAAAATGCAACTTTAGGAGGCAAAACCATCGGGAGTGTTTCCCGTTTCCACTGTGTTAAACTTACAGAACTGCTTTGTTTTGCGAAACTTCTAATATTCTAGACAGCGATGCCACTTCCCCTTCCAGCGCTGACGGGACACAACCGCAGCACGCGGAAGGGCAGAAGCCCGGGTCACGCTCCGGTGTGCCCTGCGGCTGCCTTACAGGAACGGCGGTGATGGAGCACAGCAGACAGCTGCTGCTTCTTCAGGGAGGGGCCGCGCTGCCATTCAGCCGCGGGCCTCGCCCGGCCCCGGCGCCCTCGGGCCGCCCCGCAGGGCGGGGAGCGGACGGGGGGAGCGGGCGGCGGTCGCCCGCGGGGAGCGGGTGCGGGGCCCGCCCGGCCGCGCAGGCCCGGAGGAGGCCCCGGCCCCGCTCCAGCGCGGCGCGGCCATGGGCAGCCGGGGCTGCGCGCTGCTGCTGCTGCTGGGCGCCGCTCTGCCGCTGCTGGGCTCGGCCGCCGTCAGTCCCGAGCGGAGCCTGGTGTGGGGCCCCGGGCTGGAAGCCGGGCTCGCCCTGCCCGTGCGCTACTTCTACATCCAGGCGGTCAGCGAGACCGGACGCAACTTCTCCCGCTCTCCCCCAGGTACCGTGCATGTGCGCGGGGCTGCGCCGCGGGATGCGCGCCCTGCCCGGGGCGGCGGATCCGCTCGGCCGCGAGGAAGCGTTCGGAGCCGCCCGGCCGGGACCCGCGGCGCTGCTCCTCCCGCGGCTCGCGGCAGTCCCGGAGCCGAGCACGGGAATCGCAGCGCCCCATGCAAAGTGCTAAAGCATTCTCCTCGCCCCTGCCCACGCTAAGCTCGCTTCGGCTTTCTGCTCCAGCAAGCGCAGCGCTCCGCTGTTCCAGCGCTGCTCCGTTAGCAAGGAGCGCTTCCCATCTCCCAGTCGTTCAGCCCGGCGCTGAGCCGGGTGGGAGTTTTGCTGGCCAAATGCTTTCTGCTTCAGGTTAACCTTCTCCCGAGGGCTGTCAGTTAGGGGAAAAAGGACTTTTTCATCTGGGGTTTTGTAGTAAAGATACCTGAGATGATGAGCAAGCAGAGGGTCAAGGTGCTAATCTGTACAGGGCAGAGCTAATTGCCATGCGTGGCCTCTTGTAGCCATGTGGGAGCCTAGTTCCTGCTCTTGGTTACGGTGTCAGAAGGCTGCTGCTGCTTGGAAGGTCAAGGAATAGGCCAAGTAATTGAAAACAGCCAGCATTTACCTGAAGATTTCTCACATGGTGGATAACACACAGCGCGGGGCTGTGCCATTGGTCTAGCAGCAGCCCAGGCCCCTGGCTCTGGCCCCTGTAGCAGCAGGGTGCTGGGCTGCAGCGTGGCTCTGTAGCAGTGCCCCAGGACCGCACTCTGACTGCCAGATCAGGGCTGATCTCAGCCGTGCAGGACTAGAGCAGCAGTTCCTGAAGGTTAAAAAGTGTGCAGCTCCACTCGCTCTCCCTACAAGAATGAGTGCTGCGAGAGAAGCGGCCATGAGAACCTCACCGTACCCTCCGTAGCCTGTGTTTGTGCTAATGGAGCCCCTGGGAAGGCTGTCAGGCTGGGTGCCATCTGGCACAGGGTGGTGGGTCTGCAGCCACCAGTCCCGGTGCATGCGGGATGGCTGCGGGGAGCAGCAGTGCCAGCCCCACAGCACTGCCAAGGAGCACTGAGGAGAGCGCCAGGGATCCATTAACACTGGTGGTGCCATTGGCCACACTCCAGCGCATGAGCACAGTTTACTTGTGGGGTTACAACTGTCAGTTCTCTAATGAATTCTAACGTTCAGGTTCTATTCCTAAAATGTCAGTAAGGATGATAATTAACTGTATTTGTTGAGGCATTTATTTTCCATATGAGCAAAATACATCTCAGATGTACCTCTGCTTTTATAGTTCAGTAATGCAGTGCAGTACTTAGAGGCATCAGCCCCATCATGTATTGAACACTGTAAATCAGAAACCAAAATCTTATTGCTTCCAGTGCATAATTTCTATTAAATACTCAATCTCTTACCCCTCTCCCTTCTTTTGGGTGAGACTGGCTTTTTCCTTTCCCGGTGAGCTTTGTTATCAGGTCTCTGTTCCCTTATCAAATGCTTGCTGCATCTAAACCACCAGCAGCTGAAAATAGTGTCTGCTTTGGGGCAGCTCTGTACTTGCTCAGGTCTCTTGACCATTCGGTATATAACCAGCATGGAACAAAGACAGTCATAGACATTTCCTGTTCATGGGGATGAGGAGATGAGCCAAGTAGTATTTCATTCGTGATTTCTCAGTATTGACTCATTTTTATGATAACTGCAAACTTTGTTTTCTCTGGAAGGAACTCTCTAATAGTTGGTTATAATACTTTATAGAAAGGACAGAAAAGAGGCAAAGACATAAAACCAACAGAAAACCATTTTTTTTCTGTGATCCTACTTCATGACACGCTCTGGGTTTCAAGGGTGCTTCATCCAAATAGTGCTTGCTGATAGTCACAGCGAGAGGATGCACAGCTGGGGGCATCTGCCTTTAAGGAAGTTGGAAGAGGTGGTTGCGAGTGGTAGTGGTGTGTAGGCAGAGCGTGTTACTCACGGGATCTGACCAGACTCAGAATGGGAGGGACTCTCATATGAAGACCTCTGGCAGCGTTAGGTTACATTTCTGTGTTTCTATTATCAAGTGTTGCATTACACAACTTAATTTTGCACAGAGCGAAAACGAACTGAAGGATACATCTAGGAAGAACCTGACTACTGAAAAGCAACTGCCCTGGGATTCTTTTGTTGGAACAAATACCAGCATGTTGAAATGTAGTTGAAGCAGTCAAGGAAAACATCTACTAAAAGCTATTAAAATTACGTGTACAGGTTGTGATTTTTAAAGCCCTGTTGTCAGAAGTTTCTAGGAGGGGAAAGACATCAAGTTCAAACATATTTCTTTGTAACCTCGTTCTTCTTACTACCTTGCACTGTGCATTCCCTGCTTGAGGCAGTAAGACACTAGAAACAGAGCAAACCTTTGGTTTAAAGGTTCATTTTTGGTCCATGATCATACCGGCATTCTTATATTTATCAGTGCAGTTCTGTCTTGCTGGAATGTAACTAGAGGCGAGATATCAAAAATACTTGCAAGGAAACTGTATTTTGCTTCTTGTTCTCTGATAATGAGGCAGTTTGCAGATGCACTGAATCAGACTGTGGTGCTCCCAAGCAGTGAGTCAGTCTGTATGAGTTCTGCTCACATAGCTACAAGCTGTAGGGATCCAAGGCTGTGACAGACGTATAGATCTAAACCAGTATAACATCCATAGGAATTGTTCTGGAGTTTAAGTCTGTTAGAGCTCCTTGAGCTACTTGCCCAAGGAAATTTCATGCCGTGTAACTTCACTGCTAGTTTATCTTCAGCTTGCCACTTAAGCAAGCAGGGAGTTGGCCTCTGGTCCTTCCTCTGAAAAGGGTGGACAGAGTATCTGGAGCAACCCTGCTGTGTGTGTTTCTCAGAAGAGACAAATGCACTTTTGGAAGCCATTCTGGGCAGATAAATGAGGGCTTATTTTGTGATGGAGCTGCTAGCTACCGAAGACACAAGATTCGGCATTCCTGCTCTGGTTGTGCTGCTCACCACACTGATATTCCAAGGAAGATTGAGTGCTTACTTCATAATGATTTTATTTGTTCAGTGTGTTGTTGGATGAAGATATCCTGACTTGGTTTGTGGTATGTTTAGCTGACATGGACTTTGAACAGTAAGAAAACTGAGGGATGATTACAAATAATTTCTATCTTATATTCTTCCATTTGAATGCGAAGCGGAGGAATGTGTTCAGTCTCAAGAGATTCTTCTGCTGGGAAACACTGACCACATGGTAATTTATAGAGGGATCCACTCCGACAGCTGTATCTGGAAGAATCTGGGTTACTCAGGGTAACTGCAGTGGGGAACCATGACATCTGTTGGCAGGAGACACACAGCTGAAATCACAGAGATTCAGTCTCATTTAATGCGGAGACTCTTGCACGTGAATTGATTTCATTCAGTTTCAAGACCTTATGTTGTAAGAAGGATATGATTGATCATTAAGTGACTGCTGTACTTACATCCTGCATGTAAGATGTACTTACATCCTACATGTGGATGTAAATTGCATTCAGATAAGGAATGTACAGAAATAAATGTAACATCTCAGTCTTTGGATGTTGTTGGGACATATTCAGATTTTAGTAACACCGTGATTTTACTTGGAATTTTCCAGTTTATTTTCTTTCTGTTTGCTCGTTTGTGGCAATAGTCATCACATCCAATGCTTAGACCATCCAATGTTGAAAATAAACTGTTCTCCTCTTTTTTGAAGGACACAACTGACAGTGACCATGTGTAGCAAGATTTACCTTTATGTGTGCTCCTGTTGTCCTCAAAACATTCCATGCCCAGTTAAAAAGTGAGGGTGCATTAATGATGAAATGCTGGTGATCTTTAAGCGCAGATCAGATGGCCAAGCAATATCTCTGCTCTCTCTTATCCCTGCTTTTCAGTCGCTGGGACTTTAAATATGCAAGACAGTCAGCTACAGCCCAAAGGTGAGCGATTTGTATCTGACTCCTGCATGCTGCAGCTACCTTTCCACAAGCTGGCAAGTATTCCTTTCTCCTGTTTGCTTTTAGCTTGCCTTTCTCTTTCTCTTATTCTAGAGAAGATGATTGTTCCTTAGAGCACTAACTGGAAAACATAAGATTAAACCTAATCTTCAAAATTGTAAAAACTACAAGCTTCAAAATAGAATCATTGAATTGCTCAGGTTGGAAAAGGCCTTCAAGATCATCAAGTCCAACCCCAACCTAACCATACTATCCTGTTAGCCTTTCTGTGTTGTAATCACTTTTAACTTTTTCTACAGGTTTTCCATTTGTTAGCCATGTCATGATCAAGAGAAATGGCTACAGTGGCATTCTGTCACTGGAGGTGAACTTTACCAACTTGGTATAATCAAAAAATTTCCAGTGCAAGGTTTAATTAAATGTATGGATTTGCTCTCACCTTTATTTCATATGTGGGAATGTAGTAGCTTAAAGTGCTTCTATCTGTTTTTATTTTCCCATTTTCAGGAAGAACACAATTCAAGGTGGTAATTAAAGCACTTTCTCCAAAAGAAATCGCCAGAATTTACACTCCTCACCCTCTGGATAGAAATGACGGCACGTTTCTTATGCGGTATCGGATGTACGGGAGTGTCAGGAAAGGGCTAAAGATTGAGATACTTTATGGTGATAAACATGTAGCTCAATCTCCCTACATTTTGAAAGGTAAGGGTTTTTTTTATGTAATGTAACGTACATGTCTCTCTGTGATTTCTAAATGCTGTGATCCTTCATAAAAACAAAGATAATATTCCTCTAACGTGGCTAATATTTAACTTTTTTTTCTCATAGCCCAGTTTAATTCAATGCAGGTCTGTACAATTACATAAAAAGTATTTAAAAGCAGGGAAGATAAAGCAAATTTCTCTCATTCCAGATCTGCTTCTTTAACTTACCACTCTGTATCTGAAACGGACAGCTGTTCAGCAAAGGATAATAGTGAAGTTAATTTCCTGCAGAGCCTTGTTTCTTTTTAACGCTTGTTCTTCTAGCCAGAACTTGGCTGTGTTTTATTATTGTAAAATGTCTTATGTACAGACTTAGAAGCACTTTCAAGCTGAAATCAAACAGTCTTGAATCCTTAAGGTAACGGTTTGTCTTCCTTATGCTGATGGATATTTACCAGCAGCTATCATACTATGATACAGGACAGAACATGTTTTGAGTAGAAGTCTATGAAATAAGGGCTTTTATTTCGTGCTCCATGAGGGTCCTGTGTAAGCAGTCCTACTTCAGAAAGGTGGGAAGGATGGCTGATGGTGCATTAATGAAAGTACCTTGTGGTGAGATGAAGACTGCTGTATCAGAGTTCGGATTTAGATGAAAATTGAAACTAAAACCCGTGCTTTAGTAGATATAGACAAATAGATCAATTCTAACTATTCTCTCTGGCTGGCAGGCAGCACAGGAATGGAGCTTCATATGGCTGATGATTTATGCCCTCAACAAGTAACAAAAAAATCTGCTGTTTTCACTTCTGAAACGGATGTTGCATTTTTCTCATTTCTAAAAAGTGTCAGCCACTCCAATTTCTAGATTCCTGTGCCCACGTGTTTGGGGAATTGTGATTGATTTAGAATCACAGATACAGACTCAGTACTTGTTTTCTGCAGGACCTGTTTATCATGAATATTGCGACTGCCCCGAAGAAGACCCTGAGATTTGGCAGAATGTTTTCTCTTGCCCATCCCAAGAGCCTCAGATTACAAAGGACTTCATTTCCTTTCCCACCATTGACCTTCAGCGAATGTTTAAAGAAATCCCATCGAAGTTCAGTCAAACAAGAGGTGCTATTGTTCATTACACTATTCTCAATAATCACATCTACCGCCGTTCCTTAGGGAAATACACAGACTTCAAAATGTTCTCTGATGAAATGTTACTGTCACTGGCAAGAAAGGTATCAGTTTTGATCACTTATGCGAAACTATAAATCATACCGTGATGTAACAGCACTGTATTTATTGTTATAACTTCAGATTTATCGGTGGTGTAGTGAGACTAATTTTTTTCGTCAAGCTGACAGGATCTCTGTAGGAATCGTACTAGAACTAATGTGTGGGGTCAGAGTTTGATGTTAATTAAATTGATAGAAAATCTGTAGGTGCTAAGACCCAACCCTGTAGGCTTCCTGACCTCTGAAAGTGTCCCATTCATACTTACGTGCTGGGCAGAAATCTGAAATTAGAATCTTAAGATCATCTAAATCTGTAAAATCTTTGTGTATTGATTCTTCATCACACTAGAGCTGGGGGTTCTACTCAAGAGTGGCAAATAGCAGTGTGATTGTACCTGTGTTCTTATACTTTCTGGGGTATACGTTTAGGTTCATCTCCCCAATGTGGAGTTTTATCTTAATGTTGGAGATTGGCCAGTTGAGTACCGAAAAGCCAATGATACGCCTGGGCCTATTCCCATCATCTCATGGTGTGGCTCTGTGGATTCAAGAGACATCGTCCTTCCAACGTATGACGTAACCCATTCGACTCTTGAAACCCTGCGTGGTGTCACAAATGATCTCCTTTCTATTCAAGGAAATACGGGTAAGTTAGAGATTGGATTTAAAAAGAGAGCTTTAATTCCATCAAAGAAGCAAGCTGCATTTAAATAATGCTTGTTGCAATCTTTAGTACTCATGTGTCTTGGGAGGTCTCTTAATAGAAGCAATGTAGTTTTCACAGAGTCTGTACGCTTCCAACACTGCTACAAAGCAGGTGATTAATACAGATTTAAAGCCAAAATGTAAGAAGTCCAGTTCATGGTAATGGTGAATTTCAACTTAGCAGTATCCAGAAGATAGCTACTGAAAGTGGCAAACTAGTGTTATGCTGCGACCTCTTTCAACTAAAAGAAAATGTATAAAAAATAGTTCAGCATGGAATATGTTGAATTGTTTCTCTAGCTTCAGAGGAAAAGTCAGCTGTACTGACAGGAGTCTTTTTCCCCAAGACATCCATGATTTCTTAGGGATGATGGAGTTGACATGAACAATAGTAAAACTTACGAGAGATGTTTCTTTTCATTTGGATAGTTCGTGATCTTTTCTTTATTACTTTGTTTCTAAACAAATCAATTTAGTTAGTTACATTGTCAGTTGGAAGCAGTCTGTGTTTACTGATTTAGTAGGGCCGTTCTTCCAGTTATGACAGCATGATGGTCCTACTCGACTCTGGTGTGTCTTTAAGGGAAGTCCCAGCAGATTAACGAAGGACGCATATTTAGTGTCTTTAAAAGAAAGAAGGAAGCAGATAGAAAGTCTTCCAGGCTTTGCTAAATATCTCAAGGACACAGTATGGACATTTTTTTTTTTTCCTTTGTAAACCATCGAGTGACTTCACAAAGACCTAATTAGATTGCTGGGTGACAAAAGTGGATTTCTCTAAAGAAAGTTTTGTTATTGTGTCAGTCAATTATTATTTTACTTACCTAATTTTAACTTGTTATATAGAAGACGAGCTCTTGGGATGAGTCCATAGGAGGGCCACCAAGATGATCAGGGGGCTGGAGCTTGTTTAGCTTGGAGAAGAGAAGGTTCCAGGGAAACCACATTGTGGCTTTCCAATACTTGAAGGGAGCATATAAACAGGAGGGGGAATGGTTGTTTACAAGGTTGGAGAAAGGGAAGAATAAGAAAAGGGAGAATGGTTTTAAACTGAGACAGGGAAGGTTTAGGTTGGGCATTAGGGGGAAGTTTTTCACCCAGAGGGTGGTGATGCACTGGAACAGGTTGCCCAGTGAGGCCGTGGATGCCCCATCCCTGGAGGCATTCAAGACCAAGCTGGAAGGGGCTCTGAACAGCCTGATCTGGTTGTTGGTGACCCTGCACATAGCAGGGAGTTGAAAGTAGATGAGCATTGGGGTCTTTTTCAACCCAGGCCATTCTACAATTCTATGAAACCTACTGTATAGAATTTGTATAACAAGTTCCTATTCATAGCACTAACCAGAACTATCTCATTACTGTTCATTTTCAACTTATCACTTGATGCTCATAGGCCCATTCTGGGACAGCAAAATTGAACAAGCTTTATTTAGAGGTCGAGACAGCCGGGAAGAACGTCTCTATCTTGTCAAGTTATCCAAGGAAAATCCAGAACTACTGGACGCTGGAATAACAGGGTATTTCTTCTTCAGAGAAAAAGAAAAGGAGTTGGGAAAGGTTCCGCTGATGGGCTTCTTTGACTTCTTCAAGGTAGTAAGCAAATTATAGTCTCAGATTAACTTTGCTCTCAGGTTCTTACTGGGTAATACAACAAGGCCTACTTTGGCTAATTCTATTCAGTATACTAAACAATTGTGCTGCACTGGGAACACTGGTCCTTGCAGGGTAGCCATATCACCCATAGTCAAGGTCATTGCCACTACCTTTTCTTCGTGGAGTTTCTTTGATAAAGTTCTTCAAGATTATTTTTTAAATAAATTGAGAAATTTTAGTGCTCACCATCAGGTTTTTTTTTACATGGAGTAAATATGAAAACAGTGGGCACGATTTGTGTATAAAAGGTAAAGGGGACAGTTCTGTGAAAAGTAATTACAACACATGGCAGCAGAGATTCTGTTCCAGAGATCAGCGTATCAGAAGTGCTGGAGCAGCCAAGAGCATCTGGCCAAGCATTGTGTTTGGGGTTGCTCTTAAAATAATGAGAATAAATAGTCTGTTTTGAAGTGTAGGTTAATATTAATTTACTTACTGCTCTACCCCTTGTTCTGCCAAAGGACACTTGAATAGAATACACATCAGGAAGTCCATGTGACACCAAGGTTCCTGACTGTAAGTCTTGGGCTGGAAACAAATCTTTTTACCATTATGTTACCAGAACACCATGAAAATACACCTGCATTACACTAAAGCAGATTTAAAGATGAGAACTAGCAAACACAACTGTGTCTTACCTAGATGAGGAACTTTTGTGTAGCCAGTGTTTCTGTTCTGTTGCAAAATGTTTCACTTTTTGTTTCCCTCTCTCTTCATATTGCAGTACAAATACCAGGTGAATGTTGATGGGACTGTAGCAGCTTACAGGTTTCCGTACCTCTTGCTGGGTGACAGCCTAGTACTGAAGCAAGATTCCCAATACTATGAACATTTTTATACTGTATTGAAACCATGGAAACATTATGTTCCAGTTAAGAGAAGCTTGGAGGACTTGCTAGAGAAAATAAAATGGGCTAAGGTAATTCTCATTACAAATTCAATAAGTGAATGTGTTACGGTTTATCTTATCCCTCTTTTTTATCTTAGTACTCTTTTCCACATATATATTTTACATAAGCTCTCTGCTGAGATCCTGGGATAAAAGTACATTTTGTTGTTATTAGAGGTGGTGAAGGCCATAAGACAAGTAACCATCTCTATTCAGGGATATACTTGCAAGTTAATTTTAGGTATGTATAGAAGGGCTTTTGTGAGTCAGAGCCTTTGTATACTGACTAATGTGAGTAATTAATAAGAAACGCCCAGAACTGTAGTTACTACTTAATTAGTTCTATCCCTTTTTTCAGGTTCTGACTAGAACAGCAGTTACTGCATGTTTGTTTGAATGTACAGGAGAGTCTCTGCTCTATATAATCACTGCTCAGAATGAAAGGTTGGCATTCTGTGTGAATGAAAATACCATTTGTATTCTAAGCTTAACTCTTAGGTTAAAAACATGGCAAAAAATCTTTTCTGACAGTACTGTATTACTTTGTAAAGAATCCGATGAGAATACTGTAAGTTCTGAAATGCACGCCTCAAAGACTTGAGAACAAGTACATAAATTGAAATGCATATATTGGCATTACGTACATCGCTTTTAAATGTAAGCCAGACATTTCCGAAAGGAAAACTTATTGCACTGCTTAAAGGAGGCTACAGCTGTTTGTCTTGTGTGTAACTAATACATGTGGGAGATGTCGGAGCTGCTTTTGAAGAGGTTTGTGGCTTCAGCAAAACAGTGGAGCAATAGTCGACTTTGTTTTCGAAACTGTACAATTAGCCATGAAAGGTGTCACCGATAGCCCTGAGCTACCAATGGGAGCCATAAAAGCCAGCCAGGATTCAAACAAAAAGGCAAAAAAAACCAACCAAATTTAAACAGTGTCGCTTTGTGGTGTAACAGCAAATGTAAAGAATCAGGTTTGAATAGCCCCTGTGATGAAATTACCTTTGCTGGCAGGGCTTCAAGTAACTCACTGATGGTTCTGGTGTGTTGCTGTTTGTTCTCAATTTTCTAGGAAAATGATGAAGAAGCACAAAAAATTGCTAAAGAAGGACAGTCGATGGCAAGAGAATTACTTCAGCCTCACAGACTTTACTGCTACTACTACAAAGTGCTCCAGGTTAGTACAGTAGATTGCTTTATTACCTTTCTCAACTGCTACCGCTACTGATGCTACGCATTCAGTCGTTACATCAGGAGCAGACATTGTTTATATTATTCACAGCAGATCAGTGTGAAGAACTTTGCCAAAGCCTGTCATTAATGAGGCAACCCGACATAATGGTTGTTTTGCACAATGAGAGGTTTATTTAATTTTTTGCCCCCATCCTCCCAGTCAGATCTGTTTTCAGCGTCACTTAGTACATGGTTTGTAATAGAGGTAGGACATAATCTGCACACAGCTTTCCATGGAAAGGAAATTCTGGAAATACAGCTTGTGGAGTGGTGAGGGATGAGTGTAGAGTCACTGGTTCCCTAGAAGATGCCAATCTCCAGTGAAACTTAAGTTTCTGTTCATTGGAAATACTAATTGCTTTTTCCTCCTTTGCTGTACAGAGTTGGAGCTCAGTTTCAGTGGTCACAGGCTGACACAACGTTTGGCATTGTTCAGTGTTATCTGCATGAAGTGGCTGGAGGCACAAATAATGACAGTATTCAAATTGGCATTAATCATAGGATATGGGGAAACATTAAAAGAGGTTTTCAGAGGCAATGTAGCCTATTAGTAGGTGTGTTAAAAAGACACCTTGTAAACAGATTGTAAACAATGACATAGGGACTGTGGATTAGGGCAAGCTTGTCAGTGGAAGGGAGGAGGGAAATTCTGTCTCATGAATTATAGGTTTGTGCTTTCAGCATTCTTAAATGTTGTTTACATCTTTCAGAAATATGCCGAACGCCAAGCCAGCCAACCTGAAATACGGGATGGAATGGAACTCGTACCTCAGCCCGATGACAGAGACTCAGTATGCAGTTGCCACAGGAAAAAGCCTTTAAGGGAAGATCTATAACTGTACCGGATGGAAAAAAATCACCCACTTACAATGCAAGAATTTAAATAGGATTTAAGCTGTGAAATCCAAGACACTTCCACACTAGCAGACAGTCTTAGTTACGTATTCTTATTGTATTTACATATCCTTTTTCACACTGACTCTGGTCTGCAGCGTTGGTTCCCACAGTTTTGCCTCCATGACCACCAGAAGGCAGATACCGAGCCTGTAATGGGGAGCACTCAGGGGACTTGGTTTCTGTACTGCATTATCATGGAAGAAGAGTGGAGTGCTGCTCGTGATCCAGATGGGATCCAGATACCAAAGTTTTGTGGGGAACTGGTCATCCAAAAGAGATCTCCCATGAGTCAGGGCAAGTTAATCTAAAGGAGCATTTGCAACATTCTGAAGCAGTATTATGATTTTTTCATAAAGTTTACCTCAGTTTTAGATTATTTCTTGTATACAGAACAATTTTCTAACTGGACATAGAAAAGTAATATCTCAGATTTACAGATATCAAATCTGGTGTTGCTTTGAGATCATTTTGTGGTATACGGTGTCACAGAATAGAGAACACAGCTTTATCAATTTCAGTGGAAAACTGAGAGGAGGGGGAAAGATCAGAGTAGTGTTTTTGTAAGCACAGAATAATGGAATCAAAGGGGTTGGAAGGGACCTCTGGAGATCATCTAGTTCAACACCTCCGTACCAAACCAGGTTCCCTAGAGTTGACTGCACACAGTTGCTCTGAATCACCAAAATTAAATTCTGCTTTAGACTGTGCAGCTATCAAAGCCATCACAGTCATGGTGCTCTGAGTGCCAACACATCATATTGAAGTCCTATTCCTTGCTATTGACCACGTCTCTGAATATAGGTACAGACCCATAGAAGGATTTAGCAACTTCAGGGACAGGTGGAATATTAGTACAGTTACAATCTACGCTATTCTAAGCTACTTGAGTATTCATGCAACTGAAATTTGTTAGTAAAGTTTTAGACTACTTACTTAGGTTTTACTTTGCTGTAGGGCCTGTGCCTAAGTCTTCAAATGGAGCTTATTCATTTTTCTTAATTTAGATAAAATCTACTTAATCTAATATGGAGAGCACTGAATGCAGTGAACAGCAGATAAGCTACCACTGTTTTGGTAGAAAAACCTGTGCTGCAATTTCTATGTCACAGTTGAGGGGTTAGAGTCCATATTAAGCAGTGGGGAAGATAACTTTGTTCTTCTTGATTTGATTCAATAATGAATTTCCAAAGTGCCTTAGGTCCAGACAGGAGGTGAGTTCATCGAGTCTTCCACTGAAACTGTGTAGCCACAAAGCTAATTATAGAAAATTCATAGGGCCTGAAGGAGCTGGTCATACTGCAGAGATAAAATGTACCTTCAGGTGGGATGAAGGAAGGATCCTTGTCCTGGATGCTGCTCCCAGTGGCTCTGCTGATATTTACCCAAGAAAACTGTCTATTTCAAAATGAATAGGAAAGACCTATGGCAAACTTTCCTACTCCCACTGTGGAGTTCACTGACCATCAAGTAACATCTGGCTTCCAGACTCAAAGTCAGCTTGTAGATTTCTGGTAAAAAAAGCACATAAAGTTGGTAATTCAATTAAATTCAGATTACTTTTGAAATGCAGAGCTGTGAAAGGCAGAAAACAAATACATGTGAGTTCAACTGGGCTGAAATCATCCAAGGAAGGTAAGTGCTGAAAGCCACCTGCATCACCAAGTCCAATACCTCTCACCTCATTTGTGAGTTTTCTTCCAGGAGGAAAACACAAAGATATTTGGTGTTTGCACAGTGACAAAACTGCAGTAAGAAAAACACAAGTTTTCAGAATGCCTTGGCTTTTAACTCTGTGGCATCCGTGTTCTTCCTTCTCAGCTACACTCATATAAGGCCTTATTTGAATACCTAGTTCTCTTTGTGCAAAAACAAGTGGAAACATGATTGTAGACTTATCTATTCGCTGAGATGTCTGGAGTTTAGTGCTGTATGCTTCATACGGGTTTCATTCTTGCATATGACACTGCAACACTACAAGTTATCTCATAAAACACATGAAAAAAGATCTGTTCTAGAACAGGAAGAAAAACAAGATTTTCTGCATGCTAAATGTGGAAAGAATCTCAGGTTTCTAAAGAAACTGTTCCTCAGTTATTTATTGCACTATTCTGGTTATGACAAAAGACCTGAAACATCTTGTTCTACCCATTGAGATACTGTTCTAGCTCTAGCACCATATATATAAACAGTAGTTGTATTTTTATTTGGCATGGCAATCAGCTCTAGGACTTCATCCTATAAATATATGCTCAGCTTATCTGACAGAAAATCTCTGCATCAGAATTCAGAAACACAGCTCCACTGCTAAGGTGACACTCAAAACTGGGTGCTCCTCCTTCCTTCTTTTCTTACAGTCATTTTGACTGTACTATATGATCTGAGATGATCCATTATCTGCACTTTTTATTCATCGTAATTTATGAAGTGTTGTGCTCAGGAAAGGCAATTATGCATACCAGACAGCTGAAGCAAGGAAAGTTTCCCCTTGCACACATATTTCAAAGCAAAAATCCCCAAATGATCTGTTTATATTCTAAAAGCAGGAGGGAATGGAAGGAGTCATGTTACATACATTAGGGTTCTTTGCAAACGCCTGGGTAGAAAAGTTTGCCTGGCTTGAAACATGAGTGTTTCAGACTGGAAGAAGAAGCAGATAAAACCTATATGGTCATGAATATATTGAAAAAAAGGTGAATATTTTGACCTTTCTTTTTTTTCCCCCTCAAAGACAGGGGGAAAAAATCCTCTAAATTCTCTACCAAGAACTCCCCGCCAAGCCAAGTTTTTGACAGAATAACTTAAAGACGTTTTATAGCTTAGAGACAAGCAATACCCTGACGAATAGGAATACATTCATCTTGCCAAAATTAAAAGCAGTAGAGACAGTAGGGTAGAACTTCCATTAAATGTGCTTTGTCATTTGAGAAAGTTCTGGTTCAATTTATAACTACTGATCTCCCAAAGATGAAGGTATGGCCTCTCTTGTTTTCATTGGTGGTACCGTATGCAGTTTAAACTGTAATGATGAGCAATCACACCAATTGCCCCTCCGGGCCAGGAAGATGTCAGATCTATTTTAGTTTGATGACAGGATGATATTTACTGGCCTGGTGTTACAGGAATTGCTAAGTATTCAGTAAAACCTGTTCATGCAAATAAAGTGTAACGCAGATGTTGCACAGTATTTTGAGCTGCATATATACACTGGATTTTCTGTTATTCTCCAGTAGTTCTTGTACAGCAGAAAGTAAATACCTACTGCACCCAACAGTAGCTTCATACAGTGAATATTCCAGAGAATTCATCCCTTTATATTGTCCTAATATGTCTAAACACCCACATTTGGAAATACCCAACATCAATTTCATCTTGAAATGAGAACCAGTAAATCACGATCTGTTGACCAAAGCAGAAATATGAATTCAGCACATTTTTAGACTGTTTTTTAAGATTTCCCTTGAGATAACTAATATATTTGTTTCATGACAGTATTGTTCTAGATCTGCCTTGTAGATTCATAATTAAAAAGCCCTATAATCAAAGGTTGCCTGATGGAATGTTAGATTCAAGCATCCAAGCTGACGCCTGACATTTATTACATTAGAAAGTAAATTATTTAGTTAGGGAGGAGAGCTGATAGGGAAAACATCCATCACCTGTTTGAGCATGTTTGAGGAGCTCGCAAAGAAATGACAATAAGGAAAAGAAGCGTTACATAAACCTAGGATATTATCAGCTCCTTTGCAGCTTCAGGTATTCAAAAGTGTTCTGAAAGGGCAGTGATGAAGTCCAAGAGGTTGTATGAATACATTTTAGTTCACCAGGTTTAAACAATAGAGTATGTCTGTGGATATATTTTTTAGCATTTCAATGAGGTTTGTGTTACAAGTGGTTGATAATGTAAGAAAAAATGTGCTGTGGATGGCTATGGCACTTATCTTGTAATTTACTGCCAGAATAAGGATAAAGGGATTGTTTTGTGGATCTTTTTGATGACAATGGGGACATTTGTAGGACATGCCTTAATCCAGTCCCATTATGTGACTAATGATAAGCAAGAGATGTATTAGCAAAACATGGCTGGACGGTCAAGGGAGGTGTTTCTTCTCCTCAGGTTGACAGATGTGAAACTTCAGCTGAAGTACCATCTTGTACTGGAGTCCCAGTACAAGAAATTCATTGATATAAGTTAGCAGATCCAGCCAAGGACCAACAGGATGACTGATAAAAGGGTTGTGGCACACAGTGAAGCTGAGAGACAGGGTTAATTCAGCCTTCGAAAGAGAAGGTTATTACCTTACTGAACTCCAGAGGGAGAACGCAGAGAAGGAAAGCCAGACTTTTCTAAGAGTTGCACAGCAGAAGGCCTGAAAACAAGATGTAAGCTGCAGCATGGGAAATTCCAGAACTATAAGGAAAAAATCTTCACATTGATGTCCCTACCAACTTACATCACTTTTTTTGTGTGTATTTGAATGTCACAGCAAGCCTTTGTGTAGTCATGTAACAGGAAGATAAAGGCATTCAACTCCCGAGTGTCTCCAAGAGGCAACGTAGCCTTCTCCTGCTGAGCCTTTGGACACTACTCATCTTTATGTTTGGTAATATTGTTTAAGTTGTGTAAACATTTTAGTACTGGCTTACAAGACTATAAATCGTATGCTTACATTATTACCATATATCATCCTATACCATATTCATGAGTTACACAGAGGATTTGACAAAAATAGGATACACTGAGTTGGCATTACATTGTTGTCTGAAATCACTGGACCTGACTTCTTGAGAAGCTGAGTATAGACTTTACACATAGGAGACAATGGCAGAAGTTTTGAGCGCGGTTATGAATGCTCAAAGTAATTAATTTAAGGAAAGGAAATATGAAGGTCCTTTTAAGTTAGGTGAACACTTAAATGCCATCATACTCAGTGTAGGTCACTGCTGAGTGAGAACGATCTACCACCATCCTACTCCCAGTGCTAAGAGAATCCCATCAGGATCCATCTGTATCGCATATTCACGATGCAGCACAGAGGTACCTGAGACAGCCCAGAATCCCAGAGGGGCCTATGCAAAGTAGGATAGACCATCACCTGGTTACTTTCCTGCTATAAACCAGCAGAATCGATTATTCTGGATGGAAGTTGGGTAAAAGCTGATCAATTCTAGCTCTACATGAAAGACCAGGATCTCCACTACAGTGAATGCCACTTACTTAGAGATTTGCTTAGCATGAGTGGACGTTATTGCTTACCTTTAGGCCAACAATAACCACACTTCCAGCTACTCTCTTTTTGTCCCATGATGTCCAGCCTAGCTGTTACACCTCTCATCACTGCTGAGAAGTAGTATTGTACAGCCAGGATAAACCAAAATGGTTACACAGAGTTAGCACCCTTCAAGGTCAGTATTTCATCTTCTGTGCTATTCACACTAAAGTCCTCACTGTTGCAACAGAAAGAGATTTGGGTGTTGTATCAACATGGAAATCTGCTGACCGAAGCAAATGGGATGGGCTGAAAGCTGGGTTTGCTCTCAAGTGATGACGGTTTTGCTCCTACTGTCAAAATCTTGAGCTGTTACTTCAGGAAAACATTAATTTTATCAGTATTGCTTATCTCACTGAATGAATTACGTCTAGATAAATGTTTAATAACACCAATAAAACCCTAAATCAAAGAAAACAAAACAAAACAAAAGCTCTGGTGGTAAAAGTTGTTACTCTTTTAAAGAAAGATAAGTGATACAGATACTTTGGTGCACACTTTGTACTGAAGACATGAACTGAACTTAAGCGAAATAAGTTCAAAGGGTTCCTACAGGGATAATCTGTTCTGTGTTACTCTACACTTAATAATGAACTCCAACACCAGTTAACTCACAACAATGAAATTAAGAGTCAGAGTTACACACTAAAATTTCATCATCTAACTTATAATATAAACAAGAGTCAAGAAAACATCTTTCTTCTGACATAACCATTCAAGCAAAATCTAAAGAGAGATCCAAAAAGAGATTTAACTGATTCAATTAGGTGTCCATAAAATGGTTTACTTCTGATATTAATTAAAGTGGTGCATCTAAAAAATGACAAGAACTTACATTGCAGATACAATCTACATCTCTGCCAATTAATTCTGCTTTTCTCTGCCCAAAGAATGTAGCTAATTCAATGGGGACCCACCAAACAGATCCAGCATGCCTTCTCACATCACAGTTATTTCATCTTATTTACATACTCTGACATTTTCTCTTTTTCCTTTACACTGCTCTTTTATCTATTAGGCAATCAACAGCCACACTGACTCAAAAGTTCCTGTAACAGAATCTGATGAGCAGGTGCAAATTTGAAATACCTCAGTTGTTCTCTATGACAATTATTTTTTCATTCTTAAAAAAATAATAATAAAATAAAGAGTCAATTAAAGGCAGTACAGAACATGCAGATATGTCAGATATGTGCAGGACAATCAAGGGATGAGGCCCAGCCAGCATGGGTTCAGAAGTAGTAGGTCGTGCCTGACCAAGCTCATCTCCTGTGACTAAATGACCCATCTGGTGGATGAGGGAAAGGTGATGAGTAGTATTTCCCAGGGGTTGGCACTGGGACCAGTCTTGTTTAATTGATGATCACGATGAGGGGATTGAGTGCACACTCAGTAAGTTTGCAGATAGCACCAAGTGTGCAGGAAGGGGGATCTGGACAGACTGGACTGATGGGCTGAGGCTGATTGTATGAAGTACAGTGAGAACAAGTGCAAAGTCCTTCACTTTAGTCACAAGAGTCCCATGCAACTCTATGGTCTTGGAGTTGAATGGCTAGAAAGCTGCATGGCAGGTAAGGATCCAGGGGTATTAGTTGAAAGCCATCTGAATATGAGCCACTAGTGTGTCCAGGTGATCAAGAAGGCCGAGGGCATCCTGGCTTATTATTGCTGACGCAATAGTGCAGCCAGAAGGAGCAGGGAGGGGATCGTTCCTCTGTACTCAGCTCTGGTGAGGCTGAACCTTGAGTACCGTGTTCAGTTTTGGGCCCCTCACTACAAGAAAGACATTGAGGTGTCAGAGCATGTCCAGATAAGGACAAGAAAGCTGTGTAGGGTCTGGAGCACAGGTGTTATAGGGAGGGGCTGAAGAAACTGGGATTGTTCAGTCTAGAGAAGAGGAGGTGCAGGGGAGACCTTATCACTATCTACAGCTGCCTGAAAAGAGGTTGAGGCCGGGTGGTCTCTTCTCCCACATAACAGTAACAGGACAAGAGGTAATGGCTTTAAGTTGCACCACGGGAGATTCAGGTTGGATATTAAGAAAAATTACTTCTCAGAAAGAGTTGAGAGGTGTTGAAACAGGCTGTCCAGCAAGGTGATGGAGTCACTGCCCCTGGAGGTGTTCAAGAAACGTGGGGATGTGGCACTGAGGGATGTGGTTTAGTGGGTGTGGTGGTGATAAGTTGATAGTTGGACTAGATGATCTTAGAGGTTTTTTCATCCTTAATGGTTCTATGATTCTATGACTTTGTAATGTACAGTAAATGTTTGGCAATACTTAAATGTGCGTACTATGTATGTAAGATGTGCGATAATTCAAAGAATTCCTTATGAAATAGTATCTAAATTCTGATTACCTACAAGAAAGGAAATGTTTCTATGAAAGAAATGAAAAAGACCTTCCAAAGGATCCAAAAAACATGCTTTTTTTTTTTTTTTCCTGACTATTAGCAGTACTATTTATGTAGTGCCTCATTCATTGTAGTGAAGACAGTGGCTGTTACTGTACCTTTCACTCAGCATTGTTTTATTCTAATCATAGAAACACATACTAGCAATTGGATCTTTTATTTCAAAATGAACAGATCCACAGGAAAAAACTTAAACTGAACTGTAAAACTTCAAATAATCAACTCAGACAGGCAATCTGTCTGCTGAAGATCCCCATTTGAAGAAAGTCTCCTCTAGGGAGAGTTACTATCTTATGCCTATTCACACAACAAAGTGAAATGAGATCTTTCTGAAGTCCTACATGAAGGCACAGCTGTATATTCTGTTGCCAAAGTCAACCATATACTTGAATTTGATGAGCTGTAGGTGCTTTCTCCTATCCAGTTGCAAGATAAATTGCTCCAAAACCAAAACATTATATATATCATAAGCAAACACCTTCAGCCTTCTCTAGGAACTGTGGCCCACTGTCAAGTATGTTTGTTCCAGTGGTTTAATATAAATTACACCTAGCTTTGATGACACGCACTAATGTGCAATAGCTGCCAAACTGGATCTATTAAGTAGGTTACTAGGTGCAGTTGACATGGTTCCTTGATGGATTATCTTGTTAAGGAAGGCATTATAAAATCAAATGGGGAGTGCAAACAGTATTCACATAGAAAGGTCAATTTCCGGTCCCATTTGAGTAAATAGCATAGAACTTTTGTTCAGTGCATTTATATTTGTAAAAGCAAAAATAAGGTCTGCAAGGTTACGTGCTCCAATGAAAACTCCGAGGGAAAAGAATTTGTTGTTAAGAAATAAGTGAAAAAAGAGGCTCTGATATCTTTGCATTTGAGATGCAGGACATCTTCTGGCTATGCAGCAAGCTATCTCCAGTGACTGAGTACCTTGTAAAGTCATTCCCCAAACCAGTACCCTTGAATCACACCATCATTTGTCAAGAGTAGATGACAGCCTAAAGAAGTAAGAAGTGATATACAAGCTAATAAAGGATTAAATTTTTCTTCCTGCAACTCAGCAGTTTTGCTATAAATATTTTCTGATAAAATAAATATATTCTGTTAGGGCTCAAAGACTTAAAGTGGGCTTCCTAAGAAAGAAGACTGAACAAATTAGGGCTGTTGTTCACATAAGAAAGACTGTAATTCAATTAATTCAAAACTTATGAAGGTTTCTTTTATCTCTAGCTTGAAAAAATAATCAGCTCATGAAGAATAATTTCTCCACTAACTGCTGAAACAGGCTTTCATTTGAAATTATGAGCAAAGAAAGAAATCCTGAGCGGCAAGCTGTCAAATTACATTCTGACATCAGAGGAACACTTACTCCTGGCATGGGCTTCACAAACACTTGCTCTGTTAGCATCTCGAGGCCTAACAGCCATGGCAACTCCCCCGGCATTTCACTGTTCCCAGGTGGAATTCACTCACAGAAGAAAAACCAGCTCCTGCACTTTCAGCTAGGTTAGCACCCAGTATGGGTCCTCTCCGTTCTTTGAATGAATGTCACATGCTTATAATACATCTATAGCAATACATTTATATAATAATGTATGTATATTTATATTCTTCCTATATCATCAAATTAATACTTGTCTGGATTCAGTTTTGCATTTTAATTTAATATGAAATTACAAATAGTTACTTTCTGGAGTGCTGATGAAGGCCTCTGGCAAGACCTGGCTCTTCAAACTGGCCTGAGCACCTATTGAACACTATCTTGTGAGGTAGCAAATGTGGGTCTTCTTTCAAAGGGAATTCTACGCCTGGCACAGCTTTTTGATCACTGTTTCAAAGTCTTGGTCTTGAAACCAAGTCATAATGACATCAGTAAATCTAGGGTGGGTTCTTCCAGTCCTTTATGTCTTCTTCACCCAAGGATTTTGAAGCTTACTAAGTGAAAGACTTGATTAGCTGAGAACCTCCTGGCTTAACCAGGGAATGTATTCATTCCTTCTTTTGAGTCTGATTGTGATGGCACTCACTATATTTTACAGATTTAAATACTTTAGTTACATTTTACACTTGATGAATAATGTAGGTTAATATGCTTCATGATCAGAACAATTAACAAATCAAAATTAAATAGAGCCTCCAGTTTATCCAACTCATTTTAAAATCTCCATCACCCGGAACAGTATGAATACAGAAGTAATCTATCAGGTCTTCGTGTTATTGACAAAGAAAGTCAAAGTAGTATGGAAGTTGCTACAATATGTAACTGATCATGAGATGGACTGTGCTATTCAAAAATAAAGGGACTGATTAGCTCATCTGAAAATATCTGATTTACGCAAAATGAGAGGGAGGATACCAACCAGTGTTTTGCATCTTGAATGTTTATTATTTCATGATAATTTAAGTCATTAGGTTATATGGTACTAGAAGCAGCACACTAAGTATCAGATTGGCAGAAAAAAAGAGAAAGAAGAAAAAACAATGCCTTTTTACTTCTTCTGTTGACAAAGAGTCAACAGGAAAGTAAGCAAAAGCCCTAAGCACTGTCATCTCGCTTTGGTACGTGTTTAAAGAGGGAAGGAGAAATGGCAGTTCTGCCCTCCATGTTACCCAACAGTGCTCAGCATTCCACCCATTTCTTTGTAGTCTGTCTTTTGAAGAGCAACAAGCACACGCTTCATAGAATCACAGATTCATTAAGATTGGAGAAGACCACTACGATCCAACCATCAGCCCATCCCCACCATGCCCACTGACCACCTCCCTCAGAGCCACATCTCCATATTTCTTGAACCCCTCCAGGGACACTGACTGCACCACCTCCCTGGGCAGCCTGTGTCACTGCCTCACCACTCTTTGTGAGAAGGAATCCAACCTGAACCTCCCCTGTTGCACCTTAAGGCCTTTCCTTCTCACCCTATCACTGCTACCTGAGACAAGAGTGCTTTGTTTTCTGAAACAGTTGTCTTTCCTTAGCCCCACAGCTTTAAAAACCTCACTTTTGTGAAGAAATTCCATTGAGTCTCTCTGCATTTCCTTTCCCATCTGAGCCCTGTCATGCATCTGCCCCAGGGACACAGGGTGCTGTTAAGCCCTCTCCCAGTTGGCTCATGTTGGACCTACTGTTCCTATCTTGCATCTCAAGGAACCAAAGCTCTCTCTTCTTATTCTCCACTTATAAGAGAAATTGGTACTACTGTGAGCTGAACCTTTAGTTTGAAATGAAGTAATAAAGCTCTTAATTCCCCTGCCAGAAACCACTGTTCTTACAGGCTTAGTGTCCAGAGGGAAGTTTTACCCAATGACAGGGAACCAAAGCAGGCAAGCATAGGCCTCAGGTCTTGCAGCCCCTAACCCTGGAATGAGGGGCATGGAGAGGCATGGAGGGAGTGGGAGAAATCTCGAGGGCCCCAAGGAGGGGGTGGGAGGAGAGGGCCCAGAGGAGTGCACTGGGAATCCTTTCCCAGTGCTTTGAACTGGTCTTACCGAGGGAAGCACTTTGTCATGTAGGGGTATGACTTTCTGCTTCTAAAAATACCTCTCCAACAGAGTGAGGAGGTAGAAACAAGCACTGTGCAGAAAGAAATATGAGTTCAGAAAGGCAGTGAGGCACTGGGATAGTTTTCCATATTCTTGATGAAGGGTATTAAGAATTTTGGGGGAAGTGTCGTGTCTGATAAGCAAGAATCAGAGAATCATATCATCAAGGTTGTAAAGACTGCCAGGATCATCTGCTCAGCCATCAACCCATGCCTGTAGTCACAGCTCTGGACCATGTCTGTCAATGCCACATCCTCACGTTCCTTAAAGCCTCCAAGGATGGTGACTCCATCACCTCCCTGGGCAGCATGTGCCAATGCCTCAACACTCTTTCTGAGAAGAATTTTTTCCTAATATCCAACCTGAACCTCCTCTGGTGCAACTTAAGGCCATTACTTCTCATCCTATCAATGTTACCTGGGAGAAGAGGCTGACTGTCACCTCATCACACCCTCCTTTCAAGCAGTGGTTGGGAATGATGAAGTCTCCTCTGAGCCTCCTCTTCTTCAGGCTGAACAATCCCAGTTCTGTTCTCACAAGTCTGATGGGTGAGTAGAGGGATAATCCTGTGATTTTTCTGTAAATTTTGAACTTTTAATATAGGACAAACGTCTTTAAAGGAACCATCTTTTGTATATTCAAAACAACAGATAGAGATGAAAGGTGGAAGCCCCAGGTTTAAATTCTAGCTTTCCCTCTTAGGGCTTTTTAAAATGGATTTGTTGTTTCTGTTCTTATATACAGAAGAATCACAATCACGTCTTATTAAGGGAGCAAAGTGAGTGTGAAAATAAAATAAAGGTGCTGACTGGGGTTTTGCCTGAGAGGTGGATATTTTGATGGATGGTGACAGGCAGTGCTCCAGGCCTCAGCACGGTCAGTCACCAACCAGGAATACTCAGCATGGATGCAATCCAAGTAGCATTTGGGAATTGTTTTCTGTAGTTAATTTTTCACCTTTTTCTACAGAAATGTTTACACCTTGCAAACAATCCTTTCTCCTCACATAAATGTCTTGATCTGTTGGTTGCTTTTCCCTCACAGAATGAGGGTTATGTAAATATCACCACTTACGAGCTTGTTCGTCACTCACCAAAATGTGTAATCTCATTCGCAATAATGGAAACTGAGTTCATGTGTCAAAAAAGGAAGAGACCATAAGAAATCTAATTACAGCCTGTTATTAATTCTGTAGGGGCAGAAATGATGATGGCTTTTTCTTTTAACCAGAGGCTGTTTTTTGAGTTACTACAGAGGTAATAAAAGTACATTTTATTTTTATGAGAATTGTAACTGTAACATTTAGACTCCTAGAAGTCCTTCCAACCCACAGATACTGTGCCACTGATAAGGCAGATTTGCTCATTATTGGATACCTTTTCAGCCCAGGTTTTAAATCCATCAGGAAATTCTTTCATTTCCATTTTAAGCACTTTCTGTTGCTGCTTAGCTTTATTGCTGGTTTTAATAAGATTTTTTATTTTTCCTTAGCCCTTTCGTGCACTACACTAAGGAAGATGTATCCCAATTATGCTATCAATAAATCTGTATATTATTCTCATACTTCTATTTCAACCCTTCTGCTGTTCAGAAAAGAGGCACTCCTGCTGTGATTAGTTTGAGTGATATAAACCTCAGCCATTGGGTGTGACTGCAGACGGGGTCAGCACCACATCCAGCTCCATTTACCACAAGTCAGATTTGATTAGAAAGTACCTTTATGGTACTTTTATGTTCTTTTACGGGTAGGTTATCCATGTTCTTTCGCTTTTTACTTGCAGAACTCCTGGCTATCAGCTTAAGCTCTGAAGAATAATTCATACATCCAGGTAGTCTAAGCAGTAGACCTGATGATACAGCTTGGGTGAGAAAAGATTTTGAGCACTGTCCTGCTTCGTGAGTAAGGCTCAACAGTCCCAATCTGGATGAAGGATGAATTCCTGGAATCAGCTGCCTATTGACAGTGTCCCTTCTGTTCATGGAAGAGCAGGTTCCCAAGTGGGTGTGCTTTTACGTGTCCTAATTACAATGATTGTCTCAATTTTTCAGATAAAATGAAGTCAATGAAGTGCTTACAAAGTCTTCATCATCTCTTATGATGATGAGATTGTTCCAGTTATCAGTTTGTTTCTTCATGTTTCTTTACTGTCCTGTTTCTCATTAACAGTTCAAAGACACTAAAGAAATGGTTTACAGTGACACTTGGAACTGCAAGTCATGTGTCTATCCAAACTAGTTTGGTTGTACATGTTGTGGTGGAAGCCCATGGTAATGACTTGCTTGCAGTTAGGAACAACCTTTAAAAAGTTGGTCTTTCATTTCACTTTGTGCCAGCTTCTAACAAGTACAGCAGGCATTAGAATAACTTACTGAATTGTTGGTAGTTGTGGGACAGAATACATTGAGTCTATGTCCTGGTGAGAACTGTCTGGAACTGCTCACTCTGTCTTTTATTTGTAATTTACTTGGCATTATATCCACTGCTCAGAACTCACTGACAAGGAACAAGGAAGACAAGTAAACAATACTGTGATGTACTGCTCAGATGTGCTTCAGAACTACTCACAGTTCCACCAATGGACACAGGTTAGGAGTGGGTTGCACACCCTGCTGTCTGTGGTGGAATGCCCATTGCAGTGATGTCAGCTACGGAGGGACAGCCCATGTCAGGACCCTCAAGAGTTCTGAAGTATTAGAAGAAAACATGTATTTTCAAGCATCGTGAGTGGCTGATGATGGCTAGGAAGGGATTCAAGAAAGGATTTGGAGATGATGACCATATCTTAAGAAATAATAAAGTAGATGTTGGGTAAGATTTAAACCACATTTTTTAGGAGTAGTTCTGAAGCTGGAGAAGAACTCAGAACCAGCGTGGTAAGTTGAGGGGTTTGTGTATTTTGATACAACAGAGAACTGTTAGGCTCTACAGGAGCAGTTCCTTGTGTTCTGAAATGCTCTAACCCTCAGAGATAAAAGCTGCACTTAGTGCTGTGTTGCTGCTCAAGTTGCTCAGTACAGTGCAGAGCTGGGCACCTCTGTTGCTAAATGGTGTTGTAAAACAAGGCTCATTACAGTAATATAAATTAAACGGTGTTTTTGAGTGCCCCCAGTCTTCTCAAAGTCATGCAGTTATGGATACATTGTGGAGATGAAAGCAACTGGAACTATGATCCACAGGAAAACAAAGCTGAGCATCAAAGTGAAAACATGAAGAGCTGTCTTAGAAGTAAGTATAACGGGCTGGAATTCGTTTCTTGTGAGCCACTTGAAAGCTGTTAGAGAATTATAAGAATATTTATGGGTCAGGTTGACTTCCTTTGCGCATTCCTGAGATGATAAATATGTATTAAGCAGTGTTGCCTGCTTGCTAGGAACCTCATTATGTTTTGCATATTCTCTAGTGTCCCTAGAAAAGGACTCAAACCTGATCAAGAGCCTGTTTTGGCAAGTACTACCCTATAATTGAAATAGAGCATCCACAGTAGCATTCTGTTTCTGACTTCGTTTCTCAGTAAGATGGAAGCACTGCAGGTCAGTAGTTTCCAACTGGTGGGCAGTTTTGCCAGGTGTTGCAGCAGGTGCTTTCCTCAAATTCAGACAAGGTACTTGAAGCATCATTTTGCAGTACTTGATATTCATGGCATTTTCATTCTGGATGCACAAAATAGCTACAGAATGAAAACGAAATGTTTTTGCATGAATTAACTGCTTTCAGCTGAACAAGTCAAGGTGGATAGAACTAGATTCCCGAATCCACAATCCCTGCAGTGCTGAGCATTTCTCCATCTTTCCAACTCAGAGATGTGCGTGTGGTCTGCTCTTACTGAGAGCAGAGCTCAGGTTATTTCAGTGTTAGTTTTTCTGCTGATTTCAGAGGATCCTTATTTTTGTGGCAGATTTATCCCACCTATCTCAAGCCACTCTGCAGAGAGACATTAGCAAGAATCATAGCTTTAAGTCCTGGTGTAGAACAACAGGAAGGAACTGTTTACTCCATCTGGCTGTTAATATTTTGACTGCTGTGGGATTGCTATGGGGAAGTGCCTTTCTGTCTCTGTTAGCTACAGAGTGAGCTGATGGTATAGACTTCTGTGCTCAGAGAGGTTTGAGAAATAATATGGAAATGCTTAAACATTTGTTAACTTCAGAAGTCTTGGTACACATAACTGCTTAGACTTAGGCACAAAATACTTGCCATGTGGTATTTGATTTTTAACTAAGACCAAGGTAACAAATCAATTTGTTATATACAAGATAATCTCATTAAGTAAGAGCATGGAATTAACAGTGCCAGCTTTTTTCTCGTTTACAAAGTGATAGAAACATGGCAAAACATAAAGAGGAAAAACATGCTTTAATTTGTTACATCCTGTCAATTCATCTTGTATTCACTGCGATGTACTTACGGAAATACCTAATAATTTTTTCACATGTCTTTTCCAAGGGATGAGGGAAGTAGATGTGATCACTTTCGTTAAAATAATTTCCATCAGGAAAGACCGAGTCTTGGTACCGAGAGAGAACACGTGGTGTATTTAGCAGTGACTCCTCCAGTTTTCAATCTTCTCCCCATTTCTATCATGAAAGAAGTTGAGTCAAATGATTGCAGTCACACACTGGTCTGCTTTAAAGAAATGCAGGGGATGTGTTAGTGATATTGAAATACATAGGGGTGCCTCCCCTCTAATTCACTGAAGAATTTATTATGAATTCCCACATATATTGAATTCTTTCGTAAGTTTATTACAAATTCTTGGTCTTTTGAAGAATGCATCTGTTCAAAAAAAGCAAACTCCATCATCATCTAATGCAAATATTCCTCTACCCCAAAGACTGTGTGTAACTTACTCATAGAGCTGCTGCAAACATGCCTGCCAAAACCCAGCAGACTCTACAAAATGGAACCACTGGCAGCTGCTGCAAGAGGAGGCTTTTGGAAATAGCTGGGCGGATGCTGGAGGCAGCTGGGCAGGCGTACAGACAGTGACTTTTGGAGCCTCCTGGCAGAGTAAGTAGAGAAAAGCAAGCTATTTCTTCCCAATGGCTGTTTTTCCTCACAGTTTCCCCATGTGCCATCTGGACATGCTCTGTGAAAAAAGTGTCATGGATGAGATCCTTATCGACATTTGTCATTGGAGATGCATCCTCATGTATTCCTTGCAGCTTCATAACTGAATAACCCTGAACGAGAACTTGTTGAATAGCTCTGCAAAAGCCATGAAACAGATTCTTAACCTGGATTAGGATTTTGTAACTTACTGAAGGAAAAATCCAGTAAGATGTTCCTTTATTGTTTTGTTGTTGTTGACGTGGTTTTGTTAAGCAGGGTCGTAATAGAACCGTGTAGGAACTAAAATAAATGCTGTAATTAAGCTTATTTTGTTGTCAATTGTATCTTTTGAAGAACGTTGGCAATTTCATAAGAGCAAACGTTGCACTTTCGTTGTCTGTACATTTAGTACTACCAGTACTAGGAGATGTGTGTCATCTTGCATGTGGCAAAAAGGACCACAAAGGCCAGGCATCCGCTTGTAGGAGTGAGCCTATGTATCTTTCAGAAAAAACACCTGGTCCCCATCATTGCACAGTGATAAATCACCTTGGTACAGTAAAACAAACAGAGCCTTCCACAAAAGGAAGCCCTAATTCTCTTCCTGATAAAACATTTCTTCAGGAAATTTTCATTAGTTCATAGAAAGGCTTTGGAAGACCAACAGCGAAATAATGAGTTCTTCATTGATGGGATCTGTTAAATGCATTGCAGCAGCCAGTGTTCGAAGTAAATGACTTACACTATACACTGGGCATGCTGTGACAGCCTCTTCTTACAGGTAAGAAATCCATTAAATTCCTTGGTGTACAGATCACTTGGCTACAGACACATTCGTACCTCTAAAGATTAGTTGGACAACACAACAGAACAGAGATGCAGATTTTATCTTTTTAAGCCATCAGATTAAATTATTAGCATGATTTTACATACATACCCTTTTTTAAGCACTGCTTAATTTAAAGCAGCTTCAAGCGTGCCTTCAGTTAAGCAACAAGCAACTCTTTTACGGCAGAAGAATATAAAAAGACCCCTCAGCTACATCCTGAAACCACTGGGACAAGGACTGAAGGCAAGAGTTGGCAAGGACTGAAGGAATGGTGCAAACAGGGAGCCCACAAGATGACTTCCATGTTCCAGTGCAACCCTTGCTAATTTGGAACTGAACGATGACGGAACACTGTTGCTTTGTGTTATCATGGTATATCCTGAGGAGAGCCGCAGACTCAAAGGTCCTTGTTATCTTTCCATATATAAGATCTACCTTCACACAATACCTCATTTATTACCATTGCCTTGCGAGACCTTGCATGTAAATGACAGAATTCAGATGAACAGATAAGAGATCGTTGTAAACAGCTGGTGTGTCACATGGTGGTTTGCACCCGCAGTGGTTTTCACAGACCTAAATAAAAAGGTTTAGAACTGGTTTAATTATGCTGGTAGGGCTGCTCTGTGCTGATAGGGCATCAGTCAGCTCTCCTTCTGTGTTTAACATAGCCAAGGGGCTCTTCATGTGCCTGATGTAATAGGCATTGAGCAACGTGTAGGTGCGTTCACACGCATTACCGACTGATTGGAGGAGTGAGTCAATACAACACAACAAAATCAAAGAGCTGGATTCTGTTCTCGTTGACACATAATTGAAAGTGATGTAATTTAGGATTCATGCTGCTGTCTGGGAAAACAGAAGCCCAACAATCTGTGCTTAGAAGCCAAGCATAGTCTCATCTTATGAGAAATTATTTAACATCTGAGCAATATTAGGTAAAAAGGAGAGCAATGTTGGCTGGTTGGATGTTTAGTCTTAAGGACAGTTTATTCCAGCTTCATTTCTGTAACACAAAAGGCGTTCTCTCCTGATTTGATCATTTTTAAAGCAGTAATTTGAAGATAGCGTTAGAAGATTTGAGGCAGGTAACAGCAGTGCTTGTTTAAAAACCTAAATATCTTGGCTTGCATTTCCTCTCTCTTGCTTAGATTCCCAGTTTCTTAAGTTACACGGTGGTCCACGTCAGCTCCCGGATTCCAAACCACAGTGGAATAAAAATTCTCATTCCCTTTCCTCATAGAATCATAGAATGGTCTGGGTTGAAAAAGACCACAATGATCATCTACTTTCAACCCTCCTGCTATGTGCAGGGCTGCCAACCACCAGACCAGGCTGCCCAGAGCCACATCCAGCCTGGCCTTGAATGCCTCCAGGGATGGGGCATCCACAGCTTCCTTGGGCAACCTGTTCCAGTGCATCACCACCCTCTGAATGGAAAACTTCCTCCATCCTTGGTCTGAATGGCTGCTAGACAAAAAGGAAATGCAGACCCATGTGAAGGCAAGCAGAGAAAGAGACAGTAATGAAGCTGGTTAAATATTGCTTCACGTTTTTATGTCTGATTAGAGTAACTGACTTTTAATTGTATAAACTGATATTAATTCCACATTAAAGATCTGCATAATTTAAGAGTTATTTCAGACACCTTGGAAAGCTCCATGGAATGGTAACTTTAAAAGAGGAGTACCTGTTTAGTTCTGAAATGCCAAACACCTGAACAGAGCTCAGGAGTGCCGTAAGGGTCTCCCCTCCATGTAAGCACTTCATCTGGGAATTTCCTGTGAGAAATACTTATCTGTTTTGTTTCTTTACATATCTCCTGCAGTCGGCACAGAGCACTTCTGGATGAAGGTTCCAAAGCTGTCATTCGACAGTTGCCCCACAGACCTGAGAAACCCCTACAAATACATTCCTTGTCTTCTATGTTGTAATCATGAAACAAACTGGGAATCCTAAGTCTGTGGGCTTGTACGAGGGGCGGGTGAGAACTGAAAAGAGCAAAATCTCTTAGTATAGTTTTTTAAATGATTTTTTAAAGATGGAAACATTAAAAGTAGGTACCTCAGCTTCACCCCTTTTACATCACTTACTTCACTTCCAGAGCACACGATTTACAGTCTTTAAGTTCAGTTTCCTCTGTTTTTGGGAAACACTGGGGGGGCAGAGTGGGAATGTAAAATAGGAGCTTTGTGTCAACAAATGAAGATATTGAGAATTTCTACAAGGCAAATCCTCGCACTCTACAGCAGAATTTCCCCTTACTGGTCTGTAGAAGCGTACTTTGGCAACAGGGAGTTGGCTTCTTGATAACTACCACTCAGGATATGTGGTCTAGAAGGACAGTCAGACTGCATAGGACCCAGCACTGGGGACTGAAAGACTTTCTTCTGCAGCTATTAGAAAAGCACGTGGCCTCTCCCTCCACCCCCTCCTTCTCCCAGAGGAATATGCCCAGCATAACGTTAGCTCCTTTTTAATCACACACACAAAATGACACAAAGAAAAGCCCCAAACAACTGCCCATCTGTGACAAACTCAGTCAAGTTCTGAAAGTTAACCATCTAGAAACAAGCACCACTGAGCACCCTAACCCTGCTCCAGCCTCGAAGTGGCAGGAAGGCAGTGCATCATCACCAAGGAGTCCGCACAACAGCACAAGACTTCTTCACAGCTCAATCCAAACAGATGAACTGATTCAAAAGGGGGATCTTTTAAAGGAATTTGCATTCCCTTAGTTCCTGAAAACATGAAGCCTAGCATTTTAGTGTGCTCAGGAAGTAGCAGTGATGTAATGAGTGTACTTTATAAATTCAGAATCCCACAGCAGCGAACAGCAGTGACCCAATGTCTCGCTCCAATTTACAGGAGGGAGGCAAGATTCTTTTGATATATTATGCCCGGCGTGAGATTAAGAAGAAAACATTCAAATGTTGTTCCGACCAGTTTATTAGAAATAATAGTCGGCTGAGGGGATGGGGAAGGGAGAGCGGCGAATACCAAAATTAGGGTGATGGGGACAGGAAAGTGGGCGATAGGAAAGGTAGAAAAAAGGCAAGAATTGTGTAAAAGCAGGGATAGTCACCACCTGGATGCAGCAGCGTCCTGTTGCATGTTGCTTCGTTGGTCCGAGGAAAAAGGGCGTAGGGAAGAGCAGCAGCAGAGTGGCAGGTCACAAGCAGCAGATCCGTACAGTGCAGAGCAGGTGGTGGAAGGAGCAGCGGGGTCTCACGGAGCAGAATCTCAAGCAGCGCTTCGAGCAGCAAGCCCAGGAGAGTCCGTTGGTAGCAGTAGGCGAAGTTCTTCAGCATGCAGGCATGAAGGTGTCACGTAGTGAGGCATCTGATGTCAGAAAAACCTTAATTCATGGTGTGTCCATGCTCTTTTTATCCCTCTTCTTCTCTGCCTGCTGACTTTCCTGGGGGCTTGCATAAGAGTCACATGAGTACCTCTGAGATGGCCACCTTCCTTGAGATAAGCCCACACAAAAAGACCACTTTACGGCCATTCATCTGCATCTTATCTCCCTTTTGTAGCCCCTGGACTTGGGTCCATCTGTTACTCTCAGACAAAGGATTTCTCAATCCCTGACCAGGGCTGGTCTGGACTTGTCCATCTTCAGCAAACTTTGAGGCAATAGTGTACAAAGCATGGCCTCTTACACCCAACTCATCCAGGTACTGCAAAAACTACTTTCAGTTGTCGTTATCCATAAGAACAAGTGATATTTTCAGGTGTGCACTCACACAGATGGACATCCCAGTTTTACCTAAGTAGGAAGCAGCTCCCCAGGCAACCAGTCTGACGTGATTCCTATCCACGGAACGCTGACTGTGGAAAATTTCAGCCAGGTTGTATCTTCCAACCTGGATTACGTGCCGACACCCACACTGTTACACCGTGCACTGCTGAGGATATTTGTCCAACAGAAGTTACATCAGAAATGACCAATTTTAATCAGACAGTGTCTTCAACAGATCAGCACCCGTTGCAAAGCTCACCTCTGGATTGAATCACTGCTCATTTTTCTTAGAAGTGATCTTTTCTAGATGTGCTTCAAATTACTAAGATCATTTCCAGGAAAAGAATAATACTAAAATGCAACATAACGTGTTCTCCTGTGCCTGTAGCTTACTAATACAGTAAATGAGGCCCTCAGCTACCAGTCCTCCACCTTATCTTGAAAAGTAACATTTCTGCCAATGGTTAAGTTGTTCAGAATTAAAGAGCAGTCTTTGTTGGCTACCATTTGGCTACAGAAGGCTTTGCACAGGTCACACGACAATCTAGATACTAAACAGCAAGCCAACAGCACTGTAGAGGAACAAATGCATTGTTTCCTCTGAAGTTAGACTTTTCACAGACAACTGAATTAATATTAATGGTTTCAGTGTTTGTTTCAAACAATGAGGCTAAATTGCAGCCCAGCAAGATGAAAGTATTCCCTTTCAAGTGGAGCATCCGTAACTCCTGAAGGAAGGACAGGATCTGCCAAATGCTTTAATGCAACATTTGTTCGTGTGATCCGTGAGAGCTCCAACATTAGAAAATAAAAAAGCCCAAAGAACTTCTGCTGTCAGAAACATGAGAAAGAAACTTCAGGAAACGTGCCTGGATCTTCTTTAATCCCTGCTTAACAGTAAGACCTGTCCAAGAGCTCGTTATTCAGCCCTTTCCTAAGTTCCATTTCCAGAGACCAAATGGCGGCGCTCTGTAACTCCCCAGTGAAAAGGCACAGGGCACTTCTGGTTCCAAAGATCAACAGGACTTTATGTCAGCATCATGAAAACAAACGATCCTTCTCACTATGTTAACATTAACACAGAAAAACAAAGAGACGGCATAAAAACTCGAGAAAATACAATGCAATGAAATGTAGATGAGACCAGAAAGTCTTCGCCCAGGCTGCTGTACAAACAGGCCAGGTGGAAAGTAGGATGACGTGAGAGAACACAAAACTTCGTTCTCAATTCTAAACATAGGGATGATTCAGAAAGGTTTATTGGACGTACCAATGAGACTGTTGTTTGAGGAGACTCTTCTGTTGCCAGTATGCACTGATGAGCCTTTTTATTTCTTTCTATTTCAGAAGCAGCGATGCCATTTGTAAAAATAAGTGCAGCTACTGTTGTTTTCTGTACTCAAAACACAACGTCAGTGCTCCTGAAGGTACTCCAGGTACAGAATGACTGTCATAGAGGGACACCTTGTGTGCCAGCATAGAGTCAGCCTGTTTTACCACAGGACTTAATTACAAAAACAAATCTATGTACATGTATTTTACAGTATTATAGTAACGCTATAGCAAAATAGAAAAGTGATTTATAAAAACAAAATACAATCATAATTTCACCAGGAAAAAAGCAGCAGTACTGCACTTGGCTCAAGGGTCACATCCCATTTAACTAAGCTAAAAAGAACAGTCAGAATTTCCAGCTCATTAAACAGGAAGTTCTCTTGTTTTCTGTTACACTTCCACCAACTATTACTGTGGCGTTATCTTTAATGTATGTCCCCTTTCCCTCACCTCTGAAATGCACTCCACTCACTTATTTCATCATTCCTGCTTTTCAGATTGTCCATTTTGTACAGCCATGTTACTAGGCCAAATTATTACCTACAAAACCTGATACTGATCAGCTAGACAAGTGATAATCTTCAGGCTTTAAGAACATTATGTATGAGCAAGGTCCCTGCAAGCCACAGAGAACAGCAAAGCACTGCTTGCTTTTAGGCTGTATTGCAAAGATAAGTGCAGGAAGAAAATAAGGATTTCTTGCTAACAAGTTAATGAAAAAAATACCACCCAAAACCATCCACCTAATACTGATACATTTACAGTTGACCTGATCAATAAGGAAATACAGATCTGAAATGCTAAGACATTTGCTGCCGAAAAAGCTCCTTCCCAAACACCTTTGGATCCTTCCAAGTCACACCCAGGGTTTCCAGCCAGGAAAGAGGCGGCTCAGGTTTTTAGGGTCCATGGCCTGCTGTATGAGCAGGTTCACCTGCCCTCCCACGCTGAGCACTGTTCCCTCCTCAACGCCCTTCAGCTTCTCCTGAAGTCTCATCAGAACACGCTCAGCCACCTTGTTAAAGCTCTGGTCATCACTGCTGGCAGAAAAAAGGGAAACAGCAGCACTAGATACAGATTCTGAACAGAACGAGTAATGCTCATTTATAAAGCCGCAAAGCACAGCAACAGTGCAGTTGGCAGACCAAAAACAAAAGTAAATCTGGCACCTGGCTTTCCTTTTACATGATCGTGCATCAGCACCGAGAGTAGAGCTCATGTCAGTCTCATCCTCTGGTCTCTGCTGCAGATATAAAGCTTTCAAGGGATTCATGGTCCAGTCAAAAAGGGGATCGTAGAGTAGCACCTACATCATAAATAAGCATCCATTTAATTTCAGCTGTTAATTACATCTAGTTCAGTGCCCTAACAGAAAGGAAACATTCAGTTGATGCTCATGCTAACTATAATATCCATAATATCATGACTTATTGGGGAGGAGGAGAAAAAAACTGCTTAACAGACAGTGCAACAATAAAACCACATCTGATCACGCCAAGCATCTGTTCTTCATACTTGACTCAGTTTTGACATTCAGTCCCATCATAGCAACAAAGAGATCTTCTTTTTTCATACATTTCTAGGCACTAAATATCATTATTAATTTTTGATGCACAGTACTGGCTTCTTAAGAGTTGAATTCTTTTCTTTGTGACTTATGCAGAGTATTTACTTCAGTTGGCAGCACTCGTGCAAAGAACACAGCTCTGTGACTAGAAGACAGTCACAAGTATTTTAGATACAGAAGGGGGGAATCTATTTGTCTGTAACAAATAGTCCCAGAGAAAATGCAGACTGGGCTTGATTTTACTGAATTAGCATGAATTAAATCCGATCAACTATACCGAATGCAAATTCAACTAAGCAAACAAAAACCATACAAGTGTTTGGTGCAGTAACCTGTTCAAAGACCAGAAATTGAAGATACTGTGGCAGCTTAATCTTGGAAAGAATGAAAAAACAGTTACCTCCACAATAGTCAGCAAAGCTTCCTGAGAATTTCTCATCACAGCCATTGTTTTCTCACAGCATCTAGAAAATATTTTACTGTATTATTAAACAGTCACATGAATAACAGTGTGTCATTTAGAGCACTTAGATTTGGATATCATCAACAGAAATCTAGGTCTCCACTCAAGCACTGGGACTATTAAACTTAAGACAACCACAGTGCCAGATCTGCTCTGCTGCCTTCTTGCCCCACACAAAGATGCAACACAGGACCACTCACCTCCTGAAGACTCCTTCGACTCCAGTAATGCCCATTCCATCCACAATATCCCTGGTTAATCTAAATGGAACAGTCTCTGGTGTGGGAAGGATTTTACCTTGCTCAAAAGCAACTCCTAAATTAAAGATTAAAAACATGTTTAAAATCAAAAAATAAATAAATTAAAAAAGAAAAACAAAGGTAACTTTCCACTTACCCAGATCTATATGCACCAGTTCTGCAGTTTGTTCATCTATCAGGATATTCTGAACGTGTCTGTCTCCAAGCCCAAGGATGTAGCCCACTGAAAGAAAAAGGCAAGTCTTGAAACCATAAGCACATGCCACAAAAACCAAGGAAAATTTTACAACACGCTATAAGAATCGCTTTAACACACATAACAAATTAAGTGAGATTAATTCTTCCCCCATGTAAACATATGATTCCACTAAATAACAAAAGCCACTTCATAGATTTCCTATAAAATTCTGTCATCTAAATTCTGCTAAAGTGTAGATTTACTTAATTTTTCAGCAAAAAAGGGAGTGTATCATAGAATCATAGAGCACCATGGGCTGGAAGGGACCTCAGTGACCCTCTAGGTCCAATCCCTTCCTGCAGGCAGGTTTGTCAACCACTAAATCAGGCACCAGCTGAGGCAGCCCAGGGCCCCATCCAACCTGGCCTTGAGCACCTCCAAGAATGGGGCACCCGCAGCTCTGTGGGCACTTGTGCCAGTGCATCACTGCCCTCTCAGTGAAATATGTTCCCCTGACAGCTAATTAAGTGCTTATACCCTTAAGTGTATAAGCAATATGCTAATATCTAAAGCAGGGTATATTGCAAGGTATGCAATATGCTAACCAATCTTCCAGAGATTCAAAACAGAACTAATCACCCAGAAGTAATCCAGAACCTCTGTACACACACTTCCTTACTGAGACAGGGAACTCAAAGAAAAATGCCAAATTTAACAGTATAAGAAAAGTAAAAGATTAAAATATTTCAGGGTACAGATGAAATGAAAAAAACCCTTAAGCACAACAACAGAATTGTTGTTTAAAGACCACCTGAACATGAACACATAAATATTCTACAGTACAAATAAACAAAGAGGGAAAGGGGAGTAACCAGCAGTTTTAGTTAGAAGAATAGTGCTGGTGCTCTTGCTGGCATTTTTTGCCCCCTCCAACTCCCCTTTTCTGACACGTGACAAAACCAGAAAAGCCATTACCTCTGAAATGGTAAAACATTCTCATTGCATAATCAAAAAAGCCATGTTAGCAGATCAGTGTGATACCTATAGAAGACGTAGCCACGCTACGAGTGTACGCCAATCGTTTCTCAAACCACACAGCTGGATCCCGGAACTTTTCCATGCAGAAGTAACGAAACACGGGTTGAAAATTGTCACAGACCTTCATGAAGATGTTGTATTTCTCTTCAGAATGTTTCTTCTGTGCATCCTTTAAGCATCAAAAAAGTTTTCTGTGTTATCGATTGCTTTGGAAGGAAATACATTCCTCTTTTTTACTCTTTCCCCCACCCCTCAAATGCTGTTCCCACCTCCTTCTCTGAGCTATGAATGAATGTCTTTTAACAGCAAGCATTAATACACCCAGCTGTCTGCTTCACCGAGCACTAAAGGAGCTGGACCACTTCATGTTGTCTTCTGGCAATTAAGATAGTAATTCACCTCCGCTGCACTCTAACATCATATTCTCTGTGTGGCAGAATATTTTTATTTAATTATTTTGACTCACCATCATTATCTTCTGGCACTGTAAACCGGAGTAATCATGAGGCCTGTATCTCTTGTGGGCTCCCTTGTCAGTGTTCACAAGGAACTCCCCAATGGGGGTCGTTCCTGAGCACCATTCCAGCACACCGCTCTTCTGAGAAAGGGGAACGACCTGCACAAACAAAACCAGCGCTGCATGGGGGAGAGTTACACACACACCACAACTATACATCCTGCAGAGCAAGGTGGATGGATGCTTGCATTTGTTTAAAGAGACACAAAACCAAACATACGGCTGACCACAACATATGATCTTAATACAGAAGTAAACACATAAAATGAACACCAAACTTTTCTAGCAAATACCTGCACATTTTTCTCCTTAGCCCAGAGAAGCCTTCACTACATATTTCAGTACAACTTAACTACTCTGCCCAGTTTCCACGTTCGGATCAGTGTTCTAGAAGATGAAATGGGCCTTGAGAACCAACAGGCTGCTGGCCTCAGAGAAATAGTCCCAGCATGTTCCCTTCAATTTTCTTTCCTTATGGGAGTCTCCTTATCTCATTATACAACCCCCTCTTTCTTCCTCTTTGTTCCTGTTCCTTTTTAAACACGTAAAGCCATACATCTGTATTGAAGATTATTTTACAAATGTGAATCAAACTCCACCTGTGAACTCCTGGACTATGCTGGCAGTTCAGATACCTTCCCTGAGAGATTCTGGGATGCACGATTCTCACTTGTCAAAGACAAGAACTTAGACTTCTAGTGTACTTATTCAGGGTTCACCTCCACAGCTACCGCTATAATCCCTAACATATAAAAAAAGGAAATGGAGGAGAATTTCTGATGAAATGCTCTTTCTGCATTTACACTTAGAATTCATTGCCGTATTCTCAATTCCAACAGAAACAGATCTGCAATTCAAATCCCACCGGAACAGATTCCATACAGAACTTCTGGATTCTACTTCAAGGAACACTGAATGGCTAAAACTAACAAGCATTTGTGAATAAACTTGTATGCTCAAGTTTAATAACTTACAATTCAAAGGCTGCAAATGACTTAATTTCAGTTAGAAGTTCATATAAAGAAAGCTCTGAACAGTATCACTAGATACAACGAGCAGCAGCTTTCTAAGGGCTGGAAATAAAATGGTCTGTGATAATAAATTTATTTTGCACTTTAAGGCATAGGGACAGTTTTAACAACTGTATGGGAAACTGCTGATCACAGCCTGAACCTCTGATTAACCATCTGAGGCAAGCAATGAGTCAGCTGCAGGAGCACAGGTGAAGGTAATTCAGCTCTGCTACCGGAAGGGGTGGAGCTTGGCTCCACCTCTCCCAGATCTCATTTAAGGGCAGACCACCACTAAGGCAGGATTTCTTTCTCTGGAAATTGCTCCTTTGTGGAGTTTACTGTTACCCTTCAGCATCGGTGAGCATTTTCCATTTATCATAGATTATCTTTCTATCATGATAATCTTTCACACAAAACATCTGTATAACCTCTGCTTATCTAGTTACTGTATAACTGTACAACAACATATAAATATATATAAATATAGTTTATATTATCAAAAATAACAAAAAAAGGTCAAAAAGGGGAGGAAAATATACTTTATCATTTATCAGCAGTATTTTTTCCTCTGCTGCAGCAGTTGCCCAGGGTTACCTTGTATCTTCGGATGGTTAATTTTCTCTTCCTCGTTTCAGTGTTCTGCTGGAGCAACATATTACACATCTGGAAAACCTGCTGCATAACAGCATCTTGTCTCAGATCATCACGGCCCTTTTACATAAATAAGGAAAAAAAGAGTTAAAGAGCACTTTTTTCAGCATCCAACTTCTCGTTCTGCCACTCAGAATCATCATTAACTCAATCAGCTCCCTTTTCACAAATGCTATTCAATTAAGGTTTCAAACAACCTGTGTACCTTAAGGTACTCTTTTTTACAGTAGCTGCTTCTCTATATGCAGCAACCTGACATGCAGATGGGTACCATCAGTTGGTACTGCCCTTCTGAGTAGACAAGGTATGCCTGGAGATTCCCAGTTCTCCTTAAAACTTCTATAACTATCCAACTCTGAACCACCAATCAGAATTCTCACAGCAGCTCCTGAACGTTTACAGGGGCATCAGGGCCAGGCAGAGTAAAACCAAGGAAATGGCTGCAAGTTGTACCAGAAGAGGTTTAGACTGGACATAAGAAAGAACTTTTCCTCTCAGAGAGTGGTCAGGCACTGGAATGGCTGCTCAGGGAGGTGGTGGAGTCACCATCCTTGGCAGTGTTCAAGAGGCGCCTGGATGAGGAACTATGAGATATCGTTTAGTGGCTTGTGGTAGTAATGGTAATGGGAGGGAGGTTGGACTGGATGATCTTGTAGGTCCTTTCCAACCTTGTGATTCTAGGATTCTGAGTTCACTGAGAAATTGTTCAGATATGTAGGTGTCCCCACATGTTTCATGTTGTCCCTGAATCGTAATTATTTTTAGATGGGTGTTTAAAAAAACCAAGAGATGGAGTACACAAAATGTTGATGGTTTTTATTCGATGTGTGCTCCAGGCCAGTAATTCACACATGGCTGCATGAGTCAGCAGGCCTGGTAACAGCCAGGAAATCTATTTTATGCTATTGTATATTACATGCATTTTTTGAAAGATATTTACAAAAATATTGAATGTTACAAGATGTTCTGTGATTTCCTTTACTAAAGCATCATTAAAGAGGGAAAACTGAACCATGTGAAGTTAGCTTTTGGCACACAAGTGATACTAGAGAAAAATGACACAATGATTTAAATATTGCCACTACAACAGACAGAGCCTACCTTCACCAGCTGCCTCCTTTCTTTACCATCGGATCCTACACAATTTATTATTTTTGGCAGATTCAGACCTCCTGCTAAGTGAAATTCTGGCTTAAAAGACCTTATTGTCACCAAGTCTTCATATCTTCCTGTAGGATCCACCTGAAATTATAAAGTGGTTTAACATTAATAGAAGTAATACCTGCATTTGTCTTAGAGAAAATATTAATGAGATATTTGCAAACCACATTTTAAATATTACTATAAGTGTTCTGTTGTGTACAAGGAAAATACCCATAAAAGCTACAAAAATATGCTGAGCAGAGGCATGAGAGTGATTCCCGCTGGTTTGCCTCACTGGATGTGGTGCTGTAGACTTCTCAACAAACAATGACACAACTTCATCTAGTGCCAACTAGCATTCTCCCAGAAAATATTCATGTGTGGTCAGAGGACATCAGGCTTACACTGGGCTGCAAATGGATCCCATCTATGATTCTCAAACTGTCCCTATCTGTATGATATGTATCTTCAACCACCCTGCATATCCTCATGTTACAAAGCAACCCTACTCAGTTAGCTGTAAGGAAATTTGGATACATTACAGATCTCTTACTATTTCAAATCATTTTAACAGGGGAGGAATAAAAACAAAGAAAATAACAATTTCACCTTACAGATGAGCAACACCGGGGACCAAGAGGGCCCTACAGACACATGTGATTTAGTGTGAGTGGTAGTTTTGGACCTCTGAAATCGAACAGCCTCAGACAGTTCCCTGGCCTGCCTGTTCAGCTGTATAGACACAGCCAGAAGGACTTTAACACAGGGAAGTTTAGCTTCAAATTTAAATTTCAGATGGTTGGCCCAAAAAGCAATTCCATACTCCTGAAACTGCTAGGTTTCCTAGGTAGAGGAAATATGCCCACAAGTTTGGTATCTAAGGATACATGCCAGTACAACCATCAATTTACGCTAATGAGAATGGATCGTTCACCATTACTGAATGCTAAAGCATATAAACTAGTCCATTGGGAACAGTAGAAGAGGCAGACCTATAACACCTCACACTTTCTGAACACTGAATTCTGCCCTAAAACTCTGAGCTAGCTCCTACAGAATATGAGATTCAGATTCCCACATCTTAACTGTGGTTTAGGGACCTCATCACCCCTTTTGATGATCAAAGACAAACCAGTGCTAACAGTGGCAAAATCATGTTCATAAAAGAAGCCCATATCTAGTAAAGCTAAGACTTTGGGTCAAGGTCTTGTAAAGGCCTTCTAATGAGAAGTATCTCAGCTGGCATCTCCCACCTCACAGGGAACTATCCCAGATAAACTGACTTGTAAAGAACTCCAAAATTTGGTAAAGAGATGCACAGCCTGACTGTCATAAAAACTTGAAGGTAATCCTAAGATATAATATTATAACATATAATTATTCCAATTTCAGTCACCTTAATTTCCATGGTAGGAACAACAACATCCTCCAGGTTCTTCAGTTTAATAATTGGCTGGTCAGCTGGAATACTTATTCCTCCTGTAATTAAATGGAATTCATACCTTTACATTTAGAATTATAAACATACATTTAAGTTCACAAAAAGCAGCTTATGCTGCTTTTGGGACCCAAAATCCCACTGCATTCTTCTGAGCTGACGAAGATGACCAGAGGACAACTGGAGCTTTCCAGAGTTTAATATTCACAAAGTCCAAATCTTACCATGCAAACAATGCCTACAACTTTTAATCCAAGCTCAATTCTACATTTAGAAAAAGCACGGCAAGATCACAGAATGACCCAGGTTGGAAGGGACCTCAAGGATCATGAAGCTCCAACCCGCCTGGCCTGGCAGGGCCACCAAACTTCCACATGTTAGCACACTACCTCCTTTAACAAAATATCAGTATTTAGATTTTTATTTATTGAAGAATATGTACAACCATATATCTTCACTACTGAAAATGAAAATCATGGAATCATTTTTTCAAGACTTACCTCTTTGGGCTTTCCATGGAGAAGCATCTACATTCGCTAATGTGATGTAAGCATCACAAAGCGCTTCTACATCTCTAACCATGTGAGCTCTCCTCTTTCTTATGATGTTGATTATATTTCTAGCAGCCTCCATTCTGTCCTTAAATATAAAAATCAGATATTGCAAATGACATTTTGTTCAATTAAATGCACAATATCATGCAGCTACTTATGTACAATTGAGATCAAGTGTATGAAAACATAGAAAATTGCAGTAACTGACAGCTCTTTTGATATGAGCTTTTTATCTCTCAGATAAAGAGAAAAACTGAATATTATTGAGGGTAGAAATAGAGTAAATTTGTCCAGTCAAAGTGCAAGAAAACTGCAAAAATTCTTCAGAAAAGAAAGGGACAAGTCATTTTGGACGTTCTTTCCTCATCTTCCTGCTTCCATTGCTTAATCCCAAATGAAGCAGAAGCCTGAATACAAGGGAAGAAATATGACCATGTGTCCCTTCTGTACCTAACGCTGTCAGACTTAGTTACACCTGCTCCTAAGGGTGGGATGGCAAAAGAAAAGAAAGACACATACAAATGTGGTGAAAATTTGTATCAGGCGAGGGGTAAGTGGGTAATGACAAACAATCATGCCAGATTATAGTGAAGGGGGAGAGAAGGGGCATTAATCCAGACACGAGTTGATTCCATAAGCCGGTACCAGCAAAAATTAAGCAATCACAATATTAGTATGAAGCTGCAGTTCAGTATTACATATCATCAAGGCTTTTAACATTAACGTCATAGAAAGAAACAAAAGTACACTATGTAAGGCTAAACACTTGGAACAGATGTTACCACTTAAAGCAGAAAGATGCTCCATTCTGCATCTACTTTCAACAACAGATGTACTCAAGAACCTACTTAAATAACATAAAGGACATCTATCACAAAACGCTATGCAATAACTGGGGGTATTTGTTGCAGGAAATGTTAACCTTGCTTTATCTAACCTTAATAAGAACCTACTTCAACATTAATTACCAATTCATACACAAAGGAAGTTGTACTGTCACAAAAAAATACTTTTTTCCTCTCAGTTTTTCTTAACAAAAGTGAGCTGCTGAGCGCTACAATAAAATACTCCTTAAATCAAATAACAGAGATAGAATATTTATTACAGGACCGAATGTGACTAATAGAATTTTTCATAGTTACCACATCAAGCTGTGAAATTTCTTTTGGTGCATTTTTGATTAACTTATTTATTCTTTTTGCATCTGTTTTTGTCAGGAGTTCATCTTTGTTAGCATTTGCCAAGGCCAGTATGATAAACAGAGAGTGATGTGGGTGATCCAATGAAATCCTAGACATCAGCTGTCAGGGAAAAGCAAAAAGATTCCATTATTGAAAAGTGTATGGAAGAAAGAAAATTAATTAATTAACAGCATTCGTTTTTTAAGCTTCTAAAACTCTACACAAGAAATAAAGAATGAAAATATGAAGACATTACCTCCAGAATTGTAATGCATTCATAATGCATTTCTATATCTGCATAAGACTAGTTTTATACAACAACAAAACCAACAACGTAGCAATGTAAGAATCCCCAATCTTCTCCCTTCTAGATACCTCCCCATACTGAGTTTTCATCACTCATTTCAGTCAGCACTTATCACATCCATAACTCACTGGGCTACGACTGCACAAAGGAAGATGCATACTGTTGAGGAGAATTTACCACGACGCCAATCAAAATATCTTCAGAAACAAAAAAGATGAATTACATTATGCAGAACTTCGTGAAATCCTAGACCACCCATCATCTTGGTTCCCATTCGAGCAGCCAGCTGGTACATCAGAGGCAAAAACTTGTAAGAAGGGATTTTCTCTGCGTTTTTCTGTAGTGGAGAAAACGCAGTTAAAAAGTTGCATTAAACAACATGAAGTATTGTAATCATCATATATCAGGGAAGGGGGAGACATCTTGGTTTTGCTTGTTATATTTAAACCAAGTAATTATTGCTGTATGATGATACGGCAATTCAGTGAGAACCACAGCACCTTGGTTCATGTTCCTAGGCCTTGGTGACAAACAGTATTGGCTGTTCTATTAGAGTAGAGCATTAGTTCAGAATACCCCCAAATCTAGATTCACTAATTAAAAAAAACTTACAACTTATAATCTATCTTAAGACAATAAATAATTGGGTGTTAAAAATACAATTAAAGGAAAACTTACTGTTCTTCAAAGTTATCTGTAAGACAAAAGGAAGCAACAAATTCTGCAGTTGTAAATCCAGATCATTCATGTAAGAACAAAGAGATAACCTGCATCACTGCAGAAATTACAGAACCAACCAAAAAACAACCTTAACAGTCCTTGGTTAGTGTGTCTTACAGATAGCCTAGAAGAACATCCTTTCACCCAGTATGAAGTATTAAGTATGTACAGTACATATCTCTAGAACAACATACAGCCGTTGAAGAAAGAAAGACATAAGTAGTATACAAGATATGTAAGAAGCAACACTGGCAACAGTGAAGAATCATTGGATATGTTTCATCCTACAGCCTTGTCAAATTAAAATGCTTCATTAAGTTGAAATAAAATTGAAATGCAGTGAAAATGACAGCTGTCACTGATAAGCAACTCACTGATGAGCAATGATGACCAGAAAAGGCAAATTTTGATGGAAAAGTTAAGGAAATAGAAAGAGAAGCACACAGCACAGCAACATTCATCTTCTAGAAACAGGAACAGAAGAAAGATGGATAATGAACATAAGAGCATAATAAGGAAAAACAGTGGGGGATGTACCTTCATCATTTCATTGACTCTGTCAACTCCAGAATTTTCAAGCCACAGGGAACAGAGTCGGAAGATCCACATATCATGTTCCTCTCCACTTAGCAGACAGCTGATATAGTTCTCCACTGCTTTGCACAAGAAACGCTGGCGATCCTCAGTTAGGGCATGGATGGCACATTCATCCAGCTCAAGTTCTCGCTGAACCTTCACTGTATATCTATGTGAACAAACATTGTTTTTAAACAAGAAATTAATTCTCAATGAACTGACTGGGCTGTCCCTAGTTCTGCTGCTTACCAATTCATTTTATTTTTTTAACTTGTTTCATATGTACAGACACAATAATATAAACATCTGTGAAATGAAATGGTGGAAGCTATTCCTTTGGTGCCTGTCCAAACAAACCCATCACTCTAAGTAAATACTTTATGTCTTTTTTCTTTCTGATGATTTAATCTCAATCCTGGTATGAATGTGAATCACAGAATCATAGAATTACCCAGGTTGGAAAAGACCTTGAAGATCATCAAGTCCAACCGCAGCCTAACCAGTACCCTAACTCTAAAAACCCTCCACTAAATCATATCCCTGAGTACCGCATTCAAACGGCTCTTAAACACATCCAGGGATGGCGATTCAACCACCTCCCTGGGGAGCCCATTCCAGTACCTAACCACCCTTTCTGTAAAGAAGTTCTTCCTAAGAATGGCCTGTGTTGAAAAGAACCACAATTATCATCTGCTTTCAACGCCTCTGCTACCTGCAGGGTTGCCAACCACCAGACCAGGCTGCCCAGAGCCACATCCAGCCTAGAATATTCAGTACAGATCATTTGTGCATCAACTCCACTTTCCAACTGCTGAAGTTAGATTTCATCACCTGCTTGCAACTGCTCTCACTAATTCTTTTAATAGTTCTACATTAAGATGAATCATAAACTTTCACCAAATGTTTGATGGAAAAAATATGTCAAACTCACTTATTTTTACTCTGTAACATTTTCTCTGTCAAATGGGGAATAAATGTGAATTCTGGCTCATGATCATCCATACTTTTTAACCACTGCAAAGGTCGTTGGCTTAGTTTTGGCCCATGCCAACAAGAACCTTCCTAGACAATGTCCAAACACAGTTCAGTAACTACAGGTAGTGAGGATTACAGATTAAGGCACTGCTGTAGAGATGAGAGTCATGCTGTACCACTTGCCCAGATGGATAGAGAATTAGTGAATACGAAACCTTTAATGGCTCTGAAGTAACCACCTCTCAGTCTGAATGCTCACCTATTGGTCTGAACTCTACGCTCCCTCAGGAGGCCAACCTCCTCCTTGGCCTTCTTCAGTAATGCCTGCTTATTTTCAAACTCCGAGGATTTCATGTAATTCTCAATTCGCTGGTACTGATTATCAGAGAAACGAGCCAAAGACAGGAAAGCCTTTGTCTTTCCTTTCTTCAGTTCATCACTGTTGTCTCCACGGTGGCTTGCAGCAATTTCCACAGCCTAGAAGGAAAGTTACAATAATGGTAAGGCTGATAATGAGATACACAGTTGGCTACTGCACAGCACCTGACCAAACTACTATAACAGAATGGAAGGTACTCCTGGAGGTCGTCTTATCCAAACCCTTCAAGCAGGGTTCAAGCAGGGCCACGTGCTTCTCTGACCTAACGGTGTTAGTTAAGGATGCCTCTGATTGAAGATACATACATACAAAATAAAATCTATCAGGCTACTTTCACAACACAATCTATTTTTAGTGTAACTATGCATGAAGTTTTGCAACCTTGTAAACATAGTAAGAAAAAAATAGAAAACAGTCAAAAAGTGCCAAAAAGAGAAGGAAATGTTATGTGAAAGTCACTGATACAAATTACCAGAGTGATGAAACAATGTAGAAGGTGAAAGAGAAAGGCAGTTTTGCAGATTAGAAATAAAGAAAGGTGGGCACATTCGACACCTGGAATGAAACTGCTACAAATACAATCCCCATACAGTAAATACAACCCAGAGAGTGACCTGTCCTGAGGGTGAAAAGATGGGAATGGGGTGGAAGGAAAAAGGCGAACTTTAGAAGTCATTATCTCTTTTAAGACAATATGAATAGATGTTTCACTGTACATTCTAAAAACCATACTGTGAATACTTCATACGATTACAGTGTTACATAGTGCTATCTGAAACTATAAAGTTTGCTTTGTTTACAACTAAGAAACTCTGCTTTCAACCCAGAATAATAAAGGCTGAATTGTAAGATGTACTTGACATTTTAACAAAATATTTTACAACAGCATTATCTCAAAGACTGAGCACAGCAAAGACTGAACGAACCTTCTCTAAGTATTTCTGCATGATGACTGTAGGGTTTTCCAAACATGTTTCTGCTAACCAGGTTCCGCATAGCCTCAGACACTCTGTATACATCAGTTTCAGGCGAGGATCATTCTCTACCTTTACGAAAGCAAATTTGGGGAGAAAAAAAAGAAAAAAGAAAGGCATCAAATGAAGAAAACACGGACATATTAGGTAGACAATTTACAAAGTTTTTAACTCCTCTAAACATAATTCAGTCACTTAGGCCTATTACATGCAAGCACTTACACTGTCATTTACTCTCCATATACACAGCAGTCAGTAAGTTAAATCACATCAGAACAGTACATACGTCAAAGTATCTGACAGATTGAACAATGAAAATCTCAATAAAATAATAACAAAAACGAATAAAAATGAAATGAATTCAGAGTGTGTTTCCAGAACAGTTATTTCTAATATACCCATTTAATTTGAATTACCACTGTGCACAGTGTAGGGAGGACCAGGTGTTGTGATAGCCACATGTGATCATTACACTTTTCTGACATACATCTATATGGAAACTTGGTTAAAAAGTGCTCTGAAAAGATGATGGATTGGATTTCCAATGTACTTGCCTGCAGACTGGAAGCTCAGCTTTAATTCTACAGCAGGACAAGTTTCCAAAATAGTACAGGATACATATTAAAGACCACCTGACTGAGATGATAACACTGACTGTAACAAGCTGATGTGTATCACAGACCGTATATATAACTACACAATAACGACAAAGGATAAAACAAAGGATAAAATCTTTATCCTGTAACAAAGATGTACAGTATTCCCAACATAATATACTTAAATAGTTCTGCTTGGATATTATTCCATTTAATAAATGGCACAGAACAAGAAGATATACTTCTATCAGACAACATTGTACAAAACATGTTCACTTGCTTTAATGAAGGGAAATTGATATTAATTAATTGATGCCTGAATTTGAATAGCTATAAATCTCACAGTGGTGGCACTGGAAGCTGAATTCTGACACTTGCCACTCCTATGGATTCCCTTTGAAATCCCTGGTTACAATTTGCAATACAGATCTTTTTTTTTCCTTCACACATCCAGAAACTGAAAAGTAGATTTTGTAATACTGCAGACAGCCTTCTTTTTTTATTCCAAGAGAAAACCACGGATCTGATTTTAAATAAGTTAATTTCCGTAAGATCTCAAATTGTATAGCACGTACCTGAAACCAATTTGCATCTAATTTTTTTATCAACTCTTTCAGAATATTCAGTGCAAGGCTCTCTTCCTTTTTAGCCCAGAAAACCTGAGCTTCTTCTAGTTGCCATTCAGAAACCCCATATTGTGTTGGGTTGTGTTGTTTGATGTGAAACATAGCTCTTTCTGGAAGCTGGGGAAAAAAAAGTTAATCAACAATTCTTTAGGTCAAATACATGGATCTGATAGCAAATTTTGTTTCTACGCTTCATCTTAATTTGTTCTTTATGTGCAGCATATTCTGTCTATCTAATGCTAAGTACATATTTTGAGGAAAGAAACAAAGCAACAAAGCAATCTTTCCACAAACTTGAACAAAATCCCAGCTTGCAATGAAAACAGAATACAGAATTGAACTTCACAGACTCCCAAATTAATAACATGAATGTTTTAAACGTCACACAGTCTGAAAGGCACAAAAGTACGTCCCCAAAGTTGTTCGTGACCTATAACACTGAATAGACTGGAATGACAGTGTTTTCAGGCATGCACTGGCTCAGTATGTCAGAAGCTTTTAAACCCCCCCAGACAAAACATCTCAATTTTAATCCTTTTTTTTTTTTTTTTTTTTCTGTAACTAAAAATCAAAGTAAAAACCGTGCACTTCTATTTAGGCTCATACAGGACACTCCTCAGCAAAGTGTTAGTAGCTGGGTAGGTAAAAGATTTAAAAAAAAACATTGAGAAGATAATTTCCCAAACAGTTCTAGAGGCACTGAGTAAACAGCTCTATTTCATGAAGTCAAAGAGTTCTACTAATTAAACACTATTCACTGACAGATTTAGAAACATTCTGAACGCAAATTTTAATGTCCTTCCCCATACCAGTTAGTCACTTTCACAGGTTACGCATTTAGCTGGAACTACTTCCTACAGAAATTTCCTACATTCAAGGATACAGATGCTCTATAAATTATGGTTGAGTTACTATTCCAGATGCATTGGCTAGAATGAGCCAGAGTTGACTCTGGATCTTAAATGTTTTCAGCATGAGCAGCTACAGAAACCACCATTACTGCAAAGCCCATTAAACCATTCACAGAGATATTTCACACAGTACAATGGTGCTGCCAGCATATAAATCCTCAAAGATAACACTAAATAAACAGATGCAATAGTGTTCTTTCAGCAGCCTTCATCTGGAAAACCAGAACAATATTTTGCAAGTGAAAATGGATATATAAAACTCTACAAAAGAAAAGTAATGGAGTCATAAGAGAATTCTTTGATAAAAAATCATTTTAGTATTATCTTCTTCAGGAAGTGGCTTGTGGCTATGAGCAAAAATAAGAAAAAATGCCAATAAATACACCAAGTAAGTTCTACATATTTTAAGCCTCCAAAAACTCAATGGATGAACTTAGAATACAGTTTAGAGCTGCTGAAAAATCAGCTTATTTTACAAACTGAAAAACAACCCATTCATCACTAACTTTTCCTGTAATTTGTTACCTGGGTATTATTAGCAGTTCTTGCCAATTTAGAGAGCTCCACCAGATGTTTGGTGAGAATGTCTTTAATACATTCTTTTTTGGCACTTTCATTCTCCTTTTCAAGCAAGATCTCCAAAATTACAGTGCGCAGAGCCATGATAGGTTCCTGGAAATGGAAGTCACTGTCCTCAAGAAGCTGGGACTGTCTCTGCCATTTCAAATAAATATCATTCAGTTGTTGAGTTGTAGCAGGTCTGCAGCCGTTACCAAAATGGAAAAGACCTGTTATTAATTCTTGTTCTAAATACTTGTGAAATGCAAGATGAGTAACAACAGCAAAGTTCACAATCTACAGTTCAAAACCAAGAAACAGCCCGTAAAACCCAACTGTAAATACTGTTGATTAAGTTGTTTTGAAAACCATCGGCAAAGGCAATCACATGCACACAGGACTACTTGAAGAACTCCCATTTTGCTCCACAGGTCACACACAGATTAAAATAAGAACAAATTCAAATTCTGTGACATTGCAGCAGTACAGGTTTTCATTGCATGAATGATTTTCTAAGTTCATTAAGTACAAATACAAAGGTTCTTAGTAATCCCAACACACCAAATCACAGTAGAATGTCTGTAAACAACCAAACTCATACAACTACGGCAGAAAAAAGTGTGATATTAATGGCACTATTAAAAAGCAATTGTAAGAATTTATCTGGAATGCTGATGGCAATACTGAACCATGACAAAAGTGGTTCAAATTGAAGCAAATTTCAATAGAATCATAGGGAGAGAATACTCGGTTATTTCAGCACACCAGAGGCTGGGAGGCACGGCTGCTGCCCTGAGGTGCACCAGGGAACTCAAAACAAAGGAAAGAAAGTAGCTACATTAAAATACAATATGGGCACAGTACCAAATAGTTAAAACTAGACCAGAAATAAATTCAGTCTGGAAACAGAAAGTATCTGCATTTGTGTTCCCATTCTAAAGCTAACATCCATAACTTATTTAGGCGGAGTGTGAAAAGTTTAGGAATAAAATCTGGTGAGGTCATTTTGTTTGTTACCAGACCTGATTATCAAATTTCAGAAAACTGAAAAAGCAGTACAAAACAAAGCTGTAAAGGTACCTGGAAAATAGCAGACCTATATTTTCCAGCTCTCCAATGAGCTGTAATCTGCAAAGACTTGGATATAACGTATACACAGACTCGAGACTGCCTTTGCACAGCTCTTCTACTTCATTCACCCTGTAGATGTAACAGAGAAATACCAATATACATATATAAATATACATATTTTTGTAACAGTTTTAAGTATCTACAAAGAATTCCAAATTACCATGACATTTCAATATAGTGAACAGAAATTAAACAGCAAGTATAATTTTGTAGTACCATCAAAGTTAAGAAAAAAACAAAAAAGTTTGATAATGAATATGAAAAATATAAACAAAGCATATAAAATAGCTGACCCAAAAAAACCAGTAAGAACCTAAATCTATTTCAGAGGACTGCTAAATAAAGGATGCATACTACTGGAAAAATATCTCTAATTAACACTCAAATTACATATGCACAGGTTAAAAACACAGAAATTAATTCACAGTCCAGAAGAACTGATTTTATTCTATGAATGAGTATCAATTTAAAGCCACAGAACCTTGTTATAGTATTTACAAAGAACCTGTGGCTACAAACACACACATACACACACACGTGCACACATATTCTCTCCATCTTTTTTTTGTTTGCTTTGTTTTTACCTTGCAACCTTAAGAGTGTCATAAAAGGTAGAAAATTCTTTATCTCGTAGAGACTGAAGAGCATCATACAATGATTCATGGTACCCTGATCCACCTGTCTCACTCCTTTAAAAAAAAAAGAAAAATAACATAAAATTAAGGGGAAATCTGTGCAAAGGAGTCAACTTTGTCTTTATAATGAATATTCTATGAGAACATTATCTGTGGCTGGGTGAACTGCTGTTTCACGTTACAAAAAATTATAATGTAACCTTCTCAATTCTCAAAAACAACGGAGTTCATATTATGTTCACAGCACTATACAAATCTGGGAATGCCTGATTGACTGGGCAGCCTGGTCTGGTGGTTGGTGACCCTGCACATAGCAGGGGGGTTGAAACCAGATGATCCTTTTCAACACGGGCCATTCTATTATTCTGTGAAAAGGAAAATCACTTCCCCAGTTTTACTGGCCACACTATTTCTGATACAAGCCAGGGTGCAATTAGCCTTCATGGCTAATTATATTCAAACATCTTCTGTTTGCATGGAACTGAAACTACTGTCTTCCAGTCAAGAAAGTGAAAAAAGTAAGTTGATTTACTTGACAGATGAGATGCTGTCCCACTGCATATTCCTCCATGCTGCCTGGTAGCGTATTTCCTGTAGCTCTGCACACCACTCAGTGTTTTCATGTTCCAGTCCTTTTAAATACATGGAAAGAGTGTGGCAAAGCCCAAAATTCTGCAAAGCCTGCAATTAACAAAGATAATGAACGTTGCTTTTCCTCCTTAGACAATCTGAATTGTTTTTTAAAAGGATGTGTTTTACCTTTGGTAACAAAGAATCCTTTGCTGGTAAGGCAGAACCATAAATACTTCTCGACTCAGCACAAAAAGCTTTAAATAGGATAGCTATTAGTCACACTGTTAACACCGGCAAACTTGTAAAATGGTTTATTACTACTGTCACTGGCATTCTTTGAAATACATTTTTCATGATGTATTTGAAATGAACCATCTGCTCACATTTCTCCATTCCATTATTCCTGGGTATTAAGCCAAAATTCGCTTTACTGCTTTTTCCTGGGGAAGAAGCTTCCTACAACTGTTTAATTCCTATCCACCTGAAGGCCATGATGATGTTATAATTGTGATCACTTATCCACATCATATGTTTAGCCAACATGAATTGGCTAACGCTGTGGAAGATTAATAGTGACACTAAATAATTAGAAAATAACACAGCAAAAGTAAATGAAGCATAATGCAGGCATGCTCATGTTACTACAGAAGTGGTGCAAACATTTTTAGGACAAAAAAAAAGTAACATATTTTAACACATCAAAACAGGACAACATCAATTCCATTTATTGATTTTGTACAAAATACAATTTTCAGTAAGACAGTAGCCATAATGTATAGGTTTAAAGAATCAGATGGAAAAAATAACCAATTACTTTTTATATTCCATCATTTTAGAAGCTGCACAAAATTTGTATAAAATAAGATGTATTTTGAAATATTTGACAAAGTTCATGATCTGAGATAGAGATTATGGTCAAGTGACAAAAGGACAATAAGCATGGGTGTTTTCAGGATAAATACTGATCTGTCTTACTTTATATAGCTTGGCTACCTACAACAACAGAGGATCTCGATCACCAAAGAGGCCTCTTTAAGTCATCATATCACAGTATCATAGTATCGTGCGAGTTGGAAGGGACCTTAGAGATCATTGAGTCCAACTCCCGGGTTTCGAGCCCTCTGTGTAGCGAAGTGGCACTTCTACCCCTGCGCCACAGGGGGGATTCGAACCCGGGCCCTCCAGTGCCGCAGGCAGCAGCTTAAACCACTGCGCCACTGGGGGCACACCTAGATTGTCCTAAAACAATCTTATTTTTAGTATGAACGACCGAGTACAGCAGATATCAATTCCTACATTCATTTCCTATTAAAAAATAAAATTACCTCTATTATCCCTGCTTGGCGAGTAGATGGAGCGAGGGTTGCCTCGAGGTCATATGTCAAAAGAGCTTTATCCCATACTGCTTCATGCTCATATGTTCTTATCCTATTGTAAGTTAAAGTTTTAAATTTAAGTTCCTTACTGAGAAATGAAACCAATTACTTTAAGGAATGAAAGATCATTAACAAATAATACCGTGCTAATGGCTGTAACATTCTTCCTCCACCACAACCATAGAGACTGTCAGGCTCTCCAATACTTTTATATATGTCCATGAGAAGGTCCTAAAAAGTACACCATAAAATAAAGAGTTACATTTTTTGGAACTAGTTCAGGTGATCTTTATACATACCATGTACTTTCATAAAGACAGATCCCTTCCATGTAGTATGTTGTTACCCTTGCTTAATTGGCTTTTATGCAATATCTCAGTAATACCAGCACTGAAAGAAAAATCTGTTGCATAGCAAAGCTTGGAACTAGGTAAAGCTCTAGAATAATGAGCTAAGGAAGGAAGTATAATCAACAAGGATTTTATTAAGTAAGACTTGTATGAGCTCATGCTTTTGCCATTACTACAACTACACTAGCTCACTGATTTTTAATTAGAATTCCTCTATGACAAAACAGAAATGCTCTATTTGGCTGCTTACCACCATAAGGTCAGCTCTTTTGGGGAACAAAGTCTGCTTTGCTGTCATTGAACATTTGCCATCTAGTGAGTGTTTCATGTAAACAAACACTGCATTTAACGTGCCTGCCAAGGCCATTGAGTTCACTCTGAGCACAGGTAGAACTTTCAAACATAGCTTTTCAAGTTCAACTTGACTAGCTGTTAGCTCAGATGAGACTTAATACTAACAAATTTATACAAGAAGGCTCAAAGATTACTAAGCACAGACATATACCTGTAAACTTATGCCAGTTTCTTTACTCTTTTCATTCAAAATAGCAATAGTTGATTTTTCACTTTCTTCTTCAAATGTCAAACTTTTAGCTGCTTTAAAAGAAGACCTACAAGAAATGTTTGAACTGGTGAAGATCAGTGATCAAGTGATCAAGATCAAAATTTTCACACAAAGAATTAAATGATAAAAGAACACGTCAGAATTATGGCACATACACGAAATGCAAGAGCACTTCTGTTGTCTTTCCAGGTTATTTAAAACAGCTCTTACCAGAATAGAAAATAGATCAACTGAATTGCGAATATCATCATCAAGGGTGGTTTTTTTTTGCTTGGTTGGCTGGTTTTTTTGTTTTGTTTTTGTTTTTCGGAAGCACGTAATGTCTAATTTTTATTAAATCAAATTGCTAATTTGCTTTTGTGACTGCCTGAAGCAAGAACACTCTCTTCTGTGAAAAACAACCATAGAACATATTAATACCATACTCTCATTATATGTTCTGACTTAAGAGTTATCTGTGGGCAGAACCAAGCTAGCAAATTAGTTCCATACTTGGATCTTGCAGAAGTCAAAGATAATTGTGCATTATGTAAGAGTTCCCTCTATGGGGATCAGTAAAGGATCAGTTCTACGCTAGAAATTACGAATGAAGTTAAAACTACAAAATACTGGTCAGAATTCTGTAGTTTCTTTCTCCTCTTGGTTCACTTTTGAACATAATTTAACCACTGGTACACTATTAATTACTAGAAAGAAAACCTGAATAGTGCTGTATTTAAAAAGCAAGATTAAATCAAGTACTAGCTTTAGCCAACTTCCTCCAGAACACACATAAACACTTCCTGCTTAGTAATTACAATTACAGTGATTTCAAGTGTGCCACATCTAGCAAACTTGCATGGTTGGGATCACTTCAAAGGACTGGCAGAGGTATTTTAAAAGTCAGTACAAAAGACTGAGCATTTATTTTAAAGCTTTAGTGACTTTTCATGTAATAAAGCAATACTGGAAAACACAAAACACGATCAATCTTACTGACATTTCAATAAACCGCATTTCTCAAGGCTTACCTTTCTTGCTGTTTGTCTATATTTATCTTGTCTGCGTAGATTTCTGCATAGAGCAGGGCTGTGAAGTGAGCAGCACAAGACTGTGCTGCTACAGCAACCTCAAGATAATTCAGATCTAGCCAGAAGCTGTCATCAAAAACTGTACCTGAAACAGATCTGATTTTAAGAAAAGCCTTTAACACTACTGCAAGAGGCAATGTGTTTCTTTCTTAATCTAGACCATCAACAGATCTTAAGACATAATTAAAGCCGAGCAACACTTTGAAAAGCCATAAGTCACCTTTTTTGCCTCCTTAAGTAATCAACAACAGCAAGCATGGTTCGTCGAGATACTTTATCCAAACTTCTAGGAACATGGGTTTCTTGCTCTAGGATACATATTCCAAAAGAGAGAAAATAATCAACTTGTTTCTTAAGTATCCTTCACATTGCATTTATTCTCCAAGATCATTTGCACAGAATCACATTTGAAGAGACCTCTACCATTTTTTCACTCCTGTCCCTGAACTAACTGGAAGTTTATAAAAACTTATAGCCTGTCTTCAAAAGCAAGCAAGGATACTGATCTAGTCTTTATGGCCACGCTAGGCAGAATCTTTAAAATCAGCCTTAAATATATATACTACCATTAAGCTCATTTACAGAAATCTTAGTGTAAACTGAAACTTTCCCTTCACCTCTCCAGCAACCTGAAGCTTGTGTGACTTGCCTGTAAATACATTGTACAGACTCATTTCTTTAATGAAGGAGGAAATTGAAAGATATGGCAGAGTAGCTATTGAACAAAAAAAAGAACATTAACATGAAATTACTGTGTCCGTGTCAAGTAAGGACCAGGCTCAGCTAAAAGAAATACATGACTTCAGATCCCGAAAATCAGTTCAGTCATATTAGACCATTCCCACAGTCCAATAATGGAGATCTCTTTAGACAGATTTCTGCTCACTGCAACAACAATCTAATTTGAAAGGACAGTCGCCAGCTTGATTAGAAGGTACATTACAGTGAGACAAAGCAATTCAAAGTTATATCCCCAGGCTGAAAGAAAGACCAATAAATCTCAGCCTATTTCAATCTACCGGAATAGTACCTTCTTTCAATTGAAACTTACTGCCTTACTCAAACTCAGCTACAGCTCTTTTGGATTACAGCTTCCTTTCAATCAGCTGGAACAGAAAAGGCCCCTTTAATGTATAGGGAGGCCAACAGCAACATCAGGTGGATGTTCAAGCAAGAGTTAATTTTTTTCTAAGGGGAAAATCTGTGAGAAAATTGCCTTTATTCATGTTTTTTTTGGGGGGGAAGGCAGAAAATGAACTGCCACCTAGCGATATTAAGACAGTTCAAGTTTCAGTCTAGCAGCTCATCCCATCTGAATTCAACAAGTAAAAAATATTACTCAGTTGAGAATAAGGGAAGGAGCTATAGAGAAGAAACAACTTGGGTCTTGCCAATGAAAAAAATTCAAAATCACAGATATCTCTACTGATCAAATAATTGGACAAAAGTTCTTAGAATTCTGTCTGCCTACAAGTGTGCATCACGTATTTGAAGTCAGAAGATGGTAACTTTTTCAAGACTAGAATGCCTCTTTTCATCTGAAAGAAAAATATTGTGACGTTACCTGAGTCGGAATTTGGTGGTGTAGCAGACCTACTAGATGAGGCAAATCTGCAACAGGCAGTAAAAAACTTCCGTACATGAACTGACAAAATATTTCGCCAAGATTCATTTGAATCATGAAGAAGGATATCATGAATCAGGTATGGAAGCAAAGTTTGGCTCAAGTCCGTTTTCACCTAGAATACAATTAAGCACAGTAGTTGCTAAGAAAAGGAACCATAAGCCCTTTTTTCTCAGGTTATAACCAAACTCAAGAGCCTAAAGGCCTTTCTTACTTTCTTACTGAAAACTGAAATGTATTGACTCAGACACAAGACTGAAAACTATTCAAAACAAATACAAAATGCTTAAAAAAGAATAGGAAGTACACAAAAATACGCAAGCCTCAATAGGGCTATACTACCCTTCCATTAATATAATCATGTAGAGATGTAGAGATGATCTGATTATGATTCTCTCCCAAATCTTGTATTTCAAGAATGTATTTAATGAGTATCTACAGTATCTGACCATCTAATATCCAATTTACTGTTAAGAAAAAGTAGCAACATAATAGTAGAAATTACTATTTGATATCTAGTTGAGTAATCACATGATTTTGTGCATCACCACCCACAAAGGTCTGTGTATCATTCAGCTCACCTCACACAGTGGCTTCATTAACTGAAGAACTTCATTTTGTACGCCTCCACTGTCCAGTATTGAACGGGTTAAATTCTTGATCCAGGTTTCATGACTTTCCCCCACAGGAATCCAAAGGTTTGTGTCATCCAAAATTTCTGAAGAAGCCTCTGAATCATTAGCTGGCACTGCCAAAACCTGTAAGGAAAAAATATATACTGCTAATATAAATAAATGCACCATTTAAAAACAAAAAATCTGCAATCTGCAGAGATGAAAACATATTAAATATGGACTATGCATGAATTACTTTGAACACGTTTGTACATGCAAGTGTAAAATTACACAAGGAAATCTGAAAGCATTAAAAATAAAACTTAAACGATATCAAGGCCATATTAGATGCTACATTTACACAGCTACAATTACACAACCTTTTTTCTGACCTACTTTCCACCAAGATTTTGTGTCCAACAGTGGAATCCTGAGAAAGAACGTATTAGATTACAAAGCAGGTAATGAGAAAATGTTTGTCTAGTAACGAAAGCATGCAGCTTTCTCATATCATATTGGTAATTTCCTACATAAAGAAACCCCAAATGCTAAAATAGAAATGAAAAATAGGAGATGCCCAAAAGCAACAGCATTTGCAATCAGCAGATGAAAAGACCAGGCCTTGGATTCAATAAAGTCAATTTCAAAAAATATTTTCACATTTTCTCTTTTTTATATTTATTTCTATGCTTTCTCTACCCTTATGACATATAAATAAGGTGTATCAAATAAAGTACCTTCTTCTTAGGCATTCTGAAAGGCTGTAGATAGATTAACATTGGATCGCCTTTATTTTTGTAAACTTCCCAAAAGTCACTGCCAGAATTGGTAGCTAATATGTTTTTCAAACAGGAAACAGCAGCAGCTCTAACACCAATACTGAAACGACAGCAGAGAATATTATGATTAATAACTTCTTTTAGCTGTTTTACTTTCAAAGTCACCTTAGTAAATATGCAAGTCAAAGAATTTCATAATCTAACAACATGTGTGTCTAATGACAAAATGCTTGTGAATGTGATATGCCATCCCACATTTTGCTTTAAAGAAAAGCCTCAGGATAAACACTACAACATAACTAACCTCTTCTGCACAGAAGAGAATCTAACTAAAGAATCCTAAGTAGAGAATTTCCAACTTAACTGAGTATGTAATGTAAGCCTTGAGGAAGCACATGATTGGGTATTAACAGGCATGATCCAAGCACATTTGCAGATGCAAACAATATGTAACTTAACAGCCCCTACTAAACTTTGAACTAAATAAACAAAATAAATAAAGACACTCACCAATTGTCTGTTAAAGCAGTATTTATTTGCGTTAACATTATGAAGACCCATTGAAGCTTTCTGTCTTCAAGCAATTCCACCACTTTAGAATCCAGTGCACTTTCAGCATGCTGAAGAGCTATGGTGGAGAAATCCATGGGACCTATTTCTCCCAAGCAACCTCCAACAGCCTCTGCAATGAAGGTAGTTTTGTATTCTTACATACACTAACACAAAGTATTGTCGTAAAAAGTTGAGACAACTCAATCAGTATAAACCATTTCCAGAACTGAGACAAAAGCTGCATTTATAAATAGACACTTGAGGAGCTGTGTGATTAAAATCACATGTGTACAAGTTTCACAGCTTAAGACTCATCAGTAACATAGTTGTCTTTTCTAACTCAATTTTTGGATAGTATATATGGCTCTGAATTTTCTCTAATTTTGAATTTGGTTTAAATAAGGCACAGATTTTATTTTTGCTTGTGCCCAAATTACTAAAAGCAAAAGGTCACAATTGCAGCCACCAGGAGAACCCAATTTTCATTCACAAAGAGGATGATAAACAATCGCCTGCAATCGCAATAAGAATTACTACCTCCATTGTATTTTAAAATGATGCATCAATGTGTTTGTCAATTTATAGAAACACGTGACTGCATACAAGGAAAAAAATGACCCTAAAATCTTTGACAAAATAAAAAGGGATACTAATTTCCATCAGAAGGGAACAAAAATGTATTTCTTGCTCTTTCCTTCATACTCATCATGCTTCTTGAAAACACTTCATCTTCTACAACACTGCTTTTAACAACCAGAACACATAAAGAAAGAACTGAAGGTATAGGGTTGCATTTAACAAATCATCTAAGGAAAGATGGCACAGGAAAGCCCGAAAGATACAGCTTGCAGAGGTGCTGAAGAATGCTGTATGATACTGAAGAAAATGTGAGCTGCAATTACTCAGCATTTGTCACTTGTTAGTCTTTTGGGCTAAAATATACCTCACAACAAAAGTTCTCATTACATGTATACACTGCTGTTCTACACATCAAAACTAAGGAAACACTCCTTTCATGGAGGTACATCCCACTGGAAGAAAAGGGGATTTGGATTTTAGCTTCAGTCAAAACGCTTTTGGTGCTCAATGTAAATGGCAAGGATCATTTTAGTGATTCACAAGAGGCTTTAAAATGGACAACAATTTTAATTTTCTCTAAAATATGCCTTCCGTATTTTCAGTTCTCTTCCATCCTTCTTGCTGTTTTTCAGTCTATTAATTAACCCATATACAGGCAGACGTCTCTACTGAATACAGATGAAGCTGAGATCAAAACTGATGAGAGTTTACATTATTTGCAAAGCTGTTACATACAGTGACTGAAAATAAGACAGACCATTCTAACAAGGGTGACTTCTAACAGCTAAGGCAAAACAGCAGTGGGAAGAAATGTTGAGAACTGCTACTGTTTCAAGTCGGCTTGCAATGACAGCCCTAGGAGATCTGTGGGACTAATGAACTTACCCAGAACTGCTTTTTCACCTGCATGATTAACTGCCATCTTGGACAGCTGCAGTAAGCTCACCACAAGCTTCACCATTACAGAATCTTCTGGTTTTTCTATCATTCATATGGAAAAATAAGACAAGAAAAACATCAAAATGTCATTTTTCTTGTTCTTTAACTGCTGTCATGTAATTTAAACTGGCCTTCTACTGGAGTGTTAATGGCTGCTCCCTATTCAGCATTTCAAAGACCTCTTACTACTCAATCACTTTCCAAACTTACAAGGCCTAGATCCTAGATTATTCAGGCTCTCCTCTGATGCAAGTAGTTCCATGAAAGCTTGTTGCCCTGTTACTCCCTTTTCAAGCAGAATTTTGAGACTAAAACAGTAAATGATATTCAAGACGTAGAGACATAACAACGTTAGGTCAGAATACTGTTGTTCCTCAGATTTTACTCTGCCTTTATATACAGTGAATTACATCAGCTTTTTTGTTTTGTTTTGTTTTCCAGTGAGTGAATAAAACTAGCAGACGCAGACTTGATGTAGAGAAGAAAAACGAAATGACCTTGTTACAAACATCTGAAATCCAAAACAGAAAAGAGTCAGGACTGGACTGAGAGCTGAAACAGAACACTGGGATATAGCAAACTAAATCCAATCATTTTAAAAATTCTGTGAGGTTTACTATCTAACACACTAGGTCTTTCCAAAATCTAGCTTCATTACGTTTAAAGGAGCAGGGAGATTTATATATAACTAAGTTGAGCAGCCATAAAACAATAAATCTATGCTACACACTACCCCAGTCATTCACAATCATATGTGATCCCACCCCAAGAGCTGGATGGGCATTTTACCCTGTTAGTCTCATAATACTTCATTTAACATGTATAATACACTTTGCAAGAGGTGTTTCAGATCCTCTATCAATGATCTGTAAATATTCTATTTTACATGTGAAATTATAATGAAGTCACATTGTTAAACATACAAAAACTAGGACAAATAATTCACTGTCAAATTAGAATAGTTCTATTACTACACATCCAAAACCAGACACAAAAGAAATAAAACCCATAATCAAATATCTGTACCCTGAAAAATTTTCAGGAGGTCCTTCATCTGATCCTTATATCGCTCCAGTTGTTTGCGTAAATCATACAGTCCTTCAAGTCGTGTTAAGGGCAGTGAATCACAAACACTAACTGAGAGAAAGCGATTAATTTCCTGAAAAACAACATTTTGTTTTAAGTTCATTTAACACAGAAATAAAAACTTTAAGTAATGTTTCTCAGCAGTGCACAATATAGAAATTAATGCATGCAAGATAAGAATGGAGACCCACAGTCTCTTACAGTTTCTGAAACAGGCAATAAAAAAAATAACTCACATCTACTTTACATCTGTCTCAACTACACATACAGCTCAAAAACCACTTTACGAAGAAAAGTTTGTATTGAAAAGATATAATTTAAAATGCAGTTACCTCCAAAAGAGAATATGGTCCTTTACTGTATTTTATCCTCAGCTGACTTGTTCGCAACTCTTCAAAAGCAGGATGTTCAGGAAAAGGATCTAAGCGTTTGATTGCTTGGTAGAGATATTCATTATCCTTATTGTCTATCACCAGGTACTTCAACAAGCCTAAGACCTGAATGTAAAAAGCAAATGAAAAGCGGAAAAAAAAAAAAAGAAAAGAGAGATAAATTTGAGCCATATTTCTTACCTAGGTTACAAAGTCTGCATTTCCCTCAGATCCAATAAACTGCAAACTGTACAAAAAACTGCTAAGATTATCTATTTACATTATTAAAAACTGTAACATTTTTAGAGGCATACAATCACACATACTCTGAAAAGGAGCTTTTGCTATTGCCTGTTGCCTGACATCAAAGAACTTATTACCACAGCCTGCAGCTTTATCCTGCCTTTTGATGATGCTGATTTCAAGTATCGATCAGCACAATCATCACAATATTGGCTATGATTCAGCAACATGTTGCATCCAGTCATTCTGATCTAACTGGGTCACAGAATCAGTAACCCGAAATCCTGAGAAACACCTAAAAATAATGATTTACTGCCCAAACCATTGAATTGTGGCAGAATGTTTCGTAATAGATCGATAATTTAAATAAATACTTGTATGATGGACCATATAATCCTTTGTGAAAATGCTATTTTGTGCTGTACTATACTAACTACTCACTACCTACCTAACTGACAATGGACAAGGGATAAATACAAACAACAGCAACTCGAACTTACCTGTGGCTGAATCTTAGGCTGGTCCACAGCAAGAGGTATTAGTGTTCCTACAATAACATGAAGGTGGCTCTCCAGAGCGTCATTGCAACATGTAACTGCAGTGTGGCAAACACGCTGAAGAAGATCACAACAGAGTGTAAAGCTGCGCATGGATACATCTCTAAAGACAAGGGGTCTGCCACAGGAAACAAAAAGTGAAATCAAAGAAACAAAATTGTCACTGTCTCAAGTAATGATCCTTCATACAATAGGAAGGAAGAGAGGAAAAGGAGTAATACAAATAATCTTTAGGGGAGCGACCGATTCTAAACTTAAAGCTTAACAATTCAACAAGCTCTAACCAAGTTAGAAGTTGACTGGCTCACTGTAGTAAATGGAGTAAAGTACATGAAGAAAAATACACAATCAAAAGGAAAAAAATAATCAAAAAGGCTTTCAATTATTTGCCAGAACCATTTTGACAGAAACAGAACATTGTGGAAAACATACCCTCTGTGTTCTTCTCTATTTCACATAACCATTAGTTTAAAAAAAAAAAAAAAAGAAAGAACAAAAAAAAAAAGAGTTGGGTTTCAAAGGACATCTTGATATTATCTAGAAAATCTCTCTCTTGAAAAATAAGAATCCTTGTTCAAACCATAAGGCTGATGAAGAATAAGTTCTCCCTATCTGAAGACAAGCTAAAACAACATATACTGACATTCACTTACTTATAAGTGAGAATATAAACGTTAATATTCTTTAGAAATCCAGAAGACATTTGAAATGTGCTTTCTTTGCACTTAACTCCACAATTTGGATTTTTCTCCCACATCCTTTACATTCCCAAACACTCTTTTCACCACCAGAACCTCTTAACAGCTTTGATTTCTACAGTTTGACAGCCAATTATAGTTCAGAAATTCTGCAATATAGCAAACATTTAAATACAAGGATTGCACAAAGCTGTCCATATTTTATTAAGAGTTTTAGTCTTGAATTCCAAATTGTCAAAGAAAAGCAGTGTAAATTTGAGAGATTTCAATTCTTTCTATAAGTGAATTAACATCTAAGAGCAATACAGACATGAAAGGTTACAAGAACAAGGGAGCACAGACAACAAAGGTGTGATAACCACACTTACCTGCTGCTGATGTGGTGAATCAGGGTATAAATCACATCTCGGAGGACAAAAGCCCACGCTCCTCCTAAACCATCTTTTATTTCTTTGAGTAACAGACTAACAAAGAAATGATAAATTACAAGAACTCTGTGCTTCTTGTATATATTGTTTGTATCCGATGCATGCTTACAAAGGGCTAGCAGAATTTTCTGGAATGAATCCTAGAAATAAATAGAACTATTATGAATCATAATTCATAATGCCAAAAGAATTATACTTCATAGCAAGAAAAAAAACTAAGCGAGAGGGATATAAATATATATACACAACAAATTCCACTGGTTGGCAGCACTAATTTCTGTGCTCATACATTTTAGACAAATACACTTCAGAAAGTTGTTTTCTTTATTTTCTTTTTAGATTGTTGATGGATTGGCAAAGTAAGCTGAGCTTTTACAGCATGTGCAGTAAAACAGCACAATCTCTGAAAAGATACATTTCTGAGGAACTCTGCTAGAAGACAGGAGGATTTTTAAGATTTATTACAAGGGATGTGTAATTCTATATACCTTCCTATGTACTACTAATAATTAAAAAATAAAATGTCTAAAACTACAACTATTTCATTGTCAGTAAGGGAAGCTAATTTTAATATTTCAATTGTAGACAACAATTAGATACAACTGTCTAAAAATCATTACTTTAGAATGTTCTTCAAACACGTGTCAAAGAAATAATTTGCATCTAAATAGTGTCTGGTATGCACGAATGTCTCAGACCTCCAAAGTAACTCCAGTTATTCACTACTGTATAGGGTACAATTATACTTCAACCCTGGAATTTTAGTATGGTTATCACTTCCTTGTACTCAGAACTGGTCGGTTCCTTTGCAGAAGGAGAACAGAGAAGTTCCTAAGATTGGATTTTACCTCAACTATACACAGTGAAAGTGTCAGGTTAAACTAAAAAGTTTCCAGAAGAAGAATTTTATACTGTAAAGGAAAAATTAGACATTGTGACATACTTACAGGGCTTTTAGAAAGAACTGCAACGAGACTTTTGAGTTTGCTTTTATGACAGTTGCTAATGTGGTCCAGGGTTGCCTTAATCACGTAAGAAGGAAAATGAGGAGGATTAGGAGCAGGATCCAGTTCCCTGAGTGAGTAAACAAGAGGCGTTTGGTTTTTTTCCAAGAATCAAACCTTGTTTGTTAAATGAAATAAATCTCATGGAATAGATGCGTAACTCCTAGAAGATCTGCTCTGCTTTCAGTAAGTCAGAAGCTCCAAAAACATCTTATTTTGAACTGCCCGTTGCCCCTGTATGGCAGCATTCTAGATCTCTTCTTTTTTTTTGCAACGCTCCCTTATTATTTCTTGAAAGATTATACTGAAGATTATACTGCTAAGAAACCAATCATTATTCTTATCTATGGTACTTTGTAGGAAAATCGAATTGCAAGTCATGGGGTGAAGCTTCTGCATTTCTAGTTCTGGGAACAATTTGCCTGAAACAAACAAAAAAAAAATGACCACAAGAACCAAACAATTAAAGTCTCATAAAAATTAAGACACTTTTGACACTTGATTATTGCTATTAGCTAGGAATTAGTTTATTTGGCATAGCTTAAGCAATTTCTTTTCCAAAGGCAAGAGCAGCTGCAGCCATTTGAGGGAGCTTTTAAGACAAAGTCCGCTTTCACTTCTCACTGGCTACTAAACATTTAGCCCTATACAGGAAGGACATTAAAACCTGACTGATTTTACAGACAGTAAAATTCTACAGCGTCCAAGATTAAACTGATCTAAACAGGCATTGCCATAGTCCAGAGCTCACCAACATACAATGAACTTCTCTTGCCTACTTATTCAATCTTTCAATTAACCAAACTATTACACAGAAATTCTCCTTACTGCTGCTGGGGAATAACTATTTGGAAATTATGCACACAGCACATCATTACAACTGAAAATAAAGTCCCTTAATTCTCAAATTCAGAGTTATCAGAGAATCATACAATCACTGAGGTTGGAAAAAATCATCCAAGATCATCCAGTCCAACCACTCTCTACGATCTATAGATAATCCCTCACTAACTCATGTCTCTCAGTACAACAACTAAATGTTTCCTGAACTCAAAATACCTGAAGGGCAGATTTTAATGCACAATGTTATACAAATGTACAGCATTCTGAAAATCTACATATACATACCTAATGTATTTACTTAGATGAGATCCCTCTTCTGCCTTAGTGTTTGGTGGATCATGTAAGGTCATGAGCAGCTCAACCACAATCTCTGATAAATTATTATGAGATAAATTGTCGATTTGCTAGAGGGGAAAAACAGTGTTTTAGTAAGAAAAAAATGCAGTTAAAGTAATTCAAAATTTCTTGGAAATATGTCTAGGAAATATCTTCTTGGAAATATCTTCTTGTCTGGATTCTCTATTTACTAAAACATCAAAGTCAGTTCAGAAACAACTACTGCTCAGGTCTTATTTATGACAGTCAGAGACACAACAGTCAGCTTTTATTATATATATATAATTATTACATTATATATATGTATATATACATATATGTAATTAAATACTAAACCACCCTGAATTCATCTGTTACGTGTGTGTGTGTATATACATATATATATATATATATGTATATATATATATATATATATGTACATACATCCACACACACTTCAAGCCCACTGAAAGATGCTAATGAATATCTACTTGAAACATTTAGGATATAAATTCAACTCACTTGCTTTTATCACAGCAATAATCTTCTAAATTTAAACTATGTCCATTTTTACAGACTGTATAAAAACTTATTTCAGGCCTGTTCAAAGTCATACATCCCAATTTACACATTCCAAACAGATACCTGTTTCCCTAAGCAGTTTTCATCCTTGAGCACATCGTAGACTTTAGAAGCTGTCTCTCTTTGCTCTGCAGCTTCCCTCTGACCATGGCTTTGATTGGCAAAATGTGGGAGGATATTCACAAGTATCTTGGGAAAACAGTCCGCCAGAACTTGTCTCCAGTCTTTTCCAATCTTGCTACCAAGTGATTTCACATCTTCAAACTGACTTCTAATCACCAGGTGTGGAACCAAAGCTTTATAACAAGACCTACATGCAGCAAATACATTTTAAAAATCTCCTTGAATTACACTTGTGAAAAAAATCTCAAGCACAACATAGCAGCTATCATTTCTCTACTGGATCCCTCTATAATTAAACCTACAATAAATGTCTTGCTATTGATATACAAAAAATCTTTGTAGTGTAACTATGGTATGCAGTATACTTGGAACACAAGCTGTCAGTACCTTTTCCAACAATAAATGTAAATACATTTAGAAATACAAAGTCCTCTGCCATAATCTAGATAAACCATTTTTGTATAGAAAACTTACCTGTAAAATTCCTCAAGACCAGTACAGTTCAGAAGAACATAAGGAAAGGCAGACAGGCTATATCCACTGTCCTTTATTTTCAGCCACTCCACCACCAAATAGTCTAAGTGTGCTGTCATGAAGTCTTCTATATTCTTATAGCCAAAAATGTCAGATACTTTCTTCAAAACCTGTGCATTAAATAAGATACAGTAGTATGCATAGTACACAATATTATGGCATTCTGAAAGCACTACACCTCCTTGTCTTTCCCCTGCTTTTAAATGCATATTTGCTTAACTCAGTTCCTGTTTAGCACAGGCTATTTTTACTTCATTTTTTTAATTGCTGTATCTCTGAAAGAGGTAAACAGGAATTACATCTACACCGTGAGAAGTAGCATGCAAAAAAAAGGACAAAGACGTATACATTTTGCTGGATAAAGTCTGCACATAGTAGTGGTAATGAATAGGAAAGACAGGATAAAAAAGTGAAAACAGATACACACAAAAACCCAAAAACCAACCAGAGTGATAAACTGCAGTAGAAACAGTGACAATTTCAGCACACCTTTGTGACAGCAACACAAGAACTCACCAAGACACAAACCTTCTTCTAATACACTGCGTTTTCTTTACGTATTTTCCATTTTGGAAAATTCACTTTACTTTCACTGGGTAGAAAGATTTGCTTAAATGGGTGCTAAAATCTCCAATAAACAAAAATCTACCAGTATTTCAGATCTGTGCTTTTAAGGTAGATCACTACACAGATCACTAGATATAATTACAAATTTATTCAGATTTTTAAGTATCACGTTAGTCATACACCGCAATGGAAAATTTAACAACTTCTAAGACTAACAAAAGCATTTTGTACCACTACAATACTGCTTTCCTTAATTTACAACCTAAATACAACATGGAAGTTTTTACTTGCCTTTTTCACAAGGTGAGGTTCTAATCCATTCTCTTTCATAGACTGGCAAATAGCAAACAAAGCTTGCTTTTCACATACAGGACTGCAGCATAGAACCATGGTTATAAGCATCAGCAAAACTGCTTTTCTATTACATTGTTTGTCCAAAACATCTTCGGGGACTGCATCACCACTGAACTTCAAATAAGAAATAATGACAAAATAACAAAAATTCTGTTAAAGAAATCTCCAAATTAATAAATGAGGATAAATAACTTTTAAAGGGCACTGACATAAACACTTCAGAAAATCTTGCCTTGGTTGCTTAAAAATTACTTTCCTCAGCTGTCTGCTGCACTCCTCAGCAGGCAGGAGGAACCAGTAGTTGCTGTCTCCCACATCTCAGCACACATGCTTGTACCTCATATACTCCAGTTCATATTTAAGCACCAGTAACTCAAAATAAGGCAACATACTTCACACAGAAATGACTGAAGCATTAAGTCTCCTTATGTTTACCTGCAATATTTACTGCCTCCAAAACAGACACTGCAGCAAGATTTTCCTTGCATTTTTTAAAATCATTCCCCTAAAAATAACATGCATATTACCATGTAACAAAAAGCACAAACAACTGATGCATTTCAGAACTGTCTTGTTATTCAAATGCAATTCTTCACTCCTAATGCACAGTGTCGACAAGTGACACACACTGAATAAAAGCAACATTAATCTGCAAGCAACAGACAGCAGTTAATGAGAGATGACAGCAAGCTGAGGTGACAGAGCAGGGAGTTAAGGCAAAAGACAAATCAGATGAAACAGTGACAAGTTAGAGCAACTGAGAGCTGGTGGCAAGAATACAAAGAGGTTGAATGAGATAACAGAGGGATGAGGCCTCAGCAGCAAGTCCAAGATACAGGACAGCAAGTCAAACCAACAGAGAGAAAGCACAACCAAGGGAATAACATGCAGAAAGATGACAGAGAAACAAACAAAAATATGGAAAACATAGATGGCTTGGCATGATAGCAAGGAAGAGAGAAAACTAAAAACACCAATAACAAAAATAATAGAGGAATTCCTCAGTGGCATAAACCACTGTATTTCTAGATTCTACAACAGATATTTTTTTTCTGAATATTTCATTTTCTTAAGCAAATTTTCATTTTGTGGAAATCGCTGCTCTAGTACCTCTGGAAACATGATTTTACTGAAATCTACCACTCTTTTTTTTTACTGCATAACTGCATAATTTGAATTTACTTTGCCTCTTACTCACTACTTGTGCTGCCTAGAATATTATGGCTCCCTTTCTCTTCGATTCTTAAGTGTTACAGTAGTGAAAACTGCAACAACAAATAGTATAACAGAGTCTAGAACACTGAAAGAACCTAGAAACTTCTCATGTGGGCTAAACAGCGACTGTCTGTATGTATAAACAGTTTCTTGTCCACCACCATTTAAAAATCTCAGACTACCAAACATCTGGAAGAATGAATATTCTCAGAAAACTGAACATATCTATTTCAGAAATTAGCTTATTCATAACATGAACATTTGGCAAAGCTAACTACAAGGACTTGTTACCGGATTTCCCATTCCTTCTTGAACTCTGAGATATACATTCTCAAAAGCCTTTTGCTGCAGCTCCAAGGGAAGAGGTTTTGACAATCCAGAAGAATCTCTCTGTTTCACATCTTGAAACAAACTTAAAAAAAAATAAATATATATATATATTAGCATAACATATAGTTTACAGAATTACTGCATATAATGAATAGATTCTCCCTTTCTGAATGCTCTAATATTTTTCTTAACTTTCTTATACAGCAGTCCTTCTATTCTATCCCTCAAACATCAGTACCAGTAAGAACAACTGCTGGGCACAAATGGTGGTGAAAACCTTGAAAACCAAGCTTCCTCATGTCTGTCAGTGAAGAAATCCACACTTCAATTGCCTGCCACAGTAGAACCCTCCATGTCATGAAGTAAGTTGGAAATACAATTACTAAACAAATGTATAAAGAGATTCTCAAATAATTCTTAAATTCTCACTTCTATTTGCAACAAAAATTGCAACACAACAGTAGATTTGACCAAAAGGAATTCTAACCACTTCTAAACAAACAAAAGCAGATACCTAAGAAAGACTACCACATGCTCGCCTTATACATATTGAATAAATGGAATTGAACCATTGAATAAATGGTTATACTTGACCACAGAGGACCTATGCAGGTCAAAGGTTAGAGGTTGTTGACTATATTTAGTATCCCTCAATTATTTCCTCCTTCATGAATTTCGAACCCTTGTAAACTTCTGGCATCCAGACATATGAATGCAGTAGGATAACATTTGGAATAGGTGAATGTTGCACAAAGATGTAAACCATATATTCTTGGAATCTTCAGGGTGTTAGCTCTACTTGATGTCCTCCACTCTCTAAACTGGAAAAGACTGCCAAATTGGCTGACTGCGGTTGGACTTGATGATCTTCAAGGCCTTTTCCAACCTGGGTAATTCTATGATTCTATGATTCTATGATTCTAATTTAATTTTGTTCTACTTCTGTAGTTTTGTAATACGTCGTGCAATTCAACTCTTCTGGAGCAGGAGTGTTCCAATTTGTACAGTGAACAGATGTATGCAAAGTATTTCTTACTTTTGAACATTCCTTCTATACTACTTCCATTATTTTTGAGATATGGAGAAAAAACCATACATGGTACTCAAAATACAAGATCCTTTGAAGTAATCTTTATGCCTAAGAATGTAATCTATTCATAAACTATTTCATATTTGAGTTTTTTATAATAAAACCAGAGTAAAATTTACAATTATATACACATTTTTATACATATGCACAAATATATATGCGTACATTGGAAACAGAGATAACATTTGAACACCTTAACAAAGTAATTTGGTAGGATTCTATTTCTCTCAAGATCAGAGCCCCAGAACTACTGAAAACAGCAGCTATACAGTAGCAGAAGTAAGAGCCAGTTAAGTGAAATTCACTGTTCCAAACAACAACGATAACAAAATCTACATAATCACCTGGTAATTGACTTTGCAGCAAGAAGAGAAACTTGATGGTGACTATCTGCGAGAAAATGTGGGAAAACCTCGCTCACAGGAAGATCTTCATTTTTTATATTAAGGATAGCCCACTTCGAATAAGGATCAGCCTGAAGAAAATACACAGAATACTAAACATACATGGAAGGTCTTACAATGAAATGTACACAAATAAATGCAAAAAAACCTTCTAGATACTGTTTTCAAGTACATCTTAATTATGTACTTCACATGTTAATATATTTCAGTAAAGCTGGGATTACCTCAAGCAGGGCTTTCATGCAGTTTAAAAGTGCCACTCTTACTCGTGCCGTGCATCTCTTTCCTTGAGCTAACTTCCTAAAATGGGAAAAATTTGAATAACTGAAGAAGTCACCAATAATGTTTAGTAAAAGTCTAACAGGTTTCTTTCTGCTGCCTGTAGTTCACAGCTTTGTGCTCAGTAGACATGTTTGGCAGGATTTGATGATTTTATTGGTAATCTACAATTATGGTTGTTGAAGGTATCACTTGTTATGGCTACTTATCCAATTTGGACACAGTTCAGGGACACGGTTCAGTGGGCATGACTGTGATGGTTGATGATCGGACTAGATGATCTTAGAGGTCTTTTCCAACCTTAATAATTCTATGAATTCAGAGCACATTCTTTATTAAATACAAATATCCTAAGATTATAAAACTTTTAGATAAAAATGATGCAGAAATTATGAAAAGTTAAACTCTGGATAAATTAAATACATGTGGATTCATAGGATACCGATAGCAAGAAACACAATAGCACCACAAAAATGTTATGTCCAACAGAATTCTACATTAAATAGATAAAACATACCAGAAGGCTCCAACTACTGTCAAAAATCGCCCTTGTGCATTCCTTGCCTCTTCAGTATGTGCACTGGACTGGGCCAAACTTACTGCTATAGGTAGCAAATTATTTAGAATTACTTTGCAAACATCTTGGTCTCGGCGGTACAGAGAGCATACATCGCTGTGAAAGTAAGAAAACAAAAAAACTTGAACCACTAAACAGCCCTCAAACCCTCTAGCTGTTGAACTAGAATAACTGTAGTGCATGCTAAACAATTTCTCTCTTACGAAAGAGGTGTAAGAAGCTTAAGAACTTCATCCACAGGCAGGAGGTTTTCTTCAACAGGGAGCTCCTTCAAGAGCAACAAGTACTGGGGAACAAAAAAAAGGATAAGAAGTAGGTAAAAAAACAAAAACTATTACACACTTTCAGAAACTCTTATACAAAAACCTGGAGTAAGGATAAGTAATGTCAGCTCTTACATGCTAGAATCTGATCATCATTATCTATTTAACAAGTGATTAATGATAAAAGCAAGATATTTATATTGATCACCTTTTAATATTCTAGCTTACAACAAATTCTAACTGCTCATTCCCCCATCCCAGTGAACTTCAAAACATCAGAAGACAACATTTTAAGGTCTTCTCAGACAACTGAAGACAAGAGAAAGGCCACCAAGAATATACAACTTAGAAAACAGCACAAGAACAGAAGTTCTGTAACAAATCTTATACTCACCATCTGCAGATGCAAAGGCTTAGCACTATCAAAGATGCTGCCATCAGTGAGCATTAACAGCTTCCTTCGTATATCAGAGGCTCGGAAGCTCACTGTCTGAATTTGGACAGTAGTTGCACAAATACATAAGAATCTCAGAATTTCAAGTTGAAGTAAATCCTGCTTTGTCAACTGTTCTTCAGCTAATGGGCTCACAGCACCTGAAAACAAGACATGCATGTAAGAAATGCCTCTCCAAGGTTAATAAAAAAGATATACAATCTTATAAAGTTTATAAAAATAATTTATTTTCTCCAAATACACAGAGTACTAGCAACCTTTAAATTTTCTTTGTTATTGAGCAGATGACTGCATCAGTAACTAGCTTCTTGAATGTTTCCTACCTCTAAGCCCGCCTCCCAGATTGGAGGCTTTCAATACTATGTGATCATACATGTGGCTGATTTTCCTATCAGCACTACAAAGAATGCAACAGAACCATCTGTAGCTTTGTACTGCGTTGTTAGCCATTACTTAGGATACATTTTAAACCACAGACTCGAAACTTCCCTAACACTGAAACTATGACAACTGCCACTATATTGATATCTGTGTCTGAATTTATAATATAACCTCAAAGAAACAGCTACAAATGTCATTTTTGTGTAGAAAATGCAGAGTTCTAATTTTCTGCAAGCCCAAGCTCTTTAGAGCTATTTACTGAATTTCTGGAGATGATATTTCTAAGAACACGGTGGGAAAGACAGACAAGCTCTTTGTGGCAGTAATGCAGTAATTTAACATCATTAGAGAAAGCTTACCTGTTACATTCTGCATTTCACCAGACTCATTTGTATCACTGATGTCAGTCACTGAATGATCATCAAATAGATCATCAGATACCTGGTTATCTGTTTCCATTATACTCTCCTCGGGGTCATTCCCCACTAGGTCCACTTCTCCTAACTCACTTGGTTTTCCAGTAAAAGTCATCTGACAAAAATATCACGTTATTTTAAAGTTGGCTTTTAATGACATGACACAGGCATAAAGTAATGAAAGATAGTACAGCCTCCCAGTTAATTCAAACAGATCAAGAAAAAAAGGGATACAGTAAAGTGATGAATTTCACCCCTTGCGGTAAATCTGTCTTACAGCAAATGAGATGTTTGATTTGAACCACTTTCTTTAGGACACAAGCTTTCTAACACAAAAGCTCATCTTTGTGAGGGGGACAGTGACACTCGGTATTTGAAAAAGAATCCTCCAGAACACTCACAAACTTCCCACCGTTCCTCATAGTTACACAGAAGGGAAGGCAGAGGACCTTTTTGAAAACAGAGTAGCAGTAGTAACTACTCCCTCTACTAGATGAAAGTTAAAAGAAGATTCTCAGCTCCCCCTCACCTGAAAAACAGCATTTTCCCTACCTCAACCGGACTACTTACTATTTGCCAAAAACCGAAGTTTCAAGAGTTGTACTAAATGCAGTGACACACCACCCTATCACTCTTGTCAGTGAGAAAGGAGAGATAGTGAAAATATAAAGATATAGATATCTTTAGTAAAAACACCTTTATAGTGTTTTAAGGCACATAAATACATCAAACTATAAAAAGAAGCTTTCAAGATTTTAACTTGCATTGAAATTAAATGCTGTGTTTTACAGTAATTCGTGTTCAAAATACACAAATGCTAAATAGAAATGTTTCCAGTTACGAATCTCCATACAATTCAATATATTGAATTATGATTTAGAAGAGGGTTATTAGGGTACTATGGTTAGGCTGCAGTTGGACTTGATGATCTTTGAGGTATTTTTCACCTAATTAATTCTATGATTCTATGATTTTAGTTTATTTTTTCAATAAATAGTATGTCATTTTCTTTGCCCCCAAATTCCTACACCACAACAGATATTCCTCTCATAGAAGAGCACACATTTAAAAACATAGAGAATGTACTTACCAGATTTCTGCAAATATCTAGAAGATCATTAATAAATTTTGATGTTAATAAACGCAGGAATAAATTAGACACCATCTTATTAGCACTGTTCTGTAAGAAAATAAGATGTATAGGTAGGTTAATTTTGTTATTTCAAGTACCATTCACGTGACATCCAACTTTGTGATCTCATTAATGAAGAAAGAAGCACGCATTACTTTAGAGCTTTACCTTGGTACAATTGCACAAACACTTTGTACACAGCACTATCAAAGTTCTCAGTGAGCTGATCTGGGCGTCCTCATTTAGTTTTTTGCTTGAGTTAGAAATGCTTTCTCCAACGTAATGAACGAGGGACTAGTAAAAATACAGCAGTTAAAATACATCAGTTAAATTCCTTTATATGTTGGCAGATACACAGCACACACATAAAGATGCAAAGGACATGATTCGTGATTCCCATGCATCATTCATACAGCTTTGATACTTAGAGCCTGCATCAGCTGAGTATGGGAATATTTTTTGCTCTTTTCATTTTAACTATGTTTCACTCATTCTGCTGCAGAAATGACAAAAAGATGGCATAAACCAGCCTGAAACACTGATATATTCGGCACAAAAGAAAAATACCTCTTCATAATATAAGACTTTGGATTTTTGTATCTGAGAAACCACCTCAGATAATAACAAAAAATAATAATAGCTGTCTTCACACTGACACAAACCATCAAGTGATCTTAAAAATATCCCTGCATAAAAGACCTAAAAAATGAAATGCTTTGTTTCAATCCTAAATGGTCCTTTGTCTGCATGACCACAATTACTTTACCTTTTTTAAAGGGGATTACACAGGAAGGTATCAATGCTTAGAATTCTCTCCACTGTAAAACCAATATATTGGTATATTAACAGAAGTTCATTGACTGCTCATTTGCAGCAGCAGCAACATATTTAAACCTCTCTCAAATGCTTTTTATTTTATTTTTTTAAAGCAGAATTGAGGGGAAATACCAAATGTGTTGACATGAACAGAACTTTAAAATGATTTCATATTTAATGGTTTATTTCACTTTAAGTTGCTCCCAAACACAATTGTTGCTTACCTTAGCTTTCTGGAACAACTCTGATTTACATGCGTCCTCTTCTGTAAGTACACCAGTGTAGCAATAGCAGCCAAGAACACCAATCAAGAGACCGACACATCGGACAAGGTGTTCCGCAGCAACGAGCTTAGACTAAATCAAATACACAGTGTAAGTACCAGAGGTTCAATACAAAACGTTTCCAACAAAACACACAATTATTTAGTCTCTTTTTAACACTTGTACATATATGCCATACATAAATATTCCACCAGAATTAATGAAGCTTTGCATACTAGTGTTTGGCATCTTGCAGTTGCCTTATCTCCATAGCAAGTCCTTTTGGCCTCTCATGTTATTATTCTCTGAATGTCCGTTGGCCCTTATGCTTCTCCCCTTCACAACAGTTACAATTCTCCCACTCCTTTATGTTTCATAATAATAATGCTTTCATCACCCACATGTTTTGCTTAGCTGTTTTACCTTTCACTAGGATAACAATAACCCGTTCAGGAACTGCAACACATTCCTACTGCTGGCTCTTACTATCTTAGTAACTTTTTAAGTTCTACTTAGCACTTGCCATGTCAACAAATAAATGTTACAGAGAGATGTGTATGTATGCAAGCCTACTGGCAAAAATATTTTGCAGAACTATTGTACTTATCTAAATTATTTGAATCAATAGTAGTAGGAGAAACAACAAAAAAATATTTTTAATTTCTCTGGACTAGAAATCTAAGAGGACTGATACCACATTCCTAAAAAGGTACCTAAAAAAGATAGGTAAATGCATGTGTACACACCACTTTTATACATGCAAACCCAAGAATAAGTTTGACAACACTCAACTGAAGTGCCTCATTTCAGGCCTTGGCACTGCCTCTTTTGTATCATCAAATATCACAGGACTTTAACACTGAGTTGCAAAGGAACAGCACTGTATCAAAATCAAAGCTGGCCTGTAAAAGGAATTGGAAGTTTAAAAAGTTTGCTGCTCTTGTTTTCATCAGTTTTTCACCACTATGTGTCGGTTCTTCTCCAAGTTCTGACTTTTCTGCAAAGGAGAGATTCTGCTGTTTCAAGAAGTGGAGACTACAAAATGAATTACAGCATAATTAGTTCAGGTTCAAGAGGACCTTAGGAGGTTTCCAGTTCAGTCTCCTCCTCATAGCAGGTCAGAGCTGAGGCCAGACCAGGCTGCTCAGGGCTTCACCCAGTAAGGGCTTGAAAAACTCCAAGGATGGAGACTACTCAAGCTCTCTAGGCAAACAGTGCCCTGCCTCACTGTCCTTATTCAGGTAACATTGTCCACGTATCCACTGTGAACTTCTTGTTTCAGTTTACGCCTGAAGTGCCTCACTATGAAAAGTTTGGCTGTCTTCTAGATAACATCATGGACATTGGCAGACTTCCTCCAAACCTGTTAGTGCCTCCAGAGCCACCTCCGTCCCTGCTGAAGAAGCCCAGCTCCCTCTTCATCTCCTCAAAAGTCAAGTGCCCTGGATAACCTCAGCAGCCTCTACTGAACAAACCAAGGAGGCCCAAATCTGGATGTAGTATTCCAAATACAGTCTGAGGAGGATAATCCTTATATGTAACGTAAGCCTTACGTGCCCTTGTTAATTTAGCCTGTATTTGCAGCTTTCTATTCAAGTACACTTTTACACTGCTGTCCTTTTTTTCTTTTCTTTTTTTTTTAAACAAAATCAAGTTGAGATCCCTATGGCTCAGGCTATCTTGGCAGATGGGTTGCATTATAGGGGCACAGAAATTGAAGCAAATGTTTCGAAACACTTGAAAAACCAGGCTAACAATGATTAATGTAGCAACTTTAGACACACTTCCCCTGTGTTATTATGAAAACCATGGATATTTTGCCAATGATGTACAGAAAAAAAAAAATTCTCCATTTCATAGTACTGAAAACAGTTTTAAAATCCTTGTAGTTCATATTTAGCAGCAAAATGAGCGAAAATCTTCTTTTCCTTGAAAACATAATGTTCGAGAGCACTACTGTAAGGATGTAACAGTAATTTCTAACTCACCTTAGGAGCATAGCTACTTAAAAGCTTTTCTGACATTGCTAAAAGACAGCACTCCAGTGTTTCCCTAAGACTTTGGTTGATGACAAGTCTTGAACCAGTCACATTTTTATCTGCAACATTTACTGCAAAGTTAGTGAAAATATCCATTTCATCAAATGTTGTCTGCAGATACAGCTCTTCAACATCCAAAAAACTGCTTTCTTCTTTCCCCTGTAAATGCTGCGCACTTGAAGAGGAGACATTGGTTTTACTTTAGCAGCCAGTATATGACATACAAACAAGCTTCTAAAGCTATCAATTAAACACAAGAAATAAACAAAAGCAAAATAAAATACTTTAACTTCTTGCATTCCCTAACTCTCTTAATCTTTAATTTCTGATATGACTTTCACTGTGGAACAAATACAACTTTATCCCTGCCTGAAGAAACGATAATGAAAAACAATGTTTGAACACATGCTGTAAGTTCTACTGCAGTTCACATATCAACATCTGTTCGTGTTAAGATGGCTGAAGTCAACCTACTGTAAATAACTGCAACACACATTCATAAAAATCCTGAAAATAATAGTTTTAAATTCTGTATGTAGAAGTCTTCTCTTTCATTACAAGTTATATACACTTTAATTTCATTAAGACAAAACTGGATATAGTCCAGGAACTTCAATCTATCAGTGGAAGATGTAGTAGCCTTCACAAAATGACTCCAAGAAACTCAAGGAGCTTGTGACTAAGGCCACATATGTAGGTGGAATATCACAAGGACATGTGGGAAGTATTCACCTAACCTTTACAGATTTTCTGATCATGAAGATTCCTAAGATATATGCCTTCCTTTAGAACGGAAGGTTATATGAAAATATGTCAACAATCACGAATATACAAAGTTAAAAATTATTTGAAGAAAATACAATAGGAATGAGTTAAAAATACCTTAACAGAGTTACGTGTAAAGAACCAAATATTTAGCTGTATTGGTGAAGAGAAATGAGAAATTTTTTCCTTGTAAGACATTTTGCACAGTACCTGAACCTTTGACTTTGTTAGCAAAAGATTATTTCAACATCTACTTACAGCATCTTAATCAATTCAAAAGGTTCAGTATGATTTATAAAGACGTTGTGCAGAAAGACACAAAATAACTCAAGGAATTAATGCATCTTTCACTGCCTCTGCTTGCTTAAGTATTTACAATGATTGATTTCAAAACATACCATTTAGCATCATTTTGGAAAAATGTCATGGCGGCTCTACTGTTCTTCACTGTAAGGCTCACAAGAATTTTTTGTAATGTAAGATGAGGGAAATCACTGACAAAAAAAAGAAAAAAAGAAAGAAAATTCTGCATTTTCATCGAATCAGACACGTTCTTGCATTCCTGAAGAGTGCACAAACATTAACCAGATTCACTGCATACCCTCAAAGAAGCTTAAGCTTTCACTTAAAATTTCTAACACATGCCTTGTGCATCTGCTACGCTACATACAAATGACCATATCATGTCCCTATATCCTCCAGCAAGCTTAAAACCCCTCAGACTCTACTAACATATAACCTTTACACAATTGCGTAAATCCACTTTCCCCTGGCCACTCTTCCGCATTACAAAATGAACTTAAATATAGAAGTATGCCACAAAGGCCTTACCTGCAGAGCACAGGAGGCAACTCTGAACATTCTTCCATTTCTTCCTCCAAATTGCAAGAAAGTACCCATTTCATTATTGCCTCCTTTAAGACACAATCCAAATTTCTTTCACAGTTATTCTGTTCCATCCCTACATCCAAATGTTCTGGCACTGAATAAGCAGACATTGCTAATGCTAAACAACATACTGCAGAACTGCAACGGAAAAAGAATGTGGCATTTTTGAGAAAAAAACGAACAAACAAGAGGGTATTTGTTGATCAACACTCTAGAGCAAAGTCAGTATTTCTGCATGCCTGGGGAGCATCAAGTGCACCAATAATAAGCATGCATACCAGAAAACTCCATTATTACAACCTGCATTTTCAAATATCATGTTTTCATGTTACAGATATATTTTAAAGACTGTTTCAGGGCAACAATTTCAGAATCCAAATATATTTAGAAGAAAAGATACTTTTTAACTTAAAAAAAAAATAAAAATCAACCACATCTCTTTCAATCAGAGTTTATTTTTAAGTAGATTTAATATTTGAAGATGCTTGACTCCCCTATGCCACCTCTGCTTATAGATTTATGCTTGTATTTATGTCAGTTTCAAACGCTTCAAGCACCAATGCAGACATTTCTCAACAATTGCAGCCACAGCAACAACAACAATAATATTTTGAATAATTGAGTGATTTTGGTAATATAGTAAAAAGCAGTGAGAATCACACACAAAATATTACTGCTTCTCATTTTACCTTGAAGGTTTGCATGCAGGTCCTGAAAATATCTTCCAGAGTTCTTTATCAGTCGCAACAAGATTCCCTTGAATCATAGCTCCAAGTAATCCAAAGATCTCTGTTTCAATTTGCTGAAAACTTATACTACGAATAGTAAGAGACCAAATTTTTGACCATGTTCTCTGGAGTTCTAACTTGTGGGTGCTCTTCAAATCAGTTTTCTGACTTTGGCACAAAGCTACCTCTGTAAGACACTTCAGCACATAGGGGGTCCTTTCTCCTCGTCGCTGATGAGGCAGTAACTGGTGCAGGATATTGAGCAGCAGAGGTAACTCACGGTTAGGAAAACTCATGGGATATTTTGATAGTAACCGAGCTGTAATCTGTAACCTTGGAAATAAAATGTGAAGGATGTAGCATGAAACACACAAATTTGCATCTTCAAAAGTAAATGCACAATGTATTCTTTGATTGTCATTCCACACTTATATTTTCCAGCAGTTCTACTGCTTTTACTTTTAACATCTGCCTATCTAGCCTTACTATCAATAGAAGTTTCTTACAAGCTGACTTCACTGGTTTCTGACCATGAGGTAGGCACATTTCAACCAAGAATATTACTTTTGCACTTCTGCCTGTCATACACTCTGATCCAGGAGGTGACTTCAATGACGAAACTACATAATACCACCATCCATACAGGTAAGAACAATAAAATTCATCAAATGAACAAAAGCCGGAATGGTAAGTTTTGGAAGAGTCTTGCTCATAGCAATGAATGCAACTCTACAGTACTCAACAGTATTTCTTGGACACTGCTACCTCTCTACTCAGAACGGTGTGCTTTCAGTCCTAAACAGTCACTTTGTCTCAACACTGAGCAATAAATGCACACCCACTCAGCTCAGAGCCCAGTTCACATGCAGCTACACTGTACTAGTATCTTAAAGAGTTTTTAGGCTCAGAATAGCCAAACTGTTCATGGTTGCTGTTCAGTAACACAGTCAGCTTAAGGCAGTAAATCTCAACTTCATTCCCTAATCCTCATGGGCTGTATGACACATATAACATTTACATGAAGACTGACACAAAAGACAGGTAAAAAAATAAGAGGCAATAATACCTTATACTTTGTAATGCAATTTAACAGAACTCATTTGTTATTTCTTATGTAACCAAAGATAGTAAGTTTTTAAAGCTAGACTACCAAAACTCATTACTTTCCAAATGCTGTGAGAATCAAAGCTTACTGTAACCACAGCATGTGCAGACAACTAATCTGAAAGCACAGAGAATTCAAGAAAACAATGTAATTAATTCAGAAGTCTGTCAAGGCATTTACTTCACATAAAGATGTTATTACCAAGGTACGACATAAAAATCCTTCTGTGATCTTTGCAGGTTGTCTCGAATTACCTCCCAGCCAAGCTCAATCCTTCTGCGCTTGCTTGGTGCTGTGTCACCATCTGACTGTGTAATGGTGTACGACTGGGTAATTTCCAGAACTTTGGTATCCTCTGTAAACACCTTTATGAAAAGAAATTTAGAAGTGCACAAATTGAAGAAAGTATTTACAGGAAAAATGAAATGTTAAACTGAACCAGCCCTTTTTTTTTTTTTTTTTACCATGTTTAAAGACTTCTAAGAGGCAATAAGTAGTTTTATTTATCATTGTTTACTACAACTAAACTTATGCTTATGTTCTAACAAGCAACACTAGTGAAATTTAGTATAATTGAGGAATTCCATCACTTATATACAGCACAAAGGCTAAAAACTAACACACCATGAGCTACTAATAATTCAGGAAATGATTTTGAGTGAATGTTAAAATCTACATTGCTTTAAAAAGCAAAATTTATGACGTAAGTATACTTATCAAAATCATATTCGGTTAAAAATAGATTACCTGATGACAAATATCAGCCATTAACTCAATCAGATTTTCCTTTACAGCAACAGAACGGGAGCCTGAAGAATACTTTCCTCTACTACCTATGACGTTTATTTCATTCACCAGCAGATCAAACATGTTATGTAAGATACTTTGCCACTTTGCTGAGTTATATGCACCTGTTATATGCAAAAACAATGAAAAGATGACAACGTGTACCATCCACTTCATACAGTACATAAGCCCATCTACATGATACAAAATACAGCCAAAATCCCAGTAGAGCATACAAACCTTGCTAACAAACACAGGCCTACAGAATAACCCTTATAATGGGGGATAAAGTAAAAAATGTAAAAGAAAGTTAAAAGATAATTTAATCACTATATCAAGTAATAAGCACAGAGAAGAATTTTGAAATATACAATTATTTATCTAGCTGGCCAGAATAAAACTATATATAATGTGTAAGTTTGGAGTAATTATAAATTCTTTGCCAATTACAGTCAGAAATAACCACCTCATACAGAAATGTTGCTGTCACTGAAATAGGCCATGACAGGCAAACACAAATTACTGATTGATGTTCTCTGACCAGTATTATACACTAAGTCAGACTTACTAAAACTACAGCAGTCATTTCCTAATAGTCATGAGCATATTACAATGTGTATGGCAATTTAAACTCAATCTAACCTAACATTCTTCTTATCCAAAGACCTTGTGCTTTACTTCAGTAATTATTATAACTTCCATGTAAGAACAATCAAACTTTACAGGACTTATGCACTTCAAAAACTCATTTTCATTGTAATCTACAGTACAAAACTGCTGGCAAGCCACTGTCATTTTCATTAATATTTGCAAGACTCAGTAACAGAACTCAGAAAGTTAACACTACAATCCGAGCAATCACAGAGAGCTTTTAATTGTACCTTTTTCTTCAGACTTTGCACCTCTTGGATGATGAATATGTACTTGAAGAAGAAATAACTCAATTATTGATTCCTTCAAGGAATCTTTTGGCCTATATTGAGTCCATATATAAAGCACTGTAGGCAAAATTTCTTCCCCAATTTTACAAATCCGTTTGCGACAGTTTACAGCAAATGCATTAAAGAAGATATTCATTGCTGCAATAATATGATCCAGACCTGCAATATTTCTCTCCTGCCTGCAATACAAACCAAACATTCCAACTTCAGAAGAAATAGTCACTTTTTTTTTCAAGACAATTGCTAAAATGTAAATACTAGCATGCAGTTCTATTCTGAATATTATTTGCCCAGCAAATGCAAAAGTTATGAGTGAGGAGTTTACTAAAACAGCATTCAAGTTTAATCCCAAATACTTTAAACAGATATTATCTAAAAGCAGGAGTTAGCATAAAAATCAAGCACTTGCAACATACCTCACATACTGCATTGCTGTTGAAAAAAAGCTGAACACATCAGATCTCAACTCATCAGTTTGGAAGCAATATCCTGTCATCAGTGTGTGAATTATCCTTGCCACCAAGACTCTGTTCATCTTCCCAGAAGGTGTGAGGTAAAATTTTCCATACAGGATCAGCAGATCTACACATACATGGTGTGAATATGTTATAAATGCACAATTATATACAGATACATATATATTTAAGAGTACATAAAATGCCTGAAACAAAATATTACATTAAATATATAGAAGTCATCATTTTCAGTTCAGCTGCGTGTCATTATTCAGTGTTATTCAAGTTAACCAGGAGAAAAAAAAAACAACAAAGGAGAAACCATGTGTGGACCTCTGAACTGGGAGTAAAGTCAATTCATTCCAAGTTGCAACCTGCTTTGTGTTACACTGTGTCACAGATTGGAGTGACAGAGCTCTCGATACACAGGCAGGATCCAGACCTCTGAGGTTTCCTCTTAAAATTTCTTCTAAATACACTGTTTGGCTTCTAATGCTACCTTCACTGGGGCATTCTTAACTCTGTCCTCCTATTCAAAAGGGATACCAACATGTTCTTCCTGAGCAGGCAGAAGGCTGTTTGCAGAATTCAGGTGACTCTCTGTATTGTGGGAATCAGAGGTTGTTCATACATTACTGCGCTGTATCTAATGGAAATACGGGGATCCTAAGCACCAACTGTTCTGATCTGCTTGCCTTTTTCTGCTGCACCAAATTCTTTGTTAATGTGTATGCAACTCACAAGAGTAGAATTTATTTCCCTTCTCTGCCTTCTTCATTATCTGTCTACATCACCTATTGGCTTACTGTCTCATCCCCTATCTGCCTGTCCTCAGTTCCAACCTTTCCAGCCCTTACTTGCAGGCTGACAACCCCTTTGTCTTCTCCAGCTACACCAATGGCTCCTAGGCTCAGGCTGCTTCCATGTACAGTTCCAGCTTCCCCTTCAACTTCCAGTTCTACCTCCATGGCCAAATGGTACCACCTTTTTTAATTTCTCAGATCCTACTCTCAGCCTTTCCAGTTTTCCAGTCACATCTACTATCCAGAACTGTTCTAGATCAGTCTCTTTGCTTCGACAGCCTCATGCAGGTCTTTTTGCCTCTTTTCACTCACAGTATCATTAGACTCCTATTCTGAATCCTCTGCAAGTTTACTTCCACTCTGGAATTAAGCAACTCTCTTCAAGATACAGAACCAAGTATTTTCTCATAAAACACTTCCCAAAAATCAAACTTCAAAGCACCACACCGTGCAAATACAGTATCTTTATGCTTTGCTTCTATGCTTTCTTCAGAACTACACATGCAACATTCAACAAACTAAACTGTAGAACTTCTAATATCTTTTTCCTCCCACCAAATTACTGTGCTATTATATAAACAAATGTAAACAGTTAAATGAAGAAAACCAACCCTGTCCCAGCTGAAACCAAGACAAAAATATACATACTTCTTCATGTTAAATGAATTAACTGCTAAGAAAGTCGAATTCAATCCTCTGAAAAGTGGAAAACTGTTTGAATTTTCAGTCGTGGTTCAGGTTGCATGCTGTGTCTTTACTCAACTTCTTCATCTATTTTTATCTATGTAAATGTGGAACTTCCCAGCCTTTACTTTGTACACAGCATAGAACATACACGTGTGTATAACAAGAGTGAATCAATGCTTACAAACAAAACTAGGATAAAAAAACTTAATAGTAATGCATTAACTACAACAAAACTCTACCACCCAGTACCCAATAACTTTAAATAACTGCACACCAACACCACTGTAACAGAGGCAACTTCCAGCACACACTTTCCATGGATTCTTTCTACCTGTTAAATTCTTTATACATGTTAAGCCATGTGGAGAACATGCACATGCAACTACGTTTCAGAAAGCAATAGATAAACATTATATAAAGGTTTTTGTAGTACTTCACACAACAGGGTGCTGCAGGAAAAGTATCAAGCAATTAAAAGGCCCCTAAGCATACTTACGTACAAGGAAAAGACATTCTAGTGAAACTTGAATATATTACCTGGCCATTGCTGCTGGGAGATCTCACACCAGTACTTCCTTACTGAGAGGATATCCTTTAGGAGTATACTACTACAGTCCGATCCATAAGCAGCACAACTTGCTGGATCTTTTATAATATGCAAGACATAGTTCAGAAGTTCCTGACATTCCAGTCTGGGTCCTCCTATATGAAAAAAAATATGAGACTCCAATTAACTCACAGCATACCAAAAAAATCTGGAATTAATTAAATGTACAATTAACGTATTGGACTTTACTTAGAACAACTGTTCAGAAACAGTACTGTTAGGAATCATCTAATTAAAATGCTTCTAAGAATGAAAATAGTTATGTGAAAGGAGAGAATGTATCAGTTATAAGCACACTAAATTACTAGGAAAATGACACCGTGATTGTCAAAAAAGAGAGAGAAGGAGCACAAAGGACAGATTCACATGAAGATATTTGAATCGTAAACTTCTGGGAATGACCAGGATGGAACTCCACTCTGTTAACTTACTTTGAGTAAAACATTAAAGGTTAAAGCAAAGCACTGAAACAAAACACTAGTTATAAATGAATATTTATTACTCACTTCTATTAGCACGCCTGATGAAATATTTGACTAAACTGCCAATCTCCTGCATCCTATTTTGTTTGGAAGTCTGGGTTGAAGCAGATGCATTTGGTTTTGTCAGTCTGAGGTTTTCCATTTCCTTCTGAAAATATTTCTTCAGGACACTTCAAAAAAAAAACCAAAAAAAACAAAAAAACAAAGAGATATGAATCAGTGATCTGGAAACTTAAGTAAAACGGGCCAAAGCTTTAAGGTAGAAGATCAGTGCTTACCCTTTTCATAGAGTCACTGAGGTTGGAAAAGACCTTCATTAACCTACCACAACTGTTTCCCACTAAACCATGTCCCTTAGTACCACATTTCCATGTTTCTTGAACACCTCCAGGGATGGTGACTCTGCCACCTCCCTGTGCATCCCATTCCAGCACCTGACTGCTCTTATGGAGAAGAAATTTTTCCTAATATCCAACCTCAATACCACAATTCTAATTCTTAAAATTTAAAACCAACTGCAATATCCAACAGTCTAAGAAGGAAAGAGCTGTTAGTTTGTAGGATAACCCAGCAGCAACTTGAAGAGAAAACAAACTTCCCCATAAAATATGCATGACGTTAAACGAAAATATACGTAACTAGAAGAGGTTCAATACAAAGGCTTTTTATTTATGATGCAAAATTATACCACAGAATAATAAATACTCTTCATTGTTTGTCCCTTCAAATCCTATTTCTGAATCATTTAAAATTAACATACAACATGATGAATAAACAGACATTTTCACTGGTCTTATCACTGGCAATTAGCATAGCATTTCTGGCCCACTCTTTGTATTCAGTTTTAAGTCCACTTTTGTGTTCCTTTCACATTTCTAATATGCTATTGGCTATCTCAAAAGCAACACATAAAATGTATCAAACATTTTTCCACAATATTTTGAGTACAGCTATGAAACCAGAATTATTTAAAAGCTGTCCAATTAAAACACAATGGAAAGCCATCCAAACACCAGCCTATGAAAACTAATACAAACAATTCATTTTTCCAAGAAAAGCGAGCATCTAGTTAACTACCAATTTTCTTAGCATTTAGGACTATGCATCTTCTGTGCACACTAAATACTGCTCAGAGCCATTTAATGAATTTTCAGCTGTCTTAAATTTTGTTCCTTTAGAAGCTGATAGAAGTTGTTTCTTGTTCACAGAGAAGAAGTCTGAAAGCATTTGAAGAAAGGTACTTATTAAGTCTGATAAACAAACTGGTGATGTACCAGAGAACTGTAACCACCCACAAACTAAAAGAGCTGTACTTCCCTCCAGACAAGAAAGAAAACTACCTGAACACAGCATCCCAGTTGAGTTGGTTTCCTCTCCTAGAATCGGAGTTCCGATCCAGCTGGAGAACTGTTTCAGGATCACGGATAAGTCGCTTGAAATTTTCAATCTCATTCTGAAAAGGTGTATCAAGGAAAAAGAAAGTTATTAATGATTTCCCTCCTTAGCTTAGATGCACGTAGCAGAAGAAAAATCATTACCCTTCGTTCTGTAGCCCTCTCATTTTCAAGGCGACGACAACACATAAGCAGATCGTGCAATGCAAGACTCATGGTTCACTTTAACAGCCGTACCTGCAAATGGAAGAAAAGGGTAAGACAATAAACAATTTAATATAGAGCCGGTTCTCTCTTGGCCAGTCTTACAGGTCTCAAGACTGAAGGCGAGAATCTGAAGTTGAGAACAGTCAATTTCCACAAAAAAAAAGTCCTAGATAGTAACAGCCAAGATAGCTTTCACATCCCTCTGATTTCCCTTCTTTCTACAGGTAATAACAGAGCAGAGGGCTGACCAGATAATATTGAGTGAAGTACCAATGACAGTAGGATTACAATGACACAGAGACAATCAAACAGCACTGGTTTTCAGCAGCTAGTTGTTACCAAAAGTACTCTTAAGGTGAGGCTGCTGAGAGATGATAGCTTCTTCCCCTCTAATATCCTTCATTTCCCTGGGCATGCACAAGCATACTAGCTATCTTGGACTCCCCACACCAAAGGATGCTTGAGTACCAATCACATGGGGAAACAACAACAACAGTTTCCACACCTCTCTTTTAGGTAACACCAGAGATGTGCTGCTGGGGCTGCAATAAGACACTGGGTACACATGATGCATACCACTGCCTCCCGAGCACTGAGATGCGAATACAGAAATACCCACTTAGACAAATAAGGCAATTATAATAGCAGTCAGTTCTGCTGCCTTGTACTGGATTCATCTTCCTCAGCTTCAGCCCCCAGCTGAGACCAAAGCTGATCAGAAAGGGTGACCAACTGGGAAGAAATGAATAGCTTGGATTGGAAGAGACTGAGCTCCAACCCTTTTCCTGAGCTAGAAGCTCATATTCAGCCCAGGATGGTGGTAGTCTTCCAGGATGCTAGCACACACTGCTGGCATCAGCCCAGCTTTTCACACCTCAGGACCTCTTAGTCTTTCTCTACAGGGCTGCTCTCGGTGAGTTCTTCTCCTTGTCTGTATGCATATTCAAGACCACAAATGCAACATTTGGCCTTGTTAAACCTCACTAGGTTCTCATGGGCTCACTTTTCAAACTCGTGCAAGTCCTCTGACTGGCACCCCTTCCTTCATTTGTGCCAACTGCATCACTCAGCAAACTGCTGAGGGTGCATTCCATCCAATCATCTAAGTCACTAATAAAGATGTTAAAGGGTACCAGCCCCAAGCCACCAAGCATGACCAGCCTCCCCCTGGACACAGAGCCACTGACCACAGCTCTGGCTGTGTCCATCCAACCAACTCTATCCATTGAATACTCCAGCCTTCAAACCCATATTTCTCCTGCTCAGAGATAAGGATGTGGTGTGGGACCACATCAGCCCACATGCTCAGGTAGATGACATCAGTTGCCCTTCCTTTCTCCACCCGTGCTGTCATTCCATCACAGAAAACCACCAGATTGGTCAGGCACCATCTGCTCTTGGGAAGCCGTGCTTCCTCCAGTCACTGGCTCCTCCACATGAGTAGAAAGCAACAAGTAACTTTCAGAACATTCACAATCGGCTTCTAAAACGCTGAGGGACTGCGCCATAGGAACAACAGCAAAGCACCTCTAAGCCTGAATCCCTGCACTGCCCCTCCTGCTGTCATTCCTGCAGCCACCCCAACGCGACTATCAAAGCCGAGCAAAAACTCAGCCAAACGCAGCACGGCGAGCTGCTTGCTGCCCCGCAGTGACCGCGACCGCCGTCCCGTCCACCAAGGGCTCCACCAAACCCCGCACCACGCGCGGGCTCCTCACCTCGGGGCGGGGGTTGAGGGCCGGGCCGCCCTCAGGGCGCGGCGGGAGCGCCTCGGGGGTAACGTCCGCCCCGGGCTCCGCCGCGCAGCGCCGGGAGCGGCGTGTAGGGCTGCGGGCGGACCTGGAAGCGGATGCGCGGGCCGCGGCGGGTTCCGGCGGAAGGGGCCGGGCGCGGCGCTGCTCGGCGGAGTTTCCGCGCCTTCCCATCGCGGCGGGGCGTTCGCGGTGCCCCTCGGGGAGTCGCGCTCTGCTGTCTGTCTGTCTGTCTGCCCGCCTCGCCGCTATGCTGCTGCCGTCCGACGTGGCCCGGCTGGTGCTGGGTGAGTGAGGGAGGGAAGCGGGAGGGACAGCTCGGGTGCGGAGCCCGCGGCCGTCCCCCTGGCCGTACCCGGCTAACGCGGCGCTCCCGGCCTGCGCTGGGGCTGTCACTGCGCTGCCCGCCGACCGCGGGTGGCCGAGCTCGGGGCGGCCTCGGGCAGGTAGGCAGCTAACAGACGGTGCGTAAGGCGTCAGAGCCGACCCGAAGTACCTGATGGGAGCGGGTGAAGGTTTGCTGAGCTCCTTTTCCCTCCCCGTGTGTAGAGGCCGGTCTGAGAGCTCAGCCTCCGTGTTTGCAGGACTGAGGCAGCAGAGCTGTTTAAATGACCTTGTTGTTCGGTTAGTGCCAAAGATGAGAGCAAACAAGGTGAGAGCCACATTTTATTTGAGGGCAGTGGGGCACCAGCACAGCTGCCCACAGAACTGCGGGTGCCCCATCCCTGCGGTGCTCAGGGTCAGTTTGGATGGGGCCCTGGGCAGCCATTTAATTTAAATTCCACCTGAAATATGTATTGCTGCTATCTTGAGAACTGAGGCCAGTAAGGATGCGTTGTTTCTTTCTATTCTGGCAAAGCAACGGAAAGTTTCAAGAAACTCCGTGCATTTTGAAAGGAGGTCTTAAAGATGAAGATTTCTCCCTGAGCTTTGCCGTAACAAGTTGGTTGAGTTACACGTTCCTGGGCAGACAGCGTCTGTCAGGCTCACAGATGCTGTCACAGTAGAAAGTCTTGTCTACATCTCATGTACGAGGGATGGTCCATCCCAGCTCGGGTTGGCTGTGGCACAGCGCGTGCATCATGTGTGCACTGAGCTGAGCAGCTCAAGGTGTGGAGCGGGTGTTCCCTGCAGTGAGCTCTGCTCCCTATTAGGGATTCCTCCCCCATGAGGCATCTCTGAGCTGTGAGCTGGTAAACAGGCTGACAGTGCGGTGCTGCTGGCTGAGGATTTGTTTTCTCTGGCTTTCTGTTGATGTGAAGGTTGGTGGCGTTGGAGTTGATAATCAAAGCTAAAGATGAGCTCACCCAGAGGAAAACATGTAACAAAATGTATCTTTTTCTAAAGAATGTGAGAATCAATTGATGCTGTGAGTTGTTTACACTTCTTAAGTAGAGCAAAACAAGGCATCATTCCTAGTTCAAAAGGAACTCAGCATTTTGAGCTTTAATTTAGTTTTGGCAGTGTTAAAGATTGCGTAACATTACCTAATTATTAAGTGCATGCACGAGCAGGTAAGTTCCATTACACAAAGAATATTGATTCAGCCATTTCTGAAGACTGGGAGGCCTTCTTTGCAGGAAATGGATATACCTGGAGGTTCACAAGCGTTCAGTCATCCCTTGTGGTGATGTAGCAGTAGATTCAAGAAACTTCATGTGTCTACATGATTTGGATGGGGAGAACAGCCAACAGATCAAAGCCCCATCTGGCAGTACCTTGCCCTCAATCCTGGCCGACAGTGGATGGAAATAAGACTGACATATAATTATATTTTCCCAAAACACACTTTTAGCTTTTAGCAAGTTAATGGTTTGAGTGTTTTCTAGCAAAATGTGGGCGACGAATGAACTTGGGTGGCCCTTTCATTTCCACAGTAACACCACTAGGAGGTAAGCCAGCTCCTGCATTATGATTGCACCCATTGGTGGTTATTCCCAGACTTCAAAACGTGCTTATTGTTTGGAAACCAGAGTGGGCTTTCTGTGTCTGGAATGTGGTGCCCTTTCTGGATATGTTTGGATCTGCTAGAAGTTGTTTGTCTACATGCAGACTTCAAGTCAGCATTTTTCTGTAGGCATCATTGACCCGAGGCAATCCATGTGCGGGTTCTATGTAAATCCGTATGCTAATGGATATACATCCTGCATTGTATAATTAGGTTTGTATTTTAATGCTTCTTGAAAATATTTCATGTTCAGTTCTGTTACAGACAAGAAAGGAAAGGCATTTTCCTTTGTGGCTCTTTGTTCTCAGCTCATTCATATTGAGCTCTTTTTATCTTTTAGTGTTGGAGCAGTTGACAATCAAAGCAGGACTTGAGAGGCTCGATGAGAGCAGACTGTATTTGCTGAGGGTTGTATTTTGGAAAAGTAGATTTTTTTTCAGCCTGCGTCCTGCTCTGGTCACTGCCGAGTCCTGTGGTGTGTGCAGTGTGCAAATGGTACCTCGTGCATCTGTTCCAAGTGCAAGTCTCAGGAACCGAGTGAGGAGAATGATTTTATTCTGTTAACTTGTGCACAGCGTGTTTGTGGAATAAAGAAACACCATTCAATCAATTGCACGTTTTACCTGGTTTAGAACAGGAAGGTGTGCACGGAGTTATTGTTACCCAGTATTCCTTTTAATGAGGAATTCCTCTAGAATTTAACTGACAAACTATGCTGTTCAGCCCATGTGAGTTTCACGTTGTTGGTCTTTTGAGCCAAGGGTGAGAAGCTGACAGTAGTGCCCCCCTCCCAGCCTTGTTTGTAACCACAGTGGAGTATCAGTCATGTTTGGTGTCATTTCTGGTTTTAAGGGAGTATTTTGCAAGATGTGTGTTCTTTTAAACTAACTCTGCATCCTTGTCCAACATAGAAATCCTTAGCAGGTGGCTCACCATTGTACACAGCTGTTTGTGTAAATGCTTTGATATCCACTAAGGAGAAGAAATGTGTGAAATGTAATGGTTTTATCTGACTTGTTGCAGGGTATTTACAACAAGAAAAGCTTCTGGCTACCTGCCGAGAATTTATTTTAGAAAGCTCCGATTTGAAGGAATACGCAGAGCACTGTACAGAGGATGGGTTCATTCCAGCCTGCTTGCTGGTGAGTTTGTGCTTGCTGAACAGTAAGGTGAATGGTGTTCTTCCAATGAAAGAGAGTATTTAGGTTTTCCAATGTAACAGTTGTTTCTGAAATGATGTTTAAAATGACGAGTTTGATCATTTGCTTTACATTTGTATCCAGCGGGGTTAGCGGTGATTTGGTTCATAATATTTAATCATGTTCAGCAAAATGAATTCAGCCAGCCTTACAGCTTTGAGGATTGATTTATGGAATGGTGTTGTAAGGGTCTCATTGATTGCAGGGCTGCTCTTGTTTGTTGAAGATGGCTTGCTTATCCCAGATACAGCTTCCAGTAATGTGCCATTTCATGCGAACACTGATGTAACTAAGGCGCCTCCGCTTTGTCTGGCAGCACCATTTGCTGAGCAGCACTGTGTTTTCATTCAGCTTCCTCTTTGCACAGTATCACCTGCTTTGTCCCAGGTGAAATGTGGCACTTTGCAGGGGATGCAAGTAGAGCACGTAGCTCCAGGTGTGGATCTGTACGTGCAGCTAAAGCGTAACCAGACACTTGGTGTTTTTAACACATTCAAGATGAGACTCTTAAAATAGCATGCAATTTACAGCTTTTAGGTATTACTTTCTTTTAACCTTATAATGGTTATGTGTGCATCTTTGTCCAGTTTTCTGTTTCCTTTTCTTAGTATATCAGTTGTTACGTGGTCTGGGATCTTATCCCCAATATTCAAATGTGTAGGTTTTTCTTTTTCTGGTACCTGAGGTCTTGATGAACCTATTGAAAAACAGACTGATGGTCCTATTTCATTAACAAATGTTTTGTCACCTCTGCTGTGATGGGGGGAACTGAGAACAAAGCTCTGGCCAGCAAGACGTAGGGAAAAAAGAAAAGTAAATAGAGATTATGTAGATTCTTCCTTTTATTTTTTTTTAATTTAATTGGAAAGTGTTGATGTGGTACCTAAGGAGAAAGTTTCACTCATTGTCAGAATGCTTGGAATAAAAGGCTGTATTTTTCATGCGCGGTAGAATTCCTGCTAGCAGACAAGAAGATGCAGTAAATGATGGTGATAACTTGAAAATCTGAATTCGTTTTGTTTCACATGAAGTAAAAGAACAAGTAAATATGGTATGAAGGTGAATTTCATGTGGGTAGTATTAATTGTACTTGAGGCAGAAGTTCTTTTCACGGTGGCATCTCGATGCATGTTGTGTTCCTATATGGTAACCCGTTAATCTCTTAGAACTGTTCTTCATCTTCTTCTTGTGTCTTGATTCCGTAACACTAAATGGGAGTTGAGGATGTGCAGGTCTGACTGCAGATCATTCACTTTGAATTTTGTGTTTGTTGTTACATGAATTGCTCTCTACATGGTTTGACACAGCTCAGCACCAACAGCTGAGGGTCAGCAAATCTTCTGAGGAGCTGCTTAAATGTGATGTGATACAGCAGGTGAAGAGTAAGTTATTAGAGAAGGTTCTAAATCAGTGTGTTTCTTTTTTCCAGTCCCTGTGTGGAAAAAACTTGACAACTATTCTTAACGAATATGTAGCCATGAAAACAAAAGGTAAAGCTTCAGAGCAAAACTCTTAAAATCTTTCTTATTTCTCTGTTGTGAATTTCCTCGAGGGAGAGGAAGTTTCTCCACCTGCATTTGGATTTAGAGCAACTTTCCATCTATGCTGGAAGATTTCCCCATTATGCAGACAGCTGTGAATTAGAACATTGTTTTGTGAGCAAATTGTCTTTGGAGTTTCCAGCCTAGATGTTCTGACTTCATGTTTGAGTGAAGCACAAAGATGCAATAAAGTGTGCAGAACACGTAGGGTTGTGTTTGTTAAGTTGTCCTGTTTCCTGTGAGATAAAGAACCGAGAAGGATCCTCTGGTATGAAATGTTTCTTGTCTGGCTTTTAGAACTGATGAAAATGAAATCTGAATAAATTAATATTTTATATGAATAGTAGAACGAGAGCTAGAGCTTTCTTTGTTCAAAATATACAAGCAGTTACTGGGCTTCTGCATGTTGCCTAGTCTTTAACATTTTTAATGTATGTTCACGATCAGATTATAGTAGTGTTTAGATTCAAGACTTGTAGTTTAAGAAATGTCACATTTGGATTTCTTTTTAAAATATTGGTCTTTTCATGCTGTTTAATAGGAATGATAGCTTAGACAGAAACATACTGCCTTCATAGCAGTTTGACCTTGGTACCTTAAAAACAGTATGAATGAATCTGCTTGCTTCCTTTCATTTATGCTTGAATGTTCTGTACTCCAAGTAGCAAATGTTTTTACTTGTTTGTGCAGCAAAACAAAGCCTGACTTACAGAGGGCCATATGCCACATATATCTCAATCTTCAAAATCATCCAAGTGGTTTGGGAGCATAAATCCCACTTTCAGAACTGAAGAAGTTAATGTAGGTTAGGTTGTGTTTGCCAGGGTACCCAAACCATATGCAGGTTCCATTGAGAAATACCATCTTGAATGTCTTCCCCTTGGTTTCACTTAGGCTTATAAAACTGAGAACTGCTTCTGTGATGAGTGTGTATTCATATCAAATGAAGTTCTTTAAATTAGGAATTGGGGCTCTCTAATTAACAGAATACTGAGAAGACAAGTAGATACCTACACTTAAATGATGCTTGAATCATCCCATAATAATTAGTTTGACTGCGATTTTACTTTTTCTCTACGTGTTGCCTGTTGTCAGAGCTTAAAATGCATTTCTTATTTTGTTATGGTTTGCTTTAGAAACAACAAACGAAGTTCCAGCAATGATGTCATCTCTGTGGAAAAAATTAGACTATACGCTTTCTCAGATAAGGTAATGCAGTTTTGCAATCAAAAAAGTAAATTGTGCCATAAGATTGAGACCCTACATTGATCAGCTCTCCTTATTTCATGAGAATGGTTTTGCTGTCTATTGGCTCTGACAGATGGTGAGAGAGAGGTATGGGAGAGCTGGTAGTTATGTAGAAATTTCAAGATAATGCCCTGCTTGTCTGCTGTTATGGTTTTATATGTGGCCTTCCAGTCATAAGGCAATACATTATGAGTCATATAGAATCTGAAACCGTTGTGGTTACTTGATGAAAAACGTAACACGTTCTTCATCTGAAGGATCTTGGCCATTGTTTAAAAGCGTAAAAACAAAAATCAATACATAGAAGCTTTCTGAAGAAATGCTGGACTGTGAGCAGACTGATATTAACTGTACGATGCATAGTTGAGTGTTTCCAGTGTGCTCCATTCATTTATGTCACCTGCTTTATTTTCTAGGAGCATGCAGGGCTCCACGGGGTTTTCTGCTAATCAGAGGAGTAAGTATCTGAACCGTTCACGTGGGGTCGGTCAGCTTTATGTTCTAATGGTCTGTTTTGGTGCAAACCAAAGGAATGCTGCAGCAAGCAGTAACTCAGCCTTACTCTTAAAATATTGCCATCTCTCTACTGCAGTAGTTTTTAGCATATGACTGCTGTCTTCAGTACAGCCTGTGGATTACTGTGGTGGTCAGGAGACCAAAAAGAAAGGCTGAGCTTTTTGCAAGTGACTAAAAGCATCAACATAACATGTTCTGATCTGCTGAAATCTTTTTTTTACTTTTATGCCGCTCAAAAGTCTAAAAACTGCTGTTTGAATCCTGAAGCTGTTGGTTTAATTTGTGGTTCTCAGAGGAACTGAAAATGTAACCGGTTTTATTATGGCGTGTTTCCAATGGATGCCAATTTTAAAAATTATTTTCATATGAATGTATATGGAAGCAAAATATAAATATATTGTCCTTGATAACAGAAAAAAGACACTTGTTCTGTCGAGAATTGTTTCTTTCATTGCAAAAACTGCTGAGAGGGCTTTTAAGGGCAAAGTTATTTAACTCAAGAATGCATTTTCTACTTTGTAGCACTATTGAGTAACCTGTATGAGAAAAGAGAATGTGAAATAGAGATAAGAATTATTTTTGGATCTGAGATTCACTGGGTTGGAAGGTATCCTGTTGTTTGAATTTGCCAGGTTTGGTCTGATAAAGAAACACAACAAATAGCCTTGTCTTAGCTATTCCAGCTGAGGTCAGTTATGAGTTACATTTTATGTAGTGAAATGTCCTTTTGGTATGATTTGTTCCTGTAATTGTTTCAGCAGTGGTATGAACATGGTTACAGTGTCAATGTAAATTGTCTGTATTTGAATTCTTTTGGTTTGAGCCTGTAATGCAGAAGGCAAAAGATGAGTGATGCGTACTTGTTGAGTTTCATAAACTAGTTGTTGAAGCACAGAAAAGTTCCAGTGAATTACTATATTCAAAGACTGCTTCTTGGAAGTCAACATCCTTTTTAAGACCATTTATCACTTATTTTCATCTTGTCTTTGTTATCTCCAGCACGTACAAGAAGTGGAATTGTAGAAATGAAACGACAGAGAATGCTTCAGCAATCAGCTCCTCCAAATTCAGGACTGCTATCTGTAGCCCCTCAGCCAGGACCACAGTATCCCTCTTCTACTGTATCTCCTCAAGTTATCCACAAGCAATCAATAAACCAGAGTATATCCCAGGCAAGACTGAATACGTTGTTTGTTCACCAGCCACAAGCCCAAGAAAACAAGATCAGCAGTAAGTGTCACTTGTGGTTTTTTTCTTTGACACATTTATTTCTGTGAAAAGTCTGGGTATAGGTGAATATTTCTCTAGAATTGGGGCTGATCGTCTGCCACTGAAAAGGTTTTAGAGCATTCCAAGCTCTCCATAACAATTCAGGTGATTAAAATAAAGGGAGTGCCTGGAAGAGAAATGGCTCTTGCATCATTGCTTCATAACATGGGTTCAGAGATTAAAGTGCATCGATTTGTCATTTAATTATCAGTAATCACACTCCCAAGACACTTGTTGTAGCAGAGAAGATAGAATTTTTATCAGTGTATTTAAAAGGAGTGCTTCTCATTGCCATGATAATACCAAGCTGTTTTTGATGAATTCCATTGAGTTGATTGGAACGTAATAAACAATGTGAAGATTTTTATACTGCCTTAAGAATGTCACTGGACAAAATATTTACATTACTGTCTCTTTCTGACTTTATAAAGCAGGAGATTTCATACACATTCAAGTTCCAGCATCACAAGAACGAAAGCTTCACACAAACTTGCTTTCTCCAGGAAGGAGAAAAAGGTGACCACTTCTTCTAGATCTTGTAAAGATTTTGCAGTGCTGTAATCCTTAGTGTAAATGAAATGCGGTTTGCTGTTTATTCACAGTTTGTGTATATTTCTAACTTGTACAAAGTCAGACACGATGTATATGTATGAGATAATAAAGCAAGTGTAAGGAATTGGTTGCATTTCCAATGTGTGGTTGATTTTATGTTGATTAAAATCTTCCACTCACTAAGAAAGAAGAAAAATATTTGATTTAGTAAACATGACAAATTGTCCGGAATGTTTCAGTGAATCTCAGAAGAGGAAAAGTGTGGCAACATCTGGACCTCCTGCAGCAAGTAGAAGTACTCAAGATCCTGATGAAGTCGTAATAGAAAAAGAAAGTGAGCCACTTGAAGAGTTTATTGATGGTAACTTCCCAGTGAGTATATAATTATGGAAGGTATTTACATTTAAGAACCAAATTCAGACTAGAGAACTACATTTTTGAGTTGCATGTTGTAGGAATTACATTAATTAACTTTGGAAGTTAAATGTATTATTTTATGTTTGAACTTGCTCTATGTATTGAGCTTGGGAGTATTTAGGCAGAGTTTTTTTTGTTGTCGTTTGTTTGTTTTTCCCTTGATCTATTGACTTTGCTAAGACACATGTGAGCTGTTAGAATACTGTAATTTTTTAGCGAAGGAAAACCAGAAAGCACAGGAAGCCTTGCTGTACTTCAGGAGAGCAGAGCGAGACTGATGCTTGTGATGCTTTTCATTGAGTTGTTTTGCAGTCATGGATGAGCCTGGTGGAGAGGTAAGTCAGCTTATTCAAAAAGAGGAGGAGTTTGTAACAGCAGCACAAGAAATAGTTAAAGTAGAGTTTGTCATTGATGTCTGTTGTTTCAAAGAGTATTTTGTATATGGAATTGTTTGATTCCACAAATAAGTTGGAAATTCATTCTTCTTTTTTGGCGATAATAAAAAATAAAAAGCTGACTGCTTTAAAACTCTGCTTTCTAGCAATTGATTATTGAAAATGCCAGAGAAAAGATCCTGAGCAACAAATCTCTTCAGGAAAAGCTAGCTGAGAACATTAACAAAATCCTGGGCAGGTAATAGAAGAAACCTCTAAATTTCATCTGCATGCTTATTTGATTTATTTTTGAGTTCTGAACTAATAACTGTTCTGTTGCAGTGATGGCAACGTCACTCAGGCACCAAAACAGACAGAAAGTGGTCCAACAGAACAAGAGACATCAATTGATGAAATCCTTGGACTTCAGGTGGGTCTGGATTGCCCTTCTTACATTTGTGAAGATCAACTACATCAGAATGATTGGTAATGGAGACTGTGCTGAACCTGTGCTTACCTCTAATCTGGCATTGTCCTCCTCACCTCTTTCTTCTTCCCTTTTACCTTCTTTCCCCTTTTCTGTGAAAGATAACTAAGCCCATCTGACGGATAACTTCTGCCCAAGGGACAGTCCCACAACTTCCCTTTATAATCATCATCTCTTACCGAGTTGTATGGTGGTGAGCTGGTTCAAGGTCTGAACCAACAGGCTACTGATCTTTTGCTGGAGTTAAATTTTAGCCAGTTTAACACTGAATTCATTCCTAGTGCCTGTGCAGGGCAGTGGAAGCGCACAGCAGGACTGCAGGGCAGGGAAGTGGGACTGCTTCTGGCATATCAGAGTTATAGAGGACTTAGAAGATCTTTTGGAGTCTACATTTGTCTTCATGTTTATGTGCTGAACAGAAGTAATGGAACTGAAAACAAGATGGAAACGATTCTTATCGTTTTTCATTGAGCCGCGAAGGCAGTTGTCTAATAGTTCTACATGTCTTGTCTTAGGGTGAAATTCATATGTCGGAAGAAGCTATACAGGACATTCTGGAACAGACAGAATCAGATCCAGCTTTTCAGGCGCTCTTTGACTTGTTTGATTACGGTAGGGTGTATTATTGTGAATAATATATATATATAAAGTTGTTATAAAGAAAAGCATCATGAATTTTTTTCAGATGTCCCCTGAGGAAGCAAAGATAGTTCAGCAGACCTCTTTTGTATGAGAAGTAGACTGTATGGTATCTGTGTCCTGTAACTTGGAAATTAGATTCTTGCAAACATGACTGTAAAGTACAGAGGTTTCATTTGGCTGAAACTTCAGACTCTTCTGGTATAAGGGATGATAGTTCATGTCTGTTTTTCAACTCTTTTGTGTTATTTTTCTGTTTGATCAGGAATATCCGTGTGTAAAATACATTTCTGTACTATTGCTGGATTTATAGTGAGTACAGAGTTTTTGATGTGTTTAGGGTAGCATTTCTTATTTGAAACCTACACACTTCATTTAAAATGCATTAACTACATTTGCATTTAAAACAATATATTTAGTCATTCATCATACTCTTATGTTGAAAACAGGGAAGAACAAGGTAAACAAGAATTTGCCTGCTGGTATTTCTGGTCAGAGTGGGGTAGAAAACACAATCCTGGTAGATGCGGATAACCTGGAAACACTTGAAAGTTCTTTAGGAACAGAAGAAACCAGTAAGTATAGGTTTGGTTGTTTTTTGTTGTCTCTTGTTATTTGTTATGTTTTTTTTTTCCCCTCTATAATTCCTCCTAATCTATTCATTTTTCATGATTAAAGTATTTCCAGACAGTTAAATTGTACATCTCAGAACCTTAATATTTTTGGTGTTAATACACCATCTGATGCTTACATTGTATTATCATACGGATGCACTTAGTGTGTAAGAAAGTTTCTGGCTGTTCAGTTTTTGCAAGTTATGCTTGTTAAGCTCCTGCAAGAAAGTGAAATATCTGCAAGACTTTTCTCATTCAGAACAGAGATTCTATGCAGTTTTCATGGTATGCAGTTTTCACAGTAGAGCACATAAAGATAATGTTTTACATCTAACCTTCCTACTCTTTTCTATCTATTCTGTAACATGTTGGTTAATTGGTCCCCCAGATATCCTTAGTCTGGACAAAAGGTTTGTCTGCCCCATTCTTAACAACTGTCAGTCAGTAGCAGGTACTGAAAAAAAGCCGACCAATCTTTATCCTGAAATGTTCTATGAGCCACTGACTTCTTATGTGAATGATTATTACTTATGCTGAGACTGAATTACCAGGCTTTCCAATCTGTGTAATCTAACTGTATGTTTCATGTACTCTCCACACAGCTTGAAAGTAAGAATGTGTAATGTCATTCCTGCTTTGTTTTATGGGGATCAGCTTTCCATTGAAGTGATTAGTTAATTCTAAAACCCTGTAAAATTATCATCCTTCGTAATAATTGTGGAACCAAATTAGTCTCTGTTTTACAGGTGATAATTCTAGAGAAGTGCTGTCCTGTAAAGGTTTTCAGTTGGAAGAAACATCATGCGCCTTGAAGAACCCCATTAATGATGACGATATGGCAAAGAAAAATGCAACTGGTGAACAATTGCATGGAAACTGTAGGCTAAGGAAGGAGGCTGACGTACTTAAAACCATTACCCATGAACATATTGGCGAGCTGGAAATTGCTTTTGACTCTGTGCCTGTTCTGACTGAACCTAACAAGAGGCAGATTTCTGATAGTGAACATCATGAGCACAGTCAAGATTCTTATGGTAAAAAAGACTCGTCCACGCTGGTACTTGGAAGTGAAAAATGTATGGACATTGAAAGAGAAACACCAAGTCATAGTGCTCAAAGTAGTCCTAATTTGGAATATGTTCATTCTGGTAGTCCCCAGATTCCTTTGGTTTCACTGGAAGAGGGTTGTAGAGCTAGTGAGAGCAGAACACGGCCTGCAGGTAAATGTCACTTTTCACCACATACATCGATACCTGAAAAAGCACTCACTAAAAGCCCTTCTGATGGAAGTCCTACCCACAGCGCGGGGCTGAGAAAAAATAATACATCAATTTCTAGCCCATCAGCAGATTCAGGAAAAGAACAGGCTGTAACAAATGATACAGCTCCATTACTTAATATTTCACAGGAGAACTTGAGCCACTGTACTAACCAACAAGATCAGAGTGTGCAGTCAGACTGTGCTGCAAAATCCACAGTGAATATGTCGGACCTTGACAAAACAGAGTTGCAGCTTGAAGCCGCCGGTACTTGTAAAAAAACACAGTCAGGTGAGCAGCACACACTCGATAACCCTAAGAAAGATTTTAACCTCCCTTCGGGGCTGTCAAACTCAGAGGGATCACAAGCGGAAATGCAAGAAACTTCATCTTCCGCAAAAGCCAATCATGATAAGATATATTTCTCCTCTGGTGATGATACAGGAATTTCTGTAGCATCCACTGAAAATAACCTTACTACATCTGAAATGTGCCACTCTCCTCTCCCAGAAACAGCTTCCTCAACAGATGAATTGAGTACCGAAGCCAAAAGCACAGGTGGCGTATCATCTAGCAGTCAACCAATGGATGTTGATCCTTCTAACATCATGTCCCTCAAGATCATCATCAGCGATGATCCGTTCATTTCATCAGACACGGAGTTAAATAATGCTGTTTCCAGCATCACAGGAGAAAATTTACCAACAATAATATTGTCTTCTCCAGCTAAATCCCCAAGCAAAACTGCAGGCCTGTCCAAATGTCTGACTTCAGAAGACACAGAGAAAAGTGTGGAGACAGCTTTGGCAGAGCAGAATCTCCTTGTGCTCAGACCTAAGGATCCTGTGGTCACAGCAGTTAATACTCAGAATGAGGACTGCACTGTTTTTTCAGTTGCAAGTACAAGTAATCTGTCCAAGGAAGGAGGATTTATTCAGTTGATGCCGGCAACAAGCACAGCTTTTGGCAATACAAACAACCTGTATATAGCGACCTGTGTGACTGATCCAGCTGCCTTGGGCACGACTGTAACTCCTTCCAACTTAGTTGTATTGCCTGGCAGCTCTATGCCTCTTGCTGCCCAAGCACCAGCAGTCCAGCAACTACGGACTCCTCCTAGAACCAGCAGTACATTTGCGGGAAACCAAGCTGTCTCCCCAAGCTTCCCACAAGGTAATTTCAAAAATGATGTGTTTCATTCTTTTGTAAAAGTAAACTGAGTCTTTAAATGTTGCTCTTTCTGCCCCTTGAAACTCAAATCTTGGGAGTGTGTTAATTACTGCTAAAATTAAATAAAAACCATGGGGAGTCCTTGGCTGCTATGCAAAGTTCCATGTGATTGAGCTTAAACAAAAGGTATTTCCTCTAAACATCAAAAGGAACTATTTTATGTTCATATGTTCACCTTTGGTAAGTTCCTTTAATTCAAAGTTTAAGACTTAGGATAGCTACATTCGGCTTTTTCATTTAATTTTGAACCATTTCTCAAAAAAGGAGAAGTGTTTAATTACAGAAACCTATCAAAACTAGTCGTAACACTTGCTGTCTAATTGAAATGTATGATAAGGACCATGAATCAAAAACACAGAGATTTTCTTGACAGAGCTTTGACCATACACAATTCTAAGAAATTCTGTCTTGAAGCTTTTGTTTTCTCTTTCACATGTACGTAGGTCACTCTGAAAGTAATGCCTCTATTTATTTCAATGGAAACTACAACAGATTCAAAGAGCACCACTTGGTAGAGCAAATTTTCAGCTATAAGGCACTATTTTCAATGCAGTCACTGCCTTTAGCTCTGTGCCTTATTGACAGCAATGAATAATAGCCTGCATGCTACACTCTTAACAGTCTGCTCCAGTAGATGTGGCCAACTGTTTCACTGCTGCTATGACCATGGGCCATATTGGTGCTAGGAAATTGTTGCTGCCCACACGGTCTGCTTTTCACTCTGCTCACAGCCACTGCTGGTCTCCGTAAACATTCAGCAGGTTTTGATGGATTTCCATCGGTGACCTGTTTTCCACATGAAGCAGTTCAGTGGCACCTTTGATCCATACACACTCCCATGTCAGATGCCATTGTGTCAGACTGTCCTTCTCTGCCATCCGTCACACAGCAACAAAATGAGATGGAATACTGGTGGGAAGGATCAGTCTCTACTTCAGTCCTGCTAACATCTGCCTCTGACATCATGAGCCAATATCATAAAATAGGAGGCACTACTTCTGGAGCGGCCCTTTTATTTTTGTTTCTATACAGTTGTAATGCTGTGCTCTGTTTTTAGGTTCTGCCATTATAATCACATCTCCAGTGCAGCCTGTTTTGCAAGGAATGGTGGGAATGATTCCTCTCTCAGTAGTGGGACAAAATGGGAATTCCTTCTCAGCGCCCGCCCGCCAGGTAGCCCGTCACCAATTGGTCTGTCTCTTTTCAAAACTGAAGCTCAATGGATAAGATTTCTTTTACTAAGCTGTAACTGAATATTTTGATTCTTCAAAGGTTTTGCATATGCCTGTGGCTAATCCAGTGTGCAACAGAAATGTCCCAAAGCTTCCCATCCCACCCAAATCACAGAAGATTCCCGGAGCAAGAAACAAGACCAATGCAGGTATTCACTTGGCATTCTTGAGGAGGGCAGAATATAAGTGAAGGTTCTGAAGACGTATCAGTTCTGAGTAATAAATGTTTATAAATAGGTTTGTAATTATTCATGTGTGTGTGTGTGTGTATATATATATATATATACGCATATATGCATATGGAAATATTTAATAGAGGTGTTGCATGTTTATATATCTATTTTGAAAAACATTCTGCTGTTTTCTCCTTGCAGTTTCAGTTACATACTTCTGTGTATTGGTTTCATTGAGCTATTGCAAATTAAAAAAAGACCAGAGTTAGAGCCAGTACGTAGTATTGAGGATGGGGTAAGGAAATTCATAGTCAGAAATATAAAATAAATGTAGTTACAAGGTCAGGCTCCCTTCCGAATGCAATATCTGCTGGGATATGGACAGCTGCAAGCTGTCCAAGAGAATCCTCAGCTCCATTGAGGAGAGCCGTCTGGTTCAGGTTTTGGACTGACCCATCAGAGCTGAAGTGTTGCTGGATCTGGCACTCACTAACGTGGAAGAGATCATTAAAGAGGTTAAGACAGGAGGCAGCATGGGCTGCAGAAACTGCCCTGGTTGAATTTGTGATCATGAGGAATGTGGGCCTGGCAGAACTGAGTCAGAACCCTGAACTTCAGGAGAGTGAACTTCAGCCGTTTATGGAATAGTTGGGTGAGATCCACTGGGAAACTGTCCTCAGGGACATGGGAACAAAATGGAGCTGGCAGCACTTTAAGAACGCCTTTATGAGAGCACAAGAGCTCTCTATCCGCTAGAATAAGAAATCAGGCAGTTGAGGAAGGAAATCAGCATGGCTGAGCAAGGACCTGCTGGCCCGGCTGAGGAAAACGAAAGTATAAGCAGTGGAAGCAGGAATCAGTGCCCTGGGAAGAATAAAGGGGAGCTGTCTGTCCATGCCTGGGGCCCCAGCACAGGAGGGATGCAGAGCTATTGGAGGGATCCTGAGGAGGGTCATGAAGATGACCAGAGGGCTGGAGCACCATGGAGACAGTTTGAGGGAACTGGGTTTGTGTAGCTTGCAGAAGAGAAGGCTCTGGGGGGAACTCATTCCAGTACTTGATGGGAGCTTACAAGCAGGAGTGGGACCAACTTCTTACACTGTCTGATAGTGACAGGATGAGGAGGAATGGCTTTAAACTGAAATGGGAGATAAAATGAAATTTAGGTTAGATGTTAGGAGTAAGTTTTTCACTTATAGGCTGATGAGACACGGCTGCCCATAGGAGCTCTGGTGCACATCCCTCGAGATGGTCAAAGCCACATTGGATGGGGCCACGGGCAGCCTCTGCTGGTGGGGGGCAACCCTGCCCATGGCAGAGGGTTGGAACTGGATGATGCTTAAGGTCCCCTCCAACCCAAATCATTCTGTGATTCTGTGACAAATTGTGCATTAGCCTATCTACCTTTTTTTTAAAAAAAAAGCTGTGGGCTTAAGCATGAAAATAGAATGAAGTTGAAAATTAGGACAACATTAAGGATGGTGCAGTTAGTCTGCATGGGTTCTCTGATGGGTGACCGAGAGCTCCCTGTAGTTACTTCCCTTCTACTTGGAAATTCTGGCCGTGCATTTGTAAGTCCAGCTCCATTGGTTTCGTCATGCCCAGATGTCTGCTACCTGCGTGTAGATAGCAAATTTCTTGGTGGTGCCCTTTGCTAATCTGTTATTCCATATGTTTTAAAGTTATGAGAAAGTTGCAAGGCTTTCTTCCTATATTTTTATTGATTCTCTGCCAGGTAAAACATCCCTGTGCTAATTGTGAGATAATGTACTCCAAATAGTAGTGGTAGCCCACCAATGCTTTATCTCTTGTTCTAGGAAAGCCGGTACCGAGCGTATCTGAAACTTCAAACCAAGTAAATGCTCGAACACAAAGGTAAGAAGCACCAGGCATTAGAAGCTGCTTGCCTTCTCCTGCCATGATTTTCTTGGTGCAGCATTGCCTAGGAGGAAGGCGGCTTTTTGAACAATGGCATAAGTAGGATCCCCCATCTCTTTTCCCAGGTTGAAGAGTGGCAGCCTCCCTAATGGCTCTTTGTACAGGCACTTTTCTTACCTTTTTGTCGTCCCTTCTTGCCTCTTAACTTTCCAAAGTCATTATTCCCTATTCTCAGTATTTTGTGTGTTGCTCACATTTATTTACAGATTGAAGAGAGCTTTAACAAGTTGAGGAGGCCAAAATGAGACGATTTCATTTTGATGATATTTTTGAGTTTTCTGTTAATTCTAACAATCTCCAGACAGCTGAGATGAACTGGTGCAGTAACAACAAGTGTGTTGCTGAACTATTTTCACCTCTTTTTCAGGACTGGAAATTCAGACAAGCTTATCACTGCAGAGCTAGGAAGGAAAGCGGAGGAGAACTTACCTGCTGCACCAGCAGAGAACACAAGCTCAAATTCGAGACAAGGTGAAAGTCACAGGAGAGTGCTTTGCTTTGATAATATCCTACCTGCTGCAGGTGGAAACACACAAACACAGACTGCTAAGAGTTTGCCCCAAAAAGAAAGAAATGAAAACTCCTCGTTTGCTGTTGATTCGGCACCATCCTCTGCCAAAGCACAGGCAGCAAAGCGAGACAAAGATAAAACGTTGCCTAGGATTCTCTGCAAGCCAGAAATTGCTGGCAACAGAAGCACAGCTGTGAAGGAGCCGCAGCCCGAGCGGAAAGTGGTAACGGCTGGGCTTCCCTCTGATCCCTTCCACAAGGCTACAGCAAATAAAGAAAACGAATTGCGAAGAGATAGTGATGAAAAACAGAAGAACCAGGACCCTGCCAAACTGTCCAATGGCCAGCAGAGCGTTAGCTTGTGGAATGAGAAGACAGTTGCTTCGGTGCAAGAACTGAACAAGAAGCAAGGGTCGCTGTCAAATGGGAACAGCAAATCTTCACCGCCTGTTTCTCTGTCTTCAAAAGAGCCGAAGCGAGAAGCAGCTAAAGTTTCCAACCAAGGCCTTTGCCTGTCGAGTCCGTTCACCAAGCAGTGTGTGGAAATGTTGCAGGACATTCAGTGGCACAGCCCTAGTAGTAAAACAGTAGAAAATGGCGAATTGCCAGTACCCCGTACCCCATCCGGAGTTGGAGACAGGCATACAGATGATACCACCGATAGTGTACGAACCCCAACCTGCCGGCGTTTCAACGAGGACAGTGCAACCCCTAGAATCATGGTCCCTCCTGCCACACCAGACCTGCCCGCCTGCAGCCCTGCCAGCGAAACTGGCAGTGAGAACAGCGTCAGTATGGCTGCCCACACGCTGATGATCCTATCGCGGGCTGCTATTGCGAGGACTAGCACTGCAACTCCTCTGAAGGACAACACCCAGCAGTTCAGGTCTTTAAGGAGCACAGTAAAGAAAAGGAAACTAGAGGACTTGAATGAGGGCGAGAGAAATTCTCGTTCCACAAATAGGAAAGACCTCCAAAGCTCTCCAACGCCGTCAAAAAAGAAGAAAATAAAGGTAAGTACAGGCACTATTAAAACTGTGAATGTATTAGACATGCATATTGTTTGTAATGGTTCAGAGGCGTTAGTCCGAATCCCTGACATCCTATTTATGCTTGTCAGTTGCTAACGTTGCCTGTTGGGCCTCTTCTGAACTAACAGCTCTCTTAAAATGAGTGAACTCTTCAGATACAGAACTCAAAGAATCACAAGGTTGGAAAGGGCCTACAAGATCATCAAGTCCAACCAACTCCTATGAACTGGCCAGTCATACCTATGGAAATCAAATGATTTCTTGTAAAAATGGATGAGTTGGTAAATTCTAACTTCAGTTTCTAGATCAAATTTAGAAGTCGGGCCAATTTAGACCAGGGCTTTCTAAAATCCAAACTGCTTTTGCATCCTAATTCACTACTGGGGCTACAAGCCTACATTTGGTGCATTATCCCACTTTGTAGTCCAGAGAACCTTGACGGCTTAGCAAATAGCAGAGAGAGACACAGAGAGGTGATGTATGTCTGCAACCAAGAGGGAGGCACAGTATAATTTTGTTACAGCTCGGTATGGTAACCACATACCCCTGACATGTTGTAAATGAAAAGCAATCAGTTACTCATCCTGCACCTTAGCAGGGCTGAGAGGAGTGCCTGGTAGAAGTGGGGGGGAGGAGAGGGGTCTGCTATTGAAGTTGAGAACTGAAATGCTGCCCACAGACATGCGGTTTGTACGCTGCAGGTATCCAGAATTCTGTATGCGCTTTGGTATCTGATTTCTGAGTGAGCTTCGTGGAGTTTTTCTTGCAGAGCAAATGGAGGGAAGAGAGAATGCTTCCAGAATGCTTTGGTACCCCGCTTTCTCAGTATCTCACACAAGTGTTCTTTTCTTCTCCTACAGAAAAAGAAGCTCCCAAATTCTTTTCCAGCGGGAATGGACGTGGACAAGTTCTTGTTATCTTTGCATTACGATGAATGAAAGAAGGTGAACTGTGACAGTGTAGAGCTAGGTATCGTTATGCTGAGGTTTTGCATGAGAAATTAGTTCTGAAGGGTGAGTTGCACTTTCAGTGCACTGAAGTTTCACTTTATAGCAAAATCATGCTGTTTCTGAAGCAGGTTGCTAAGTGTAAATATTGAGTTGGTATATGTTTATTTTTGAGAAAGCACTTGCGTAATTATAGAGCCATTTACTTTGCAAAGTTGTACATTTGTATAAATGTAATGTTGAGTTGTACGTTTCCCGTTACACCACGTTGTCTGTGCTCTGCTGCATTCTCTGTTACCCACCAGAACTGCTCCGTCCCTTCGCACAGCCGTTGTGCGTTGGAAGGCGGCGTTTGTAGTTCCCTGTTCTGAGCCTCGGGTTGTTCACCTGCAGCTTCCCTGCCTTGCTGAATCCCATGGGAGTTTCACCTTTGGCTCTGACTGGTTTGGACTCCAAGCCTGTTCTCCTGGAACCGTCAGACCTGTGTTGTAAGGCTTGGAGGGAGCGAACAGAAATACCTGGTAACTAAACAGAAGGAAAAAAAGAGAAACCCACCCCAAAGCATTTCTCATCTTTTGAAGGTTTTCCCAACCAGGCCCTGAGATAAAAGGATTTCAGTTTGTGTAGGCCTCACGTCTTTACAGCATTTCTTACACAGGATGTCTTTTGAATGCAGAATTACTTCCAGTACGAATACTTACGCTGTAGCCACAGCTGGACAAGGATTTCAAGTGCTCTACAGCAGGGGTAAATTCTTTCATCCATCATTTGTTGAGAAGGCATTTGTTAGTATTTCTTATCCTGACCAGACACAGTAAGATTTGCACCGATCTTTGTGTTTAACATAGAACTTGCTATAGTAACACAAACTCTTCAGGAGAAGAGCAGCTCGACCTGCAATTTATGTACTGATATTAGCACGGGACAAAATGAGCACCCTAATCCTTGCTCTAATACCGCAGAATGCTCTCTTCTGGTGTCCTCCTTGGTTCTCAAGTTGTTGAAGTCTTAAACAATGCAAGTTTTCTTGTAAGAGAGCTGTACAGCAACAGGGCAATGTTTCAGATAGTATACAAGGATTCCTAAGGAACCAATATTATGCAGTAGATGTTTATATTAAACCCATCCAATAACTAAATACTGCATAGCATTTACAGCTTGAATAAATATTTTTGTTTTAATAACGAGTGTGTCCTGTTTAATGTTTTGTTTGTCAACCAAGGAGTCTGGTGGATATTGTATGGATACAATACAATACAAGCCACAGCCTTTCCTGCTTAGTAGAACTGAGCGCTGATGCATGATATCTGTAAATAATTTATTTGCCACTTATTTAAGGCGGAGTGTTGCCATTCCATAGCGCAGCCAATATCCACCATCTTTCATTTGCAGTGCAAGTAATGTGACTGAAGCCATGAATTATCACTGTGCTTATTTATGCTTTCTAGAGAAAGAGTTCCCAAGCTGGTGCTGTTGGGGCGGGTGTTGTTTAGAAGAACAGGTACCCAAGTGTGGATTTCTAAGGTTGATTTAATTCTTCCTGTGTACCATTTGAACCCCATTTTGTTTGCTGTCTTTTCAAGCCTGTTCCTTTGCAGAGAAAAAGGAAGAACGCCATAAAACCAGCTCCCGTCATAGCCACGCCGAAGTATTTGTCCCCCTTCCTTAGTGGAAGTAAGGTTATAAAGGCAGTCATCTGGGAAACATACGGTGAGGTAAGAATGCAGCTGTCCTCTATCACACTAAGAAATGTGGGAGTGTTTCTCTTCTGCAGCCAGTGAGTAGAACAGATGGCTGGAATTGCCCATTTTTGCCCTCTGCCATAAAGTGTTGAAGAAACTGCATCTCACGGAAGCCTCGAACAAGACTCACTCTGCAGGAAGGCATTTTCCTGTTTCCCCATACTTGCAAAATAAATGCGTAACTCAGTTTCCCTGAAGACGTAACTGAGCTTCTGAGTACAGCCAGACACAGGGCAGGGTTACTGAAGGAGGGAACTGTGCTTGCACAATTCTAGGCCTGAACCTGCCTCTGTTCAGAAGAGTATGACAGAAGCGTACACCACAGGTGGTCACACGAGCACAAGGGGAGAAGCAGCGTTTTGAGGTTAGGCCACCCTTAGGTGTGCTCTGTCAGTACCTGCAGATCTAAGTAAGTCACCCACCGTGGCTCCCAGCTTACTTCACACTAAGGTGGGCCATAAAAGCGCTACAGAAGGCAACGTGACTTGGAGAACTTGGTGGCACCTGAGAAACCGCAAGTGAGAGGAGCCACAGTTGACATCAACATTCTTTATTGTCAGTTCTCGATACGTTACCATGATTTCACATTTTTTGCTTGTACTGTATGAAAACTTGTGTTGAGGCAAAGGTATAAAAGCCCAGTTGTTCGCATCAATCATCAGTGATGGAAGTTTTAGAATAGCTGCTGAGGAATTCAGCCCGTTACTGCTAAGAGGTAACAGCTGCTGCTCCTCGCTTTGATCACAGATTTTTTTTAAGGCTTATTTTTTTCCAGCAACTGTTTGGGCCTACAGCTTCTCTATCAATATTGCAGAAGCACCTCCTCCTCCATTGCAAATCCCTGCAAGGCCATACTGCCCCTGTTTCAGCGCATGGACCATGTGGACGACAATTCTTGCTCCAGACATTCTAGATAAAAGAAAAGAAAATATCAACATTGTAGTTTGAAGAAAACTCTGAATTGGACTTGCATGAGATTGTTGGCAGAATATGGCACCGATTCCCTGGAAGGAAACAAAACCAAGAGCATGGAACCAACAGAAGATCCAACAACCCCTTTTGTGTACGTTTAGAAGCAACACAGGCTCCTTTTCTGCAGGGACTGCACTTAAAAGGGGAGATTTCATGCCTGCACAGCCACAACCTCCTTTCTTGGTAAAGGAAATCACCTCTAAGTACTCTGTGTTACGAAGTATCAATCATCAGCGATCTTTCAAAGAAGGTAATTAATACTAAATCTCTTCCACCCACAACCCAATCAATGCTCATTATTCCTTTCAGTTTCTTCTTTGGCTCCAACTTGACATAACGTAAGGTGGTGCACTCATCCAGCTCCCATAAAAGCAGACATCTGAATTCTGTCATACTGTAGCTAATCTCCCTTAGAGACAAAGGTCACATTTCTTTACCAGAGCTGATATTGTGAAGGAGATAACGGCACATCTTGAGGGATTACAGCTTGAATACAGCTTTGTCAGCAAACTTCTGCATCGTGAAATGCTGCTACTGATTCTTCATGTACAACGTGGTTACTCCTCATCTCTATTTAGTAACTGGAAGGGCTTTGTCCTCCCGGACACAGCAGCATGCTCACCCTTAGGGAGGATCACTGGGATGGACTTGAGCCACGAGCACTGTGCAGTGCTGGGGAACACAGCAGGGAACATCACTCCCATAACCTGAGGAAAGAACTTCAGAGCAAACATCCCCCAGACCACCCCCAGCTGCTGCATTATGTGACCACAGTGTTTTAGATCTGCTGCTGGGAGTGCTTGGCAAGCTGTCCGTAACAGTAGGTGGCAACTACATGTGAGAAGAAAAACGGGATGATGCTTTTTCCAAGGTACCCTGAAATGCAACACCTGAATTCAGTCAGCACGTACTTGAAAGCACATTGCTATTAACCTTCCTACTTGCATTAAATTCATTAACAGAATCACCTACATCAGCAGCATGTAGAAAACACTGCCTCTGTGCAGCCAAAACAGAGCGCTTGTATACATACCCAATTGGGTGCCCAAGAGAGACAGCGCCGCCATTAATGTTTACTTTCTGTGGATCAATACCCAGCATTTTAATATTGGCCAGCACCACAACACTGAAGGCTTCATTGATTTCCCACATTGCAATGTCTTCTTTTTTCAGGCCCGTCTCACTTAGAATCTAGAAACAGTAATAAAAATGATTCTTGCTGTGAAAAAAACTCAGAAGCTGAAGTGTTTCATGGAAATAATGAAGACTGTTGTGAAGTCAAACTGCAGACAGCAAGTAAAGCCCCCCCTACACTGTCTGCCAAGCACAGAGCTCACATCTCAGAAGCACTTTGTCAGATGTGGAAGGAGCAAAACTGAGGTTCTGGAGCACAAACCTGAGTTCTCACAAAAGAAGGAATGGAGATTGCTCTAGCCCAAGAAATATTTTCATCGTATTTATACTAAGTACATCGCCACACATTGCACGCTGATACAGTACTGCATACAGCTGCCTTTAGCTCCTCTCTGGGGCAATCTGTATTTGTATAATCACATTTATTTTGCCTTTTAGTCACAATTGCTTGAAAACCTTAAAAGTGAAAACAAGGCCAAAAGTTGGTGAGAGCACCCGAACCTTAATCCTCTGCAAAACCCATTTGATTTCAGTGCTACTACAGGAAGGTGCACTGGGGGCTGGTGCAGCGCTGGGGAACTTTGCTGTCTTTTGCAAAAGCAGCCGTTTTATTCCTACCTTGGGAACAGCGTGCGCAGGTGCAATGGGAAAGTCAATGGGATCAACACCAGCATCTGCAAAAGCTGTACAAACATTAAGGAAAAAGAAAAGTCACAAAAGCTGTTGTTTAAATGCCTCATTTTCACCTTACGTTATTTTCATTACTTTCAAGCTGTAAACCCAGGCAAGAGAACAATTCTGAACAGAATGGTCACTGAAAATAATAGGCATAGAACTCAGTGCCTTACATGCACAACATCACAATATTCTCAGGTGTTCAGAATTATTCCACACAGAAAACTCTATGATGAAAAGCCTGCTGCTATGGCACGTGACACCTGCAAGTCCGTACTGAGGAGATGCAGTCGTAGCACCTACATCTGTGTGCTCTCTGCTCCGTGCATGACAGATAACAGGACAAACGGGGCTGCCAGTCGGGCACACCAGCAGAATATTTTCCACTTCTCCATTCACAGATGAGAAAAGAAAGGCCTTACCAACTATCCGTGCCAGCGGTTTAGCTTTCAGTCTCTTGGCTGCCTCCGTAGTCATCAGAACCAAAGCAGCTGCTCCATCATTCAAAGTACTGGCATTGGCAGCCGTAACTGTTCCTAGAAAAGGTAACATGTTTTAACAGAGGGGAAGATGAGATACCTCAGGTAGATCCTGCAGGCCCTTTGGCCTTACAAGGTCTCGGTATAACAGCTGCTGCACTGTGATAACCAACAGTTGGTTTTTTGTGATACTTGTTTAATCAAACCAATTTATCACACGTATTCATAAGCTACATCTGAACAGCAGTTCAGACACCTTCCGCATCGGCAGCGCTGCCAGCATTAACACAGAACTCCAGCACAAACATGTCTGTGCTGCAACGCCAGCTTTGCTTTGGCCAGGTTCCTCAGCTACAGATGCAGGGAGGTAACAGGGCACGACGTGCAGGCACACCAGGAGCTTACAGCTGTGCTGACCAAATCCAGCTGTTTCAGCCTTTACTGACAATGCACAAAGCAGGTTTTCACTGGTGTGCAGATTCTTCTCATTCTAAGCCAGTTTGTGCTGCTGTGACACCAAGCTTGGACTTAATTCATGGGACCTTTCATTATCAGGCATTGAAAATGTCATAGATTACTGCTGCGTATTCAAGCTCTTGTGAACAGCACTGTTCATTCTGACAGAGCATTCCTGCACTTAGTCAAAGAAATAAGCATTTGATTTAACAATATTTACCATTTTCTTTCTGGAAAACAGCTTTCAGCTTTGGAACCTTACTAAAATCAACCCGCTTGTATTCCTCATCTTCTGTCACTTCTGTGTCTGGCTTTCCTGAAATTCAGATTCAGTTTAGTTTTATGTGCGCAGTCCTTTCTCAAACATTCTAACACGGTACATGCATTAAATGTTCTCTAACTTCAACTACTTATTTCAGTAGAAAATGTAAACCTCCTTTTGTTTTCATAAATGCATTTTTGGCATGCATAAGTAATTCAGAGAATCATAGAATGGCCTGGGTTGAAAAGGACCACAATGATCATCAGTTTCAACTCCCCACTATGTGCAGGGTCACCAGCCACCAGACCAGACCGCCCAGAGCCACATCCAGCCTGGCCTTGAATGCCTCCAGGGATGGGGCATCCACAGCCTCTTTGGGCAACATGTTCCAGTGCGTCACCACCCTCTGTGTGGAAAACTTCCTCCTAATCTCCTTAATGTCATTTATTCACAGCAAATCATTTATACTTATTGATGTGCAAATGAAAGGGACAAAGAACAGATCCTTAAGGTAATTTACAGAGAGATTCAAACACACAAGCAATCTGTTCCACCAGAATTTAGTACACAGTCATCCCCTTGAAGAAGTTACTGCATGTAACATTAAAGGAAAAGAAATATACAAGCAGATAGAGATGACTGACTGCTGCATAACCTGCACTGAGCGCAGGCCCTGTTACAGCTTTCAAAGGACAAACACAGCTCACTTCACCCTCCCCCCCCCAATACCTTTCTTAGAGACGGTGACAGGAACAATTTCGTTCTTGAGAACTCCCGAATCCCACGCTGCTTTGCTCTTAGTGTAAGAGCCGATGGCGTATTTGTCTTGTTCCTCTCGTGAAATAGTGAACTTCTTTGCCGTATTCTCAGCACAGTTGCCCTTGGAAAAGAAAACAGACATGTTACATCTGGCGTTCCAGGGGATGCAAATGAGAAACGTAACCAACCAGAAACTTCTGCCATTGGAACAGCACCTTCACATTCAGTAGACGTGTTCTGAATGCAGACCGTGACCCCACACGAGGGGTTCTCCCAAGTTAAAAAAAAATGCATGCAGAAGTTCTAAATGCTGACTAGAGACTGGAGAACACACAGAACAGTGTGTTCGCATCATCTTATGCCATTCTTAGTTTGTCTGTTCCAAAAAGCCTCTCAATCAAAAGCCATTCCAGCTGAAATGCATGAGTGGTGTTCAGCCAACAGCACAGGTAGAGTGCACTCTATTGATAAGAATAAAGCACACACAGAAGCATTGAAAGCAGTCATTATCACAGAATCACAGAATGACCTGGGTTGGAAGGGACCTCAAGGATCATGAAGCTCCACCCCCCCCGCCTGGCAGGGCCACCAAACTTCCATGTTTACTAGCTCAGGTTGCCCAGAGTCCCATCCAACCTGGCCTTGAACACCTCCAGGGATGAGGCATCCACAGCCTCCCTAGGCAGCCTGATCCAGGACCTCACCACTCTCCCAGTAAAGAAATTATCCTTTCAAACTGTTCCCTCCTGATTTCCTATCTCCATACCAGGTCAGTATTTTTCTGGCCCCTCCCTCAGTTTTGTCCAATGTATCGTGCTGATGAGCTAAGCAGATCAGCTGACTCAAACCTTATAACAAAAGATATGGGATATGTACACTGGGGGAGGGAAAATAAGCACCAATCTGCCGAAGCAGAAGAGGCCATCCCCAAAGGCATCGTGCAACCTGACTGCTCCCACCCAGCGAGACAGCAAAACCCACCCACAGGTGGAAGAAATCACGTCATTTCTTTCAACCCCTGCTCTGAGCTATTCAGACTTCAGAGAGAAAGAAAAATGAACACACCGCTTCCCACCCCATTTCAGCCTTCCATCGAGTCTCTCCATTACAGGTACATGACTCATTCCTAGGTTTGTTAAAGGATGCAGTTTAATAATAAGCAACTTCTTCAAAGCCGTGTGAGGCCAACGGTTGATATTTCAGAACTCTGCAGGAATATTTACCATATGGATATGGTTATAAACATCCGTAAGTCCATCTTTTACGATCAGATCTTGCAGATTGACTCCTCCATAAGGTGTAGATCCTCTGCTCATCGTATAGGGAACGTTGGACATGCTCTCCATTCCACCAGCGACCATCACATCCTGCTCAGACAAAAGGGTTTATCATCTGAAAGCACCAGCGTTTTTATGAGGGATGTTAAAACAATGAACTGGAATTGGGCTGAGCCACTGCTGGTATTTACAAACCAATCTGCTCCTCAAGCTGAGGCAGAACAGACAAAAAAAGCAACGCTACAAGGACCATAACACACCTGCTGACCCCAGGCTATCGCCCACAAAACACATCCTGGGGTGTGAAGAGTAGCTGTCCTTAATGGCACGGCATCTTTAAGATATAGATAACCAAAGGAAAAACGCAAACACAGCAGCATTATTCTTGGAGAGTCCAGCATTGCTGTTAATACAACCGCTACAGACCTTTGACATGGAAAAAGTAGTAGCTAGGTCTTTCAGTACAGGCTTGGAAAAAGAATGGCTTAGTTCAGAATAGATTTTAAACTAAATCCAGGAACGGCAGCATGTAGTAACAAAGGAAACAAAAACAAGGAGGCTGGAAACAAACTAGAAAGGCAGTAACCTGGAAAGGCAGCTGAGATATGGCAGTGATAGACCAGAGGAACAGGAGTCCCTGGCATTTCTACTCCATCAGGCAAAAGACTTGGAGCTAAGGCAACTGTTTATATAGTCCTTCATGTGCACTGACTCCAGCCTCTGGGAACTGTCACACACTTACACCACAAATATCTCCCAACCCACAGCCAGGAAAAAAAGGAACAAAAACCATCCAGAAAAGCCACAGCGTGGAGCTCTGAGGGCGTAATGGGCAGCTGCCGGCACGTGCTGAGCCGGTCAGCACTGCACATCTCATGGGCTGAGCTGAAAAGTCCACTTCTCTTCAGAGCACCCAGCAAACAAACTCAGAAAGTGACCGCTCCGATGGACTCAGCAGATGTCAGCTACTAAATCCAAGCAGAGCTGTTTGCACACAAGTGCTGGACCTGATTCAAAGTCCAGTGAAAAGCCTTGCACCGAGCGCAGCAGGCACTGGGTGAAGTGTCATTCTCTGCTTTGCTCAGGCCTTGCTACAAGTGGTTGCCCAACTGAAAAATGCCGGTATTTTCACATGGGGGATGAGAAAATCAAATATTTCACTTTTGCTCCTGCGTAAACAAGATATATAATTATTAAGTACAATTCCCACTTAGGAGCCATTGATTTTGTCAACTAAAAATACGTCTTGAACCGACAATGTCTTTACTTCAGAGAATCTCAGAATACAGTGGACAGAGATGAGTAATTCTCCTCCATTCAGCTCTTGAATGAAAACACAATTCAGCAACAACAGAGAGTTTGGAGCTTTTCTGTTGTTCTCAAAGAGGCTGAAACATCTTTAACGCACTTAGAAACAGCACTGCTTTAACACGTGAAATTACTTCATTTAAGTGATAAAAGCTGTGGAAGTCAAGATGAGATCTCTCTCTTCCAACAAACACTGAGTTCAGTTCTTGATTTTTTTTCGGATGAGAAAGCCTGAAAAATTCCCCAAATTTTATGGGGAAGGCAGTAGAGAGGATTTATATACAAAATAAATCCACCTTATTTGCCCAGCTCTGAAAATAGATCTGACAGTTCCCACACTACAATGCCTTTTCTTTGTCTGCGTCAAACCAAAACGTATTTAAATTACTGTCAAATCAAGGTTGCGTAACCTAAGCAAACCTCACTCATTAGCTTCATTATTGCAAATCAAAACAGAGTCCCAAATCCAAGACCACAGCCACCTCAGGACAGGATCCACAAGGTCAGCTGTGCATCCCTTCCATAGAGCAGCACTGACACCACATACCTGGCTGCCACACATCAGGCTCTGGGCTGCCATCATGATCGATTTCATTCCTGAAGCGCAGACCTTGTTGACAGTTGTAGTATCAGTGGAGATGGGTAAACCTAAGTCAGGTAAGTTGTACAAACAACTGCATTATTTAAAGGGAGAACATTAGATTGGTGTTTCAACAATATTTCATATGGGACTGATGCTACTTTAGCCAGAGGGTACAGCTCGGGCAGTTCATCTACTCTCACCCCTTGTTACTGTCCTTGGAGATTGCTGTTGCTTTTCCCCTTCAGGCAACAGACTCAAGTGGTAAGATGGGAAGCAAGTGAAGAATTGGACATAAGAAGATCACTGAGAACATCCATCATTAGTATGAAGTGGTTTCAGCCTCTCCAGGTTCTGCAAACACTGCAGGCAATAACATCCATTGTGCACACAACAAGTGATTGCTGAGCATACACCACATGGCTCACTTACACCACTACAGCACAGAGCGAGCCTTTGGCCTGCATGGGAACAAGTGTGCAGCCTGTCCTACAGGGAGGCTGGGCACCTCCGTGCTCTAACTCACAGCTCAGTCATCTACAGTTGCATTAGCAGCCATCCACGAGAAGAAAAGACCACCTTTAAACCCAGAACGGACACAATGCATACCTGCACCCAGAGCCGCCTGTCTTGCTGGAGCTTGCCCTTGTCCAGCCTGCAGGACATTCCCCATATACACTTCTTTCACTTCTTCTACAGGGATACCTAGAAAACAAGCGAGGTTTGATTGCGGATTCTTTGCACAGAAGGGATAATTACCTGCCATGAACCTTCCCATTACAGTTTCCTATAGAAAAGAGACAAAACGTGCCATGTCCAACCTGTGTGCTATAAGCATTCCAGATCTCCACCCTCATATTCACAGAACACGCTGAACTGGGGACCTCACATCAGAATTCCCTCGTCTGCTCTCAGATCAAGGTAAGTAAAGCAAACATGCCCAACTCTCCCCAGTCACCTGATCAACAGAATTGTTGTGGATGGTTAAAGGCACAGAACTTCCTACTTGTGACCACAATGTCCAAAGAAACAGTCCTGTTTGTTTAATGCGGAGCAGCCGCTGCCCACACACAGCAGAGGTGTGCGCTCTCTCCCTCTGCTGCCCACGCAACAGTCCTGGTGTCCAACTTATTGTAATGTGCTGTTTCAACAAGCCAAAGAAAATGAACACACCTCTCCTCCAAATGACTTCTTGGCTGATTTAAAGCTATGGACTATCTCATAGGGTGTCAGAGGAGTGCCATGTCAAAACAGGCAGGGAAAGGAAGGACTCCTGGTTTGAGCAACAAGCTGCCTTCATATCAGCTTCAGTGTGTCGTAACTACACCCAGACAAGCAGTCAGCATGTCCTATGCAGTTGGGAACAGCACAGACATTCCTAAGTAACATTCTGCTCTTAGAAGCAGCATTTACAGATGGAAGCAGAGTCCAACGGGCACCTTAAATACCATTTACGGATTGAAGCCTTAAAAGTTCTATGGGGGAAGGGAAAGAACACCAACAGAAAAGTCTATTTTACCAAACAACTTGGAACCAAATGACAGACTGATAACATTCAGAGCTGTCGGAGGTTTTCTCATGCAAACACATTTACGTGTACCTGCTCTGTCAATTGCTCCTTTAATTGCAATGGAACCCAGTTTAGTAGCTGGCAATGATGAAAGAGAGCCTTGGAAAGATCCAATGGGCGTCCTTACAGCACTTGTTATCACCACTTCCTAAGAAGACAAGCACAAAATAAAAGTCACGGTATCTTTACACACGCACACATACATCCCAATTTACTTATTTTATTTATTTAAAGATTATCCTTTTACTCTTTCATTCATGTCACAGCTCCCCTTTTATTCAGTAAGCAGCTCAGAGCACCAAAACTATCTTCATTGGCGCATGCAGCATGAAAAACAAAGACAAGGAATTTGGGACCTGTGCACCATTGTGGGAATATGACCCCGTCGGGATGGCAGAGTGCCACAGGACGGCTCTGAGGGCTGCAGTGATACAGGATCCCTAGGAAGGACAGGCTCTATGTGAGGGAACAGCTGGAATGCATGGAGCTCTGCCTTGGGATGGGTGATGCCTGAAGGAATCCCAGGGCTTGGAGGAAAGGGGGGCCCAAGCTGGAAAAGGCTGAGCTACTGAATGCCTCCTTCACCTCAGCCTCCAACAGCAAGGCTGCCCTTTGGGAATCCTGGGTCCTAGAGAGCAGGTTAAAAGGCCGCAGCAAAGAAGATGCACCTCTGGTAGAAAAGAATCAGCTGAGGGAATACTTGAGCCAGCTGGACACCCCTAAGTTCAGAGGCACTGGTGGGACACACCCACAAGTGCTGAGGAAGCTGGCTGTGGTCAGTGTAACGTCACTCTCAAAGATCTTTGAATGGTCACAACAACTGGGAGAGATACCTCAGAGCAGGAGGAAAGCAGGCATCGCTCCCACCATCAAGGAGGCTGCAGGGAACTACACACCAGTCAACCTCGGCTTGATACCCAGGAAGGTGATGGCACAGCTCATTCTGGAAACCATCCCCAGACCCATAAACAACAACAACATTATCAGTCAGCACTGATTCACCAAGGGGAAGGCACGCTTAACCAACGTGATAAAGCTTTGTGATGAAATGACGAGCCTGATGGATGCAGTGGGAGCAGTAGATATTGTCTACGTGAACTTCAGTAAGGTGTCAGCATCCCCTTAAGGCCCTCATAGAAGAGCCGGTGATGTACGAGCTGGATGGGCAGACAGTTGGGTCCATAAAGGCTAAAAGTCTGGGACCAGAAAGTGGTGATCAGTGGCACAAAGTCCAGCTGGAGATCAGTAAGTAGCCTCTGCTCGGCACCGATGAGGCCATATGAGAAATGCCAGGTCCAGTTCTCAATCTCTCAGTATAAGACACAGAAAGAGACCAGCGAAGGGCCAAAAAGTGATTAAAGGACTGGAATATCCAGCACTGCTCAGTCTGGAAGCTCAGAGGTACCTCAATGAGTACAAGTATCTGAAAGAGGGGTACAAAGAAGACAGAGCCGGGTTCTTTTCAGTGGTGCTCAGTGCCAGGACAAGAGGCAATGGACACAAACTGGAACACAGAAGGTTCCCACTGAACACCAGAAAGCTCTTCTTCACTCACACAGGTTGCCCAGAGGTGGTAAAGTCTCCTCCTTAAGGACCCACAAAAGCTCTCTGGAAACCATCCCGAGAAACATGCTCTACATGACCTGGCCTGAGAACTCTCCCATTGGCCAAGTCTTTGACTCAGTCCCACTGGTGTATGAAGGCACTGTACCAAGCGCCAGGGAGTTAAATGCTGTCGTACTGACATGGTCTGTACATTGCGGAAGGTACTGTCACTACAATTTAAGGAAAGTTTACTCTTAGTGAGTTAATAGCTCAGGCCTTGGGAGACCAAGCATCTCACCAGGCCTTGCCAGAACACCATCAGATTAAAGACGTGTAAGCTGTAGTTTAAGCCTGCGGGGACACCTGACTTCACAGCTGGCAGTCTCTCAAAACAGATGTCGTATTGTTTTGCCACTTGGCTTCAATGTGACATCACCGTGTCTACTTACTCCCTGTTGGAGCAGCACAGGGACTGGCAGCAGAAAGGTGAGCATTTGGGATCTCTGTCTGCCCTGAACAGCCCGAATAGCCGGACAGCCATTGCTAAGAACCAGCGAGTACCTCCAGCGGCACCAGAATGCAGACAGAACAGAACCTTAAGGAGGAGCAGACACTGACCCCCTGCAGCCCCACGGAACGTCACACTTACATTTAAGGTGCGCTGCGACGCGTAGCCACGGCTGGCGTACTTCAGAGCCTGCAAAACAAGCACACGCTCAGAACTGCGCGGCACCGAAGCCAACGCCACGAGGAGAAACAAGCCCAGGGCCGCTGACCCAGCAGCGGCCGCCACACGAACGCGGCGGCACCTCCCGCCGCCCCACCTCATAGCGGGGCCCACGCGGAGCCCGCCCGGCACCGTGACCTTGGCCGGGCCGCCGCAGCCCCGCACCGCGCCGGGCGTGCGGAGGGAAGGAACGAGGAAGGATCCCTCCGTGGCAGCGCCGGCCGCCCCGCCTCACCCGCAGCAGCCCGTCCGCCGCCCGCCGCCGTCCCAGCATCGCCACGGCCGCCATCCTGCCGCCTGCCGTCACCTTCACCGCCGCCCCTCCCTCAGCCTATAGGCGGCCGCGCGCCGTCGCCTCCCCGCTTCCTATTGGTAGAAGGGCTGAAGGCGGGACTAGTTCCGGCCCTGCTATTGGCTGAGCTCGAAGCCGGCCCGCGCTGTCACGCACCGCCTCCCCGCCCAGCCCCGCCGTCGCTCCTGGGCCGGGCCGTGCGGGGCCGCGGGTGTCGCGTCGCGTTGCGGGCCCTTCGCAGCGCCCCGCGTAGCCACACGGTGGGCATCTCGTAGGTTGTAGGTGTCCGAAAGCCGCCGGACAAGAGGTGAGAGCCGGCTGGGAGCAGCACGGGCCGCAGGTGTGGACGGGGAACGTCTGCAGAGAGTCCAGTGGATGGCAACAAGGATGTTCGGGGCCTGGAGCGTCTCCCTTAAGGCTGAGGGACCGGGGGGGGCTGGAAGAAACTGAGGAGGGATCTGATCAGTGCTTGTGGGTAGCTGGGAGTCAAACTGACGGGGCCCACCTCTCTTCATTAACGCCCAGCAACAGGACGAGGGAAAACGGGCACAAACTGCAATATAGGAAGTGCTATAAAACATGAGGAAGAACTTCTGCGAGGGTGACGGAGCACCGGAACAGCCTGCCTGGATGAGGTTGTGGAGGCTCCTTCCAGTCCCTATGATTCCATGATACAGCAGTGGTGTGTTACATCCCTTCAGAGACTGGCAGCCCCGAGCCATGCCGCTGCATCCACACCTGCAGCTGGGGAGCAGCCCACGTGCAGATCCCACCCACGGAGAGGTTCCCCACCACTTCGGTCCTCAGAGCTCCTACAGGTTTGTCTGCCAATAGAACAACTCTAGTCACTTCTTACCTACAAGGCGCTGTTTTTGTGGGGATCTGGCTCTGCACCTGTAGAGATCGCGTGCCTTTGGAGGTATCCTTGAAGCAGCGCTGTGAATGCTCACCGGAACCATTTCCACACGCAGTGGAATTTCCACAAGGAAATCCTGAGCAGAAGCTCTCAGCCTGTTCTTCATCCCCTCATGCCACAGCCCGCTGCGATTCTGCCAGCTGTGCCAAGTGTAACGCAGTGGGGCCAGCACTGATGTTCTCTCACCTGGAAGAGCACTTGGACCCCCAAACATACTGATTGAAATACCATTTATTGGCACTTGCACGAGGAAAAAGGAGGATGCAGATAATCTCATGTCCCTTAGGATGCTGGGAACCACAAGCTGTACAGACACCTCCAGCCAGGGAAGGACAGGTGCTTCTGAAGTAAAATAAAGTCAAAAGCGAGTCTTAAGCTGAAGAACTCCAGCACATGGAGAAGCCACGTAATGAAAAAGGAAACATCTCCCCACAGCATGTATTTCAGAATACAAGGCTTTTAACATCAAAAAACGCAGGAAGAACCTTCAATGGGCCAAACCAAAAACTCATCCAAGTCAGCTCCCCCACGTGCCTGGGGATGCAGCTGGAGCAGCGTCTCTGCTGGCAGCTTGGGCTGCACTTTCCCCTGGGAAGCAGGAGGGTAAATAAACAGAATGTTTACATACAGGCTCCCTGCCCTGACCCCACGTGGAGCTGCAGGACCACATCCTTACCAGCTGCCTCCTGACCCAGCCCAGTGGGCATCACACCGTGGGGAGGGAGGAAAGCTTTTTACCTTTCAGCAGCTGCAGGGATACAACAGGGGACAGCAGGAACTGGTTAAGGTGCTTTCCAGCCTTTTGTGGCTTTGGTCCTGTGAAACTCACACATCCTCCTCTTCTTCCTCCCCCTCCACCTGTTGCTTTCTCCAGTCAGCTGATTATTTCCATTCCCCCCCTTTCTCCCTTAGCTCTTTTTTTGATAGCTTGACGATTTTTTTAGGATAATTCCTATTCAGGAGAATTAAGAAGAGAGAGTTCAACAGGGGCTGCACAGAACAGCACCCCTGGTTCAGCTTGAGGCTGAGCAGGACAGCCACCGTGCTCTCTGGATTTCCTGACCACCTATCTTCACTGTTCAGTAATGGCAGAGGGTACGTCCTCACCTTCAATGGATCTGTCAGACATGTATTTATCTAACACACAAGCTGCATCTCCAGCAACCCCTGGAGACAACCCATGTTTCAGCATTATAAACCAATCTGCTGTTTTTTACTAAGTACTCCCCAGTGCTGATGCTGCAGGGCTTCAGAAATAGTTCTGCCCAACTCTCTGCGTTTCTACTTCCAAAACATCCATGGTTGTATTCTCCAGGCCATAGTTTTCCTACTTCTATGCCAATTTGCTTTCTATGCAGCTTTCCAGCACAGCACATCCTGCTGCAGAGAGCCCTGCATGCTTACTGAACTTGATCTGCATTCCTGCAGCTCCCTGCTGCTGAACCTGCAGGAGGTGTGCCACTTCCCTGAACACCTTCAGTCGTAGAAATCAATACATAGCAAATCCTGAGCTGTACAATGACGTCAGACCACAGTCTTCAATTAGAAGTACCCAGAAAGAAGACAGCACATCCCCTTCTTGAATTCTTTTGCCATCTCTTCACACTAATCACATCTATAATGTGTCCTAATCTCAATGTTGGTAATTTCAGTCTTTCAGTCTATTGACTGACATCACTGAGAACATCACCATTGCTAGAACCACCGAAACGATAAGCAGGCACCCTGCCTATGCACTGCTCAGAGAGGTTGCCATGCTAAGCAAAGTCAAAGGTAAAGCCAAGTTCTACACTTATCAGAAGAGTGAAGAAGGTTTGAAGCCTTCCACGTTTAGGTCACCAATCATACCTAAGCTGTGATCACGTGAAGTCATCGTGAAAGCTCTGCCAATAGGAACTGCCAGGTTAATAATTGCCATGTGCACTGTAGAGTCAATTTAAAAAAAAATCCTATTTATTCCATACAAACAAACCTTTGCACATACCAGAAACACAAAACATTGGGTGCACTAAAAGAAATAAAGGAGCTGAAAAGTAAGAATAAAATTCCCATTGAAATAGAAGGACAGTGAAGCCATCACAGAAGCAGCACAGCTTGGAGCAGCCAGCTCTTCCACACCGTTTGCTTGGTGCAGAACGAGGCACCACCAGTCCCATCAATGCGGTGATGGCACCACGAATGTTCAGCCACGGCCATTTTAAGTCATCGCAGAGACTTCAGTTCCTGAAGGCCCTGACAAGAAGGGAGCTGTCAGTCTTTATTAGTTATCTCTCCTCCCTCACCCCACTTCTTTTGCTTTTTATTTCCTAAACGTACACCGATCAAAACAGACCTTGGGACTTGGAATCCAGCCACTTCCTTAAACTGGTTTTTCAGGAGCTTGAACTAGACTTAAACCTTCAGCAGGAGAAAGAGACCAAAATATCTTGCTGATACATGCGTGGTCTTTTATATTACATTTTTTATTTTGCAAGAAAATAAATTATACAACTTAAAAAATAAAATTCAAAAATTAAGCAGTACATCAAAATAGTTCAGCTGGACTGCCATACAGAACTACCACCATTCCAAACTGTACAGCGTTATCACCTCGGGAGTGGCACACATTCAGAACTGTAAATACCGTACGCGGATAGATATTACAACTCAGGAACTCAAGTTTGCTCAACACTCCAGACTACATATAGTGTATATGACAGGAAAGCTTTCGTGTATTGTTTATTTCAGAAATCTGGCCTCCAAGGATTACAAAGATAACATCCCAGTCATCCGGATGAAATAGAAAAGAGTTTGAGTTTAAGATAGCAAATCGTTCTGTAAAACTATCAAATCTTTTTGCCAATTGTATTGTCAAAACGCGCCCTTAGCAGGACAATGGCATCCCAACACAAATCAATGCAATGCGTGAACATTCAATGCGTTTAGATTAAGTTCATAAAGGTGGAAACAGGAAAGTCACATTTCCTTTTGGAAACGCAACTGCATTACAGGCGTAACAAACGAATGAAAGATGAACAAAAATAGGAGCTAGGAACGCCAACTGTGGAAAGAGGAAAATGGAAGACTTCAGAATTGAAACCGAGATCCTCATCATGTTGTTGGGACAGAGAAAGTTTTAACAGTATTCCTTAATTAACCCCATGAAGAGCGATTCCCCCCCTCCCCCCAGCCTCATCTACAACAGGTTTTCTCCATAGCTGTTCACCGTGGCAGTGCGTGTGGCAACATGCTCCTCAGATGCAGCACCTCTTTTAAGCAAGGTCTTTGGACATGTGAATTCATAGCTAAAAACTGTAGCCTTAAAAGTGCGTTGTTGCCATATTGCAAATGAAGAATAGTTCATTTTCATTCAGAGCTGAACTCTGCCGTCCCCAAGAGAACATTCACCCCAGCTACCTCCCTGTGCCCAGCTGTTATGAGTCTAAGTGCATATTGGTGAAAGTGACCTGATGAAGGATGCTAAGCACGATTCTGCATCTGTAACAAATTTGCTGGTGTGATTCTCAGATTTAATAAAAAAACAACATCCATTTTCGGCAAGTATTTAAAGAAAAATGACCACGTCGTAGGCATATTACCAACTGTATTTCCACATCGCAGGGGTTGAGAAGTACATCGGTAACTTTGAGGTTATACTATTTCAAACTTATGAGTTGAGGGAAAACACAGTCTGTTAGATTTTAACATTCTGCTGCTTTCTGCACGCGCTCCAACTTCCTGAATGATTGCATATAAGACGCTCTCAACTCTTCTCAACCTAAGTCAATGGCTTCAGAAGCTGCATTACCCAGCACTCCATCTGTGTGTTCCTCTGTGGTTAAGGGCTGGAATTTCTTATGGTGGAGGCTGTGCTCAGACATGTTTAGAGCTCTGGGTTGTCAGTTTCTCCCAACTATCTCAAGTGAGCACTTACTGTAATTTACCTTTCCAATACCGAAACTCCCGTAGCACAAGGATTTTATTAGAATTTTGTTTCCTAATATTGGAATAGCCTTAGTGGCTAATTACACGGTGCACCACTTGCTTTTGATTCTGAATAGCAACACCATAGGAGAAGAAAAAAATATGCGTTATTTTTCAACAGCATCTACTGTTTTTAATCAGTAAAAGCATCGAGCTTAATTTGTAATGTGTAAATGCTAATTTGCCAGGTCTCAGTGTCTCTCCGTCTCTTCTTGTTCATGAAACCTCTGGCACTGCAAATTTCTCAGTCAAATAGAGGACCAAGTACACACCATATGCAGGCAGTCACGATGGCATTTATATTAATAAGCAGACCAAGCAGCCTGTTTAAGGGGGTAAACAGCCACTCTCGTAGTGAGTTTGCTTTCAAACCACTCTTAATTCACCCTTTACTGCAACCACGTAAAAATAAACTCCTCCTCTTAATGGGAGGTTTTCCTTTTTGACTAAAGTCAATCCTATCCTCCACCCACTTTCAATCATTTGAGAAGACCTTGAGATATTGTATTTGAACAGGTAAAATAAAAAGAATGCACACTTGCAGTTTATATACGAATATTCATACAGAACTGAGTAAGGCTCAACTTACCTTTTGTCCCAAGACAGGCACTCTGCTCCACTGATTCCTATTACAGCCCAGGACACGTTGGGACATTTCAGAGTAGCAGAGAGGCAAGCATTGCCAAACAACTACTTCAGATGATTGAAAACAGAAGAGGTAACATTAAGAAATTGAAATTCCTGGTGCAACATTGGCACTCTCTCCACATACATCTCACAAGGTGTTTTTCCTAAGCTTTTGACCATTTCTGTAAGAATTGTATTTCCCATTCTGACACTTTCAAAACGAAAAGCAGAGCATTTGTTTTTCATGGAAAGATGGTGACTTTCAAGGAACAAAACAGCCAACGTACGTTTAACCTTACATACATACATACAGAGAGAGCTACCGGTGAGGAATTGATGCAGGGATCTTTGAGCATTGCCTCCTTTCTGAGAATTTGTGCATCAATTGCTCTTTAATGCATTCAGATATACGGCATACTTAAATATCTGGCGTACAAATATTAAATGTATAAGGAAATACACTTAATATTTCTGTTCACTATAACAGACCCATCTATGGAAACTGTTTTTATAGTGGAATATCATTCAAGAAAGCTTTGCCTTCTCAAAAAGGATTGTACCAAATCATCTGTCCAAATAAAGTAACAAATAATGTATATCCACTTCTTTACAGAAAACAATTTAAAAACAACCATCTCTTGTTTAGAGACAAGTATCGCCCATGAGCTGGAATTGTTTTTATGTCACTTATGTGTCAAATATTAAAATCCAGTTACTAGATTGAAGCACTGCTCTAGCCAACAGATTTTAATGGTAACAAATATATATCAGTTTGTGAGGCATGTGTCTCTCAAATGTTATTACAAAAAGGATCAAAGGTGGACAGTACATGACTCTGCTGATCCAAAACACAAAAGTGAAAGTGCTACTTCTAGTCCTAATCGCATTAAAAAAAGAAAACAACAACAAAAACCAAAACAAAACTAGTAGCAGTTCCTCAGTGCATGAATATTTGAATATTTTTCCTTGTGCAAGTACTGGTCATCTAAAAACCCAAACCTGTATTCTTCCTGGTGGGTGTAAGTCAAATCTACTTTTAAAAGTTCACAGCGGGCTCTTCATGAATGCAGGTTTCCCACAAAACAGCATGCTGTTAAAAGTGTGCAACATGAAGGGAATGCCATCATGCTAGCTGAATGAGATTGGCAAAATAGAGTCCTCTTTAAGGTAAGGCAGGGATTTTAATACGTAATGAAAGTCAAAACAGGTCCTTCTGCAGCACAAACTGTTGCAGCTGTCTGTCCAAGCACCCTTCTGTTTATGTTCTCAGCATCTCACAGAGTCCTCGCGTTATGCCATATATATGAAGGTGTTGATATCCGACTCATCTCTTCTGATATATTTGTGCTCTATAAGCCATTCAATTTGCTCTTTTATCATTTTCTTTTGTGGTAAGAACATGTTTTTCAATATTTCTACCAGTTCAGTCTGAAGTTGGGCATTAGTAATTTTCTTCCTCATTTTCATTATTTGGATGATAGCCTCCTGGTGGGGAATGAGAGAAAAAACATTCTGAAATGTCTGGTGGAAACCACAAAGCGAACACAGCTTTAACAGGGGACTCCTGGTACAGCAAGGAAATAAATATTCTTCCTCAAAAATCAAATATAAGAATTATTTTGCCACTGTAAATACTGCACTTAAGACACACCCCAATTCAAATGAGGCAAGGCCAACATCTGCTCTTGCTTACATATTCCTGAAGTGAGGGCCAAACCTTTACCCACTTGAAAACAAGACACTCTCTGATTACAGCATTCTACCTTATGGAATTACAGCCAGTTGCCCACATTCATTATCATGACTAAACTTCAGAATAAAACAGTACAAAGATCTCCTGGGAGTTTCTATTCCCCTATGCTTACAATGAAGAACAAAGTAAATCAAAAATGCTGAAAAAGAAAACAAATAACACGATAAGCTTTACTTGCAAGGTCAAACCACGGCATTTGTTATCTTCCAGTTTGTGGCCAAGAACTCAATAGAACCCAAACCAAAGGAAACTGTACAAAAGGCTAATTTAGGATATGCTCACAGCATGACTGAGGTTATAAATCCATGAAGTAAATGGCTTTGAATTTGCCAGTAACGAGGTATTAAGTGTATTAAGTGCAATTCCTAAGCCTAAGTAGATCCTGAACTGTCTTCACAAAGAAGATGATAAAGCAACAGAATGGAACCCTGACAAGATGCACAAGAAATACAACTTGAGTCAGTGGTGACTCTACAGAATTTTATATCTAGAGAGTGAGCTAGTCACTAAAACCTGGTGTTTGTTCACCTGCCCATTCTCTGAGCAGAAGTCAGGGTGATCTGAGACATACTTTGTGAAACACAAGCTTAGTGTCAGAGTAGCACTTACAAGGTGTTCTCATTTGGTAAGCACATGCAGGCATTAACCCTTCAGCTAAAAGAACAGCCAGGGTGTTAACTGAGGGGAGACAGTTTAAAGCTTGGCTGTCCTGGAGTTAAATCTGTGACTACAAACGCACACAGAATGAGCTCTTCACAAAGCATCAGAGACATAGAGCAGAAATGCAAGTGGGATTAAAAAGCATTCATTTCATTCATCAACAATCAGAGGCTGCAACAACATAAGAAAAGAACTGTGACGTTCCTCTGACACACACTTACCTGGGTTCGTAGTATCCTTAGCTGGACTATTCCTTCATTCTCCTCTTCCCTCATTCTCTCTGTAGTAAGTTGCAATCGACCAATCAAATTTATCTTGCCCCTTTTCTGAACTTTAGCATTTTTTCTGAAAAAGTTGTATTGTATAAAAATAAGGCAAAAATACGTTTTCAATTACAGAATTCCTATTAAATTTAAATTACAGCAGCAAGGAGAACCATCGTGTATGAGACATTTATAGACTAGAAGCATTGCAGGACTGGGATAGCAGCTGACAAGTCCAAACTCAATCCCAATTCCTCCATCCAAAAAGCCCACCACCAACATCCCAGTGTTACCACAAAATTCATCAGCTGAAACTGACAGCATTCAAAATTGAAAGGTTACCAGCACTATTTTAAAGAATAGACTTCTAGAGAAATATATTCCAGTTTAGTTATATAAAACTAGCGTTCTTCAAAGGAGTTTTTATAACAATGTTCAGGAAACAGGACAAGTTCATTTTTCATCACAAGAACTGTCTGTATAGCATAAAAAACTAGAGGGAAAAAAACCAGACATCATAGCAGGCATGGCAAAAAGCCGATGGCATTCTTCATTGGTCACCCCCAAAGCTTCTGTGCAGCCTGTCTCTTCTGTCATGTGTTCACATCATTTCCCAAAGCTTGTGGATGACGAGAACAAATGAACCACCATGTCCCCGGGCAAGAAACTAAGCCCTAGCAGCACCAGACTTGTCATTTTCCTACATAAAGCCTCATGGGCTCATTAGTAATGGGAAGATGGCAGAGCCTCCAATTCTGCACCACATCCCTACAGGCATTTAAGAAATTTAACTTCACAGAAATCAGAACTGTACGAACACTTGTCTGAAGGGGCCGCTGGCGGTCATCTGCTTCAACCACCTATCAGAAGCACGACTATCACTACAAGTAAAGCAAATATAGGACAGCAAAGCCTGTGTCTAGCTGAATCTTGACAACTTCCAAGGACGAAGGTTAAAGTGAATTCCTTTTAACTATAAAAAAGCACATTGTTATTTTCATTTTCAAACATCATCTTACATTAAACTGAACTCCTGGTTCACCGAGAAGAGGGTTCCTTCTGTAAAGTCTTTGGGTGAATTGACTTGAGGTTCATACAATAAAACCTGACGTTTCAGCTTTGGAAATGCTACAAGAGACTACGGAGAAAAAGGGGGGAAAAAAGAATGAAAATAAAACACCAGATTTTCTAAATGGAAACAAGTACTATTTAAGAACATAGCTCACTGACGTGCAGACTGTAGTGAAGGAACCTTGACTGAAGGTGCCAGAGGGCAACACAAAGTCACTAGTAAAGTCAGGGATGGGACACAGCTTAGTAAAATGTCTTTCTCAAATGAGTTACCATAAGTAAAATAATAAAAAGAACAAATGCACAAACTCACAGCTACAGAAGTAGCATGTGGTGTTGCCTGATGTACGTTATTTCTCTTTTCTTTTGTGAGCTAAACTATTAAAAGACTGATAGAGGAAATGCTGCATTATTTTTAAGCAACACACATTTATCAAGAGTTCTTAGAATTAGACCAGTCCCACTCCACAAACCACAATCACAACTGCGTGCTTTAGGCTGTATATGGTCAGAAAGATCTTGCTGTTTCCAAAAGCTTATGTTATGTAATTCCAAGCATAGAGAACACATTAATGTAAAGGCTGCATGTGCTCAATAGTGATACAAGGAGCCAGCGTTACAATAGGTTAATTAAGAAATAAGGTGTTCACATTTCAGTTTTGAAGTATTTTCTGACAGCACTTTAAAAATACTAATTCCGTACTTCAGAGTACAAAAAAATTCAGGAAGAAATCTGTTTCGAAAGAAAGTGAAATACCCATAAAGTCCTCCTAAGTTCTGCATCAGGGAGTTCAGTTGCCAGTTTAAGATTTTCAAAGCTGATCTTCTCTCGGGGTCTTTGGTTCCACGCAAACAGCACAGCGAGCTGAAATGTTGTTACCTCCAAGTCATACTGGCCAACCTCATTCTTAAATGTTATCTGTGAACAGAATGACAACTCTGCTTGAAAGGCTTTCCGGATAACAAGCTTTCTTGCTACTATGAACACACAAAGAGCGCTGTGGCACTGAAACTGAAGCACCGAAAAGTAGACTTACAATTCCATTGGACATGAGGTGGTGCCAGTGCAGTTTTCTACCACTGTGATTCTTTTTATAAAATTCTTCAACTTCGGGGATGAGATCTTCCAGCTCCGTGGGCAGTGACACAAACACTTTCTCAGAACTACGGGACCAGGCACCAGCATTTAAAATTTTAATATTCACAGAGTCAGCTGTAAGACAATACGGGATTATATGAAACTGCAGGTAGAGCAGACAGACAAACAGAAGGCATTCTTCTCCTGTTCTAAATACAATTACGAAGGGCTGAATTTTCAGAAACTAGCAAGGTGGCTACCCATTAACGTACTCCATTTATGGACCACTGGCTTTCTACTAGCAATACTAGCTTTGCTTTTTTGTCTTCCCTCTGCAGAGCTCCTTAAGCAGTGATGCAGCTCTACAGCTGCTGTTGGTAAGCACCACTTAGGGGGTTTCAGCAGCAGCAGCCGGCCCAATGTTGGATGCTCTCAGTGTTTCTCATCAGGGAAATTTCTCTCAGAAATGCAATTCGAACTCTTAACAGTGTGCATCACTCTCTCCTACTTGCTGGTAAAGGAAGAGCACAGTATAAAGCACTAATGAAGAATGGGACATAAAGAAGGGGCAGTTAAAGCATTCACCTGGTTGGAGATGGATTCAAGCCCCACCTTGAATTTAGCTACAATTAGGGAGCCTATATCTAGAAGAAATACCCAATGACTTTCAGAAAGATATAGCTCAAATGGCAACTGTTAGAAAAGTGAAGTACAGACACTCCAATCTAAGGGTAGCAGTTCTCTGAAGACCGTTCAACCTGCAGCTGATATAATTTTTAACTCAAGGCTCAACAGCATTTTTTAGCAGCACAAGAAATGAAAACCACTAAATCATATGAAAACAATACCTGGTAAAGCAAGTTTATTATTTTTGTGCATTTCTTTGAAGGCCTGGTTCAAGTCTTCAGATACTTTGATATCCTGGAACATTCTAGCCAACTTGTTTACATAGTCTGCTGGCATACCTACTTCCTGTATAAACAAACAGAATGCTAAACTATGACACAGACAACTAAGAATAATAATAAACTCAAAAAAGAAAGAGTGGTACACAGACAGCATCACGTCATTCTAACAAACTTTGCTGTGATATAAAGTAGTTCTTTTGCATGTATCACAAGTAGTTCCCCTTAAGAGTATGATGATTCTTTTAATGAAATCCAAGTGCTTAAGAACATAGGCATGCATCAAGGAGTAAATGAATGAAGGCATTCAAATAATATTGTAATTTACATAAAATTTCACAATTAGACCACCAAATTATTTACATGCTTAAACAATAAGTACACTGCATTTTGCTCATTTGCATCAGGAAAATACGAAGCCTACAGATACATGAAAGATTTTAAACTATCATTATCACTCTTAGGACCAACAATCGTCTTAAAAAAAAAAAGCTCAGCTGTTCTACTTTCATAAAGTTTCATAATCAAATGGAAGTGTAAGACGACCTGCATGACCTGCTATTTAAAACAGAACCTGCTGAAGCAAGGAGTGGGAATTAAAGAGTTTAAGAGTGAGAAATAACACCACACGCAAGAGGAACAGCCAAGGAAAGAAAGACAAAAGGCTACTTACTCGGAGCCACTCCACCATATTCTCCTCAATTTCACTATCAGCTGATATATCTAATATCAGGCGCCTTGTTAAGTGAGCTTTGTGATATCGCATGAAAACATCTTTATTCTGTACATACTTAAGTACCAAAAGCTGTAAAAAAAAAGATTTTAATATATTTCTTTACACCATTAGACAAGTCTTTACATGCCCATCTAATGCCCTGTAGACTAAGAACTAGAAAAAGGCTACTAAAGGGTGACTGAAGAGGGCCCATGCTATGCTATCACAGCCACCAGCTGTCAATCTTTTATAACGCTGCACCTTCAAATTGATCTTTTGTCAGCCATTAGGAACTTCTCTTAAATCAGAGAAGACACTAACATGAAGCATCCCATGTTATTTCCTATACTAACATGACACACTACTGTTTAAAATGAGCAATAATTTCGCATATTAATTTGGTGAAGACAACCAACAGGTATGAAGCTCTGCATAGTTAATAAGATACAAACACACATGCATAGTGATATGAAACTCCTGTTCCTGCTGCTGCACTTCACATAAATATATTTGAAGATCAAGGCCTTGGCCCACAAATACACCAACCAAATTCATTCTTCAGACGAGTCAAGTAGAAGAAAGCAAGAACATACCACTTCTTTAAGCTTTGCTTCAATTTCTTCAGAGGTTAATTTTTTGCTTAGTGGTGTTTTTCTTAGCAACATGTCACAGTAATTAGCAAGAAGCTCAGGGCATTTGGATTCAGGCTGTGTTTTCAATCCAACACTAAATAAAGAAAGAACAACACATCTTCAAACTGAAGAGAATCTTGTTATTCTGGAGCACTCACACTGCAAACAAGACAGACCAAGCACTCCCCTTGGCACGGCCTGAGTGGAACAAGGGAATTCAACACTAATGAAAAACTAGGGGCAACTCCCTTTTCCTCTCGGAAGAATAAACACTATTAAGCACTTTCAGACAACTTCTACAGCTTGATCATTCCAACTGCTTTTCATTTCAGAACTCTGCAAGTACAGTTACATTCAAACTGTAGTTTTAATCAAACAAATACTTCATGGTAGTGAGTATTCCAGTAAAGACTGAGCAGATACCATAGCAAAACATTTCACTCATCAGTACGGCCTCTTGATAGCTCTTAAGAACAGCTTCCTGCAGCACATATTACAGAAGGAAAACCTGACACACTTATCATGTAGCAACACAATGAAATTATTTCATAGGAGGCAGAAACAGCAGGCTAATAGCTGGGAGATTAATACAGTTTGAAGTTGAACAAAGAGATGCTACAGTATACAGACTGAGGTTCTTCAAAAGGCCTGAGATCACAAGGTTGCATTCTGAACCTGCATCTACTGTTGAATAACACTGTTCCTAATATCAGGTGGTACCAACTTGTTTTCTAGTTTCAAACTGTTGCCCAACATTCTCTGCAATAGATTCCTTAGGAAAAACAAAGGCAGTGAGCAAGATTGCAGCTAGGAAGCCTTGGGGATGCTCAGGAATCCAGTGCTCTTGCTCATTCTCTCACCCTTACCATCTACAGTAGATGCTTGCTAAAAGAGACTGTAAACATGGGGAACTTGGAAAGAGCTTGGGAAATAGAATGCTGAACAGAAGACCACTGCCATCACAGTGGTCACTAAGAGATCACTACGTAAACTTGGCTTTTGGGAGCCAAATTCAGGCACTGATTTGCATACTCCCATGGGAAATCTAAACACAGACATAGAAAAAACTCCACCTTGCCTACATCTTTACAAAGTATGCAAAGCAGGGATCCAGTCTGTTGTGAGGGTGTTCTTCCAGTAATAAAACCAGCAAGGTTAATCCCCATCCTGCTTTACTATAAGTCCAAAAGCAAACAGCATTAAGAACCACATGCCATCTAGACACAGCCCTAAACATCCCTGCTTGAGCAGGGCTTGGGCCAGAGGGATCCAGAGCTCCCTGCCAACCTCACCCATCCTGTGACTCCATGAACAGAAATACCGGACAGGCTTCAATACCTACACTACTCCCAACTCACAGGTGCTAAATAATAAACTCTTAGAAGTAGAGCTTCATTATTCCTTTTCCCTAGGAAAAAGTTAAATTGATGACTAGTTATCAGGAAAAATGAGACATGATAAAACTGGAAATAGGAAAAATACAGGATTTATCCACACTAATAAAAGTGCAGAGAATCTTTTCAACTTGTACAAGTGTCTCGTGAGACAGCAGACTTAATTTTATCTGTGGCTCCTAGGAAGTGCAGACTGGCTTGCCAGAGAACACACATAACGTTGTGCACCCTGCAAATGTTCCATAAAACAGACAAGTGCTCAGTTTATAAGGAGATCCCAGCAAACAAATGAAAAGCATCTCTGAAACTCATTTTGGCATTTTTTTTTAATAATCTCAATGCCAAAAACTGTAGGAATGCAGTAAGCCATGCTCTAGCCAACACTCTAGCCATCAGCATGCTTTTCTCTCACAAGTCCACAAATCAGTTTAATCTTCTGCTGAAAGATGTTTAAGCTAACCTGGTTAACTTTGCACTGCAACTGAGAAGGAAAACCCACATGGGTCACACTCACAGCATGAGGGGATGTGGCTGCTGCCTCAGCATTCCCAGTATTTTCACATGAGTTTGGCAGTTTTACAGCTCAGTTTTTTGGAAGCAATAACCCAGGAAGGCGTTAATAAATTCAACTAACAAACTCACATTAAAGTTTATATGGCTTACCCCTTTTGCTTCAATGGCAATTCAAGTTTAAATATTGTAGCATCATTCACAACTGCTTTGTATGCCTAAAATAAATAAACACAGATAATCAGAGCTTCAATTTCTCTCTTTATGAAGTGAATCACAAAAGTTTTATCTGCCTTTTAAGGTTACCACAGGAAGAAATTAATTTAGTTCTTCTATTAGCTCAAAGACTGCAGATTGCTTTTCAGTATGAGAGTTCAAATCCTATGACTCAGTTTTCCATTAACTGATGTTTTACATTCTCCTTTTTTCTCTTAACACACCACCTTGAGCAACACCTTAGAGGGAAGGAATTGCGTGGAATGGGTTGCATACCTGAAATTGTATGACTACATCCAAATACATACATGAATAAACATAAATAAATCACTGAATCAATGTTAAAATTTACAGGTACTCAAAAACAGATCATCTTTCAAGCAACAAAGCTACACACAAATGAAACTTGATGCATTATTACACAACAAATTCGAAACAAAGCAGTTGTTAGTGAGTTACACCAACTTTCAGCCCACATATCAGACTAAAGCAGCTTCTAGATTTACTAGTGTGTGGTCACAAGGATTGCAGAGACATCATAATATTGCTTTCAATGATTCTTAAAAAGCTGAAAACAAATGATGAGTAGAAACACATACCTTATCTCTTGCAGTAAGAAATCTTGGATCATCTTGAAAAGCTTCTTTAACCAATTTACTAAATCGATTAAACAGTGTAAGCAATTGCTCTACGTACTTCTCAGAATCCTGAAGTTCAAGAGGCAACAAACAAATTAAAAAGCAGATTTCACAGAAGTTAGCGTGAGCTTATATATAATCTCTCATATTACATATGATTCTCTCATCTATAACCATGCAGCCTCCCCAGGGCTCCAGGGCTATGAAGGAGCAATTCATTTTTATTCCCTGTACCCAAGAGTTTTATAGCATGTAGGCCTCAACACAGACTTTCAAGATAATGATTCCTATATACAAAAATAAATGCAGAGAGAAACAAATTGTAAGTTTTAAATACTGTATGACAGCCTCCAGACGAAAAAAATGTTTTCAAAAGAGCATCAAAATGAACATCCTAATTGCTGTACATACCCAGGCTCCCTAGACCCAGAGAAAAAGATGGTAAGAAGCTGGAAAAGACTGGTGGAAAGCAAACCTTATAAAATTCCCACACTTAGAGCCATACCTAGATTGATAGTTGAAAGCATATCTCATATTTCATCAGGAAGCTAGAACCCGGATAAAACTGATTACGCCTATTTAATCCTAGCATATAATTAAGTATCCAGTCCACTTAATTTACAACCTTTTATTGGCTATAAATTCATCACTTAAAGAAACAACTGAAAATGCTAGGAATAAAAATAAATGAATTTCTAAGGATATTGCAAAGTTTCTTGCTTAGGCCAAGAATCTTCAATAACTATTTCCACTCATGCATGACCTACAAACTGCAGCATTCAACTGCCAGCTTTGTTTGTTTTTTAAAAGCAAAACACTTACAGTAGTAATAGTTTCAGCAGCTGCTACCATATCCGCGAGTCCAGCACTAACAATATGTTCTTCCAAGTCTTTCAGCATGGGCTCTATCCCATTTGGAACTTTATCCATCAGTGAAAACATTAAATGCAACTCTGAAAGATACAAATACTGATAAAGTCACTGGTCAAAAACCTTTCTTAAAAAAAATAACAAGAACAAAACACAGAAGCGCTGCACTTTTACCTGAGGATATCTCAAGTAGGAAACTGACTGTGTAAGGAACAGATAATTCAGTTAATCTATTAAGAAGGAAAAATGCTTTGAAGACTATTAGGCCTGACCCCACAAGGATATTCCTCCAAAGTTGGAAAGAAGTATCTGTTGTAAGGTAACACTTGCTTATGCACCTAATATAAAGCTGAATTTAAAAAAACAATGAGGTCAGCAGCAATTTCGATTAAATCCAGGTTCTCAGCATAAATGCCTTAAACCCCTGCCAAAAAGGGACCTCTTTCAGCTGGAAGTCTACAAGAGTTTGTGTATGGAATCATATGGATTCAAGACTTCTCTTTCAAAATTAAAGCCAAACAGAGCTCCCTTTGTTTGATCTAAGAGTACCAAAGTCTCAAGTAGTTTAACTGAGCAGGATAAAGAGCACTTTTTCCTATCTCTATCCCCAGAGAGTTCTTCTGAAAGTTACCAGTTGAAAAAGTTGAAAACCTCATGCAGTTTATCTTCTTTTTGAGAAGTCATTTCAACATTACAAGAAAATTAATATGTACTGAGCCAGCAATAACCACCTCCAGAAAGCCGGCCACAGCAAACACCTGGGTTAAGCTAATTTTAGGGAGGCCAGAGAGAGATAGACTAAACATAGCCAAGTTTGCTTGTGGAAGGAGAACAAACTGGTTGTGGATTCTGAATCTTTCTTGGATGGAAAAAAAAAAAAAAAGATAGATTTGCTTAGTTTCTCAATCTCACATCTACTGTAAACTAAGACAGAAGTAAGAGGCTCTGCTTATGTTTTCTCCCCCACAATACTTTTGTCAGCAATATCTGCAGGATCCTATCACCACAGGGGATGAAACGTTACTAACTTTTATATTCCAACAGCTGCTGCAGAACCAAACAGGAAAGCTCAAACCTCTCAGAACGTCACAGAACAAATTAAGGAATGAAATCCACCAACAACCTTCAAGAAAAGCTTGCGCTGCAACTAGAGACAACTCAGAATGGGCTAACCAACAGGATTTCACAAATCAGGAACTCATTAAGTCACAAGTACCCAGTGCTATTCAGATGTGCGGTAGGTGGTGGCAACGCTGCGCTACGCAGGGCAAACCCAAAAAGTTCACTCAACTTTCATTTGATCTTTTCAACTGTACTTCAAAACAAGGTGGGAGCAGGGAAGAGACACCAGAGAAGAAAAGGGTGGGAAGGAAAAGCTATATCAAAGGGCACTACTTTCTGCTTCTGTAAGACAGCAAGGGTATGAATAAGCTGAAGGAAAACAAAAAAAAAAAAAAAAAAAAAATCAATGGTCTCTTAGAATATGAGGAAGACTTCAGAGTCTTCAAAGACACATTTCAAAGCTAGAAGAAAGAGGAACATTTTAAGGAAGCATCTCTCAGAATGCACATGTTATGAAAACAAAAGGTAAAAGAAAATGCTGTCGTTGTAGGAGGCAAGTAAATGACTTTCACAAAATCTAGGCCTCCCATCCTTAATCCTACAAGCAAACAAAAAGACACTAAGATGGTTCTGAAGCATTTCCAAGTCATGACATCTCTGATACATTTTAGGCAGAAAACATTACGCATTGCTTCCTTTGCAGGGCATGTAAATATCAAATACATGTTACAGAGTATTTTACAGCAGTGCCCAGCTCACAGCCACAAACCCAGCCCATCTGTGTCTGACATGGATCAATAAAGACAAAAATCAACAAGTTTTCTGAGGCAATTAACATTAGAAAGACACACGCACAAGCAAAGAATAGAGCAAAGAATAGTATCAGACATACGTGTATGTTACTGTGTATAGTTCTAGTCTTTAAATGTTTAATCATCTGCAACTGAATGTTTCACTAAAGCATTTTAAACATCATAACTTGGGTCTAGGAAAAAAAGAGAGATGCTTGAACTGTTATACAGCAAACATAAACAGACGTACTTTGTAACCAAGCAGTAATTCAAGGCAGAGGCAGCTAAAGGGGAAGAAAACTGTGGGAAAACTTCACCAAATTTCTAAAGAAAAAGTGCTTTGGGTACTGTAGATGAAAATCTTCTGGAGCTCTTCATTTAGATAAACCTCTGCATCCTCCCAAAGGCCGTAACCTATACTCACATGAAACCGGTAGCTTTCTAGATTTAGCCTTGGATTACTGCCAGAACTCATGCTGCTACAGAAGCAGATCAGCACGACATAGTTTTGAGGGCAAATGTTCTCTGAAGTGCTACCTTCACAAATATTTCCTACACTATTTTAAGTTGTTTTTTTTTTTAATAACTGTTTTCACATTTGCACAGAAGTGAAAACATCACATAGATATTAAAAAATATTCCCTGTCTGCAGGACATTGAGCCTTCAAAAAAGGAATTATCATGTGATTTTGGCTTGATTTATGACATTTTAAGGATTCGTCTGGTTCATTTTATCATATCACAGGACTAACTCAAAACTTTTGAATTTGAACCTCCCAATTTCTGGCAGCGGAGCTAAAACACCTCTTGAAAACTTTAAAAAGGCACAGTGCTAACTTGCAGTATTCAGTCACAACCAATTGCAGAGATTTGGTTCACCGACCCATTGGTCCTGCAACAATAACTAGAATAAGAAAACTATCTCTGCTTCGCAGAAAAAAAGCTTTAAAAAGAGATATTTTGCTTTTTTTTGGGGTGCAGGGGGGAGATGAGACAACATGACACTACACATCTGACCTACTCGAATCGAGAAATGACACACATGCAAAATCAGTCAGTCAACATGAAGAAATAAGCTGTAGGAAGAACAAGGAACATAATTATAAATAGAAGTGAAATGAAAAGAGCTATGAAATATTCATTTAATTCAAGTAAGATAAGAGCTTATTCAAGTTAGGGTAGTGTACACACAGATTTCAGAAGTGAGATTAAAAAACACCAACAATCATTTCTGTGGGATAAGTTCCCTACATGGACTATCCCTAACATTCTATCTATGAGACTGTGCCACTATTAAAAACAGTAACGTGATCTACCAACAGATCTATTTTTACGCAGTCGGCGCTGAGTTCATCCCGCTCTGCTCCTGCAGCTTCACTTACTTTCTGTTTCATTTCGTTTGATCATGCCTTGGCATTCAGCTAAAATCGTCTCTTTAAAGGATGTCACCAGGGCATTGACACAGCACTCCATTAGCTGAAACGTAGTAAACACAGAATTAGCTCGTTTAGCCTTTAAAGTCTCATCAGTCTCAAGTTTCCTGTGACGCAAAATCTAGACCGTTCTCAGCACGTATGTTGCATAAAATAATTAATAATATGAATTAATTAACGTACAGAAGTAGGTGCACTTTTAAGAAAATCTACACGTGAAACCATATTTCTTTAAAACGTGTAGGTTAGTAAATGTGATAAGAACACTTCTGAGCTAGTAATCGGCTTAATATTTCTACTGCCTTTTTCCCCTCAAGGGAGCCATCGCTTCTGGAACACCAGCTACCCTACTTAGTTTCCAAGTATACAATCAAGAGCTAAGAATAGTTCTCATTCCAGCATACCCTATTTGGACCAGGCTGGGTGGCTTGAACAAGACACTACAGCAAGATCTAGCACAGAAACTGCTTGCACATGTCCAGACCATTTCTCTTTTGTCAGCCTCTTCATACAAGTTACAAGTTAGAGCTATACAAAATGAATGATTTACAACTTAACACAAGACATAAAATAAATTTTCATCAACTGCAGTAAATTCAGATTTAAGGGGTATTTATTTAAAATAACCTGTTTCCTGAACTGATTCCAAGATAGGCAATTACGAACTACACACTGCTGTTAAATCTTCCTCCAGAGTCTGAACTGTGTGAAATATTGCTCAACTGAGGGAAAAGGGTCACGAACAGAACATGCTAAATGGTCATATTTCAGCCTAAGAGGAAATCCAGAAGAGTTTCAATGAAATTTTCATTGCTCTTTCTGATTGCAGTGAGCAGTAACATTTTCAGGTACTTTAAATGAGCCTTCAGACACCCTTCACCCACTAGACTGGGGTGCTTGTTTTCAAACAACCTCACCCACTGTTAAGCATAGAAAAAATAAAACCCTGACTCAAAATGAAAGAGCAAAACTACATTTGAATGAAAACCTGCTCTTCCATTTGAACTTTAATTTACAGTTACAATTAAAATACCTGTAGAAATTGTAAATTGTCAGATTATAAATACAGGTTCTCACAAGAAAAGAACACAGTGGGTAATTCTTAAAAAGATAACAATATCGTAACAGCTTATTGCATTCTAACACACAGAAATGACAACTCATGGCTAACAGTAACATGTAAAACACAGAATATGGCCATTTGTCTACACACTGTACTTACTGCTTCCACAGAGTTGCATTCACGTCTTGTTTCTAAATACCGTAGTGCTCTTTTCTCTTCTTCCTTTAGTTTAGCATCTGCCTGTGCAGAAGTAGAACAGCCATCATTTTAAGTGCCGACATTTCCGGAACAAAATAACAGCAGAATTTGTACTTACATATTTCATATAATTCTGTACACCATTTTGTTGTAAATAAGAAGGAGCTTGTGTTCTATAAAATCTCTCAGTTGAATCCAAATATGCCTTTTCAAAGTTATCTCGATAAATCTGAAGCTTATCTTCAGGATTAGAACAAAGGTTAACTGCAAAGAGAAAGCCTAAACTTAATTCCTGGAAATCTGTGTGACTAACAATAAGCAAATCTCTCTCACTAAAGTAAGTTTCGTATTTAGAGGTTGCAGTGAACAATTTGATGCATCCTGCAAAGGTACTCTGAATTTAAGATAACCAATTGTCCAATCTTTGCTCCAAAAGGACTTAAATTAACTGTGGACAACCAGAAAAACAGGCTGCAAGGCTCTGAAGAAAAGGCAGGCGATGGTGAAATGGCACAGAGGTTTTGTTTAGCAAAGAAGGAAAAAGAGTTGCAGTCTCAGATGCAGCCTACCTAGTGCATCTTCAAACTGCCTGAAGAATCAGAAACAGTATGGAAAATTGCACAGGTGTAAAGTTATTTCTGCAACCTTGAAAAATCAAGCAGTTCACTCCTTAACAATATTGATTTTACAGAAAATGATACATAGCAAAATCACCTAGAAGTTAAAAGATACTTTGAACATAATTTAATCGGTATCACATACCAATAATGACAAAATCCAAACAAAATGCTGAGATAATCACTCCAACCCCACCACCACAACTGTCAACTCCTATGATGAAAACTCATTTACTTTATTAGGGAGGCAAGAGATCAGTCTGTGTAAGACATACCATACGATTCTCGAACTCCAATAACAAGCTGAGAGTCAAAAGCTTCTCCTAGTCTTTCCGCATGAACTAGCTTCATTGCACTGTCCTGAAGTCTATTTTTTATATTTGAAAATATGGATTCATTCCATGTATCTAGCATGAGCTGCACAACAGGAAGAAAAAAAAACTCTGTCAGAAAGGTGTATGCAGATCTAAATTCGTACAAAGAAATACAAGATATCAGAAACAAATAAAGCAAATGATAATGCAGTTTTCAGGTTATATAACATGAAGAGCAAGTTCTGTGGTAGTTACAGAGGTAATATTCAGCTTATATGCTAAGCTTACTTTATAAAACTGGACAGCTAAGGGACGCAGTGATCATTTGATTCAGGTATCATATCATTCTGTATTTTTCCCTATATCACTTCTATAGTATTCAATTGTTCTGTGTTATTTCTGTATTCAATAGTTTTCAACAATGAGCCAGGTAACACTCCCAACACCGGGATGTGTGAGGAGTTACAATACCAGGGGTACCTTTGAGTCAAACACAGCTGAGCATTTGGCAGGCTCAGTCTCCACAGCAACTAGAACTCAACACGGCACTTACATCAAGGAAAAGAAAGAAAAAGAAAAAAAAGATGGTTTTGGATTGCATTTCCCCAGCATAAAAGTTCAACGTGCAAGCAAAGCATATTCATCGTGTATCTTCCAACATGGCAATAACTACTCTGGATGCTCTTTAAGCACACCGATGATCAGTCTGCACTGGCAGAGGAAAGGAGGTCTGAAATGTGAAACATACAGATTTAAACTTTGCCTCACAGCTGTGAACAAGCGTACGAAAAATGACACCAGGAAGACTTGATAGTGAATGATAAAATTATGTGAGCCTCCATTCTTGCTTAGTACCTTTTAGATTTAAACACAACAAGAACCCGATAAAAGCCAGGTATCCTTTTCAGAGAGCCAAGGTGGCCTTTTTTAATTCTAAATTCCCTATTTTCCCAATTTCAGCTAAACTTCCACTTCAATTTTCCATCTGTATTGTTTAAAACATTGCGATGTTTTAAAAACAAAGCTTTATTTGATTACACTTCCTCAATTACTTTTTTCATTATCTTAACATCATTAATATGCATGTCGCAGTTGCACTGCATGATTACAGAATGGGCTTACAAGAGCTGAAATGAGTAACAAACGGAGAAGAAAACAGAGGACGTCAACCAACGTCAAAGGCACAGCTTCATCAAGGTCAAACTGCTTTTAGACATTATGGATAAAACCAATTTAATGGAGATATCTGAAGCAAAACATGCAGATCTTTCTGTGTGAGCACATAAAGAACTTTCCAAGCATGGGAAAAGTTTTCAATGGTCCTTTTTAGAAACTTATTGGAAATGATGCCAGGCAATCACTTTCAGCAGTACGTATGAAATAACATAGTTTAGAGACGGCTTTGATGACTCAACCATGAGATGGTCCCAGCTGAACTGCATGTCAGAGACAGACATCAGTTTTAGTCCTGAACAGTAACTAAACTGTTAGACACCAGTATTTTCCTCATTATTTTCCCTGCCCCACCTTGCTTTTTCTTTCCTTTCTTAGTCTCCTGCCACACAGCAGAGTTCAAGTCTGCCGCGTCTTGGAGAGCCTACTGAGATCACATGCTTGCTCTAACAATGAAAACAAAATAGGAAACTTGATGTGGTGATCTCTCTCTTCTGCTGCTCCTGCTTCTTTTCCTTCCAAAGGTACAGCAGACTACATGTCACAACAGAAGGTTGGAAATAAACAAACAAAAAAGTCACCCTACATAGCTCATTTGAGCTCATTTATTCTTCCTGTCCATATCAGGAAAGTTAAAACAATCTTCCATACCAAAAGAAAGAGTGCTAACAAAACTGTATTTCACTATCTATGCTTTCTGTGATGCAAAAAGATAACAAATGATATTAAACTGAAGAACTTACCACTCTACAACTGATATGCTTTGTTTTTCTGATAGCAAAAGATTAAAGCAATTTCAAGGACCTTTATTTATGGGACTCAGAACACTAAGAGCTCTGCGCTCAAATCCCCTAGACACTCTTTACCATTTTGATTTAGAGCCAGAGAGCAGTTTGTGTTGGAAGAGACCAAAAAGACAACCTAGTTCCTGCCATGGGCAAGGACACCTTCCACCAGACCAGGTTGCTAAGTCCCAACCACCTGGCCTCCATCCAGGGATGGGGCATCCACAGCTCTCTGGGCAGCCTGTGCTTCCCAATCTGAAACCTAAATCTCCCCTCCTTTAGTTCCAAGCCAGTATCCCTGGATTGATCACCACATTCCCTGACCCCTTCAACATGAAACAATGTATGAAATAAGATTTTACATGTACAAAACTGACTTTGATATGACTGAGAGCTTGTAGAAAATACAGGAAACTGAGATCAATGGCTGTATTTAACTTGAGGTGGCAGTGTTGCAAAACACAGACATGTGCCCCAGTTAAGATTCTGCCCTAGGGAAATAAACTAGGAGTGGAAACAATAATCTGCTACTCACTTGCATAGATGAAGGTGAGTATAATATACAAGTATAACAAACGTAAGCATAAAAAGAGTAGGGGCGAGTCCTCCACTAGCACTTAAATTAAAAAACCACAATTTATTACATAATAAATCAATCAAACAAAAACTTAAAAACCCTAAAAAACTGTTTTAATCACTTGAAAAAAATTGCTAGCAGCCAAAGCAAAACTACAGTTAAGTTGCCACAGAGCTTAAACCAACAGTTACACACTTGTTTTGACCCTCAAACTGAAGCAAAATGATACATCATATAACACCCTTTGCAACTTCATGCTCAGCTACAGAGTACCTTTCCTACCATTAACCCATGGCAGAACAGAGTGTGCAGCAGAACTCTTGAACACCGAGCACTTACCTTTCGAACAATACTGTCTTCTACATTAGATTTCTTGTTGCTGCCCTGCTTGCCCATTAAAGTAATCTCCAGCTGACAAAATGGCTTGGGCAAAATATCACACTGTGTGAAGAACTTGCGCCACTCCACTATGTATGCTTTTAGTAAAGCTGTATCATCTTGATGACTCAGCACTCTCTGGAGTTGGGGAAGAAGAGGATGTCATTGATAAACAAACAAACAAAGATAGACTGACTTTGCTTATACTGAAAATACAAAATAAACAGTTAAAGCAGAATGTCTACATAGGTATGTACCAATTAGCTTAAGGCAGCGGTTATCAACCCATGGCACATGGACCTTCTCTAACAGTAAAAGGTAACAGCAGTTAAGTTGTCAGTACCTTTCCAAGTGAATCACCTTTTGTTAAGCTATTTGCATGCCAAAATGCTTAGAACCTCAGGTGCTAAAGGCCTGCATTAGCACAACTACAGCTACCAAAGGGCACAAACCTGTAAGAATTGTGTTACATTATGCAGAGCAGTAAAGTTCAATTTGATGCATTTACTAACCTCTCATTAGGCCCAGACAGCTGATTAACCTGTATGTTCCAGTACTGCCTGGAAGCCTTGTACAGTACCTATCATAAGGCCTAAAGCAATGCCACTAAAACAACATCCAACACAGACCATACTGAAGGCCCAACTCAACACAGCATCTATGCGTGTGCGCTAGCAAGCTGAAGGGACTGAAATAAACTAATATGTATATAAGGCTTCAAGCATAAGAAATTGTTTTCCTTTGAACAAAGCTGCAGCGGTATAAATCTTGTCACTAAAGAAAGATTTTGAAGTCATTTTTTCTTCTTTCCAAACTTTTATCATGTAGTTTATTAAAGAAGAAATAACAAAATTAAAAAAAAATAATCTTGCAGCATCTTTTGCTATACATTTTAAAAACAGAAGCTTCCCTTGAATCTACTGATGAATTCAACTATTTGTTGAGAGTCCATTAAACTAGACAGCAAATCTTGCTGAGCCAATAGAACAGATGTTTCTAATATGCCATACATTGGACTTATTTTAAAGCCATTGATGAATACGTCAGCAAGCCACCGAAGCCAGACAAAAAGTATTTTCCAGGCAGTAATTTCTTATAGTAAATTTTGCCTCAAGAAATCTTCAAGAGAAAGAAGTTTCCATAAGTACTGCTGGACAAACAAAAAAGTGCTTTAGAAAAAACAACATTGCCTACAACAAAACAATGAGCCATGGCAAATGCTCAAGGCTGTCTTCTGTCTTTCAACAGAGGTTCACGTAGTAATTACTATCACCAGAATATCACAGCATTTCAGACAAAAAAGAAGTGCGTGTAGATCCAAAGAAAGTCAGAACTGTTTGGTTATTTTTTCTAATAACAAGAATAGGAGTCGTGAAACACTAAGAACTTACTGCTTGTGCTTGTTTAATAAAATCTAGGATGTCTTCCTTCAGAGCCTGATGGATTTTTGCTGGACCTTTGTCATCCCACAGGCAAACTGCGTGCACGTCTCTAGAAAACAATCCATCTTTTAGTAACAACCACTCAAACCTTAATCCTCTGATGTATGAGGCTGAGGTAGTTATAATTCTAGCATATATAAGAAGAAAAGAAATCTATGCATTTTGTTTATCACTTAAAAAAAATAACTGGTAAGATCGCAGTAACACAAACAGGAAAATGTGTGTGGAGAATAAATTAAAGCTTTAAGGAAGTGCAGGAAGCAATAACAGCAACCTGACTAGGAAAGGATTCTGCTGAAGGAGGTTTAAAGAACATGTAGAAGTCAATTCTGCCTTCACCACCTATCCAATAATCCCACTGCATTAGGGACAGCTTCTTAAAGCTTTTCTTTGACAAGAATGGAAATTACATGCCAACAGAAGTGCAGCTACCCAGCCCGCAGTCATTCTACAATACTTTAATATGCAGCATTTACTCAGAGTTGCACAATCCATGCACTACAACATCCTTCCACTGCAAAGGAAACCAACCTTGCTTCTGAGAGGTTTGAGATCAGGCACATCAGGTAATTTCAAGATTTAACTGGTATAATAAGATCACAAATATTTCATGACAGCGGAAACACATTAAAGTGCAGCTCAACTGCAGAAAAGCTACTGAGTAGCATCACAAAGCAAAGTGCTACTAATGCATTTCAATCAACATTCAAATACCTTCCTGTTTTACCTAGCTGTCAGTTCAGCAAGTGTGACTAACTTAAGTTCTATTTTCCTTTCATAGTAAAGAATAAAAAAGGCAAGTTATGCTCCTCAACTATATTATCATACATAATGTGGCCTACCAGTATGTTCTTCCTCCTTTCAATGATAAGGCCAAGTCTTTGCAGGAAAGTAATCACATAATCTACAGGATGGCTTTGTTCCTATTAATTCAACAGTTATTCCAATGCAAAAGCAACTTTATTGGTTTAACTGAAGAAACAAAACGTGCAAGATAAAGAGTTCCTTTTACTCAGAAAAAAAAAGTGCTGCCCAAGAATTGCCAAAGGTGTAGCTAACCTGTGGGACTTACATAGATTTCACAGGGAAAAAAAGTGTTAATGAACTTAGAATGCCATCAGGTCGTGACCAAAGTAAAAAGCAATGCTGGAAGATCATACACAAAGGTGAGGTAGAAGACACATCTTCTATACTTTTCTTAAAAAGATTAACAAAATCACTGTCCAAAAATAGGAACCTGGAAGAGTGGGCTCCTTTCCCTTAAAGGACTTAATTTAGCCATAAAGGCGCTTAATTTTAATCCATCAATTCAGCTACCAGCAAAATAATAAAGGAAAAAATTCAATACTATGCAGAATTACTGAACTAATTATTAAAACTATGAAAGCAATGACTCAGAACTGAATTTGTAACTGAACTACGCCATGTTTCTGGCAACTACTACGGCTGTGACATCATGAGATATTAAAACTCATTGCATGATAAACTACCTTGCTGTTTGGTTGGCAGAAAAGCATGACAGGTGCAGTAAGATGGCTCTAGGGAGAATCACTGCACTTTTCTTACTGAAAAGAGCAATAAAGATGCAGTCTGGAAGACAATTCATTTCAAATTAAACAAAATTTAGTGAGTCATTTTAAAAAGCAGACGAAGAAAGTGCAGCGTTAAACACCTGAAGGTGTTTGAGGGAAAACAACTCCAAGTTGAGACAAAAATAATCAACTTTTGATATGTAGGCTGCAGCTCACTTCCTTACTGTGCTGACAAAGGTGATATGATGTGTTTTAAGAAAAAAATCAGAACTGAACAGGAAGTAAATCCAGGAGTTTTGGAAGGAGGAAAATGCAATGATGTTTTTACCTTGAGAGAGCAATCCTCTTCTCTTAGCTTTTTAGAGAGTACAGTGATGCAAACAAGGTCTGAAAGATGTTATATGTGCTATTCAATTATTCAAATTACACCAGTTAATCTGCATTATCCTTTTACTTCAGTAGCACTTTTAAGTTGCTTCAGAAGAGAAGTATTTAAATCGGAATAATGAACTGCTCTCAAAGAACTTATTGCCCAAACGGCAAACAACAGTGCCTCTCCAACAAAAGCTTTGTGGGCAGGTGGAAAGCTTATTTACTACAACAGGCTGAGGGCTAAGCTCTGCTGTTCTTCACTTCATCTGCAAAGACCCGAATCTCAGTAAAGCAGTACTTTCGTACATTAATTCCGAAGTAGGCACACCTAATAAAGCGTAAGCTGCACTTCTGTCCTGTGTGCTCCCACACAGTCTGTGCAGCCTGACTTCTCTATCAGCAGAACCACAAATATCCCTACTGCAGAGAAGGATGCAGGATGCTGAAGAAGTACTTACGAGAACAGGTCAAACCACTGCTGTTTCGTGACGGACTCCTGACGAAGAAGTTTCAGAACGATAGGGCGCATGAAATCCCATTTGTCTTCAAACTGAAGAGAACCTTTATTCTAAAAGGAACAAAACAACGGACTATTAGTAACAGAAATTGTTATTCCAAATTACCTTTCAGGACTGCAGTTTCTACGGTTAGCACAAAAGTACCTTCTTGTCAGAGGTATCTCAGACAACCCGGCATTTGAACACCAGTCTTAGAGCTGAACAAGGCTTTTTACAGTAAGCATTACTTCAAAAAGCAGCAGAAGCAGCTAACCAACGTCTTCCTTAATGCCCCGCACTAGTTACAATGCAACATGTTCTGCAAAATGTCCTTCACCTGTTAGCACAGTTACACACGGACAACGTGAGTGCCACTCAGCCGCACTACTGCAGCCAAGATACACAACAACAGCCACGAGGCAGAGCTACATACCTGGCTGGAATAAATGACTGCAACCAAAGCAGCAGCAAGGATCCAGGAGTACCTGTGGGTGCTGTCATGTGCCTTCTTCTCTATTCTTTGTTTGGCACAAACAGCACAGAGAGGAAGGAAGCAGAGGAACATAGGAGCTGTTGTATCACAGGCCCCTTCCTGCGGCTCAACTGCCCCCAGGCAATTAGGCAGCCAACATTACAGTGGTGCAATTAAGAATAATTAATGCCAATAAATCTAATCCCAGGTGACTTTTTTCAAACTCGCTATACCATTTAAGAGGAAAGCTAAGGAATCCAAGAGCTCCCATCTCATTCTGATTGTCCCAAAAACCCTCACTCACTGTAGTATACAGGCAGACTGCCCTTACTGGAAAAACAGAACAAAACCACTTTAAGAGAGAAACGAGTTTCACCGCACACACACCTTGTAAACCTATTTGCTTACTGCTCCACATCTTAAAATGAAAATCTGCAATTAAAAAGATGAGTTGACTGGGAGCTGTGACAGGAGACTGCTGGTTATCTCTACTGCTAAGTTTACTTTTGACCAGGTCATTGTCTTGGCTAATCATACTACTACACGGGACCTAATTCACCTCAAACACAGCACACAATACAGTCTAACTATTTGAAACTCTGACAAGCACACTGTTCTCCACCAGCAGCTCTTCAGACAAATAAGCACAAGCAGCATGCTGCGTTCTCAAAACCATCTTCTTCCGAATAACATGTACATGGAAATTCAAAAATACTTCTGTTGTTCAATACTCAGAATAAGCGCAGTTCAGAACCCACACCCCCTGCAGCTCCCATGTCTCAGCTTTACATGATAAAGATGCAGCAGGCACCACAGTAACCCCAGCAGCAGCAGCATCTCGCCACTGCAATGGCTACAGAACGCGAGTCTCAAGCAAGCAGCCCCTGTCTGAGTTCAGAATCCTTCCAACATGTAAGAAAATACTGTACATTGCTTGTGGAATTCAGACAGATGGTTTTGCCCACTGTTCTTCCCCTGTAAAAAAAATAAGAGCTTGAATGCCTCATCTTTGAACAGCCAAGAGCAGAACACACACTGCTCCTGACAGGCCTGGCTTCACAACCACTTCCCAAACTTTGATGGCTTTCTCCCATCTTCTCTACTCCTGAGAAAGTGATTAACCTCTTCTTGCAGACGTTCATGTTCCCAGTCGCCCTCTGTGGGTTAAAAAACCTGCAAGATGAGCTGCTGTAGAGTTACAAGTTCCAGAAAAGGCATTATCAAATGAGCAAAACCAACTTCCTTCAAAGTTTCTCTTTGGAGTGAAACTTCAAATCTCATATGATTTCTGGTAGGGGTAAAAAGCCTGTTCTGCAGTCGAGCCCTGAACACAACAGAAGATAAAAGAATAAAAATGAATGCTATACCTTTGTTAGTGTTTCACTGTAAAACATGGATGAAGAAAACCTGTGTTTGCAAGAAGCATTATTTGTGAGATTTATACCCCAACTTCCCAGTACACTCTAAGAATCATAGAATGGTTTGGATTGGAAGGGACCTCAAGGACCACGCAGTCCCAAGCCCTGCACAGGCAGAGATGCCTCCCACCAGCCTGGCCCTGAGCCACAGCTCCAAGGGAAGGTAAGCAGGAAGGCAAGCGGCACCTCTAACTCAAGTTAGTCCGTGCATGAGTGAGGACTGATGGCCATACCCTGGCTAAGTAACCACTCCTGGAGTTTAAAATGTAATGCTGTGAGGAATGCCTCCACTTAAAAATACTCTGTGTTTCAAAAGTCACTTTACTGAATGCACTCACAGAGATTTAAAGTTCCATTTTAACACAACTTCACTTGAAAAGTATCTAGAATCACTACTATGTTGAAATACATACTACAGCTCTCTCTACCTAACTGTAACATTTTACAGTGGCAGGCAAAAAATCTCCCAGACCGTGTTGGCAGATATTACTTAGAATTAGTAAAATAACACAAATAATACAAACAGAGCAGCTGCACCAACAGCTCTCCTGACTTGGGTCCTACTGCATAACACCAATCTCCTCTGTGTAAAAATAAAGGTGAAGAGAAGCAGAGCAGGAACAGGCACAGAGCATGGAGTGAGGGCCTAAATAAATGCAGAACACAGCAGGAGCCAGCCTAGGGATGAGGAGAGCGAGGCTCCCAGGCCAGGCAGGTCCCAGCAGTCTCTGTGCTGCTGTTTCTCTGTACTCTGAACCACTGACTCAACCAGACAGTGCTTTTTACTGTGTACACTCAACATTATAGGCCACATAGAGTTGCAGTCCTGATCTCCATCAGATGCACTGCACAGTATTGTGAAAAAGCACCATCCTCCATCACTGAGCACATTTCAATATGTCTATGTTTTTACTACTGAGCTAAACAGACACTGTACAGTAAGGCTAATTCAAAAGGGATGAGGTAGGACAGACTAGGTCCTAGCCTACACTAAGCAGGAGAATTCCCATTCTGATTCCTCTCTGCTACCAGCAGCTCTAGATATCAGTGAGATGATCATAGCAAAGCTGTCACACAAAGCAGAAAGATAGCCATGGGGAAAGCTCTGCTGTGTAACTACATGGAATGCAGCATTCACCACAAGCTGCTCTAATTGGAAATAGGCAGGACAAACTTAACATATATAGGCAGGACAATCATAATAAGCAGGACAAACTTAACATATCTGGAAATATTTTAAGTTGAAGAACTAGAAAAGTGCAGAAATGTTTCCAGTTTCAAGTGACGGAGCACTATGACCCACAAAACACAGCTGAAACAAATGAAAGGTACATCATGGTTCTCACTTAAGCCTACTGCAAACCTGCTTGTTTTGCTCCTTCTTCCTTAACACCGGGCTCAGAGTGCGATTCAACTTGCTCGCACCAACTCCTGCATTTGCTGCCACCTCCAGCAGCTCCAATAAGCCCTACAGAAGCATCAAGACCCGCTCACGTGGGTACAGCTACAGGTTTCCTTTGCGCTGTGATAAGCTGAGCCGCTTTCTGTTCCAGGAGCTACAGAAAAACCCGTGTGCCTTCACATCACAAATCGTCACCGCAAAGCCAACAGCTGACGCTCCAACACCTGCCCTGAAAAATTAATTTGCCTTTCACAATTACAAAAACCGCACTAGCGCAGCTGAAGCGACGCCCTGTGAAGTGCTGAGAGGTATCGACTCAGCCAGGATTCACTACAAGAATAAGAAAGGAGCATTTCACTTCATTTTCTCAGCTATGCAGAAGGTTGAGGGAAGACAGGGAAAAGCAGCAAACTCTCGGTTCCTGTTGATCCTAGCAAAACTGAGACCCGCCTAAACCTGACGTGGGTTTGATCATGTGTTGGGGTTTTGTGGTTTTGTTTTTAATACCAAAGAACCTGATACGTTTTTACTACGCAGAGGACACAGCTTTCTTTTTCTTTTTTCTTTCTTTGCCCTAAACATGAAAGCAGAATTGCATTTCACAAATCTCAGTCAGCATAAGGCACTGCCAATGGGCAAAAACCTGCAATCAACAGCAATGGGAGCACACTGAGCATCACAGCTGGGGAACAAAAGCCCTTATCCAGTCACAATTATCTTATTGGTTTAGGGTGTCATTATAAACAAAGCCAAATCACTGTATGACCTTCTCTTTCACAGGGTAGCAGTCATAGTTCATTGTCTTTAGAAAACTCCCTAATTAGTAAGACATACGGCTTAGAAAATACTCCCAGGTGCTCTAAACACCCCTGTAGCATTGTTCCCAAACACACTGTGCACCTCTATCTTTCTGTCCATTTAAAATGCTAACGATTTAAAGGCCAACTGCAGAGATGCCACTACAGCAACAAAACGGCTTCAGATCAGTGAGAGCCATCTCACAAAAGCAAGGCCTTTGACTCTATTTGCACTTACTGTACACTTATTCTTCCCAAACAGCTGAAGAGGAATGCTGACAGATCTCACAGGCCTGTTTCTTCTAGCTATTACAAGCTACACAGCCACATCTTGTCAGAGCACACATAGGCCTTTCCAGAGACCGTCAGTAGTGAACTAAAGCAATAACAAGCAGAGACATTATCCAAGCTTGTCCAAGCTTTAAAACCACGCGCTCCTAAAGAAATCCCATTTTGCCCCTATAGCTCTGAGTGGGACGTGGAGCTTTTCTCCAGCAGTCCTGAATTCTTCCATTTGAGATTTTTAGTTCAGTCTTATCTGCTTTAATATCAAGATAACGGGGGGGGGGAACTGAATGAAAATTCATTTTTGTTACATGTCAATTTCAATAAATTTATATATATATATATATATATATATATATATATGAGTGTGTGTATATGTGTGTGAGGAAGACATGAGGCTATTGATTATTTCTCTTTTCTTCTCACTGAGTGTCTCAGAACAGTCCCAGGGCAAACCCAGACACCCAGCACAGGTCAGGCTGCGAAATGCAAGCAGTACCTCTTCAGAACTGTACTGAAGTATAATACATAGAGCCGGCCACACGTATACTTCTAAATATACAGCCATTTTATACTGCTAACTGCTGCAAGTAACTAAACCTGGCAGCCTTGTGAAGGCCTTGCACCTCAATCAGGCTGACGACCCAGCAGCACACCAGGAGCAGCTGTGTGGGGCAGGCCGGCCCCGGGCATGCTGGCACAGCCCCGGAGGCCACAGAGGGCCCGTTCCCAGCACACGCCACACAGCTCAGGACGAGCAGTCCCGGGCCGGGCACGGCCTGTGACAGCCAAAACTTCTGTGCAAACTTGGCTCAGTTTGGGGTGAGTGACATCTGCCACCAAACACCGGGAAAGGGGCTGAGAACATCTGACCCCCAAAGCGGAGCCGATTAAAGGCCTCGAGGAGTTTTTCCTTCGCAGCAAAGCGCAGCTAGCAAAAAGGAAAACGCCAGAACGCGCTGGCAACCCGACCGACGGCACCTGCTTGCGGCGAAGGCATTCCCCAACTCTTTGTTCAACTCAAAACTCTTTTTCTGCACCGCGGGGTTCCCCGAAATAAACAAAGGGCCGACCCCGTCCGGCAGCCCGGCGCGGCGCTGCTCCCCGCCCGGGCGGACAGAGCCGTTAGCAGGAGGCCACGGCCCGGCCGGGCCCCACGCCGAGCCCGGCGCCGCACACCCGAGGCCGGGCCCGGGCCGCCCCCTCCGCCCGGGGCGCAGCGCCGCGGCCTGCCCGTGCCGCCTCCCGCAGGCCCGGCCGGTGCGGGGCAGCCCCGGAGCCCGGCCCCGGCCGCCTCTCCCCGGGCGCAGGGCCCGGCCAGGCCCCGCTCTCACCTTTAAGAGATTAGACGTCGCCATGATCTCCTCCCCGCCGACGGCGGCTCCTCTCCCCGTGCTCGGCTCGGCTCTCCCCCGGCCGCCGCCGCTTTACATGGCCGCGGGCCGCCCGCCCGCCCGGCCCGACCCGCGGCGGCGGCAGTAGCAGCGGCCGCAGCTCCGGGTTCCCCTGCCCGGGGGCGAGGCCGGCACCGTGCTCGGGGCGCGCGGCTCTACCGGCTGGCTCCTCCGCACGCAGCCGCCCCTCAGAGCCTCATGGCGGCGTCCGCCCAGGAGGCGCTCGGCAGCAGCCCCGGCTCCATGGAAGGGGCCGGCCCACATGATGCGGCGCCGCCGAGCCGGCCCCGCCGCCAAGCGCGGAGGGAGGCCCGGGCGGGAGCTCCGCCTGCAGCGCCCCCTGGCGGCCGCCGCCCTTGGCGAGCGCTCCCCGACCTGAGCACGCCCGGAGGGGTGGGCGCTCTGCTTCACGGACCCTTTAGGTTTCCTGGCTTTTCTGTTCGGTGAGACACGTGTGGTTTTAGGCACCTTCTTGGTGGGATTCTTCAGCGTGTAGCTATAGGAGCCATAATTTTACTTTCCTGTTTAAAAAGGCATCCTTCATCCTAAACGTATCTTAAGGTAAACAATTCAATTTTCCCCCGAACCTCAGAATTCCTGTTATCCCAGCCCTGCCAGCAGCACACCATGTGCAGTAGCGCCTGCCCGACCATGCACAGAGGCAGGAGCCTGGGTGGCTGTGGCAATGCCGTGCCAAAGCACGGCTGATGTTCCTCTCCTAGCAGAAGTTGGAAAGAGAACTGGGCAGGCTTGAAAAGATGACCTACAGTGAGGTTCAGTGTGGAGTGCTGCCCCTGGGTTGGGGACATCCCAGATAGGAGTACAGACTGGGATGAGTACTCATTGACAGCGGCCCTGTGGAGAACGACTTGGGGATCCTGATGGACAAAAAGCTGTGCCTGATCCAGCACTGTGTGCTCACAGAACAGAAGGCCACCAGCACCCTGGGCTGCATCAGCAGAGGGGCGGCAGAGGGGAGAGGGTGGGGATTGTCCTTCTCTGCTCTGTCCTTGTTAGGCCCTATCTGGAATATCACCCCTGGGCCTTCAGGGACCTGGTACAGGAAGGATGTGGAGCTGTTGAATCGGGTCCAGAGGAGGGTCACTAAGATGATCAGAGGGCTGGAGCACCTCTCCTATGAGGAAAGGTTGAGGGAACTGGGCTTGTTTAGCTTGGAGAAGAGAAGGCTCTGGGGGGGGACCTCACTGTGGCCTTCCAGTACCTGACAGGAACTTATATGCAGGAGGAGGACTGACTTTTCACATGGGAGGACAATGATAGAAAAAAGAAGGAATGGCTTTAAACTAAAAAAAGGAGAGATTTAGGTTAACTGTCAGAAGAAATTCTTTACTCAGAAGTTGGTGAGGCACTGACACACAGAGCTGTGGGTGTCCCATCCCTGGAGGCATTCGGTGCCAGGTTGGATGGGGCCCTGGGCAGCCTCAGCTGCTGGGTGGCAATCAGTGCGTGGTGGGGGGTTAGAACTGGATGGGCTTTAAGGTTTCTTCTAACCCAAACCTATCTGTGATTCTACAGTTCTATAGAAGAACTGAGGGAACAGACAGACTTGTCTTGAAATTTTCAGCTGCAGGGCACCCCTGAGAAACGGATAGAACAGAATGGGATGAAATAGTTCATCTGGAAGGGACCTTAAAAGATCATCTAGTCCAATTGCCTACCCAATTCAGGGCTAACTAAAATTTAAAGCACATTACTGAGGGTACTGCCCAAACACCTTTTGAACACCAACAGGCAAGGGGCATCAAAAATCTCTCTAGAGAGCATGTTCCAGTGTTCAACCAACCTCTTGTTAGTGATTTTTTTCCTACGGCCCTGCCTGAACCTCCCCTGGTGCAGCTCTGTGCTCTCAGGACAGAGCCCTACACCTCCCTCTGCTTACCCTGCTCAGGGGGCTGCAGGGAGCAGTGAGATCATCTCTTGGCCTCCTCTTCTCCAGACTGGACACCTGAGTGTCCTCAGCCTCTCTCCTCACAGGACATGCCTCCAGCCCCATTACCTGTTGTGTTGCCCTCCTCTGGATGCATTCAAGCACCTTAACATCCATTTTATATTGTGGAGCCCAGTCCTGCACACAGTACTCAAGGTGAGGCCACACCAGCACTAAATATAGCAGGAGAATCACCTCTTCTGACCATGCTGTGTTTAATGACCCCCAAAAGGTGGTTTGCCCCTTGGCTGCTAGGGCACACTGTAAGGCATAGAGACCCTAGGGTGTTAGCTACATAGAAAAGCTACGTTCAACATTCAACAAATCTTTGCTCTCTGAAAATTTAAGTAGTGTTGACTAAATAAGGCCTGCAGCCATATTATATTAATAAATAGCCTAATGAAGGCTTTCTCCTAACTGAGAAGTAACACAGAGGTACTAGAAAGTTTCTTATTTGACAAAGTTTCCAATCTCAGAATGCTTCAATTAGTCTTTAATTTTTTGTTCTTTGCTGTTATATAGAATAAACATAACTTTCACTTAAGTATATATGCAATATTCATTGTATACATAAAACATGCAATTATACAATTGTATGTATCGTATATAACTAGATAATATAGATGGAAGTATATCACATACTGTCCATTGCGTACATGTTCCACAGCAGTGCTGATATTATCAGGTCTCTGGCAAGGTCAGTAGAATGTGTGCATTGTGTATGTGTGCATCAGGCACCGTGTGAGTACTGCTCTACAGGTACCTTTGTGAACCAGAGAAGCTGAGATACAGGCAGGTATTCTATAGGCTGTGGTGTGGAGGCAGACATCTCTGGCCACTGCCCCATGACCTGGTCCATCCTCTTTTCCTCAAGCTCTTTTAAAATGGGACTGTTTGCAATTATTAGACAGTGTTGAACTGAATGAATTTGGGCTGTTCCATAGCACTGAGTTTTAAAGTGATTTATTCTGTAATGTCACTTGTCTGTTATACAATATACCAGACATTTATTGTACCATTTATCCCTGATTATTTTTCTAACGTTATGTTCATTTCCTTAAGGAGATCTTAGGCTGCCCAAGGAGGCTGTGGATGCCCCATCCCTGGAGGCACTCAGGGCCAGGCTGGATGTGGCTCTGAGCAGCCTGGTCTGGTGGCTGGCAACCTTGCACATAGATCTCATTAGACCTCATAGACCACATTAGACCTCATTGCACTCTACAACTTCCTGAAGGGAGGTTGTGATGAGGAGGGGCTTGGCCTCTACTCCCAGGCAACAAACAGGACCCAAGGAAATGGCCACAAGTTGTACCAGAGGAGGTTTAGACTGGACATAAGAAGAAACTTTTCCTCTCAGAGAGTGGTCAGGCACTGGAATGGCTGCCCAGGGAGGCGGTGGAGTCGCCATCCCTGGCAGTGTTCAAGAGGCATCTGGGTAGGGAGTTAGGAGATATGGTTTAGGGGTTTTCTGTAGGTATGGTAAAGGGAGGAAGTTGGACTAGATGATCTTGTAGGTCCTTTCCAACCTTGTGATTCTATGATGATTCTATGATGATGGCAGGGGGGTTGAAACCAGATGATCATTGTGGTCCTTTTCAACCCAGGCCATTCTATGATGCCATTATTTTCTTCTGAGTGTTTTTGAACAACTTGATCAGCAACTGATGGCAGGAAAGAATCCTTTGTTCAGACTGCAGTGAAGCACTGGCACAGCTGCCCGGAGATTCCCATCCCTGAAGGCGCTCAGTGCCAGGTAGGATGGGGCCCTGGGCAGAACTGAGCTTGGGGAGGACAGCCCTGCCCATAGCAGGGGGCTGGAGCACTTCAAGGTCCCCTCCAACTGAAGCCATTCTATGACTCTATGATTTTATGATAACTGCAAAGCTCTGAGACAAGGGAGAGCAGTACTTTTAACTGATGTTAAAAATAATGATCATTTCATTTCACGTGCCTTACATAATGGCAGCATTTTTTTTTTCCCTAAAGATCTGTACATTATCTTCTGGGAAATAAAGACACCTCTGAGCCTCACGGTTTTGCTTTGTGGCATTTTAATGCCACTTTGGGGCACTTTGAAAGTAAAAAGTGTTACATAATCTTATCTCATTTGCTTTAATTCTACTGCAAATGGACTATTACTGAATTCTGTGGGTAATGAAGATATTAGTTTATGATTAGTATATGGTGCTACAATGGTCTACAGTTTTATATACTTTGCATGGACTGTAAAAGATGGAGTGAATGACACTTAATCCAAGAGCTATTGTGGGTTCAGAATGATTTGCAAGTGATAGCTCACTAAGATTTAGCTGATCAGTGAAATGAATAACCTGCATAATATCCTAGATGGCTTGGAGTGAATTGAGCCCAGGGGCAAACCTGCTGACTCCAAGCTGCATCAGAGAGAAATACGCACTGCTGTGCTTCCATCTAATTCCCTGAAACATATTTTCTTCTAATTTTCACTTAATCTATGATGGAAATAAGCATTTGATGGGTGATTAGTCAGTTTTATTCTCCTCTCCACTTGAACTAGATCCGCTCAGTAGGGATAATAAATCTTATGTTCTTTCCTTCAGCAGGTAAGTGTCACTGGTTGCTGCAATGGAAGGTCACAGCCCTTTGCATGGCCTATGCCATGGCAGTCTCTGAAGTTAGCCCTTCTAAAATGATGAGGACAGACAGACACCTGCACCTCTAGCTGAGAAAAGAAGCACTGCCGGTGATGAAACTTTTCACATGGAATTTCCTCTGTGTTTCTGCTTTAACAAGGCAAGTGCTTTTATTTCTGGTGTTTACTACTGGGGCTTCATATCACCCTTCCAGCTGATAACAGTAGCGTTGTGGAAGAATTGCCTGCCTCGTGGGAGTTGAGATGATTACTGTTGCTTTCATTTAACATTGTTTAAGATCTTGGTTTCTCGGCACCACCAGAATCACCTCTCCTGCGCATCTCACTATGAACCATTCATTCTTATGCTGACATTGCCCTTTAGATTAAATAACTCTATCCCTGATGTTTGTTATTCTCTGATACACTGTTAGACAACAGTGTTACTCCCTCACATCTTACTCAGTGGAAACCTTTGTGCTTTCTGCTGCGAGCCCCAGCAAAGTCTATGGGGAGTGCAGCAGAGCTGCTATCTGCAGAACCTGTGGGAGGGCTTTGCCAAGGCAGAGTTCTTCTTGGGGCAGGGAGAAGCACGCATTGTGCTCTGGACAAAATGTGGCCATTGCTCCATGGGCACAGAGCTGCAGAGAACTGCTGCAGGGAATTACATCTGATCTGATCTACTTTTTCCTCACCTATCCTTTTTTTGGGTAGGATACTATCCAGAACTTTTCTGTTTCACTCAGTGACTCGGGGAGTTAGAATTTGTGAAGCATGGTGGTGTGTAAGAGGATATAGCATGAAAAGTTACCATTTCATATGCTGCTTTTCTGACGTTCACTTACATATGTAACTCCTTTTTGGTGCTCAGTGAGCTCTGTCTCCCCTTTGTTTTAAGAATTCTCTGTGAAGCAGACACTGTTTACCACTGGGAAATGGCTGGAGAAAGGTCCCAGTAAAATGAATGGTGTTGCTATTTCAGTAGTCTGACTAACTGGAACAGAGACTTGTGGCCTCTAAGCTTCTGCCTTGATGTGACAAACAAGTTTCATTGTGTTTAACACTGCCCAGACATAGGGGAAATGACAGAAATGATCTGCATGAAGGAGGCTTTTTCTTTCTCTCTCTCTCTCTCTCTCTCTCTCTCTTTCTCTCTTTCTTTTCTTTCTTTTCTTTCTTCCCTGGATGCTTTCAAGGCTCTGAGCACCTGATTGAGCTGCAGACATCCCTGCTCATTGTGGGGGCTGGACTAGATGGCCTTTAAAGGTCTCTTCCAACTCTGAGGATTCTATGATTCTATTTGCTTGGCATTGAAAACCAAAACAGAGAGCCCTCACAAGTGCAGCAGAACAGTGCAGCCCTGCCAGTTTTTTATGACTATGATGGAACTATTTTCCTTAATCCCTCCCTTTAGTCTCAGTACCTTAGTACTTTAAAAAACTTAGTTGTTGCTTTTGCCCTATTTGCTGTCCCACCATAGAGACAAATATAACTTGTGGTGTTCCAACCTGTAAAGAAGGACCCGCAGGGGAGAAGATGGAATGGGAAGAAGTCTGCAAGGTGGGCGCAGTGTCTCACTGGTTGATACGCAGCCTCTCCTGGTGGCTGACTGGCCCTTGGGGAGCAGTGGATGTCTGCATTTCCTGTTCCAGCAGCAGCTCCAAGGAGAACAATTGCAGGGAGGAGCTCTGTGAGTACAGCTCTTCCATGTTGCTGCTTAGAAAAATACTTCTGAGTTCTCAGAATCAATGTAGTTTGCTCTACACAGAGGCAACATTCCCACTAATTAAGTATTGTGCAAGGCAAATTGTCTCCAGGAACCTGTACAACCTCATAGTCTTGATGTTACCCTGTGCTGGCATGTCTTCGGTCGCATTACTTTGGTAAGATTCGCACATATACTGGAACATGATAAACAATTCTGCCTTGCTCCAAAGTAAAATCCAGCTTTTCCACAGCTGTACTTGCTTCATAGAGAAGGAAATACTGCTGAGTGAAATGACATCATAGGTAGAGAAATGGTTTTCAGATGAAAGCCTCAAGCAACCTGTCGCTAAACTCAGGCCTTGAATTACTACTGGAAATGGGCTGGGACATAAATATACATGCATCCATATGATATATTCATTTTACTCTATGAAGTCGGTAAGATGATTTTATTTTTTTAATCAAGTCCTTCCAGTTTTAAATCCATTCAATGACATTATTATTAATCTTAAGAAATGTAGGGCTCTTGGAGTGGGTACAGATGAGGGTGGGCCTCCAAGGTGATCAGGGGGCTGGAGCACCGCTCCTATGAGGGAAGGTTGAGGGAACTGGGCTTGTTTAGCTTGGAAAAGAGGAGGCTCCGGGGAGACCTTACTGTGGCCTTCCTGTACTTGAAGGGAGTGTATAAACAGGAGGGGGAACGGCTATTTATGAGGGTGGATAGTGATAGGACAAGGGGGAATGGTTTTAAACTGAGACAGGGGAGGTTTAGGTTAGATATTAGGAGGAAGTTTTTCACACAGAGGATAGTGACGCACTGGAACGGGTTGCCCAGTGAGGTTGTGGATGCCCCATCCCTGGAGGCATTCAAGGCCAGGCTGGATGTGGCTCTGGGCAGCCTGGTCTGGTGGCTGGTGACCCTGCACATAGCAGGGGGGTTTAAACCAGATGATCATTGTGGTCCTTTTCAACCCAGGCCATTCTATGATTCTATGAAATACAGGCATTGTAAATAGTGCTGTATACAGCTAAGATTTACAAAGTATTATTAGAAACCTTTATTTTTCCCCCCTATCTTGTAGTCTTCTCAGAGAATTGTATCTTTTACAGATTCCTCCTCTAGAATTATAATTCCAATAACTTATATAAAAGATTGTCTTTGGACTCTGAGAAATGAGCAATGCAATCACTCGCTACAGACAATTGTGGTTTGATGTGTATTTTTTGAACAGCCCAGCACATCTGTGGTTGGTGATCCTCCCCTTTCCATGCCCATGCAGAGATCCTCAGCCCTCCTTTATTTCAGGGTGAAGAGAAGCTTCTGAGGTGGCTGTGCCAAGGTGAAAAGCAAGGCTGGAGTCTTGGAGGAGATGATGTTGCTTGCTTGGGTCTACAGGTAGGGAAAATTTGCTTCCCCAGACATTAATTAAGTAAAGAGAGAGCAAGGAATCATGTACAGTATGAGGGAGCTGAAACACTGGGACTGAAGTGCCTGTGAGCATTGTGGGTCTGCACATCTTTGCTCTAAGACAAGCAGTTTGGGTACCAGGTGCAGATTGGCTGTAGCAGAGGAGGTCTCAGCACAGCAACTCTGTGTACTTGACTGTTCCATCAAGCCTCTGCTCTTTTCTATGAGCACAGGGCAGCCACCAGGAATTTAATCATATACAGTGGACTTGCATCAGTAGGTAAATTCCATAATGAAGGCATAAATGAATGCTACGAATGTAAGTTACTTCTAAATGTTTTTCCTGGGTTGACTCTTAAGGAATATTGCTATACTGTGTTTTCTAAGCAGGACAGAACTATAAGCAAGCTAAAACATCTGAAGAATTCATGTGTAAGTATTTAAGTGAGCAGAGGAAGCCTTCTTCATCAAACTGAAAGCAATGAAGCTGAACATTTGAGGAGACAAAAACAGTATATAATATTACACCCGTTCACCTGCTGGGTCTGTGAATCCAAAAACAAATAGGTTCCTATGTTAAGAGGCTTTTCCTTTTCCTAACTGAATTTACCAAACTTCAGTTTGTAAAAGGGTTTTGTTGTTAATATTTTCTGTGTTTTAGCTTGGTTGCCAAAAGAGATTTCTTTAATTTCTGGAAATTTCATTCTGGTATTAACAGGAAGCATCATTTTGTTCCTTCCTCGAGGGAAAAAATAAAGCAATGCACTGAACTATTATCTCTTCTACAGCATATTCAAGCAGTTACTTACATAGTTATTGCAAAGCCTATGAATGCAAAACAACATATTTCAGCATGTAACCCGTTTATCAGACATTTTCATTAAGTGCAATGTGTAGTGAGAAGGCGCAGTGTTGGTTTAATACACCATCAAGATAGACAACATTTGAATGTACACATTAATCTACATCTTTAGGAATTACAAATAAGACAACTGTGTGCACAGTACTTTAAAAAGCAGTGAATTTCTTTTCTTGCTGCATTGGCAATACCAGCTCCTTACACAGTTGAATCTGGTTAAAATTCTACTCCCGCTGCGATAAATGTGACACTAGAGGTACAACATTCACAGCTGAGATCATTAAGGCTCCATTCTGGTGACTGTTGATTTCTCTGTGCATACCCCCTCTCCCCTCACCTCTTCTCCCAGTCCCTTCCCTGCCAGCCCCACACACACAGATATTGTTTTCACACAGAAAGAGAAAAAAGCTCAGAGTATTCAGGAAGAAACGTTTGAAGTAAAGATTTTAACATGAAAGTAACGTGAAATGTCGATTTGTAACAATAGCGATACCTGGTAGTTATAGAGCTGTGTGCATCTCTAGTTGTTTTTGGTATGGCAGAAAAAAGCAGTATCCACATCCCATGGTGCTGAACACTCTACAACAGATATCACAGACGGAAAAGAGCCCAGACCAGAGATCACACAGTCAGATTGGTTCTCAAAGGTCCTTGTGAATGCCAGGAAGAACAATTATCTCAATTTTTGAGATACAGATGAGGCACAGCAAACTTAAAATGCCTTGCTCAGAAACACACAGTGACTCAGAAGTAAACTTCGAGTCTATTGACTCCTAACCCTCCGATTTATTCATTGGTCCTTTCTCTATTCTTAAGCAACTAAAAAAATCTTTTGAGGCCCACAACATGGGCCTAGTATAATGTGATCAGTATCAAATGCACACAACCTGATTCTTCACTCACTTCTGGTATCTGTAGTCATTTACATTTACTTAAAGAGTGCCTGAACTGCCCTCAAATCAAAATGGAACTGGTGTAAATGACTAAAAAGCGTAGTTTAATAGAGAATCAGACTGACAGCAATTACTCTGTGGCATGCTGTGACTAGAATAAGCTAACTGTTTTAATTGCTAATGAATTAAGGCTGATTCCTGTTTATATTAAGGCCTCTGTACCCTCCTATGACAGTATAACTGGGCCTCAGTGCAAGTGAGACTCAGGCTATTGAAAAATTAACCTCTCAGTTCCTTTTGAAGTCGATAATTTTAGTGGCCCTAAATGAATAAATTAACTGGAATCAAACAACTTGTATTAGTGCCGTGGCATATTTACAAAAGGACTGCAAAAGTAATCTGAAGGAAAACTGATTCTGTGTTTGCTGAAGACATAATTAAGACTAGATAAACTTGTTCTCTGGTGTCAGAAAACAGAGAACTGTAGCCTGATATATCTTTATATGAAGATAACTGACTTAATAATGTTCAGAGGTTATGAGTATACCCAGATAAACTGTGGGTGCTTATCAACTCTGGAGGTCGAGTCATCATATTATAGTGCTAGAGATAAAAAAGACATAGACTTATTTGGTATTTAAGTGTTACACATACAGGGCACAGTTTGTGTAAAGCTGTAGTTCTAGAGAAGAAGTAGGAAGATGACCTCGAGCTCAGTAAAATGCTACACAACCACAGATATTTCCTATTATTGTTGTTATTAAAAGCTACTGTGTGTTGCTGTCTTAGAACAGTGCTTCTCCAGCTTTACTGTTTGTAGCCAAGTATTAACTTAGAAATCCTTTCCTCTTCAAACACTCTGATAGTTTTGGCTTTAAAACCTTTATTTACATTTACTGGCTGAGACCAAACTAATCCTTATTTTGCTAGAATTCAGACCCTGGAACCCCACGGGTTGCAGCACTTTAACATTTATTTTTACTTCTAGATCGAAGTAGTTCTATTTTTTAAAGCTAATATGGAAATTACTTGTGTAAATTAATATAATTCTTTAGGTATCAGTGTGGCAATGATCATTATCCAGCTGAGGATTTGGCCTCCAAAATGGAACTCAGGTAGCTGGGTAACCTGTTCTGTACAGGACTCAAAAAGCAGGCAGATCATATGTGAACAATGGAACATTTCGTTTCATTGGTAGTTCAGAAAATATTCAATAATAAATTTCATTGTTAAATTTCATTTTAACAATTTCATTGCTTCTATTCCCCTTTTCAATATACAAATAAATCACCTTTTCTAAAACATTCTTTTTCTTTAGTAAGGCTTGTATTCAGTCATATCAAAAGTGTTTGCTATTGGAACATTCAGCTTGCTTTATTTAGTTACTGTTCTTATGAAATTCTACAACATACTAAACTTAATGTTGATAAGCAGTGCTGCACTTGAGTAAAGAATCACACTAAAAAACTACAAGGTATGATATTTTCCTGTCCAAAACTAAGGCAGAATGAATGCAAGTAAAAAACTCGTCTCATCCTCACCTAACAAGGCCTGACTTTAAACTGTATTCAAAATACAGAGCCCAAGAGAGGATGTTGTCTTAATGATTATTGCACTTTCAATGCGTCTTGCTGTAGGATCAGTTTCCTTTAGCAATATTTCTTTTCCTGAAGACCACACAAGTTATTGTACTCTCTAAATAATCAAAGCAAAACAAAACCTTAAAATGTTATGAAGTTATGAATTAGACAGAAGGATACAAAAGCAAGTTACCATTCAGCGATTCAGCTATGCCATGATCTAACATTGTTTCAGAATTATTATTCTGGTTTTAGGATGGCGTCATCTTCCGAACACCTGATGTGCTCTTTGGCATGCTACAACCTCAGCAGACGCACTGTCTTCTGGGCTTTACAGCTTCCTCTGATGAATGTACAACATTTGGAACAAAGCCACTCTTAACACCTTCCCATCCATCTTGTATTGTGATCTCTCCTTTTTTTACAAGTTCATAGATGTCTCGTGTAAGGATTGTAAAGGACTCTTCGACATTCGTGGCATCTTTTGCTGAGGTTTCTATGTATTTCATACCACAGTCAGACGACAGTTTTTCTGCTTCTTCTCTTGTAACCTCACGCTGTGACACTAAGTCACATTTATGTCCTACTAGCAGAAATACAATCTGAAAGGGCTGTACGTGCATTTTTGCTTCTTCCAGCCAGTCTTTCACATGTTCAAAAGATCGTCGATTCGTGATGTCAAAGACCAGCAAGCCGCCAACAGAATTGCGATAGTAAGATCGTGTTATTGATCTGCAAAGAAAAGGAGACAAAAAAGGAAAATTAAAATACATCTTCACTTTATTTGTAAACAGGATGCTTTTCCATGGAGCTGTTTCTTTAAAGCCACTGTAAGTTTATAAAATATCTTTGCTTTTTTGAAATTAATTGGAATTTTTTAACTCCTCCATATGTAAATGCTCATTTATCATTTTTTCTTATATTCAAAAGCCACTTTCTAAACGTTCTTGAAGTGAACATTTCTAGTGCCGATTTTGAACGCTGAGTATTCTGAAAACACTTGTTGTTAGCAAACTGTTGCACGTGTTCACAAAATAATACTTACAGATAGTTTGTCAAATGTTTGTTAGCCTTAAACTCTGACTCATTCAGTTTCATGCAAACATTCATTTAACTTCATTCTAATACAAAATACGTAGGCCAACATCCAGAAACCTGAATCCTCTTGTATTCCGTATGGACAAACTGTTTGACCACAAGAACTGTACCGATAATCCCTGTTATTTGTGCTTGCAGAGGTCATCGGGTAACATGCTAAGAAATGCTCCCAGCAGCACTACACAAAATTGGCTGCGCTGGGCACACACTTGTTACAGCACGAACAAAACAAATTCTCCTTCCAGCAGATCTTTCATGTGGAGGTTGAAAAGCTCTTCCTTAATTGCATTTACTCTTTTTTGGCACAAAACTCCCAAGAGTAGTGACGTTTTCTACTCTTCAGTTCACTGTGTTCCAGACCATTCACTAGAATTAATTTTGGAAGGAGATCCTTCCTCTGAAAAGATTTTGAATATGTTCCAGAAGGAGAATAATAATAATGATAATAAAGATTTTAGGTCTCTAATCATCTTAGCAGTGAGGCAGGACGGAAAAGGTGAGAAGAGAGAGGTGAGATTTTAAAGGAAGTGATTGGCCTGCCTAGGACTGGACGCAAACATTAATTACATAAACATAGAGCAAGTGTGTATGCATACATTTTTCCAACTGAAACGAGACAGAAAATCTATATTAACAGTCAAGAACTAACTATATTTTATCATGTGAGTACGGAGAAATTGCAGCTTCAGAACATCTTGAATACAACAAATATCTTCCATTAAAGGAGCTCCCTCTGATTTTCAGTTAATCAATCAAATTTCGTGTCGCATTTTCTAACAATTTGAACACTGAAGTATAATTAGGAGCAGTGGTCACATTACAGAGAGGTGAGCACACAGATAGATAAGGCTTAGATTTCTCTGCATAACTTCATTTAGTCACAGCAAACTGTGTTTGAAATTGTCTTATTTAGGTAACAGGGAGACTTTGTTTTCCAAACGTTTCAGTAGGATTTTTTCTGCATTCCCAGCAACAGTCCATAGAGTATGTCTGCAAAGGGTTTGAACGATCAAACAGCCTGAATATGAAAAGTGACCATAAATAAAGGGCATTTTGTGAAGTATTGAATAAAGATACCACAAAGATCAGTTTCAGGTTTTCTTAATTGGTTTTTGTTGGTGTTTTTTTTTTTTCTTCTTTTCTTTTTTATTTTTTTGGCATAGATAAGTAAATCAAAATAACTCAAGTGGTTTTGGAGCAGAAACGAGTGACAAAAATGGGATCTGGTTTGGAACAGTGCAAAGAAGTCTAATTTTCAAGAAAAAAAAATCTCTGTCCTGACAGCATTTATGCTATAGAAATGTATGAGCAGTTGAAGTAAAGTTAGTACTGGAAAAGCAACGCATCATCTACTGAGCATTTTTATATGGTATTGTGTTGTATCACATGTCACTGAAATGAGTAGTGAAGATTTCACACATTACCACATGCTTATATACAGGTGTCTACATGTAATTTAGTTCCACAGAGCTATGTCAGTTAACAGTATGGTGATCCAGGTTCTTATTCCTCATGTATAAGTTGCCTGTAACAAAGATGGTTCAAAAGCACCCGGTAACTTTGGTCTGTACCTCAGAAAAACATCTGGGCACACAAACGGGGAAGGTTGTTCAACAGTATTTGACATATCCTACAGGTGCAAAATATTTGACTTAGATACAACAATTAGAGAAAAGTGAGAACTAGGCAAGTGCTTTTTTTTAGTGAATGTCAAGTTTTTTGTAAAGTGAACCATGTAAAGTGAATGTACCTTTGCTTACTCGTGATAGGTAGATCTAGTGGTTTTTTTTGTGTTTGCTTTTTGTTTTGTTTTGTTTTCCCTACAAAACTAAGTGCAAGAGCAGATTTTTCCTCATTAATATTGTGGCTAAAGATTATAGGACCCCTAAGGTGCCTTCAGCAAGGCTCAGACAAAACTGTAAGGCCAAAATCTAAAGCTGTGCTACACTCAACTGCAAATCTGACCATGGTGCCTAGGCAAGTTCTGCAGGACCCAAATGCTCTGCCTCTGTGTAGGCTGCAAGCTGCTTTTTGGGCACTGTCCACCCTACCCAAATGGTAACAGTTTGTGTGTCTGGGAGGGTCCTGTTTGCGAGGGCTTCCCAAGAACACACCTAGCACTATCCATGGGCTCAAGCTCCTCACAAGATGTAGGTGAAGTTTCAGTGATGATACCTACCATCCACACGGCCCACTAGTGCACTGCTTAGAATCACAGAATATCCTGAGTTGGAAGGGACCCATGAGGATCATCGAGTCCAACTTCTGGCTCCACACAGGACCACCCAACATTCAAACTCAACATTCAATCTGAGTGCTGCCCAAATGCTCCTTGAACTCCAGTAGATTGGGGCTGTGACCACTGCCTTAGGCAGTTTGCTGCATGCCCACAACTCTCTGGTGATGAACTTCTTCCTCAGACCAGGGGGAAGAGATTACCTTCACAAGATGCAGGCTGGGGTTCAGAGCACTTCCACCTTCAGAGATGTTACAGGTGTCAATATACTGTGTATGCATACTGATGATGAAAGTGCATGGTAGCCAGCAAAGGGTAAGGAGGGCTGGCTGTCATCTGGAAAGCTTGCTGATCATAGCCACTACAGGAAAAAAGGAGGAGCCAAACTCATCTAAGAAGCTGAGTGGAGGAAAAGAGGAATACATTCTACTTTCTTGTAGGATCTGTGCAAAAGAGAAGTTTCACGGGGCCAGTAAGCAGAAACATTATCTTACCTTAGTGGCTAAAGCAGGCTCTTCAAGGGGCAGTTCTTAAATGCTGAACCCAGGGATACTTCAGTATTTCATCCAGTAGCCATGTAATGCAAAATCCATAAAGGGCTTACAACAATGATTAGACTGTACAGCACTACCCTTCACAGCAAAGCCCTTAATCACTCATTTACAGCCATACTACTGCCTCTTGGCTCCAAAAATTCTGAACTCTTTTCTACGCAGCACCACCAGTAGGAATGAAACTGCATTGCACTGCTAGATTCTGAAAGATGCAGCTAAACACACTTCTGCTACTTGCATGAATGTTCTGTGTTGTTACTGTAAAGAAGCAGCCAGAACTGACCAGATACCAAAGTACCCAGACCTGTGGCAAGACTGTTGTATTGTAGGTTGCATAGACCGTTGACATACTCAGGGCCCTGATGATTATAAGGTCTATAGATATAGGCACTGATGCTCCACAAACAGGGATACTATTCTTCGTTCCCTTTTTCACCTCTGATCCCAGGAGGCGATTCCAGGCTGTGCTCTTCAAGTGGCAGAAGCCTCTCAAAGCGGGGTTGGCTTCATCTTCTTTCCGAGTGCCATCATTTCCCCCATTGTTATCCTGGATAATGTCCTGCTTGGATGGCTGTGATCAGTCTGTGTCTTTAGACCTTGTGAAAGGAACTTTCCTAATGCAACCATCCAGATCTCACTCCAGCAACCAGGCAAATAAATGCTATCTAGCCCTAGATGTTTTAGTAGCTTTTAAAAAGGCATTCCTCAGCAAACTTTATCTGGCAACTGAAAGAAAAAAGCCTTCAATATGAGGCACTTTTCTCCAATAGCATAAGCACCATCTCAGTGATCATAAAGACCAGAAAGCATGGTTTCTGAGTTGGCTACAACACTGCAGACTAGAAAAGAGAAGTCTTGATGGAGATATGACAGAGGTACACAAAACCATGAGTGCCCCAGACAGAGAAGATAAATGTCCACAGTTAACCTTCAAGTACAAGAGCCCAGGGCTGCCAAATATAGCTAAGAGTCAGATTCAAAACAAACAAACAAACAAACAAAGGGCTCTCCAAGCAGCAGCTGGTAGGCTTGTAGATCTGCTTGGGAAAGATGTTATGAATGCAAAGAGGCTATCTGTATTCCACAGCAGGCTGAACAAGCACTGAACAAGAGGCTGATGGGGTTTAGTAAATAGACAAACTGCATCACTCAGGAAATCCCTCAAATTGACTACAGTCTAGCAAAGTACTCTGGAGAATTCAAAGACTCTATCAGAGACAAGATACCAAGCACAGATCTTAGACGAAACCAGAACGGCCCTCTCTGTGTTCTTTCACAAGCAGAAAATCCAATGACATCATTATACTCTTTGGTAAATGCTGCAAGATCAGATTCTAACAGCAAGCTGAAGTTTTTAACTCCATTATTTGTCATTTTCTTAGGAGAAGAATAAACCTCATAGTCCTGCAAGTTCTTCACGTCAGGATGAGGTTCTGGTGACAGGTAAAGTTTGATGTTATCCAACTTACACATAAAGGATGTTCAAATTTCCATTGCTGCAATTATTTTCATGCAGATTCTAAATTATTCCAGAAATAATGTCTTCCTATGTACAGAACATTTTGATTCAGCTAATCAGTTGTCTTAAAACTAGCACTGTGGATAACTAGCATTGTGTTACCCGCGGCACCATAATTCATTGTCTGTGGGAAGGGAGGGAGAGTATTTCCTTTAGCAGAGTGACAGCCTTCGGCTAGGGACAGGGTGGGATCAGGGTGAAAAAGTAATGACAAAATAGCAGCCTTCCTTCTAAAATGGGGAAGATGGCAATGATGTCTGCATGCCCTTCCTGCAGGCCCTTCAGAGGAGATGCTGGTTGGAAATGGGAAGCAGAACTAATATGTATTAGGAACCTGGCAAATCTGCCTGTGACTTTGATTGAAAATAGACTGAACCCTCCAGCCCAGCCCTGCATCTGCCTTTATTCATGTGTCTTATCTTTCTGCCTAAAGCACTTTGTTTTTCTACTGCTGCTTTGAGCCTGACACTGCTGCCTTTTCTCCCTGCTTCTCTATAAGAGACTCTGAACCCTCCCTTCTCAAAGCTGTAGTTAATGGATGTGCCCAAACCAGCCTGTTTGTGTGTGCCTTCGTCAGAGGAGCAAGCTGATATTGTTTCAGAAGGGAGCCTGCCTTCTTCCTGTGGCTGCGCTAAGTGAAGGGAAGCAACCCTCCTGCTCTGTAGAGCTGAATGGAGATGTGTGTGGCTGCACACTCCTTGCGTTACACCGGGCTGTTCATGATGGGTGTGCTACAGTCCATGTCAAATACCTAATGAATTATATCACCTTTTTCTGATAGGTACAAAAATCGATACAAGCACTACTGAAAAGGTAATTATTGTTTTCTTATCACCCCCCTCCACCTGTACATAACATATCGGTTACAAAGTCCCTTTAACTTGGAACAGCACTCCTGTGCCACTGTTAAATACGAATGGCCACCGAGCAATTTAGTTTCTGTAAACCAATACTTTATATTAATCCTTTCAGTCTATGACTTTGGGGATGACTTCGACTCAGTCACGGTGTTTCTTCTCACTGTGATCTTACTGATCTTTACCAGACGAACCAAACTTCTTCTAAAAGCTTTATCTAATTCTGAATTACTTTTATTCTAATACTAAAGACTACGCTGAAATGGCAGTAAGTTTGAAAATACATGCAGCTTCCTCAGAAGAAAAAGGATAATTTTATTTTCAAGGAATGTTTTAGAAACAGAATGTACCTAGTTCATATAATGGTCTACTAAGGAGTGAGTTAATTTAACTGAAGTATCCCCATAATGGTCTGTCTCTAATTTCCTGAGATAAACTCTTTGCAGCACTGCCTCGTAAACTCAGTTCCATTCTTTAAATTAATTGTGTTGGATTTAAATACGGGAACGAACAAAGCATAGCAAAGCAGACGATGTGATACACATAGCCAGAGCAGTGGGCTGCTCTAAATGACAGCTAATCTCCGTCAAAAGAAAATGAATAGGGTGAATCCCCTATTTACCTTAGTCTCTCTTATGGACCTGAGGAGTAACCAAGTCTGCAGGTTCTTGTTCTAGTAACCTGTTGGAGGCACCGATCATTTTGTTGTCTGTACAGCAGCTGGCACAATGGGAGCTTCTGTTTAGTGATGCCTCACTGTCATCAAAGTAAATGCAGTAAGTAACTGCACTGGCAGAGCTCAGTATAAGAAAACTGTCCAACACCAGCATTTGCAGTTTGCTTACCCTTCTTGTGGAAGCATTAAGAATTACTTCATGTGATCAGAAATGCAAACAATGTGTGTTAAGGATGATTTCTAAGAATACACATGAAATCCAGTTCAAATATGGTGGGATCAGTCAATTGGACACAGGTAAGAACCTTTCCAAAACAATTTCCCTAAGAAAATAAGTGTTGTATTTTGAGACAACGTGACGGCAGCTTTGTCCCTCCTCACTTGTCCCCTGGGCATGTCCACAGTACCCAAGAGGTGGGAGTTATCACAGCCAGCTTTTTGCACTGCTCACTAGGAATTCCCCGAGGGGATTTTCAGACAGGTTTTGCCCCCATCTGAAGTACCAGCACAAGTGAACCAGAGCAGAACTGAGAATCTGAGCTGCAAACTGCTTTGCATTCCACAGAATGAGGTTACTTCTCAGAATAATTACTTCTTCCCCAAGACAGTCCTTGCTTGTGATCTGCAGTCTCCTCCATTAGCAGAGAACAGAATATGCAAGTTTTTAACCTGTAGTGTATAATTTAGTAAAATATTTATAGTTTTCTTGAGCAAACAGACCTCACAATAAATGCTATGGTATTTGCTACAACAACTGACAAGAAGCTCCCAGCAGAAAAGCAAACACAGATGTTTAAAACTGCTCCCTCCAGTTTGTAACTGCTAGGTATTAAAAAAACACAGATGTACACCAGAGGTAAATGTTAAAGCAGCTGAGTGCATGACTCATCACTGCATATCCCCCGAGCATTCACAGTGGCTATCATCTGAGTTAAAACGTATGCAAAACTCCATATTTGCATTCTTTTCAGCCAAGTGCCTTGTCATTGGCCATCCCAGCTATTTGTCAGCAAATTCAAAATGAAGAGATCGCACTTCCTTAGTCATTTGTTTACAAGAATTTCACATTCTTTGCTGGAAAGCACACTGAGGATGAAAAATGCTAAGAGCTTGCCATGATCACTGTCATTTCTTTGCTGACCCTTCAGAGTCCTGCCGGCACAGAGATATGGAAGCCTGTGACTCATGCCTGCCTGAGAAAGTTTTTTTGTTTCACTGTAGTGCTTGAACAAAAGGGTTCGCATCCCCTGGCAAGAGGCTGAAATCCCACCTCCAGCAGAGTGCCAGCATATGCACAACTGTTGCAGAAGAAGACAGAGAACAGAAAGGGCTCTTTTCTCATCAGCAAGAGACCCATTTCAATCGTATTGCTAAACCCCATAACAAGAGTGTGGGTTAATCATGTATCGGGATTGATGGGCTATCCTCTCGCCTGAATTCACATCTACTGAACCCTATATCCAAACTAAAACCCATGCAAAAATTACTGCCTGTTTGTGACAGAGAGAAGAAAGAAAAGGATTTGGTGCTCAGTGCAGCATTTCAGCTACACTGGAAATGACCTGAGTGTTATCAAAGGCTCCTAGCAGCCATCTGTGCCAGGCAGGTGCAGAAGGCAGAAGAAACCCTGGGAGGGGACTGTCTCTGGCTGCCCTGTGGCTTTGACAGTGCCTGGGCTGCACTGGTGCTCACAGTGCTGTGGTGCTGCAAAAGGAGCAAAGCAGGGAGGTGGCCTGGCCTCTCCAGTTTGCATGGGAGGAAGCAGGAATGCAGTAGGGAGGGTGAGTTCTGATGACAACCTAAGAAATGGATAGCAAAGTGGGGACTGCCAGCTGGAAGAAGGAAAAGGTGCTGGGAAGGGTTTGCTGCTCTAGGTTCAGGACTTTAGGGCAAGCCTAGTAGACTGAACTGTGAGGAGGACAGCTGAGAAGGGGAAGGTTGGGGAAGAAGGAAGCTAGGAGGGGAACCAATGGGCAGTAAAGTGTGAGCAATGGTAGGTAATAGGGTGAGGGTGACAGTAGGTGGTGGGGTGAAAACGATGGTGGGCAGTGGTGTAAGAGTAATAGTGGGCAGTGGAGCGAGAGCGACAGTGGGCACTGGAGTGAAGGGGATGGTGGGCAATGGAATGGGAGTGATGATGGGCACTGGAGTGAGAATGATGGTTTGCAGCAGGGTGGGAGTGACGGGCAGCGGGGTGGGGATACAGGCGGGTAGCAGGCAGGGATCTTTGAGGTACAGCAGCCGGGAGGCGAGGAGTTAAATGCACTGGGGGGACGGCAACGCCGCCGGGACGGTGTGGAAGGACGGGGGCACGGCGCCGGGGCCAGAGGGCGCCGGGGCTGCGGCGCTGGGCGTGCCGGGGGCCGGCGGCGGCGTCGGGATTGCCTACCTGAAGCGCTCCTGCCCCGCCGTGTCCCAGAGCTGCAGCTTGACCCTCTTGCCAGGCTCGATCTCCACCAGCCGGGAGAAGAAGTCCACCCCCACGGTGGGGTCAGAGTGCAGCGGCCCGGGGAAGCGGCCCTCGGTGAAGCGGTGCAGAAGGCACGACTTGCCCACGGTGGAGTCGCCCAGCACGATCAGCCGGAACTGGTAGATCCAAATCGCCGCGTCCATGGCGGCCCCGGCCTCGCCCGGCTTCGTCTCGGGCTTCTCGCGGGGGCTTCTCCGCGGCCGGTGCCTGCACCGCGCTCCGATCGCCCCAACGCCCGGCATGGGCGCGGCGGAGGGCGAGCGCGGCCCGGCCGGGGGCAGGCGGTGGGACTGGGGCAGTTCCGCCACGCGCGGGTGGAGGCCGCGTCCCCCCGCCCCGCTCCCGGGGCTCCCGACGGCCGCCCGCGCTCGGCGGGGCGGGGCGGGGCGGGGCGGGAGGGCGGTGGTCCCCGCGGGCGCTGTCCCTTCAGCACCGCGCCGCCGCGCTGGGCCCGCCCTCGGCCGGCCGCGCCGCTGCGGCGGGGCCGGGCCGCCCGCCAGGGCCTCCCAGCCGCGGGGTGGTGCGGCCAGCCGGGTCCGCCCCGCCGCGCAGGAGCCGGGGGAGGCGGCGGGTTGCTTCGAGAGCGGGTGGAGAGGGAGGGGTTGGTGGGCTGTAAGTGTGGTGGACGGAGCGGGGAACGGGGTCGTGCGAGCACGGGGGGAAAGGAGTGGGGCGGCTGTCCGCGAACCGGCCCGTGGGTGCGGGAGACGGAGGAGGGGGATAAGGGAGGGTGGGCTTGGGGGGAGGAACAGAAAGAGGGAGAGTCAGTGGGCAGGATGTGCGCAGGGAGAGCTGCTCACTGGCCCGAGAAATGATGAGCGCCAGAGAGGAGAGGGACGTGCGACAAAGTGCGCTTAGCGGGCCGTTGTGAAGTACCGCTACCTTTGTGGCAGGACCATACTGCCGGTGTAAGTGCCCGCCTGCGACATGTCTATGCCTCCGGGAACTCCAGGTCTCTGGAGCCCATAACACCAGCAAGCAGGCACCTATCGATGGGCACTTTGTTCAGGAAAAGGCAGGCAAAGCAAATGGGCGATGGTTTCTTTCATGCAACAGGATGTTTTCCTCTGTTATGTCAGTCACAGATGCAAATATAAGACTGACTGCTCATGGTGGGTGAGGGCGTATTTGAACATACGCTTCTCTTGCAGTTCTGTGGGACAGTAATCAGCAGGTTTCCCATATCCCAACTGGTTTGTTACTCTGATGCATTAGGCAGTGATAAGTGTGAAACCAGATAAGGACACAGCACAACACAAGCTTAGGTATTTTGTGCAGCTTCATGGTGTGGAGGAGTGACCCTTGGCCAGGTCTCACGTTAGAAGAGAGCTTTGCATGTAGCACTCATATCAGGGACTGCAGCCCCAAAATGAGCTGAGATGGGGTGTGCAGTGCAGCCAGCACTGGGACACTCCACCACACAAAACAGCTTATATAAAGATGATGCTAGCGGGGTTTATCTCTGTGCTCTCTGAGCTGAAGTTGTGGATGCTGCCTGCTCAAGAAGCCCGTATCTCTGAGGACCTTTGGGCCCAGCCAGCCCATCCCCAGGACTCCTGAGCCTGTGTGCCTGTGTGTCTGTGTGTCTGTGCGTGCCCCTGTGTGTCTCTACCTTTCACATTTCTGCCCTCTACTTCCATCAGCTACTCATGTGAAAAATAAATTCAGCGTGGCTTGTGCTAGCAGAGTTGCCCCTTTGAGTAACTCTTAAAATAAAACTTTGCTACCTCAGATCAGTCAGCCTTCAGCGTGGTGAAATTACACCTGTAATTGCAGGTTAAGGAGTGATGTGTTTACAGGACATTCCTAGCGATCCTTTCTATGTGTTTTGGCAAAAGTGGCACTTGGATACAAGAACTACTTGCTTGCGAAACAGAGGCGTGAGGTATGTGGTATCAGCAGCTTGATTCCCATTGTGTAGCACCCAGACCCTCCCTGGATCACCATCCCTGCTAACACCACCAGGCCTTCAGGCTCAGACTGCATGCCCTGATGAGGAGGCACAACAGGTTGTTGGCTTCTGCAGACAAGACTGGAAGAACCTCACACCCACGAGCTACACAGCTCGCTTCATTCCTATAGATGAAAGAAGTCAATTTGCCTACAGTTGAACTAGATGTGTTTCCAACTATTTGCAGGTTGCCAGGGTCTGGCCAGTCTAACTAAGCCGTAGAAGGACAGAAATTCACATAATATACATCTACCCAAATATGTCATCTGGGACCTTTTGAACACCAGATGTGAAATGCTACCTAAGAAACCTGTGCTATGTTTGATATGGAGTGGACAAAGTGGGTGAAATTCATCGCCAAGCCATGCACTTTTTGCTAGTTTGACAGAGAATGCAGAGGCGCTGACAGCACACGGCCTGTCACAGAGATCTCTGAGCAGCAGCTGAAAAGAGACGAGAAATTGTTTTGATTTGAGGAGCTGAAATAGTTAAAGCAGAGAGGTTAAAGCAGCAACTCGAACCTGACCTTCTTTCAATTGCAGCCATTATGGCACTGGCAACTTCAGTCTGATCTTCCCGAGGTGAATCAGACCTAAATTCTGGGAAATAGTAATAAAAATCCCTACCTCTAAATCTACTGAGTTATTAGGTAGGTGTGCATGAAAGTGTAACTCAGAACCCTGCAGTCTAAAAGTTACCGATTTCTCTTCACTTTTATTGACTTCATGTGGACTTTTCCTGACTTTCTTTGATGTGGGTAGGTCACCGTGGATTACAGAGGTCAGGATGCTGCTGAACAACAGGCACATGTCCTACAGAAACTTAAGGAGACATGAAGCACAGTAACTGATACACAGCCCTGGATTGGGACTGAGAAACTGCTTTCCAAAGAGCCTAAGAGAACTGAGGCACCAGTTTGAAAGTAAGATGCCAGGCCCATATGTATGACCTGGGTTATCAGCCTGGAGGATGACACAGCTGCTCGTTCCATCAGAGAAAGTCTCACTACGGATAAGCTGTTGGAAGATGCTGTCAGCTCTTTCTCCTTCAATAACGCAGTACCAGAGATGGGATACTTCCTACTAATGACAATGATCCACCTTCTCCTTCAGTGCCGTGGAGCCAGGTGGGTTTCACATGATAATGGGAAGGACATTTCTTAAGCCGTAACATTCTGGTAATGTTTCTTCACTGATTTCTTTGAGGCACACAAGGAAGTTTAGTATCTGAGTAGCACAGTGGCACTATTCTGATATGTTCAGTCTGCCCTAAAATCTCCTAAGTGTTATGAGAATAAATCTGCTGCTCTTCTTGCTGTTTGCAGTTGATAGTATTGGATGGGTTTCACACTTTCTCCTGTGGTGTTATTCAGTGAGTCACTCTGAAGCTAACATAAACTTCAGCTATGGTTTATGGAACCCTCTGCTCTCAGTAAGAAGCAGATATAAATATCCTGAAGTAATTCATTAAGGAAAAAAAACAAAGTACTAGAAGACGATGCATAAGACTAGGGAGTTCTAAGGAGTGAAAGAAAACAGAAACCCAAGTCAATGGTACAGTTTGATTAACGCGCTGAGCAAATATTCACCTGACCATATGGTGAAAAAACCCGCTCACTTTTGCACTATGAATATAGAGACAGTTCTGCAGTAGCTGCTGAGCAGGTCTATGCCTGCCTGCATCAGTGGAAACTGGGATTAAGTGCTAGGAGTGCTGAATGCTGATGAGGACAAAGCTGCATACAGCCACTCTTATTAGTGTAAACTAATACATTTTCTCAGTATCACTGAATTTGCTTACAAGGGACTCAGTGGCAAAGAGCGCATCTTCTTATTGGAAATGCTGACACTGATTCAAGCAGTCTCTTGTCTTGCAAAGGCTTGCCGTGCACCTCTTCTCAGAACTATGATTAAGGCTGTGGCAGTCAGTGCTCAGATTCTGTTTTAAATGACACTTGTTGTAGGATAGTTTCTGGCTGCAGTGAAGAAAAAACAACAAACGGTAAGATCAGAACCACAAGTCTTATGCCTCATTGAAGATGATGTTAAAAATGTGCTTTGGAAATAAAAGTTAGAGAAAGTCCCCTCAGGCATGGAAGTATCAAAAAAAGGAGTAACAATTATGTACTGCTAGCAATTTGCATTCTGATGAGTTAGGGACAGATAATTGCTGAACCCCCATCAAAGTCATAGGGAATTTATGTGAGAAATATCAATGTGGCCATATTCAGTGTGCTACAATGGTGTCTGCATGTCAAGAAGTAGAGCTGAGGCAACCACATCCAGGTTTGCTGAGTGAGATCACAGAGGCAACCTTTGCAGGATTGGAAACCACCTGCAAGCTTCTGGACTTAAACAATTCTGCTCTGTTTGTGTAACTATAATGTTTTCCTTGACCCTTCTGTTCTGTGGGGCTCAGCGACTCACAGGTGAATTAAAAAGCTAAACAAAAATGAGAACTTTCTGTTCAAGCCTGATTCAATTTCAGTTTGTGTGTAATGAGAGTTACGCTTTATTTTACATCTCCAGCACTCTGCAATGTCTTTTCTCTATGTTGGTTTGCATACAGCTCTCAGGACTGTGTTACCAGAATGCCAACATGTCTCTGCTTGGAAGATACAGACACAGATTGCGTATTCTTCAGCTTTGATTACAGCTCCAGCTTCAGACTTCAGAACAGACAGAGAGCAATGTTCCTGGAAATAACAAAGAAAAGCCACAGACTTGTGGAACGCTATTAAGACATGAGAGGCAAATTCTCATTAGGGATGTGTTAGCAGGAATTGAGGTGGTTGAGAAAAGAAACTAATGTGTCATAAAACCTCCATCACATAAAGGGAAATATGTTGGGAAAAAAAATTGCATTTATTGCTTAACACAGTCTTTGTTGTACGTTGCTGGAAGGTTTTGCTTGTTTGTTTGTTTTTCTGGTGCAGTGTTTGGAATGAGTGGAGCTCTTTACAGGCAAAGAAGAGAGGAAGATTCTAGGACAATGTAGTAGGAGTTATAGGCTTGTTTCACGTTACGGTATTATTAATGGTTTCCTGTATACATTTCACAATTAATCCTCTTAGGATATGTCCTTGTCTGATTAAGGTGATGACGTTCCTTATGTTGCTCAGGTAGATGTGTACAAACATTGTGGGGGAAGGGAAACTGCACAACTGAATAATCCAAATCAACGGGTCTTACATATACATATAATCACAGATCTGCCCGAGGCATTTTAATGGCTCTGCGAAATGGGTGCAAGTGAAACAACCCCTCAGCAGAAGGAACTCATGGAAGCAGTCAATAAAGAACAGAAACACCCAGATGGAGATAGGAGCACTTTAGACTTCTCAAACCAAATCTTCCAGAAGGAACTACATCATAATTTCAAAGGTAGGGAATTAAAAGTCATGGCTCTTAACATTAAAGCCTGGGAACTATGTGTTTGCTTAATGAATGCTTTATAACCAGTAAGTTGCTTCACAGGTTGCCAACTATCAGGCCATTCCTGTTCACACAAATAAACTACCTATACCTGATCCACAAGCCTGTCATCTGTCCCGCTGGACACCTCTCTTTGCCAACCATCTCCTCCCTCAAAATCTTATGTCTGTTTACTACAAATGTAATAGTATCTATCTCTACAATCTTGCTATTTTAGACATCACAGTTACTGAAGTACAATTAACTCAGTAAATTGTTAGAAAAAACACAGGAATCTATTCTACAGAAGTACTGAACTGAACTCGTGCACTTTGGCCTTGAGATGCCAGGATGGGGCCAGGGGAAGCAATGTGTGGGGTGCAGTGCTCAGCCTGGTGCTGGGCCATGGGAGTTAATGCTTGCCAGGGGCACCTCCTCATTTCCTTTAAACTGACTTTGGGGCTGCTGCGGGTTGTTTTAATTAATAACTCATGTTTATATGGTATCTGACACATGGTCTGAGTGATAGGACAAGGAGGAATGGTTTTAAACTATCAGAAAGGAGATGCACATTAGATATTAGAAGGAAATTCTTTATTCAAAGGGTGGTGAGCTGCTGACACAGCTGCCCAGAGAAGCTGTGGGTGCCCCTTCCCTGGAGGTGTTCAAGGCTGGGTTGGATGGGGCCCTGGGCTGCCTGATCTGGTGAGGGCAACCAGCCCACTGCAGAAGGTTGGAACTGGATGATCCCTAAGGTTGCTTCCAACCCAAGCAATTCTATGATCCTATGATTCTGAGATGCATAAGAATCTGCCTTTAGGTGAGAGTAAGGCTGCCATTAGGTGAGATTAAGAACCAAATCCAAAAATGGCAATTTATTCTACTATGAAACGAGTGAAGTATTCTCATGCTTTCCTCTTTGTCATTTGCCAATCTTATATCCCACTCACGTTTTCCATTTGTCATTTGGAATGACTCCTTGTGGGATTCCACACATTTTTCCGCATGATGAAGTCCACCTCCTACATCTTCTGTTTGGGAAGTGCCAGTGCATGAAACAATGCAGATTTCAGCTAATAAAGAATGTTCTTTGTCTCAGTGTTGTGCTATAGATCCTGTGAGTATGTTGGTCAAAATCATTACTATCTTTTGTAGTGTTGCATTACTGGAGGAACCCTATAATAAATTATTATGTCCCCTATTATGATTTTCTGTTTTTCCCAGATACTCACATTTGCCCCAGATGCATTCTGATAATTTCTGAAGAGGAATATTAGTTCTAATTGCCTTCCCAGTGTCTCTGTCCTATCCTGTGACTCTTTTTATGCTTTATACCATTGCAGGCCTCACAAAGGACAGAGAAGACAACGATATGTGATGTAATTGCTGAGCCAGGATGGGAAGATAACTCTCCATGAGCTTTTTGCAGAAATTAAACAAAGGAATCCTGTGTCTGTTAGGTGTCATTGAGTTTCACCTATCTGGAAGAACTGCCTGGACAAATGAGGCATGAATATATCTGCTGAGCTTGAAGTGACTAGATTGAGCCAGTATAATCTGCTAACACAGCTAATGTTTATTTTCTTGGAAATTATTTGGGAGGAAGACTGGAGGCTTTACTGAAGTTGCAGCAGCAACAAATTAATGAAATTTACTTAGTTAAAGCATGATCAACCACCTGCCCCTAACAACAGAGTGGTTTTTGTCTGCTCAGTGAAACAGATAGCCAGGATAGCACAGACGGCTGTGCAAACAAACCAGTGATCACCATGGATTGCAAAAGCATCCTCAATGACTGGAGCAACCAGGCAGTGACAGCAAATCGAAATGAAATGGCTTTACCATCAACAATGTATTCCTTAACCAACTCTGTAACTAGGGATACCGCAGGGTACCAGAGTAACTGGGTGTTTCTGGAAAGACTGTGAGGAGGAAAGACCTGTAACCAGGATCCACGATCATCCCTGCAACTTCTGGGGAACCCAGGGAGCAGAACAGAGGCCAACTGAACCTCATGACCCCTTGTCAGTGCAATATACCGCACAGCAGGAACCACCACACTGACTCATACAATCCCTCCAGGATTACACCATCACTTCCACAGGATGAGGAGCTTGTGAAAGAAAACACAAATCCAACCCACACGGCTCCTATGCCTGGTTGCACTACGGAATAGGGATGTCATGTAGCTTGTAAATTTGTATATATCTGCGTATTGTACATAATTTGCAAGGAGTTTTTATTTTTATTTTTTTATTATTATTTTTTATTTCTTTTTAGGAGGGGTTGCAGTGAGCCCTCTGTGGAAAGAGGTCAGGGGTACTCTGTGCAGAACCACCTCCCTGTGGCCCCTTGTAGGAAGGAAGGATTTCACTTTCACTACCCGTTCTGAGTCATTCTGTTACCATCAGGGATGTTACTGTCCCTCTAAACTAAACTGTTCTGGTTCAGAAAATACAGACAAGCCTTTTGTTAGTGAAGCCTCTTTGAGCACTGCTCCCGACCCCAGGGATGAATCTGAATGATTTCAGGGATGAAAACGAAAACTATTATCAACAGGTGAAACCCTCACACTTGAGGTTTCTCAAAGACCACTTGAGCATCCTTGCTCTCAGCATTTCAGCTCTTATGGCCCAGAAACTGAGTTCACAAGGAAAAAGCTCCTTGTTGGAATCAAAGATTTGTAGGAGTTCTCAATGCTCAAATCCCGTAATGCTGCTGCTCACATCCTGTGACTGCTTTGACACATTACGCTGACACCAATGGGTGCGTCGCTCTCTTTTTATCCACAACGTTATAATGGGCTGAAGGAAAGGCCATTACTACATGCGCATGCGCCCGCCTGCCTCGTGAGCGCGGGCTGAAAAAGGCGGGCCGCGGAAAAGGCGGGCCGCGATGGCGCGCTCGCGCTGTTCGCCCCTCCCCTTCGCTGAGCCTTGTGGTAAAGGCTTCATCTGAGCGCCAGGGGGCGCCCGCTGCTGCCACGAGTGGGGCGCTGAGCCTCCTCCGCGGGGGAAGGGGGGGAGGAGATGGTGGCAATCGGTCCTGAAGTCCAAGCAGGAGTGTTAAAAATTAATATTTTCACACGCAGTGGTAAAACTAGTGGGATATTTGGCCGCGTGTGTGAGAAACTAATGCATCAGTTTGGCTCAGTGGACATAACTGCAATTCTCAGTGCTCTCATCAGAGATTTCCAGTGAAAGCTGAGGAGTCTTCCAGTGCTTCGTTCTTGAAAGTGGAAAGGCAATGACATGGCTAAACACAGAATGACACACACAGAAAATGACAGCTTTCATGGAACAGTCATTTCGTAGTAAAATTCCTGTAGATCAGTCTAAGCATTCTTTTTTCTTCTCTCACAGATACAATAGAAAGTATTTATCTTGCATACTCAAACAGAATGACAAAGCAATGAGCACAGCACTCTGTTACACGGACATTCAGTCTTGGACACCTAACTTGTAGCATCCATGACTGATGGCCAGGAGCATTAAGGAAAGTTTTAAGAGAAAACTGAGCAGAGTTCTACTCAGTGTTGCAAGTTGAATGTCTTTGGATAAGACTGCTGAATTTCATAGAGCACTTCTTTATTACAGTGTTCTAAATGAGATAAAATCCTGATCCAAGGAGCACACTTCACCATGAAACAGACGAGCTTTTGGATATGAACATAGTTTATTTTGTAAAACCTCTCCTCCTAACAAGCCTCCAAGAATAATTCCTTCTTCATTAATTTGTTTTTCAATATAGTATTGATTTTACTAATGTTTTTATATGAAGACTGTGAGATAAAGAGAATTCTGTGATCAATTTTAGTTCCAAGAATAGGAAAAGGAATGCCTAAAACCACCTGATTGCATATCTTGATAGAAACGTATAGGAAAGCACTCCAGAAAGCACATAAAGTACTTAACGTTTTGCTAACATGGCAGCTAAGCTTTGCTTGGATGTCTGGAAGAGTCGTGTTTTCTGAGACTTGTATTGACCAAAACAAAACAAAAAACAAAACCAAACCCCAAACCAACCCTGATCATTTTGTGTTTTTCTGCAAGAACAAAAAAATATTGATGTTATGTTACATTGTAGGTACAAAATGTCTTCCAGTATCTTCAAACATGGTGAGAGTTCAGCTAAATTAATGTTATGTTAAAGGTGCAGCTCGCATCATTTACTCATTAGAAGAATGTCTTGCCAAGATTAAAACAAAGAGTGGAATGTGGTTCCACAAGTCTGGTTGACACCTAATCTCTTTAACTTTTGTTCTACTTTCATGTAAAGTTTTTCTGTTCTCTCTTCACTTAAAGAAAGAATTTAAGTGAACTTCAAGAAAGTGGACTTAGAAAGACAGCAGGACTTCTGAAAATTTAAAAAATAAAAATATCAAACCTAAAATCCAGTGATATCAGAACAGGCTTCTATTTACCACAAAATCTTTGGATACTTAACACTGAAATTGAATGTTCTTGAGAAAGGGTTTGGGGTTTTTGTTTTTGTTTTTGTTTTTGTTTAGGGAGATGAGACAAATGACCTCCAAAGATTCCTTCTAACCTAAATTATTCTGTGGTTCTAATTATACATATATATATATATTTAATAAAACCCAATAAATGCTTTGAAAGGAATATTCATAAGGCTGGAGCAGTTGGAGAACTACATTCACGTGCTTACCTTTATAACAATTAGGATATTTCTACCTACAACTCTTTCACTAAGGTGTGAAGAAAAAATGATAGTGCCAGTATTGTTCAAAACCAACCTCTGAAAGACTGCCCAATTCTTCTGTTAGATTGGGACTGGAGGCAGGAGTCTCATCTGGACAAAAGAAAGCCCCATGGAAGTATCAGTGTGGCCTCCTGATACTGAAGGGAGCTTATAAATAAGAGGGAGACTGACTTTTTATGCTATCTAATAGTAATAGGACAAGGGAGAATGGTTTTAAACTAGAAGAGGGGAAATTTGGGTTAGATGTTAGGAGGGTGATGCAGAGGCTGATGAAGCACTGACACAGGCTGCCTGGGGAAGCTGTGGTGCCCCATCCCTGGAGATGATCAAGGCCAGGTTGGATGGGGCCATGGGCAGTCTCAGCCGACGGGTGGCAGCCCTGCCCATGGCACCGGGTTGGAACTGGTTGGTCTTTAAGGTCCCTTCCAGCCTAAGTGATTCTATGGTTCTGTGATTCCTGAATAAAGTGCAACCCAGTCTGCAAACAGAAAACTCTAGGCTGTGTCTTTGTAAGCACTATTTTCACAGCTGTCAAAGTGATCAACTTAAAAAATAAAATAAAAATCAAAACTAGTTTGTTTGATTCAAAGAAGAGAAGATGTATGTTGGAGAGGCCTTATTATTGGCTGTACAGATGGAAGTGTTAAATGTTATTCCATGAAGCTACCAGAAGAATGTACTTCTAGAAAGTCAAAGAAATCTGCTTGAGGAATGAGGAAGAGTTTTCTTAATTTCTGGGTCAGAGCGTTTGGAACAAAGTCATGTTATCAACATGTTCTAAGAAGAAGCAAATGTTGATGATCCTTGGGCATTGTTATGTCTGTCTGTTCTTTCCAGTGAGGCTGTAATCTCCATCTGCCCCTTGGCTCTACTAGTATTATCTAAGATACTGCCAGGGCTGGAGGACTGAACACTGGTGTTTGAAGGTGAAACCAAGTGCTCTTTGAGATCTTGCTGACTATGATTGAAATGAACGCTCCTGTTGGTTTACTCAGGCCTCTGGGGCATTCTGCCTGCCACAAACACCTGACTTTTTTCCTGGGTCACACCTCAGATGAACAGGCCAGCCCCAGAACACTGATGTACTCAGAGATGAATGCTTGGGTTATTATTTTCTTGATACTTCTGCTCCTATAGAACAACTGTTTCAGGGTCTGAGTGTCCAACTAAAGGCAGCTGTGTTGCAAATAGAAACGAGGGACTGTCTTCTCATTTTCAGCCTAAAAATTAGTAAACTTTAAAATAGACATGCTTTTTCTTTACTACCAATCTAATTTATTTTTAAAAGTTTATTTCATTTCCCAGGGTTTGTTCTCAGTGCATTTTTGTCCACCCCAGCATCATTTACTAGTAAAACAAGCCACACTCCCATGGTCTCCTGCAGATCTTTTTGCATTTTTTGTACATTTGTCCTGAACACAACTAACTAGCGTGTACGCCATGTTTCAGAAGTCTTTCCGGGACTGCTGATAGGCAAATATCTCTGTCTTTATTCCAGCTGATCACAGAATTTCAGCATCACAGGATGGCTGAGGTTGGAATGGAGCTCTGGAGGTCACCTGTCCCAGCCCTTACTCCAGCAGGGACACCCAGAGCACAGTGCCCATCACCATGTCCAGGTGGCTCTGGTCAGCCTGTGCCAGTGCTCCATCACCTGCATGGCACAGCAGTGCTCCAGTGTTCAGAGGGAACATCCCGGGTGCCAGTTTGTGCCCACTGCCATTGTGTGCCCTTTGTGCTAATGCTAAATGTTTGTAGCTCACGGCCATTCAGAGAACAGCAAGTACTTCTTTGTCTTAGTTCCTAATTGTTTCCAAATAATGAGCACATACACCAAGTATTTGTTACTATTTTGCAGATAAGTGGTACCGTGTTTTGTAGAGATGAATTTAATCTCAGTCCTGCTACTCAAGTTCCCAAGGTTGCACAGTTCTTCCAAACAGCGTTCAAACATTTTTAACTCAGAAAAGTAAGAAGATAAATCATGAAGCAGCAGATAAAATCGGTGTTCAGTGTTGTTTGAAATGTATATCTTGATTTGGGTCTTTATTTTTTCTAAGAGAAAATAGGTTATGGTGAAGAAACAGCGCAAGTTAACGAAAGATTAGAAATGATACATGGGAAATTGTTGAACTAAAAAATAAAACGACGTTTTATTTCAAAGCAAAGCAAAAAATCTCTATTATAGTTCGAAAAATCCTTTGACTTTTTACCATAATAAGCTTCAGCACAGAGAATCGCTGCTACTCTAACATTATATTACAGTGCAGGAAAGAAATGTCTCTGTATCAGTAAGGCGGTAATCTTTGTATTTAGCACTCTTAAAGATCTATAGGAAAAAAATGTAGAAATGATCATCTGGCCACGGAGGACCTCTAGTGGTATAAATACTTTCAATGAAAAAAACCCTCACAATTCTGCTTGCTTGTAATTCTATGTGGAATCACTTCAGCAGTCTCCGATGAAGTTCACCCATGGTATTTTGTGTTTCCTTTTGTAGGTAAAGTAAAAGCAGGAAGCAGCAATATATGGTGTATATCGTCTGTGTGTACAACACAGCATTTCACTTCACTTAGAGCAGATGCTGTCAACATCCTGGAACAGGCAGACGTGGTCACACCTGAGGTGAACACAGAATGGTGGGAAAAGCAGGAGCCTGCAGCAGGACTGCCTTAACACACAGTCACATTTAGATATCTCAGGTATTTCTGCAGTCATGGCTGTGCCTATCCATAGGCCATAAAACCTTGCTCAGGTAGCAAAGTTTATCACACTGTGAATTGAACTTAGTCCCAAAGTCTAACAAATGTACCTGTGAGACACAGCCCACCTGCGCTGAGCGGTTCCAAGAGCTTAACTGGAGACAAAAGGCACCAGGGACTCATTTCCCACCTCTGGAGAATTATTAGATTGCCAATGTGTGACAAACACCATGAAGGCAAAGAGAATGGCACAGCTGTGGAGAGCAGTTCTGACCACACACACAATGTCTGCTACTTCAGCTTCAGCTTTGCAATCTTATTTGTATTCTAGACTATGGAAGATCACAACCAGCATTACCTGACTCATAACTATCACAGCTAATCTTGACAGATTGATTTCTTGTGAGAGTCACAGCAGGCTTTCTTTTCTCCCCCTTTTATTAGGAACCCGGGGTCTGAGCCCATCAGGGTGTCGTCAGAAGTCAGTCACTAAAACAACATCGTGCAAAATGCTACCAGCTCCTCCAGGTGAGCCGAGTGCTTTTTGCCAAGATGTGAGTGATGGCAACCAGGGCAGGATAAATCCTTACGCGTGGTGCTTGTCACCAAAGGTGGGGACCGAAGGCTTGGAGGAGCTCAAGGCTGTGTAGAAATCTGAGTAAAACCAAAGGGTGAAGGTCTGGGGCAACTGCGGGGACTGAGCAAGGATGGGACCCGGGCCGCTCCCACAGGAGTCGAGGCCAGGCCTCCCTCCCGGCAGAGCCGTGGACAGCTACGGCAGCGAGCCGCCGGGAGCTCCCGGGACGAGCCATGCCCCTCCCGGGGGCGGCCCCTCGGCTGGCACAAAGCTCCGCCGAGCGGGAGGCGGCGGCTCCTCCCTTTCTGCCTGGCGGTCGGGCTGCCTCAGCGCTGCTCCCGCTTCGTTCTGGCGCGGCGGGCTCGGGGTTGAGGTCAGCGGCGCTATGGAGGCGGCCGGCGCCGCTGAGGTTGTCGCTCAGGCCGCTGCTGAGCCCGAAGCGCCGCCGCCCGGCATCGCCCCTGCCGCTCCGCGCCGGCTGCTGGCGCTGCTGCGCGACAAGCTGTGCACCTGGTGAGTCCGCGGCCCGCCGCTTCCACGTGGAGCCGGGCTCTCATCCAGAGAGAACGGGCTCGGTAACGCGGCCGGGCTGCGCTGCGTTGTGCCGATGCGCCGGGAGCTCTGGGCGGGGAGGTCAGGGCGGGAGGGGGACCGGCGGGGCGGCCGCTGCCGGAGCGGTTCCGGCAGGCGCGTGTGCGGAGCTGCGGCAGGCGGCCAGGGAGCCGGCGGTGTGCGCGGGTTGGCGGAGCTGCGGGCGCAGTCTCACGGATCCGCTCATGCACCGGGATTGCTTTATTTATTTATTTATTTATTTTTAAATCTTAGTAATTCTGGCTTAATATCATTTTTCTGTTTTCGTCTCTGTCAACTTCATGGCAAAGGACGAAAGGGAAACGGGAGGGAAGAAGGTAACAGAACCAAATAGCCGAGAGTAAGTGTGGAGTCTAGAAGGACAGAGTTCCCCTTTCTCTGGTCTCCGGAATCAGCTCGGCGCTGAGTCCCACTGTGTGTATCACCACGGCACCACCGGTAAAGAGCTGCAAAACTGGAGGAAAGCAAGCGGTGCAGGCATTGCACGTGTCCCTGCACTGTCGGCGCTGCCTCAGCGAGTGCAGTCTGCCTCCTCCAGCCCCCAGCCCTCCGCAGCTGCCGTTCACTTACAAATTCAGTTTGCTTCTGAGGGAGAAAATAAATACCAGTTTAAAAGGCTCTTTTGGGGCTCTGGACGTAGTTTTAGGTAAGAACTGTGCCAGGCATTCCCCGCTAACAAAGAAGTGCTGGCTTTTGCCAGCATCGTGCTTACAGTCCCAGAGTATGATGGCTGGGAACGTGTGGGGGTCTGTGCTGGTCGAGTACAGACTTACTCCAGAGGGTGAAACCTGGCTCTCTTTTTCTGGCTACAAGTTTTCAGTTCCTCGTGCATTTCAGGAGTACTCCAAAAAGCAAGATGGAACTAGCAGGAACTGCTCAGTAATCTCACAGGTACTGGTGGTGTTGCCAGATGTTGCCAGAGGGCTCTATTGTTTGTCTGGATGCTGCTTCAAAGAAAATAGAGCCTTGGCTGTCTTCTCCAAGGGCTTCTCTGTGCTACTGAATTGAGTTTTAATTTCTTTTCTATGTGGTTGCAGGCTCAGCCACTTGAGATTTAGAGGCCAGAGTCATACAGAGGTTTAACACATATAGTAGATTAAATGGCCTTTGTTGTTGTTTTCCCCCTCCAGTTCCTTGCCTTTTACAAATTAATTGACCTCAGTTTCAAGGCAGAACATTGAAACACTGAAGAGGTTGACACTGGAAAAACCATTTTTCTCCTCAGCTCGTCATAATGAAATTGGCACTCATGTTTCCTGTGCCAATTCACATAACAGTGTGAGGCTGTTCAAACAAAGGTCTCTCTCCTTTCTGTTTCCCTCATTCAGGAAGGGTTCAGTAGCTGAAGCTGAGATGCAAGTAGAGGCTTGGTGTGAGGTCTGTTGCCAGTCTTTACCTGTTGCTGTTTAACTGGTGACATCAATACAGTTTTTAATTTCTGAATAATGGTATTTTTGTGGGGTGAAAAAAAGAATCACATTAAAATTACAGAGTATATTAAAATAATAACCAATAAAACTTAGCAGTGGCCCTGTTAGAGTTTCTTTAACTTTCTCATCTATGAACTGAATATGTTTTATCTTATGATGCTGAGAGCTGCATGCCAAGTGGGCTGGAGCAGCAGTGGCCATGGAGAGCACACTGTGCCAAATCTTCACTTGTTCCAAAAATGACTCTCAGCCTCTTCAGATAGGTTATATGGCCTGAAAGCGTACTGGTTTGGTTTGGTGATCTTAGACTGTTATTTCCAACCTAAATCAGCCTGTGATTCTAAAGGGAGAGGTGAGGTGATAACTGAATAGCCACTTGCCAAGCAGTTTAAAAAAGCCAGACCAAAACAAACAAACCAGCCCAGTAAAACAAAGCAAAAACAACTACCCAACAAATGAACACAAAACTAAAAATTCTGGCAACATCAAAAAAACCCCAACAACACCACCAACAAAAACCAAAGTATAACTAAAGGGCTGTCTCAGATCACTTTGCATCATCAGAGTCCAGAGTGATTTAGTCCTTACCAATGCATTAAAAAAGAAAGACCAATTTCTAGCATGGAAGAGTTAATTATTAATAATGTTTTAAAAACAAACAAACAAATCCAGCCTGATGAATTATTAATAGGAGTCACATTAATCAATAGCTTTATCATGAAATGAGTGGAAACAAATGTCTTGCATGTGTTTTCCTGATAAGAAATTGTCCTGCAAAATGTAGCCAATAGGATTTGGATTTTACCCTGGTATTTGGCAGAGGACAAAGCACTTTGTGTAAGGGTTTATCTAATTTGCTGTGTAAGTTTGGTGGGCACTGAACTCATGCGGAACAAGGAAAGCGCTGGAGCACAAGTTCCATGTGGGTAGACTTACCGTGTTGAACTTCTGCCTTGAGCACTGGGAATGTGCTGATGGCTTCTTGGTTTGAAGAAACTCATTTTGGCATGAAAATCCATGAGTAGGAGAAAAATAGTGAGAGTGACCCTGCCTTGCATTCGCCTTCAGTGCTGTAGAAGGGCACGCAGTAGGAGTGCCTTAGCATACATTAACCATATGGCAATCATTGCTGGCCTGGAAGCCACCGAGTGAAGAGCTCTGCTGCTCTTCCCATGGTAACAATGGGAAAGCATAATTCCTTGGGTGCTTTAAGCCGGAGAAACTTAGTTGTTTGGATAGCTGAGGGTCAGCCCTATTGAGAATCCTGCTGGTTTTGGTAACTGGTGGTTGAAGCTGATCAAGCAGATTTGATTGGCCGTAGATTTTCTTCTTGCTGAAGCATGATTGTTATCCAGTGTGCCAAAATGCTGCATATGGAGACCTCTGCTCTAGAGAAGTGCAGATGTTTGGGAGATGCCAGGGCTCCTCTTGTAGAACTTGTGAGAGTGTTGACCATTTTGCCTCACCGAGGCCCATGCTGAACAGGCCCAGGCCCTGCAGGTGGTTCTGCCTGTGCTGCTGGAACCGTGTTTCCCACTGCTCTAGTTTACCATGTTGTTCCTCCATATTGTAGTGAGGCTGCTCCTCTCATTGCCTACGGGGTGGCAACAGGAGTGCTGGGAGCAGTTTCAACCTCCTGGAGGGAGGAGGGAAATCTCATCTTTGAAAACTGAGCTCATCTGTGTTTTGTTCTTAATGGTGCTGGATGGCCTGAGTTACTCAGGTGAACATAGCAAGACATTTCTGCATCAGTCAGAAGGAATGGCCAGGATGTGTGCAATATATATATATATATATATATATATATATTTCAGCAGTCACTCCTTATATAGGTATGCCTTGCAGCAGTGTGTGTTCAGTTAGTTCTGTGCTACAAAGTAGTCATGATAAAATTCTAGCTGAAACACAGTCTCTGCTTACTTCAGCATTGAAAGTGCTGAAGATGAGGCTGCTTTCTCATGCACCAGAATGAGGCATTAACACTTCACTGAATCTTTCAAGGTTGTCACAAGATAAACTTGCACTGTGGATCTGCACTACTACTGGGGGGCTTGAAGCAAGCTGTAGCAAAATGTGGTACTTGTCTGTCTTGGAAGTGAAGTACCACTGGACTTCACTGTCTTATCTAAGTGGGTTTGGGGAAAAAAAGTGTATTCAGCAGCATTTTTAAAGTCAGGTGAACTTTGAGATCAGGCTGAACTGAAAATGAGTTTCATGCAGCTGAGTTTCAGTCGATGCAAAGAAGTCATGCTGTGTCCAAAGGAAGGCATGGTTTGAGTTGGCTTTGGCTTCCCAGTACACACCCTTTTTATAGATGACATTGGCAGCTGGATTACACATTGTAGCTGGATTGCACATCATAGCTGGGTTACCTGGTAATTACTACATTCAAGTCACACATGTTGGAAAAAAAAACAATGAGTGGTATTATTTTCTGGTAGCGTGTCTGGATTGACTTGCTCTTTGTTGTCAGCAGAGAGCTGTGGGCACAGGGTAGATGTAGAATCCTAATAAGATGCTCTTTCCTTGCTCAATTACTCTGTAGCAAGAAATTTCTTGTGTTATGAAGCCAGATAAATCTCATTGGTAGTCTTTAGAGTAAACAAATTAGAGGTGGACAGACCCACACAGGTAATACAGCACTGAGGTGATCTCACTGTACATTACTTGTGAGTGTGTGCGCAGTGAGTAGGGTGGTAGGACTCTGCATATCTTCAGTGGCAAGAAAAGGATATACAGCAAGCTTTGCATGGCCATCTAGGAACACCTAGGATAGTCACTTTATATTGTGTGAGGAATTGCTACTGAAAGAGCATGAGCTTTTCTTTTCCCCTGGCTGTGGATTGCACTTTAGCGTGATTGTTGGCACAGCTGTGCTCTTAACTCCATCCTCAGCTGCACCAGAATGTAACAAATTATAGCAGAAAAAATCCATAGTTAGTGCTGTTGCTTTTGTATTTCCATAGCACTGCTCATCTTAGGGACTCAACTCACTTGCAAAGGCTCAAGTCTCTTCTGAGATAACTGCGGTGCCACTGTTCACACTGCAGATTCCTGGTGACCAAAGTTGAGATGAGGCAGTGGAGGATAGAAGGTGTTACTCACGATCTTTTGTGATGAGAATAGATCTTTTATTGTGCTGAACCTGCCCAGCTGAGTTGTGTGGAGGTGCTTGCAGATGGATTGCAGTCTATAGTAGCTGATTTGGACCACCCTCACCAATTTTTGCTGGCTGTCATGTGGTCAAGACCTTCAGTATAGACACAGCACTGCTTGCTGGTGCAATGGAAGATCATTTTCCCCTGTAAAATAATTAATTATATATACATAAAAAGTTGGTATGTTTAATTCTAAGCTCACTTTGTTGTCTTTCATATTTACAGGCACATTTTGAAAACCATACTTCTGGGCCAGATGCTGTCCTTGTTTATCTGTGGGACTGCTGTTACAAGCCAGTACCTGGCAGAACACTACCAAGTGAATACTCCGATGTTGCAAAGTTTTATCAACTATTCTTTGCTTCTTCTAGTTTATACGACAATGCTGGCATTTAGGACTGGTATGTAAAATATGAGATGAAAGATTCTGCTTCATTGTTTAATTTTTTTTTCCCTACAGTTTGAAACCACAGAACTTACTCAATGCTTGGCCTAGTTTTTTGAAAGGTCCTGCTGAAATTACTGCCTTGCAATAACACACGGGAGTGAATTTCATTCTTAAATGTGCACATAACTTGCTTTCACTTCGTATTTGTTTTATATTGTTCTTTTTGATTTCAAGTCCTGTGTCATATTAGGAGAAAATAGGCATTGTTGTAAAGAAAAAATCTTAGTGAGAGCCTCTTTAACATTGTTGCTATATTGTATTAATTTAATTATTAAACATTCCCAGTTTATATATATAATTTCTTTGGAACAATGTCTGTGCTTTTCACCATTTCTATGGTCTTCTCCCAGGCTATACTTTACTTTTGTTATACTTTCCTTCAGCAGATGCAACCCAAATTCAACATCACAGTATTACTTACACTTCTTAAGAGCAAGATTCCTGTGCAATATTTGATTTGAAAGAAACACACTGACTGCTGCTGTCTTCTAAACAGGCGGTGACAGTCTTCTTCAAATTCTGAAGCAGAGGTGGTGGAAGTACATTTTTTTGGGACTGGCTGATGTTGAGGCCAATTACACAATAGTAAAAGCCTACCAATACACGACTCTCACGAGTGTACAGGTAAGGACTGCTATCTCTATTTTGAACTGCTGCTTTGATTGTGGTTTTGGATTCATTTCTGAAATGAGATTCATAGGACAGACATGGAAGCTATTTAAACCTGAAAAAGCCTTTCAGTATCTATTTTCTCTGCAGTACAGAGAAGAGCATCCTGCATCATGAGTAACATTTCCAGGAAGCAGAGAAAATTGGCTGATATTACCCAGTGCCAAATCTTGAGTTGAACTCTAATTATTTTGATAGAAAGCACTTCTGAGATTTTGCTGACAGCCACTCAGGGTTCTTTTTTTCATGATACAATATAAAGATTTAAGACCGGATAACACTGGCTCAGCTTGGGCTCTGTATGATGGGAGTGAGGCAGATCTGCCCAGAAGCAGTGGGAAGCTTTGCAAGATGTAATCCCACACTTGAGGACATATTGGAAGTCAGCTGGTGTTTCTGAGCATGCAGAGAGGGGGCAGCACTGTGGCTTTTGGCTGTGGCACTTCAGAACACTCTCTATGAGATGGGAGGGAGGTCAGTGTGCCAAAATATCAGTCAACAGTCATATCCTCAGCAGTGCCGGTGCTTGGTACTTCATTGTTGCATGAGGACTAATCTGTTCTAAAATAGCAACGGTCTGTGGCAGCAGATTTTGCCACTCTCCACAGACATGAACTATTTCTGCTAGGACAAAGGAGGGAATAGTGCAGAAGCAAGAGTGGAAGGTGATGGGGCTGTGCCAGCCTGTGCCTGCTCTTAACAATGGTGGTGGATCTGTGGCTCATGTCCTGGCCCCATTTACCTACATAAAGGCATAATATATCATACAAAATTAGCTGTTAGTTGAAAAGGAATGTGTAGATATCAGTGTTCTTGAGTCAAAGTAACAAGGGTTAATATTTAAAAGAAATACCTATAAAGCCATAAACACCTGTGGTGTGGGCTCCCTTTAGAGAGCTGTAGTAGTGTTTTCTTGTACTGCTAAAGGAATAGTAACACGCCTTATGGGTTATTCTTGTGGCATTGCCACTTCATAATTATGTATTATGGCTCATTAAGTCTTTAATTTACTTACAAATAATGCCTCAGAAATTACAGACTTAAGAATGGCTTGTTTCAGGATCAAGATCAAGCTAAGCTGATAATTGAGATGCTGTTTGATCATACGCTTTACAGCTGAAAAAGCCAGGACTTTGATCCTTCTCAGAAGTAGTAAAGCTGTTCCCACGATATCCTTCATGGACAGTAAGGAAGAATAGCTACAGTGGGTCATTGAGTCCAACTGCCAGATTCAAACATTTACTAGATGTGCATGTGATAATCTCCAGACTGGTGCTCCAAGTGCCAGGTCAGTGATTGTGAATTTACTGTAACTACCAGTTGCAGTCAGGTTTCTTGCATATTTTCTGAAGTTACCAGGTTCTCATCACTATCAGAAATGAGATTTAAGACAAAAAAGCCTGTAGTTTGCTACTGTGCAAGGCATTTGTTGTCAGTAGCCAGCTCTTCTGCAGCTACATTAGAATCTGTGGTTCAGAGCCTCTGGCTTCAGTAGTGGCTGTAAGTGGAAGCTCAGAGGGTGCAAGAGCAAAGCAGGGAGTATTCAAGACCTTCCTGAATGCAGTTTAATTACTATAGAAATGCTGGCTGGCTGGTTGGAGCTTCCCCTTAGCTCAGTCTTTTTGTTCAAAGATAGGTTTCCGCTCAGCAAGGGACTTCCATGTGTTTTCACACAAACACAGGAAAAAAAAACAAGCCCACCTGGTTTTCCTTTAGTCATGAAATGTCAGCATTGCAGGGAGGGGTTGGGAAGATTTTTATAGATAATATCAGGATGGCAGCTTTCCTTTCTCTGTAAATACAGAAAAAGACTTTGGTGCACAGCTGGAACTCCTGCTGGGCTGTGGCTGAGACTTCCTCAGTGCTGGTGTGCTCCAGGCTGGAGGGAGGATGTGGCTGTATTGCTGTCTGACTAAGTTTCATAGCGAAACACAAGCAGTGTAGTTACGGTTTTGTGTTGTCAAACAGCTGTTAGGCACAACTAGCATTTTCTCTGTTGATAATTCAGGTGAAGAAATTTTATAGGTGAATATCAGTTTGTGGAAGAGTGTGAACCTCAACAGGAGAATATACAGTCTGGGTGCTTGGCATTCAGCAGGGACCTAACTTGCCTGTTGGGAACCATGAGGGCGAGTGCGCAGAGTGAGCTGCTTAGCTTTAGCCTTTTAGCTTTAGTCAGAGCTGCCTGGAGCCAGCAGTTATAACAAACCAGTGACCTCCTGCAGTCTGTGATAATTGATTAACCATGTACTAAAGCATCTTTTAATGATTTACTCACTCTACCCTTAAAACCTTCCTATAAACAGTGGGGCCAAAGCCAGGCTTGGGTCAAAACGATCATAAATTAAATCAGCACTGTTTCCCCACCCCCCTCCATGTGAAAATACAGGCTGGGATTGAGTAAGGTGATTCTGCTGAGGCTCTACTGACAGTAGTAGTCAGTACCAGTGGTATTACTATAAATGTCATAAAGCCTGAATAAATAAACTTTATTCTTTTAAACAGTTCCATTGACACAATTCATTGTGATGTTGCACCTCTTTGATCTTGATCCTGTGCAGAAAAGAGTGTTAGAAAATCTTGTGTTATGAGAGCTGAACCGTTCTCGTTGATGGAACAGATAAATGACTCTTTTTGATACTGGTCAAAAAAGTCAAATTAGGAGGAAGTGCCAGATGATCGTAGGGCTTTTCTTTGTTGTTGTTGATAAGTTGATTTGTTCTTTTTGTTTTGTTTTTCAAGCCAAGACAGTGGGTGGGATAGAGAAAAGTGTAGAAGCTTGAGGAATGTTACTTTTTCAATAGAGCAAAGTTGCACTGAAGTATGTGGTATGATGTATCACAACTTGTGCGGTTCTAATGTCTGATAATACCGCCTGCGCAAGTGCCTGTTCCTTTGCACAGACCTCTCAAGCTGGACAAGCTGGAGACGGTCCAAAGAACAAAGACATATACATGGAAGGATTAGGGAGCACCATTAAGGTTTAATCTGTAACAACCTCTTTAATGCTGTGCTGGTAAGGCTTTAATATTTGTAGCTATGAAAGTTCAAGCTTGCAAGGCTTTATTGAGTGTTTTGTTAAAATCCGTATGGGCAGTGGCTGAACTAATAAATGCAAGAGTATGGTGGTAGGTAGAAGCTGGCAAAAGCTGGCCATGATAGGATTGCTGGCTCTTGCCTTTATTTGTAATGTTTCTACCATAGTCCTAGTGACGTGGCCCTCATCCTTTGCATTGTTTTTTAGGAGGCTAGGTTTTAAGGGTTTAAGACTAATTTGTGAGCAGACTTTGGAAGGCTAACTACATGTTCTGCTATAACCTGGTCCCTAATGTATGGCACTCAACTCAACTGAGGCAGGTCAGAAAATCCACTTCATTTTTCTATAGTCAAATTAGGAAACAGTGTCTATTTTGTTAATTAAATATTGGACCAATTATGTTTAGCTGAATGTTCTTGATATTATTGGGTTATTCTGGAGCATTATGTTCATTTAATGCTGCTACTCATTTTTCTGCATTAAGTATACAGCTAACTCTTGTTTAGTTTTTTCCACTGTGACAAGGGAGAAATGGGCACAGCGTGAATGAGGCAAAGATGTATAAGATTAGAGGAACACACAGGAAGGGAGTAATGAAGAAAGGAAACAGAAGTCAGTGTCATTGCTTGCCATGGAGTGCATGAACTTAAAAATCTGCTCAGGGCAACGTCTGCAAACACATCTGAAATGCTTCTGTGCTCCTGCTCTTGTGTGTGTTTGCTGCTGTGGCATGGATAAATCTCTGAATTACCTGTTTCTGATTGAGAGTCAGCTCCAGCAGAGTGATGAGCTGAAAAAGCGCTGTTGAATTGTACGTAATTTTAGGAAGCTGGGAGATTGGGAAGGTGACTTAAGAAAGCTGCTTTTCTCGTCTTGTTCTCCTTTCACCAATTTTGCACATGGCTTTCAGCACACAACCAGTACATTTTGGTAGGATCTGCTTGAAGAAAAAAAACCCAAAAAACTGCAGATTTTTGCCTTATTTGCTTCGTTCTAACATTGGATCATATGTATCCTTCAGCACTTTTGGATTTTAACGCTTTGTGAATGTACCCCCAAACTTTAGTTACAGATTTGAGGAGTGAAAGATGAGCTAGACAAAACCTGGAGGGGAAAAAAGGAAGAGACAGTGAAAAATCTCCTTGTATTGGTGTCACAGGAAGCGATGTAGCTTCAGTGCAATGTCCTAGCACTAATTTGTGAAGCTGCAGGGATTGATTAGATCTATCACTGCAAGAGTTTCCAGATTAGTGAGTTTCTTCCTGGAGTCAATGCCCCACCAGCCTCTCCTCACTTTTGAAATGCGTTCTATGGTAAAATATGGGTGTGATCCCTCTTGCACTGAAATGAATCAACAGGGGTTGTTTTCTGTCTTTCAGTAACATCTGGTTGCAACGGAAAATAAAATTCTGAGCATTTGGCTTCAGGATAGAGAAATCCAGGTGTGGAGTGGCCTTCTAATCAACATCATTTCTCTGTGCACACAGCTCCTGGATTGTTTTGGGATTCCTGTGCTGATGGCTTTGTCCTGGTTCATTCTCCACGCAAGGTACCGGCTGATCCATTTCATCGCGGTTGCTGTCTGCTTGCTGGGTGTCGGAACAATGGTGGGTGCTGACATTTTGGCAGGGAGGCAGGACAGTGAAGGTAAGGAATTCTGTATTGCGTAGGGAAAAATGGGGTCAAGGCTTCCACAGTGGTCCAACTTGCAAAGGAGGAAGAGAGCAAATGCAGGGACGATGGGTGTAGCATTATGTCATGTGGAGCTGTGAAATTTGCCTTGCTTATAAACTGGGGTTAAAAGGGATATACTGGTGCTAAATTTCTTTGATGTTTATCAGACCTAATGAAAGGTCATATTCTTGAAAGCATGTTCATTTCACATGTGAGATGGTCTGAGAAAAGATGTCTCCTCTCCCTACAGACCTTATCTTAGTTGCACTCTGTCAGCCTATGAGCAGACTTTTTCTAATGTGCAGCTTTCTATGTGTGCAAATAGCAGGACAGGAAAGTATCATTACCATAATCGGGCAGTGTAAAGCTAAGCCTTTTTGGCATTATTCTGGAACCTCTGCTTTAGGTAAGGTAGAAAGATAAATTCAGGTTAAGCTTTAATTCTGTGTGACACAAATATCTTGGCCCCAAGGGAGAAAAAGGCTCTTTTCCCCGCTGGACACCCGAGCATTACTTGGTGACTTGCGTGTTGTTACTGTTGGTTACCCTCATATTGCAGATATATCTTTGCAGTGGTTGCCAGCTGGCTTAGGGAAGGAAGTTTGAAATCGATTCAAGGTTTTAAACAACAGCAATAGCTGTTGCAGAATAGCTGATGCATGATGGCATTTATTGATAACTGTTGTATTACAGTGAGTCACCACCTGCATAGTACACACACATCACAGCATGACACGTGCTACCACTTATCTAGAGTACCTACCTAGATCTACCATAAACCTGAAAGCCAGTCCAGGTCCCACTCAAATAACAGATGCGTTTATGGCAAAATCAGAAGAGATACTCAGAAAAGTGTAGAGCATCTCTAACCTGGACTTTTCTCCAGTTTTGCTGCTGAATGTTTGCAGAATCAGAACTGGACCACACTGTACAGCAGTGGCTTGGTAGGTGTCAAGCTCAGCTCTTTCCAGACTGTGCCAGAGGTATGAGCAGTTAGCAAGGTCAGCCAGCAACCTGATTGCACATAGACATTTTCTTTCTCCCTACACGCTAAGAAAATAGGTGCTTGGAGATACATTTGCTTATCTATTTAAGGAAAATTGTTTTTAAAAAAGTGTTTGTAGCATTGCCCTTATTGTGGATTAATATTTCTGTACAGGAAGTGACGTGGTGATTGGAGATGTCTTAGTTCTTCTGGGTGCTTCTTTGTATGCCATATCTAATGTGAGTGAGGAATACATTGTGAAAAATCTGAGCAGAGTCGAGTTTCTAGGAATGGTGGGCTTGTTTGGGACTATTATCAGCGGTCTACAGCTGTAAGGATCTAATATTTATTTTAAAACTAATTAAGACTATTCTACAGATGATTGTTTGTCTTCAATGAAATGATGTTGTTAAATTAGTTCTTTGTTGCCTGTCCATTAGGTTGACACGGGACTCCTTCTATTTGAATTTTGTTTTTGTTGCTGATCAGCATTCATTTTGTATCCTTATTATTTGCTCTGCTGTTATTACAGCGATTCTAAAGCTCAGCTCCTGCAACTGAATACATATGATGCTTGGCTTTATTTTCAATTTTGTTGACCTTCATGAGGACATGCAGTACACTGAAGACTGCTTGCGGGAACATATTTCTTAATGGCTTTTCTCTGTGGAAAGGTTTAGGAGGTAATCGTTAGTGGTCTTCTGTATTAAACTTCAGTTTAAAATGAAGCCATGCATACTCTTACAAATAACTATAATAGACCACATGCACTTAAGCCTAACTAATGAATTTTATGTTCTTCATTTCTCATCATTATAGTTAATGATTTCCTCAAATGGTATATGAAATAAAAGTAAATCTCTGAAGGATGAAAAAGTCTGGGAAGAAGGCATAAGAATGAAAGTCAAGAGCACTTTTATTTAAGGCACTTTAGTTTTCAAGTCTTTTTTCAGACTTGTGAGATGTTGGAGTTAGTGCCATTCAAAAACATTTAAAACATAAATTGAGGGATTGTAAATCAAAATGTTTCCTATGTATTCTGCTTGTTAACTTCACAACTGGAATGCAAGAATGTTTGTTTATTTATCTTTTACTTGTTATACCTCTTCTCTAATTCTAGAGCCATTCTTGAACACAAGGATATAATGAAAATTCAGTGGAACTGGAAAATTGGTATGTGTGTGGCAAAATGAAGTGCATTTCAGAACACTGAAAAAAGTGATAATCATTTAGATTTGACACGCTGGTGTTTTCATTTTCTTTCTCTGGATTTTGAGCAACATTCCTGTTCTCTTGTCAGAAATTTATTTTCTGTGAACTTTGAAGTGCTCAGCAAAGAAGCGAAGATACAAGATGTGTAGGGTTGAACATGAAAATTTGAGTTCAGATTTTGCGTTTTCCTTCAGCTCATTTAATCACAAACTTGTTTGGCACTGGAACTGCAACATTTTTCTGTTGTCCTTCTTATGTGAAGTACTGGGAGAACTGGTTTTGTGACAAGTTTTGATCTCAACAGAACTGTTATTAGGAAACGTGACTCTGAATGTCTTCAGACAGCTGTTGTGTTAACTAGGGAAGAACAAGCACAATCTTGCATAGATACAATCATTTTTGCAGTACTGGGTGATCTCAGAAAAGAAGAACTTCTGTTGTGTTTCTTAAATTGACATCTACTTGTATTTTAGCAGTCCTTATCCTGAAAGATAAACATGTAGGGTTTTGAAACATCTGATGAACATCAGTGATCTTTAAAATTATTATTCTCTGCCTTAGGAGTAAATTGTCATTTTGTTTTTTTTAGCTTTACTGTTCATCGTATTTGCCCTGTGTATGTTTGGGCTGTACAGCTTCATGCCAGTAGTGATTAAAGTTACGAGTGCAACCTCGGTCAACTTGGGCATTCTTACTGCAGACCTCTACAGTCTTTTCTTTGGACTCTTCTTGTTTCACTATAAAGTAAGTGATTTCTCTCGCTATAGTTTGTTTTTATTCTAAAAAATATGGGTAGAGCGTTTTACAAGCCCTTGAACAGTTGTTTGAAGTTGTAAATTTCTATAGCTTGTATTAGTCATCATTGACAGATGTCGGTCAGGGCTCACAGTTAATTACCCAACATTGCACCATTAGGCAGTTAAGTGATGTTTAGAAAGAGTTTCACACTTCATGGGAGATGTATGTTTATTGAGAGAGAATAATAATTTCCCAGTGTAAGTGGTAGAGTTTTTGCCATGCTCCCTGTGCAGAGCTCTGTGGTTGATTTGGTTCATTTCTCCAAGCATCTAAAGAAAGGGTTTGAATCTGACTGTTTTGAAAGAGTAGCAGTTTGGCTTGATTTCCATAAATCAATATTTTCTTTTAGAAATGTATTGTGTTCATTACAAACGTAACAAGGAGAAGACTCAAGCTCTCAGTAGTGCTGAGGAGTGACTAAAGGAACTGAAAGACAGAAAAAAGCAAATATATTATTCTGATTGCTGTCCAAAAGGCAATCACTTGTACTGCTCCCTGCGATACTTTTTGCACTGTCTGTTCAGGCTTAATGACAGCACTGAAAATGTTTCATCCCACCCAACACTTTCCATCTGGAATCTCTTGTGGGAACATAGCAAATTACAGCAATTGGAATAATCAGATCAGTCACTCGGTGACTAAAAGGGCTTAATGAGAAGCTTGTGAACTTTGCTTAAGATAGTTAATTTGTATGTGGTTACTTTCTGTTCAGCATTATGGAGAACCAGTTTTGGAACGGTAAGACCCAATGACAGCTAGATTTTAATTTTTAGGAGACTTTTAACTCAGCTTTCCTCTATGTTTTGGGTTGCGAAACTTGCTTCAAACTGCTCAAAACTACAGAGCATCCATTGTAGATGAATGTAGGACATGAACTGTACTTACATTTTAAGAACTAAAAATATCCTTTCAAAGTCACTTCCAAAAATATATTTTGGAAAATATGAACTTTGACCTGTGTTTAGAAACAATGAAGCAGCCAAAAAAGGGAGCAATAATAATGCCACAACCCTCGAGAGATGTTAACTAAGGTCTCCAAATGTTTTTTATTGAATAAACTCCTTTGCAAAGAGTAAATTGAAAATGCAGACGCTAGATGGAGTTACAGTCCTCCAGTAACACCTCAGGTATTCTTTCAGCTTGGTATTGAATTAAGAGAGATGACCTGTATGGACTAAAATCAGAAGCAGTTCAAGGATGGGTTAATTCTCAGCACTGTGGAATCGTCAGCATCAAGTGCAGCCACTTCTTTGTCTCTCACTTTGTGAGAGGGGTCTGGCAGTGACTGTGACTTTCCCAGCACAAGCATATGGTGATATTCACTCATGTCCTTAGATTCTACCCTGGAAAAACTTTGCAGATGCTATGACAGAGACCCAAGGAGATGGGGGCAGATATCACAAGGTCAGGGTGCTTCAGCTTGCTTTTCCTTTTGTGCGGAGATTTCCAGGGATTCCCTAGCCAAGTGATTGCCAGCTAGGATGTGGAGTGAGTTAACTGTGGTTCCCTCAGTCTCTTTTGGGATCAGTCTACTGCTGTTTCAGCTCCATTCACTTCATCCAGCCTTGCTGCTTAACTAATATAACATATTTTTCAAGGAAATCTTAGGAAGCTGATGAGATTTGGGTGGGTACATTTTGGAATTTGTCAGGCTGTGCTGAAAATAGGGAATACTGCAACGTACTGTAGGGAACCTGCTTTAGCAGGGAGTTGGACTAGATGATTTCCAGAGGTCCCTTCCAACTGCTACAATTCTGAAGATGCATGATGTACATCATCCCACTCTTTACCTGTGGTTTGGCAATGGAGGGGCAGAAGATTTTCACAAACTTGATGAAAAAATGTTCTTGGCCTGCATGTAACTTGAGCACTTTGTATTATTGAATCTGGTGTTATGAAGAAAGCATTGATTTTCCTTTCAAGGTGGATGAATCTTGGCAGCTGTTTGACTTTCAACAGGCAACCGAGTGATAGTGAATCAAATGCCTGATGTACCTCAGCAGTTCGTGTCCTTAACTCACACAGTAACTCCTCACTTGCAGTAAGGCATACAGACACCCACCTTGTAAAAGTTGCCATGGTCATTCTCTTTTCAAGGACTTGCTGGATGTAGGGAGCAAACCAATTTTGGTTCCACTTACTTGGCCTTGCAGATGGTTGAGTTGTGCAGAGAGCCAGATGCTTTGGTGACTTGCAGTAGGAGGGAGAGGTTCATTTCTTACCAGGAGGTAAAATACTTGTGATGAAATGAAATTCTCTGGGGAGCAGCATTCTAGCTTTCAGATGTATAAAAGCTTTCCTTAGGTATCACCACAGTTAGGGTTATTTGTTCTTTTTGTTGAGATTCATGGATATCCCCTGCCCAACAATGTTGAGGAGGTGCAGAGGAAAACAGCAGCTCAAGTTTATCAGTAAATGGAATTGGTGAATTTTGTTTTCCAGACTTGAGCATAGAGCATGGTGATCAAGCTTATTAAAAATATGTCTAAGAGAAAGGGTGGCTTTTGCCTTCTTAAAAGAAGGTAACATTTTCACCTTTTTGCGTGAGAAAAGACTTAACACATCTTTTTCTCTGCCAGTTTTCAGGTCTTTATATCCTGTCCTTTGTCGTCATCATGGTGGGCTTCATCCTGTATTGCTCCACTCCAACTCGGACTGCAGAGCCCACCACCGTGCCACGCAGTGCTGGCTTGGACAATGCTGCTCTGAAGCTTGATGAAAATGACAGTGAAACACCAGCTGTTGCCGTACAGTTTACGAGAGGAGAATCCGTGGTGCTCAGCACTGGTTGAAAAATGGCAGCTTTTCAAAACAGAGCTTTTATTTTATTGCCAAAATTTCCTTCAAATATTAATCTGGAGAACAGTTCTACTGACAGAGCGTATGTTGTGCTGGGCTGTTTTTAATGCACTGAATAAACTTTAAAGGCCAGACTCTCAATCAGTGAAACCATATTGATTTTCCCCTGCAGAAAATCTGGTCCTTTGAAGAAGACAAAGTATTTATGTGGAGTCTCTACAAGGTGAGAGACTGTTATTTTTAAATGCTTAATTAGCTTAACAGCAAATGCTTGGGGAGGAAAAACTAAGCCAAAGAAAACTCACAGGTCACTAAATGGAGTAGATATGCTTTATACTGCATTAGGGACCTAAATCTGCAAGGTGCTGTCTGAGGGCTGCATGGTTCCCACATCTCAGTGCCAGGAACCCTCGATGTCTTGCAGGAGCCACTCATGGGATCAAGTGCTGCAAGACATGTTACGTGCACGCAGCTTCCATGTGCTGATGGACCTTATTAGTCCAATGGAGGCATTCGTGTCTTACATTCCAGCTAAATGTTTGTCTCTTCATATTGCTGCATTCTTCGTTGCAGCTGGCGCTGCTGCAGAGAACAAGTGTTTTATGTTCTATTTTATTTGTTAGGGCAGCTTGTGTATGCGTGTTTGTAATTTTTTCTCCCAGTAGCTTGCTGTTTGGTGCGCTCCCACTAGGCGGAGGAGTCAAAGTCAGTTCTCTGTTCCTTAAGAACTGATTTTATTTCTTCTGGATGAGACAGCAAAAAAAGGTTGAAATGAAGTTCACCTGGCAGCAAAGTTCTCTCTGAAGTGGGATGCATTTCTGCAGAAAGATTTGCTCAGAAGTGGCATTTCATAAAACAATTTAAGGCCTCAGCCAATCCTCATTGCAATAGTAATGATACAATCTTCAAAAGGTCGTGTGCTTCCAGGAGATTCATTGGTAGTTTTCCTCCCTTTTATTTTCAGTAAAATGATTAAAATACTTGAAGCTGCAATTTTAACATCAGTAAAATAATGTGAGGATCTTTTTTTGTATAGATCTTCACAGTTCAGGTCTGTGAAGCAACAGTGAATAAAGTTTTCAGCAGCTGAAGAGCTTAAGCTCAAATTTCTGTTATTGTTTAAAATAACTTTATTTCATTTTCTTTACCCAATGATTTATTTAATGACAGAATTTTATGGTAATGAGTTAATGTGACAGTTCCTGAAGATACTGATAATCAAATGACACAGACTGTGTGCTTTTGGTGTACTTCATTTGAGCAAAACATTTAATCAAAAATCTCACTCAATTTTATTCAGCAACAGCAAAACATTCAGCTGATACTAAAGCAACAGACATCTCCTTTTCACTGAGTGTTTGGTGCATGGGAGGGTAAAGAGGTACTGATGTTTTTGTGAAAAGCAGTTATCTTTTACTTTATAGTTTGGGTTAGATTCTGGTGATGGATTAAGGCACCACAGTTGGTGCATCTATAGATATCTGTACATCAGAAGCTGAGCAGAAAGCTGAAGAGCAGGTGGGAAAACATCTGGTGGCAGAGGATACCTGGGAGAGGCCATCTGGGTGAAGCTGTATTTCTCTGTACTTCACTTTTGACGCCTGCAATCTGGAACTAAATGCTACCCGCTGCTACCTGTGTCATAAGTTTACTGTGTGCAGTTATAACACAAATGACAAGTAAATTTCATAGAATCATTAAGGTTGAAAAGACCTCTAAGATCATCCAGTCCAACCGTCAGCCCATCCCCACCATTCCCACTAACCATGTCCCTCAGAGCCACATCTCCATGTTTCCAGAACCCCCCCAGGGACAGTGACTGCACCTCCCCGGGCAGCCTGTGGCACTGCCTCACCACTCTGTGAGAAGAAATGTTTCCTTATTTTCAATCAGAGTTTAAGCCATTTCCTCTTGTCCTATTGAATCCATAGGCGAATGCTCCAAAACTGCAGAGCTTTTGGCCTAGGGTAGGATTTAGCTCATAGATGTAGTTGGCTGTATGGCTTGTGTAAGACTTCCTGGGGTCTTGTCAAAAGGCACCCTATGGAGTCTGTGGCCTAGCAGACAGGAGCTGGGGTTGAGAGGAGGCCTCTGGCCTGCAGCAGTATATGGAAGCCGGTTGACGTGTTCTGGGTTCTCTGAGACAGCACTATAGCCTTTCCTCGGGCTGCTGATCATAGTATCATAGTATCATAGTATTGTGCGAGTTGGAAGGGACCTTAGAGATCATCGAGTCCAACTCCCGGGATTCGAGCCCTCTGTGTAGCAGAGCGGCACTTCTACCCCCTGCTCCACAGGGGGGGATTCGAACCCGGGCCCCCTGGTGTTGCAAACGGGAATTCTACCGCTGCGCCACCGGAGGCACACAAATGCTTCCCTGATGCTTCCCTGATGACTGTTCTGGGCCATGTGTGATCACTAAATATTTAATGTTGACACAGCTGAAACTGGGTGTGATGAATCCCAGGTGAAGCAAGCCTGCAGCCCAGTCTGCTGCGTTTTCTTTCTGTGGTCGCTGGGTGGCATTTCAGTATCTCTGTGGAGTTTGCTGAAGCAGCTGCGTATCTCTGGTGGTGAGATGGGCTGCATATGCAGCATGGCACGACAGCATGCACAGGAAAGCAGCGGGGTCCATTGCACTGACAGAGATGCTCTGAATTGTGGTGCAGCGAGGGAAAGGCTGAGGCGGCAGATGTGGTTGTAGCAGAGGTGTGACTGAACGTGCCTTCAGTTGGGCCAGCAGCAGTGAGCTGAAAGTGTGCTAACCTTGGGAAAAGGAAAAGTAAGTTAGCTCTTAAGTTGGCAGAGTCCCTTCTAATATTTCCCTCTGCAAGAAGACCGGGGGAAGATTCTCCCTGTGTGTCAAAAGATGGGAGTCAAAGGAGATGCTGTGCAACCAGCTTGTGTCAGCAGCCCCACCAGAGACTCAGCCAGTGTCCCTTAGTGGCCAAGTGGCAGAGCTGAGCCAGAGGGGGTGACAGCTTCCACAGGGGGAAGTTTACCTTACTGATGGAGAAGCTGCTGAGTTCCGTTGTCCTGAAAACAGAGTGCATCCTTTGCTCCCTGCTGTTCAGCTGGTGGCTGCCATGCTACCAAGTCGTGTTTTGGGTGAATATATGGAAATAATAACACACCTAGAAACGTAATGTACTCCACTCCCACAGGTGTGATCTTTGCTTTGTGGCAGTGATGGTGCAGGGGAACCATCTAATGAAAACAGTTCGGTGTGTGCATTACAAATGGAACATCATCCAAACTTCAGTAATGAAATGTGCCAATTTTTGCAGCAATGCCACTCGCTATTTGGAGTGGAGCAAGCCCACGGTCTGGGTGCACAGGTGTTTTTGCAGCTATGATCAGAGAGATCTTACCTGATCCGAGCATCTTTTAGAGAGATTTCCATGCAGGAGGTGGAAATCACACTGGGGTGAAAAAGACACAACTTCCTCTTTTCCTCATTGCTCACTCATTTTGTGCTGGGACAGTGACTGGCCACAGGTGGTTGTCTGTGGCATCCTACCCTTCTTTACTGCCTGCAGTCAAGAAAAGGAGTTTTATCAAGATAAAAAGAAGTGATTGCACTTGCTGTGTTGCCCATGTGTCCATGTGGCAGAACAGGTATTTGAAGCCTAGATTTGCAATGTCCGAAGCAAAAGGCACTGAGCCCTGGAGCCCGCTCTCTATGGGATGGGTGCTAGACTGTCCACTGTGTCCTGTGGGTAGGAAGGAAGCAGGTACAGGCTCCTTGAGAAAGACTTACTGCTTCAGAGCATAAGTGACAGCTGCATTTCTCCTGAGGAAGTAAATATTCAGATGACAGATCATCTGGAAGCTCTGAGAGAAGGTGCATGGAAGTTTCTTTCATGTGTGTCTTGTTAATAGTGGAGTAAGCTGGAGAAACAGTCCAGTTGTCACTCGTGTTAAACCGAAATATTTCAATAAGAATGTGTGACATCCAGCCTTCCTCCACAGTTTGGTTACAAGGACATCAGAAATGATTTGGCATCAGAATGTCATGATGTATTGGAAGAGGAAGGATTAGTGCAGCAGTAATTGAATGGTGACATTATCTGCGCTAGAATTTGAGGGAGACGATGAGCTTTTGGACATCAGCTATTTTAAGGTTTCTGACCTTTTGTGCATCACATGCTCAGTTCTATATGATGTGATGTCTGGGACAAGCGTATCAGCTCTTGCCAGCAGCATTCACTCTCATGTTATGTATTGTGTGCTGTTTCATTGAGTTATAAATATCTGTCTTGTAAATATCTATTTCAGTCAGATCCAGAAGTTTGACAGAGAGAAGTAGCACAAGTTACAAGATCAGTCATGAGCAATTTTTGACTAGCAGACAGAAGATTCCTAAATAGGCAAAGCAAAGTCTCCTGGGTCTGTCTTGGTCTTTCACCAAAATATTTGAGTTCTTGTCACCTTTAGTGTTAGATCTGATGAGAATCTGATGAGCTGTGATTTTTAACTTTAACTACACCTAAACCAGCATTTATCAGACAAACAGCGTTGGAGGTGTCAGAGCCTCACCATCCTGAGCTCTGTCTTTACAGTCCTTGGAGGGATCAATGCAGCTCTCCTATGGAGATGCAAATACTTCCTTATCAGAATTATTTAAGGTGTCTAGTTGTGGGTGGAACCAACCCAGGTCTGGAGATCCCAACCAAGCTCAGCTTCCCATTCTCACAGGCATTATTGTCTGTAGTAATGGACTACCTAAGGTAGGAAACTAACCATTTATGGGAAGGACGAGAGAAAGATTAGCTTAGCAGCTATGGGAAACCCATAGCAAGTTCAACAAGATCTGTGTGCACCCTTCACTCCTCTCTAGATACAATTTAGTTTTTGTCTTGTATAAGAGTGTTCAGATCTGTAAGTTATGGATTTTTTATAGGAAAGAGCCAAAGGAAAATTCTTTCTTGTACAACAGAGGTCGAAACATTGCAGTTGGTTGTTTCAGAATAAAATTTATTTTAGTTAAGCTGTAGCATCTCTTCAAAGTCTTGATATTATATTCCCAAAGTAATACTTCACCTTTTCTGGAAGTGGGAGAGTTGAAGTTTTTGTGAGCTGGCTTTTGATCATAAAAAGAGTGAAGAGCTTTCTGGGAGTAAGCAGCCTCTGGGAGCAGTTTCCCATGCCCTTCAACACTGATGTATTTTTGTTAAGCCACCAGTTAGGAACAGTTGTGATTTTTTCATCTAGGACGTAGGACCTGGGGTCAGTATTGGCAAACTCAAGGATCATGACATCGCTGTATTCAAAATAAACTTTACTTCTCTGCCTCATCTCCAGCTGATCTCTTTGGCTGTTGATACCAGCAGCAGAACTTGCACAACAAGACTGAGTGATCACTGCAGCTACAGCTGATGAACAGAGGGAAAACTGGGAGGGAAAACCATGGCACCTCACTGATTGGTGAGTCAGAGCACACTCCGACTTAAAGCCAGGAGTGAGGCTGCTTATAACCTGCCCTATGTCCCACCAGTGGTAGGTGGGCCAGGTGAAATGCATTCTTCATATTCCCCCCTGCTGTGCTACCTCATGCCTGGTCTTCTCCACACACCTGAAATGCAGAGTGTGTTGGATGTGAGAACATCTATATGTCAGCAGAAAGCAGTGAGATCATAGAATGGCTTGGGTTGGAAGGGACATTTAAGATCATTCAGTTGCAAACTATAGGCAGGGACATCTTCCTGTAGATCAGGTTGCTCACAGCCCCATCCAGCCTGGCCTTGAATGCTTCCAGGGAGGGGGAATTCACAGGGTCACTGGATGAGCTATTCCAGTGCATCATCACCTCACAGTAAAGAATTTCTTCCTAATATCTAACCTATTAATCTACCCTCTTCCAATTTAAATTCATTTCCCCTGTCCTGTTGCTAAATGCCTGTATGAAAAGTTCCTCTTCTGAAATCATCATAGATCACAGAGTCATAGAATTTCCCAAGTTGGAAGGGATCCACAAGGATCTTCAAGTCCAGCTTCTGGCTCCACAGAGAATCCAATATGTTGTGGAGAATAAAAAGGGTGAGATATCTGAATAAAGAAAGACCACTGCATAAATGTTCCAGAAGGCAAAAACAGAGAAACTAAAGGGATCTTGAAGATGCCTCCACAACCAGCCCATCTCTGGAGTGAGCGACTCCCGAAACACAGCACAAGCCCCTTCTCTAGAATAACTTTGAATATTTATTTGCATCAGGTATTGCTGGTTGGTTGAGACTTTTTTTTTTCTTTGGCCAAGTTTTTAAAGCAATAAATATATTTTACTTCTATGTCTCCAAAGACACATGAGATCTGGGAATAGCTAGTTGAAATGTTGTAATAAAAGTGTACTTTGCTTCCCAAAATCCAATTGTCAGAGCATTGAGAGTAACTCTGAGGGAGCAGGCAGTGAATCCTGAAGCTGTATTACAGATGGCTTCCCAAGAAGGCATTACAGAGGATGGCTAAGAAAAATAATGGAGACATATTATTGTACAAAATGAAATGGTTATGTTTATTTAATAATGTCAAAGTATCGTTACAGAAATACCAAGGCTTATTTTGCAATGAAGGCTGGGAACAGAGCAGTGTTTTCAGAATTACAGGTCACTGAATGTTCATGTAAACAGCAACTCTAGGAGGATTCTTGGTGCTGTGGCAGTTGAGGGCAATGTTGCTGCCTTTCATCTATCCACAACATATCCTGGTTCTTTTGGTCAGCAGCAGAGCACTCTGACAGGGAGAAGCGCATCTTCCAGAAGACTGCAATGTAACTCAACTGCACATAACCAAAGGGATGGTGGGAAACAGGTTAAATGTGGTCTGCATGTGAGCACGGATGCTCCTCAGTCCTACAGAAAAGGTTTGTGTTGCTTCAACTCATTATTCCTGTTTCTTTAAGGGTCTATATAGCCACACACAGATGTAACAATGTGCAGAATGTTTGAGATTTGAGCCTCGAACTATTGAGCCACTATAACACTCCATCCTGGAAAAACGAACCCAAACCATGACAAAAATCAGAAATGACTAAAAAAGCTTACTTGGAGTAGAAAGCCAACCAACCTTAAACAAGCCACCGCTTCATTTTGTGATGATAATATGCATGTGTGCATCATATTTGTGCCCTGAGAAAATCAGCGAGTACTTAAAAGCTGGGCCAGTGCAGGATAATACCAGCATTCTTGCTTTGGTGAATTATTCACAGCAGAGCTCCTTCAAATCAGTCGTGAGGAGACTGCTATGCTCCTTCAAGCTAAAAAGTCTTTGTAATTTGTCTCCCTCTGCCATTCGTGCCAATGCCTCCTGGACTTCCCCAAAGAAATTACTTTCATTTAATAAAGTTTATACATTGCATATGTTTTAAAAAAAAAAAAGAGATATCCCGCTGGGTAATCCTATCTCTTGTAACATCTGTAAATTAATTTATTTGTTGAGAGCAAGGATGATTTATAGCTCACAACAAAACTAAAGAAGCATGACTAAATTAAGGGGAGCGTTCAGGCAGTTGGAATGCAATTACAGCTTAAATGCACACGCTGTGTTAATGCAATATTAAGGTTATGAATTTTGTCAAACAGGATTCAGTGTGCACAAGTATATGGTGCTGTCCTCCCTATGATGTTTGTTTAGTTGTGGTAACATAAGAAATGTCTGCATTATCAAGAAGCAATCGGGCTATGTGTGGCTTCCATGTGTGCATACCAACATGCCTTCTTATCTCGGAACTGCACCAACTTGCACCTGGTAACACACACTGTGCTCTGCTGGAGAGATTTGGCTTTTATTCTGGTTGTTTTCCTTAATCTGAAGCACTGGGCAGGAAGGATCTGCTTGCTCTCCTTGCACCAGAACACCGCTGTGCCCACTGCAGCCCTGGCAGGAGCCACAGGGCCTGGCCCCAGCTGGGGCACTCAGTGGGAGGATTCTCTCCAGGTCTCAGCTTCCAGTTGTGGGTCATCTGTCAAAGTAAGATGCCCCTTAGGCTCTGCATTGGTGACCACTGCAGCAGTTGGGCTGTTGTGTGGGATGGGTCCTCCTGCCAAACTGGTCTGTGCTTGTGGGAACAGGGTGAAGGTTTGAGGCTCAAAATCACCTTTATGTCCTGGCCCATCTTCACTTTTGGAGTCTGCTTTGAAATTCACAGTGGTAAGTTTTACTGTATGGGATAAACTCCAGCAGGAAAGGCAGAGGGGAGGCCCATGCAATTGATTTGGGGCCACATCAGCCTGCTGTCCTACAGACACAACAAGTGGAGGTGCTCCTGGAGCTGCTAGGCTGCCCCAGCCTTATGGCTGTGCAACTACATACCATGTAATACTTATGGACCAAGTACTGATAACTAGAAGAAGCAGATTTGGGTTCTTAAGCAAATGGCACATCAAGGCCAAGACCCATATAGCTCAGTATTTTCATGCCCAGTGGAATGGCTGCATTGCCACTGCCTGCAGGGAATGGTTGTTAGCCCATGTTAAGCCCTGACCTGCCCCAGGAATGGAATGGAAGAGCCAAAACCGTGCCAGCAGCCATGACAGAATCTGTGGTATACTTGGCTGCAGGACACAGCCTGAGCGTGTGCCTTGGTCTGTTCAGTTTTTAGCACAAATGAATTGTATCCAGTGGGGCACAATGCTGGAACCTGCCCTTAAAAATGAGCTTTGTGCCTTTGCCTTCCAGGAAGAGCTGCTGGTCTGTGCTAGACCTCCCCAGATTTGTCTGGAGAAGACCAAGCAAAGGACAGGATCTGACAGCCTTTATTTTTAACGTTGTAGTGGGTGAAAGCTGTGGTAGAAGTGAGCTGCACCATTGAGTAGCTCAGGGGAAGTAGAAGGGAAGGAGCCAGCAGACCCTCCATGGTCTGGATGTGTGGCACACTCCTGCTATGACTCCATTTCAGAAGACCCCACCAACAGCCCAGGTGCCTTTTAAACATCCTTTGCTCCCCTCTGCTGTGTGGTTTCTGCAGTGAATTGTTTGGGTTCCAGGAACCCAAACCAAACCATCTGGGTTATAGAATCATAGAATCATAGAATTACTCAGGTTGGAAAAGACCTTGAAGATCATCAAGTCCAACCGCAGCCTAACCGGTAGCCTATCTCTTAAAAAACATCCACAAAACAATACCACAACAACAAACCTCTGCTAAATCATATCCCTGAGTACCACATCCAAACGGCTCTTAAACACATCCAGGGATGGCGATTCAACCACCTCCTTGGGAGCCCATTCCAGTACCTAACCACCCTTTCTGTAAAGAAGTTCTTTCTAATATCCAACCTAAACTTGCCCTGGCGCAACTTGAGGCCATTTCCCCTCGTCCTTAAAAAGTGTTTTCGAATCCCTTGCTATTGCAAGGTGTCTGTTTTCTCTACTTTTCCTACTTTGCAGATCCTTTGCAGATTTTCTGATAGTGCCCGAGTGACTGCTGAGAAAAAAAATATACTACGCTGAGGGAAGAGAATGATTTGTTTAAACATTAAAGACATTTCAAAAGACAAATACTCCAGCGCAGGGACTTAAGGTTAAGACTCCATTACCAGGATTATGATCTACTAAGAGCTGGCAACTATTTTAAAGAAAAGAACCTTTCATTTAAGTACTAAAAGAAGAGAATTTGCAGAACTGCTACTTTTTGTTTCTGCCCAAAGAGTACAGAAGCCTTTTAGAAGTATTAGAAGGCTGCTGGCAGAGTTTAGGGGCAAGTTTGTCGGTAGTGCTATTAAGTCTTTCACAGGGACTGTCTCAGTTTTTCCCTAGTTCAGTTGGCAGAAGTGACGGATCAGTGACATTCTATTAAAATGATCCAGTGTTCAGTTCTTATTGTAAAGTGGGGATGTTTCATGCTGGATTACTTGTTACTGGATCAACCTGTAGCCTCAGAGAAGAGCTCCACTGAGGTCTGTGCTCCACAACTTGCAGACAAAGCTGATGGGTCATTGTCCCTGAAGCCAACCCCTTCACACTCCTTCCATAAGGAGGGAAGAGAGAGCAGATGACAGCTGCCAATCTAATTTCTGTCAGCGAGGGATTGACCTAAGGATGTTTTTGCTGGATAAATTTTGGTCACATTGCTGGTCGCGTTCACTGATGTTGACTAAAATGAACTTGTGTGTGTGCTGGTCTCCCCTTACCATGATAGCAAGATCAGTCCTGCCTACACCTACTGGCTGAGCAAGCAGGGGCATCTGGGGTTGCTGCAGACATTATGGTCAGGCAGTGGGTTGAGGAGTGAGTGGCCATGAGTGGCCTCATGAAGGAACATCACGGGCACAGTGGTTCCTGCCACCTTCTGCCTTTACTGCCGAAGGCCACACAGACAAGAGCTGTTTGCAAGAACGCTGTGGTGAGATGGATCCATTCAGGTCACCCACCCAAGCCACTGCTCCCACAGCCAGTCCTGGGGCTGTGCCATGCACAGATGCACCTGGAGGCTTACTGGCACCTTGACATGAACACGTGAACATGGTGCTGTTGAACACCTGGCCACTCTTCTGCTGAAATGTAATCCTGCCTATGTCAGGGATAGGATGAGCTAATTAGAAGTCTTGATTATGAAGGCAAAACATTCCTGTGCATGCTCTGATGCTTGCAATGAGGACAGAGCCCCACAGCAACAATGCTTGACAGCTGCATTTGTAGGAGCTTGCACAGTTTCAGCTCTGCATGGCCCTTGGCACTGTTGGTCCAGCCCAGTGTGGAGATGCAGCAGGGCTATGTCCTTCTGGGACTCCTTCCCCTCCAATTAAGCTTCTACATATGTGACCTCTGTCTCACTATAGTAAGATGATCCTCTGGCAGGGGATTCAGTTAGAAATTAATTAGTGGAAGCAAAATGTTGTGAGTGCATACAGTGCTAATTTTTTATTCTAATGACCTAGTTAATAATTTCACTTCTTCAACCAAAGAGGGAAAGTAGTGTGAATTCCAGTGCTTTGATCATGCTGTGGCATATTAATGCTAACTTGCTAAGGGTCTGTGCTAGTAGTGTGAAGCAATAGCAGTCAGAAAGTCTTATGGTAGTTTGGAAAGAGCCCCATTTGAAAGGTGGGCCAGTCACCCATAAAAGACCCGTGTGCCACTACAACTCTGTTGAAGGAAGGCTGGCATGTTTCCCTGACCATGATCCAGAGCAGGAAAATGCCCCCTCTTACACCACTGCTCAGCTGAGGCAGAACATGCCCAGAAAACAACGCTTCTGCTCTGGGGACTGTCAACACTGCAGTTTTATATGCTTATTATCTTCATTCTTCTTCCCTGAAAATGTATCCAGACTTTATCTACTTACTAAAGAGCTTCACCATCTGCTAAGCGACATTCAATATTCTTTGTTTTTTGATTTTGAAATGGCCTAATTGACTCAAGGCCATGTTGCAGTGACAGGTCTGCAGGCAAGCAGACTGCTCTGAGTGTCTGACGGAGCTGTGGGAATCAACAGGAGCTCTTCCTTCTCATTTTGAAACCAAGATCACACACTTATGAGCATATAATGAGCTTCATCATTTACAGTAGTACTTACGTGAACCCGTTTAACATAAACAGCAGAGCACAGGAGCTCCAGCATACCAATGCCCTGCGTTTGTGTTCAGTGCTGGAATCTCTCAGCAGATAATTGCGGAAACAATGGATATCTGCGTTCAGTGCAACAGATTAACTGTGATCATCTGCAGGTTTACTCTAATAACGGGAGGCACTTTAATTCAGGTATTTTAAAAGTAGTTATTTTATGATGCTGGCACAAAGGCAAGGGTGTAGGAGGGTTTTTTCATGTCTAAGACTCTACTTATATGCTAGCAGTTACCACCTTTTTACCTTAAGGAAGATTATTATTTTTTTATTCTGTACTTCATTTTCCTCAGTTTCCTTTAATATGAGCCTATATTATTATTATTGTTGTTATTATTTAGGGAAATCCCTAGTGTTCAGTTCAGGCAGTGGGACACCTACTCTTACCAAGCTTCATCAGCAAGCAGCACAGAAATAATAGTGATGGATCAAGGGCTGTTGGAAGCAGGGGGCATGAGGCTCACAACAAAAGTTGCTCCTGGCCAAGTAGGATCATTCTTAGAAGAGTGAGCTTTGAGAGGTATTCAACTCATAAAGCTGGCACCAGAGCTGTGGCATTTGTGCCCTCTGCTTGGTGGGAGACTGAGACTGGAATGCTCCAGATTCCTTGCAGTGCTCTGTCATAAGCTGGTTGGAAACCTTAAATCTTTCCAAATAGGAAAACAATTGGATAAACTTTGTCTCATTTCCATGAATATAAAAATACTGTTCTAATTACCTGCAGCCACAAGATGGGCTCCAGAAACAGGGATAGTACTCATTTATTAGATGCCATCAGCTTTGATACCCATAAGCTCTTCCTAAATGGAAGGGATCTATAAGGAAAGCGATGCAGTGCAACTATTGTCCGTTTCCTCAGCAGTGCATCGAAGTGCTCTTAATAACCACTTTTTGTATTAGTTGGTTTGGAAATAATATCAATTACTGCCTCGGACCATCTCTGTCTATGCTTGCTTATTGCTGACAGCAGCGTTATGGAGCCAAATTTCTGGCATTTGTAAACAGCTGACATTAGCTGGTCAAACACTGAGCAGATCTGTTTGCAGTGACTTTGCAGTGCTCCGTTTTATCTATAGATTTTGCTCCTCAGGAGCGCTGCCTTGCTGACAGCACACTTTAGTTAAAAGTCCCTGTCTGGAGAAAAACTTTTGACTGCAAAGGTGTTAGTCTATTTTCAAAGCTTTTTTTTTTCATCAGAGCTAAGATCTATGCTTGCCTACAGTCAACATCTTCGAAGCAACATAAACAAAACAGAAGCCATCAACAAACTGCATTAATATTTTAAAAAAGGTGTTTAATTATTTATGGCCAAGCTTCAGAGTATTCTTTATAGAAAACTTCAGTGTAAAACAGTTGCCTTGAGATACATTTCTTCCTGATCAGCACTGCACCACTGGGAACAGTTTTTAGGGCTTTTATTTATCAGAGAATGCTGGCAACATTTAGTTAACTTAGAAGAAATACATTAAAGCCACTTTGCATAGTGGGGTTGTGGTATCATTTGCTTGCTGTTTGGGGATGTAGAAATCAGCACAGGCTTATTGGGTTACAGCCCGCAATACACACAGGCACAGAAGACGTGCCTGAAGTGTGGGTTTACTCAGAAAGCACGGAAATAAGCTATTTTATTACAACTTCTCTGATAACACAGCGGGTCTGCTGCAGTCAGGAGAGCCATGATGATAGCCATTTCCCCAGGAGCTGAGCCAAGAGGCTGTGTGTCACAGGACTGTTAGGTGGCTGAGGAAAGTCATTTGATCTTCCAAACTCATGTTTCTCAGGTATTAGAGGAGGATAGGAAGATATCAGCTTCCTCTGTAAATGCTTCTGAGGGTAGAAATGAGAAGTAACTTATGAGCATGATTGGCATAAGGGCAATCAAGCAATAAGAGCTTAATGGTAGTACAGTTTTGCAGGAGATAAAAAGTTTTCACAGAAACACTCCTCTGACCACCAAAATCTCCAGTCTGGATGCTTACCCCACCTCTCCATATTAATTTCTCCCTTAATCCTCAAGATCCTTAAAGGATCTTAGCTTTTTTTTTTTTGCATTCATAGCATTGAATTGAGATACATAATTCCCCATCACCGTCCCTGGGTATGTTTAAGAGCTGTTTGGATGTGGTACTCAGAGATATAGAGATATGATTTAGCAGAGGGTTGTTAGAGTTAGGGTACTATGGTTAGGCTGCGGTTGGACTTGATGGTCTTCGAGGTCTTTTCCAACGTGAGTAATTCTATGATTCTATGATCAATGGACTTTCTGAGAACCTCAGATTTATTGATGAAGAAGATGTTAAATGCTCTCTGATGTATCAGCAGATCATCACTAAATCCGGATCATCTTCTCAAGGTCCAGGCTGGTGTTCTCTTGCACAACCCTGGTGTCCTTTGCCTGCTGCAGAAGTGTACAGATGTGTCATCTTTTGATGACATCTGGGTTACTGTATGAAGTGTGCGGTGGTCTAAGTCCTGTTCTCAGGAAAGCATCATAAGCACCAGGATAGTTAGGTTAAAAAGGCAGAAGCACAGGCAGATTTACTGCATATCTATTGGTGTAGACAGTGCACAGAAAGAGAAGAAAGAATAATATTATTAATACAGACCGGTGTAGTCTTTCACAGTATTTGAACTAAAGGGAGTGAATTTCATCACTTCTGCTGGGAGTTCATCTTTTCTTTGACTTTTGTTAGCCTGTTCCTGCTGGGCATCACTTTTATCTTTGACTTCTGAAGAAGTTTCCTTGGCAATTTTTAAACTTGAAACTATCTCATAATCTAAGGCATTTCAAAGGGGAAAAAGAGATTATGGACTGACCTGCAAGGAAGCTATCACACTACCCTCTGAAAAATGGGTGTATGTGAAACAGAAGAGCACTGAAGAGCAGAACAGAAAACCAGCACTTACTCAGATTCCAGGTTTAAAGAGAATAGGAGCCAAGTCAATGTACTTGGAAACAAAAACACTATTTGGTGAGAAGTTAATTTAGCACTAATCTACCAATTAATAAGCACTAATCTGCAAAGAACTGGCTGTAGGATCAAACCCAGAGAGCGGTGGTTAATGACCCAATGTCAGTGATGAGTAGATGGTCTTGAGCAGTGGGCCCAGTGGACAAGCCTCACTATCAATGCAAGATGAGAGATGAAAAAAGATTGAGTACAGTGCTGCTGAAAAGGACTTGGAGGTACTGGTGAATGGCAAGTTAGAATGAGCAGCAGTGTGCTCTTGCAGCCAAGAAAGCCAGCCATATCCTGGATTGCATCAAAAGCAGTGTGGCCAGCAGCGCAAGGGAGGTAATCCTGCCCCTCTGCTCTGTGCTGCTGAGGCCTCACCTGCAGTACTGCATCCAGATGCAGAGTCCTCAGTACAGGATGGACACAGACCTGTTGGAGCGTGTCCAGAGGAGAGCCAAAAAATGACCCAAGGGATGGAACACCTCCCTACAAGGACAGGCTGAGAGCTGGGGCAGTTCAGTCTGGAGAAGAGGAGGCTCTGAGGTGACCTGACAGTGGCCTTTTGGTATAAAGGAGAAATACAAGAAAGAAAGGGACAGACTCTTTAGCAGAGTCTGTTGTGAGAGGACAAAGCAAAATGGTTTTAAACTTTAAGGGGGAAGATTTAGGCTGGATATAAGGAAAAAGTCATTTAGAGTGGGCATGGCGAGGCACTTCCACAGGTGAATGCCCCATCCCTGAAGACACTCAAGGTCAGGCTGTATGGGGCTTTGAGCAACCTGATCTAGCTGTGGATGTCCCTGTTCATTGCAGATGAGCTGGATGACATGACCTTTAAATGTCCCTTCCCACTCTAAGGATTCTATAATTCTGCGATTCTAATCTTTGTGATTTCTTAGGTACCTCGGGGTGCTTTTACACCTGTGGGTTCTGATGACCTGTGATGAGGTGGGATCTCACCTTTCCAAAAGAGTAATTTTCTTGCTCTTGAGCTTGCAGAAGAAATGTGATCCAAAGGAATAATAATGGTTTAACTCAAAAGAGATCAATATTTGCCGCTCTTTGAAGAAAATTATTTGTTTGGTTTTGGGAGGAACTGACTCATGGTATTTAAATATTTGAAACTGGCAGGACTAACTTAATTTCTTATTTCTGTGCTTAAAACGTTCACAGGCTCTCTGCAATCACAGTACTGCTGACGCAGGGCCCTGAGTCTTCCCTATTTGTGCATGAATTCACAGTAGTGGCACACCTTGGTGTTTTGAGAGCAGAATGAGAGGAAAAACAACGCTAATCTCCAACTCTGATTGTATGTTAATTATACTGGCTCGGAGACCTCCTGGTGATTCAGGGATGTAAATCCCTGCAAGAGCAGAGGACCGGGCCTGATGCTCTGAAGGTTTCTTCATGTATCAAATGAAGATCCAGCTCTTCTAGCAGCAAGTCTACTTTGTACATAGGAAATGGGAAGTTTCTCATGTTATTTTCAGTGACAGTAAAATGAAGGACAATCATTTGCCATTTTGCAGATAACTTACTTTGTTGATACCAAATGTGTACTGATAGGATTATTGCCACATAAATTTTCACTATAGTATCACAGTGAGGCATGGAAAGATCCAAGCTTTTTGAGCTGGCTTTTATTTCTCACATGGAAGGCCTATAGAGAGACTTGGTTTGGTATGGCAGTCTTTTTAGGTAAACTGAGTATGTATGTGAGCTCTTAGATGCTTCTACCGCACATGGCAAATTGATTAGCACTACTCTTCCAAAATAGCACTCTTGGTCAGCACTCCCAAATAAAAATCACCTTATCCATCCATACATGCGCAGGGAGGGGCAATTGTTTATTCAGTCTACACCTTGTGCTTGTGCCTGTTCACAGCAATTTTCTGCATGGGTGAATTTGTTCCAGAAGTTCTCATCATTTATGGTACAAGTTTTTAACCCAGTGCTGCTACTCCGTACCCAGCAGACATCCATGCACACCCACCTCAATTCCTGGGCCACTTTCTTCTTGTCTTCTCGTGAGAGAGAGCCTGATTTAATTAAAGAAAGGGAACAAGGGCATTAGCACAACCACACTTCAGCATTCCAGCAAGAAACCATTGCCTCTCTCCATCTCATCAAGCTTGAGTGGAGGAGGGGAGGTGTCTGTAGCTTGGCTGAGCTGTTGCAGAACATGGTGCAGTTTTTAAGGTTGTAAATTAGTTTTAATTTACATCAATGGTTGTGTGCGTCTCTGGCTTTCCTCTAAACTGCAGAAGTGAGAGCAATTAGTCTGATTAAGTGCATGACTGCTGAGCAGTCAGTATAGGCTCTAATAAAGCATGCATGCTTTTTCATTAAAACAATTTTCATAATGTAATTCTACAAAGGCTTGCTTCACTGAGCTTCATATTAATTGTTAACAGAAAGCAGAGCAAGAGTTTTAATCTTAAGGGCTTCCTTGCCATCTTTTTGATGTAAGAAGCTCACAGCAAAACACAGCGAGATGATAACACACATTTGGATATACCTCAGTGCAGACTTGCTTCCTGTGTTAGAAAGCATTCTGAGGAGGGCTATAGATGGGGAAGGGTCTGGAAGGCAAAGTGTGTGAGGAGCGGCTGAGGGCTCTGGGTGTGAGCAGAGCAGTCTGAGGTATCTTTAGACTTCTTTTGTTTCCTCATTCGTTTATTTGCATCAAATCACTTCTATATATATTCTATGTTCCATATATTTGTATTTTGACATTGAGAGGTTTAACTTCCTTGTGTTAGGAATGTTCTTGTTGTTATTTAACTGCTCAGCGCTTTTTCAAGTGGTGTTCTGATCTTCAGATACAACCTAACAAAATGTAATGATGAAAATGGTCGCAGTAAAATATAATGATAAAAATAATGCCTTTCAAAGGGCACGCATGGAAATGACTTTTTGGGAATTGTGAAGAACTTTCATTTACCAAATGGTTGAGAGACTTTATGAATTAGAGATTGCCATTCAGACTTTGAATTTATCCTCATGTACTTGAGGGCGTAAGGGGATTCCTGTCCATAAATCTGCAGTGCTCATTCAAGAAGATGACAATCATGTGTGATTCAAGTGATTTACGATATGTGAAAGCAGCAAATCACAAAGCCACAGCAGTTAATAACAGCAATCAGGTGACAAGGAACGGCAGATAAAAACGTGTTTCTGCAAAACATGTCTAATGTGAATGATGAGTATTAATAAATATCACATTAATAAATCTCACATTCTGCTGATGAGGGCTTCAGATTTTAAGTACAGTCTTTCCTTCTTGCTGTTGTCTCAGCTGTTGGGATGGATTTTTAGCCATGGCCTACCAGAATATGTGCTTGTCCACCTTGAGTCTCTACAAAGTAGTGGAAGCAACAAGAAAAAGGCAGAGGACCACCATACCCCACCTCCTGACATCAGGAGATCTGTGCACAGGGTCAGATAATGCTTTAAGCTGTTCTCCCAGGTGAAAAGCTGGTGATAGCCTTGGTGAGAGTCCTATTCATTACTGATGTCCCTGGTTCAGCTTCCATGAAAGTCCTGGCAGCACAGTGGGGATTTTCTTATCCAGGAGGTGTGTTATAATCCCAAAGGTAGGAAAATACTAAAATTATAACTAAAAAAAAAGTAGAAAATCAAAGACATTCAGCTGTAACCAGAAATCCTGCAAATGTGCTCTGGAACAAAACAGGTTGGCTGCAACTGAAAAGCCCCAAAGCTCTAAAACTGCAATGAAGTGATGGGAGCCATGGGCCCTGTCCTGCTCCCTGCTGGCATCAGGTGGGCAGTGGGGCAGGACCAGCAGTGTCCATGCATAGATGCTAAGTGGAAGTGCCCCATGTTTTGCCAGAGTTGTGTGGATGGCATAGGCTTGGGTTAGGAGTGTCATCCAAAATGGATGCACTTTACACATACAGACACTTCTGTGTGTTGAGGAGCCTGGGAAGGGAACAGGCTGCAGAGATGTCCAAGCTGATAATGAGACTCTAGAAACCAAAAATAAAGCAGACACGGGCATAGATTTCTCCTCTTTTGCCACTTCCCTTTCTCACTTTGCTTTACTAACCCTTAGGATGTGCTTTGTAAGGCCATTTGTAGGCACCAATCCTTTTAAAATGAATTTTCTTTCCCTCTCAATAAGTGAAACCTAAAAAAGGCAAAAGACATCTTGTAGATCTCCTTAAGTGGAAAACACCCTTAAAGTATGCCTGGTAGTGATCTCATGAGCAGCTGTCAGTCCTGGCAGGCAGCGGCAGCCCAGGACTTGCTATTCTTAGACCAAGAAAGCATAAGTAGGTCAAGTTACAATTGGTTCTTGTAAACACCAGAAATTGATCCAAGGTCAGAAATGTGTAATATGCTGAATCACAGAGATAAAACAAAGCAGGGATTTAATCTCCAAATACCCATCTTTTGGTTCATCACCATTTTTACCAAATGCTTTGTGATCTGTATGTTGCGTGTGGTCTGAGACCTTTGTGTGGTGGGGAGATGCCGTGAGCCCTCCACAGGGCCTGGCAGGAACAAGACGGTGGTACAGCTTAGGGATGCCTTTTTATTTACGTATCCTGTGGTAAAGTGAAATAGTTAATGAGACTAAAAAGGAAGTTGCAACTTGATAGTTCTTCACACTTCCTAATAAAACACGGGGTATGTGTGAGCAGGGTGGCTGTAGGCACAGAGCTGCAGTCCTGTTTTTCAGACCTGAGATGGATGCGTAGTTTATGCTGGCCAAAACAGGGTCCTGACTCCTGGAGCTCTTTGGCTCATGCTTCTTCCCAGACAGCTCCAGCTGCCCACAGGCCCTATAAGCTGGTAGGAGTGACCCTGCTGACTGAGTAGGAATTTCAGCTCCCATTCTTCCACCAAAACTGAATCTCCAGGCAGTAGGACATCAGTGAGTAACCAGAGGGCCACCAGGAGGGGCAGGTGCTTAGAACAGGGCTTCTCCTTAGTGCCCTCCTTCGTTCCTTATCTTATGAACTTGGGAGCTACTCACATCTGGTTGAAATCACACCCAGCAGCAGTGTGCAGCTTTTGTGGTGCGGATGGCTGGATGTAAATTCCCTGGGAAGGAGGGACAGTGCTGGGCAGCTGGGGTGGACCAGCAGGATGCTGCCTTGCCATATTCCTGCCTCCTTCCAGGGGTGGCCATGCTCCTGCCAGCATCCTCAGTGCTTCATGGCACCTCAGTGTGGTCTCAGCTCCACCAGAATCACCCCACCTGCCTCTGTCTTTTCCTCTCTCTCTTCTCTGTGGTGGAAACATTCAAACATGGAAGGAGCTCATCTGTAAGCTAAAAGGAAGCACTGGGCTAAAATGTGGTTTGTAAATCTGATGCAGATTGCAGTCCTCATTTATTTATTTCTAATTGCTCGATTTTATTCTCAGTTTTATTTGCTTTGTGGGCTGGCATTATAAATTTGTTTCAACTCTTATTCCACGCAGGTATTATATTACAGCTCAGGGGCCTCATCCACATCCAGCTGAACACTGCCTAATTATAGTTCAGGCTGGCCTTTAAACAAGCATAACACCTTTTTAAATAGCATTCTTCTCAATCAATTTTCTCTTGAAAACACTGAATGTGTGCTACAGTTGCATACAGTTACCTTGTTGGGGAACTGAGGCCAAAACATCTTTAGCAACATCAAGCTCACCGTGAGCATGAGAAAAAGTTTTGTGTTTAACTGCAGTGAAGCAGGAGGTTTCCAGACAAGCTGGTAGGCAGGGCAGCATGAGGAAGCTGATCCGTGAGCTCCCAGCATGAAAGACTGAGTCTGAAATATGCTCTGCTGAGTCTGAAATAAAAGATTGTCTTCATTCTGAGGCTGTCAGTGGACTGCTTTAATTCCTTGTAATCTTATTGTCAGCCAAAAAACAGGTTAAATCTTTAATAAATTGAGTTCTTAGTTGGGATAGACTTGCTGATACGTGTGATTTACCATGACTATCAAAGTGTTTGAATTCCTCCTTGCAGCTCCATCATCCAAAGTCACCCTAACAAACAAGAAAACTCCACTTTAACTGAAAAGCAAATGTGCATCTACTGTAGTGAGAAGAGCTTGAGAATAGGACTCCTAGGGCTTGAAACTATCAAGCAAATGACCTCCTTCTCCAGCAGTTGGTGTTTCATCTTTCAAGTCTTTCAGGCTCTGAACAAGGGGCAGCAATAATAAGACTGGGAAGTTCACATGTTGCTACTGGCTACACTGCAGCTTTTAGTGTGCAAATAAAACTGTAATTATATATAACTGACACAAGGTTCGGCAGCCACCTAGGTAAGTCCTACCTTTACATCCAAGTATACCTTACTATTAGCTAGGCTGTTAAAGATCTCTGTGATGGGAGTGTTAAGGAGGCTGACAAATCAGGCCAACCTTAAACTCTTCAGCTAAATTGCCTGCTAAATTCATTCATTAGCAATACATTTGCTAATGGGCAATTCTTACACAATATTAACCATCATTACTACATGAAGAAAACACTTAGTCCTTTACAGTCATGGCCTAAATTAGCTGTGATGGCACAGTACCTTGGAGCTAATAGTTTGGAAGTGGTCCCTGATCACTCAGAGTCACCAAGATCAGGTCTGAGAGTAGGAGAATGCTGGGCTCTTGTTTATTTCTAATGTTTTTATGCTGCTGCTCCTCTCCAAAAAGGGGCAGCAGGTGTCCTTTGCTCCTATGCTGCTTATCTCATTTGCTTTTGTCTTGCCATTAATGCTGCTTGTCCTACTTTTTCCTAGGCCCTTGTTCTTTTCTTGTATGCTGTTGATAACTACACTGTTTTATCATTCATGATGAAGGCACAATAATATCAGCTATATCCTGACCATTGCACTTCCATATGTGCCACAGGCCTCTATCTTGTCTGTGCTGTACTGAGATGGAGGTGATTTAACCTGCATGTTTAAGCATGCTGTTCTAAAACTGAGGTAGTAAAGAAGCTGACACTGCAGCAGATACCAAGTAATTAAAAAGCAAACCAACAAACAAAAAACAAACAACCAACCAAACAACACAAAACACATCAGAATCCAAAGACTCACAAAGAAAAAAAAGAATCAAGGAGAGGCTGAATCAGTTAGAAACCACGATCAGATTTTTTGTTAGCAATTTCAGCCTCCTCCTTCTGGCAAGGCCAGCCTGGCTGCTGTTTCCAAGGCTTAATGAGGACTCCTGGGAGCTTTATCTTTATGTGCCTTTCTGGAGCACTTTATCCTCGGAGAGAGCATTAGACTCACCTCTTGCATCCTCCTGGATGTTTCCAGTGGGTACCAGTGCTCAGGCAGATGAAGCTGTGGTCCAAATGGCAGTAACTTCCTTTCCTGACCCACCACCAGAATGGGGTGCCCAGAACGGAATCACAGAATCATAGGGGTTGGAAGGAACCTCCAGAGATCATCGAGTCCAACCTCCCTGCCAAAGCAGGTTCCCTACACCAGGTCACACAGGTCATCATCCAGGCGAGTCTTGAATATCTCCAGAGGTGGTGAGCAAAGGTGAACAAAGAATGACTTTGAAGCCCTGTTGAAAAATGTTCTGTGATCCCAAAATAATATCCTGCTGGCTACATGTGGTAATCATCATTGGGATCTGGAGAGGGGTTGAGACGGAACTGAGTCACCACAACCCAAAACTGAGACCTAAAGTGTCCATCCAAGTGATCCAAGTCATAACACAGTAAGTGCCTGTGCACTGCCCATGCTCACCAGGCTCCATACTGTTCAAATCCAGGGACTTTGGCTCTGTGCAGGATATTCAGGTTGGCACTTAGTGCTCTCCAGCTGTCTCATGTGGGTCCCTTGGGGATCCACACATTGATCTTTGCACCCACCATAAGGGACATGTTTCACTGAGCACTGTAAAGCAAGGCATTTGGGGCTCATAGAATGAGACGTGTTGGGAGAACATCAGGACAGTAATCCATGACAGAAGTGTCCTTCACCTGGCTTGACTAAATGTCTGATGGAGTGTGGGGCCAGACTGCTAGGTGACAGTGCCCTATTTCCTGCTCTACCCTTCCTTCAGATGATACCACGGCCTAAACATGGAGCAAGACTCACAGATATATGAAGGAAACAACACTGTACAGTGGTGTGTAGTGACAGGACAAGAGCAGTGGCCAACAACTGGAACACAGGAAGTTCCACACAAACATGTGGAAGAACTTTTTTACAGTAAGGCTGATAGGGCACTGGAACCGGGTTACCCAGAGAAGTTGTGGAGTCTCCTTCTGTGGGGATATTCAAGACCCATCTGGACACCTACCTGTGCGACCTACTTACTGTAGGAGAGCTGCTTTAACAGCGGGTTGGACTTGATCTCTAGAGCTCCCTTCCAACTCCTGCAATTCTGTGGTTCTGTGATTCTATGAAACCTTCAGCTGAGAGCTTGTCAAAGATTTCAGTAGACTTCAGTGCTTGTCTTCCTCCAGGACACAGAGAGGAAACACGTCTCACCTCAACAGAAGTGCTGGGAAGTGCTGAGTGCAGAATGATGGCCAGGCATTATTTTCCATTTGACCTCATACCTTTTCTGGATGAAACCCCTGACTGTTCCTTTTGGGAAGTAGAAAACTGAAAACACTCTTTCTTCATAGAGCACTCGGCTACTGAGTTCTGTAGGATTTCCTCCTGCTGCCAGGGCTGGAAGCTAAGGACAGCAGTGAGTTTCAGCCAATTCAGAGCTACAGCTCCTCAGCAAAGAAAGTATTAATGCCCTGACCCCATCCTGCAGAATGGGGGCTATCACTGTGCAGCATCCTTCAACCCCCAGAGGAGGGTCTGCTTCTTCAGCCTTGCAGTGTGGATCACAGGATTTGGCCCAAAAAGGTGGTGATAGAAAGGGTGATATCAGCAGTGAAAGAAGGTATTTGAGCCAGAAATCCCATTGGTTTCATCTCTTCCACCTGGTAAGCACAGACCCCTGCAAGTGTGCTGGGAAATACACTGCATACCCACAGACAACTGCATCACTCCATCCTTTCCCCTGCTGTCTAGTTTCCAAAATGAAGCATCCAGGTACATCTGAGGAGTTTGCAGTCCTTCTGTGAAACAAAATATACCAACTTCCCATCAGACCATCTGTGTTTCCCTTCAACGAAAGATGCAGCTTTTGGCTGAGCAGAGATATGCAGACAGAGCAGAACCGTGCGCTCCTTATTGCTACCATTTGACACAATGCATACACATGCAGCTTCCAGCTAACAAAATGGGAAAAGCTTTTAAAATATTGAGATCGGCTACACTTCAGCTGTATTTGCATTTACATTTCCCTGCCATTTCTTGCATTGCAGAGAGCTCCCCTATTGGCCAGTGGCAAAACCTCAAATGGCCAAAATAAGACTGATCTTTTTGTTAGAAAGGTCACTATTTGAATTTCACACATCCCCGTGACAATTTCCCTGGGGGCTGATTCATCAAAGCCCCTGAAGTGCTTTCCACTTTCTATGTGTGAAGAGCTCTTCTGAAATCAGCAGCTGACTCACGCAGAGTGAAGCAAGCACTTGAGCACTCCATGTGATGCTATTGTGGCTCAGTGCACAGCCAGGCTGGGGGGTGCATGGGTTGGCCACCTGCCAGACCTGTGCATTTATTTTGCTACTATAACTTTTTGCCACTGGGCAGAAAAGATGTTGGTATCAAAAAGCTGTTGAGCTTTCCTTCTCTTTCCTCAGCTTCCCCGAGTTCAAATAGGTCTGCAGCTCTCAGAAGGCACTCAAAAGAAAGAAGCTTTCTGTGGATTTAAATGCAAGCATTAGTGTCTGCTTGGCTGCATGCCCCCAGTGGGCTGCACTGCGCATCCACCTTCCTCCTACTGAATAATGAAGGTACCTTTTAACTGTCTTCAAACATGCTTTACGCTACGTGGAGAGAGTTTTCAGGACCAAACCACTTGTAGGGTGATTTTTCTGGTGTCGTTTAAATCATTTTCATCATCTGTGTCCATTCTGATGCTGCCTCTGCAACTAGACCATGGCTTTCTCTATCTTAACATAACCATGGATTATTTAACCAGCCCTCTGCGTGAGGGCTCATCTAATCCTGCTCAATGTGTTCTCTTGCTTTCCATGTCTGATAGAGTAAGGACAGCTGAAACATTATACTGCAGGATCCTCTCTGTAGAAATAATTCATCCAAACAAGTCCCTCTGAGATCAGACAATGCCCAGCCCTTCCTCTATGAGGTTTTGAAGCAAGTGGTGGCACAGAATGACCCCGTCTGCTTGGCTCACAGCTTACTCTGGCTGCACATTGTGCCTCTGTTGTTTGAGACTTATGAAACGCAACAATGATCTGGGAAACCTGCCAGACCTTAAGCCCATATTGGTACAGGGATGGTGTGAATATGTATATAACTATGTGCTGTAAGGGATCCTTTAAAGGCTGCTCCAGCAAGGACTAATGATTGAACAGCCAAACTCTCCTGGAATTTTGTGTCTATAAAGATTAGCTTTCATTCCTCAAAAAATTATTGCTTACCCGTCTGAGAACACCAAGGGATCCAGATTATCTGCGTCTGTGTTGAGCTCCAGGGCATTAGTAAAAAGACCCCAATCCATGAACACAGAAGATCATAGTGCTGATGTAATAGGGAGATCAGTGTTTCCAAGTAGTACAAGGGAAGAGAATTTATGGATGGTACGTTTCTTATTTTTAAAAACGATTTTGAAATAGATTGAAAAAAAAACAACATACAACTTTGTTAGATTACTACAGAAGATATTTACAGAACATGAAGCACATACACAATGCAAATACTTATTAACATAACTTTGACAAGCAACATTCATCCCTGCTGACTTGGGACTGCAGTTTTCAAACAAAATTGTTTCAGCCATTACGAAGGGGTTCACAGCAAGCCCTGCACAAACTCACAGCCTTCAAACTGAGACCTCCTTCTCTCCATGGCTGCCATCTTTCTGTTCTCAGGCAGGAAGCTCACATTGGAATATAATGTTTGTTACGTGCAGCTGAGGGCTATTTTTGTGCCGTTAGTGGTGTCCAGTCCTGATTTTCCTCTGCCTCCAAGAATAACAATAAAAATGACTTTTCTATCTTGGACTAATGCAGCCAGAAATTTGAATATCTTGGAATCATTTACACTTACACTACTGCCTTTTTTCTACTCATCTACATCTAAGACTGAAGCAGATTGCCTGTGAAGGCTGGAGATCTCAACTCGTGTTAAAGTAAAGCTATGCCAACCCTTTGACATTCTCAGGACTTATTCTTGGCTTTTCTGACCAACAGCCTTCTGAAACCTACAAATTGCAGCAAAACTCTTCATTCCTTGAAAATGCAAAGCAGGCAGGGAGCTTCCTATTCCTGTGATGGGCTTGAGCAGGCACCAGAGGAGCATCCCAAGGGCCTGGAGGTGAGACCCTAGCAGCCATGAGTGGTTGGGAGCAAGGTAGCCACGTGCCCACGGCATCACCTCTTTGTCCATCACCTCCCTGTGGCTGGCGTTCTGCATCAGCTGAGACCTGGAGCTCCAAAGAGAATGAGTCAGGGCTCCCCCTTCCACTGGCTGCTGAGGCATTTCACTAAGATTGGTCTCTGTGGGCCGACGATGGGCTTTGGCTTTATGGCTCTAAGCTTTAATCATGCACACAGGTGAGAAAAGAAAATATCACGCTGGTTTTCAGTGTGAATCTTTCTCATCTTTTTTGTCTCCTCTTTGCTCTGGAATTATCTAGGAATAAAGAAGCTCCAATGCTGCTGTTTCATTGTGTGCGAACTGTTCATAGCAGAACAGAGCTCTGTCTTCAGAGATACTAAGGAAACCTGAAATTCAAGCAAAGGAAATTGCTGTATGCAAAGTAAATAAATAGCGTTGTTGTTTTGAAGGGAAATAATTTTATCATTATTATTTTTTTGGTAGCAGTAGTTCCAAGTTTTCCTCTTTCTGTCTGTGCAATAAAAGTCCAACATCCTATTCGAAGATCTCTGTCCAAATGAAATAAGGAGACCCGAATATCTGTTCTTTCATGTGCATGTGTTTTCTTGGCCTGCAGGTCCATCCAAATTTTACAAGGGTGCAAGTGGCCCAAGAGATAGGCAGAATAAGCACTGCTTAAACCAAAGAGCATAGAAAAGCCTCTCTGTCCTTCCTGGGACTTAAGTCAGACCCTCAAGGGATGTTATTTTGCAGCTGTTTCTCCCTCAGCACACTGAAACTGCTGTTTGGAGCAAACATTAACTGATTCTTTACTGAAATGTTCATATTTAGCCACAAATAAACTACAGGAAAACAAAGTGGTGTACTGACAGAACAGCTGATATAAATGTGCATCACCTCTGTGAACAGTTCTCATGATGTGTAGTGAGAATTAAACTGCGAGTAATTCCTCCCCATCCTACCAAGAAGGAGAAGAGGCATTCTAAAATCTCACCTAAGGTGCAGGAGATTTTCCCCAGGGCTTTCTTAGCTCTAGATTTTAGCAAAATGAAGCAGTGTTAAAAAAAATAGTCTTTACCAACAGTTTGGTAAAGTTTTCCTTATGGGAAATGGTGCACTGGAAGCCCAGTGCAGCTAATTCAAGGCTTCTGATGTTCTCTGGTAGCTAGGATTATATGGGATGAGGCACTCACGTCAGCCCTGCAGGCATCTGGGGCACCATGTGTGGCAATGACCTCTATGGAGATTTATGTAGAATGCAGAAAAAGGGACACAGCCGTCCTCACTGGCAAGAAGTCAGCTTTATACCTGGACCTACACACACAATGTTAGTGTCTTATGAGCAACACCTATGCAGTAAAAGCAGAGCTCCCCTACTTCTTAGTACATCTTCTACACCCTTCTTGCATCACTTTGTCTGCGTCTTCAGACGCAGTGGCGTCAAGAGCAAATGCATTCATGTTTATCTCCTTCAGATTTGGGTGCAACAGTTTGTTCTCTTGCACATGCACCAAGCCGGTGAGCACTGATTTAAAACTGGCTGTTACAGCACTGAGACACTTTACCCCTTGAAAAGTCCCCTTTGTGTGCTGCTTACAAGGAACACAGGGGCAATGTTTGAGTTACTGAATACCTTTCTCCACTGGGGTGCTACACCAATAGTGTGGGCAGGTTCCCAGCCCAGTGGTACTTACAGCGCAGGACATAATGACACTGGGGTTGTGCCTTACTCTACCTTGTCTGCTTCAGCTGCGCTGATTCTAATATGTGAGTCCCTTCTGCATCTGTCTTGGGAAGGCTGAATACTAGCATGGGAGTCCGGATGAATCCACAGCTCCCCTTGGGAGGAGGCTCTTGTATCCTGCATGGGTGTATGAAAGTCAGGAGCATTCAAACTCCCAACGATTCCCTAAGTAAGGAAAAGACCCTGTCCTGAGTCTGTGCCAATGGTTTGGCCCAGTTCTGTGAGTAATCACACAGAATCACAGAATTGCCAACGTTGGAAAAGACCTACACGGTAGTTCTCACTAAACCATGTCCCTCAACACAACATCCAAACCTTCCTTGAACAATGGGCTGGGGGACCCATGGAAACACACCCCAGTGTGGGAAGTAGGAAGTGGGAAGGAGGAAAAGGAGAAAGGGTAGACAGATGGGCCTAAAAACAAAACCGGCAGCGATCTGAGGGGGAAAGATATTTTACTAAATATGATACCGGAATGCAGGATAATATAATACAATACAATATAATAAATGTAATTGGAATTGAGGCTATTAAATAAAATGAGAGTGTCCAAAACCAAAGGCCTTACCCTAATGCTGAAGATGAGTTAGCTAGGGAGCATGCACTGCAGATGAGCTGAAAGGGAAAAAAGGGATCTCGTGGCCTGCGAAAAGTTTTATCTTCCCTTCTGAATGGAAAATGTAAACAGAGCAGTGAACAGTCCTCTGGGATATGTAGTTCTTCTCTTCTGAGACAGGTATACCTGGAACTATCGATGATCCACAGAACTGGAGCACTCATGCTTTAACTCCCAGTGCACTACATGATATGATGTGAAATACTGATAACAAAAATCATAAAACCATGACATTCCACCCCTTATTCCTCATCACTATATCATGCTTGATATATCATATATACAAACGAACAATAATTAATATTCATTAAAAGCACACACATATGTATATACATATATACACGTGGAATTACTGACTGCACTCCCTGAGCATCGAGTTCCCTTGTACACATTGAACATCCCCACCTTTCTGCATCACCCACAAAGTGGACCCAGGCCCCTGAGAAAAAACAGTTCCGTGGAGAGTTTTGCCCTTTCCAGAAGCTGGAAAGGCCCAAATGACTTTTCCCAACACGTTATTTACATGTACCACAGGGACCTTATCTCCCTCTACAGTGTGTAGGGGACTGGATTGGGTAGGACCATCATGGTTGATAGCTCCTTGAGTACCGACCAATCAGGTGACTTCTGCCAAATGGTTCTCCCAGTGCTTAAATGTTCCTTCACCCATTGCTTTCAACATCATTCTTAACAACCTGTTGTACTGCTTGATTTTAGCAGAAGCTGATGCACTGGGGATATGATAAATCCACTCTACAGCAGGGTTATAACCTGCAGTTCTTCTGGTGCCCCATTAATTCCAGGAGGTGACATAATATTAAATGTTCTTATCACATTCCAGAAGTTTATTTTGCAAATATTTCATGGGTCATAAATGGAACAGCTGTTCCCTCACGGCACCATTAATAGCACAGATCCTCTTCGTCATGAGGCTTGTTCCCTGCGGTGCTATAGGACTGCCTCCACTCTGCCCATCCCCTGTGTTAGCAGTGAGAATCATCACAGAATCTTAGAGAAGATGTGCTGCTGCTCCTCCAAGCACAATTTTACACTTTGCTTTTTATTTCAGTCACAGAGCAGCAGCAGAATAATGGTCTGGGCAGGTCTACTGTGAGAGAAGCCAGGATGCATCATGGCCTGTGGATCTTGCCCAGATGTTATGCCCTTGATGTGTCTGGTTCTCAGTGCAGATGAGCCTTAGGGGCTGATGTGGAGCACAGAGGCAGAAGCATCTTCATAGCAGGGGAATGATCTCAGAGTCCCAGATTCACTGAAGTTGAAAAGACCTTTAAGATGTCCAACTGTCAATCCATCCCCACTATGTCTACAGTGTCCCATCTCTACATTTCCTGAAGACCTCCAGGGATGGTATCTCCACCACCTCCCTGAGCAGCCTATTCTAATGCCTCACCACTCTTGTGTAGAATAATTTTTTCCTAATATCCAACTTGAATCTCTCCAAGTGCAACTTAAGGCTATTACTTCTCATTGCATCACTGTTATCCATGAGAAGAGGCTGACCCCCAACTCATCACAACTTTCTTTCAGGTCATTGTAGAGAGCAATAAGGTCTCCTCTGAGCCTTCTCTTCTTCAGATGAACTATTCCCATTTGTTCAGCCACTCCTCATAAGACTTGTGCTACACTTTGCGGCTCTGTTGGCCTTTTCTGGACACACTCAGTGTCTTACTTGTAGTGAGGGACCCAAAACTGAACGCAGTACTTGAGATGTGGCCTCACCAGAGCTGAGTACAGGGGGATGATCAGAAGGTCTGAGGCAGAGCTGAGCTCCCACCTCTTCCTGCTCATCTGAGGCTTCATCAAGAAGAGGGGGAGCAGCAGAGGCTCAGGCCTGACAAACTGAGGGGTTGGTGAATCCTGTCCTGTTTTCTTTTTTAACTGGAGCTTAGTTAAAGTTTCATCAAACCTGCAAGCGAGGATTTGCACCTAGCCATAGGAAAGATAAAGGTCATGCTTTTTCCTAAAAATGATGCTAAAAATGAGCTGATGTTGCCAACTGATGCTATTGGTGTCACAGCTGGGCTGTCACATCAGACCTAACTGCTTATCTTGTGATACAAAGATGCACCACAATTTAATTCCCCATGGAGACAGGACTCAGCGGATGGCAGGTACCCCAGGGATGCTCTCAGGGCAGGTGCTGGGGATGCTGCAGGCAGATGGCTGCACTATTTGTCTGCATCATGCGCTCTCACTTCTCTATGTTCATCGTGGAGATCTGCCTCTCCCATTTAGAAATTACCACCCACTGATGATCTGTCTGCGCAGGTATCCTGACCTGCCCCAGGTCACCATTCTCCTCATAAATGGTGAGAGATGTGCACAAAATGGAATAATTATGGGATGCATCTTCCTGGCAAAGTGAAAGAATGGTGAGATGTGTGGCCAATTTTGCACTCTCAGCCAAACACAGATCCTGCTGCTGCCAGACAATCTGCAAAGAGTGTGTAGGGCATGGAGAAACAAGCAGGAGATATGCTCTGGAAACATTACAGAACCCCTCCTGCATACAGGCAACACACTGAATTGGTGAGACTAGAAACCCAGGGCAGTTCCCCTTAGAGAACAGGGAAGCTGCTCACAGCTGCAGGGTTATGCCTGTGGTCTGATCCATGGAAAGGAGGGCTGACAGCTGCTTTGTTGGCATCCAGGTAGGATGTCAGTTGTTGCCTAACCAAGTCCTGTGTAAAGCTCTTCAGAAAGGAACAAATGGCAGCGTGTCAATAGAGAACGTGATCCTTCCAAGGAACGTATGCTAGCTAAACAAGCAGTGCATGTCCTCATTTCTCCCCTAGCTGTACCACGCTGCAGTCTGTAGGCACAAGCGTAGGTGTCTGTACACTGCTCACTCGCTGCTCTCTGCCTGCAGTTGTATACCCTCAGGTAACACAGCCTCCATCTGCTCATGCTGAGATGTGTTAATTGCTTTTGTAGAAAGCAAAAATTGGATTTAACTGTTCATCGGTGAGGCATGAGGTGTGACTGCTAAGACAAGAGCAGGGAGAGAAATATTTGTCACAAATGAAAGAGGAATCTTAACCTTAGTGTTGTAGCATGTGAGTGTTAAGACTGCTCCCTGTGTGTTACTGGCCAGTAGACACGTCAAAAATCATTGTTTGCTCCTAACACTTGTCTTGCAATGAGTCCAAACAAACATGTCTAGCAAAACAGATAGGAGCGTAGCCCCTAAATGGCTAATTATGTGGGTTTTGGCCAAGCAAGAGGAAAGAAGCACTGGGGGAGACCAGACTGTGGGAGGCTGCTGATTTAGGATGCTTCATGATTTGGCTTTTCAGAACTTTGTTTCTGGGTCAGATCCTGACAGTGCCTCAAGCTCAGCTGCATTAGTGATAGCTGGGAGCGGGTCTGGGTCCTGGGTGGGAGGGGGTTTCTGGTTGTCTGTGTCTGACTTTCCTTTTATTCCATAATAGCACCATGCACCAAGATAGAATAACAGTTTATTTTCACTAGGGATGTACAAAACTCAGGTCTGCATGGTTTTATGCCAAGTTTTGTTTCAGTTTTGATTCCATTTGCTCAAGGTGATTGATCTGATTAGAAAGTCAGTAGAGACCTCTTGACTCTCTTCGGCTGTGTATAAATGCTTTGAAGACGGAAGGCTGTGTCAGTGCTGAGTGGGGATCTGCTCCTGCCCTCCCTCCCTGCTGTGTCACTGCAGCCCTTATGGGCTTTGTTTGTCCCGGAGAACACAAACAAGGCCACCACATGCTCAGGGCTCAGTCCTACCCCAGTTAAAATCTGTAGCTAGATTCCTCTTGAACCCAAGGAAAGAGAGAAGACTGAGATTCTCCATGGGCTTATTAACACCAAGCACACCTGGGTAGGAAGGAAAACTGATTAAGACTTGACTGCTTTAATTAAGGATATATTTGCTATTGTATTTCGTACTTTTCTCGGGAATCAACCACTCATTTGGGTTGCTATGGTTACTTAATACTGTTACACAAACCCAACTCAGCCTATTGCTGGAATGCTGGATGTTGGCAATTTGAAAAATAAATACCACAAATGCTGCATTAGTCATGCCAGAGCTTCTCCAACTGCCTCAAAACCATGAGAACAATACTGCTTGTACTGAGGGTTGTCTCCCACTTGGTTTTGGCTCACAGAATAGAATGTTTTGAGATGAGCATCATGACTTTTCTCACTGGAGCGAGGCTAATTTATACTGATATTGTATTTGGATCAATTAATAGCATAAAAATGTGAACATCAGCATTTCCCTGCAGAGGATTTTTATGAGTGTGGTGGGCCAGCAAAGGCATCTTTTAGCTACATTCAGTAGCACTTTATCTAATCTTTGCACTAGCAGGGCACACTTACTTACACTTGTAAAACAGGGCTTGCCTCATCCCGGGTATCCCCTGAGGAATTGGGAGTTATTGTCTACAGCATTCAGAAACTCAAACTGCTGTAAGAAACTGCCTTATCAATGACTGCTGAAGCACACTGACAACAGGGCTTATGCTATGACGCATTTATGAAGATAAATTTTCTCTTTGTCTTTGTTTTGCTTTTGTTTTTGTTTAAATTCAACAATAGTTCTTGTTCAGCTTAATTTGATTGCCTCTTCACCATTCAAAGCCTGGACATCATTCATTCCTGCACATCCCATTTGCAGACTCTTGTGTCTCCTTGCAGTGACTGTAGACTGACAATATGCGGCTTCCACCTCTGAGCTATATAATTCCAGAAGCAGGACTGGTGCTTTCTATCTGGTACTTTTTCCCCTGTGTGGGACCCAGGCAATGGTCTCAGCTTGCTTGCTCTGTTCATATGCTTCTCAGAGTGTTCCTAGAGCAGACTGTGGTTTCTTTTCTATGTTCTCAGGTTTGGACTCTATCTTCTTATGGCAGGTGATATTAACTGCCTACTACTAGCTAGATACGACTACCAGCTATAGGAATAATGTCTCACTGTGGTGCTGTTTCCTTTTTTTCCATTCCCTGTTCCCTTCCCTTCCTTTCTCTTCCATCACCCCTCTGAGACAAACACCCTGGTGTGCTTTCACAGCTCCCAGGATGCAGCCAGCAGGCCCTAGGCTCACAGCCTCCCTCACTGCCCGACCGTCCAGCCCTGTGCCAGGTACACAGAGTCATAGAATGGCCTAGGGTGGAGGCAACCTTAAGGATTCACCTTAAACCATAAAAGTTAAAAAAACCCAATGCCTTAAACCTTAAAGTTCCAACCCTCTGCTGCTTGATCAGGCAGCTCAGGGCATCATCCAACCTGGCCTTGAGCACCTCCAGGGATTGGGGCATCCACAGCTTCTCTGCAAATCAGCAGCAGAGAGATTTTGGCTACCAGCTCCTAAGCTTGTTTGCAGAGCCCCAAGCTGTGCAGGTCAGGAAGGGCTGACATTTGGGTGTCCTCAGGGTCATCCTTCTCACTCCCTGCACTACAGGCCTCCAACCTGCTTACTATAGGCAGCGCAACAAGGAAAACCTGCTGAGTTTTTCAGCCTAACCACCTTTCTGCCAAAACTTCTTATCAGTTTCCTCTCTGCTGGGCACAGGAAGCTCATCTGGCCCTCAAAGCCTGCATACAGAAAGCTATTCTCCTCTGCCTGTGCCCTGACCCTGCTCCACCACCTGTAAGCAGATACCAGTTAAAAAACCAAGATGGATCATATTTCTCATTTCTATGCATTCTCCTTCAACTACAGCTTCTACAGTCAGTCTCTCTCACGTATTTCTCTGCTACATTACAGACTGTTTTTCTCTGAACAAACGTGGGGCTGATTTTTTCTTTGCTCCCTTAGCACCTTGCGTTTGTGGGTGGAAGTCTGCCAGTTGAGACATACATTCTGGAGACTGCATCTGTTGCAGCAAGAAATGTTGTTGATGTGGCAAAGGCCAGAACAGCTCTGCCCTGAAGATGCTGCTGCCGCAGGGACCTGCAGCCCCAGGGTTCATCCTGCACCTGCCTTCCCCAGCTGCAGTGCTGCCTAGCAGCATGTTTTAAGCTTTAACACTAGGAATAGTGTGGCCGCAGTAATCTATATGGCTGAGACTTTGACTCTTGCTGCTGACATAAGATTTACAGAAGGTTAAGCCCCAAAGCCTCTCCATAGCTTCAGCCAGTCCTGGCTGGACAGGGGACTGCTGTGAGAGCAAGTTTCAGAGCACAGCCCTTAATCCCCTAGCAGCTTTCAGTTATCTTCTAGGAGAATTCATTACTGCAAGGTCTGGTGGTAAGCATCACAGGGCAAGTTGTTTTTAATGCTTTACTTTAAAGCCCCGTGAAAGACAAATGCTGTGTCCCAGAACACATATCTGTTCAGAACAAGCCAGATATAAAGTACAAACATTTTGGCTAAGCTTTCTGCATTATTTAACCTCTGATATTCAACCTCTTAAATGCTGTTCTCTGTCCTGAGTGCCCTTGAGATAACCGTGTACTGCTATTGCAAGTGAACCGATGTTTTCTTCACTCATGATCTGACATTTGAGAAAGTCTGAAGACACACAAATATTAAAGACAGAAACTGAGGTCTCCCTCTCTTTCCACCTTCTTGTTTGTGGTGTCTTTAAAGGAATCTGAGGTTGTCTTCTTTCCCCATTGCACTCTTCTCTGGGACAGAATCACTGACCCGGGCTACCTGTGCTACCCAGGGGGATTGTATTCTGAGTCACAGTACTGCAGTTTTTGCCCACTGGAAACACTGGATAAAAATAACCAAGGAGAATTTTTCGTCTCAGGACTGAATGTGAAAAGAAGCCTAGAAATAACAAAGCTAAAAATGAAAACGATAAGCCTAATAAAATATAATAACAAGTCTAAAAATAAATGAAATCTGGCAGAGAACAAGGATCTGGCAACAATTATAAATGTTTATGGGTCTTGGGGCAGTCTTCTATGATGCATTTTATTTTCCTTATTATCTTGGATTTTCTGCTCATATTCATCTCATGTAACTGTGGAGACACAACAGCTAAAAACTTTCCAGAGCACTGTAAGTGTCTATTTTATGCAAAATAAATTGCCCTCTAGAGTACTGTTTCTCCCCTCTGACTGTAGCGTGATATTTCAACTTAGAAGAGATGAATCCCACTCACCAGACACAAAAAATAGTGATACTTTCCTGTTGTGTTCCTGCTGAGGATAAGCCTTGCTAGCAAGTCAGCGTGAAGTGAAGCTCAATGTGAATGAATGAATGTGAAAGCATAGTGATGGAATCTGGAAATTTTATGAACATTTTCAGTGATTTTTAGTAGGACAGGAGTGGTGAGAAACAAACATTAGCAACATGGGGCAATTCTACTCTACATGTCCAACATATAAAAGGTGAAGATCCTCATAGTACTGCTATCTTATTCTGGAGATGCTGCTGCACTATGTACAAGACAGAGCCCCTGTGGCTTTGCCTTGTAGCTATGGCAATGTTTTGCACACCTGCCCTGAGGAAGAAGAGAATTAGATCCAGCTCTATTCCTCCCACCTGCACCTATCGCTTTAGCAAATGGCAGCCCAATTTGCTGTGCTTTGGGCAAATGGCACCAGTGACACCTGAGGAGTAGTTCAAAACCTCTAGATTAATGGAGAGGCTGAGGGAGGTGCAAGTGTAGGTGGGATCACTGGGCAGGGACACGATGTACAGTTGGCTTAGGAATATGTAAAGTTCTATTCTTCTCATTGAGGAAGGAGCTCAACATTGCCAATACATTTAGCTTTCAAATAGAAGACTAAAAGTCTTAATGCAAAGAGAAGGCTAAACCCACTTGTGCCTAAGCAAACCAAGTTCTCTCTGCAGCCCCAGCCACCTGGCTCACAAAGAATGAGCATTTCAGACTTGCTTTGGCAAGTCACTTACTGTGTGTACAAATAAAACATGCTGCTGCAAACGTAGCTTCATGCAGACTGAGGGATCAATGTTTTAAGTGGGTCTTCTAAGAACGTACAATTACATTAGAGAGTAAGTGATGATTTAAAAAATGAACTCATTAGTAGCAGATTAAAATATGTATCTACTCTAATTATGTAAGAATGGCTTCAAAAGATTATGTGCTGCTTGATTATTAGGTTAGAAAGAACTTGAGATAGTCACAGCAACTTTAAATATAGACTAGAGCCTGAAGTTGAGTATGTGAGGCATGAGGAGGCAGCTTTGGCATAGGGCATGTGAAAGCTGAGAACACCCAGATCTGTCAGAAAAAGAAAGAAAAATAAAAGTGTCAACAAGAAAAACATTCAGCATGGTATTTGGGGGTAGCATTTAAAGTAGATCTATTGAGTCCCTTCTCCTCTTTTCCTTCTTTCTGTTTTCGTCATCATTATATCCCCTACCTGAATAAATAGTCCTTTTGAGACACAGTCTTTAAAGCCTCTGGAGTCTTTGATCATAAACATTAGGCATATGATGTGGGAGATGGTTCAGAAATTTCTGCCTCTGTCAACTCTAATCCAGGGCATACTGGAGGCAGACATTCCAGGCAGCAGTTGTGTTGGCAGTCAATGTACAGGCATGGTCCAGAGCTCAGGTGTGTTTATTGGCAACTTCTGTTCAGTGATCTGACTTTGTGAAATACATATGCATGTATATGTGTATACACTATTAATATCTGCATGTAGAGGTATATATATGTATATATACATATATATATATGTATATAGGAATGTCCTGTTTGATGGTATCAAAAGTATGTGTAACATAGCAGTCTGGCTCTTCTAAAGTTACTTGGGACTAGCTTTCTTCATCAGAAAGTGTTTCTTAGCTAGGAAGAGCTCAATTCTAGCTGTTTTCATGATGCTGGTATGTTGAGGAAAGTTAATTTCTCTGCTATATAGAGTATTGCATCTTGCCATTTCTTTTTTGTACATTGAAAAGTATGTGGGATGTTGTGCAGAGAAGCCCAACTATGAACATTTTTTCTGGTCTGAGAAGATTTCCTGGTTAGCTATAACAGAGGCAGGAACTTTTGACCCTTGTGTTGAAGGGACATGCTGACACTGTGAGCAGTGAGAGGGCCTTAAGCACAACCCTATCTTTAGAGCCAGTCTGGTAGTCCCAGTAGGCTGTATCCCCAAAATGGGAAAATATTCCAGCAAAGACCACTTTACATTTGCTCTGTTTTTATCTGCTTTCTCCAGTTTTCACTACCAGGCATTTTGCTTGGTTAGATGAACCTTTGTTCTGGTCTGCTGATAAATTCCTGTGATCCTACATGATCCTCTGGGTTCTCCTGTGAGATTGCAGCCCATCAAATCTACATCCATAGAGAAAAAGAAAGGGTATGCAGGAGTCAGGGTGTTCACTGGCTGTGCTGGTTAATGATACTGGTGGGTTGGCTTCCTTCTTCCAAGAAGGGAAGGTTTTCTAGCTGTCATGGACAAGGTCCAAGAGGAAGGAGTTGTGCTGGGAGACCATGTGGGGAAGAGAAGGATTTGAGGGAGGATCAAGGCAGCTATATGTCTTGTTGCCCTCAGTCTGGGGGCAGAATTTTGAATCCGGATTTCACAAATCCTCTGTAAGTATGGGACTCCAGCAAAAGGGGGGCACCGGCTTTGCACAAGTTTTCCCTAAGAAGTCAGGCACTGATTAAGCCTTTACTCTCTCCTTGGTATCCTTCAGCAAAGGACACCACCCACCGATGTTGGCATTCATGACCCTGGAGGGCAGGAGAAAGACAGGCAGGCCAACAAAAGGGATGACTTCTATGATCCACCCCTTGCCCCCCGGTGATAACTAGGGATGCTATTTATGGAGCTCACCCAGCAAAGCCAGTCAGCCCCTGCCCGCCTCCCTGGTAACCTGCAGCTATTTGTTGTGGTTTGTTTTCCCTTGGGCTGGTTTCCACCAGCCGGTCTCCCACACTGTGCATGGCAGTGACATCTGAGAGTGCCAGAGGATGGATGAGCCTGGGGAGGGGGTGTCACAGCCTGCCCCAATACACCTGAGGATGAATGTATCAAAGGCATAAGAATCAGCCGATAACCTCCATCCTGTGTGCCAGGGGCAGCAGTGAGGGTGGGGGCCTGATCTGTGGCCAGCTTTGCACACTTAGGCATGACCAAGACCGTCCTGCTTGGCGGCATCACAAACTGGTCCCTCTATTGAGATACTTGAGCAAAAGCTCCAAGTACCCAGCCTAGGGGCAGCACAAAGTCAGCTCCAAGCTCAGCCTAAGTCACCCTGCTGAGACGTCAAATGGCCATTTCCTGCCATTTCCTTTCATTCACTTCTATAGCATGTTCTAGCTGTGCTGTGGGCAAAGTTAAGGTTAAGGGTTAAGCTACCTAGGCTGCAGAGCAGAGTGCTTTCTGGGAGGAGACACTGCAGGGCTGCAGAAACATTTCTGTACATGTGCTGCCATGGGAGCACTGACAGCAACACGGAAAATCACTGAGGGAAGAGCATGCAGGTAGTCTAGGGCTCTTCAACTCCAAACCTCCTCTCAGAGTTTTTTACCTGGAGGATGCTCCTGGATTTTGTTCGGCTCTGTTTAAACACAATAAATATTTTGTTCCTCTTAGCGTTCTTTTAAAAACATATGAACATGAAACCAGAAGGATGGCATAGAGATGCAAGCAGGAGACCAACAACCATGCTGTATTGAAGAAGTTAACTGTGCGGCAGCTGGAAATGATCTTCAGAGCTGCTGAAATCAGCACATGAGCTTCTGCACGTGGCTCTTCCTTGCCTTTTCTTTTCTCCACGCTGGCTGAGAAGACCCCAGGGGACATAAGGAATGCCCTGTAAGATCCCATTGCATCCCAGCACAGCATGCTGAGAGGAGGACTGATGTGAGTAAACTAGCTCATAGACTCTGCAGCTTAAGCAGCCTTAACCAAACCCTGCAGCCCAGCTTAGCCCTTTTAAAATATTTTGGGGCTGATGTCAGCACCTGAGCAGCCAACACACTTGTTGCTCTCCTCCCTCAGACTACTTCAGTTCCCACAGTGAGACGGGGCACCAGACTGAGTGGGAGATAGGCAGCAGCTGAGAGAGAAATTGTATCTGCATTGCCCCAGAGCCCCAGAGGCAGAACCACTGGGTCCCGTTCACCTTCATAAGGTAAAAAAAAAAAACTTGGCTTACTTATTAGGTCAGATTTTCTCTTGCCCAGGGATACGGGAGGCTGGCAGAACAGCTTGGGAATGGAGGAATTTATGAACTGCATGCAGTAGGCTTTTAATATTTAATCTGCAAACTCAAGCAGTTTCTATTTAAACCCTCTGCCTTCACTCTGGTATGGTCCCAATGCTTCTCCTTTTTGCACCATAGGTACAACAGCCCAATCTAGCTTCTCTTCTCTTTGAAGATTTTGGTTGCATGCTGAAATCCTTTGTTTGTCTAGAGCTTATGCCTCATTTGTCTAAAGGGTTTATTTTATTCACATGGCATGCAGATGGGATTGGTGCGTGACATTCCTGATAAAGCATCCTCATTTCTCTGTACGAACTTATGAACATGCAGAATTCAAAACTTGCAGTGATAAAGTAAATAAAACCAATAACCAACAGAATAGCTTTTGAATATAACTTGAATGGGATTGCTAGAGACCTGGAGAGGCTTGAAAGCACAGGGAAGTCAGAAGTTTCTTGTGAAAATCCCATTTCACCCACAGGATTAACTCACAATGTTTATGAAGTTCTTCAGAAAGGAAAATGCCTAACCTTAAGTTAGTTAATTTCTCCTTGCACTTGTATTGGTACCATCAATAATTCATTGCTTTCTCCTCTAACTTATATAGGAGAAGTTGAAATTCAATTTTTATTTATTTATTTATTTATTTTCCCAGCTGTAGTATTTCTGTGCAAAATTTTATTTGTAGAGAAGATTATTTAAGGAATGCTGGGTGAGTGTCTGGGATAAAGGTCTGAGAGATTTCTTAGCTTTATTAGCTTTAACAAATCCTAGGGATGTATTAGCTTTCCTTTATAGGAGAATGCTCTGCAACTCTCTTCTTTGAAATATGAAATATGCAAACAAACATCAGAGTCTAGAGAATGCTGAACAGAAGTATGTTTATGGTGTACATCAGCTCAAAGTCACACATGGGTTTGGGTTTTATTTATTTGAAATGCAAAATTCCAGGGGCTGCTCCTCCTTGGGAGAAATGTTTTGGGGTGATGCTGAGATCGTTTCTTGTCAAATGCTGGCAATCCAAGAAGGCGATAAGCTGCTTGAGATGGCCGCTGCTTTGTAGCACCCGTGGTGCTGACTAACTTCTAGGCACAAAACCCAACGTTTATTCATGCTGATATAGATAGCTCTGTCAGACTTGCCTTCCTGTATCTGTTCCTCATGTATTTTCCTTTTTCCTTACAAGAGCTTGTGACCTGAAGGCTGAGCTCAAGGACGCTCCCTGCTAAGCCCCCGCCGGCTTCCCCTTGCTCTGCCTGCTGACCTCTGCTCGCCCCGAACATCCCCCAAAATGGAGCGATCCACACAAGAACTTTTCCTCAACTTCATGATTGTCCTCATCACTGTGCTGCTCATGTGGCTCCTGGTGAAGTCCTATCAGGAGTAAAGGACGGTCAGAAACTCTTGGAGCTGGTCTGGGTCTCTGTGGGCAGACGCCAGTAACACCACCACACCTCTCTGTTATGAGCTTTTGGTCAATTCGGGATGCCATGATCTTTTTTACTCTCTAGTCTCTGTTGCCTGTGTTCATGTTTGTAATGGGTCTGTGATGGTGTAATTATTTTATTCTGCACTGATCCAGCTGTAAAATGTGAGATCCTTAGGAAATGTCCTATGTGGCTGTAAGTGCTGTGCTCCCCTGCCCATGCACCTGCTTCTTTGGTATCAGGGCAGGGTATAACCCCTGCAGCATGCAGTGGGTCTGTCTGTTAGCCAGCATAAAAGGTACAGACTTGCTTAGCAGAAAGAAATGTGAAACTCCTGCGTTCGCTTGATCTTGTTTCACCTCAATAAAGAACATGTAAAACCATTTTTTGTAGCCTTTCTGAGTGCTGTTCACTGTGAGACCCACTGATAGCTGCAGCATGGTGTGTCACACAGCTCCGGTGTTTTGGTTGCCTCTCTCACCCAGAGTTTTATTTGCACTTTATAAAGAATTCCTGCTGTGATCCTGCAGGTTAGGTGATGCTCAGACACACAGGATGAGCAGATTCCAGCAACTTTTATGTCCAGTGTGAGTTACGCCACCTGTGCTGTGGAGGTGGACTTCAAAGAGAGCCTCTATCTCACAGATAACTGCATTTTCTGAAGCTGGACTTTGAATGAGGATTCCCAGAGTCTATTTAGGACTGAGCTGGGCTTGTTGGATCTTTGCCTGTGGAGAGGAGCTGATGCTGTGCTGCAAGGGAGTGGAGAGCTGAACAATATTTAAGGTCCCTTCCAACTCAGGCCATTCTATGATTCTATGAACTTTGTAGGTCTCTTTCATCTGCATTACTCTACTCTACTCTACTCTACTCTACTCTACTCTACTCTACTCTATGCTGTTCTGTTCTAAAAACACAGCTTTCCACAAGGAGGCAGCTGTAGGTGTGCCGTGCTGCTGATACAGATCTCTTTGCTCTACAGGATCCTGTACAAGGTGGGAAAAACTGTGGGGCTGTTTAGAGCTACTGCAGTCTGCTCCCTGGGTTTTTTAGATAGAGCAGTAACTGCTGGAACAGCCTTAAGGAAAAAGACAAAATGATGTGTGATAGCACTGTTTGTTAGTTGTGCCTGGTGCTAAGAGACTGCTGGGGACTGCCCCCATTGTCCTGTGTTGTTTTGTCTATTGTGGTGTCTTCCCACCATTCCAAGAAACCTTGGTGCAATGAGAAAAGTCAACTCCAGGCTGACCTGGAGGCAGCCTCCTCTCAGGAAACACTGAGAAAGCTGAAACACGGAAATGAATTTGTAGTCTGTCTCTGCTGGAGACACCTCACACCAGTGCTGCTGTAATTTAACTAATTTACACAGTCTGTTTGTGTTTGTAGGCTGTGACACACAGGAGTGGCTGGCAAAGGGCACGGAAAGATCTATTTTTAAATATTGTGAATACTTGATAATTCAGCATGAAAGACTCTCATCTTTCATAAGCTGTGACTCCTTATCCCTGCTGAACACAGTCTCTAGCCAGCATCGTCAGACCTTCCTTGAAGATCAAAAATAGATCTTTGGGTTCTCCCACGCATCACAGCTTTCACCGGGGACATCGCTGCCACGTGGGAGGGCTGAGGCTTTTAAGCCAGTGCCAGAACATGAGAGCATTTCCCAAACAGAGAGATGTTACGAGCAAACAGTACACATTTGGTCTCGTCACAAGCTAGCAATGAAAGAATGGAGGTGTGGGTTTCCCAGCTGAGACAGCAGTGGTGGGAACAGCCACAATTCAGGGAGCTTTCAGATGGGAAGAAAGTCTTTGAGAGTTTGGGGCACCCATAGCTTTCAACCATCAGCCTTTTCTGGAGTATTCATGCATCTGTCTTCAGCAATGAGTAGGAGTAGACACCTTGAACTCAGTGTTAGAATGAGAATGCTGTCCAAGTTATTTTCTTTTCAGGCAGATTCCAAATAATAGGTTATTTGCCTACATTGAATTACACCATTGGCCTAAAACTGACAGAAAAAATTAATTCAGCCAACAGAACTAGATGTTCTGATGTGACATGACTGCATTGGTCTGTAGGCGCATGAGCAACAAAGGACATCATCTGAATCACAGAGTCATAGAATCATTAAGGTTGGAAAAGACCACTAAGATCATCTAATCTTAGTACTCCCCACCACCATGCCCTCTAAATCATGTCCCTAAAGACACTGTTCTTGAACACCCCCAGGGATGATGCCTCCACCACCTCCCTGGGCAACCTGTGCCAGTTCCTCACCAAAACTTCTCTTCTTCTTCTCTCTTTTGGAGAAGTTTTTCCTAAAATCCAACCTACATCTCCCCTAGCATTACTTAAGACCATTTCCTCTTGTCCTATAAATGCACACATGCAGGCAAATTCCATTGTTTGAGGGGCCCAAATGCAAATGTTTGATGTGACACTGGAGTCTCAAACCCTCTCTGGTACCTTTCTGTTTGCCAAAGACACCCTGGAGGAGGGATGGCTCTCTGCGTTTACTAGTTTTTGTCACCAGCACTTTGAAGTATAAGGGAGATTGAGAGCATCAGAGCAATTCTGCACTAAGGGTGATTTGCACTTTGTTTCTTGGAATAATTCTTTTAGGCAAAACATACATTTAAATTGTTCCTAAAAGCTGCACTCTGAGCAGTCTATTCCAGTACTCATCCACCCCGACCATTAAAAGGTGTTCTCCTATGCTCAGATGCAATAGCAGGGGGGCAGTCTGACAAAATGATGGCTGATGTAGAAATGTGTATGAAGCAAAGGTGTAACAATGAATTCCTCCATGCAGAAAAATTGGCACCCACTGACATTATCACACAATGTTAACAATGTTATTGTGCTCTTTGTAGCTGTTGTAGTTTCCATTGAAGTAAACAGGAGGCATCGCCTTTGGAGTAAACTACATAGATACTGATAGAATACTCCTCATAGGAGTAGATAGAATACTCCTCACTGATAGAATACTCCTCAAGCTTCCTCATTTCCAGATTGAGGTGTTGCAGGTCTCCCAGCCTCTTCTTCTACAGCAGCTACTCTAAGCCCTGATCACCTTCATCGTCCTTTCTGCTGCTCTCTCTCCAGTATGGAGTTCTTGTATTGGGAAACACAGCACTGGGAACAGCACTCTGGGTGCAAGGGCTCACTAATTGCTCATGGTCAGACTGGTGTCCATCAGCACACCCAGGGCCTTCTCTGCAGAGCTGCTTTCCAGCTGGGTTGCCCCAGCTTGTCCTCATACAGGGGGTTACCCCTCCATGGTACATGGCATTTTCCTGTAGTGAGCTTCAAGTGGCTCCTGCCAGCCCATTTCTCCACTTGGTCCAAATCTCTGTGAATGACAGCACACCCATCTGGTGTGTCAGCAACTCCTCTCAGTTTTGTATAATTACTTCATGTCTTTTTGTACATAAATTATTTACTTACATACATTCATATACTATAAATCATTTTAGTGAACCCGTAAGTATTTGAAGCTGAAGACTTCCTTCTCTTCTTTATGGCCTTTCACAATTTAGAATTACGCACCATGAAAAGTACTTATTATGCAAGTTCTCATTTACATCTGCAAGCTTTTGGGGTGTATATATAACATATATACATAGATATAAGGATTTGACCTGCTCTAAGATTTACATCATGCATAGGCATGAACTCAGGACTGTACCTCCTCGAGGAGAGCTCTGAGAAAGCATCACTGTACTCAACCTGTTTTCCCTCCTACCCCACCTTTGTTAGAAGGCACTTCAGGAACTACCAAATTCAAGCAAAGCTGTTCCTGCTTTTGAACCTGAACAAGGTACATTTTTTCTGGTATCTAAGTACAAATTAATTAAGCTTGTCCAGAACCAGTGTAGCGGCCATCCTATTCACTTTACTGGGCTTTGGACCAGACCTTAGCTATCTAATTTTAGATGTTCAGACTGCAGAAACTTGGCCAAGGGCCTGGTAATTCAGAATTGCTAAGCACTCAGCACTTCACACTGCAGAAATCAAAAAACACGGCATGTGCAATGGGAAAAATCAGACTGCTGGGGTGGGTGCCTGGATCACAACCTAAGAACCAAATATTAGGCACCAAGGTTTACAATTTTGCCAAGATATTTAAAGATTGTTCAATGGGATTTACGAAAATGCTTCTAGCAAAAAATGATTTCAGTCAAAACGGTTTTCTGTTTATTTTATTTTATTTTATTTTATTTTATTTTATTTTATTTTATTTTATTTTATTTTATTTTATTTTATTTTATTATTCCTCCCCCCCTTTTTAAGAACAGTGTTTTTGTCAAGGATAGTTAAAATTCCAGAAAAGAAAATATGGAAAGTTCGGCTGTTGTTCTCTGTCAGTGAAACCAGTTGGCATTTTTATGATTCTGAAACCACTCCATGACTCTGGAGTACATCACATTCTACTGCCTTTGCTGTACAAGTTGTAAAGAGGAATTTCATTGCCCAGATTCTCATTGTAAAGAATGCTAGTTTCAAGCAGTGCTGTGCTGTAAACCAGTGGTGTTCATTTTGCTTCTGGACTATGCCATGGCTGCTGTAGAGTGAGTGACTCATGCCCACTTTCCCCTCCGTCGCCCATTCGCCCATACTCCGAGTCAGGGAATGTCTATCGTGGGAGCGATAACCAGCAGCTCTCACAGAGCAGCCACCACCTCTGAGCCACAGGGCAGGAAGCTTTTCTGCAATGAGAGGAGAGAATGGGAAAAAATACCAGTTGACACTGAGGAACCACAGGTGCCTCATTTCTAAGTGGACTGACTGTAAACCACTGTTTTCTTCCTGATACTTTTAGTTTGCACATTCACTCAAAATTCAGTTATCTGTGGGAAAAAAAATCACACTGTGTGTGTGTGTGTAGTGTGGTCAGTAGATGACAGAAAACAAGGGATGGAGAAAGAAAGGCAAAAAGAAGATTCTCAGCTATGTCAAGATGCCATTCCTTTGTATACATGGAATTTTTCTCTGGACCAAACCAAGAAAATATTACGCATAAATAACTTCCTTGCTACACAGCAAGTCCAGCACTGCTCTATTTATACAACTGCATTTGGCAGTGTCCCAGAGGCAATAGGCGCCTTTGCAATTCAAGAAGAACTTTGCACAGCAATTATCTATATTTTACTGGTGCAGTGAGCTAGGAAGGATCAAGAAAACTGACAGCTGATCACACTTCGGGATTCCATCACCAGGGCTCCTAAATCATTCTTCACCTACACAGCTGAGCTAACCTCCCCCTTGTGCGTAGGGCTTACCTCTCATGGGGCAGAGCTGGAAAAGCCTTTGGCATCCTTCCCAGGGCTGTATACAGCTGCAGCTCAAGCCAATCAACTCTGACCTCTTAGCTTAACAGTTCAGCTGTCAGCTTCTAAAGAGAGATGACAGTATTTTCAAGCAGGCTCCATTGTGCTTATCAGCTAATGCTAATCTCTGCTTGCACTTGGCTGTTTGGTGAGGGAGTGTAAGGAAGCATACACTTAGGCAGAATGAACGGTGACAGTCAGTTTGTGTTGATGTGCTTTCTGTATTGCACCAATATTCTGCCAGCTCTTGCAATGGGTGGGTGAGGGTGATGATTAATAATAATTATTTGCTTTTGGCAGCCACTGTTAGCTAAATCACAGAATTGTAGAGTCACCAAGGTTGGAAAAGACCTTCAAGATCATCCAGTCCAACCATCCACCTATCAATCACCAGTCCCTCAGTACAACATCTAAACATTTCTTGAACACCTCCAGGGATGGTGACTCCACCATCTCCCTGGGCAGCCAGTTCCAGTGCCTGACCACTCTTCTGGAGAATAAATTTTTCCTAACATCCAACCTGAACCTCCTCTGGTACAACTTGAGGCCATTTCCTCCAACCCTATCTCTAGTTATGCATGTATGAATTTATGTCCCGTTGTCATGGTTTTGCCATGACACCCATTCCTTGTACCTCAGTGTCCTGAAGGTCCTAAAGGGCAGAGATGTGACTTTATAGAATCACAGACTCATTTTGGCTGAAAATGCCCCTAAGGTCATCAAGACCAGCCGTCACCTAACACTGCAAATCAACCACTAGGCTACGTCTCTTAGTGCCACATCCACATATCATTTAAATGTCTCCAGAGATAGTGACACCACCACCTCCCTGGGCATCCAGTTCTAATTCCTGGCCACGCTTTCCATGAAGAAATTCTTAATATCCATCCTAAATCTCTGCTAGTTCAACCTGAGACTGTTCATCCATTGGCTTTGTATGTGTGCCTCTTTGTGTCCCCAGGAGAGCAGACAAAGCTCTGTGTCTCTCCTCCAAATGACCATTTTATTCATCTCTAAAGTACTTCTCCCTGCCCAGAATCCAGGCAGTGGCTTTTATCTTTGGGCCTCATGGCAGTGGCACACAGTTTTGGTGCACTGCTGTGAATAGGTGAATGCTAAAAGGTATTTGATGGGAGCAACATAATTTTTTAGTCAGAACTATGGAACAAGCTGAGCAATAAATAATCTAGAATGGATTTTGCATGCACCTCTTTTCCCTGCAGTATTCTGCCATTTTGCTGTTCAGCTTCTTGCCCACAGAAATCTGCTTGTGTATCTGAAAGCAGAAGACATCATCTTAAAAGTATTTGCAGCATAGCTTTGCTGTTGGCTGCCATTTACAGCAAGACTAGTCCAAGTTTGTCAGGTAGGATAGGTAAGGCCAGCTCCCTCCTGCTGCTGGCCATTTTCCTGGTGGACTTTTGTGGATCTGAGTCTGCTTACATCAGATGTCCTTGGAGACATTCAAGATTAAGCTGGACCAGACTCTGGACAACCTGATTGAGCTGTAGTTGTCCCTGTTCACTGCAGGGGGATTGGACTAGATGGCCGTTGTCAGTCCCTTTCAACTCAAATGAGTCTGTGATTCTAACTTCAAATGTAGTCCAATATTTTTTTGAATGCGTTTCTGTTACTTAATGGTATAAAACAAAGTGAAATCAGAAGCTAACAAGCACTGAAAACTCTAAGCCTTAGGTTTTTCAGCCTAGGATTGTTCCCTCCTGAACTACCAATAAAAGACAACAGAAAGAGAAAAGCTGCCACAGAGACTGCAGGGTCTACAAAGAGTAGGTAAAGGAGTGCTCAGATAACACTGGTTTTCTCCAGGAATGGTATATTAATTATCTGCAGCAGTGCTCACTGTGGAGAGGCTTAGGAGGTTTTCCACGCTAGAACTTATCTGCAGATGATGAGTTGGAGAAGTGGTCTCAGCTGATGAATCAGAAGTCAATAGACTGAACTATCATATATCACAAGGAGCAGATGATGTTCAGTCAGTGATTTTTGAGGAACTCAGATATGAAATTGCCTGTCTAGTTTATGTGGAGTGTAATTTATTGCTTGTGTGAGACTGGTACCAGAGGAATAGAAGGTGACATACTCAAGATCAGTTTTTAAGAGGACTGCAAAGGAAAGCTGGAGACTTACAGTCCAGCAAGTTTCATTTCCATATTGGCCAACCAACCAACCAACCAACCAAAAAACAGACGGACAAAAAAACCTAAACCCTCATGCAGAGAATGTATAGAATTCATAGGTATATGAGTGAAAAAAAAGAGCAAGGCTTCACCAGAGGGAAACTGTACTTTCTGTGAACATGTCAGTGGAAGTGAACTGATCAATACACTTAAGAAAACCCAAACTTTCCTGACACAGAAGGAAAAGTTCTCCCTTTAACTGTCTGCAAGACAGAAAGGAAGTGGGAATGAACCATGAAATTGCCTAGCGGAGGGAGATCCAGATGAGACCGCATTGTTTAGCATATTTACATGAACAGGAGATAAATAGGAAGACTGCAATATTTGCTGGTGGCACAAATGTCGTATAAAAGAGTTACAGTGTTGTCTCAATGGCAAATGATAAGTAAGAAAATGGTGGATAGCATTCAAGATTGACAAAGGTGAAATAGGCCACATAAGGAGAAAATGCCTTCAACACACAAAGTAATGAGCATGGCAGATAGAGGTACAGAGGAAGGACACAGGTCTTAATTCAAAGAGCTCCCTGATCACAGCAACTCCATTCTCAGTGTTGGAAAAATTGCAGAAAGGAAAAATAGTAACAATGAAATACATTGTGACAACTTTTCTCTGAGAATAAATGAAGCAGATGAGGTCTTCTCAGCTAGGAAACAAAGATGACTGAAGGAAGGATAAGAATAGTAACGAATAAGGCCGTTTGGGCTGGCTATTCATGCTTTCTCTGTCCCTCAAATAAATATAAATAAAGAAAGGCATTCCAATGAGCAAAACTAAACTGTAAAATTCATAAGTACAAGATGTTCTGAAAGAAAACAGTACAGATATATTTTAAAATGTTTAGACAAATCTGTGGAAGAAAAAAATTCTATCAAGAGCTGTTAAATATGAGATAGGCTTGTTGGCTCCACGGGACTGTTAAGCAACAGACTGTAAGCACTGAAAAGGTATTCTGAAGATTTATTGCTTGTAGTTTACCTGTCATCAGAGCACTATGGAACTGGCTGAAGGAACTGGGCTTGTTCAGCCTGGAAAAGAGAAGGCTGCAGGAAGATGTCATTGCAGCCTTACAATATTTAAAGAGAGTTTATAAGCAGGAGGGAAACCAACATTTTTCAAGGTGAGATAGTGATAGGTCAATGGGGAATAGTTTTAAACTAAAGGAAGGGATATTTAGATTGGATGTTGGGAAGATTTTTACTGAGATAGTGGGTGAAGTGCTGGAATGGATTGCCCAGAGAAGCCAAGAATGCCCCATCCCTGGAGGCTTTTAAGGCTGGATTGGATGGGGCCCTGAGCAACTTGATCCAGTACTTGATCTAGCAGTTGACAACCCTGCAGGGAAATTGGAACTTGATGATCCTTGAGGTCCCTTCCTACCCAAGCCATTCTACAATTCTATGATTCTATGGAGGCTCCTTAACCCAGCAGGGCAGGGCTTGGAAGCTGGGGCTCTTCCCACCACCTGATCCAAGGAGCAGAGCATGTCAGGGACAGCCAATGGAAGCCTCAGCACAGGGCAGTGGAAACGTCAATGGGGATGGGACCAGGCCAAATGAAAGTAAATTATTAAAAGATATAACAGCCTTTAAATACACATAACATAGCAGCAAAGGAGAAAGCAATAAAATCTTCTCCATGCAAAACAAACAAACAAACAATGGGTTTGAACATTAGCAAAGAAATTTTCCATGTGGTTTTCTTGAAGCCTGACAGATACAGGATGGGATACAGTTGAAAACTATGTTATACTGTTGAGAGATGTGAAACTACCAATATCAAAATATGCTGTCAAAGTTTTGAAGAACTGGTTGGTCAAACCAGAGTAGAAACCCTAACCTAGAAAGAGATACCACCTCTCGTGCCACTACAGCAAGTAACAAAAGCTCCCCCTCATACAGTTCTTAGAAGGTTGCAGCCCCCAGACAGCTCAAAGAATAGGAATATATTTTAAAATGGAGAAGAATGCTGATAGAAAGTTGCTGCAGTTTGCCTCCATGAGATAACAATGTGGAGGTGAATAGGTCGGTCTGCATTTTTCTCAGTGGAATTCAGGAAGTGTTTCTGTGACTTGGAGCAGTGTTTGTCTGCATGGAAAATGTCTGTCTCAGGTAAGGCAGATGCTACGGAACTTTCATTCCCTCCAGGCTGATGCAACCTATTTGGACCTCCTGAGGCCTTGAAGCATGGGAGTCTTTCTCCACGGTGGGGAGAACATGAATGAATGAAAATCTCCCAATATCGTAACAAACACCTGAAGGGGCACAGCCTCGGTGTGATTGCCATAGTCTGTTTTTCACTAGAAACTCAAGCATAAATAGTGATTTGTATTGTCACAACAATCAGTTAGCAGGAAGAGTCTGAAACAAGAGCGTAGACAGGAGAAAGACGGGCTGCTGGCAGGGGAGGTGATTCCTTGCGCTGCTCGCCGGAGCCGACAGCGCTGAGCAGCAGCGCCGCCCTCCGCCGCGGCCGCTGGCGCTGTCCAGGGTGCTGAAACGACGCTCCTCTAGCCTACGCGGTAGTGCGGCCTTGGATGGATGGAGCAGGTAAGGACGTGGGTCAAAGAAACAAGTAAAAAGACAAAATTCTTTGAAGGCTTCTGCAAGATGGTTAGCTCATTGTCGTTAGAAAATGAGAAACGTACCAGATATTGAACAGAGGAAGCTGTGCCCTCTGCCTGGAGGGTCTAAATTCTTACTTCGATGCATTGTTTAATGTTCAGATTTCAAATATTGCAGAATGATGACATAACAGCATTAAGCGTCGCAAGGCAGTGTTTTCCATGTGTTATGTGTACTGAGTAACACAAACTTCAGCTATGACAGAGGTGTGGCTGTTAGAGTTGATAAATTAAGATCCTAGAAAATCCTTCCCAAAAGTTTTACTCACCAACTACAAAACACGGTACTTGGCTCTAAAAGAAGTCCCAGTTGCTTGTTGTTGTTTTGAAATGGATCTCTAAGGGCTGAAACAGAGAAGGAGAAACTGAGGATTCAGCGCTCTCCCACGTTCTAATGGAATAACACTCACTGCTTTTGTCATGATTTTGTAATTTTTGCTATTGGTATTCCACATCATAACATCATGTGGAGCACAAAGAAGAACTACACGTCCCAGAGGACCTCATGGTCAGAAAGAGAAACATGTCATGGAAGTGACGCTTGCTCTCTCACTCACTGCTTGGCAGAAGGTGTGGGTGTGCTTCCAAGCCATGGTGCCTTCAGTTTCAAGGTAGGCTTCTTGGTCTTCAGAAACCTCTTTCTCTCTCTATCTCTCTCTTATTTCACTTAATTTATTAGCCTCAATTTCAAATAGATTTTATTATACTGTGATGTAGAAGTCCCAATGCACATGCAGGTAACACATCACTCCTAGTTTCTGTGTGCCTATGGGTATTTCACATTCTCCTTTTTTTAGTTGAGAACATGATCTTGTAAAAAAAGAAATAAAGAAAGAAAGAAAGAAAAAAGTTACATTCTCATCAGTCTCTCTAAATTTTAGGCATTTGAGATTATTTTTATAGTGTTGTTTGAATTTTCAGTAGCATCACAGATGACCTAATTCAAATGATGTTTGCTGAACTGCCTCCTACAATTCTCTGACCAAAAGACAGTTCTTTTCTGTGAGGGAGGGGGTCTCTAACTCCCATCACTCAAACGTCTATGAGCTGTCGCTGCTATACTTGAAAAATAATGGAATAGTACTGTGGTGTAGAAGTTAATTATCATTATGCATGAGGCTCATAGACAGTGATTATACACATCTAAAATAAATATAAGAGTATCACAAAAGATACTGCTGATAGTCAGAGTTGTTTAATTTTCATGTGTAAGTGCAAATTAAGAATATAGAATAAAACACTGAAGTGCCAGTATTCATCTCTATCATTTGCTGTTCAGGCAGCTCCAAAATGATTTGAATTGCTGCGGGTTTCCAAATGACCTCACTGTCGCTTTTGGATCTTTACTGGAATTAGAAAAGAGTTTAGTACTCCAGAAGTGCTGGTATTTATTTCTACATGCTGACAGAGTCACTGCCTGGTTTTTCAAATAGTCTTCCAGGATACGAACACCTAGGGTAGTTTTTAACATAAGGGCACTCACATCACTGATCAAGGGAGACTTTCTGACCCACTCAGTAGGTAGTTGATGTTCACAGCTCCCTCAGACCTGCCTTTTCATCCAGCAGATGAAAGGAGAACACTAGGACTATAACTCTGCTGAGAGCCAGGGTGCCCTATTCTTTGCTTTTGCTGATTTTACTGTTTCTGGCCAAATCTGTAAATTTACATTGCACAGCAGGCAGGTACAACTTTAACTGAGGCTGACCTCAGTCATGAAACAAAATAATACAGATAAGATCCATTCCTTGAGTCAGGAGAGGCTGATTCTCCATGGAAAGAGCCTGTTGAGAGTCAGACTGTGCTTTAGGGGCAGAACATTCCTGTGTAGTAGAGCTACTAGTACTAGTAGCAGAGCTGGAGAAGGCCTGCTTTCCTAATACATCCATACACTCATGCCTCTTCTCTACAGCCTTTGTGTAAGAAGTGAAACAGTTGGAGGCAGCAGCCTTGAGATGGCCAAACTAAGAGCAACCTTCCTGTCCCCAGTGTCACAGCAGCACCCTGTGAGCTGGGGCAGGGCAGAATGCAAGGAGGAGGCTTTACTAAATGGGATGGTGCCTGTACAGACCTCTGCTCCCTAAGTTCTTTTCCTACTCCTTTTTGGCCCCAGAGGTAGAGGGAGGAACACTCGTATCTTCCACAAAATGGCTGTCTGCCAAAAGTATGCAACAGAGGGTGAAAGGAAGAGAAGTTGAAGGGTCAGTGGGCCAGACAGATGAAAACCAAAGAGAAGTGTATGTGCACTGGCTTAAATTAAAACTAATAAACCAATGTGAATGGTTAAATGAGAGAAAGTGAAGAGGCAAATGATGGATGGATGATCGCAACTGTCCAAAGAAACGTGTGAGACTATTCAGAACCAAATCAGCATCATAAAAATCCCTGACAGAGAGAGGCTGATAACTACATCCTTCTACTTGGCATTCTCCTCTGCCATGTCAAAGTAGGGGAAGCTCCACCCAGGAAAAGCAGACAAATTCCATGGGCTGCCTCAGGCTGAGAGGTCTGTGGCAGAAGGTGCAGAACACATGCCGTTCTCATTGGTTAGGTTAGGCTCACATCCTATTGACACAATAGGATGTGAAGTATAAAGAACTATCAGAATGTCCTCTCTGCTCTAAACTTTTAACCTTAATACAGTTCCAAGTTGCTCAGCTTCCTTACTCCACTCTCTACAAATTTTTACATTTGGCTGTGCCTACAGTTTGTTAATAGTTTGTGGCTGGTCTCTCTTAAGAAGCACAGCCTTTCCTATTCATCTCTAGCAGTAAAACTTGCCCCAAGTTATTCTCAATTTCTCAGCCCCTGAGAAAAATACAAGCAGTACTGTCATGTTCAGATCTATTCAGGACGCTGGCACATAGCCCTTACAGTGCTCTCTGTGTCAGCCTGACCATTCCTAGTTCACAGAATCATAGAATCATCAGAGAATGGCTTGGGCTGGAAGGGACCTCAAGGATCATCAAGCTCCAACCCCTGACAAACTCCACATTTAATACTAGACCAGGCTGCCCAGGGCCCCATCCAACCTGGCCTTGAACACTTCCAGGGACAGGGTGCTCACAGTCTCTCTGGGCAGCCCGTGTCAGCATCTCACCACTCTCATAGTAAAGAACTTCCCCAAACCAACATAAATCTTCCCTCCTTCAACTTAAAATCATTTCCCCTTGTCCTGTTATTACCTACCTTTTGAAAGAGTTGGCTCCACTCCTGTTTGTAGGTTCCCTTTGGTTACTGTAAGGCTGCAATGAGGTCAATCCACAGCCTTCTCCAGGCTGATCAAGCCGAGCTCCCTAGCTCCCTCACCCTGTCTTTGTAGGGGAGGTGCACCAGCCCTCTGATAATCTTCGTGGCCCTCCTCCAGACCCTCCCCAGGGGCCCCAGATCTGGACACAGGTGAGAAATATTAGAGACTTGGCTGTCAGTGAAGGCTGAGGTGAAGAACTCATTCAGTACTTCAGCTTTCTCCTCATCTACTGAAGCCAGCTCTCCTTTTACATTTACCAAAGGATGTACACTCACTTTGTCCTATCTCTTCTGGCCACTGTCCCTGTAGAATGCCTTCATATTGTTTTTAACTTCCTTTACAAAGTTCAGTTCTGCCTGTGCTGTGGCTTTCCTGATCCCACATCTGCAAGTCTGGACCCACTCCTTTATGAATTCTTCCTTCAACATATACATTGCATTTTCTTTCAAGGACCTTCCCAGATATGTTGTATCCACCAGGGATATATCTGTCCTAATTTATAGCATGTTACAAAACCGTGCTCTGTTGTCCATTGGTTTGGTATTTCACAGTCATCTCTATGTGCTGTCTTCATGTTTGCCTCTGCAATTGGGAAAAGGAGTCCATAAGCACACAGCTGTGTCCCATTCTCCAGCTCCTTTTGTTTCACTCTGGTCTGCAGAGTTGGCAGCTGTGCTCATAGGTGCTAACCCAATGCTCTCGTCTTGCTCACCTTTGTTTCACACCATAAGCGTTTTGGGGCACAGAACTCTTCTAGTTACATGGTTTTACAGTCCTTCGGTGCAATAGAGCACAGGTCTAAGAACACAACACCACAGAAAATAAATCCTCTGCCATTCCCCATAGTTCATTATGATCTAAGCTGCTGTACTCGGTTCTTGCTCAGAGGCTTTATAGCTAAATCTCCTTGTCTAATTATAGCTCTACATAGAGAACAGTTTCCTTTACTAGAATAAGTAATGACCTGATTTCTCTGTGTGCTGTTCACAGGGGAACGTGCAAAGCCAATTCTGCTATATTTCTACATGATCTTGTTGGAAGACTCCTGTCTAATCTTTGGCAAGTCTCATAGAAAACCTGCACTGCTGCAAACCAAGGAAAACAATGAATAATTCATTTTCTTATCTTTTTTCAGGATTGTTTTCTGCAAAACATCTATTTTAATAATTCATGTGATTTTTAGCTGCACCACGTTATCAGTGCAAATGTACAGAGAAGAGACATTTTGTTTTTCTCAGCGTGGCCTGGAAGATCCATTAGTGCAAAATTTTGGACAAAAATCCGGGTGAGGAGTGAAAGTCAAGCTGGTTGCAGGCTACAGAGAAAACAGGGCAGTTACCTGGAAATCAAAGATCATGAGAGCCATTCTCAGAGAACTACAGTGCTCAGATGGTCATATGTTGATCACATCAAGAGCCAACTGTAGGGCAGAGAGAAGTATACAGAGAGATCTCATATATCCCCAAAGCATCTGCCAAACAGGTGAAGTTAGCACTGATAAAACTGCATGGGATTACAGTTACAGCCTGTAACTGACTCCTACCTCAGTCAGTCTGTCCAGGTGGCAAAGCTGCAGGCTGAAGTTCCCTCTAGAGTTCACACAGGAGCAACTCCAATTGGCAATACCCTGCTCATGGAATAACTGCTTACCGCACATGTGCACAGATTGAAACCTCAGGTCAAATTATGACAGAAATGAACAGGTCAGCAAACAGGATGCTAAAAGCTAACCAGAGTCCATGAAGAGCTGAAATAAGAAGGAACTGATGATACAACTGTATAAAGGAGACCTTCACTATGCTCCCACCAATTGTTTGGCTCAATAGCAGCAGACCTCTTTCATTTACCCAAGCATCAGCACTATGTTCATGTATCTTCTGATCCAACTAGAAGCACTTATTTCAACTAGAACTGTGCCAACAATTCTCTACTTGCAGCAGTGAGCCTCAGCCAGCAGTGCCACGTAGAGCACACAGCACAGGCCATAAAGTGGGTACAGAAGTTTGTAAATATTACTATTCTATTAATGAAGACTAATTGCCTTTACACCACAGCAAAGTTTCCAGTCCATCGTCAGGAGACAGACAGGAGAAACATTTATCCAAGAATAATTGCATGAATGGACTTTCTTAGGTGCTATAAATAGCATATAGATACACACTGCCACCAGCACTTGAACAAATACCTTCCAAACGAGATGGTAAGAACCTGGGCAAAAATGGTTCTTCTTTCTACAGAGGAAAAAAAAGCTACAAGCCAAAAAGCCAAAGGAAGGCAGAACAGCACTTGCTCTCCTCCCCACTGTGACCATGAGTCCCATGAACAGCCCCTACCTGAGGTGACAGCCCAGCTCCAGGGGCTGGAGGAACTCAGAGCTTACCGACCACGAGTTGGTGCCCACCTACCTTATCCAAGGAGCTCTGGCAAGAAGGTAAACTCACATTTGGTAGAATAAGGCAATGGGATAAACCATACACAATGTGGTGTCACCGGTGATGCTATTTTCATATGGCCACCCAAAGCAAGGCATGTTCTGCATAATATTGGTACATTATCTCATCTTGTTATTAAGTGAATGAGCAGCTTAGACTTCCCATCATTTTAAGCCATTTTGCTTGGTGCAAACTTGATTGCAGTCTCATGGTGCATAGGCAGGCAGGTCAGACAGCTTTGGTCAGTGCTGATAATAATTACAATGTGGCTCTGCCTTTTTAATGCGCTCGTGCTGCATGACAAGGCCAATGTAAACAATTTGCCTGGTAAAACTGCCTGAGAAACTTGTTCAGATTACTCAGTGTAAATCTTTCCTGTTCTGAATTAAACCCTCCAATTCTGTTCCCTGCAGTAAGTGCAAATACTTTGTGCTTTCTTGAAACAACCTTTTACACCTTCGTTTCTTTACCATTTCTTCCAATATTCTCTCTCTAGCAAAAGCAGTAACCAGTTCCTCACAGGTCACAATTTGGAGATGTTCCAATGGTAGAATAAATGATAACTTCTAAAATAAACATTTATGTTTCCACTGTAGGTTTTAAGTTTCATCCTGGGGCACTGCCACATTGTCAGTCACCAGGGACACTTAACCCCAGGTCTGACGAGGGCATGGAGAGCCAGGATGTCACAGCTGACGTAAGAATAGGCAGTAAAATAAGCTCCATAGGCACAAGCATGCAGGGGCTCAACGGGAGAAGGAACTTCACACATAGCTTCATTAAACCCATCTCACTGCAAGACAGGGAAGAAATCACCCACAGCAGCTACATTATAGTGACACAATCTGACATGGGGCCAGATGACATTTGCTGATTTTATTTGAAGTTGACACTTTGGGACAACTTGGGACAGGGCACGGCAATTGAGAAGATCACAGCAGTGAGAAGATGGCAGGGACCTTCATGCCAGCTCCATTAACTCCCATGCAGAAGATTAAAAATAAACCAGTGCAGACTAATTAATGTATTGAAGAAGGAGAGTATGAGAGCCATGGAAGGAAAGAAGGTGAGAGGCTAAGATTTGAAAGAATGAAAACTGTTGCAAGAAAACATTAGAGGCTCCAAAAGCTATAAAAAAGTCATCAATATTTGATGCGTTGCTATCATAGATTATTTACAAGTTCAACACATTTTTTATTCATTGTATTTTCATTCAAAATATGCAATAGCTATAATTTCCAGCGCTGTATTTCTGAAGTCATCAGAGAACACTACTTATTGCAACACCTATACGATTCTGTTATGTCTGCAAAGAATGCAGCTTCTTAGCCCTGCAGAAAAGTCCTGATTCCCACCTCACATTTGAGCTAAGAAATGAGAGCTTAAGTCCAAAGCTTATTTATTTTGTGATGACACCATAACTTGAAATGCTAAAACAAACGGAATCCTTCACACCGTAACTAGAACTGCTGTAACAAACCTGATCCAGGTAAATTTACATCACTCTTCAGACTAAGAAAATACCACAGAGGTGTCATAACCCTTCTATCTATTACTCCATGTCTGCAAAATGAAACCCACAGTGCTTCCATTTAGAATGACATATGATTTATTCATATAACTCACAAGTAGTTGGACACTACTCCAAGTTTAATCTCCATATGCAAGTGATTTACACAAACATATAGTACTAAAATTGCTTGCTTAGAAGGTAAAAAATACCATGGGTATGAAATGCCATGGTAGATGCTGTTCAATATGCTACACATTCTTAGTGTCAGACACTTTCACTCATTTCTGATTTTAGAAAAAAATGCAGTTTGCCATTTCTTGTTTTTTAAGTAGTCTGGGAAACTCGGGTGGGTTTTCTCTAAACCTTCCAGTCAATTATTTTTCCCAGTCCTTATGAACTGAACTGACAACCAAAGCTACAGTTTGAGTAGTTCAAAAAAATATATTGATTTCTGCTCCTCTGAATTCACCAAGCGCAACGTAATCAAATCACATCGCCGCCTTCCAACATGCGACACAGAATACCAAACCCTGTACAGCCAAAGAAAGGTGCAGGAATTTAAACTGTGCTTCAGCATGGTGGTGTTGGTGCCGACAACCTGACAGTGCAATTTTTGGCCCCTACCAGTATTCAGTAGTTGTGAGTGACTGCACTTCCCTGGGAATATGTGAGCATCACCAGATCATTTGGTATTCATGCAGCTGTGGAGCCTGATTGTAATTCTGCATAAACTTCTTACTGAAACTTGTATCTAGTAAGCCTCATTATCTCTGCATTAAGCATATATGGCTGCATGGAGAAAATTGGACTTTAATGTGTTTGTCTACATCAGATTAAGTTACACATATTATCTCCTAGACGAGGTCCGAACATATATTTCGCTTGAAATGCCAGTAGTTATCTTTAAACATACCAAGAAGTTAAAAAGCTCTCACAATACAAGATCCAGCCACATATTCCACATATACAAAACACAGCTAGAGAAATACAATTCAATTTTTCGATGCTGAATTATGAGAAAAGTCTAAAAAAATAGAAAAACTCTGATACCCAGACATCAATTCAGAATGTAACACCGCATAATGCCGCAATATGAGCACCCATTTAAAATGAGAAATCCCCCAAGAGAAGCATAAGGGGATCTAGTACTTGTGACAAAAATAGATGAATACTGCACCAAAAACATGCATACAATTGCCATGGTCATTCAGTATGCTAGTGATGGTCTAAACAGTGATCTAACACAGGAGTGAAAGAGTGTTTCCAAATAAAATCACGTGAATAACTACATATTGATTAAGCTTTCTGATGCAGCAAAGTGAGGGCACAGAGCCATCTCGGGGTTCTGGAGCTGTTTCAAGATTCGCTTGTGAAATTTCTCTCTGACGCGATTGAACTCCATTATATCCAGTGGATCCTCTTCAATCCAGAATTTGTGGAATTCATGCATTAAGTAGCCTACAGAAGAACAATTAACAATCATTATAAGAGAAATGCAGCGTTTAAAATCATATGAAACCAAAAAAGAACTGGCAGTTCATAATTATGACGTGCACAAAGAATTCTGATCACCAAAGTCTGGCACCTCACAGAACTATGCAGGGATAAGTCTATGTCTACCTTTAAGACTGCTGCAGCATAAGGCATGTACATGACTTATGTCTTGTCAAACTAAAGGAACTGGCAGAGTTTGCTGCCATGGCATTGGCATTGCACATGCTGGATACTTAATGTGAATATTCCTCCTTAATTTCAAGAAGGGTTTTTAGAAAGCTGACTTAGAAGCAAGCTCAAGGTTCGATGAACATCAGCAGAACTTCCAGTAGTTAAAAGAACTCATTAAGCATCCTGACATATATATGGATGATGAGCTGTTAACTTCATTCAACTATGTTAAATCAACTAAAACATAAAACTAATGAGCAGGGAAGATGATACTGATTACATTCTTGGTTCTATGATTATATGAGCCATCGAGGATATGTAACCTCTCGTTGCAATACAGTGAAACATGCAGGTTATGTGTGTCCAGAAAGTGATGCTGTTTGTTGTACAAGAGGCTTAGCTGGTTTTACCCAGTTCCCTCTACTTCATTATAGTCAGCCACAAATACACATGCATATTTCTAACTTAAATTTCACTGTATGTTTGCAAAGTTTCTCATTATGAATTTGAGAAACTCCATTCAAAAGGCACCTTAAACACATAGAATCATAAAGCTGGAAAAAACCTCTAAGATCACCTAGACCAATTGACAACTCATTACCACCATGCCCACATCTTTGGATCTATATACTCCAGCAGCCAGAGGCTGTTTCATTCCAAGAGGTGGTTCTTTCAAAGAAAGCTCAGTTAAAAACCCTTAAAAATCACTAAATAAAATGTAAGACATTAGATCTTCATCTCCAAAACTCTCAGTTTCCAAAAGACTTTAGCTGACCATGCCACTGAATTATCATAAATAGGAAAATCAGCCCATCTTGTCTTCTTGATATTCGTTCCTTGATTGCACTTTGAAAACCATTAGAAATGTGGTGCTTGCTGTTGTACCCTTCTGGCAAAGATGCACATCAGGTCTGTGCTATAGAAGGAATGCTTGAATATAGCCGAGAGGGCTGGATAAAAACAAGTCTACTGAGGGATGCAGGGAAACATTTGTATTTAAATGAAGATATCTAAGATGGATTTATGGGAGAAGTATCTTTAGAGGCTCTTTAGAAGCTTAAGCTCTTTCTTTTTATTACTTAAAATCAATTTAAGCAGGTAGGAAGGTCAACAGTTCAAGCACTTTTGTTTTTTGTGCTTTGTTTCACTCCCTGGTTCGGTGGTATCAAGCGTTGCAACTAAGTACTGGGTCACAAATATAGGACAGCAAGACCAGCATGACAGTATCTGTACTGTGTCAGCAGATTTGCTATAATCTGCTATCTGCAAGGGTAGACAAAATAAGAGTAATAGGAACATGGATCAAGTCACCTTCCCATCTCCCCACTTACAGAAGGTCTGCTGAAAGTGAGTGAGCGTCGGTGCCTCTGGAGCAACGTTGTAGAAATGGGTCTTCAGAGCTCCGCTCACAAGCAGGTTATATGCAAGGTCTGTTATGTTAATGCCCACAATAGCAAATGAGTAGCTGTAAAAACAAGTAAGTATTTGTTGAGAGCTTGTTTTCTTTCCACAGGCTGTAAGAAACTCTGACACTGACTCTGCAGATGGTGCGATACTGAAGTGTATTAATTCTCTCCCTCAGCAGCTTCCAGAGGGGGTGAAAAACTGGAAAAACATTTATCCTATCTATTTTGTACCCTCTAATGGCAGTGCCTCCCTAGCAAAACATATAGACATGGTGAAAACAGGAGTTACATCACTGTGCCAGCATTTTCAGTGGAGCAGCACATGTTAATTCCTGTGGAACAAATAAATAACCCAGGAGTCCGTGATCTTGCTTCTCACATGAAATAAACACTCCACATGGTGGCTGTGCCTTCAAGGTGACCTGATATTCACTACTTTAACCTTTTGGCCCAACTGAAAACCCACAATTGGGAACATCAGGGTCAGACAATTATTTCCATAATGACGCTCATAAGGCTAAAAAGCCCATGAGAGAAACCCAGCTGAGTCATTTCCAGCTTCTTGTCAGCAGAGGACTAGATACACAGGCAAAAACCTAAATCAGAGCATGCTGGGAAGAGAATTAAAATATCTGACCTATGAAGCAAAATTCTGTCCTGCAAAGAGATCAACAAGGAAAATACATTTACAATTAGAAGTCTTTCCATTTGTAAACCTGCTGTCTAAAGAACTGAATATTTCTGGCAATGACCATTTCCCAAAATAAGAAAGCAAAGGAAACATATTTAGTTTTATATGTCCCAGGAGTAAAAAAAGTAAATCTGTAAATTAGCTGCAATGTAAGGCCTAATGGCAAATTCCACAAAGCAGTGAAATACAAGCATTAAAATAAGGTATTATAGATTCTCAGATACACTCGTAATTATACTTTCTTGAAAGCAGATTAAAACCTGTCTCTGACAGAGAGGAGACATGACCATTTATATACTAGGAAGAATTAAACAGTCAGTTATAACTGCACTATTCATAGCACACAGAAAAAGCTTTTTCTTTGCTGCAAGATTTTGCCCACTCCTAATTTGTACTTCAAAGTAAGTTTATCTGGTAATCTTTGATTAAAATCAAGATGTGGTTAAGACAACGCATATTAGCATGTGTGCTGGAAATTCCTTAAAGAAATAGCCTAGACCACTCCCTGTTTCCTTCAAATACACACCATAAGAGTTAAGTTTAAAGTTGCCACAGACACACAAGACTTTTAAACTTACCCAATTGCCTTATCAAACTTTTTCTTCTCCCATTCAACTTTGCTGAACTGGCTGGAAAAAAAATAAAATAAAACCCAGATATTACCAGGAAGTGCTAGAAGACAAATATTTCCTTTCCATTTATTTGCTACTGTAACATTAAACAAACACAGACTGTATTCTATTCCTATAGATACTGCTAATTTAACTCCATTTCTGACTGAATGGGTTGGTACAGGGACACACTGAAATGGGTAGCTTGCCTTGTGGTATCACTGATATCCTTTGTCATCATTACAAAGTATGTGACAGCATCACCTCTCTTAGTAAATTATTTTCTATGCTAACCACAAAGATGACCCACACCAACTAAGTCTGAGCTATGCAAGAATAATAAAAATATATATATATAAAGAAGAAAATGAGTTGATTTAGCTTTACATATGCTCAAAGGTGTACAAGATGATCATCGTGGGAGAAGTGATCTGCTTGGAGGCAAACAAAACCTTTCTATAAGAAGAATGTTTGTCATGTCCAATCAAGCCAGAAGCCACTCAACAGCCAAAAGCAAGGGACCATGTTTTTTGTTATTTAATTTAATAGTTAGGGAAGCCCCTTTTAATTAAATTTATTTCAAACAAAGCTATACAATGCAGCGACCAAGAGCTGACATTTAACTGACCAGGCTTTACCTGTATCTATATAGTAACTGAAACTTGTGCATTTATCACCAGCTACAAGCAGATGAGGGTCTGACCCTCACCAGCAGATTAAGATTTAGAGTCTGGGGGGAGTCTAGGCATAGTAAAGTAACACAGACCTTTCAGGCTTTAGACTGCACATCATAGATAACTATGTGAATGTGCCTTTCCTAGACTATACTTGAACTACAGTGAGTTTATATTACACTAAAAACAGTGCCCCGGACTTCACTCAAGTATAGCGTTTAAGAGATATTTCCTTTAAGTATTAAAGATTCAGAGAGGTTCACACCCATCCTAATCTGTTACCACGTTATGTAAGTGGGAACAAAACTTTGCATCCTAAGTGGCTTGGTGCGTAAGTACACACCAATGTATACTTATTCTCAACAAATGCAGTCATTTTGTAGGTTATGGCATAACATCAGTGAGAAACCCCAAGCAAACGTTTAACAAAGGCAGCACACTTAGGATGTGCACAAGCAATGTAGTTCAACAAAAATAGAAACTACATTGATCATTATCAGGTCAGAAATCAGCACTGCTGCTAAGCAACCACACCAGGAAAACACCACAGGCACCATGAGCAGCATCCATCTTGTAGTGAATGCTCTTTCAAGGGATAAAAATTGCACATGCTCACGCAGCACTGCAAGACTTGGTAATCACACATGGAAATGGAGAACACAGGATTCCCAGCCCAGCACTGAACACTCATCACTTGTGCAGCATTGTTCTATTTCCAATGTAAGTCCTGGGCTCAGTTAAACAAAAATTTGTCTATTTTTTTTTTTTAAGCTTCATGACAATCCCTGTTCATCGGCATACATTAACAAAGCATCCATGCACAGCACAATACATAAAGGGCAGACCAAATCTGGGGGGTGCTTATAGTGAGAGAGTGAATGCCAATATATAAAAAGAAGCCTCAGACAAATTGAATGTGAGGATTTAAATCAAAGCTCAGAGTCTATTGTGCTTCCATTCCGTCTGACCCTACAAGTGCTTTTTGTCACAGAATTACCATTAGGGACTTCACTACAAAATAATGAGATGAAAAGCTTTACAAGATTCACACGTGCACCTGCTATAGTGGTATCTAACACTACTGGTTACAGGTAGAAGGAAAAAAAATATTTTGAGACAACTGATTTCTGTTGCACTGGCTCAGAGGCATCCATTCCCCTAGTCCTTATTGAATAGATCTTACAGACTGTACAATTGTTTTGGCACCTGATATCTCAGAAGTCAGGACATTGAACTAGGCAGCTTAGACCAGTCACTACCTAAGGTAGTCAAAGTATGTGAATATAAGTAAAAGGAGAACATAGTGAGTTTTTTTCAGCTGTGCTACCCAGTGCTTGGCATAGGCTACTTTTGATTACCAGTTCAGTCACAGTTGGTATGAGCATATTTGGACTGCCTACTATTTCCTACCCCTACTTAAAATTCACCTAAAATCTGTTGATTAAATTTGGTACTCAGTATGTTTGAAACAGAGTTCTCCAGGTACAGCAAGCAAAGTTGGTTTCATTCTTTATATATTAGCATGCTCAGAGGGTCCCAGTGCAGGACAGTCATATAAATGAGTTAACACCATGGTGTTTGGAGAAAGGGAATGGGGTTCTCTTGGTTTTGTAAGAAAGGTTTTCAGTTTATAACACTCCACAGTGCAGTATGGTTTGATCTTATTTACATGTAGTCTCATAAAACTAAGAGAAAAGAAAAAAAAAATAATACCTTATTTCCTTCTTAGTGACTTCCCTTCATTATGAAAAGACAAAAAACAAACAAAAAATAAACAACACAAAGGTAAACAAAAGTATGAAATCACTTGAAATTATAAATTAAGTGAAAACATTTAACAGTAGGTTTCACTTTTTCGAAGATTTCAGTATATAAGTGTGCCTCTTGAATTTGATCAGCTTTCAGGATCAGCACTTGAAAACAGACAGAGCACATGCCAATACCCCACCAAGAGAACACGCAGCACCCTTCCCAGTCCAATAGCCAGCACAATATTCTCTCAAGTTACTCTTCGCTTGCCTCATGCATTACCTGTATTTAGGATGAAGAGAATCAGAAAGAACTTGTTGGGCTACCTCAGTGTCCCATTCAGCGAAATACCTGCAGATGTATATGTTTAGGGTAAAATGTTAACAAAAACAGCAAAAGAAATGTTAAGAATCTAGCTATCCACACACACCAGCCCCAGCCCTTTTAAGTGTCACTACATGCATTATACAGTATGAGTAGCATATAACATCTGGAATTCTTTAAACTCAGATCCACAAAAAGAAAGATAAAAGCAGGCTCAAATGACAAGTGCAATTCCATGAGCTGCTGTTGAGCATGGGTTAGCAGACTCCTCTTTATGCCTGCCCTACATAAGATCTGTTGCTTACTGCTAGCATACGTTGGCTGCTGAGCTCAAGATGGAGCAGATCAGACTTCTTGATCTGGTAGATTCATTAAGTGAGGTAAAAGTAATCACAGGAGACGGTGAAATTAAATATGTGGGCGGGATTCCTATCCAGTGGGAGTTCAAATCCAGGTTCAAGAGTTCATGTCCTTCACTGATCTTGGATACAGAATGACATAACAGTGATTTTTTTCTCTCTCACTGTGTAAGAGCAGAAAGTATTTTTCTTCCTTCTCATAGGGAGGGGGTTAAAACATCTGCTAAAATTGTTACGTAACTACCTTCAGTAGATACACTGGCTGAAGGAAATAGCAGAACCTGATTGATTCTTAAATTTCCAGCCCCAGATGTTAGCAAACATCTGGCCTGTACAAGGCAGAAGGGAATAGTTGTGTAAATTTGTTGCGTAATTTTGAGTACAGAAATAAATTTAAGAAGTATTTCAACTACAGAAGTCTGCCATCAGTGGCTGCATTTCAAGTGTTTAGCCTAAGAATTCAGCATGGAATTCCAAAACAAGAAAGATGAGCAGTAACATAACCCTCTTATCCACCCACTTCCAGGTCATTTTGCCTAAAGAGATGTAGATACTGTTGAAAACATACTTTACAGTTACTCTCTCGTGGGAAGAGAGTGTTAACTTACTGTTTCACAGATAAATTAAAAAGGGTTATATATACACACACATCTTGGCAAATGGTGTAACCCTGTTGAATGATGAATACTGTAAGAAGGAGAACCATTCAAGAAGAGAAACCCCTCTCCCTAAAAGCTGAGACAGAAGATATTCTTTCAAGTTTTTGGTATGGAATCCCTAATGCTTTTAGAAGTTATTTCTTCAGACTTGCTAGAAAGTCAGCACATAATGCTACTTGTCACAGCTTCTGACACACAAATATATCTATAAAGAAGCATACTTACACCAAGTTATATAAGCCCAGGAGACCCATCCCTCTAAAGTCTGTTTTAGGATCATCACCTTGGAAACCAATTTCACACCACTGCTTCGAAATCCGAGCTTTCAGTGGCGAATTGGGCTTCAAGCATTTCCATAACTAGAAAGATCACAGGTAGAATATAATTACACCTCCACACATAAGTATGACTTTTTCTACTCTTAAAAGCAAGGTAAGTTTTCACATTATTTTACTTCCATTCCAGCAACCAGAGCATAAGAACAAATGAAATTCCTGGGTGTGAGGAGAGCCAGGGGAAAAAAAAAAGATAAATAAAATATAAATAATAAAATAAAATAAATAAAATAAATAAAATCTCCAACAGCTCTCAAATACTGTATCTGTTTCAGTCCTACAAAGACCTTCCAACCTGAACATCTCAACACAAGGACGTGTTTTGTTCATGCTCTGTGCCTCAAACTAGAGCCTGCCTCCTAAGCACCGAGATGGGAATGAGCTGGAACTTGGCTGTAAATCAGAGGCAGTGAGGCAAGCAATCAGTCCTCAGGCCCCTGAGGCTCTGCAGCAATCTTATCCCCAGTGTCTTTTGCAAGTCTCCAGAAGGGTTATAAATCAAGAGTGCTGACTTGGCTACCACAGAGTTAAAGAGCAGATCAGAAAACATAAAAACAAAAATCCATATAAGAATAGCACATTCCACCTCTATATTTAACTGAGGGGTGAATCATTCATTGATATCACATAAAAATTAAATTAAAAAAAAAGCAAGAAAATGATTTAAGAAGTCAGATCCTCAGCTGGAATAAATCCACTTAGCTGCACTGGCCCAGCCACTTTATTGCTTAAATATCATGTTGCTAGGCACCTAAAAGCAGACTAAATAGACTTGCCTGACAAATGCATAACTTTCTGCACATCTTATGTGCTGTATCACAAATCCATGCTTTCTAAAGTGTATTGAGAATCAAGCATTCCCCATAAACCATAGCTGGTGAGTAGGGCCTCAAGACACAGTTACACGAAGCCTCCCCAAGGAAAAGAGCAGTATGCACATTTCCAAATAATCCACTCTGAATCTGTATTAATTTTAGCAATTCAAACCGAATTTTAAATTAAGTACCTTTAGGAGGTTAAAACTTCTAATGATTTTAGTTTGCAATGACTATATAAAGCATCACGTGTTGTTTAAATCATGTTTGGCGTCTTCCTTGTTCACTCCCTGACACTTCATTCACTGACACTAAATGCAGTATTATTTATTAGTTCAATCACATTAACTTAATTTTCCTCTCATTCATAAATTGCCCTCTTGGTAAGCATGAATAAATAATAGACATTAGGATCTCAAATTACCCACTGCAGAGATCACTCAGCAGAATACCTAGAAGCAATGAAAGCCAACTGACTTATTCTCCTCCAGTGTGAGCTGGAAGCTGAATTAAACCCTTGGACATGTTTTTGTTTGACAAGACAATTCACAAAAGCAAAAGCCTGCTGTAAACAAGTGCTATTGCAGAGGTACACCGGGGATGTGGAGTTACTGATACTTTTTTCAACACCTCCACCACCAACTACTCAGGTTCCACTATGGTTTTATTCTGTTTTTAATGCTTTGTGACTACATATCACAGCTGCCATTTTCATAAACATCTAAGAACCCCAAAGACCAGGTGACCTGGAATAACGAATGGGTTCCCAGTGCTCCTCACCTGTGATCCCCTCACATCCTACTTCTTACTCTCCAAGCAGTGTAGATGCACAACAAATTTAAGAATGCTTTCCTGGAGCCAAAGATGTTCACATTAGACCTGTAGCCAGGAACCTGGTATTATCAACGACCAAGATGGTAGGTTGGCACCAGGATCTCCAACCTCCCATACATGAACTTTCTCACTGATAAGTCTGTGTGGCCTTCCAGTCAAAGACCTCTCCACCTCCAGAAAATTACACTTTTGATTGCACAGCAGCAGAATTCTATCTGCCCTATTCTGACTTGTAGATAGAAGAGGTTCTAGATAGACTCTTTTCAGGCCAGGCTCCCACCTCCCAGCACAGAGCTAACCCTTAAAAATAGCTTTTCAGACACCTACAGGAATTCTATGACCATTTGAGTCATATGTAGGATGCCCAATGGGATTTTCTAAAAGTATATGGAAGTCCAATTCAGTACAGTGACATTTCCAGAAGTTTTCACTATAACTTGTATAAGCTACTGGGTGACAAACTGTAGTGTGGAAGACAACAGCATCATCACATGCTGCTAAAAACAAAATAAATCCAAAGTTGAGTGGGAGCAGAACCACGAGTAACTTGTCTCAAGTCTTCAGTATTTTTGTTTAAATAACAAACCCATGCTACCTTATGTCTTTTTTTCTTTTTTTCTTTTTTTAAACCTTTGAAAATTCTCTTCTCTGTTGCTTTGCAGTCAAAGAGGTCTATAGCTGTCTCACTGCTTACAGTTTCAAGATCACCTTCCTCAAAACGTATTTATTTTCATGCAGTGTTTTCTATAAATCCTCAAAACTCAGTTGAGATGGCTTTCATAATTGTTCATGTATTATTCTGAAGAATGGTCTATTTTCTACTTCTATTGATAAACAGAAATTTACCAATATATTTGGTTTCTCCAATATTCAAGTGTTACCTTCCAAAATTCAAGAAGCTGAGGAGAAGAAGCGTTTATTCTGGTTATGAGAGGTAAAAATACCCTTCTCCTCTTGAAGAAAGTTGTGTGTAAGTAGGGCATACTGCTGTGCTTCTAGATCTCGCAGCACAGAGCTATTATCTGCAGTAAGAGCTGCATATTCAGTACTTTGATATAGTCCAGTCAACTGACACCTGTTCCTCAACAAGGAACAAGCTGCTCACTTGGAAGGTGCTATACCCAGACTATGCTTTGTATCTATAGGTGTTACATGCAGAATGTGCTACACCCAGTATGCTTTGTAGACTAATCTTGAAGCAGGTACACAAGGGAGGGAGGTGATAAAACATCAAGAGGTATTAAGAGGCTTAAAGACCAGCCCTTAGTAGGTGGGATGAATAACGCATGCTCTATCAGCATCTCTTAACTACCTACCTTCAAAAGCATTTCCTCATGTTGCAGATTCTCTGAATCATAAGGCTCTCGGCGCAGCTTTTCAACTTCTACAATCAGATTTCTGTACCCAACAATCTGCAGCAGACAGGCCTGAAGAGATACTCCCAGCCTGAGGGTGGAAGGAGACACAATTCAATTCACTCATGTCACAGCACTACAGCATACATATCTGTTAAATACATGCGTAATATTACATAAAGAAATTAATACTCCAATGCTTTAATTAGTACGGGAGATTTTCAAGAGATGGATATTACATTAAAGTAGGTTTTATGAGATGCATAGTCTTATTTATCATACTGCTTTGATTAAAAAATAACAATTGGCTTTTAAACTGAAATGGTGAATTTTCACATACAAAAGCCCCATTATAACAATACACAGCAGCATCCAACATCTGTTATAAGCACATCACTGAATCTTTTCCCTCATTCAAATGGCAGCTTCCCAAACAATGCCCTGAGATCAGAGAAATGAATTTAAAAAGGACAGGGGGGAAACTCAGCAAAAAGCTAAAAATAAGCATTTTATTTCCATGTCACAAGAGCCCACAAAAAGAAGCTAAAAACGTGAAGTAACACAGTTGAAAGATCTGCCCGTAGGCAGATGCTTTTTTTTTCTTTTTGTCTCTTGTTAAAAGCCACAATAATGGCTCTTTTTATCTGTTTTTATAATGCTGATCAACTTGATGCATCATAAAAATTAAAAAAGAAAGAAGACAACACGACTCTTAGGGTTTTAAATTGCAGTTCATCTAGTTTTTGGTTAAGCTTACTGTAGAATACAAGTTATGTAGTTTACCACAGCTGTGGTTATAAGGATATTTGATGACGTACAGAAATAAGGCGTTAATTTTATTTTATTTTTTAGTGGAACTGGGTTGCACTGATGATAGATACATATTAAACTGTACAGGTTCCTCACTTGTCCTGTTTGGTGCACTGAAACATTCTGTTTATTCCTTAATACTGCTCAGATTTCTGAGCAGAAGGATTTTCACTGCTTATCTTTTAAGATTAATACACAGAATAAGGGATGTCATCATTAGGCCATTTCTCCTGCTGCAACTGCATGCTATTTGTGTCTGTAACCCTTTTGGAATAATCTAAGCGGCATTTCCACCCTTTGATGTTTGTTTTTCACATGCTTCACTTGCTATACCCTACCGTTTTGTAGAAAGGTTGCATTTCAAAGAAAGATAAAAAGCCTGACAGAATTGCCAGAGTGCATCACAGAGTGCACCACAGCCACCGCGTTGTTAACTACAAAATAACCCAACAGCACAGACTGACACCTGGTTACTCAGCTTACTTGTCCCCACCACTGAATATACACACTTATTTCAAAGGAACTGTTAAATGGGACCACCTCCTTTTCAGATCACAGACACTCATGGCCTTTAAGAGCAGCTCGGTCCAAATATTCCTGGGATGGTAGCTCTGCTCTGCAAAGATGCTATGTGAACAAAAATGTCTGCACACAGATTGTAGAAGCACACATAATATGTCACATGTCCCCTCGTCCTTACCCGGGGAGATGTTATGTCTCTGCCATGCAAAGGAAGGTCAGAGCTTCTGAACAAGACAGTTTGGATGCAGGTTCTGTGATGTTTGAGAACAGGCAAACCAATGCATTTGCCTTTATCCTGCCTAAAGACATACCTGACCTGCTTCTGCTGAAGCCTCTCCAAAAGCGTTTAATACAACCTAAGTGTGTCACACATGAAAGTTCACTCCAGATTATTAAAATTTAGCTAAACTTCAATTAATGAACATTAAGGAGCAATTTAGTGGCAGGGTTTGCTTCTGTGTATGTGGCACCACCTTACACATCCCAGACCCACATTCCTCACTGCTGGGAAAAGGTCTCAGCAAATTAAAGGAGGATGCCGGGGAAGGGGAGCTGGGTATGAAAGACAGCCCTATACAAGGCTGAGTGCACATTTTCTAGCCTAAAAGCAATTCAGCATTTGTTCTATGCTAAGCACATGAACAATACCTGGATTCAATTAGAAATATTAAGGTTTTCTTAATATTTCTTAATTTCCCCTTGTATGAGGACCAAATCATTCAAATGTAAACAGGGGCCTGAACAAGTACAAGCCACTTAAACCCTTCCTCTCCTTCTATTCTAGAAGACAACTACCCAGATGGTGTTACATGAAATACTATTTTAATTAACTCCATGTTTCTTCTTGGCATGATTCCACCCTATTACTCAAGGGTACAACAATGGAAAGTGAATACTTCAATTAGCCCAACTGCTAATGCTATGGTTAGTAAAGTCCACAGGTCAGGCTCTGAGCTGTGCATATTGGCATTTACACATAGGCTCTCCTTGTGTGTTACCATCATTAATTTTTCACTGTTGTTTTATTTTTGATTTTTCCTGAATTTCAGCTATCATCGGTGTTCTGTGCTGTGGCACCCACCTCGCTTTCCCACTTAAACATAGAGTATTTGTGACAATATCCCTACTTTGTAAGCCAAGCTCTGGAATTACCAGATGCACAAAATCCCAAAGGCTTGGACAGGTGGTGATCAACTCCCTAAAATACTGTGAAATAGAAGTGGAAGTTTCAGCAGCCAATCTGGGACAGCAACGGTTAGCAAGACATTAATAGTTCAAACCAACAGCATTAAAAAAAGCGCACTGTTAAAGATTGTATTTGCATAACTCAAAGCAGTTTTAAAAATACAGAAATGATATACTGGCTCACTGGTTATGACAGACCACTTTCTTCCCTACAGCCTTGCTAAGAAGCCATCACTGTCATTTCCACGACCTCCTGCCTTGGCAGTATGTTATCCCTGGGCAAGTAGACCCCATAAATCAAAATATACTGAGACAATATGATTCAGGAAGCAGATACTCAGGACTTTCCTATTACAGTCTCCATAAAAGAGTATTCATTTCTTCATTGTTTGTTTTTTTGACAGCAAAGCTTTACACCAAAAAACAAGATTTATCTTCAAGTTGTGTACCAAAATAGCTAAGAAGAACTAGTTCTCTATGGACCTGGGTACTGAAAAGAAATCAATAATTCCCATTTGTTTCATAATGAAGTCATGAACTTACTGTGGATTTATATCCGGATTAATCTTTTTCAGCTCCATGATGTCATCTATAGTTTTTTCAATAGCATCAGGGTGAACACTTACCGAAGTTTGCAGCCGCTAAAAAGAAGTTTTAAGGTTATATAGTGAACAATAGCTTCCACAGGAATCAATAAGTTAACAGTGATAAACCTGATACCCAACAACTTCTAGATTAACAGCCCAGAAGGGTCAATTCTACACACACACACACACACAGCTTCAGACTGCTGAGTTAATTTTATACACATACAGACGCTTTGTTTCAGATTAGTGAGAAGCACAACCACTGCTACAGTGGAAGGATAAAGTGAGAGTCTTTCCCATTAGTATATTTAAAAAGAAAGTTTTCTTGATTACCTTGGTCACTAGCCTTCAACTTCTCTTACTTCTGCTTTAAAGGCTAAGAAACTGAGGCATAAAGCATGTAAGTAACTGACTGCAGATTATATAAACTCTAGGACAGGATGAGCTTATAAGAAGGACCGATTTTTACATGGGACAGATAGTGATAAGACATAAGGAAATGACTTTAAACTAAAAGAGGGGAAATTTAGGTTAGATGTCAGGAAGAAACTCTTTACTCAGAGGGTGGTGAGGCACTGACACAGCTGTCCAGAGAGCTGTGGGTGCCCCATCCCTGGAGGCATTCAAGGCCAGGTTGGATGGGGGTCCTGGGGAGCCTCAGCTGGTGGGTGGCAACCCTGCCCAAGGCAGGGGGCTGGAACTGCAGGATCTTTAAGGTCCCTTCCAACCTGAGCCATTCTGTGATTTCTATGATTCTATGATGAGGAACCCATCTAAGAAACCCTCAATTATAGAACACCACCCTTGTCTCCACCAGTGCCACACTGTGACTGTCCTTACAGCATAGGACACAGTCCTGCTTTGTAAGGCCACCTGCTACGGTGGTCACAGCTCTCTCCTCAGTAGGAGATGCCTTTCGTGTGAGATTATATAAAAACCTATATAGTGATTCTTATATGGTGAGCAAACAGCCAACTGAACAAAACGTCACAGGACACAACAGGAAAGGTGAATTATTGGATCTTTCACTCACCTTACTTTTTGAACCTTTCAGTGATGCCTCTGTAAGAGAACAAGATTTGAAAGCATTGTGTCAGACAATTTAAAATGAATCCAGTATAAACATAGCTTACTATTATTTTTTAAACAAAGTCGTACTATTTTCAGCACATACAGGAAGGTACAAAAGCTTGGAGAATTAATGGATTCAGTTACCTATTTTCATAGTTCTGGCAGCTCCAGGCTTGGTATTATAACAGATCCTTTGCAATTCACATCGCCCTGTTAGTTTCCTGACCACAAACTTCAGGCAGCGCCACAAGCACTTGCAGTAGAAGTACAGGCATACCTGGATAAACATTCTGTCAGGGGAAAAAAAACAAATGTCTGAAAATAAGCCTAGAGCAGAGCCAGCACTGTTTAAATAAGGTCACCACAGAGATTGAATGGCTTTCTTCACCCCCAAAATGCCCATTGCCTAAGAGCAGCTTTAAACCAAAACCCTTATTGACACCATGAACATTTATCCTGATGACTGTTAAAGGACAAGAGATCTCCTGAGGCTCCTTATGGTCTGAATTAGCCTGTGATCCTATGAAAGTCAGGACATAAACAAATACATGAGAAACAATCTATTTTCAAGTTGTGTGTGTGTGTGTTATTTTTTTTTCAGCATTGCAGCTGCTATCATGCCCACAGGCTATTCCAGTTACATAATCCCATCCCAAAAACAGATTTTGTAGGCTACAACTGGTGGGCAAAATTTGGCTTTCTTATTTCTACAGCTATGAAAGTCTAGTCCCTGCCACGTTACCTAAGTGTCTAACCCCCCCGAAAGCACCATGACATGAGATGTGGCACAAATCACTCAGTACCCTTGAGGTCAAAAGCATATGTCAGAAAAGGCAAATTGCCAATACTTGACAATGGAAACACTGGCATCTGGACTGGCCTTGGACATCCCCCTCTAAGTAGCTCATGCTTGAACAAAGTGTTGGACAAGGTCTCCAGAGGTCCCTTCCAATTGCAATCATTCTGTAACTATATTCTGTGAAAGCATCCATACAACTTTAGTAAGCTAGCTTGCTGTTATATGATCAGAAATTATTTGATCCTTTATGTTGTAAGTCTGTGTGCATTCATCATGAGCCTATCATCTCTTCCACATACTTTTGACATTTTCAAAGGAAATTTGTTAAAAGACTCCTTACTATCCTTTACAGCGGAGTAGTTGGTTATCCTGAAAACACTAAATTCCAGATACTTAAATCAGCATAGCTTTAATAAAGCTGGAAGAGCTCCATCGTTTCACAACACATCCTGAAGGGCATGTTGCAGAAGGACATTCAGGAAAGGGGAGATAAGTTAACTCATGTTAAAGTCCACACAGGAGTTTAATCTGCTTTATGCTCACTTTAGCTTAATCTCCTTTGAAGAGGGATTAAACTAAAGGGAACTAAAGCTATTTTATGTCTAAATGGAAGGCATTCACACAAGTATTTAGCATGCTTTAAAAGCATCACTTTATCTTCACACTTTTAGTTAATTCACTTAACACTCCTAAACACCGGTGTATAGGAAAACCCCTTGTCTTTATGCAGCAGAGGCTTCCTGTTGCATAATGATAGGAAGTGAAACCCAAAGAAAGAAGAAAGACTCCCACACTGGAATCAAGTTCTTCCAGTAGATGTTTGGTATCAACCATCAAAGAGTTGACTTAACAGCCTATCCTCCTGCACCAAGAATCAAAACAGAACACGAATAGCCATCCCTCAGCCTTCTCAGCATGACCCAGCTCTGTGCTCAGGCTAAAGGTCCAGAAAAATGCATGCAATAATTAACATTGAACCAGAAGATGAAGAGTGTCAAATAAAGTCCTGGGTTTTCATCAAAAGTTTGTAGCAGAAGTTAAACCAATTCTCTTTTTGGTCTGCTTTGCTTTCAGTTCATTACCCAGAGAGCTCATTTATAGAAAGAAAGGAGGGAAGGTTTGCTTAGCTTCGTGTAGCAGCCCACATGAGATTTCCTTCTAATGAAGGAAATGAATCCTATTAGAAAAACAAATCTAAACTAAACAAAAACTTCTGGAAGAAAGTGCATGTCTTCACTTAATTACCTCTAGGGCTGAAACATCACAACCAACTTTATTGCTCAAAACTTTCTTATCATACTGTGTGATGTGGGTAAATTCCCAATAGAAAGAAAAATGGAATGTGTTAGGTGCATTTGAATTTCACTTTTGATTATATGTTGCTTCCTTTATATTCAATGGCAGATTAATAAATCAAAGGAAAAATTCTAAATGGGATGAGCTGTGATATTTCATGGTTGCAATCACATTTGTAACTGAAATATTGCTTTGGCTGTGGTCTGAACTAAAATTAGCTATGTAAAATTGTATCTACTATAGAAAGCCACTAAAACACACTAACACTACACGTGACTCACTAAAACATGCTTAGCAGCTATAGCAAATAAAGCAGACAAACACTAGTTTTGACTAGGTTACTTATAGAAAAAGTTTGCCTTTGAAGATATCTTCAATTCTCTATTATTCATCCATCTCAAGATTACAACAGCTGAAATCTTCTGTTTATAACATGAACAGCATAAAAAGTAACACAAACTTGTTTTCAAGGAGTCATTCTTTACAAAAACGACTCTAGCTGGCAGAAATCCTGTAATAAAGCACACTTGTGAGTAAGTCAGTTTTATTTTAGCTGCTTTGGTAAAGCAGAAGCACTGGTCGCTATAATAGAAGACACAGAATACTGTTAAGAACCCTCATAGAAGTCTTGCTTTAACCATGTGTCTGGCTACTGTGGTAGCATTAACTTGTTTTAGATAAACACCAAACCTTCACTTCACTGAATCTCAGTGTTTTTTGGCTTTCTTTCCTACTTGGTCTTGGAAGTTTTCTTGGCATTGCAATGCAGTGTGCTTTCCTACCAGTCTATGTAGTTATTCACACAGGTTGCACAGGAAAAGCAGCCAGGAGGGTTATGAGTATCTCCAGGGAAGGAGACTCCACAACCTCTCTGGGCAGGCTGTTCCAGTGCTCCGTCACCCTCACAGTAAAGTTCTTCCTCTCGTTCAGACTTCCATTCTCAGCTTGCTCCCCTTGTACCTTGTTCTGTCACTGGGCATAACACCAGACCCTGTTTTAGGTCCTATGGATAGGACCTTTGCAATTATTTTTCCTGGAAAACAGCTCAGTGAAGAAAGTGTTGCACAACAGGATGAAGTCTTGGGAAGGTGAAGACAAACTGTCTAGCTGTGCATGGACAAGATAACCAAATAAGTGATTAAGCAAGTGATACTACGCTGTGAGAATTTAATGAACTTGACCATCTTTGGCTTATTTGTGCAAACGAAACTGTGTACAGAAGCTCAACCAAGGAGTAATCACCAGTCATCGTTTCCGCCATGCACAAGAGTGCTATTAACTACAAGAAATTTTTGTTCTGTACTTTTTTAGATTTGACAACTGAAACTCATCTCTCCATTTAGAGATGAAAGCAAATCACCATAGGAACAAGAGAACATATAAACATAGTTTTTAACAGCAGCTTTCCACACTCTCTTCTCTTGCTTTCTACTGGCTTTATTTTCATTTCATCTGAAGCAACGCCAATAAGACAGAACTTGTGCTTTAAATTGCTGATGCTCACTGACTCTTTTGCCACCAGAAGCTTTTAGGATTTACTGACAGAAGCTAAAATGTCTGCCACAGGTGCTTCTCCAAGTTGAGAGTGTTACAGAATTTTAGTGTAAGTTTCAACCAAGGTGGAAGTGTCCAAGTGTCAGAGGGACTCCTCAAAACTCTCTACCCCCCCGCCCCCCAAAAAAAAAACAACAACAAAACAAACATGGAAGGATTAAACATTTAACTGAGGAAAAGTTCAATTATTTAATAAATAATATTTTAAACTCCAGGGATAATTCAGATAAAAGCAAACTGCAAAAGAAAAGAAATGTAGAACAGCTGCTTTCATTTAGACGTAGCCTTGGACTAGAGGTACAAACACTGTCAGTAAGATAAGAATCCTGCAGATTATTGATGAATGCCCCTGGGTTTAGAGTTATTCCAGTTACTGGAGTGTTGATGTAAAAAAAGTTTTCCCACTGGAAAGCAGCAGCTGTTGAAAAACAGTAAATGAAGAGGCAGAGAAACTGCAGGTACATTAAACACACTGATGTCTAAAAATGACAATCTTATAAAATACTCGTATAATATCCAGACGTCAAAGTAATTACCACTTGCATAAATAAGAACATCCCCTTCTTGGCTATGAAGATGTGCAATACAGTTCTGTGACAGGCAGGAACGTAGGAAGCATTTCAGATTGAGAAATTAGAACGCATAAGCAACAGAGTCAATTTATGACTCATTTTGAGTTTTTTGCATTTTAATTGTTCAAGCGCCTTAGGACTTCAGTTTAACAAAGACAGTCTTTTATAATGACTGGTCTTTTTACATGGCACCAGAGCACACATTTCCCTTACATCTTTTTTAATTAATGCCTCATTCAGTGTCTGAATTTGGAGTTCATGGATTATGAGCAATGTTTCTAAGATACTTTTGCACCATCATTTTACTTTTCAGTTTAAGCAGTGATGGTGACTGACAGAGAAGATAAGTAACTTCATATTCAAGCCATTTTGGACTAGGTAAAGGCTACCTTTGAGAGGATATCTTAAAAGAAAACAAAGAAAATCAAAATGCACAGAACACAACACAATCAATGATCCCCCCAAAAACAAAGCCCTAAACTATCCAACCCACATCTTGAGTAAATATGTGCATCAGAAGCAGTAAAACAATATGCCACACTTTTTAAAGTGGATGTTGTATATTTATCTGACATTCTAAATATCAGCAGGAAAAGATTTATTATCTTCATGTAAAACAGTTTACCTGTGTCAAAAGCATAAAGCAAACAATTTCTTACTGTCTTCCTTTAAATATGAGGTGTGTTATTTGTACATACTAAGCAACTGCAATCTTGGTAGTGTAGCCAACACTGTTTTACATTTTCCCTCTCCTTTCATGTGAGGCCCTTACGGCTTCATACACTTGTGGATCATACATAACGAAGGGATCCTTTTCTCTGCTCCGCCTTGATGAGACATCTGGAGGACTGTATTCACAGCTGTACTTGCCATACAAGAGACACAAATAAGTCCAAGTAGGTAAAATGAAGTTTCATAAACTGTAACTGCCATCAGCATCAACTAGTCCAGTTCTTGCTCTATGTTGTGCACCAGGAAATGTACTGTAACATTGAGCAGTCCTCACCAGCAGCACACTGCATTTGATCTTAATAAGCAGTTCAGGACAAATTGACCTGCAGTAGTAGCCAGGGAGCTTGCTAATAGACAAAAGCTAACAAATACCAAACAATATATTTTAACTTCTTTACTTCCCAGCTTTACTCATTATCACAGAAGCCTGCAAATGCAACAGCAATGTGTAACAGAACTTGCTGTTGCCAGTAAGCACTTTTCTTGGAGAATAACCATAGTTTATTGCTTAACGTCCTCGTATCTTTTTAATACGTAAGAATTTTGAGCAGTATAATACTCATATCAGTCTCACGTTAAAAGGATTAACCTCAAATATGAAAAATTCAGATTCTTGAAAGAACACAGAATAGTTTTCCCATTTCAATAGTGTTTTCTTGTTTGAGGTGCTGTGTTCTATCACATGCCACCCTCCCCCTTAACCTCACCTTCTTTTCGTAAACACTAGACTTTTCGTAATTAAGTCCTATAACAATTAAACAAGAAATTGCTTTTCATGGCCTATGCCATGGCTAATGAAGAGAAGATAACAACATAAAGACTTCTCAAAACTTCTAGAATTCACTTCAGAAATGCCATGTAAAAAAGGAGTTGGTTTCTTCAGAAGCATCAGAGGAACAAAAGTAATCAAAACAGCATGAGTTTTCCTATGTGGAAAAACCACTGTGAGGTCAGGAAAACCAAAAGAGAGAACAGACAGTTTAAAGGGAAATATAAGTGTTAACAGGAGTCAGGGAAGAACTGCCAGCTTGGAGGTAGTCAGCAGCTCGGCTTCTCCATAAGGCAGGAACAAAATTACATTATGCTCAAACAATACCAGGCCTTAGAGGGAGCAAGTTATAAATCTCTCAGTGACTTCATATTGGAGGCTTCCACTGCAGCCATAGGGTGGCAGAGAACTACTTATCAGTGATCATTGCCTAGATCACATATGGCACAGATGTGTAACCCTAGATTAAACTGTTTAAAAAATAATAATAATCAAAGCTGTAGAGAGAAAGAAAGGGAAAAGTTATAGAAGTACTGAGACGGCAATCACTGGCATGGTTCAAGAAGGAATGCCCCAGCATGGCTGTAAACCATCAGGTCACTGAATCGGCATTCAGGACTGAGGACCATCGATGATCTGCGCCATAGAGCTGCAGCAATCAACCCTCTCACCACCCTGATAAGGTCAAAAGGGAACACATTAATGCTCAACTTAATGGCTCATTAAATCTTAGCTGTCTTCTGTGGGTGTCAGCAAATAAATAACCACTTCACACTTTTAACCTGTACACATTCTGCTTAGATCTTTTTTTACAGCTGACTCAAAAAAACCTAAACAAACCAAACCAAATGTCCCACTGAAATGCCTGGGGCAAGGACAGCTTCACAACAGACATTACGGATGATCAGACTAGAGGTTATGATGCTGATATCCATAGCATGTGCATAAACAGCCCAAAAAGAAAGAAAAACAGTGACAGATGCTCTATACAGAAACATATGTTTCCGTCCTCTTGAGAAAGGTTTCTCCCACCCAGACAGAATATGATTGCTTTGGTTTATATACAAATTAAGCTCTTGATATGTATTAACTTCTAGGGATGTTCAATTCTTTCCATTGAGTGCAGAACAAAGACGGCTTGAGCTTTCTTTAGTAAAAGCTGGTGTTTGCAAGTCCCCTGTACTACTGTTAGTTTACAAAGAAACTGCAAGTCATACACTGGAGCAAATGGAGCAGAGCCACCTTCAGAAATATTTGCATACCTTCATCAAGCTCTCTTCTGCAACCTCTCTTCTGCAACTTCACAAATAGTTCTCCAGAATTCCAAGTTGCAAAAAACAGACACCCTGAGCACTAGAGGTACACTACTACTGTGGAGCAATCCAAACCCATATGACATTTCCCACATTGTTTCTATAAAGTACGGAAAAGTAAAATTAAAATTAAAACAGCTCTAATGAAATCTAGGTGAAGAGGAAATGAATCTCATCTGAACTAGTTCCCATTTTCCATACTGCTGATAACAACTAAAACATTTGACTCGCGGCAGCATGGAAGCAATTATTATCATCACTTAACACTTGAAAAAACATAAAGAACAGTTACCTCAGGAAGTGTTTCATGATGGTGGCTTGTGTTACAGCAGCTCTAATCAACCGATGATCACCAATAACCTCTTCTTTGCAGGTGACACCAGCGCTGTAGAAATAGAATTGTGATGTATTTACTAACCAAGAAAAAGTGGTACTTCAGTTTTCTATGTTGCTGTTTAAACAATATCTTTCCTATGTTTCCACTGATATATAAGAAACATCACATCAATAAAAGCAAAAATTATAATTTGCCTCTTCAGCCTGAACACATATTCTGACCAGCACACAACCCATGTTTATTTTGTGAAAAATCAAATCTTCGAATCAGAGCACAAAGTAAGAACATCCAGATTTTCCTTCAAGCTGTTTCAAACACCTTTGGGTTCACAGCAGCTCCCAAGCAGCAGTGTCAAGAGACATTTATCTGTCTTGGGTGTTAGAAACCCTTTGCTCTCCAGAATTTACAGCAGTACTTGGAGACGAAGAGTAAAAGCAGCTCGTAAGCTAAAAGATAGAGGGTCCAGATTTAATTTTTAGAATCCTAGAATCATCTAGGTTGAAAAAGATCAACTCCAATCATCAATCTGACCTATTGAGTCCCATCATCCAATGTGAGAGATGTCAGGTGATTACCTACTTCCCCAGGGTCAAATTTTATGCATAATACATAAAATAGATGTCTTAATAATAGTCATAAAATAGACACAGTTGACAATGTTGACCATTTGTTCTGAGCCCCGGTGTGCTAAAGGTAACTTTCACTGTAGTTACCAGTTTTTTCAAGTGGAGAAGAACAAGAAAAGTTCAAGTACAATAAATAAGTAAATAAATAATAACAACACAAAAAAAGCCAACCAACTTATAAATGTAACCTTGTCCATGCAGTACAGCCTCTCCCCAACCACCTCAATTACATTTAGGAAACTGGCAGTAAAGAATTGCTTAAATAATGCTCACATGTGAATAGATTCAGACTTCACAGTTTACTGTACTTTATTTATATCCTGTAAATGACAATTAAAATGCCAGAAAACAAAGGAGTACAGTTTCACAGTTGGGAAAAACTTTGTCTAAGATTTAAAGTTAACACATTTTCAAGATTTGTACTAATACGAAACACACGTACAGGCTTAGATGAAGGCTACTCTGATAAGAAGTTATTTAAGAGAATTCTTCCTTCATGCAGCCCCCAGAAGACAGTCTGAAGGCCTTCAAAATCTGGTCTCTTTTGTGACATAATGGAAAGCTCTATGTCTAAAGAAACATACATATATGTATACACAGACACAAACACAGTGTTTTTGTTTTTGTTTTGCAGAATCTATCAGCACTGATGGGATAAAAATCTTCTTAGCCTACCTTGTTATTACTTTCTTTCCATTTCACAAGTTTTACACTATGCTGTTGCCTGTTGACAGGAACAGAAGCAGTGTTTAAGTTCACAAAAATGCAGCTATCTTGTTGGATTACATCTCATAGCACTTACTAAAAATATACAATCCCTGAACTGTGAAACCTCCCTTCATTTATATTGTTTTTGACTGGCTGAATCATGTTGCTGTCCCCTGAATACAGCTGTAATTGGTGGTGGCTGCAGTGACACCTGCTTGCAAGGGTAGAGAGAAGCTGACATCAAGCTCTGGCTCTTCAGTGAAAGCAGTAGGCAGGCTCCTAGCACCTCCCGCTACAGCTTTTGATAGACCTTTGATGGCAGCAGGCGCAGGGAGCACAGGAGACAGGCAAAAACTGGAGGGGATGTAACTTGCTCCCCTCCTCCAGTCTAATAATTTGCCGTTTAAAGGATACCACTTGTGAAAGATTCTCACAGCTGAGTCTCAGCTTTTTAGCATCAAAGGGAGGGTGAACAAAGGAAGCTTCAGCACAGCATTCGACCCATGAGGGCAGCTGTGTAAGGAAGACGCCAGAAGTGCCAGGAGTTGTCAGATCAACGCTTCCTTGAAGGGTGTGTGAGCCTCAGCCTCCAAGGTCAGCTCCTTCCTCTTCCTGATCAAGGTCCATGCTGACAACAAAGTGAGAGTAAAGCAGCAAGATCAAGGGGAAAGGAAATCACTCGCCTGCACTCCAGGGCTGTCTCATTCAACTACATCATGGTGGGAGCTGCAAAGCACTCTTCCTTCTAGTACAGTTATCAGCTACAGCCTATTATAGGTTTGATTTGAATGCTTGCTAAAAATTAGACTGTTTCAAAAACTAGCTCTTAAGAAGTTAATACTGATGTTCATAAACCTCTGTCTTCACTCAGAGAACTAAACTAAAAGGAAGGATACTAGATGGAAAGAAAAAGCATAACTGACATGACAAGTATTAAAAGCATTTGTTCTAAACCTTTTTAAAAACTCGCCCCTAGATTTATTCAAAAGAATAATTCTCCATAAAAGGAAAAAAGTCACAAAAATGAATCATAGAATCATTAAGGTCGGAAAGACCACTAAGATAATCTGCCCAACTGTTAACTTATCCCCATCATGTCCACTAACCACATCCCTTAGTGCCACATCTCCACATTTCTTGAATACCACCACCTTCCTGGGCAGCCTGTGCCACTGCCTCATCACTCTGAGGAGAAACTTTTCCTAACATCCAACCTCAACCTCCCCTGGAGCAACTTAAAGCCATTACCTCATGTCCTACAGAAACACTAAAGTCCTAATGCCACAAAAGTCCACATCAAAGCTTTTCAGAGTGGAGAGTAACAGAAGTTCACCTCACCGAGTTCTACAGCCAGTCCCTGATAGCACGGACCCAGCCCTCAGCCAGGTTAACACAGCAGTAAGAACAGCTTTCTTCATTGAAAACATCAGCAAAGCCATCATGTTCCACCAGACCACCAAGTAAGCTTTCAAGACCTGGAGGCAAGACTTCCAGTGCAAACAAATTACACAGAGCCTACACTGATGCCTTATAACCACAGACTATCCCAAGTTGAAAGGGACCCTCAAGCACCACTGAATCCAACTTCTGACTCCACGCAGGACCATTCAAAGTTCAACTCCAGTTTCTTAGACATTGTCCAAATGCTCCTTGAACCATGGGAGGTAGAGTTTGGTATAGATTTTGTGTATGTGTATGAGTGAAGAAAACAGTGTTTAAACTCTTACGAAAACCACACATTTCCACAATTCACCGCTGAGTAACTTCAATTATTCATAAACCTTGAGAGCCACAACTCCTAGTTTCTATGAACATTTTTCTACTTAAAATGTAATAGATTCCTTTTACCTGAAAAAGAAAGAAAGAAAGAAAGAAAGAAAGAAAGAAAGAAAGAAAGAAAGAAAGAAAGAAAGAAAGAAAGAAAGAAAGAAAGAAAGAAAGAAAGAAAGAAAGAAAGAAAGAAAGAAGGAAAGAAAGAAAGAAAGAAAGAAGAAAGAAGGAAAGAAAAGAAAGAAAGAAAGAAAGAAAGAAAGAAAGAAAGAAAGAAAGAAAGAAAGAAAGAAAGAAAGAAAGAAAGAAAGAAAGAAAGAAAGAAGAAAGAAAGAAGAAAAGAAGGAAAGAAGAAAGAAGGAAAGAAAGAAAGAAAGAAGAAAAGGAGGAAAGGAGGAAAGGAGGAAAGGAAGGAAGGAAGGAAGGAAGGAAGGAAGGAAGGAAGGAAGGAAGGAAGGAAGGAAGGAAGGAAGGAAGGAAGGAAGGAAGGAAGGAAGGAAGGAAGGAAGGAAGGAAGGAAGGAAGGAAGGAAGGAAGGAAGGAAGGAGGGAGAGAGAGAGAGAGAAGAAAGAAAGAAAGAAAGAAAGAAAGAAAGAAAGAAAGAAAGAAAGAAAGAAAGAAAGAAAGAAAGAAAGAAAGAAAGAAAGAAAGAAAGAAAGAAAGAAAGAAAGAAAGAAAGAAAGAAAGAAAGAAAGAAAGAAAGAAAGAAAGAAAGAAAGAAAGAAAGGAAGGAAAGAAAGAAAGAAAGAAGAAAAACAATATATCAAATAAAATTAATGACTGGTCAATTTTACTTGTTAAAACATCTCAGTAAGAAAAACAGCTATAGCTTTGGACGATATTTACACTGCTTTAGAGAAGCTTTCCCACCAGATTTCAGGCAACTGCCACTTAGTGTGTGCTTAGATTTAACTCTGTTTCCTGTCCTTCTTAGAGAAAGGTATACTAGAAGAGTTTCCTCAGTAAGTTGGATATCTGAAGACAAGAAAGGCTTTTAAGTTCCACTCATAGTAAAGGAAACAGTCTGCAAGTGACAGTAACTGAATTAATTTGTGAGCTTGCAGAAAGAAGCAGAACAATTAGCCAAATTACCCTTCATTGAGAAGTTCACACAGGTTATTTGGGGAGTTTTGATCAGTTTCTCAAAACACAGATTCCTGCAGAAATACTTCTGTCATGAAGTCACATCTGAACATGGAGAGCCAGCAGGCACCCAGTGAGGACAGGCTGCTGGTCACTGCACCCACCCAGCTCTCCAGGGGCCACACCAGCACTTTCACCACAGCCTAAGAATAACATTCCTACTTTAAGCTATACAGACTCACATTTGCTCACTGAGAAACCTGGAAAACACTTCCCTTTCTTCTCTATTTGTAGATGGCCTTTAAGTTTTTGTTGGCGGTGTTTTGTTTTGATTTTTTCCTTTAAATTCCAGTCAGGCTAGGCTAAATCTAAACACAATCAGGCTTGATTTTGTAAGCTGTTTTACAAGATACAAGTACTCAATAAGCACTTTTACACCAACAGCACACGGATCCACCTCTGAAAACCTCTTGGCAGAATGTATTATGTTTGCACTTGAGGCACTTGCATTCTGAGGCTATAGGTGGGAGATGACACAGCAAGGATACAGATTTGGATCTCCGATGGGCTCAAGTTTCTCAGCTTGTACAATTTCATCCACACCACTTATAAGAAATTAAACTCCTCCCTCCCACAACATACACAGATACCTGTTCACTGTAAATGGTTTTTATTCAGCTTATCTTAAAAGAGACAGGAGTTCCCACTCCTAAAACGAGCAGCAAAACTTCTTGGCAGAGATGTAGTACTGTTACACAACACAGCAAAACTATTTCAAGTTCTTTGTCAAAATATTAAATCCTTTAAACAAGCATTAACTATTTGGACTCTTGTGGCTATTTACAACTGCTAAGCAGCACAGCAAAACAGGCATCTGTCTGAAAGGCTAACAGTGGCTGGAGGCTTAAGGAAGTCGAGAGAGACTTAAAAGTCACATCTTGCTCTGAAGCCGAGGGGTTGCTTTGTCTGTCCTTAGGACAGATGCAGTTTCAGTTGAGGGAAAAAATCACCATATATGCAGGATAAAATAGAATAATAAAAGTAATCTTCACAGCAATTTGTTTTCCAAGCCAATGACTCACCTGACATATTTTAGACATATTTGGAAGGTTTATATTCCAATTGCAAAGAAGGAATAGCTGAAGACACATATCATGAGCATGGTTAAGATGAGCAGGCTGAATACAGGACTTTGTTAATGTGGATCATTAGATTACCATTAGCTCAAGTTTCCTCCTCACACAAACAAAAAAAGAAAATACATGTTTGAAGTACGTGGTTCACATACTTCACAATGGTATGAAGAACAACATTCATACCATCTTGTTGTCAACTCAGGTTGCAGCTTTTGTTTCCAGCAGCATCTTGAATTGCTACCTACACATCACTGACCTCAAAAGGCTAGAAATATTTATTTGTGAGGGACAACAATTGTGAGTTTTAGGTCACCAATAGTGTGATAGATGATAGATAGATAGATAGATAGATAGATAGATAGATAGATAGATAGATAGATAGATAGATTCATTAACACTTCTCTACCCCAAGCACCAATGTGCAATGGCTAGAATTAGAAAGGGGACAAGTATCTATGTCATGATATGTCTCAGGAGGTCCTGGTGGCTAGCAAGCTGGCCAAGAGCCAGCAGTATGCAAAGTAAGCTAACAGTGCTCATGGTTGCAAGCACAGCCAGTAGATCAAGGAAAGGAACTGCCATCCCCTACTTAGTGGTCATTGGACCACATTTAGGGACTGTATCTAATTTTGGATGCCAACAAAACACAAAGGACACCAATTAACTGGAGCAGGTTCAGCAGGGTCCACAGATGTTGGAGGAGAGGACAAGGCCCTGAGAGCCTGGTCTGACCTCAGAACTGAGCCTGCTGCAAACAGGAGGTTGGGAAGAAGATCTCCTGGGATCTCTCCTAGCTTTTGATCCCCTGCTTACCCCAGCACTTCTTAAGGGGAGATCTCAGGTACCCTGAGTTATGTCTGCTTTATAGATTACTTGGACATGTTAGCATCAGGGTGCAGAAGTTTTTGCTGTCTTATTGGTTTGGGAGCTATCACCTTCTCACTAAAATCCTATATAAATTGCACTGTTCACCGTGAAAAGGACCTAACAGCACTTTCCAACTTGCACTGATACCTGAAGGTGGAATAAAAGTTGCTTAAAAAAATTATATATGTATGTATATATAATATATTAGTTTAATATATAATTATATACAAATATACAAAATATATAACATATATATTAATAACCCAATAAAAACAGGATCTTTGCTAGTCTTAATTGCAGTGTACTTGAACAATACTTGAAGGGAGCATATAAGCAGGAAGGGGAATGGCTGTTTACAAGGATGGATAGTGATAGGACAAGGGGGAATGGTTTTAAACTGAGACAGGGGAGGTTTAGGTTAGATACTAGGAGGAAGTTTTTCACTCAGAGGGTGGTAACGCACTGGAACAGGTTGCCCAAGGAGGCTGTGGATGCCCCATCCCTGGAGGCATTCAAGGCCAGGCTGGATGTGGCTCTGGGCAGACTGGTCTGGTGGTTGGTTACCCTGCACATAGTGGGGGGTTGAAACCCATAGTGGTCCTTTTTGACCCAGGCCATTCTATGCTTCTATGATTACTTACAGGTTCTTAAAAATTAGCACATAGACTTCACCATTTTACAATTCTGTATTTCACCAGGAGAATGAAAGAAAGGCTGGACATGAAGTAAAACCTTACTGAATTTTACTCATTTCTGAAAGGTCCTTCAAGCATAAGCACATCACAATGCTTATGCAATTCAAAGAAGGAGCATCAAGTAAAAGCTTCAAATCAGGACAAGCACAAAAAAGCCTTCCCCCAAAATGCTAAATAATACTTTTAAAGCCTACAATTCTGCAATCTCACCAGCACTTCACTCCAGGCCATTACTGCCTCTTTAAAGTGCTAAATAATCTCAAAGATTTGTGACAGAAACAAGGAAGCTGCAGGAGGGTTTTACAATGCCTGTAATAGTCACTGAGAGGTAAAACTGCACTTGGATTCAAGGAAACTCACTTACCAAACCTCCAACACCATCTACTTAGGTGTACCACATTGAAATTTGTCAGCAGATAAGGATCACCTGGCAGCTACTAAGTAGATAAGCCATATTTTGCCACAGATAACATCAAACCAAAGCTCAACATCATAGAAGCACCTCCAGTTCATTGTTGATATCTGCCCCTGAAAACCAAGTCTTTTGTTCCATATTTGGCTATCTACAAAGAATTATATTGTAGAAATTCAGCAAAGGAGGCACACATGCATACACATATATTTTGTATGTGGAATTATGGCAATAACTACTTTACTGATTTCTATTAGTTCTGCTCTATTACACTGTTGAAAGATGTTGAGGGAAAAATGAAAATTAAGTCCCTTCAGGTCAGTAGTGAAGATTTCAATGGGCACATTCTTTTTCTAATACAAAACGTGAAGTTAAAAAGCAGAAGCTTTCCATACCCCAGAATACTGCAGTCTTCCAGAAATGCAACCAGATGCTTAAATACATTAATTCTTTTAAGTGTTGTCTCTGTCTTCAATGTTTCCAATCTTAACAAGCTTACTTTATTATTTTTTTAAGAAAGTATATTTGATCCAGAAGAGGACTGAGTAGGTAATATGTCAGCTAAAAATGAAAAGTTAAATGAAAACGAAGTCTCATGCTTGAGAAGAGCTTTCAATGCACAACACATTGATTATTTATTTATTAATTCATGTCTTATAAAAAGGAATTTAGTCATTTCTCATGAACCTTCAACTTGGCCCCTGATGAGTTCACCCAGTAGAGCAGCAGCCACATCCAGGTGGCTCAGATCTGTCTACATGGCTTACAGTGCCACGGTTCTGGCCTACTTCCTCTGTTTCCATACATACTACAGAACAGCTTGTACTGTGAGGCAGCCTGTTCTAAATAAAATATCATACTTTGTAGCAACATTCCTTCAAGCTTAGAATAAATCATATGAGACTAGATGCATAAAATCCAGAAGAGGAAACCTGGTTAGTTCTCAGACTCATTACTGCACAAGCTCCATGAAAGAAAGGAAACAAAAAACCAAAAAAACCCAACACAATACCAAGCTCCCCTCTGTCCTCCAAAATGACAACTTTAAACTGGGAATAAGTTAGACCCCCTTGCCTCCCCCTCTTTGTTTCTACTTCACTACCTAGATTAGCTGAGGGTATAAGGTAAAGAGTAAAAATGAACTATGGGCTTGCTTTCAAAATTAACTGAAGCTTAGATTTGCCAGATTTTTACCAGTTCCCAGTAAGCAATAGCTATGGGGAAAAACATCCTATCAATGGCTCACTCTCTGTTCTTTCCCCAGCCTTTTCAATATGTGTTATTTTTACTTAGAAATGGTAGAATAAATGCATCCATTAGATTAATACAACTACCCATCAAATATCAGCCTGAAATTATGTATAACCATAGACTTTCATATTTAGGTGGCCAACTTACAAAAACAAACAAACAAAAAGACAGCAGGCATGTTAGGTTATAGGTCAGACAATGCTTTCCCCTGGAAAAGCATTTCACCCTGGAATTGAGCGAGAGTCATACAATTCATACTGGTCTATCAAAAAATTGCTCCATTTGATTCCCATTTTTTCTATCACTGCACTCGGATTCTTTTGACATACCAGTGACGACTTTTCTATGGAGCTCTCCAAGGTAGGCATGCAAGAGTAAAGCATGTACGAGTTTATGCATGTCCTTCTATGAATTTACAGGCACAGTTTTCCCTAAAAGAAGATCTGAGAGTAACCATGTCCTCTGAAGCAAGTCAGCAGACAATGTCAAAAAGTAACTGAAGTATTTAAGCATCCTATGACAAGTATTATGCTCCAACCGTTAGCTGCCCAAATTAGTGCAATCTGCAGAGGGACCACAATAAATGAGCAACATACTTTATCTGTAGTAAAGATGACTGGAAATCCCACTGTGTTTCTTTTTTTCTGCAAGCTTATTGGCCTACTATTTCATCCAAGAGAGCAAGAAACCAGGACAGTTCCAAGTACGTGACCTTGCTAGAAGCTCTGGGTCTTCTGGGCAGCAAGCACATAACTGGTTCAGGGTAGATGTCTCTGGTTTTACTGTCTGGGGCATGTAGAAGTTGAAGAAATAATCTATTTGACCATGGAAACTAGAAAGCTTTTTTAAGTTGTTGCTATGAACAGTGCAAACCCCATGATTTGGTTGGAGCCATCCTTAGGAAAAAAACTGAAATGATAACATGGTCAAAACTCAAGTTAGGGGCATCTTTCCAAATCTGTCATTCAAACAGGCTGATGTACTGGCAGTTACCAGTTGAATCTTCAGCTAAAAAGAGTCACAAGTATCTTACTAAGTTTTAGTTTCCATTAACAGGTGTTGCAAACACTGAAATGGGATACATTTAGACTCCTTTCATCCTTCTGTACCCTAAGCAAACTCTAAGCAGCACCAAAATCAAGCTCTGCTTCTATCAGTGGTGGAGAATGGAAGCTGTAATGGAGTTCAGTGACAGGGACATTTGCAGCAAAAGGGGAAATAGTAACACAAACACCCCACTATGATGACCAAGTAAAAGGAAAAGATGATGAAAACCTGCAAAACAAAGACAGAATACTCTGAAGATCAGTACAGCTATACTAGCTGGCAAGCAAAATATATGAAGCACTTTCATATAGGGCTTAAGAAACATCCTCACATCCTCTTGTGGTAATCGTGGAAGGTGTCCTTTCTCAAAGAGTATAAGGATGGTCAATAGCAAGGAAAGGGGGAGGTACATAGTTTCCTCCTTCCCTTTACCTCTTCCTGTTATGTCCTTTGCTTTCTTTTAGGTGCTCACTTTCAGACAAAACAGGATGCTGGCAAGGATTTAATGTCAGAAGAATGAAAAAGGGGGATAAGACAACATGGGAAGATGAGAGAGAAGAAACACAAAGAACAGAGGAAATGGTTCTTGCAATATTATTACTGAAGGGGAAGAACAAAGCAAAGACAGGAAGAATGCAAACTAGGGCAGGATGATTGACAGCATTGCTGTAATACACTCGTTCTTAATACAGTGCAACATTGAAAGTCTTCCTTCAACATCTCTTTTAACTTAGGGAATGTAGTTTTTATAGTCCTAACCTTTACCACAAAGACAAAGCAATAGTTAGAAATATTACTTGAAGAAAATAAGTAAAATAAGTTTCTAAGCATTTTTAGCAGACTTACCCATAATAAATCAGTAATATGAGCTGATATAGTACACGAGATGGTAACTTGTATGAAATAGCACAATGCACTGATGCAGATTTCCTCCAGGTTGTTTGTTTGTTTTGAAGACTGAGATGATGACCATGATTTTTTTTTTAAAATTTTTATTGATTTTTTTTTAATTTTCATGCTTCAAATCTTCTCCCAGATTGCTTGGTTTGCATGTGATGTTAACTGAATATTCAGGACGCAGAAGAACAAGAAAACTCCTTGCTCACGCTGTGCAACTCAAGTTTCCCCTTCAAGAAAATAAAGATCCCTCAGAATTTCAGACCATCCCAGTGGGAGGGAGGAAAGGGAATGAAAAGCTACAACAGTCTATAGTATCAAAATTTAATGCAGAAACATTTTCCCTCCCAAAAGAAAATCTCAATCTAGTAATTCTCAGGCTTCTCATTTGCATACAACAGCCTAAGTTCACAGCACTGATATTTGGAAAGACCATCTCTAACTCAAAACTCTTGTACTGTCAGTGGCCAGGGCAAGCACGGTTCACAGAACATGACTATCTAAGATCCTTGGATGTTCGAATCTGGTATCCCCACCAAATAGATGGGCATAAACTGTATGACCTCTTAATCTGTGCCCAGAGTATATCCCATTTCCCTTATCTTTCTTTGGAAGCACCCTCGCTCCTCTCCCTTCTGCAAGCGGTACAGCAAGAACTCCTCTTTTCCTCCTTCAACCCATCTGTTCTTGTTGGGCTGCCTTAACACTGACAGCATGAAGCCTAACAAGCCCAAATGTAACAAATCCCACATTGATCTTCATGCTTCCTAGAGGCACAGCCTGCTTGATAGTATGCATCCAAGCCAATGTTGATATGGATGTGGCTCTGTGAAGGTAAAGTGGGAAAGAGAGTAAAAGACTTGCTCTTATAACTGCCTATTAGAGATATGGAAAGGGATGACAGTCTCCATGAACACAGGTTTGGTTCATACTAAGGTGTCCACTTCTATCACCTGCCTGCCTACCAGACTGTGCAAGTATTACCAATACAGTAGATAAACTGTTGCTGTGTCACGGATAAATCTCAATATCTGAAGCATTCTGGAAAAAAACAGTAGAGTTTGGGAATTGTTGTTATTTTTGCTTTATATTTCTCATATGAAGAGTAGTAAAGTCCAGTGGCAAAATTTCTATTCATCATCAGTACAATCTGGTAATATGCTGACCCCAGAAGCATCACAGTTTTGGGGTCCAAGGAAACTTCACCATTCATTTTTGGCAAACAGGCACATAATGTATGGCAGAAAGAATACACTATGGTTTAAGTCTTGCCTGATCAGACTTGCTGATTTTCATAACGGTGTACTGTTTCAGTGGACAAGGGAAGAGCCACTGATGTCAGCTATCTTCATTTCAGTGAGGTCTTTGACACAGTCCCCCTAACATCCTTCTCTGCAAATTAATAAGATATGGATTTGACAGGTGGTCTGTTCAAAGGAAGAGGAACTGGTTATAACACTGCACCCAGAGAGTGATGGTCAATGGCTCAATGTCCAGATGGAGATCAGTGACAAGTGGTGTCCTTCAGAGGTCACTACTGGGATCGGTGCTCTTCAGCATCTTCATCAGTGATATCAGCAGTGGGATCAAATGCACCCTCAGCAAGTTTGCGGATGATACGAAGCTGCTGGATGCAGTCGAAACGCACGAGAAATAAGATGCTATCCAGAGGGACCTAAACACGCTTGAGGAGTGGGCCCAGGTGAACCTCATGAGTTTCAACAGATCCAAGTGCAAGGTCTTGAACAGGGGTCATGGCAATCCCTGCTATCAGTACAAGCTGTAAGGATGGAGCACAGCCCTGCCAAAAGGAGCTGGGGATACTGGTGGATGGGAAGCTGGACATGAGCCAGGACTGAGCCCTTGGCTGCATCAAAAGAAGCGTGGCCAGAAGAGCAAGAGAGGTGATCTGCTCTATGTTGGTGAGACCTCACCTGGAGTACAACATCCAGACATGGAGTCCTCAGTGCAGGAGAGACATGGACCTGTTGAAGTGTGTCCAGAGGACAGCCACAGAAATGATCCATGGGTTGGAACATCTTCCCTATGAGGACATGATGAGAGAGCTGGAGTTGTTCAGCCTGGAGAGGAGAAGGTTCTGATAGCAGCCATTTGTTTTCTAGAGGGTGGCCATAAGAAAAAAAGGGGACAGACTCTTTAGCCAGGTCTGCTGTGACAGGACAAGGGGAAATAGTTTCAAACTAAAGGAGGGAAGAATTAGGCTGGATATAAGGAAGAAGTTTTTTGCAATAAGTGTGGTGAGGCACTGGAACAGGTTACCCAGAGAGGTGGCGAATGCCCCATTCTTGGAGACATTCAAGGTCAGGCTGGGCCAGGCTCTGAGCAATCTAATTGAGCTGTAGGTGTCCCTGTTCATGCCCAGTGACTTGGACTGGATGACTTTTAAAGGTTCCTTCCAACTCAAACAGTTCTATGATTATATATGTCCTACGCTTGCAAAGTTGATAACCAGTTGTACACAGGCTGTTTGTGTAAAGAATGCCTGTTTAGGACCTTATGTACCTTCAAAAGATATCAGTTAACTGTGAATGAATTAGCAGCATGGTACAAAGAAATGAGGAGACAGGATCCTGCATGACTCATTTTCTTGGCCAGATATCTCTGTCTGAGCATCCATCTCTATGTAGCAAAATACATATCACATGAGCTACAGCTACATCAGCATTTAGCACAGACCAACAGAAATGGCTCAGCCAAGGAAAAAAAAACAACAATGCTAACCATTTGAAATTGAAACTACATAGCGGGGAGCAGGAGGAACAGACGTTTGTTTTTAAACAAAGCACCTGATACTGACACTAGACAAGCTCCAGCCTTGTCTCTGGGGCTGACTGACTGGTGGCAGGCAGGATGCAGTAAGACAGCTCCCAGAACACATCCTCCCACTTATTTTCAGGTGTTCCCAGACTAGCCCACAATACCAGCTGAAGAAGAAATGAAAAAAAAAAGCAGAGAGAGCTGGGATATTTGCTTCCAAAAGCAAACTGAACTGAACCATTAGTGTATGCATGCCTATTAAGATGAAAAAAATGCATGTGAAGTAATGCTGGATGGAGTAACTGATATCAGAAAGGAGATACTCGCAGGTACATGGTTTCCTATGGTGACAGTGCTGAAGACTACACCTCCCAAATCTTCTCTTACAATCTGCCATTTCAACTCTTCAATCTACAGTTGTTTTTTTTTATATCCCATCTTTTCACTCCTGTATTTCTCCTGTTCTCCATGCTCCTACATACATCTCTGACTGTAGCTGGCTGGAACATAACTGATCACTCAACCTAGGGACCTGCAGACAGATTAGCACACATTAAAAACACCAAGCCCATGTGCTTGGTTACAGTCAGGTATGATATTCAGTACAAGTGCTGGAAGCTATCTTATGAAGGGCCTCTCAGCTGCAGCAGAAAGCTGAGAAGTGCTTGCTCACATCTTGTTGGAAGCAAGGGACAGCTCACTTGAGAATGAACTGCCAGGAGTGTTTTAAGCTTACCAAGCTGGTGTGGGGCTCTTAATTGGTTTTATGTGTGGGTGGATGAGAACTGCTCACTTGATTACAGCTGAGTCTTGAAATCAACATCCTTTACAGGAGACTACATAATGGACAGGGAGTGCTCCTGGAGCGGGACTCCTCGCTTCATTTCTTTGGAGAGTTCAGTTATCTTGTAGTGAGATTGCTGAGACCTGAACCAGCATAGGGACACAGCAGAAGGTCTCCAGAGGATGTGTCAGATACTCAGGCTTGCTGCAAGCCAGTTTGCTAGTGTAAACATATCCATAGTTTGTTTCAAGGCAAAGTCAGACAGGTTAGCGTACCACCTTCAGTGCCTGACTTCACCCTGAAAAGGAACGCTCAGGCAGCCCCACGCATGATGTGAAGTGACTCAGGAGACTGCTCCTGCAGCCCCTGCTATCTCACTTCTCTTTCCATAGCATGGCAGGAGCAAGCAGCATTTCCAGCTCAAGCTCAGGCACTGCCACATTTCTTCCAGCTTGGTGTTGGCACACGGCACAGAGCACAGCTCAGTGCCTGCAGATACTGAGGATGCTAAGCCTGAATCACAGTCTCAGTGCTACGCTGCCATGGCCATGCCCTGCATCTCTTCACATAAGTTTTCGGGTTCTTTTCATTTTGTTTTTCCTCAATCTATTCCCCTTTCCTGACTGGAATTTCACCAGTTGACTTCCTCCCCAGTATTCAGTCAGACCTGCCTTCTTTAAAGATCAGAGTCTGCTATCAAAGCCTGCATTCAAGAAAAGCAAATTCTTCTATGCAGTCTTCTGGCCTACATTACAGAACCAAAGATTCCAAGGGAATGTCACAGAAAACAAGCTTTCCAATCAAGAGGAACAAGAAGATGTTCATTAAAAATAATAATAATAATAATAATAATAATAATAGCCTCATGAGCCAGAGGACATTAAGCCACACAAGATAAGATCTCCAGGCAGCCCTGGCTTGCTCTTGCAACTCACCGCTAACACTTCACATGGCCCCTTGGGAGAAATAAAGCTGCCCCGGCTCTGTTTACCACCCATGCCTGTCTGTACAACTGAACAGGTTTTGCTAACATCGGTTACATTGCGGGACTGTAATTCCAGGGCAAGAGTGACAGAAAAATCACTGAGCCAGAGGAGACCCTTGGGCTTACAAGAGCCCAAAGCAATTGCAGCCAATAATACAATGCTATCCCACAGCTGTCCCTGAAATGTGGGCATTTCAGTTATACGTTCGGCCCTAGCAGGTTACATAGCAAGAAGTATTGTATTATTCATCAGCAAACCAGCAGGAAAGTTAACCAAAGTGTTGTTAGCTCATTTCCTATTGTTTAGTGCTTTCCTGGAAGTATTTTCTACTGTTATTCTGTCAACAGCAGTACATACAGTATCTGGTGCTGTCACATGATTTTATTCCTGAGGATCCATAGGCTTCCTGTCTCCAAGCATTTATTAGCCCTGCTAAGCCTAGTGCTACAGGAATGTGGGTTTGCACTTGTTTCAGCCGAAATCCTGCTGAAAGCGATACATAAATTATGAGAACTGAACAAGTCAGGAGATCTTTCTAGATGCAGCTCCTCCTCTTCGGTTTGGAAACACAATGTTGCACGTAACCAAAAAGTCAGAGGAACACAACGGAAAAGTCAGAGGAAAGCAGGCTCTCCCATAAAGCAGTAGGTCTCTTCTGGATTTGGGTTCCTCTAAAAACGTCAAATAAACTGGGATACAAACAGGCTAACTGGTTTCAGGGAGAGGAGATATTCTCAGCACAAGCGCACCGCTGCCTCAGCTCTTGGAGGCTCTCCCAGCACAAAACGATGCCCTTTAGAAACGCAGAACTGTTTGAAGCGAGAGGCGAACTGCGCGTCAGCAGCGGTGCAGGGGGTGATGCAGGTTTCGGGAAGTGATGCCATTTCTCCTGTTTCACTCCGGGATACACTGGGCTGGCCGGGGGCGGGGACAGGGGAAGAGATGAATGAAAACTCGGGTTTACTAAAGCGTGCGAGCCTGAGAATTAATTTATTTCCAGCAGTTGCTAACATGGCTCCTTTGTTCCGAACGCCTTTGTCACAAACCCAGCTACCTGCTAAGCCGGGATGGGATAAAGCGGTGCCACCGCGTTCCCCTCCGACCACCTCAGCCGCTCCGCTGTAACCCTTCTCACGGAAAGGCAGGGAAAGCGGCAGCGGGGAGGACGGATCCGGCACAAAGACGGCGCGCATCGGTCCCGGAGTTGAACTCGGGATCGCGCGGAACTTCGCCGCGCCATCACCGCTCCGGGGGTGGGCGCAGCGCCAGCAGAACCCCGAGCCCCCCGCGCTCCGCAACCCCGGGCCGCGGCCACAGCTCGGCACGGCGGCGGGGACGCCCCGCAGAGCGGCCTGCGGCGGGCAGGGGGTCCTCCCGCATCCCAAGGGGCAAAACTTCGTTCCCAGCATCGGACCCGGACCCCGACCCGGGCCCGGCCGCCCCGCCCGCCGCCACCCCCGGAGCCGCCCGCGGGCCTCGGGCCGCGCCGCGCCGCCCACTCACCGCGCTGCTACAGCCCCATGGCGCGTCCCGGGCCACCGTCGCCGGGCGGTGCGGCGCCGCGATCCGGGTCGCTCTGCTCCGCTCCTGCGGCGCCCGGAGAAGGTGAGGAGAAGGAGGAGGCGGCGGAGGAAGGCGGGTGCCGGTGCCGCCTACCGGAGGGCGAGGGGGGGAGCGCTCGCCGCCCAGCCGCAGCCTGAGGGCCGCCCGCACCGCGGCTGCGGCGGGGACCCGAGCCCGCCCCGGGGAGGGGAAGGGGCCGGGAGGATGCTGCCGGTCCCCGGCAACCCGCCGAAGACTGTCCCTTCAAGGGCAGAGGCCGGCCCCCGGGGCGCGTTGCACAGATACATGCTGAGATGTAGATGGCATTGAGGCAGCCTGGCCTCCCGCGCGGCAGCGCGCACCTCTCTACCCTCCGGCCGCCCCCCGTCCGCACGGTACCTGTGTGCCCGCCGCTGTCCTACGGCAGGGCGGTGCCGTCCCGAGGCCGTGCGGAGGCAGCCGGCCCTGCCCCTGTATCCCAGCCCACAGATCCGCGTCCCTTCCCCTGCAGCAGCCTATCTTGAGGACCTCTGATCTTCAAAGTTGCAATCTGCTCCTCGGGATCGCAGGCTTGCCAGGCTGTAAGGCTCTCCCCTCCAAGAGAAAACTGATCGTCGTCTGAGGCATCCACAGACGTGTTTAAAGTTGCCCAGAGCCGTAACTACGGCCCGAGGCAGGCAGCCTGCCCACCCTCACTGCCACCAGATGCGTGCTGGGCTGGGGCAGGCTGGCAGGCCGCATTACCATCCCCACAGCGTCCAACAGAATCGTGTTTTTCCGATGTCCTTTGGAAATGCTAATTAACCTATTTTTCAAAGTATTTTCCATGTCTAACCTGAAAATAGCTCTCTGCATGACTGTTACAGGGGACATAGTTTAATTTCCTCCAAGACTCTTTCCCCCCCCCCCAGCCATTTCAGTCACATAATCAACAGTAACATTCAAGAAGCACGGTGACAACATGAAGGTCATAAAGTTACACATTTACTGATGACTAGGAAATGCTGTCCATGACGCTCTCCCTCTTTCACCTCGGTGCTGATGGCTGTTGCCATCTGCAGAGCAGCTGCAAGGCAGGTCAGGCACAGCAGCCTGCTACAGCCAAGCAGCCCCACCAAACACTGGGCATCAGCACTCCTGCCTCACCTCTCACTTTAGTTATGTTTTGCACATCCAAACATCCAAAGATTTCAAGCTTAATTCCATGCATGAATACAACTAGTAAACTGGTTCCTCTTCTTGTTTCCTGTGTCGTGATCACAGTTCTATTTACTGTATCTACATAAACTGTTCCCCACTACTGACCCAAGTCCCCCATTTCTGAACCTGTCAGGAACCGCTTTAGGTAAGAGAAGCCACGCTCAGGGGCTTCAGTAGCAGTTCAAATATGCTTCCCAAAGACTTCTAACTGAGCAGCACGAGGTACTCATAATTATGCAAGATGCATCATGAGCATCAAAAGCCAGATCCGTACTAACCTTCCTTCCCAGACATCATACTTCTGTCCACAGATGTAGATGCATTTTGAACATAAGCTGGGAAAGGTCCGTGTTTCAAGTCCCTTCCCATTGCAGCAAGGTAAGGGACTAGAACAATGGCCTGGAACTTCCCAGGGCCTCCTGCCTGTTAACTGATACCAGGTTGCAGTACCTGGCCATCCGGTGGTCATGCAATGCCATTTCAGCCCTAGATCCTGCAAATCCCTTGATACCTAGCTGTAGTTTGATGTAACATCTCGGGATATAATTTACATCTACTGTTCATGCTCATTACCAGGTCCTATGTGAAGTTAAAACTAAACAGCATTTTAAAGCTACCAGTGGCATGGATTTAAAAGCCCTCAGCTCTTCTGGTTACCAGCAGTTAGAGAAGCTTTTCCTACACTGTACTTTTATTTTAACAGCATAATAATTTTTTATTTGCCACAACTTGAATAAACTGCATTACAGCAGAAGCACAGCCTGTATTTAGAAGCAGTATATGAGTACATTCCATGTACAAACGCATTAGAATAAAAAAGATAGGGAACCCCACTAGTTGAGCAATGTCACACACTCAGCAATAGCCAATACAGCCTGCTGCGAGTAATAAAAACCAGCAAGGTCACCTGCATGATTAATTTAGTCTGTTAAAGGAGGTGACAGAAATGACCAAAAGAACCCAAACCAAAACAAAAAAAGAAACAGACAGCAACCTTGTCCAGATACTTGTGAAAAAAACAACAGTCCCTCGTTGTTTTGGAAGGAAGTTCTTGTGGTACAATTCACTGATAAGGAGGAGATCAATAAAGAAAACACACGCTGTGCCCTTGTGAAGGACCTGCCATGTTTTGACACCATGCAGCACTGTTCTCAGAAGCGCCACCCAAGCATTATTAAATGCACCACAAGGAGTTACTCTTCAACAAATGCTTTCGCGGTATTATTATGTTTTGCTTTCTTTCTGACAAGTAAGATTTTTCATTTTCTGGTAACACAGATGGCAGCTAAAACGCTTGTGCTTATTTTACATAAAACAGGTGAAAGGATGCATTTTACCTGACACCACAATAGCCATAAGGATAGTAAGGAAAGATAAGAAAGAGAAAAAAACCCAACCCTATCTGCACAAAGGACTTTTTAACCTCAGTTTCAGAAGCCCATAGCCTTATTAAGGATGAGACATGATCCTCTCAGCATAAAATAAAACTTTCTCAGACTCTGCTTTCAATCCTCCTCACTCGCCCTGGCCTTCAGGGGCCCTTTTGCCAGCTGGGCAGTGTTGGGATGTGATGAACCACACCTCTGCTGTTAGTCATGCTGATATCACTCTTCCTGGGAACTGTAGATCAGATGACAGTTTGTATCAGTTTGTATACATCTTTCTTAGTGGTTGATCTTCTTGCTTTGTTAGGCTGGGTGTAATTTAAGGGACCGCAGTACATTTGGCAATTGGTGACAGCCCTGTGTGTTTAGAAGAAAATTGCTATAATAGGAGCATACTGTTAAGTATAATGATGCTTGTGATACCAAAGGAACAATAATGTATTAAGTACCGCAGGACCAACTGTTGTGTTTCTTCATTACTTTGATTGAGCTGATCTAAGTTTTTGCTTGTGGGAAAAGCTGTGTAATACGTAGGCTTTACTTTCTCCTGGTACCTTTGCTTGCTGGAATATGTGAAGTCTGACTTTGGTTTAAATGGCTGTGATCTCACTCCATATGGAAATGCATTGTGCATCTTGTCATCTGAAAATCTGTGCTCTATATGAAACTGTGCTGAAGACCTCTATAAGAAATGGCCAAACACTAATATAAGCAGGGGAGGCTTTCCAGAGCTAGTAGCAGTTGACAACAGAATGCTGTAATTAGCAAGTCTGATGCTCATGCATTTGCCAAGATGTTCAGAAACCAACCAAGCTCAAGTTACCCAAGGTGTAGAAAGCCATCCAACAAACAACCAGTGGTACCTTCTGGGAGGCGTCACATGGTGAATGGGATGCTCAGGTAGAAGTGCAGACAGGAGGGCATTTGTCTGAGCCCAGCTTATCGCTGTTCTAAGCACGTGCATTTGGGGGTCTGAGTTCCCTGCTAGATAAAAAGTTCAGTGAGGGGTGGGGGGAATCTTAAGTCCAAGAAGCTGCTAGTGGGAGCAGGAATTCCAGGAGAGGCATGTTAGCTATTGAGCTCTGTAGGGAAAGGTGTCCATAGTAAATAATTTTCTGTGCTATGTATGCAGGACAGGTGCTTCCAGTCCAGTTATTGATCCTACATTATCATAGCCAGAAACTTCTAAATGGTTGCCTGAAGCTTTCTAGTTTACATTTAATAAATGAAAAGAAATATAAGAGATACGAAAACAGGCCCTCTTGGGGATCTATGCAAGTCTAGAAATGGTATGAAACATCTCCAAATTTGCTTATATCAAAAACTCATTGCATTTTTTAAGCCTTTCATCTAGGATGAAAGTTGACGCTAGTTGGGTTAGCATCTCTCTTTTAAGTCTGATAGTGTACAGTATATGTTTAAGCATTTTGGTTTTACTCTGTGTAATCATCCATGCTGAGATTTACTGTGTAGGACCTGCAGTTTGTAGTTCATTCATCCCCATTCCAAGCCCTGCCCAGGTAATGATCCTGAATTATGTGATGCAGTCAGAGATTCCCTTCTTTGGTCTACACATGCTGTCTCCATTCCTGGGACAGTGCCCTGCAGACATCCTGCCCCCAGACTGCATTCCTAAAAATGAGTTGCAGAACACTTTGGGAATATGTTATAAAGAACCATCCTGCTGAGGGGAAGAGAAGGATGGGATGGAGAATATATTTCCAAACTTCAGCTTCTATAATCTTGTTGCTTAGGAATTCTGTTTCTCCTTGATGAAATCTATTTTCTTTTAGTGTGTGAAATCATTGTGGTACTTGGTATTTGTATCAATATTCTGCTTCGAAATACTGAACAGCTGTGAATTATTTGTGTCTAGCTCAGGACAAGCACTAAACAGAAAAATCCTGAGATGTGTATTACGTGGCTCTCAAACATTGATATTATAGCAACTAAAGCAGTCTGCACATAACCTTCATGATTATTCCTAAAACCTCTCTTCTCGTTATTTTATTTATTTACAGTGCCACAATTGGTTTCTCTTGTATTCCTTTTACTGAAGATGCCAGAAAGCTTAACACAGGAGGCAGTAACAAAAGCAAGTAGATGACGATAACACGGGAGATGAACTGTCAGGCTTACTCATACAGCCTTCAGAGAGATGACAGCTAAGTGAAGCAGCCAGTATGCTCATTTAGCTTATCCATCTCTTGAATCAAAGAATTCAATCAGAAAGGACATCATATGAAGAAAAAGCATTTAATGTTAGAATGCTTAAATTTAGGCTTAAAATTACAGTCTGGATAGCTGAAGCCAATGGGATGAGGTTCAGCAAGACCAAATGCCGTGTCCTGCACTTTGGCCACAACAACCCCAGGCAGCACTGCAGGCTTGGGGCGGAGTGGCTGGAAGGCTGTGTAGAGGAGGTGGACCTGGGGGTACTGATTGATGCTTTTCTGAACATGAGCCAGCAGTGTGCCCCGGTGGCCAAGAAGGCCAATGGCATCCTGGCTTGCATCAGAAACAGTGTTGCCAGCAGGAACAGGACAGTGATTGTCCCCCTGTACTCAGCTCTGGTGAGGCTGCACCTTGAGTACTGTGTTCAGTTTTGGGCCCCTCACTGCAAGAAAGACACTGAGGCCCTGGAGCGTTTAGAGGAGGGCAACAAAGCTGGTGAGGGGTCTGGAGCACAGGCCTTATGAGGAGCAGCTGAAGCAGCTGGGATTGTTCAGTCTGGAGAAGAGGATGCTCAGGGGAGACCTCATTGCTCTCTGTAGGGAATGGTTTCAAGCTGCTCCAGGGGAGGTTCAGGCTGGACGTTAGGAAATATTACTCCTCTAATAGAGTGGTCAGGCAGTGGAATGCTGGAGTCACGCAGTGGAAGTGGTGGAGTCACCGACCTGGGAGGTGTTCAAGGAACATTTGGACATTGTGTTGAGGGACATGGTTTAGTGAGAACTATTGGTGATGGGTGGATGGTTGGACTGGGTGATCTTGTAGGTCTGTTCCAACCTTGGTGATTCTATTAAATAGAAGGGGGAAAACAGTGATGTAGATGAGTACTTTATTTTATTAAAATAAAAATACTTGCATTTTTATCTTAATAAAAATGAACAAACTTGAATATACTGATTTGCATCAGACTCTGTTGTAATCTTATTCACTAAGATGTGTACCAATCACATTATGCATGTGTGAAGAAGAAAGATTCATATTTATAATGAAGAATTTCTTTGAAACAAATTTTGATCAAGGGAAAAAGAACATTCTTCATTCTTCTTCTCCTGTATCCTTTGCAGATCAATAGCCTGACTGCATATGCTGCATTTCATTCAAGGATTACCAGGTGTTACACAAACAATGATTCATAAGGATTCACAAACCCTGACAAGTTATGTAAATATTTATCCAAACGTCATGCTGATGGGCAAATTGAGTCACAGAGAAGTGTTTGGAAAAAAACCAAAAAACACACAAAACCCCCTACTAAATTTAGATGCATCTTTTTTTCTTTTAGCCTATCCAGTTGAAAAACTTGCAGCTTCTGTGTTTGTCAGATGTGTTGAATATGTGTACGGATCCAGAGAAGTCAATGAAAAATGGATTAAAAGAGCAGCAAGTGGGGTGACCTGAATAAATGGTCATGTTTCAAGATTTCAGCTTAAGTTGCTTTATGCATGGTTGCACAGCTATTCCTCCAAATAACATGAATCTATTGCATGAGGAAAAGCTAATGAGAACTCCTAAGATAATGCCTAAAAGAACTGATGTATAGAGTCCCAGCCTATGGAACACATGTTGATATTTTCTTCAGTCCTACTGGAGAAATGCGGATCTGGTTTACAATGAAAATGCAAAAGACTGAGAAAACTTTCAATAGTAATTATTTATATGTAAACAACACTGTGCATTTAAAAATAAGCTTAGCAATATTGTTTCTGGACTGCAAGTGCAATATGCTTAAAAATGCATTGACTGATGAAGTAGAGAAATTCACTGCCTGATATTCCATAATTGCCCTTATCATCATAGTATCATAGTATTGTGCGAGTTGGAAGGGACCTTAGAGATCATCGAGTCCAACTCCCGGGATTCGAGCCCTCTGTGTAGCAGAGCGGCACTTCTACCCCCTGCTCCACAGGGGGGATTCGAACCCGGGCCCCCTGGTGTTGCAGACGGGAATTCTACCGCTGCGCCACCGGGGCACACCGGTGAATGATACATTCATACCCTGAAGGATAGTCGTGCAGATGATGATTTCCAAGGATAAGCAGGAGTGCAGACTGCCTGCCTAGTACAGATAGCAGGGAGGATCCCTGTGCAGGATTGCTTTCTGAACGCCTACCAAATCCTAACTGCTTGTGACAGAACTGGGTTTTGCCAGGTTAATGTAAGATTTTGACTGTAGGGCCAGGAGAGAATAATATAATTCAACAAGCAATTCCAAAAGATAATGCTTCCTGTCTCATTGAGGGAAACAGCTGTAAAAAGCAAGAACACTGTTTTCAAGGCTAAATGAAAATATATGCTCGGTAACTTGGAGGGATACCAACATTCTGTATCATTTGGTACTGTACAGTACTATTCTGTACAGTATTGTTCTGCACTTTCCAACACCTTAGAAATGGCACCGGACTAGCACAAGACCTAGACTGGCTGATGTGTGATTATAGAGCTGCATGGAGCCTGATGAGAAACCAATGGTGGTCTATTGCTTCAAACTGCATGAAGATCCCTGTTCTAGAGCAGCAGAAATACCATTACCATTCTTACATGAGAGGAGACGAGGCTTTGGAATGATTTAAAACCCTAAGTCTCTAGGACTGCTTATAGTCAAAGAAAATCCAGAACATTAAAACTGAGGGTAAAACAATTGCCTGCGGGGTGTGATTTGATTCGTATTGGTGCATGTGGGATCTTTGACAGGTTTTAAGTGAGCAGAAAAAAAGCTGTCAGCAGATAGCATTTAAGGAACTGCACTGGGAGATTTTAGTTGATCTTCATGTATATTATGTTTTCCAGTAGTTGTGCTTAGGGAATTTAAATCTCTTAGAGTCTTCCTTAATCAAATGAGGAAATTCTCTGTCAATATTTGTGTGTGCATGTCATGAGCCTCACGAGAGCTGGAGGTCTGTAGTGGCAGTACCAATAATAATGAAAGTTCTTCAGACCTGCAGCATGCACGTCAAAGATGCAGCTGTTTGTGTTTTGTGCCTGAAAGTTCTGAAGATATTCTGAGGACTTTCCAGGAAGGGGTCAAATGTTTTAGTTTACTACAGCCTTACAGGACTGTGCTCCCTGCTCTAGTGACATGTCACTGGTGACCCAGCAGTGCAGGAACACTGCTTCCAGCAGTGGAAGTTAAAACAATTCCTCCCTCCTGAGTTTAACAACTCACATGCTTATGTTCCATTAATACAATCTTACTGCATAGCAGAAGTGCTCGATTCAGTTAACCTCTACCTGAACATTTTCTGACCTTCTAAACTTTCTGGATGATGAGATCTGAACCTGTCCCAGTACAGAGCTGAAAATCTAAAGACTCAGAGGAAGATATAACTATCATTATGTCAAAGAAACTTGCTCCACAGGAGAACGGTCCTCATAGAGATTTTGCTGGTAGTGAATGTATGGATAGTCACGCATTCGTAACAAAAAAGTGTTGCCAAATTTTACAGTGTTCTTGTGAGATTTATGCAGTTGCATGTGTATCTTAACTTTCTGATACTAAATATTTCAGAAGAAGTTCAGCTTTTATTAAGGGAAAAAAATGTATTCCAAAGTCTCATGTTTCAGGGAAGAAAAACCTTGCAGTGACAGAGAGAGTGTAGCCCAAATCAGAAAACATAGTGATGTTATTTGAAGTTTTGAGTCTCCTGAGAATGAGTGATTGTTGTTTACTAGTATTTGAAAACAAGGATAAGCAATGCCTTTGTGGTACTAACTGGAACAGCTCCCACTGATTTCACTGGGCCTAGAATTCTCCTTGTTTCTGTTCTTGGTCTTATGTAATTGTTAAATAATTCCAAAAACTGGATTTTTGGTTTGTTTTTCAGTGTTTAGAAAGAAATATGAAATCTAGCATTGAACATTACAAATACAGAATCAAAATGACATGCAGCGCAGAGCCAGTCTTGCTATCTTCCTGAAAAATGCAAGCCTTTGGCATTGCAGAGGTTTGTTATGGAGAATTTTACTATTCTAAGTGGCAGCAGTGGCACATTTTGAATTTAGGTCAGCAGATACTTGTCAAAGTCCCTAACTATTTCATGAAAGCTATCCTAAAACAATCCATCTGTGTCTCATCACTGACTATCGTGCTCCTCTACAGTACTGCTCTTGGGTGATTTTGAGGACAGTTTTGTGCTAAGAGGTTTCTTATTTCTGTAACGAATTGTTATCCTGAAATATGTCCTATTTGTCATGATTCTTAAATTGCAGCATCTTAAATCAAGAGACTTAATGCATCAAATCCTACTATCTTGCTGTAATTTCCTTTTAATTGGGTTTGAAAGTGATGGAAATCCAGTGTGATCACATTATGCTGAAGCATGGCTTGGCATAAAAGGAAGTAAGATTTCTTTCCACATATGGATCAGTAACCTCTATTTTGTTGAAGGAAACAGAAGTGTTGCTATCTGTTAACTTACTGTCATTTGAAGTGGATAGGGAATAGGCAAATAACTAACAGCATAGGGACTACTTTTAATCAGTGACTGTAAGAACATAAATACAAATGTTTTTTGAATCCCTGTTTCTGTGAGCTTTCTGTGGGTTATTCAGTGACAACATCATTAACCATATGGAGATAGATATATTTTAACATGTGGTCAATAAGCACAGTAGTATCTGTAGAAGACTAGAAGTAGTAGAAGTATATCTGTAGAAGTAGTATCTGTATAGACTTGATCGATGGGCCAAGGTTAATGGAATGAGTTTCAACAGGGCCAAGTGTCGGGTCCTGCATTTTGGTCATAACAACCCCAGGCAACCCTACAGGCTTGGGGAGGTGTGGCTGGAAAGCTCCCAGACGGAAAGGGACCTTGGTGTGCTGATGGACAGTCGGCTAATATGAGCCAGCAGTGTGCCCAGGTGGCCAAGAAGGAACTTCTTTACAGAAAGGGTGGTTAGGTACTGGAATGGGCTCCCCAAGGAGGTGGTTGAATCGCCATCCCTGGATGTGTTTAAGAGCCGTTTGGATGTGGTACTCAGGGATATGATTTAGCAGAGGTTTGCTGTTGTAGTATTGTTTTTGTGGTTGTTTTTTTTTAAGAGATAGGCTACTGGTTAGGCTGTGGTTGGACTTGATGATCTTCAAGGTCTTTTCCAACCTGAGTAATTCTATGATTCTATGATTCTAAGATGTACCCACGGTAACCCTAGGATTAGAGTAGACTGCAAAACGCTTCAAGGGCTTAAACTGTAAAGGGAATAGAAGTTCTGATATGATCAAAATAAGCTTATATTAAAAACAAAACCAAAACAAAACACAGCCAGTCTTTAACTTTTTTCCTTTTAGTTGGTGGAATTTTCTTAGGTTTGAATGTTTTTTATGGAGGCAAAATCTTAATGTGTTTACAAGGGAAAAAATCATAGTATCATAGAATGGCCTGGGTTGAAAAGGACCACAATGATCATGTAGTTTCAACTCCCCTGCCATGAGCAGGGTCACCAACCACTAGATCAGGCTAGGTTATTCCAAGGTTATTCAAGGTTACTCCAATCTACATCCCAAATTCTTGACTCTACTAATCATAAAGAGATATTTCAAGAAAAGAAAATACACAGTAAGCCTGCTCTCCCCCAGAAAGCAATTTTGAATAGAATAAGGCTGAATAAACCCAAACGATGGTGGGAGAACACAGGATGAGGCAGCTGCCAAAATCCCTTGGTTTGTTCTCTGAAAAGTAACAACCCACTAAGCCTGTGTTATATTTCTTATCCACCATCAGTGCATGCATCCCAGGGGGATAAAACATACACAGACAGCCAAGTACAGGAACTGGGAGCCCACACAGTCAGGGCTTTGAATCAGAATGTGGGCATTCAACAGAAACAACCTTTGGGCAGGTATTTTCTACTTGTCAGAACAAACTGGTAATGAAGTACAAAGAGAACTAATTAAAATTAGGCTTTCAGTAGCTTTCAGGTTGCATGCTTTCCAGAGCTGTGAGCCTCAGAGTAAATTCTGATAGAGAAAGCAGCGGATGGCACTGTGCGGATTTCCTTTCCCCCATTCATTCTGGCTTACAAAGAGGCAAGATAATGCTAATATTTACAGTCTGTAAGAATTAACAGACTCCCTGCAATACTCTTGCTTGGTAAGCATTCAACATGTTGTTTAATTAGTTGCTTAATAAGTTGCACCAGAGGAGATTCAGGTTGGACATTGAGAGATGCTTCTTCTCTGAGAGAGTGGTCGGGCATTGCAACAGACTCCCTGGGGAGATGATGGAGTCACCATCCCTAGAGGTGAACAAGAAATGTTTAGATGTTGTGGTTTGGTGAGAAGTGTTGGTGGTGGGTGGATGGTTGGACTGGATGATCTTGGAGGTATTTTCCAACCTTGGTGATTCTGTGATTCTATGAATATTCATATTGTACTTGTGAGAAGTCTTAATCAGAAAAAATGTTTGGTGTGTCCAGCACGGGTCAAAGATGGGAAGTGATGGAGAGCCACTGACAGGTGGGAGGAAGGAAGTGGGATTCCCTTTCTGAACACAAACTATCTTCTCAGGCTGCAATACAAGACCTACCAGCCTCAGGTCCTTTCTGTGCTTGTACCTCCTGCACGTTGGATAGCTGTGTTCCCAGTACAGGTCATGGTAGGTGCCCCAAGGGAGATGGCTCTTCTTTCTGGGTAAGCAGAGCCTTGCCTAACTGCATGGGAAGACTAATCCAGGGTGTGGATCTGGGACAAAGTCACAAAGCTGCCTTCTGAATGCACGTCTACAAGGCTCATTGGCTGCCTCGCATACTACACACCTGGGAATCCCACATCTATTTTCTCTTGAAAAAGGTTAATTACCCACAAAGGAGGTTGAGAGAGAGAAAATAAATCAGCCTGGTAGTTAAATAGAAGGGAAGGAAGGGAAGGAAGTTTTTAGATAACAAGCTATGGTGAGAACAAGCCTGCTATGAGTAAAAGTTGGTAATGCTGAACTTCAGTTTTGTGGCAGGAAAAAATAAAGGGGGGTGGGGGGGGTGGGGGGCAGAGAGAGGGTTCTATTGGGGTGGTGGTGATGATGAGCCCGTGCACTTCAGTGGGGAAAAACAAACGTGAACCTGCCGGAGCAGCGGAGCAAGAAGGCAGCTGCCACCCCAACACAGGTCCCGGCTCCTCGGGTACTTTAATGCGGCGGTTGCCACAGCTCGGTTAAACCCGTCAGAGCGCACCGAGCCCATCACAACCGCTCGCTCTCCCCACTGTGCAGCCTCACGGCACCCTATCGGCAAAGGAGGGCTCCCCGCCTCACACCCAGCACAGATACACCCGCAGGGCGGGGCGCCGCCATGACGGCGGGCGGAGCGGCGTGTGCCCGCCCCAAGATGGCGGCCTGCAGGCAGGTAGCGTGCGGTGGCGGGGCGGGAGGGAGGGAGATGGGGCTGCTGTGTACAGGGGTGCTGACCCCAACCCCAACTTCAGAACCGGGCCCGGCGTTCCCCCGTTGACGGTTGCCGTTCTGCTGCTCGTTAAGGTGGTTCTGCAGAAGCAGATGTGAGATGCCGCCAGCTGCATTTATTTACTTGCCCATATACAAGTGGATGTGATTCCTGAAATGACAGCAGGCTGTTTTTGTGGCTGCAGAGCTGACTTTGGGTAACAGCACGACTAAGGAGGCACAGACCTCAGGCTCAGCTGGGACCAGGCTGGACAGGCCGGGCTGTGAGTGCCTTTGTTGAGGCTGTAGTCAAACCTGTCTGTCCCATGTGGTGGTTAGCTCAGAGGTACTGGAAGGATAGAAAGTAGTCTTTCAGCACTCATCTCCATCACTGCCAAAATACTGAGGCATGACCTCTTTGATTTTGCTTGGAGGATGTGGAAGTTTGTGGGGACCTTCTGCCTGAGGCCTATCTGAGCTGCTTTCCCTTAGGATCAGGTGGTGTCACCCTGTTGAGGAGGTGTGGGCTCTGTGCAAGGGGCCGAGCTGCTCACCTGTTCTTCCATCTGGCTCTGTTTCACAGAGACCGCTTGGTAGCGGTCTGACTTGTCTGGGAAATATAGGTAGAATCATAGAATGGCTAATGTTGGAATGGACCTTAAAGATGATTCTAACACTCTGCCTAAAGTTCTAACACTAAAGTTCTAACACTCTGCCGTGGGCAGGATTGCCAGCTGCTAGATCAGGCTGCCTGGGGCTCCACCCATCCTGGCCTCAAACACAGGTAACCTCCATACTACTTCTGAGCCAGATTTGCCTGGTTCCAAGGTGTATTTCTTATGCTTTTGTATGAAACAGTTTAACGCTGCTTATCCCTCCTCGTTAGAACCTGAACACAGTGGAGCTGTTGTCCTTCCTTCACCTGTCAGAAAAGGCTGGGCTGGTCAGACTGTGATCCAGTCTGTCTTTTGGCTGTTTATGGAAGCAAGATGAATGGACATTTTAACTTTGCCCTTTGTTTTTATCTGAAGATGACTTAAAAGGCAGTGACATCTGCCATGTCTCTATAACAGACTGAAGTATTACATTTTTCAGGCACTTACTAGGTGTTGTTACTTCTGCTTCCTAGATCACAGGCATGGAAACTGGCAAGAACGTTGAAGGTCATTTGAAAGTCCACAAAATGAAGAAGAAGATACTAAGGAAGCAGGTCAGAGCCCAGCATACGTTGATGAGACACGAAGGCATTGAATGTGTCTCCCATGCTACGCAGGTGATTGACAGTTCTGATTTTGGTGGTATGAGAAAATACCGCTTACCTGTGTTCTGCCCGCATGTATGTGTTGGCTAAAATGCAATTGTTTAAAAAGCTCTTACTGAGATTGAGGGTTTTCTGTGCTATTTGCTTTCAAAGCAGAACTGTACTTCATCAGTTTAATGCTGATGGAGAGACTGTGACAGCTTATGGGTGTATATGTATTTTAATCTTATGCAGTAGTTCCCTGGACTGGGGAGAACAGCACAGCATGAAAAATGTTACCTTTTTGAAGGAGATAGAGAAGCAGAAGAAAGGCCTATGTGGTATTTCTTTTTTTTCCCCCCTTTCACTTTGGCCCTTAGCTTTTGTATCTTTCTTCCCGATATACTTCTTTAACAAGTATAATTTGACTCAACTGTTAACTCCCTGTTAAAAAACTTGTATAGCTTAGAAGTCTTTCCACATTTTCTTCATCTTATTTGGTTTAGGCTGTGGTTGTGTAGAAACTGAACTGACTGACTGACTTGTAGCTGTTAAAAAGGGGAGAACTTTCTCTTCCCTCATGGAAAAAGGAACAAGAGAGAGGATGATTCTGCTTTTTTTTAAGACAGTCAGTAAACTTTATCATGTTACTTTATTCCCTAACCTACCGGAAAATTGCCCAGCTTTTTGATCTGTTAGTGTTCTGCTGCAGTAGAGTTGCAACAAGTCAGAAGCACCTAGCAAATACCAGTGTAGCAAAAACGTCCATGGCAAGCTGTTTCAGATAGAGGAGAAATTAAACTTCCCTCTGTGGTTTGTGGGGAGTTGTTAACTTCAAGCATACTGTAACACTGTATCATTTACTGTAGCTTTGTTCGTCTTGATCCCTCAAGTTCTTCCCATTCTGAAACATAAAGATCTGTTAAGCCTTTATGCTTCTTTATGCTTTGTAACAAAATTGGGCTTAGTTTCCACACAAATTTCACACCATATGGGCATATCCTATAATGACCCAACAATCTTGTAGATTTTGAAAGTTCTTTGGAGTAGGGCTGCATTCTTCTAGTTTGGCTTGGATATGAGTATGTGATCCCTTGTCACCGCCCCGGATACCAAATTGTCTGTCTAATGTATCCGATGAGTAGTTTTTGATTTCTATAAGCTCCTCATGTATGACAGAATGTTTTAATAAAAGACAGATGAAACAAAATAATAGTGCTAGTGATGAACTTGTTGAGTACGGAAATTGCTTTTAGTCTTTGTGTAAGAGTTTGACTATACTGAAATTGCTCAGTCATAAGAATGTGAACAGTTGCTGCATGTGCTGCTGTTGTGTAGTGAAGGTCTGTGTAGGCAGTGTGCCTTCAGCCAGTGAAAGCACTGCTTTCAGTCTTCTCATTTCCTCTGTACACCTGTGCCTTCCATTAGTAAGATTCTAGAAAATAATAATGAGGTGTGATCACCTGTGAGAAATGTGATCGGTGTGGACAGCATGATGTGGTTTTAGAAGTAAGCATTAACAGAGCCATCACAATAAGCATAATCACAGCAGTGTCTCATGTATGCGCACTTGTTTTAAAATATTTTTTAGTATTCCCTCTGTTCAGTTTTAAACCTAATTTTCAGTCTCTTAGGAAAGTGAAATGCTGTCATTTGAAACTTCTGAACGCTTTACCAGCTGCTTTCAGAAGTCAGAGAGCATTTATAGCATTTAAGGAAAGAGGTTGGAAGCTTTCTAGAAATGTATTACCTGTAGTCAGGCTGGGAATTGTTGGTAGTTTGGAGTCACCAGAGCTCTATCAAAACTTGTAGTCTGCATCCTCATTTAGTTTTAAAGGAACTTTAAGACTCCTCTAACTTCTGTGGTTAGATTGAATGTCTAGTTATAGTATATGGTTACCTAAAAGTCAATGGAACTTATAGTTTTGTTAAAGGGGTTGCAAAGGTTGTTTTCTTTTTTTCTTTTGCACAAGAGTCATTTGAAAAGTTCAATTTTTGTTTTGTTTCTGCATTCTCTGTAATTTTGTACATAAATCACTGTGAAAGCCCTGAGTACAGCAATTAGTCTTTATTGCTCAAATTAATCTGTATTAATAAGGATGGGGCATAAATCCCTTTTGTTTATAAAAGCAAGAGGGTGAATTCTCAGTTAAGTGTTGGAGCAGAACTCAATGCTCTGTTTATAGAAGCTGCTTTCTCTTTTTCTTTTTCTTTTTCCTTTTTCTTTTTCTTTTTCTTTTTCTTTTTCTTTTTCTTTTTCTTTTTCTTTTTCTTTTTCTTTTTCTTTTTCTTTTTCTTTTTCTTTTTCTTTTTCTTTTTCTTTTTCTTTTTCTTTTTCTTTTTCTTTTTCTTTTCTGATCTGCTATATGGTGAGGTGGGAAGGAGTATCTGTCACTTTATGCTTAAAAGGACTCTTTGGCAGCCTTTCTTAACAACAATAAAAAAGAATCACAGTATCTGAAGGTTGTTGTGTTTGATTTCGAACAGCAGCAGGGCTCTAGGAAAATTCCATTTTAGGAAACTCAGAAATGATGTCTGCCAATGTCACGTTTTTCATATGATGCACTTAACACAGGTTGAAGCTGAAGTGACGTAACAGATTTTGCAAGGACTTCTCCCAGAATTTGTGCTGGATAGACATTGCATAAGCCTCATATCAGGCTAACGAAGATGTAGAATATATGAGTAATCTTTTTCCATTATAATATGAATTACTCTCTTAGTAGTGTTAGTTATTGATTATTGATTGATCCAAAACAGTAATTATTTATTTATTTATCTCTCTTCAACTAGAGCCTAGTTATTGCCAATGCTGGTCTGGGTAATGGAATGAGTAGACATCAACTGCACAGGATAGTAGAAAACTATGGAATTGTGGAAACACTTCTAATGCCACCAAATAAACCATATTCATTTGTGAAATATGAGTCAACAGAAGAAGCCAAGAAAGCCTTTGATGCCCTGAATGGAAAAGAAGTAACACTGGAAGACAATGACCAAAACATTGTTTTGTATTGTAATTTTGTTGAAAAAGGTATCATTTTTCTACTTATCTGTAAACTTATTCCATAGCGCTTCTGCTTTTTTCTTCTTAGAATGTAAACGTAGCTAAAAGGGTGCTAGTCTAAGTAAGCAAAGAATGAAAACCAAACTTGAAGATTGAGCATAGAAAATTACCTTTTGTCCTTATGTTGCATGATAAGATAGGCAGCTACTGAAGTAGTTTCAAGACTGTTCAGTGCTGCACATGAAGGTTCTCTGATTTGAGGAATTAAGCTGGGACCCAGGTGATTTCTGGATTCATTGAGTTGGTTTGGACTTCATTGGGCTCTTTGTTGAAAGGAATAAGATTTCTGCTTGTTTCTTTTTTCCTTACACTTGGCAGACTGTATGCTAGGACAAGAACTATGTCTCTTTCCGTAATATTTTATAGTATTTAGTATAAGACTTCCTTGTGGTTTGTACATTCAATACAGCAGTATCCAATGAATAGCTCTAAAAATGCCCAACCAACTAGGACAGCAAACTGAAGACTCCTACACTGCTAGAATTTGTGTTCTTCCAGATATTGTGTTATGGTCCTCTGTGTTTGGTTACAAAGTGCTTTCCTGGGAGTCAAATACTTATTTTTAAAAAGCCTCCGGTGGCGCAGTGGTATAAATTGCTGCTTGCAACACCAGAGGCCCAGGGTTCGAATCCCCCCTGTGGCGTAAGTGGCAGAAATGCTGCTCTGCTACACAGAGGGCTCGAATCCCGGGAGTTGGACTCAATGATCTCTAAGGTCCCTTCCAACTCGCACGATACTGTGATACTGTGAAATAAATCATATTTTTCTGTGGTGGTTGGAATAACAGAATTCCATGGCTACTCTGCTTTTCATCTATAAGCAGGGGTTAAAGCACTGAAGTTTTAGAATCCTGAAATGACTGGAAACTTTTGCAGCTATTTTAACAGCAGGATCACAGGCAGTTTTACGTTTGGGTAGCGTGGAGTCTTACGAAATTTACACAGTAGCATCGAGCAAAATTTGGGCCTTAACTTTTCTTTTGTTGTCTTAGAAAGGGATTCACCAGGTTAGTCCTTAGTGAAAACTCCATTTATCATTAAATCAAATATTCCTACAGCCATAATATATTAATAAATATTCCTGTAGCGATCATGTGGCTTCACTAAGACAGTCTGTTCTTTTTCCATGCACTGCAGTTTTCTGGAAGAATTCTGTTCCTGCAAGCTTGCCTCCAGACCTCAAAGTCATTGAAAATATTATTTCTTCAGAGGAAGAAAGTAAGATGCTGGAAAGTATTGACTGGAGAGGAGATGAGAATACTCAAAATGGTGGGCAAAATCAAAGAAATTCTAACTATCTGTCTTTTTATCTTGCTGTTTCATGCAGTTTCGTGTTACAGGAATTCAGCATATTCACAAGTGTGTTGTTTGAAAACCTTCTGTATTGTTTCTCTATATTTTAGAAATGGATCTTATATTGCATGTGATAAATTAGTGGGGGCGAGTGCTATAAATCAATATGCAGATAGGTATTTATTTGAATAAGATTTGCCACATCCAGAAATGAGTACATTTTTTTTTTTAATAGCTTATGGAGTACTTAGAAGCAGTTTCTTCTTTTAAATAAAAATAAGTCAGCGAGACACATATTTGGATGCTTTAGTTCTTTCACTTGAGTTCTGGGGGAATAAAATAACTTAATAAATTGGATTTAGGATCCAGTTCAAGATTTCTGTTTAAGTTTTGTTCCTTGAAACAACACCAGTGGTTATGTTGACCTTTGCTGACTTGGTGCCTGGTCGAAGTGAAGGATCTTACTCTGTTCTTAGATTATCAATCTAGTGCTTGTCTGGAAGTTAACCCAAGAATAATGATGCATTAGGTATGGGTCAGTAAGTTTGTACTTCTTGCATATATAAAAGCACAGTCAGTTTGACTTTAAACAGCAGTGAATGCGATGTCGTGGTGAGTTTTCAGAAAGTAATAAAGCACAAGTGTGTGTCATGTAGAAAAGGGTCACATATGTTGTTTTAGCTGTTAGTGAAGGAGTGTTTAACAAAGATCAGGTGAGATAAGGACGCACAGCAATTTGTCTAAACTATTTATGTCACCTGATCTTACTTTGAATTTGTATCTTCTCACAGCCCAGAAGACTTTAAAGCATAGAAGAGTAAAACATTTCGGATATGAGTTTCGCTATGATAACAATGATGTTGATAAAGACAAGCCTTTACCTGGAGGTGAGAACTTCTCTATTAAATAATACTTACTTTGCTCTGACATTTGAGCCATTATGTAAAGCCTGTAAGCCTCAATCAGGTATGAGTGTGAGATTCTAATTAAAAGAGAGTTGAGATGCTAACAGAAAGAGAACCAATACTGTATCTTAAGCACATGCTGAAGAATGCTGTTGAGTGGGATTCATTCCTGATTGGTGTGAGTGCTTGAAACTTGTTTTCCAAGTCACTTGCAGCCAGGAGTTGCTGTCCTTTGCTGAGGTCAAAATGAATAAGGCTTTTGGGATTGTAAATGTCATTTATTTATTTATTTAAAGTTTTTGTTACATAAAACAAATTATAGTGTTTAAATTGAATGTTACCTTGGGGTTATGGTGTAAACTGCAACGTATATTTGTCTTGCTCTTAAAGCTTGCTGGAAACACACCAAAATTTTTCTTTGGATAGAAAGCAATTTTGACAAAGTTTGAATAATGCTTATTTGAAGTTTAGAGCTGTGTAGTCTGAGCAAACAAAGTGAGGTCTTATGTTTTAAAATAGTAAAACATAGGGCTAAACTTATAGAGAACATGAAAGTTTTTAGTGTGATGCGGGGTCCTGTGGTGGATGTAGCTTTCAGCAGCTGGATTCTGGTTACATTGTGGTTCTAGCAGTGCAACTGTATATTGTCATAAAAGCATTGATACCTGAACTTCTTTTAGTCATAAAGCTAGTAAGAGAAGAACATTAATGGAAACATTTTATTGGGAGAAAACAAGCATAAAGATAAGTAACTTGTGAAAGGACTGCGCTTATCATGCTTGTGAGTGTTACTCCACAGAATGTAAATTAAAACCTCGAGTGAAATAGTAAACTAAAGATTCATTCCTGTTTTCAAAACCAGCTTGACTTCAGCAGATTTATTTGGTGATATTTCATCTAATTCATTAGCAGATTTTTAGGGGATACATTTTTAGTGAGCTTTCTGCATATCTTCTGACTTTCTGCATAATAATTTTGCTTCTCATCTTGCAACTTAGTGGATGGTGGAAATTTTGTCTTTGATTTGATATTGTTTAGTTCATTGCAGTATGCCTTTGTAAGGACAAATATGTAAGTGGAAAGGATAAAAATGTGAAAAGTTGTTTTGCTTAACGCTTTGTTTCTATAAATAGGTCTTCCTGAAATTTGTATCCCGTTCCTAGAGAAGTGTTTGAAGCAGGGATATATCAAACATCAACCTGATCAACTGACTGTAAATCAGTATGAACCTGGACAAGGTAAATTTATTTATCTTTTAAAAAAACATCGGGCTCTTTAGCTTAATAGAACTACAGAAGAGAATAGCTTCTGTTGGGACGGTATTTTAGCCTTTGCTTAATGCTTTTTCTATGTGACCAGAAATATGTTTAATCAAAATTAACGTCTTCACACTGGTTTCGGAGCCCTATTTAGAAATATAGTTTTTGCTATCATTGATACAGAAGTTAATGGTGTTCAAAAGTGCAAGTTCATAATATGGGAACTCAGCATAAGAGGCTACAGGGATAAATAATAGTGTTTAGTTTTGTACTCAAGTGCACTTTTTCATTTGCTTCCAGAGCCTCCTCTTTCTCTCCGTACTGTGTATACAGTCTCCATGAAAACATCACCTGTTGTTAGTATATGTGATATGACATTAGTATGTGTGACATAGAGGCTCTTAAATATGCTGCAAGAAGAGTTCTCTTATCTTAGAAATAAGAAATTACTCCTATAATCTTTCCCACTCTGAAGATAAATTTGCTTCTAATGATGCCTCTAGGGAATAAATCGTATGCTGTGCTTTTTCCTAAGGTCAGTCATCAAGGCTAACTATCTAGCTTCCTTTCCAGAATGGCTATCTAATTTGTCCTTAGGAAAAAGGGACAGCAACTTTTCTTTCAGATTCAATGTCTGACAGCTAATTTGGTGTCTGCCAAACAGGGGCCTGAAAATCTGGTGCCATTTGTTTATGTATCTGACAGTCTGTTAAATTGTGTACTTCTGGTTGGGACTTGAGATTAGGTGAATTGATTTCTATCAGGAATAGAAGCAGTGTTTAAAAATCAAAACAAATGAGAAGAAAATACCCTTTCTTAAGTGCAAATTGCCAGGGTACAAGTGAACATAGAGTGCAGCGATATTCAGCCTGGAGAAGAGGAGGCTCAGGGGAGACCTTATTGCTCTCTATGACTTCCTGAAGGGAGGTTGTAGTGAACTGGGGATTGGCCTCTTCTCTTGTGTCATTAGTGATAGGACCAGAGGGAATGGCTTCAAGCTACGGCAGGGGAGATTCAAGCTGGACATTAGGAAGTACTACTTCTCAGAAAGGGTGGTCAGGCACTGGAATGAACTGCCCAGGGAAGTGGTGGAGTCACCGACCATGGGAGTGTTCAAGGAAAGACTGGATGTTGTGTTGAGGGACATGGTTTAGTGGGAGCTATTGGTAATAGGTGAACGGTTGGACTGGATGATCTTGTAGGTCTTTTCCAACCTTGGTGATTCTATGATTTGATTCTATGTTTCTATGATTCTACCTTCGCTATCTTTGTTATGAGCCACATTCTGTCACCGAGCATTAAAATTGAGATTTTAAAAAGCGACTGAGAACTTTAAGCAAAGCAGTAGGGACCACTTTTAAGACACCCTAAATGAATTCCTTTTTGAAGCCTCTTTCTTCAGGATCCTGACAGTGTTCAAAATTGTAGATTCATACTTAGATGTTACCATCCACTTTTGAATGCTTAGGTGACTGTCCTGCATTATGCTGCATAGGTGGTGTGGGACAGCAGGAAGATCTTTGTTGAATTGTTGTGGCGATGCTGAAATGAGCAGTCACGCTTCTCTTGTTGCACAGTGAATTGTGTTGATGTCTTTGCGCATCTGAAGACAGCTTCAATGCTTCACGCTGAAGTGAAGTTACAAGCCAACATCAAATGATAGCAATCAGACACAAAAATCAACGATGCATTTTTCTATCAGAGTAGAAATTGGCCTTATAAAACATTTGTATTGCTTTTACTGAAAATAATGCCATTCACCTCACATATCTGAAAGTAAAATGTGGCGTATTCATAAGGAAGGATGTTTTATAAAGCTGTCTGACTCTGTTAGGAAAAAATGTTTTCAGTCAAGATATTTGGTTGTGTCCAAAGTGAATGTCAGTAGAGGTTTTAATAAGTGAGCCTGTGTTTTCATAAACCAAATAGGAATTACTTGTTATCTGTTTGAAGAAAGAAGGTGTAGTTGCAGTTCTCCTAAGCTGTCTGCAGGCTTTGCTCCTCTGCTGGCTGCAGTTCCCCACCTTGCGGTGAGGCTTGCACAATGCTTTTTCAGCACTTTTGTGTTAAAACCTGGCTCAGGCTCCAAGGAATGCCAGTTTGTTTATTAGAAAAAGAGATTGCCGTCTGTTTGTAAATTCTCACATGTGCACAATTACTCATATATACTAATCCCTGGGTAGTACATCTATTGAGTTAACCTGAGCAATGGTGTGTAGATTTCTCCTGGGAACTGTGAAGCAGAGGGAGAGGGTTTGACTGTGACAGTATCTGTTTTTTGAAGTAGGTCCTAATTCTGAAGCTGAAACCTTTTTACAGTCATTCACTTAGTGATACAAGGAGAATTTGAGGTGATTCCTTCTGAGAGAAGAGTCTGAGGGAGAAATACACTGGATGATCTAAGGCCCAAAGACACCCAGTATAATGTAACTGTTAGTTTAAACTGAGAAGAGAACATGATGATTTCAGGTGTTTGCTGCAGCAGAGGAAGTATTAGGAGTCTTTAGAGGATGAGTGGGGCCTTTGTGTGCTCTGAACTGTCTTTGAGATATTTCTGCTGATTAGAGGAGAGACTTCAGCTAACTGTACATCTAATCTGGATGTGTAAATCAGATGGACTCATCCTGTCCTGAATTGTTTTGGAAGGCAAGTCCCACCTTTATGATAAGTTTTGTTTGTTCAGCTGTATATCCTATTCCATAAGGACATCTGTGTGGATACCTTTCTGTTAATATAATGATGCTTTTTCTGTGTGTGTGCAGGAATTCCTCCTCATATTGATACACATTCTGCTTTTGAGGATGAAATAATCTCTCTCAGCTTAGGATCTGAGGTAAGCTTAATATCTGCATGCACTTTGATGTTTTATTGGGAAGTAGAATTTTTGTATTGTTTAATACAATTTTAGTTTTCCATGCTTTCCGTTTCACACTCATCTGAGTTTGATCTCAGGCATGCAAGGTACTGTGATATGTTGATTAACTAAACTACCACGATGATGTATCAGCAATAACTCATATCCTGTTTTAAAATTTTAGCATCCATTTCTCCACTGACCTTCCTTCATTTTGTGAGTTGTGGGAAGTGTACAGAATCACAGACTTCTTAGAGTTGGGAGGGACCTCTGAAAGCCATCTAGTCCAACTCCCCTGCAATTAACAGGGATATAACTTCTGTTAGTCTCTACTTCTGGTTTTTCCTTCTTGTCATTCCCTGCTCCCTCGAGGTTGCAGTGTTGTACATACAGGTCCAGTAAGCTAATGTAGATGTATTACTTGTAGAGGATCCACTCAAAGCCTGAATCCTGCTGAGCTAGTCATAGTGCAGGCAGAGGTAGACCCCGATTTTGTGTGCTTTCAATGTATGTAGACAGAGCAGATAAAGAGTAGGAGGGGAAGTGGAAGAACAGTGATATACCATGAATCCATGGGATGTACCAAGAACAGGACTGGGAACCGACCATTGTAATTCTGCTGTAAATCTGCCAACCCTGCATGAGGATAATCTATCTGCTACTTCATTCTGGCAATGGCGTGGAGAGGACTTAGATGTGTATTTGTGTGTAGGGTTCTATCTGTGTAGCAACAGAAGCATTCTCATGTTGAAAAACAACTTTGGTTATTGCTCTTGCTTTGCCTCACTCTTTAGCCGGAGAGTCATGGCTGACTATTTTGAGCATTGACATTTTCTGAATCTCTAATCTGGGCTCTGATGTTGACTTCCTCTTTTCTTCTTGTGAGTTTTCTAGTGGACACGGAGCTCCTGGGACCAGGGATGAGTCTAAGGAATAATAGCCTTCCCAGTAACATGGGGCAGAGGCACCTCTGTGTTGCTGGTTGATTGAAAGGGGGATGTCAGCGATGTCAGTCCTCTCATTAATATCATGAATGTGTTTATTCATAAAAGCCACAGTTGCATCAAAAACATCCAGTTAGAGTAGGAATATCTGGAATTAGTTGTGATGATTTTATGAACAACATCAGTAGAGTTTTTTTTGACATCTGCCAATTTAGACATGCCTTTTCCGTGCTGCCTCTATGCTTAGCCTTGTTTCTGATCTGTTCAACTGCAGTATTATCTTTAACAGTGTCAGAACCTTTGTGTTAGGCAGCACACAGGAACATCCATTTCCTTCATGCTGTTTCTCTAGGGGAAAAACTGTAATTGAACTTCTGTGTGTTTTATCAATCCTTAATTTATTTTTTTTAATACATACTGAATATTCAGTGCACTACAGCAACAGCAGGTGGTCCCACCTTGCACAGTTCCTGTGCTGATCTTGTAATTAAAAATGTTTCTTCAGTTTTCTCTATTAAAACTACATTGATGGTGCAGTAATTCTTCAACCTTTTCTGACTCAGACTGCAGCCCCTGGCTTTTTCTAACCTTTTCAGTTTCAATTAAAAGGCTGGTTCTGGCTTGGATACTCTGTTACTTCATTGGTGAGACACCATGATTGTATTACAGCACACCTTTGTGATGGTCTTAAACACATGGCCAAAAGCAGAGTGATTTTAATCACCTGAGAAATGCAAACTTTTCTAGGACCAGGACTGCCTGAATGATTATGGTGCCAGTTCCATGGAAATTGAATGTATGTATTTCAGTCAGGAAAACAGCTTGACTTTGACCATTTATGGACATTTCAGACATTGGCATTGGACTCAGTCTGTTAGATAGTTCCCAACTTTCAGTGCCTTTTCATAGTGGGCTGTAAATGCTCGACTCAGATTTAGGCAATCAAAGCGTGAATTAAAACAAGCCAGTGGCACATATAAAAAGGCCTCATAATTTGATGCCTTTGCTTCCTGGTACTTTTATAACATTTGCAATTCCTTTAATGTATTTTTGTGCACTTAGCTACTTTTCATCTGATTTTAAAAAATACATAGATGCAATAATACATGCTTTAGTTATTTTAGGAATTTATTTATAGGCAAACCTCTATTCCCATTGCAGATGACAAGATTTTTTACACTGATAATAAATAATTAGAGTTGCACATATGGCAGCAAATTGTTGTACTTGCCTATTCTCGCTGTTCTCTCTGGTGTGACTTAATATTTTTTTTTTTTAGCTGAATAAATTGGGCTGCAACACAATGGAAAAAAAGCAGCATAGTGATATGTCTTGTCTTTTCTGTATTTCTCGAAAAGAAATACCCACATTTAAATTGGAAGAGGACCTTGTTGTCTGACTGGTTGTATAACCTATTTCTGGAGTTTGCTGATGTGACACCGAAAAGAAAAAAAATACAGAAAGCTTCATATGATTTATTCCTAAGTGAAGTCATGGAAGGAACTTTTCTTCCCTCTGTCTGCTTGTCCTGCCAGTATCTGACTTAGGCAGGTTCTAAACATAATATGTGAAGTAATTGCCTTGGTGTATGAAAAAGGAATCTGTGAACCAGTGAACACAGGTACCATCTTAGTCTAGTGCCTTAGCAATCAGTGCAGGTTTAGAGACTTCTTATGATATCTTCACAGAATCCCAGCATTAGGTTTAGGTTAGAAAGGATCTCTAGAGAGTGTCCAAGGCCTTTCTCAAAAGGGTCAGCAAAGCAAGCTGTCAAGTGTGTTGAGTTGTGTTTTGCATACCTTCTGCTGGGTGATCTGTTTCAGTGTTTGACCTTCAGTGCAGTAAAACAATTTACATGTGCTCACATGGAATTACATGGATTTAAATTGTGACCATTCTCTCATTTTCTATCAGTGGGTGCTATTAGGAAAGGTCTGGTCCCCTCTTCATTCCCTCCCATCAAGTATTTATTTATACATGTAGATCAGATCCCCCTGAGACTTCTCCAAGCTGAACAGTACTAGTTCTTTCAGCTTTTCCTCACCTGAAAGATACTTCCTAATCATCTTCATGGCCCTGCACTGGACTTGCTCCAGTAGTTCCTATCTGTCTTGTAGAGGGGAGCCTAATCCATGTCCTAGTACTCCACAATACTCCAGATGCATCTTCACCAGTGTTTAGTTAAAGGTTCACCTCTCATGAACTGCTGGTAGTTATGCAATGCAGGAGACTGTAGGCCTTTTTTGCCACAAGAGTGCGTTGCTGATTCACAGTCATGTTGGTTTCCTCCAGGACCACACAAGCTTGGGGAAGAGTGGCTGGAAAGCTGCCTGATGGAAAGGGACCTTGGTGTGCTGATGGACTGTCAGCTGAATATGAGCCAGCAGTGTGCCCAGGTGGTCAAGAAGGCCAATGGCATCCTGGCTTGTATCAGGAATGGTGTGGTGAGCAGGACTAAGGAAGTCATCCTGCCCCTGTACTCGGCATTGGTGAGGCCTCACCTTGAGTACTGTGTTCAGTTTTGGGCACCTTGGCACAGGAAAGACATGGAGGTACTGGAGCAGGTCCAGAGAAGGGCAATGAGGCTCATGAAGGGCTTGGAGAATCAGCCCTATGAGGAGAGGCTAAGGAAGCTGGGTCTGATTAGTCTGGGGAAAAGGAGGCTGAGGGGAGACCTTATCGCTCTCTTCCAGTACCTGAAAGGTTCTTACAGTGAGAGTGGGGCAGGTCTCTTCTCACTAGTGACAAGTGACAGGACGAGGGGAAATGGCCTCAAGTTGTGCCAGGGCAAGTTTAGGTTGGATGTTGGGAAACACTTCTTTACAGAAAGGGCTGTTTAGCACTGGAATAGGCTGCCCAGGGAGGTGGTTGAGTCATTGTCTCTGATGTATTTAAAAATTTGTTTGTATGTAGTGCTCAGGGATATGATTTAGCAGAGGGTTGTCAGAGTTAGGGTACTATGGTTAGGCTGCGGTTGGACTTGATGATCTTTAAGGTCTTTTCCAACCTGAGTGATTCTATGATTTGGGGTTACTGTCTACCCATCCTCTCCAGGTACTTCTGAATAACAGCCCTGATATATTGGTCAGTTTTATATTATCCTTAAACTTGCAGAGGTTTGCTTTTTTCCATTGTCCAGATAATTAATGGAGGTATTAAACAGTGATAAACACAGTGTCAAGCCTGGGTTACACCACTAGGAATGTCTTCTACTACCCTTTGTGCCGCTGCCATCTTCAGTGATACTTCCTTGTATAAAACATTGTAGAAATTCAGTCTTTTCCTGTGGAGTATGATTTTCTCCAGTAAGAAGACACTTAATACTATTCTGTTAGAGGGATCATTGCAAGCATAATTTCTTCCTGCAAAGTTAATTTGTGTTGAAGAAGGAATAGTTATTCATATGTAGAATATATACATCTTAAAATATGAGTAATCTTGAGTAAGGCACAATTGTTCTCAGCTTTGCTTTTTCTTCTTCACTTGCAACAGCTTTCTCTATCAAGTGGCTCAATTTTATTCTAGTTGGTGCAGTGTCTTTTTAGGGAGCTTACAAAATGGATTAAACTTGAATTGTAGGAAGAAGTCTGACTTTGGAATTCTTTCTAATTTTTACAAACTGCTAAACAGTCTGAACACAGAGCAGTGAGATGTGATGCATTTTGCCCTGTGGCATTCCAGGGAAGGTGACAATGTCAGGACAGGTTAATCACTTCTTGTTTTGTTGGTTTTTTTCCCCACCTATTTCTTTGACTTCTCTTTTCATGATACCAGTTTTTATATTATGATATTGAATACAGTTTTCTTCAATTCAGACATTGCCATAGTAGAAAAGAACGGCAATGGTGTAAAATCAGTTCAAAGTGATTTTGTAAAGTTTAACAGTAAAACGTGTCCTTTGGTTCAGGAGTTTGAACAGAGTGCTGCAAAGCAAGTGATAGTCCTTTCTGTTAATAATTTCCTGTGTTGATTTGATGTAGGTGTTATTTTCAGTGTCTCCATTTGGTGTCTCTAAAGGTACATAATTTTGCAATATTTCATCTTAGGAGCCTGGCCAATTTTGCAGCTGGAAAAATCCTAGTGAAAGCCTGTGTCAAATTTCCTTTCGCAAACTGGCAGGAAGTGTTTGATCAACATTGAGATTTGTTTTTCCACTTTTCCTAATTTGCCATGTAACGTACTGTCATGTAAGCATTGATTCATTAGATATTTGGAAATATGGAGGTAACGTTTCTATGATGAGCTAAGTGTTACTATGAGATATGCAACCCAGAAAGAAATTTTCCCTTCCTAACTGCAGATCTTAACCCCAAGAAGTATGATACGTCACAGTCTTTTTTGCCTGTCCGCTCTGTCTTGCTCCCTCAGAAACTACTGAGGGACACCCTCTGTCCCCATGCCATAAGGTGAAATGCAGTCATAATCTTATCCAAATATGTGTTATGTTGGTACCATGCTTTAATTTTGGTATCCTGTTCTGTTTTCCCAATACCTATCCCTGATGTGAAAGTCCCAGGCTTGTCTATTTTCCCTTAGTGAATGAAGAAAAGGAGAAACTGCCATACTCTGCTTCCATTCTGCGTGCCTCTCCTTGGCAAAGAGTTGGTACAAAGGCACAGAACTGCTCTGATGCCCTGCTGGGGACCCTGGCCTAACTTCTGTGAAAAGGAAACCTCAGTGTCTTGAGTTGGACTTGTGGCTCAGGTTTAAACAGTGAGGCTGAGTGTGTGGATCATCCTTGACTTCTCTTCATCTGAACGTGTATTCGTCATGCTGTACCTGCCCTTGATCTATGAAGAAAAGTTGTGGTTCTCTTAAGTCTTGAAAGCAGAGCAACATTACAAAGAAATACTCCACTAGACTTTTTGAAATGTCTGTAAGCAGTGGTAGTCATAGAACTGACAGAAGGAGGTACCCTGCTATTGCCTTTCTCTCAGACTGGGAAATTTACCTTTCATTTCCGCACTTTTGCCTTCTGATTTGCTAATCTGTTTATAATCTGTCTTGGTTAACAAACAGGAATCCATTCCTCTAGCAGCTAATAAGCTGCTTGAGAGATTTTATCAGAACCCTTTAGAAAATGTAGATTATATCCAGCTACTGACAATTAGCAACCATTTCACTTCTTGCATGAGCTCTAACCAGGTAGGCAGTACTGGATGTTACTCTGTTAACTCAATACTCCCAGTTACATATTGCTTATTTTGCTTCGTTGCTGATTCGTTTACTTTAGATTTTCTTCAGTTTTATTTTAAAGGAAGACATTAAGCATCTTGCTTATTTAAGGAATTGCTCTGGTGGCAATCGTAAGACAAAATTTTTCCTTTGTACATGCTAGCTGCATAATTGTAGTAGATGAAATCAACAGTAGCTATCAATGCTTAAAATCAGATTGGATTGGCAGAACCAAAATGTCTCTTAACCTGAATGGAAGACACTACAATTACTCAGTAAAATGTAAAGCTCAGGTGGTTGTGGTGGGATTCCTGAAGCTCAATAGTGTGGTGTTGTTTTTTCATATCCATAAGATGGTTTTCTTGATCTATCATCTTATTATAGTCATGGATTTCATTTCCTTCTGAAGAAGAGCTGTCCTAGAAGTTCCTGTACCATTTAGTTGGCAACTCAGAGACTATTTTTATAATTACATATCCAAGTCAGTTGTTTTTGACACTTAAAGTGAATACATCCATCTTCATGGATGTGTTGCTGTTGCCTGTGTTTATATAAATAAGTCTTGCATTTCTCTTGCTGTCTGTGCTGTACCACAGCGTACTGTTAATTGAACTTGAGTCAGATATGAGAGCCATCAAAAGAAGTGGAGAGCCTGCAGCCCTTCTTGGGAATTTTTATAATGCTCTTACTGTATTTTCAGGGATATGTGAATATTCAGTAAATATTCTGAATTTTCTGTTCTGGGTGTCGCCTCACCCTTTTCATTAAGTTTCTGTTCACAGATATCTACACATCATGCTGATGTTTCCACCTGCTCAGTTACTATAAGCAATGCTCTTGAAATCCCAATTTTCATGTACTTTTCTCAGAGGAAGCCTGTGCTTAGCCCCTGTACTCTCCTGTGACATTGATGGGGCTTCTTATTTTGGCTGAGGTAGCAACAACAAATCATCCAGTGTGCAGCTAATGCAGACAAGCATTTATTTCTTGAGTATTTAGGAATCTGCTAGACTTGGATTACACTGAGGTGGTACAGGAAGAACGTTCAGACAGAATTACTGCAAGAACAATGATGGTCTCATTATTTCTCTAAAAGCTGTATGATAGTCATTTGTAGAAACAAGAGAACAGCGTGGAGATGACTTTGGCCACATCAGAAGAACAAAACTGAAAGTAAGCTGTGAGAGAATCTTGCTTTTCTGTAGAGCTGTTTCTCACTATGCAATTAAGTTTCTCACTTAGAAATTAATTAAAATCCTGTGTCGGGCTGGAGGAGGAGCAGCCTCTCATCTGGTCCATTATTTTGGTTGCTGATAGAGGAAGGCAGAGCTTCAGCTCCTCCTGGTTGCTACCACTCCGCTTTCTTACCCACATGGTTGCTCTTTCTAGTATACTGCATTTTCTCTGAGTCATTGCTTTCGAGATGGGAATGTGGGAAGAACACTCTTGTCCTGCTGTCCTCTGAGTAACTGCATCAGCGTTGTATCCAACATGAGTGTGAGAGAGGGAGAAACAAATGAAGCTGCAGTTCAAATGGATTTCATTTTCAGATTATTTCATTCTGTGTTGCATGGAAAAATGCATAGCTGTGCTATGAGAAACAACAAAATCCTACTGTAATTGAAACATCTAGGAATGCTTCAAGTGTGCAACAGGGCTTGTGATTTTTGTCTGCAGTCCTAGTTGTCAATTAATGAAGGAAAACTTCTGTGTAGTTACTTCATCAACAGGTGTTTTAACTCCTGTTGTCTCCCAGCTACTTCCTTTTTGTGGTGTGCTCATTTTGAATGCGGAGGCAGCATCGTTTCATTCCCCATTCTCAGACATCTGACTGTTATGGTTTTACTGTGACGCGCAGTTAGAGAGTGAATTTTTCAATTGATTAAAATGGTGCTGCTAAAAAAAAACAACTGTCTTGCGATTCCACTGATTTTTTAGAGACTTCTCATTGATTTACATACCTTATAAAGCATGAAGATAGCTAGAAATCTTGGGGGGGAAAAAAGGATTTGATTGCAACTCCTGATATTCTTTACAAACTAAAATCTGTTTTTGTTTTTGCTTCACTTCTCCCACGTACCCTTTGCTACGATACAGGAACTAATCTGCAACGGTGGGACAGATTAGCTATTTAAATATGAAATCACTACTAATTCCTGTGAAAAAATGTAATCATTTTAATAGAATAAAAGTAATACACCGGTTACATTTACATTCCAATTAGTATTTTTGCAGCTGAATTTATTTTTGTGTCAAGTTTTAGGTTGTCATTCTTGGAATCCTGTTCTGCTAGATTTGCCTTCAAAAGCCCTTTTATTGTTTTGACTAGAATGACTTCTTCTTTTGTGTGTGTCCTGATTTCAGCTGGGACAGAGCTGGTTTTCTTCACAGTGCCTGGTAGAATCTGCCTTTTTGGCTTTAGGAGAAAAACAGTTTCGATAGCACAGTGATGTTGTTTCTAAGCAGTGCTCTACAGAGCCAAAGGCGTTTCAGCTTCTTGTACTGCCCTGCCAGTGAGCAGGCTCAAGGGCCACAAGGAGCTGGAAGGGAACAAAAGCAGGGCAGCTGATCTAAGCTGGCCAAAGGGATATTCCATTCCACATAGTGTCATGGGGGGAAAAACTATAAAACTGAGGGGAGTTGACTCGGGGGGTGTTGCTGCTTGGGAACTGTCTGGGCATTGGTCAGCAGGTGGTACAGTTGCCTTGTACATCACTTATTTTGTAACTATATATACACATATTCTCATTCTTTTCTGTTTTAGTAAATAGCTGTATGGGAGATTGGTAATCACAGCCTGAACCTCTGATTAATCAGCTGAGGCAAGTATGGGGTCAGCTGTGGGAGCACAGGTGAGAGTGATGTAGCTGTGCTCCCGGAAGGGGTGGAGCTTGACTCCATCCCCTCTGAGACCTCATTTAAGGGCTGACTCCCACTGGAGCAGTATCTCTTGGAGATCGCTCACCAGGGAGGACTGCCTCAGCTGCTTCAGTCAAGGCACCACCGTTGGTGAGTTTTCCCTTTACTCATTCACTTATATACCTTCTGTACATTTTGTTTCCATCTGTACATTTAAAACCAATACAATAGCTTTATCTCAATCTCAGCCTATGAGTTTTACCTTCGTTTTTTTCCCCCGGTTCTTTTCTCTGTCCCACTGGGGGGGGGGTGGGGGGGGGGGTGATGTTCAGCTGTCTGTTGAGTTAAATCACATTTTTGTATTAAGATTTTTAGTATCTTCAAGAGATTTATCAGTGGAAGTGATTCCTATACCTCATGTTATTTTTAGAAAATCAGTGTTTGGAAATGGAATCCTGGTGTCTGCCACAAATTAACAATGAACATACTGAACTCTAGGGCATTAAAAAGTCATTATCTTTAGCTGTTGCGTTCAGCAGTACTTCAGCACTGGAACTCAATAAAGAGAACTAATTTCATTAGCCAGTGATGTCATCGCTATTGTTGCAGGAGCCTATTTAAAGACTGTGCCAAGTTTCATGTAGAAATGGCAAGTAGTAATATCAATCACAAGTACTGCATAACCAAGGAAACAGACTTAACGTGTTAAGCTCCTGCTGTGGTGTATTTATTGTCTCACTTGGACATTGATGATATCATAAAGTGTAGCAAATGGTGTCTGTAATCTGTCTGCCCTTATGCTATCTTTACAAAGCTGAGCATCTTGTATAGCTGTGTTTAGCATCTCTTCAGCTATGTTTAGTATTTTGGGAGCGGTTTCTCCACAGGTCTTCTATTTTGGTGGTACTGACTCTGGGAAATTTCACTGAGGAACTAGCAATTTAGGACGTTTGAAGGTGTGCTGCAATCAGAGCTACCAAACTTGATGATAACATACTTGACAGAAAGATTCTGAATTAAGGCAGGGAGAGCTATGCTTTTAGGCAGAAAGTGGGTGGTGCAGAGGGGATGCAGGAAAGCACTGTCTATTTGCTGGGGCTGCAGGACAGTGTAGGAGTAAAGCAAGGTTGGTGATGCAGCTGAAGGCAGGGACAACTGGATGTTTCACAGTTCCTTGTGCCTTGTGGTGCTGTTGCTCCTCCTCCTTTGTAGCCTACATCTCTGTAGCACGTGCCCATGTAAGCTGTTGTAGTAGATGCATGGCCAGATGCTGATGCCCTGGTAGAGCCCTTGTGTATAACTTTCAGCTGCATTATGCGAACACGATTGTTGTTTTTTTTTGTTTTTTTTTTGTTTTTTTTTTGGTTTTTTTTTTTTTTTTGACCTGGGTTGGAAGGGACCTCGAGGATCATGTAGTTCCAACCCCCCTGCCTAGCAGGGCCACCAAACATACGCCTTTACTAGATCAGGTTGCCCAGAGCCCCGTTCAACCTGGTCTTGAACACCTCCAAGGACGGGGCATCCACAACCTCCCTGGGCAGCCTGTTCCAGGACCTAACCACTCTCCTAGTAAAGAACTTCCCCCTAACATCCAACCTAAATCTTCCCTCTTTTAACTGAAAACCATTTCCCCTAGTCCTGCTATTATCAGCCCTTTCGAAGAGTTTGCTCCCCTCCTGGGAGTAAGTTCCCTTCAGGTATTGAAAGGCTGCAATGAGGTCACACCGCAACCTTCTCTTCTCCAGGCTGAACAAACCCAACTCCCTCAGCCTGTCCTCATAGGGGAGGTGCTCCAGCCCCCTGATCATCTTCGTGGCCCTCCTCTGGACCCTTTCCAAAATCTCCATATCTTTTTTGTACTGAGGGCTCCACACCTGGACACAGTACTCCAGATGGGGCCTCACAAGAGCAGAGTAGAGAGGGACAATCACCTCCCTATCCCTGCTGACCACCCCTCTCCTGATGGAGCCCAGGATCCCATTTGCCTTCCGGGCTGCCAGAGCGCACTGCTGGCTCATGTTAAGTTTCTCATCTATTAGGACCCCTAGGTCTTTCTCTGCCGAGCTGCTCTCAAGGACAACTCCTCCCAGTCTGTACAAGTGCCTGGGGTTCTTCCGGCCCAAGTGCAAAACCTTGCACTTTGCCGTGTTGAACCTCATTAGGTTCACCCGAGCCCAGCTTTCCAGCCTGTCAAGGTCCCTCTGAATGGCATCCGTTCCCTCCACCGTATCGACTGCACCACTCAGCTTGGTGTCATCAGCAAACTTGCTGAGGGTGCACTCCATTCCCTCATCGATGTCATTAATAAAGATGTTAAAGAGCACCGGTCCCAAGACAGACCCTTGAGGGACACCGCTCGTTACCGGCCTCCACCTGGACATAGAGCCATTGACCACCAGATTGTTGAGCAGATGGAGAGTGTAAGAGACAAAAAGTTACTTGTGGTGAAAATTAGCAGTGCTGTAACACCACCTATCTGAAATGCGCATTTCTTCTGATTATTTTACCTACTTTAAAGTTGTGTGTATGTTTCAAATGTGTGATGCTTTTATATCAGAATCACATGATGGCTTGGGGTTGAAAGGGTCCTCAAATATGATCTAGTTTCGACTCCCCTGCCATAAGCAGAGTTGTCACCTGCTAAATTGGGCACTGGATCAGGCTGACTAGGGCCCCTCCAACCTGGCCTTGAGCACCTCCAGGGAAGGGGTACCCACAGCTTATTGGGCAGCTGTGCCAGTGTCTCAGCTGCCCTCTCAGAAGGAATTTCTTCCTTAAAGCTGTTCTAAATCTACTGTCTTCTAGTCTAAACACCCTGGTAAAATAATGTTCTGCTGTCTTTCTTGTTGGCAGTTTTTGTTTTGTTTTTTGTTTTAACTCAGACAAAGATTGATAATTATTTATGTTATTTGGAGACACTGTTCACAATCCCTCACTCTGCTTCTGCTCCAGAAAGCTTGCAGTTCAAGCTTATAGTGGCTGATGACAGCATGTTAATTATACAGGTGGGGTTGCATGGAAGCAAGATTAGGTGTGAAGAGTTCTGCTACATGTACTTGTAATCTCAGTAACATGGAAATGGCTGATTACAATGTGTTTCCATAGGATTATAAATGATCTTTTTTTTTTTTTTTTTTTTTTTTTTTTTTTAATTGATATTCTTTTTGAGCCCTTTAATTCTTTCTTTTCTACTGAGATAATGATAATGTCTACTGAGATCTTTCAGGTTTTTGTATGCATGGAAAATATTACAGGTGTACCAAGGCAGTGTGTATGCAGATGTATACATTAGAGTCCTGTGTCATCATGCTTGGATATGAACTCATTACACAGCAGCCGTCTGTGTTGAAAGGACTTGTTCAGTGGTTCCTTGGCAGATGTTTGGTACAGCATTAAACATGTAGATAAGGAGTATTTGCTTTCAGGGCATGGCATAATGCACTAAGAACAGGTCTGGGGAGATCTAGTTGAAGATACAAAACTGCTTTCTTGTGTCATCTGGGCACTGTATCTTGAACAGACTGAGCCCTCTGAAACCACTAAGACTGGGGTTTGCCTTTTTAGTATGAGTGCTCTTGTTCTCTCTCATTGAACTATGCTCCACTACAGAGCAAGCAATAGGCATCTTACAATTTCAAGAGAAGAAAATTAGAGATTTTTTACATTTGGGATGTGCTCTGCCCTAGTGTAGGTGGGCAATCCCTCTGTGTCTGTGCACTGTCAATATAGATATGAGGATGTGAGGGAAAGCATATGACTAAAAGAATGGAAAGTATTTCAGAGAAGTCAATGAAAGAAAAGAAATGAAGGTTAACAGTATTAGCCTTTTGCTTTTTGTGGCCCAAAAGAATTCGAGCTAAGGAGGCAGTTTATTAAAGACTGAGAACTTGACCAAGTTCTTGTCTCAGGATTCACAAAAGGTCATCGTATGTTGGGTTGGATGGCGTTTTCCAGAAAGAATGATTTTATACTGGTGGTGGGAGAGAAACAGGGATAATGTGACTGATGAGTTTTACTGTTGGAACTGGAAGTTTCTTACATAGAATCATAAAATTGAGCATTGAATTTTAACGCAGGTAGTCATCTGGAAGTGTGTGAGCACCATAGGTAATATCCTAACATTATTAAAAAAAAAAACAACCCAGCCCCCCCAAACTTTTAGAGTTAGTGAGAAATAGCATATTTGATGGGTAGTTTTTAATGAATTAGGATTAGCGTTTTCATCTTTTAGTCTGGTTGTTTAATAAGCAAGGTTAAGCAATAATCATGGATTTATGAAGGTGCTTTCCATAGAATCGTAGAATCACCAAGGCTGGAAAAGACCTTCAAGATTATCCAGTCCAACTGTTTGCTTACCACCAATATTTCTCCCCTACGCCGTGTCCTTTAGTACAACATCTAAACGTTTCTTGAACACTTCCAAGGATGGTGACTCAGCCACCTCCCTGGGCAACCCATTCACTCGCTCTTTTGGAGAAGAAATTTTTCCTAGTATCCAGCCTGAATCTCCCTTGGCACAACTTGAGGCCATTCCCTCTAGTCCTATCACTGGTTACACAGGAGAAGAGGCTTAATCCCTTTTGTTGTTTTGGAATAGAGAAAAGGAGTCAGTCTGAGAAGATGTATGAGGGAAGCGTAAAATGTTTTAACAGCAGAAAGGGACCTTTCAGTAAGAACAGCAGCAGATGTGACATAGCCAGGAGTACCACCAGCATTACAGCCTCTGTCAAGGCCTGGCAAAGCAGCCGCCACATTGTACATCTTGGGGGACTGGCATCCAGCTGGTAGGGGGCAGAACAGGGTGCCACAGTGGGACCCACACCTGGTTTGCCTGTATGTGATCTTGGTGGGATTTTTGTCACTGGTGTGTGTGTGGGGATAGCCCCGTGGGCAAAAGAGCGATAAGGTCTGGGAGCCCATGTGGCCTCAGGGGAGATGGTGTGCACCTAAGTGAACACAGTGGGAGAGCAGAACTTTGGGGGATTAGTTATGAAGGCTCTTTTGAAATGTTTGTATTTATTAACATGTTGTACATCTCTAGTGGTGGTGTTTGACTGTTATTTTGGCACTACTGTTGACCAAAGTGGCTTCCTGGTTGCTTCATATTTACGTGTTAATAAATCAGTAAGTTAGTTTGATTCTGATTTAACTTAAACTTCCAGATTTGAACGGTTTTTCCTGCTACTGTCATACTCAAATGATTGTGACATCTTCATGCCAGCTATTTTGTGCCATTTTGGAAATACACCTGAATTCTTCCAATATGCTTCCAGAAGGTGGGGCAAATGTATTATACTTATGTTACACATTAAGGAAACAGATCCTCGAAGGATCAGGTATTTTGGCCAAGGGTAGAAGGAGCATGCTTAGCCATGTATGAGGGGTGTCACATGAATCCAAGCATTGAGCTACTGATCGTCCACCATACTTCATTGCTGGTTTGCTCCCTGCTCACTCTTTGATCAACTAAGTCTTTCCAAGACCTTGTCGAAGTATGTTTTTGGTATTAGCTCATGTGAGGACAGTCCATAAAAGGCAGAGTGGATAAAACTACGTTTGATCCCTGTCAGCTGGTGCACTTCACACCCTACTTTCTCTCACTTGTCCCTTCCCTTTTCTGTGCTATAAAATTCCAACCTGGTGAGTTGAAATACAGTTCTCTTAATGCTTCAAACACTAAGCAATAAATAATGGTTATATGTCAAGGCATAACTCTAAGCAGTGTGGATGTGAGATGGTGTGGATCATTTAGTCTCCATTCTGGGAACTGTCTCTTACTATCTTTTATTTAGAAATATAGGTGTGCACAAAATGTCTGAAGTTCAGCTCAGCAGGCATTCTCCAGTGGCAATGTCTGGTGATGGGATAAAGCACAGAAGTTAATAGCATATTTCAGCTCTTCTAATCTGTGTCATAGTGGGTGAAAAACTTCTAATAACTTGTAGTTAGTGAACCTCAAGAGATCCATCCCTGTGTACAAAAGGAGAGTGGTATATATTCCAGCTAGCTGTGACAAGGCCTGCAGAGCAGTGGAATAGCCTGTATCCAACAGGAATTAGCATGGAAATTGCAAGTTGTAATCCACTGCTTGGATCTGTAATCAGAATACTGGCATCAGGAGAGCTTTGATCATGTAGTTAGTGGCATAAAATCATGAAACAGTTTGGATTGGAAAGGGCCGTTAAAGATCATGTAGTTCAACCCTCCTGAGGTGCGTTTCTCACTAGACCAGGTTTCCATCCATCCCAACATCAAGTACTTCTAGGGAGTGGACATAGATAATAGCTAGGAGTGGTACTGGTATCCTGCTCAGTGGATACAATATTAGGGAAGTTAATAGCAAGATAAGACCTCAGAGAGAAAATGAGCGAAGTACTCTCAGTTTTTTGAAGTAATGGAGGTCTAGGATATGTATAAATTTAAAATTAAGAGGAAGAAATAATATAGAACACAGAATGGCTCGAATTGGAAGGGACCTTAAAGTCCACCCTGTTCCAGTCACCTGCCAGGGGCTGGTTGCCACCCAACAGATCAGACTGACCTGGGCTCAATCCAGCCTGGCCTTGAACACCTCCAGAAATGGGGATTCTACAGCTCTCTGGGCAGCTGTGCCAAGGCCTTGTTGCCCTCTGTGTAAAGAATTTTCTCATAGTATCTTATCTAATTTAAAGAATTTTCTCATAGTATCTTATCTAATTTTTCTCTGTTCTAGTTTAAAACCTTCCCCCTTGTCCTATTGCTATCAGACCATGTAGAAAGCTGGTCTCCTTCCTGATTATAATTTTAAGTACTTTGAAGATACTAAACACAGAATATACAGCAAGATAGTAACGCATTACATGGATAGAAAATTGAATATGATTTTTTAAGAAAAAAATAATATATTAAATGTCTAAAGAGTAGTGCCTAAAGAGATAATAAGCTTAATGCCAGATGTTACGCTTTGGCTTAGATCTGATGGATGAGGCCTGGTGCATGTTTTGGAGACTTTTGAGGTAAACAGTACGGAGGTCTTTCATCATAGTCATTATTGTTGTACTCATTTTCTAGAATATGACTGGAGACCATGATATAGGATATAAATATCAGGTTATGTAAGATAAATACCCTAAGATATGGACTGTTTGGTAAAGTTAATCCACTCTCTTCCCCTAAATGTTCAGAATATTCCTAAGTTCCAAATTTTAGATATGTTAAATGTTAGTATAGTTTTTGCAATGAAAGGCACTCTGAAGGATAATATTGAATGTCTCAGTTCCATGACAGCCAGCAGCCCCTCATCCTCACATGGAGCCCCACTGCTGTTCAAACTGTGTGTGTGGACTTAAAGCCACACAGCTGCTCTGCGGTAGGTATTCTCAGCTGTTTTACATGTGGGGTAACTGCTATGTAGGCTGATGATGTGACTTTTCTCTCTGAAAAATGAGGAAATAATGTCAGAAACCTGAAATACATTCCAGATTGTACTTTTTTCAAGTCTATTTTTTTGAGTTTTAGAGTTAGAAACACCGCTTGCAACACTGGAGGGCCCGGGTTCGAATCCCCCCTGTGGCGCAAAGTGGTACAAGTGCTGCTCTGCTACACTAGAGGGCTCGAATCCCGGGAGTTGGACTCGATGATCTCTAAGGTCCCTTCCAACTCGCATGATACTATGATACTATGATACTATGATGATATGATATCTTTCTTCTAAGGCAGTCTTTTATCATCAAATATAAACTGCATTAGTGACGAAGCTTAGAAAAACAGTACTGTAGTAGTGAAATCCTTACTGACATCATCCTTATAGCCGCATTACATTATTTCTGTTGTGCTTTTGGATCATTACTTATTTGATAGATCAGTCATTCACATCCCTCCTGCACTTCCTTGATCTGTGGTACTTCTGCAATGAAAGGCAGTGCAGACTAGTGCAGACTTCTCATTCCCACTGGAGTTAAGAAAAACGTACTTTCTTCTCTTACGTTTTTATGCTGAATTTTATTCCATTTTTTTACACTTGGCTATACTTTGTGCCAGGGGAGCAATGTTTATGATGCAGGTGTCACTTTGCTTTGTTGTTCAGCCCCTCTTGAAAGCTGTTTACTGTGTCATGTGCTCCCTTGTCAGGAGGCCTCATGACAAGATATTTAAATCTATGAGTAGGTATTGTTTGCTGTTTGTATTTCTTTCAAGTGTTTGGTGTATATATATATATAGAGAGAGAGAGAGAGAGAGATTCTTCATCAGTACAAAGGAAAAAGGTAAAAGTTGTGTGAGATCAAAGCATCAGCTATTTTTGTTTTTGAATCCTGGGTGATGCACTGTGAGCTAGCTGGAAATTTGATCTTTATTGACTCTGCCACCTAAGAGAAAAGAGACAATAAGTTTTTAAGGGGAAAAAAAAAAAGTAATTGGAAATAAGTGCTGTGGAGCAGAGCTGTCATGAAGCAGATTGATTCAGCAGTGGCAGTTGCTTTATTGATTGTGAATCCTTAGTAAATTAAAAAGCGGACTGAATGCGTTAATCTTTTATGTGTGTGTGACAGTGACAATTTAGAATGTTCTGCCCGGATAAAGATATAGGAGTAGGGGAATATTATCTACTTCAGTCAGTAACGGGCTCTTCAGAGATAAGAACAGTTCCTCACATACCCGTCTGGGTTAAATGTTCTCTACTGTACCACGGACAAAAAAAAATGAAGAAGTACTTTTGCTCAGTTTTAAGCCTTTGGGTGCAGGTATTTTAGATAAAGAAATGAAACATTAATGTAGAAATCACGCTAATTTTATTCAAATGTTCATTATAAGTTCCTTAAATTTGATTATTTGTCTGAATTGCAGCATCTAATTTGTTGTTAATAGGAAGCTATGAATTTTAATATTGTACCGTTACGGATCTCTGTCTGCTTCATAAGCAAAAGTCAGTTTTGAATTTGGATTTTTGATTCTTCCCATTCCCGCTAATTACTTAATGTCATTGCTCATTTGCAAGTAAATTAATCCTTTATTTATATTTTGTCCCCAAGTCATTGCTGCTGGTTATAAGGGTGTCATTTGTTTAGAAGGGGAGCAGCCACATAGTGTAAGATAAGAACACAAACTTCTCTTTTACAGAAAAGGAGCAGGGACAGAGCTGGACTCTCTGCTGATGAGAACTAGGCTTGCCAGATACTATGTACAGTATGTAACTTCCTGTTCTTCAGCCTGAAATTCTTCACCAATGGAAATTCATTTCACCTATTTCTTGTTGGCTTATCATAGCCAATATTGACCCAAGAGCACGCACTATTTTCTTTTACTATCTGTTTTTCTGCCACTTCTACCTGAAAATTCAGTTGTGAGGGACTATTTTTTTGCCTGTCATTTCCAACATGTTCTCTGTTATAGGACACACTGAACCTCTGCTGGTTTGGATGCACTGTAGGCTGCAGAGGCACTGTGGGAGCTTTACAGCTGGTAGGGAAGAGAAATTGGATGAAATGAGCAGCACAGAGTTGGAAGAAATATTTTCTGCTTCTTTAAGCAGAGTCTCCAACTTGGCATGTGGAGATATGAAGGAGGAGGGCAAGGTTTCCTCCCATAACCTGGAGAGACATTAGAAATGGAAGTGTAGGAGACCTCACAGAACTGGGAATCAGCTCCTAGAGAAAGTAGAATTTCTGAATGTTACCTGCAAGAAACGGGCTTGATCGCTTCTGCTGACCTAGAAGGAGGAACAAAGGGCCCCCAGGAAGGAATTTGGACTGTCTCATCTTTCTTTCTTCTGCTTTACTTGCTATCCTCGTTTAGTCATCCTCTGGTTTCTTTACCTTGCCAGACAGCTGCTGCTTCTTACAGAGGCTCGTGTTTAGCCATGCTTTGTGTCATGGGTTCCTCATCAGATCTGTGTAGCCACTGTTTTTTCTCCTTCCTCATCTTATGCTTTTTTGAGAATGCCTGGAAGAAATTACAACGTGCAAAGAAAGGAGTATATTAGGAAGTGGCTGCCTTTTATTTATTTATGTAGCCATTTCAGTTTTTCATAATTGTTAATTGGATGGAGCTCATAGGTAGGCTGCATTCCTGTTCTTCCCTATAACTCTCCCATTTTATGTCCCACTGTTTGTCACGTTCATTTCCTTCCTTAAATTTAGGCAGATCAACAAGAGTAAAAGCTCTTGCTATAAGGCAGGTGGTACGACAGCATTGTTTGTTTTTGTGCCGAATGAATGATCATTGCACCATTGTTTTCTGTGTTAAATGCATCTCTATGCAGAAGCAGAACTACTTAATTTGTTTCGATCCGGTAAGGGTAGTAAGTCTGCTTTTAAATTATGTACTTAGCAAATAGGTTGCAGTCAGGTGCTGCCTCTTCCTCGGTGCTTGTTTTCCAGTGTAGTTGGAACCACCACAGCTTAAATGATTTTTGACCACTTCCTTCCTTCCTTCCTTCCTTCCTTCCTTCCTTCCTTCCTTCCTTCCTTCCTTCCTTCCTTCCTTCCTTCCTTCCTTCCTCTTCCTTCCTTCCTTCCTTCCTTCCTTCCTTCCTTCCTTCCTTCCTTCCTTCCTTCCTTCCTTCCTTCCTTCCTTCCTTCCTTCCTTCCTTCCTTCCTTCCTTCCTTCCTTCCTTCCTTCCTTCCTTCCTTCCTTCCTTCCTTCCTTCCTTCCTTCCTTCCTTCCTTCCTTCCTTCCTTCCTTCCTTCCTTCCTTCCTTCCTTCCTTCCTTCCTTCCTTCCTTCCTTCCTTCCTTCCTTCCTTCCTTCCTTCCTCCTTCCTTCCCTCCTTCCTTCCCTCCTTCCTTCCCTCCTTCCTTCCCTCCTTCCTTCCCTCCTTCCTTCCCTCCTTCCTTCCCTCCTTCCTTCCTCCTTCCTTCCCTCCTTCTTCCCTCCTTCCTTCCTTCCTTCCTTCCTTCCTTCCCTCCTTCCTTCCCTCCTTCCTTCCCTCCTTCCTTCCCTCCTTCCTTCCCTCCTTCCTTCCCTCCTTCCTTCCCTCCTTCCTTCCTCCTTCCTTCCCTCCTTCCTTCCCTCCTTCCTTCCCTCCTTCCTTCCTCCTTCCTTCCCTCCTTCCTTCCCTCCTTCCTTCCCTCCTTCCTTCCCTCCTTCCTTCCCCTCCTTCCTTCCCTCCTTCCTTCCCTCCTTCCTTCCCTCCTTCCTTCCCTCCTTCCTTCCCTCCTTCCTTCCCTCCTTCCTTCCCTCCTTCCTTCCCTCCTTCCTTCCTCCTTCCTTCCCCCTTCCTTCCCTCCTTCCTTCCCTCCTTCCTTCCCTCCTTCCTTCCCTCCTTCCTTCCCTCCTTCCTTCCCTCCTTCCTTCCCTCCTTCCTTCCTCCTTCCTTCCCTCCTTCCTTCCCTCCTTCCTTCCCTCCTTCCTTCCCTCCTTCCTTCCCTCCTTCCTTCCTCCTTCCTTCCCTCCTTCCTTCCCTCCTTCCTTCCTCCTTCCTTCCCTCCTTCCTTCCCTCCTTCCTTCCCTCCTTCCTTCCCTCCTTCCTTCCCTCCTTCCTTCCCTCCTTCCTTCCTCCTTCCTTCCCTCCTTCCTTCCCTCCTTCCTTCCCTCCTTCCTTCCCTCCTTCCTTCCCTCCTTCCTTCCCTCCTTCCTTCCCTCCTTCCTTCCCTCCTTCCTTCCCTCCTTCCTTCCCTCCTTCCTTCCCTCCTTCCTTCCCTCCTTCCTTCCCTCCTTCCTTCCCTCCTTCCTTCCCTCCTTCCTTCCCTCCTTCCTTCCCTCCTTCCTTCCCTCCTTCCTTCCCTCCTTCCTTCCCTCCTTCCTTCCCTCCTTCTTCCCTCCTTCCTTCCCTCCTTCCTTCCCTCCTTCCTTCCCTCCTTCCTTCCCTCCTTCCTTCCCTCCTTCCTTCCTCCTTCCTTCCCTCCTTCCTTCCCTCCTTCCTTCCCTCCTTCCTTCCCTCCTTCCTTCCCTCCTTCCTTCCTCCTTCCTTCCCTCCTTCCTTCCCTCCTTCCTTCCCTCCTTCCTTCCCTCCTTCCTTCCCTCCTTCCTTCCCTCCTTCCTTCCTCCTTCCTTCCCTCCTTCCTTCCCTCCTTCCTTCCCTCCTTCCTTCCTCCTTCCTTCCCTCCTTCCTTCCCTCCTTCCTTCCCTCCTTCCTTCCCTCCTTCCTTCCCTCCTTCCTTCCCTCCTTCCTTCCCTCCTTCCTTCCCTCCTTCCTTCCCTCCTTCCTTCCCTCCTTCTTCCCTCCTTCCTTCCCTCCTTCCTTCCCTCCTTCCTTCCCTCCTTCCTTCCCTCCTTCCTTCCCTCCTTCCTTCCCTCCTTCCTTCCCTCCTTCCTTCCCTCCTTCCTTCCCTCCTTCCTTCCCTCCTTCCTTCCCTCCTTCCTTCCCTCCTTCCTTCCCTCCTTCCTTCCCTCCTTCCTCCTCCTTCCTTCCCTCCTTCCTTCCCTCCTTCCTTCCCTCCTTCCTTCCCTCCTTCCTTCCCTCCTTCCTTCCCTCCTTCCTTCCCTCCTTCCTTCCCTCCTTCCTTCCCTCCTTCCTTCCCTCCTTCCTTCCTCCTTCCTTCCCTCCTTCCTTCCCTCCTTCCTTCCCTCCTTCCTTCCCTCCTTCCTTCCCTCCTTCCTTCCCTCCTTCCTTCCCTCCTTCCCTCCCTCCTTCCTTCCCTCCTTCCTTCCCTCCTTCCTTCCCTCCTTCCTTCCCTCCTTCCTTCCCTCCTTCCTTCCCTCCTTCCTTCCCTCCTTCCTTCCCTCCTTCCTTCCCTCCTTCCTTCCCTCCTTCCTTCCTCCTTCCTTCCCTCCTTCCTTCCCTCCTTCCTTCCCTCCTTCCTTCCCTCCTTCCTTCCCTCCTTCCTTCCCTCCTTCCTTCCTCCTTCCTTCCCTCCTTCCTTCCCTCCTTCCTTCCCTCCTTCCTTCCCTCCTTCCTTCCCTCCTTCCTTCCCTCCTTCCTTCCCTCCTTCCTTCCTCCTTCCTTCCCTCCTTCCTTCCCTCCTTCCTTCCCTCCTTCCTTCCCTCCTTCCTTCCCTCCTTCCTTCCCTCCTTCCTTCCCTCCTTCCTTCCTCCTTCCTTCCCTCCTTCCTTCCCTCCTTCCTTCCCTCCTTCCTTCCCTCCTTCCTTCCTCCTTCCTTCCCTCCTTCCTTCCCTCCTTCCTTCCCTCCTTCCTTCCCTCCTTCCTCCCTCCTTCCTTCCCTCCTTCCTTCCCTCCTTCCTTCCCTCCTTCCTTCCCTCCTTCCTTCCCTCCTTCCTTCCCTCCTTCCTTCCCTCCTTCCTTCCCTCCTTCCTTCCCTCCTTCCTTCCCTCCTTCCTTCCCTCCTTCCTTCCCTCCTTCCTTCCCTCCTTCCTTCCCTCCTTCCTTCCCTCCTTCCTTCCCTCCTTCCTTCCCTCCTTCCTTCCCTCCTTCCTTCCCTCCTTCCTTCCCTCCTTCCTTCCCTCCTTCCTTCCCTCCTTCCTTCCCTCCTTCCTTCCCTCCTTCCTTCCCTCCTTCCTTCCCTCCTTCCTTCCCTCCTTCCTTCCCTCCTTCCTTCCCTCCTTCCTTCCCTCCTTCCTTCCCTCCTTCCTTCCCTCCTTCCTTCCCTCCTTCCTTCCCTCCTTCCTTCCCTCCTTCCTTCCCTCCTTCCTTCCCTCCTTCCTTCCCTCCTTCCTTCCCTCCTTCCTTCCCTCCTTCCTTCCCTCCTTCCTTCCCTCCTTCCTTCCCTCCTTCCTTCCCTCCTTCCTTCCCTCCTTCCTTCCCTCCTTCCTTCCCTCCTTCCTTCCCTCCTTCCTTCCCTCCTTCCTTCCCTCCTTCCTTCCCTCCTTCCTTCCCTCCTTCCTTCCCTCCTTCCTTCCCTCCTTCCTTCCCTCCTTCCTTCCCTCCTTCCTTCCCTCCTTCCTTCCCTCCTTCCTTCCCTCCTTCCTTCCCTCCTTCCTTCCCTCCTTCCTTCCCTCCTTCCTTCCCTCCTTCCTTCCCTCCTTCCTTCCCTCCTTCCTTCCCTCCTTCCTTCCCTCCTTCCTTCCCTCCTTCCTTCCCTCCTTCCTTCCCTCCTTCCTTCCCTCCTTCCTTCCCTCCTTCCTTCCCTCCTTCCTTCCCTCCTTCCTTCCCTCCTTCCTTCCCTCCTTCCTTCCCTCCTTCCTTCCCTCCTTCCTTCCCTCCTTCCTTCCCTCCTTCCTTCCCTCCTTCCTTCCCTCCTTCCTTCCCTCCTTCCTTCCCTCCTTCCTTCCCTCCTTCCTTCCCTCCTTCCTTCCCTCCTTCCTTCCCTCCTTCCTTCCCTCCTTCCTTCCCTCCTTCCTTCCCTCCTTCCTTCCCTCCTTCCTTCCCTCCTTCCTTCCCTCCTTCCTTCCCTCCTTCCTTCCCTCCTTCCTTCCCTCCTTCCTTCCCTCCTTCCTTCCTCTCTTTCTTGCTATGTCTTCCTTCCTCTCTTTCTTGCTATGTCTTCCTTCCTCTCTTTCTTGCTATGTCTTCCTTCCTCTCTTTCTTGCTATGTCTTCCTTCAGCCATTTGGTTTGCTTAAAGAGTCTGATCCTTATTTTCAACAGAAAGAATTTTTCTTGTTTGGGAGATGTAAAAGGATAACATTAGTACCCCAAGCAGAAGCAAAATATAGCACTGCCATCTGGGCTGTTAAATTGAATTGAAGCTGAAAGCATTACCTCAGTGTATTGCTGCAGTTAGAGGCCAGGTGGCAAATGAGAAAAGGCTGCTCTGGCAGTTGGCATGTTAGTCAGGATCTTGGGAGGCTCCTTGTGCTGCAAACCTCTAAGAATCTGGGCAGGTTAGAAATGATTTCTCTCTCCTAGTACTGGTTATTGAAATGTTATGCATCTTCTCTGAGTTAACTGTCTCAGCTCACTCTGCTGTGAATGGATAGGCATTTCATCCCACATCACTTAACTGTGTCACAGACTAGGATGAATCACCCTGTGGAGATGCTTGTCTCTCTGTGTAAACCCCACACAAAGGCAGTAGTGGAGTGCCTAAGCCCAAATGTCTAACTAGGAGATGCCTGAGTTATAACAAATCAGCCCTCTTTATGTAGTTACATTTAGTTGAGAGATTATCATTCCTTCCTATATCACAGGTACACGGATTTAACAGTGCTCCCATGTTCTTTTGAAGGAAACTATTACTGCAAAAATAAAATGAACTATTAGAATTTTAATTATTTATAATATTAAAAATGTGTGTATATATATTAATGTGTTTACATATACAGGTTTTGTGGTTGTCTCAGATTTTTGAACGCTGCTGAAAGGAAGAGATCTTAAGAATGCAGGACAGAGACATAAAGGCTTTTGCTTCCGTAGGAAATACACAGCTGTTTTGTGGCAATATCTTGATTAACACACAGAGGTAGGACGTGAGAATGCCTAGCTAGTATGTGATGCTCTGTAAGTCATGCTCATTGCTGGTTGGTATTTTTTTTCTTTTTAGATTGTGATGGATTTCAAACACCCTGATGGCCACACAGCGGCAGTTATGCTGCCTCGACGCAGTTTATTGGTGATGACTGGTGAATCCAGATACTTGTGGACACATGGGTATGTGTAAGAGCCCCTGTCTACTAATAATGAATGAGAATGTATGTTACTTATTTGCTTTGTCAACAGTATTCTGTGTTGAAAATTACTCTGGAAGAAATCAATGAGGTTTTGGGATAATTAGACAAATTCCTTCCTTGTCCAGATGCTGCTCAGATTACATTGGAAAACTGGGGACTTTAGGAAGCTGGTAGTCAGTCCCTGAGCTGCAGCTCTTACAAGTTGTTTCACTCAGAAGTCCCTTTCACTTTTCAGTTTGAAAGTCCTCTAAGGTGGCAAGGAGTTGATTGTAGTGGAATTAGCTTCATTTCTTTTTCCTCCTTTCAGCCCAGTTTTTCCCACTGTATCACATATGCCGAAGCCTTTGAAGAAGGGTTGGTTTAGGAGGGTGACTGCTGTATAGAAGGCTTTAGTGTCACAAAAGGGAGTGAGTTTTCCTGGGCTTCTTCCTGTTGCCTTAGGACCATGTCAACTACTGATAAGGCTGCTTTGTAGTGAAACAGGTTTGGGATCCTGGAAAAGAGATTTCTTGAAATGTGTCTTGAGGCTTTGCTTATTGTACAGTCTAAATAAGATTCTTGACTCGTGCATCACAGGGAAGTACTTACAATAGGAGTGCTAGAGTCAAAAAGGCTAAGAACTTGGCAAGGTCTGAGTGACAGTAGTTTACTTCAGAAGAATATATAAACCCTCCTATTGCACAGAAATGCCCATGGTAAATGTTTCTTCCTTTGCTCAATCCAAGGAGGGTCACTGGTTACAGCAGGAAATGGGAGAGACTAATTACATCTTATAAATTAAAGGCCAGATCCTTTTATTGGCAAATCTCCTGCCTTCTAGTTTTACTGGTTATTTTGTATAGTGAAGAAGAGTGAATGTGAACTCCCCAATGGCCTGTATGTTGTTCATTTTTGTAGAGCGCTTACACCACCTGTGTAGTTGCTCATTAAATCATTGTAAAAAGCAGCTGGGTACTCCTGATGTGTATCATTCCAGGCAATGGAGTCCTTTGTTTTTTAGTATACAAGACTAGAGGTGGATCACAGCATTATAAGCTTCTTACTCAATTCTGTCAAATACTGTCTGCCATTTCTGGTGGGGTGTTCAGTTTTTTTGTAAGTGATCTTGCTGGCTTGGAGTGGTGCAGGGGAACAATCAGGTTGACTCCAGCTGTGACCTGTCCCATTAGCCCAGGCCATGGTGTGGGGCAGGCTGAGGCCACATGGGGACATCAGCCAGGGGTCCAGGCCTGGATCAGCAGGACTATGGCCAAGCATAGACAGCTGTGACGCATCTGGGCTGTGGCTTGGGCATGGTGCAGCAGGACAGCCTCTACTTAAAAGCAGCTTCTGAGGGAAGAGGGATTGCCCTGGTTGAGGCCTCTGGTTTGCTTCACAAGAGCTTTCTCCAGGACCACTAGCTCTGCTCTTCCCAAGTTGGCCATGCACCCCAACAGCCTAACGTGTGGGAGGGGGACAGATAATGCACACGTTCCACTTGCAGTAACTGCCAGCCTATGCAGTTTGGGGTGGTATAGCTGCCTATTAAGAACTAGACTGAGATCAGTACTTAATTCACTTTTACCTTCAATGACAATTGTGTTTTGGAAACCAAGGATGCAAGCTATGTTTCTAATGAAGATCTCAAGTCTTCCTACCCCTGTATTCCCATCCCCTCTGCTTGTTTGCTCTTCCTAAAAATAGCTTTTCTGTATGGTAAATGTTTTTAGAAGCAGTAGTTGGTCAATGTACTCAACTAGGGTAAATTAGTATTGGAATCTCAATATTTCAGAGTAGGAAATACTTATTTGTCTTCCTTTTATCTTTTTTTCCAATTATATTTTGCCAGTAAAGAGCAAGCTTTTATTTATGTTAGTGAAACATGCTATTGCAATAAGTAAGATTGATCAACCAGCAAGGAAGTATAGTTAATTGACTTACATCAGAATGGTTTTAAGATCATTTGTGATGTCTTTTTTTCTATTCCTCAGATGTCAAATTAAAGAGCAAAAGGTTCATTTTTGGAGTAATTCTGGAAATGCTTTAATTGTGTATATTTGGATGTCAAAAGGATTAGGGACTTCATTTTATCCCTGTTAAGAAAGTATGAAAAGCATTTTCATTCTATCCTCTCTGATAGCGTGTATCTGAAGGAAACATAAGGTTAAGAAATCATCAGGTCGACCAAAGGATATGTGCTTTTTACGCCTCGTAGGTGAAAATAAAACTATGATTTCACAGTCAGTGAATTTTATTTTTGTATGGAAAAACATTGTTCCCGATACTGTAACAATAAGACCAAGATGATGGGCAGCATTTTGTTTTTGACGTTGAGATACACTAGAACACTAGATAAAAGGCTGAGCTTTCATGTAGCTGTCATAGGTTAACCTAAAATCTACCGGCACCCATGACAGGGGTATAGACGGCCTGCAGGGCCGCTATCCCAAAAGGAAAAGAAAACAGAGAAAGAGAAAATAAATACAGCGGCAACGATCTAAGGAGGCACACTATTTTACTAAATAATATATCGGAATACAGAATAACACAATATAATGCAATATAATTGGAATTAAGGCTAACAAATCAAGTAAAATAAGAGAGTGAGTCCCGAAACCGAGAGGCCTACTGTAACTCTAGGCGAAACGGCTGGAACGCTCCCACACGGCTCTCCCTCTGGCTGGCAGGATCCAAGAGAGCGAGTCCAGCACTGAAGTGAGATTATATAGTCCTGGTCATATGACTGACCGTGGTGCTCCCTGGGACATGTAGTCTTCTTTCTATGAGCAACAGATTCGTCAAAATTATCTATGCTTAACATGATGTTATGATGTGGAATATTGATAGCAAAATTACAAAATTGCAAAACCATGACAGTAGCATGGACAAAAGGAGAATCATGTGGATTGAAAGTGTGGAACCTGGAAATAGGCTGTGTCTGAAAACATTAGTGCCTAGCATGCACAACTTATTGCTGCAAGTACAAATATGCTTTACATAAACAGTGAAGCCAATAAAAAAATCTGCAGACTTTGGGCTTGAAGTTCAGATGTCAACGGAATTTTGACCATCCTTAACTGATTATTTAATCACTGTTTCATTAGCTGGATAGGGCAGTTCTTTATTAGACCCCCATAGCTGCCTTTAGGCAATTTTTATACCTGAGGCTGCGTTGTCTTCTTTGTACAAGAACGACACAGACAACGAATGTGCTGCTTTATGACCTTCAAACAGGAGGGACCCACAGTCTTTCTCTATGATTGGATTGAAGACCAACTTCTCTGACAAAAGGGATGAAAAATAACAAGTACTGGCATGGCTGCCTTCTCATCATTCAGATCATTCTTTTGCTTGGTTAAGTACAAGCACTGATCTGCAGTTTTGTGTAACCTGCAGAAAAGTTCCAGTACGACTAAGGATTGTGTCTGATGGCTCTGCTTTATTAAAAGATGTAAGATACTTTTTTTTCCCTCTCCCTTTTACCTCAACCTATGAGGGTTAGAATCATAGAATCTTTTTTTACAGGTTAAGCTCAGCTAACTAATATAGAAGTCACTTTTATACTGAGAGTTTGTCCTGCTGGGAATCAAGTACTTTGAAGTCAGCAGCTCTGAAGAGGCTTCACTGGGCCGACTCTTCCTTAGAGATGGCTTTTTTTTTTTTTTTTTTCTTTTCCTTGAGGAAATTTCTGCATTAGTCTCGTTGAGAACTGAGCTCAGGAAGTGTTTTAGTGTGACAGTAACAGCTTTGAAGAGCTAAACTATTTCCCTGAAGAGTTTCTATTTTGTTCCAAGAGTATCTACTTAGTCCCATGTGCAAGTGGTAGGAAACCACATGTGGTTTTATTTTCACATTTTGCTCTTGTCAACTTTGTGAGAGATCCACAGAATCACCAAATCATCAAGGTTGGAGAAAAGGCCCACAAGATCACCCAGTCCAACCATCCATCCATCACCAATAGTTCTCACTAAGCCATGTCCCTCAACACAGTGTCCAAATGTTGCTTGAACACCTCCAGGGTTGGTGACTCCACCACCTCCCTGGGCAGCCCATTCCACTGCCTGACCACTCTTTCAAAGGAGTAGCATTCCCTAACATCCAGCCTGAACCTCCCCTGGCACAGCTTGAAGCCATTTCTCTAGTCCTATTACCAGTTACACGAGAGAAGAGGCTGACCCCCAGCTCACAGCAATCTCCCTTCAGGTAGTTATAGAGAGCAATAAGGTCTCCCCTGAGCCTCCTCTTCTCCAGGTTGAACAGTTCCAGCTCTTTCAGCCTCTCCTCATAAGGCCTGTGCTCCATCCCCCACCAGCTTTGTTGCCCTTCTTTGAGCATGCAACAGGGCCTCAGTGTCTTTCTTGCAGTGAGGGGCCCTAACCTGGACACAGTACTCGAGGTGCGGCCTCACCAGTGCTGAGTACAGGGGGACAATCACTTCCCTGTTCCTGCTGGCAACACTGTTTCTGATGCAAGCCGGGATGCCGTTGGCCTTCTTGGCCACCTGGGCACACTGCTGGCTCATGTTCAGCCGAGCATCAATCAATAACCCCAGGTCCGTTTCCTCTACACACTCTTCCAGCCACTCCGCCCCAAGCCTGCAGTGCTGCCTGGGGTTGTTGTGGCCAAAGTGCAGGACCCGGCATTTGGACCTCATCCCATTGGCTTCAGCCCAGCTATTCAGCCTATCCAGGTCCCTCTGAAGGGCCTCCCTACCCCCAGGCAGACTGACGCTTCCAGCCAACTTGGTGTCATCTACAAACTTACTGAGGGTGCACTCAATGCCCTCATCCAGGTCATCAATAAAGATACTGAAGAGCATTTTTGCAGATCTGTGATGTGCTCCAGTCTTTATATATTCTCCAGTCAATTAACAGAAAAGCAATTGTGTTGTAAAGCAGAGTTAATTGAAGAGATTTGCTTGTAAGAAAAAACTTCAATCTGCAAGTTTAGAGCTGGTCAATACTCTTGTTTTAAATCCATAGCCACCATTTTTAGTAGCGTATTTTATCTTTAAGAAGTATATTTCAGATAAAGTCCTAACAAAATAATCACGCTTACCGAGGGAAAGAAAGGAAGAGAGAGAAAATGTAATTCATTTCAATTAAATAACACGTTAATTAACTTCATTAGTTTATGTGTCAGTACCTCTTTTCTTTAAAACATAATCTGGAAACAGAAGCAGTAGTACATTAAATAGTGTGCTGTAGTCACGCTTGTCAGTGTTTAAGAATTGCCTTCTTATGAAGATGAATGGTTGTTTTTTTTTTTTTCTGATGCAAATTAAATCAATCTTTGATTTTATGTTATTTTGTTTTAGGATTACACCCAGAAAATACGATGTCATTCAAGCATCTGAACTTGGACAGAAGGTTGGAACAATCACTGCTGATGTTAGAGATTTGACACTAAAACGAAGGGAAACAAGGACGTCATTTACATTTAGGAAAGTGAGGAGAAGTTCTTGCAACTGCAGTAAGTGTCTTGAGGTGCATTTCTGGTCAAAATGGTTATTTCTGATATGCAAGAATTTTTTGAGGAAAGTATTTTGCCCCTTTAGTTAGTTTTGGCAGTCCTAGTAGCTATTTGTAAACAGTTCATGGTTCACTGTACTGTATGCTTTGAACTGATAGCATCCACATGGCTGCTGGAGTTTCTAAGGGTAGCAAGACATTTGTGTAACACCTGAGTCAGGCAATTAATCTGAAATCTTGGATTTTACTGGCACCTCAAGTGCTGGAATAATCAACTATAATGGAAGTAGAACTATTCTTTGGGTTCTCATCAATTCTGGTGATTTTTCACTAGAAGAGAACTGCAGTTTTGTGAAGATGAGTGTGTGAGGGAAGGAAAAGCAATCAGATCTGCAGTAATAGAGCCATGCTTATCTGCAGTGATAGAACCTTAGGACAGGTGATAGTTGATAGATGGCTCAATAGTTATGTGGAAATGAAATCCATTTGTGTCCTGAGAACAGACCTGTCCTGATCACTTACAGACAGCCTCCACTACACGAGGTCAGATTGATTGTTATAAAATCATCGAATACATCTGCAGTTTGATCCACGTTTCAGTTTTTGAAAGGTGAAGAAGGGAATAAAGCATTTGTTGCGTTTCAGTATTTTACTTTTTGCTTTCTTTTGCTTAGAATATTTATTCAGAATAGAATGACTTTGCTAACAATTTTTTCTTGCTTTTCTGTTGCTGCATCTAGTTTACCCATCTGTCTGTGACAGCCAGAAAGGACAGCAAAGACGAGCAGAACCATCATTTCCTCACAGTGAGATGGAGGCCTCGGAGCTGGAGCAGGAATATGTACACAAGGTGTATGAAGAGATTGCCACGCACTTCAGCAGTACCAGGCACAGCCCATGGCCTCGAGTTGTAGAGTTTCTCAAGTCGCTGCCTGAAGGGTCAATAGTTGCTGATGTTGGTTGTGGTAATGGGAAATATCTAGGCATCAACAGGGATCTGTACATGGTAAGTAGTAGCTACTGTCATTTGTTTTCAGCAGTACCAGTTTCTATTGTGTCTCACAGTTGTGAGATGCTGGAGCTTCAGCTGTGGGAAAAGTGCTAAGAGCAGGAAGCTGTTGCCTGATCGAAGGTGAATTACCAGTTATGTTAGGCTTCCACATTGATCTGCTGTGTGTGGCAACCTTTTTCTCAAACCCATTTTTACTTTGCAAGTCAGATTATATTAATAGAAGAAGTAGTAATGGGTGCAGTGGGTAGAATAATTGTAAGGGATCCTTTTGGCTTTTTTGCCGGTGTTGTAGAGTAAGGTTCTTAAAAGGGAAAAGAGTAGGGCAGTTTGAGTTTTTCCAGCAAGTGTGTAATTTGGCTGGTGGGTGGGAAATGTATGAGTTGCTGAAATCACCACAAGCAGTGCTTCTTTCTACACATTCTCTTCAGTTCCATTTGGCCCGGTGGCATGGCTTATTTGTGAACAGTAGTGTCTGGCTTCTCCACTTGGATCTGTGCATAGGCCACATAAATATGCCAACGAAATTCCTCTGGAATCTCTACTTCAGCTCAGATTTCAAACTTTTCTCGCTCCTTTTCCTTGCTTTTCCAGAGTCCTGATGTCATTCTTCATGTGTTGTCATCACCTTTCCTGTCTCACGGTCTGTGACTTAGCCCACTTTTACTTACCTCTCTTCCAATAATGGGGACATGAAGGACATACAAATACAAAGCAATATATATATATTTATAATACATTAGTATATATTAATATATATCTAATTTAATATATATATATATTTAATTGCAAATATTTAAGAGCCTTTTTTGCAACATCAAAGTTTTTCTTTTTGCCCCAAATAAATATTGGAGAGGTGTGTGTTGTGCTCTCGCCTGTTCCAGAATTGTGATTCTTTTGTGTTTGTACTATGAAGCACTTAGAATTTTTCAAGCCTGATGGATCTCTTGTAAGTCAAAGCATTCATTATTAATAATAAAAGTCAGACTTGTTTGTCTGTTACAACAGAGAAACAGAAGTTTCTATCTTGCTATTTTTATACAGCTATAAAACATAAGTTGTTATTTACAGCCCTGTCTGTGTTTGTAGTACATTAATTTCCATTACTCCCTTATAAGCTAGGAAAAAAATCAGCTGATTTATAAGTAGACGTGTTTGTGCCTGGCTGCTGTGGGCTGAAAATAATTGTTTATGTTTCATACATTTCAGTCTTTCACTCCTGACTGCAAGAAAAATCATTAAACTTAAGTAGAGAAGGAAAAACTTTTCCAGGGCTTCATATAGGTCATTTAGTCCTAGAATTAATTTGGTGAATTGCTGTTTTGTAGCCTGTGGTGGGCTTTTGTTGTGAAATCTCTTCGAGATGCTGTATTCAGAAATTCCCAGCACCTGTGTGTTCTCTGTGGCCCGCAGTTAATCAAGGGTAAGGTGCATATCCTGGCAGTTAAGGGAATGCCAGCCCTTCCCTTTAGTTACTGCAGGAGTTACTAGTTCCATGTGTACCTGCAGAAATCTAAAGTGTGAAAAGTGAAAGAGAGGAGGCTTTTAAAGGTGACTTTGAAACAGTTGAAAATCAGAATCTGGAAACTTTCATTCTGTTGGCCCTTTGCTGTGGGCTGGGTGTGAATTCGAGGGAGAGGAGATACAGAGTATACTTTATGTATTAGATGCATTACTGAGATAAGGCCTTTATGTACAGGGAGTCAGTTTCCCCCCACATTTTCTCCTCTTGACTTGGGGCATAAAAGTCAGGCAGAAGCTTACTGAATTGCTTCAGCCTTCGCAGCACTGCTGTGGCTTGCTAAGTTTTGGTGCTCAGTGCATGGGAGCTGTTAGTCTAAGCCCTGTTAGCAAAGAGGCAGAAAGCAATGGTGTGAAATAAGAGTTGTGAAATAAGTGTTTGGGGAGAGCACTGTTAGCACAGCCATGTAGCTTGCTGTGTTTTGACTCAGAAATACTGAAAACTAGGTAGAGGGACCCAAGAGCAAGTAATGTGCTACACAGGTTAGTTTGTGTTTATAGACAGCATTCAAGGTGTAGCTGTAATGGTGGGTCAAAGTTAAGGTACCTCCTTATATTACATTATAAGGAGGTACTCTCTCTGAAAATATCTTCACTGTGCCCCATACTGTCATATCTACTTCAGGTTCTTTAGATGAGATGTGAAGAATTACAGTTACGTTCAGTGAAAATGACAGTTTTGTAATGGCTGCATTATTGAGACACAGTCAAGGGACGGCAATTTCATGACAAACAGAAAGTGAGATTAAGAATGTCCAGGAGTGATAGAATCCATGTCTGATGTAGTTAGGGAAAGACCGGAGAAAGAATCTGAGTCCAGTTGTCTCAGATTACTTTTCTTCTCTGTCACTCCCAGCTTTTTTAACTGTTGAAAAGAGTACCAAAGAGAAATGTCTGCAGGGTTATGTGGTTGGTTGGATGGGTTTTTTATGCAGTCCCCTCCCCATCCAACTTCATTATGGATTTTTTGAACACTTTGACTGTTTGTATTTCAGTGTTATTAAGCTCAACATCCATATCTATAAACAGGGCTTTTATTCTATAGAATGCAGTATTTCAGCCTTTCCCACACATAAGCACCACAAGGGTTTCATTACAGAGCCTATTGATATAATTGCAGCATATCTTATCCATTTTTATGGGCTGTAGCTCTGTCTTTATGGTTTCCCGTGTCTGTGCAGGTGTGATGGTGTGCAGATCCCAATAGGGGCATCCCTGTGTGGGACTAAGGTGTGACTGAAGCCTTTCAGTTTTCTGGTTTACACTTCTAATTGAATGGATACACTGGTAGGAAATGTAGTAGCAACTGAAAAAAGCATTGGGTAGATATTTGTACTGAGAGAAGTGACTCTACTCACCAGAGTAGTTATGCTAGGAAGAAAAATGATGGCAGTACAGGAGCCCTACTGGATTGTTTTAATATAGACATTCATATCTTTTTATTGTTATTTTTTCCCTTCTTCTCTGCTTTACTGTCCTAAACTGTATTTTGCCAGGGTTTGGGGAGGAGGAATGGTGAAGATCTGCATTAATGTTGAATAAAATGGCTATATTGGATCCATGCTGCTTGAGGGCAGGTTCCTATCCAAAGGACTTAGCAGTAAATAAAACCTGGAGGGGGCAAAACCAACTGGCAGTGGTATACTTGGAGCCAGATCACAGGATATTTTAGCAATTGAAGGGTGAAGCAGAGGAACCTTTCCTGCCCTTTTTTCTCAGTGAATAGGAATTGTTAGAATGGTGGGAGATCTGGGTCTGAAGAGAGCTCAGAAGGCACCCTGACTGCATGGAATGGAGAAACAAAACACTACGTGACAAGAATACTAAAGGGCAGGCAGACCAACTGGAGCAGAGAGATTTGTCTTGCAGTGTTTGTGCTGGTGTCTTTTTTTCTTCGTGTGTGTGTTGGAATGTAATTGGGTTCCTTGAGGCTCTGACGCCATTAATTATAGCTGCAGCAATTCTCTAGGGAACCATATCATTCCATTTGGTGGTTGGATTTCAGAATTAGATGTACTTTCCTTTATTACTTTCTAATGTGCTGCACCAGTCAGGTTTACAGATACTCAAATGAGCTCATTCAGCCAGATGGAGTTTAGTAATGATGAGATAACATAGAAAGAAAATACATAATGGTGGGCGATGCTGACCTGTCTTTACCTATCTTTATTTAAGCCTGCAGGATTTGCAGTACCATTACAAAGCAAGCTATTTGTCTAGTGCTCTTTTCCCCTAATGATCAATTCCATGCCACTGCATTAAGTAGATTTATAAAATTTAGTTTTAACTACTCCTGGATGAAATGGTGTAGATGAAGTCAGCTGGGTAGATGAAGTCCGGGATGGGATCTTTGCTTGTGTTATCTCATTCCAAGGAGCCCAATACAGAGCTCCTGGAAATTCATAGAAGTCACAGGTGTCACTTCTCTTTTTCTCTTTCCTGCTCCTTTTCATCTTAGTCTTTTTTTACTTCTTTCATTTATCCAAGGCTTTGCTGATAACACATTTCCTGGCTTAAAAACAAGAGTTGGATGCAGGTAGTGTTTATCCAGATATAATGAAAATTAGTGCCCAAAATCCCGTCTTCTGAGGAGATGCTAAAAGATTCAAAGCAACTTGCTGAGAGGTGGACTGGCTAAAAGGTGGATTCAGCTGAACAGTCAGCTGTGCTGTGTGAGATAAATAAGAAACTGGGTGTCTGAAGCAATGAGTTGGATTTGGAAAACTCAGGAAATAGGTGTATGTAAAGATAGAGAGGACTCGAGAGGTAAGAAGAAATATGAAACCTTAAAAATGTTTAAAGCTCAACTCACCAAGGAGTGTTCTAGGTTAAGATCCTCCTCATTTTGGACACTGAGCTAATTCCTCTACCTTTCTATGCTATTCTAGATGAGAACTCAGACTGTACCCTACGGTAAGCATCAACATCAGCAATATGAACCGGTGAAAATTAAAGCATTATTGTTACATTTCGAGATTTTTATGTAATGGTTTGATTGCGTGTTTGATTGGAGAGAGAAGAAGTAAAACTACGTAAAAGCATTTCTTTGAACTGTTTTCTGTGAACGCAGCATCATCACAGCAAAGCTTCACTCATGCTTCGGAATTAGAAATCAGAATTGGGAAGAGCTGAGTTTGAGGTTTCTATCTCCTGCTGAAGATGTGTTCTGAGGAGACATGCCTCTTGTTCTGAAATATGCTTTATATGTTCATAAAAATCATAGATAGTCTTGGTTTCCCCCTGTAAGCTGGCACCGCACCACTGAAATTAGCTGCTTGTTGCCAGCTTCTTGTTTTCTAAGAGGCTGAAACCAGTACGTAACTGGTTTTGAATGAATGTGTGTTTCTTGTAAGCTACCAAATATGGAAATGCCTTGATTATCATTCTCTTAAAATATCATGCAAGGGTAATTCCAGTAAGGATGCTAAATTTGCTTAACTCCAGCACCAGGTGGATTTGGGATGACTCCACACGTTCAGAGTTTATGTATACGCATGCAGCACCTATTACAATGTTTATATCAAAGCCAACGTAAAGGTATGCTGAATGCACCTATCTCAGAGCAGCTGTGCATTCACACCGGTCCATTTCAAGGTCTCAATTTCCATTGCAAAATGGAATCTTTTTGCTTTGGATGTAGATTCACTTCAACAAGTATGACATTACAAGTAAGCCCGACTTCGTAATTATTTGATATAATTTAGATGCAAATGAGGAATTCACATTCTAGCAGTTGTGTCTTTGTTCTTGTTTGCAGTTCATTGAGTTTCATTAACATACACTGTAGTCCCTTTCAAGGTCATTTTTGGAGGGGAAGATTAAATTTCACTGTCCAACCTGTTCTTACTACACAAGCGTGGGGCCCAAGCAATTATTTCTGGGAAAGCTTTTGAAAGTTGCAGGTACTCTTCTTCCTCCTCTTTCAGCCAGCATCAAATTGGGTCCTTTGACTTTTAATAAATACTGCATTCTAATGTCTCAATTGCAGAAGTGGTGAAGGGTGCTGGTAATGAGGTGTGGAATCTCCAGCATGCAGGTTGTCAGCTAAATTCATTCCATGATGAGAGTAATTTAAAGACACTTCAGTTGGTATCCAGTGTGAAATGATGGGATTTATGTTTACTTCCAAGTAAACAAGATTTCCCTCTTTTGTTCACTCTGTGCTTCAGTAAACCCTGAGAAGAGGCCAAGAAATAAATGGGAAGAAGGTGCTACTGGGATTGATCTTCTTAGTTCTGTTTAGAGCTAATTGTCAGAACAATATGTACATACACATAGTGCTGGTTTGGGGGAAAGTTATCCTGGGTTCTCAGCTTGGTATTTTCACAACAGTTTCATTTACTTTGGACCCAAAGTTATGCTCACAGAATCACAGAATGACCCAGGTTGGAAGGGATCGTGAAGCTCCAACCCCCCTGACTGGCAGAGCCACCAAATTCCATGTTTACTCGATCAGGTTGCCCAGGGCCCCATCCAACTTGGCCTTGAACACTTCCAGGGATGGGGCATCCACAATGTCCCTGGGCAGCCTGTTCCAGGACCTCACCACTCTCCTAGTAAAGAACTTCCCCCAAAGGGTTCAAAGTCTCTGGAAGCTCACTTGGAAGCTTTCAGGAAATCTGGCTGGAACAGAATCCTGGTTTTCTTCAAAGCTGTGATGGTAGATGGAAAGCTAAAAGAATTTTAACTAACACAATTAATTGGGAGATGTAATGGAAAATGTGTTTATTTTTATCAATTGCTCCAAAAGAGATTTTTAATTTTGGCAATCCTGTCGTCTCTGCTGAGCTGATGAATTGGAGCAATCTGCTGTACTTCTGGCATCAGGGATGGTTTAGTATTCTTCCTGCGTGAAATAAGATAAACACTGTCAGCAGTAATTACTTAGGAACCTGACTCTGCTCTTGGTTATCTGTTTGCTGCTGATCATTGAAAACAAAAATAAATTTCATGTTCTCATGCAAGCTGAGTTTGATATATGACTTTGTAACAGGTTTTTGGTTTGAATATCATGTGTGCTTGGCAGACGTAAAAATGAGGGTGGTGTATGCATCACTCCATTTATCCCTATAGAAGGGTCTTAATCCGTTTGGATTTATTGTTTCTTTGCAAGAGTGTAAGAAAAGGTTCTTTTCCTAGATGCTTTTTCTTACTGTCTTTGACACTGGGTAAAGGGGAAAAAAAGCATTTCATGCCGTGTTTCAGAATGGCTTGTGGAGATCATAGAATCATAGAATCACAAGGTTGGAAAGGACCTATAAGATCATCTAGTCCAACCATCCTCCCTTTACCATACCTACAGATAACCCCTAAACCATATCTCCTAGCTCCCTATCCAGATGCTAGAGATCATTTGGACTGTACAGGAACTTGGAAAATTGCATTGTGCTGAAGATGAGAACTTAGCCTTCTGTGTGTTTTGGTGCTGAGGTAGAAAGGGAATGTACCTCAGCACTTCCTTACCTAGACTGAAATGACAGAACGTGAGGTTGTGCGACATACTTCAGAGTCTCCACTTTGGCATTTATACTTGTAGATTCAGCATTTTTTAGTTCAGTATTTGTCTGCTTAAGTTGTCCTTGTGTTAAGGGTGGCAGCTGAAAGGAACTGAAAATACCAGGGCAGGATTTGGTCACCTCTTTGCTGTTTTCTGGTCTCAAGATACCATCGGAGCCCGTTCTGAAAAATGTTATGCTGAGAGCTGTTCTGTCCTATCTTGGTTCCAACCTGAGGAGCTGTGATGAGCGAGCAGCCGATCTGCTTCTTTCGCTTTTAAGTGAACATTTTTGTCTTTTTTTTGTCAGTATCCAGGATTCATAAAGTTCTCTTAATGAAGGCTATTTTTTGTGCTTGCTCTTGGTTTTCTTTTGAACTAGAATGTGTTACCTTGGTAGGAGACTGTGATGACTCTATTACTGGAAGCATCAAGTGAAAATCATTTTTCAGTCTTGTAATTATCCTTCTTATGAAAAGCTTAATGGAACACTTTGTGTTACAGATCGGCTGTGATCGCAGCAAAAACCTTGTGGATATTTGTGGAGAAAAACATTCCCAGGCTTTTGTCTGTGATGCCCTGTCAGTGCCGATCCGGAGCGGTTCTTGTGATGCCTGCATCTCTATTGCTGTCATCCACCACTTTTCAACAGCAGTAAGTCGCCCTTCTCTGTGCACCACTGTGCTCTTGCGTTGCTCTGCAGAGCTACTAATATTATTTAAAACTGAACAAAAGAAAAAAGCAGCAAAACAACTCAATAGGTTGGGATCATGGGAACAAAACAGAACAGCAATGTGAAGTGAAAATCAAAGGGGTGTGTTTGGTATTAAGCAGTTGTCAGAGCAGAACTAAACTGTTGGACTGCTCTACCTCTGAGACACTCTCTTTGCATTCTCCTTCTCCCCATTGGGTACACTTGCACTTCCTGGCACTTTAATCTTCTAGGTGTTTGTGTTTCCTTTTGTTCTGCTTACAATTAATGACTCTGGAGAAAGTGGGCTTTGCTTTGAGATTCAGGAAATGCATCATTTCCAGGCTCAGATATTGAACAGATCTCATGGTTTTAGTTCTGTGGATTAATCCTGAAGAGAAAGGGGACACTGCTCATTTGGTCCCTGTATCTCTGTGCTGTCTGAGCTTCAGGCAGGAGCCGTGCAGCTGTAACAAGCTGCTAGACCATGGAACTGTGATACCCTAGAGTCACCTTACAGAAATGAAGTGAATGTTTCCAAATGCAGTATGAAAAATAGGAAGCAGACTTATTTTGGAGAAGGCTGACACATCTTCATTGGGGTGATTGTAGGATCTGTGTTGAAGCTGTGAATTTAACTTCTTCGACTGCAAACTATATTTTAATCTAGAATTTTAGATCATCACAGAATCATAGAATGGCTTGGGTTGGAAAGGACCTCAAGGATCATCAAGCTCTAGCCCCTGGCAGGGCTGCCGACCTTTACATTTAATACTAGACCAGGCTGCCCAGGGCCCCATCCAACCTGGCCTTGAACACCTCCAGGAATGGGGCATCCACAGCCTCTCTGGGCAGCCTGTTCCAGCATATCACCACTCTCATAGTAAAGAACTTCCCCATGACATCTAACCTAAATCTTCCCTCCTTCAACTTAAAACCATTTCCCCTTGTCCTGCTTTTATCTACCCTTTCAAAGACTAGAAGATCTCAATCGACTTCATTGATAGACCATCATTTCCAACTGGGCTGAAATGTCCAGGAAATCCTGGTCAGCACAGCACTGTTTTCAAAAGGCAAGAGAACTGTGTTCAGGAAAATGGTTTCCTTTGTGTATCGTGGCCTACATTATGAATTATTTCCCACTGCTTGGTCATTAGAGGAGTATAGCACTGTGTGCTCATACATGCCAGGCAAAAAGTAGAGCCCAGTAGAAAAAATTTCACTGACCTTTATTATACATCGGGGATGGTCCTGCCAGGTCCACTCTCCCGTCTTTTCTGTTTATCTGTATGCCAGCTTCCCACTTCTGCTTTTTCTTTATAGGAAAGAAGGCTGGCAGCTATCCGTGAACTAGCCCGGCTTCTAAAGCCTGGTGGAACGGCACTCATTTATGTCTGGGCAATGGAGCAAGAATACAAAAACCAGAAGTCTAAATATCTTAAGGAGAAGCATAGCAGCAAGGACAAGGAGGAGGAAAGCAATACTGACACTCCCCAGAGACTGCTTGATGATCAAAAGCCTGATAGCAGCATCCAAGGCTCAGCATGTTCTGACCAACTCCTTGATGACTCAGAGGACAAATGCCATGCTGCAAAGCCAGTAGCAGACTCCAGGCTTCCTGTTCACACCAACCGGACCTCCTTTCACTCCCAGGATATGCTGGTTCCCTGGCACCTGAAAGGTGGCAACAAAAAGAAAGGGGCGAGTGTTGACAAAGTGTCATTTCCAACTGGCTGTAAGGAATCGCAGGAACTCAGCCCTGTTTTCCACCGCTACTACCACGTGTTCCGTGAAGGAGAACTGGAAGCAGCGTGCAGATCCTTGGACTGTGTGAGGATTCTGAAGAATTACTATGATCAGGGAAATTGGTGCGTGGTTCTAGAAAAGCTGTAGACCGCGGTACTTCCTCCATTGCCCTTCTTTTCTGTGGAAGTATTTTTAATGCAGACTGTAGCTATTACTTCTTTTCAAATATCAGAATAAAAGACCGTTTATTAATGGTAATGAACACTGCGTGCCTGTGCTAGCAAAATAATGACTAAACTCTTGGTTTAATTTTTTATTGAGGCACTGCATGGGCTTGTCCCTTACACTGCTGAGTGTAACTTGACTTTGGAGCAGAGCTGGGCTGGGTGACTCCCGGACTGAGGGACAGACACAGTGTCTGTGCACTGACTGACTGAACTGGGCTGACTGTCATTTCAGGTCACCATGGATTCTGTTCATTCAAGAAGAGGTAGGAAGATGTCAAGAAATGTGGAGATGTAGCATTGAGAAACGTAGTGGGCATGGTGGGGTTGGATTAATGGTTGGACCAGATGGTCTGAGTAGTCTCTTCCAACCTTAATGATTCTAGGATTCTGTCATGGGGATCACTGGCTTGGGAAGCTCCGGTGAGTAAAGCTTGCTGTGTGTAATTCCTTACTGCAGGTGGAGGTTCCTGCCCTGTGCCAGCAAACCTCAGATGTTGTGACCAGAGGAGGCAGTCTGTGCTGGAGGTCCGGTCTTCACTGAGCAGTAGCAGCAGAAGTCTCAGATGTGTTACTTTGCCTGCCTCCCTTTCCTTCTTTTTCAGAAAGCAGGGATTCCCCCAGCTGAGGGCTCTTCCATGGACCCCCACAGACCTGTCCTGAGGCCATCTGGTCCAACTCCCTTGCCATGAGCAGAGACACCTACAGCTCTATCAGGTGCTCAGAGCCCTGTCTAGGTCACTCTTTAATCCTGCAGACATCAGTCTGCTCTCTGCAGACAAAGCAGTTAATCTGTACAAGAGATGCAGGTATTTAGGTCAAGGTCTTTTCTCTCAATTTATATTCTCAGAATGCTTTGAGAGGTACAGAAACAGAATGTCTGGAGCTGAGAGCAGTTCGTTTTGTCTCAGGTGTTTCAGACTTGTTCAAAAGGGGCAGTGTTTCAGTGAGGGTTTGACAGACACAGTGGCAGCCCAATGCTGATGCAGACAGTAGCAGCTCATGTTGAAAATAAAGGTCCTCCTGAGCAGATCTGGGCTATTTATCCTGCATGTGTGTATGTGACAGAGTTACCTAGATCAGTCTATGTCCGTGATGGGGGCAGTAGGACTGTGGGCCCCCCGGCCCCAAAAATGGGAAGGGAAAAAAGGAAAAGGGGTAGGGATATGGGAGCTGGGCTCAAGGAAATAAACAGAGAAGTGGCAACGATCTAAGGAGGAAAACTTATTTTATTAACCATGATATTGGAATGCAGGATAACACAATATAATACAATCTAATTGAAATTGAAGCTAGTGAATAGAAAAATAAGAGAGAGAGGTTTCTGAAGACTGAGAATCCTACTTTGAAATTGGAGGCGCCCCGGCTTGGAAGCACACCCACACCCACTGCCTGGCAGTGAGAGAGAGCCAGCATCACTTCCATGATGTGTTTCCCTCTCTGACCGTGAGATCCTCTGGGACGTGTAGTTCTTCTCTGTGCTCCACATGATGTTATGATGTGGAATACCAATAGCAAAAATTACAAAACCATGACAACATAGAATCACAGGATGGCCTGGGTTGAAAAGGACCGCAATGATCATCTGGTTTCAACCCCCCTGCCATGTGCAGGTTTGCCAACCACCAGACCAGTCTGCCCAGAGCCACATCCAGCCTGGCCTTTAATGCCTGCAGGGATGGAGCATCCACAACCTCCTTGGGCAACCTGTTCCAGTGTGTCACCACCCTCTGTGTGAAAAACTCCCTCCTAACATCTAACCTAAACCTCCCCTCAGTTTAAGACCATTCCCCCTTGTCCTATCACTGTCCACCCTTGTAAGCAGCCATTCCCCCTCCTGTTTATACGCTCCTTTCAAATACTGGAAGGCTGCAATGAGGTCCCCCCAGAGCCTTCTCTTCTCCAAACTAAACAAGCCCAGTTCCCTCAACCTTTCTTCACAGGAGAGGTGCTCCAGCCCTCTGATCATCTTAGCACTCCTCCTCTGGACCCGTTCTCAGACTCTGCATCTTTCTTGTGCTGGGAGCCCCAGGCCTGGATGCATTACTGCAGATGGGGCCTCACAGGAGCTGAGTAGAGGGGGACAATCGCCTCCCTCTCCCTGCTGGCCACCCCAAATGCATGATGGGTCCAGATGAGTGTCTCTAGGCTGAGTAGGGCCAGTTCTCTTCCCCATTTCCCTGTTGCAAGGAATGTAGATGTGACACGTCCTTGCTAACAGAACAACCTGCTATGGGTTATGTGTCCTTGGACCAGCTCTATTTTTCAGTCTGTCAGAGGTAGCCAAGTGAAAGGCCCCAGAAAGCACTTTTGGACTCTGGAGCAGCAGTGAAATAAAGAATCTAAGAGAAAGAGCTCATCGTATTTCAAAACTAGCAGAAGGAAAGGGCATGTGCATGAGGGGTCTGTGGTGGTGCCTCAGTGTGATGTTTAAGTAATGAGAATGGTGGAAGACCTGAAGGAAATTGCATGGGGAGCTGTGCTTCTCTGAGCTCAGCGGGGTCAGTGCAGTGCCCCGTGGTCAAGACTGCAGTGCTGGTGTGTGTGCAGACTGATATACAGAAACACGGTGATTATTTGTGTGATGCTCCTGTCTCTGCTCTGTCTGTTGGCTGAGAGGGATGTCTGCTCACTTTCCAGCTGTGCAGGGATAAAATAAACAGAAAGGGCAGGTGTGGGGGTATTCCCTGGAGATGAAGCAGCTCATAGAAAGGGCTGTTAGCTCAGTGGCCTGAGACTGAGAGGGAAGGACTTGCTGGCAGGATTGTGTGCTCATTTTTACTGCCGTATTTCAAAGGTTGAGCTCCTAGCCTAGCTGCCCAAGAGATGGCCAGAGAGCCAGTGGGATGCTATCACTGGGAGTCATTTTGTGTTCTGGGGAGGAGAGAATGTGCCAACTTGGTATGGAAGAATAAATTAATTGGAAAGGCAATGCATGCTGCTGGTAGGGTGCCTGACTTAAGAGGTTGAGTTTCTTTGTACCCTTGTGTTAAGGGGAAAATGGGCCCAATAAGAACTTTTCCAGTTTAGCAAACACAAATGCAAAGTCTGGTCCCTGGTCCAGAGCAGCCCTTTGTGTTGCTGCAGGTGAGGGACTGAGTGGCTGTGTGGCACTTCTGCAGCAAAGAAGCTGGGTTTCTGGTAGGCAACAAGCTGGGTGTGCATCAACCCTGAGCACGGCCCATGCCATTGCTCATGCCATCTTCTGTGGAGATTTTCAAAACTAACCTGGGCAGAGGCCTGAGCCCCTTGTTTTGACTTTGAAATGTGCTTTGCCATGAGCAGGAATTTGGATTATGTGAGATCCCAAGGTCCCATCCAACCCAGCTCCTTCTGTGACCACAGCAGATCACCAGCATTCCCTTGTTTTCTCCATTCACTGGTTGGGGAATGGCTCCTTGGGCAGTTCCTCACTGCCTCTCTGCAACGCTGTTTCCCTTGCTTCAGAATTAGGGAAGATCCAGATCCTTGGCCTTTACTCAACTCTTGCAAGGCACTTGGAGTGCTGGGTCCAGTGCTGGACTCCAGAGTTACAAGAGAGACATGGATATGCTCTTACTCTGCATTCCTGATCTGGATTGTGTTTGTAAATTCTCCAGCTAAGACTTGATGCATTGTGCTTTTTCTGAAGAAATTCGAGCACTGTTGTCCCACCACATGGAAACTGCAGTGAGAGCACTTCATTTCATCCCACCTGCCTGAGTCTGCTCTGTGTGCTCACTGCTGGCCGCTGGTTGCTGCCTTCTCTAATGACAAGTAGAGGTGATGTTTCACGTGAAACCACCAGGACAGTGACAATACTTGAACATACAAGCAGTTTACAGAGAAGGATGGTGTAATGGTCTTTATCTTCATGCTTGAAAAGTCAGGGATTGAAAAGGATCAAGGTTTTGGTCAGTGTGAGCAGCAATGCTGAACATGTGTTAGCAGGCTCTTCTTGCCCAGTACAGTGTGACAAAGGGGGGAGAGAGAATGAAAAGGAGATGGGGGTGGGAGCTCTGAGACAGGAATCAAACCTTCGCATCTGGGAAGGCAGAAGGTAAAAATAGCAGAGCAATGCCAATGGCTGATGGAGGGTGGTATGAGGTGCCTAAAGGTCAGTCATTGGATCATATAAAGAATTCATTTGGAAGGGACCTCTGCAGCCATGCAGTCGAATTTCCTGTTCAAACCAAGCTCAATTCCCAAGTTAGAGCAAGCTGCTCTCAGGGCTTTGTCCAACCAATGCCAAAAACTTTTCCAAGATGGAAGTTCCACAACTTTTATGGGCGTTTGACCTGAATGCAGAACAAAGATGCTGTTTTGACAGTGCTGATTACCATTAAGAAACTTCTTCCATGGGAGGTCCTGCATTACCAGTTCCTGAAGTAATCCGTGCAGCTCAAAGGAAACACGTTACTTTTTATCCTAGAAGGTGGCTAGTTTGGGCATTGTGAAAAATACCAGCAGGGAGGAGCCACATTTGATGCACTTTCTTATTCTGTCCTCTTGGTGTGTGGCTCCCTTAAACAGCCACGGAACACTTGAGTTCCGAGTTTTCCTTTTGAAGGAGGAGCCAGGCTGGGTTTTATGCTCCAAGTCTGATTTGGGACTTGCTTTTGTCCTTGTTGAAGCAATCTCCCTTCCTCTACTCACTTTGCTGATTTTCCTGACTTTCAGTGTTTGTTCTTTTGAGATATTGCCTTTCTTCATGCCTTGGGACACAGTGATGTCCTGTCCTTACGCCAGGATTACTCACCTCGTCCTCTTGGCAGAACTAAGAATACAAAACTTTCCAATGTGCTGAACCGTGTAGTCCATATAAATACAAATACAAGCATGTGCTTCGTGCATACAAATGAGACTCAGATGTATGTCTCACTGCTGGCTTTTGACTGGGAGGGTTGACTTCTGTCACATCTCTGTTTGATCGTGGATATAAAATAGTGAACTCACAGTCTTTAAAGAAATAAGGCAGTGGAGGAAGTCAGGAAGTTGCTTTATTGTTTTAAGAGACTGAAGAGGAATTATGAGAATGGGTTACAGAGAAGAGCTTGTAGAATAGAAACTGTAACGTAATACGGCATGACAGCAGAGAGCTGCAACTGAGAGCGATCGCTTAAATGGTGCGATCCCAATGGGAACAATTAAAGTAAATGTCATCAGATATTAAATATAGGTTAGAAAAACAGCAATCAGTCTGAGTGACAGCAGGCTGCTGGTGTGCAGACAGAGTGAACTCCCAGAAAACAAAACAAAGGCAGCCGTGTAGGTGAGTCTTTTCTGAGCTCAGGTGTGTTCCTCGTGAAGTAGAAGGCACTGAGCACATCTGGGGAACCACGTGCCAGAAATGAGTCTCATGCAGCTGTCGCTGCACATGGCAAACATCCTGAATTCTGCAAAGTGTGCCCAGGAGCAAGTATGGGAAACACTGTGTGGATGGGCAGCCATTCCAAGCCATTCTCACATGGTGAGAGGTTTAGAGGAATAGCACTCTCCATACACTGGAAAATTTGGGGATTTACCTGAATACGGATGAAATTTAGTCTCAGAATTTCAGTTCTGTTCACAGGAACAGATTTTATTCGTGAAGGGTAAAGATCTGTATGGAAATACTGAAGAAGATGAATAGTTACTGTCTTCAATGTGCTTTGTTTTGTGTATTCTTCTTGCGGCTACAATTAAGGACCTCTTGTCATCATCACTTTCTGTGCGTCGCTATGTTTTTCTATAACTTACTGGGGAGAAAAGAAGGAAAGACATTTAATCCATCATTGCAAATCTCTTTTATCCGTGCTAATGCACTTTATATGAAGTGATTACACTGACGACAGCAGCATTTGGACCTTAATTTATTATGCAAATAACTTGCCTGGCAATAACTAATATGTGTCCTCCTGGGGCGGAATCAAAATTGCATTGCTTTGTTAAAGCTGCTCCGAAAGGCCATACCTGACATCTCAAGTATCCCAAAATGAATCGTTTTCCTTTTCTTGCCTGCTTCCTTATGAGCCATTTGCTACAGAGGTACTTGTTGGATGCACACATCCTCTGCCTGATGTGCTCTTGTCCACAAGCTGGATACAGCTTTCCAGGCTGAGCTTCCTCACCTTACTAGAGAAGACATTAGCGTTCGTGCCTACATCTCAGGGCAACGTCTAGACTCCCTGAATAATTATCAGAGACAAACAGGGACTTTATGGTTTTATTTACCTGACTGACTTTATTTTGCACATTATATTCAATGTCACAGCTGTCATCGATGAGTTACACAACGAAGACCTTCTCTCAGCCAAGTCTGTGAGGCAGTGTTGCAGTTTCCTCTTTGCTGACATTCATTTTACCTTTGAGAATTGCCACTTCTGTTCTTTTGGGAACTTCTCCTCCCCTTGCTCCTGTGGTACTTTTCCTTCCTGAGTCTCCTGCATATCCGATCACTTTCTGCATGTCCTTGAGTGAGGTTTTCTTCCTTCCTTTAGGTAGACTTCATAAAGCTCTGCCCTTGTTCATCTCTTTTTCTTACCGCGACGTTGTCTCATCCACAGATACCAATTTAATTATCACTGGTGTGCAGGCAGCATAGAAATCAAACTCTTCATTCCATTAATGTTTCTTTATGACGTTAAAATCATGGCCTCCCCTTTGGATAACTAGCAGACATAACTAACTGTGGCTAAAATAGTTAATTAGCCTCTCTCAACCTGCAGCTTTTCATGGCTGGTTTGCTGTGACATTTTTGTTTGGCCTCAGCAATGCAATGTTTCTGCATTTTATCTGGTTAGATTCCTATAGCCACTGTGCTCTTACACAGGTTATCAGCTCAGCTTCACGCTTTGTCTTCTCACACTATGTTCCTTCGTTGACCCTTATATCTCATTTCTTAACAGCTTTCAAGGCCTTTTGGATGTACCATGAATCACAGCGTTGAGTGAAAGATAAAGGAGGTCTTAAGTCCTGGAAGTGAAGAAATACACTGCGTGTGATGCAAGAGGCCAGCGACAGCAGCTTTCTGCAGCTGAGACTCACAGGAGCACTCCTGTTTTTGCCCAGAGCAGTGGGCCTGGGTGTGTGCGTTACTCCTGTAAATGCATTTCTGATATGCAGGACTTGTTGTTGATATACAAAGTAAGTTTGCAGATCACACTAGACTGGGTGTCACTGCTGATTCCTCTGAGGCTAGGATTGCCTTAAGGGAGGTCTCAAAAAACTGGAGGGCTGAGCAATCACCAGCCCCATGAAGTTGAAAAACAATAAGTGCCAGATCCCAAACATGGGGCAGGGCAGCTCTGCATCTATGCGGAGAGTGGGGAATGAAAGGCTGGACAGCTGCTCTATAGAAAGGGATCTGGGGGTTCTGGTCATCAGCAAGCTGAATGTGAGTCAGCAGTGTGCCCTGGGGCACAGAGAGCCAACCAAGCCATGGGATGCCCCAGGCCCAGCACTGCCACCAGATTGGGCTGTCCCATCTGTGCTGTGTGGCCTCGTCTCCAGCACTGGGTGTGGGTTTGGGGCCTCAATATAAGATGAGCATAAAGTAATTAGGGAGGGTCCAAAGAAGGGCTATGAATGTGATGAAGGGTCTGGAGGACAAAGGGTGTGAGGAGCAGCTGAGGTGCTTAAGTGTGCTCAGCCCAGAGCTGAGCAGGCTGTTTAAATTTAATCTAACCTGTGCTTTTGTCCTAGTATTATTGTCTTAAGGTTTTTGCTTTTGTTTTTTTCCTGTCAAACCGCAGCTTTGGCTTTGAGGAACTGAGGGTAACACAGGGAGGAAGCTAGAGACAAGATGGATGGGTGTCTTGTTTTGTCTGCCTCCTCTTCCCCTTCACTTCCAATAAATAAAATGCTCAATGCCTTTTATTTTAGGTCTTAATCAAGGGACCCTGTGAACAGGCTTAGTATTGCCACCCTCAGTTCAGTGAGCTCTGGGTCAGGCTCTGAGGAAGGTGCTGCAGCCAGCAGGGCTGCGCGTGCTGCTCTGACATAACATCAAAAGAGTGGAGGTGTCTGGCAGCCCGAGTGCATCAAGAACTCATCATAGGCAGCTCCTCCCTATCAACTGCTCTACAGAAATACAGCTGAGAAATAACGACTGGATCAGGCGTGTATGGTTGGTTATCTGGTATGAAACTTGTTTACCCCTCCTTGGCTGTGTCTGTGCTTTACCATTACAAACCAGCAACCCCAGTGACAGCAGTCATTCTTCTTATGGTTTTGCAGAAACAAAGGCAAAAAATATATCACATAATAATTAAATTCATGAGCAAATAGGATAGAGAGATGTGTCACAGCAATAATAGTAAATAAATACCTCCTTCAAATGCAGAAATACTCTATTGTCAATCTGACAGTTGACAAGCTAATCTTTACTGTAAAACTATTACTTTATATCTAAAGAAAGAGAAGAGAATATCAGTATTCTGTCACAGCAATCAGCAATATCACACCACGTATTCATTCTTCACTCTGTCTTTACATTGAAAGAAAAGCTACTGGACAAAAGTGTAAGGCAGAATAAATTAGAGCAAAATGCATCTTTTTATAAATAGAATCATAGGATCATAGAATTACCCAGGTTGGAAAAGACCTCAAAGATCATCAAGTCCAACCACAGCCTAACCATAGTACCCTAACAACCCTCTGCTAAATCATATCTCTGAGCTGGGCTTCCTCATGGGATGTCTTGCTTAGAACCTCCATCAAAAATGAAACAGAAACTCCAAGTCCTAGCCAGGATTTAGAAATTAATGCTGGAAATACCCAGCTGTGGAGCAATTCTGTCTCCTCTGCTTGCTCCTCTTTGATGCCTTCTGCAAAGCAGGAGATGGAGAAGTATCTCATCACACTCCACTGCTCCAACACACATCACTCCTTAATGTCAGGCTTCTCATACCCTTGGATGAGTTCAAAACATAAACTTTCAACTAAAGAACTGCTAAAGCATTCATCTCAGGGAGACAGTCCTTTCCAGTATGCCGCTGCTCTCTCCAGCAATCATTCAGGCTGCAGTCTGACAATCTCTCAGGGTAATTACAGCAGCTCCTGTACGACTGCATTGAAAGGCAAATCCCGTCCCCAGGTTTCCATTTTCAAAACTCCCCAGCTTTTCACACTGCTGTGTTCTTTTACTTAAACAAGGCAAGGGTGAGAACACTTTGTTCATTCCTTTTCCCCCTTTGTCTCTTGTTCAGTTGCTGAAAGTGATTTTCATGGTACATAGACTTGATACATTCTTTTGTTCTCTCTAAATCTAGCAACACAACTCTGCTGTTTTCCTGTTTTCCCTTTCCTTTCCAAATCAATCTTGTGTGCACAACATCCTTGTCTGAAGAGAAGGTGTTTGTGTGCACTGTCCATCTTTTCACCTTGATTAATGCTTGTGCTTCTTCTCTCTGGCCTCTAAACTCTTGCCTGCATCAGATTTCCTAATATACCAGAGCAAAAACAATCCTTTGACTCATGAAGCAAGTAATGCCATGTCTCAGTCCCTTGAAAACTCAAGTATTTTCCATTCAAACACTCTTCTCAGATTATTTACTCTTCACTGTAGGACTCAAAGCAACCTTTTCTATATATGTATCTATTTTCACTTCTAACCACCTAATTTTATGACTCTGTTTTAATCAAGCAGTGGCTTTTGAAAGGATATTGGCCATCCCTTTTAGGAATCTCAGGTTGTGTAGTTTTGACACAAAGCCCTTTAGTAAATATTCTGTCTGATAACAGCCTGATGCTGTTTTTAACAACCAGATGATAGCAGTTTGTAGCCTGGTCCTTTTCTTGAAGGTTGATGCCCTTCAATAAGCGTGGTTTCTCTAAGGGATGCCTCCTATCTTCTTTTTATTATTATTACTGTTACTCTAATGATTTCTGCTGTTTACTCGCTTCAGATCTCACCTCACACTACAGCCGACATTCTAAGGAAGCATAAGCAGAGGATCTTTTATTTAGAGTTCATCATCATCTCTCACCAGGCCACCGGAATGAGAGGATGTATTTCATCTGGCCCTATGATTTGGTCCTCCTTATCATGTCCTGTCAAGTTAAATTACTGTGAAGACACTGGAAACCAGCATCCACATTCAGAGCTCTAAGAATTATTTTTGAGCCCTCCAAGCAGTCTAACACCTTCTTTAACTGAAACAAAATGAGTAAAGCTGTCCCCCAGTAACAAAGCTCTGTACTCCAATCTCTGTGTTACTGGGATTTGAAACCAGCACTGTAGAGGATACATGAAAAGACATCTGGTTCTGGAAGGTAGTTTGGTTCAAGAGTTTCAATGGCACTTGGTGAGAGGGGGTTGGCACCTGCAAGTTCTACCACTATAGGCCTAAAGGTGGTGTCTATTACAAACCTCTACAGCGGAGGCCAGAGAAAGCACCGTGGATCACCATGGGAGGTTTCTAGCAGAAAGCAAATGGTCACTATTTTCTGGCTAAGTGCAGCCAGCACTTCTGGTGGTACCTACAGTCTGATGGGAGTGCAGGAGCCCTACCCTGGAATCTTCTTGGTTTCACAGCTATGCAGACCGGTGGATAGCTACTGCAGCATCTTTCCCTCTGTTTCTCATCTGTTTCCTCACAAAGTAACACAGTCTCCTTCTCATCTAGATTAACTTCAGCCTGCAACAAAGAAACAACATTTCTAAGGGAACCAGAGCATCTCATTGCCCACATTCAATGAAAATTAAATGAACAGAGATGAGCTGCATACCAAGATATCTATAGCTCAGATCACCTTATTGTGCATTGCAAACATATTCAGCAAAAGCAGTGATTTACCACAGCGCTCATTAAAGCAGAGCCTTTCCTTCCATGAGCAGTTCTTTTGTCCATGTATTGGAGGCGCATACTAGAACATAGGATTGAAATTGCTTCTTGTTTTCACTATTAAATTTCTTTAACCTATCTTTATGAAGCAATGCTGTGAAGAAGATAGCAAATAAGCATGCTTGTTTATTTTGCACTTGGGTTCAGGATGAAAACACATTCACACTTATTCCTTGTAATGAAGCAATGCTGATAAAGATTTGGCTTATCCGTGTACTTTGAGTTGGAAGGAATTAGTCTTTACAGGTATTTCTGGGACAAAGGCTGAGATGAGGGTTAGATATGAAACTATCCTTCCCTCTCAGCTCAACACTGTAAAATAAAGAAAAACGAAAATCGATTTCATGAACCGTGGGGTGAAAATTGGAGAGAAGCAAATTGTTCAAGCTGCTGCCAAAAGAGACAGTCGTGGACACTCTGTGGCAGTCAGATTCTCTTTACAGGTAACCTTACAGCACTGCAGTGCTTGGAGCCCTTCCCATGGAGCAAGACCTCAGTGGTGTCAGCACTTTTTGTCATTGAGTGTTCACCACCTCATTAGACAAGGACAAGCTCCTACCCCCACACACTGTTTGATTCTCCATTGCAATGGAAGAACACCCTCCTATGATACTCCACTATCTGAGTCCAGCTGGGAACGACGCAGTGACTTCCTTCACATTGCTGGTTGCTGCCCATATAAGTGTGCATTGAAATGAGCAGGAGAGGAGGACAGGCAGCCTTCAGGTCTCTAGGGGATGGCTGCTGATGGAAAACAGCATAATGCACTGTCTGTGGTACCAGGTTAGGGTATCCCTGCTCTTCTAACTGTGGGGCTGACACAGCTGCCCATGGAACTAGGCTACAGACTGATTTATGTAACTGGCCCGGCCTCAGAAAGCAGATATATTTTAATCTTACTTTAAAAATTGAACATACCAACCCAATGTGTTGCACTGAAGCTTTGCACATGACTGTGTTACTGTTGCATTGGTCTGATGCATTTGGACTGATACCCCAAAGCTCTGGTGTGTTCATTTCTGCACCAACCAGGTGATCTGAGTCAGTATATCTGTCTGTCTTGCTCTGGAAGCAGCTGGCTTGGATCTCCCTGTTGTGTGCACCACTGGATCTCTCCAACATGAGCAGGCTTAGAAAAGATCTTTCCATTTCCCCCAGAGAAATGATTTTTGAAAAGATCAGTTATCAGACTCAATAAAGAAAGGCCAGGACAGGTGCTATCACTGCTTTGTGCTTGCCGACTGATAAAAGCCTTTGTTTTCAAAGTCTCAAAAGATAAAAACGGTGTGTAAAATTCCCACAAGAAATGAACTGAACAAGTTATCTTTGCACCTGTGGTAACAGAACCATTTGAGCTTCTATAGCTTCCTCACGAAACATTCATTAGTCGCTGTCACTGGAGAATTTACCACTTGAACCATTCTCATTATTACGGTCATAGAGCTGGAGTGGGGAAAAACAGGTGTAACCTCACATCCTTGGTCTGCTAAACTGCAGTTGAAAAGATCACTTGTTTCCAACATAGCCAAGCAAATTAACAGAATAATTTAGGGCCAGATCCCATAGCATTCGCTATTGAAAACAGAACAATGGGTGAATCATTCTCCAGACCATCACAGATTCCTTGTTCATTTTCATGGTGAGCTGAACTCTGATTCCCGAGGCAGGCTGGCATGATTCTCGCCGTCACAGGGCTCTTTTGCTGCTGCCAGGAATAGTCTTTCTGATGGACAGAAGAAAGCTGTCAAGTCAGGCCCTGACTGCACAATTCAGAGAGCTAACGACCCAGGCAATGCTACTGCACTGATTTCTGGGTGAGGTGTTCTATCACTTTATGGCACCTAGGTTAGACATGGTTCCTTCAGTTTTCTGCTGGGGAAACATTCTGAAATTCATGTAAAAGAAATACTCGTTTCCTCACAATTATGTCTTTCTTTTTTTCTTTTATTCTTTTTCTTTTTTTTCTGTACTTTCTCAATGGTTCCTATTTTGATTTTTTAGACCAGCCAATGCAATTTCCCATCCTGGTCTGTTACCCTTAAGAATCAAATCCAAATGACGGCTCAGAAGACTAATGGCGACCAGATGGTTTCATTTTGACTTGAGTGTACCCTCTCTATTGGATCTATTGGATGTTGTGCTTCTTCAGTATGAACACTTTAGCATGTATTGCTAAAACTGAAGTGAGAAACTGTCTCCTGTGGCAAGCTGTATTTACCCACATGCTTACAGCTTCTTTACTGCTGCAGAAAAAAATAGTTCCATGTTTTCAAAGTAAAGAACCCCTTTTCCCCAGTGAAGCACTGTCTTTCACTTAAAGAAAACTGTAGAGGATTTTTTTCCCAGCCTTTTTCTTGTAAAAATAAAATATCAGAGAGCTGAAGGCAAGTGGTGAAGGTTGCAGTGTGAAGGTTTATAACACTGGTCAGCTGGAGAGTCATCAGCTTCTTTGAGGGAAAGCATAAAATGTGCCATTAAATGGGAAATAATAATTTACTCTGCAAGGTCAGTGCCTCCCTGCAGGAGTTCAGCAAGGATCAGTATCTCTGAAGCATTATTGTTTTACTAGTGTGGTTAATTTTGGCAGTGGGAATGAGATGACTGAGCAGAGATGCCCTGCCAACCATTACAAGTGGTATATCGGGGTTCTCAAGGTTCACTGAAGATTTCTGAGCGCATTAAAGTACTCAGACAGAGCAATATCTTGAACAAAATGAGACTAAGGTTTCATTTTTTGCTTGCTTCCTCTGAAAAAATCCTTTTCCTAGACAAGGAGATGAAATAAGATTAAAGTACGTCAACCTTTTCCTAATGTCTGACCTCAGAATTAAAGTCAGCTCGCAAAAATCCAACAGCAGAATGGTCACACTTATGAGAATGGTCACATTTATGAAATACTTTTCTAGCTTTAATAGTTCCTTCAGCTTTTGAGATTCCAGAGTGCATTTGTGTCAGCTTGTCTCTTCTAAAACAGAACAACTTGAAACTTGGATTTAAGTGAAAGTTTACAGTACTGCCTTATTAATCAGGTGGACAATTGCAGATACCAATAACAGAACCAAATACTGCAAAAGGTCAGACACTGCTTGAAGTTCTCTTTGTACCTTCCTGCTGTAGAAAACACGGTCCTTGTTCTCATTATTGCTGCTGAAGGAAAATAATTGTCCACAGCTGTTGCAAACCGGCTTCTGTCAGCTCCCAGGCTTTCATTGCAGGTATCTCTTCCAAGTACCTCCTGAACTGATTCAGTCAAAAGCAGTCAGATCAACTCACAGACTATCAATTCACCATCTAGTTCAATATAAATCTATTAAACAAATATGCCTGACTGCCTGGAGTGAACTAGGGGGTACCCACCTGACCTGACCTTCTGGCTGCTTGGAGCCAAGATAAACGTGAACCAGTTTGTCAGTAAAAAGAGCACATCAAGATCAGAGAAGAGGCTTTGCTTACTGAGCCAAACAGGTGCTTTCCTATCTCCTCTTTCAACTGGCGTGCTTCACTGCAGACAGCTATGGACTGAGCATGCACAGCGGTTTTCAGCCCTGCTGGAACATCTTTTGTATCCATCTGTTTCCTCTGTAAGTGGCTCCCCAAAGGGGGGTCTCGTACTGCTTTGCCAAACAGCTTATGAAGCAATATCAGTTATCATTCCCTACCTAGTGGTGATCTATGACAGTTTTTTTTCTTGAGATGTTGGCTGTCATAAAATAAATCAAATGCAGCAAAAAGATGCAAATGTGATTTCCACATTTAATACCACCATGGAGATGATGATTAAATTACTGTTATCACTTCGGAAACATATTGTCCAATGCAAATAGCTAACAAATTACCAGAACACTTTGCTCAGACCTTCATCTAAATAATGTCATTACTTGGCAACTCTGAACGTGTCTGGTGTCACGCACATTAATAATGCTCTGATCTCATCCCAAAGAAATGATGTTTTGGATGAATATTTGCTTCACCTGAGATAGAGCAGTCCTGTCAAATACTGTTGGTCAACACCAATTTGTGCATGCCTTTTAAGTAGATATTTTTAATTTTTAATATATGTATATTAATTTCCTTTCAGGTACGCCATAGCAGCTGCCAACCTGCCAGTTATAGAAGCCAGTGGGACTGGCAAATCAGAGCTGGGCTTCGGAAGGACTGAGGACCCAAACGTTCTGCCGAACCCGGGCCCTTGGGAGGGGAACTGGCCAGGTGTAGACTTGAGCGGGCCAGCGGGGCCATGGGCGTGTGGGAGGCAGTGCGCACAAGGGGCAGCCACCACAGCCCGTCCCCGTCTGGCTGCGGAACGTGAACACCGCGTGCCCCGGACTGCGGCCGCCCTTCAGCGGAGCCGTCTCCTCACTGGGCTGCGGGGAGCCGCGTGAAACTCGGCCTAGGCGCCTCACTCGGCGCTGCCGGGCGGATCCAGCCCAGGCCGCCCCGCCCGCCGTTGCCCGGGACGCCGTTCGCGACAGCCGCTGCCTCACGGTACGGCAGCGCTGCCGTGCGGCCGCCGTGTTCCGCCTCGGTTAGCGATGGCGTCCGGATGGGAGAGTGAGCGGAGCCTGGAGGCGCGCAGGGAGCAGCGGCGGCGGGAGCGGGAAGCGCTGCTGGCGCAGGTGGGCGGCCCGGCGCGGCTCGGCCTTCCCGGGCCGAGGGCTTCCTGCCCTGCCTTCCCCTGCCCTGCCCACCCGAGCTGGGGCGACCGCGGAGTGCGCTCCGAGCGCGGCCCTGCCCGAGGCCTCTACCCGCTCGGTGTGGGCGCTGGGACAGCCCGAGGGGAGTGCCGCAACACGCGGCGGCACACGGCGGGGATCTCTGTCTGCGATTTCGCTTATTATGGGCGTCTGGTTTTCAGTCAGCTGAAAAGAGATCATTTGTGTCCTTAAACTTCATGTATTCGTGCACACAACCGCCAAGCCGCCTCAGCTCTAGGCCGAGCAGTTTCGGAGCAACAGAATCTGGGGGTGTTAGCTGACAGCCGGCTGAACATGAGCCAGCAGTGTGCACAGCTGGCCAAGAAGGCTGATGGCGTCCTGGCTTGTATCAGCGATAGTGTAGCCAGCAGGAGCAGGGAGGGGATCGTCCCTCTGTACTCGGCTCTGGTGAGGCCGCACCTTGAGTGCTGTGTTCAGTTTTGGGCCCCTCACTACAGGAAAGACATCGAGGCCCTGAGTGTGTCCCGAGAAGGGCAGCAGTGCTGTGGAGGGTCTGGAGCACAAGGCTTATGGGGAGTGGCTGAAGGAAGAGGGATTGCTCAGTGTGGAGAAGAGAAGGGTCAGGGGAAACCTTATTGCTGACTACAACTGCCTGAAAGAAGGGTGTGGGGAGGTGGGGGTTGTCAGCCTCTTCCATGTAGCAGTGATAGGTTAGAGAGAATGGCCTTAAATTGCATCAGGGGAGGTTCTGGTTGCATATTAGGAAAAATTTCTTCTTGGAAAGAGTGGTGAGGCAGTGGCACAGGCTGCCCAGGCAGGTGGTGGAGTCAGTGTCCCTGGAGGTGTTCAGGAAGTGGCACTGAGGGATGTGGTTTAGTGGGCATGGTTGTGATGGGTTGATGGTTGGGCTGGATGATCTTAGCGGTCTTATCTAACCTTAATGATTCTATTTCATAATTCTATTCTATTCAGCCCTTCCTTTCACAGGACAACTCCTCTCTTTGCGTTCCTGGTCTGTCTTTCCTGAGGAGCCCATGTTGCACCACTGTAGCACTTTCATCATGGTGCGAGTGACATCTCAGACAGAAGTGAGGCAGCTTGACTTGTAGAGCTCACATGCTGGGTGCTGTGTTAGCCCCTGCTCTTGTGTGAGCTGAGACACAGCAGCTACTCTTTTGCAGCTTCCATGGTGTTGCTGTGACCCAGAAAGTTGTCCTTATCCTGACATACTCAGAGCCTGTCTGTGTGCAGTGATCGGTGCATGTGCAGGAAGCTGCTCGTTGTTAACTCAAAGCTAGAGTGAGTGGTGGCATTAGGAATCATATGCTGGTTAGGTAACGTGGCTTGGTATGAAGGAGTGACTTCATGAATGTGTAGGAAGGGGGGAGAAGATATAGAAATAATAGATTGTGATGGTGGGCTTGCGAGAGAAGGAAGACAGCCAAGATATTTCTAGAACAAAGGTAATGGGAAAAAGGCCTGAATGTGTCCTCCTGCTTACACAGCAGTGATGTCTTTTCTCACTTTTCAAAGTGAGAAGATAGCAGAATTTAGGTAATGTTTTACGTGGGTTCCTTTGCATAGCTAGGAACTGTTCCTAGGCAACAGGATTTCCGTGCAGTGACATCAGAATGTGAAACAATTCTACCCTGTGTGTTCCCTTCTTCTTACAAGCAGTTGAAGGGAATATCCTTAGCTAAGTAATAAGCCTGCAGAAGTGCTTCTTTTTTCCTTTCTTTTTCTTTTCTTTTCCTTAGAGTTATTAATATACATATATATATATATATTTGCACTTTCTGCTCGATTTGAATCCCTGTTAGGAGTGCTCAATTCAAACTGATGGATGCTGAAAAAAACGTTCCTAGCTGGAAGAAAGTAAGACTTCTATAGGACACCATCATCCTGTTTTACCACTTCTCACTCGTACAGTAAGAGAGTTGAGAGTTCACAGTCCTATTTGTCGAAACGTGGTACAGTGTCAGGCATGTTTGTGTTGCTTATCAAATAATGATTTTTCTCTTTGCTTTCTTTGCTTCTGCTAGCGTCAGTGGTGTAACATGGAATAGAAGTATTCTGGGAGGATGTTGCTTAAAAATTTTGGCATAACTTGCTCTTCAGAGGACTTTCTACTTCTTTTGTTTGTATCTTTAAAGTAGCATTAAACACTTCTGTGGCATCTCTGTAGTTACTAGACTGTGGTATTAAATATACTGGAAAAGCCAATTAGTTTGTATTTAACTTGTCATCATGTTTAGGTAAGTCTCATTTGAGGGAGACATGGTGAAGCTGGGAGAAGCAGTTTGGTTGCAGTACTGTTACAGTATGACAGTACTACTAGTAAGCTACTCCCATTTTGAAAAGGCTGAAGCTGTGATGAAGGTGGTTTTTCATACAGAAAATGTAGAGAGAAGGACACAAAGGTGGTTTTGACAGAACCTGAGCACGCAATATTTACTAAATTTGATTTTTCCTTCAGTTTGAATGAGAACTGATTAAGAGGGTGGATAGTGATTCGACAATGGAAGTGGTTTTAAACTAAGACAGGGGAGGTCTTAGGAACCTTAGGAACCTTTACTGGATTTTCCTGAAGTAATTCTTCCAAAATAACTGAGCTTACAAGAAAAAAAACGGGTTTCACTCACCCTTTTCTTTTTGCAAATTCTACTTCCTCAAAAACCAAGATCATAATATGAGTTTTGAAACAACTGTAGAAATAGGATTGTATTCTTTACCTTTTACTTTAAAATGAGCTGACTAGAAGTTCTGTCTTGCTGGCTTTTCTTTTAATTCCTCCTATACTTTTGCTGGTTATGACATTACTGTACTTCTTTGGAAGAATCCAAATACTTCCAAGCTCACTGATGGGGATTTTGCTTTCAAATTTTGGATACGTATCTTCTGTTTGTGTAATTTGCCCTCCCAACTACGTTGATAAAATCCTAGCAGCTGGTAACGCTTATGGATAATGATCAGTAATCAAATAATTAAGTGTTGACATGCAAATTGGTATCAAGCTCCAGAAATAGCATCTTGTTTTGATGACTGTGATAGTTCATGACACGAGTGTTTCATTTTGCAAGTTTAGAAAGAGAAAATAAATTGATGGGTGTTTTGGTAAGCGCAGGGGTGTGCACTTTTCTTAGATGTGAACACTTGGTTTCTTTCTTTGGTAAAAACTGGCAATAATTGACTCTGGAGTTAACCCCTGGATCTGCGCATGCTGTGACAGCTTTTAATTATATTGCTACCCTTCTGTGACTTGTTTTTTTTATGGACATTGATAAGTTGGACATGGATGGTTTAGTGGGAGCTATTGGTAATAGGTGAGTGGTTGGACTGGATGATCTTACAGGTCTTTTCCAACCTTGATGATTCTATGATTCTATGATCTATGAGTTTCGCTCGGTCTCTAAGGCTGATGTGATTTGCTTATTGCTTATGTAGGAACTGTTGGGGATGACTGATAGATTGCAAGATTCTCTTGCTAACAGCACGTTGTTTAAAAATATATATATTTGCAAGTAAATGAGAGCACACTCAGTGGTTCGAGTGAATAAGATCTGTTCTGAAACAATGTGAATAAAATGATGGTGCTTTGAAACAGGGTAATGACACGAACAAAAATTTGTTCCTAGTTTGTAACGTTAGCTTCATTTAACTCAATGTCTATTTGTAAATTTTCCATCATGAGGCAAATAATGATTTCATTTAAAATATACCTTCTATTACAGAGAAGAGGTTAAATCACACACATACAACAGAGCATAGAAAAAAACCTGCAACGGAGCAAATGTGAAGAAGTAATGGAGTATAAGTGAATTTGTGAAGCAGTGATAAGTTCTTTGGGGGGTAGGAAGGGGAGGAAGCAAATACAGGAGAAGAGTGAGTGTTGCTCAGGAATGAAGCTGATAGAGGAGACAAAAGGGATGGGGGGTAATTTTTGACTTCTGTAATGTGAGAAAGGAGGCAGCTGGTTCCAAATATGTAATACTGTCACTCTTTGTATGCAGTCACTTGGTTTCTGATTGAGAACACTTTGTAGTAAAACTGATTCAGGATGGAAACCAAATTCTGCCTTTGGTTTTTGCTTCACCTCTAGTAGAACGTGCACGGTTTATCTCACACAGCTGAAAACGTCGCAGGAGTGGAGTTGTAGTAATGGAAAAAAGATTTCCTGCTTCATCAGATGTGATGGTTGCATTTGGGATAAAGAGTTTTCATAATGATAAATTCAGTTTGAGGGAAGTGAAAGCCACGCTTCTGATGAATGGATCACAGGAAACTTCACTGTCTGGGAAGGTCGACATTTTATTGACATAGTTTACAGAAATCCTTTTCAGGAGTTGAAACTGCAGTGATTGTTAACTATTCAGAAATAGGACTAAAAATATTTCTAGTTTTCTCTCCATAACCAGAAAAGGAAGAGCCTTTTGCTGCTCCAAATTTTGCACCTGGCTCAGCTATTTCTGAAGTTGAGAAGGCTTGCTTACAGCTTACCTGTAAAATTAATATGTACTGAGCTGTGCTTGGCAATGGAGTAATTGCCCAGGGAATGTTAGAGATAGAAAAATCAGAAGTCCCCTGTATCATGTAATGTGCTGTTTGTGAAGGCTGTAAGAAAGAAGACTGCACAGAGTGAAGGAAGGAAAGTGAATGTTTTTGCCTCGTTTACTGAGGCTGATAGGATGGAATTGGTGAGAGGAGCTTCAGAACTGTAGCCTGAGGTAGTAGGGTGCGTAATCTTTTTTTAGCTGGCTTTCCATTTAACGTGTAATAATCCTAAAGTACTTTTATTGCTGTCCTCTAAAAAGAAAAGCTCTCAAGTACTGTTAGTAAAATTGCGTATGATGTGTCAATGTGACTTACTAAAGCATCTGTAACTAATGGCACTGAGCTGCGTTTAGTTATTTCTCTTCTCTATTTGTCCTAGGCCAAAATTGATTATGAGAAGGAAGAGAGGCGCAAGCTGCAAAAGCGTCTGCGAGGCGAAGACACGTGGATGCTTCCTGATGTGAACGAGCGTGTGGAGCAACTGGAGGAGGTGACACACCTGGAAATCACTGAGCTTTGCTCTTAGTTTTATAACGTGTCCAGTTCCTGATCTTTTTATGCTTCAAAATTAGCTTAGTTTAAGTGGAAATAATCTTTTACTCAGGAAGGGGAAAACAACTTTTGTCATTCAATTCCAGCTTTAATTTTTATCGTATGCAGGGGAGCAAGTACTCCCAGACAAGAATAGTGCTACGAGAGGAATTCTAGAGGCTCCTGGGCTTTGTAGTAAGCCCATTTGTTCTAATTCAAGGGAAAAGTTGTAATGGAGCATCCAAATATCACATCCCTAAGTGTTATTTTAGAAACGTGTGTGATATATCAACAAATGAGATGTGCGTTGATTCAGTGTTGCCTGAGGAAACAGATTTGACTGAAACAGGGGTAGCGCAGATGATCTGTATCTGATCTGATCTGCGGTTGGACTTGATGGTCTTCAAGGTCTTTTCCAACCTGGGTAATTCTATGATTCTATGATGCAGTGCCTTAGTTCCAGTGAAGAGGATACTGTGGATAGGGGTGGGGATTGGCTATGGATGTGAGGCTTAGCATGCTCTTCCCTATCCCCAAGTTGAAGAGAGAAAGTAGTAGAAATAAAATGTGTCTGTGTCCAGCTGTGTGTGTTTTACCTTTTTCAGTGTTGTTTGATATGTAGGTTATGATTGTTTTTCTTGTATGTGGCCAATTGGGTTTACTGAATCTCATTTACAAACATTTTCCTGTAGGAACACTCTGGGAAGAAAAAAAAGAAAAAGGATAAACATTCAAAAAAATCTAAGAAAGAAAAGAAGAAAAATAAGAAACAGAAATCTGAAAGAAAGGATGACACTGATGATAGTTCTTCAGTAAGTAAGAGACTTAAAAGAGCTTCAAGTGACATTGTAAAAACCTGCAACGTTCTGTGGGTACCTGAGTACACATAGTTAAGTAATACTGAGGATCGCTCTTTCTGTTGGGAAAAGCTGTGGCACTGTTTGTCTCTTTAATGTACCAAGTCTCTTTCATATAGCAAATGTTCAGTCAGTTTAGAATATGCTGTAGTCTGAGTCTGTCTGAATTGTATAGCATTCAATTAGGAAATAAGGATTTGCAGTTTTTTAGCAAAAAATTTGATATTGGGACTTCTGGGATGGAGTGGAAAAAATTGTAGATTCTCTGTTGTTACTGGTATAAAGTAGAATGATGTGTCTAAAATTGAAAATGTTCGACTTAGATTTCAAACATGAGTTACTGTTGCCTTTTCCCATGGATATTCAACTAGGAGCTGTGCTCTAGTCCAGAGGAAGGCTCAGACCAGTGCACTTGATTCTCTTGACAGATGCCCTCTCATTCAGAGGCACTCTGGCAAAACAGCACAGAAACAGTATTAACCTGCTGCTTTCTGGCCATGATGTGCAAAACATCTTGGTGTTTCGGTGCAAGTCAGGTAGCAGTGTAAGCTTTCTTTTGAGAGAATCTTTTCCCAAGTGAATAAACACGCAGTATGATGAGGTTTATTTTCTAGTGACAGATGGAGGTGAACTATGCTTTAAGTGTAGGAAATAACCACAAATTTCCCACATATTCTGTGGGATCCATCAAAACTAATATCACATCAGTGAGACTCACAATAAAGCACAAGTCTTTTATTGCCACGACAGGTTCAGATATATAGCAAAGAAATTCTATTAAATAAAATACAGTTTTGTTCAAGTGTGAAATTACAGTGTATAGTTTGCAGATGTAGGAAGTTGGATATGAAAATGAGAGTACATAGCATGTAAAGTGCTTTAGAATGTACTGTTGATGGTACTGTTGTTGGTTTAGTTTTCCAGTGTAGAACATAGTAATGAACGTAAACTTTTTAAATGTTTTGTTTATTTAATGTAATGAGAACATTTGTTTTTGTTTTTATTTGACTGTTTTAATGTTAGCGGTGTTATGCTGTGAGTCAGCAGCCATTGGGAACTGGTGTTACTGCAATGTGCTCATGAACTCTAGCAGTACATTTTGGTTGTGAAGGAACAGTTTCCTTTTGGATCTATTGAAACTACATTTTTATAATCAAACATTTCATTAGCAGTACTTAGCAACCAGCATCAAGTTTGACTAACAGTATACTTGGTAAGTGGTATAAGTTTTATCAGCGTATGTTGATGTGTTGTAATTCTTTGCATTAAAATTCATACTTAGGATTCTTCAGTTGAATGGGTTGAGTCAAATGCATCACAGTCAGATAACACAGAAAAGGCCTGGAAGGTCAGCAAGCAATCAGATGCTGTGAAAGAACCATCTGTGCAGGTAAGAGGTCAGAGAACTACTCCAGAAATAAATTCAGCATGACCAAATGTGGAATGTGTTTGGATTTCTTGACAGTTCTTTTGCAGTGTGTTGAATAAACACTTTTTCACAGGGAAAAAACACTTTCATGGGGACAGGACTAGGGGTAATGGGCTGAAACTTCAGCGTAGGAAGTTCTGCATGAATGTGCAGAAGAACTTCTTTATGGTGAGGGTGACGGAGCACTGGAACAGGCTGCCCAGGGAGGCGGTGGAGTCTCCTTCTCTGGAGATATTCAAGACCCACCTGGACGCCTACCTGTGTGCTGTGGTGTAGGGAACCTGCTTTGGCAGGGGGGTTGGACTTGATGATCTGTAGAGGTCCCTTCCAACCCCTACAATTCTGTGATTCTGTGAAAAGTCTGTGTTTATCGAGGTAAATGTTGCATTTCATTAATTCATGACTTTTCTACCTTAAAGTTACATAGGATTTAACAAGGTACAACATTGGAAGTTGCCTTCAAGCACCAATTTCTTTTATCTGCTTTGAGGCTCTAGCAACTTAGCCTGATTTTCTTGAAGAGGTCAGTTCAAAACTATTGACTAGAGATGTTATTTTTCTACATAATTCAGGTGTTTTATTCTACAGTTGAATTAATTTCTGCTTCTGCAGTTATTGAACAGTTATAAGGAAGGGATGTGCAGAACTTCTCAGCAACAGTATTTATAGGCTCAGGGCCTCTCCCAAGGTGAATTCTGTGCACAGTAAGCAGATTTACTATCAGAGTGGCATAAATGAAGGTACATGTCATGATGTTTTCAGTTGCACATGAAAGTGATCAGTATTTCATTCCTGCTTCACACTCTGAAGTTGTGCATGTTATTAAGAGAAATAAATAGCATCTCTGAATTGTACACATATATTTTGGAAAAATATGTCGCAACAGAATATAATCACGGAATCATTTGAATTGGAAGAGACTCAGAAAAGTTTTCTAGTGCAGCTCCTCTGCAATGAGCAGGCACACCTACAGCTCCATCAGGTGCTCAGAGCCCCATCCAGCCTGACCTGGAGTGTCTTCAGGGATGGCATCTGTGCCAGTGCCTCACTGCCCTTATTTTTAAGTAAACTTCTGCCTTGTATCAAATCTGTATCTCCATTCTCTTAGTTTGAACCCACCTCCCCTTGTCATATCACAACAGACCCTACTAGGGAATCTGTCCTTTCTTAAAGCTCCCCTTTAGATGCTGAAAGGCTGCCCTCAGGTCTTCCCAGAGCCTTCTCCAGTCTGAACAGCCCCAACTCTCTTAGCCTGTCCTAGTAGAAAAGGCGTTCCATCCATTGGATCATTTTTGTGACCCACAGTTCTTTATGGATATCATCATAATTTGTATTGCAAAACCACTGTTCTTGCCAGACATTTGTCATGTAAAGTCACTTACTCTGCACACTCTGGATGTCTTACTTTGAATGAAGAGTGAATTTCCAGGTCATTCCTATCTTTTGTATTTTTGCTGTCATTATGAAGCAGTCTTGGAGCACATAAACCTGTTTCATATATTCAGAAGACAGAGCCAGGCTCTTTTGAGTAGTGCCCAGTGCCAGAACTGTAGCAGCAAAGGTTGCTCAGAGCAGTTGTGAAATCTCCTTGGAGATCTTCAGAAGACATCTGAATATTGACCTGGGAACCCTTTTCTGTGTGGAATCAGGGAGCTTGGGCCAGGTGTCCTCCAGATGCTTACAGGTCTTCTGTTGACACGTATTGCTTGGTTATGTGAGTGCAATTACTACTGAATGACTTGAAAGCAGATTATTTTTCAGTTCTTTCTTGGAGGAGATCTGAGAAGTGCAATGTTGTTTATCACCTCCAAAACATTCTGTTCTGTTGCCTATTATCATTTTTGAGCAGTGGAGAACTAGTTAACATGCAGCATCTGTTAAGATTGACGACTCAAACTTGGACCTTAGCAAAGACATTTGAAGACTCTTCTGCAAGGACATGTTTCGAAATAGGTGTAGCTGTGTCATTTTGATTGCTGTACTATATATAGAAGTGTTCCAAATGTTTTTGCAGAGTAGTTGCTTATAATGCGTGTGACACTGCCTTCTTTTGGTGCTTCAGGTTTTATATGTATAAAGGAGAAGTGTTTCAGATTTGAGTAGGTTGTCCATATGCTGCTGTTCTTTAGAAAGTAGTCCTAGTTTTTGACTGTCCTCAATCTGGCTTTGGTTCTGTGCATGCAGTTTTCTACCTGCTACTGTGGAGTACAGATCACAAAATTTAGATGTGCAGTTCTTTAATTTGAGGATGCTGTTAGATGCTGAGATATCCCAGGTATGAACTATGCTCAGTGATATTTCTTTGGCAGATTTTGTATATGCTAGAAGATATATAGCAGTTCATGAAGCCAAAAGCAGCAAAATGAAGTTCTGTAATGATGGAAAAGAAATTGGTTTATCATAGTATCATAGTATCATAGTATCGTGCGAGTTGGAAGGGACCTTAGAGATCATCGAGTCCAACTCCCGGGTTTCGAGCCCTCTGTGTAGCGAAGTGGCACTTCTACCCCTGCGCCACAGGGGGGATTCGAACCCGGGCCCTCCAGTGCCGCAGGCAGCAGCTTAAACCACTGCGCCACTGGGGGCACACAAGATGTACAGTGTTCACTTAAGCAAAAATTAGAAAAGCTGCTTATACATTTTGCATATTTACTAGTGTCTTAAATACACCGGGTGGAGGAAACAGGGCAATGGGCACAAACTGGAACAAAGGAAGTTCCATCTGGACATGACAAAACTTCTTTACTGTGAGGTTGACAGAGCGCCAGAACAGGCTGCTCATACAGCTTGTCGAGTCTCCTCTGGGGATATTCAAAACCTGCCTGGATGTGCCCACCTGTGTGACTTACTCCAGGAACCTGCTTTAGCAGGAGGGTTGGATGAAGTCATCTCCAGAGGTCCTTCCCCACCCCTACAATTCTGTGACTTCTTAATGGAAAGAAATAAAATCTGCTTGCATACACAAATGCTAAAGACTGAAGTTCTTAAAATCACTTCTGCTTTTCGCTGAAATCTTTCATATGTATTAGTAAAATGTATGCTGTTTATTGTAAATAGCTTTTACCAGTAGTTGCATTGTTTTGTTTTGTTTTGTTTTGTTTTTATTTTGAAGAGAGAAGAATGGATGAATTTAGACTTCATGTCTCTGAAAACCACATCGCTGGCATCTGTCAAAGGTGAAAGACAGAAAGACAAAATACTGGAACGACAGAAGGCTCGAGAAGTTGAGCAGGTAGGAGGAATTAATGCACCAACTTTATTCTGCATTTTACTTACGTTTTACATAACAAACTGGATCAAAGACCTAAGTCTCAGTCTGCTCTTAAATTGTTTAGGTTAATGCCTGATGTGTATGATAAGGGTTCTAATTAAATGGATCAGATATTTGTTCTCTTTGGGTTAGGAAGAGTTCTTATAGCAGGCTTATCCTGTAGAGAAAAGTTTTAGTTACCTTTCTAGTAAGAAAAAAGCCAGCTTAGAAAGTACTAAGTTCTGTAACAATTGAACTTCTTCTGAGACGTTTTGTTTAGTTACATAATCTTGGTCCTGCCTTTTTTCCATCATATGTGTGAAAGGAGCCCTGATGTTTTGTGTGGTAAAAGCTCACTCAGATTTCTGTGTTAAAGCATAATATGCTAAGGCTGTTTTTCATGAAGAAAGAACTCAGAGCAGTTGCAGTGCCTTTCATGTGGTAGTTGTGTATTAACACTTGGGAGGATCAGAGTCCAATTGGGGAAGAGATTGGTGTCATAAAATTAGTTTTGTGTATGCACAGTTGTTGTTGGCTTCATTTGTTCATTCAGCTCTTTAAATGCAATAGGATCTGATTTGAAAATGTAGTTGATGATCACAGCCTGGGTACCCCAAACCATCAAACAACAGATGTGCATAGCACGATGAGTTGAAAATACTATGGAAACAAACATAGACTTTTGTCGCTGCAGGAATTTCCTATTAAAAATTTTCTCCAATGAACTTTCTTGCTTCCAGAGAAGTAAGTTGACAGAGTCATGATAAGCAATCTATTCTGAGGTTTCTTGAGGTAAAACCAAAAGCTTTCACTAGCCCTCCTTCAGACACAAGTGCATGTTACTGCTATGCTGATAACAAATACAAAACATATGCTATGCATGCATAAAAATTATCTCTGTATTAGGCCGTGCTTTCAGAGAGAGAACTCAATCCCTATTGGAAAGATGGTGGTACGGGATTACCACCAGAAGAGGATGAATCAGCTTCAGTTAAGAAAGGTAAACAGCATAAATAATCTTAAATGTCTATCTCCACTCCCTGGTCTCTGGGTTACTAGCAAGTTACTACAAATGTGTTAATGAAACTTGCTTATGGATAAGGTAGAATTCAGATGAAAATTTGGTAGTGAATATTGGGTTAATATCATAGTATGTTGTTCTGAAGAATTTCTCTTCACTGGCTGTTAGTCTTGAGTAGTTTAACCTTCAGTATCTTCATAGAAATTCCCCATGTGGAACTAATTAAAATAAAGCATGATTTAACCAAGACAAGATAAATTGTTGTCATCTCATTTGGTTCCTTTCATTCCATTACAGAAATTGTAGTTTAAGAATACGCAACTACAGTAGTCTGAGTCACATTAAAATGAAGTGCATTACAGATGCAATTTGTGAAAAATATTATTTCTGTAACCTTTTTGTTTCTTTCCTTACACCAGGGTTCTCTTGTTTGTTTCTAGCAAAACCAGCTAGAAAAGTGTTTTTCATAATGTCATGAAACATGTATCATGTGGTAAAAAGGGCCCTTGTATTGTGTCAGTGGGGAACATGAGGGTCCCTTACATTTTTGTTTGGGAACCTTTCCCTGTGGACAGTCTGTCCTAGAAACCATCAGCCTCATGGTTTGTATGAGGCTGGTAGGAGTAGCAGAGATCAGTGCTTTTTGAAGGGTGACAGGAATTGGTGGATATGTGTCCTGAGTGTTAAGACCTCATGCTAACTTCTTAAAGGAGAAGCAAGGGATTCCTCTTCAATTTTCTGAGAAGGAAAATGCACTTGTTTGTATTGAATAGATGTGCCAAAGAACAGACATAGGAGGTAAAAACACTAAGAAGGTTCTTTAAGTTCATTTATAAAAATCCCACAGCTTTTTGTGTGCTGCTTCTGTCTTGGAAGATTTATGTGGTGTTCTGTGACAAAATAGAGGAACTTAAATTTAATCAATAGTATGACTGAGGTACACTCGTCTGAACTTATAAAAATCTGTAATTGCATTATTATATTCCTTCTGTTCTTCTTTTGCATCCCACCAGTTATTACATTAACTTCAGGTGAAGGTTTAATGTCACATAAAGAGCAAGATTTAAATAGAAGTAACTACTGAAATACAAAATTATGACTTCTCGTTACGTTCCATTTTAGTTACAGTGGTAGAAGATGCTGGTTTAAGTTGGTTACGAAAATCATATCAAAGAATGAAGGAGCAAGCTGAGAGAGAGAAACGAAATATTGAGGAAATTGTAGCTGAAAGATATGGGGTAAGGATCTTCAATTAATTTTTTTATACTATTAGATGCTTGGAAAAGGTTACTTTCATGTGAAAGCACAAATACTTAATGTGTGGTGTCAGAAAGAAGCAGTAGGAAAGAAGCAGGAAAAGACAGCCTCTTAAGAAGTGATGAAGAGTTTAATGTTATCCAAATTCATTTAATCTTTTTTGTTTAATGTTATAAATACTATAAAATTATATTATAAACATTATAAATATTATTTAGATTTTAGATCCCATGTATTGATATAATTTCAGTTACAAAGGACCTGAGTGCATTAAAAATTGTGATAGTTATTAGAAAATATAATTTTTTTTCTGCTCATACAGCTTGTGGATAATAATAATTTCAAGGTAATTTGGAGAATCAAAGAATCATGGAATCACCAAGGTTGAAAAAGATCATCCATTCCAACCGTTCACCTATTACCAATAGCTCCCACTAAACCATGTCCCTCAGCACAACATCCAGTCTTTCCTTGAACTACCAGATCTGAATCTTCTGGTCACTTGTCCCTGTGTATTGAGAGAGCTCTATGCTTCTGAAGAGTTTAAAAACTCCTTTATTAAGTCTGCCATAGCAATATTAGAATCATAGAATTATAGTATCATTTGAGTTGGAAGGCACCTTTAGAAGTCTTCTAGTCCAACTCCCCTGAAATGAACAGGAACATCTACAGCTAGATCAGGTTGCTCTTTAAGGCCTATTCAAATGTGTGGGCTGTTAGTATTTCATCTTGGCTGTAGTTTTATTTTTGAGTTCTGTGTTTGTGGTGTGTGTGGTTTTGCATTGGGTTTGGTTGTGAAAATCCAGTTGTCTTGTCACTCCTGAATGATGAAACCAGCAACATCAGTACTGGTGGAAATTGGTTGGTGCCAGTGATTTTAAAGAATATTATTTTTAAGAGTCTCTTTCAAGAAACTAGGATTTAAGCACATGAACACTCTAGCTGCTGTGGTACAGGGTAGTGATTGAAAGAGATCTTAACCAGGTATGCCTCAGTATGTGCTGTTTTTAGATGGATCTTTAAGATCCCTTTCAACCCAAGCCATTCTATGAAAAACATGTATTTAGTGGCATTTAACTCTGCTCAAAAGAAAGAAGAGGAACAGTTCACATTTTGTATGTTTGGCTAATGGATAGGTTTTTGATTTTGAGATTTCTCTCCCTTGTTTTTAAGAGTACAACTGGATGATAAAATAGTTTAGTGGGAGCATCTGTTGGTTCTGTAAAAACTGAACATCCAGTAAGCATAAATGTAAAGTTCATGAGCAGGTAAGAAGAAACCTTTCTTCCCAGCTCAAGCCTCTTATCACTGAGTTATCTGGACGAAACAGTTCTGAAGCTGTGCTTCCTGTTCCCAGGAGTGTTCAGCACTTTACAGTAGAGCCACTGGATGAAAGTTAGAAACAGTCCAAGATAAGGAATCAGAATGCCTTCCCTGTGGAGCGCTTTAGACCGTAAACTATTAATCCTTTTTTGTTGTTGTTGTTTGATCTTCCTTTCCACTCCATGGCTCATGGTTCTGCACAGTGATACATTTTCACAGAATGGTGCCTTTTTTGTAATATTTCTTAGGGAGCTTTACAATACTCCACAAGCTTAAAAGCAGCATGACCGTTTTTGTTCTTTCTTCTAGTCAATGGAGGCATTTCAGTCACGGTTAGAAGAAGCTGAAAAAGTTGCACCCAAGAAGGAAAATGATTATAGAAGTGGTAGATGGAGAAAACCTGACTACTCAGGAAATGAGAAGAAAGAACATCGTATGAAAGATGAGACACGACATGAAGATGGTAGAAACATGTCTGGGGGACAGACAAGGGAGAAGTATGGCAAAGGATGGGCACAAGAAAACAGAGGTTACAAAAGAGATGGATCAAGTTTGGACCAAGAACGTGGACACAGCAGTAGAGACTCAGAATTGAGAGGCTATAGCTCCAAAGTAGAAAAACACTTGGATGAAAAGCGAAGTAAAGAAAAGAATGTGTCTCTAAGTGACATAAAACACAAATTTCTGAAACCCTCTGATGATGACCCATCATCCTACAGTGCATCTGGGGACTACAGGTCACACGGGTCTTCTTCAGAACTACCTCTTCGTAGCTCTTTAAGCAACCGTTTCCAAAAACCTAGTGAGGATACTCCGTTGTGGAACAAAACACACACGCAAGATAACCATGAAAGATCGATGTCTGATCAGAAGCCATTAGATACTGCAGCAAAAAATGATGGTGAAAGAACTCAAAGTTTTGACAAAGAGAAATCACGAGAGGAATACCCAACCAGTATCCCTGAGAAGAAACAAACGTTGTCTGACAATGTAACATCATGTTCAAGGTATTTTACAAACACCTTTTCTTGCCTTTGGTTTGTCTGTGCTGTTCGTGGCAAAGCATACCTAAAACTTTGTCTTTATTATCATAGTATCCAATCTGTCCATGTCTGATCTCTTTGATTAGGTGGACACTTGTCCACTTGTCTCCCAGCTAGGCACAGCCAAAATGGACCTGTGTGGAATTAATGAATACCTCTGTTTCTCCTTGGCATATTTAAGAATTGCCAGTTACAGATTATTTTGCTGCTTCTTTGTTAGTTCACTGTACAGTAAAATTGTCCTATTACCACGCCCCCCTCTACCAAGAAAGTTTCGATTAATTTAGTAAAGATGAAATTTAAATGTCAAAAATGCAAACTGAAAACTGAAGTAATTATTAGAACAAGGGATAGGTTTGCCTCCTGTAAGATTCACTCACAAGCTAAAGTAATAGTGTGTGAAAATTAGTGGAAGATACTGATTAGAAAGGACAATACCTTATAATTCTTTATTTAACATACAACTGTTCCTACACGTAGTACTTGCAGAAACCCTGCAGTGTATTTGCAAAGGTAAATTGTGCATTAAGGCAATACTGTGTGACTAACTAAAGACAAGTGGCTAAGTCTACACAGTTCTTTGTGTTGCACAGGTTGTGTGGTTCTTCCAGATTTTACGTACTACAAGTTCTGCTTTGACTGGAGCTAAAGAAACATACTTTTCCTTTCATAGCAGGGGTAAAAATGATGTTGACTATTTTTTTTTAAAGTATGGTTTTGAATACAACTTGTGGCAGGAGTAATTTGCTGTTCTGTCATAAGCAGTTTGTGTGCTCTAGCACTGGGCATGAAAATCATTTCCTGATTGTTATCTTAGAACAAACAGCTACTGCTTTACAACTGTATTTTTTGTTGGTTTTTTTTTTGTATGACGAGTTCAAAAGCTGTATCTTTTACTTTGTGGTTTTAGCACAGGTAGCAAGCACAAGGCTGACTGTAATTGGGCAGAACCACAAATTTGGGAAAACCAGATTGTGTGCAGAAGTGGTTTCCTTGTTCCAGTACATCAAATTAAATTGTAATAGTAGAACAGATAACTTGATGTAATTCGTTTCTTTCCCTCACAGAACAGAATTAAGCACAGAAGCTATTTAGCTGATACTTTCTTTTGCATGTTTTCTGTTTTAGTACTCTGAAACCCAATTGTGCAGCTTCTTTTATATTATAATTCTATTTCTTAACCAATTTGATTACTGAGCTGATTTATCAGTAGAATGAAGATTATATGGTTTTCCAGGCCTAAGTAGACTTTGCTTATGGGTTTGTTTCCAAGCTTTTTTAAACTGACTCTCAACTCCCTGTGTGGGTCTCACTGCTGTGTTTGCGACAGAACATGACATGTCTTCCTGTTCTCTTCAGTGATAACATCTTTATTCTGACTCTTGCAACTTTTTGGGGTTGGGTGTTTGAGGTAGTTAATTTGGGGAATGATTTATATATAGCTACTGCTTTCTTTTCTTCCTGAAGTTCTGAGGCTTGTGTTACGTGTATGCTTTCAGTGTTGTTCAGTCAGTAAAAGTACACCTTGACTGAAATGAAGCCTTGAATTAATAGGTGTTGCTAGCTTAGTTCCTCTTCTCCCACACTGACAATGGACCTTTTAGATTTTATCATTTCTAAAACATGGGGAGAGCTTCAGTCTATAAATTGAAGTGTTTTGAACGTTTATGACACAGGTTCATTAAAAGTGCTGATTAGATGTCCGGGGGTTCTCTCCAAAGGAGAAGTCCATCCAGTGAGTGTTTGCAGGACATCGCACTTAATTATGTGACTGCTTCAGAGTTTAACTTGAGACAAAAAAACAAACAAACAGCAAAACAGTGCCTCTTGTCTCAAAGTTTTAAGGGGCCGATTCACAGAGTCACAAAATTGTTGGGGTTGGAAGGGACCTCTGGAGATCATTGAGTCCAACCCCCTGCAATGCAGGCCCCCTACAGCAGGCAGATACTAACTCTGCTCAAAAAGCTGTGCATGAATTGGTAACCATCTCTTACTCACTTTCCTCAAGTGCTTTGCCTTGTTTCGAAAATGGAGGAAAAAAAGTGAAACTCGTTTGATGGCTTTTTACAGTTATTCTTTGAGATGTTCCTTATTGTCCCAAGAAGCTAGTACCAGAAGCTTCCCTAGGAGCATTTTGTTTGTTACACATTAGACAAATTTAGACATAAGGAAAAACTTTTTCTCTCAGAGAGTGGCCAGGCACTGGAATGGCTGCCCAGGGAGGTGGTAGTAATCTTCAAGAGATGGAAGGCCACAGGAGAGCTGGGAAGTGGATGCGTGGCCAAAGCCAGAAAGGATGGCTACAAAGTGGGTTTAAGTTACTCTTTTCACTGCTATTTTCTTTGCTTTTTGTTGTCTTTTACCTAGTAATGGCTCTTGACTGATGTTTATGCTGGGAAGGCGTTCACTGGGTAGCACTTTTCATTTTAATGAACTCAGAAGTAAAAGGAAATATATCTCATGAAATTCTTTAAGCTTTTTGGTATCAGAGGCAATAATAGCGGTAGTGTTCTTTGTAAAAGAGAATCATTATAACAGTGACAACTTCTGACTGCAAGTATGTTTCCATAGAATGTTGTTATTATTTTTGACAGTAAGAGTATATGTGCCAATGCAGTAGGTATATAATAATTACACAGGTGAATACAGTATTGTTTTTGTGTAGGTTTAGTGTTGATGATATTTTACAGGCATCCATCAGAGGATGAGCAGCCTCGGGTCCTTAGTGAAGATGAAATGAACAAACTGGGAGCCAGGATTGTGAAAGCTGAGCTCATGGGAAACATGGTAATGTTTTTGAAAAATTATGGCAATTTACTGCAATTTTGCACGCAGTGCTTTAGTCTTAAAGAACCGTATGAACAATGGAAGTATATTTTCTGAGCAAATGAGAAGTTCACTGAAATCTAATCACGTAAGATTTGATGGTGCTACTTTTAAGTATAACTCAAATAGGGTATTTAATTTAAATAGAATATTTTTGTAACAGAAATACACAAATTAAAGAAAGCGCTTCTGAATTAATGTAGCTATGTTATAGGGTTGTGAGGGATGAGTATCAGTGACTCAGATGTTTTATAGGAGGTCCTCCAGTAGTTTTGTTCAAATGAAAGTTTGGACACAAGCGTGGCTTACTTCCCTTTAGCCTGACAGCAACAGATTAAAGCATATTTTGAATAAGCATATGAGTGATGTGCGGGAAATGAATGATTCTTTAATTCTGATACCTTTCTTTTGGCAAAATCATGTAGCAGAAGATGACATTGCAGTTTTTTGTCACTTTAGATATGCATTTTTTTTTCTACAAACTCACTCTGAATTAGTTTTTAAACAAGAACAAAAAAGCATCCTAATTTTCGGGTGTTTTTATTACAATATGTATTTCTGTACTGTAGGTACATCTTGTCTGGACAAATATTTGTATTTTCTTTCCAGTAAAGAATTGTTTGAATTATATTGACATTTTCTCTACTATTTTTGTGTCATTAGAGTTTTTAAAAAATATAACCAAACTAAACGAAATGAATAGTTACTTTGCACAGGTTTCTGAAAGTTCAGAATGGTTAAACTAATTCAGTGCTCCCACTCTGTTTGAAGGAATTGGCTTCAAAACTTCAAGCAGAACTTGATAATGCGCGCAAATTAAAGGAGACTCAGAAGCAGATCCCAGGGAAGCCTCGCAGAGAGGTAAGGGGAAAATATTCTTTTTATTTTTTTCATGCTAATGTAATATGATGCAAGTAGCAGTTATATCAGAGAGAACATGAAATACACATAGGAAAATTAGTAAGTGTAGCTTGCAAGAAGGGTCAGTTACTGGTATTCTGCTTGGTACGAGATGGAGAACTGAAATGGAAGTTAATGTGTGGCCTTTATGTCATAACAGTCATATTAAAGTAATAAATCTCAGGCCTTGAATTTACAAGAATTAAGAATTCAAAAGCTCTCTGTAGGTGAACTTGGAAATTCTCATGAACAATTTTGAGCACCCCTAAGTATTAACCTTAGTCTGTTTTTTGTCTTAATTTTTAATTAGAGGATTTTATAACTAAGAACATTTTGTCATTGCAGAAATACAAAATGTTAGTACTAAGTGAATTTTCTGAAGGGAAAAATCATTTAAAAAAAATAAGTGAAAACATATTTAGCAATTGATCTCATAGACTTAACTTTTACCAAGCGATAGACTGCTCTGGAATGTGGAGAATCCTCCCTATATTTAAAAGCACAAAGTTCAGGAACATGAGAGTTGGGAATTCAAAAAGATAAACTATGAACAGAAAGATAAACTAAGGAAAAAGAACAGGTTTGCATCATTCTGACCTGGGTGCTAGTAAGTCTTGGTTTGGCATTTGAAACATAAATGAGTAGTCCAATAGGAATCTTATTAAGAAGGATGTATTATAGACTTTGCTAGGCTAGAAAAGCTAGCTTCTTGAAGCCTTTCAGGCTTGCTTCCTGAAAACCTTGAAGCTATTGACTTAGTTGTTTCTGTTCATGAATATTGCTTTAAGATAGTTATGATTTGGACTCAATGATCTTCCAACTATTCAGTTCTATATGATTTTTCTTATATTTTTGTGTGACTGTCTTCAGTTTTGCACTCTTGTAATGTATACTTCAGTTGTGTCTGGGTACTTACAAGGCATTTACTCATTGTCTTGTATTCTCTTTAAACATGAGGGGGAAAAAACAAAACACTTGGCCTCCTATCTCCCCTGTTCCACTCTCAAAACCTCTGGGAGCACCACCATAGTGTTGTGATTGCTACAAGCTTCCATGGAAGACTGAAGGGATTTAGTAACAGGACTCTTTCCTCTCTGAAGCATCTTAGATGCAAACTGTTTACCCTCGTGCTCTCCATGTTGGCTTTCTCTGAAGCCCAGGATCAGCATCTTAAATAATTTCAGCATGTACATGTTTGGTTTTTAGGTCTCTTCACCTCACAGTGATGTTTTTGTTAGCCCATGTATCTTGCAGAAATTATCTTTACTTTGTGAGAGTCAGGACTGCTGACAGTCCTACTGTTGTAGTCTTTCCAGGGTTTGCCAGAGGGATTGGTCCCTTACAGATGCATCAGGGCTGGTGTCTGTAATCCTGCTAATGGTTAGCTCTTGAAATGTACCTTACTTGAAGAGGGCCAGCCACATTACAACCTGCTGTAATGTTGCTCAGCTTCTTAGGCTTGTTGTTGATTGGCAGATTCTTCCAGCCTCTGTGAAAATGGTGCTGTTTACATGAAGTCATTTTGGATTTAATTATTGCCAGGGCTTGCTTTCCAGAGAGCGAGTGTTTTCTGTTACATTTTGAAGCCTTGCTATGTTGTCTTTATGAATATGCCATGGTAGTGCTTGTTTCTTGGCTATTGCTAGCTTATATTAGATGTTTTTTGAGTGTGAGTGGTTTTGCAAAGCTGATAGTTGCTGAGTCTTAAGTCCTATCCATGTGATAGTTGCCAAGGTAATCTTACCAGTTGCATAGCTCATATTGATTTTGAAGTTTTGGGACATAAGCAGAGTGTATTGCGACTGCAATATCGTAAGTGTATAAACAACTTATAGGTTCAGAAACTATCTTGTAGCAAGAAGCTGAAAATATATCAATAGTATCAGTTTTCCTGTAGCACTGACCATGGTACTGGTTCTTTACTGACCACTTTGAAGTGATCAAGAAATTACAGTTCACTACAAGAAAGGCATTGAGGCCCTGGAGCGTGTCCAGAGAAGGGCAGTGAAGCTGTGATGGTTTTGGAGCACAGTTCTTATGGGGAGCAGCTGAGAGAACTGGGATTGTCTAGTTTGGAGAAGAAGAAATTCAGGGAGACTTTATCTTGGGTTGGCATATTCTACCACCTAGCAGTGATAAGATGAGAGGGAATGGCTTTAAGTTGTACCACGGGAAGTTCATATCTAAATACGTGTCTACATCCATATCAGAAGCCTAATCTGAGCGTGGATTATTTTCAATACCCTCTGAACTAGTATACTGTCAAAATGTTTTTGCAGTTAGTGGTGTCATGAGGGCTAAATATTGTTCTTGTCAGGCTTGATAGCTGAAAATGCCATAAAAATGATGCAAATTTTCAGTGCTACAGCAAGCAGGAAGATTCTGAGAGATCACCACTGTCTATCAGGCCGGTGTCAGTTAGTGAAGAACCTCAGAAACAGGGCTGTGGAACAGAACACCAGGCTAGACAGGAAAACAATTAGTACTAAAAGGTGGATTTATTAGCGTGTGTTCTCCTCACACCTCTGAATATGTCAGTGTCTGGTATCCTTAACTGCTCCTCAAATTGTTTTCTGTATTAGAGCATTAAGTAAACATTATGATGCTATTTTTTTCTAGATTGAAATAGAAAATTAGACCAGAATAGCAGCCCAAGGTTAAGCACTCTAAACACTGAACAAGCCTGACTTTTGGTGAATAGGATTAACTTCCTGTGGAAGAAGGGGCAGGCAACTCAGGGAGAATACAAATAAGGTGCAAGGATATACAGGGAGAAAATTAGAAAGGCAAAAGCCAAGCTTGAATTCCACCTGGCCACTGAGGTAAAAAAAGAGAAAATACCAAACTGGTTTTCAAATAACAGTAAGAGGAGGGCTAAGGAGAATCTCCAGCCTTTACTGGATGCAGCTGGGAGCCTGACCATTGAGGATAAGCAAAAAGCTGAGGTTCTCAATGCCTCCTGTACATCTGTCATTAGACATCAGGCCAGTTATCCTTGGGGTACACTACCCTGTGACCTAAAAGTCTTGGACTGGGAGCAGAATAAACCCCCTATGATTCAGGTGGAAACAGTTAGAGACCTGCTACTCCAACTGGACTGCCACGAGTCCATGGGTCCACATGGAATCCACCCAAGTGTGCTGAGGGGGCTGGTGGATATGACTGCCAAGATGCTTTCCATCATCTGTCAGAGTTCTGGTTCAACCACAGAGGTCTCAGAACTGGAGTCTTGTCAGTGTGACTTCCGTCTACAAGAAGGGTCATAAGAAGGATCCGGGGTACAGCCCTGTCATCTTTATTGATGACCTGGATTAGTGCACTGAGTGCACCTTCAGTAAATTTGCAGATGATACCAAATTGGCAGGAAGTATTGATCTGCCTGGGGGTAGGAAGGCCCTACGGAGGGATCTGGACAGGCTGGAACACTGGGCTGAGGCCAATGGGATGAAATTCATCAAAACCAAGTGCCAGGTCCACAACAACCCCGGCAACACTACAGGCTTGGGGCAGGGTGGCAGGAAGGCTGTGCAGAAGAAATGGAACTGAGGGTGGTGTCGGTTGACACTTGGCTGAACATGAGCCAGCAGTGTGCCCAGGTGGTCAAGAAGGCCAATGGCATCCTGGCTTGCATCAGAAATAGTGCTGCCAGCAGGAGCAGGGAAGTGACCGTCAGCTTCTGGTGAGGTCGTACCTTGAGAACTGTGCTCAGTTTTGGGTCCCTCCCTACAAGAAAGACGTAGAGGCCATGTAGTGTTTCCAGAGAAGGGCAACGGAGCTGGTGTGGGGTCTAGAGCGCAAGTCTTAATGGGGAGTGGCTGAGTCACTGTCCTTTGGAGGTGTTCGACAGATGTTTAGATGTTGTACTGAAAGGCATGATTTAGTGGGGAAATATTTGTGGTAGGTGAACGATTGGATTAGATGGTCTTGAGAGGTCTTTTCCTACCTTGGTGATTCTATGGTTCTGTAGTTCTCCTGGGGTAGAGACTGCATGTGACAGAAGTGGCAAGACTGTGACTACATGCACTAATTGCAAAATGCATAGCTGGCTTTGTGTGGTCAGCTTTAGTGAGTGAGAGATGTTGACAACTCTTGGACAGCATGTGTACAGTAACAGTGAATGCATATGCAAAGGCATTCTTTAAAAGGTGAATTAAAAATGTGGCTTGTTTTGTCTTTACATGTCAGCAGAAGGCAACCTTCAGAGTCAGTGGAAATTAAAAAACAAACAGAGAAACCAGCAACAAACTGAATATACCTAAGCAGCATTTGAACTAACCTTCATTTTAATTTTAGATGGAATTAAATGGGGCTTATGTTCAAATTCCCGTGTCTAATTTTCTATAGCCATCTAAACCCTACTGAAACTGCATAAGAAGACTGCTGTGTCATAGTGAATCTGTTTTAGGATAGATGAGGACAATGAGTGCTTATTGAATGTAAAGACAGCAGAAAAATTCTGAAAGCTTCAGTATTTAAAAAGTAACTTGTATTTTTTCACACTTGCTTTAGTATTGTTCTTGCATAAAATTTAGTCAGATCTGCTCAATGAAAAATATTCTGCTTTTGTATTGCTAAAAATGTGCTCAACTGTATTTGTGTTTGTTAATCAGAAAATACGTTGACACAGTACAAATGTAGGTAAATCTAGGACTCTTTTCGTGGTGCTGGATGGAGGAAGTGTGTTTGCATCTTATAAATATCTTCTATACATCTTGTGCTTGGAATTGAAAACAGCTATGCCTTTTAAGGAAATTTCAAATGAACAAAAAGACCCCTTCTGAGCCCTAAGCCTGCTATTGGGTTCCATAGCACTTAATCAGTATGCAGGAAACAGAAAGTAATCTCTGCTGGGTGATTGCGAGAGACAGTTTTTAATAATGATGAATTGTGTTTATAATACAAAAAGGAATACAAAATGGAGTGAAAAGTAAAAGGTGGTTCTTCAAGCAAAATAGCATGGTAGAATACATACTATCAGAGAGTATTTAAAAGATGAAAGTGAGGTTCTGAAAAGCAGAAAAGCAAATACTGACTTTTCCATTACGTACTTGAGATATTGTAAGGAAAATGTGAATGACTACAGCATAGTCAGTCTTCATTTGAATAACAGTTTTCTGTGAAAATGCAGCTGCCTTCATTCTGATATGATTCATTCAATGACTATATTTAAGCTATAAGGAATAAAACAGCATTTTATTTATATTTTCTACAATATACAGCAAAAAACCCCTCAAAATCTGCTATATATGTATATTTTCTAATGAAACGTGTGGTGCTTCTGTGAAGACTGTTGGGCCAGGTATCCCCAGAGCAATCATCTGCAGTTTTGATAGGCATTGTGTTTCACTGTGCTGTGTGTGTCTGACTAACACTGTGCTGCTTTAAGGGAGAGGTTTTTTTTTCTAGGCTACCTGTTGCCTCCAGGCTGTGATAACACTCTCCAGCCCATTACGCATCTCACAGATGGAAGGAATGTTGCAAGGGAAGAAAAAGATGCTTCTTAATTTAGCTCCTTTTATCTTAGAGTGAAAATCTTTATAGTATCAAGAACATAGTACTCAGTTGTGGTTTTATGAGTATAAAACTTTAGCTGTAGTTAATAAGTGTGAACAAGACATGAAGGAAAGGTGAAATATAGTCAGGACTTCTGATGTGCTGTTTAGAAAAACGAAACAACAATGCCCCAGGCCCTTAAAATTAGCATCCAAAATTGCAGGTGTGCCATTGTGTTCAATTTCTTGTTTGAGAATAGAGGATATAAAAGCAATTTATTTTTCTGCAGTAAAAATATTTGCTTATCAAAGCATACCTGTAAAATATTTTAATTTTATGGAGTCGAGTGGACTTTCATTATGCCATGTCCAGTGTAGGAGTTAAATTCACTTGTAGTAAATCTCTTCAACTTACGTAGATTTAGGATAATTAGAAATTACTTAAAACTCTTGGAAGGATACAGCTGAAACACATGTGAAAGTTAGGATGTTGGGGTCTAATGAGCCTCGCTAAACGTACAGTAAAAAGCTGTGATTTCATTTGGAGATTCAGATAATGTGGGGATACAGTAACAGATTTTGGCCAGCTGCATCTCAAATGTTTTCAGTGCATTTTAATTTCTAATCGCTGCTGTTCCATCACACATGAATCTCCTGTGCAGGATGGCTGTGCCATAGTGTCTGCAGCAAAGGCTTTTCTCCATGCAGTGCCAATTAGCTACAACTACATCAAGGAATAATGAAGTAGGCATACGTTCATAGAAGAACTTTAACAGCATTAGAGTGCTCTTTTTAAAAAGAATGAGTATATGCAGCTTCTGGTGAGAGTATTTCCTGAACACTCTTGTTCATGTCAGCTGCTGAAGGTTAAACAATTCTTTATACGACAAAAACATATTAAGACAAACTTTCTTAACTTCCTAAATGTAATTTTCAGGAAATTGAGTTTTGTATTTAAAAAGTACTGGAGAAATTGTATTAGTAACTAAACGAAATAAAATATCATACCAGTTTCAGTACATTATCGCATTTTGAGTCTTATATTACATTTCTGTCTTTGATAAGATGAAACAGAAATTTGCGGCCTTAAGAATCAATATGCTGCACGACCTTTCTTTTTTATGGTCTGAGTGTTTATGTTTTGTATCTGGTGTTCTTGCTATAGAAACAATATACCTAGTCATTATTATTTTCATTTCCTTTTTCTACATCCCATGCCTACAGTGGTGCTTTTGCTCTGTTTACAAGACTCTTTCAAAATATAGCCAGCAATTTGAAATATCAAAAAGCATCTTCAAACCTTTTACTAGAGCTATATTTGCAAGGTTATGTGGCTTGTTGACACCTGATGTTCTTCCTAGGCTTAATCTCTTCAGTTTTCCCTGTTAGGCTCTTATTACAGAATGTAGTGCAAACTGCTGCCAGGTACATGTTTCTAAGTCCTAATCTTAATTCCAGAAGCTGCTAATAGAAAGCCTTCTGATTTCGATTTTAGGTTGTATGCTTGTTTATTCTATTCATGAGATGTTATTCTGATCATCTTATCTCAAAGATGCTCTAAGTACTGAGAGCAAATAGAACAGCTGTTGATTGGAGGCGTTCAGTATCAAGAGGAAATGAATAAGGCTGTCAGGTTCGTTATTCTGAGCAATGAGCAGTTTAAATGAAATTCCATTTTTCAGAATACAAAATCAAAGAATTGAATTTAAAGGGCAAACAGTTTTATAAATATAAGACAAAATTGCATTTTTACATAACATGTTATTACCTGATGTCACTAACTGGATTAAAAAAGAGATAAATTAGTAGTTATGTGTCTGATCCTTTTGTAATAATGAATGTTTTCAATTATGAATTAGGAGCTAAAATATATATATATATATTCATCTCATGTTGTATATATAAACCTTGCAGAACCTAATGAAGGTATTCTTCTGTAGGATGCTTTGGTCCGGTGTTACAGCCTGCATTAGATTTTCTGCTTTTTCTCCTTTGTTAAATGCAATGTGTTGATTATTCTTCTAAAACAAACAAACAAAACTTTTAGAAGTCTTTCTGTGTTTATCTGATACTTTTGGAAGTTGATATCAGTGTTGCTGATCTGTGACCATTTTAACTTCTTGCTGTGAGATCCAAATCTGGGTCTTGTTAGGAGAATGCTGTATCTATCGGTTTATTAGGTGTTACCTTTGAAGTGAGTGGTTCTGGTATTCACAACAAATGGCAGACCCTGAGGAGTAGCCTAGGTGCTTTGAAACTTAATAGACACTCAAGGTAGTGAATACACTGGTGAGCTCTGCTCGTAAAGATGGTAACAAATAGAGGCAACCTTGAGCCTGAACAGGGCTGCCTCATCCTTCTGGAAACTCAAGTGATCGTGTGTAACCACAGTCTGAGGAGTCAGAAAAAGATCAGCTGAAAATGGAGAAAGCAATTGAAAATAATAGGAGGCAGAGGATGGAAGAAACAGCTAGCTGTAGTCCAGCATGCTGAGAAGTCCTTAGACCAATTAGAGATGATGGATTCAAGGCATTTCCACTGGCCATGAACTGTAAGAGAAGTAAGCAGGTTATACAATAAATTAGTTCAGCGCCTGATTTATCTGCGAGCAAAGAGCTGGTGTGTGATGGTTGTGGTTTGTTAAACTCTTCTTGTTTTTGAAGACATGGGCAAGCTTTGTTTTTCCCTTGTTACATGGCGTAGGTACCACTCCAGTGTAGCCCTTCGTAAGGATGTGCAGACAACTTGTTTCATGCAGTCTACAGCTTTTTGTTTGCTCAGTAATTAAAAAGAAAAAAAAAAAGAACCAACAAAAAAACAAGTTTGTTTTCCAGCTCTCCATCCTGCCTCTTAAAATGTATTTTATTCTCTTCGACTGCTAATACTGAAACCCAGTTCCAATTAAGCAGATACTGTCTCGGATGATTGCCCTGCTTACTCTCTTTGTTTAGGCACTCGAATGTCTGTTCCTGCATATACGGAGGCAGAGCTTTTTCCATTTCCTCCTGCTAGATTACAGAACAAGCAGCATCTCTGGAGAGTTCAAAAATGCTTAATGGAACTGCATTTTATTTACTTATTTAATTTTAAGCATTTATCATTTTCATTGTTCTGTTCACTCGGGTGTTAATTACTCTGCAACATCTTGTGTATTTTTGAGAACTGCTTTGTAATTTACATGTTTAATTGGCTTGAACTAGAAATTCAGGTCCCTTCATTAATGGCAACAAAGAATTCCAGTCTAGTTCAGTAAATTCACCCAACCATAGCTTGCTAGCGATGTAAGTTATATTGTCTGTGTACTAATCATCACCTGGCTCAGGAATGGTGACCTAGCCTCTTCTGCAGTTGCAATTTTAACATATAATATTATATGTAGTATTTAATATACTTCAATATGTACTTTAAAAGTTTGTATTGTACTTTTTTTCGTATTGTAGCAGGACTAGGGGAAATAGTTTTAAGTTGAAAGAGGGAAGATGTAGGTTGGATGTCAGGGGGAAGTTCTTTGCTAGGAGAGTGGTTAGGTCCTGGAATGGGATGCCTAAGGAGGTTGTGAATGCCCTGTCCTTGGAGGTGTTCAAGGCCAGGTTGGATGGGGCCCTGGGCAACCTGATCTAGTAAAGGTGTATGTTTGGTGGCCCTGCCAGGCAGGGGGGTTGGAACTACATGATCCTTGAGATCCCTTCCAACCCAGGTCATTCTGTGATTCTGTGTGATTTAATGTAAGATGCTATTTATCTGACAATAATTATTCAGGAAAAGTTAATGCATTGATATAGCAATCTATTTTGTACTTATAGTATAGCAGAACATATTTGAAGTTATTTGGAAAGCTGAGAGATTTAAAGTAAGCTTTGTAACAGCATGTAATGCCATGCCACTTTATGATGGGATAAATATACTTTCTAGATACTAAAAGCAAGTTAAAACAAGCCAAATCCATTCTCAAAGTGAGTCTCTCTATATAAAGCACAAGAAGATGATAATTAATGCCTCTTTTCTGAAAGATGGTGCAGTCCCTGGGAATATTTGTGAGGTCTTCTGGATGGCTTCATGGACCGTTAGAAGGAAATAAAGTCATTATTCTTGTGCAGTGATAAACAGGCCTTCGTACGTACTGTGTCATATGTGTCATATTCCTGTGTCACAGGAAAGCAAAAAATTAAAGATCAATGGAAAATATGAGAGCAGGGGGTAAGGAATGCTCATTGCTGTTACATTTGAGGTTTCATGGTGTGTTCCAGAGTTAATGAGATAACTGATGATAGTTAAACAGATTAAAGTTCTAAGCGTGCTCTTTCAGTTAGGTAACCGTGTGCCTTTAAGCCCCTCAGAAAAGACTGGTTCTGCCAAGAGTCATTACTTCACCTTACAAAGGCTCCTTTCTCATTTACCACACCTGCCAAGTGTCTTTAACATACAAACTTAATAGAACAAGGGTTTCTCTGAAAGAGATGCCTCCTATTTTATGATGTTGGCCCACAACACCAGAGGCAGATAGATGCTGGTGGTATGGCAGTAGAGTTAGAACCTTCCCACCAATATTCTGTTATGTTGTTGCTTTTTGACAGAGGTAGAATTCAAATAACTCATTTGTTTTCTTTTCATACTGCAGCCACCTGATCATTTCTTATTTTTCTGTCAGAAAACTTTCTGCTTCTGAAGTTTATAAATAGTCTATTATTAATAAGAGCCCCTTCCAAATTGACTTTTGCCTTGCCTATTTTCTGTTAGATACAATTTATATTTAAAAATTTTCAAAGTTACATTTAGACAGGAGTCTGACTTCTGAAGGATGTCTTTACCTCTAATAACTGCTTTAATCTGCAGAATAATCATGCCTGTTGGATTCATCCTCGTTCATAATATGCTCCTTTGAATTTCTCTTGGATGGAGCACTTCAACATTTTTATTATTTTTAAAAAACTTCCGAGGTTAAAGATTACTGTCTTTTGTGCCTTCTCCTGTTGCCTGGAATGTTAGATCTAAAGATGTCATGGTCAGTCTCTGTGTCCTGTGTCAGGACTCTTCTAACAAAAAAAGCCAAACAGACAAACCCTGTAGGTGCTGAATTCAGCATGTGTTACACCTTAATGTTTATCCTCAGCGTTATCTCATGTTGTGTAAATGGGAGTCAGATGAAATCTACACAGCCCTGATGGCTTCATCTGACTTCTTTGTACTGGTTACCTGCTTGTCGTATAGAGAATACTGCTTTTGCATCTGCCATCCGTTTAAGTTGGAAGCACATGCTGCTTTATTCCCCTCATTCTATAGTCTTTCTTCATCTTACTGTCCTTCTCCTTTTTCATCCAGAGATGCACAGCCCTTTTCCCCTGTTGCAGTTAATCACCTCTTTTCCCCTGATCCTTCCCAGGAGAGAAAACACCTGTTCTGAAAAAGTGGTGTATGCAAAGTGCTCCTCCTCTCCATCCTTATTTGAGCTAGGGCATCGTTGGACATCTTGATTTGCACTGCAAAAGTGAGGTCTGCCTTTGATGGTACAGAAATGGGAAGTTTAGTATATCTACACATTTTTTTCTCCATAGCTTCTACCTTTGTGTGCCCATTCCCATAAAATATAAGCTGTTTGAGCCAGCATACTTTAGTATCTCCAGAACATTCTGATTTGATAGGGGTTTCTGGGACAGGCTTTCATTAGGGAGGAATGGCACATGCAAAATAGACACATCAGTTGGTTAGTGGAAAATAGCTTCAAATTGAGATTAATAAGGTTGTTTATACGACTTGACAAAGGCTGTCCTAATATCACCAGATTTAGTGATGTCCCCCTTTTTGCTCTAATTTCATCACCTGACTTGCCTGAACATCTTTGTTGTCTAGTGTGTAATCAAGAAGCTCTCACATATTTAGTTTTCTGGTGAACAATTTCTGCCTTTCCTCTACTTATTTTAATGTATAAATGTATCTCTCTGTCTCTCTATGTCTTTACTTGACTCCCTGTGCTGTGGGAAAGTACCGTTGTCCCAGTTTTGGAAAGCGCTGGGCTAAGCTGGCTCCTGACATGATATTCATCATGCAGCTCAGCTGTCAGAGTGGCAACTTCCATCCCAAATCAGTCTCACCAAATGAATCCTTCCTATCTTCTTTTTACTCCTATACAAATATTGCCGATCTCATCTTCCTCCTTCCCTCCTTGTTTGGTGGGCAGAGAAGTCCTAGGAGGTGGATTTATAATCTTCTTGAGCTGCACTGAAGTTAAATCTTCCACATAAGTGAGTTATTTTCTTCCAGAACGTGTTCATGAAAGGATGTGGGTTTTTTTCTGAATGAAATCTATATCTTTCGGAGTGTTGATGAGCAGCTGTCATGAAATACAACAACTGGGGATAAAAGTTCAGGATAAAGGTGCTTTGTCTGGACTTGGCTGTGGAAAAGATATTAAGCTACCCATCTCTGGTGAAATAGGGTCAGTTTGGGATGTACTCAGAAACATAACACAATGTGTCTCTAGAACTTTACTGATAGACCTTGGAGTCTGTTACAGTCTCAGGTGCTGAAGGTCTGGAGTCCAGGGAATTAACTTTTCTGTCTGAACTAAGATGACCTCATTTGTAAATAGGTTCTTGGTGCAGGTGTGTTGCCCTATTATCCCATGGTTCAACCACACCCTGGTACTGGCTTTATAGTTCCGAAAATGGCCAATACAACAAGGAATTACATTATCTGGCATTGTGTTTCTACAAGAATACAAGGGAGTCTCCTCGGTGTTCATATGAATGATAGAGATTTCGCTGTTATCCTATTGCTGTCTGACAGATTGAGCTGAAACCAGTGGTTGGTCTGATAAAGTCACATCAGCACTACTAGTAGTTTTGGTTTTAACATTCTGTACCTATGTCTGATGGTAAGGACCGCTCTGTAAACTTCTTTCCAGTGAGGTGCTGGAACAGGCTGCTGAGAGAGGCTGTGGATGCCCCTTCCCTAGAGGTGTTCAAGGCCAGGTTGGATGGGGCCCTGGGCAGCCTGGTTGAGTGTTAGATATGGAGGTTGGTAGCCCTGCATGCAGCAGGGGGATGGAGCTTAGTGATCCTTGAGGTCCCTTCCAACCCAAGACAGTCTGTGATTCTATGATTGTTTGAAATAAATGTCTGATCTCATGGGATATATTCAGAACTAATAGTTAATGTTTTGGCTAGATTGCTTGCCAAATTTTGGAGAAACAAACTAAAGAAAAACAAAACCAAACCAACCCCTCAAAAAAAACTCAAACCAACCAACAATTCAACAAATAAATACCCAAGAAAAAACAAACAACACCCACCCCCCTCACGAAACAAAAACAATACAAAAGCCCAAACCAAAATCACCCATAAAAAACACATTAGAAGAGGTAAATTGCAAAAGCTTTTCAGATGTTTTTCAGGAGTACGCCATTGGGTTGGTTGTGTAAATTAATTCAGTATTCTCTGGTGAAGTATTCAGAAGCATTGTGTTCCTCCTGGGGATGAGGTTTTATGAGAAAGAATCAAGAATACAAGGTTAATTCTTTTTACAAAAACATGTTTACTCTGGACTTGACTAGTTGGATTCATTTTCAATATCCTGTTCATTTTCACTGTGTGTTTAATATAATAGTTCCTTCTTATAATACAAACATGCAACAAGAAAGTAATTTGTTCTTTAATCTTTAGGGTTTAAATTGTTTATTCAATGTGGGATTAGGTGTTTCTTTTGTCTTTGTCTGTTTTAAAGTGTATCTTAAAACTTGTTACAGGCCTCAAGCCATCAAGAAGATGAGCAAGTGATCCTTGTCAGAACAGATCAGAGTGGAAGGGCATGGCCTGTGACTGCATCAGCTGAACCAAAGGAGCCTAGAGGAGGACGGAGAAAGAGGCAGATGGTAAGTTTAAAAAAAAAAAGTGAGTATTAAGGAGTGTAATGCAAAAATGATTTTGTAGATGTACTTGCATGGCGCAGTAATCAATGTGAGTGTCTTATCAGAATGTCAGTAGGTAGCTAAAAGTTCCCTTCAGATGATGGTTGTAATTAAGTGATAGAGTACATATTTATTAAGCATATATTAAGTTTATTTTCAGACTTACATTTCCCTAGAGAATTTAAGTGTACTATCAAGTGTCTTTTTTTTTTTCCTCCCCAGATTCTCTCAGTCTCTTAGCTAAGCAGTTTATATTACATAATGTTTGTAAATAGTAAAGTTTAGCAGAGCTGAATACTTCCAAGATATTCTCCATGACTAATTTCCCTTTCTTCCTGATAACAAATGCTGATGATGGTAATAAAAATTATGACCTAACCGTAACAGAAAAGTGTTTGGGGGGGCAGTGTGAATCTTGGAACCTGGAGCAGCATTTTATAATTTGGATATTTGCCTGCCAACAGTAAACTATTACTTTGATCTTGGGGCTGGGGGAGCATTCAGTACCTCTATATTTTTAGTGTGTATGGTGTATGTTTTTGTTTTGGGAAAATGCCACCTTTGCCATATGGTTAATGACCATATCCTACTATGTCCTTCTTCAATATTTAGCTTAGACCTGCTTTAAAGGGCAAACTGTTTCGCTGTGCACTCTGAGGTGGCAGAGATATCACATTAATACACATTTTCAGTAGTGTTTGTAATTGCTTGATTTTTTTAAAACTACGGTAGATAATGGAAATTACTGTTTAGAATGTTTGTTCCATCTTTGTGAACTGATCAGCTGTTTTAGTGAATTACTCTGCATCTTTCCAGAGCTGGTAAGCTCTGTCAGCCTGAGGATGTAGAGTTGTAGGCAATATTTTTACTTAGGCATACTGAAACAACTGAAGAAAATGGAAAACTCTCCAAAGTTCAAATGAAACAGCAAGCCCAGTTGTTTCAGATGTGTTTAGCTTGATCCCTCATTCTTTAAACTTGTTGAAATTATTAGGGTCTGAATTTCATTCTTGATCTTTCTCACTAGGTTAATATTTATTTTCATTGTTTCTAGGTCACAACTCACGTAGATAAAGAAAGAGTAAGATATTTTCAGGATGATGATAGTATGAGCCTGAAGGATTTAGTCAAAAACGAGAAAATGAGAACAGCGGAGGATCAAAATGCATTGTTCATGCGTATGGCATCAAAGGTAAGATATGGGTTTTTGAGCATTTTACTATCAGAAGTATTGAGAAGACAGTAGAGTCTCACTGTGCTAGGTTTGTTGCTTTGACATTCTCAAAGTCATGGAAACCTGTGTGTATGCAGGAAATACGATGGTTCGGTTCCTTCACGAGCTGATTGTTCTGCCTGTTTTTTTCCTGTTTTTTTAAACTTTTGAGGTAAATTCTTTTAGTGTGCTGCATGTTTTTTTTTAATGCCCAACAATGTCTGTTTTCCCCAAATTGATGATGAATAAGAGCAACAAATTCTTAGTGTTTAGAGTCCCAGAAAGTACCATAAATGTGGTTTTGTATTTGTGTGGTGTCATTTTTATATTCTCATTCTCATGGTGTTACTTGAAAGAGTCAGAAAATGTCCAGTAGGAAATATTTAATCTGTTGTGATAAACCTTCTGGCAGCAAGTTCTTCTGGAGAGGTTATCAGAGCTTTAGATAGTAATGTGGTTTATGCATCTAATGCAGCTGCTTCTGGTACCTCTCATTCTCTCCCACTGGCATACTGGGGTGAGGGGGAAAATGCCCTTGAAATCTGGTTTTAAATAGGTGTGTTGTTGCCAAAAATGACTTGTTTTGTTTCCTTCTTTACTCTCCCTGCCCAAAAGAACCCAAACACCTAATGTATAAAACTTTTCTTGAAAACCATTCTAATAGTGCAGGATTTTACTTATAATTACCTATATGTCATCACATTACAACATGGAAATGTAAATGAAAATATTAAGGATATAGTAGAACTTCATTCTGTTTTCATATGCTAATAAGAATAGCAAAGAGAAATAGTCAGTGTTTAACTGTAAAAACTTATTCTTTGTATTGTCTTCTCTCCTTGAATTATTTTGTTTAGATAGGTATCTTTTATGAGAAACAGTGGTGCTTTGTGTGTTTATGAAATATATATGTACGTGTGTAGCTGGATTTTAAAACAAATTATTCAAATCTGAGTATTGAAGGTAAATTCCTAAATCATTATTTAATCATTATTCATTATTTATTATTATTATTATTAATCATTATTTATCTTGTTAGCGGTGATTGCTCCCCAAACCAGAAACATTCATTTGTTTGGATTCTTCTAAACTCACCTGAAAGACCATTTGGACTTCTCTGAGAAATGTGTATATCTGTGCAGTAATATTCTTAGCTTACTTCTGAAATTTCTAAAACAAGTAGAAAGTATTTTTGTGTATGTATTTATTGATCCCAAGTTATTTTGCTTCAAACTGGAAAGAACACTTGCATTTTCAGTTACCATTTTTGTACTGTTGTTGCTGTACTAGGTAATTATTAATGTAAGGATTAGGTTCTATGCAGGGAAGAATGAAAAGCGTGGAGGGAGGGAGGGAGATCAAAGGCTTCTGTATTATTTAGTTTTCTAAGTCTCCAAAGGGAAAATTCTGATAGTTTTTCTTTTAATGCGTTATTTTTGCATGTTAATTTTTTTTGTTCTTTTTTTCTTTTCAATCTTGAAATGTTGCAAATCCTCTTAGTTCTTGAGGACTGAATGCTCCTTATAAGAATAGCCATACTGGGGATTCACTTGGCCCATTAATCAGTTTTCAACTGTGAGGACATACAGTGTAAGAACAGGTCACATTTCTAGTGATGCATCATCTATGTATTTTTCTGGCTTTTAGCAATATCAAAAAAACTCCACAATACCAGCTGTAGCTGGTACTTCTCTCTGCTTTTTGTCTATAGACTTTTAGGATAACTGGGGACTAGACTGAGCATCTCCTCTTATTTCAGCAACTCCTTTTTTCCTATTCTATTATCCATCCCTACTGCTGTAGTGTATTAGGCGAAAGGCGGGGACTCGGGTTGTTACTGCTAAAAGGTATGAAGTAGAATTATTCAATTTGAACAAAAAAACAAAAAACCCTGAATCCTGTGTGCATAACATTTTTGTTAAGCAATCTTGTGTCTACAGTCCATTCCTTAAAGATTTAAGTTATTTGAGTTTTAAGGTTTTCTGGGATGCTGTTGGAATTTTATCCAGGTAGGAATGGCACAGAAATGGCTGGGAATTGGCTTGTAGATATTTTAAAAATAGAAATTCCTTACAAATGATCATAAACCTTGGCAACTAAACTTCTGCATATATATGGTAGAGGAAAATATATCTTTATTTATCTTCTAAATAGTTTTTTTGTTTGTTTGTTTTTAATTAAAAAATAGTATTATGTGGCAAAAGATGATGGTGCCTTCTATTAGGATACAAGCACCACAGCAATAACAGGTAAAAAAGAAGGAAAATTGGCTCACCCCTCCTAATGACCAGTGGCAGCCCAAGAGGAGTACAGTCTCTATCCAGAGAGATGCTGCTTCCTCATTTGCTAACCCATAAATAAAGGTGAGGAGGGCTGGATCCAGGCTCCAGCCTTTCCAGTCACTCACGTGCATTGCTTGCACCAGAGCTCCTTGGGTTAGCCACACCTTCTCACCTAGTGCTCAACTGCTCAGGCTGTGACCTTGCAGTTCTGCTGCAGAGAAGATGCTTGCAGGCTGTTAAGAAATTCTAGCACTAAATGTTAAATACATGCCACTGACAAAACAGTTTAAGGGAGAGAATGCTTTCCCAAAATGGGATAAAACTTTTGTTATAAATAAGGCCAAGGATGGCTGAACAGAAAAGTAAAGTGCTTGCTGCATCTGGGTAAGAGCAATGGAAAAGAGCCTGAGCCTAGCAAGCTATAGAAGTAAGCTTTGATAAGAAAGACTGAAAAAGGTTCTTGAGGGAATTATATTGAGTCAATATTTTGAGTTCACTGAAACCAAAAAAACAGGGATTGAACTCTCTGTATGTTGCCCGCAGAAATGTGTTAAAAATAATCCATCGAGGTGTAAATAGAGCATTTAGGAAAGGTAAGTGCTTGATAGAAGAACTAGTGAACCACTTGCATTTGAAGAGCAATTCAGGGAACAGGGACTATTTAGCTTGAAGAAGAAGTAGCTCCTGCAGCTACCTGAAAAGAAGTTGCAGTGAGAAAGGTGTTGGTATCTTTTCTCAGTCATTTTCTTGGGTGACAAATGATAGGATATGAGGAAACAGCCTCAGGTTGTACGAGGAGAGGTTTAGGCTGGATATTAGGGAGAATTTCTTCATGGTTAGCAAGGTCAGGACAGGGCTGCCCACGGAAGTGGTAGAGTTGTGATTCCTGGATGTATTTTAAGAGATGTGTGGATGTGGAATTTAGGAACATGCTGTAGTGGTGGACTTGATCTTGAAGGCCTTTTCGTACCTAGATGTCTCTGTTTCTAGTATTAACTAGAAATGGTTACAACTATAAAGTGATTCCTTTGCATGAGGGATTATTTATGGGGAATAAATGATTAACTGTCTCATTATTATCACTGAGATGGAATTTAGTTCAATTATTTAAAAATCCATCATTTTAAACTCAAACTTGAACTTGTGAAGAATAATGACAAATGACTAAAGCCAAGTGGTCCTCACTCAAGTGCTCTGAAAACAGTGAAAAGTGACATGGCTGAATGAGGAACTGAGTGCAGCCTTTATTCATCCGTGGTGCTGAGGACCAAAGGATGGCAATGGCAGTAGCATTCTTTAAGTAGAAAATAAAGGCAGGAATAAATGTTTAATTTTTTATTATAAAAGGAGGTTGCTACTGCACTCCATAATCATCTCTTCTGTTGGACATGTACAGAAACCATCTGGAAGGAGGGATCCTTCTGACATATTGTTACATAGTCTGTTAAAACTCGAGCTCACTATAAAGAACCGAGGAATTCAAAACAAAAAGCGTTATGAAACTTATATCTGAACTGATTCTTGAGATTCACTTCAGCAAGTCACTGGAGAGAAGTATGTATTTGAGTGGTGTGAGTCATCTGTCCTATTTTGAGTGCCTGCTGAATGATTTTATGGGTATAAAAGGAATTAAGAAAATTAGCTCAGGCACACAAGATTGTGCTGTAGTCCTCTAAAATACAGAGAAAGAGATCTCGTCATAGGTATCTGGACAGTAAATTCAGATGAAGGTCAGGACTGATGCATATGGAGTAGTGATAATCATAGACTCATTAAGGTTGGAAAAGACCACTAAGATCATCTGGTCCAACTGCCAACTCATCACCACCATGTGCTCTAAACCCTCCTGCCACATTTACCCTTTCTGTGACTGCCTACTACAGCTTAGGCCATTACCTCTCATCCTAAATGAATGATAATGATGAAGCTGGGTGAAACTCAACTGTGCATGTAACACCACAGGCTGTTACTATTTCATTTGAGAGTCGTTGTGAGCCTGCAAACATCATCTCAGCACCAGTGTGATTGAAAAGATAAGCACAACTTATTGGATTTTGAAAGAAGGGAATTAATGGTGAACTTAAAGCATGTAATGCTAGTATAGTGTACCAGCGATGCTTCCATACTTGAAGGATACCCTGTGGTTAAAGTCACAGAGTGGTGGACATTTGAAGAATACCTAACATTTTTTTCAGCTTGGGTGAGGAAAAGGCAACTGGTAGAATAGAAGTCACAATTAGAATGAAAATTGTTGTAGAAAGCAACTGTTTCTTTCTCAAAAGGAATGTACAGTGGTCATGGACCAGAGTTTAACACGATGGAGGTTTTCATTCAAGCAGTAAATGAAGGAAGCTGTAGAACTTGTATTGTAGAGCACAAGATAATTTGGAGGCAGTGAGCAGGAGAAGAGAGGATGTGGCGATTGTAAGCTACACTTTCACTGGTAATTATTGAAAATGGAAATACGAATACAGTTGTGTCTCAGGATTTCCACATGTTGAGAGAGTTCTCCTCCACATGAGAATTGCTGAGAGCTGCAGATGTGTAGGAGTTTCTCCCTGGTTGTTTTAGCTGTTGCTGGAGCTTGATTTTTGCAATGTAAAGTAGTCAGAATGCAGTACGATGTACAGCTGAGCTCAGTGTTCTCCATTCCATTTTTTTGTTCGTTTATTCGTTTTAGGATAATATTTCTTAGTAACATTAGAAGAATGTTTCCTGGTTTATGTATCTGCTTTCTTTAGTTTATGATGGCTCTGAAGTTTGCAGTGACTTTGGATCAAGTTGTACTGTGGTTCTCTTTTCATAAGAGACAAAGAGGAGCTACATCACATGATTTTGTTAGAATGAGCTTCACGACCAGCTCTTGGCTAAATCTTGGAAGAGAAAATTGAGATCTGTTGAGTAATTTCATTCATCTTACTGGCTAAATGAGCTAGAGCAGGTGCTTAAAGTACATCTTTGTGTCAGTTACTGCTCAAGGTGAGCTTATGCTTTCTGCTCTGTAAGTGTATAATTGCACTGTGTTTTTAGTTGTCCAAATCATAATTCATAGTGCCAAAGACCTGCAGTACAATGCAATCTCACATTTAAGTTTCAAGGTTTTTTCTTTTTTTGCTTGGTTTTCATAAAAAGGAGCATTTTACATGCTAGTTTCTCTCCTTTGTTAAGGTCTGGAATGCTTTAATCATTCCTGTATAGTTTATCACCACAAAATGTGATGATTTTCTTCCAGTGGTGATTGTGTCTTCGTCTTAAATTAAGTAACTGACTGTAGGCATGCTCAGTTTTCCATATATATCTCTAGGTAGAATGTGTTCTTCTTGGCAGCATAATAAGGTCAGCATTACGTTGAAGTGTTGGTTTCTGTATTTATAAGCCCGTACTGCGCTGCACATCTGTGTTGTTATCTGGGAGCTCAGTGAGACAGTCTTCAAAAAATCTTGCATCTCTCCTGTGTCGATTAAGTAAGGAAGTTCAGCAGGAACTCCAGCAACCAAACATCTTATGTCAGTTTTAGTATGATAGCATGGCACACTACTTTGACACATACAAATTATTTTCTTCTTGTGGGCAGCAAACATACCAGCAAAGATGAATCTGCCATCCTTCAGAAGAACAATGGCAGGAAACTGCTGAAGGTCTGCAAAAGATATCCTGTGTAGGATGGGAGAAGGGAGATCCTATCTGTTAAAAATCTGCTGAGTAATTTCATTCATCTTACCTGTCTGAACTGCTTTTGTTGAGTTATTGTTGTGATTTCTTAGGTGTGGCTACTCAGATAGAGGGAGATAGCACTACAGTCAAGACAGCTGCTTGTAAAGAAATACAGGGTGTATTTTTACTACAATCCCATTGGAAAATGAAGGTAGATATGAAATTATTTCATGCCACACTCCCATTCAACTTCGCAGACTTAACATGCTCAGGCCATAGTTGCCCTAACAAATCCTTTATCCACCCATAAAGTCTTCCTTTCTCAGTAGCTCCCCAAGATTAGACAAAAGAGGTTTTTTTAGTCTGTTGAGCCTAGGTTTAGGATGAAAAGCAAATTCCAGCGTTATCAGTTTGCTTTTGCTCATTATTCATGTTCTAGATCGAGATTTAATACAACTCAGTTGTTCTTAGCATTTTCTTGCACTGCTTCTTTTTGGCTTTTGTTTGCAGCAGGTTGGCACGGACTTCAGTTATCTCAGCTTGTGAGTACAGCCTCTGCCACAGCTGTCTTATGCATGCTAATATGTTAAACTTAGAAACGTAATGAAAAATCCCCATATCTTTTACTTTCAGTGGTGGAGAAGTTGTTTTCTTTTTTGTTTTTGTTATTTTATAAGTAACAGGAACAAAATACCCAACACTGATCTTTTCGATAGCTGGATATAAGCAGGCTTTAAAATCTGATTCTTTTAAATTTGACTGCAGTGCCCAAAGAAAATCAGAAGTTTGAAGTTGAGGTATTTCTGCTTTTTACTTTCTAATGCAAGGAAAACAGATTTCTGTCTTCTTCCTTCTTACTGACCAAAGGATACAAAAAAAGCTAATAAATAAATATATATATACATATATATATATTTACTGACAGTTTGATAATACAAAGTATATGTGAAGTATTCAGTTTTTACTACTGTTAGCTTTAAGCAACTTCTCAGTAGTTCCTTCTGCCCTTGACTGTTACAAGTAGTTCAGTTTTCCCAAATTCATGCTGTTAAAACGTACTTAATCCTTTCATTTCATCAATAGATGCTTGTGGGTGTATGGAGACTGATTTCTGGAGCAGTGCCTCAGTAGAAATTGCCTTTTACTTGGATGCAGAAATTCTACTCGGGATTATTATTATTATTATTTTTTTTGCTTTTTGATTAAGTTTCACAAAAAGCAAGTGAGAAAGATTAATTTGTGTTGCTCATCAGACCAGTTCAATCTTGACCATGAACTAATTTTTCTGCAGTCATGAATTTAAATGCTTAAGACATTTATTTAAAGTACAAAATGGCATTAGTAATGCTGGCCTTTATTTACAGATTTACTGAAGAGATGTGCTGGTATTATGGATTTCCAAAAAGGGAATTTGTGTGTTGCCTTTCTTTGGTTTGAATCTGTAAAACGGCAAATTGCTTTCAGCCTTACCATTTTCTCTTGCTGTGCGAACCTGTCTGTTGTACCTATTTGCATTTCCATCATCATAAATCAAAGTAAATGTCTGCAAGCACCTTATAAGCTAAACTGAAAGAATGCAGGATGCTGCTCCTGCTGTTAGGTACTAAAACTTTTTTTTCTTTCTTCACCTGGTGAAGCCCTTCAAGGGCAGCGCTTAATAGACGTGATAGTATTCTTACAAGGCCCTGTGCATTGTTGCATTTTACATTCACTTGAAGATGTAAGCATGCACGTTGTGTACTGTAGAAACCTGAGAGAAAAAATTCCATTTGTTGTATTCTGTGTTCCACTAGGCTTCGGTTGAATGCAGTAAACAGCTTTCTGTGTGTATTGCGAGGATACTGAGCAAAAACTGTTCACTGGAACCAAATCCGAGTCGTGAGAGATAGGTTAGAAAAGAAAACCCGGGAAAATGAGGAACTCTATGGATGCAGCACATGTTAAACATCAGTGTAAATGTTTTGTGTTCTTTATGAATTATGTGAAGGTTACCAGATAAAGTACAAAGAGACCTCATTATGGTCTTCCGCTATTTGAAAGGGGCACGTAAACAGGAGGGGGAATGGCTGTTTACGTGGGTGGATACAGTTAGGACAAGGGGAAGTGGATTTAAATCGAGACAGAGGAGGTTTAGATTAGATATCAGGAGGAAGTTTTTCACACAGAGGGTGGTGATGAACTGGAACAGGTTGCCCAGTGAGGCTGTGGATGCCCCATCCCTGGAGGCATTCAAGGCCAGGCTGGATGTGGCTCTGGGCAGCCTGGTCTGGTGGTTGGCGACCCTGCACATAGCAGGGGGGATTGAAACCAGATGATCATTGTGGTCCTTTTCAACCCAGACCGTTCTGTGCTTCTATGATTCTATGGAGACTTGTGCAGGACGGCCTGTTTTGTGCCTTAAAATTGAGGACATGGATAACCGTAGAGTTTACCGTGTTATTTTACTAGGAAAAGAAGTTTGGGAAATGCCTTTATGTGGCATTATTCGTTGAATTAAACCTACAAACCCAGTTTCTGTGGTTATAGGGAGGTTGGAGTTACAGTAACAAAATTAACATGATAAAGTTTTATCTTAATGAAGCTTGAGCAAATACATTTTGAGATGAGAGACTTATTTCTATGGTGGTTTTGTTGTAAACAGTTTGTTTAATTTTAACCGTGGCGACATGTTCTTTTATCACTCAGGTTTACATTCTAAAATAATAGTTTATTCTTTTTTGCAGCTTCCCGAAATATATGATGAGTACAGCGTCCCACAAATATTAGCACTGTCATTTAAAGTTGAAGACGTCAGGGTTGCCATGGCAATTTAAAATCAAACCGATACATTTTACACAATCTATAGAGCCTTCTTTGCAGATCTTCCAAGCAGATGCACCTTTTTTTAGCTTATATGGAAGTAACTTTAAATGCGATTGTGTTAAAGAAAACAACAGGAGTAGAAGTTCAGTGATTAAATATGAAATAGAATGAGAAAATAAGCTGAAGGTAAATCTGAAAAAATATATATATCTGAAAAATGCAGGTATATTTTGCTACCACTCTAATTGTGTTTAATGGAATTAGAGAAAATTTCAGAGGAAATCTGAAGAGGAAAAGGTGCAATCAGTGTATTATGTAGGAGTAATCCCTGTTGATTAGGTGTTCTGTGACTTGAGGTTTACTTTCAAATGGTATTAAATTCTTTAGTAGGGCTTTCTTTCCATAGGGTGCACTGACGAGCAAGTATTACCAGCAGAGGGAGAGATAGGAGGCACAGCGCGCTTCAGATTGAATATGGAGGCTGCCAGCAGTGTGTAAGACTCCAGGGGTTTTACTGTAGCAATAAGAAAAACAGAATCAATATAAAATTAAACTGACATACAGTTCCAGTTTTCTGAACATGTGTTGGCAGAAAAATGAGGCTGAACCCGGAGTGAGCTGAGTACAGGTCTGTGAGAGTTACTTTCATAAGCAGCCCCATGCCAAGATGCCTGCTGGCTTCAGTAATGTAAAAGGGGGAAAAAAATAATCAAATGTTGCATGAAATGAATATTATATAATGAAATTACTTATGTAATATAGTAATTAGCATGATTAGTAAGAATATATTAAAGATTTCGTTAGCAAATACAGCACAATGTTGTAGCTTTTCCATCTCAAATCATTCTCATTTATGCATTGTCAGATGCTAATATGTTCTTGAGTTCCTGTACCGAGTGGTCAGATCTCTCTCTCTCATTTATTTTCCTGGGAGTCTGCCATGTTTACACTGTAGTTGAGCTGTCTAAATGAAAACCCAGAGGATGATTTTTGTAATCTCCTGGATGAAATTTGGGTGTCTTCTCTGACTATTCCTGAACATTTGTATAATGCAGACCTTTCATTGGCCAGGGCAAGCAAAATAATGATGCTATCACTGTTAAATAAGCTCAGATTGCTCCTGGCTTTGGTAAACAGATCCTCTGTGAGATGGATGGGAGAAATTTTGCAATTACATGCCATGAATTGTAGGAGACTGGTGGTAGGAGGTGAAAATGCATTCCCTGGGTAATTGTTGCTTGCCAAATGAGAAGAGCAAGTTGGGAAGTAGAGCTGACATATAAGTGAAGAACGTGGCCCATGGGAAACAAAAGATGAGGGATTGAGGAGGCGCTCTCTCTTATGATGGTGTCAGATTAGCTCTACTTTTTTGGCCATTGTCTGGTAGAAACAACAGTGTGAGGTGTGTTGTCTTCATGAGTGTCTATTTCTAATATTAACTTTGAGCTAGTCAGTGATATTCCTAGGACATCCAAACCTGAAATCACAGAATCACAGAATCACAGAATTACAGGGGTTGGAAGGGACCTCTAGAGATCATCGAGTCCAACCCCCCTGCCAAAGCAGGCTCCCTACACCACGTCGCACAGGTAGGCGTCCAGGCGGGTCTTGAATATCTCCAGAGAAGGAGACTCCACCACATCCCTGGGCAGCCTGTTCCAGTGCTCCGTCACCCTCACCGTAAAGAAGTTCTTGCGCACATTCGTGCGGAACTTCCTATGCTGGAGTTTCAGCCCATTGCCCCTAGTCCTGTCCCCACGCACTACTGAAAAGAGACCAGCCTCGCCACTATAGCTCCCACACCTCAGGTATTTATAAACCTGGATCAAGTCCCCTCTCAGCCTTCTTTTCTCAAGGCTAAACAGACCCAGTTCCCTAAGTCTCTCCTCATAGGGGAGATGGTCCAGGCCCTTCACCATCTTTGTGGCCCTCCGCTGGACTCTTTCCAAGAGATCCCTGTCTTTTTTGTACTGGGGAGCCCAGAACTGGACACAGTATTCCAGATGAGGCCTCACCAGGGCAGAGTAGAGGGGGAGGATTACCTCCCTTGACCTGCTGGCTAAGCTCTTTTTAATGCACCCCAGAATGCCATTGGCCTTTTTGGCTACAAGGGCACACTGCTGGCTCACGGCCAACCTGTCGTCCACCAGGACGCCCAGGTCCCTCTCAGCAGAGCTCCTCTCCAGCAGGTCTTCCCCCAACCTGTACTGGTGTATGCAATTATTTCTACCTAGATGCAAGACTCTACACTTGCTTATGTTAAACCTCATCCGGTTTCTTACTGCCCAGCTCTCCAGCCTGTCCAGGTCTCTCTGAATGGCCGCACAGCCTTCAGGCGTGTCAGCCAATCCTCCCAGCTTCGTGTCATCAGCAAACTTGCTGAGGGTGGCCACTATCCCCTCATCAAGGTCGTTGATGAAGATGTTGAACAAGACTGGACCCAGTACAGACCCCTGGGGGACACCACTAGTCACAGGCCTCCAGCCAGTCACCGCACCGCCAACGACAACCCTCTGCACTCTGCCAGTCAGCCAATTCTCGATCCACTTCACCGTCCACTCATCTATCCCATACTTCCTCAGCTTGGTTATAAGGATGTCATGGGGGACCGTATCAAAAGCCTTACTGAAATCAAGGTAGACTACATCTACCGCTCTCCCCCCGTCCACCCAGCTAGTGACATCTTCATAAAAGGTGTTGAAATGCTACACAAGTGATTGCCTCTTTCTCTGTGCAGCACAAAATACAACGTGCCTGCATAGGTAGCTTCAGGCGTGGCAAGGGGACTAAATGCACAGCTTCCAGAATGCACTGACTCCCACATTTAACAGGTACAAAACTTCACTTGTTGCAGTACAGGGGCTTTCCAGCAACACCTTGGCATGGTTTCTCCTTCGACTTTGTACTTAGCTGTGTGTTTTGTACAGAAGTACATACTCATGAAATAAATGAGTTTTTAAATGATTACTTGCTTTCCTTCTGGCATTTAGGAGAACACTGTCTTCTTGTTCTTTCAATTCCCCAGTAACTTGCTCAGGGAGTTTTGTTATAGCCAAGTAATGCAATTGAGAAAGCATACCAGGCACCTTATTATAGAATTATTATTATACCTTCCATTTGCTTCCTGAATAACTATATATATATACATAACATATATATATACATAACTATATACATATATTTAAGCTAATATTTAGAATAGTAATTGAAGAATTACTACCTGTTCTGCTGTGGTAGCAGCTGCATTTTATTGTATTTCAGTGCTGTGTGACATATTGTAGGGAACCTGCTCTGGCTTGGTCTCGATGATCTCTTGAGGTCCCTTCCAGCCCCTGAGATTCTGTGATCCTTGTGTCCCTTCCAACTGTGATTCTGTGATTCATTATCTTGTTTGTTGCTGGTAAAGACTCTGTAGTAGAGGTAATCTGAACCTGATCTGTACATGCTCTCACTAAATGCCCCTTTGCTATGGCTTCTCTCACCAAAATACTTCTTTGGAACCTATGTTTTCTTGTTCCTGTTTGAAAAACAGTTTTGTGTTTATTTTATTGAGTTTCTGACTTGCTTAGCCCAGTCTTGTTGAGCAAAATGTGTCACCTCTTAAAACAAATTGAGTTTTCTAGATTAAGTTTTCTATTTTTTATTATTCAGTTTTGTTAAAATATCTGTAAGGGAATAATATTTTATGATTTTGTGATAATATTTTATGGTTAGCCTCTCTAAATTTGCTTGCTGTAAAACGAACCATTAGGATGTAGCCTGGCAAATTTTTGTCTTGTAAATGCCATTCAATATTGTTATTCCTCACTGACCTTCATGGTTTCTTCTGGTATAAACTCTTCTGCACACCTTTCTGTTTCCTGGAAATATCAAAAACTTTGAGGCATTCTACTGTCTCATATGCAGACAGACACCAAGTGGAACCCGGGCTGTCCTAGAAACTCACACTGACACTTTGTATGTGTTCATTACAGAAAGTCCTAATGTTTTGAATGAGTGAGGTATGCACGTGATTCCACTTCTTTATAAAGCTTGCATGATACTGTTAGAATAGAAGACATTATTGAATTTTTTTCTGCCCTTTCCCTTCACTTTGAAGACTTCTAATATTGAATTCTGAACAGCTACAGATAGATTTTCAGAAGGCACTGAGAGATCTCTCTGGTGCAGCTGGGGAATATTTCCCACCTGTTCTTCTGGTCTCCAGCTTTTACCAGAGATTTTGTTATGTTTTGTTTGTCTTTCCTTCCCCCCCCTCCCTTCTTTTGTTGCATTTATAGCTTACTATTATTATTATTAAATTTCCTGAATTGCTTTTATTTTATTGATATCACTCCAGGTTATGTATGTATTTGACTTCATGTTATTTCAGACCTACTCTTAAGTTCGTGTCACTGAATTTTGAATGAAGAAAAGTACAGTTGCTAAAGGACATCATCATCATTTCTTTTTGGTCTTACTGAGTTACAGTTTGAAATGTAGTGTTGTTCATTACTATGCCAGGAGAAAACCAAATCTGGTCTTTAGACAGTATTTTAATAATGGTTACAGCTTTTAAGATGAGCCTTCTGTTTTGGGCTCCATGTGTCTTGTATTCAGCACTTTATCCACTGTTGAAGAAAGACGTTAACCAGCCTGTTTAACAAGGTGAATATTAATTTCATCAGTAGATAGAATTCTTGACTTGTGTTCCTGTTGCGTAAGGAAGGGACTTGCTTACTGGGATCCATAGAGTATTTTTAAGTGTTTGTGGAGAGTGCTGTTACATTAAAGAGATCATGCTTAGCAAAACAGATATTTCTGTGACTTTTCAGGTATTTTCTTCTAAGTGAGAGGAAAACAAAGTAGCGATGGCTGTCTGTTCTGTGTATAATATTTCTGATATCAAAGGTTTTGTTTTCCATTCTGTCTTCATAGTCTGCCAGCTGTCTTTTTTCATGTCTATTTGCATTCTCATGGCAGATTGATTAAAAGAGGGGAGGAAAACAAGTAATAACGGAGTGCTGCCATTCTACATTTGTGTTTCCTTTAATGAAGCCCTAGTTCTACTTTTCTTATTCTTGTGTGACAGTAGAACAGAGGCTGGGTTTTTTGACAGCTAAACCACTAAATATTTTTTGTGCAGCTCAAGTATCTCCTGTTTATTTTAAATACAGAAGTACAGAATTTTAGTAAGACAACAAAAACAGAACTCTGCTGTTGAACTGTTGATTTTAATATACAGTGGCTTCCAGTAGGAAACACGCAACAGCAGCTGAATGCATTATAGCTACATAAAATAGTGTTAAGGAAGCTGGTATGTAGTTGCTTTGTACTGAAAAAACTGAGCTTTCTTCAGAAGAAACTGTTGGGCTGTTTCAGGGATTTGCAGTATTCAGGAAGAGTAGGAGCTGATTTCTGTGTTTTGTGTAGGATTATCTAATTATCTACCCTACAAAAATGGTCTTTTTATTTTTCCTTCCTTAGCAAGATATCTAAAGTAACTACTTATGAGGTATATGGGAGATGTGCTTTTATTTGGAGAATATGTTTCAATTATGATAATTGTTTTAATGTTGTTGTTATCTTAAATTGTGGCTGCATATGAACGTTGAAGGTGAAAGGGAGGCCTTTCCAAACATAGAATGTGATTTGAATCTGTAAGAAAAAAGAACGAGGCTACCATATTATGTGCAATAAGTCACATATGTACATCAGCAGTCCACTGTGACTGGATTCTTTGTAGGCCTCATTACAGTGGAGACAGTTGCAAGGGCTCTGTCTGAAGGTTCAGTATAATTTAGTTGTGTATTCTAGATGTCAAACATTTGAAGTGTAGAGTTCTTAATGTTCTGAGGTTGGATTTAACATCTGTTTTAGTAATGAGGTAAAATGCCTGTATATATATCAAATACCAAAATATCTGAGAGGCTATTTTTGAAGAGAAGCCTCTTAAATCAGGCTTCAGCAAATCATAATTCTCTGTTGACATCCTTGACCCTAAATCTGTTTGAATCTTTTGAATGTTTACCGTAGTTATCTTTACGTTCAGGAACCCTCTGTACTCAGAGGAAGAGGCATTTAGCAAATTGACTGCAGAGGAAATTTGTTTTTCTGCTCAGATATTAATATTTTATTTCAAACTATTAAGTTAAACATGTCTCAGATGCAAACCAGGTCTTCTTGGAAAAAAGTGCAGCTTTCTTGCTGTGTTCAGCTCTGTTAGCATAATGTAGCTTCAGCTAAAATTTCTACTGAGTAACATCATTGATTTTGGTGTTATTGTACATGAGAGAGCAGGACTCCAAGTCTTGAGGACCGGTATATGCATTTTCCTTTCTTTTTTAGTTCTTCCTTGGGCAGTTGTTTCTGAGTGCTTTAAAGAGAATTTTCAAGAGGTTTTCTTTATCTTGACAAGGGCACTTCATTTACACAATCACAGAAAATTATATACCTGTTAAATACCTTTAGTTAGCACTAGTCCTTTGCTAGAGATAACCCAATCAGTGTTTTAATGTCTACTAGGATTTGTTGCAAATACACTTTAATCATTTCCCTAGCAATTCTTGAAGCAGAACTACTCATACGTAAATCTGATAATGCTCTGCAGTATCAAGAGATCTATACAATGTGTTGGGTTTTTGTTTTTTCCTTGTCATTTTGATGAGGAAATTACTGAAACCATTCAAAGTAAAATGACAGTCAGGTATAGCATGAGGTATTACAGCACTGGGGCGTCGTTTAGAGAGGAAAAACTTTAAAATAAATAAATATTTTGAAAGCTTTTTACTTTTGCTTTATTTGTGTGTGTTGAATGTGTAGGGTATTACTGGCACATAATATTAAAACTATATATGGTAGCTGAAACAGTTAAGTGTGTAAATACTTTCCTAAGTCCTTTTCAGTCAGTCTTTGTAATTAAGGCTTGCTAAATCTTCATTTCTGCAAGACAACAGGGGATTTCTTTGTCATCAGCAAGGACTGATTAAGACTGCTACTATACATGCTCCCACACATGTATGTTGCATGGTGAAGCTTTGTAAAGTCTTTTGTCATTTGATTTTTGTTCCATGACGCACATACATTTCTTCCTTTCCTTTTCTTTCTGTTCACTGTCTCTTGTTGCCCTTGCCCTGTAACGTCTGCATCACCTCCAGTTCCTATGCACAGACACCATTCCTTCTAAGTAGTGTCCAGGTGTGATATATCCATTCTGTGTGGGTTTCTACATTATTAAGGTCCGGTAAGACACCATTAACCATCAAATACATCTTCATAATAAATACTAAGTATTTTCTGAGCTTTTTTTTTTTTTTTTTTTTTTTTTTTTTTTAAATAAACGGCACCTACCTGAAATGTAACAAACATCAAACAAACAAACAAACAAAAAAGGGAATTATTCAGCCTTTTTTCTGGTACAGTTAGTTGTGTTGGTTATCCCTATCCAGGAACAGATTCATTCAAGAAAGACAACGTATTGAAAACAAAGATGACTTCTTCACAGAATGGCTTAGAGTTGTTCACCTGAGAAGAGTGTTGGCATGTTTTCACAGAGCATGAAGATGAGGAATAGATTCATAGTCTAGCTATTTTACAGTGCATGATTTAGTGGGCAGTGGTAGTTGTAGTAGGAAAGGAAGAGGAGGGGAAAGACTGAAATAGAATGTATGATAGTACATGATTAAATGAAGACAGTGCATCTATTTTAAGTTGGAGTTTTGTCAAGGTACTTGTGACTGGCTGTTAACTTGTGATGGAATATAGTGATATACTCCTCTTCCTGTTGTTAAACATCTGTACTTTAATACCTGAGCTGTCTGAAACATGGCATGACTGCTCTCAGGAGATGTGTCTGATAATAGTATGGTTTGCAGATGCCGTATGGAAAGGAGCAGTGCTGCTTCTGCTACACACTTTATCCTTTTTGTAGTAAAGGATATTACAAAGAGCAAAGTATGCTTTTTTCCTAACTTATTTATATTTAAATGCATTTTTTTTTTGTTTGTCTTTTCAGCTTATGGAGAAAACTGACAGAGACTACTACACTCTGGATGATATGTTTGTTTCCAAAGCAGCAAAAAAAGCGCGCAGTGGAGAAGAGGAAGAAATACAAAGACAAAAAGCAATACGTGAGCACCAACAGCTTGCTGCACGCATGGAAAAGTGTCCTTACTGTTTTGATAGCGGTGAACTTTCTAAACATCTTATTATTGCAATTGGTACCAAGGTAAGAAAATAGCAATTTAGCACAAAATTAAATGTAAAAAAGAAAGAATGGTAGAGTGACTGAGTTAAAGAACACAGATGCTTCTTTATTTGATTATTCTGCATCTTATTCTCCATGCCCTTCCAGTTGAGTTCAGTAATTCCTCAAGGATTAGGGAGAAAAAGATATGAATCTGTTGTGAACTACAAAGCTAGTCTTTGATATCAGAACTTCTGATTTGTGGAAAACAGAAAGCAATAATGAAAGATCTAAGTAAAGACTAAGTAAAGACTGTAGGTGGATTTGTGGAAGGCTAAATCAAACTACACTGGAGGAAATTTGAACTGATTAAGATCTGTATCTCAGTGATTTCAAAGAAACGCAAGTGGAGAATTTCAATCTTAAGCTTAAAATCCTTTGAAATAAACAAAATCAAACCTTCCTCATTTTGTTAATTCTTTTAAAATGTGTATAAATATTTGGATTTATAGCAGCCCTTGCTGTAAATACTTTGCTGTAAGTAGAAGATAATGGCTTCTATTGGTTTGAACTGTAGCAGATGATGTATTTCTTCAACTTAGCGGTGAGAATATTTTAAACACTAGAATAGTAGGCACTTCAGTTTTTGTTCACTCTTCATAGGTATACTTGTCTCTGCCAAGCAACCAGTCCTTAATTGAAGGTCACTGTCTGATAGCTCCTTTACAACACCACACTGCAGCCACTCTTTTGGATGAAGAAATCTGGGAAGAAATCCAGGTCAGCTAAGAAACTGTCTCATTTCCAACAGCTTTGTAAAATACTATTGTTTTGAATGACATGGTACACACTTGAAAAGTAGGTACATGAGAATCTAATGAGGTTTAACAAGGCAAAGTGTAAGGTGTTGCACATGGGTCAATGCAATCCCAGATATGAGTTCAGACTGTGAGAAGAACTTATTGAGAGCAGCCCTTCCAAGAAGAACTCGGATGTCCTGAAAGCCAAAGTTTGGCCATCAGTGTGCACTTGCAGCCCAGAAGGCCAACAGCATCCTGGGGTGCATCAAAGAGGAGTGGCAACAGGGAGAGAGAGGGGATTGTCACTCACTACTCTGCCCTTGTGAGGCCCCATATAGAGTACTGTGTCCAGGCCTGGGGCCCCCAGTACAGGAGGGATGTGTAACTACTGGAGCAGTTCCAGAAGAGGGCCATGGGAATGACCAATGGGCTGGAGCACCTTCCCTATAAAGACAGACTGAGGGAGCTGGGCTTGTTCAGTCTGGAGAAGGGGAAGGCTCCAGGGAGACTTCATTGCAGCCTTCCAGCACTTGAAGTGAGACCTCAAGCAGGAGGAGTATCAACTTTTTGCACAATCTGATAGTGATAGGACAAGGAGGAATGGCTTTAAATTAGAAAGAAGGGAGATTTAGGTTAGATCTCAGGAATAAATTTTTCACTGACATGGTGGTGAGCTGCTGGAACAGGTTGCCTGGAGAGGTTGTGGTTACCCCATCCCTGAATGCGTTCATTGCCAAGATGGATGAGACCCTGGGCAGTATGATCTAGTGGATGGCAACTCTGCTTGGAACTAGATGATCTTTAAGGTCCCCTCCAACCTAAGCCATTCTATGATATGACTGTATGATACTTGTCACCTCTATTTTAATGATTTCCAACCTGTCAGCTCATTTTGATCCCACTAAGGGATAGAACACATTTGCATTGTAAATGGAAATTAATGGTCAAAAATTGGTAAAGGAAGATGCAGGGTAAACACTGAAGAAAATTTTCAGTTTATAAGCCCTAGGAAAAAAATGCCAAGAATGTTGCAGAACTTCTTGGAGATGCTGGAGATCAAGTGAGAGGGATGTGTCAAGAATGACATAGGTACAGCTGATCCCATGTAGAAAGTCTAATAACTGTTCAGGTTTCAGGTTGCACTATTAAGAAAATGATTGTCAGAGAGGAAATGAAATGTAATTTCATTTCACTTGTAATAAAGCACCAGCTAAAGATGTATTTTTACATTAGTTTTTTTTTATTTTGTTTTATATTGTTAAATATAATTGTATAATCTAGATTTCTAGTCTTCATATGTTTACACTGTAAGAAATATAGTTTGTATTGGATTGTTGATTAAAGCATAATTTTCCAGCAAGATCACTGCTTTGTTTTATTTTATTATGATTTTCTAAGGAATTTTATATCTATTAGTGAAATAATATAAAATATTTTATCTGGAAGCTTTGAAAAGCTAATTCACATTATACATTCTTCTTCTTTTAACAGATGTTTAGAGCGGCGCTGGTGAAAATGTTTGAGGCTAAAGGCTTGGACTGTGTCTTTATAGAAACAAACATGAGTATGAAGAAACGATATCACATGGTATACGAATGCATTCCTCTTCCAAAAGAAGTAGGAGATATGGCTCCAATCTACTTTAAGGTATATGAAAAAGCTTTTTCTTTAGGTCATTTAATGTATTTATCTTATATTATTTCTGGAAAAGTTTTCTTGTATTGAAGTACCAGTTTTGAAAAGGTAATTTTTTTTCTGATGAAGAAATGTTTATTGATCTCTAAGCAAATGTATTGATTTAATATCTGGAAAAGAAGCTTTTGTAAGGGTAAATTTGACTGAGTGCACAACATCAGTATTTATGAGTAAATTATTTTATTTGTTCTTTGAAAATATTGTCTGGAAATAAATAATATAGTTGTTTTAATGAAGTGGATGTCAGTGTGATGAATAGCAATGCGTTAACTTTTATGGCATGTTTGTAACTCTCCTCATGGTTGATTTCATTGGCTGTGTTTTAAGTGCATTAAGTGTTTTCTTTGAAAACGAGCAGAAAGATGAAACACAGTGTCATTTCTGTTCCAAAAGTTTCCACCATTAAAATACACAGTGAATGAAAATTAAGAAGGTACCTACACTTCCATACTATGATAGATGCAGAGTCAGCTTTAGAGGTCTTTGAGTGCAATCAGGCGTCTAATTTGGATTTTCCTTTTGGAGTTCAAAAATGAAAAAGGGAAAGAAAGATAAAAGAAAAAAAAAAGACTAATATGGCATAATGAAATCAGAACAGGTTTATTTTGAGCTCAGTAAAAAGAAATTGAGACCTTTTAGTCCCTAATAATTTGAAAGTTTCTTGTTAGGGATAACTTGTCAGGCAAAAGATAGATTTCAGGGGGAAAAAAAAAGGAATAGAATTAAGTGAGTTTCAAGATATTAAATGGTTCCTCCATAAAGTATGTAAGTTTTTGAAATCAGAAAGATTACCAAAAATAAAATTACTTTGTTAAGAAATAGCTCATGCTTGCAGTGCAAAGTTTGCTTTACTCCATTGGAAAGTGAGTTCTTTGCTGTAGGAAGGCCTATCTTCTCATTTAGATAAATGATTTTACAGAAAGCTATAATGGAGTCTGATGAAGAGTGGTCCATGAACAAGAAGATAATTGATCTCTCTTCAAAAGATGTTCGGAAATCTGTAAGTAATGAAATGTATTGAACACTGAAATTTTCAGCAAATTGCTTTCATCTATTTAAGTTATTAACTGTTTCAAAGAGAGAAGAAAAAGAGCGCAATTAAATTAGTGGATCGGGAGATGGCATAGACACGATGAGCATTGGAGTCTGACTGAACTCCTAATTGATGTTAGAAAAGATTCCCATTTATTTCAACAACAGATGAACTGAGCTGCAAACATTGCTTGAGAACAAAGCTGGCATTTTGAGTACATGTACCAGCATAATTTTCTTGATTAACTTTAAGAATTAAGATAGATCAAAGATCTGCAAATTGCTGTCTGGGAAAAGATATGGTGTATCTTTTGCATTGATCTTGAGCAGCTTTTGGTGTTGCTAAGTTTATGAAGTGAAGATGTAAATAGTGTTATAAATCTTTATTTTTAAAACAAAGGAAAATTTTTCACATATAAATCTTGAAGGAATAATGCTCTGCTTCTTGGCCTATCATAATAGGTCCTGACCTGAGGGAAATAGAGGATTGTACTATAAAATGTTGGTATGTGGAATGAGAAGCAGACATGACTGTGACATTTAACGGTCTGATTGTGTGCAGAAATTGGGACCAGTTTTCTAGGGGCAGAATCCTAGCACATGAGCCAGTGCTCTTGAATGATATCAAAGCCTTTCTGTTTCTTACTCTTCACCCTCCAGTAAACAAATTCAGGGGCGAGCAGTGGGCTGGGAGGGGGCACAGCTGGGACAGCTGACTGAGCAGCAAGCACTCTTCAGCAATAAATAAACACTGGTGTACTATCAACACTGGCCTAGTTACCAGTCCAAAACGTTGCTTCGTGTGGGCTGCTCTGAAGAATATCCATCCACAAGCAATATAAGGAACACACAATGAAAATTTTCAGTTATTTGAACTGTAGCAGAGAAGATATGTATGAGTTTGAGGCTTTGTAAACCTTAATGTACGGGAACAAATTATAAGCAAATTATGAAATTATCCACTTTGGCAGCTAATCATAATTCTGTTCATCTAGTTGGGTTTTCCAATAATGTATTCTCTGTAGAGGTGTTTCCCTTTCCCCTCCTTCATAACGAGTATCAGTGTCTCCTCTGAGTAACCACTTCCTCTTACAGTGCGTCACCTTATTTTTAATAAATGTGCTTAAAATTTGTACTCAACCCATATAATTCAAAGCTGTGGACTCAGAAAGGCGTTTGCTCATTGTGCATTCTGTGGTCCAGCTCTCCTCTTGTTTCTGTCCCTCCCAGTCTCTTACCTGATTCGTAGTGGTGTCCTCCATGTTCTGCCATCTGGCAGTCCTTTTGTTCCTGTTTATGGTGTCTAGTTGTCATGTGTTGTTTTCTTTTTCCCTTTACCTATTGGTTTTGCTGTTATTCTGTAGCAGTTTTATACTGCACAAAGTGGTTTGAGAAGTGATTTAAAATAAAATGTGATGTTACTAACTATAAAGCCACTTTGTTAAAGAAGTTGTGGGGAGGTTATTAAATACTTTCAGTCTGTTAAATATCTAAAAATGCATATTTTTTGTATATAGGTTCCTAAAGGATTACCATACTTTTCAGTGGACTTTGGCCTTCAGGGAGGGTTTGCTCATATCATTGAAGATCAACACAAGTTCCCTCACTACTTCGGGAAGGTATTGTTGTGTGCAAAACCAATTTACCAATTGTACTCTGTTGTGTAAATTTTAAGTAATTAAACCAGTTGCTGCTACAGCAGTCACTTTGAGGTACCTTGTCACAGTTCATTAGTTTACTTTTCATGGTAAGTCATTATAACTTAGCTTGTGAAAATAGGAATAGTTGATTGCTTTACTGTTTGATACATTATAGATTATAGATCAGATTTTCTTTTGAATGAATAGGAGTTCTAGATATTTGACATATAGTCTGATAGACAGAAAATAACTGCAACTATTTAAGATATTAAAAAAAGAGTTTTCTCGATGGTGATATCTTCATATGCTCTGGCTGCCACTTGTGTAAAACAGAGGTCATACACACATGGGCTCACAGACAACTCCTATTGTAATATATACTTGGTTAAATTACTCCATTATGGCATAGAGAGTACGCATAGAATGTACTGCAATAAAATCTTCTTTTCCTTACTACATCACAGTCATCAGCTCTTGAAAGAGTCAGTATTATAGAAGTTTGAAGAGGGATTAGGGAGTGATATAACTTGAAAAAGTTGAGAGCAAAGTGAGTAGTTTTCTTTTTCTTCAGCTTCCCATTTTTTGACACTAATATGGAAATGCATCAACAATCTTGTAGTGTTAGGGTATTTGTGCTGTTTTGTACTTAGAAGAATTCTAGCGGGGCAACCATTTTGCAACTACAGTTGTAGTTTTTGACTTGGTATGTTTTTAGAATTTTCAGTTTTTATAGCTAGCACAAATCATCTTATAATTGGAAAATTAGTGTTTTTACATTTTATGCTAAAATAGCATTAAGTGATACTATATTTTAGTATTTATCATTATCTGTCTCTGTTCTACCTGCAAAGGAAATCATTGGTGGCATGCTGGACTTGGAACCACGGCTATGGAGAAAAGGAGTCAGGCAGAACTTTGAGGAACAAAGGAAGAAAGTGTTGCAGTTTGCACAGTGGTGGAAGCCGTATGACTTCACCAAAAAGAAAGAATAAGTACATCTTTGCAGCTAAGAACTATATAAGCTATAAGTTATATAAAGGATATTTCATTTGTGAAATGTAATACCAGCATATTAATGCCAGTACATTATGTATTACTATTATGTTTTAAACCCAGGAGTGTTATTTAATTGATTATCTCTTTCTGGTTTAGATACTGTGTGCATCACGTGAACTTGCAAGCCTGATTAAACCAGAAGTTTACAGTGATTCTGGTTTTTAATTTTTTAGCTGAGCCAAAACCAAAATATCCATGTGACAATTGGAAGTCCTAAAAATACAGCATTTCCTTTTGAGTTTTATAATACTTGAAACACTTTTTTATCTTGCAGCATCGAACCAGTGCTTAATTACTGCAGTATCTTTTTTTTTGTAGAAAATGGTGTAAATTTTATGAACATGTTGATTAAAACAAACACATTGTTGCACTGCCTTTGAGTCTTCGTTTTCTTTTAGTTGAGATCATTGCAGTAATGAAAGTAGTGTTCAGTTATGATGTGACAAAACCTTGTTAATCATGTGCACAAAAGTGATTCTATGATTCTGTGATAAGTGATCATACTGGCTCCCTTAGTGATCATTTGCAACTATTCTGAAGAAATAGGAGCTTTTTTTTCTTATTTTTGACACAAGCACATAGCTTCTTTTCTCCCTCCATTTTGCCTAGTAAACCTGTTAGAGGTAGAAAGCTACTGCTATGTTGTGAATTTTCTGTAGGAGTTTTTGTGAACTTCGTGTACTTTGTGAACTTCTCTGATTCTATGTGAACTTCTGTTACTACAGAGAAATAACTTCAAAAATAAGCTGTCAGGATCATTTTGACGATTGGATGCCTGATTTCTTTTGTTTTATCTAGCAAGCCATGGATGAAAGAACCATTTCTACTGTTCTCCAGTCAATTTTGATCTTCTTTAGGCTACTGGGGAGATTACAGAACAAATAGGGTACGAAACAGTAGCTGGGAGCTGTTGTTTATGATGTGGTGAAGCTGAAGGAAGCAGGTAAAATGAAGTCCTTGGTGGTATAAAACTTAAAGGTTATTCTCTTGGAAAGTGCACATTGCCACTGTTTTCATCTCTTGCTTTGCAGGATAGCCATGAAGTGGCAGAAGTGATTCTCTTAAGGCTGTAGGAAAGTCATTTAGCAAATGCAGTGTTAGAGATGCAATTCTTAAAAATAATTTAAATTCTGCTCACAGTCTCCCTTCATCAAGAAGAGGTTTGTGGTTCACATAGGATACGTAGCTCATAGATAGAAACATCGCCTGTGCGTACTTTTATTACTTTGGTGTCAGCAATACTTCTAATCTTCAGACTGGAAAGGACTTGGAAATACGTAAGGGCAACATCTCAAGCTACAAAGGCAGGGAAATGTCTTATTCTGTCAGAAATTCATAGAATCATCAAGGTTGGAAAAGACCACTAAGATCATCTACTCCAACCATCTACCCAACCCCACCATGCCCTCTAACCATGTCCCTCAGTGCCATATCCACATAAGTCTTGAAAACCTCCAGGCATGGTGACTCCACCACCTCTCTGGGCAGCCTGTTCAAACACCTTGCCGTTCTTTCTGTGAATAAATCATTTTCTTAATACCCAACCCGAACCTCCTGATGCTACTTACAAAGCACCTGGCTTTGACACTGGCTACAAAATGGAGCTCAAGAGATACTGAGGTATCCTTATCTTTCTACATAACCACAGTGGTTGATAGCAAGGTGATTGCCTGAAGTAATCTACTGAAGACAGACTTAAACTCAGCTAACAGGGAGAGCAAGGCTTTCTACTAATCACTGGTGTTCTTCCAGATAGGTGGTTCTCACGCACCTCCATGTTCCACTTGCTTTTCTTCTTTCCTCTTGGATTCTCTTTTGGAGTAAGTCTGTGAGATGCTGCAATCCGTACAGTTTTGTTGCTTTGTAATTATTAAAATTCCTGAAGGAATACAGTGTGGATTTTTATTGCTTTTAAAGAAAGTTAATATAGCAACGTGCAAGGTCTGTTTGGACTGAGTTATTTATTTATTCAGTTTGTTCAGAATGAATTAGTCCCAGATTCATAACGAAATGTGACTTACTGGGATTTTATGTACTGAGTTCTTCTACCAACTTCTTTTAAACTTTGTATAGAGTTCTGACTGGAATATATCATTGTAAAATAAGAAGTAGTTCGCATGGCAGGAGATCACATATCTCTTGTAATCTGAAGAATGAAAGAAGAAGTGATTGATGTGTCCCTAAATGATTCTGTCTGACTGAAATTTCTTCAGTGTTTTTTGTCTCCTGCATCTCTATTTTTATCATTCAAGCATGTTCTCTTTTTATAATTCAAGCTGCACAAGATGATGTGTAAACACATAAAATGATATATGCTTTTGGAAGCAAGATCCTTCAACACTGACTCTTTTGCATTGGAAGAGATTCTTAAAGGTCATCTAGCTCAACCCCCCTGCAATGAATGGGAACACCTACACCTCCATCAGGTTGCTTAGAGCCCTGTCCAGCCTGACCTGGAGCGTCTCCAGGGATGGGGCACGCAGCACCTCTCTGGGCAACCTCATCCACTGCCTCACACCCCACTTTTAGTTTGAAACCATTTTCCCTTGTCCTTTCACAACTCACCCTGCTAAAAGAGTCTGTCCCCACTTTAGCTGCTGTACAGCCATGTTCAGGTCTCCTGTCCTTCTGGTTGAACAGATCCAGCTCCCTCAGCCTGCGTCCTGCCGCAATGTGGGTTATTTCATGCATCTTTGACTTTCATTCCTTTTCCTAGATTTTATTTCTGCTATGCTGAAACCGTTTTGAATTCTGTTCCTGCTCCTAAAAGATTTTTTTCACAATCCTTTGAGTCATCTGCAAAACTAAGCTGCATGCTGTACTGCAGGAACTAGAAATTCCTGCTGCATCCATGTGTGCCCCTTTGCTGCAAAGCAGTACTTCTGTTTTCCTCTGTTTCTGTTTGGGAAGAAATCTTTTTTTTACATGCCGCAGGTGGGCTCCCGATTAAAACACGGTTCTGTGTCCATCTGTGAGCTGCACGTCTAAGGCCATAAAGTCAGCACTGTCCTTCTCAGGAGCAGAAGTTTTGGCCGACTGGTCTGCGGTGCTGTGAGTCCTTGCAGTGATTCCCAGGCAGTCGGTTGAATCTGTACGTTTATGTGCTGCTGTCCAGCCTAGAGAATGCCTAGAAAATGTTATCTGTAATTACAGCGTAGACCTGGAATTTCAGAAATCTAGAAAATGCTTTCAAAGGCAAGGAGTAGGCACGTTTTTTAATTATTATATTAATATCTAAAGATGATATTTATGTTTGATATTTATATATTTAATGTTAATTATTCTCTTTTATAAACAACATATGCTTCTCAAGAGATTCATCCAATGTGTAGAATTGTGTAGGAAGCTTCTGCATTTATTTTCTACATGGAGCAAAAATATTTTGGTTGGTATCAGAACTGGAAGAGAAGCTTCAGAGGACGCCCTGCTCCACTCACATCCCTAATGCCAACTCCAGGATGCAACCCGCTTCAAGCGACCAGCTGCCTCCATGAAGTGCTCCTTGCCCATGAATGCTGTGTTTCAGATGATCTGTGACTGCGTCCTCTTTATTTTTAGCTTCTGTGCAAAGATTCCAAATCAAATCTTGGTGAGAGCTGCCGCCTGAGATAATTTTGTTGTCTTCTTCTCTGCTAATGACGAGTTCAGTATTGCTGTTAAGCTGTGCAGTTGTCTTCCTTGGGATGCTTTTATACAAATCAAACAGGAATATAGGTAGATGAGAACAGTAATATGATTCCAGTGTATTAAATAATTAACTTTTTAAAGGTCAGCGAGTCTCTGTCTAGCATTAGAGCAGTGCTAGTAAGTCTGGATAGTTTTTCAGTGATAAGAAGAGAAGACAAGCAAGTGGGTTGTGAGGATTCCAACATTTCGTTCCTCCTGATCCAGAGAATCACATGATGATCCCCAGCTCTTACGGGAAGCTGTGCTGTGAGGATGCTTGCTTCTTCCACCATCTTCAGGCTGGGTCTGGTTTCATGTCTGGTTTCTGTGAATTGCTCTGATCAATCATTAAGACTTACTTTTAAGGTATCAGAGATGTGACAGTATAAGAGTTTCTTCTAAACTAGAAAGCAGGGGCTGTTTTTTGAGGTCACTGGACAACTTGTAGCAGAATCATGACTTTATCCCTATTACAGACCAGACACCAGTGGTAGCATTACCATTCTCACTTCCTTCACTCACCCACTGGCACCTGTGAGCTCAGTCTGCAAGGGCTCTGCATGGGGAGGGGCAGAGGTGGAACAAAATCGCTGTGGGATGTTTGCATTCAAGGGCTCTCTGGACAAGAGAATTTTTTCTCTAAAAATACTTGAAGGAGTTGGACACAAGATACAAGACACAAGAGGGTGAACAGTGATAGGACAAGGGAGAATGGTTTTAAACTGAGGGGAGCTTAGGTTAGATACTAGGAGGAAGTTTTTCACTCAGAGGGTGGTGACGCACTGGAACAGGTTGCCCAAGGAGGCTGTGGATGCCCCATCCCTGGAGGCATTCAAGGCCAGGCTGGATGTGGCTCTGGGCAGCCTGGACTGGTGGTTGGTGACCCTGCACATAGCAGGGAGTTGAAACCAGATGATCATTGTGGTCCTTTTCAACCCAGGCCATTCTATGATTCTATTATAAGATGCAGAAAGATGAACAAAACTTCAGTATTGCAAATACATGGCCTGAAATAATCCAGTCAGTAACACAGACGGTAGCTTTATCTTCCTTCAATTGCTTGGAATGCACTGAATCACAGAGTCCCCTGTTTCTCGTTGCCTGTGGTGCCCAGGGTTTTCATACTCCTCCTTTGCTTCAGAAGTGAATTGTTTGATCACAGGAGCGTAGGATGAGGAGAGGGATATTTCTGTCACAGACTCTGGAGGGACTCCCATTTAATCCACAATCATTGCTCTCTTATGTCTGTATTACAAGCATGTAAGTCTAAACAAAAACTGATTAGGAGAGACCCATGAAGGCTCTAACTGCTGTGTTTTCACAGGAGATGACCAAGAGAATATGAAAGAGGCATCGTTTTTCTTTCCTTCCTTTTTTTCAGTAGCAAGAACTGATGCTGCCTGGAAAAAGAGTGACCCACAGCACAGAGGCAACAGCTAGCCATGAGTGTGGGTAAAAAAACCAGCATCCATGAGGGTTTGCAGTGACACAGACAAAGAATGTAATAGAATCAAAGAGTCACAAGGTTGGAAGGGACCTACAGGATCATCCAGCCAGCCATCCTCCCATTACTATTACTACCACAAGCCGCTAAACCATAACTCATAGCTCCTCATCCAGATGCCTCTTGAACACTGCCAGGGACGACGACTCCACCACCTCCCTGGGCAGCCATTCCAGTGCCTGACCACTCTCTGAGAGAAGAAGTTTTTCTTATGTCCAGTCTAAACCTCTTCTGGTACAACTTGCAGCCATTTCCTCGGGTCCTGTTTGTTGCCTGGGAGAAGAGGCCAAACCCCTCCTCATCACAACCTCCCTTCAGGAAGTTGTAGAGTGCAATGAGGTCTCCTCTGAGCCTCCTCTTCTCCAGGGTGAACAATCCCAGCTCCCTCAGCCACTCCTCATAAGACTTGTGCTCCAGACCCCTCACAAGTTTCGTTGCCCTTCTCTGGACATCTTCCAGGGCCTCAATGTCTTTCTTGTAGTGAGGAGCCCAAAACTGAACACAATACTTGAGGTGAAATAGGACTCGAGGTATATCCTATCTCTGCCTGTAGCTTTGTTCAGATCTTTCACAGAAAGTGAAGAAATAAATAACCCAGGAATTGGTTTTACATCAAAGGGGGCCAAGCTCAGTGTGATTACTTTGTGTCAAATGTTGCTAGCAGCCCTACAAATCCAGCAATGAATTAATTTTAATTGGAAAACTCTAGCTTAAAGTCCCCCATATGAAAGATGGTTCCATTAAGAGTATTTTGCTAATATCAATGCAGTATTTCCAAATAAGTACTTCTGTTAAATCAAGTCCCAGTCCCAATGTCTCAGTTGCTTATATAGTTTCCTTTGCTTTTAGAACTACACACTTCCTCAGTTCTGTTGCTATTAGTACTGTGGCATTTTGCACCCATGGCATCGTTACTTAGGGCAGTAACAGGAAGCTTCATTTTCTGTGTGTTACTTGAGTAGGAGGATCATCTTTGTACAACTTCAAGTTAACGTGTTTTTGTGTTACTGGAGATTTCTGGCTGTGTAGTTTCTGTTGTGTGTTTTTTCCTCCATTGCCAATGGAAACTTTGCTAATTTGAAGGTGCGAATGAGAAAGAGTCAATTAAGTAATATTCTGCTTAGCATCTGTATCTGAAATCCTCTTATTTAAGTAGATTGGCCTGTCCTTGGGGTCCCTGGAGTTCTTGGGGTTCCCTGTCTTTTCTTTCCTAGTAGCTGGGGGCTTTGGGGACAGTGTCTTTTCTAGAGATGGGTTTGTAGTTCTGATTGCCACCCTGTTCTGGAGGAGGTGCACTATACGGGAGGATCAGTTCAGGGAACTGGTCTATCATCTTATTAAGGATGTTTACTAACGAAGCCCTGGTGTGGTGACAGAGCAGCCAATTATTTTTTGTGTGCTGAGTTCCCACTTGTTTAATGACAGTCAGCAGGACCCTCTCAAAATTGCAATTCTGACAACTTTGTGTTAAATCTGTTATTTCACTCCAGTCTTTAGCAGCGTGTCTAAACCCCAATCTGAATCCCCAAATATAATCACATTACAGACCAATTATTCTGCTTGCTGAGTCACTTTGTCAGTTTGACAGCAGAAAATGCTGATTCCTTTCAATTATTTAAGAAATTAATTCAGAGTTTTATTTTGTTTAGGGATGTCAGCATCCGATTTTCCACTGATTCATAGTCCCCATGGACAGCCATTGGTGGGGCTCATTCTTTCTTCGGTCCTTTGAAACAGATGTTTCTTTTGAGATAAATGTAATGAACTGTCATGCTTCTGGGCAACATCCACCCTACTGCCATACTATGGTGCAACCCCTGTGCTTGAAGACCTACACCCAGCTTATTTCTTGCCATGGCCAGAAGATGACTGTGTTTCTCCCTAGCAGCCATGAATGGCCAATTCGGCAAGTAATCGTAAAGAGGGTTTTGTTGAACACCTTCATTAATGACCTGAGTGAAAGGATGAAGTCCACCCTCACCAAGTTTGCTGATGATATAAAGCTGGGAGGAGTGGCTGACAAACCAGAATGCTGTGCTACCATTCAACAAGACCTGGAAAGGCTGGAGTGTTGGGCAGGGAGAAACCTGATGAGGTTCAACAAAAGCAAGTGTAGAGACCTGCATGTGGAGAGAAATAACTGTCTGCACCAGTACAGGTCAGGGGATGACCTGCTTGAGAGGTGCTCTGCAGAGAAGGACCTGGTGGACAACAGGTTGTCCATAAGCCAGCAGTGTGCCCTCGCGGCCAAGATGGAAACAAACAAACATGATCAGCAGGTTGAGGGAGGTGATCTTCCCCTTCTACTCTGGTGAGACCACACTGGGAGCACTGTACCCAGTTCTGGGCTCCTCAGTTCGAGAAAGACAGGGTTTTCCTAGGATGGAGTGCAGCAGAGGGCCACAAAGGTGATGAGAAGTCTGGAGCATCTCCCATACGATAAAAGGCTGAGAGACCCGGGGCTGTTCAGCCTGGGCAGAAGAAGGCTGAGAGGAGATCTTATCACTGTTTATAAATGTCTTAACTGTAGGATGCAACTGAATGTGGTCAGACTTTTTTCAGTGGTGTGCAGCAATAGAACAAAGAGCAGTTGGCAGAAACTGGAATTCAGCAGGTTCCATACTAACTCTAGGAAGAACTTTACAGCGAGGATGAAAGAGCACTGGAACAGACTGCCCAGAGAGGTTCCAGAGTCTCCTTCTCTGAAGATATTCAATATTCATCTGGTTTCCTTCCTGTGTAACCTACTGCAGGGAACTGCTTTAGCAAGGGATTGGACTAGATGGTCTCCAGAGGTCTCTTCCAACCCCTGCAATTCTGTGATTCACCCCTATGGAAACCATCTTCCTGATGAATGAAGAGGGAATCCAAAGCTGTGGAGACAGAGCTTGGAAATGGGAAACTAACTTTTAGATTTGACTGAACTCTACAACTCTTCATCAGGTTAGCAGCTATTCAACTGAAGTGTTTGAACTTATGGATATTTGGCTGCTTAGAAGAGTTGCATATGTGCAGTCTTTAGTAAAGAGTCAGAACTCTTAACAAGAAAATACTGTCCGTCTCTTTCCAGGGTGTTCTGTTCATTAAAACAGGAAAGGAATAGTATTAACACTGGTATTTTGAAACTGTTTCTCAAACGCTACAGATACACTATGATTTGGAATTTGGTTGTTGTATTGCTATGGATACCCTGCAGACCAGCTCAGCTGTTGTGCCAGCTATTGCCTGGTCACATAATTAAGCCATATCATAAAGAGGTCAAATTCAACTTAAAAAACAAAAAAAACAAAAACACCAAAAAAACCAAACAACAAACCTTAGAGCAGTGGAGGAGTCAGACTTCTCATTCCTGTTTGCTAATAAGAGGTGACCCATGGAAAGATAAGAGCCTGTGTTAATTGACACTTGACACAGTGCAGTCCCTCCTGTGCAGAGGCAGCCAGCACAGGTCAACATTTAATGGGAGGGATAATAATCCACTTGTAACATATGGAAGGGACAAATGGCTAGAGAACTATCGATGGACTGAGAAGGAATGTGTAGGGATGAAATGAGGGGAGTTAGGATGCGAAGTTGGGTCATAAGACACAAAGAGAGAAGCTCATACATATACAGTAAGGAAGGCAATGGAAGCACAGGCTCATTGCTGAATTATGGAAAGCAACAAAGAACTGGTGGTGCAAAAGGTGGATGAAGTTGCTTTTGCTTCTAGGTTTGCATGGAAGTATCAGTTTTGATTGGATGCTTAATACAATTAAGTAGCTAATAATCAAATCAAGAATAAGGAACTAAGAGGTAGAACAAAATGTTAAGCAATTTATATGCATGCCAATCTCTGAAACCTCAACGAGAAACGATCTGAATGGATTGGAGCATTTTGAGGAGCGCAATAATATTGTTACTGAAAACTAATGAATATTCACAAAGAGACCATCAAGTACAGCCTAATGTAAAAGTATACATAAAATTGCCTGGATCTGTGCCCCAGAGCTTTGTTCCTCTAATGAAAGTCTTTTTTAAAGAAAGAAATTAAGGAAACTTTCAAAAAGAATCAAGTATTTGAAGTTCTCTTCATGGGAATCTTCACACTTACTTCCTTCAAAAGTTGGCTTTCCCTCCAAGTAAAGCTTGCAAAACTTCAGCACTGAGTCTTCTTTGATTCTGCTCTCAGATGGAGCTTTACTGCCCAAGAATAAGAGGATGAAAATCACTATTCTCTTGGTGATGTGTGCCATAGGAAGGTGGTTTTGAGGTGCGCAAAACCTGCTCTTTCTGCTGGGCTAGACTGCACCCTCTGGTGGCTAACAGGCTTCTTTTTCAGTCCCAAATTCCCTGAAGCAGAGAAGCGCATTGCAGCTGGAAGCAACTGTGTTTGGATCCCCAAAGCCACCTGCAAGGCCTTTCCCTATGATCAAAGAATCTGCATCTCTTTCAAGAGAGATATAGTCAAATAAGTAGGCATTTTAAATTAAGATTTTCTTTTTGCTTCCAAAGTCCTCTATATTGCTGGAACAGAAATCAATCCTATTGGTGAGCTTACGCTTAAGAACTTCTGTGGACAGAGATGAAACCTACCACCCTTCCTCAGCACTTCTGCCAAGTTTCAGAATACCACAAGAAATGTCCTGTGGGAATGAGAAGTACTGTGTGTGGCTGTGTGTGTACGTCTGCATCTTCTGGGCTGACTTTCTGCTCTCGTGCTGAACACAGACAAGAAGATGACTTGATGTGGGGCTCTGGACACTTTGGCTGGCATCAGGCTCCTTATGTCAGATAGGAAATATATCTTTGGAGGATCTACTGTTCCTCCTGGTTGGTATTTCTGGAGGCACTGGAAGAAACTAAGCAAAAATAAACTCTTCCAGAAGATGTTTTTAGTACACTCATTTCAGCAGTTTAATATTATGTAAAAATAAGCAAGAAGATAGGGGTGTGTGTGTATGTGTGTACACATATTTAAATAGCATGCAGCTGTAGTGGCCAGATTGCCTACATTTATCAAAGAAGGCTTGTTAACTTTTGTTGAAAGGGCTGAGCAGATACCCTGGCTCTGACCTGAGGAGCTGGATAGGTGCCCTGGGGCCAGGCCTGGCTGCTGGGTGGATCTGGGTGCTGTGCTGAAATGTGAGTACTGTGTCAATGAGGGAATGCTTGTGAACCTGGAGAATGAAGGTCTCCATTTTCCATGGTGGACTTCAGTCCTAGTCAGCCTATATGTAATACACAGCACCTCTTTTCATTAGCTGAGCAGTACCTGAGGGACTGGCTTTTGGATGACTAACCATAGGAGAGATAAACTGTGCAAGGGCACAGACTCAAAGAGCATTGATTAAAGCACACGTTGCATTGCTGACTGCCCTTGAGACTTTTTTCTTTCAGTTTTTCCACTGAGCCAAGGCACCTCAATCCTTCTTTGCTGCTTGGATCTCGTTAAGTGAAAGACCACAGTAAGCTATGCTAAGTACATACAGTAAGGCCGAGCTAATCTGTGAATCCTCTGTTTATTTAAGACGTTTAAAGGCTACTTTGTAGTTGACTGATATTTCTAAAGGCTTTAATCATATGCTGTCAAAGGCACAAGCTTAATTGAATGACTCTCATAAAACTGGCCATATGGTATCCTGTTTTACAGCAATTACATCTGCTAACAATAAACTTTTTCTGTCTTAAAAGTACTTAGATCAAAGGTTGTATGTTGTTTCCATAAGTTACAGAAAACAGCCTTCCCTAAAGTTTCCTTAACCCTGAATGTAATGATCTACTGCCTATGTTTAAAACATAATTACAAAGTTCCCATGTGGCTCTCTCAGTTTTATGATGCAAAATCTCTCTGGCATCACTTTAATAATGAGTTTGATCCACGGAGTGTTTCATAGAATCATGGACTATGGACACATGAGGACCATCAGCTCCAACTTCGGACTCCGTATGGTTGAACCATGCCAAAAATTCATCTGGAATTTGCTGGTAATGTTTCTTTCCTGACTATCTCTGGTGAGACTGATTTGTACTCCTACCTGTGACATGCCTGCGATTGATGGTTTTTGATCATGATATTACTTCTGTTGTAGGAGATCTGCCAAGTTAACCCAATAGCCTGAGCTGTCTGATGAGTGCTGGGAAAGATGATCAGAGGTGAAATGACTCTGGCATACCTGAAAATACACTGAATGACCTGATGCAGCTGCTCAAAGAAACTGCTGTACAAAAACGGTGTTTGAGAATAAGAAAGAAAGGGAAAAGTGGAAGAGAAATTGAGAACTAAGAGTGAGATTGAATGCTGTCTAATCGGTTTCACCCCTGTGCACTACGAAGATAAGGAGAGAATTGAAGAGTTCTGAGCAGGTTTGAGTCATCTCTTCTAATGTGGGGGTGAGCTGTCCTTCTGCAGAGTCTTCAGTGTATATTTCTGGCTCCAGGACTTAGCCTGCTTAACTGAGGTGCATTTAGGTTTTGTACAGAAAGATGTGACTGCATTAACTGCTGCCTTAATGCCACCAGAAAGAGATGGTTTTGGGGTAGCTGCTGAACTTGTAAACAGTCACTTTTAATGATTTTTGTTCCAAAGGTGATGCCTTTTCTAATGGAATAATTAAAATATTGCCCTAATTGGTCTGAACCTACAGATGTGGTGTTTCTGGAATAGTTTCCCTGTCATTTAGTGCTTTAAGCAGCATGGTTAGGTATAACAAAGGCTGCCTTTCCCTGCCACACAGTAAACTCTTTTGTTTAAGGAGAAAGAAAATCAGATTTAATTTTCTTTTTAAACTTAAAACTACTTTTTTTTTTTTTTTGTCAAGCTGTACTGATAGGTGTTTCTTTAGGCACCAAAGCAAAGACTGCAGAAAGAAATCACTGTTTTCCTGCAAGTTCAGCACTAGAATTTTTCTTTCCCCCTCCCCCCCAGCTGCAACGCATAAGCTATTATTCAACATGGAATTCCAACAGAACTGCTTCACTATTTGCGTTCAAAGCAATCCGGCCAGGACACCAGCTCCACCCAACCCACAATGTGTGGAATTTCTGTGGATCATTTAATTAATGCAGCAAGCATAAATGACAAATTAGGCTGAAATAATGAATTTGAGCTCTGTGAGGATTTTCCAGCCCAATAAAATAATACTGGTGTCAGAGTTCTTTTATGTTCTTTCTTCTGCTTGTAGTTCTTGGGTGCTGATATCTAAAAGTGCTACAAGCAACAGATAGAAAAAGGTGTAATAAAGGCATCAGTGTAGGTTTAAAACATTTTCTGTACCTAAATGGAAGACACATGATGACACTAAGTAATTTTTAGGTCTATTACATTATTACAGATGACAGAGGTGCATTTAGACAACTCTGTAAAAGCAGACAAGTAATATTTAGTGAAGAAGGGGAATTGGGTGCTTAGACAGTAGCTGTTTTATGACAGGCTTTTCTGATGAACCAGAAAAGAAAATAGCTGCATAATGAGACTTTGTATGTACTATAACCACAACAGACACAGATTTTACCGAAGCATTAAAATTGTAGCACTTTCTTGGAGACTTGTTCTTGTGAATCTAGATATCACTGCTATATATTTGAGGCTTGTAAGTATTATGAGGATGGTGAAGAGGATGGTGAATGTTGCCATGTGCTTTATGAAATACAAACAATTTCTCCTCTCCTCTCCTCTCCTCTCCTCTCCTCTCCTCTCCTCTCCTCTCCTCTCCTCTCCTCTCCTCTCCTCTCCTCTCCTCTCCTCTCCTCTCCTCTCCTCTCCTCTCCTCTCCTCTCCTCTCCTCTCCTCTCCTCTCCTCTCCTCTCCTCTCCTCTCCTCTCCTCTCCTCTCCTCTCCTCTCCTCTCCTCTCCTCTCCTCTCCTCTCCTCTCCTCTCCTCTCCTCTCTCTCCAAGTCATGGTTGAGGCTGATCTCTTCTTTTGCTAGGAAAATAAAAGGAGAGATGGAAAAAACTAATGGATTAAAAAAAATAAAATAATTAAAAAAAAAGATTAAATATGTAGGTTAAAAAAAAAAAGAGATGATATTGATTTGATTTGCATCACAGAGAGTACAGCCCTTCTTTAAGTAATGAACTTTCTTGAGGTGAGAAATTACAGCAGTTCATCTTGAAATGGCACTGGACAAGTGACAAAGTATCTATTACAATTACATTTAATAAACTGCACATCCCATTTAAATATATTTTCTATCTGCTTTGCCTACTGGAAACATGCATTTCAGCAATTAATTAACCTCCTTTTTAATTGCATAGACATAGGCAGCACTCTGCTATGACCCTGCAGGACCACAACACAAAAAGTGTTGTTCTACTGCAATAAGTACATGCTCGTTTCTGAAAAGAGTCACAGAAAGGTCAGAGGGATGTAGCTGCTTGCACCCTCCTTTGGATTTACTGGAATAATTACTTGGTTGTTCAGAATTAGCCATGACTTCAGTAAGAATTTTATTACAGGTCAAAGAAACACCAGTGGAAGCAAAAACAAACCTCCTACTGAAATAAAGAATAACAGATGACACAGATACTGTATTACCGTTGCACAAAAAAATATAAATAAGTACTTCATTAAAGTGCTCTCAGAGGAAATAAGCTGGCTTGGAAGAGCTCTGAACTTTAAGGACATTTGCTCAATGAGGAACCAAGTTGAAACTTTGCAGCACTGGAGATGTATTGCTTTTAAAGTGAATGCAGTGGGCTCAGAGGAAAAGAACACCTATAACTGTAGGACTCCTAGGCTGCAATTCCTTCCAGTGCAGTTTATTTTCTCTCTGGTTGTGTCTACCACAAGAGCCCTGGCCTTTTAAAGGGTTTTTTAATGTATTAGGTCTGTCACCAGAATGGATGGTTAATATGAGAGAGAGCTCCTCCATTAATACAGATGTTTGTGATAAAATGGGAATATTTCTCAAAGCAGTTGATAACTCAGTGTTCCAGTTCTCCACACTATCCTGCAGAACCTTGTGTCCATGAAGAGGAAGGCTTGAAAGATAGCTTGTGTTATCCTATAGTGCAGAAAGAAGATTGGGTAGAAAGTTCTGAACAAATATATTGCGTAAAGTGTGGGAGCAAAGGAAAGCAGTGCTGAACTTTGGTGAGAGAGGGCTGAGGACAAAAGTAGGCCTATTTGTTGCAGACTTTTTTGTAAACTCCTATGAATGCTCCGAAAGATGGTGTTGCCTCTGCTCTAAATTGGATACTGGGCAGCTATGAAGTCTGAAGTGCACAGAGGAGGTGGCTGTGGCTTCAGACTTGAGTGCCATGTTAACCAAAAAGCAGAGCTAGTTCATGGCTGTCCATGGAAAATATATTGGTTCACCCAAGTTTGAAGCAAACTATTTGACTTCAAAGGTGCCTTAAAGGTGAAATACATTCAGAAATGTGGGATTAAACATTTCAAACAGTGCTTGTTGTACATCTTTACAGTCTGCTCCCTGAACAAAGATTTTCGCTTCTTTACTGCAGTGTAACTTCATTGATTTTTTTTGTCTGAATCATTCCTTATAGGGAAAGAAACTAGATGTTTTCTGAGGAGAAAAGCTGGTTGCCCTGTTGCTTTGTGGTGGACCATGGAAAGCCCTGGGGTTTGCTGTTGTAGAGCAGTGGCATTCATAATACAAAATCCTACATTAAATAATACATTTGAAGGACTAGTGGACATGGATTTCACTTCTAGCATTTCACCATTAGATCTCAGCTGAGAAACAGCAATATTTATTATTCAAAGATCTTCCACTGCATTTGGAATCCATATGGTTAAGAGTTTTCTTTATTAACAGGCGAAGAGCTTGTCAGGATAACCAATAAGTAATTTCCGAGAGTAGTATTCTTGCAGGATCATGCCTACATATATAATGCATCTGTTTCATGTTTAATGCCATATGAAGTACTGGTGATGCATACAGCAACATATTTAACTGGATAAGGAATATGAAATTGATACAATAATACAAAGACTATACAAAACCTCTAGAGACAACCATGTACAGAATCCCACCTTTTTGTCTCAGTGTATTTCATAATGCCCTGTGACTTTTTATGTCATAGTGCCTATGACTTTTTATTCTAGGAGAAAGCTTAAGATATTAATTTTCCTGGTTTATCTAATTGTGAACAGAGATTGCTATACCAGAAAACTGTTTTACCTCAAGAGAGCCTTTATCTCACAAAATTGGATACTCACACATGAGGATATGTGACCTTGCTGCCACATTATGTAATTGGTGATTCTCTTCTGGTTTTAGGTCTGGTGCTCTCCTGAGCAAATAGATGGATCTGTGGAGGTGTGGAATGAGAGAAGTTCTTGATGATGAATTGACTGTGCAATAAGAATGCAGTTGCTTGGAATTTCAAAACCCTGTTTTCCTGGGCTGGGTAGAAGGGTTAAATATGTTTGTAAATGTAGTTGATGTGGGACTTCTGGCTGAAGTCAAGTGGCAGGCAGTCCATTTGGATGCATAAGAGCCAGCAATGGCTCTCCAGTTTCTTTGGAAACTCCTGGAATGCCTGGGCTCCCAGCCTGCCGTAAACAAAGTAAGGCTGAACCATCTGTGTCCACGTATTCAGATATTTAGTGTGTGCACTGAAACTATTCGCTCATCAGTGATGCTAAGGGCCGCTCTCTATCTTCCTAAGAAAGATTCTCCTTTAAGAGAGAATGTCAATTTCAGCATCTTTCTAATAGGTGATTATAGAAAATGACTGTAAACCTTACAGTAGATTTAAGGAGGTTCTTCCTCCCCCATTTGTCTTTTTCAGATCTCTGCCTCTTCTTACTACTCTTGGCACAAAGAAAAGGTTTCTTTTTGTTGCTGTTGTTGAAACCTTTGCTGTTTACCTTGAAAAGAGTCATTCCCATTTTTCCTTCCCGCCAAGAGATCTTTCTCAGCTTATGGACCCTGTGACCCTGTGACCCTGACACGGACTTGTTCCTGAGTAGTTCCCAAGATCTGTGTTAGAACTGGGAGGTGGATGTTTTCCTAACTCTTGAAAAGGGGCTGTGCAGTACAGAGCCTGGGTTTTTCTTAACTGTGGACTCCTTTGCTAAGAAATCAGTTGCTAGCAGGAAGCCTGGAGAGCTACTCTGCACCAGAGATTTCTTACCGATAAGTCTGCATGAGTGGTACAGGTACAGTGCAAACTGCTGTGATGGAACAATGTTTCATGGACAGCCATTCTGACGCCAGGATGAAGGAATGTAATTTCACAGCAGGATTTTTTCCTACCTCAAAGAAGGAAATGAATGGCCATTATCTTCAATTCCCATAGTGTCTCCACTGGGATAAACTGTGTCTGGTCCCAGTTGCATCAGTGTCTGCGTTGGGCACAGTGAGGAGGGAGTCATACTGCTGTACCTCCATGCCTTGCAGGCAGCAGGGAAACAGTAAAGAGGAGCAACAAGGAAAAGGAGACCATAAAATAACTGAGGCCAAAAAGTGAGAGATGCTTTACAGCTTGTCATCATATCCACAGAGCTGAATTCTACTACTTTTGAGTTTCACTCATTCACTCAAGTCATTAGCTCTGCCTGTGGGAGAAAGAGGACAGCACATGCATTTAACTTCAGAGTGGTGAGCTAGAAAACAAACATGAAACTAGCATCAGTTTTGTGTTTGCCTCTCATTATTTTTTTAGCCTTCCAGAATGATGAGCCTCCTTCCAGAGTCAAAAACACTTCTGTATTTTTCTATACAAAATATTCCATTCTGTATGAGTAAGGCATGGTCAGGAAGGGCATTAAAATTATCAGTTTCATTTGTTATGCTGGGTTGCCGGAGGACAATGCCACTGATTTATTTGGATAAACTGCTCATACCCTGAACTTTCCTGGACACCCAGCGGTGTTGCCCACATCCCTTCTAATGAACACTGCCTTGTTCGGGTAGGCTCCTTAACTTCTACCCCTGTTCTTTTATCTTCCTTTAACACTCTGTCCTCCCCTGAGGTTGAGGCAGTACCAGCCTACAAGCATGGGTTGGCTCATTGCATAACTAGGGTTTGAACTTCTTAGTGAGAAGGGGCCTGGAGTCCTGCTCTCTTCTTTGTACCTGCCCCACTTGGCCCCTCACCTAGTCTAGAAGAAGTTGCCTGGGAGAAGTTCAAATATGGCTCCCTGTGCTGAACTCAGCTTTGATATCAGGTACATAAAACCACTGTGCACCTGCTCTGAAAAATGTGTAAGAAATTCTTTGTAGGTGGTGAGTCCAGCTCTTCTTTCTTCCTGGAGAAAAAAAACAACCCCAAACAAATCCAACAGTGTTCAGAACTTGACTGGATGTGATTCTGAGAAACTCAGTCTTACTTTGATGTTGGCCCTGTGAAACACTCACATCCTCTGGGATGTCATCTCAGGCTGAAATGGTCTAAAACTGGGTGTCACAGTGTTACTGATAAACGTGAAGGAGAACTCTTCACCAGACTTGTCCTCTGAGTTAGATTTTTAGACCCTTACTCCCTTCCCACTAGTTTACCCATGTTGTTGAGTATCTTTTCTACTTTAACCAGTTTCCAGATGCAATCTTATTTCTTCTCTTTTCTAAGCCATGGAGATTCATCCTTTTGAGCTCTTTCTTTGCCCTTCCTTCTGATATAATCAGTGTTGCCTGGGAACTCCAGACATTTGAAAAGCTAAACCTCCATAAATGTTGTCTGCAAAGTCTCAGAATTCTTCCTTAATAACATCCCTCCTGGTTCAAATCTGAGTTTCAGTTGTTCTTTAATTTAATATACACCAAGGGCTGGTTTGCTGGTTGCAAACCATGGGAAAGAATGAAAGAAATAAGAAGAGAACAACAACCACGCAACAAAAATATCTTGAGCACAAAGGAATTATCCTTGTGAGAATGGATATTGAAAGTACAAAGGCAGTAAGGAGATCATGGAAAAGAAGTTTTAACCATCATGCTAATCCCTCCCTAGGGTTACATGATGAGTGTTCATCCTGAGCATCTTGAAAAAGCAGCTGCTGGGTACCTCCCAGACTTGGAAATGGGGGAAGTGCTCCTCCAGCAACACAGAGATCTGACTTGTAACAGCTGCTGCTACCTCCTCCTGTCCCTCTGAGATCAGCTGTCAGGGGGAGGGCAGTCCCTGCTCAGTGTGACAGCAGCATGTCGGGAAACTGGCCCTGCTTGTCAGGAACGAGCTTGGAAAGCCAGACAGCTGCTTGAAGTTCATTGCTAGATGTGGACATTTGAGTGATCATAAAATAGATCCTTTGCTGACCAATTAATGGTGCAGATAGGGAACTTTTCTCTTTCCACGGTCCCACCTGCAGCACTGATGGCTGTTTCCTACTTGCCACCACCTCCCTCCATGGGCTCTCCAGGCTTCCTAATACACTGTGTTGCAGCCACTGCAGGCTCTGACCTCGTTCAGCACTCAGGTCCTCTCTGGGACATGATGGTATATAGGAGGACATCTTGGCTCTGGTTGTTGCATATCAGTGGCTTAAGGACTCATGTTTCAGACTAGCTGCTGGATAGGACCTTCCCTGAGAGAAGCAGGTAACCTGCAGCAGGTAACCTGCAGTAGGTATGAGTGCCTGTCCTCAAATGGGAAACAGATAATAACCTGACTTTTTTTCTTATGGATAAACTCAAATCCCTTGCCCTGCCTTGTTTCATAATAGACTTTTTGTATTTTCTTACACCATAAATCCTCTTGCCCTGACCAAATCTGCTTCCCACAGAAAAGCTCCATGGAGAACGAACAAGGATACTTCTGAAGAGAAGATAACAGGGAAATGTCTGCCCATGTTGCTATTAATGGTTGTCGACAAAACAAAAATCAACCTTATTAACTTTGCAGACCACAGCATGCTAAAGAAGCTTCCAGCGCTTTGGAGGACATCTCTTCAGCTTGACAAATGATCTTGTCAAATTGGAGAAACAGTCTGAGGATGCAGCTCTGCGGAGACAAGTGCAAACTGCCCTGTACACACAGTGTTAAGGCAGACACTTCTCTTTTCTGTGAGCAGCTGCATGAGGAAAAGTGCTGCCTTAACATTACCCTGTGGAGGGTCTGGGGGTCACAATGGATCAAAGACTAGGCATGAGTCAGTGGGGTCATGTTGTCTTTATGATGAGATATAAAAACCAAGTTATAGCCTGTGAGACAAACAGAGCAACTTTTCTTCTGAGAGAAGTGAGTCCTCTGCAGGAATGCCCAGCTCAGGGCACTGAGCTCCCATAAGGATGTGTCCCTGTTGGACAGAGTTCAATGGAAAGCAACACAAATTGTGGGAGAACTGGAAAACATGACCTGTGAGAAACAAGCGTGAGAGCTGGGACTGTATAACTGAGGGATGAGAGGACTGGGCCATGGAGTCATGGGAAGAGCAGTTCATCTGGGGGTCTGCAGCCAGCTCTGTGGTGGGTGGCTGTGGGAGGGCAGTACAGAGAGCACAGGGAGAAAACGTGTCCCAGCTTTCCCAGTCCCTCCCTCCATGGGTTGTATCAACTCCAGGAACTGTAAAATCACAGAACTGTTAAGACTGGAAAGAACACTAAGATCATCTTGTCCAACTGTCAGCCATCATGTCTCCATGTTTCTTGAACACCTCCAGGGACGGTGACTCCTCCAGGAAAGCCAGGATGGGAGGCAGCTGTACAGGATCAAGGTGGGCTGTGGGGACTGACATGGAGTAGTCTGGTGGCTGAATGAGAATCCATTTCCACTGAACATCAGGGTGAACTGGTAAAGACTGGAGCTGACCTAAGGTGACCAGGAGATCTTCATCACCTGAGGTTTTTTAGCTGCACTTGGGACAGATGTGGACCTTGATGGGAGCAATGCTATGTGGGGAGCAAAGGAGATCCTATCTGCTGTCAGTCCTCACCAGCCAGGACCTGGGGACACAAAGACACTCTGAAGCAAGAAGCTTTTTCTTGAGGTGTAGCTTGTAGGCAGTGGGAGTAGATGAAATGAAGTAGAAGGGAGATGTCATTTCTTTCCCTTTGCCATCCACCATCATGTCAAACTCCTCTGTAGGTGACTGTGGGGACAGCTTTCCTTGTGACCTTGCCTGGCTTTTTGCAATGACCTCAGCACTGATGTGTGCTGGTAGAGCAAAGCCCCAGTCAGGTGCTGCTGTTGAGGGGGTGAAATCATAGAATCTCAGAATCATTTAGGTTGGAAAAGACCACTAAGATCATCTAGTCCAACCATCAACCCATGACTGTGGCTGCTCTAGACCAGGTCCCTCAGTGCCACATCCACCCTTTTCTTGAATGCCTCCAGGGACGTGACTCCATCACCTCTCTGTGCAGCCTGTGCCACTGCCTCACCACTCTTCCTGAGTGGAAATTTTTCCTAAGGTTGAAAAAGACAGATGTTTCCAGGAGCATCCCACCAGAAAATGGTTGAAGGCTGCTGCCAGCCATTATCGACACAATGGGACGGTCATCTTTGCAGGGTAAAATTAGGAAAAACCTGAGAAAACGAGCAAAGGCAGTTGGACAGCTGGGATCTAACTTTGTGCTCTGACTGCTGATGGAGAGTGTAAGTAACTGAGATCACATATCTTTGCAGAATGTGCTGTTTATTAGATTAAGCATATTAAAAATGAACAAAAACCACAAAACAAACAGATAGCATTTTATTGCAAAGATTATATCTTATTGTGGTCCTAAGCCTGCATTGAATTTCCCAGATCCTCTCCCAGATGAGTGGAAGTTCTAATAATGTTGAAATTTTGCTAATGAAAGCTAAGCTAGAGCTGCAGATAGGAAACTGTTGGACATCAAATTCCTGCTGCTCAGGGAGTCCTCTTCCTGACAGTAATGTGGGCGTAGCAAAGGGCAAATCTCCCGAACAGCAGTGAAGAAAACAAAGAGGGACACAAATCCTGCCTAGTGCTGACATGCATGAAATAGCACAGAGCCAATTTTCTAGGGATGCTCCGCCCTTCCCTCCAGTTACAACATTGTTTGTCGAGCTAAGTGAGCTTGTGTGGGCCTGTGTGAGTGCTGACACCAGCTGGGATTAGGAAGCAGCCCTTAGTCTGGCATCCAGTTCTATTCTCAGGTAGAGGTGGGAGGTGAAAGGACTTTTTTTAGGTCAAACAGTGGAAAAGATAGAATCAAAGCTTGGGTTGGCTTTCTCAAGGGTTTCCAGGAAGGAGGGCATCCACAGCCTCACTGGGCAACCTGTTCCAGCATCTCACCACCATCACAGTAGAGAATTTCTTTCTAATAACTAGTCACATGCATCACATTGTTCATACGTATACATCATTTAATTCTTGAAGAAGTATTAGATTATCATTTATTATTATTGATACTATTGTAATATATAGCTATATAATATAATATTAACAGTAACAACAAAGTGTATGATATAATAATGATAAAATAATGTTGACAATCTCAAATGATCGTTAAAACCCGCCTGGAAAGGATGCATTCAGCACCTGGGGTAAGATTCCCAAAGACAAGCTCTTTGATATCTCAGACCAAACCTTCCCGATGCATCTGAAGATGACGTCTTCAGGGGCAGATATTTGCATTCTGCATTGTCTCCAAGTGAAACTGAATGTCATGCAACAAGTGTAGCTTTCATATGCACCGCTGAAGGTACACTACGATTATCCCTGAAGGTTCAGGCTCTCCTCAGCTGCCATGAGATGGTTTCAGCCAGCTGTGACACATCGATGTTGTTTGCCTGAGGTCTGCCCAGCTCTGGGAGCATGGACAGCTCTGCAGTGGAAGCCCTGATTTGCCCTGATGGAACAATATCCTCTTCCTAGGGTAAATTCTGGCACTGCAGGCAACATCTCTCCAGCAGGAGAGCGCAGAGGACTGCGTCCCACTTACACTCGGGGCACAGAACTGTACAAGGTACATTGTCCCATTTTTCTCTCTCCTACAATCCTACAGCACCCTCCCCTAGTGCTTTTCTTATTGGAAGGTCTTCAAACTGAAGCTGACACACCACATAGTTTTGATAAGGATCTGCAAAGCAGACTGTTTCCTGCTTATTTTTGTCTCTTCCAGCATGTAAAGTAGAGGTCCTGGACCTCACATGGAAAAAAATCAAGAGGGTAACCTTTCCCTGGTCTCTCACTGTCCCAGGCTCCAGCAATACAGTAATTTCTTGCAGCAACACAGAAATCAAAACAGCCCTGAGCAACATGGGAGGGGAGAGCTCATTCCTGATCTGCATTAGTTTATACAGTAAGGTTTTCCTTTGTCTGACGAGCTTTTCACTAATAGATCCCTCACTGGCAGGAGCCAAGGTTTAATTACATGCAGGAAATAAATTTTTGTGGTGACCAAAGTGGCACGACTGGAGCAGAAAGGCTCTCTCCTAGAAGATCTGGTACATGCTCAGCTGGGTGCAGAAAAAGGAGGAGCCACAGCACAGAAAGTAGCCGATAAAAAGACAGATTTCGGTGTTCCTGTTTGCTCTGCATTTGCTTCTTTTTTCCCCCTGAAATAAGAAACCAAGCCAGAAGCCAGAAGAGCAGCTGACGGGCCAGGTGTGTTTGCTCAGGTGGGGTCACTCAGTGGCAGCTGGAGTCACCCAGGCCTGCCCTTGGCTGCAGCCTGCGTGAATGTAGTGGAGTGAAGGGAGTCACTACGGAAGGACAAGGAGCTGGAGGTGGTGCCATAAAAGGAAAAAAAGAAGAAGTCTGCTTCCTTCTCTCCCCTTCTGTTCTCCAGATCTTCTCTCCCCCCATCTACAAGATTGCTCCTACATGGTCATTGGGATGACATTGTACAGATACTCTCCCTCGTCTCCCTTTTGTCTCTGCACTGAACATGAAGGTATACTCCAAGTCGAACAAGAATATCAGTGTTGGGTGATCTGAGGGTGAAGGAATGCATGCAGCAATGTCAATGTTTCAAGGATATGAGAAGAGCAGGATGACTGGCAGCTGCACGTTAGCAGCCTTTCATGTGAGATAAATAAGCAGACTGGCACCACCGCCACGATGAGTCCTTCCTGAGAAGAAACTCTTGGGAATATCTGAAAATCTGAACGTGGCAGAAAACAGAAAGTGTTCTGTGGGGTTTCCTGTAGCACTGCTGCAGGGGAACAGCACTTTGAAGTTTAAAAGGCCCTGCGTATATCACCAGTTCACCAGAGCTTCATTGACAGCTGGAGTGCCAGGTTTGGGGGGGTGAACTAAACAAACTTGCACTTGCTGGAGCATTTAATCAATTTTAATACATGCACAGAACATTACAAACATGTAAAAAGATGTCAGGCACATGCATGTAGCCAACTCTGTGAGAGAATCTTGGGGTTTGTGAGATTTACTCTCATCTACACAGGAATATTCTTTTCAGAGATGGGCAGTTTCTATTGGTGTGGGATGAACTGCTGCTGTACCCCAGGGCAGAGGGGATTTAGAAGCTTGTGTCTGGAGGCTTCTGCCAGGAGGTGAGTGATACAGAACAGCATCAGGTCATAGAATCATAGAACCACAGAATATCTCGAGTTGGAAGGGACCCCTAAGTATCAAGTCCAACTCCTGGATCAGCACAGCTTCTCTTGTGGAGGAATATGGTAAGTGGCTTCTGCTAGGAAAAACACAGGAAAAAAAAAAACAAACCAAAAACAGACAAACAAACAAACCCAAACAAACAAAAACCCAAACCTCAAACAAACAAACAACAAACAAAGCCCCCAAATGATTACCTGAGACTTGCAGAAGCAGTAGAGCAGTCAGGCGGCTGTGGGGAGAAGGAAGAACAGCTGTTCTGATCAGGTTGCCAAACGATCTCAATTTGAATTTTTGCCAAATCGTGAAGACTTGTGGTGAAACTTCTTGTGCTCCGTTCTTCTCTGTACAGTTTCAAGTCAGTATTTCTGGGAAGGAGGGCAGGGAAAAGCTTACAATTTTGCTCTGTTTTAGAAAGTCAGCATTTCAGCAACATATAGTGTTGGCTCAGTGCAAAGTTTAACAGGATAATTGTCATCTGCATTCCCTCCTCACATCTCCCCATCTTCCAAAATTACTGTGAGCATTAAATATAAGCAAAACCCCCCAACACGTTGCACCTATCCGCATGAGCCCTGACAGCAATTGCACTACATGGACGATTAGTTTAGTCTCAGCTGAGCAGGGTTGTTTCTGCAACAGCAGTGTGGCCTGATGCTCACCTCACCAGTGGGCTGGGGTCTGTATTTTGTCTGTCTGGGATGACCGAGGCAATATATGCAGGTTCGGATCCTCACATTTGCAGGAACAAAGCAAGCAGACTGAAGGCTCAGAATGTGTTCTATGCATGTCTGTTCACAACTTGGGAAGAACTTGCTTTCATGTCATTTGAAGTAAGGAGGTTGTACAAAGGTGGGAATTGACCTCTTCTCCCAGGTAACAGTCATAGGATGGCAGGGAACGGCCTTAAATTTTGTCAGGGAAGGTTCAGGTTGGATATTAAGAAAATATTTCCTCTCAGAAAGAGTGGTGAAGCAGTGGCACAGGCTGCCCAGGGAGGTGGTAGTGTCACTGTCCCTGGAGGTGTTCAAGAAATGTGAAGATGTGGCACTGAGGGACACGGTTAGTGGACATGGTGGAGATGATAGGTCGACGGACTAGATGATCTTAGAGGCCTTTTCCAACCATTTCTGTGATTCCATGATGTATACCCAAATACACTGCCTGTGTAGTTCCCACCATTTGTTGACAGGCAAGTACCAAACCACATCAGCATCAGGACTGCCTTGTGGGTCTGCCATCAGTGTGGAGGGCTCTTGGGCCATGATTTGAAGACAGCTAATTGAAGAGTTGTACTTTTAAGGGGTTGTAAGCTCCAAATGCCATACAGCAAAGCCTTTTAGCACTTGCTAAACTTTAAGAATATAAACGAAATCCTGAAGATTAATCCCGTGCTTAAATACTTTAATAGATCAATACAGTGTGTAGCATCAGTTCCAGAGGCAGGTGGTTATCTGTAGATGACAGAGGATGTTTCACAGTAAATTCTTTGAATCAGCATGACTGCTTGTGAAGAACTCTTGGGAGAAAGAAGACTTTTCCTTGAGTTGTTGCATCAGCACAGATACTAGAGCTGTGGTGGTTAGTGGTAATTCCCAATGGTATGTGATGACCATGAATTATTTCCGCTCTGCTCTAGAGTGGAATGGAACTGTAACTCCGTATACAGGTTTCCTGTAAGAACACAGTCTTTCTCACGAGACTTCATCTTAATGTGATTGTTTTCAAACACTTTGTCAGCACATCTATTATAGTAGAGATCATCCCATTGACTGGCTCTGGGTATAGGCTTTAAGTAAAGAGATCTCCACAAATAATGAACATCTATGGACTTTTTAATGATGAGGATTTGTCTTCCCCCTTTTTTTCAATCTCTTCTTCATGAGTGTTCAGCATTAGCTACTAAAGCTCCCCTTTTTAAAAAGGAAGATATACACTGATCAAGTATTTATCAAAATAATCTAAATGTATTCCACTGTCTTTTCAGAGCTCTGTACAGTTTCAAGTAAGTACAGTCAAGTAAAGGGCGAGGAAAGGAACTGAGGAAGGCAGCTGACTAAACTTGGTGAGGTTGTTATCATTGACAAGTAGTTGCAAGGTCCCAGCTCTTCGTTTCACTGTGGCTGCAGGGGACGCTGGAATTGAAGGGCCAGGGATTATTTCCCCACTGGCACTGCTGTTAGCACCAGGCAGGTTTCCATTGCCAAATGGTGAAGACCAGCTAAACTTGTAGTGCCACCTGACTGCTGTCTCAGTGCAGAATATCCTGTATCTGGTGGCAGCCTATCCCCATCTTCGGAACTACGTGTCTACTGGAGAAGAAATCCGGGGTATGAATATTATGCATGCAGTTTATGCAGCCAGCTGAGTAGGACCCTGATCCAGAGCATCCCCTTGAAAGGTGACACCTGAGCCACATTAGATGGGACACAGCACTGCTGTTCAGGGAACTGAGCAGCCTTGAAGCTAAGGTTATGGTCAGTCAATAGAATCATAGAATAGCTTGGGTTAGAAGGGACCTCAAAGACCATCTAGTTCCAAGCCCCTGTCATAGGCAAGGCTCCCAACCACTAGGTCAGGCACCAGACCAGGCTGCCCAGGGCCCCATCCAACATGGCCTTGAACATCTCTAGGGATGGGGCATCCACAACCTCTTTGGGCAGCCTGTTCCAGCACCTCACTGTCCTCTCTGTGAAAATCCTGAGAACTTTTTCCAGTATGCTTTCAGAGTAAGATGCTGAAGTTTTCTTATGTGAAGTGATCTTTAGATGAAGATGTAGTGATAGATCTGAAACAGGTGTAAATTGATGCTTTGTCCCTGGCTGTCAGTAAAGCACCTCAGGGTCTGGTACTTTTATTTTTGTTAATTAGCAATTTGAATCAATGGTTAAAAATGTCAAAAGACTAATCCAATTGTAGAAACACATATTGAGCCATGTTCTGCAGGAGACTGTTCTGAGACTGGAATTACTCAATATTTTTATTAATGACTTACATGGTAGAATGGAGAGTTTGCTCATTAAATTTGTATATGGTACCATCCTGGGAGATGCTGACAACAGTAGAAGATGAGGATAGAATCCAAAATAAACACAGGTGCAAAGTATTATACTGATGTGATAGCAGTCATCTTCAAAGAGAGAGAATGACTTGTGAGACAGCAGCTCTGTGTTAAGTGAGGTGCTGATTCCACCCTTGGTATCTAACCAGGTACTTCACTTAAACAGACAAGTAGAAAGTTTCTACTTTTCAACTGTTCTGCAGCAACAAGATCAATAGAAATGCTGTTCAAAACAGGTGTGACCACCAGAGGAGAGCAGCAAAAATGATGAGAGGTCTCAAAAATGGTGAGAGAAAACAACATATGCAGGATAACCAAGGAGACTGGGCCTTCTTACTGTAGGGAAGAGATGACAGTGGGAAACATAAAGTACATCTCAAACAGCAGCACCAGAATAATCTGCTGCTGTGAATATGCAGCTGTATAAACAGGTCTCCATCGGGAATGATTAGCTCATTGACTTGCAGTCATTTGCTTCTCTGTTGTACACTCATCTGCAATATACCCCCACATTTCTGTTCCATGGTGTTTCTGCTGGGACAGAGATGCCTTGCCAGGAACAAATTCAGGCCCCAAAGTCTAGTTTTGCTGGTGGATCTTGCAACCCCTTGTATTATCACAGGTCTGAGCCATCTACCCACTGTCTTGTTACAATTCCTAGAAGCATGTGCACTCATTGAAAGCTGGCTAAATAGTTTGGAAGGAAGGAATCAAACCTTGTTGAAACCTTCTCTCAAATGAGTTGTGAGTTGTAAGAATGAGAAGGATTGTGAGGGAGAGATGGTAAAATCACATGGGGATTAAACCTTTCTGAAAGGGTGAAGTGACAGAGCATAAAGAGACAATGCCCTGGTTTCTGTCATCACCTGACAGTGTTCTGTTGTCTGCGAGGTTCTCATCTCCATGTCCAAGCTGCACTTTCTGCAGCTTCCCTCCTCTCCCTCCAGCAGACGTGGGCTGCAGCCAGACAGCACCTCTCCCCATCCCAGGCTGCTGCAGTACTATCCTGCCTGGGCAAGTGCTTCTGTTTTTCTAGGCACTGCTCTCTGTCCTTGTTTGTGAATTTCCTTTCCTGACAGTTCTGGCCCATAAAACAGTCTTGAGGAAAAGAAATGGGCATGATGGTGATGGGTTGATGATTGGACTAGATGACCTTATTTGTCTTTTCCAACCCTAATGATTCTGTAATTCTATGATTCTAACTCTCAGTGCAAAGATTGTACAGGTAGACATGAGCAAAATAATTCTCTCGGTTACCAGCTATGGTGTCTTCTTTCTGTTCAACAGGTTTCTTTTCTACCATGCAAGTGGAAATCACAGTGTCATTTCAGTAACAAGTGGGCCCTTTATGTATTTTCAATTCCTGTGTGTGCACAGCAGAGAGCAGGTTATACTGAAATCAATCTAGTACTAAGGAAGGGAGCAGGGAACCTCTGAACAGGAAAAAGCAGCGAGCTTCAATTTCAGCAGACAGTAGAACTATTCCAGCAGTATGGACAGTCAAGCACTATATTGTCTTCCTTAAGAGATCTGCAGTTTGTTTATTCCCAAATGTTTTAAAAAACAAGTTGGACAAACATTCCTCACCCTTTGGGAACGCTTACTCAGGTGTGGACTGAGCTTGCCCTAGAGCTGCAGGCACAGACTGGCTGATTTGCTCTGCTTCATCAAGTCATCTGTCTCTCACATTCATTTACAGAGAGGATTGTTCTATGGCACTTTCTGGCAAAAACAAGAAGCAGTTATGGCACGCTGGTTCCCTGATAGGAATTGAGAAGCAGAAGAAAATGAGGGTACCAAGTGCAAAGAAGTGACGCTTTCAAATGTGTGCCTTAAAACAGTGTTAGTTATTGTAAACCAAAATCAGACAGAATTACAGAATCACAGAATCGTAGGGGTTGGAAGGGACCTCCAGAGATCATCAAATCCAACCCCCCTGCCAAAGCAGGTTCTCTAGACCATGTCACACAGGTAGGTGTCCAGGCAGGTCTTGAATATCTCCAGAGAAGGAGGGAGACTCACAACCCCCCTGGGCAGCCTGTTCCAGTGCTCCATCACCCTCATTGTAAAGAAGTTCTTGTGCTCATTAGTGCGGAACTTCCTGTGCTCCAGTTTCGGGCTGTTTCCCCTTGTCCTGTCTTCACACACTGCTGAAAAGAGTCACAAGAATAAGTAAAAGAAATCCCAATAAGTAAATAAAGATGAAGCCATACAAACAGGACAAGAACAAGTCATACATGCGGGAAGGTTAGTCCTACTGATAATACAGAAATAAAAAGTGAGAGAAACTCTAAATTTATGTGTTAAACATTGGGTGCTCAATTTCGTATGTTTAAATGACTGATTTGTCTTAGTTTCTGGGCAAAAATTTTTTATGAAAATTGGATGTCATGAACAGGCAGGAAACTGCATGAAGACATGCTCACAGCAAGAGGAGTCCCCTCAGAGTGAAGCTCTGAGATGTCTCCTATTGCTAATGCAAAACAGCTTCCTCCTACACCTGAGAAACAGCTATACTCAGTCTGTGTTCACTGTAAAGCTTCTTTCTCCCCTGATGAATCCTGTCTCTTGTCACACTTCTGATGTCTCTCACTTTTTTTCCTGCTTTTCAGTTTTCCATCAATCTGAGTCAATTTCACTGTGGAGCAGACAGCACACAGTTTGATTACGTATATTTTCTTAAACATTTGCCCATACTACAGAGTGCTGATTCTAACTCACCACTACTGTTTTTAGCCTACTAAAGCCTAAAAAAGAGACAGAAGTTATAAGACTGGTCCAGATGGACATCCTGCCTCCCTGCAGTCAATGGAGACGAATGGGTATTTTTAGGGAAAGTTTTATGTGAGGTATTTGTTTCTCACTACTGCCATCATATTGTCTTTCTCAGCAGCCTTAAAGGGAATTATGTAAGGTAGACGTCCAGGTTCAGTCAGAATCTCACAGCTTGTTTCTGAATAATACAACCCTTAGTATTTATATAGACAAAACAGCTGGTGGGTGGCAACTGTAACCTTAGTGGAAGTGTGGGAGAGAAACCAAATGTCCTGGAGCACACAGAAACACAGCCATTCATCAGAAAGCACTCCTCCCTAATTACTGACTTCTCTTTTGCTGGATGCTGTTTTTCTCCACTCCCCCCTGATCTCCCAGGCACTAACTACCTTCAGCCCTACCTACAGCTCAATGAGAACACATCACTGAGATGATCTGGATGGCAGCTTCTTTTGCCTTCTTGTTCCCGTTGATATGTTGCATTGGTTATAAACAGGGAAAACGGTACTTCCCCAGTCCTAGAGTGACAGAGCTACTCATTCTTCATGTCTGGATCCCAACCCACTCCCCCACCCCCTTGCACACCATGAGCTCCTGGTACCCTAGGAGCCCTTCCTGTGCTGCTGGGTGCAGATGGGCATCTTCTGACAGGGTCCTGCCTAGCTGTGGATCTGCAGCACTGCTGCTGGAGGTGGTTTGGGGCAAGAAAAGTATAGATGAATGTGGGGATGCTGAGTTTTCTTTGTGGTGTTACCACTACGTCCCAGTTGTTTCTTTCTGCTTCTTTCTGTTCTTGTGCAGCCAAGGGCAGGTCTGAGTGTCCCTGTCTGTCCCTGTGTGACTGCCTGAGCAAACACACCTGGCTCACCAGCCATGGCTGCATGGTCCCTGTGATGGAAAACACCTGTCCTCTGAGCTCTGACACCCGCCTTCGAGAATCAAAATTAAAGTCCTGGTCTTGTAAATAAAACAGGCTGTGTCTGCATCACTTGGGGTGATCTCGTGGTGCCTTCCCCAAAAAGGCTCATCCAGATTCCTGTCATCACCATTCACAGATATTGTCACCTACACAGACGTGTGGATTGGTAGAAGGAGAAAGAGTGAACACTGCAAAGGCAACATCAGCTCTTACTGGGGCAGGAACAGAGCAAAGAGTGAAAGAGAACCTTAGAAAAGGGAAACTTTTTGACTTCCAGTTTGGCATACTATCCTGCTCTAAAATCCTGGGCCTCAGGATATATTCCTAAAATACATTTATTTTCTTCTTTGCCTCTTGAACAGAGAATCAGCTCCTGCTAAGCTTGGCTGTGGTCTGCAGGGAACACTGGTTATCTGTGTGTGAAGAGATGCTTTCAAAAACAGGGATTGAAATTCATCTCTCCCTGCATTGTGCCATCCTCAGAGACTCAAATTCAGTACGACCTTTCTAGGTAAACTGCCATACACATTCCTGCCCAGTGGCATTTATTTTGCAGTTACTTTGAGACTTGCTGGGAGCATCTCAGCGTGTCTGACCAGTTAAGCTTGTGACAAAGCACAATGTTTTTTATTGATATAAAAGTACCAGTGGAAACAAAACGGTACTGAAACAATAAATAGCCCATACATCTTCGTTGTTCCGAAAATAATGCCTCCTATTTATTTCCACAGAAACTACAACTGAAACAAAGAGCACGTTAACATTATTTGGTAGAGCAAATTCTCAGCTACAAAACACTATTTTTCAACATAGTTACCAACATGAACTAGGCATTTTCACCAGCAGTGAATAAGAGCCTGCATGTCATGCTCATAGCCACATGCACCAGCAGAGGTGACCCACTGCCACTGTTACCCCTTCTGAAGTGCACCACCCACCACATCATTGTGCTCACATCCCTTGTTTGTTCTCCCTAAATGTTCAACAACAAGCATCACTGAATGTCAATGGGCAACATTTTTTCCTCATGGAGAGTTCAGTTCCACACCTTTGCTTCATGTACACTTTCATGTCAGGCTCCATTTTGTCAGACTGCTCCTCTGCTGCCATCTGTCACACAGCAACAAAATGGAATGGAACACTGGTGGGAAGGTTCAGTTTTTACTGACAAATCTTCAGCATCTGCCTCTGCTGTCATGGGACAACAAAACAAAATGGGAGGCATTACTTTTAGAACAGACTTTTGTATATATATGTATACATACGTTACCACATATTACCTTATATATATATATTATATACATACATATATACCTTACCAGGTATTCTACTCAACAGAGGGATGGAGAGACACAGGACATGAGTTCAGGGACGCTTTGTTCCAGATCAGATCCCTTGTGTATGGCTTGACCAGTCTTTCCAGCTGTCCAGAAATAAGTAAAATGATTGTAGCAGTTTCACTCAAAAGCCAAACATTCACATGGCCGAGTACCTGCTAGGAGAATCAGCATTATGCTTCTGCCAAGTTTCTCTCTAAGCACCATCAGCACAGCAAGGACAACAACGGTCTTCCTATAGCTCTCCAGTGATGGCGGGCATATCTACTGCCCCAGCACTTGCTGCTTGCTGGTTGTCAAACTGTTCTTCCAAGAGAGCTCCTCACTGGCACAAGAAACAGGTCAGCAAGTGCTGTGTCGTTGCCTGGGTAGGAGCTATTGTTCCCACAGTGACTGTTGACAAATTGATGGGGAAACCCAAGCTGACTAGACACGATATAAATTCCCCTGTCCGTACACCAGGTCCCCTTCAGATGTGGAGTGGAAGAGATGAAGGTGCTCACACCAGCAGCACTCATCCTGCTCTTCTTTTCCAATGCTGTGGATGCAGGAACACGTGAATACACTTCTGTCATCACTGTGCCCAATGGAGGCCACTGGGGAAAGTGGGGCATTCGGCAGTTTTGCCGCAGTGGCTACGCCAATGGATTTGCACTGAAGGTAATATTCTCCCTGTTTTGCTTTGCCTCTTGTTTCTGTGCCTTGATTCCCAGCTCTCTGTTTCCTGGAGGGTCTTCCACAGACTCTGAAGGATTTCTAAAGTGTTTGTGCTCCTGACTGTGGCATACTGCATATCAAATTATGAGCCTTTGGGAAAATGTAGCCACCAGAATTACAACAGCAAACTAAAAAGGTGGTTATCTATCAATTAATTTGTTTTCAGAACAAGAGGCCTCTCATTAGATACAGTAAAAACAGGGCTAATGCCAGGACTGTTTTCTTGTCAGACTGGGCAGGGGTGTGCAGGCATATTTATGGTCTGCCCGTGGCTGGATTTGCTGGAGGAAGCCACATTTATGCCAAAATCAGGGTTCAGGGAAGCTGGGAGCCTTCTCCAGTGTGTCCCTCTGGCACTGTCTCTCTGCCCTACTTGTCAAACCAGAAAGAGTTGAAAAAAAACCAAAGGAGAGCATGTTGCTTGTGTTTTGTAGCTATTTAACTGTTTCCTAATGTGACAGGCATCTTTTCCTACATGCTTTTCAAGGTATTATTTTCAGTACAGATAGGAATTAGGACTTTTTACAACAGGCACTTTGGGGACTTTTCCTGGGCCTTCTCAATCTTTCCTTTACTTCTGTCCATGTGTTTCCTGCTGCAGGTTGAGCCCTCCCAGTTTGGCAGAGATGACACAGCTCTGAATGGCATTCGGCTTAGCTGCCCTGATGGCTCAATCATTGAGTCCTTGGTGGGGAAGTAAGTAACACTGTTACTTACCTCATTTGTTATGACCCTCCCTCATTTGTTATGACCAGCTCACAAAATATCCCTAAGCATCACCATTTATAGGGGACTTTTCTTTGTCTTACTATGTTTTCTCGGAACTGGAATAGAAAGTAAAATAATGCAAGTGGTTGAGTTTTTCATCCATTTTTAGGGCAATTACACAGGGGTACTTCACATCACCATTTTCTGTTTGCTCTTGAAATTTCTGCAGAGCACTGTGAACACCTAAATTATGTTTCCAGGGCTACAGCTCCTCTTGGATATCTGCAACATATGGGACAAATGAGGAGATGGGGATTTTTAACCACATATTCAGAAACTTTGAAGTCCTGGCCCTGCTAAAGTGAATGGTTCTCCTCGGGATGGCAGAGTGTGTGCTCTCACTGCTCTCTTATGTGTACTTGTGATCCAGGTCAGGGATTTATCATAATACAAGTGTTCCATAGAGTTTCTAGCAGAACTGTTGCTATCTGGAATTTTCTGTTATTTTTTTCTGATAAGATACCAATGAAGAGAAAAGTACATCCAAAGAAAGACACAGCATACATCAGGACATTGTGATAGTCACTGCTGAGAGCAAGGAGCCATTCAACTTGAGGGCAGTGTGGAAAGGAGAAAGGGTACAGCCAATGGCCTGCAGAGCCCAGAAATTCCTGTCTGCTTTTTTTGTCAGGTGGGGTACCTGGACCAGCTTCCTGGTTTGCCCTACGGGCTACTTGATCTCCTTTTCACTGAGAATGGAGAAGTCTCAAGGAGGAGGTGATGACACAGCAGCCAACAACATCCAGTTCAGATGCTCAGGTGGAGCTGTTCTAGTAGGTGATGGACTATCATGGGGAAGATTTGGCCCATGGAGCAAAAGATGCAAAATATGTGGTCTCCAGACAAAGGTAGAGCCACCACAGGGATTTCAGGATGATACAGCGCTCAACAATGTGAGGTTCTTCTGCTGTAAATGAGCACTTGCTCCATCTTCATCACCATCCCATACATGCCACATCGCACATCAAATGAGACATCATCAAAGCTTTGCTCTAACTTTATATGGGGAAATGTCTATGACTTGCTGACTAAATCCAGTTTTTTGATCTAGAGGGCAGAACCATGAAAGAAACAACAAAAAGGAAAGACAAAGGAAGAACAAGTCCAAACAGAAATGAAATGGGGGAGAGAGGCCCATTTTAGTGACTTAACTTCTTGTGGATTAACTCCTTGCACCTTTGATTTCTTGTGGCTTATCTTCTGCTTGTGTCTTTCCATCGCATCTTATAAGACACTTAGACAATGCCTTAAATGATGATACTTCTCACAGCCCTCATTGCTTTATCATAACCTCTCAGTTACCCAAGGTTATTGCATTTAATACATCACACTATGCAACAGCTAGTATATCACTGTGACGAGGCCCAGTCTCTGACAATCGCCTACAACTGCTGAATAGACTTCTAACCTCCCTTTGCTCTGACTGGTGAGTTTCTTTCAAGTTTGCTTTGCCTGTTTGTTCCTTTATTTGAAACAGTATTTGACCTCTTGACATGACCAATAGGGAAGAATGGATATTACTTTGGAGTTATGCTTTAACCCAGAAGGCAGCTTAGCTCCACGCAGCTATTTACTCACTCCCCACTCCCAATGGGATGGGGTCAAGAATGAGAAAAAAAACCCACAAAGTAGAACTCATGGATGGAGGTAAGAACTGTTTACTAATACAGAAAAAGTAGAGAAAAAAAAATAATGGCAATGATAATATACATAGAATCATAGAATTGCTCAAGTTGGAAAAGAATTTAAAGACCAAGACCAACTACAACCTAAACATACTACCGAAACGCAAACAACCGTCTGCTAAATCATGTCCACATATATGTAATGAAGTAAGAGATGCACAGAGCAATTTCTCACCACCTACCAATCTATGCCCAGCCAGACCCTGAGCAATAGTTGCCTCCTGCAGCCAACTCTTCACAGTTCTACAGCTCCTGCATGACAGCATCTGGTGTGGTACATCTCTTTGTTTGGTTTGTGTCAGCTGTTTTTGCAGTTTAACTTTGTCAAGAGTTGTATGCATATTTCTTTAGTAGTCTTTTAGGTCATAGCAGAGATTCTGCCTTAAGGAACATGGCTAGAAAGTGTACTTACACTGTGCATTCACTTAAGTGCCATGTGCCTGAATTGTAGCTCCCTAAACCGCTCTTGCTTCTATTTTGGATTGTGCTCTGCTTGTTCACCTAGAAGTTAATGCTAAACTCAATATTGTGGGCCTTGTTTTTTTTCGTTTGTTTCCCTCAGGTTTCATGCTCCAAACAGAATTAGGGAGAATCCACAATAAAAATCATCCATCATCATTCATCCATTTTTTTTTTTTATGTTCAGATTTGCTGGATAAGTTTGATGTTAGATCATTGTACTCTTGGTTTTGGGAAAAATTGTGCCTGGAGTTTGTCGTCAAGCCCTATGTCTGTGCCGTTAGACCTCTCTGATAAGAGTTCAAGAAGACTTATTGTTTCTCTGAGTATCTTTTAGGAAGTGTACCTGGTGCTCTTCCTACAAAGCAATGGATCTTTTTGCACTTTGGACAAGGCAGGGGCATGGTGCTGCTGTGATCTGGGTGATGAGCTGGGCTTTGGTGTTCGAGAGCACAGCCATGTGGAGCACCATGGAGCTGATAGATGGAAGCTCCTTGCATTTCACTTCCTGTGCTTATCACATATACAACAAACATCACTGTTTTAACTATTCATCCACGATAAATTTTCTTCCTGACACCTGCACAAAAAATACTACAGCAATAACCACATTTTCTTTTAAGAGCAATGTAAAAACAGGCTAAAAAGCAGATCAAGCTTAATATTTGCTATTTTTAAAAGAGTTTTGATAAAAAATCAGGGGATTTCTGTGGAGTAGCCCACTGGTTTATTTCTGTACTGTTTCTGGTTGCAGCGCTCCACATCTAATGCCTGCTGAAATAAAGTGTATCTGGCTCAGAGAAGTGAGGGTATGAATTTTATTGGTGAAAACAACACCCATAACAGCATGTTCATTGGAGGTTTGGTGTTTTGTAATGTTTTCCAGTGCTGGCCTTTGGAGCATACAGCAGTTTTTCACAATGTTTGTGTCATTTTGCTGCCTAGTTCCCATCTTTGACAACACGGGAATTTTCCAGGTGACAGATGATGATAAATGGAGAGGTCAGCCATACAGAACTCAGGCTTGATCGAATCTGCAGCAGCTAGCAGAAAATAACACATTTCTCTTGGCTCTGTCAATACAGTACAAGGTGTAGAGTCTCATCTTCTTCTTCCTGAGGCACAGCTGGAATAAATAAATGCATCTCCACTGACATCATTCAAAGTTATTTCAATTGAAGTAGTTCTCAAAGCCTCAGTGATGCAAGAAGAAACCATTCATGCATTTTGTTTAATTACAAGACAAACAAAAAGGCATCCCAAATGAAAAAGGAAAAGTAATAGAAAAAGAGAAGGGAAAAAGAAACAGGAAAAGAAAATAAAAAAGAAAAGGAGAAAGGGGAAAATGAACTTTCCAGCTCTGAACTTCTGGTTGAAACTTGTATAGCTCTGATTTATTTAATCTGAGGATGTGATTTATTTCTGAACTTCTTGAGATGTTTTTTTATAACTCAGTATTTATCCAGTGATCCTTCAACTGCTTTCTGTGCTGCACTCCACTGCAGACATTTTAAGTACACAATTCTTTTTTCAGATGAATGCTCATTTTGCAAAGCCAGCCCAGTCAGCATTTGAAAGATAAAGGATTCATAGCTTCAAGGAAATATACTTCAGTCTCCATTTGGGATTTGCTGAAAAACTCCATATTTGTAATATATTTAGCTTTACATAAACATTCAAATATTTCAGCTCTACTACTTAGCAAAGAAACACAAACAAACCCAAAAAACAACAACAAAAAAACAACAAAAACAAAAGCAAAAAAAAAAAACCACCCCAAAATAGAACCAACAACAACAACAACAACAAAACCAACAAAAACATAACAGCAAAGTTGCAACCTTTTTCTAGCAAGCTGAACTAAACTCAGTGAAAGCTAGACTGTGATGCTATCACTGTCAATAGCAGTTTGGGATTGACTTGTCCCTTTTCTAAAGACACACAAATATGGTTTCCAAAACTATAGCGTTTTCAAATGCCAGAAGTGGACATACTTTAATTTGCTTCTAGTTGTTTGCTTTCTATTTCCTTATGAGATAGGGAATATTTCAGCTTGCAAACTGACTATCCTGTGCAGTTAGTGAGGTACAATCTGAGGACATAATAATAAAACCAGTTACAAATGTGTTGTGAAGACATAAATGTTGACTCAACCAATAATAAAACACAAGGGAACAGCATAAAATTGTACCATGGGGAGTTCAGACTGCATGTTAGGAAACATTTATTTACTGGGAGGGTGCAGCACCACTCCCCCTGCTACCAGTGGAATGGGGGAGAGAATAAGGAAAAAAACAGTAGAACTCACAAGTCAGGACAAAAAAACTATTTACTAAGAAAGAAAATTAGGAGAGAAATAATAGTAAAGAGTATATATATATATAGTTACAAAACAAATGACGCACAAAGCAATTGCTCACCACCTGCTGACTGATGCCCAGCAGTGGCTGCCCGCCCGGCCTACTCCCCTCAATTTGTTTTCTCACATGGAGACACGTGGCATGGAATATCCTTTTGGCCAATTTGGGTCTGCTGTCCTGGTTCTGTCCCCACCCATCTCCATGTGCCCCTGCCCTTAGCTCCCTTGCTGACCAGGTTTGTATGAGAAACTGGAAACTGAGAGGTCCTTGACTCTGCACAGCACTGCTCAAAAACAACTAAAATATCAGTGTGTTACTTACACAGTTTTTCTCTAAACGCCAAAACATAGCATCATACCAGACACTACAAAAGACAAGTAAACTCTGTCTCATCTGGAACCAGAACACCTAGAGAGGTAGTTGCTGCAAGCCTATCAGTGTTCGTTCAAGAGACATTGGGATTATGTCATCAGTGACATGCTTGGGCTTTGGTTAGCGATGAAGTGGTCAGGACGTTGAACTTGATGATCTTTGAAGGTCTCTTCTGACTAAACTATTCTAAACTGCTGCCTACATTTTCTTCCTGAGTCTGGGGCGTCCTTTTGATAAGACAGTGAAAGTTCCATGCACTTCACAGAAGACTTAGAGAGGCAACTACTGGTGCCCTTCCATCATAGTGAGTAGGACAAGTAAAAATCATCATGTAAACTACATTACGGTACTGTGTGATCAACGTCACCAGCAAATGCAAAATCATGACATTTAAAAGGCTTTTTGTCAACATGGGAGTAAACTGCAATCCTGGAAAGACATGCTTTGTGAATCTAAGCTTTCCGTACAGTCACATTCCCAAATGATCAGTTTATGTCTGGAAATAGGCATGGTTGTTTCTCTGTTCCCCTGGTAGTGTTGGTTTCTAAGAAAGCTAGTTCTTGGAATGGTCATTAGTGCTGAAGTACCTGAAAGAAACATTACTTTTCTTCTGAGTGATTTGTTCAAGAACTGGTGCCCATTTTCTTTATGTTTATGTGTAAGTAACCGAAACAATCTGAACTTCAGATTTGATATTTCTTCTCAGGAGGGCAGGCCAAACTGGAAGACACTGAACATCTGCTTCTTCTATGCAGAAGAATGATTCAGTTGAATTTTGAGGTTGTGCTAGGGAAAGAATTATTCACACCATCAGCTAAACTGACCTTTCATGCTTCCCTACTATGTCTGATGTAATACAGCATCATGTTGGTGTGTGAATATACACTCCAAACGAGAGCTGTTCCAAGAAATGTTTGGAAAACAGAGCACCACCCCCTCTTCATGTACTTTCTCTTGTATTTATCAGCAACTTCAAAAATCAAATGGGCGTGTTTTTGTCATCTGAATACTGATGGAATGCTTTCATCAAGGCCTCCTCTGATGGTCCAACTGTGTAACATCGATCATCTACAAAAAAAGATGGAATGGGACAGCAATTTAAAAGCTCTACCTAAGAGGTCTCTGCTATTTACTGCACTAGTTCAAGATGTCCTGTCCCTTAAGGGTACAGGAATTTAATGCTTTCAACTAAAATAAGATCCCAAAAGCATCAGCAAATTACACTGGAACTGATATTGCTGAAAATGTAAATCACTGAAAACTGAGCAGCCACAACTGCATTGCTTTCAAGGTTTTGCACTGACACATCTAAGATCCAGGAACATGTTACCAGCTAAGTTCCTGTGAGATGACAACAGACCAGCAACTTTAAGCTGTGTTCATTTAAACCAAGATTTGAGATGGTTTCTAATTTGACCTTAAAAAACTTGCGCTCATGGCTATGGCACATGGCTCATAGGCTATACTGCCTATGCTGTATCATTCCTTCTGTATGAGATAAACAATCCCTCAATCACAAAAATGTTCTGAACATTGAGTTACTAGTTTCTGCAAGATGTAGAGAAAACAACTGAGGATGATTTAGCTACATATAATTGTAGATGCTATACACAGTAGAGATATGCACCATGCAGCTCATGCTCAATCTGTCATAGTTACCTTTAGTAGCCCTTAAAGCCAACCCTAATTAACTGAAATGATTATCAGTGAGGAAACAATAGAAAACATCTGTTTTGGATTTTTCAGGGTGTAAATATGTGGAAATGTTGCTACAGAAAGTGAGCAGCACAGAATGCTAATCTGTTGCCTCTGAAGAGAAAAACAGCAGGGCTTTGTAGATGATGGGATTCATGAAGGGTTGAATTCTGGCTTTCATCTTCCCCGACAGGACTGAGCCTTTGGGTATGCCTTCACGATTCAGGACTGCATATCTGTGGCAACATGCTAAAACACTATGACTGTGATTGAGAAGCTCTTGCCGGGTTTGGAACTGCCTGCTTAGTTTCCATCTCTGCAGAAATTAAACTTAGCCCAGGCAGTCCACAGACTGGGGAAATGAAGTAGAAACTGTTGTCCTGACAGAAAAAGGAGAATGTAGTGTACCACTCTGGCTCAGTGAAAGCTGTGGAGGCAGAATGAACAAGAAGTCCCAGGGAAGGTCCCACCTGGCAGCTCAGAAACAGAATTAGTAGCAAAGTGGCAACTCCAGGTGTATAAAAAACAATTTTCTCCTTAGTGGATGGAGTTGAACCTTTCTTAGAGACTTTCTGTTTTGATGTGTGTTTCCTGCACTCTTCTTGACCACTTTAACCTCATTTGATGGCTTCAGTGTAGTAAAGGCTGGTGCATTTCTTAATGAACTTCGGCCATCACAATAGGCACCTGCCTATGGTTTATCTATGATACCTACCTATTCTGCTGATTCCAGCTGAAAGCATTTCAGAATTAGTGACTCAGAATCAGGCCCTTGGTCTTCTTTGTCATTCAGAATGAAATTTCTTTCTCAAAATCACACTCTAAAGCAAAATGCTGGCAGGGTGCAACTTACCATATTACCTCTTGAGATCCTTGACTGTCGTAAATGGGATCCGCTCACTGTTGTGCTTGCAGAACATGCAGCGACTACCCAGACGGCTGCCGAACTTGCGACCTGGGGCTTAATCCTGGGTACTCTTAAAGCCGCAAGGGAGGAGGGGAAGCTTGTTGAATCGTGTTTGTTAGTTAGGCTTGAGCAGCAAAATGTTTTCAGGGTGCAACTTACCACATTACCTCTTGAGGTATTAATTGCACGTAGGAAAAGAGAATTGTAGATCATTTTAATGCTTTAAGTATAGAAGAGACTTAATTTTGTAAAATAAAATATTACAAGATTGCTTTATTACCATTCATAGAATCAAAGCAACTTTAGAGACCATCAAGTTCATTTAAATGATGTTTATTGCAGGTTTTCAAGATAAGCCACAAACAACAGCTCCGAACTTTAAATGCAATCATGACAAATCATTTGAGGCAGAGGTGCCAGGAGTCTTGACATCCAGACCCCGTGCTATTTACCAACAGAGACTGTGAGCCAGAGTGGAATTGCTGCCCTGGGTAATAGGGTCTTTGTACACGTCCAGCCTCCTCAGGTGCTCTTCAACTTGCTCTCTGTTCACTGTGGGAGGCATTCTGATCCTCCAGCTCTGCCTACAGATTCGGGGACATGAGAGACGTTGGAAAGTCTGACTGCCAGTGAAGACTGAAGCAAAGAACTTGTGGAGCGCCTCAGCGTTCTCCACTCCTCTTGTTCTCATTTCTCCCTTCTCCTTGATCAGAAGGGGTACACACACCTTGGCCTTCCTCTTCTGGCCTAAAACACCTACAGAATCCCTTAAATCAGATTGGTGTCCTTCTGGCCAGCAGTCTAGACAGGAGGACACAAGTGCGGTGCCTGCCCACAGCAGGCCTAGCCCTTGATTGACCTGTGAGCGTTGGCCTCAGCTTCATGGAGAAGCTGGAAACAGGCTCGCGGTGGAAGAGCAGTGGTGCCCGAGTGAGGCTGCAGGGCTGCAGTCCTGGCCAAGGACAGCTCTGAAACCTTCCTCCCCAGCCCATGGCCAGCAGCAGGCACCTCACTGCACTGCCGAAAACAGCTGCCATCTTGCTTGGGCGTTGAGGGCCCACGGCCCCACCCCTCTGTGTGGTAGTGACTGCATCACAAAGGGTGTCACGGAGCAGCCATTGTGACCTATGGGGCCGGGACCAGGTTAGGCCTGCCAGGCTCAGGCCGTGGCTCAGTGTGACTTGGTGAGGTGAGGAGAGAGGACAGGGAGTGAGGGGCTGCCCGAGGCTGCTCAGTGAGGAGGGGTCTCCGGGCCTGGGGGGCCTGAGCTGCTAACTCACTCTCGTCCTCCTTTTCCCTCAGAGTTGACAGAGTGTGCAGGAGAAAGCCCAGCGCTGACTGTGCAGGGACTCCAAGCGCTCACTGTTGATGTGTACCATGTCCAGTTGGAAGCAGGAGACCTCCAGCTCGGAGGAAGGTAAGAGCAAAGTATCAGTGCGTGCAGCTCCCTGCCTGCAGAGGGGTACTGCGGGGTCTGCCTGTGTCTAAGAGAGGGGGCAGGGGTGGGCACGGGGCTCCCCATACAGTGCTGGGCATGGCCCCTCTGCTCCTCAGCCAGGTTGGCCTGTGCGTGCCTGCCGCGACTGTTGGGCCTACCGTGGCCCCTTCCCCCACACATCTTCCAGCCCTGCCCCTCATCCAGCATGGCAGACACGGTGCAGGCCCCCGGCAACGGTCCTCAGGGGCACTTGGCACTCACTGCTGCTTCTGTTTGCTCTCTCCTCTCCAGCTTGCATGCTGTGCCGCCGAGCAGATGTTCACCCGGACATCTGTGGGCCCTTACTGGGCGAGAGCGGGCTACGTACCCACAAGTTTTGCTTGGTGAGTTCCCTCGGGGCTCCTTCCATCTTCCAGCCTGGGATGATCCCACTTTTTCTTCTTGTTCTCATGAGATCCCGCTCTTTTCTCTTTTACAGTGTTTTGCCAGCGGCCTTTACGAGCTGACTGCCAATCAGAGGGCAGTTCTGAAGTTCCCCCTTGATGCCATCAGACGCACAATCGAGGAGGCAGAGCAGAAGGTGAGGTCTGCAGAGCATGACCCAGCAGTGCCTGCATTGTGTGCCCTGCCTAGAGGCACGGCGTTGGCCTCAGAGGCCCTGGGCCTGGTGCTAATGGGTGCTGCTGTTGCTCTTTCCAGCACTGCTTCGTTTGTGGAGAGAAGGGGGCCTCCATCTACTGCGCAGAGGCAGGCTGTGGACGCAGCTTTCATCTGCCCTGTGCCACGGATGGAGAATGCGTGACACAGTTCTTCGGGAACCACAGGTAAGGGCTGTCAGCAGCAGCCAAGCAAGGAAGGAACGTGCAGGGCTGCTTCCCAGAGCCAAGCACGCAGCCAACTCCTTTGTGTTCTTCCCAGCTCTTCTCAGCTTACCCATCCTCTCCATCTTCCCCCAGGTCCTTCTGCTGTGAGCACCGCCCTCAGCAGATAGTGGTGGCAGCTCCAGAGGCAGTCACAAAGTGCACTGTCTGCCTGGAGCCCGTGGGGGACCAAAAGTCCTTCCACACCATGGTGTGCCCGGTGTGCACAAAGGCCTGGTTCCACCGGAGCTGCATTCAGGTAGGAGCCCTCCCTTTGCCCTGCACTCACAGCAGATGCTCAGTGGCACCAGGCCCTGCCCACACTCTGGCTCTTTGTGTTTCTGCTGCAGGGACAGGCCACGAACACCGGCATTCTGCGTTTCCGATGCCCTGTTTGCGGAGACAGGGTGCAGTTCCGCTCGGAAATGCACCGCCTTGGGATCCAAATCCCAACCAGGTTGGTGCCTTCTGCCCAGCTCTCTAGACACTGAGGCACGAGTGCTGTGCCTGCCCAGGGATTGCCCCGAGAAGGCTCAGCGGACACTTAGTTGTCCCACGAGCTTTGGCCTCAGTTTCATGTAGAAACTGGGAATGGGCTTGTGGTGGAAAAGCAGGGATGCCCGAGATCTGCCCTGTGCCTGGGGCACTGAGGACTCATCACTTTCCCTCTCTTCTCTGCAGTGTACCAACTTGCGCAAACAAGACGAGCTGTGCCGTGCAACACGTGACACACAGTCTTGCTCGTCTCAGCACTGCCAGCCAGGAGGCGGAGGGGCCATCTCATAGCTCCCCAGCACCTGACAATGATACATCTGCATCCACCGGCCAGGCAGCACTGCAGTCATCTCCCAGTCCGCAGCTGCCTAAGAGCAGCATCCTGTGCAGCCAGCCCAGGGCAGGACAGTGGAAAAGGCGCTTTGCTAAATGCAAGCAGCACCAAGGACACCAAGGGAGCAGCCATACTCCTGCTCCAGGTGCAGAGAGCAGCACCCAGAGATCCACCAGCCAGCGGGAAGTGGGGCACTCCAGAAACTCCCCAGCGGCTGAGCGCAGACTGCAGTCCAGGCAGCAGCCCAGAGACCGGACAAGAAGCCGCTCTCCGCTAGAGCATCGTGCCTCAAATATCCCACGACTGCTCAGAAGACCTCCTGGCAACAGATGTATTCCTCTCAACTCAGGTGCTGGGAGCAGCAGACGGGCTCCAGCCTCAGGTGCTGAGTGCAGCATGCGCAACTCTGGCAGCCAATGGGCATCCAGCAGTTCCCCAAGGGCTGGAAACCTGAGATGCCACAGACAGCAGGGCACAAGCCAGAGGCAAAGCCAGTCCTGCCTACAAGGTCTGGCGTCAAATTCATCGATCCAGCCCCGAGGAATCTGTGGCAGCAGACTTGGTCCAGCCCCAGGTGCTGAGAGCAGCACCCAGAGCTCTGCCACACAGGTGACATCAAGGGCCTCCAGGGATTCCCGCCTGCCTGTACCCAGAAGACTCCTGCAGCGAGGGCAGGCCCAGGAACGAAGCCGTTCCCCATGGGATCGTCGGGCTTCCGGTTCCCACGGACAGGCTGGAGGAAGCGATAGCCGCAGCCCCAGACAGCGGCAGCCACCTCAGGCACGACGCCACTTCAGGAACCAACCCTGAAGACACTGCAGGAGCGGCCACGTACCACGGCCACGTGCCGGCTCCTGTCCCCAGCAGCCATCCCAAAGGACTTGTCACGGAGTTATCTCTACACCTGTGTCCGTGACAGGAGGCAGAAGGCCTGGGAAAAAGAAAAAGAAGAGAGAGAGAAGAAAAAGAAGTGGTAATGGTTTACGGGCCAGTCCAGCGTGGCCCCGTGACTAAAGAGGCAAGAGGCTAGTGGGAAGAGCAGTCCACAGAACCAGAACATTAGCCCTCTAACTGCCACTGCATTACGTAATCATATGATGTGGAATATCAACAACAAAAATCAGAATATCAACAACAAAAATCAGAAAACAACAACAAATTAAAAAAAAATTAACCCAAAATAGTTGTGTTGTGTGTACTTTCTATACCATCAGCTGAGTACTCCAGGTATACTGTTAGAGCACTGAGGATGAAGGACAAAGCGTATATGCCCTGCATAAGGAGCAGGGCAGATATTCTCACACAGCACTTCCAGGAGGACTGGCCAGTGAAGATCCA